>NC_135270.1:21960874-24460874 GCF_051311805.1 Agelaius phoeniceus
ACTATTCAGTTTCTCTGGAATGTCATAATATTTTTTAACACTAGCACAGTGGGAGCTCATGTGGAAATTCTTGCCTGTTGCAATATCAAATTCTCTTCAGAGTTGGTTTTACAGAGTGTCCCTTGTTCAGAATTTGTCCTTCTTATATGTCACATTTAGCATCCAATATTACTCAGTATGCCTGTCTTATTTATCACGCTGCCTCACTTGGTCTCAAGGAAAAACTTCTCAATCCATGTGCTTGAAATCACATCACTATGGCCAAAGACATTTAATTAACAGGCACTCTCTGCCACCTCAGAATCAACAATACAACAAAAACCCCACCATACTAGACACTTTAAAAATGGCAATAAATACCTAAAAACTTTTTTAAAACTTCATATAATTAAACCTCTAAAGCAACATCACTCAGATATCCTCACAGGCCGTGCTGGTTATGAGCACACCCACACTCCTGGGAGCACAGGCTCCCCTGTTTGCTCACTCTGCACCTCGAGACACGGGTTTCCAGTTTGGGCTGTTCCCATGCTATCTGCCAGTGGATAGGCTGGGAAGAAAGCACTCCCAGCTCATGCATGCTCTTACAAGGTGTAGGTCACCCTGTGCAGTCACACCACCAGATTGGTGTTGGCTCCTCACGGTGTCCAGCACAGCTTGGTCAGACCAAACTGAAGGCTGCAAAGGGAGGGGTCAATGTCTGGCAACATCACACAAGTGGTTTTGCTCTGTTTCTCTAACTTGTCCAGCTGTTTATGCTTTAAAAACTTCATGCTTCTTTCAGACTCTTATTCAAACTTGGTTTCATTGGGCTTTTATTTTTTTTTTTTTATTATTGGAGGGTTGTTTGTGCTTTTTTCTTAGTTTAAGGGCTTGTTTCTGTTTGTTTTGGGGTTTTTTCCAATTCTCTTCTTTAGCAGATTTGGGAAATGTCCTCTCAGCTCAGTTAATCTTATTCACTCAGTTTGCCCTCACATACCCATCCTAATAGACACTCTTATCAAGGTCATTTTGCTAACTGTGGGCTCTACTCTTATATTAAGTGTAATTTTCTATCAATGATTTTGCTAGAACATTGGTATTATTATTGTAAAAAGAGTTACAATATCCGTATAATCCATTAAAAATATTTCCTCATAATACTTACTCTTAAACATCTTAAAAGTGCTTCTAAGCTACTTGAATATCCCATGTTTTTTTAAAGTTTGAGTGTACTTTATTTCCATGGTAACTTCTATCTACAGCCAGGCAGTATAAAAGGGTCAAATTGTTTGCTTAATACAAAATAATTCCAATAATGCCATACTATTGACATAAAGCTTTTCCCTGCCTTAAGTTTCTACTGGATGAATCCTATATTGTTTTTTCAGTTACTTTGCTTAAAATTTATGTCAGGGGAAATGGTCAATGGTTACCAAATCTATACAAGTTTCACCTGTAGCATTAGAATGCTTTCTGGACATATACTGTAGACAACTTTTTCAAAAAGTAAAACATTGCTAAGAATATTTGTCCCCTAATAAATATTCCCCAAATCCTTTAACTTGCTTTCTCTTTTCATAACAAAAAAATTTAATAATATTTTTTCCAGATACAGAATGGAAATATTAGTTGAATTATTCTGACAGCGATGCATCACTACTGCCAATAGCTCTTCACAGAATGTGGACAATAAAAACAACAAAAGAACATCAATACTCCCTTATTTCTGGTGTATTCTAAGACTTCCACACAATCACAACACTGCTCTCCTATGACATCAATTGTACTCCTTTTAAACCTAATTTTTTAATAGAAATTGTTATATTATTTCCTTTTTCTTCCCTACTATGTACTAGTCTGTTTTGATATAATTATTGGTGTAATTATTAATTTTTTTGTCCTTTTCCCTTGTATCAAAGACAGACTCAAAGTCAAATATAAACTCTTTTATAAATTGGGTTTTTTCATGGCAAAAAAATATATTCCTAGAAACTGACCAGTTTATATTCATAGCCTTCTGTTTATATGTCCTTTCCAATCAATTTTTCTCATAATTTTTCTCAAGTTTAGAGGACAGGGATTTCTGAAGCAGCATCATTGACTGCTTTTTATCTTTGATCTGGCCATAGGTAATCATCAACTTTACCTTTCTTTGCCACAGACACAAAAAAAAGTCTTATCTGGGTGATATTTTAAATAAGATGCAATACCTTTTGTGATCGGTATTTATTAACATACTTCTTTGCAATCCTTAATGACATTCTACTACTGCTGCATGACATTTTCATACATATCGTCAAACCTGAAATTTCCCATTAAAAATGCAATTATTTTTTCCACATGTTATGGAAAGTTACCTAAGGACTGAGCCATCCTCCACTATGGTTTGATTCAGTAGTCTTTAACAGATACCTCCGGGCCTTCACTTAATGTATGTAACTCAATCTTCAGGGCCAGACCACTCAGGAAAATGCACATTACAGAAAGAGGGATATCAACATGAACATTCACTGAAGGTGAGGTTTCCTGACCTCTTTCTGGTTCAAAGGAGAAATCCATTATGGTTTTAATTCCCTGCACCATATACAGTCAAAATTCACACGGGCGTTAAATGCAATAAAACTCTTATTGAAGTAGTAGACTGTGCACTGCATATGAGCAACCTGAAAGGCTAATGGGGTCACCATCCTTCCCCTCTGGTAGCTGTGTCATCAACAACCTTAACAAAAATGAACCTCAGTTCTCTAACGGATGTAGCAAATATAAAACCTTTCCTCCGGAAAAATAATATATAATCACTTGTAGAAGAAGCTGCCTGTCCAATAAGGGCTCACAAACTGAGTAGGGGCAAAGAAAATCCTTGTAGAACCAAACAGCTAAGCAAAGAACCCTTAACACAGCATATATGCCCTTTGGTAAAGAAGCTCATGGAACTGACTATATTTGTGCATGTTTCATTTGAAACTTGCATGTATTGAGGGAGAGAAAAGCATGATTCCCTAACCCACTTCCTTCTGTCCCTGTAAAACCTCTTCTAGCCTCTTTTAAAATAAAAACTATAGCATTTTTGTTAAAATGATTCTAACATGTCACAATATTCAGTTATTGACATGCATAATCAATACACAGAGATTACACCATCTTAAGGCTGAGAATTCAGACCTAAAATATCTAACTTTAAAAACAGCTACTTTTGTTAATATAAGATCAGGTTTTGCTGTTGCAGTGAGATTAATTCATCAATTATTCCATTAGACACTGACGAAAAAGATGCACTAATACCTAGAATGACAGCAGGGATGGCAAAGGAGCATAGAGCCTTTGGAAATTCTGAAACTTGTGGCATATTAACTCAACATGACATTCGGATTATCTTTTTATATCTGTAAATATAAAAACGTATTTGATTATTTAGCTCTGGAGATAAAGAAAAAAGAAAACAAAAACCTACAGAGCAAGATCTGTCCTGCTGAAGTAATTACTAAATATTTTATTGAGATCAATTGGAGCAAATCTGGCTTTATGTTCTCACAATGACAGAAGAAAATAAATGTAAAAGGAATTAAACTGGTTGCATGGAAGGGTTATTACAGAGCCAACTAGTTCATACACTTTACAATGCTAAATGATGACTAAAAAATGAGCAATAGTGAATAAAAAAACCCCAATTCTTTTAATTCATTCCTGCAAGAAAAAATTCTCACTTATACCAGTTCATGGAGAGACTGTCACCCTCTTCTCTTACATGAACAGTCCACTAATAGCTGTTTTTGGAGATTTACAAGAAAGTTAAATGTTGCTTTATAGCTGATTAGGATTCAGTATGATGAAAATTTCCTCCTCTATTCCCTACCATCATAATTTCCAATTGAGACAATGGAACCTGATGATCTTCAGTAACTTGATGAGTGGGCACAGTGCATGAGAAGTGAGGTGAGTAGCTCCCATCCCAGCCACAGGTGGCCACCTTTTTTGCCATTGCAAGGATTCTGGGGTAAGTTCAAAGCATATGAACAGAATTAGTGCCTGCTTAAGATCTTAAGATAGTCTTCAGCTGAAGATCATGTCTAAGGTGTGATGATAAGCAGTGTGAGGAAACCTGCACTGTTATGACTCTTGCTGCACCCCCACAAGGATAACCAGGCTCTTTGTGTGCTTGGCTTTATTTCCCATGTAACACGGCATGGGAGGGAAGAGATTATTGCCATGAAAGTGAAGAGAGGTTTGTAAGCAAAATCAAAATGTGCTGCAGATCTGAAGGAAACTAATACTTTCTGAAACTTACTACCACTGTTTTTCAGCATCAGGTCAGATCCTTTGGGCAATGACTCTTATACGTATGGTGAAATAAAAGCACCAACTCCTGGGCCTTCTAGAAGTCAGTCATACTGTAGTGTCTGTACAAATATGAAAGGAAATCACATCCACATTCCTGAGGATAATTTTAATGCACAGGATCACATGAATCCCATAATCCCATAGTTGTTAACTAACTGATCCCTCAAACACAAAGAGCATTAATGAATGCTCTGAATTGCTGCTCATTTGCAGAGAAAACATTATTTATTTAACTTATCTTGCTGTGAAACTTCTGAGTATCTAGTTGCGAGTGAAATAGTTGATGGAATATTTTGCCTTGTTTTGAGGGTGCTTGGTTTCCTTTTTAATTCTGCTGGTTCCTGGTTATATTGCTCCCCCACAGTCATGACATAACGAGTACAAGCTTGGCAGCAAAACTATGGCAGATTTTATTCAGTGGTCTAATGCTGCCTCTCTCCCTTTCACAAGCAGCAAAGGTAAATCTTGTCTTGGCACAGTGAAAACAGAATTCCAAGATATATGTTAGTATTTAAATTTACACAAGCTATGGTATATACCTGAAATGCATTTTAATATGCCCAAGGAATAGATCCAGTCCTGGAACGTTCATTGTTGTTTCTAATTGTCAGCGACTGCTACACTTTGCTTGCCTGCAGCTATCCAATTAACATATCACCACTACAGAAAATATTGTAATATGCTCCATGTCCTAACAACAACAAGTCTCACACTCCAATTCTATCCAACAATTTTCTTCTAACTGGGTTTCCAACATATTAGCAAGTATCAGTGAAGATATACAGGCATATATGCCATCAGATAATGCAGCTTGAAAACACCTTTTCCTATTGCTGTGCAAAGTTCTGCTGTGGAGATATTCCTGGTAGTTTAGAATATCGAAAAAGACAGAGAGAGAGGGAGATTGAGAGAGAGAGAGAAGCAAAGCTCAACTCCAGAAGAGGAAAACATGTAACTTGTGCCCTGAGATATCGCTATGGCAACATTTAAACAATGAACAGAAAGCCCTGCAGGATTCTGCTCTCGCTTCCTTGGATACCAAATGTAAATCCTGATTCTCTTTTATTATGTGCATGCACAAGCTTCTGATTTTTGCCTTTTTCACTAACAGATAGCAAAATAGCCAGGCCCCCTACCAGGAACTACGCATTAATTCACTTCCATGTATTGCAACACACCACTGGCATAATCATCTCCCTTCTTGTGTCCCCATTTCTACTCCTTAGGATCAAAAACATGACCATGAGAGTACAGTTAAATAACAGGCCCCTTTTTTTTTTTTTTTTTTTTTTTGTGAATAAAGTCATCAAATGAACCACTCTAAAGTGTCACAAGCTAATCCCCAATGCCTTCTGCCATGACAGGAAGTAGAGGCAGGATCCTTTCCAAAGGCTGCTCCTTCTCTAAGCTGCTAGAGTCAAGCATTGCTGCAAGGCCACCTTCCAGATCAGCATGGCTGCTGCTATTTCTAAATTCTTCTCATCTGGGTTATCCTGTGGGGGCTGAAGGAGGCTGGTTTTTGTTTATGACTTTCACAGAGCAGCTGGTAATGGGATGAAAGGCCCCTGAGAATACTAACTCAAAATCCAGTCAGCTTCACTACTCTAGAAAATACTTAGCAGGTTCCAACATGAATATCTTCAGAGTAATTTTCATCCAAGACTGGAAATGGCACTAATTCCATCACCCTTCCTTCTCCCCTCTTTTCCTCGCTAGCCATCAGAAACAAAAGCATATCTCAAAGCCAACACAAAGCCACTCTGGCAAGACAGAGATGGAGGCTCTCTCTCTCTCACGCTGCTGCTGAGTGCACAGTGCACTCCTTCAGTGAATATGCTGCAACTTGGCTAGCCTGGCTTGGGATTTTTCACCAGCAACAAGCTCTCTCAAAATGTGCTAAAATCCTGTCTTGAGCCCCATCCAAAATCTTCCTGCCTCATATTGCAACAGCAAGAATCTTCACATCAAATAGGAGACAGTTTTTTAGGTCACAGGCAAATAATTTTAAAGCCTACATATAGGAAGCCATAGCAACACTTCTGGAATCCCTTTGTTTTTCTCCAGTCCCACATAATTGCTTGTATTGGCTCACATCTACAGCATTTTTTTCTTGGGTCTCACCTAATTTAAAAGCTCATTTTTCACTTGTCAGTGGTATCAGGCTGGGAGATACTGTGACACAATTTGCCGCTCCAGCAAACTGAACCTGCTTCAATTCTAGATCAGTACAAATCATTCCTGACATGAGAAAAGACATAGAGCAGCCACCCCCTTGCATCAAAAACTTAACACTTTGCCTCAAGTTTGAGGTTTGATCTCCGACCTTCTGGAAAACAATTACACCAAGCAGAGCAGGACCTTCCAATGCAGCTTTATCTTTCTCCCTGCATTTAGTCCCTAAATATACACATAATTGTTCCCTGTACAGTGCTAAAATCCCAGCTTCCTGGGGTCACTACCAAAAATATCATCCTGGTTTGAAGAGGAGATCAATCATCATGGTTTGAAGAGGAGACAGCCCTCAGGACCAGCATATGCCACTGAATGACACACCTGTGCTCAGACACCTGTGAGGGAAGTAGCAGAGACAGCCAGCTCCTGCCCCTGGTTGAGGAGATATGTTGCTTCCACTTGGCTGGATGTTTGGATTAATATTTAGGCTGTTTATTTTATGATCAGCCCTTTGGGCTCTGGATAAGCCTCAGCGCAAATACTGAGAAATGCTATACTCATTCCCACTTTGATATTGAAGGAGTTAAACTCTGGGCTGTTCCATGTGTCTTTTGGCTACTGTATTAAGTGAATGATTCACTGAAGTGTGAAACTGTTGCCTCTTTGGAAGCAGACACACATCCCTAGCTTTTTAATGTTGATAAGGTTTGCCTATTTCAGCCCAAACTGGTGACTAAATTTTCCCAGTGCTTCTTTATCATGTCAAGAAAATACTCCTGCTAGTTATTGTACAAAATGAATGGGGCACCTATGACAGCTTTCTATTGGCAAAAATTGGAGTTGCTCTATCAAATTTTCTGTTTATGTGTTCACTTGAGAGCAATCCAGGGAAAAGCTTGGAGATGCCTTTTCCTTAGCCAGCTTCTTTTTCCTTCAGTAATTACTGAGCAGCAGCTTAACATAAATTTAGCTTTTCTGTTGCTGCAACTGCTGATGTAAGTGTAGCCCACAACAGGGCACAGACTTATCATGATACATGAAGGAATAAACAAGAGAGAGTTTTGCACTTGTTTGCAGATGCTGACAAACTTATTACCCATTTAGTGTCCCACCAGGAAACATGGGCCCAGAGAAAAAAAAGGAGGCTAAAGCACTTCACACTAAAACAATTTAGCTATATTGAGATGGATGAGAGCAATTGGAGCTGGAAGGAACAATTTTTGCTGTGCCTGCTTCCTTCTTTTCCTGAACACAACTGCACAAAGGGTCGGATTTGTTCGCGTGGCCAAACAAAAACTCCCAGAGATTTCCTTAGGTGCAGAATTGATTAAGCCTTCTCAAATAGCCAATGTTTAAGAGGCATGACCTCCAAACAGAATCACATGGGACACATTTGAGGGGCAGAAGTTCTCATTTCCATTACGGCAAAAGATTCAGGACATTTACATGAAGTAACAGTAGTGATGTAAGTGAATGAAGAAAGGGGGAAAAAACAAAGAGGCTAATAATGGTTTATGTATTTATCCAGGGAAGTTACAGCCCTTTTTTGTGTTGTTTCATGCAGGCAGCTTGTGAAGTGAGAAATACTGCCAGAAATTAAAAGAGCTAAAATCTGGATCTACCAACACTTCTTTCCTCCCTGACCGCTTTCCCCTTCTCCAGAATATTGCTGCTAGAGAAAAGTAAAATGAGTGGCAAAGCTAGTTCTGCACCTTGCCTGCAAAAAGAACCCAACAAAAATCCATTCCTATTCAATGGTTCATTTAACTAGTTGTTTCTCCCTCTCATTCTGCACCAGTTTTGGCCTAATCCCTTCAGCTGGAACCTTAATATGTGAAGGCCAAGGCTGAAGAGGGCAGAGGCGAGGAGGACAGAAAGGGAAGTAAAAGAAAGAAAACTCCCTACTCACAAGCTATGCAGTCATGCCAGGAGAGGGGACGGAAGTAACACTCTTCCCCACAGGAAAACATGGACCTCTATTTTAAACATCATGTTATCCTCCCTTTATTCCACACTCCCACACGACATTTCTCCAGGAAGGGAGAGATATTTACTGGTCTGCTACACAACATCGCTAATTTCTGAAGCCCACCATTTACAAGCCACTTTTTAATTATTTTCATTACCAGCATAATAAAGAAAGTCTCCTGACACCTCAGAATCCTCTCACTGCTTGTCAATCAAAGTAAATCTCTTTTAACTGCAATGAAAGTCCAAGGGAAGCCTGAAGGATTCACCACAAAATCACAAAGAATTTCCTAGGAGATCCAGAGGGCATGGGTGGCCAGTACAGCAGTTCCCTAAACTCCCCTTCAATAGGAGAATATCCTCTCTCTGCATATTACTGTCCTTTCTTAGCAATGTGGTGTAAAACATGTCATTTCTCTTGGAGCTGCATCTCAAAATCCATTAAAAGCCCTTGCCCCACACCCCCCCACTCCCGCCAAAAGCCATCCTTCACCTCCCTGCTTGATTATAAAATGTTCCTGTAAATACACCATATTGATCTGCAATGTCAGACTGGATACCAGCATTCAAATTAGAGCCTTGAACTATTTTAAACACTTTGTAAATAAATAAACCTCCTCTGTGCATCTAATTCCATGCAACTTGCATCTGTTTGTAGAGACTGGGCAATCAGGCAGCACCCCCCACTCACTGCAAGGGCTTTCTTAAAAGATTTCTTTGCTAGCAAACGTTTACAAATGCTATAGAGACACACAGGCAGGTGTCTGTAACACCCTACACCAAGGCTCGAGTTTTAGGAATTTGAGCTACTGTGAGAATTCAGTTCTATTCTCATTCCTTCCCTTCTCTCTTCCCAACCGCCCCCTTCCAGCCATTATCAAAAAACAGTCAGGTTCTTTATTCAGGTGGGGGGAAAGACCGAGAAAAGAGGAATAAGGATGAAAGAAGAAAGGCAATGGGGCATATTTCCTTTTCCAAAAAATAATAAAATTAAAAGTGTACTCACTGTTATCCTCAAAGGCTATCCAGCTGGAAATCCGAGTGATTATGAAAAACCAGGGTGGGGGAGGGGTTAGAAAACTATTTCATTTCAGCAACCAAAACAAAATTAAAAACAAGAAAGGAAATTAAAAAAAAAAAAGGATATCCAATTGCAATTTCCCAGCAATTTCAGTCCATACAGGTGCCAATCCAACCCAACACTGCTGAACTCTCCCCTCTGGCAATTTGCTTTCTTCTTCTCTGTCCTTATTTTCTCGGTGGCTTTCAACTTTTCTGCTTAAAATTTCTGTAGTAGTAATGTTGATGGTTGCCTCCACTGAAGAGTAGTGGTTTAAAATAACAGGAAAAAAACAAAAATCCTTGAGAAGGATGAATGGTCCTTTTCCTTTCTGAAACTTTTCATTCCACTGTGGATCATTTGCCTAATTTCCTTTTTCTGAGGTTTTCTGCCTCTCTGGCTCCACTGCTCCCCATTGCTCTCTATTTGTTTTTTCTCTGGAGAGCAGAAATAACTGTATTTCCTTTTAAGCAATCCTCCATCTGCATTCTTTTAATGTAATTTTGTTGTGACACTTAGGATCCAGGTCTTGCCAGACAATTTTCTTTTTGCTCCTTCTTTGCTGCACTATCAATTATCCAATCCATGTGTCTCCACATTAGAGTGGGGATTCCCATTCTTATTTTCCTCTATACCCCCACACTCCTTTAGAGAAGAATCTCCTCTTGCATTTAAATTTTTATTCTTGTCTGTCAAAACAATAAAGTTTTAGTCTCTCTCCCCCCTCTCCAAAGATCTGATTAGATTTCCAATCACAACCCAGTGCGCAATTGGATTTTTGATTTCGGCAAGAAGCCAGCAATCCACAGCATCAGCACCCTCTCCTTGTTTCAAACTCCACGTTATATCCTTTTGCCTTCCCTCCAACTCCTCTGCATTTTCATAATTTCACATTAAATGAAATGAAGAAGAGAGGGAGTAGAGAAAGATTCAAGGCTCCCACCAGCTGTCAAGGATAAATCCATCACCTCGTTATTTTTTAAACACTTGGGATGGGTATTTTTAATGCCCACTCTCGCCTTTCCCCCCCCACTTTTCAAAATCCTTCAGACGTTAAAACTCCCCCGATAGGGCACAAAGAAACCCGAGAAGATGTGATTTGTCCTTTTAGCTGTAAATTTCAGAAGCATACTTTGCTTTTCATTTTAGCTTCCTCTCCATCTTTTGTCCAGCAGCTCTATGAATCCAGAAGCACTGAGACGGATAAACTTCTATTTCTTTGAGGAGAGAGAGAGAAAGGGAGAGAGGAAAAAGGATAAAAGCTCTCCCGTCTCTGCCTCCTTTTTCCTCCCTTTCTGTGTTTCAATGCAGGTCTGATCTCATTTCCAAGATGAGCCTGGTGTATTTCAGATGTACAAGTTGGATTTCCCTTCTGCACGGCAGTGAGTTAGTCTCCCATCTTCTTCCACATGCCAGTTATCTTCCCCCTTTTCTTCCTTCCTTCCTTCCTGCCTCCCTCCCTTCCAAGATGACACAGTCCCAGGAGCGCAGCCGCTTCTTTCAGCTTTTAGTTTCATCCCTGACATGCATAGCCCTTTGCACAGCCGAAACGCTTCCCTCCTCCTATGAGCTGCAGCTTGAATTCTGCCCGTGTGAGCATGTAGGGACGCATGTACGTGTATATCCAGTTCCTGACAGCTGCTGTTGTTGCTGGGAGTAGCTCCGCTTTTCAGTCGCTCTGGCTTTCCCTTACTCCCCACCTTTCAGTGGCACCCTAGGATTAGCAAATGTCCCAGGGCTGGTCGCTTTGGCTACACTCCTCCTTCTCCCCTTCCGTTCTCTCCCCTCTTCCTCTGCTGCGGTTTGTTTCTTTTTTTTTTTTTTTTCTTCTTTCTTTCCCCCCTCTCTCCCCTTCTTCTCTCCCCCCTTCCCTTTTTCTTTGCTTGTGATCAGTAAAATACAATTACCCAATTACCTCCCATCATCTTAGCACTGATTGGTCAATTGCATTAACACTTGATGTCAGGGAAAGGGGCCGGGAGCTGCTCCGACGTGGCATTGCTGCCACCTGCTTGACAGACTGGGAACAAACTCAGGGTTACCTTAAGAAATCTCCAAGTCAGAAAGCAGTAATTGAAAAACAAGGGATCATCTTAAGGAAAGGAATGTCAAAACTCATTTTCTTAAAAGCCTGCCTGATTCTGACAGTTCAACCAGTATTCTCAGGTTCCAGCCTAGCCGATGAGGCAGAGTAAATGACAGCAAGATGAAATGAGGTATAAAGTTGTCTGCAAAAGAAGTACAGGGCAACCAGTATTCACAGGTACCAGCTCTGGCCACCGATGTAGAGGCGCAATAGTAATATGAAACAAGGTATAAAGTTATCTTTGCAAAAACTGTAACAATTAAAATAATTTGCATTGAAAGACAATCTGTTTTCCAATTACAGAAATCAATGTTTTTTTAAAACTTGTATGCACATAAAAATTACCTAAAATTCCATTTTGGCAGTTGTTCAAGGGCAAAAGCCCTTTGAACAGCTTCGATGTTTCAATAAGTTTAAGTCCTACCTTCAGTAAGCTGTGACAGCAATGCAGTAATGCAACATCTGGGCTCGCCTATCAAATCTGCCACAGTTTGATTAGAATGACTTCAGACATGCATTTTGGAGTTTTCTGAACTGGCTCTCTAATTTGAGTTACTGAAATACTGACATGTTTTTTGTGCTCTTACCTGCTTACCCAGGTATGTTAGATGCACCTATCTATATTACCTAATGTGCTCAGAATTGGGCTCATGTCTTGTTTCTCTCAGGGATCTAAGTTCAATGGAAATTTTACAGAAAATTTTGTATGTGTAAGGTCAGATACAATACTCACTTCATGGAAACAGAAAATGTGCAATGTATGTGCTGGCATTTGTCTCTCTTAAAATCAGAAAGATATTATTTATAGATCCAACTCCTCCATACAACCCAAAAAAAAAAAAAAAGTCAGGTGCTTTAATGGTAATTATAGCAAACTTCAAATATTAGGCAGTAACTGAGTTATTCCATGCACATAGTAACATAACTAGCTCTTTGCTCAGTCCTCCCTCAAATAGTAAAGATATGTTTGGTATCCTTACTCAGGCTTCAGCTCTTGTGTGAAATTGACATATGGGAATATAAAATAAAGTGTAAGTTCTATGTCATATTAGAAGTTTTTCCAGAATTACAAAATCCATAAGCTAGCTGAATTCAGTCAAGTAACACTTACTGAATCATTAACATTGACTTTCAGATTTATTCTACTGACTCAACAGGCTATCTGATGAGAAGGTCCTACTAGATATAAGTTAAGCAACTGGAACTGGGTGCATTTATCATCTGATCTTACTATCCCTGAAATCAGTGGAAAACACAAATTACCTGCAATGGGTGAAAGGCTGAGTGTGTAGCAATAATAAATAACCCAAACATAGCAGTCTTTCAATTATGCTGAAAAAGTCTCTGGGTTTTTTTGAGGAAGGTTGCAAGTGTGGTAGGACATGAAGTAACAAGTTACTTGCTGACAAGTAACAATCTTTTTCTCAGTTGGTGAGCTTATTTTGTTCCTGTCTGATTCACTGATGCTGCTGGTGTATTTTGGGTCTACAAACATCTTATGAGAGTCTTTTTCTTTTAACTACTCAAAATCCAAAAAACCACAAGGTTGCTCCTTTTCGCAGAAGGATAAAAACAAAACAGTCTAATATGTTTCCTCCACTGTTTTTTAAAGAAGTTCCTGAAAAAATTCTTGCTACTATTAAAGAATCTGTGAGTGAAAGCGAAGGTTTCTATAATTGAATTAAACAAATATACAGGTGCAGAAGATACACAATTTTGGGCATCCAATCAGAATCTAAGACAGAAAGTCTGCTGTAGCTACAGTATCTCTGTTGATTCAAAGTGATACTTATGATAGAAATATGTGCATTTTCAAATGACATCAAAATACATATTTCCAACAGATAACTGCTTAAATATATTACATATCTTTCTATATACAAAGATAATATATTTGCTGGCATATGTGTGGCTAAACAAAAAATATCAAAACTGCAACATGCTCTAGGCTATATCAAAACTGCAACATGCTCTAGGCTATGATATGATCTCAAAGTTTGTTATCTTTAATACATCAATTAGGCTTTATCACCCAATAAACATAGAAGATAGTGTGATTAGTTTCTTAGAACATAACTTTCAAGCAAGCTAGTTTGCAATATTTACAGGATAACATTCCATGCTACATGAAAAAGTAAATATCCTTATACTAAACAAAATAAAAAATATAATTGAATTTATCTGTTTTAGAAGCATATATTTCACACATGTGTGAAACCTATTTAAAATAAATATTTTGGTACTATCACAATAACTCATTTCTTAATCAAATGTTAAAAGGCTATCATTAACTCTGGAGAGAACTGTTACATTTTTCCTCCAGCACATTATATATTGTTGCCTTGAAACACTGTTGTTTGTCTATTGCCTTCAATCTTGCCCAGTCCTGAGTATGGAAGGATAACAAGATTCAAATGTATGTACTGGCAAATATTCACATCATAAACACGAAGAACAGATTGTTATAAAGATTGCTATATAGATTGTTTCCTTTCCAGCAGACAAGGCCAGCTACAGAGCTCTGTGTATGACTAACACTGGAAGAGAGTAGTGGAAATGACCAAACATTCACAATATTCAGTCATTTGGTGGAAGAGAAATGTGGCTAAAGACTAAGAGAAAAGGATTCTGACCCTAAACAGAGGAGAAGAGAAACATTGTAATTGAATTAACAGAACCAAATTTTGATGGAAAAAACAGTAAAACAGATTGCTTTACTTAGACAAAGTGAAAACAATTGCAACATTTTCCTAAGTCAGTTGACAGTCCCACCATCCTTTTAAATAAAAATTAGGAAATCATAAATAAAATAAAATATTATTCTTTCTATTTTATTTAGTTTTGCTGACAAAAATATGTTTGCATATGGAGAGAGTACTTGAAGTAGCTTTCTACTTTCAAATACTTTTGACTGTACAGATCTAGGATCAAGCTTATTAATCAATTCATTAATTCAATGGATCTCCTAAAACTCTCATACTGTATAAAATATATCATATATAATCTAAAAGAAATAACGTAAATATTCTATTGTAATTGGAGCCCACAGTACATAATTTCCTGTTTATGTGATTTCACTGATTATTGTTTAATTTTTTTTAAATACAAAAAGCAGTAAAATCAGGTGCATACCATCAAAATTAGCAATTGAATGATACTGTCTCATTTATTAATTTTCATGGGCTTTTTTTTCCTGATGTTTACAGTTCTAGGGAGTTATTTTTTTTGCAAGTAATTTCTACTGGGTCATTGCAGCTTGGAAGAAGTAAAAGAAAAGATATCTTCCTTCCAGGAAAATCTAGATAAAACCACAGCATGTGATTTTGGCACAGAGATGTGTACCTGACTGTTCAATAAGCTCATCTCTTCATAATATCATAATAACAACTGTTTCTGATAAAGATGGAACTGAATGGTGGGGTTTCTTGTTTACATTTGAGGGGAACCACATTCTCAAAACTTCCGTATATTTATTGCATGTTTCTTGTGCAATTGGTTAAATAAGACAAATTTAGAATTGTTGTACATTTGTACAAATTTTCATCTTCCATGCTAACCATCCATGACTGAAAACAGCCTGCTGTTTGGAGAGACTTTCTAGAATTTCTTCTTATGGAACGGAATCACTTATTGTCAAATTTTCTGTTATGCAGAGACAAAACCATTTCCCCAAGCTGATCAAGAGACCTAATGTTATCCTGGGCTGCACCAGGCAAAGCATTGCCAACAGGTGGAGGGAGGTGATTCTTCCTCTCTGCTCAGCCCCAGAGAGGTCACACCTGGAGTGCTGTGTCCAGATCTGAACTGCTCACCACAAGAGAGACATGGACAGAATGGATAGTCCAACAAGGCAGTATAAGGACAACATATTGGAGCATTTTTCCTGTGGGCAAAGGTTGGAAGAACTGAGACTCTTTAGCCTGGAGAACTGGAGGCTTGGTGGAATCTTATTAATGTCTACATGTGCATGAAGGAAGGGTGCAAAGGGGACAGAGATGAGACAGTGATTCCCAGTGACAGAACCACAGGCAGTGGGCACACACCGAAACACCAGAGGTTCCCTCTGAATATCATGAAACATTTTTTACTATGACAGTAAGAGCACTGGCACAGGTTGCCCAGGGAGGTTGTGGAGTCTTCCCCCCCATGGTAATATTCAGAAGCCATCTGGACACGACACCAAGCAACTTGCTCCAGGTGAACCTGCTTGAGCAGTGGGGATGGGCTATGTGACCTTAGAAGGTCCCTTCCACCCTCCAGTACTCTATGATTCTGCAATTTAACAGTCCATAGAAGTATTTACATAAAAGGAAAATAAGAAACCTCATATTTAACTGGTAAAAATATTTTTTCTAAAGTGCTCTTAGTTTCTCATTTACTGTGAGCTTATGAGAGTTATGTGCTTAGCATTCAACTCTTCACTAGCAGAGGGTCTCTTTTGTTTTCTAAAATGAATTATGCTTTGAGGAAAAAAAATATGAGAAAGAAAAAAGGTAAACGTTTCCTAATTCAGCTCTTTGAATTGTGTTGCAATTCTGACTAGGACATATAAATTTCAAGGGTTTTCACCATATAGCTGTTCTGAGAATAGTACCCAAATCCTGTGATTTTCTTATGCTACTAATTTAAGGCTTAGAATTTGGATTGAGAAGAATTCTCTCCTTTCTAGGACTGACCACCATTGACATTAAGCTGTCATGAATTCATTCCATAGGGAGGAATTACTCCTTTGATTTCAATGGACCATCTCCAGATTAATGCAGGTGTAAATGAGAATAGAGCATTCTTTATTTTATATCCATGGCCCATTTAATATGTACTTGGTTTTCTAAATCACACAATTATATAATTATTGAGATTGGAAAAAGTTAGTAGAGTAACAAAGAGGGGCAGTTTCTTTTAAATTAAATTTTTGAGAATGAAAATTTAAGAATATAGACAACTAGATTTGGGCAGGAATGATCCATCTGTTTGAAAATAATATCTTTATAGTGTGACAGCCTTTTTTTTCCCTCAGTGAATATTAAATAGCAAAAATATGATACTTTGACACAGAGATGAATGTATCAGACATGCTAATTTCTTCTCCTGTGGAGTTATTGTGACTGGAAAATACAATTTCCACATATTGAGAATTAAATCCTAACCACATATACTTCAAAACTTTAATGAGAGACAACCTAGCAGCCATATTTTCCTACCTTGTCCTTATGCTTAGCATTTATTTAAAGTGAAATTCTGATACAGGGAAAAGATTTACAATTTAACTTCTGAGCCAAAGAAAAGGTAACATCCAAGATCTCTAAATTTTCATCACAACAAGCAGGATGGTTTGCTTTAACCATGCAAAGAAAGTTACAGCTTTCAATAAACTGGGGAGGAAAATAAATGTTGCATAGAGAGGGAAAATCGTCAAGGAGGGGAAAATAAGAAAATTTTGTGGCATAAATAACATTTCCAAAGCAGATAAATTTAATTTTCAAGATCTCTTTTCAGGTACATATAAAATAAATTCCTTCAGCTAAGTATCTTCAGCATCTTCTATTCCTATGTCCAATATTGGGGAATCATCTGTACATGAGAAAATATTTTCACTTCATCCTCATTTGTCAATATGAAAAAAACCCTGTACCTTCATAGCAATTTTTTTTTCTACTCCCTTTTCCTTTTATTTTTTTTTCTCCTTAAACACTAATGGCTCATCCTTGGCCACCAGTAAACAACCTAAGCTTTTTTTTCCCCAGATTTGTCTAAATTCAAATGGATTGAAATACTACAATGCATATTATATAAGGACCTGATTTCTTACCGTTGGTGCTTGTAGGACTGCTGCTAGTGATGTGGGCATCAAAAGTGTTATAGCCAGGACTCACTGGAATTGTATTTCCAGAGTCTTTGCATGATCTCAAGATGGGCTGTTTGACTCTCTCCACACCTGCCTCTCTACCTGTAAAATGGAAATAATACTTACTGCATGTGTTAAACAGGAAGGACTCACCTTTATTTGGGGACTGTAGAGTCTTCCAGTAGTGTCTGTGCATGACCCAACCCCATAATCACCACATGATGTGCACTACACCAGGCAAGGCAGATTGGAAAATATAAGGTAGCAAATAGGGTAAAAAAGCCATCCCTCTAAATAATTATAATTCTTTTCTGTACCCTAGCAGTCAATACCTGATATCAAATAAATTAAGATCCCTGAGCGTGTTATAGTATAAATGTCAATTGACAGATGTTGACAGCAGCTAGAAGGATGTGAAGTCAGAAAACAATTTAGGGCCTAGAAATGAACAAAGGCAATAAGTACGGTATTTATACTCACTAATGTTCTGAACTATGGTATAGGTTACTTAAAACAATTACTCTTCACCTTTAATTTCTCTGGATTTTCTCATCAGGTGCTCAGCTCTCCCTTCTATCACCACAAACACATTAAAACTTTACATCATTTAAAGGGCATATGAAACACCTAATCATCTTTCAGTATGATCTTAGAGAGATGGATGGAACACTACAAGACAATGCTGAGCCTCTTGAAACTCTTTTGGAATTTACTGGGTTACTGCCACTCTAGAACAGACCAACAGCCTGCCTAGTCCGCTGTATTGTCATTTCTAAAAAGGAAGACAAGATTGTTCCATAACTTTCGCTTCGCAAAGCACTATAAGCAGAAGAACAGCCAAGACCAATTTTATTGGAGTTGCACTTAAGCCCTGGAAATGTTACAAGTGGAAAAGATAACTCTTAATTTTGGAGACAATGAGAGGAAACAGGTTTAATACGAATAAACTTCTTTGTCCCCATCAGGGCAGGATCCTTTGAAAAGTTCTTAAAAAATCTGTGGTTGAGAACTTTTCTCATTCTTTATTTACCCCATATTAGACACCCTGATAAGAAGAAATGCCATCAGTCACAAGTGGTGATTGTGATGGCAAGAAAAATGATTATTTAAAGAATATTTATTTTCTTAAAAAATATTTTAAATATTCCAATTACTATTTTATTTTTATTGTATTGATAAACAATATTTTCTTCTTAATTATTTTTTATTCAGTGATAATTTAGGCTAAATTAGTTTTCCTACAAACTCTCTGAATTTCATTCCCAGGTGGAATGGTACTAAATATTAAATCAATACTAAGTATTAAATCAATACTCACCTTACTGAATCACATCTGATCTTCAAGGTCTTGGGAAGAGTTTCTTGTTAAAACGATTACTTCTGGTGATGAACAGGATAAAACACCTGTAAGGGGTGTAACATTGCTTTAAGATGCACATCATGATTATTATAAATTGTTTGAGTGTGGGGAAAAAAGCAAAGGAACCACAAGATGTGATGCACAGAAGTCTGGATTTGATCCAGTTATACTAAATGCTTTTTGGTTTTTCAGACCTTCTATTTCTCTCTCCTTGCACTTTTCTCCTAGCTTAGATTGAGGCTGCATTTCCTTTAAATTGTATTTGCTTTACACTCCTTTGTGCATGTCAGTGGAAATGTAAAATATAAAAAATCTATAGGAGATAAGGAGCACTACTGGCTTCTAAAATCACAGTACTGATAGTCTATGAACAATAAGAAGGCCTGATATTAAAAAAATTAGAATAAGAGGCTGAAGACAAATTTCCAAAAGTTCGTCAAAACTTAATGGAAAATACATTTTGTAAAAATCAGGAGGTCAAGGGAAATGACCTTTCACTTAAAATGTTTCAAGTGGGCCTTATTTTCAAAAGCAGCACAGCAATATTTGCTAAATCCAGCTCCAGTTAAAATGTGTTCTCCAAAGACGAGCCAACTACAATGAGTCATCATTTTTGGAAAACACATTTAGTAACTCCATCCATGAAGGCATAGAATTGGAAGCAGGAATTAACCATCTATAATACTAAAGCACATACAGTACATTTTACTAGCATTTCATTTCTGGAAGAGAAATTTAGAAGAATAATATTAGGTTCAAAGAAAAATTTTAATGCAATCTCTCAAAAAAATTAAGGTTGCAAAAACTGTTTCAATTTCATATTAAAATATGTCCCAAGAAATATGATAATTAAAGACAAATCAGTTTGGTTTTTTTATTTAATGCTCCTGCCCTCAGGTTTTTTAGGAAAATAAATACAAACAAAAAAGAAATCTATCCCTTTTTATTTATTGATATGAAAACAAACAATAAATATGTGGTTTCAATGTGGTCTTTTTTACAGAATTGTTGTCCCTTAGCATTTTTTTGAGAATTCACATAGCTATTGAAAATCACAGAATGGTATGTAAATTGCTGTTTCTTTTCCTGCATGACTACTGCAGATAGAAGAATCAAAAATTGGTTTTTTTCTGCCTTTTTTTGAGATACATAACCTATGTACATGATGTTTATCATGAAAAATGGAAATGTCTAGATGCTTTAATGTTTGAATGTAATTGACATGGAGGTTTTATAGTCAGAAATATTTAAGGAATAGCTATTTATACAAAAGAATATTCCAAAATGTGTGAGAAATAATTGACAAAATTTAGATATATATTTGAAAATAAACTATATTTTAGATACTAAAAAGTATATATTTTTAGAGAGACTGATGCGGATTGGTCCTTGAACTCAATAGTTTAGGATTTTTTGTTTGTTTGTTTTTTAGGCAGAGCAGCATTGGCATTGTTCCTATTAAATTAATGTGTTTAAGATCAAAAATTCTTAAATTCTTATTGCTCACATAAGAATTTGCACTTGCTGAAATTCTTCACTTTAAAATTGTCTGAGCAACATCAGAGCATCACAAAACCTGACTTTATTCTGCAAACAAAGTCTCTAAAAGATATTCTAAAAGGTGCTTAAATGTGTGGATTTGGAAAATTCTGTGATTTACAGATTTTGTCTAAGTGCATTAATCAGCTAACTCCCATATGTTTTCATCTTTAGAAGCCTTCCAGAAAAGAATACTATTTTTTTGTTTCCTAATATAACAGTAATTAATACATGCTAAATGTTTAAGGTCTATGTGTAACCTTGCAGGTAGTCAGCACCATCCAGGTCAGTTTAATCATACTGATATTGACAACTACCCCATTTTTCAAAAGACTTAATTTCTATTCCTTATTTCTTTTGAGCAGAAGAAAACGAGCAGCTTGTCACTATGGTATTAGGTGGGAGGCAGTGCATGGCAAGATATGAGTCAGTCATTAAGCCTGCTGGTCAGTTAAAAAAACCCTAAAAACTCAAAACAAACTGCAGCTTGTCATAATTACTGGGGCAATTCTATGCAGAGAGAATATGCATTAGGCAATTTATTCACAGATGGGAATTTATTTCCAGAATATGCTAATACTAAGACGGGATATATTTGAGATACCTCTTCTGTACCTTGCTGCAAAAAAACTTCAAATACCTGCATTTTATATAGTCCCACTTTAGCAAACTGATTGATGTTTTTTCTCTGGGCTAGTTTTGTATTATACCAATGCCCATCCTTGGGATTTGGTTCTCTAAGATATTTAAGTGGGATATTTATAGGGCAACCATGCTGATGAAGACCTTATATGCTAAGCTCTAGAATGACAAGAATTTCTGCTTTGGTTAAATGAGAGCAAGTATATAAATATACCTCAGCCCTTTGTCACAAATGTGTGTGGGAGAGGCACATTAGGCGAGGTGCTAGAAGTGAGGGAAGCTCTAACTACTTGCAGCTATGACACATTATTATTCATTGCATGGCATGTCACTCAGACTGTCATAATGCACAGCAGAGAGCATGCACCTTATCAGTGCTGAACAGCACTGAGGGGCTGCAGAAGCACAGGTCATTTGGGGAAAATACCTCTGTAACAATCCAGGCACAAGTTTGCTGCTCTTTGCGAAATGGATCTGGCAACACAAGCAAAGGGATCATCAACTGGTTACTATCAACAAAATTCACCCATTACAAATGGAGACATATCTAAAAGGGCTTCCTGAGGTGGTCAGAATTCTCTATGCAAAGTAGCCATTAAATATTATCCAACAAGATATATCATCAGTCTTGGAGAAAGTGATCTGAACAAAGAACAGGTAAAATGCTCTAGAAGTTGCATGGGTACCAACGTCAGCACAGTGCTTTGCATTGAGGAAGAAAGGTTAACAAGAGAAGGTAGAATCTGCAGGGTCAGAGAAAGCACAAATACAAAGCCTAAAATCACCCAGGAAGAATGAAAATAAATAAGTCAGCAAAGGAAATCGGATATAGGCATCAGGTTCAAACACACACACAAAAAACAAATGAGTCACTTAGACAAAGAAGGCAGTCTTAATTTCTTGAATATGAAATTATCAATTTATAGATATAAAAAAATCAAACTTAGTTTCTATGTATTTGAAAATTAGCTTTTATGAACAAAAATCGAAGTTTTTTTCTGACAAGAATTTGCTTCCTTGAGTATTTGCAAACAATGAAATCACAATGTGCAAGTTTATTTTTCAGTCCCATCTTTAAAATGATTGCAATATTGAGATAACTTCTTCAATTTTTCTGCTTCTTTCTGTTTTCTTTTCCCATACACATTAGCAGTCTCTGTTTAGGGATTTTGGTTTACTTTAAAGTCAGGCTTTAGCAGAAATTCAGAGAATCCTCAAACAGACTTACCAGGTCATAAAACATTACTGCAGTGTGTTGCAACCAACCTTGCGAGAGACTTTCAGGCAGCTGGTATCAGCACTTCCAAACATTATCTATACTTCACTCATTATATTTATTTCAGAATACACTTGATAATATGATAAAAATCATATGGTAATTTTCCTTGTTAGACCATGAGTTTGAGCAGTAATGATTGAGGTGAAGTGCATTTCCAAGGAAGCTATTAAGAGCAATTAATTATCATGCTCCTCTATCAAGAATACCAATTTGTTAGTAGCATTTTAGTATTTATCTATCTATGAAACCCTGTAAACTTATTACCTTTCAATTAAGAAAACACCCACACATTAAGTTGTACTGATGCAGGTCTTTTCATGGCAGTGTGTCTACAATCCATATATAGGCATCATCTCACAGACCCACAAAGCATACCAGCCTCAAAACTTCTGGTAAGTGTTTTGCAATAATTACCACACAGAACTTTCACATCAACAGCTAGAATTGGGATTTGTGTTCAATTTCTTTCAAAATTTTAGTAGGTAAAAGACAATATTGTCACCATCATGTCACCATCTTTCTTTATCATTATTCAAAAGACATTGATGACAAAGGACCTGAACAAAACTTTCTAACTCGATCAGGAGCTTAATGGTCTAAGCAGTACAAAACATGTTCCTCATTGTCTGACCATTTCCAAACTCACTGAACAATTTTAGAACAACAGTAAGCAAGCAATTTAGAACAACATGGCTGAGGGCAAAGGTGATATGGGAAGGTCAGGATGAATATAAAAATGAAAACTAGAAAGGATTTATGTATTCATATCTTCATTAAAAAGTCAATTTCTTTCAATAAGCACTGCACCATGTATAATTAATTTTTCATAAGATTCAGAATTGTTATCCTATGACTTTCGC
Source organism: Agelaius phoeniceus (assembly GCF_051311805.1). NCBI lineage: Eukaryota > Metazoa > Chordata > Aves > Passeriformes > Icteridae > Agelaius > Agelaius phoeniceus. The sequence continues at coordinate 21,984,006 of NC_135270.1, forward strand.
CAAACTTTTTATAAAAACTACCTCATCTTTACACTTCTTATTGAACAACCAGGGAAGTTAAAGACAAAGAAGAGAGGAAATATACTGTTGCAGAATGTGATACTCTTCCTAGAACGTTCTTGGTTTGGCTTTTGTTGGTGTTCTCTTTTGATTTGTTTTGTTGTTTTTTTGGGGTTTTTTCCCAATAATATTTACAAGGGACAAATTAAATTAATGAGCCATTACTTTGGAAGGGGTCACCAGTCCAGTGTCCTGCTTCAAATATATCTGATTAGAACGAGTATCTCAAGGCACATCCAGCAGAGACATGCAACACCTACAAGAGCCCACAATGTCTCTGGCATATCTTACCTGTTTTCTAACCATCCCAGAGTTTTAGGGATTTTCCCCCTATTATTAATATGAAAACTGGGAGCTACGGTGAGAAGGAATTGCTTAGGAATATTGTCTATGCTTTCCTGGGAGCTGAATTCAGCATTACAATGCTGGTAGTTGTTGTATATTGAATAGGAACCTACTGCATGGTCTCAGAGGAATAAATAGCACCCATTCTGCTAATCTAGGCACTAGAAATATTTCACCAAATATTATACCTTTAAAAGTAGAATGAAAATATTGAAAAGGCAACCTTAAAACCGGAACAGCAGGATCAAGGTATTAAGAATGATGAGAGAACACTTGTATCCCCAGTACCTCAACAAGTTTATTAGCTAAAGAAGTGATGATCTTTATGCAAGATTGTCAACAGGGCATTATGGGACATCTGCTTTTATTCTCTGAGTTTTATTGATATCCTGCTGTTCCTTGTGATACTCTGGTGTGCTGGATTTATTCACTATTAAAAATAAAGTTAGAATGAATTATCCAACACAAAAATGTTCATCTCAAGTCCCAGTCTTTCAAATAAATAAAGTATAACTAATATAGATAACTTTTACCCAAATATGTCAGAAGCAGCTGTATTTTCCATTTCAAATTACATTGGATCATTCCAGATGAAACTGGTCTACTTTAGCCTACATAAATTTATAATGTTTTTAGATATGGCATATCTTTCTGAATTTTTAGAAGCCAGACTAAAAAGACATTTCATGAAAATGTGGCAAGTTTGAAAATCTTGATAAAAAGCATATAAAGGTTTTTTCTAATACTCTGATATGTAAGTCTACGTAAAATATTTAATCAAAATAAAATTATATAAAATACAATATTTAGTCATATGTAATTTTAGGATATGAATATACTAAGGAAGAGAATTACAGAGATTATAAAAAGATCCTGCTTTTGAATGATACTTGAGAAAACTGTAAATGCATAAGACAGTTTGACCACTATGTTTGTGGTCATAGTGGATGTCCATTGAAATGGGAGGCCAAATGTGCACCAAGGGTTTATTCTCAGATATTTCTAATGATTACCAGCCAGTTCCTACTGGACCTGCTCAAGCAATTTATATACATTGACTTTGTCAGAATTACCTTCATAAGAAAAGCTGAATTGCAGGGCCAGAGGTTGGACTTGAGTGACCCCTGTGAGTTCTTTCCAACTCAGAATATTCTATGATTCTATTTTTTTATTTTCACCTTTATAAAATGTCTGTCAGCTATTCTTGTTTTATAATACCTAAGTATGTGTGTATGCATACACTTATCTCGTCTGCCCCACACAAGCAGAGTAAAAATAATTTTGTGTGAATTTATAGCTGTAAATAGTAACCTAGAGGAAATAACCTGGACATACTGAAAAAAATTTAACATATCATATGAGGATAGTGAAGTCTAAATTATCAGAAGACATGAAAAATCAACTGGGGATCAGCATATATGTTGAGTTTTTCCTGACAACTGTCATTCTTATGCCAAAGTTCAGACAAGCAATGGAGATGTCTCACTCTGACAGTCTTCCTCTGCTCCTGCCAGCACTATCAAAGCATCAAGGCCTCTGAAACAAAACCAACTGATAAAAAAAAATAGAGAAAAAGGAGACCAAATTTTTTCCTTATAATCTCATTACCTGTTCACAACAACTATGTATTGTTAAGAAGATTTATGTAACAGTTTCATCAAGGAATTTTGTACAGATGTTGATAAAGGTGACACTGATGCAGCAGAATGCACTTCTGGCTGTGGATACCTTTCTTCCATGTATATAGGACATGACACCAGACTTCTGAAAGACTGTCTGGGAGATTGCAGAGAGATGTTTTGACCTATGCCTACTGTGTTGCATATGAATTATACTAAATAGGTCATTTAAGGAGTTAGGATACATTGTCAACAACTCTTAAAACATCCATCAGTAATAATTAAAAAAAAATAATATGAAGTCTTAAAAAAAACCAAGAGTGATTTCTATTTTTTATTCCTCAAAAATAAAAATTTTAACTGTAAAAGATAGTCCTGTATCTCCAACAGAACACAGCTAAAAGGAGAAAATAAGCAAGACTAACTTGCAGACTTATTATTATAAATCATTCTTGGCACCTGTATGAGTTAAAGCAAAAATGTAGCTTAATTTACAGCAAAAGAAGAAAACTGGAGGAGTAGGGGGAATAAAATTACTAGCTTTAAGAATATGTAACCACAACTTTCTTCAAACTGCACAGTAACCTTGATTGTGATTCTACTTCCAAAATGTTCAAATCATCAAACAGAAATAAACAAACTTGTATGCTCCCCATTTCAGGTAAATTCAGCAATACATGAGTCAACTCTTGATTTTCTCCTTGCTTTCAATAACCACTCTAATAATACTCAAATCTGTTGCTATGTAATTTCACTTCACAGTGGTGAAGTGGAAAGAGTGGTTGCACACAGACTTTTTTTCCAAACATTTGTGTTTGTATGACCTTAAATTGAAAAGAACATATTTTATGCCTGCATTTGACAGACTTTTTTTAAATACTGATTCATGCAAATCAATTCAACCTTGAATAATTCTCAAGCTACTAGAAAAGTACAAGACAAAATGAAGAAGTTCTAATGTCACTCAAGTTTGCCACAAATAGCCATCTTGCCACTAGAATTGGAGTAAAACCTTTGATTTTCACACATCTACTTGTTGGACTTACCATGCTTTAATTGTCTGTAAGAAGTAAGCACCAGGGGGAAAAGTCAATTAATTTCCCTTAACAAATAATTCTGTATATTTAGCTCAGAGTGATTTTGTGAATTTCTTGCACTTACTTCTCACAGACCGGCTCCCACATAACCATAAACAGTTTGTTTGCATCTTGTAAGTCACTGTCATAATTTTAAGCCATCAGTTAAATTAATTTATTTTATTAGAGTTTCTGTTTCAGGAAAACAACTCATTTCTGCAATCTATGGGAAAATCACTGCTGCTTTGTATTCTGAAGGTCTGAAGACAGGCTGTAAATAGCAGAAATATATTATGAATATTTTCAAGTGTTAGCAGTAGTACAAACCAGTCTGTTTGCCATTTCAAAACTAAGAACAGGTTTGTACTTTAAATGCCACTACAAAAGAAACACTACAATTTGGAAATTAATTAATTTTATGAGGTTTGAATGTAAAAATAATCTTCACCTTGAATCTAGAAGTCATCTATCCCATTTTATAGTTAGAAAATTAGTTCCTTTAAACAGGTAATATTTTTACTGCTCTACCTTCTCTCACAAGTTAGACTGTCACCCTTTTTGATAAGCACTCTACATTGTTCAGGAAGAATTTAGTAATAGATATTCTACTGCCTTATGGTCCAATATTTCAGTGTCTATATTAGAATGAGATTTCCATTAACAACATGGAAAAATTTGTCACAGTATAAACCCATATCCTACAGAAACCATATCCAATATTAACCAACATATCCTGCGCACATTCAGCATGGGTTGCCTTTGTTTGCCACAACTTTTTATGCACTGAAAAATTCTACTATTCCCCCACTTCCATACCTCATTCTTCTCTTCTTTTCAGTGTCACTTGTTTCAGTTCTTTCTGAAATGCCAGTTTTTCTAGACCTTCTTTCTCCTCATTGCCAAGATATGTATTAGCTCAATAGCTCCTTTTTGAAGCTGAATTTCAAATTCTATTAAAACCCTCAGAAATCCAAAGCAAAAACACTGCATACAAGATCAATGTGCCTTTTGTTCTGAAATTATTTTTTCAAAATTGGTTTTAATAGAAAGAAAATGAGAGAAAATTTTAATTTATTTTGACACCTGTGTACTTTTTCTTTTTGATTTTGAATTTTAAAGGATTAGCTGTAAGATCATCCCCATGCATGCATTCATAATTTTGTCTTTCAAAGTCAAAGGTTAAAATACAAACTCTTAAAATAACCTCAAAATCCTAATTATTAACAGATACACAATCTGCCCTTAGGAAATAATTTTTTCATATAACATTGCCAAGATTGCCATGTACACATTTAAAAACTACTTGTGAAAGTGTCAATCAGTTTATAAGTGTTTTGTCCACATCATCAAGTACTTCTGAGTTGTTTTCTGCATCATATGTTTTCTGCATTGCTTTGTGAGATTCAGTGTTAAGTGACTCCCAAATCATTCTAGTAACACAGCTAGTATTTGCTATTCAGATGGTTCTGTCTGTACTTAGCATTATGATTTTTCATCCAGTTTTTGTTTGTTTGGTTTCCATTATTTTTTCCCATTTGAAGCTTCTGTATTAAACACACTACGGTGTCTTAGAAGGAATAAAGACCACATGCCACTTTAATCCCACTTGCTTAAATTCACATCATCTGAAAAATCCATTCCAGATACCCATATTTCTAGATTTTTGTAATTTAGATCAGCAATTTAGGACACAGAGAAAAAAAAACCAATAAATAGTACAGCAAAAAATGAAGATGGAAAAATGTCACAGTGTGTGACTCAGAGTGATGATTTTCAACTGTTCCTTCTACATTTGAAATGAGACAAAGTTGATGCATGACAAGGTACAAACAACTATTGCATGCAGTGATGTCTCTGTCATTCCCACAAAATGCCTGTGTGGGTTTTATTAGGAGAGAAAAAACTACCCTCTGAAAATATCTTTAAGTATATTGCTGGGTTTAATAAGAGCATTAGTGCTGAGTACCATCCTACAGTGCTTTTTCAGCTTTTACACTATATGACTTTTTTAATCTTACATAGTATGAAGACCACATACTCCCTGTAACTGAATTTTAATGAGTAAAATGTCTCTGGGGAGAAAGTGAAAAATAAAAATTCTGTTACTCAACTCATCACATCATCACTGATCATAAAACAACTCAAAAACCTGTGTAACATTTAGGCCATACTATCTGAATAGGCATATATAGAAAAATTGTATGTTACACTAACACTTTGATATTTTTGGTAAGGGAGGCTACATCTCTACTTATATGTGACTGAATCCAACCTGTTTTCCATTTTGCAGATTTCTTTTAAGAATGAATTATAGAAAACAAGTGTATTCCTGTAAACTTAACCATTTTAGGCTGTTCTGGGAAGTTACAAAAAGATACTGACATGTGCAGTTGCTGAGTGCTTGACATAAGGCAGCAAGGAGCACTTCCCAAAAAAAAAAGCACAGAGGAAAAGAATTCTAAATACCATATGTTCTATGTCATTCTCAAATCCATTAGGTTTTAAACAGAAACTTTTGGTACCTACAATTTTAATCAATAAATTAATTGCAAAATAATTGAGTTCATCTCAATGAATTTTTTAATAATATTTCCAACCAGTAGTTAAAACTTTGTAAATGTCAACCTATAAATCAGAGGTCGAACAGGGTCTTGAGAGCTCTGGTATTCAAAAATACCCCACAGCTTTGCATCCAAGGCTTGCACTTGGAACCCCCTCAGTGTTCCACTAAATCCAAGATTTCTTGAACTCCTTGAATGAATCATTTAGCCTTGTTTGGTTTCAGTCCCTTCTCCTTTTGATGGATTTGCAACTGTAAATAAATTCTTTCAGGATTCCTGTTTCTTCAGTTAATGCAGTAATGCTAACATGACAGAGGCTTTTTAACTAAGAAGGAAAGCTTTTCTTCTGCTATTAGAAACCTTATTCTAAGTTTTACATTTTCTTGCATTTTATATACAATTAAACTAATACACTGCAGAGTTTTAATACTGTGTGAGTCACACCTAATTGCAAATGTACACTCACTTTTGGATGATCCAGTCCAAACACAACGAGACACTTATGCTCATAGCAGCTCTGTTTCATATTGAGAAAGATTTATAAGGAAAATATTCACATTAATTGAATTTCCACATCAAAAAATCCCCACCGAACACCAATAAACCCACCCACCTCTCTCCAAAAAAATGCAAAACCAAAAAACTCTAAACATAAGTGCCCAAACAACAAAAAAATAAAAAACCAAAAAAAACCCCAAACAAACAAAAAAAACCCTGCAATCCTTAAAAAGGATTATTAATTATCTCAGTGAAAGGTACTTAGATTCTGAAGTTCTAAAAAAATTTCCATGAGAATTTGTTAATTATCTAGTTTTAGGATGATCTGTTTTTCCTTTAATTTAAACAGTAGAGTAATGAAGACAACTGTCTGCCATGTACTGAAGCCAGCTGTATGCTGAACACAGTTTGTATTTCAGTAACCACACCATACTCCTGCTGTCAAAGATCTTAATTCATAGGGATATATACAGTGCAACATACAGTGGTGTAGAAACCTACCAGAAGGCCTAGCAACCATTTATAAACCACTCAGCTTTTACTTGAGAATTTAAAATAGTCTATGGCTCCTGTGTGAAGCTTTGCACAGTGACTATTTCATCTGCTAAGATACAGCAGACCTCCTATAGATAAGTTAGCAGCAAGCTATATGTAGAATAACTCCTATATCTGAGTGATAAGTAAATTAACTAATTATAGTCTAATACTGACCACACCTAGAACATCTCATTAGGCAAGGGATGTTTATGTCTTTCAGAATCATCTCTCTGAAGATTCACAACAGTCAGGTCCTAATCACCTAACTTCCAGGACACTTTTCTGATCTTGCCCATGCATTGCTGTCTATCAGAAGTATTGTGTTTCAATTTCACTGTAGTATGACAAGAAGAATAAATTAATAAACACCAACTAAATCTCATTATGGAACTGTTAACTCCCCACAGTCTGCAACATTTCAACAACTAAGTCAGAAAGCCAAATTTACCACCTTAACATGCAATAATTTCACTCTTCAACCCCTTGAAAACCATCCCTAATTAGACAAAATAAGCAGTGATAAGCTTGGGGGACAGAAAAATCAAGTAAGTTGTTAATAAAATTTTAGTATTTTAACTTAATCTATTAACTGGATAACTTGAGATATTTTTATTTTCTTCTTTAATTAAAAAATATTTTGTTCTATACCATGAAGAGACTAATATTTAAAATAGTAATGCTTATGAAAATACTAGATCTGAAACTCCATTGTTTTAAGAAAAGTCTGAGGCAATTTCACTATGAAATTGCTGAAATATTCCAGAGGATCTAAATACTTAACTGACAAATCCAGATCCTTCATGATCAGCTACCTGAAACATCTTATGTCCAGTGAAGTTTCTTTAGTGAATTATGTTGACATGCTTTCTATTGTACTAATTAACTGATGGATAGCAGGAAAAAAAGCAAATAGCAGTGGAAGAGATTCAAGAAACTTCTACATTTACAGAGGCAAAAAAACCCCATCAAATTTTGGCAAAAGCTGTAATGAAATGTAGCATCAAGTTACAGATTAAAAGCCAAAGGTATTTTTTTCTATTCAGTGCTCCAAGGAAAGTCAGCATTAAAACTCTATTCTTGTTGCTGAATCTGCATGCATAGGAGTGAACATGACTCATTCATCATTAAAGTACAGATGGACAGGCTATCATAAGTGATTTTTTTAAACTTTGTGAAATCTATCTCAGCAACCATTAATAATAGCTACTAGGCATATTTACTTGGGATCACCAGGTCACAAAGGGCACGATAAACATAGTGACATGTTCTTGGCATGACTGAAAAACACGTTTTGGCCTGGCTGAGGTCTCCCATATGTGTCCTGTAAGCCCAGCTAATGAGGCAGGACAATCATTAAACTTGGATGAATTAATATGACATGAATAGGAGAATCCACAGATGCAGTGACAGAGATGAAAGTAGGTCACATTCTCACAATTTAAATAGAAACAGTCTAGACAGCATTAGCATGAGCCTCGTAAGACTTGTACTGAAACCCTCAGCACAAATCTGCAACAACTACTATGGCTGATGATGAATATAAGAATAAAATCACTAAGACAAAAATCACAGATATACATAAAATGGGAAAAAAGAAAAACTACTTTGGCCTTAGCTGGCATTCAGTGGATTTAAAATGTTTACAGCATACCCAATAAATAGGATAAAAACCAGCCAATCTTATAATTATTTTGAGGTAATTTCCCTTCAAATGCTGGTGACTGTAAAAAAAAAATATACATCTCCCTGTTATTTTACAAGAGTATTGAAAAGGTTTGTGTTCTCTAAACCTCTTGGCAGAACACACAATTTTAAAAAAGAAAAAAGTCTCAAATAGCCCACAAAAAAGCTGTTGTACAGAACAATAGGAGTTCCTCATTCATTTTTTCCCTTCATCTTTATTCTTTGCTCTTTTTAAGAGGGTAGAATGGTAATGTGGAATGGACAAGTGAAGCAGCAATGACATGATGAAGACAACCAACTGAATTCCTAACATGATAAACTGAGATAGGAAAAAATGTTCTCTGTTTAAATAAATGGAAGAATAATGTTTACACAAAAATAACAACTGTTGATAATTCTTCAACACTTATATAATACGTGGTGTGACCAGTTCCCCGGTGAAGCTTCTCTTCAAAATTTTTTTGTACCACAGAAACTTCTTCTGTTTTGTGCACATCCCCTACCGTGAAATGGAATGATACAACAACCAAATAATTTCCAAAGTCATGGATATTTCATAATGTGCTGTAATGAGTTGATATTTTTGCAGTAATAAGCAGGTTATCTTTTTAGTATCTGCTTGCTCTGTGTCCCAGTAGCAGAATTACTTACTAACAAGAAGATGCTTCTCAAACTGTAGTGCCCTCTACAGGAAAAGGTATCAAGCTTCATTGTATGGTCACGTTGCCATTTTGGATAGTTCTATTCCAGCAAAAACCTGTACTGGGCTACCCCAACTTTTTTTTTTTCCCCCTCACTCCAACATTCTTTATAAGAAATATAAAATAGTGTGCATTGGTTCATTCCAATATAATATTGGTAATATTCACATTTTTTAGTGTTTGTCCATGATTTTTATATCTTCTAAAAACAAAAGTCTGCGTACCTTATCTATATTAGGTGGGTATAGAAGTACCACAGAACTCACATCTTTAGTATATAAACAAAAGAGTATTTTGGAATCATACAGCATGGTGTAATTTGACCTAAAGCCACACATATTTCAAATATGTTTTAAGCAAACTCACATTTTAAATATATGAAAAAGTATTCATTTACTCACCAATTAAGTTCTATGGTTGTTTTAAACACAGAATAGATAAATTTTCCTGTCATTCTCAAACAGCGATGCCATTTTCCAAGAGGTAGAAGCCCCTTTGTAACATGATTAAGAAAACAAAAATTATTCTAAAAAGGCATAGGGAAAAATTCCCGTTTAGAAACAAGGAAAATGTTTCTGCTTTAACATTTGTTTTTTTGAGAATTACCATTAGAAAGGTAACAGTAAGAATACATATTGCCTGCTTATTTCTTCCAGTGTTCATACTGTTTCTTATTGGAAATCTATTCAGTGTATTTAGCCAAGTACATGTATATATACCAGCTTTTCATTACTGCTTCATATATACTTTCAAGACACATGCATAGTTTTGGTCTTCACAACTACAAGCATTGAAGCAGCAAGACTCAAATGTGGAAAAAAATTATGACATAAATCTTGTGTTTTGAAGATCTCAAGATGAAACACAGAAATAAGTGATTTCTTCAAACTCTCCTTGGGCTCAGGAGAGCCTAAATGACCTAGAGAGTTCTGAGAAGTAGACTAACTTTATTATACACATCAATATCAAATGTTAGGCAAGTTGAAAGGCATCTGTCTTGGACATATCTTTATATGATTGTTAGTCATGGGTTTAAACCAAAATTTTCCCAGGGAGATAAAACAGCTTAACAGCCAGATGCTGCAGAGCAGTATTTGGCACATGTAGAACTGATAAAGTTACCGACTATGAAGTGAACAGAAGAGGCTGCAAATGTTCCCAGTACTTACAATCAAAACAGCAGAATGTATAGGTAAAAACTTTTAGCTGAATAGAGTGTAGCTTAAAGCAGAAGTAAATGCCAACTGGTACATGGACATTTAGACTATATGAGTTGATACCCAGCCATTCCACTTTCAATTATTCCAAATTACAGCAGAGTAGACAGGAAAGTAGACTTTCCAATTTTACTGAAAAGCTTTCCAATTTTACTGAAAAGTATTCTAAGCATATAGGAAGTTGAATCGTCTAGTCTCATAGAGTGCCTTGATTCAAGCAGCACCATAGGGATGGCCCAAATCATTACTGGTGTCAATAATTTATTTTTTTTAATTATAAAATTTAATGCAAAATATTCTATTTTTATTAATTCTAATTAATATTCTATTCTAATGAATAATAATGCCTTAGAGAGAAGGATCCTTCCAGATTTCCAGGGTCACTGGCTGTATGTCATGAACAGAGAAATTATTTGTCAGACCCTGCTACATTAACTTTGCAGATAACATAAAACTCTTTTGGCTTTCATTGCAAAGCAACTTTCTGGATGCATCTCTGCTATGGATAAGTGACATGAATAATGTCCTGATTTCCTTCATCAAAATACTTCATTTTGTACTCAACACCATGGCCTGGAAAAACACATCCTTCTTCATTTTCAGGAGCAGAAAATTTCAGCAAAACAAGGCCAGCCATATTTTCAAAATTTCAAAACTCTACATTTGAAATACCTCACCTATAGTATTTGATAAATACTGCTGATTATTCTCAGTTCCGCAGTACAGAATTTAATTAAAAACATATCCAGAAATATTATACCTGGAACACTTCCAATATCTTTAACAAAATTTCAGGGAGCGGAAAGCTAGTTGCAGACAATAGACCGATAAGTTATTCTATTATTTTCTTAGAAGTCACCTGCACCAAATAGGCCAGCACTCACTTTTCTCCTCAGAATCACAACACCACAAATACTTTTTTCCCAAGAAAGTTACATTAGGGACTGGCAGGCCAGCAATTATGGTTTCATAGATGAGGGTATATTATATGCACTGCCGTAGTGACAACACTACAGAAAACCCTCTACTATTAAGCCAATGGGAGGAAACACTCCATCTATCCCAGCCAGAAGACAGCAGTCTTTATTGTCTATATGAAATAGATTAGCATGTTTCTCTTACCTCTCAAGGAAAAGATGCCAATGTCATAGGCAACACCAAGTTTAGAGCACTGGCCAGCATTTTTCGCAGTGAGACAAAGACTGTGATGTTCATAGAGGAAAAGGTTATGGTTCAACTCCTAGAAGCAATCCCTCTGGAGACCTCTTACGGGGTTTACTGAATGTCAGAAGGTTTTGCTGTTCCCGTCTGCTAGACTTGTGCTGCAGATAGACAGCAGGATTTCAGCATACAGTTTGCCTCTTTCTATCAGCTTCTAAATTCTATTAAAAGTGCCTATGGCACTCCCCTGCTAGGAAACATTTAGCACTGTCACAGACACTCATTCCGAGAAGTCATTTCAAGGCACCAGAGTGCTTTTTAAAACCTCTGCTGTGTATGCATGAGCACCAGAGCCTGCAAGTACCTGCACACAGACACTACCAGAAAAAACTGCTGATGACCTCCACACATGAACCTAAAGGCGACAACCATGCCCTCAGTTATTTTGGTTACAGTTCTGTTATTTTGAGAGAGCATTTCTGGCCATGTTCATATTTTATGCAAGACCCTTTTCCTCCTAATTTTCGGGTTTTTTGTTTTTTGTTTTTTTTTTTCCTATATACATTATGGTCCCTCACAGGAGAAGGGAGCAGTCATATGTTCTACTGTGGCATTAACATCTCCCATGAACATACAACTGCAACCTAGCTGACATGTTATTTCATTTCAAAGACTCATCTTGTCTACTTTATCTACTGATATATAAGCAAATCCATGGTCATACCAAAGCAAACAAAATCAATGGATTTTTTCTGACACAGTAAAAACCTCCAATCACTGGAGCATATCAATGCCATTCTGCTTGCCCCCATACCTCCATTATTTACCCAGAAGAAAAACAGCATTTTAGGTCATCTACAGATTTCCCCAAACAAGTGAATTCCAAGTTTTCTGGGCAAAGCAAGGAGACTAAAGGTTTGCAATTTATGTGAAGCTCCTATCTTATACTGAGAAAATAAATATATACGCATGTATGTATATGTATATATATGTGTGTGTATATATATGTATGTATGAGTATATGTATGCATGTACGTATTTAAAACACAAACAATAAGATTCCAATGAGATAAAAATTATCTTTTGCTGAATATTATTTTTATCAACCCATATTATTTTTATGTGAAAAAAATTACTTCAATTTCTTTCCTAAATTGAATACAAAACACATCCTTCCAGTAGGTCCAATAAGTAGTTATTTGTCAGAGATCCATGTTGAGATCATAGTAGTAAAACTGCAATTCTTATGTATATGTGGAAGCTTTACAAGATTTATGCATATTCTACCTTTATTTCCACCCAAAAAACTTCATAGGGACTAAAGAATCTTCATATTTTTCACACTGAAGTTATTAGTTTAGTTGGCAACAGAAGGTACAATTTAGTCCTTAATTAAAGGCAAAGAAATAACAAAAAACTACCAGGAACATTTCATCCCTCAAAACCTAATCAAGAAGTAAAGCCAGAGTGAGACTGAACAGTAGATGTGAAATATAAACATTCATTTAGTTAACCCATTTGAAGGTGTTTTCCTGGGTACATTCACAACCACCAGTCAGGTTGGAAGTTAAATTACTACCTGCTGGTGACTGTTTAGTAATTTACATCAAAATAGGCGGAGATCTCAACTTCATGATTTCCAAATTGTTTTGAGAGGTGTCTATTTAGACAATTCAGGAAAGAAGCCAGTGACAGGGATTCCTTCTGACTCAATTATTTCAGTAGAGAAGGAAGTTTTCTTTAGTTTGTAGTTTTCCACTCCAGTAGGTTTTAAAATATCTCCTATGATTCAGATAAAGGAAGAGGACATAGAGAAGAACAATAATGCAAGATGCAGATATGGAAGAAAACACCAAGATTGTTGAAAGGGAAAATGGTGTTACATAAACCCCTTTTTCTTTTCATTTTTATCTTTCAAGAAGAATACTTTTATGACTGGAGCAGAATTTAATACCCCAACCAACTGCCATTTTCAAATAGCATACTGAGAATCTTGCAAAATTACCCTGACAATCAGACAAACATCCTCCAACTATTTTTCTGCAATGGCTAGCTGTACGATTCATATTTAAATTTATGATTGAGAGGATTAAGAAGATAAATGCAGCTTCTGACTATGAGAGCAATCTAGTCAATAGATTAATTTTATTTAGAAGACAAATTTGTTCCCAGATGAAAAATGTTTATATCTTGCAGTAGTTTTAAGTGAATTAAAAAAAAAAAAGGGAAGTATTAAAAAAACCAAACCAAACCAAACCAAACACTGGTAACAAAGAAAGTTCATTAGGTAGAGACAAGTTTTAAATGACCACCTACTTTTGGCAGTGTTACTAATTAGTCTATCCTTCTTACACAATATTAAAAGCAAGATGTTCAAGTAAATGAAAGCTACTGTATTTACAAATTTAAGAGGAATCCCAGCAGTCCTCCATCCTTTCATGTGTAATCACTGCTTGTGGAAGCAACTATTGAAGGCTGTGGCTATGCTGAAGGCACCTGGCTGTGTTCCTAACAGAACTCAGATGAAATGAGGCAGAGATGAGAATTACTGAAAGTGAAACCTCTACTATGCTCTTCCTGAGCATTATTCTGGCTTCTCTCATAAATCAAAGCTAAAAAGCTTCTCTGATTTTTCAGTGGTTGCCAATAGAAACTATTAGCCACTCATATCAGGTGGGAGGCCAATATGTAATAGGATGTAACCAAGAATACTATTTTCCTAGAAATAACCTGACATGTAGAAGAGAAAAAATAATTTCTTCCTCCTCCAAACACTCCTTATAATGTAACTGCATGAAATAAGGATGGGGGCAAACTTTTAGATCCAAGGCCTGAGACATCCAATATTCATGTCCCACTCCAGTTATGCAGGAGGCTTGCATTAGAGCTCCAGTGCTTTGCAGTGACAGTACAAACACCCGCTCACATGCCTGGGGAATGTGGGCCTAAGGAAAAGAGGAATCAGTTAACTCATTTAAATCAATCCCTTTGTGCTCCCCACTCAGCTCCTGAACACTGCCAGCCACAGAGCTCAGAGACAGTCTGCTGTTCAGGCTTCCACAAGTGCCTGACCTTTCCTCTAAGCATATTAGCCTACAGCAGTCCAGCCTCAGCAGTCCTTTGGGGCCATGGACTTTGCTGAGTTTTATCCGACAATCAGTGTTCAGAGCCCCAGGCAAAGCCTTCAGTGCTGCTCTTCTTATCACAAAGTAATTACCTGGCCTTTCTTATGGCTGGTTTGAATTCATGGCTTGAACTCACTGAAAAGGTTATAGAGTCAAAAAATAAAACCAGAACTTCTTTTCAGTCAGTTTTCCTGACTTCATACCAGATGGAGTCAGCAACTTGAGAAGTCTGACAGGCAACTTCACTGAGTCTATCAGATGGTCAACTGATCACTTTCATGTTTGCCAAAACATTTAGGGATAAAAAACAGAAGCATATTCTATTGACATTAAAATACATAGACTAGAGACAGATTTCTGAAATGACACAGTAAACCACTCTGGAGTGGGAGGATTTTTTTGCATAAGAATTACAGACTTCCTCTCTAAGCAGAGTGACTGTTGTCTACTAGCATGAAACAGTTTCATGTGGAGTTTTAGTCAGGGCAAGTACTTTGTGAAACAGAAAAGAAGACATTTCTCTGAGGAGCTGATTTATTTGCTTTCCAAAAGACAGTATTTGATTAATTAGTTAGAGAAGCATGGACTAAGTCCTGGAATATCTGTATGCTATGCTTTGTCTTGTTCCAAGCACACTTTTGCTAATAGCAAGCTGGACAAACAGTGAAATCTGTGACATTTGCAGATCACAACTGCAATGGATTAATTGCAAATAGGTTCATATTCCTGGACTACCTGAATTTATTCATTTGAGATGCTGCCATACCCAATACAGATCGAATAGGATCCTTCAGCAGCCTGTCATTGAGGGCCATCCTGCCCTCATCTTTCTTCTCACTAGACCAGAAGCTTAGAAAGGAGATATATGAAGCTATATACTGACAATAATCTTTTGGTTAAATATATTGCAATTCTAACATTTCCAGAAAATACAATGAAAAACTACATAGTAAAGATAGAAAATACTACATTGGCTGCATTGATATTTATTCCATTTCACATGGAATGTGAAATGGATTTAAATGGATTTAAAAATTAGTGGCAATCCTCCCTGCCCATCTGTTATATATATCTCAAATTCTAAGACATAAAAGAAGATCAAAATTTCATCTTTTTTGTTCTTAGGAAAAAGCCCCCTTCACATTACTTGTGAAGGACCTTTTTGGAAAATATTATTTTGGTTAAAGTTATAGTAATTCCTATTACTGGATGAAGATAATGTGCGAATTATTAAAGAAATGTTGTGCATTTCATCGACACCCATATAGTTTTTGCATAAATAATTAGTTTAAAATATTACTTAGATTCCATTTTTCATAATGGGCTCTATGTTATTGGAATAATCCGATTAAGATTTAAAATTGTGTAACAATACTTGTTATATTTATGACTGAGGAAAGCAGACTTACTTCTGAAAGCAAAAGCCCTCAAGAACAAAACATTTAAACATACACAGTTGTTGTTTTTTTTTAATTCCTCCCTCATTGTATATGTACATATATATATATTCACTACATATTGTGATGCATATGGAGTTGCCAGCATAATATATGTCCTCCATTTATGCAAAAAATAGCATAAAAGAACCTCTTATTTTAAGACACTAGTATTAGTTTTTCACTCCTAAACTTTCCCACCTATGGATTTTTTTTTTTAATAAGATAATTCAGTATTATATTTTTATACATCAAGCCACAGTTCTCTTCCCCCTCCTCTGTATTATGTAGTTTTTTGGACTGATTTATGTAGATTTAATACTGTATCTGTGCTATATAAGGAAATAATTTTAATTTGGCCATCTGCCCCATGTAATACCTCTCCAAGGCTATGCTCAGGCTTGCACTCAGAGGCACCAGGGAAGATATCTAACGAAAGTTTATGAGGGCAGCAGATGTTCATTCATGCTGTTTGAGGTTGGTGAGATCTGGAACTTTACCACTAAGAAATCCAAGAATAGGAGTCACAAGAGCAACATGCGAGCTTCCTGCAAACACACTATTAATCAAATCCGTATTAAAACTGGAAGGAATTTATGTGCCGGCAATTCCAGGAGCTTCTTTAGCAGTTTACTCCTCTTTGCTATATTCCATTCATAATATACTCGTAAACAGAACACAGACCTCACCATTAGTCATGCCCTTTGTAGGAAACATGTAAGGCTTTTGAGGCTCAGAGGTCTCTATAATCTGAGCCTTCTGACAATGAAGTATCTTCAACTAGAACATAGGAATTTACTCAACTCTTTATGCCTGTTGGACCTAAAATTTACTGAGTAGAATGCTTGGTTTGTTCATACGAAGTGTTTAAAAAAAAATAAAAAATACACATAAATATTTATTACATATTCAATAAGTGATACCAGAAAATGTTGTATCTGTTTTTTAGAAGTGAAATAGCATGAAAATATTCAAGTGCCTAAACTATTTAGAAGCATAAATTTCATTTTCTCTAGTGTAAATGACACTCACAGACCTACGACTAATTGGTTTTCAATGGGTTTCTGGTTTCTACTTATTTAATTAATTTGTGATTATGAGAATTAGGCTCCTAAGCCACTTAACAGCCATTAACAAGTTTCTATATAATGAAAAATTAAATTCACAAGTACTTAATGAACACTTACATGATAGATACACTGAGGGATGAAAAATTATTAGAAAGGATTGATTGTCTGCTGATACACTTCCATTCTGGTCTCTGAATCATGACTTGCCTACAAAATATTGCCAACTATTAACCTTTCTAGGAATAAATATGAGTTTATCATATCAACAAAATTTAAGACTATCTACTACTGACCTTATTGTCATGGCTTTTTCTTTGGAGTGGAGAAAGAAGATACAGGTAAGGCAGTTTCAATGCAGGAAACTAGAGATTTAACATCTACTAAGATCCATATAGATCAAAATATAGATATAAATATTCAGAGAAAGAACCCCTATCAGTCAGTAAAGTATTTTAGTAACTAGATTTTTTATCGCATACATTAAAAATCTCATTGATTTCCATTACACAAGTGACTGTAATCTTAGAGGAAAGACAATGGAAAAAATACTTTCATGCATTTCACTGGGCTTTAGATTAAGTTGTTAGTGATCAACAGATAAAAGAAAGAATAGAATGCATCATGTTAAAAACTCAGGTTCCTGCAACAATTATCCATTGTGAAAATATATTCACATGGTATTCGAAAAACTTCCTTTTCCATAGGTCATTTCAAAGGACATGTACATATGTATGCTTTAAAAGGTTACATTAAATGGAAAACACAGACCAGACAGCAAAATTTCCTAACTTTATTTTTCTAAGGACAGACTGAGCTTCCTCCACATTCCATAGCATTCATTCAGAATAGCATTCTATGCAAGAGCAAATGAAAGGAACAGAAGCAAATTATTCATAACACTCCTAGAGGTGACAATAATAATTACAGAAGTTAAAATTCCTGTCCTTTTACAGTTTCCCCTTCTACACATTTACAGCTTGTTTTCAAGCTAATTTGATTTCTAGTAAAATACTTCCAGTATTGTCAAGTTTTCATTTTTGTTGTGTTGACTTATCGCGGCCAAGACAGCAGTAAAACAAAGTGAACAACCAACCTCCAGATAGATATGTGCAAAATCAACCTCTTTTCCATGGAGTCATATATTTTTTTCTTAGAAATTTTCCACCTTATTTGAGCTGTTATGCATAGCGTTTTTTACAGCATGATTGAATGGGCAAATCACTGCAGACCAGAAATGTTCTTTCCCATATCCAGATCCTAATGTTCTTTCCCTACCCAGATCCCACTTTGGAATGTATTTTTTTTAAAGAATGAAAAAGATTATGATATTATTAAAAATATAATCTCCCCAGAACATTGTTTTATCTGTTGTATTTGTTGTCTACCTGCTCTTCTTAACTTTATTTAGCAATCCATTTTCTGAAAACTGTTTTGCTGAGTTGTGAGATATAATAGGGGTACAAACACTGTTAACCAGTCGTGCCTCTTCATTTTTCTTAATGAATTTTCTTCTGACTCCCTGCCCTGACTTAAATAGAATCCAAATGGATGGAATCAGCCTTAATGTCATAATTAGGTAATTCTGGGTAGATAAATGCAACACAGACACTGAGAAACTAACTAAAACAAAGGAAAAAAATCACCCTTTTAATTTACACATTCATACCTTAGCCTTTTAGTCTTCTAGATAAATCCCCGTAGCTTGCTGGTAAAATCTCCAAATCAATCAATTTGAAATTTTATCTGAGAAATGCTAAAATGCAACAGAATCACCTTTTGGCTACACCACTAGTAAACTTCTCCTAAACTACAGCATCAAAATAGCATCTTCCAGGAGAAACCATGTGTCTGCACCCTGGCATTTAGTGACTAACAGCATAAGTCAAATGAATAGATGGATTAGATAAAACTATGTTAAGGATAGATTAAGTATTGATAAACTTGATAAAGCATGATATTACTCTGGTGTGCCACAGCACAGAATGACATATGGCAGAACCAAATGTCAATTTAAAATGCTGTAATGTGCTACAGACTTAAATCAGCATGGTGATATGACAAGAATCCTAAGATACAAAATAAAAGAATTGTAAGAGTTGTCTCTAGTAGTGAAAACTAAGTTTTCAGTTCTAGTTTAGCCAAATATAAGATGACAGAAAAAAAAGCCAAGCCCACGACACATCAAAACCAGAACCAGAAGACAGTAAAATGTGATTATTATATTTTCAGTTAATTCTTACCTCAAGAAAATGACTTTAAATATTTTAACTCTTGCTAGGAATGGGGCTTAGGACAAATTTCAAAGGCAGACTAGTAACCAACATTAAAATTGTGAATTTTACAGTTACAATCATTGACACTGATTCACTCACGAAGACCAGTCCTGAAGGAATCTGAGATATGAATGTACATATAAACAGAAAGAGAAGTTTCCTGCTTTGGAAACTGTACAAGAAAAAGAGCACATTACTGAGATTTTCAAAATCCTGTATCCATAGTATTGCCTTAGTCCATTTACAAATCCTATTCCTAATCCACTTTGAGGTTTGTATGTTGGCAATTACAACAGTCCTTTAGTCCTTTAAAGAGATTTATTTTACAAACAATCCATGATCCTTTCTTAAATATTTTTTATCTGAAAAGAGATATTTAATCAAAATTAACTTAATACTTTTTCAATTACGGGCACAAATTCTCTGCTTCTAGCAGAAGAATAAGACTCATCAGAACCACGGTAGAAGCAGACGTATGGTTAACAGAATAACCACAACCATTTTATACATCATATGCTGCAATTGTCATACATGTTTTCACTCTCATAAGAACAGAGTATACCTTCTACTAAAATGTACAATCTTCACAAATTGTCAGGATTTGACTAGGAACTCACCTAGGAAAGCATCAGAAAAAGAAAATAAAAATTATTTGTTCCATGCAAGTACTTGGAATTTGGATCTCAATTGAAACACTGAGAAATGAAGGCATCTGCTCAAAAGAGACAGCATCAGCTTCCATTTTACACAGAGCAAAGAGCAAGTAGGTGAAAATGTATTTTTCAAAGAAATACAACAAAAAAAGAAAATAATTAATAAGCTTGATTTCTACAGGAAAAAAAAAAAAGTGGTGTTTAGTATGTAATGCTATCTAAACTGGCTGCCCTGGAGACTGATATAATTTTCTTTTCTTTAGCCAGAATGCAAACAGAATGTCTCACAAGTTTTCCAATGAACTAAAACATGTAGGAACCATTTAAAGAGATGACAGGACATTAATTAATTTAAAAGCTCCTGAAAAGCCTGTTTGGAAGAACACTATATGAACAGAATTTTTATTGGAGCTGTGACAGATATATAACAGATCTTTCACATTAGTTCCCCTATTTTACACAGTTCTCCCAACAACCACTTACAACCACTTGTAAGCATTTCACTACATAACATCTGAGACTGCTCCAGGCTCTGGAAGGGAACTCAAAAAAACAACCAACCAACAAGGTCCTTACTACGCTAAAAGCACGTAAATATTCCTTACTAACCTCACTCTCTGACTAATGATTGCTATAGACCTGACACAACTGATAGCAGACTTCTAACACAAGCTATACTTTGTCCATACATTTTATGCCATCCATTTTTTTTAATTCAAAGAAAGGAAAAGACACTTGTTACTGTGTTCTTCCCATGTAAGACATCAGGTTAAAAAACATGTCTGTCAAGATATTATTATTATTCATGTTTACAACCAAATAAATACAATGAAGGCACTGTGAATAAACAATCATATCTTCTCAAGGACATCAGCAGTTCAAACTTTCATCAACTTAATATGTCATTAGAAGACAGGAAGAAAATAGTAACTACAACCAGAAAAAAGGCCCAAACATTTTTAAAAAGGAAAATCAGGTTCTGTGAGATTTCACATGGCCTACCGGTCAGGCAAGGGATCCGTTGAAGTCTAGGTGATGGTTTTAAGTACAGGCTAGATAAATATATGTCAGGAATTAGTTACTATGTTCATTTTATTTTTGAAGATGGAGGTAGACTAATTATCCTGTTCAGGTCCTTCCAATAGAGTCCAAATCATCCTGAATGATTGATATACTACTCAGAGTAGGCTTCCTTGCTGTATAACACCGCAAAAACCTATTTAGTAAGAGTTATCTTTTAAAATACTGAATTAGGAAAAACTATGAAGTAGCTAAGGCATTATTCTAAATCAGCAGAAATAAAGATCTTGTATGATCACCATTGAGTTTGATAACTTAGGTGGGATTAATACTCCACACAGTCAGTTTTGGCTACTAAATATGAAAAGTAAATGTATTGGCCATTTCCTAGGATACTACTTCTAGCCATACACAGTGATGCCACACCAGAAAATAAAAAGTTTCACATCATATTTAACTAACAAGTAATATGGAACCTATTTCCATAGCCTTGATGTCAATTTACATTATTGGTATTAAAGCTAAATGAATAAGAGTCAGGGAAAAATAAGTGAATTTCTTGCTCATCTTTTCTGTGGGAGTCCCCTGATGCTTGAGTTGCAGTTGTCATATTTTAATGTAAAAATTAAATTAATATTTGTACAATAACAAAATAGCAAATCATCTTAAATGAATTTCCAAAACCTTTGATACTATAACAAAAATAATTGACCTAGACAAGAAGCAGCATGAGAGACATTATAATTGCTAGCTGAACAACAGTCTGACTTAGAAACAACCAACTGTAGATGACCTACCAGCTATGTACCTCTCATTTTAAATGGCAGTACAAAAGAACGGATGGATTCAAAAAAGATGTTGGACAATTTGAATAGAGAAAAACGTGGAGATTGCTACCAGCCATCTGGAATAAGTTTCTTTTTACTTGCCTCAGTAGCATGTTTTAAGAATTCAGGCTGCAAACACATTGAAGTAACCCAAAAATCATTTAACCACTTGACATATAGATAGAGAAAGAGCCGAGGCAGGAGCGATGTGTGTGGTTCCCAGGAGGATAATCCACCTGAGTTATAACATTTCCAAATGTGCTGCATAATGTAAGTATTAATAGGACACAGGTGCCTTTGCTGTTGCATAGAAACAGGTGCACTGAGGCGAATAAAGTTATTTTTAATAAAGTAATTTCCATTTTAGACAACATAAGGTGGAGATTCTAGAAACAGCTTCCAAATTCTGAAGTGCCGGTTGCTGCCCACTAACACACGAGTCTCCATGCTTTGCAAAAACACATTATCATGTTGGATTAAACATCAGAGCTGGAGATAGGATAAAGCCTTTGTGCCAAAAATTAATCCAGGAAACACTACCATTCAAGCATATCTACCAAGATAAAGATTTATAAAACCAAAGAAATATGCCAGTGGAAGTTTAACTGACAGGGAAATTAACCAAATTAAGTCCATGCCATAAACAGGAGGAGGAAAAAAAAAGGTAATTAAATATACTACAACACTATCCTTCGCTTACACTACAGCATAAAATCTAAATAATTTTGTAAAAACAACACCCTACCTTTACTGCAGACTGCTGTAATAATATTGCAATACAGTTTCAGGTTCTGATTGCAAAACAATGCCAGAGCAGGATTAGCTGTACTTGGAGAGAAAAACACAAAAAACATAGCGGTATTTCTGAATGCAGTATCAGCAACATATCAGCCAGGTTGGAATCCTTTTTTCAGCGAAACAATCTAAGCCAGCATGTAAGCTTGGCATGTAAAACCTCTAATGAACACAACCTTTTCATCTCAGGTTCATCACTAGCCACAAAATCTTATTGAAATGGCATGCTTTTGGAGAAAATCTGACTATCATTTGTTTTAGAGTCTTCAGAACTAATCATAGTTTGAGGAAATTACATACATTTCAAGTAGGTTGTTTTCTGTTTCTTCACTTCAACTGTTCTGGAACTGTGCAGTGTTAACAAACAGCTGTAGCATTCCAGCACAGAAATAGTTCATTTAACCGCTAAGCACATGATAAATAGCTTCAATTATTTGCGGTCCAAAGGAGCAGTGTTTTATGCTGATTAAAGATTTGGTACCTTGAAGTCAGAAGTATTTGCCTTAATAGCATTTTGGCTGCAGAATATAACTAACTTTTTGTACTAGATTTGATCAGTAAAATCCAGTTCCTGGGATATGCCTGCCTATTTCTGCGGGATCCAACAGCAACCCCATTGCAGCTCCGGTCAAAGTGTATGCAAAGCTTTTTATGGGACTCTGAAGGTAAAAGATTCCATAAAAGAAATCATAATCACAGTCAATAAAACAGTATAGCCCAAAAATAAAGAAGAAATTGAGATGAAAATGAGGATACAGATGGGTAATTAAAATTTTGTTTTTACATCTGTTATTACAAAGCAAGACCTCATTAACCCTGACCATAGGGGAAAAAAATAACAATGCTGAAAAGCATGAGTACCTTCCAGTATGCAGGGAAATACCAGATGCAGTCTACACCATGCAGTTAAATACCAAACACAGCTTTCAGAACCAGTGTTAGGAAATAGAAGACTTAGGGGATGGCAAATTTCAGGGTCATTTCTCATTTTTCTGATTGAAAAAAAATCATATTTGTGAATAAAAGAAATCAGCTAAGAGGATTTTTTCTTAGTTAATAATAATTAAAAGAATTTAAAAAGGCAACTTCAAGAGAACAACAATGAAGCAGGGAACCCTTGATAATTATAAGACCTTAATTTTGCCATTATTAACAGCTTGTTATAATTTCTGGAATGCTTATGCACAAGTTTCTTACTTCAGATAATGCATCTTTCTTACAATGAGGGGACAATTTTATATTAAACAAACTGAGAGACTCATTTATGTTTCTATATCTGCAATTGACTTCCTGTGTGATTTTGCAACTTATTTCATTCTACGCTTCCCCATCTGTTTTGAGAATTCTACAATACTACAATAATGAAGATCACATAAGATACTTGACATATGTATTCCAGCCTTCCTTAGCAACAGAAAACTCATGGCTTTTTGTGTCCTTGGGAAGATAACAATAGATGTGCAATCTTAACATCCTGAGAAGAAATATTTTTATCAGAGACAGTGCATCTTGATTAACTGCATATCTATAGAATAAAAATAAATGTCAGGGCCATTAAGTGAGAGTTTGTAGCTTTTTTTTTATTTCAAAGCTCACAACCCAAAATAGAGTATTATATATTCTTTAAAAAGTGATTAAATATGTGTGTGTATAGAGTCTACACAAGTAATGCTCACACACAAAAAAGACTTTTATCAGAATATTCTCAAATTATATCCATCACACATTTGCATACCATACCTAGCAAAGTATGTCCTGATGGGATTAAGTGCTTGAGACCACAGAGGTTAATCTGTTCATATTCTTGAAAAAGACAATTAATATTAAAACACTTTAACCAAGATTAATTGAGAACTAAGTTCTTAATTCTGTCAGTTTTTTATTTTCTTTGTTGCTAGCCCTTTGCTTAATTCTATTCTACACTCATCAGAAAGACCTCTAAAACTGCTTCTCCAAAATTCCTTAAGATAATTTTTTCATTTCCTGTAAACACAGTCAATACAAACAAAGGTTATCTATACATTATAGAGGTATAAAGGTTATCTATACATTATATATATACATTATCTTTGAAAGGAATGCAGAATAAAATTAACAGTATCATAAAACATAATTGACTGAATGTTGAAAAGTGCAAACTGAGTCAAAAGAAAATCTAAATATTCCCAGAGCTAACTACTTTTCCTTCCACTTCAGGAATTTACAACGTTCAGCTTTACTACTTTGCTTTCTCAAAAATTGAATAATAAAGGCAGGACAATAAATGGATCAAATTATTTCTAAAAAATATTTTTCTTCCAACAAAAAGAGCAAGACCAGTGTTTTGTATACTCTTCCATTTGCTTAAGCCAGTCTGAACTGAATGCAGCCTTTCAGCATGTTGAACTGATGCTACTTTAAAGCACTAAGAGCACCTAAATCCTCAGAGATCCTGGTGTCAGAAAAAGCAGGTTTAAAGAAGGGCAGAGGCCACTCTCTCGGTCATTCTCATTCTCAGATGCAAGCCTGTTGCTCAGTAGGACAGCATTCATGGAAACTACACTCAGCAGAGTCAGCTCTTTGAGAGATGGCTCCCTCCCTTAAAGAAGGGAAGGCTTTTAGAGAAAGACTTTCCTCCTCATTTCTTCTACCTAAGACAGGAACAGATGAAGGTACCTCTCCAAACACAAGGGAGGACTTGAACCTTGGTCTTTGAAATAATTTTATCCACTGCATAGGAGACTGAACATTTTTCGGTACAGTGAAGAAGAAACTTGATTTGTACTTTTCTTTAGTGCAGGCCAAGGTATTTCAGGGGAAAGAAATTATATCTGTATACTCACTTGACAGTTAATGCAATGTAATATCATTACTAATGTTAGGCAAATATTAGTGCCTTAAGAATTTTCAGTGTTCACCCCCCAGTTGGTTTGTTTGGGGTTAACTCAGCTAATTTTCTTTGTTTGTTTTGTTTTTGGTGTTGTTTATTTGGGGTTTTTTGTTCATTTGTTCATTTTTTTCCATCTGAACATAGTCTAGTAGGCTTACTAGAAGGGATCTTTCTCAAAAATTACTGTCAGTCTGCAAATATCTGCAGCAGAGTATTTTCAATTCATCCTATGTATTTATTCAGAGAAGAAGCTGAAGTCAGAGATTTATAAAATAATTTCTTTCATATTTAAAAATTCAAAAACCCACATTTAGTCGCTGCTTACTGAACTACAGAAAAATTATTACTGTAATTTAACCACCAAATATTTGCAAATAACCAATAGATTGAAGAAGATACCAATCTGATTTCAGACAGGTGAAAATGTGTTGAAAATAAAGCATTACTTACCTATTCAGTGTAATCACATTTTATCCATCCATTAGAAGTGTGTGGAGAAAATCATAGAAGCAAAACATAAATAAGACTGTATGAAGAGATTTGTTATTGCAGCTTGTGAAAAAACCATCAGTGTTTATCTCTGCAGGTGAGTGTGGGTCTTCCAATCATGAATTAATTTGGAGGAAATCTGAGTTACACAGTGAAATATAGCCTGACTAATTCTTAATTTCCATAAATTCAAAATTCAACCCTTTTCGTCCAAAACTTTGGTAAAAATTGAAGATGAAACTTCACCTACTTTTATAGAGTATTAGAAGAAATAATATTTTAATTAGATGAATTCATTAACTTTTTCTACCTTTTATTTACCTATGTGGGTCTCGCACCCTGTCACTACCTTTCAAAGAACAAAAATACAAAGACAGAAATTTTTTTCTAAGACTTGTGAGTCAACATGTGAGTATGATTTTTAAAGACAATATCACAAATATTCTCATTAATACTTGAGACTAGAAAGGGCAGAGATTAAAGACTTCTTTAAAGTCATATGTACAAGCAATTACCTGGAATTCACAACCAGTTCTTTCAAGCCCAGTTACAATATTCAATAACTAAAGAAAAAAAATCAGTTCAGTCTATTCATCCAATCAAATATCACAGAAATATTCAGTTGACTAATAATCCTTTTGTAAAATCCCAAATAAAGAAGAATATGGGAAAGAGAGTTTTTTGTTGTTGTTTTTTTTTTTTTGATAGAGGTTTTGCAGTCCATATACAACTACTTTGTAAATAAACAGGAATTATGTTCTTAGAGTACATGCTCTTGTGGGAAATGAATACACATGGTGAATATAGAATGATGCAAGTCTTATCATCAGCACCCCCAGACTTCAGACATTTGGGAAGGATGTCTCCACTTTTCCAGTGACAGCAGGAAAGAAGATTATGAGACGAGACATGGTCTTCCAAATTATGTTTTTAAACAGCTTCCTTTAACACCTACAATGCTGAAAAACATTTTACATGCATACAAGATAAAGCTGGAATAGGATTACAACATGCAGGCTCACATGGTTTATCAGATACTATGGAAGTTCTGTAGCACTTTTCAAACACAAAATATTTCACAAAGGACATGGAAAATAAAAAGATTACACAAAAGATAAAACTCTGTCAAAAAAGTAGTTTAAAATACTTAATGAAATCTAATTTTTCCTCTCATCTGGGTAGGAGTCAACATTAGTTCCTAGAAGAAATCTATGTTTTATTAGTTAATCCAGATATTGTCCTAATGCTGGGAATCCTGTGACATAAAGTATTGTAAATTACAAATTTCAGACTCTTGCCTCTAGGCAGATGAAGGAATCAATATCATTTGTTTCCTCTTTATTCCTGGAAAGGTATGCACATGGAATTAGAAACACACTTCAGATAACAGATTTTGGATAGATTTATACTTTTGTTATTTCTTTGCAAAATGTCATTTATCCCACCAGACATCTTAGATTACAACTTGATGTGTGTGCCACTTTGACACAGCTACTTTCAAAACAGCAACATCTGCTCTAGATTGAACAGCAGACATTGCCACAGAGTTTTCTGATGCTGTGAAGATGCTGAGACCAACCATGTATCTCAATCAAGAGTAAAAAATCAACCAAACCAAACCACAGTCACCACCTCATAATCCACAATCCACGCAATTAGATAATTGGAGTGATTGCTGAAAATGCTTCAAGCCAAGATAAACTTGGGGATTTTAGTGGCGGCAAACCCCAAGCCTGTCATATTGATTTTCCTGTTTTTCAGCATTTGAAAACAGCCTATCTATTTTCATTTCAACTTTCCCTTGAGGCATTTATATTCCTTTGATTGGTTGAGGCGTGCAGCATTTATTTCTTGATTTCTTAACAGCTAAAATAATTCTTCAGGAATTAGACATTTTAGTGTGCTAGATTGAAGGAAGCCACTACAACTCATCAATTTAGTGTAAACTGGTCTTTCATTTTTATTAGACTTCTCTTTCTACCAAAATAAATACCAGTACTAGAGATTGACTGCAAAAAGCATTTATGCACTTGTTCGTAACTAAAATCACATAAATTAGGATTATTTATTTCAAGAATAAAACTAAAAACTATTAGCAAGCAGTACTTTTACAACTTTAACACACAAGAACAATTCCATTGTGTAAACCTAAATATTACACAGAATCCAGTAATAAAATAGGCCTATTAATTTGCCAGGAAAAAAAAATATTTTCTTACAACTCAACAAGGTTTTAAAAGATTTGTCTGTTGAATTAAAGTTTAAAGTAGATATGCTGAAGTTTATTCTGCTCTTGGAATTGAAAATTTTTTAAAAATAATTTTCAAGCAAAGGTTCCAAAGGATTCGTTGCAAGCAGTGTTCTTTAGAAAAAAGAAATACATATTGTAAAAAATGACATAAGTTTCTAATCATTATTCAGCTAGGGGAGCCAAAGTTCAAACAATCACAAAATACTTGAAGGTGGAAGAGGACTCTGGAGATCATCTCATCTAAGCTCTCCTCTCAAAGTAAGGTCAACCAGAGCAGGTTCCTCTGGATAATACCCCACAACCTCCCTGAGCAAAGTGTTTCACTGTGTCAGCATCCTGACAGTGGTTTTCTTTTTTTTTCTTTCTAATATATAAAAGATATTTTGCAGAGATAAAAACATGCTGTAGGGCAGAGAGTGGAAGGAAATTGGTCTTGATGGCTTTCAAGGGCTTCAGAAAACATGAAATGTTCAGCTCAAATAGTAATCAAATTCTAGATAAAAAATTCACGTTTTGAGGGGATATTTAGAGAATGGTGTTCGTATAGTTTTACGGTAGGTATGAAAAAGGCTCTCAACCTGAAATTGGCATAAAACTTCTGCACTGAATATCTAGAATATTGAATTGAGATTTGCACCTTGGCTCAGTTACTTCCAGTTCCAAAGGATCCAATAAATCAGTTCATCACAATTATGTTCCACTGTCAGGTTATTTCGTGGTGGTACTTACTTACAATTTTCAGTGTTAAATTGTTTTGGTATTTGGGGCTGATTGTGCCTGCCTCATAGAGAGAATGGCAGAAGAGTTGCCTGTATTAGCCAGTTCAAAAGGTGTGCTCTAAATCATAAAATTACTTGTTCTCCTTATCATCATTTGACACCAAGGTATGAAATGACCTGCCCTCTTTTCCTGAAGACAGGATAACTTCTTTCTTTCTATACCCCGGGCTCTGAACATAGTTCTCTGCACTGTCCACATGGAGTCAGCGACTGACTAGCACAATTCAGCCATTGCAGTTTATATCCTTTAGAGGTGATTATACAGCTCTCCCTTTGATCCTTTTTCCAAAACTCAATTCATTCTGCTAAACTACATACTGCCTATCAGGCTCAATTAATTTTAACTTGTAAATCCTCTGAGCTCTAATAATTGTCATCACTCTTATCCACACCTTAAAAAACTTTATTCTTTGATCCTACCACCTCTGAGATTTTATGGTCAGATACTGAAGAAGTTCAACATATGGGGAAGTATGCCACCAGTGTGAAGAAGAAAACCAAAAAGAATGCATAAATGGAAGTGGAGATTTCCTCTCACCTGCTTGGAGAATGACACCTAATGATAAAGACAGAAAATCCAACAGAACAACAAGAAGGTAGAATAAAAATTAAAAAAGCAAAACAAAACCCAATCAAAAGAAAAAAAAACAAACCCAAAAACAAAACCAACCAAAAAAACCCAAATAAGCCCTGTATGAATTCTTTAATTTTCTGTAGAAAATATGGATTGGCATTTATTTTTTATAGTTGCTGTGAAAAAGCTAGCTGATACATATCAATAACATCTACATGAGATCTCTTTCCTCTGTAATATAGTTTATAACTGCATTCCATTTGCAATCTAGCTTGCATTTCAATCTCCTACTGACTAGAGTGTAGATTACTGCAGAGTATCATGAGAAGGGACTAATTTGACCTTCCAAGATGCTTTAAAAACCTTAGCACATTTACATCTATTGGATCTTGAACTTCTCAGAAGAGCTGATATATTTAAATACATATCTAGTAGAATTATTGTTGGTAATGCACTAGGAGCAAAAAACTATTAGCATACCTTGCCATTATCTACTTTTTAAAAATAGATAAGCTGAATCACAAAGTGCCAAGTGTATTTTTACATTACCAAAGTAATTTGTAAGAACAGATTTGTTCTATGTACCGTGTGGGTACTTTACACTCAGATTCTACAGAAACAAGGTTTACCACAGAGACGAAGATGCATGAAGATATGATAAAACTACAAAACTGTCCCCAGTGTCAGCTGGCTAGGTGAAGGCTGCAAATTCCTAGAAGGTAAACATTGTAAAGCTAAAACAGCTGATTTTTCAGAATATGTGCGGTATTAGGAGGCAATCAAGCTTGCCTAATGTCATCTTTCAGTAGCCAAATTACAGCTCAGAGGCCATACAGTGTAGTTATTAAAGACAAACATGGTTAATTTAAACTACTACAGACACAAAGTAAATATTTCAAGGAAATTTTGCAGGATATAATTTTCTGAAATAGCTCCTCCCTTCAAAATAGGCTGAAAGTAACTTTAAAGGTTTTGTTAGCTCTTTTAAGAAAGGTTAATCATTACAGAAGACTATAGGAGTTCACAAAGTATCTGCTCCAGAAACTGAGAGCCTCTAGCCACAAGCAGGAATAAATGAAGATTTGTTCACTTTCACTGACATTCCTTGGGCAATTTCTGAATAAAATAAGCTCAGTTTGAAGGATTGAGATTGAAAAAACTGCTCAGCTGCCAGTCATAACAGCAGCTGAAAATCTTTTTCCTTGCCCATGAAAAACACTCAGTATGTAAAAGTTGGGTTACAAGGAACAGTCAGAACAATAGGAGCAAAATAATTCTAAAAACCAGAAAAACTGTTAAGGACACAATGAATTTCTCCAGAAATCAAGGATGAGAATAACATGAACTCAATTGTCTACCACTCTGGCTTGTACAGAACTTACCATAAAAGAGTTTTCTTTGAAGGTAATTATTTTCCTGTAATAGATGTGATGAACAAGGCATTTTCGATATGACTTTCAGAAAATGAGTATTGTGACTTGCTGTATTTGAACAAACAAATTCAAAGGACAAGGATGTTTTATGTTACATTTTGATATGATATTTTAATCATACATCAGTTATTTTATTTTTGTATGATTTTCCAACCTTCTTGTTGAAATCTTAAATAAATTTTTAACATACAGACTTTTTTAAAATAAATGTATATATTTCCATAATAGCTTAAGAAAGTAGCTACAAAATATGTCAGGGTTAATTTCAAAGAGAAAAAACCCACAGATTTTATAATAAAAGCTCCTGCTAAAATAACTTTTGATCTTCCTATTGCTGTAATTTCAGGAAAATTTCCTTTAAATGCATAAAAAAATCATCCATTTTCTGTATTTTCTTCCTCAAACATGTTTGGTTTTTTTTTCCCTTGCAAAAGAACACAAAATTAGAAGTTGTCTGTATTCTGATAAGTTATTTTTGTTTCTTCAATCTTATATGTATCTTCCCATAGTAATGAAGGCTGAAACCCAGCACAGGCAGCAAATCCATTTTCATAGTAGAGAGATAATAATAAATCATCTTAAGGTCCAGGTTTATTAGAAATGACTGAAATACATTACAGGGCAGCAATAACTTCAATGGTTGGTTTGCCAACCAGTGGTGTGGAATTAAAAATGCATTAAAATTTGTAGAAAGGAAAGTAAATAGCAGAGAGTTTAGATTGGTTTTGACATAGTTAAATGAAGCATTATTTCTCTTTGTGTGGTTAATAAAATAAAACTCTACAGAATGTGAGAAACATTCTCTTTTCAAAGCTGAAAGGTGAAAAAAAATCCATTATTAATTAAATTTAATGCTTATTCCCTCCACTGCATGTCAATGATGCATTTCAGAAGTGCAATGAAAGGTTCTTCTCTTTGCTTCTCCAGAAGCCACTTCTATAGATTTTAACAAACATGTTCTGTTCAAACTTTGTAGGCACAAGTGTAAAACAAACACACATTTGCACAGGAAGACCTATTGTAATAATAACATTAGTAATATTATAACAATATTTGTTGATAATTGTTAATAATAACAATTATATAATTAATCTGACTCTCACAAATATCCCAAAACTATTCAGACCATTGCCTAAATTTTCCCAGAGGACTAGGAAATATAAGAATGGAGACATCATGGGAAGTACCTGCTTAAGATATATTTCCTGTGTAAGGAAAAGTTTATGGGGACATGGGAATTAATTTTCTAAGGGCTCAGTTGTCCCAGGGAAATGGGGTCTGGCAGTGAGGCTGAAGAGCTGTGCAGCTGTTGAGCTGAGCCAAGGATTTGTAGAGCTCACAGAGTCACACTTTTTTCAGTTTCTAGAGGAACAGGTAAAAATGCCACTGACAGGGTGTTTTGTCCCATGCTAATGATTTCTAAACAGTATAGCCTATATCCTAGAGGTGGCATAAGCCAACACATGTGCCTAAATTGTCTAATAGGCACTAATAAGAACAAGTTATCAAAATGTACCCTTTTTTTTCAGCTAAGGCTCTAGGCATGGCAGAAGCAGGCAAATGCCTTTAATTTTCAGGAACACTTCAGCTATTCCTGAAGACAGCCGTTCTTCATTAGCTTTCAAACTACAAAGACATTTCTATCAGATAGGGGAAAAGGAAAGGGAAAATCTCTACTGGTATAATTACTAATGTAATCTTTTAGGCTGATTTTGCATTGACCAAGCAAAATTCTTGGAAGGAAAAATGTAAAGGAAGAAAGAGGCCATTCATTATAGCCATTGTAGTGGAGAGAGAAGAATAAAATTTCAAAGGTGAAATATAATTAACCAAATTGTATTTGATTATGACATGAAGATTACCAAATTGACATTCATAGTGTCAGTCTTATTTCCTAATTTTAACATTGAGGATGGTCAAGACCTTCTCTGTCTCTATTTCTAGCAACACTAAATAAAACATCCTGAAAATATTCCAGAAATATCCTCAGAAATATTCTGAGAAGTATCCTTACAACTTTCCCACCCCACCTCCCTGTTGACACATGTTATTTTCACCTATTTTCCAGGTTCTGCCTGCTCACCTGCAAGTTCTCATTAGGCCATTCATACTGTAGAAAAATTATTGTAGTTGATTGTGTAAAAGTCACATCAACAAAGAACATCAGCTTTTGCTATTGTATGGACCAGCCTCTATACCACCTTACAAAAATCTGTGCATTTTGGTTTTTTTTTTAACAACATATAACTGAAATTTTTGGCAATATCTCTGATTTCAAGCAAGAGATCTCCTGAACTCCCAATGATGACATTTTTGTGATCATACCGAATGGCAAATCATGAAGTTCTTTA
Organism: Agelaius phoeniceus; assembly: GCF_051311805.1. Taxonomy (NCBI): domain Eukaryota; kingdom Metazoa; phylum Chordata; class Aves; order Passeriformes; family Icteridae; genus Agelaius; species Agelaius phoeniceus. Next base: position 22,017,409 of record NC_135270.1, read on the forward strand.
CGAGTTCCAGTGCACTGTTTTGACAAATAAGTAATTTGGAAAAATCCCTCATGAAACAAGCTTCTAATTCTACTCTCACTGAAATAAAGGAAATAACATTTACAGGTACAATCAATATGTGACTACAGGGTGGAAAGACAAGTGGTTTTACCTAAATAAAGGAAAATTAAAGCTTTTTCTCAATTAAAAATACATATATCTATGTACAGACATTAGATACATCATCATGAGAACTGCCTCTACATGTCATTAAAATAAATCTAGATTTAATATACAAAAATATTAAAAAATTATTAAACTATCATCATAGTAGCACCAAAATTTTAAAGATCTGTTTAAGATTGGAAAATGCAAGTTTGATTTTAATAATTTTGCTGACAAACTGCACTACAGATATCCTAAGACAGCTGGAAATATTTAAATATGCAATGTGCAGTCAGCCTATGAATGTTGGAGTACTAATCCCTCATGCTTCAGGAATACAGACTGCTAATCTCTGCTTGTCATAGAGAAGACTCCAGAGCAGCAGTGGGTATTAGAAGTACACAACTCACAGTGATAGATGCTGGATTGCTTGAATCTTATCTGCATCTGAAAAAAAAACCAAAAAAACCCCAAACCCCCAAAACTCCACCTAAAAACCAAAGCACAAATCCTAAGAAAATGCCAAAACACTTTGGATTTTTAAGATGTGGAGTTGGCCATTGGATGGGTCAGAAGTATAAGGTTATATCATCAATCTCCATCCAGGCAAATGTCATGATTTTCTTTCATTTTTTCTTAATTTTTGTCACAGTATTTCATAGGGCTAAAGGAATTACTGATAGGCATCCAGAACACACCATCTATAATCACCTCAAATGAAGTAGGATGCATCCATCCTCATTTTTCTAAAAGACAGGGTGAAATGTGAGATGTGCCTATTTCCTGTAAAAATATTATGGTATGTCTAAGCAAGATCAGATTCTCACTTGCCTTTGTATTCCCTCAATTTTCAATGTTTCCAAGAAAAATGAACATTTACCCTTTGATATTAAACACAAGGTCAGACAGAATAAGTGGTTGAAAATGTCCATTACTTTGCTGTCATCTGCTCAATTTAGGCTTCCAGCTGCCAGTGTCTAACATTGCCACACCATTAAAAATTAAGGGACATTCAGATGCATTGATCTGTATCAAAAGCCCTTTAACAGGAAAGAAAAAAATAAAAAAGGCAGAAATCATAATTTTCCTAAAGTGTCAAACTATTAGATGAAAATGTCAGAAGGAAGAAAGGAACAGAGGACTCCCCCAGAGCTGCCCAGATGTCAATTGGTGCAAATAAGTTAATTGTTGCTGCACTCACCATTACTCCTCACCTTTGACCAGGCACCTTAATTTGGTCGGAAAGGGAAGACATTCTAGAGAACACAAAGGGTGTATATATGTAGGTTATCCAGGAAAATATATTTTCATTTTTATTTGGCTCTTCTAAAATAAAACTGACAAGGTGTGTATTGAGGAATAAAAATATGTTAAATATACCGGAACCAAGTGCCATAGCACAGAATTAAACATTGTAATGGTAAAATATTCTGCATATAATGGCATTTGATTAACTTTTATTCTCTTCTATTTTGGAAGTTTTCCAATCAATTTAAACAAAATTACCTTTTTTCTTTTATCACATCTGGAAAAATCTATTATTTTCCAAGCACTAATATATTCAGTCTTAAATAAAAATGCTACCTCTATATATTTCTGCTATGTCACTTTTGATGGGCTTCTTTTGTTCTGCTTCCTATTTCTTGTCTTTTGGAGTCTCTTACTACAATTTAACAGAAGAAAAATATTATTTCCTATATTAAGAAAATGTCTAATATAATACTGTCTTTAAGAAATTGTGTTTGAAAGGCAGTAGCCACAATAAAAATATAAACCATAGGTTCTAACACCTGAAAAATAACTATAAAAGAAAGAATAATGAGCAACAGATTCATATATTAGATCTTATTGAACTGCTAATCCAATATAAATTATATGTTCAATATATTTTTTGCAAACTGAATGTATCTTATAAGTTTCTTGTTTCCTTAAAGCCGTTTCTTTAAGCTCATACTAATTCAAGTTCATGGCAGGGAATGAGAAAAAATTCCAGATTTTCAGTACAAAAGGATCATGTTATCAAATTTATATAGTCAGATAAAACCAGACAGGAAGACAGAGAGGTTTAAGGAAGATCCAAAACAACAACTTTCATCTAAGACCTCGATGAAATAAATAAGATTAATTCTTGACTAATAATCTTTTCCTGGATGCCAAAACACATTTGTATATCTGCCGTGTTGTTTTTAAAAATTGGAAATCTCTGGAAATTTAAATATTATTTCATTTGTCACCTCCAAAAAAGCAGTTGCTATACAAGAGGAGAGTCTGCTTGAATTATGCAGTAAGGTGTGTGCACCCTTAATTTCAAATTTACAGCAGAGGAATACTAGCTGTACTAAATTATGCAAACTTTGGGAACACCCATTCTTTTCACCTTCAAGTTTCTTGACTGTTGGATCAGATATTCACCCTGGTAACAAACAGTAAATATTTGATTTTCTTCCTAAATAGAGATACAGTAGAAATCTGTTTTTATACAATCACTGAAAGTTTATGTTGGGATTTTTTCAAAGTTAGATGAGGGCAGCTGGGATAAAATCACGTTTAGACAACAGTCTAGAGACTTTTAAATCATGTTAACAGTATGTTTATTTTATAGAAATACTTCAAGCAATATTGAATTCACTATGATAATCACTACCTCCTGCATTAGAAGATTTTCTTTTAACATGTCTGTTTTTAAACTGAATATAGTGCTTTCAAAAACCTAAGTCAGACAATTATGAGTACAAAAAAAATCCTCTGAGTAGGACATAATGTTTATATATTTCTTTTAGGCAACTAGTCTAATGCTGAACAACTCAGTTTTTCTTGCCAGATAATTAAAGGTTTGGAAACCATTCAGATGCAGCTGTTAGGCATTATTAGTGATAGTTCAGTAGAATGTATAAAGATAGTGAAATACTACTGATCCAACTAAGAGTTGTAAAATGTTAAAGGAACCTGCAGAATTAACATCAAATTAAGTTTCTATTAGTTCCAGGTTTAGATGCATGCCATGTAAGGACTGAAAAATTTCCTAGATACCCAAACTCCTCTTTCTGCTTTTGTGGTGTGGTGGGTTTGTTTTTGTGACAGTCCGGTGGTATCCCTTCTAGTATGGGAGGTAGCCCTTAGAGAAGGAACACAAAAATCAGACTAATACTTGTTGATACAGTTCCAGAAAAAAAAAAAAAAAGAAGAGTCAAACAAGATGAAATTACCTGTCTCAAACCAGAGACTGGAACTGAACTCAACTCTGTTGCACAGATTGGAACTGAACTGAAGCCATCCAAGCCTCACAACACTGCTGGTCCTCTCCTATGGTTCCTGACCTCAGGTAACACCCTTAGCCACCGTATGGGCATTTGCATGGGTCACCTTGGATCAATAGTGCTCCATGAATGCAAATTACCATGAATATACAGCCCAGAAAGCACTCTGCTGTGTAATGAGCACACCTGGTGTTGTTGCTATTTGTCTTCAGCTCCATATTCACTCAGAGGCAAAGCTAGCTCATTGTTCTTGCCTTTCACGGCACGCTCAACATGCCATTTCACTTCTCTTGTTTTCCAAGGTGCAATGAAAACAACAGGCAACTGTATTACTGTATTGTAATGCTTTATATTGCATTCTCTTCCCTTCCTTTAAAGTCAAATTGGTATTTAGAACCGCTGACATGACACTGCCTGTCTCAGTAGCAGTATCTCCTCACAATTTCCCCAAAGTAAATTCAAAGAGTCAACTCCACGATGCAAACATCTCCCTTTTAATCACCATACTGACTATAAAGCTTTGTCATGATCAAATGAACATTTACTGTCCTGTGGGTAGTGGAAGAAGTAGTGCTGCCTTTCCATTGGAGGCAAAAACCACTCTATATTCTGATTTGAACATTACTTTAAAGGAGGTAGGAAAAGGATGTTTCTAAGGTTATCTCTAAAAGCCAGTTCTAAATAGCAATTTGGTGGCATAACAACTAAGTTTGACGTATACTGTATTCACTACAAAATATATTCTGCTTTTACTATCTACAAAGAAGTATGTAGATATTCAAGAAGTCTGAACTAAAGCCACAATTAGCTCAGTACAGACACACAGAAAAATACTTTTAAAACAGCACAGACACAGGAAATACTTTTAAAACTTTAAATTTTGGTCTCTTTAGGGAGAAATTAATCCCTATTTGAGAGTAGATATAGAAGTACTACACTCTTAAATCCTGATTTCTTAGTTGGTGCACTGATTTTTGTACTAATGCTGTGTTTAAGAATGACTGTCCACTGTGTACCTCATTTTGTCAACAAAGCAGGTATAGTAATTGCCCTCAGGACAACTATGAGATGTACTTTTCTAAGTGTTAATGACCTTGAAATTCAGATACATATATATATATATATATATATATATATATATATATCTGTCTAAATGCCAAGTATAATCCTTTAAAATGTAGGTTTAACTATTGATGTCCCTCAAGCCCAGTGTCTGGATACACAGTCCCACAGGAAAACAGGCTGTGAACTGGAATCACAAAACACCCTCTTCCCTTTCCTCTTGGATTGGGAGCAAACCTCACTTCATCTGAACAGCAGAACCTACATTTCCAAAGCTCTATCCCAAAATATACAGCTGTGTGATGAGGTAGCAAGGGATGTGCTCTCACTACACAAACACTGATGGTGTAAATGGCAAAGCAGAGGAACAGAGCAATTAAATGCAGGGGGATGGCTGGGTAGAGAATAAACAGAGTTGAGCCACAAACATTGCTGATTTCTTCATTGTTTTAGTATTTTCAATGAATACCCATCCTTCTATTATTGTGCAGTAATTGCATATTTCTGTCTTGCAAAAGAAAACCCTACACACTGACAATAACCACTTTGAACTCCTTGAGGTTTGAGGCTAGCAGGGGAGTCCATTCTCCTCACGATAGGCTTGCACTGGAGTATTAGTGCATGTTATCACTGCTCAAGCAAGGGTCACTGAATTTCAGCATCACTGTGGCCTTCTAAGACCTTTTTAAAATTTACAGTGAGATGAGCCTGAGAGCTCACTGCATTATTATGAGAGTCTGGGTTTTTTTCCCATTTTTACAAAAAGTAAAGATAGATGCTTGAAGCAGGAAGCTCTGTTTGTTGTGATGATGAGAAAGTTGATTAATTTAGTTACTCATTTACCACAGTAGTTTTCTAACAGACTTTTTTTTTCCCCAGCATGGGCATGAGTACTAAAATATAGAGCTCTGGAGTACTTTGGAACAAATTCAGATTTTAGAAGGGGCTGATCCAACACAGTCCCCACAACCAGAAAGAGAGAATGCAGACAGATCACACAGGCAATTAAAAGAGTTAAAGTAATGGAATCTGGCTTCTAGCTATGCCTTATGGATACCAGCTTGAAACTGTAGCATCCATAAAAATAATCCATATTCTATTAAGAGGGCTAAGCATTGCTGGGCAGCCTAGTTTTGTCCCTGTCAGAGTCTGAACCATTGGTCTTCCAGATGATCATTAATTTAAAAGAAATGATCATTAAGAGTTTCTAATCAGCATAAGCTCCAGGAAGTAAAATGAATTTTAGTTATAGTCAATATATAAATTTCCAGCCATTCAGATAACATTTTATAATTTAAGTAAATGGCTTTTGTCATGGTTGACTGCATACTTGACCCTGATGCTCCTCCTGTCCCACTTTTTTCCTGATTGTTGTACACTGACCTGTCATGATTTTTACAGTTCTGTAAGGTTGTGAAGAAAAGATGAAAACTCATTAACACTGTCAACAACAGAACTTGTCAGGGTCATGGGGCATATATCATCCTCACTTCTCTGGGAGCCCCACAATTTAAGTCTGCCCTCACAGTCAGCTAGAAAAGTGAATACTTCAAAATGACTCAGTGCTATCATTCAACAATTATTCATGACAGAATACAAGCTCAATAAATCAGAGTAGATATAAAATTCCATAAAACTGTATCATATTACTGTACTGTCTTTTTAATGTTTTCATTTAAACTTGCTTCAAATGACTTTTGCACAGAGCAAGACATCAAAGATTGTCATGCTGGTTAATGAAATAAACGCAAAATTGTAGTAATCACAGGACTAAAGCAAGGCAATTACAAGTCAAAAATAAAGAAGAAACTCTCTAATTTGAGAAAAATATAGAGAAAAGTACTTAAGAAATTAGAATACAGTTTTTACTTACCTTTGAATTTGAACAGCATTGACCATAATTTATAACAACAAAAACACTACAAAAATTGTGCAGATATATTAGGAAACACAAGTAACTCCTACTTCTTACAAATATTTGGTTTTAAATTTCATTTGGAATTAATATAATATTTTCTATTAGTTTTAAAAGCAATTTCAGAAAAACACCAGCTAGGTATTTTTTCAGTAATATGGTATATCAGGTATCAAAATAGTTTAACCCTAAAGAAGATTATGATCTTTTCACAGCATCTCCTACAGTAACAGGATGAATCCAATCAGAAATAGATTAAGTGTCTCAACTGCCCAAAACAATACCCAACCAGAAAGCAAAGCATAAAAATACCTGGAAATCCATATCCATGTGTTGTAAGAAAACATCCAGACCCATCAATCACCACTGAGCTCTATTTACACACAGCTTTAATGGGCAGATTCAGTGTAGCCATGCAGCAGACTAGCAGCATATGCTGCCCAACTGCTACCACCTTCATGTCATTGTAGGAAGCAGCATGTGCACACACATGCAAGCTGTGCCTGATCCAGAGATCAATGTAGGCATCAAGTGATCCTCTGATTAAAAGCCACAGGATATCCCAAAGAACAAGCCCATCAGTTTTATGGAAACTGGATCCAAATATTTTTGGCTACTTTTTGCTACCTTCTATGAGAAAAAGAGGAATCCCAACTCTTAATTTATTCTTTAACCTTCAATATATAAAGAAATGCAGAAGATGGATTTTCATTAAAAGAAAGATCTACTCCTTTAATAGACTCGGCCTTGTGATATGAGAAAACAGTACTTTGGAATCTGGTTTTATAGTCAACTTAGATCATTATTAGGTAACCTCAAATTTTCTGAACACTGTTATTTTTATAGAAATGTATTTTCCTGGCCAAATAATCTATTTTCTGTTTTTTTGGCACTGTGAAAATACCTGATTCAGAGACAACAGAGAATCAATAACAACTTCAGCGACAACAATATCATACATGTCACCGTACTGAGATGAAAATATACGAGAAGTCTGCATTTTCAGCTTTTAAAGTATAGATGTTCAGTGAATATTGGTGAACAGAAACCTCCTGGGCAATCACCCATGCAAAAGGAACAAAATGTGGGAGAGTCACATTGTTGCTGAACAGCTTCTTCATGTTATCTCTGCACCCCACATTCATTAGAGTGGGTTAAGCCAATCTTTCATTTACAGGAAGTATTTAGGTATAGAACAAGAATATTCTGCTTGATGTCAAAGAGGCAGTTGATATTTTCACTCACATGGTAGCTGTCTCAACTGCATTTTCCTATGCCCCTCCAGCAAGAAATGCCTTCACAGGCCAAAAATATTTCCTTAAAAGTTGCAGTATTGAGATGGTAACATACTGTGTCCCTCAAGCAGTGGGATAAAGTAAAACTGAAGCATTGCCTACAAAAACAATATCCCACAGAAAAAAATCCCATCCTGGAAAAAAAATCAATTTAATTCAATTCTAAATAAAACCCATTTTCAGGTGAAGGAATTGAAAAGGAAGAGTGGAGTACTTTCCTAAAAGAGACAAAAAATCTGGAGGCCCTGAGTTCAGGATAACTACACTTCAGAAGGATTTCACTTCTTATATGGCGTTCACAGTCTGAGGATGATTCCAAAGATTTACCAAGTAGCTGGGAAGCTTTGGGAACAGTTTATAAGCAGGAAATGTCAATGGTCCACCTTTTTTATTACAAGATGTTATTGGGTTGAGAATGTATTGGGATGGCAATAAGGTAATGTTCATCATTAGCATCCTCTAGCAGGTGTCTTGGGTTTTTTCCCTTTAGCTGAAATTGCTCAAAAGTTGTGTCTCTCTTGTGCACCCATAAACTCATTATCTCATGTCATAGATGTCTTAAGTCTTCAAAAGTTTCACAGAAATTATTTTGGTTCCAGTCTGATGTCACCAGTAAATAGGAGAGGAAACTGTTGTCTAATCACTGTTCCCTACCATTCACTCCTCAGAAAGTAAATGCCATGTTCAAAAATCCATCCAAAATTTCTATTATCTGTATGTAGAACTTGCTTTTAAAAGTTCCTCTTTGCACAATACCAGTGCTTTCTTCAAAATCTGTAATTGAAATAAGTGCACATCTGTCCTTGCAGGGTATTTTTGATCTCTGCTGGCCAATTCATTTTATCTCCAAATTAAAAGCAATGCAGTGAGGAATATTATTAAAGGCAGCACTGATATTGATGGATGGATAAAAGCACAAAATAACAAGAAGGGATATTCCCTCTTTTTGGCTGATCCCATTTCCCCACTCCCTGCTCCCCTTGTCCCACACTGCCTCTCATAATGTGTGACTATTTTTATAAATTTCTGCAGAAGTAGGTACTTATTTATTCTTTATAAAATTTTCCAGTAGTAGAGCCAATGTTTAAGCCCATTTTTTGTCCTCTTTCACAGGGTGGGTAGAACTTAAGTAGGAAGATGAGCAATTAGGATCATGTGTTGTATCCTGTAGCAGATGTCACGAATCACTGGCGTGGTGTGTTTCCCCACCTCCTCAGGCTGCTCTAAAATCTCCGGAATTCTCTTTAGTCCTCAGATCTGAGTAATGAGTTAGGCAATACCTCTTCCCTTGACCTTATAAGAAACTCAGGGGATAACTTGGGATATCTAATAAGTAATAGAGTGAACATTGCCATCAAACTTTTTCCTGTTATTGGAAATTTGTATTAAACTGACTTTTGCCAGTGCTTCTTTATATGACCTAAACCAATCATTCATGACATTTATGTAAGAATCTATTATGAAGTAATGATTATAAATATATTACACTTAAGGATCATTTAAGGAACTTCCTAACATGAAAGATTAAATGCATTTTGGTAAAAAGCACTTTTACTTTAAAAGAAGCCATGATCTATATCTATTCTGGAGACTGTCGTTTTATATAATCACAAGAATTCCTATGAAAGAGTAGTTTAAATAAAAATGCATGATCACCTGTCATTCTCCATCTATCTGGGAAACTACACCATGTTTTCTTATGTAGTATTCTGCATCACAAGTTTTTCCTTTAGAAGAAGAGAAAAAGATAAACAAGTCAAGTTCTTATGGTTCCAGGCATTCCAGGATCTTCCTAATCCATATAAACCTTAAGGATTGGAATAATTGGAATAATTAGGAATAATTTCAAGCAGATGCAGATGATAGCTTCATATTTCAATGTCTGCAAAGAATCACTAACTGAATCAGGTTTATTATTAGTCATAGGGTAAATGATGAAAATGAATGTGAGAAATTAATAGCAAGCACAGACAGACATCATCCTAAACTGTCATAGCTATGACATATCAATATGATTCTTTCAGCTGCCACGTAACTTCTCTCCAGGGAAATGTGCAAATATATCTAAAATCTAACAGGCACAGATGCTGGTGTCTTTTATCTGAATTGAATATCTTAGAATTGAATATCCATCAGTATTTTGAAAGGCCATGGGTTCATTACCTTCTCAGGCAGACACATTTTGTAAAGAAGGCAGCTGTAGCTGATCCAGGCTGCAACCCCATCCTATAGATTCAGGAAGTTTCATTAGCCTGGCTTTAGCTTGACCAAACTGGTTACAAGTTTGTTTAGTGAGGCACAGGAAAAGCAAGTGTAACTTTCCTGAAACATATATAAAATAAATATAAAAAGACACAACGGTAACAGTGAACTTTTGGGGCCATCAACGTCAACACTTAAAAGTTGGCAATCAAATCCATACCAATCTTGAAAGATGCCCATCATTTCGAATGACCATCTTCCAATGCACACATATTAAGGAATGCAAAACTTCTCTGATGTCTTGAGTAAATTCAAAGTGATATCCAGGATCTGAATATTAGAAATTCCATGTGAACCCAGAAATAGCTAATATATATTTATCTTTAAAAGAAAAAGCAACCAATAATTTGACTAAGTTTTTTAGCCTGTAATTTAACATCTACTTTTATGGCAAATTAATTTTCCAGCTAAAATAAAGATCTTCTTCAGCTAAAAGAGCTAGTTATGTCCCTTGGAAACTTATTTTAAATATATCTTGATTTCATTGACACAAGTTTGCAGTGAAATTTACACAAATCCCTATTGCGATTTCTGCCAGTCTCGTTCAATTTCCCACATTCTGTCAACATGTGTCAGGAAGAAAGCATTATGCCATGTTAAATTATGTTACAAGTAGAACCTTCATCCCAAACTGAAAAGGAAATAAATTTTAAAATAGCACTGGCTAATAACCTCCTGTGGCTTTTCAAAATCCTGTCTGTTCTACAGAAAATAAAGTTCATCATTTTTACAGGCACCCAGGGACAGTCACTAAATTTCTGAATTCTCAGACACAGGAGTACGGTCTAAAAGGCTGTTGGTGTATAAGAGACTCTAGATAGCACAAAACCTCTGCTTATGTGTATCTTAATTAAAACTAGTCATACTCCTGTCAGATACAACACTGTTTGACTTGAGTGTTTGTTCTATAGTCATGCCTTAAGTGAGCAAGGCTTTCAAGCAGCTTATAGCGCACCAAGACACAACTTAAGAAAAGGAGGAGAAATTATTAAGAAAAATCTCAAAAGTATATCTAGATTCCCATTACAAAATACACTGTATGTGAAGATTTAAAAAAAACAGCTGGGAATTAAACTCCAATTAAACTGCAGGTACTGCTTTTATGACTCATGCACTCCAGTAGGGAGTTGTGCTTTTAAGTGCATTATCAAAGTACAAACTTTTGAGCAAACTTTAAACAGCTGGTAAAATAGGATTTACTGGAGAATCCTAAGGACCCTCCTGATCTTAGTTCTCAAAAGCATAGAAACTACCATCATGCTAATCAAGTAAGTAAAATCTCAGCTGGAAAGGTAAATTAAGATGCAGATCCTCCGCCACACAGACACATCTACTTCGATTCTTGAACTAACCTAGCTGTTTCTGAGGCCCTTTCATTCTCATTGAGGCTTTAGCAAAAATAACTTGCTTTACATTTTGTTGGCCTTTTTGTATGTATTTCCCTATACATTAAGAAGCAAACAAGCATATGACATTGATGTCGCCTGAGCAGTGTAGGGACAAAAAAGTAGAAAGCAATAAATACAGCATCCTTTTACCAGATGGCAATCTGACATGTCTGTGCAATCCAGAAACCTACCTTTTAAACTAGGTTATTGTTTTTGTTTGCTTTCTTGTTTACATGTTAATAAAATTAATATTTTAAACTGATTTCAGGTAGTATATTAAGAGAGAAGACGAGACTGGAAATATAACTAGAGCAGCCAGCAAAACTCTTTAAAATGGTTATTTTAAAGAAGGGAAATTGATTTCCCATACTTCCAAGCTTTTTAATTTTTTTTAGGGAAGGACAGTTTTGTTTTTCTGGTTTTGTTTTTCATTACCTCCTAGAGGCAAATTCCTCTTGAGTTTGTGAAATTTCTATTGCATTTACATTTTTGTTACAAGTGTTTTGGCTTACACTTCCATGGCCGTACTCTTTGTATAACAGTTCAAAAAACAAACTATAGATCTGAAACGATAACCAAAGTTTTTAAAATAAGTTTTGGATAGTCTTTATGCTTAATCTCCTGTTAGCTGGGGCATCATTTAAAACAATATTTTTTCATAAGAGGCAGAGGTTCTAATAGATTTGGGAAGTCACCTGTCTTCTAAGTCATATGAGAATGTAATTTTATTTCTTTATAGAGCATTTTTTGCTTTTCTACCACTAACTGGTGTTGCATCTATCTCATTTCCATTTTGGTGCTTTTAAGTTACATATAGCCCTGAAGGTGTCATGTTTAATTTACTTAATGAATATATGATAATTTATGTCTTCTCTGCTGCTTGATGGTGCATAAATGTTCAGCTAGATTCTTCACCTTCAATTTGCTTTCACAGAAAATATATCCTAGACTTGCACAGGTAGATATAAATGACAACACTTTGAAGAACAAAGATTGTCAAGAGGGTGGAGACACACATCGCCTGCTTTGCGACCATATTCTCAAGATTACTGGAACAAATAGCTTCATAAAAAGGAAATATTCTCTATTCTAGCTACTAAAATGTTAGTAGCATTTTAGCATTTTTGAAGAGTAGTTTTTTTTGTAGTATTTTGCTGGACAATGATATTAAAAAAAAAACCAAAACAAAACTCAATTTTAACTCAAGACTGATTTTCTTAATTTTTCTTTCCTAAGAAATTCTACAAATAGTAACCATTTTAAATCTCTGTCCTTGGTTATAGAAAAGGGGAATCTATTATGGACATCATCCAGAGCTTGCTCTGGGGCTCAAAGTGTGAAAAATAAATAAATAATTTATTCTTTTATTATGATGTTAACTTTTCATTTATTTTTTTTAAGGCAAGCCCTGCTGTCATTTACACAGATAAGAACCTTAGTATTTGGAACAAGTCTTTCTGTCTCTTTAGTGCCAAACATCCTACATCTTTTCTCTCACTCTCTACCTTTAACTAAAGAGTTCAAACAAGCTTTTCACAATATCTCATAAAGGTATATTCTAGCAACATCCAAGCTGGTAGACTTCCAAAAGCAGAAAGTCACTGAAAGATTAGACATCACATAGAGGAGCACAAAACTCATCTTACTGGCAAAAAAATTTCCACAAAGGTGGTGTGAATTCATCTTGGACACAAAAATGATACTAATGGACCAGTGACAGAAATGGACATGTAGCTACTACTAATACTGTGGCGTGGTCTGGGAAGAAGTCAGCATCAAGAGTGCACAGCTGAAGGGTTTTCTGACAGCTCATTTGCAAAAAGTTCTGCTCTCTGAGCAGCTGGAAAAAATATCGCAGCTGTTACAGCCCTGGCAATCAGCATGCTCTGCTGAGGATGGCTGCTATGCAAACACTCCTTTGTGGCATACACAACAGACTCCATTGGCTGTTAAGTGGCAAACAAACCAGTTTGGGAATTCCTACCCAAAGAGCTGTCCTGCTGATACTGGAGAAAACTGGTTCTAATCCCAGTTTTACAAGCCACACTTCATAATTAAAAATCAACATGAAGTGCTATGGGGAAGATTTTAATTTTTTATCTGGACTCATTTTGCTGGCTCCAAATGTATGGTAAATGACAGAGAACTGCATAAGATATAATCTTCTGTGTAAGTCCTTTAAGATCTCTACTCAGAGGAAAGTAAATCACAACTTACTGCATTAGCATATGGAAAAGCTCATAGCTTTTCAAACACATATCCCCAAAAAGATAAGCAAGTCAGGAAGCCCCAGGTAGGTCTCAATAAATGGGCATGCTAGACACAAACACCAGAAACATGATGCAAAAGTGATTCTTCTGGTTTAAGACATGTTCTCATCCTGAAGTTATGACAGATGGGCCATAATGAACAGATTACTCAAGTGGGAAAACTGGAATTCGAAGGTTGACAAATGAAGTGCAGAAAAAAAGACGTGAATGTTATTTGAATGTAAAGGTGGTAAAGGACTAAACCTATATTTATGCAGTTGTTTCTCCCTTTAAGAATCACATGGAATTTTATAGTAAAGATACTCCAGTTTAGAAAAGTACACCCTAGTATAGAAAAATATTTTTACAGAAAGCCAAAGTGTAACTATCTAAAAGAGAGAACAATAAAGAGGATTGATGTTTTGGGCATTGTTTGAGGTTTTTTGGCAGAGGGTGGTGGGAGGGTTGGGTGCTTTGTTGTGTTTTTTTCTATTTCAGTACAACAATAGAGAGGTGTCAGACAAATTTAAGAATAAAAAACAAAATCACCAGGATTCAGAAGGAGGCTGAAACTTCAGGTTAATATTAGATTCCCTGAAAAATCTGCTGGTCAAATTCATTCTATAAGAATCATAAACAGTCATTATTTTCCAGCTGCTAAATCTTCAAAAAGACGAGCAACAACTATTGAGTCTCAGTTTCTTAAAGTATCTGAAATCAATGTTCCTTTTGAAGTATCCTTAATGATAAAAAAAACTGTCCCTCTCATATGACAGTTATAATACCATGCTTACAATAAGGATTTCTTTTGGTAAGGATTTCTTTTTTAAGTAATAACAACTGAACATCTAAATTATTGTATTCAAGTGAACTCTTTTCTGCTTATGGCTGATCATATCAAATATCTCGTAGTTACAGTCAGTGATTGATATCCAAGTGGAGATCAGTGATGGTCCCCATGTATTCCTGAAGTGTCCCTCTAGGCTTGGCACCAGCCCTGTTTAGCATTTTTGTTGGTGACATGGACAGTGGCACTGAGCACATCCCCAGCAAGTTTGTCAATGACACCAAGCTGTGTGGTGCAGATGACACACTGGAAGGAAGGATGCCATCCATAAGGACATTAACAGGCTTGAGCCCTGTTAACAGGCCCATCTGACCCTCATGAATTCAACAAGGCCAAGTGGGAAGTCCTGCACCTAGGTCAGGATAATCCCAATACAGGCTGGTCCAAGAATGGATTAAGAGCAGTCCTGAGGAGTTGGGATGCTGGTGAGTGAGAGGCTGGACATCACCCAGCAATGTGCACTCACAGCTCAAAATGTCAAATGTATTCTGGGCTGCATCCAAAGCAGTGTGGCCAACAGATTAAAGGAGGTGAATCTTCCTTTCTTCTCAGCCCATGTGAGACCTCACCTGGAGTAAGGCATCCAGTTCTGGTATTCCCAATGTAAGGACGTGGATCTATTGGAGTGTGTCTGGCAGACACACTGATATTGACCAGAGGGATGGAGCACCTCTCCTATGAAGACAGGCAAAGAGAGTTGCAGTTATTTAGCCTGAAGAAGAGAAAGCTCTTGGAAGACCTCAGCATGGACTTCCTGTACCCAAAGAGAGCCTACAAGAAAGATGGAGGGGGATTTTCATAAGGATACATAGCAATAAGACAAGAAGGAATATCTTTAAAGTGAAAGAAAGTAGGATTAGATGAGACAGAAGGAAAAAAAAAATTCTTTACTGTGAGGGTGGTATGGTACTGGAGCATGTTGTCCAGAAAAGATGTCCCATTCCTGAAAGTGTCGAAGGACA
Organism: Agelaius phoeniceus; assembly: GCF_051311805.1. Classification (NCBI taxonomy): domain Eukaryota; kingdom Metazoa; phylum Chordata; class Aves; order Passeriformes; family Icteridae; genus Agelaius; species Agelaius phoeniceus. The sequence continues at coordinate 22,032,790 of NC_135270.1, forward strand.
GGTTGGATGAACTACCAGGTGTAGTGAAAGGTGTCCCTGTCAACAGCAGGGGCATTGGAACTAGATAATCTTTAAGGTCCTTGTCAACCCAAACCATTTTATGATTATAGGGTTCTGTCATTTCTAAGATGAAAAGTGAAACATTATAATTCTTCAATGTTAGATCAAAATAAAAATAATTTATCTTCAACAGTTCCATATTATTTCTCATTGGAACAACACTAAGTTCAATATCAGGTACAAAATATCTTGTGAATGTACAGTGGTCATAGTTCAAATCTTCTTTTCAGGAAGCTCATTTAAATAATGAGTCTCTGTAGAATGTCAGCAATCTGAGAACACCAAACAAATTCCCCCAGACTGTGTGTTATTATATGGAATGTAAGAAGAATTATCACACTTAATTAAATATCGCAGATACAAAGAGCTTTGTTTTGACCTTATGACAGCCTTTGAGTTTTGAAGCTTATCTTCAAACTAGTTATTTATATCAATAAACAAATAAGGTCTGATTCTTCAGCATAGAAATTTCAGACTTTTATTTTCAAACTGTTATAATTATCACAGCTAGATAAAATGAAATGTATGTGCAAGTTCAGCTACAAATGCAAGGTAGTAAAGAATTTCAGTTTTTCAGTATTAAATACTCTATTTTCATTAATTTTCCTTGGTATACATTGTAACAAAATATTTAGGGGAAAACAAATTTGGATTATGATCTAAATCCAGCTCCCAAAGATACCAGAACTTCCAGGTTCAGAAACTTTTCTTGTAGAAAAGAATGAAATTAGTAGCAACATCAACTTTACCTGAATATTACAAGTAATAATTTTTATATATCAAAATTACTGAGCACATATAAATTATCTCCATTCAGTTCTCTTCATATCATTTAACTGGCATGCTAGGCTTCTCAGTATGACCCTTGGTTTGCTGTTTGCTAGTTTCAACCTTGTATTAGAGCTCAATACTACACTGAAACAATTCTTTTTTATCAAAACAACCAGCACAGACTCAAATACCTAAGGGGGACAAGTTTGGTGTTTTAGCCAGCTATGTGTAATGGAATGATTTATGGGTCATTCACAGAGGAGGTGGTGTCACTCAGCCTTCCTTGGTTTATAGTTAAAATCACCTGTAGCTAACCCACTGAATAGATGCTTTTTGTTAACTATTCATTTCAAAGCACTGCACCTACTCTGGAAATAATTTCTTCTGGATCTTCATACCTTGAGAACTTTCTGGTAAGAAGCACCACAGGTATTCTGTAAACATGTGTTTCTAGGACAACTATACACTGCTATTTGTATGGTCTCACTAGATATACCAGATGGCTTAATTATAAAAACAAAATTTGCCAAATAAACATTACTTCTTGTTTTATACATGCATTTTCCTGTCAATAACTTGTCTTTCCAAGCAAAACACTTCTGTGTAATAGGTTATTATATTCCTTGAGAAACAACTAATCCTTAAACCCTGTGGCATTTGGGCCATCATTATTTATAAACCATATTTACTAAAATCGACCAAATGACCTTTAGGATAACCAAAAGAGAAAAAAATACTTTTAAACTACAGAATAGCACATGTAGCATACAATTTATTTGTTGTTTATGATGATCTTCCATTTTTTTAGTCACACACAGCAGCAACTGAAAGCAGGAAATATTATGCACATCACAACATAGGCTGTGAATTCTGCCCCCATGCATTTCTTGGAAAAGAAGTAGCTAATTTCTAATTGATCTAGCGATGTCCCACAGTGTATATCTGCAGAATTTATTAATTCTGGCTTTGAAAAGCCTTTTACTCCTTGCTATGTTTCTCTAGATATAGTGTTGAAAGCAATCTCCAATATACAGTACAAGATGCACTCGAAAAATACTATTCAAAAGTATTAAAGAAGGCTTTCCACTATGAAAAAAGGACCCTACTCTGATATGTTTTCTGTCCACAAAACATAGATATATTGGTCACACAAAAAATATACTATCTCATCTGTTTTACCTAAAGGATTAAGAGCAGCATCTGATCTGAGTGGAATTTCAGTCTATGGATATATTTGCAGAGACTTCTCACTGATACTCACATCTCTTTGCACACATCTGACCTCTAACATTCAGACAGTAAAGGGAAACTAGATTACCAGATTTACAATAATGAAAGGAAACATTTTCCTTTCAGTTTTTCTTTTTATTATCCATAGTCCTTGACTTATGGAGCTTAAACAATACAAATTAAAATACAAATCCATCACTGCAGAAGAGACACGTGTTGCAAACCACAAATTTAGTCCAGAGCTGGAGAAGGTATTTAAAACTTGACTTAATACCTCCATTACCTTTAAGTACTTTCGCACAGCCTTTAAGTTCTATGCCCACAACATAACAGCTTTCATCTCTGTTTTTATATAACTATTCAGATATGCCTTCTGTTTTTTCTTTTTTTTTTTTTTTGTTGTTTCTTAAGAAAATGATAACTATTCATAAAAAAACACTAAATATATTCTTTCTGAATTTGGATAGCAAGATATGATGCAGCTCACTTCCAACATTGCACTGCTTAAAGGACTTTTAATAGGCAAAAACCAAATACATGGAGAAGCAGCCAGCCCAAAAGTTCCTCCAAATACTTTGAGAACAGCATTCTCAAAGTATTTGGAGAAACTTTACTTTCTCAGACACTCTCCCCATGCCATACATCTCATTGCATTCTCTGGAGCATGGAAGCTGCCGCAAAGGTGTTTTATCTAGGAAAGCTGTTTTTAAATTACCCTCATGTTCCTTTCAGTTTTTATCTGGCTGTTACATGAACATGAGCCTTTCTGCATCACTTGTCTTAAACCTGCATTTCATCCTAGGTGCAAGGCAATCTTTAGAACTCCCCTACTAATGCTTAGGCTGTACCAAACAAATACCACAACCAAAGGTATAGAGTCTTCATCTGAATCATGGTATGTCTGAAGGCACCAAGAGGTATGAGTTAATTACAGCCAGCTGAATTACCTGGATGCTGCACACAGAGAGGAAATTCTGCTAGTGGGAAAACAAAACCAGCACAAAACAACAACAAACCCTGTTAACAACAGACCCTGAGAACATATTATTTCTCCCCACCTACCTTCCCATCTTAACTATTTTTAAAAGAAATTTGTACACCTCCCTGCCTCATAGACACACTTTTGGTGGAATCTAGAATATGAATGAGAAAGGAGTAGGATACAGTCATAAAAGGCACATAACAAACACAATATGCAAATTTTGAATAGTCAATTAAAATTCCTGAACTCCCAAACAACATTTTCACGATGTTACAATACATCTAAATATAGTTTAGTTATGATTTGAACTTTGGTAAAATGCTCATGGCTGCATCCCAGGAGGGCACACAGATGTACTGCTGCCAAGTCATTCAGCACAGGTGAGGCTTCACCTGGTAAACAGAATCAAAGAATAATATTCTTGTTACTGTGTTCACCACACCTCTCTTCATCTCAGCATGCTCTACAGCAGAGCATTTCACCGCGCTCTGCTGAACAGAGTGCTGGCACTGCACTGAAGCTCTGATCCAGCATCATGCTTAAACATGTCCTTAATCTTAAATAGCAGAGACATCAGAGAATGCATGAATGGGTTGCGAAGGAAGGCCCAGAGTGCAGCCTGAAGAGCAAAGCAGTCACCTGCCAGCATTGCTCACTCAAGAAAAGCCTACAGGGCTGATCTGGCATATACATGTTCGTATTTAAAGAACTAACAGTGGCTATTCCAAATGCTCACCCCAAAGTACACAAATCAAATGCTGTGCATCCTCTAGCAAATACCTCTGCTTTTGCAGCAGTAAATTCAGGATAAAAAAAAAATACTGCTCCTAATCAAAGATCTTTCTTACATTGATTTCTAAAAGAATTCTTATGTCCCCAAATATAATTAATGATCAGTGTTGAAGTAATCTAATTTCAATCTTAAGGATAGTCTGTCTGAAAGGACAGATTTTAGTTCTAAGAAAAGTCTGGAGCTCAGATTATGCAGCAGTGTTGATTTTAGTAGTATTATTCCTATATACATGGTATATATTTCCTGTATATGTTCATAAGTTGTATTGTATAATGTTTTAAAAGTCACGCTGCTGAGGTTCTGTAGGAAATACAGAACCTCTCTCCCCCACGCCCTCCCTGAACACACTGAACCAAGTGGAATCAGCATCCTGGTTCTTAGTCATGTAACAGTTTCATGTGTGCACTGGGAGCAAACATATTGTGGGAATGACATCAACACTGCAGAAAGGTTAACAAAACATTACCAAAGATAGACAGTTCTTCAAAACCCTCAAAGATTCACACATACTTCCAATGAATCTATTCATATCTTTGACAAATTTGTACATTGATAAAGCATTCAGCCTATCCTAAATAATTCCTTATATTCCATTGGGAGGTAAAATTCTTCTGCATTTTTTCTATAATCTTTGTAGTAATTTCTCACTACATGACATGATTTCTGCCTCAGCATCATATGGTCTTCAACATTTTTGCAGAATTGTTTTGCTTAAAAAATGAAATTTATTTCACCTGAATGTTTCCTAGAGAGACTGTTTACTTTCATATCACCTCCTTCCAAAGACATGCAATTTGCAGAACAAGATGCTGCTCAAACTAGAGCAAAGAAACAAAGAAAAAAAAAATCTTTAAATCATTAATTGAGAATACTTCTCAATCCTCACACAATTACTTCATTAATTGATTTAGCTATCAACAAGGGAGGTGGGGAGGAGATAATTCTTACTTGAGATCTCATGAGCCCTTCCCTGACAAGATCTACTGACAAAGATTTAACACACAGATATGAAAGTGCTGGCCACATGAGCAAAGACTATATGAGGAGGTGTTACTGCTATCATTATGTACCATGGCATCCTGGACAAAATATCTTGATGTGTCTCACCCAGTGTTTTTGCACTACTTTTCTATTTCAGTTCCAGTTTTTATTTTAACAAAATATTTTCATTTTAGAAGTGATGGGTAATCACCACATCTTTAGGTACCTCTCAGTGTTGTTTACCAATCTAGATTAAAAAGATTAATCTCAGTCCTACCTCTACCTAGAATTCATGCTATCTAGACACTCAGGTACCTACATGTATGTAGCCTGATTTCCAGAGCTGTCAAGGCTTGTTATTTAAGGAAATGATGACAGTTATGTACCAAGCACTTAAAATCTAAATCAAGACATCCAGGGATTCTTGATTTCACTACAAACCGTCTTGTAAATGTAAGTAAGTGACTGGAAGCTTGTGAAGAAGTCATGGAATCTTAGATCATTCTGTTCAGTGACTCAGCTGGAGGCTGACATGGTGGTGGGCAAGCATCTCAGACTACATTAAAACATGTTAGAAGAGTCAGGAGTATTATAATTTTCCAGTGTGCTACAGTCAAAGAATATTGCCAAGTCTCACGATCACCATTTTAGGAAGTACAACTAGAGACAAAGGTTAACCACCAAATATGAATGATTCACAGACACAGCTGTAGGCAAAAAAGATTTTTGCCTCTATATATTGAGAATATGAATGGGATTGATGAGCAGCAATCATAACTCCTCAATCTTAAAAAACAAAAAAACAACAACAATAAAACTATTGTTTTGAGTATGATCATGTGAACCCACTAAATGGCAAGACATTCCTTTTCTCCCTGAGGGAACTCTGGGGTAGGTTAGATCAGGTGTGCTGTCTGACCTGGAGTATCCTGCCTTCTCACAGAGGCTGCATCATCTGTGAGACATCAGACCTAAGAGCATAACACTGTTCACACTTCTTTCACTTCAACCCCCTTCCTCCCACTTACAGCCCTGTTCTAGGCATTGTTTTTCACACATGAATGTCAGAAGTATTATAAAACTCTTTCTAGAAACACCAACAATTATAGAAGGTGTCTCATTCTTCCCACATAGGAGCTATGGAAATGGAATTAATGTGATACTCATTCTAAGACAGCAAGCCTTGCTGAGAGTCGACGTACACTGACAGCATTTTGGGCTCAACATCACGCTGAGCTCACTTGGTCTCCAATTAATACAAATGCAATGAGCTTACTTTTGTCAGCCTGCAATGTCACACATATCTATTTGATTTTCAAGTGTTGCAATGGATTCAGATATCAAAAGTTTGTCACGATCCCTTCCTGTCAATGTTTCCAAGGTATTTTAGACTATTTTACCTTAGGTTCAAAGCAAGAATAATGGCAATTTTTTTCATCTCAGAACTAATTCAATATTTCATGTCAGAGGGTACAATTGTGATGACAGTAACACTGATGTTCCCCTGCTATAGATCCATCTATTAAAATTTCAAAGTAGAGATGAGATGAAATTGAAAAACACATCCAAAATAAGACTATTCACAAAAATATGCTATTTCCAAAAACTATTTCCAAGAAAACTCCAGATTTCACAAACGTATTTGTTATGCGAATAATTATGGCTTTACTCCTGTTACATTAGCTCACTGCAAATCATTTTCACAGTGCTTGGTTAGCATATAATTGATTATGCAATTGTGAAGTGTTTTCTTGGAGGGATTTTCTTTATCAATTTGTGTTATTTAGATACTCTATTTCCTTCTGTCACAAGATGTTTTTGTTTTCTGTAACCTACTGGGAAGTACAACGTGTCAAAAAATGACTGTTGGCTAGATTATGCATACCTTTTTGTGATGCAGAATCTTAAATTATTTGTTTTTATCATTGTTATCATGCTTTAAGTTGTCCACATTGTATTTTCTAGTATGGATTTTCAAACCATATTTTGTATGGAATATAAAGAACACTATAAGCAAAGTTTTTATTTTTTTATCTCTCTAATCTTAGCACAGTCAGAAGTGCAAAATATTTTCAACAGGAAAATACTTTTCTTTAGGTTCCTTCAGGTCTTTATACTTAAGTAAAACACTGATGCTTATTAAATGTCCTGCAAAAGATATTGGAGACTACCTAAATCCTTTTTCCTCTTAATATCATAACTCTCAATCATGATTAAAATATTTTGGGTTTTTGTTTTGCCTTTTTGTTTGTTTTTTTTTTTTTTTAATGTAGTTGTATTTACTAGGCGTTGTTCTTGAAGGTAACGTACTTGGATTAATACAGTTTTTTTGCTTTTTAAAAAATTTTCTAGTGGATCATCTATTAGCAAACTCTTACCATAGATGAAATGTAGGAATGTAAAAATTTAGATCATGTACAGCTTTCAAAATACAAAAACCTCCCCTCTATTTTAAAGCAAATAGTTTCAACTGCTGTGGAAATTGCTTGTTTATTGGATTCTCAAACTTAAAGTACAGAATCCCTTCTTCAAAATACAATATATTTATTTGCTTAAGATTGACATTAAGGATTTTCTTAGGAATATAAGTGAAATACTATCCAGTTTTAAAGTGTGAGTTCCTTCACATAAATTTATTTCATCTTATGCAAGTCAGATATTATATTTTTTCTTCTGACATTATTTAAATGCTCTAAATCAACTTTTGGATACACTTAACTGATTTCAGGGACTACTTTAGGACTCAAATTTTAATACTTTGAGTCATATTAGAGTCTATTAATTAGATGCCTGAGTAACCAAAAATTGATGACAAGGATATACCTCTGAATATCAATTCCTCTCAATATGAAGAAATGAAAATAACTTTTTTTTTTTAAACTTTACTGAATAAAATAATAAAAAAAGTTCAGACTTTAGAATCTGAAAAATATTATCATGCATTAAGGACTATCAGCAATGTATTACATAGACATTAAGCAAAAATGCATATTCATGAAATGAGGACATTACACTAATAAAATGAAGCAATAATGTAATTAATCAAGCTTAGAACTAACTCTCTAGACTAAAAATTTGAGTAATTCTCCAGGTAAAAGTATTCAGCATGTAGTGACACAAAACAGGCCTACCTAGCTCCCATTATTCCACTTCCAGTCAAGTTAATAGTGCTGCTTCTCTACCTTATTGAGGCAAAAAACTCCAAAAGTCACTCAAACTACTCTTCAGCAAAGCATTCTGATTCTCAATACAAACACAATACCAGACAAAAATTCCTATGAGTAAATATAAATCTTAATGAAATTCACAATTAATTCATCTGCTTTTGGAAGAATAACACTAGGATGGGATTAGTGTAAATGAAACAAGAATCACAGTCATAGAATGACTTGGATTGTAAGGGACCTTAAAGGCCATTTTGTTCCAACTCTTTCCCTCTCGTAAGCAGGGACACCTTTCACTAGACCAGGTTGCTCCAAGTCCCATCCAATCACGCCTTGAACACTCCCAGGAGTGGGGCATTCACAACTTCTCAAGGCATTTGGTTCCAGTGCCTCACCACCCTCAATAAATAATTTTTTCCTAATATCTAATCTAAACCTACTCTCTTCCATCTTAAAATCATTCCTCCTTGCTCTGTCACTCCATGCTCTCTCCATCTTTGTTGTATATGAATCTTTACCATATCATGCTATTCTGGCAATTATTTCAAGGTCATCTTTACTATCAAGACTTCTAACTGTTAAAGTGAACTCTACTCAAGTATTTTTGATACTCTTCATTCCAGTATCTCATAGTGAAGAGCTGGATAACTTACTTACAATATTCCATAAGTGCTTGCAAGGGCTCTACTCTGAAAGAATTTCATAAACCCCTTTGATCAAGAGGTCACTTGTTAATATACCATGACAATATTGAGGTATGCACCTCATGTTTCTGTTTTATACCTGTCCGTACACAACTTAGAAGTAGAGGAAGACAGAATCCTAGTGGGCGTTAGTTTGTCCGCTCTCTCACCCTCAGCCTTTTTTTGAATTTGACTTTTCCATCAGTGCAAATAGTAATAATGATGCACCTAACTTCCAGTTGCTGATGGATGACTGCCTAATTCCAAATCATACCCAGGCACTCATGAAGGTGCCTGATGACCTAGGCTTAAAATAGGGTCTCAGGTGGGATGACATAGCATGCAACAATTCTGCCTGACTACAAGCAGCAGAGACTCAAAAAATTACTATTCAAAAGTGTTCTTGGAAGAAGTTTTAGAATATACTCACAGTTCACACTTCCACTTATTCCCTGTTTCAGTAGGAACTGGAGATAAACAGTGAATGATCTTGGTTTAGTTTGTCATAAAAGTAGTTGAGCATCAAACATGAAACCATACTGAAGACCCTCCTTTGGGGCTAGCCTATAACTCTTGTTTGCAGAAATGTTTTTCTATTTCTATCGCAAAATTTTTCCAAATATAATTCAAATAATTTTTTGTGTTTGCCCAGGAGTTTTACATGTTCAATTTCATAGCATGAAATGGACATGCTGGAGATGTCTGCTGTACATGTAGCTATCTAATCTACTATTCATTCATGAGGATTTCAATGTTAATTGGAAAATCAGATGATTAGCCTTATTTCTGTCTTGTACCTATTCAAGAAAGCAATGTTTCTTAAACAAGTGGCTAAACCCCAATAAGCCAATGAAAAAATATTAGGTGTCAAATTATATGTTTGCACAGCGGTTCTGTAGTGCCCAGTGATACAGACCACACATGTACTGTGCTGAAACAAACACAGAAAAAAATCTTTTGATTGGAAATAACAGTTGTAAACCTACCCCTTTCTGTTATAATAAGATATAGGCAAAGAGAGAGAAACTGAATTAAATCTTCACATAGAAAAGCACTGCTCAATACACAACATTGTAGACACATTTTTCCCTATTCCTTTCATCAGTGTTTGGCCAAACTCCCACAGATCTCCCAGTAGTTATTAGATAAAACATTCATCTGCCTTTTCACCACTTTTACAGCCAGAGGTATCACCTTCAATAAGCTGGAATTGAACATGACATTTAATGTCAAGCTCAGCACTGCTAATGCAATCACAATTGTCTCAAGAACAACCTGCAGCATGACCCCCCTCTGACATATGTGAGCTGTGTATCCTTCTTGGTGTCCTAGTCCATATTCCTTGCCCAGACATTCTACACCACTGAGTATCTTTTTTTGCTCCATTTTTTTCCTCAAAGCAAGTTGTTAGTGCCATCTCCTCAACACAACTACCTCTTTCTCCAGTACTTAACATACCCACACCTGCAATCCCATGTGAGGATGTAGCAGTCACGGGGTTTTTTTTATGTGGCCAATAAGTGGTGTTGTTTGGGTTTTTTAATTTATGAGGGGAATTAAAAAAATTTTATGCCCTTACCCATGAATGCTTAAAAAAATTATGAACACACTTTTGTCTGGCAATAGCAAAGAGGGTTCTTACAGTACATGAATTACATCAAGGCAAGGAAAAGCAAGTAGAAGACACTGAATGTCAACAGCTTTACAATTTCTGTTTCACCATGGCAAAACAAAAAAAAAAGCCTTTTTGAAAGGTTTATTGACATAGGATATATGTGTATGGAATTATAAGTTTATAATATACTGCACTGCACACGTTTACGAGGGGAAACTGCAAAGCACTCTGTTGCAAGACTGCCACAGAAAAGCTGTTTGGGTAACTTGGGTTACTCATAGTTCATAATCCTTAAATATCAGTGTCCTGGAATTATTGTTTACTATTTATATATCTGCAGTAATGATGAAGTTCAAAGAAACCCATTAGAGTTCATTAAAAATAGCACTGACTTTGGGGAGAAGGAATAGAATTCTATTCCCATTTCCAAGACACAAACACAAGACAGAAAACAGAAAAGACAGCTTGAAACTTTTTACAAACTTTGCACAGAAGGACAAAATAGAGTCCAAGCAGGTAAGATCCCGGTCAATAATATTGTTTCATAGCTTAAAAAAGGTGGAAATCTCTTGGGATTACAGGTTGGCTTGTTAACAAGTAGAGTTTTCATCATGGGGACATTTACCTAACAGCTGGGGTATCTGATTGTCATTTCTTCAAGTAAGGGACATTTCAGATGGCTCTCTTGAAATCAGTATAAAGACTTCAAGAAATGTGAGCAGTCATTGCAAAAAGTTGTTTGTATGATTTTCTGTTTCTTTATGGATGAGTGCCTTGGTAAACATAGTTTATAGACAGAAAACAAATAGCTAAAAATATACACATGCCTTGGCCAATAGCAAAATATATACAGAAAACCTGATGAAACAATTCTCACTTACAGATGGTAGCAGACAAGTAGCCAGCACTTTCTATTAGACCTTTAGAAGGGGATTATTTTTCCCTCTATTTAAATACCATTTGGGGACTTACCTCTGATTTAGCACTTTGCTTGCCTGTGGAAATAAACAGATTTCACACTATTCTCTTGTGCTCTGATGTTCCATAAAACAACCAAAGAAATTTGATTAATCAAGATAATGTATTAACTCCACCAAGGACAAAACCTTACTCTTATGCAACTATTTTGGTGTTTTATATTGCCACAATTAACCACCAAGAGCTTTAAACAGAAAATCAATAGCTACAGCAAAATCCCAGCACAGATATAATATTCTTTGTCCTGCTGTATGTTAAAACTGAGCTTGAAGGCATAATGCAATGAGGTTAACACGAAAGTGGCTCATTTTTTTTCTTTCCCTTGTCATTATCAGCAGTGTTAGATGGCTAACCTAGAATAGAAAGGACAAAAATTGTTTTTTCCAAATAATGATGGCAGAACAAATTCATCTGTACTCCAGTGGAAGCCAAACGTCTGACTAAAATATCTCTTGCACAGTGGTTCACAGAGGCATCACAGAGAAACCTAGAGGGCCAAATTTGGTGTTCAATGGAATGGATATTTATCACTGCTAGAAATAAAGGATATGATGGGTATGACTTACTGGAGTCTGTATCTTAACCTGGAGTGAGAGTCAAAACTTTTTAAAAACCTGAAATAAAGCATTAAAGTTACCATAATTGATGGTGTACCAAAGCTTGCATCTCAGCTTAGCTAGGAATAAAATGGGATGCCTGAATTTCAATGCCTTCAATTAAGCAGAACTCTGATTTCTGTGAAAGCTAGGTACAAGTTGCTTATTTGTGTTTCCCGTTTTTAACAGCATCTTACGTGTTTCCTCACTTTAAACCAAATGCTATTTTTCAAGAAAATAATTTCTCGTAAACATTCTGTCTTACCCTTAGTCACAACAAGTTATTGAATATATTTGTTAGATAATTTGGTCCAGTTCAGTGAACTATGGCATATTCCTGAAGGCCACTGGTTTGAAGCAATTATTTTCTCACTTTTCTTAATTCTTTATCTATTTTGTGTCTCAGAAACTTTTCTTCAAGTCAGTCTGTTCTGTTTTTAAAAGAACTTCACCTTTTCCTAAGTCCCTTTTCTGCAATCATTCTAACATCATTGCTAAATATACCACCAGTAATTGCATGAATTCTAAGGTTAGTTTTTTTTTTAAAAACCAGCATCAAGGTACTCTAAATAATTTATGAGTTATAGTTGGAGCAGCCTACAAGAAAGATGGACAGGGCCCATTCTCAAGGGTATGTAGCTTTAAGACAAGAAGGAATGGCTTTAAAATAAATGAGGGAGGGTTAGATATAAGGAAGAAATTTTTCACTCTGAGGGTAGTGAAGCACAAGAACAGGTTGCACAGAGAAGCAGTGCATCATCAGAAATGCTCACGGACAATTTGGATGCGACTTTGCGCAACTAGGCAGAGTAGAAGGTGTCCCTGCCCATGGCAGGGAGGGTGGAACTAGATGATCTTTAAAGGTCCATTCCAACCTAAACCAGTCTATGATTCTACAACTCTAAGATTCTAAATCAAACAGCAGAACTTAAATGTGGTATATATGATTTCTGAATACCCCATATATATGTGGTATATATGATTTCATTAGCATATGAGGCATCCAGTATTAGAATAAGTGGCCACACTGGAATTTAGCAACAGCAAACTGTGACACCTATCAGAAAACTTGGGCTGCAAATGATCATTTCAGAAGCTATTTTAAGAAGGCTCAACACTCAATACACCACCACTTCCCCTCCACCCCCTGAGAGATAGAGAAAATGAGATGTCAGCAATCAACACAGTCAACAGATCCAATGCAGCATCTGACAGCGTTTATGTTAATAGCACTGCCTTGTCCCACGGTCCGAAGAAATATGCTGTCAAAGCTCCACATGCAACTGGGACATCTCACTATGGTTGTCTCATCCTCAGATGAGAACCTCCTGACAAAAATTTAAACATACAATCAAGCTTTCTTGTTTACCAGTGAATTCAACATTTAAGGAATCTATGATCCAAACTCAAGTCAGAGTAAAGATTAGCTTGCTGCAACTTTTTTGAGCCCGTTGGACATATGATGTTCTACTAAAATTTCCTAACAGCTGATCATGAGGCATTTAAGGAGGTTTTGATCCCATTCTGCTTCACTGAGCATTAAAGAGTATATTTCTAGCCTCCTCAAAAGAAGATTGTTTTCATGAAAGATATTTTAAGCCAACATCAACAGATGAACAGACAAGTAAAATATTTCTACTTACTTCAAAGTCTGTGCTCAAACACCTTAATTAGATGTCCAAATTATTGCAGAATTATTTCTGCTCACCTTATACAATGGTACCAACTTTTTTAGCCAGGAAGCAAATTTCTCTGGGGTCAATCAACACACAGATTTCTCCATTATATTTAATATAGGAAGCAAGGTGGGTTATGTTAAGCAATTCCTCTACAATATGTGACTTTAAATACTACAGTACATTCTTGTTAAGAGAAGGAAATATAATGGTGCGGAGATCTGGTAATTTTTTTAAAATTTGGACACTATGCTAATTTAGGAGGAGAGGAGATATATTCACGTGAAAGTCAGCTGTTAAATTTTATTTCAAAATATACAAAGAATGTTTGAAAAACATAGATATTTTTCAGATTCAGATTACAAATAGATCTTAATTTGAAAGCATTTTCTATAGGAATTTGCCTACATTCAAGTTCTGAAAGGACAAGAAACATCTGGAAAGCAAAGTGAAACAAGTAAAGGCTGGTTTTATTTTGAATTTCAGTTTGTTAAAAGGGCCAGAATCAGGAGTACTGAGTAATTCTGATTTGCAATTCTATTTAGATTCTATATGGTAGAAAGTGCAGACCCTTTCACTGTCAGAATCTCCTACAAGAACACTGTGTCATGCACTTGAAATACCAAATCAGTGTTTACACTAACACCTGGAAGTTGTTTCAAATGTTTACTTCAGGATGCCGCTATGCCTAAATTATGTCACATATCTATATGTAAATGAGTGCATTGATGTGTGCCACACCTGTAACAGGCAGCTGCTTCACTTTGCAGGTTTAGGAGGCTATTTCCTTCCCATGGATCTCAACAGTACCTCCTCTTATAGAGTACCTCCTCTTATAGAGGAACTGCAAGAACTGGATGGGATGTTTTTGTCCTCTACTAATATATTACTTTTCTTACTTCAAAAGAATTTTAAATAGACAGTCAGAAATTTCTCAACAGGCTCAGCTGGGGACAGCTAAAATATTTAATTTTGCAATCTTGATCTTATTTTTTGATTTTTTTTTTTTGAGAAAAAAAAATTGCCAGTATTTCAAATTAAAAATTTGCTATTTAGTAAGAAAATAATTTTGAAACAAAACATTTCAACACTTTTAGAAGTCTTCTCCTTTCCATTCTATATGTTATTTCAAGTTGATTGACTAATCAAAACTGTTTCTCGTGTAAAGAATTTAGTTTCAGCAAACAAAAAAGACAAAGTTTCGGCAAAGATGAAAAATTAGAGTAATTTTCTGCTTTTAAGAACAATCTTCTCACCCCTAGGAAAATAAATGGTACAATCCACTTGTCCATATGAAACCAGCACTATCAGGGGTCTTTCCTAAGGAAATTTCCATTCACCATATGATGTACCAAGATGAACCTCTTAGACTCATTCATATTGCAGATAGACACAACCAATGTCTTTGAAAGTTATTTTGAAACTTAGAATGGATAGGCACAAGATTATGAGGGAGTTTTTAACACTTGAGAGTACAGACACTGCACTTAATAACAGAAGTAGGGCTGCATCTCTAAGGTTGCTCCATACTAATTGCATTTTCAAAAGATCAGACCCTGGGTTTAGAAATTAAAGCATTTGTTAAAGTGTTTATTTAACATGCTCTGTGTCTTCCAGATGACGTGCCCACCTAGTACAACTGATGACTGACAATACCCAGGATGTCTGTTTCTACTGGCAAATGGACTGAGCCTGTGAGAATATAATCTGTTAGTTACTCATCTAGAAAAGATTTCTTCTAGTGACTAAAAAATAGCCACTTCTGCAATTCTTTGAGACACCATTCCCTATTATTATGCTATTCTGGAGGCTGTCTCACAGCAAGATTCTAACTAAACAGCATAGGATTCTCCACCAGATTCCATGAGGAATCAAACTGCTGGAAGCATGAAGGTTTTTTGTATGTTTGCCTTTCATCTGAGTTTTGCCTTAAAACATAAGAGGACAGGAGGTGGGCTAATGAATTTCTTTAAGATTTATGTAACTAAATTAGCCCACTTCACTCCATGCAAATTCCCAGTGACTGCTGAACCACTCACTAATGAATACAAATATAGGTAAGTTGCTTGCATCTAAACTCTCTGCTTCAGCAGTCAGTGACAACGTGGTCATTGGGAGAATTAACCATGTTTTACTCTTCAAAAATGCTGTGTCCTTTTGCACATTTAGGACTTCCTACATTCCATACATTTACAAACTATGGTAGGTTGTGATAAATCAGAAGAGCAGTAAAGATGCTATGTGTAGTAGTGTAGAATCTCAAATAAATAGTTTATGTGTAATGCTAAATAAAGTGACAATAAATTTATAAATATACTATGTATGGTTGGAACAGGGAGTAGAAGATACTGTAAAATTATATACATCTGTTTCTTTTGTCTTTGCACCTTAGCTTTACTAGGGTTTGGGAGGAAAAAGAGGAACAGTTTGACTTCCTATACAAGAACACACAACCTTGCAAGTTGTTTAAAAATAAGAAAGATATAAGCTTTTAAAATCATTAACACTCAGAATAAAAAAAGCTGACTTTTACCAGAAGAGAACAAAGCATGAAAATACTTAAAACATTGCATCATGTCCAGTAAGAATTGCCAGGGTCCATGAGGACTCATTGAGCTCTGACAGGAAGACAAACAGAGAGAAAGGGAAGCCTGGAAGGGCCTTTTGGAAGATTAGTCTAAGATCCTCATGTAAATGGTCAGATACCGATAGAAAAGGTACAAGAGTTTAAAATATACTTTTTTCTATATTTCTCTAAAATATACCTTTTTCATGTTAAACAAACACAGCTTTGCCATGATGAAATTATTTTATTAGAGAATATCACAGTCATAATTCAAGGGGGAGAATTGTAAAGTGAGAACTCAAATCAGACCTGCTGAATGATCTAAGCTGAAGATCACAACTGCATTCTGCGAACTATTTACACCACACACACCAGATATTATCAGAGTGCTCAACTTGGGACTTTACAGATATAATGAAAATATCTATTTCAAGACTGCATGCAGTTTATGAACTTAGCTACCCCAGGAAAACTAAGTGAAATAATTCTGTATTATTCTACAAATTCATTACATGGTTGCTGAACCCATGAATGAAATGAAGGCAAAAAAAACAAGTCTCAAAACTATAACTCATTCCCTTACACTCTCTTTTTCAGTTTTCTGTTGCATAAACTGCATGTTGTTTTGGGTTTAGATTATTCTGGTGGCTTTAAGAAGCCAATAGGAGAGCTTTTGTAAGATAATAAAAGGAACCAAACACTTCTGTATTTATTTGCCTGAACTAAATTAAAGCAATTTAATTTCTCTTGGTTTTTTTTTCCCCCCTCAACGCAGTATATTTATAAGGCAACAAAGAAATGGTCTCTGAGAGTTTACCCTGTTTTTTCAGGGAGATGAATAAGATAGAAAAGGCCACTGTCTCAGTAGAGCACTCAGATTTCATTAGTGAAAAGGACAGTCCTGTACAGAGAGTTGCCCTTACATAAATTTCATCTGAAGTTTATGACTTATGAAATTATGACTTATGTTGAAACTTTCCAAATGCTGAGACTAGATTCCAAGAGTACCAGTAGTGATCTGGGCCATGTGGAGAGTGTTTACTGTGTACATTTCAGTTTCTGTGCACTGGAGGTTCAAGACAGATGCAAGGAAAAACAGCAGCTTTGCCATCCCATGTGTCTTTGCAATCAGCCTTAATCACTGATTTACTTGTAATTTCCTTGTAAACTTTTTCAGAAACCATTTATCCATTTTGCAAGCATGCCTTCAAGTGTGATATATATCACCTGAATACCAAATAGCATTTGAATTCTAAAACCATGGCAAGAATTTTCTACTTATACTAATATTCATATAGATCAGAAACACATAGACCTTGAAGCCAGCACTAAATGAGTCAACTTGCTCAAAGCTCCAATGCCAGCATGAACCACAAATATATTGTTTAGAGAAATCCAATGTTACAGAAGTGCATGATGACAAGAGCTTTTTACTTTCTTTAGGTGACACATGTTTTACCTGTAAATTGTTGTAATCTCAGTGCCGCATGGATCTTTGTGTTAGGCTTAAGTGAATATTTGGTAAATAAAGTTGGTCAATAAAAATCTTTTTGATAGCAATTGTGAAAAACTCCAAGTGCATCAGACTACAATAATTTTCTTCACTACTGATTAAATCGATAAGAGCTAAATCATTGGGATATGAAAGATGATTTGGGGTGTGTAAAACTTTTATTGAAAGGTATCACACAGGATTAGCTATATTAATTTCAATGAAGTCAAAACACAAGGAAGAAGAAAAATATAGGACAATTGCTTTAAAAAAACAGTGAACAATAAATTTAAATATTAGTTCTTCTTTGGATGAGTAAAGAAAAGTAACAGCTACAAAGTAACATCTTGTTAGGATACTAAGGATATCCTGTGAAATCTGGTTTTCTTGCTACAAACAAATAATATTGAAGCTTAAACAAAACCATTGAGTGCTGCATACAAATCTACCAAGATAGCCAGTATTTCAGATCAATCTGCTGATAATTTTTATGGAATCCATCACAGTCATGAAAATACTTTTAAGCTATTATATTACCCCTTTAAATATCAAAAATGAGGCTGCCTTGAATTTCTATGTGGTACTTCAATTTTACCCAAATTCTGCAGTGCACAGTCCCCTCTTCTAAGATTCAATTACTATAACAGAACGAAGTTTTAGTTTGCTTGCTTCGCGCTTGCTTAAAGCAAAAATAAAATTTGCTCTTACATGCTATTTGTTCTTAACAATGAAGGTGACATTTAAAAAAAACCCCACAGACCCATAAAATGCATTGGATACTGATCACCTTTTATGCCTTATAATATGATAAAATTTCTACTGTCTACTAAAAATTAGAGAACACAGGAAAATTAAATAGAGCATAGAGTAAGAACACACCTAGACAGCCCTTTTAGGAATTTATTTGCAGATAAAATAATACTCACATCATGTTCAGGGTTGCTCAATCTCTGTAACTGAGTACTCAGCACAACAAAGTTAGATTTCTAGAAACAGCCTGTCCCACTGAGGTCCTCCAGTCTGTGTAAAATAGAGGAACTCACTATTTGTCATGAGAGCAGAAGGAGCACCCAATGCTTAAGGAAAACCAAGTAATACTTCGCATGAAAATGCAGGCTATTTTTTACATGGAGAGACTGTTGCATTCCAAGTAAAGAACTGGGCTTACCAAAGGGGAAAAAAAAGCCAGAATTGCCTAAATATTACACCATCTTTTAAATTCTACACTGCAGTGAGCTAGCTACCTACCTGTAGCAAATGCTCTCTCATTTTCAAATTG
This sequence comes from Agelaius phoeniceus, assembly GCF_051311805.1. Classification (NCBI taxonomy): domain Eukaryota; kingdom Metazoa; phylum Chordata; class Aves; order Passeriformes; family Icteridae; genus Agelaius; species Agelaius phoeniceus. Next base: position 22,051,656 of record NC_135270.1, read on the forward strand.
TTATCTGTCAAAGAAGTATTAGAAGTGGGAAGGACTCTGGAGATCTCTAGTCAAACACCCCTGTGTTTGACTCTATCTATATATGCAGATATAAAAATACACATACACAAATACATGAAGGTTTACACATACATCTATATACACATATATATCTAAGTTTCTACATTTTCTATTTGTGTACCTCAGAGAAAATACCAGTCATTATTTGGTTGTAGAGAGAAACACCATTCCAACCATCTTTTGCTCTTAAGACAACATAGGGAAGTTTGAGGAAACAACCACATCACCTTTCTTCAGGAAAATCTGAGCAAAGCTGTGCAATTGTCCATTAGCTGCTGACCATACACTTCTGAAATCTTTTCTCAGCTTCTCATTCTCTTTCAAAAGGCATTAGACTTGAAATCCCTATTTCTCCACCATGATTCAAAACAGCTCTGCAGCCAACAAAGTTATTATAGTTTCAATACTTCTCCAGTGGAAATATCATAACTGAATAACAGTTATTCAGCTTATTTACTCATGGAATATTTGAATGGCAAGGAGACAAACTATTAAACTTCACAAATAGTTTCACTATTTCTTTGATTGGAATCCTGATTTCTTATAAGGAGATACTCTGCTGTGTTTTGGTTTTCAAAAAAAGGTAGAGAAACTGCTCTAGGATAAGCAGGCCTAAATACACTTAACTAAAAATCTTCATTCTTACTATGTTTCCTTCTTCTACCTTAGTTAAGGTTTCTCAGAATCTTGCCAGATATTTTTTCCTATACACATAGATTTTCCCCAAGATTTTTAGAAAACACAATGCAAGAGAGGAATTGTTGTCATTAAAACCACCAGAGACCCATGTCTTACCCATACAGCTATAGATAATCTCTTTGTCATTAGTAAAGTTAAACTCATACTGTAGTTTACAGTAGCTGTAGTAGGTCTACTGTATAAAACCATTAAAATGCTGTTCTGGCAATATTAATTTTAATGCCAGCATACTCACAAACACATAGAGCTTCTTTTGCAGCCTTAGAGATGTCTGAGAATCTTACAGTTTTGTCAGTATCCTGTATCACATCATCCATCATAGATACATAAAGCTACTAAGACAACTGAAGAAAAAGGCACCAGGAGCATGGCTGGAGGCTGTGCATTTACTAGCTCAAGCTTTTTGGTTGCTCACTGAACTCATATACCTTTCATGGTTGATTTCTTTGGACAACTACCTATGGAAATTAAAAGAAAATGTAGGGGAAAAAAATGGGCTTTGTAGGAGATGAATAGACAAAACACCTACTGTGTCTCCAGCCAGTTATTACGCCTCAACAGCTTGAAGGTTTACCCTCATCTTTTACCAGCACTTCAACTTACACAGTTCCATTCTCAATAATACATCATTATCTACTAAGCAAACTCCCCTGATAATCATGCACTTTTCAGAAGGTCTGTACATTATCTAGGGTGCAATTTCTCATTTTCAGAGCTGTACCTAATATATGGCTATATCTTATTATATCTTCTATTTCTGCAATACTTACTTGACTGTGGTATGATACAGTCTCTAAAAGACAGATCATTGCTCCTGCTATGATAACGGATCAATATTTAGTCTTAATTGTTCTGATTATGATGGAGTCCTGAGTGTTCTTGGTTGAGGAGAAGTCAGATGGTTGAGGCTTAATTAAATAAAAATGATACTTGAAGAAAGGCTTCAGTAGTGTCAGTCACTACATTATTACCTTCATTTACTCAAGCTGAGTTAGATTTAGATAGCCTTGAAATTAAAACATTTTAAACTATGTATAAACTTAAAATGCAGAAGTCCTGGTATGGAATGACTTAACACCACCAATGACAGATTATTGTCAAAAAAAACTTCTTTTTGAAGCATGGAGAATGGAAAGCACATCAATCAGATGATCTCTTCATGAGGAAAACCACAGACCTGTGGCAGTGAGATACAACATTACCTGGTTACTTGACAAGGGCACTAATCACCCTGTACACATTTTCTGTCAATAAAGGATGTAAACCATTCTTCCTGCTTATTATACATCATCTAGTAATCAAAAATTCACAGACTGTAACATCCACATTTTTGCTAACTAGACTCAGGCTCTGCTGACGGGAGCTGACATTACCCTCTGTGCAATTAATTTCTATGCTACTGCATGATGAAGTCAAAAAAGATATTTTCTGAACTTCCTACCCCACAGCCCTAGTTTTCATCTGCAATAAGTTCTGTCTGAGCTACATGGATTACTAGCATAGTCTATTCAAGTGCTGAGAACCTTAAATTTTATCTAACTGGAATAAGAAAGCTTAGGCTAGGGCACAGAAACCTCACACATGAAATCATCAGAAACACTCTTAGTGGTGGATATCGTACAGTGATTTCACATTTAGAGCTGGCAGTGCTAATGTCATTCCCTGATGAGAAAAGAGACATGGCAAAAAGCCATGAGATGTAAGTTTTTTCCCCAATATCTATCTTTTTTTTTTAACTTTTCACTTTAGATGTACAACAGGTGCTTGTAGGAAAACCACTACTCTAACTTAATCATGCTCACTGAGATAAAATGCTAAGAGGCACCTCTGGGGGGCGAATGACAAAACACATTTGCATAGTTTGCACTACAGATTTTATTTAATTTAGGAAGAAAGGCCTTTGAGGCTTACTGCATTGTCAAAAGCTGTAAATAGAAAAGTGCCTTCAGTATTTCCTCAAGTGCTAAGTAAAAGGTCCTTTGGATTCAGAGGTTAAGTGTGACTGATAAAATCAGTCTTCATAGCCTTTCAAGCTCATCTTTGGAGGGTAAATATGCAATGGGTAAACTATATCAACTTGAAAAGGTTTTCAGTTACTTCACTGGAAGAAAATCTCATTCATCTCTGGACTTCCCAAGTACAACCACAAAAGTCTTGTTTGTGAATTCTAAAATTAATATACACACAACAACAACAACAATAATAATAATAATAATTTATGTTCTTCAATGAAAAGTCCTAAATGCTAACAAAAAGCTCTAGATTACCACCAATACCTTCCTCCACATCTATAATGTATCACAAGGTTTTACATGCCTATAACACACATGTGAAATAGTTAATTCAGTGCTTTCTCCTACCTTGGTTGATCCAAATATCTCACACTTCAATATGTACTCAAAGAGCTTTCTAGAATAGGCACATTATTTAATCATCAAATTATCTAATTGCTTTTTGAACAAACAGATTAACATGGATGCTATCCAGATCTGACATATGATTCCTAGACTCACTAAAAATAACATCAAAGAAGAAATGGAGTAAATAAAACAGCTTGAGAAGGAAGGCCAAAAAACATGAAGGTGTTTACCTCATATGGGAAAGGATGATTTACGGCTTCCTTTTCTTGTACATACTCCCAGAGCATTCTTACGCAAAGGCTGATAAAGAGAAAATGAAAAAAAAAGGGAAACAAGAAAAAAATGAAGGGAAACAAGAAGTGCCTCTTAGCTCTCTATTAGCAACACAAAACTTTTTCACCTGTGGAGCAAAGAAAAGTGTCCTTAGGTGCAGCTGTGAGACGGGTCTAAATCCTATGTTAAAATACATAACCTTTCTTTAAGTGTAAGTACTTCAGGAGTAAAATTGCTTGTTTACAAGTCCAAACTTGTTTTGGAGGCATTTCTAAATACAATAAGCTTTTCAGCTAAGCAGTGAATAAACTCAACTTCATAAAATTTTCTTCTGTTTCAAATAGGTTTCAAAAGCCTAGTCTAGACTTGTTCTTTGTTCTGGCAACTCAATTTAAAAGAAATTTCAATGTTACCAAAACCATTTTGTTAAGGACCCTTTTTTTTAATCTGCACACTTGAAGTAGTTTCTTGAACTAATGGAAAATCCATTATTTTTTTATCTGACACTTGTAGAGGTTTTGTTTTTAACATAATAAACAATGAAAAGCTGAAGCTCACTTTTTCTCGCTTTTTTTTTCAATCTGTGAGAAACAGGCATAGATGCATGAACTATAAGTGACTTTACAGCTCAGAAACTAGAGATAAAAGCCTCAAAATATGCTGCATCATTTTTCAACTCATGTACTAATCTCAATATTTGCATTTGTCTTCTTATGATATTTTCTAAGGAAACACTTCAGCTACTAAAAATATGTAATAAACAGAGTGTAATAAACTGAGAAAATGTTGCCCTTGAGGTTTAGAAATTTTTTTCCAAAACCATGCAGTCAACTTCCAGGTAATGTCATATGCAATATGATACTTATACCTGATCTCTCAAATACAGCATAGGCATGATACTATTCTGATGAGCAAAGCAATAATTGTGTGATGAACACACATGCATTCACAAGCTACTTTCAGATGTATTTAGTTATTGAAATATGTAACTATCTAATGAAAATCAGTATCTACACTACTTAGTCTTCAATTTCTAACAAAGTATTTTCCTGATTTCATCATTGACCATTTTAACACTGTCTTATTTAGGTATTGGCTGTATCAGAGGAACTTCAGAAGCATTTTAGGACTAATTACTTGAAAGAAGAAAGGAAGGAACCAGAAACATTCTCCTTCTAAAGGCATTTTAAAATCCAACCCATACTAAGCTGACGCAGCATGCAGTCTGAAAAGTACCATTACTGCCTCTTCTACAGTATTTCAACTTCAGGACACATCACACCCTAGCTTTTGGTGAAGGAAAACCTTCAATCTATCCTTACAAACTTAACATTGAACATTACAGAAAATACAACCATAGAAAATACAACCATCTTAATTGTACCAAGTTAGAAAGGATACTCAGTGGTAATTTCACCAGTAAGTCTTATCTTTTGCAAAGAAAAAGTAAACAAACAGCAAAAACTTAGAATATCAAAACACTATAAATAGCTTTGAGGTGTACTTGTCTGACCAAATGGATACAGCAATTGTGTGCCAGCCAGGACAAGCACTGGACAACTGAAAAATTTTAAGATCTTGTCTGATTTAGGAAGGTATGTGTCTTTAACATACATCTTACCATACATACTGTGCCATGAGTATATATGACATATATATTATCAAACAAGTCTGTTTTTCTAGAACAGGATAGTTTGTTGTTGACAGTCATTTTGAAGGTCAACAACTACAATAGTCATGAGCAAGAGCAGTACCCTTGATTTGTAAAGGCTATCCTAGACTATGTGTTAGAAAACTTGTACGAAGTACAAAGAGATCTCAGTCAATAGCTGTGTAATGCACTTTGAGTAGAAAGGGAGAGCAAGAAAAGTCCTGGCTGCAGAATATCCAAGGGCCTTGCCATGAGACCCACTCGAACAAGAGCAAGAAAATCCCAGCAAGTTCTTCCACCAAGTGACTACACTTTCAAGAACTCTTTCCCCCAAATTCATAATCATTCTACCAGAGGGACAGGTAAGTAAAGTTTTAGCATTTCTATTACCCACTAGATTTCCATTTCTCTATTCCAGAGCAGGATTTGGCACTAGCTAATACAGGTCTTATAAATAGTAATGAGGATGACAGGATTCTTTCCAATACTAGATCCAGGAACTTACTCCCAGTGACATTCTTCAAGCATGAATAAAACAATTGCCTAGCTAGCTTGGATACACTTGTGCAATACCAACAAATTGTGGAAATGGTATTTGGTACTGGCTGGTCTCATGTCTGGTGTGGCTAGCCAAAATTATCTCCACAGTAAAGCATTTCTTAAGGCAGTCAGACTCAACACAAAGAGAACAGATTGAACACAGCAGCAGAGAGCATGACAGCAGTGTTCTGACTTTAGTCCATACTTGTCCCTTTTTCCAGTAACTGCAATTTGCCTACTGATTGTGACCTAGTGGTCACAAAAAGTACTACATGAAAATTGGGTTCCACAAGACATGCCACTATTTATGGGTATTTTCAAAGACTACTTATAAGTCAGCTGCCAATTTGCAGCCCAGTTCCTAAAATTAGAATGTCTTCCAAGACCAGATTTGTTTTTAATCAAATTCTAAGAGTCTTAATACAGCCCCGCTTATTTCTGTGGCTACTTTCAGAACTGAACTTTTCCTTTCTGTTTATGTACTATGTCTGATGTGGTAGAGATGACACTACACAAATATAAATAGTTTCACAATATTCTAAAAAGGGTTCCAAAATATGCCTGTTTTTAAACTCTGTGCTTTCTCAGTCTGTATTTGACCATCATGTCACAAAGCATGATGAGGCAGCTTTCATAGACTGTAATTCTGCTATCATTCCTCATCACAGATCTGAATGCAGAATGATCATCTAACAAGGGTTAGCTGCTCCCTAAGTGATGAGGAGACAGAAGCCAAATGAGATAAAAAGGTTAGCAAGGCAGAGCACCATCGGAGAGGTAGGAGAGAAAATGGTCAAGTTCAACCAAGAGTGCAAATCAGCAGGGAGATGCATAGCCATAGGGCAGGTCCCAGATCAAACCAGGAAAACAGTCTGTGGGTCAGAAGCAATTATAGGTAATCAGGGTGAGATGTTATCCAGAGGTCAGTGAGCAGGTTCAGAGGCACAGGTCAAGATAGGATACCAGTGCATGGGTTAGGACACAGAACAACAGGATCTGTGTCTGTGCACACAAATGGCTGAGCCAGTCAGCAACCAACACTGCCAGCACAGCTCAGACAGAGACTGAAGACTCCAGACTGAGCCAACACAGAACTCTTTGGTTTACAGACAGAGATATGGATGGAGGCCACAGTTGAGGCTGCTCTGGGTCATTAGAGATATTAGTACACTCAAGGCCCTAACATGGGTGATCTTGGCCACCTGCTCATGATTTGAAGATTACCCAACAATCTGTGGTGATTAGACAGTTATATGGACAATGCAAAAGAGATACTCCAAATTTGGCAACCCTGACTGGAAGAACTTCCCTAGAGATTCTTATCTTTATCATTCAAAGAAGAAGGCTATATTCAATTAAAGCCAAAAGCAGGATTTTTTTTTTAAGTTTAAAATGAAGCACCCTCAATATATAGTTTTAGCTGTGCTAAGATAGCACACAAAATGAGATTAATAGAATTCAGATAAGCATTAGACTTAATAGGCTTAATGAGAACATGTGAAATAGAATAATTTCAGAGAGAGATAAATCCTCAAGCTCCAAGGCATATTTCTACCAGGAAATGAGAGAAGCTAAAAAGTTCATTCCATTATGATTCACTTTTCAGAATAGTTATGATCAGAAATGAGCACTTGAAAAACAAAGAAAACAGACAGCCCTCTTCAGTTTTTAAAAGGAGTAACTTATATGCAATACAAGCTGTTCTCATACTGGAGGGCTTTTAAAGTTCCCCTCTCCTACTTACTGCTATAACTATGGATGCTTTTCAGATAGTGCAAATATATGAAGTCTACTGTTCAGATGCCTAATTTCATAGATTGTCCCAGAGTCAAGAATGTCTCTTGGTGGATCTATCATTCAGCCTGTGTCTAATATTTTAAGAATTGCAATAGATGAAGATACTAAAAAATTTAGGGCAGATGACAAATAAGGGAATAAGATTCACTAAAACACGTGCAGACCACCAACAATCAAGTTTCAGCCATCACTTTACTCTCCCCTGTCCACCTTCAAAACAGAAAATCTCATAATTTTCAGCAGGAATGATTTAAGATTGCAGAATCATGAAATATTCAACCTTAGGAAGACACAAGTGTCTGGGAATGACACTAAGTTGAGCAGGAGCATTCATCTGCTGGAGGTAGGAAGATTTTGTAGAGGGATGTGGAAAGGCTGGATAGATGACCAAGGACCAAGACCAATGGTATAAGTTTCAAAAGATAGTGCTGGGTCCTGCATTTTAGTCACAACAACCCCAGGCACTGCTACAGGCTTGCAGAAGCGTGGCTGAAGAGATGCCCAGCACAAAAGACCTGGGGGTGCTGAATGTGAGTCCATGTGGGCCCAGGTGGACAAGAAGTCCAGTGGCATCCTGGGTTGTAGCAAGAATATTGTGACCAGCAGGACCAGGATGTACTTGGCACTGGTGATGATCTACCTAAAATCCTGTGTTCAGTTTGGGGGCCCTCACTAGGTGCCTCAGACTCTGGTGCTGGAGGCCCCTCCTACTGAGGTGCTGGAGTGTGTCCAGAGAAGGGCAACTGAGCTGGGAAGAGTCTGGAGCGCAAGTCTCACAAGGAGCAGCTGAGGGAGCTGGGGTTGTTTAGCCTGGAGGAAAGGAGGCTCAAGGGAGACCTTATCACTCTCTATAAGTTCCTGAAAGGAGGCTGTAACCAAGTAGGGATTGGTCTCTTTTGTCAGACAACTAATAACAGGAGAGAGGTCATAGCCTCACGTTGCACCAAGGGAGGCTTCTGTTGGACATCAGGAGGAATTTCTTCACAGAAGGGGTTGTTAAGCACTGGAGTGGGCTACCCAGGGAGATGGTGGAGTCACCATCCTTGGAGGCATTCAAGAAATGAATGGACGTGGCACTGAGTGCTATTGTCTAGTTAACAATGTCGAGAACATCAGTGGTTGGACTTGTTGATTTTAGAGGTCTTCTCCAACCTAAAAGATTCATGTGATTGATTTTATATGAGATTAGGCTGCCAAATGCCTTAAGACATTGGTCTTTATCCTGTGTTGATTTCATCAACGTCCTACCTAGACAGCCTTTTAGTCAGTTCCTTGACTTATTTCATGATGAAGACTCCTGCAGGGATGCACCTCACTCTTCCCTTGCACACTTCTCATAAGCTGTTAAAACACATAGTTCTGATGATTAGATTTTGTCTGGCATTAGATTTTATTTATGTTTTCATAGTTGGAGGTATGCTTTTTCAAAGCCAGCCTCTTAACTATAAGAAACAAGAAGATTCATTTTTTGCAATGCATTAGCACAAAGCGCCCCTTAATGGCCTGACAGCCTGCACACTAAACTGATAGCCTTATTTGCATGAGAAGAGAGGCAGGAAGTACAGGGAGACAGATGGGTGAATATTAATTAATGCTTATAAGGCTGAGGAAAATAAGCAATTTGAAATTTGTAATACCCTCTTCCCAAACAACCTTGTCTTATTTACATTATAATATAATACTAGAAGACAAAATGTACTAAATGCATAAAGAGCTAAAAGCTTTATGTTAAGTATTTCGTGAAAGATAAGAACGGGAAGATGCACAGCTAAGACTGTTCCAGCTCAGCTCTTCCAGACACTAGAAGAGGGAAAAGTAATTTCTCACATGCTAGAAATATAACCAGAAAATTATGTCATTTAAACTTGCCTTTAGGTGGACATCCCAACCAAAACTCACCAAATAATAGCACTGTAATTCTATTACTGAAAATCTGATCTGGTTGCTGATGAGACACCATAGACACAGCTATGAATATTAAAGGTTAGGATGTCTATATAAAGACTTATTGTCCATGGTTTCCATGTATTCTATAATTCTGGCAAACAGTTACCATTACTGTGAAGCTCTTTCTCACTGTCAAATTAAGCACAGCACAGCAGCTGTGCTTAACGTGTGCCATATGTTATCTCAGAACAGAGCTTATCAGGTACAACCAAACATCACATCTACTCCAGCTCTGAAAACTGGGGAGTGTGTTCCTAGCACATAACCAGCATGTTATTGAATATATCGTGTAAAGAACATGGCTGTACTTCCCCAGGAAAGTCAGTCCATATGCTGAAAAACTACACTAATTATGTCCATAAAGGGCAGCTACTGTGCTAGTGTATGCCCTAGATATCAGCACACTAATGTTCTGCTGATATTACTGCATTCTTGTACAATTTTTTTGATAAGCCTTCATTAAATACCTATTCATCATACTTCAGTATGAAAAGGGCAGCTTTTGCATGATTTGAAGTTGATGGCAGTATAATAAGTTAGATGAAAGAACAGCCTTGAAATGAGAATAAATTTTTCACAATTTTCAGGCTTCATTTCTTTTTTAGGCAGGAAGGACAGGATCTAAAATTGCATAACTGTATAAAAAAGCTATATCACTGATATACAATAGGATGTTATTTTATTCACACCCAATAGCAACTCAGTGGACCTGTTCACATGTAGATGAGTAAAGTCTCAAATCCTATAAATTTTGCTGTGAATTAATTCACAATATGCCTGCAATGACTCTGAAAAGTTGATAACTTGGAATTGTCCCTTCCAACCCAGCATATTGTGCAATTCTATGATTAAGAGTCCACATAATTTCCACTGCACAGATCTGACATTGCTACTAAAAAGGTAAAATCAAGCCTTAAAAAAGAAATGGAAAAAAACAAAAAAGGAAAATGTAATAAGAGGGAAAAATAAGAAAAAGATCTAAAAGCAGAAAAGGAGAAAAAAAAGACCAAGACAGAGAGGAAGAAGAAGGACAATAAAAGTTCCCATAGTATTTTAGTTAGGTAGATCATTAACCTCAGGGAAATGGAGAGATGGAGATATTTCTATTGAATAGGCAGCAACCATTTTAAAAATTGGAATTCTATCTGTATGCCATGTTTACTACTCTTGATGAAAAAATGACACAAAATTTTTTGGAAATACATTTTTTTCCTTCTTTTCAACTATGATAATCAGATTTTCATTATGCTAAAACTGTAACTCCCCTTGAAAAGAATAAAGACTTTTTTTTCTGGCAAGAATATATTGAGATATAAAAATGCTATACATACATGTGTGCATGAATTCATGCTTGTTTTAAGCAAATAGCCTATAGGCTTATATTCAAGGTTCAATTATAAATAAATCAAGAAAAATATTTAGACATGAAGCAAAATAGATTACCTGAAATCTCATTAAAGTCTATTGAAGTGGAAAGCATTATCAAGATTCATCCCCCACGTTAGTCAAGATGCAGATGAGACACCTAGGCACCTGCACAGCTTCGCATTCCACACAACAGTCTGTCCCCTGTACTCCTGGGAAACACGAAGAACGGGTTACCCAGGACTGTGCACCAAGAAAACATGGTTCCTGAGAAACAACACAAAAATATTTGCCTGTGATCTCTTCAAAGTTCATTGACTGAAGGTGATTTCATGACACACTTTTAATTTCAACCTACAAAGGCTCCCAACAGAAAATGGTGACACAAGACTGGATGGTGAAACAACAAATGTCACTAGTTTAAACACCCAGATTTTCCTGGGTTATAAGTCCATGGGTGCTGGTTCACAGTATGAAATTTCAGATGGAAATGTTAGTTTAAGGAAAGACAAACATATTTTTTTAGTGATTTCCTAACACTAAGCATCTTTAAGCTTTGAAACACATAAAACTATTATTTGACTGAATCAAATACTAACTTATGTATAATTTCTTGTTTTGGATTCTCTAGAGACATTTTGCTATCTACAGTATTATGGTAGTCATCCTTACTTCATTCACACATGCTCAGGGCTGAGAAGTCTTTTTAAAATTTTTTAAATCCTTGCTTAAACACACCTCCTTCCCTCCCATTTTTTGTGTTTTTTTTCCCTTTGGGCTACCTCAGAAAACTTTCTCTACTGGACTTTTAGAGCCTTACATCAACAACTTATCACCATTTTTTGCAAGATGTTCCTACTCCCTTAAAACAGTAATTCTTTGAACCTAGTCTGAATAAAAAGAGTTGACATATAGCCATGGGGTTTTTTCCATTTAGACAACTGGCTTCTAAACTCCAGATCATGTAACCTGTTAAATGTCTTCTGAAGACAAGACATAAGGAGCAAAAATATGACAATAAAAGAGGATTGACATATAATCACAGCAATAATTCACAAGCTGTTCACAGATTGACTCCCAAATCTATATCTCAATATAGAAAAAGGATGATGCAGACAAAAACATTAGTATATTTCTGTACTTTTGCTTTATATGGAGGAAGGGAAAAAAACCCAAAAAACCAACAAAACAATTTCAGACTGTTGAAAGCTGTTGTTCTTATTGTACATGCCAAGACTTATTTAGACTATTTCCAATTTTAAGACTCTCAGAAGATAACAGCTAAGCTATATACCTCCCTAGTGTAGCTGGTTAGCATTAAAATGGAATCAAATATCGATCACCCCAGAAGTACTAGCAGTCAGGTTGTAGGAGAACTGTTTCTAATAATAATGAAAATATAGATATTTTACATGGTGGGCAGGAAAACTAGAAAGAGTGGAGGTGGAAAAGCAAAAACATTAGCAATAGGAATAAATTCAAAATAGTTCTGTAGTCACTGGAGCACAAATGCAGCTCACCTAATATCAAAAAGATTACCAGGCATTTATCTGTCTCAAATACTAAAAATAACATGTGAAATAATGTTTTGATCTGCCTCAGAAGACACTGCAGTCAAATAGATCCCCCAGCAGCTGTAGCACTTGTGAGTATAAATAATGAGATGCCCAGTAAAATTAGGATTTTAAATTAAGCTGGAACAGTTCAGAAAAGAATAATCTAGTGAGCTCTGAGCTGTTTTAATCTGCATGGGTAGCATGAGGGATGAAGAGGCAGGGGGAATAAAAAGATTTATCCAAACCACACAGAGAGGAGCTGCTTTTTCCTCTGTATTCCTTGATAATAAACTTAGAAGAAGATCTTGTTTAACAGTACTGCTGTACCCTTCATAACAATTGAATGTGGGTGCCTATTTTAAACCTTTATTCAGTTTGCTACTTATGTGATTAACAGAGATGCTGGAGAGCTTGAGCTCATCAGTTGACAAAATAGCTTGAAATGAGAACTGCTGGATCACGTTTCAACATTTATCACAAGTGCTGGACAATCACATATGTAAATTTTTAAATGTGAACTCAACTCAGAATTTGAGAGTGTTCAGAATTATACTATAGCCATGCATAGATTAGTGGTTTGATATCTCTCAGATACATCTGTTAAACAGACACAGGTAATTTTGGAAAAAAAAGAATGTGCACTGCTATCAGGGTTTTGAAGACAAGTTTATTAACATATAGAAAATATGAGAAGGTCCTGAGCTGAAAGCCACAACAGGAAAACAAAAGGTTATTTCCCATAATATTCCCCAATATATGCTTAGTCTTCCAATTCCAGTGTTGGCAAAACTTGCATGTGGATTTTAGAACAGGTTGCATAATTTGCTTTCTCCTTACAAAGAACTTATAAAGAACTGTCACCCTGAGAGAGCAGGCAATTTGAGCCTGTAAGCATTCCACTTTGTTCCAGTCCAGACCTGGAATTTTCCAGATTTCCAGATTTCAGAATTTCCAGAGCTGCATATCTAAAGGTAAAATAATAAATGTTGTACACAAGCAGCCCTTAGGTACCCTCAAGGAATAAAAGGTTGTATGTAAAAGTAAAGGGTTGTTTTTCTTGTTTGAAATGAGATAAGATAGATAATAACTGGTCCAATTTAGAGCATAAGATGCAAAAAACCAAGAGGTTTCAGAACATGAGAGTTCTAATACTTCTGCTATTACAGTCTTTTATGATTGAAGTGCTACTGCTTGATGGAGCATTTGCTCTTACATGACACTGTTAAAGACATTAATGAATCAGGAGACATGCTGAGCTAAATCAAAACTTTTAACTTTCAAAAGTTATCATCATTATTATTAATTATGACACAGAAAGTATAATACCTAACACAAAACTATCTAGAATAAAGCAAAATTTAGTGGTTGTTCATTTGAATGACAGTGAGGCAAAGAAACATTGGGAAAATCTTTTTGTCTATGCCCTGTCTATTTGTGTGATAGCAAATTTAATCATTGATCCATTCCAAAATCAACTGTCTCAACTTATTAAACCTGATTGAGAGGGCCGGTCCTGAGAAAGCTCTTATTTACGTAAAATTGTTAAAATGAAAGGTTTTTAAAGCCTCTGTTCACACACAAAATTGTTATTAAATTTGTGAATTTTTCACAGAATTGACAGAAGTTAATGTCCTTGCACTTGAAATCCAACACAGAAAATCGTCATTTCAAAATCATGAATGAAAATATTGACCAGCAGTAATAACTGAAGTCAGTATTTATTTTTCCAGCTACTGAACCCTTATCCTGTTTAATAGCTGATACCACAAATATACAAACACCTGGGAAATCATGTTTGTTACACAGCATTAACAATTCACATCCACAGTAGATAAGAATTGGAGCACAGGTTCCTACACTCATGATTACATATATAATTTTTACACTTTTATTCATTCACTCATGTGCTATGTGTTATCTGGGAACAGAACTGTTGCCATCAGTATAAAAGTTTTGCGTCCCTAGAAAATAGAAATAATCTGATATTTGAAGTCAGAGATTATAGCAAGCCAATCAAACACTATTTTAATACAGAGATATCTTTGCTATGTTTTAAAATGTTCTCTTGCTATACTTTGAAGTTAGAATCTAAAGGTGGAATATATTATTTGATTGCTTCTAAATTTTGAAGATAATTCAACAAAGAGGTCACACTAAAACAAAAAAAATTATTTTACCTATAAAAGTTTCTAGGCCAGTTCTTTATAAAAAATGTCAATAATAAAAACGACAAAATGTAGAAACTCAATATATTTCATTTGTTGTGTAATGATAATGGTTATTTTAGTAATCTGCTCTTTGAATTTTAGGTGTCACTTGGAATACTCTGCGTATTCTATTCTACACTCCTAATTATCAGGTATTTTTAACATATGGGAGACTTGCATTCACTCCCATGACTGTTACACTAAGGAAAACCAATAAACACCCTAAGATTTTCAATAGGAGAGATTTCATAAGATATAGTATGACTGCCACAAAGCAAATCCTTATCCAGACTACGCCAGATTTTCTGCAGCCTTATATCCCTGAAGTAGCGAAAAGCAAGCAAAAGAACATACAAGGCCAAAAAAACACTATAAAGCACATGCTACCACAGTCCCCAGTCCAGCCCCTTCCTCCTATACTCATGTTATCCATTCACACTTCAGTACCTAAACATTCTCTGCTTGTGATACCCTTTACAAACCTAGAGTAAACTCAATTTTTACGTTAAATGGGATGGAGATTAATGCTCTTTGCCTTTTAAGTGAGCAATAAAATTATAAATTAATGGCAAAATGCAAAATCATTGCAGCCAAAATGATCAATGTCCATGCCCAAAGCCTCCCACTTTCACATCTACTCAGCTTGACAAATTGCTTTCTCTACTTAAGTCACCCAAAGATTTAATTTTGGTTGGAACATTCAGTTAACATTCAAGTCCTTTATTCATCTCCCCATCCCCTCCTGATTAAAAGCTTACCATTTTTGGTTTTAAGACTACTCATTTGTGTGAGCATGCTACTAAAATGTCAGGTTCATGACCCCTTCAGGTTACAGCAACTCTATCAAAGCTCCAGCACATCTTCCAGTTGTGGTACAGTGCAAGGATCTCATACACAGCTTTTACCCCAGACCATTCTCACTCCTTACATGACCCTACAAGAGTTTCTTGAAGCCATTTCTAGGTCAAAATAATGGCTGCCTACAAGATTACAAAACCCTGAGTATTCACATTTCTTTTAAGCAGGAAGAATTCTCAGGGAGAAGAAAAATTCAGCTCTTATACACCAATAATATTGAAAACCAAGAATATCGAAACTATGTAATTAGCGAAGAAGTCTTTGCACACACAGCACCTGCTACTATTTGTATATCTAAATTATAAATAAGGGCTCCACGAAGTGTAGACTCCAAAAGAGGCCCATGTGTGAGATCAGGGTGTACAGGGGAAGCCATATGAGGAATGGCTGAGGTCACTTGGTCTGCTTAGCCTGGAGGAGACTGACAGAAGGCCTCATCACAGTCTACAACTTCTTTGCAAAAAGAAAAGGAAGGAGAGACTCATCTCTATCTGGTGACTGGTTCTGACAGGAACCAAGGGAACAGCATGAAGCTGAGTCACAGGAGGTTTAAGTTGGATATTAGGAAAAGGTTTTTCACCCAGAGAGTGGTTAGGCACTGGAGCAGGCTCCCCAGGGAAGTAATTGCTGCATCAAATCTATGCGAATTTAAGAAGGATTTGTACAACACACTCAGGCACACAATGCAGTTCTTGGTATTGTCCTTTATAGGGTCAGGTGTTGGACTCGATGATCCTTGTAGGTCCCTTCCAACTCAGGATATTAATCTATGATTCCAAGCACAATTGTTATATGCTCTGTCTACTAGTATGAGTTGGTCTTGAGAACACCCATGAAGAACCACAGATGTTCTGAAAGTGAAATAGCTTCTCTGAGCTTAACAGCCTTTCATCTTTCTCTGTGGTTCTTGAAAGAAAATTTCTCACATATCAGAATTCTGCCTTTCAAGCTGGCCCTACACGTGGGTTCTTACAACTGCCATTTTTCTTTGTACAGACAAAAGGGAGACAACCTATTTTGTCTTCATCCAATTACTTTTTTCCCAGTGAAGCATTAATACTGCAGAAAGATCTTCCAGCAGCTTGTAAGTCCACATATACTAAAATATCAATTCTACACTGGGGAAAAAAAAAAGAGGCATTTTTGTCAGAATTATTTCTCAGTGATTTCTGTAGTTCTTTGCTAGGGTTGTTTGGCCATCCATGTGTAACACAGCAAGAGATTGAATTCCACAACTATAATGAGCCACAGAAAAAGAACAGAAGACATCAAAGACAACTGTAATATCATATCCTATGATGAATGATAGCAAGGAATTTCTTTCATATAGTTTCCAGATCACCCTAGAAAATGGAACTATACATCCCTGGGAATGAAGAGAGAAAAAGAAATCCTCAAAATACCATCACAATTTAGAAAAAGGACAGAACAAAAAAAAAAACAGCTGTACTAACATACTAACTTGATAGCCATATTAACTTGAACAGATGAGATTAAATTTCATTCTGATTCTAAATATGGAGAATAACTTAAACCTAAATTTACACCAACAAACCCTAAGGATACACCAACAAAACAGCAGAATTTAACTCCAGTGTAATTTGCTACCATATTACCTTCCCTTGAGTTTTATTTCTGGTAATTTAAAAACTGAATTTTGCAATTGCAGCAGAGAAAGGAGGAAAAAAAAAACTTATGGAAAGTTTCAAAACCACCTTCTTGACCTCAATAAATGACCAGGAAAGCTTTGAAGTTTAAAATTAACACAAATACAAGTGCAAATTAGAGGCTGCCAAGACTACTTTCAACATCCTTTAGATAAAACAGAACATCAGATATCAATATGTCCCTACTTATGGCAGAAATTTTTGGCCATATTTACATAACCCTTATTTCAAACCTCACCTTAAAACCATTTAGTTTCTCTGACTCTACTTAGAACTCATTTTAGAACCACACTTCATGACTTATTGCAGACTTTCTTCAGTTTATGATTGGTTAATAACAACTTATATGGTTTTAATATTGTCTTTTAACATATTTATTCTCCCTGATATGTTTAGAGAAAACCATCTCTCAGCTTCAGCTGGACTGCACTACTCAGACCATGTTATGTCATGTTCTCTAAACTGCCATATTGCCTATTAAAAAAATGACACCAGTGTTCCTCTAAGGCAGCTAATAATTCCCTGTGAATTCCTTCTAGAACCTGCTTTGTCATTTCCCTGCTACTTAACAGTGTCAGCAGATAGTCATTGTCTGACCAATATGTTCAGATTCCCTCCTTCTCCCACCACCTCCAACTGGTAAATCCACAGATTTTACCTAAATTCCTAGTAGAGGTGTCCTGATGCCAGACTTTATTATTAGATTTCAATCTAGAGCAATTATTGAGAACAAGATCTCTCCCTGGTTTTCACTGTTCAATGATACCATCAATCTGTGCCTAATTACAGCTCTCACACTTTTGAGTGCAGCCTTGTATAAGAAATAATTTATCATATTAAAAAGATACGCAGTCATATTTTTACCTGTACTTCTGAATCAGAAAAAAAGGTACAGCTTTTATGTTTATTGCCATTATTTATCTGCCCTTTACTAACAAATCAGTATTCTTTTTTACTATAACTACTTGTACATCCATATTTATGTATTTGCCTATACTTGTTTATATATATTTTGAAATGTCCAGCACATCAATACATACAGACCTTAAAATCTGAAAGTGGAACACAGTATCTGTTTAACATCTTCCTATAAAACTTTTTAAAAGTGTCTCCAAATGATATTTTGAAATTGAAATTACTGGAGAGGAAAGAATGCTTTCTAGCATTAGAATGTGTTAGAAATTTTAACAATGAAAAAATACATTTTTTTTTAAAACAGTATAAAATATTGTTTTCACCTTACTCTGTCTCTTAATCAATGTCTTTTTTGTTCATTTAAGTACCTGGGGAATTATTAGGAAGTAATCAAAATGTTCTGTATCATTCACCACATATCAGATCAGCCTCAAGCTAGAACACTCAATAAACATTTTGATAACATTTCCAATAGAAATTAATGCACACAGTATATCTATGGAAAATGCTGAAACAAAAATAAAATGTCAAAGGCAGCAGTTCCTTTCTAAAGTGCTTTTGGGATTAATGACCTTTCTTCTATGAAAAAAATCCTTTCAAACGTAATCAGCTCTACAGACTATTTAACAGAAATACATTTGGAATGACTGGGAACTAATCAATCAGTCTGAGTGCACAGAAAAATGGCATGCTACATGAATTTGACACAGATGACATCTCTTTGTGAGCAAAAACATTCAGTGGGCTTAGTCCAGCTGATGAGATTGGGGGACTGGTTGCTTTTCTATCTGTCGCACATGTCCAAAGCAGGACTATATTCCTGTGACATCTACTGAAGAGCCACTGTAAGTTCTTTATTCAGAAGTACACAGGCATGAAAACTAAATTTCCAGATTTGTTATATGCATGATCTGAAAAATCTGTGGTTATTTCATAGCAGCTTTCCTGTGCGTTTCACATCATCTCCTAACAAATCAGTCTCATATTAGATAATTTATTATTACTCTCAAGAGTCTTACCAAATAGGGTATGATGTTTGAATCAAAGTGAGGTGCTGAACATGTGCCAAGGAAGGCAGCAAAAGAACTACTTCATCATTTCAGCACTTCAGCCTTCTATTATGATTGCATTGGCACCTTTCCTAATGTATAAGTGAATTTAATCTGCAGCAGTGCTATATGGAAGGTGTGCTGTATGAACCTTGAATTTTAATGTAAAACATTCTGGATAATTTTCCACACACTATATGAAAATTAGTGAAGTTCACACACTTGGCAGCCTCTAAATCTGAAAATGTCACAGATCTGCACGAAGAGTTGAGCAATTCTGAAAATTAATGACTATCACATATGGTAATAAGATATTCCTAGTGAGTTAGTGACTTCATGTTAGTGACTTCAACTATGGAAGATGCTTAACTCTGCAGCAAACCTGCACTTTTTCCTTTCAAAGTTACCTAACACCCAGTGCTCAAGAGAAGAAACACAGCACAGCTACAAATGCAAGATTATTCTACCTTCCCTTACTTACTCCACTGTTTTTCAACAAAATGACCAATGGAACATTAAGTCTTGAGGCTATTGGCTTAACTCTCACTTTCCTCTGTATGACACAGTTTCAGCTTTGCCCTCTCTTCTTATGTAGACTAGAAGAGCCTGTGAGGGTAAGGAAAAAATTAGTACTTCAAAAGTGGTAATAGATAATACTTGGTTGTAATCACTCTCATTTTACCATCTCCATAGTTTTCTTTCTATCCCTCTGCTCCCATCACATTCTTCCTTATATCCTCTGCTAGACCGTCTCACTCCTGTGCATCATAATCATAGTTATCATCTATGTTACAAGTTACATGATAGCCCTATTAATAGAAAATATTTAATAATACTTCAGATAACACTCAAAATGTATAGAGGTTCAAACTTTCTATCCTAGCACCCTAGCTCACATCATCCTAAATTTAATAAGAGTTATTAACAGGTAATTTGGTGCAATAGCAAATAAATAGAAAACCAGATAAAACTAAGTCTTCTGCAAATAAATAGTTTCACTTCACCCCAGATCAAGAATTTCACCAGTGTTTCAGTCTCCAGCTGCCTTGTCACCACAGCCCCTCTGCCCACAGCACATAGCTGAGTTGTGCACATTGCTCTCAAGCTGCCACATGAACAGTTTTGCAAAATCTCCACAGTTTGCAGTGGACTGCAGCACTTAGGAGCCCTCTCTTGGCTGGAGGCTCAGTGGGTATCTCAGATTGCAGTTAGGTATCCAGAAATGGAAGGTCAAAGGAGTAACTTATCGGTCTTAGTTCCCAAGGCAAGGCTTTCACTAGCAACTCTCCAAAACAGCAGAGGTACATCCCTCCTGTAATTCTTTTCATCCTAAAAAATTCAATCCTGAGATGACTCAGGATTGAGTCAACTTGCATAGAAGATGCAATGTATGATGAGCTTGAGCTGCCTTATGACCTGTTAAGATCCAGCTTGATGGGAGAGTTGTATCATTTCACAAGCACATCTTTAAAAATTTCATCAGCAAAGGAAGAAAAAAATTAAAAATTGATTGAAAGATTTTTGTTGTTTGGGTTGGTTTCTTTCTTTTTTTTTTTTTTCTGCATGGAACAACCAGCATTTTAACAAAAGAAGTCAGTACTGAAATATGTGTCTATGTCTGTACATAAAAAAAGCAAATCATAGGTTATCAGCTTGGATATGCCATGCTTCATCTGATCATTGCTAGATGTGAGCAATGAAAACAGAGTTAATGTTCCATAGAGAAAGCAGAAGTGACAGTAATGCCCAGGAATGGACTTTTACACAAAGAGCTCACTGGAAAAGCTCAAATGTCAAGTGTAACAGAAGTTTACATTACTTCAGGTTTTTGACTTATGGCCCATGCTTCCTTTTTCCTATCCATACAAACATACACAGTAACACAACTCAAAATCTGGTTAAGCATAGCACTTAGTTTTTAATCATTATTTGCAGAGTGAATAATCAGGACTCCCTATGTGTATGAAAATTCCTTGAACAAAATAACTCTTATTCTCTAGCCTTCATGGGCAGTATGTGCCTCGAGGATGGACAGATCACAGCACAGGCAAAATTCAGTTGGACCTGATATTGTTAATGCTCCTTGCCTGAACTAGAAAGGGGGTAAATTCCAAGGTAATTTTCTAGCCTTTGCCTACTTCCCACTGGAAAAGAATTTGTATTTAAAGCTTCAGCAGATGTCCCAGAAAAGTTTGTACTCAGTTTCCCCAAACATTTCATAGGTATTATCCAGCCTATCCCATCTCTCCTAATGCACTATCTCTTTATGAAATGCATTAATTAAAACACTGGGATCTATACATGGTTGATCATAACGCAGAAAATATATCTGAAAGAAAGCAAGTTTCAATAATTAAACTAGAATAAGAAAAAGGAAAAGAAAACCCACAAAAAACCCACAAAAAGACCAAAACCAGGACTCTCCATAAGCTGAATTATATCTGCTTACACACACAGCTCTGTAACGGTGGCTAAGGTGGTGGGCTCACAGGCTTTAAAATACAGCAATACAGCAGAATTTAATTCTTCTTTTATAAATGCCTATGACCTATTAGAAATCATGGGCCTGATTTTCAGAGATACTGAGCCTGTCTCTTCCATTTACTTTACCCTGAGGTGTGTGTGCTCAGTCAATGCTCCTAGAAATCAAAATCCAGTAACTTTACATTATATTAATGGCCAGATTCTCTGCCTTCAAATAAAGTACACTGATTTATATTGGCTGAGGCTGTTTCTCATGCTGTTTTTCTTGATACTGCAGCCTCGCTGCTTACAGTAAAATAGAAATAAGATAAATAAAAAATACAGAGATAAAATAGATAAATGAGATAAATTAAACAATAGATTAAAATAGACATATTAGACTATCACAGGACTGCTCCCTCCCACAGACTCCTCTCCACCCTCTCCCAAAGCTCATGCTGCTATCTTCATTTGCCTTTGGCAAGCTGCCACTGCCAACTCCTTCTTACTCCCTGGTTTCCAAATGCAGTCAGCCTGACTGGACACAAGCTGACTGCAGGACATTCAAAGCCTTTGCACTGAAATTCTCAGTTCCTTGATCTAGACACACATATGCAGACTGGCAGTAAAGAGAATCAGCTAAATCAGCTATACTGTATCACAAAATTTATTACTTGACTTCATGATACTGAAATACCAGATTTTCAAAGGTCACTGTTCATGTAAATCTTCATAATATTCAGCCAATTTACGTGAGAAGAATGTTTGCATGGTTTGCATATACACACTAACTTTTCCTTTTGGAGGTACACACCCAAATGGTACTTAGTAGTTTTACCTTTTGGCCTATGAAAATTTGCCTCAGAATGATATAGCATGATGTGGAAACAATTAAGATTGTCCACTCAATACCTACCAGAGGTTTTCCAGCATCTGAAATTAAGCTGACATGATTGCAAGACATTATTAAGGACTTGCAATTTTGATGTGACATACTTGGATCTCAGACTGAGAGTTTAGGAAATTCCCCACAGTATCACAGGGGAAATTATGCTGTACACATGACCTCTTGCAAAACTCATTTCTCTATTTGCATGAACTTTATAACTCAAAAAGGTAAAAAAAAAAAAGGCATTTAATTCTGGAAAGATGAACTGTCTGTTGTGTAAGTAGGAATCCTTAATCCTAGTTCTAAGGTACTGTATTGAAGTGAAACAGATACAGACACAAACTCCTGAAAAGCTATGCCAGGAAAAGCTGTTTCTCCTGCAATTCAGAATGAGTGTGCTTGTGCACTGGTGTGAGATTTGTTTTGATTGGTCAGACATTCACTTATTCCACTAGATTGGTTGTGCAGGGGCCCAGAGGAGTTGTGCGTGGCAGTGACACATGGAGCTCCTCTGTGAAAAGAATGCTTTTCAATTGCATATCTATGTTTCAATGAAGGAGAGAGAGAAGATAAAGTGTTTTCTGTTTCCCCTACTTTACATTAGTTGTCAAAAGAGAAAAAAGTCTCACTTTGACAAGTCTATAAATTGTTTCCCCCTTAACTGCAAAGAAAGAAGATACAGAATTAGAAGAATTTGATGACCAACAAACCAAGTCTGAATTCTCTATCTTTTCTGTTAGACTCATTTCTCACATCCATGAAGAGGAAGCGTCCTCAACTTTCAGAGAGCTACCAGCTTCAACTTGCTGACACACTCATATTGCCCAGCCCCTCCAGAAATGGCTGCTGATTGTTACAGATTTTAGTTTCCAGTCACCACACTTCCCACTTGAGCTGCTAAAATGACCTTCAAACAGTATTAGTAACCAGCAGCTGGAGATCAGAATAGTTTTGATTTTTTGCTGTGTAGATCTTATGCCTGCCATCATCCACCACCAATGTATCTACCTCATTTATTTAACACCTAGCTTCTATGTCCAATTTCTCTTCATTTTCTCATTTAAAAGGATTTCACTCCCCTACAGTGAATGTTTATATACATAAGGATTTAAATTGGCTGAATTAACTGAGCTAATTTCTGTTTGGTACCACCTATCTAATTTACCTCACACAGTTGTAAAATTAAACCCTGTATTTTAACAAAGAAAATAAAAACAGAGAAAAAAAATCCACAAACATTAAAACATAATGTTGGTGCAATTCCTTCAGTGTTATATAAACAGAAAGGGGTTTTACTTATAGGCTATGTGAAATGATAAAAGTACTTATTATGGATTTAAAAATTTTACTTCTATGTTAAAGACTTTAGGCCCAAATTCATCTCAAAAAATGACTTAACCCCTTTTTAGGTCTGCAGAGCTAGCCATTTTAAAAACTTGAATCTCCTGACTTGAGAACATATCTCTTCTCAGCACAGATATACTTATAGCCATGTGAGTTTTAGCAGTTGGTCTTTAGTGCTGTTTCAGTTGATGATTCACATATTCTGTAGGTAGAAATAAGTATAGCTAATGAGATCACAGAAACATTCTGACAGCTTTGATGTGAATACAATCCCTATATTAAGAGCAGTGTGTGGAGGAGTAAAGGGTGGGATGTTCTCACTTGTAATTTGAAATAAATTTAGTGGATCTCAGCACAGTGCATAGCAGACTGATGTTCAGAAAAATCACCAGTCAAACTAAAATGGGCACCATTATTAGCAGCAGCAGCAAAAAGTAATGATTAAATGGGCACAGTAAGATCAAAACAGACTTGCCATGCATTTGCTGAAAGTAAAGTGTCTTCGGAAATTTGATGTCAATCCCATCTGTACAATGAAACCATGGTCAAGTCAGCATCCTTAATGGCAAATAATTTTAATTTCTAAAATATAAGTAATAAATTTTCAGATGGCCTAAATCTGCCCTGCTCTACTGACTTTAGGAAAGCTTTTACAGAAAGTTTCCAAAAAATATTAGTAGCTACCCACCACCTAAATATTTTATTTCTTCTTGTGTGGCTATGCTGATTTAATGGTGTTTTTGTCTCAGAGGAAAACCCCTAAGAAGCTGCTATGGTCCTCCACCCATGAACTACTCTGCTAATGCCAGTTTTCTGAGGTACACTGTATACATCTTGCAGCTCTCAGACACACGAAGATTTTGGCGCTGGTCATACCAGGATCAGAAAATTTGTGACCCTTTTTCTAGAATAAAATTAAAAAATACCTTTTATGCAACCACTGTCATCCACCACAAAATAAGTGAGCAGCACAGTGGCTGTATGAAAACTCCTGATATCTGAATGGAAAGGAGACTAAAGTTAGAACAGAGCATTACAGTTTTACTCTCCACACTCTTCAAAAAACCCAGTAACAGCATGAAAATTTTAAAGTGATGCAAACATTTCATAAATTATTAAGTATTAAAGCAAATTTCCTTTGGAGAAGAAAGCTTCTAAGCTCTTTCTGAAATGACAGGAATGGGAATAGGTCTGAAGACACCTTGGGCAAATGAAACAGACACACTGATCAGCCCCAGACAAGATGCTACTACCCTCATCTCCCTCTTCCTTGCATTTGGATCCACTTTGATAGCATGACATCCAAAAGCCATTACCACAGACCACACCATGACAAAACTTGCAGGTTTTTTATCTTCCTCTCATGCTTTGTCTTTTCCTCAGAACACTGATTCCCTATTATTCTAAATATAGGGACCTTTCAACTGCCAGTGAATTGCATAAAAATCTAGTGATACTGGACTAAACTCGCCCTTGATAGGAGACCTAACCTGCATTTGTGACCGAAAAGAACAAAAAAAAAAGAAAAAAAAAAAGTCAAAGCCTGCAGTTTTAGGGAAGTGTAATGAACCTAAATCTTACTTTGTAAAATCATTTAGAAAGCACAGGTTGTTTATTAAGCTAAGGTTCCATAAAGACAATCCTTAATTTACATCTATTAAATTTTTACATATCTAATAAAAAAGAGCATGCAAATGCAAAAGCTGAACAAAAGCATTCATTTCTTCCCTATGATCCCACCTGCTTGTTACTCTGAAAGGAATTCTAATGTTAAAAAGCTGCACACAGCCTCCCAGTCAGTAATTAGACTCAGTTTCACAGTCAGTCTTTATTTCCTTGTATTACCAGAGGCTAAAGGATTGAAAGTAACCTAATCCAATGAGAGGGGAATTCCTCAGAGGACGAAAAAGATAATAATTACAGAATTCTGGCTTGAACTAGGTCCACACACTGTCCACATACACCTCATGCATCTGTTGTGAAGGACAGATGACAGAGTGAGGAGCTGTATGCCTGCCATAATATCAAATGTGAGTGAACACAGTGCTACATCTCACAAAACCACAGTGAAATTACTTTCCTTCACTCTTCTCTCCACTCTGCTATTTTCGTTTTCTCTTGTTTTGCTATATAAGGTATGCACTTTGCTAGATCTATAGCTCTATATAATTGCAGAAATAATCTCATGAGTGATTTTCCCAGTTATACTGGCAGTAACCCAGAAAAAGTACTACAGCAAACATTATGGTTTAAAATTCCTTAGTTATTTTTACAAAGGTTTTTGCAAAACCAAAGTTTTTATGGCCCAAATCTGTAAAGCTACAAGAATCTGAGAATATCCTATTAATGGAATTGCTAAAGAAATATAGCTTTATCTAATGCCATCAACTACTGTTAACAAGGAATCCTAACCATACTGAGCAAGCTCTCATTTGTCAAGAAATAAGAGGAAGCAGATTAATAATAATACTAAAATATAACAGAGCACAGTATTTTGATATTAACATGAAATGCAAGACTATATTCTGAGGATTTCTCAAGTAACCTGGTACAGATTATTTAGACATAAGAAGTCTAGTGGACTAAAACCTTACATTTGGAAACAGGACAAATAGATTAGTGGGCACTAAAATATTTCTATAGAGTCCAGTCTTTTTCCAGGCATATACATTTCACAGAATTCAAATCAGTAATTTGTTATTTTTTTAATTAAATTTGTTGCTGTTATCCATATGTCTAAAAAAAAACCCCAATCCTGTAACTTTCATACATGAGTCCCATAGTGCAAAAATTCATCATAAAGCCTGATGGATAGGTGGATAGTTAAATTGCAGTTTAGTGAATTCAAGTTAGTTAAAATTAAATCATATAGACAGACTGAGTCTTTAAATGAAGGTATTCACAAGCTTATCTATACTAAGTCATGAAATTTCCCAAATCAATGCAGTTTATATAAAAATTAGAAACACAAAAATCTCTATCAGCAGTGAATTATGAGCAATGATACTAACTCTGGTGGCAGCCATGGTAAGAAGTTGTTCCTGTAGTGCAGGTGCAGATACAAGCTGCATCACAATAACTTTTTATAAACACAGAAGAACTGGACAGTAAATGCTGAGCAACAAGAACACGACAACACAGCAGACAGGAAGCTACCAATCTAGAGAACAATGGATCTCTGTACACCAGCAGTTTGCACATCAAAGAAAACCATTCCATGTACCATGAAAAGAAAATTTGTAAAGAGACCTTGTGAACAAGTCAGATATAAAGACATTTGTGACAAATTTTTGGAAAACATAAATGTTGGTCTGGGAGGAAAACCTGTATGAGACAAAAAAAAACAAACAAAAAAAACCAGGAGGCAACTTCCCCTTAACAAAAAAAAAACTGGTATTTTCAAATTCAGTCTATTATATTTGGTAAGATAGGGGAAAATTTTTTCCAAGCACAAACAAGCAGATGTTTGATAGAGAGACACAATGAAGTAACTGAATTCCAAATATAGGTTAGTATAGCTAAAAGTTAGTATAGCTAATTAAATAATTTTCCAGCATTATTACATGCAGTCTTCAATTTTTTTTTCCATAAAACTCAGTATATCACAAACATTTTCATATTTCTATGTGTATTTGCATAGGTTACACATAAATCAATATATATTTCTGAAGTCAATAACTACAAAGAAATAAATGGGTCAGGAAGTGTTAGATTGCAAAGACATAATTGAAAACCTGAAATCCTCCATGTGCAAAATTGTTAATAGTCATCCTATTATACTGTCTTTTGCTTTAGTTTCTTCTGTTTACATACCTTAAGACTTATCCAGTTGCATCAATAACATGACTTAATTTCTATTCCCTAAAAGTCAAGTACATGCCAGTTGCACTTGGAGCTAACTTGCTGACAAAAAAACTTTTGCCATATGAATATCCATCATTCAGAAGCTGGAATGATCACTACTACCATTAAAAAATTTAAAAAGATAATTATTTTTCATAATTCTCTATATAACATGAATAATCTAGAAGGAAAAAAGTGAGCTTCCAGTTACTTCATTCAATCATTTATTATTACAAATATTCCTTATATATATGTTGATTTGAAATATACTTTTATATAGTATATGAAATATTCAGAAATGCATTTTATTTATCCATAACAGCATCCATATATAAAAATATAGGAACTGATTCCCTGAAATGCTTCCTGCCTTAGCTTATACTGACTTTGGATTTTTGGGAAATCAACACAGCTGGAAATCAGGTCAAGGGCTCCAATGCATAACCTCCTAAAACTAATATATCCCCCTAGAAGAAACAGGCATTGGCTCAGGGTAGGATGAAGTGTTTTCTCTACTTCACTCACAAGTCCTTATTCTCCCAAATCCAAATTGAATAGGTTTTTTTACAGTTAAAAAAAATACATGAGCCTACTGAGGTTTTACTGACCCAGTAGGCTCTAAAAAAATCCCTGATGCTTTCTTGGCACTTGCTATCACTTGTGACCTTTATTTTCTGAGAAGAATTATCATTACCGCCTTGCATTCCACAGTTCCCTATGGGATATCACCAGCCATATGTCAGTCTTGCTCAGGGGGTTCTCATATACACCTCAAACAATTTTACGCCTATTTCTAGTGTTCACTGAAAATTATACCCATTTCTTTCTGTATTAATTCCTTCATTTTCAATTGAATGTGGACTACTAACATGCAGTTAAAGACACAATAACTTATATACAGAGACCTGCTGGTATCAGTAATTTGAGAGCACTTTAAGTTTCATTAAATCGCACACATGAAGCCAGATTTCTGAATCAAGACAGTAGAAGATAATATTTTTAAAGACCTTTCTAGTCTTGCAACTAATTATTTGATCATATACGTTTTTGTGTGATGCTCCCATGATAATACACTTAACCATGAAGGTTTGATCTTCCCTTATACTCTCTACTTCGCTCATTAATTCACCTTCTCAGTCTATAATACTGTATCATAAGCCATGACAGAGGCTCATATTCTTTATATTTATTTCAGTAATCTTCACTCCCATAATGTGGGAAATTTTCACTCCTGAATCTCTAAGTTTTGGTATGCCATGATTTTGCAAAATTGGAAATATGAAGGGTTGTGTGTCAAAAAAAATAGAAAGAAGAAATAAAAGAGATGTACATATGAAAGAGAAAGAAGTTATGCATTCAAGTGGTTCGGATCTCAAATTGTAGGACATCTATGCACAGACCAGTAAGAGAAAGAAAAGTCATAACATTATTTTGCTACTCAATTGTGCTACATTCCAAGATGGTGCCTGTTATCATATCTAGGTTGAAACGCATGGCTCTATTTTCACTGGTTTGGTTTGTTTTTCTTGAACTGTGGTGAGGGAGTTGTGAATTAAAGAAATGAGGTATTATTAAGAACTGTAAAAGTTCTAAACCCAGTACATTCAGTAGCTTTTGCTGTACTGATCATTTTCCTAAACAGTGCTATTTATTTCCTGGCAAATGGAAACTTGAGAGGAGTCTTCCATAATAACAGTGTCATGTCCTTCCACAGGGAATTTAGACTGTAGGAGATTCTAAGTACAATGTTTGACCAGCAACATAATGACATAGCTTCACGTGAAAACTACCTGGGATGGCAACAGGAAGAGTGAAGAGGAATGGTCATTTGAGTCCCAAAGCTATTGTCACAATGTGGGCAGTGTAGTGTACAGTATAGTCCAGGCAATGCAGTCCACACCTTCAATCAGAAGCAGAGCTGGCCACAAACCTCATATGCCTTAGGGAACACACAATCCCTACAGATTTACCCTGAATATTTTAGACACTGTGGGAAATGCAAAACATGAATCTTGTGTATTTCAACTGGAATTCTGCTGCAGTTTTCACTTGTGAAAATGTTCTCTTGAACTACATTAAAAATACAATATAAAGAAAATAATATGGATGTAAAATACTAATGTTTAATTTCCATTGCTCTAATTATTTTCTTCCCAAATAATTAATTTTAGTATTTACAGGACATCCTATAATCCAACATACGTTTACAAATTGAGAGGCATTTCTGTTGTCTTTTAAATACAACTATTATAGCTCGATTTTTAATTTAAAATGATATGAAGTTAAAAATTCAAATACCCTGGAACATTTCAGAATTCCCCGCTTTCACATTTCATTATAATTCAAATACAGTCCAAGTTTTCTAGAGATTTTTAAACCATATTGAGGGACATGGATTCAGTGGCAAATGATGTCTCTGAAAAGGAAGAAAACCCATGGGAAAAGTTTTAACCACAAATATAGGATGTTTTGAGGACCAGGATAAAGTTTTACTGATCTCGAATGTTAAGTGAAAGTTCAAAAGAACATAATCCCACAATCACATCAGTGAAATGTGCCAGCAGAAGCAGTGAGCCAGCTCCTGAGCAGAAAGCAGATTCACCTTTCTGCAGATGAATCAGGTGTCATCATCTAGTGGCTGCAAAAATTTATACTATCTTCCAAAATACCTTCACCTGCTGATGGCAGGTCAGTTCCTTGAGGACTAACTGAGCACTTTCAGCCTGTTCTTCACATTCTGGGATAACAACTGGAATAACATTCCTCTTGAATGTCACATAAGGTGACACAAAAGTGTTTCAAATATTTTAAAATATATTTGCTTTAGCTTTTAGTGTTTGACATTTGGACTTCTGTACTTCTGCTATTTTTGCCCTCCCCCTTTGATCACACAGTAATTAGTTTCTTCCTGCTTCTAAGTATGAGAAGCTCAAGAGTAGCAATAACTACTAATACTGAAGTTTTTAACATTTCTCACCTAATAGAAGCTGTTACTAAAATAGCTGTTGCTTTGCAATTTAGTCAGTTAGAAAATCTTAAACAGGAAGGATGATTTTCCAAGAAGTTAAGGATATATGAATTTATGATTGCAAGGCTACCGTTTCAGATTTTTCAAGCATCAGTCTTTAAGCATAGTACATTCATGGTCAAGCTGATCCTTTGGAGCACATTAAAGCCTAAATATTGACAACATTTTTCATACTTCATATCAGAGGATTTTGAGGACTGTACAATCTGGATTACAAAGTCACAAAGCTGCAAAGTACTGACCCATTATTTTCAATTGCTGTTTTGTACATGAAGCCTGCAGAACCTTCAAGCATTGTGTCTGCTTTTCTGACAGTGCATTGGTTCTCGCCCTTTTCCTGGGGAAAAACTCCAAGGAAATTTTGCAGGTGCAGATGACAAACTACGAGAGGACAAAGGTTCAGTGGATCCAATTCATTACCCAACATGAGTATGAAATTTTGAAAATAAATGCTATTTATATGTCATCCTTTGATGGCTTATAATGGCCATTATTTGGAATGTTTGCTTTATCTTCCCTCAAAAAAGGTTAGCTGTCTAAGACTTTGAGAATGAATTCTGGAATTTGACCCATAATAACAGAATTACTAAGGCACTTCTATTTATCTCCTAAGTGATAGAAGGTATAGCTCAACCTAAGGGCTTTCTGAGACATATTTTAAAAGATTTGTTCTGTTGTAAATAAATTGCAGATGGGCCAAGTTATTCAGAAAGCAGATTAGTTTTACATAAGCTCACTGCTGTTCAAAAGATAGGAAAATTTTCAAGTTTATCACCTTGCATTTCCTCAAGTTACACCAGCTGAAGAAGATAAAGTTGCTTTCTGCTGAGACTTTTATAAAGGAATTGTTGCTAAAGTACATATAATCTACCTGCTTTTTTTTTGGCATTAAAATCTGTCATAAATTCCAATTTCTGCTTCCATCACAATAAAATATGTTTAAACACAGACAGTATTTAAAGCCAAGCCACCCATAAAAAAATTGCCATATCATAACAAGTGTATTTAGTGCACTGTATTTTAAATGCTATAGGTTTGTACAATTTATGTTCCATTAGATAGTAAGTTTTGTTGATCCTGGAGAACCTGCACACCTACCATATGAGATGGAAAGGGAAAATAAATAGATTACTGCTGTAATAAATCCATGCATTATCATGGCAAGCTGCAGTGGGTTGACCCTGGCTGGATACCAGCTGTCCCTGAAAGGACAGTCGGGACTCCCCTCCTCATCTGGACAGGTGGATCTGCTCCACTGCAGGCTGCAGGGAAATCTCCTCCTTCTCATTCTTCACTGACCTGTCTGTTGAGCTCTTTCCTTCATATATTCTCTCTTGTCACTGCTGCTGCCTGTTGTGCAGGTGGATTTTTTAATCCCTTTTTTAAAACTGTTATCTCAGAGGCGCTACCACCATGGCTGAGGGCTCAGTGGTGGGTCCATCCTGGAGCCCAATGGCATCAGCTCCATCAGACACAGTGGGAGGCTCTGGCAGCTGCCCACAGAAACCACCCCTGTAACCCTCCAGCTACCAAAACCTCGCAGCGCAACCCCAATACAAGTGCTAGTTTTATTCAGAAGACAACAGTATGGGTAATTAGATAATACAAACACCATATATGCCATTTGTGCTTCCTCAACATTATAAAAACCTATACATTTCAAGCAGAGATTTGTAGAATGTTAATTTTAATCCTCAGATAACAGTTCTCTTCTGAAGTGCAAAAAAACAATCCCAGAATGTATTTTAAAAAATATTTCTGTAAATATAAGCCTGAAAGTGATACTATCTATACACAAACATATGATTTGAGTAATTTAATATAGTGACCAAAAAACACTGAAACAAGAAAACCAAAACCAACCAACCAAAAATACCCACCAAACAAAAATCTGAAGCTCTAAGACATACAAAAACAAATGAGCAGAATTCCACCCTGCAGGTGGTGTACAGATTTGAGATAGGAATTCTCACAGACAAGTGGCCGTAATAGAATACCTACAGTAACACATTAGTTTTAAATCTTTTTTTCCTACAGGGAAGAGAACAAAGGACTAAATATCAATTCAGACAAGGCTACTTCCATGATGCTTTCACATTTATTTTGAAAATTTAATTTCTATTTTTTTTTGCCTTTAAATAAATACCAACAAATGAAAATTAATTCTAATTTAGCTCATCACCCTCATTACAAGTTCTCCAATTTATTGCACCAACACACCAAAAACTTTCTCAAAACACCTCTCAGCAGTCTCCAAAACATGACAGCCATCACTGCCCAGTAATTTCTAGTAGCAA
Organism: Agelaius phoeniceus; assembly: GCF_051311805.1. Lineage (NCBI taxonomy): Eukaryota > Metazoa > Chordata > Aves > Passeriformes > Icteridae > Agelaius > Agelaius phoeniceus. The sequence continues at coordinate 22,084,464 of NC_135270.1, forward strand.
TATTAGAAAAAAAGAGTAACATTCTACCATAAAGCATACTAAAAACTGCCCTTCAGTAAAATGGTTTCCTATACATATACATTTTCTATTTGGAAATACTAAAAAGAAAACAAATCATTCTTTAGAAAAAAAAATATTCTTCTTTGATTTATAGAGATTATCCTTCTTTGAGGGGAAAGAAAGATAATTGAAAAAAATTTTGATATTCTTTTAGTATCATTATTTCTAGTTTTTTTTTAGGATTGGCTTTTTTAACTTGGAAGCTTTTTTTAGGATCTGGAGGGTTATCGAACTCAAAACACAAAATAATTCTTACTTAATAGCATGTAGGATAAAGTCTCAAAAAGTGCTTTTACAAGGAAAAAAGAAAAATCAAAACTGATTATTAACCTAGAAAAGGTTTCAAAATCTATTTAGCTATATGAAAAAGGAAAATGTAAAATTTCCATTCCAGTGCTGGTAGCCATCAGAATTCCCTTTTCACAATCATGACTGCACAAAAAAGGCAACAAAACAAAAAATCAGGTTGAAAAATGTTCTGTACTCTAAATTTCTCTCGTGATTTGGTATTCCTCTGTACAAATACAAAACACAGGACTGTGCTCCCATCAGCACACACTAATGTTCTAATAAAAAGTTCCATGCTTATTGCACCCCAAATCCCTTGGAATGCACACAGACTTCTCTGACTGTTACTGATTAATGCTTAGCTCTACTTTATACATTAAGCACAAACAAACGACTACAAGACTGACACAGATGAGTCACAATAAATTCATTCCCTATAATTTGCATCTGCTATCAGTGGAGAACCTACAGTTTCAAACTTAAAAGTCTTTTTGAGATCTGTTGTAAACACTGAGAACCAGTCACCCATTTATACAATTTTTTTCTTATAACACCTTTTGTGAATATATGAAATTTATAAATGAACAGGCAAGAACAAAGTTTGGGAAGAAAATAATAGCAGGCCTAAATAGACACACAGTATTAATGAATGAAGGAATGGAAGGAAAGTAATTTTCAGTTTACCTGTCCTCAGTAATACATGGCACTGTTAATTGTCCTTCATGTCAAAGTGATGTGTATTTATTTTCCCAACAGGTGTCTTAGGATATGATTGTATTAACAATCTCCATTGCACATTCCTTTTTTTTCTGGCAACCTGTCCATGTTGAGGGGGAAAAAAACGCATTTCATGTTATGGTGTGTCTCATAGTGACAGAGCATGAGATTATCATGTGCTTTAGAATGAACATAAAAATCTTGTTAATAATTATGAAATAAAAACACCTATAAAGTGCAAACAGTTAAAATTTTTTAGGCAGACCACTTTAAACATGCAATCTATAAACAAAGAAAATTAAAGAGAATTCATCTGGTTTTGACTTATATTCTGTTCTGCTTCTCTTAATCAACAATAACTTTAATAATAATTTGGAACCTGTTCTTGAGACACCACAAAGTGGGTAGTCTATACTACAGGCATTAGCCCATTTACCAGACTAATATTTGCCAATTCACACCAGAACTCAAAGACAAAGAAAAATCATTATCCTTTTCTGAGCTGCATACATTGAAATGCAGCCATTTATTTTATTGTGGGTTGGGTTTTCCAATGTTTATAGCATTTTATAGCACTTGGCAGGAGCTCTACATTCAAGGCCAAATATACAATGCTAGGGAGCACCTGGGAACTTGGAAATTCTTTGTGCACAAACTCTCTCTGACAGTAGAGCTAATTCCTGACAGGACTTAAATGTCTGCTATCATCACCACGACATACATAAATCTTCCCTGCTAGCAGCAGATCTGAACAGTATTTTTTTTTTTTTATCCCCTAGGACAAGCTTTTCATCATACTGATTCCACTGTAGTTTTATATATGTGTGACAGTCATTAATGGTTACTTATATATATATATATATATATATATATATATATATATATATATATATATATATATATTGTTAGTCTGGAGCTACTTTATAGTAGCTATAGGAACTACTACTTTATAGTAGCACTTACTCTACTGAGGAAAACAAAATTCTAAGGCAAGTGTGTACTATGTTAATTTTGCACAATGTAGCTATTCAAATACCTGGAAATGTAATTTCTCCTTTGAAGCAAAAAAAAAATCTAATGGTAAACAGAGTGGTCTCTAATTAATCAAAAGATCATATTTGACAAGTTCATGACAAACATCAAATACTTCCATAGAAAATATGAAATCACTTGAATACCAGAAGGCTCATTTCTTCTGTGTTCAGAGGCAATGTGTGAGGGAAAACTCAGAAACAAAAATGCAGTAACATTCCTTAATTTGATATATTGTAATATTTGCACTTTCTCCTATGTATCATATCTGCTACATTGATAATACTTCTGAAATACTAAAATGGAGGTATCTAGTTAATATGCAGTGTGGATTTAAAATAAATGTTTTGAACACTTCTATCTTGTTTTCTCCTAAGAGTCATTTTTCTACCCCAAAGACACATTATCACTTGCCTTTATTAGCTTATTGTGATCCAGTGGGTTTATTAATTAGCTGTAAATTGTCTCTGCTGACTGCTTTCTATGTATATAAGATAGATTAGCTTTGGTACCTAGAACAGCAAAATCATCATTTAAAACTTAACTGGAGGGGTCTAGTAGTTTCTTATCATCAGAAAGAATTTCTATTTGGGCATAGATGTTAAAAATACATTCTTCTTCATATTTATGAAATATAAAAATAGAAATAGAAACACTGAATCCTATATAAAAATATTATAATACAACATATAGGAAATAAAATATAAAAATAAAAAAAGTCATTCTTCAATGAAGGAAATAAATGCTTTATATATACACCTACACCACTGATATATTATTCATCTTCCATAATAAATGAGAATAATCAGGGGACAAAAATAGACACGAGAGAAAAACCCATCAGACACATTCACAGTCACAGATTATACCACAGCTTAATTTACTATTATATAAGGGAAAACTAAAAGTCACAGCTATTCTGAAACTTAATCAGCAGGATCATTTGAAAATTTCATTGTAGAAAGAGATTTTTCTCCTGTGCTGCATGAAGATGAGAATTTGGCCTAATTGTACCATTAAAATTATGAGAACCACTCTGTCAAAAAACAGAAGGTACATATCATCTTAAAAATTATTACAAATTACTAGATTTTAAATTAACCTAAAATATTTTGCCTGCCATTAGTAGTTTATCCTTGCCAAGGATGACACAAACTACCTTTGGCAACAGTAGATGAAGGGGTCAGATGACATTCCAGTCTGCAAATTAGATCACATACTTTTCTTATTTGTGGCAGTGAAGATTATTCTATAATTACAGATGTTACAACCACCTCATAGTAAACTGTTAAGGTAATTCTTCGTTAAAAATTTCTTAATCTGTTTTGTGTTTTTTAATACAGCACAGAATCAATTAGTACTGAATATTAATCCAGCTTTACCAGCAGTTATCTGAAGTGTTTCAACAAGCACAGAGAGCTCACACTCACATATGCCCTGTGTGTATGCTGGTAACTACCATCAGTCAGTTCCTCTTCTGCTCTCAAACAGAGTCCAGGGAAAGGAATGCTGGAACAGGAACTGGTGACAGTGACTCTGACTGAAGAAGTTCTGTTTCTAATTCACCCAAATATTTCAAATGGGTCACCAAGGGTGGAAATGGGCATTATGCTTAGAAATGCACTGAGCAGAAGGATTTAATCTTTTGTCCTATGTTTTCCACCTGTAAAATGACAATAGTAATTCATTGTATACTTTATATTTGTATGTGTAAACAATAGACAGAACTATTTATAAAATGTATATAACAATGATAACAAACTCATACAGATGTTGTTTTCTCATAACAAAAGTAATAACAGCACTAATCAATAATCCAATTGTTAAACAAGTATTGTAATTACCACTGAGGAACTGACTAGAGTTTAAATGCAATTACACATTATCATTCATTACTGAACAATTTTCATTCTGTGTTTGGGAATCGCTGAAAATCTTTGAAGTTGGAAGGGATCTGTGAAGAGGATCCAATCCCAGGTTTCAAATGCATGCAATGTTTTGAGGATGTGCTCAAGTAAGCATTGATTTGTTTCTCATCCTGCCTCTAACATCACACAATACTATTTCCTAATCATGTTCCTACCATACAATGGCCACTGAAGAAAAGACTGACCTTTAATCTACTAGTAGCACAGTGTTTTGTTGTTAAAACATTCTACTATAGTTCAGCAACCTGTTACTGCCTCAAAACTTGAAATTAATTTTTGACTCTTTAATTTCAAATTCTGAATTTGTTTTGCTTTCTTGTAGTTTGCCCATGTACTAATATCACTACATTCCATTTTCTCTTTTAAAAATACTCTTTCTCAGTCTGATGTGATTTCTCTGTTTCCACAGCAAAGATTACATGCTCATGAAAGGACAAATTCTCTCATCTCTCATCATATTGTATTTAAATAAAGCCTTACTTTCACCACTTTTCTTGTCCCTCACAGAAACAGCAAGGTCAAATTATTTCACATTGCAAATGTGAAAATTTGAAAAATTCATGTTATTACTGTTCCCTGATGAGTGATGGCTAAGACTGAATTATTTGGATTCTCCTTCCCATTGCATAATGCTATGAAAAAAAAAAAAGCATTCTGCAGGCTCATCTAGACATCCAGAATTTCCTAAAGGATGTAAATTTTCAGTACCTGAATGGGGTACTATTTTCTTGTTTCATGATGGTTCTGTGCTGAAAAGAATCTAACTCCCAAACAGATTAAGTCAATATACCACATTGTAGAAGTCTTGGTTAGATTTATACTTGGGATTTTATGGAAGTGACTCAATTGTTCCTACTAAGACAATAGATCATACAATTTTTTGGAATGGTCAGAATGTGACATAAAATGTGCACATCTATTTCTCTTACTTATCACCTAGGGAAAATAAATTAAAATGTTTGCTACTCTAATTCTAAGAAAGGCTTCTGGGACACAGTGAAGTAAGTTGATTCAGAACTCAACCATAGTGATTTAAAAAAAGGTTACTGTTTTCTTTCTTGAACAACATTCATGTATCACACAGAAAAATTCCTTGCATGCATGAACCACCATAGAGCTTTTGGAGATATAGTTTCCACCCATGTAAAATGAATTAAAGACATGTTGATAAACCATTTCTTTACCACTGCATGGGGGATAAGCCACACTTTAGGCACTTTTTACAAAGATATTTTCTTATCTGTCATTGCTTTAAACTGCCTGATTTCTTTTCACAGGGTACTTCTCCGGTCCCAATGATAATTTCATTTCCCTCCTCTATAAAATCTTCTCTATTTCTCCATTCCTAACAAACAAAAAGTGTGAGCAACAAAAAAGAAAATAGTTTTCGCTGCCATGAACCACCTTTTTCAACCCATTCCCTAGTGTCCGGCTTTGAATGGAGTCAGGAACACCCATGCAGAATTAATACTACACAAAGCACATGGCAAGCAAATACCCATCTCACACAGGTATGGAAGATTAGATATGCTTCAAACCAGAGTGAAAATAGCTATACTTAATTAAGGGGACATTCAATCACAGCCCAGGATGCATTTGTGTTCAAAAGAAAACAGGAGGAGGGCCTCCCCCTCATCCTTGCAAAGGAAGCTGCGCAGTTAAAAAAACCGTGAAGGAGCACCACCAGCTGATTCAGAGTGCCCTCTCCCAGGCACAAAAGGTTTCCTGAGAGGAAAATCTTTTCACATCATGTTCAAATGTGTCCCTTCAGCTCCTAAATGTAACAGGAACAGCTTGAGGTGCAAGCTAGGTTCTTGATAGACTGGGAAAAGGGATAGTGCAATGGAAGTTTTTACTGGTTGTACAGCTTTCAAATGTCGGCTTATGTATACAGTTTGCATGAAATTTCAGTGTAAACACTACTGATATTTTAAGCCTCTGTGTAAACATTCCTAACTTTAACACTGAATTATATTGATTTAAGTCATTTTTAGCTGGCTTAAACTAAATCAAGATATGACACATTCTGGAACATGAATGTCTACACTGGGGCTTACACAGAAAGAACTGAAGCTGTGAGTCATTACAGGGTTTCAGAACAAATTATATCTGGACTTAAGTCATCTTCATATACTGTGAGAAAGATGCTATTCAGTGAGAAAGTCAATATAGAATTTCCTTCCCACAAAGAGGAGAACAAACTTCTGGACACAGGGAATAATCATATCATAATTAGTATTTACGTATGCGGATACTGCAACTATTTTTCACACCATGATTGGCAAACTTCAATGATTCAATTTATCAAGACAGAACAGTATTTAGCTTTAATTAGAAAAGTAAAGGTTGCAAAACAAGAAAATATTTATATTTACATTGAAAAAAAGCTTCATGTTTATTCATCAGCAATGAATTTTTTTTGAAAAATATATATCACAGAATTTATTTGTAAACTTCTAGAATTCACATACATCTAAAAACTTTACTTCATACCTAATTAAGGTCAAAAAAGGACTGAGTCTCATAAATACATGGATATACATAATTGCTATATAAATACGGATCATCATACAATTAGATTAGCCTGAATTTATGGATTTGGTATTGTATTTTACAAACACCTTGGAAATAGAATTTGAGCCTCATAAAAGGAATTGATATTGTAAAAAGTATCTTATTATCCCTTCCTTACAGTGTGCTCAGAATTGAAGACAAGCTGATACACAAACTGCAATTTATGAATGTAAGACAGGTTCTTATCCCTGAGAAAGTCAAAATAAACCATGCCCATCATTACTTAAATATGACTGAAATGAAAAATGAAACAAGCAAGCAAGCAAACAGAAAAATGCCTGAAAATCTATAACTTAAACTGCTACAGAAATATATATTTCTTATTGTCCTTTGTAGATTTACAGATTTAGTTCTTGATATTTTCTAGTAAAACTAATCCATATGTACTAGAAATAGCATAGCTCAAGCAAATATCAGTCTATATCTCAATTTTCTCAAAAGCCTTTGATCCAAACAGAGGTTTGTAACTGGATAAAGCCCATATATCTTATCTTCCTTAGAATCCTTTCACAGGCAGCATTATACTGAGAGTTGCCATGGGGTTCTGTTTATGTTCAGTATAATTTGATTTATTTCATTATATGTAGTTCAGAATGCTATATAAAGTCACTTCTTGCAAATACTGCCCTAAGTCATTTTACACTCCAGAGATTAATTTCAATTAAAAGACATTTTTCACATCATAAAATAACAGCAAGCACTTTTGGTGAAAGACCCAAATTGGTTTTTTTTTAATAGTATTTATTTATTTCAGCAATAAGGCATGCCTGTAGGTACATACTAAAGTAAATGGAAGACAAAAGTTTGGCTTTTTTCCAGAGAACCCACTGATTTGCAATTCCTTCCATCTCTGCCCAGATCCATCTCTGAATAGAACCTCCCCTCTAAGTCTGTGAAAACACATATATGCCCTTCTTTAATAAATTAAAAAGATAAAATAAAAAGGTATCAGCACAATAAAAATTAAAAAAAAAAAATCACATAAACCATAGCATCTACTACAATGATTTCATAAGGGAGAGAGGAAAGTTTCTACCACTCCTTGAGCATGATTTTCCCTATGTGTGAATTATTATTTCAACAGCTTCCAAACTATTAATCATAAGTTATGACCTATTATTATGGAACAGATGAACTGAGGTGTGCTGGTTTTGGCTGGGATAGAGTTATTTCTTTTCCTAGTATCCCTACGGGGTTGGATTTGGTTTTGTGCTGGAAGGTTTTGACAACACAGGGAGCTTTTTTTTACTGCTGAGCAGTGGTTGCATAGAGTCAAGGGCTTTTCTGCTCCTTACCCCACAGCACCAGTGAGGAGCTGTACACAAGAAGCTGGGAGGGGACTCAGGACAGCTGTCCCCAGCTGATCAAAGGGACATGCCACACCATATGGCATCATGCTCAGTATATTAGGGTGGAAGGAAGGGGCTGGCTGGGAACATGATCAGAGTGATGGCATTTGTCTTCCCCAGTAAGCTTTATGCATATAGAACCACCGGGAAGGGGTGAATGAATTCCTTGTCTTGGTTTACTTGCATGCATGATTTTTGCTTTATCTATCAAACTGCCTTTATGCCAACCCAGAAGCACTGTTGCTCTTGGGATTCTCTGCCCACCCCAGCGCAGGGTGCAGGGTGAGGGAGGCTGTGAGCAGCACCGTGGTACTTGGCTGCTGGCTGGGGTTAAACCACACTATGAGGATTACACATAACTGCCCTTGGAAAAATGAACCTGAGAAAAGATCAGCACACACTGCATCGATCCCTGCAGCAATCAGCGGAAAATGAACACACATTGACCAATGAGTGGAATAATTGCTTTGTTGACAATCTCAGTGAAGTTCAACCTCTGCAACTAAGTAGATAGAGAGATAAAAAGAAAGACATGATAAAAACAATCTATCATCTCTTTTTGCTGCTTTATATGATCGTCTCCCATTAGTCACATACATGTCCAGATGGCCACAGATCAAGGATCATATGACACTTCTGATCACAGCAGTTTCTTTGCCCTCCTGTCCACAGATAATATGAAAATATTCCACTCATCAGCAAAGTATTTCTACTTTTTAAAATTTTAAAACACCTTATCGTAATAATTAATATTGCTCACCCCTCTTTAACTCTTAATTTAATTCAGGAGAAGTCAGCAAATCTACAGTGGACTTGTAGTCCCAATTTACAGTTGCAAATATTGTAAGGTCCCATGAGTATTGTATAACTGCTGATACACCAGTTGCACGTGACTTCTCTAAATGCATATATTGCAGAAGAAGGAAAACAAAAGAAAAACAAATCACTATCTGAGGTGGATGCAAAGACGTTAATCAAGAAATTACATACCCATTCAGAGACTAGATGGAAAAAGAGACAAAGATTACTTTTTTCCAGCTGAAGTAAACTTGAATTAACCTGAAAGTTAACCTTGGTAGGACATTGGAAATTTTATGAACGTTATTAAAACATAACAATTTTGAAAGACAATAAAAGCAGACAATTTTTTTTTATTTTTTCAAATCCATAACAATCAATAATGCAGTGACTTGATCGTTAAATCACTGCACTATTGAAAAAACAAACATGGAGATGTGTTCACAACAGTGGAAAACAAAATAGTCACATGGAGGGATAAACAACTTAACCATACATTGTTTCTTTGCATAGAGTCCATTAATCAGGCAGAGGTATCAGAGATTTGGCATTGAAGTGGCTGGGCTGTGCAGTCTAGATATCCAGCATGATCATATGATGCCAAGAAATAAGATTATTCTATCGTCTTCATTCAGACTTTTTAGGAATTTAAGTAGATTCACATGGAAAACCATAACTTTCTTTTGTGATAATTGCTTTAATTTCTGATTTGAATGAGCACAAGCCAAAGTCTCAGGCAAATAAAGAGTAAAAGAGGGAAGGTCAAAGATTGTTATATAATTTACTAGCACAGACATACCTATATACACACACATATATGTGCATATATATATATAGAAAAACATATAGACAGATATACACATATGTATATGTGAATATATATACACACATATGTGTGTATATATATATACATACAAATATATGATTCTATTCGATTATAGAGGAATAAATACTAAAGTTACTCAAAAGCAGAGGGAGAAATGTTCCCAAGAACTGCAGATCTGGGAATTTTCAGAAAAAAATCATGAGATAAAAGTAATCTAAGACACAGGTATATGTGGAATGTAATACAAAGCAACCTAGTTTGACAGAAAGTATATTATCCATCCATATTTGACAAATGTTTTAAACAAAAAATACTTGGGGTTTATTCATGCTTATAAGCTCTGATTTTTTTATCTGTGTTTATTCAAGCATCTGAAAATGGAGAAAAGAAATTGGATGACAGTTACTGGTATATCCAAGGTCCTTCACTTACTCAGTAAAAAGGATTTACAGTAAATAGTGCAATCTTATAAACTGTATCTGGAAGGACTAAGGTGAATAGTTTAATGCTACTAGAAATTACTGGACAACTAAGACCATAATGAATCAGTTGGTCTTGTTCCACTTTTAATGCAACTGTACAAAACCTAATCTGGACTTCAGTAGCTCACAATGCATTTGCAAGGAATATTAATTCAAGCTGTAGAAGATAACAGGATCATCATCAAAAGAACAGAATCCAATCTTATAAGAGGAACTTGAAAATGCTTAGCTCATTCACTTTAGAAAAATGAAGGTTAAGAGAAGATACAATTACAGTCTATAAATGTATTGGCTTGTTAAAATTAGAAAGACACAGAGAACTTTTAGTATAAAGGGCAATGTCATAAAATCAAATGTGCATAACCTAATGCATTTCTTAATAAAACCAGAAGAAGACTTCTGAACATTAAGATGGTGCATTTTCTGATTTGTTCATTTCCACTCTGAGAAGTGGGGACAACTGTCCTTTCAAATTTACAGTCAACAAAATTCAGGGAATTTTGTTTTTTAAGACAAGCTAAATTGATTTTAAGAAAGGAAGTACATGATCTGGTGGTCTTGTAGAAGAGAAACTCAGTGTCAGTAAGGTGTATTACAACAACAAAATCAGTTTTAATTGATTTAGGCTCTGGTCAGCTGTATTCTCACACCAGAAATAATCTTGACCATATTCACATACTTATTCTCCATAAGTAATTTCCAAAACTATGCATTTCTTCAGTTTGAAAATTAGTCAGTGAGCCACTTAGTATATCCTATTATGATGCCCACGATTACCCTTAAAATACACTATTGGATTTGGAAATCAAAAATCTTTATGACACTTACCTTTCAGAAGAAAAACAATGGTGGTACTTTAGGCATATATAAAATATAAAAGGTCTCAAAACCAGCCAGAAATCCATGCAAAACTGAGTCCTACAATTATTCCTACTTGTATGGCTGTTTACTTCAGTAGCTCCTACCATTAATCATTCCTCATCACCCTGGCATTTCTGACGGATTTGTTATGGGTGGATACAATGATATGCACGCACATTGAGTAGGTGTTGCAATATTCCAGACATTTTCTTTTACTGATTACACCACAAACAGTGAAAGTTGAACACTGAAACAAATTCTTGCTAGAATTTGTTTATTCAGGCTTTTTTTTCTCCTATTTTTTTCCTAAAAATGTTTCAAAATAGTAGTAAAGCAGTTGAACTATGTGAGAAACTCCAATACAAAGTAAAAAAGACACCAAGATTAGCATTCTCCAGAACAACAAATGGGTTGAGGAGGAAAAACAGACTGGAGGTAGAAACCTTTTTAGATCTGCAGTCAAAACTTGGTGAGCACTAGATACAGACAAGCCATGGTATCAACATACAATGACTTACTGATTTATCTCACTAAATATTTCTCCTCAGATGAAATTATGAAGGCCATATTAATAACTTCTCAGAGACAACATACAGATAGAAATAAAGGTCCTATTTCCCTTCCTCCCATAGAATTATTTTATATTCCATGTCAGGAATTAATCTTATTGATTTTTCAAAACTAAATACCTACTCCTGTCTGAATCCAACACCCAAAGGAGAAAAAACTTTTGATTTACATAATTGGGAAGAGAATATAAAAACTTTGTTTGGAGAAAAAAACCCTCCAGGTTAAATGAAAACACTTATATTAATCTGAATGAGAAATAACTCACTTTTAAACATTAATGAGATTTAACACCAAAGCATAGCAACACTGTCAAACCCCTCTATTTCTTATGCCTTGATTTCTTCACCTATACAGGGCCTGATTCTTGGTTAAATACCACATTGAAAAGAGTTGTCTGAAGCAGATTACTCAAAAATACAGTATATTCACTTTCTGAATATATTTATTGCCATGGGCAAAAAAGAGGTGATGAAGTGTCTTAAGACTTTTCATGTGACAGAAGACTAAGGGAAAATAAGAATGTGAACTAGAATGAGAGGATGGCAGAGTCTGCAGACCTCCAAGGAATGAAACAGGCTGAGGTGTCTAAAAGTCCTGCTGTGTCAAGGAGAGCTAAATTAAAGTTTTCTCACTGCCTCAACAAATACTGCAACAACAGTCCCTGGAAACTTGCATTATAAGACCACCATCTCCAGTTATTTGACAATAAAAAGCCAACAGTAATAAGAAAAATCTCTCTTTGCCAGTACAGAAGTGAAAGATTAAAAAAAACAGGATCAGATCTGTTGTTTATAATTTATAACCCTGTTTGGGGAAAACTAACACAATTTATAGATACAATTCTTGAAATTCCAATAACAAAATGTAATTGCATATTTGTTTTTCCTCCTAAAGATAGCAGAACTAGGGAAAATAAAGGTGCCAGCTTTTTTACCATGCGATTTTCTCATCCATTTTTCTCTCAGAATGACTCACAGGTTGCAGGAAATTAGAATATAGAGATCATCATAAAGAAAGAATATGTTGTAAACACATGTGTAAGAGCTAAACCATGAATTGGTTCCATTTCCTTAGGACTGGTTAAAATATTTGTTCCCATTAGATGCTTCTACTTAGTTTCTGGAGGACATATTCATGACACAATAGCAATATCAGATACCTTTCTCTGATAGGTAACTCATAGACCTCTTCACTAGCAGAAATATGCTCATTCTTTTGATGACCTTTTACTGTGTTAACTTTAAATCACAAGTCCTCTCCTCTTGCTCTCAGAATTTCTGAAATGACTGTGTGCCTGCCCTTAAAAAGAATTCTCTACAGAGTGAAGTGAAAGTCAAACCAATTTTGTATTTTAAATTCACTCTCCTACTGAATCAGCTCAGAGATATGATAGGAAGAGTTTGGAATTAGTTTTTTGATATTGATGCCTGACACCTACAGTGGGACAAAGCGTGGCAGCTCTATATGGTTTTAAATATCTAATTAATAGCAAGTTGTCATAGGTATATTGTGAAAAGTTACAAAAAAATGATAGAAATACTATATCAAGAGGAAGCTTAAATTATGATCAACATAGTAAAGGAAGATAAATATTAAACTGATTGGTACAGTCAATGGATTTCATAATTCTTATTCTAAAATAATCTCCTAAATTTTTAGAGGAATCCAGCTCTAAAATCTAACTATGTCAGATTGTGTATGCTGAGATTTTAACTCATTTATAGGTATCATACATTGCTGTATGCTGATATGCAATGGACAAATTTTGAAAGTTAAAAAAGAGGTGGAGAACTTCTACAAGATTTGCAACATGAAGAAGGTTTGTGAGGTACAATTTTCTCATGACAAGAAAAAGAAGCAATGTGCTAAACAGTAAGAGAAAAGGAGAAAAGTACTTAATATAGTTTATTCTCCATTATTACTCTTTAACATATTCCGCTGAGGAAAAAAACAAACAACAATTTATAACAAACTTTTCTACATACTACTGAGAACACTCATCAGTGTTTAGCATTTTAAATTCTCAGCATCAATGCTGACAATATCACTGAGTCAAATATTATGGCTAGATATCTAAATGCAAAATAACTGCATGACTAAATACATCTGTATTCATTAAGGCTAAATCAATGATAATCAAAATTCTTGTTTGTGCAGCAAACAAACTGCTACTAGAATTATGGAGAATTTTAGATCTACATGAGTACTTCTGTTTTCATACAGCATTATGTGTTATCAGTTCTGTTGCAGGACTTGTTTTGAGAGATCAGATATGATAAGTGGAACTGACTCAGACTGAGACATGAATCTGTGTCTGAAATGACAACCACACACTCTTGCTATATTTTCTTGGTGGGATTTTTTTTTTCTTATTATGAAGATAATGAGCAGAATTTAAAGTCTAATTACCTAAACTTGAATCATTGATTTCACATATCTAGAAATACTGCTGCAAAATGACACAAAGACAAAAAAGCATAACAAGTGCATCTTCAGTGTCACACTGAAACACTTTGGCTAGATCTGACCTATTATCTATTTATTGCACATATCCTTATGTATCACAGAATGACTCACAGAGCTAAAATAATAATTTTAAAAATATCTGAATTTCATGCTGGATTGACAGCCTTGGAGAATTAAATTTTCTCCTCATCGGCAGTGCAGAAACAGTGTCAGTAGATATACTACTAGCTCGTTCTCATCACCACCCACTTGGAAGAAACTATTGTTAAAGGCAAAAGATTTCTTAACTTTACATGACAATGCCTGCAGGTTTGAGTCATATATGGCCTCTTTTGAAGGGTTGATAAGCACCTGCATTTCAAACTGACTTTCAAAGAAATTAAGGGCACTTAGAATCCGTGGAAAGTGGAAAGACAAAATGTGCTGAAGTGATGTACCTCAGATTCTAGGATCCTAAATTAGCAGTCATCTTGCAAATAAAAATAAATCCTATGTTTCTTAAATAAGATCACAAAAGAAATTCAGTCAAGTAATTGCTGCAACTGTGCTAAAGTCAACACACCATTCAGTTAAGCAAACGATCTGGTATCACTCTTTAAAATTGTGGACAAAAATAATTTGAAGAAAAATATCATTCCTTTATCTCAAGAACAGGAATTGCATTGCATTACTACTAAAATTTCCATAGAGAATGTGCTGTTGTATTTATCTATTTTAAGATTAAATTTTGATTTATTTAAATATTTCAAAAGTATATACACCTATATAGATGCAAAGACATATGGCATTACTGTTCTGCGAAAAGGTCTTGCTAAGATGGCAATTGCTCCTGCAAATGTAAAATGATTTAATTATAATCCATATAATCTAAATTGGATGGTTTCTGTTTCAAAGACTCACTTGCATAGTGCTAAGAAGCTTGGTAATTTCAATTAGAAATAATATACAGCTGTTGTGCTTTCTTTCTGAAACATCAGTCAATCATAATAAAGTTCATAGATTATTTTACTGTAGGGAATTATTAGTAACACATATCATACAAAACAAAAGCTTAGAACAGTCTTAAAGATCTACTTACCTTTTACCATGTCTTTAGACAGTCAGTCTCAAAAGAAAAATTAATGGAAACATGATAATGCCATAGTTATAGTCAAAACAAAAGAACTTAGGATAAAAAGAAGAAACATGCAATAATTATTAAAAATCAAAAACTGTCAACAGATATATGAATGCCAACAATCCAGAAGAATGTTGCTTCAAAACAAAAATTGAATCTATAATGATTTTCTGGCAGGAGTTGACATTTTTATGACGACTGCTGTACATATACAGGAATCATTTAACATCAAAGCACTTTAGCAGCCTAAATTCATTGTGCAGCATTTATATAAGACTTTAAGCTAGACTCGATGCCTCACAGAAAAAAAACATTTAGAGTTCCTGTAAAAATTATGTCCGTATAAGCTTATGTTCACACACCTACAGAAATATGGTTTCACGTGTACAAGTTTGTATTACAGTGACAGAGAAGCCTGTGAGACCTTGGTCACTCCTCGTGGCTGAGCCCCTGAAGCACAAGTGAAAAAGATGAGAACGGAACATTACTAACACACCAAATAGTGCCATGTGTTTGTATTTAAAGTTGACTCAGAAAAGCTTGAGTAAATATTATGTGTTGATACATAGCTTAGTAAGGTCAAAGAAGACGTAATAATTCAATGATGCCTGTTTGGCACCTCTACATTATAAATTGGAAGAACAAGATCATTCCTTTTAGATTCCAGATGCTGAGAACAGCTGAGTGGCTGCTTTGTGATAGCACTCAAAGGAGTGTCAATAAGAATGTAGAGATTTCCAATGAGCAGCTTTCCACAATCATCTTCTGAGGTCTCTTCCCCAACTACATGAAACAAAGGTTTAAAAAAGTAGTTGAGGTGCCTGAGAAAGGAGTGGTGGAATGAATATTTGTTAGAATTGACAAGCATCCAGAACTAAATCTAGGATTCCTTTCAATGCATTAATGAAAAGACCTGAGAAACCATCAGGACACCTATCAGTGTCCTGCTTTCTTGGGTTCTGAAGAACATGCTGGAGAGACTATTATTAGAAAAACATTGCAACGAAGGTATAAATAAAAAGTAAGTACTTGAAAACCCATGAGACTCAGTTTGTTATCCATACCTGAGAGAATTATGAGAGTGTTTGGCTTTTTGCCTTTTTTTTTTGGTGGTGGTGGGAGGGGGGCTTTAAGGGCAATGAGACAAGGAAGGGATATTTGTTAGCAACAGAAGGGCTGATCTTCCAGTGAAAAAAAAAAGAAAATACAAGAGATATGACTAATTATGATTACGAAACCTACTAGGCAAATGAGACAGAAACAAGTCAACATGGTCACTTGAGTCAGAGATGCTTTAGGGCACAGGACTAAGAGAATATCCAGGCCCCAGTTCATGTTTACACTTGAGGGGAAGGAGCAAGACAAAAGGAAAGATATGCACACATAGAAAAAAACAAGCTTCATCTGAAACATGCTCTTAATCCTTACTGTCATTATTGTTGTGACATGGTCTATTGAATAACTAAAAAAACACAGATGTCTGGGGTCAAGGTATATGAGGCATCAGTCTATCACAGCCTCAATGTTTGATTCATAAATGATCTGTAGAGGGAAGAGCACCACCTACTGAATCACATATGCCACTAGTAAATAGATTTTAGCTCTCTTTAAAGTTTTGTCATCCAATGGTGCTCAATTTTTTGCAAAAGCTACTAATACACAATTTATTTTGTTGCAAAACAGACGTGAAATTTGATCTAGTTTAGGTCAGGCAATTCAGTCCATAGCATTTTCTTTATAGTTTTTTCACTTTCTGTCTGTGTTTCTCTTCTTCCTGCATTCAGTTAACCATTTTTATATGAATGAAAATTCAGATACAATGGATGCTGGTATAACTTTTATTTAATTTTAAAAGTTGATATGACTTTATAAACTTCTCAGAAATATGCATCTGAGATGTAAGTTTAGGGGGTGGGCTTGCCCAGCCACAAGTTTATGACAGAGAGGAAAAGCTCTAGACTTGCAAACAAACTTCTCAATAGATTAAGAGGAAAGACAGGTGATACTGCAGATACCAAGAGCATATACTCCACTTTCACGACCAATCAGCTGAACTAGCTCTGAAAATGAAGCATGAAACAAAGACTTTTTTTTTCTTTTTTTTTTTTTTTTTTTTTTTTGGCAGGAAGTCTAGCCTTGTCACTCATATCCTGGTTTACTCTCTGTATATCCTTGGATCAGTTCTCTGTAAAACTGCTGACCAAGAACATTATTAATGCAATGTTTATGAGGAGGACATTTAGGGACTCATGGAATCCTGGCAGCCTTTTCTCACAAACTTAAGGAAAAATATTTCTGGATAGATTCCAAAAGCAGAGCTTAAAGCAGTTTTAACATTTTTTTTTTCCCCATGCAGACAGATTAGAGTCAACACATTAGCAGGAAGGATATTACACTGACATTCTGCGACAAGCAGGTCATGGCTAGATGAGAGACTTAAGAGTTTTGTATACTCCTACAAACTGCTTCATTTCCCAATCATGTCTCTTCTTCAGCCACTGCTTTCAGTTCCTGGTACTGGTTCAAAGTTGAGAGGGAAGAGTATGCTAACAAATATTGTAGAAACACACAATGGATGAGATGTGTAGAGTTGAAAATGAAAGACAAGTAAAATATCAATCCATTTGGCAACCTTGCCACTGCACCTGTTATGGTACTCTGGAAATCAAGAAGGGAAACATTCAGAACAGAAGTTTCACCCTGGGCAGCTCAAATGCAAACCTGTTTATAAGTACATCAACTCTTTTCTACTGTAACCTAAATTTGTGTCCATGTTACTTTTCTCTGACTCTTCAAGAATCTAAAATGTTTGTGGAATCCTGCCTCTAAAAATTAGGTTAGCTCTTGGGGGAAAAAAGTCACCTTTCTATTGGTTAAATGAGTTACAAAATGTACATCTTAAAAAAAACCATATATGCACATCATCTGTCAACAAGCAGCATTACATATGTATCCAAATAAAACCACTATTATTAATTTAAAATGCAGTTAAGCAGAGTAATTGCTGAAAAGTCTCAGGAATGAGCACCTAGAGACTTAAGAGGAAATTTTTGGCCTCATTAGTTCAACAGTAACACTCTATTGACTTAATAGAATGAAGACCACTTCAGGTTTGAGCTGTAGATCAGTCCCTGAAATCAAAAAATAGATCTCTATTTCTCTCTGGAGGGGTTCATTTTTCTTTGACTCCATATTTGTTTTGACTTGGGCATAAAATTGGCTAGGACTTTTAAGAAACCCATTCATTTACAGGAAGGAGCTGTGACAAACTACTTTGCCTATAGTCAAGTGAGACATGAAAGGTAAAGCTGCAGAGGTAAAATAGAGAAGAAAAGAGCTATGAGGCAGCTCAGGATTCAAGAGAAAAGAACACTGATGCAATGAAATGTATAAATACCTAAGGGGGAAAACAGCTAGAACATGGCAATACAAGAACATCACAGACCATCCTATTCTACAGAGCAGCAGCAGCTGACCCTGACCCACCCCTAATTGCCTCATTGAGGGTGATGAAGCATGTTAGTGGTCAGCCTAAGCTTATTGCTAATTCTAGTTAATCCTTCATGTCTCTGTCAACAAATTACTGCTTTCTACCTTTAAATGGAGCATATCCTGTTCACCCTCTCTTTCTGTAAAGCAAAAGCCAGCCAGACTGGTCCAGAGAGTGAGGCACAATCTTCGATGGACCTTTACCTGCTCTCTTGCCACAAATTATACCCGTCTCTCCATATATGTCATGCCTCACATGGCAAACATTTGAATCAACCATAATTCCATCCCAATTTTTTTACAGTAAATGCACTATATTTGATGAAAATTGTAGCATAATTTTTGCAGAGTAATTAAGTTGTTGTAGAATAATTACCTCATGAAACTGATTTTCATTATTTGAGCCAATACAAGATCAATGGTGCAACACTAAACGTACAAGAAAAACAATGTAAAAATCTAAGGCATTTTTCTACTGCTACGTTGTTTAGTTTCTTTTTGGCTTGAATTACTACAGGAAAACTTGGAGAGGAGGAACAATGACAGATATTTGCTTTTACTCTGAAACATATATCTTAATAATATTTTTTAAAGTGTGAGTCTCTGTATTTTTCATGTTGTTCTTCTTTTTCACTGAAACTAACAAAAGACATTATGAATACTCAAATATGAATCAGTTATTTGGACAAAGCGCATATTTAAATGATCAGTAATTCTCTTCTACTGTCAAAAGACAAAGGCTTACAATTTTCTTTCATATAGAAAGGGGCTATAAACTGTGCAAATGCCATCATGCACTTAAAAGGGCATCAGAGAAAAGGATGGGGAGAAGCACAATTCCAGTGCTATATCCCAGAACTGAAATGGATTGCTGCCAACTGTAAACATACTTAATTCATTTCTTGGTATAAGAGAAGATGAAGGCCAGTTGTTAGATACATTTACGGTACCATACAAATGTTGGCA
The DNA here is from genome assembly GCF_051311805.1 of Agelaius phoeniceus. Classification (NCBI taxonomy): domain Eukaryota; kingdom Metazoa; phylum Chordata; class Aves; order Passeriformes; family Icteridae; genus Agelaius; species Agelaius phoeniceus. The sequence goes on from NC_135270.1 coordinate 22,103,987, forward strand.
GCGTTTTATAGTGCTGTCATCTTCAGAAAAGCGATAACAGAAACTATGACATTTAATACAATTGCTCCATTGCTATCTACAGAGAAATATCTCAACCACTTTTAACACTAATTTTCTGATTCTCTGAACTTTGCATAGCAAATATCAGTACTGAAGAGTAAAGTCTGTTGTGCTATTCTTCCTCTCCTGAAATCATCCACACTATTGTGAACTAAGTTGTGAAAATAGTTTTGTGAGCAGAAGAGTGGGATGGGGGCTGGCAGGGAGTAGTGAATATTAAGAAAGCATGGTCTGATAACTCCAAGTAATGAAACATTAGTACTTCTACAACACATAGACATAAGAACTACACAATTGTCGCAGACATCTTTTTGTGAAAATCTTTTCTTTAGGATTTTCCTGCTGAAGCTGAGAAGTTTCAGCTACAAATGTAAACAATTATTATCTGCTGCTGTCCTGGAATGCAACAGGTCCACCTGTGATTGGCCCCCTTGGATGTTTATAATTAATGGCCAACAAGACAGATATCTCGGACAGAGTCCGAGAGAGCTGCCTTTTGTTTTCATTCTTTTCTTTTCTATTCTTAGCTTAGCCTTCTGAGGAACCTTTTCTTTCTTTTCTTTTTAGTATAGTTATAATGTAATATCTATATATCATAAAATAATGAATCAAGCCTTCTGATCATGGAGTCAACATTCTCGTCTCTTCCCTCATCCAAGAACCCCTGTGAACACGGTCACACACAGTGATTCCTGAATTTGAACACTCATTTAAAATTTCCATCAAAATTTATGGAAATGTCTAGCAGTATTTTACAGAGATTCTAGCTAAGTATAAAAAATGTCTTTTTGTTTCTTTCCCCAACCTTGAATTGTAATCTAAATTAACAACACATAGGAATCTTCACAGGAGTTTGACCAATTTTACAAATGGCAGAAATACACACAAATAGTCTGTGTAGCTCTTGGTCACCATTAAAGGCCAATATACAGAAAAAGAAAACTCTGCTGGTTTTGGCTGGGGCAGAGTTAATTTTCTTCCAAGTGGTGGGTAGGGGGATGTGTTTTGGATTTGTGCTGAGCAGAGGGTTGGTAATATAGAGATGTTTTTGTTATTGCTGAGTGGCCCTTGCACAGTTTCAAGGCCTTTTCTGCTTCTCCCCAGCAAGGAGGCTGGAGATGCTTAAGAAGTTGGGAGGGAACATAGCTGGGACAGCTGACTCCAAATGACCATAGGGATATTTCAGATCATTCTTTGTCGTGCTCAGCATATAAATCTGGGGGAAAAGGAAGGTAGCATGGGGACCTTTGGAGTGATAGTGTTTGTTTTCCTGAGTAACCATTGCACGTGATGGGGCACTGCCTTTTATGGGTATGGCTTAAAACCTGCCCACAGGAACAGTGAATTAATCCTTGTTTTGCTTTCCTTGGAGGACAGCTTCTGCTTTACCTATTAAATTGTCTTTATCTCAACCCACAAGTTTATTCTCTTTTGCTCTTCTAAATCTCTCCCACATCCCCTTGTGTAGGGCTTAGTTGCCAGCTGGAGCTAAACCACAACCCAAACAAGCAAAAAACCGCAAACAACAACATAAGAAAACCCAACCAACAAAGAACAAACAAGCACAAATGAATTGGCATTGCGTGATGTTAATGACCACTGAGCACAACTACTCATTTCTAAATGAATCTGCTATTTAAGGAATGCATGTTTTTTGTACTGGAGCTTTCACGTTTTATTAAATATAACAACAGAAAAATTGCAGCATCCCTGATTATATGATGTAATGTCAGAGAAATCCCAAGTAAAATATGTATTATAAACTACTTAGTACCTTCACAGACCAACACACTTCAGGATGATTTGAAAATTCCCTACAGAAATCTTTAATGAAATCAGTGTTTCTTTTTTTCAGCCTATAGAAATAATTTGTTATCAATAATTTGGAAACCACAAATCTACTTCCTTTCTGCCAGGATAAATTTCCTCTAATTCTGCTCTAGGAACAATAATTATATTACTCTATCTATATATAATGCAATCCCAGAGTGTACTCTAATGGACAGCCTTTCTTTAATGGGAAAAAAAAATATTGCATCCATCAAATAAAGAGGTAGCCTCTAACTTGCCCCTCTCATGTAATACTGGACAAAAATGCTCCATAAGAAAAACCCTATGCTCCATAGGGATTTATTTGGTTTTTTTCCTCAAGTGATTTAGAGGTAAATACTGTATAGAAATGACATTTCACCATCCAAAAAATCTTACTCTTGACATTAATTTAGATTATGAAAATTCAATAAAATAATTTGGACTTTCTGGCAGATTGGCACCTTTTCAGGATAAAATATTCTGCTAAAAAAAGACTAGAAAATTATTCATGAATTTGAACATAAGCATTTTTTGAATAACAACATTAACAACATGTTTTTGTGAGCAAAAGCAACATGATATTTTCTCAATAACATAATTTAATTAGATTAATTTTAATTTAATTCTTTTAACTTGAGAGTTGCAGTACTTTCTGCAGGCCACATAAACACTTTAAGACGACAAGAGCCTATACAGCTTTTCTTGTCTTTCTTCCAAAGTAACAATGAATTCAATTGCAATAAGAAAATCCATAGTACATCTGGTCAGAATTGTGCCATTTCTTTCATTAACTCATACTCTCAGAAATGTTGTGATGGTGGGCTACTCCCTTCACTCTGCAACATGGAGCTTCATTTCAATGCAAACTTGCATCTCACATCAAATGTCTCATTAAGCATATATGATTCATAATTTTGATTACCATTTTAATAATCACCAGCGCTCTGTATAAATTACTGTTCCAACAGCAGGATAAACCAGCAGTTAGCTATACTAAAAATTTTACTCATTATTCTGAAATCTGTTCCATCATCCTGTTTCTGACTCATCTGTTTATACCATCAGAGGGTAATTCACTAACATTACCAGACGTAAAGATTGTACAAGCTTCATTTTTCATTTGGACCCTCCCCTGTCCTTTCTATGAAATAGGCTTGCATGCATTACATCCTCTCTTCCATTTATGCTCTCCTTTCTTTCTGCCCTTCATACTTCTCAAATCTCTTTTTCAGTTTGAATGGAGTGACTTTCCCAGCCTTTTTAAGTAGAGCTCAAATACAGTCCCACTTGAGCATGAGTTTAATATCTTACAACTTTGGGAAGCTGGCAGTCCAACTCTGCACAAAAGGTTATTGTCTCTTACAAGAACTGCAATCCTATTCTTACTTAATACTTAATGCAATACTTAATTCTTACTTACATCTCAACAAAAATTATTCCTGGGAAGACATAAAAAAACATCGTGCATCAAAAAAAATGTTTAGCAGAAGCGAAGTGATTTTTTCTTAATGGAGAATGCATAAGTAAAACGCATAATTCCATTATTATTGAATGAATGGATCTTCGTGACTTTCATTAATACTGTTTTAGCAAATGAAACTCACTGCGAAGTATTTTCAGAAACCTGCCAATCCTGACAAGTTTTCTTTCATATAATTCACTTTAAAATCAATCAAATACTTTGCTAAAAAAATAATCTTTTTTGTCATCTTTTTTTTTTAAATACAGGCAGGTGAGTGAAAGGAAAAAAAAAAGTAAGTCACATGCATGATATATACAACTCAGTAATGAATAATATTCCTATCAGTGTCCCAATTAAAAATACTCACATGGAAGCAAACACTGTTAAAAGACTGCAGGACAAAAACTGTGCTAAACTATTAATATATTGTATTTGACATGAAAGTCACCAGTTTGATGTATGATTGGCAATAGGAAGGGAAAAAAAAGCAAAGAGAGAAAGAAGGAAAGGAACAACTAACACACCTTTATGAAGACACAAATTGATGACTAGAGAGGGATTTTGAAACATTACCAGGAAAGCCAATGGATTAATATGGTTGCTAAAAAATTTTTTCCATAGTTGAAGAAAACACCAAACCACAAATTCAATGTCTGAATTACAGGTTTGGGTTTTTTTCACAGCTTACTTCAGTTTCCCAGTTTGGATAAAGTGAGAAGTATTTAGACTTAAGAGATTGAACCCTGACTCCATTTCAATCCAAGGCAAAGCTTCTACTGAGAACAATATTTCTGTCAAGTTCAAATATTCTGAAAGACCTTAATCAAGCTTTCTTCTACTTCAGAGCATTCTGGGGGTTTTTTTGGGTTTGTTTTTTTTTTACAGGGAGACTAAGAACTGTCTTCTGAAGCATGTCTTGCAAAATATAAGTACAGACCATTGAAATATTTTAATGCTTGTGCAAGTAGAAAAGAAGCACGTTCAAGATCAAAATTGTCAGTTGTTAAAAGTCTTATTTTGTGAGTAGACACTTTAACTTCCAGATTAAATACTCTGCATGACTTGAATGTACTCTTTATCTCATTATGTATCTAACTTCATGAAAACAGAGTTGCTGTGGATGAATCACTTCTGTTCAGCTGTGACATCAATTAAGTTAGGCTGAGTGGGGCAACAGCTTCTTTGCTTGAGGTTAAAATGGTTGCAAAACATCCATTCAAAGTAAAAGTGGCAACATTAATGACATTAGAGACTCCTTTTATTTAGTGCTTCATTTATTTCAATGTGTAAAACTAATGCAAAAGAAGAAACTGAAGTACTAATGAAAAACATATGGTACAATATTTGTTTGTGGCAGAAGCGATGCTTAATTACTCTCCTATTACTCATTATTAGCAGTATAACATACTTGTAAAATGACATGGATTTTGATGACAGACCTTCCCTTAGAAATGAAATAGCATAATAATTCATCTAGATCAGAAAAAGTCACTTCAGTCTGCAAATATTCACCTCAGGATTCAATCTTCACAGTGCAAATAGTTTTATAGATACCTGTACTCACAGATACATAAACATGTCACGGCACTTAACTATGAACCTATTTTTAAATTAAATCAAAAGAAGTATAAATCTGGCTTTGGTCAAACAATTGCAAAAAGCCCCTATGACTGTGTAACTTTCTGTTTTTCACCCTAACAACCTCCTTACTACAGCTTTCCACCCAACAACAGAACTAATATGTAGGTAACGCTCCTCCGCTGCTACTGCAAACTGCTGCATGGAAGGATATCGAATGTTTTAACTCAAAACCACACAAACCACATTAAACTGCTTCTGAGATTCACTGAAAAATCGGTCCTGTGGTCCAAGAGATGAGAGGACTGAGACTGGTCAAAAATACAGCTCAAAGCAGCAACACCTTAACTGAAGTCCCTGTTAGTTTCTGCAGCAATCACTCAGCCATCATCTACATGTCTTTATGAGCTAGTAATAACTTTGGCTGACCATTATATGATAACTACATACAGCAAAACAATTAAAAATGTATTAGATTTCACAATCAAATATATTCTTTACATATCTGCTTATTATTTATGCTATCTAAATAACAGTGTGCAAAAAATATATAATTTGCATGAAACAATTTTAAACAATCAATGATAAATTAATATCATTCAATTTAAATAATTAATATTAGCTGATAATATTTATAGAAAAATGTTTGCACATGATGGAGAGATCCATAGACTAACCTAAGTAAAAAGGGATCCACAAGGATCATCAGGTCCACCCCCTGGCCCTGCACAAGACACCCCAAGAGTCACACCATGCACCTGAGAATGTTGTCTTAGCACTTCTGGAACTCTGTCAGGTTTGGTACTGTGGCCACTTCCTGGGGAGCCTGTTCACCCAAACCCCCTCTAGGTGAAAAACCTTTTCCTGATATCTAAACTAAACATCCCCCGACACAGTTTATTGTGATCACAGAGAATAGATTAGTGTCTGCCCCTCTGATTTCCCTTGTGAGGAAGGCTCAGGCCACAATGAGGTCTCCCCTCAGTCTCTTTTTCTCCAGGGTGAGCAGACCAAGAAATCTCCAGGCCCTTCATCATTCACTAAGTTACCTGCCACTAAAAGTGATCTGATACATAAGACAAGAACATCAATTAGTAGACACTACATCACCTATTGTTAATACTACTTTGCATAGCTTTTTCTCTTCAAAACAGTTTTTGCATTATGCAATATGTTTGATTAATACTTGAGGGATTCAGCCCTGCAAGCAAATGTCATGTAACAAACCCTGGTTTAATTCAGATACAATAAAAGTAATATATTAGACATTGTGTGCAGTAAATAACTTTCATTCTTCAAGGTGACACACTGTACCTATTCTAAGGTTTGATATGCAATAATGCAGTTACTAAAGGAAGTGCACATTATGATTTTCATACAGGTACACTTCAAAAAATCCTATAAAGCCATATGACACAATGTTTTATTTTAGTCCCACTTAAAAACAATTAATTATTAATTATAATACATTTTAAAAATAGATAAAAAATATAACGTCACCCAAGTAAAATCATTATAGTCAATAAACAAGAATTATTTCCACCAGCTTTAAAAATATCTATTATCTCATGAAACACAGTGCATAGAGATATAAAATTCCATACAAATATATACCAATGTGACATATATCTTCCGTATATAGAGGAAATTATAATGCGTAGAGAGGTATCCAGGAGTGAGTTATAATCTTTATCTTTTATAAGATAAAGATTAATTTCAGAGAGCTAACATATATTATTATAATGATATAAAAATAACAGCAGTTCCTATTGCTACACAGTCTTTTATCTCTGGAGCACTTCACAAGCACTGATTGAAACAACATCCCTGCAAGGTGGATACATTTTATTGTCTGGGTTCTACAAATTGCAAAATGAAGGCACAAATTATTAAAACAGTTTGCTCCAGGTCACAGGCCAAGCTATCAGCTAAACCAAAAATACAACATTCAAATTGAAGTTCCCAGTTCTAATTCTTCTTTAATACAGTACGCACAACAGTAATAAAAAATAAAACTCCTAACTAAGCACCTACTTCTGTCATTGAAATCAATAGCAGCACTGTTGCTTCCATTGGTGGAAGCTCAACTGCATCACCAAACAATGACAAAGCTCTACTAACATCTTAACACATATGTTAGACAGTCTCCAGATGGCTCCTGAAAATCTCCTAAGAGGGAGACTCCATGACATCCTTTCCCAGTACTTCAACCTATTCCAGTACTGCAACCTATCCCAGTGCTGTTTCTGATGTTCTTAGGGAACTTCCTGTGTTCCAGTTTGACTCTTTGCCTCTTGCCTCTGGTCCTCTTACTGGGCAATGCTGAAAAGAGCATGTCTCTGTCTTCTTTACAGTCTCCTCTAAGGTATTCATAGTCATGAATACATTTCCCTCCTGAAGTTTGTGTTTTCCAGGCTAAACAGTCCCAACTCTCTCAGCCTCAGTTCATTTTAACCTTTTTTTTTCCTGGGGGAATGGGTGCATGAATAATCTAAAACTCATGACTGCAGAGGCAGAGGACTAGACCCCAAATTCAAGGATAAAGGAAATAGGCATATAATATATTTAGAAATAATTAAGTTCCCAAAAAATTCCAATTATCTGTATTGTCTAAATGATTTAGACAATATCAAAGTGAACCCCACTATTTCCAGCAATCGTTAGATTATCCAATCTAATGCCGTCCAAATATTTTACATGATAGCAGAGTAGCTGTCTACCACATATTAAGCAGAAGATTTATTCTGTTTGTAGAATGGAACAAATTATTATTATTTTATGGCTACTTTGAAAAAGTGTTCATAGAAATATTTATTTCAAAGACTTCTAATGTTTTACAAAGTTGGTTATGTCTTCTCACAACCATATTTTTTTCACGCATTCACTACAGAAATGATAGACATTATTGTTAAAAACATAAAAAAATAGGAATATTTTTAATAAAGTTAAAACATAAGTCTTGTGCAATTTTTGGTGGAGTCATCCTTTATTTATCCTGAGAAACAAAACAAACCTAATTATTCATACAACCCAGCTGCTGTCTTGAAGCACATGCTTTAATATACCAGTAAACATAGGGTGCATCAGATTTTTCTTTTCTAAATAAAATATTTTAGAAGTACTAAAGAGCAAAAATTATGACAAATGTCTTAAAGAAAATTATCCTTTTAGTATAAAGGAAATTAGGGAAACGGGGGAGACTAAAGCACCTCTGCCTACAGAATCTTTTCCGATGGTATAATATTGAGCTATTGCATCCTGATTATTCTAATCAGTTCTGATTATTTCAACTCCTACAAGTCAAGCATCAGCAGTGCAAAGTATAATGGGAATATCACACAGCTAAACTCAAGAGACAGAACCAAAAAAAACCACCAAGCGATTTGTTCTCTACAAGGAAAAGCATTTACTCTACTGGAAAACACAGAAGTGCCTGTAAACAGATATGCCCATTAAATCAGTTAGTCAGCAAGGTCCCTTTCAAAAGAGAAACATGGAAAACATCTTCTCAGGTTTTACTTAACTTTCTGTTCAAAGGATGGATGTTGAGCCTCAGGGATCAGCTGGTGACATGAAAATCTATCTTCCAAATCACTCGGGTGTTTTTCAGTAATGAGTTCCCACTTCCCTATCCCTGAAAGGCATGGCAAATAGAGTCATAGATCAAAGCAGCACATAGCCGAGTGAGTACAGCTATGGAAGCTAAAATGGCAAGGGCTGCTGTGTGGTAATGAAAAGAGCCATCACTAAAGATTTACTCCAGAATTCAAAACTGTCACTTTCAATTTGAAACAAGGGATCCATTAGCTTAGTGCACTTTTTATTGTTATTGATTTGCAATTTTTTACTTTCTTTTAATTTCAAACTGTCATTGAATGCACAACTGTTTTTTACTTCACAGAATAAGCCTTGATGATTTTGCTTTCAAATAATTATTCTCAAACCACATTTTCTTCCTGCATCAGCTTCTTAATGAGTTTCATTAATATAGGTTTCCATTTACCTTAATTATATTTTGGCAGATTTGCTTTTAGCCACGTCTCACCTTACCACAGTAGTGTTTTGTTACATCCTCTGGTTAAGCCAGAGTGGCCCTGAACAATTACTACTTCTACTAAAGTGTGTGTGCAAGCAGGGGGCTAACGTTCATGGCTACTTTTATTCATACCTGATCAAAGAAGCCAAACAACCTCCCATCTAACTTAAGCAAATTGCAAGGAAATCAGCTACTGTCCCCCTTGGTAAGGAGAAACTATTCAAAACAATACAACTGAAAGTGGCAGAGGAATTCCAGAATTGCAAGTCCCAAATATAAAAATTATGACAATAATTTGAGACAAATGTCATAGTGAATTATATTTACACAGAACCGTGAATTATATTTACACAGAACCCTACCAGACAGCTATAACTCTGATATTTGATTGACACCCTTGTCCTGGTAAATTCAGCCAGCAAAACAAGACATATTTTTATCTCAATCCAGTGAAGGCCTCACATGTACACCTAAATTTCAATGAAAAACTAATATCAGGAAGTTATTTGTATTAACTTAAATACATTCATATTAAATTAAATACATGCTTACGGACTTCACTGGAGCAGGATCATAGCCCCCTGAAAGACTGAAGCCAATGTTGCTAAACCTTAATCTGAGAAATAAATTTAGCATAGCTTGAGATTAGGATATGGACACTTTAAATGGGTTATGCCCGTTTACTAGCATTAATAATACTAGAATGATATTAATATCATCACAGAATCACAAAATGTGTGGGAGTGACCACAGTAGGTCATCTGGTCCAACCTCCATGCTCAGCCAGGGTCATCCTAGAGTGCATGTCACAGGACTCTGTCCAGACAGTTCTAGAATATCTTCAGTGAGGGGGATTCCACAGCCCCTCTGGGCAATCTGTTCCAGTGCTCCTCAGTCACAGTAAAGTTCTTCCTCATGTGTACTTGAACTTCCTGTTCCTCACTTTCTGCCCACTGTCTCTTATCCTATTGCTTGGCATCACTGAGAACGGCCTGGCTCCATCCCCTGACACCCTCCCTCCAGATACTGAAATTGATGAGGTCCCCTCTCAGTCTTTTCTTGAAACTGAACAGGCTCCCTTAACCTTTCCTTGTAAGAGAGATGCTCCTGTTCCTAAATCACTTTTGTTGCCCCTCACTGAACTTGGTGTAGGAGCTCCAAATCTCTCTTGTCCTGAGGAGCCCAGAACTGGACACAGAATTCCAGATGTGCCTCACCAGGGCTGAGTAGAGGGGCAGGATCATTTCCCTTGGCCTGCTGGTACTGCTGCTCCAAATGCACCCCAGGATCCCACTGGCCTTCTTGGCCACTGCTGCTCATGGACAGCTTGTTTTCCACCAGGACCCCCGGTCCTTCTCCACAGAGCTGCTTTCCAAGAGCTCAGCCCCAGCCTGTGCTGCTGCAGGGGGCTGTTCCTGCCCAGGAGCAGGACCTGCACCTGCCTTTGTTGAATTGCAGAAGGTCCCTCTCTGCCCATCTCTCCAGCCTGTCCAGGCCCTTCTGAAGGGTTGCACAGCTCTCTGGGGTATGAGCCACTCCTCCTGGCTTTGTGTCTGCAGGGAACTCTGCCCCTTCCTCCAAGTCAGTGATGAATTCTTTAAACACCAGTGGGCCCAGTATGGAGCCCTGGTGGACAGTACCAATGACACGGGTCCCACCATACCCTGTGCTGTTGATTATGTCTTTCTGGGACCTGCCACTCAGCCAGTTCTCAATCCACCTCACTGTTCACTCATCCAGTCCATCCTTCCTGAGTTTGCCTACAAGAATGTTGGGAAAGACACTGTCAACAGCTTGGATAAAGCTGAGACTGACAATATCCACTTCTCTCCCCCATCATCCATCTAGATAGTTGTTTCACTTTTCACTGTAGAAGGAATTCAGATTGATCATGCATGATTCAATTTTAATGAATTCATACTGACTACTCCTGATCATCTTCTTGTAATCCCTGTGGTTAGAGATGGCCTCCAGAATGAGCTGGTCATTAGGGACTGAGCTGAGACTGACTGACCAGTGGTTCCCTGGATCCTCCTTCTTGCTATTTTTGAAGACTGGGGAAACTTTTGCTTTCTTGCAAAACATGTCTCAAACATGTCTCTCCATCACCATGACCTTTCAAAGATGACCCTGTGTCCTCATCCCTGTGTCCACTAGTTTTCCCAGCAGTAATGGATACATCCCTTGGGGCCCATGGACTTGTAGATGACAAATTTCCTAGGTGTCCTCTAACCCAATCCTCTTTGACCAAGGGAAAGTCTTCTAACATTCCTTTACCCTTCTAGGTAAGAGATTCCCAGGGGCTGTTTTTGTCAATGAAGACCAATGCAAAGAAGTATTTCAGTAATTGTGCCTCCTCTGCATCCTTGATAACCAGGACCCTGCCTGCATTTAGCATATTCACCCTGGTGATAATGGGTCCACATTATCCTTAGTTTTCCTTTTCTTATTGGTGTTTTTAAAGCAGCCCTTCTTGCTGTCCATGACACCCTTGACCTGATTTAATTCCAGATGGGCCTTGGGCTTATCCCCATTTCTACTTTCTCTGAAAACATTTCTAAATTCATCCTAGTGGCCCCACTGTGTTTCCAACTCCTGTGTATTTCCTCCTCCTACTTGAGGAATGACAGAGGTTCTCTAGTCACCCATGGAGGTCTTTTCTCCCCTTTGCCCAATTTCTTGCTTATTAGAATGCATTGTTCTTAAGCCTGGAGGAAGTGATCCTTGAATATCAACCAACCTTGAATATATCTTGGACTCCTCTTCCCACATGTTCCCATGTGATTATTCCAAGAAAATCCCTGAAGAAGATAAAGTTAGCTCTTCTGAAGACCATGGCTGCACTCTTACTCATTTCCCTGCTTCCTCCTCACCATATAGTGAAGTCCACCATCTCATGGTACCTACAGCTGAGGCTCCTCCCAACCTTTATATTAGTAAATTCTGTTTCTTGTAAATATATTTTATGACATAGTGATATATGAATCTTTTTCCTTTAAAGCTCAACTAACAAGCCAAACCCAAAAGCGTTTTGCAATTTTGTATCTCTTTCATAATATGCCTGCAGCACCATGTTTTTTTTGTCACGGCCAAAAGTCCAAACAGTTAAGCAGAACAGTTTGGATTTGCTTCCAAAGTTCTCTTGTACTGGGTTTCTGTAGCTGAAAGTGCTTGGATACAGAAATTCCTGCCAACAAATGCAAAATACTTCATCTGCAGATAACTTAGTTGATCTGCAAATTCTGTAGTCCATGTTCTTCCAATAAACAGCTTTTACACTGATAAGATAGATACAACTTGACACCTAAAAAATTACCTGGTGCTGACCACAAATAAAAGTTCTAGTTTAGAATTTCTGGATTCCTGACCCTGAAAAACCATAAAAGTTCCCATCCCTGGAATTGTTCAAGGTCAGGTTGGACAGGGCTCTGAGCAACATGATCTAGCTAAAGATATTCCTGCTCACTGCAGTACAGTTGGGCCAGATGACCTCTAAAAGTTACTTCAAACCCAAACCATTCTAGGATTCTATGAAACTCACTGACATAGAGCTTCAGACTTAAAATATTTTACTGTATTCCTGTCTTTTACCTTATTTAGAAACTTAACTGAAACACGAATATTCAGGTTCACTTTATAAACCACAAAAGAGAGATACTTAAGCAGATCTCAAAAAATGATTTTATAAAATGAATTCTCCCCAAAAAAATGCCATTAGATCTTTCCCTCAGAAAGGGTAACAGTTATTTTTCTAAAGACTGTGATTCTGTAAAAGAACAAACAAACAAATACAAGAAAGTATTATAATAGTACCTGGTTTTGTCAAATAAGTAACATTTCTCTGTTGTAATATAACCCTTATTCAACAGTATACTTTTATTTTCTGATTGCAATCAATTTTCAATGATATTTAGGACTCAGGATGACTGCATTTTTCAATTTCTCTAGCATGAAAATTTTCGCCAGTTTTAGACATTTAGGCCATACCAAACTATCCTCTGATTATGTTTACTTTCTTCATGCTCTCTCTCACTTCATTGTAATCTGTATTTTAGATGAGGAACTACATTTGAGCATAGATATTTTAATGGCAGCAGATCAAATACAATCAGCTACGTAAGTTTTCTTATTATTAGTTCTCTGGTAAACTAGAATAATTAAGGTAGACAATCTTTCATGAAAATATTCCAATTAGGAATTAAATGAGGACTGCTGAATTTTTGCACAGAGTTTTCTCATATGATTCATTTGATAAATTATTTTTTCTGTCTTTCATTTTCAGCACTTCCTTTTAACATAACTAAACCACAAACAAAAGGAATCTTAGATTAAAAACAATCATTAGGAATGCACATTTTATAAATAACTGAGCCAGTGAGGTGAAATGCATTATACAAAGAATTATTTTACAAAAATATGCATATTGCCCTCTGATTTAGCAGAAAGCTTACAAAGAACTAAATAAAAGGTCCTGTCTCAAAGCATTTGTGTTTTTTTCAAAGCTGAAAATTGAATTCACTTCTGTGAAAAATTACAAAAGTACAACAAAGCAAGGAAGATGCCTCAAATTTTCCCAAATTAAATTTTTTTCCTCTCTCAAGTATTAGTTCAAAATCCCAGACACAGGAAATGCCTGGGATCTCTCCTAATCAGAAAACTGAAGATGAATCAAATGGCAAAGCTGGCAAAAATCTTAGGCCTTGATACTTCAGTTCTAATTCAACAGAGTTAAAAAAAAAAAACAAAACAAAAAAAATCCAAACACAAACAAAAAAGTATTAGTTAACTGAGTAATTAATGCCTCTGTATACTAAGGATGTTCAGGTATCTTTTGCTTTGTATGCCAGTTAAGGTATTACCCGCCTATGTAAAATGATACAGTTCAGCAAGCCATATGCATTCACTGATTAGTAAATATACCCCTGATGATTCTCTCTAATGCTTTCTAGTGCCCAAATTTTCTTCTGAATTTCTTCACACTTTTTGCTCTTAGTACCACAAACAGATTTTCCAGAAATACATCCTCTGCCAGTTATGAAACAGCATTCAGGAAATTCCAACATACTCTAGTAAATTAAAAAAATTTTTCCAAAACCCTCAGATATTTGGCTAATCTTGGCTCACACAACATAAAGTTCATCATGGACTGGAAACATGGATCCTTCCCCTGCAATATCAGAGACTCATGTACCAGAACTTTTGCTTCTACACTCAGAGCAAACGCATGAACCACCTTCAAAGACACAGACCAGAAACGAAATGTATACAGACTTATTAGAGGAGCCTAATTTTATGGAGCATTATAGGTTCTGCCCACTAAGGAAACCCTTTTTGTGCCCTAAACTTTTCTAATACACAGATAACCAAATTTTCCTAGCAGATGACCTAAAATGAAATTAAACTTAGACTAATTGTTTTTGACTTGTATTTAACTTTCTTACTGTTAATGGCCAGGATTATTGCACATTTCATTTCATTTAAACTTGACCCTGTGAAGCAGCTGATACCAAGTGCTTACATGTACAGAAATGGCTTTTTTAGAAAACATGTCAACAGTTGGCAAGTCTGCTTTCTACAAACATTTTACAAATTTCTAAATGCCACTGGTACATAAAGAGATTTTATAGTACAGCTAAAGTCAACTGCCCTACGTTCCCTTTTGGCAGATAATCTGTTCAACGTGCACACACATGCCTTTGTGGAGTGTATTTGACCATCATGAATACGATTTCTACAGCTGCAATTCGTCATTCTAACTTACACTAAAATTCATCATGCAATCTTTGCTGAATTCACAGCTCATTACAAACATTTTATAAAACTTTGTTGGTGGAGGAAAAGCTCCTAAAACAAGAAATGACACAAAACTGACATATATTCTTTTCATCATTCAAAAAATGTGTGCTACGGTGACATTTTTTGCTGCACAGAGGAATAACAGAACTAATACAGACATCCAAAATAACCATTTTGGCAATTGCTTATGTTTTCTTCATCCTTATTAAAAGCAGAATTTCTGCATCAGCAATAAACCAAGATGTTTACACTTTCTTTGCCTTCCCTTTCTGCCTTCCAGCACTGGAAAAGAAATTTCTGTTCATGACACTGTAACTCTTGCGCTGACAAACACAGAGAAGGCAAGCACTGGCTCAAAATCACAGCCCCCAAAGCTCACTGCTTTACAAAGATATGGTTAGGTCTGGGAAGGACAGTGTATGTTAGGTAAAAGAAGGGGACTGGTTTCATATGCTCATCTTACTTTCTCACAGGTCTTCTCAATTACCTCAGTTCTATACAATCTTATTCCTTAGGTACAGATCTGGGAATTAATTATTTTTAAAAGCAGCAATGCTAATAAGATGGACTCTTAGCAGCTATTACCAGCTGCTCTTATGTGGTTTGCACATAAAAGAGGCTGGAATGTATTTTAGGATCAGAAAAGTCTGTTGTATATGTAATTCCTGTTCCTACCTCAGTCTAGATTGTCCTTAAATGGATATTTCCTATTATTATATCAAAAATGCTATTAACTAAACCAAGATATTTGACTTTGTCTACTTTTCTAATGCATACATCATAAAAATTAATTTTTTCAGTTTCAGAAAGCTCTTTAGATGTCTCCTTAATTTTTCTAATATAAAATGTAAATAAAATGTGGATGTGTGTTTCTCTCATTACACAGTGTACAATTAAAGTATGAGCAAAATCCTGAGACCTTAATATTTAACCAAGAGTCATGCATTCACTTCATTCTCTGCAGTAGCTCCTTTCAAATTAATATAATGGAAACATGAACATATATGACTAGGAATTGGCTTTAGGTAAAGATATTCATATAAATCTTTGATTAGTGATAGTCAAAAGTTTAATTTAATGGATAATCTTTCTAAGAAGTATTTAATGTTTCAATTATTGTTACAAATAATACAAAAATAGCTAGTCATGTGCAACATATTACAAAAAACCTATTTTTTATCTTTGAACTGAAATTATTTTAAAGTCTATTTAGTAACAGTTAATGTTTGTTATTCAAAATTATTAATGTTGTATAAAACATATTTACACTGATTAAGTTTTAGAGAAACTAAACTTTCCATCAACTTGGATAGTACCGTGTCACGCAAGGCAAGGGGTACTGCTTGCAGAAGAGGAATACCCATATAAAAATACTCTAAGAGATAAACGGCTAAATCATATCATTTCACCTATCAGCTGATCTCTCTAAATACCATTTTCTGGGAGCATAATAGATGTGTCATCAGAACAACCATTATTTCTTGCTCTGTTTCAACTTTTCATGCAATTTAGGAATTTATTTGAAAAACTCCCCTGCTTTGAACAAAAAAAAAAAAACAAAAAAAAAAAAACAAACCACAAACAAAACCAAAAAAACACAAAACCCTCTGAAATTAAGCATTTCTCATGCATCCATTAAACCTGACATGACAAATGAAAAATTTTCTTGTTAGAGAAAGCCAAACCCATTTAATTTATGCTTAATTTAATTCTTTGTTTTGTAGCCAAACTGAAATTATGTGAAAAAATTATCTGCATAGCTCGACATGTTATTGAGTCAAAATGTGATCAAATGTAAAGCAATCCTTGATTGGGTGCAGTCAATGTGCCAACAGTTGAATACCACACTATAAAATGCTACAGCATAAAAGAGATTTTGGGGGTGAGGGTCATTTCAATTCAGCAGAATAAACCAGTAGTTCATTTTTCAAGAGCAGGAGATAGCTATTTGATAAAATATCATCAAATTTGATAGTAACTGATCAAAATTAACAAACATGTACTTTGCTGCTTGATAGCAAACAAAGCAGATTTATATTCTGTTAAGATCTTCCCTTTAGGATCTCACAAGCTTACAAGTGTGACAAGTATTTGGAAGAAAAGTAAATCCATTTCTAATTTTGACTAATAAAGTAACAGACTAGCAAGTTAAATATTTGTTATACTTGCTACCTCTTGAAAGTGATTCCATGAGAAAAGTAGTAAAAAAGTAGAAAGACATTTTTGGTTGATTTCAACCAAACTTTATGAGTTTTTGAAGTACTGAATCTGTAACTTAAACATAGGAAGAAGTCAAGAAAACATTGCTGGACCTCATAATTTTGAAAACAACTTTTCATATGCAAATTTGATACAAGGTCCTGCTGCAAATAATGGCCTGAAAAGATGGCAAAGATGCTTCAGGGAAAAGATATTTTCTTTATTCATCTCAATGAAGTTGTTCACTTTAACAATCATCTCTAAAACATAAGAGTCAGTTTTAATAAGTTACTTGGGAATATGATACAAAAGTCACAAGCCTATCTTCACACTTCACTGATGCTAAGAATAAGAACCTAGCAGAATACACAGAAACTTGTTTGCACTTAAAGTACTGCATTATCTGCAACTTCAAATGGTGAGGGTTTAAAGGCAGCTTTACGTTGTAAAGGCAGTTTTACTTGAGTAGAATAAATTTTGCATAGGAAAGTCCTGGGGAGGCATAACTCATTGCAGCTCTATTTCAGTAACTGCTTCAGAGAGCAGATTAGCTATCTTCAGAAACTTGTCTAGTTTGGAAAACAGCTACATCCACTCAGAATCTGGCATACTGTCTGAACATCTGTATTTTTCTGATGTCATAAGGGTATTGATTGTTATTGAAATGTCAGTCTTTCCAATGTGACTTTTTCTTAATTATTTTTAGATACTCAGAGCCCCTAAACCATTGAATTCCATCACCAGAAAATGAACTATAAGCATCATTACAGCTTATAAGCTTGCTGTCAAACCAGACCAACGCATGTATTTTAATTCTTTTCATTTGAGCATTTAAATCTTCTTTATTAGTAGATGCTCAATATGTCAAATTAAAATGTTTTATTTTTCTATTTGGAATAATTATAGATTTGTACATTTGATAATCGAGTAAAAGTAAAGATTAAATCAATAGGAAACTTCAAAAGTATATAGAAGATTCTCAATTGAGTTAACTAGTGGGTTTTTTTGTGAATAAGACTCTGAAGAAGTAGTTGAGGAATATTCAGAATATTGTCCTGACTATAACAGAAGTAATAAGAACTAGCAGGTACTCCTGTTTCTAGGCTCTTCCCTTGTTATTTGGATTTTCATGTTAAATTAGTATATTCACAAAACTATAAAATTATCAGGCATTGAAAAAAACCATTAGGGAGAAGCTCTGAAAAGTCTGAGGAAGTTTACTTTCTTTCAGTAAACATGTTGGTTTCCTGCCAAACAATTAAAAGTCTCTGTTCAGTTGTAAAGAAAATTGGTCCAAGTAGAGAGGAAATGATCATCCTCTAGACTCTTTGCTAGTCAGAGGAAAACTCAGAAATATACTGCTTCATAGCTCACTGATCCCAACACTAAAACATGACCAACAGAAAAAGACATGACAATCTGGATAAATAAACATGATCACGTATCCTGGGATTTTTTGATGGGTATATATTTCTCTTTGAAAAGGAAGGGCTTTATCTCTGTGGACACACATTGGTAGCCAGAAGAAAAGTCAAGACATTCTAATATATTTTAAGTAAAACAGAACAGCAGTATAGACTGGAAATATTCCTTGTCTTAGGGAGGTCTGTAGCCTTGGAGCCCTGAGCCCCTAAGAAACTGGTCCATGCCACCCCTGATTGTGCTTTCAGTCTACACAAATTTTATTAGAAAACTGCTTTGAGATTGCTTTCTTAAAATTAACACTGACACAGAAAGGCCCCACATATGCTAACTACTATACCATTTGTCTTTCATTAAAATGAAAATTAATTAGATATAATGATCAAATTCACCAATCATTTTGGAGAAGGAAGATTATTTGAAAAGAGCTTTACATCATTAGTAATGCTGACAAGTCTTATTGTCTTAGCATATTTTGTTATGCTGGGTTTATCTTTAAAACACTAGTCCAAGAATGAATCTGTTTTGCAAAATTGTAATTTTCATGCTTTTCTCAGTAACCAGATTTTAATGCTGCCTGTATAAAAAGATGAAAGAAAATAAAAAACACCGAACCATTACAAAGAATTCCCCCTAAAAAACCAAAGAGCCAAGCAACCAAAACAATCACAAAATTCAGAAAATAAGAGAATGGAGGTTTTTAGGATCTAATTCAGGGTTTTAAAGGCTTTAAATAGTGAGAATGTTCAATTGTGCTAATTCAGTTGAGCACAGACTGTAATGTTCTGCATACTCAAATAACATCTAAAGAATAAAATGCTATCTTATGCCAGGAAGCAGTTCTTGAAACAGTTTAATATATGTTCTGACATGTTTAATTACTGGAATATTTTGCCACTGTATCCTAGAATCAAAAGTGGTTTTTTGCATAAATTATCACAAAGAACATAGTTTGTTGTAGCTTATTTTTCAGCAGTGAATTAATTCCTATATCTCTAAGTTAGCTTCATTAAACTAATTGACTGAGCTGGAACCACTCACAGTAGTTAAGGTTTGCAGAATTGCGAGTATTAGCTATACTGGAAAAGTTGAGAATAATGCAAGTATTTCTGCCTATAGTGAATAAAACTACCGAGTTATTTGATTTATGATGCATCAAACTAATAAATTAGTTAAAAACCTCTAACTGGCATAGCTTTTATAATGACAGCGCATGCAGGAAAAGAATATCAAGATTTATATTTTCTCAGCTTTCTGAAAAAAATCAGTAAGTGTATTTGTGACAACTCCATTTTCTTATCTAAAACCAACAACAAGACAGATGTATTTCTACTCAGATCCATTACTAACAAGGAGGAAAGATGGTCTTGTGCTTGTGGTCCACTCCTAAATCTCCTCTCTTTTGGACTACTCATGCAACCTTAAGCAAGTGACTTCATTACAGGGGGGCTCGGTTTCCTCAAATCCTCTCCATATTAAAACTGTAATTTGCTTCTGCAAGAATTTTGCTGGATTTGGAGGTTGAACATTACAGAGTAACATCAATATAATTCAACTGTTCAATATATCTACTCTAAATACTGGGTTTTCAAAAGGTCTAAGAGACTAGTAGTTATAATGCAATAAAAAATTAATCATAAATAATAAAATAAAAGAAATATAGTGTTAAGGCCTGTCCACTCAAGTTTTGCCTCAGTTATTTCTAAGTAAACAGATAAGTAAACAGATGCAATAGTATTTTATTAAATCATAACTTCATTATGAGGATAAATTTACTGACGTTGGGTGACACACTCCAGAATATGAAGTAGGAAAGAAATCACAGAAATGTCAGCCCCTTCACTGATAAGCCAGTTTTTATGAACAGATTTTCTTTCAAGGTTTAATTTTAATTACCAATAAATCAGACTTGAGATTTTCCATCAAAATTCACTACTTTGACATCATCATTTGCTCATGTAGCTATAAACACAAAATGGATATCGCAGTTATGGGGTGAGACAAACCTTGCCACCATTTGAAGCAGTCTGCCATGCACAAGGATAAATAGGAGATGTCAACCAAAAATCAGAAAAGCCCTTCTCTGATTCTTCTTTAGAGTTATATCCTTGACAACAACCAGCTTCTAAAGAAATGTCATCACAACCTAGTGACAATGCCTCTGCCATTTGTTACTTTCATTTTGAAGGACTTGTGAGGGCCATCAGTAGGAAATCACCTTTCTTTGTTTGCCAAAACTGCTTTAGATCCTCTGTATGTACCTTTATGTCTCCTTCTTCTTGTATGACTAATTCATGATCTGTCTCCTTCAGAGGCAGTTCCAGCCTCATTAAAACTGACTCCTGTTGCCTTGGCTGAGTGTGGCTTCAATGGCAAAGCAACATCTGAGGGCACTGGTTGACCTGAAACTTACTCTTTAACTCCAGCCCAATCAGCTGTCAGAATTTTATCAAAAATGTGACATATTGTAAGAAGGGCAAGCTTTATCCACACTACTTAATTAGATATGTTTTAATAAAGACATGACCTACTGCCTCTCTTCTCACCTGCAAGCACTATAATTAAAGTTTCTCTAACAGAACAGCAAGCTATTTTAGTTCTCTTGCCATTTAAAGAAATTGAATACAATTCTGCAAGAACTTGAGAAGTGGAAAAGGAAAATATGTCAATCCTAGTACTATGATAGATCTCTATTTTTTTCTTTGTGGATGCACAGTTTTTAAACACTTCAAACAGTAAATAAACAAAGGTAGCAGGTATTCTAGAAGTTCTGGTTGGCATCTTGGTCTTTTCTTCTAGTCAGTAGGAATGTTTGTTGTGTAGAAGCATTGAAAATCAACACACATTTGTTTATTTAGCCACATATGGGTACTCAGGGTCCTTTGCATCAAAACCATCTGGACTTTCACAAGTTGTAAACACATAATGCCTCTTATTTACGTCAATGCATGTGTAAAAAAAATATAAAAATCATAAACATGATTCAGTGATGGTTTTAGGTATTAATCTATGTGTATGGATCCGTTTGAACTAACAAAACAACTAACATGAAAAAAAAAAACAAAGCAAACCTGGAAATGAATATGAATTTTATCTAAATGGAGGGAAACCCAACTACCTCACTTTGTAGTGTTTCTATTCCAGGAAATAACTACCAGTGAATAACATTAAGAAAATATGAAATGTTGCAAAACTCATGTTCCAACTTTGAAAATTATAAAAGAAATAAATTCTCAAAATTTATTTCATTTACCAAATTCCACACATGTTTGATAAATCCTTAAAATGCCACACTGGAAGAATAATCCATCCAAAAACACAGACAAAGCAAAATGAATGAGCAACCTTATCCTAAAACTGAGAATCTCTGTTGTTTATAGTTGATATGCAGGAGAACTAAATTATGTATATGTGTCCACAAGCATAAAGAGTAAAGCAAAATCTAATATCTCTAGTATAGGAGGCTAATAAGTTTAATTACAGACAGGTCTTAGTTTTATTCTTAGTGTTATTTGAGGCAACTAAGAGTCAATGGGTTTCAAAGAAAGAACTTGAACCTAATGCCCATTTACTGACATGCTACATGAAAGACAATGACGAGATCAAGACAACCAAAAAAAACCATGTTATGAAAAGCCTCAGGCAGGTTGATACTCTCAGCACGTTCAAGAAAAACATCCGTAAATCAACGAGTGAAGGTGTTTCAAATGAAGTGCTGTAAGACAATCTGCCTTGCAGACTGTGCCGAAAGGCTCAGCACAGAGCCAGCATTCACAGCAGCAATGTGCCCCTTTAAGCAACAGTTCCTGCTAACTGAAATACTTCATGGATAGTAAGCTTAAAATCTCACATGTAAATGAACTACTGAGAGTTTCATCACATTTCTGAGCATAAAACCCAATCTTATCCAGATGTACCAACAGACGAAAAAATGTACTTCTTATGGTTAAATAAGTGTAACTGAACTTACTGACCTGTAAAGATCAGTGGAAAATGGAATATTGCTGGTCAGAAAGTGACCTCAAGTAAGAATAAGCAGGTTTAATGAAAAAAGTAATTATGAAACCTTAAAGCGTAGACTAGAAATTGTCTTTGAGACAAAGGAAATCGTATTTTTAGACTACTCTGCCCTGGAAAAGTTTTAATTCAAAATTATCTCTGTAATGGGAAGTCAAACTTCTAGACAGCAAACAGTGATCTTGAATCTGTACTTTGTGACAGCAAGTAAAACAAACGTGACAGCAAATGAAACAAATAGCTGTTATTCAGTTTAGAGAGGACACAACTGAGGGATGTAAAAGACCACTGTAAAGAGATTAAACTACTCTCTATTAAGCATTCTGGGTAGCTCAAAAAGAAATATTACCCAATTATCACAAAGACAACACATTTTAGGGTAATTTCTACAAGCAAGCATTAGAACACATCACCAATGGATCAGTAATGTTGTAAAATTCAGTTAGATTATGTTTCAGGAAGTGTACACTGCAGATGTTGTCTTCTGGAGGACAAGGACATAGAAATATCCAAAGATGGGCTGGAGGACCTCCTCATATCCTTCTGTACATTTTGTACATCATTTTCTGGTGCTTAAAATCTTATTTAAATGGTAATTTTTATTTGACTATACATCATTTTTAGCAGTCTCAGACAGAAAGAGAAATTTGGAATCCTCAACAGTGCAGGTTTTTTCCTCTCTCTTCTTCTCTGTTACTCTACTCTCTTACAAGAGGCCCCTCATTTCTAATGAAATTATACTATTAATTCTAAAAAGTATACATTTCTTTTAGCAACCTTGTCCTCTAAAAAAAAAAATACAGCTTTTAAGTAATGGTTTCACTTCATCACTCTCTGAAAATGGTGTAAGAAATTCAGGATTTCAGCTTTATTTTATCTTAGATTCACTTAGTCCAATTATAATAGCAAATGGGCTGAAACATTAAATGCAGAGTTTGTGTACAAAATCCATTGAGATATATATGAAGTATGGCTGCCTGTAACCTTCCATGCTAACTATGCTGTTCTCCACTTCTCATGAGAGAGAAGCACTTGCATTACTGTACTATTGCTATTGATTTATTTTCAGTAATATCCCTGCTAAGTATTTGACAGCATTGTAAGAGGAAAGAAACACAGCTTCTTCTACAAGTAATGAAAACAGTGAGACATCCCCAGTAATGAAGAGCAGTAACATTACTTTTCAAAAGTGTTCAGTGGAAACCTATCCAAAGCATGAACCATCCCTGCAAAAGTTTCTGCCCCATGAAACAGCTGGATGCACACATGAGTTTATCTCAGAATAATGCTTTTCAAAGGACAAAATATAACACAGAGCAAAACCAGCACCATTTCAAAGGGTTCTCCCACTCCAGGAGCAACAACACTGGCCTCTAAATAGCAAAATACACAATAGGAATGTTCCCACTCAATCCCTCCTGGGATAACACAATTTACTATGCTAGACAAAGATACTAGTTCAGATTCTGAATGATTCAATCCATTTTAGAATAGGCAAGTAGAGAGTTATGTGAATTCATATTTGTATATAGTGTTATTTTAAGGAAGTCCAGACCTCAAAGCATATCCAGAAGACACAAGTCATGTTGGCTGTAAAAATCTAAATCAAATTTGAATCTAAAATCAACCTTCAGCAAAGCTAACAATTGCTGTGTTACACAGCTTGTATAGTATTTTTTCTTGGTAAAATGCATGGTCTAGTCAGTATCACAGGTCAAAATAGGCATTCTTTTACTGAGCTGCCTCCTGCACTTGCTCCTTGCCTCCTACTTGGTCCCTTGCAAAGCAAAATAAAATCAATCCTTCCAAATAACTGTAGTTAGAATTTTAACTAAATGAAACTGTCAGATGTTTGCCTTGCAATTATCCACCTTTTCATTCATCATCTTTCTTGAACATTGGGCTGTCAGCTATGAGTCCCTGAAGTATTTCAATCACTATTTAGAGCAGCAACTTGTGGAAACTCACATTTTGGTGTTTGATCTAGCCTCCTAGATACAATTTGTTGTGAGGGGTCATCCTTTATCACCAAGGTTTCCTCTAGTGTGATGAGTTAGGGTGCATGACTGAATTAACTACAACCCATTAATTCTTTAAAGTAACCTTGAGATTTCACACCTACATACAATAATAGAAAAACATTGGCGTCAAGGTGGTCTCATCTTCTTTACCTATTTTTAAACTCTAAATGACAGTGGTGGGGTGACCCTGACTGCATGAAAGGTGCCCAACAAGCTTTTCTATCACTCCCCTTCCCCACCTAGACAGGAGACAGTAAATATAACAAAAGACTCATGAGTCAAGCTAAGGACAAGGGAGATCACTCACAATTACTATCACGGGAAAGACAGACTCACCTCAGAGAATAAATTTAATTTATTAATTTAATTTATTGCCAATGAAGTCACTGCAGGATAATGAGAAATAAAAACTAAACCTTCAAACAACTTCCTCTCACTCCCTGCTTGCTCCTGGGCTCAGTCTCACTCCCACAATTTTCTCTCCATCTTCCCATGAGAATGGCACAGAGGCTCAGAGAAGGGGGATTACAGTCAGTTCATCACATCTCCCCTCATCCCTCCTCCTCAGAGGGAGGACTCACACTCTTCCCCTGCTTCAGCATGGGATACATCCCATTGGATACAATTCTCCATGAACTTCTCCAACATGACTCCTTCCCACAGGCTGCAGCTCATGAACTGCTCTAACATGGCTTTTCTCCCCAGGAAAGGGAAAAGTCCTTCAGGACCAGGCGGCTCCAGCCTGAGTTCCCTGTGGAGTCACAAATCCTGCAGGAGCCTGCCCCAGTGTGGGTCTATCCCACAAATCCACAGGTGCTGCCAGGAGACCGCACTGAAGTGCGGGCTTCCCACGGGGTAACAGCCTCCTTTGGAAATCCACCTCTTCCAGCATGGGTTCCTCCATGGACTGAAAGTAGATATTTGCCTCACCACGGACCCCCATGGGCTGCAGGGGCACAGCCTGGCTCAACACAGGCTGCTCCACAGGCTGCAGAGGAATCTCTGCTCTGGAACACCTCCTGCCTCTCTTTCTGCACTGACCTTGGTGTCTGCAGGGCTGTTTTTCTCACATTAGTCTCACTCTGGCTGCTGTTCTGCAACAGGGATTTCTCTCGCTATTTTTGAATAAGGTATCACAGGGGTACTATTACTATTGCTGATGGGCTCAGCTTTAGTCAGCGTCTCTAAAGGTTCCCGCAGCTTCTTACTGAAGCTGCCCCTGTACTCTCCAACCTCAAAAGTTGCCGCTCAAACCCAATACAATGATTCTCATCTTTAATTTCTATCAGATTAGCCATCAAGACCAGGCAGATAGTATTTGTTTTCCCTAGTGTACACTCTGTTGTTTAGCACATTCACTGAAACATAGAAGAATAGCAAGTAGTTCAGCTTGCAAGACCTTCAGGCAAAGCATGAGCTCTCTCTGTACAGTGATTAGTTCTGATAACAGGCCATAGACCCCCAGTACTGTATCATTGTTAACAGTGTGCAGTATTGAGCAACCTTTAAATATTGCTACAAAGCAAACAGTTTCAGGTAGAAGGCACAAAAGGTACTCTGATATCATTCTCTTATTTGTATTTTCTAATACATAGATTCATGTGCCATTTAAAGTAATGAGTTGCTTTCATTTATGGGATACATTCAATAGGAATCTATCAGCTTCTATCACAGAAAATATCTTCTATCCATGAAAACTACTAACCAGAGAGTATTTTCATTATACTTAGAAAACCCTCCTTTCCTTAACAGTCATATAACCCAGAGAAAAAATTAGAACAAGAGTGACAAATGTAGCATGTCAGGCCATGTTTTTCAGCATCAGACACACTGCCACTCATAACTAATCCCAGCTATGGAAAAGCGGGCCTCCTTAGCCACTATGAACATGTCCCGTGTCCCTGTCAGGTATGGCCAGTTTCTTGCTGATGGGCTGTCCTATCAAGGTACCCTCTGGAAAGTAAAAATTGCTTTTCTTTCACTGTATTTGAATGAAGATACAATAAGACATATTTTTAGCTCACAACAAGAAGCAGCTACTTTTATCCACTACATCATCCACTGTTTTATCTTGGAAAACTAAATACACTTGAAAAGAGGCAAGTTTCATGGAACAAGTTAAGCACATTGTACTACATTTCCATGCATGGATTTTTTTACCATGCATATTTCACCTATTTTTAACTTTCTTTTTTAAATCTGATAGCATTATTTACTAATTTCTGGTGGATAACATGTATGTATATCCTGGCATCATAACTGATAACATCTTAATATATTTCAAAACATTAGTGGCAAAAGTTCCTGCTGTCATACTTCTTAAGAAGAAAACTTTCTAAGAATAGCAGAAAAATTGTAGATTTATCTTCTATCTCTGAGCTAGACTCCACATAGAGAGCATAACACCCCTTTGAAAGAGACAGTGAGAACTACCAGCATTTCTTGACAATTGTCAATTTTGATAAATACAAGAAAGATGACATACTACAGTGGACAGAGTCAGAATTGTAGTGGTAAAGATGGCATACACTGATGAAAGGGAGATCAGAAATTATTACAAAGACACAAAAAGATAAGAAATATCTAAAAGGGTTTTAATAACAATATTAAAAAGTTTCTTAGATTAGGTTTTATTGTAGACACAAATACCTGTAATGTAACTAAAAGTAGCAATCCCAGCATTATTAAAATATATATGGGGATTGAACATTGATTGAACATAACTTGGGTTTTTTTCCAAAAGGAAAGTGAGAATTAGGAAATATAGAAATCTATATTTTATTTCAATATATGATTTAATAAATAAATAGGTTGAATTTATTCCTCCAAGAAGTGGAACTACATAAATTTCTTCACAAGCCTCTCCCATATCTAAATTCTGAGGCAGGATATGTCCAATTGGGCTTCTGAACACAGTTTGGCAACTGAGAATATCAAGTACATGATATTATATCTTCATAAATATATTAAACTTGTGCTGACTTGCCAGCTTTTGATTTTCTGTTGAACTGTGTGTGACTCTACACAAACTGCAAATACATCATTTCTTACATGCTTGTTTAAGTGAAACAATAGGTAACCTCAGAAGTTATCACTGTCAGTGATTGGCTGGGGTAATGTATGAAAATTGACATCCTTAACAGTAAGATATATAGAAAAATGGAGGAAGAAGACTCATTGATTTGACCAAGACCAGGTAATGTAAAGCAGTAAAAGTTGGTTAGCTTTGTTATATATTTAAGCTGGATGTTTAAGGTCTTCATTTATCTTTTCACAAATCTTTCACTTTTTGGGTAAACTAGAGATAATTTTTTTTAAATTACCATATAACCATATGCCACTTGCTATTATACCACAAAAATCATCTAAAATGAAGCAATTAGACCAAGTAAAACCTTTATCTTGAATTTTCCCATCAATATCTTTCTCTCACAGACCTATCTCCTACAATTATTTCAAATGTAAACAAAGTCCTAAAGTCAAGATACACTTGAGTTGCAGTCTAGTTTTGCAGATGCAGTAAAGTTTAAGAGATCAGAAGGTATTTTGCTTCTACAGGATTTGCAACTACACTCAAATCCTTTAGAGCTATTTCAAGCCCTAGCTGTTTCTGCTCCCTTCTAGAGCAGAATAATCTCAAATGGTTTTCCCAGGGAGAGTGAGGAGAAAGAAGTAGATTACTGAAGCCACTTAGAGACATTATCACCACCTTCCCAAACAGAGTAATTCAGCAGGATGATAGGCCTCTATTCCATTGCACCTCCAGTGTGTCCTTTGAGAAAGAAGGAGAGATTGCATTTTCTGTAAAATATACTTTTTTGTAAGAGATAAGTGAGAGAGGTGTTAGGCCATTTGGAGGGTTCTGAAAGCAGTGTTATACATTGAGTCAAAGAAGGAAAACTTGACCCTCCAATGACCCTAATGCTTACTCTAATCAGTGTAATAATATTCAGCACAATTCACCTGCTAAAACATCAGGCAGAGCAATGAAAAGAACAGATTTTCTTAATGTCACTCTGGTGATTGGTCTATCTTGTAATTCCTTTTGACACTAAAATGAACAGATTAAGCAGCAGGAAATGACACAGCTGCCAAATTCCAAACACTTGCTGCCCATTTCATCTGGATTGCTATACCCCTCCTGAATCACAAATCTACAATATATGAAATGAATCTCTGATTATAATTTTGGTTTTACCTGATATGCTACTATGTTGTTGGGACTTTTTTCCCTAAAGGAAAACAAAACCTTTAGCAAAATAAAGAATCACTCATGCAGGAATTTTAGGGTCAATGTCCAAACAGATCTCAGATCCCTTTTCTCTACAAAATTATCTCCAGGGAAAATCCTCTCTAGTTACTAGTAGTACAAGGTCTAAAAGGTGCAGCTAATCAGTGCCCATTCAGCTTGATAAATTTATGATATATATACCATTTAACTGAAAAGGAAGCAGTAAGAAAAGACTCCTATTATTGCTGTGTTCTCCAAAGCAAAATAATGCTGTGGCTAAAATAAGAATTTAATTCTCTGCAAAACTGTATTTATAGAGTTTACTATCAAAATAACTTTCAGATAATAGACTAGAAGAGATCCAGTGGGATTGATAGTAATTGAGTATAAAGAAGGCAAACCAATCATCAATACCAAATTATGGTACACCTGTACATTTAGTGGGGGAAAAAATTAAATAATATTTTTCTAGTGTGCTTTTATATATATCTCAGGATCTATGATAGAAATAATTTTTTTACAACAATTGTATTAAACACAATAGAGAGAAAAGATTTTTATCAACAACAGAGAGTCTATTTTTTCTCGATATGCTTTGCACTATCTGCTAAGTTTAAAATGCACCTTGCATCTCTAAGTCATATTCTATAACACATTCCCATTTAGCATGCCTCTTGGCAGGCTGGCCAGACTTCTCCTTGGACAGCATCTCCTTTATTTCAGCTTGAAATCTTGTGACCTATCTTTTACACCATTCCAATACACACCTCACACTTTGAGTTCATCCACAACATACATCCATAGTGCTTAGATTTCCAGGCTGAACAACAGAAGAACAGCACTGATTAGAGGAGGCTGCAAAAAACAGTGGAGATGATATTCAGCGAAAGAAATTTTTCACTGAAAGTAAGCAGTTTTTCACTGCTGGAATATTTTAACTTCCCACTTACTCCACACAACCCAAAGATTTCTGTTGACTTTTGCTCACTAGAGTTTCTGTCAGTCCTAGCATCATAGGACTGAAGATTGGTACTGAAATGTCAGAGAAGCTAGTAGTAAAAACAGTAGTGACAGCATGGGAGGCAGTAAGATTTTCACTGCTTCAAACTCATTTTATGTCCTATAGTAAAAGCATGAAGAAAACATGAGGTAAAGTGATAGTTTGTGTGCAATTACATAGAAGAAATTAAATTTAGAGGCAATAGGTATGCATTTTTCATAGAAAGCACAGGGTATAAGTTTAAAATAAGGGATATTTCTTATAATTTTTTGTTTAAAATCAAAGAAAATAGCTTACGGGAGAGGAAATAATTGTATTATTTTTTGTATTTTTAATCTATCCAACTATCTGTTAGGAAAATTAACACTACCCTAGAATACACCAAGGGAAGGCGCAATAGTATTTTATCTTGGTGACTGTAAACTGTTTGATTCTACGTACATGCTCCTCTTTACCTTCTAAACATCATCATTACTAAATAGCCTTTAAGGTCCCTCCCAACCCAAACCATTCCATGATATTCATGGGGTTTTTTGGGGTCTGGGTTTGGTTTTCTTTGGTTTTTTTGGGTTTTAGTTTTGATTGTTTGTTTGTTTGTTTTTGGTTGGTTGGTTGTTGGTTTGTTGGGTTTTTTTTGAGATGAATACAACGATGTCTGGATTCCATAAATGCATGCATAGGGTACCTCTACAGAATATGTTCACTGGGATAAAGAAAACGTCATCACCAAGTTTCATCAATCCAGGTGGCCGATCTCATAGGAAGAATGCAAATCACATTGAAGGAAGAACGCAAATCTTCAAACTTTTTTCCAGAAGCTGAGGGTGTGGTGGGGGTGGGGCATGTCTTTGCTTTGACTTTGAAAGACATAGCAACAGATCACTTTCCTCAAAACTCTACAAAAAATTGATTTGCTTAAATGATCTATGACCACTAAACTCCACAAAGAAAGAAAACCCTAGGGCAACAAGCCTCAAAATACATGGGAACCCAATTATACATTTGAGTGGCATATTAAAATCAGCAGTTTTAATAACTATTAAATTATTAAAACCAGCAGTCTTAACTGGTTTTAACTATATAACTAAATATAAAATTTAAGGATGAAGAGACATTTGCAGTGCAGAGAGCGAGAATTCAAAAGGGTGTTCCTATAGTTTCTGTATGTGGGTGTATATGGGGGAAGGGTCTTTTACTTAAATGCATACTTAAAGCAAAAATGTAACAAAAACATTTACATTTGCTTTTGGAAATGTTTTTTCTTAATTTCTAATTATTTTCAAACTAAGCAAATGCTTAGGACTTTATAAAATCCCAAGGGAATAATGTCAGCACTACCTCCTGCTTATCCTTTGCACGAAAAGCCATGTGAGAGAGTATTTAAGAGCATGAGGGAGGTAGTAGAAACAATCTCATACGTTACCAGAAATATGGTTGGTTGCAAATATTTGCTTTCCCAGGCTGAAAAGCTAAAATACAGGTGTTCTAAGAAAACAACCGCTACCTAACATCAGGCTTATCTTTAGAAATTAAGCTCTTCAGGTTTTGAGTCACTGTGGGTTTATTTTAGTGCTATGTATGCAATCTCCTTTTTCAGCCTCATGTGTACATGTAACAAAGAATCTCGAATTGGGGAATTTCTACTTGGTTTAATTTACTGCTAATTAAAGCAGTAAAGCAAGTGAGGCATGGGGCAGAAAAAGAATACAATCAAGCAAACACTTGGATGTCAGGGTCATGCACAGAGAAGTTTCCCTCAAATGCTTTGTTGTTCTTCCTGCTTTACTCTCCCACACTTTGCTTTTTGCCCCTTTTCTCAGATGTTCTCTGCTCCTTCAGGTTTTCCTGCAGCTCTTTCTTAGCATCCTTGCTGCAGCCACAGCCCTTCAAGGCTGTTGCTACCCAAAGTGGTGCCTGGTTCCATAATGTGTCTCCAGTAAGATGCTCCCACACCCTCAGCTGCCTCTTTCTGTCCTAAACATTTTTCTGTAATGATGCCAGCACAGCAGATAACACTGTTAGTTTTGGGCCACCAAAGCAAATTATACATGTAGTTATTTACTTAAAGGAGCAGGAGAAATCCTGTGTTTTGTTTTCTCTCTGGTGCATTGCAACTGTTGCTACCACCAGGAATTATGAGACACTGCTGGAATGACTAGTTCACATTTCTCAAGACGCTTTGCACTGAAGAACTGCAAAAAAAAAAAGGCATCTCAACATATCATTGTGGGATTTACTGAAATAAGTACAAAATAGATTTCTACAAGTGAAACCAGAGTGGTGACAGAAAGACACTTTTCAGAGCTATAGGGAACCCAAAGTCCATATAGTTTAGCAAGAAGATTGAGAGAATGGAATATGATCCCACTCTAACTTTCACTCAGTAGGGTTATTGCCAGCTTCATACATAACCTAAGTCCAGATTTACAGAAAAAAAAGAATTTGCAGACATTCAAAACTATTTATTTCATGCAAATTGTCCCTCTGAAAAGACACTGTGTACCTAGTCATTTCCAAATCAGGGGGGAACAAAATCGATAAACATGCCTGTTGAATTCTGTATGTGCATTTTGGAATCCAAAATGTACATATGTTATGACTAACCAGTGATGACACTTGTGGGCTTTGTAGCTAGCTGTGTCTTTAGGGTTTTTGCATTGATCTCAGGTTTCCAGCTAAACTGTGACCCGCAGTGCATGCGCTATTGTAATCTTTTCACAACCAGCAGTTCTCAGGATTTTAAATTGGAATTGGGAAAAAAGGGACCTATTCAAAATTCACACACTCATGTTTTCCTTTATGTTTGTCAAGAGATTTTGAAATGGCTTTTGCTAACTGAAATAACAGCTAGAAATATACTTGACATTTCACTTATTTTTGAGTATTTTTAACCTTGGTGCAAATGTTTCATATCTTAGATTATCTTGTATACTGGGATGCAGTTCATGAAAAATTTATCTTCCATGTGGCATCCAATATTTGGAGATTATACCACCTGGAATCTATTTATTCAAACACACCTGGTACTGTCCTCTCTTTTTAGACTGTATTACAACTTACCCTTGCCACTACCATGAATCATAATTTTTTGGGCTGTAGAAAAGCCTGTTTACTTATTTCCCAGTAAGTTACATACATTTTGGAATATGACTGAAAATTTAATATTTCCCAATGCCATTCTACTGGAGTTTCTCTACCAGTTTAAATAGTACTTTTGTTTTTATTTTGTAATTTTTTATGTTTGTTTCATAAATCCCAGCAAGGTAAAAAGGACTAGGCACTCTTAATATCAGAAGCCAAACTTCTGTTACCCCTGAGCATATTTATTGCTTTGTTTTCTGTTTAGTTTCACAGTTCTTCAAAAACTTCCTCATCAATGCATTCCCAGAAGAAAACACAAGCCCTGAAATGAGGGAATTTTTTACATGACAGCAGGTATTTAAAACTCTGTGAACCTTAATGCAAGTCTTACTTTGGCAGTTCATAGGAATTCCCTCTGCTAGGGCCTGAACATAGAAAGAAATATTTTATGCAAGTTCATAGTAGGTTCTTCAAATGAATTAAATTATTGTTTGAAAGCTAAATACCATAAAAATTGCAATTACTATATTGTACATCATTAGAAGCAACATTAATCCATTTCATCTTTATCCCTCATTTTACAATGGAAAACAGTCTGTGATTATTTTCCAATATTCTGGCATTGTAAAGATGACACTGCAATATTTTATCAGCCTGCTTTTGCCAAGCCAATTGTTTTTCCAGATCACTCAGTAAAGAAGCCAGTTTATTTCAAAACTGTCAGATATTTAGTACAAAATAAGAGCCCAAGGAAAAAAAAGGCCCTCACTGCTACTGTCAAAAAATTAACCTTTTACACATTATTTTTAAATCATTCTGTCTGTAATTTGCTTCTATTTGTTATTCTGTCGCTCAGATATTGGTTTGTCTTGAAAAGAAATTTAAAACCCTGACATTTCTGTTCCTTTTTTTTTTTGTTCATGAAGAATTACCAAAATGTAATAGTGTTTCTCAGTCATCCACCTTGAAGCAAATACAGGGATATTCCCTTAAAGGTTTGGGTGAGGGGAGGATTCCTTCTCCCCTCTGCATAAATAATAGAGTTCCAAAGCAATTTGTGAGAACATTTCAATATTAATTATTTGGGGCTAGCCTTCCCAAAATACCTCTGTCCCCATTTATCTGATATTTTTGCATCTTTTTGTTAAAAAACAAAAAAAAAAAACCAAACAAAAATGCAAAACAAACAAACAAGCAAAACCACCATAAAACCCCACAAAAAAGTTCATTAAAAAATAGTGGCAATCAAGACTCTAGCAGACCACACACTACACCAATCTCCAGCACTCACCTACAGTGTCATCAAGCTGACAATGCAAACTCTTAGTACCAACCTACAGCATGTTAAGCATGTTTTCTCAGTGTCTGACTGTCACAAAATTCAAGCATGGTGAGCTACCAGAACTTAAAACAGCCAGAATTCCATGGTTACTCCTCCCTCAAGACTCCACAAGTCTGACCATGTCTGCCTTATTTGGCCCTAGCAGGTCTACTGGATCATCTTCCCTGGTCAGCAAGAGACCTGGACTCCAAAGGTGTCTTTGCAGAAGATGTTCAAGTGCACACTAAAGATTAATGCTTGTGATACTGACACTTTGTCTAGTTCTCCAGAAAGAGGCTTGATCTACTTTTTCTTCTTGATCAGATTGTCTATAGCAGATGCCCATCAAAATTCCACACTCTTAAGTTCCCAAGCAGCTCCTTGTCTTTCCTGAGACACAGCTACAGATTCAAAACTGGACAGAGCACATGTCCTCTTCCTTCCCATCCTGATCCTCTCAGCAGCAAGTACACATCCAAAGCAGCCCCCTAATTATGTAACCTATCCTTTACCACTTTGTGATTCCAATGAGATAATAGCTCTGTGACTGCACATCGACTTCTCGTTCCTCCTGTGAGATTCCCATGCTGCAGGCATTCATGCACTGCATAAATGAAACTTAATAAAGGAAAATGCAAACTTCTTGCACTTAGAATAGAACAACCTGTGCAGCAGGACTCTCTGGAGAGAAAGAAGCATAACAGCAATATGTCCTTGTTATAAACATGATGTAAATCATACTAAGCAATAGAGCTTGTGCTCAGTGAGTTAAGACAAGTGATTATTGCCCTCAATTCTGTATCTTTGGGACTACATCTTCAATACTGTGCTTTAATTTTGAGATTCCACGTATAAGATACTGTCATGCCAGAATGAAAAACCATTCCTATAAATTCAGCAAAGGGTCAGGAATATACCTAGGGTACTGGAGAATCCAATTTGCCACAAGATGCTGAGGTAACTGGCTCAATTCTATTCCTAAAAAAAAGAAATCTAATGTGTGATCTTACTGTCACAGTTAACTACTTAGTGAGAAGGTAAAGACAGACCCTCCAGAATAATCTGGAGGCACACAGTGCCAGGGTGAGAGGCAACAGACAAGATGCTTGAAGGAAAATTCTAATTAGATATAAGGAAAAACCCTTTCACACTGACAGTGATCAAATACTGAAACAGGTGCCCAGAGAAGCTGGGGAATTTACATTTTTGGACATGTTCAGAATTTAACTGAACAAGCTTCAAGAGCATCTTCATCCAAAATAAGCTGGTTTTGCTTCAAGTGTGCAGCCTGACAAAACAATCTCCAGAGGCCCCTATCATTTTTGGATGATATCACTATTGAGGTCACTAAAACACATCAGATAGTGAGACTATTTTTTCCTCCTCTTTAGTTTTGTGAAAAGTGTTGAATATCCTTCCTACAAAAGAGCGAAAAAAACACGAAAGTTTCCTGAATGTCCAATGCAAAGACATACAATGCTGCATTAATTCCTCATCTCCCTAAACATTAAAAGAAGTAACAAATTTAGGAGCTGAAACCTAGAAAAAATTCAGGTGAATATATTTCATCGCTGTAGGAATACCTATTGTGTATTTCTGAAAAAAAGGTGACTGGAAAATTCTCAGTGTAACACTTCTTCCTCAGGTTTTTTGTTTCCTGTAAAGTTAAAAAGTGGAAATAATAATAATGACAATGACAATGTATAATTTAATATTTTTTTCCTCTTTTTTAAAGAGTGTAAAATGGTTGAGGTATTTACCTATTTGGCATGCCATCACAAGATATACATCCTGACAGACCTCAAAGCACTTCACAACTCTATAATAATAGACTAATTCCATTTACTACTGAAGTGCAGCCAACTATGAGACAGAACACAGCAGTGGTTTAACAGCACAGATGAACACTGTCAGCCCTTTAGATTAGTAGGTAGATGTAAATATCCTATCCATTTAAAAACCACAGGGTGCTTTGAGACAGAGTAGAATTAGCCAAACTTTCAAACAGAAAAGAAACCAGAAGTAATATCACTGGTTTTTGGAAATATATTCCTCTTTTTCTCTTTTTCTTTTTGTATTTTCATTCTGTTTGGGTTTTTATTTTTTGGTCTGGTGTTTTTTTTTTTTATTTTATTTTTTTTTTTTTTTTATTTTTAATATAGAATCATTAGAACACTTTATTTGGGATAGCTAAAATCCTTATTCCAAATCAATACCGAATTTGACCTGGGTCTAGAAAAGATTAATTTCATATGGAACTCAAACTAATGTCTCCTTTGATAGCCCGCAGTTAAATCCTGACTCACAATGAACTAAACTCCTGAGTCTGTTCTGATCCCAGCTCAGAAATGCTTTACTTTTTCACAATGCTTCTTGAAGTCCCCCAGTAAAGCTTAATGACATATACTCTTGATATTTAAACATACAGGGCTCAATCTGTTGCTTAAGTATAAACGTCTAATGCTATTTGTCATGCTCCAGGATTATGTGAGACATTGTCAGGAGTCTGGCAGATATAACAGGATCTATGGGAGACTCATGCCCATCTGGAAAGGCAGCTGGAGGCTAGATTTAGGCAACTAAATCAAGCCTCCACTGCAAATTTAAAAAGCATCAAGCTGGTGCTACACACGCCACTCTCCCTAATGTTTCTGTCTATTTTGTCTGATGATAACAACTATTACGGAAGTGTTCAAATAAAAAAATTTTCTTGTTTTAGAAACTCTAAGGGCTTCCTACAAGTGTATCAGTTAAAAATCACAGATTTCACTGGCAAAGAAAGTGTATCTAGTTCTGATTAGGAAGCGTGTCCTTAAGAAATTAAATACCAAAATCTGAAGTTGAATTATCATTAGCAAGACAGAGTTCTATAATTAGTAGGAATAGTTTAATATTATACCTACATTTGTTGTGTAACAGAGGTTATAAACTTTAGTTGGTGAGCTAATCAGTCATGTGTCACTGTGTCACTTGAGTGCAAGCAGACTGAAGACATGTAGTCATACTGAGAAGTTTTTTCCTTGTTTTCATTTTCCAAAGATAGAGTTATTTGTCTTATTTTGGACGGCTTAAGAGGTTTAAGAGTTAAATATTTCTAATCTGAAATTAATAACTACTGCAGAAGTATTAGAAGTCAATTCTTCAGCCATATAGCCTATGCCCTTAAGTTCAATAGGATATGAAGAATAAAAGAAAAAGTAGTTTATGTTTCATTTAGCTGGCTACAAAAGAAGCCTTTACTTCCTTTTCAACATATTAGAAGTGTTAATATCTCTGAGTCATTCAGCACCTATTTCTCTCTGATTTTTTCCTTTCTATGTCCCCATCTTTTCCCTAATTTCAACACATATCCAATGAAGTGACATATTGATAAAAAGGTCAAGACATCTGCCTCCAGCTCCTGGGTAAATATGTCAAAGAAAATAACACTACAGAAAGTCCAAATGGCACAATAAAAACTTCTTGCCATGGACTCATTATACAGTGTATCATATAAACTCT
The DNA here is from genome assembly GCF_051311805.1 of Agelaius phoeniceus. Classification (NCBI taxonomy): domain Eukaryota; kingdom Metazoa; phylum Chordata; class Aves; order Passeriformes; family Icteridae; genus Agelaius; species Agelaius phoeniceus. Next base: position 22,141,524 of record NC_135270.1, read on the forward strand.
ATCTGTAAAAACTTTTATTGGTATGTCAAACATTAGATGTGACTTTTTTAATGTGGGTGTAAAAAAAATTTCATACTTCTTTAATGTGCTTATAATTTAAAATTAGAGAGATGAAAACACAGATTTTACAGTAATCTGTCTTAACTTTGAAATGGATTCATGGACGGGATAAAAGATGGAAAACATGAAGTTGCCTTCATTCAAAAATTATTGCCAAATATTTACATAACCACCAATCTTTAGGCAATTAAACTACCTTAAAACAGTGGGGTTTTGTGGTTTTTTTTTCATTTGTCAAAAGGTCATAAAACAACTGATTTTCTTTCCATAGGCCATCTTAATTGACTGTAGATGTACTAGAATTTTTTTAAAAGGCTCTCTTTAAAAGTTATGTGTGTGCTGAATAAAGATATTGTCCAGTAAGCAATTTTTGAGGCAGTTCCATCTGAGAAACTTATGTTTGATTTTGGGCTTGATTTTTACTTTAATCTTAGATAGGCATACAAACAAACAAAGTATATTTTCATTCATATTTGTTCATTTTATGCTAGGGTATTAGCAACCAAAGATGATATCCCTTCCATATGCTGACTCTTATCAAGCATCTCAGCATCACAGCACCTCAACTGTGCTATTTGAAAAAGAAAAGAATTATGATATTAAGATACTTTAACAACTTTAGATATTATTTGAAGTGTAAATTGTTTCAAATCGATCACAAATGTACTGCAGCAACTATGAATGTTACCTCTCTTCTTGTTCAGTATCTCCTATTCTCCTTTCTAGTAAAAACATGTACAAGCAAGTTACCTGGGCTGCTTTTTGTAGAAGGCAACACATCACAAACATATCACATTTTTAGCATGCAACACAGCACAAACTCAAAAAGTCAGGGCATATATTTTCCCTTTCTGACATGAATATTGTATCATGCTCCTTAAAACTAAGCACAGAAACTTGGGCTAAATTTGATGTGGTGAAAAGAATGAAACATTAGTTAAGCAAGTAAAACAAAACAACAACCCACCATCAAAGAGAAATTTCCTGGTTTGACTAAATTAGGACAGATTTCAGAGAAATCTCAGTGCTGGAGCTGGACACCAGCAAAATACGGAGTACTGTAAAAAGTTCCAAATAAACTGCAATTTTTACCAGTAAAGACCTGCTGCTGTAGAGCAGCAGGAGAGTTGGTTCATCCATTCACTGGTACATCTCAATGCAATGTACACTGTTTAGTGGGGTCACAAAACCTCTGTTTCCCAAGAATTGCATCTGTGTAATCAGATTTTATCCTTCTGCACAAACACAGACACAGAGTGAGTCTTACTATAATCTGTTCCAGTTCTAAAAGAGTGAAATAGTTTCTAAATAAAACTTAGTGTTGATTTTTTTAATTGCTTGTTGCAGTTTGTGTTCAGGTAAACAAATTCACTGGAAATATTTTCTATTTAGAAACATCTTCTCCAGAAATGGAGTATGGACTATTAGATTATTTGGCCTACAAACTACAAACTGTTTATACTGTGCTGTTTTTTTCTTTTTTGTAAAGGAATTGAATATTGTGGTTTTATTAGTATTAATTTGCAAGGCCTTTCCCTCTGGCTACAGTATTAATGCAGAAAAGAAAGTGCTACTTTGTGTATAAACTGTTTTCAAAGTCTAAAATACATTTCAGAATTAGAGAAAAAATCTTATTTTTTCACTTAAAAGCTGGCTAAGTTATCTTTAAGAACAATTCTTTCCATACTGGGCCATGTCTGGCTTTGAAACCATTATTTTTGATAACTGTTTGCATTCAAAGTAACTAAAAAATTACTTGAAATTAAGCAGTCAGTCACTATTAGTTACATCATAACACTGCTTTACCAGCGATATTTGGTATCTTTGAATTTACTTGTTTGAGCTCAGCATAAGATGCAAATTTGACTACAATGCAAACCAGTACAAGAGCTATATAAGTATTACATAAAAACAAGAGGCATATTTTTAATTGGAATTGGTTTCAACACTTTGAATGGTTGTACAGAAATTTACTAGGGTCAAGGATGTGTGCATGTCTGAATTGTTTAAACCAATAGAGGCCACAACAAAGTATGACTTGGGGAAAGCCCAAACGCTCAACTTCGTTCAACCCTCAAAAGAACAGCGAAAATTATCAAGCAAAGTGAATTAGTATTAGAAAATTAAAAAAGAATATAATCATGGCATGCTACTTTAACAGAATAACTCTTCTGTAAATAGGTTGTGGAGACAGAGCTTACCCAATTTTTAAACAAGGTTTCAATGGTTGAGGCTTGAAGTGCACTGACAATTTCAAAAACCCCATTGCATTTGTATACTCCATACTAATCTCCAAGAAAGGATTTTAATCTTCAGGGTTGTCAATTGATACCTTTTCACGAGCACAAAAGTCATCATGAAAGAAGGGCAATTACAGATCTACTGAATCTAATCAAAGAGAGAAAACTGGGTGTCAGCAAAGGAAGTTCATGTTGTGAGCATGAACAGAGGGCATCTCCTTCCTCTGCACCAAGCCTGTTCTGCACACTCCAGCATTTCAAGATTCTAAACAGAGGATTTTCTTCTTTTTCCATCACAGAGAAACTACTATGGAAAGACCTTTCTTTGATTTGTGTCATCTGTTTGGTCTTTGTTCCTGCCTTCCCAAATTGGATAAAACCAGTAAAAAACGTCATTCTTGGGTGCCACTGAATTTAAAGACCCTTTTATTTTTTTAGGCAGATTTCAAATTAGCTGAAATTTGATAAACATGAGCAAGGCCAAACATGAAATCTTCTCCATATAGGATCCGCTCTTACACACAGCTTCCAAAATTCCAGCATTCCAAGGGAAATACCAACAAGCATAGCCATAATGCACATTGCTGACACTCAAAAATGTCCTTTTTCGCTTCAAATTCCAACAATTCAACAGCTCTCAAAAGAGTTATTGACGAAGCCTCAAATTAGCTGTAAAAGTTCATCCCATCACAAGCTTTTTCAAGTGTATTCTGAACTGAATTATTAGCAGATGGGATTTGAATTTCAGCATTTGTAAAATAATTCAGCCCTGTGAACAAAGGGTTCTCTGAGAATTTCTTCAGTTTTTCTTATTAACCTCTCCCAGTAGAAGTAAAGAAAAAAATTCTTGCATCATCTGAAAGTTTTTTTTCCCTTTTATATACTTACTGCAGTGGTGACCATACGGTTACAGTCCTGTCATTTTAATCTCTTTTTACTCTCCAGTGTTTGTGTGTGCTATTGAATTGCTGCCATACATCACCCCAGAGGAAGGGTTGTGTTTCAGTTCTGGATAATGGATTTGCTGTACCATAATAGTTTTTTACAGCGATTTACCTTATCAGCACAGCCCTTAAACACTGACCCTTTCTGAAATTCAAGACTTTTAGATGATATCAGCTTGTTACATCCATTTCTACTATTAATTGCTTCCGTTTAATTGTTTTACTTAATGTAACTTGAACATGAAGAATGAAAGAAAGCTATTAAAATGTGATACTCGCTGGTGCCCATATGGAATAGAGATTCACTCATTTACAGGTTTCACCATATTCCCTTTTCCAACCATTCCCCGTTGTCCAAGCCCTCAGAGGACTATAAAGACCTTTTAAGTTTGCCTACAGCCCGACTACCAAGACTTCCTGGAATCAAGACACATTTTGAAGTTGGTCCCAACTGCTCTGGTATTTTCAATGAAAGCACTCAGCAGAACAGCTGTTTTTACTTATGTTTTCAGTCTTCCTTTTGCAGTTCTCCTAGGGAAGACCTACTGACTAAAGGGAAAGAAATGAAAAAAAATTCTCTTCTCTCAGAAAAGTACATAGGCATCCAAAGACAGAAAAGAAAATATTGCATATTGAGAAAGGGAGAAAAATTAGCAACAAAAATATATCTGAGAATTCAGAGGTCACTGGATCCAACTTCTTGCTGCAAGCAAATATAGTCATAACTATCAGAAGCTGCCAAGCATTGTGCTAATAATTCTCCCTTTTCCCAGAAAGTTAGCTCTTTTCTAGCTAGGTTATACAATACTTAAAATACTCCATCAAAACGTATTCATGCCTAATTTCTCCATTTGCCTCTCTGCCAGCCCCAGATTTTAATGGATTTTTCCTGCTCTGGCACTTACTTGTGTTTTCATGCATTTAGAGAAAATAAAGACAGTCCCCTCTCACTTCTCATTTTTCTATGTTAATTATGTCATCCTCTTCCAGACCTCCCTCATAAAGGAAGCTATTACTCCTCTGAGTATTGTAGATGCTATTGTTTACTGTAATTTGAAATCATCACCTGAATATGGAACAAATAAAAGAGACCTTCACAGTATATATTTATGGCCGAAATTTTATTTTCTTTACCTCTGCTACAAATTCCTCATTCACTGCCTGGAAGATTTTAAGATTCAATTTGCCTTGGGTGATCTTGTAATGACAGAGCCCCACTTAAAGAACTGACAATTTTCAAAGTTGCTGCTCTATCATACATGCTGATATTAGATGTGAGAAGAAAGAGGAAAAAAAAAAACCCCGAATAGAAAAAGGTAACAAATCAGACTATAAAAAACCAGTAGAATTTCAAAACATTTATACCCTTAAAATACATAAATAATCATACTTAAGTATATAACTTTCATGCTGACTCCTGGAAAATTATGTCTGGACTTCTCTATATGTCAAGCAATGTATTCCTACCTCAGATGGCAAAGTAATCTTTGTCTACCTCTACAATAACTGAAGAGTAATCTGGTAAATGGAAAAGAAATATTGGATAATAATTACCTGGCTCAGCTAATATTCAAAAGATGACTCTAAGACTATTAAAAATATCCCTAAATTAGGATTCTTTTAAATTGTGTTATAAAAATAGTACTGTACTATGAAATAAAAGTTCTCTTCAGCAAAGAGAGGAAAGTTGATCAGCTACCGTTACAGCCAATAATTGTTGCAAGAGAAAAAGCACATGATTCACGAATTAAGAGAGATGTGAATCACTAGGCTGGTGCTCTTTAGGACCATTTTGGTTAAAAGAAGGTAATTTTATGCATTTTGAGCTGTTTTTGTGAAATGTATTTTAGGGTAGCATGGACATCCCTAATGGACAGATATTTGAATAAGATGACCATCAAAGCAGCATATCACAAATAACACAAGGTTCATTTTCTTGTCTGGGCAGACGTAACAAAAAGCGAAACCTAGAAATGCATTTATGTAAAATTTCCTCCAATTACAAAACCTCCACCTCAGTTAAGCACCTCTGACATAAAGTGGTAGGGAAAGCTTGAAGCCATGCTTTGCATGTCTCCAAGACTCCTAATAAAAGAATTTTAAAACAAAGGAGCCCCTTGAAGGAGAAAGCAGATAAAATCTCAAGTAAATAATGCAATCATAATAAAAAAAGAGAATATTTATGAGTTATCTCAGAAGCTCCTTCCTCAAATTTATTAATTGCATCAGGTTTTTCAATCCCTGTACCTCCTAAGTTCAAAGTTTTGTTAACAAAATGAAGCCAAGTATTACACAGACCCAAGTGAGTAGTACCAATAGATGACACTGAAGGCAGATTCAAACCGAAGAAGACAAGCCTTTAAATAAAATTTAAATCTGATCATGTAGGGGCCTGCCATCATTCCAATGCCTGGCTGTGCATCTGAGATGAGCATTCTTTGCACGTCTCACATGTATTACACATGGACAAGGGCAGTCCCTCCTCCCTACTCTGCACGAGACACAGAAAGAAACAAGGTGCAGGAAGCCACTGGGAAGCTGCCAGATCTCTGCCATTGTATCCACAGTTTTGCTTTGAATCAACTTAGAGTGTTTAGTATATTCCAGTTTTGCTTGGAAAAGGGAAGATGGCATGAGTATTTTTCTGATCAAATCTTTTAAATGAAAGATAAAGTGGGATGGGCAGAGAAGGCTGCTGAAAATGAAAGTAAGGGGAATGTACTTCCTTGACCTGTAAATGGCATAAAAATAATACTTTTTTTTTTGTTCTCTGGTTAAAACCAAAGGAACTGAGCAGTCAGTGACTCCATTTTTGCCATTTTATGTACCACATGGTCTTACAAATGTAGTACTTGTTTTCAGACCAAACAAAAAAAAAAGTGAAACACAACAAAGATATTACAAAGAACATATAATTATATCATTATATAAATGCTCATTTTCCTGTACTTTTTCTCCTTCTTCAGTAAAAAGTAGTATCAGCAAAACACGTATTTATTAAAACTGCAACTCATCATCAGATTATATATATCACTGATATGTTTCTTTGCCTAATTTTTGGTAAATTAAGGGGTGCTGACTCCAGAAAGAAGCCTTTTCTGAGAAATAATATTCAGAAGAATGATCTGGAGCTACACTACCAGCGTTGACCGAGACTAATATACTCCATGATATACTCCTGCTTGTTCAGAAGCAAAACCACATCTCAAATTTTGAAAATAAGATATACTGCTTTTCCTTTTCTAACTCCTTCCCAGCTGTGTAATCAAGTACTGTCACAGCATTGAACAGTTTCAATATGGTCCAACCGGCACAGCGAAGGTTCTTTCCCTCGGGGAGCAGCAAATCCACACTGGAGCTTTTTTCAGGCACATTTCCAGACTGCTTGCTGTCCAAATCCTGGTTTGGATCTCTTAAGTGCCAACAGGATTTCCTTCCTGACCTTGAAACTACTCATTCACTTCGGACTGAGAAGCAGCCAGGATAAATTTTGGGTGACAAAGGCCCACCCTTCCCGAGCAGTACTAGGCCAGTGCCTTGGATCATTTGGAGAGTGAAACACTAATACAGTTATAGCTTCATCTTCCTGTTCTACAACTTTGCTTTGCCAGCTACTGACACAAAGCAAGATATTTCTCCCAGTTCTTCAAAGTTGTTTAATGAGTGATGAAAGTTGGTAATAGAAATAATTGTTATGTATACTGCTCCAAAACTGACAGAAGAAACACCTACGAGTATTATAATTCCATACTCTTTTCCAGAAATAGAGACATAGAAGAAGGATGTTTAACTGTGCACAACTATCATCTTCCTTTCAGTATAATAATGGTTGTGTATCTCTATAATTAAAGATAATTATAGACTATAAAATTTGTACAGCGATTAACCAAAAACAAGATGATGCTCTGTGCTGCCAAGACAAAGACATCTATCACTGAAATTTCTCCCTCTTGTATTTGGAATTTCCCCCCATTCTATTCCTGTTGCCTTCAACATTACAGTATATCTGCAACTCAAAAAAAAAATCCCTGATTTTCAAGGTGCCATGTTAAATCAGAGTTGCTCCATTATTTTAACCTAAATAGAATAGTGAAATGAGACTTTTACAATTATACTTTAGCCAAAGAAGCACATTTATCTCTAATACTAAGAATGTGTTGAACGTACCTCCTGTAATAATAAATACTATAATCCTTACAGATATGCTCTTCACTAATGCCATTGCAGATACTCTCATTATTAATTCTACATGCCTAATCCCTTTCTGAATACCTGATTTCTGTAATTTCTATAATTGTATAGATTACTCAGGCTAGCTATGCACCAAATATAATGGTATTTCCTTCTTAATGCTATTTCTCCATTCACTTTAACATCCATTACTAGCATGGCACGCTTATTTCCTCTGATGTGAGTTTTTCAAGAGACATTTTGGATATATCCCTTTGAGGAAAAAAAACCCAGACTTACTATCAAGGTTTTCCATGTAGTGACAAGAACACGTACAAATGAGCTTACTATTTAACAAGGAATAATTTGGAATTCTGAAACATCCTGCTCTATGTTAAGTACCTGCATTATAAATACTTTACATCTGCAAGGAGATGAAATATAAAGCCCAAGGTACCAAAGGGAAGATTTCAGAAAGCAACAAAAGACACAAGCACACAAACTGTATTGCCACCAAAATTTCTACGTATTTTTGTTGAATGAAATTTAATGCAATTTGCCTTTTTTTTTTTGTAAATCTAAATTTACCTGTATATTTCGTTGAAAAGAACATCATGAAGTGAGGCTAGAAGATCAACAGTTACCCTATCTTCTGTTTGTATTGAGGGTTAAAATCCATGACCTACAATTGGTTTTCATGTATAATCAAACAACATTTCCTCTGTATAACATAACAACAGATATGCAACTGTTGTCATGAGTTTCAATTTGGAATCATATTTATTTTTCTTTGGCAGGAAGCATTAGGAATTTCTCATTTTCTCTAGGGCTGTTTGGCCTAAATTCAAAGGATTTTTTGGATGCACTGTCATGATGAAAGTGCTTCATTTATATTTACATTTCCAGGCCCTCCATGGAGAATGCTATTGAACCTTTCATTCATTCCATTTTCACTGGAAAAGTGCACACTGCCTGTTTTTCTCTTCTATGACCGGAAAAGAAAAAATATACCTTTTAGCGATTTATCTATTTTCCTTACAGATTTGTTGAACAACTTTTATCTAATGGGTCAGTCAGAATTTTCTGTTCCTGCTATTTGTGGGTTTACCCTCTTGTACACAAGATTTACTCTATAGGTCTTATGACACTGCATCCTCATTGAAATAATAAGAGCAGAAAAAATTCTAATTTCAGTGCAGGAATTATTCATTAACATCCTGTGGTTACTTTGTTAAAGCAAAGTTGTTTCTTCTTTGTTTCTAATTCTTCATAACAGCACTTATTTGAAGGGATCAGAAATACTACTGAAACACATTAGCAAACTGCATGTGCAAAAAAAAAATACTGTTAGTGACATGTTTGTCCATTTTGACTCCCAGAAAAAAAATCAGTGGATGAAGTTACCGAAAACACTTTTATGGGAATAAAATTCCATTTACATTCACTGTGACTGAAGAAAGGAAGAGAAAATTCTAAGTTTATGTCGAAATTAAGCAAACTCAATTTCGTTTTTCAAGATGAAGGATGAAAAGGGTCACTCATTTCACACTGCTATCTCTTGAACTTCTCAAAAACAAAACAAATGTGGCTGCAGTCCAAGAAGCTCAAGCAGTCATCCAAGAAACTGACAGTATCTTTCAGGAATGAAAAATGACTGTCAGCATGAGAGACAGTTCTTCGTTTGCCTGTCATTATTTACTTCTAAGGTCTGCCTAGTCTGGGGAGATGTCAAGGGAGCAGCTGTCAGACTGAAGGCAAAAGAACTGGGAAAACAACCTAAACTTATATTTGAATCATGATTGATCATAACCTGTACTATGCAATAAGATAAGTATAATGAGGCAAAACAAAAAAGAAGGAGTTGTGCTCACTCAGTTAAAATATTAGCAGTAGTATAGGCTAATAGTTTAATTTATAGTTGCTTGGAAATATCCCATAGAAATGAAGTCTCACTGAGAAATAACGATCAGCTGAATTTCTCTTAAAGTATATAATAAACAATAAAAAAGCCCTTATTTATATTCGTAACCAGTTTGGTTTCCTGCACCTTTTGCCAAAGATGAACAAAGCTCGAGAATTACTTGAAACATGCTTATCAAATTTTCATTTTTTTCTACAATTCATCTCAAAGTATCTAATAAATAATCAGTAAGTATAACATTCATTTTTAAAGCTGAGAGCAGTAGGGGGCTCTTGTAACACACTTCACAAACCCACTAACAAAATCCAGTGGTGAGCTAAGAAAGTGTTAGGCTTTTCTAGCTCAGTCTAGGAGTGACTGCACCTTTTATTCAGATTGTTTTTGTCTGAGCTATCACTTAATGATGTATCACTTCCTTCAGAGTGGAGCTGACTTCAGTTTATCAACTTAGTTGATTTGTGCCATCTAAAATTGATCAGGCTTCTGTTATCTGGGATTCTAAACTGATGGCTAATTCAAATAGTACACAGATCAAGAATTTTGTATTCCTAAAATAAATCTGAAATATCAGAAATTTGGTTTTTACACATACACAAAATACATTCAGATTTTTTGAAAAAATCTTTAGAGCCATGATATAACTGTTGAATGCTGTTTTTTTGGCATAATAATTTTTATGGGTTTGTATTTGACAACTTTCTGCACCACTGAAGAAATGTAAGTGAAGTAGAATTATTCATTTGCGAATATCATTATTTCTTTTTTCATTAGATTAGTAAAACATGAAGATTTCAAAGGCAAAATGAAAATTTCTTCTGAAATTAAGTGTAAATATCTCAAAGCTTTAAATAAACTAAATTAAGAACTAAAAATATTATAAAAATATAGCTCATGATTTACCTGTTCCTGTGTCATACCACCAATTCCATTTGCTTCTTTTTCCTGCATCTAGGTTTCTCTCTCTCTCTCTAAAGAAATATACATCCTTTTCTTTTTCTTGCTTCAGAGCATATACAGGCTACATTACCAGAATGTCAGACAATTTTTCACCTCGTCAAGGTGATGTAAGGGTGGTGCAGCTTTATTGATACACTGCAAACATTGTTGAGTATCTGCAAAGATAATAGGCTGGTTGTTCACAAAATTTGTGAACAAAGTGCTGTTTTGTGTAGCGTCTCGGTCTCTCTGCGAGCCTCTCAGGAGCCCTGGGCCAGTCCCGCGTTGGCAGACACCGGGGGGCAGCCCCGACACGGCCGACAGCGGGGAGACACTGTCTGTGTGTGCCCCGAGGGTGCTGAGGGCACCTGGGCTGGCAGGGAGACACTGTCTGTGTGTGCCCCGAGGGTACTGAGGGCACCTGGGCTGGGGGGAGACACTGTCTGTGTGTGCCCCGAGGGTGCTGAGGGCACCTGGGCTGGCAGCAGGGAGACACTGTCTGTGTGTGCCCGAGGGTACTGAGGGCACCTGGGCTGGCAGGGAGACACTGTCTGTGTGTGCCCCGAGGGTGCTGAGGGCACCTGGGCTGGCAGGGAGACACTGTCTGTGTGTGCCCCGAGGGTGCTGAGGGCACCTGGGCTGGGGGGGAGACACTCTCTGTGTGTGCCCCGAGGGTGCTGAGGGCACCTGGGCTGGCAGGGAGACACTGTCTGTGTGTGCCCCGAGGGTACTGAGGGCACCTGGGCTGGGGGGAGACACTGTCTGTGTGTGCCCCGAGGGTGCTGAGGGCACCTGGGCTGGCAGCAGGGAGACACTCTCTGTGTGTGCCCGAGGGTACTGAGGGCACCTGGGCTGGCAGGGAGACACTGTCTGTGCGTGCCCCGAGGGTGCTGAGGGCACCTGGGCTGGGGGGAGACACTCTCTGTGCCCTGAGGGTGCTGAGGGCACCTGGGCTGGCAGGGAGACACTCTCTGTGCCCCGAGGGTGCTGAGGGCACCTGGGCTGGCGGGGAGACACTGTCTGTGTGTGCCCCGAGGGTACTGAGGGCACCTGGGCTGACAGCAGGGAGACACTGTCTGTGTGTGCCCCGAGGGTACTGAGGGCACCTGGGCTGGCAGGGAGACACTGTCTGTGTGTGCCCCGAGGGTGCTGAGGGCACCTGGGCTGGCAGGGAGACACTGTCTGTGTGTGCCCCGAGGGTACTGAGGGCACCTGGGCTGGCAGGGAGACACTCTCTGTGTGTGCCCCGAGGGTACTGAGGGCACCTGGGCTGAGGGAAGACACTCTCTGTGTGTGCCCCGAGGGTACTGAGGGCACCTGGGCTGGGCGCCTGTGCAGCCCAAGAGACACCAGAGACACGGGTAGAAGAGAAAGGGCCGACTCTTAGCAGGGGTTAATCCAAGGTTTTATTATGAGTCCCAAAGGAGCTCCTGCACCTCAGGGGGCTTCCTGCCGAGAGCCCCGGGAGATGTGCCAAGGTCACATTTAAAGGGAGGTGGAAACCAAAAGTAGAGAACATTTTACCAACCAATAAGTGACCCTAAGGGATGGGTACTGGGGGACAGACATATAGGACAGCGTATGGGGCAAGGCTTGGGGGGCTGCCCCCTGGCCTCTGGCTGATCACTCGAGACTTGGACAGAAACTTCTGGATGGAGGGGATGGGATGCTGAGTGATTGACAGAGAGCCAGGGTGGGGGTTTGGGGATGATCTCATCCCGGGAGAGGGATAACACAGGTAAAGGGAGGGGGGCACAGTCTGGGATAAACCATTTGGGAAAAATATGGGGATACAAAACAAAACTACTTCAAAGTATTACAAAGTAAAAAAACGCACTACAACAGTGTAGTAAGTTGTGCTGGGTTTGGCTGGGGTGGAGTTAATTTCCCAGTAGCATGTTCTGATAGCATGGGGCTGGTTTAGATTCCTACAATGTAAGTATAGCTTGTTATTACCAGAACCAGCTTGCTAGTGCCAGAACTATTCTGAGCTTGCACAGTTTCACTGCAATAAGCCAGGAGCCAACAGTTTTTCTTCCTTCAGGAACTATTTTGGAAATCACAAGGTGTATATATAAGCATCATACAGTTTAGCCTACCAGTAGAAAAGGAGGACTATTGTTTTCACTTAGTTTTTACAACAGGTTTTGGTGCAATTTTAAGGTTCTTACAACTGACCCGCAACAGATGAACACTTGCTCATATGTACCAAACAAGGAAAATAAATATTTAATGTCCAGACAGTTTATCAATGATGCAACCAACAAACAGCCACTCTCAGTATTGTTCTAACCATTAAATGCTGTTATCTCTAGGAGATTAGTCTTGGTAGCATCATCAACATTTAAGCAGATAATTTGTCTGCCAAATGCATCAGGATAAATCACTTGGATTGGATCAGAAGTGAAATATTATCTCAGAAAATCTAACTGACTGTTCCCAGGGATTAAAATATATTAGAAAACATCCTAAATTTTAGATATAAATGCTGTACACTTCCTGTATGTTTCAGGCTCCATATTAAAAGGAATCATGCCTATCATTTTAAGTTTTCAGAAAGACAAAGTAATAACAAATGAGAAGTTAGTTAATTTTTTTTCCTTAAAACCTCTGAGTGCAAAACATTGCATGTACACAGTTCACCAGGGGGACTGGGGAAAAAAAATAAAATCTTTCTCCCCTAAACCTGCCAGCCACTCAAAAAACCATACAATACTGAGACTGCTGTCTTCTTTGCTTATTTATTCTGCTTAATTTGACAATGAAACAGCTCTGATTTGTAAATAGTATCTGGCTTTTACTTTTGTGTTACCTTAATCACTCTGATCTTTGGTGAGGCTTTTACTGACATCACCCCTTTTCATTTTACTCTTCTTGACCTAAAAAGTAGCATAAGTGAAGTTTGCTAAAATTTTTGTATTTAGTAAAATAGTTTTTCTTATGAGCTCAGTAGCAACACACTATGTAGCACAGGAGAAAATTTCTCAAGAGTTAAAACTGAATTTTATGAATGTTTTCCTACAGTAGCAAACTAGACTTACACCTGTCTTGCAAAAAATCAGGCTCCTCTTCAATAGCCTCTGTCTGAGAAACAAAAGTTCTCCTAAGGGTAGGGCTCTGGAGCTCAGCAAGTCTTATCAGGGAATAAACTCCACTGTCAGCTCTTCCTTCAATTTTTCATTTCAAAAGCAGTATTATCCCTCTTGGTAAAAACAAAGCACAAGGAAATACTGAAAAACATTTGTCATGCACTAGTTCTTCAGAGTCAGACAGCATGTTTTACAAAAAAAAATATCTTTGCTACCATATCCTTTCTTGTTTTATTCTTCAAGCTTTCATTTGAAGTTTTATTTCTGCAATCTTCTGTAAACATGATTTACACAAGTTTATTTTTTGGTGAAGGTCCTCTGCGCACACCCCAATCCAAAAATTCAAGAGATGGGACAGTCTAATCTATTAGTACATATAAAGATCCTATTATTTCTGTAGAATTTCAACCATGAATTTGCCAATTTGTCAATACATTTACAGATAGCAATTCTTCCCCTTACATGTACTTACTTGCTTCTACCATCCCATTCATGAGTTTTCTTTGAACCTTCCTGTACATGTGGAAGACTTCTCTGAGTTTGTAGCCTATTTCTTCAACTTGGACTTCCTATATATATACTGTTTTATTCTTTCTTTTTTTTTAATCTGAAGAACATCCATGTCTCAGTTTACTAAGTTACTTTGATGAAGTGTATTTAGGCTGGTATGAAGACTTCCTTTAATAAAGGACTATTATACACAGTGATAATGCATCTCTCTTCCTATCCTGTACACAAGCAAATGCTTGGGGTAGTTTTCTGAGAGTAGAAGTCAAAACATTTGGGAGATGGGATTCCCATAACAAAACCAGGGTGTTCCATCTGCAGTCCTTCCTTGCCTTAAACTAGCAACTATAACAGAATTGCCAACTGTAAGCTGAACAGTCATTTAGATTGGGAAAGTCCAACTGCAGCAAGCCCAATGAGCCACATTTACACTCAACAAATGCTGAATAATTTATGGATAAGCTTACATAAACTATTACATGTTCAAAAAGAACATGCAAATGCTTTTAAAGGCGTTTTGGGGGTTTTTATTCTATGTGAAGTAATCACTTTCTGTGTTTTAGCAGCAAAAAAAAAAAAATGCACAAAAAAAACCACAGCAAAAGGTAAATCCTATAATGACATGATGGCAAGTATAATGACTTCTTTGGAAAATATCAACCATCTGATAGCATTTAATAATTATCGTCTGGGAAGTATTACGCAAAACAGGAATAACTGTCAGTAAAGAGATGGAGCTAACGCTCCATAAAGCATGTCTGATTTGTTCTGTAAAGCTTAAATATTTTTCAGGAAAGTCTTGTTGGGTTTTGTTTTCTAAAGAGAGCAAATATAGCACAGATGCAAACATCAATTACTCCATCCAAACAGAACAAAAGGTTACAAAGGTTACTTTCCCTAAGTGAAAACATAACACCTACTGTGAACAGAGGTGAAGATAAAAAGATTTCATTCTGTATTTGTAGTATAATATATCTCCATCATCATTGCATCAACAGAATTTTATCTTTCTGCATGATCCACCACCACTTAGTGTCACTGGATATTCTTTCAGTCCATTTTATACATCTGATGTGCCCTCTGGCTACATGTATTGGAAAGAGAGACTTTTTTACTTTGTTGGCCATTCAGATAGCTGCTTATGAAAATGAAAGAGAATTGAAAAAGGAAATGTTCGGAATACCATGATAGAATGTCTATGAGATGGAGGAGTAGTTAATGACATTGAAATGTAGTCAGTATGGTACCAAACCTTCTTTGAATTGTTCTTTAAAGTGTTCTTTAGGGCCTAGGAGGACAATAACACCAGCAAATAGAAGGCATAATGAAGAATTACAAAAAATACCACTCTCACCCTGAATGACATCTTCTCTATCTGTCCTCTTTTTTGCTGCTGATTGATAACATGCACTGAGGAGTAACAAATATACATTTGCTCTGTCTTGGCAGAAGGGGCACAAAGAGTGCATGAAGTCAGAGCTTGCTGCTCATATTTCTGATCTTTTCCAGGTCTCTGGCTAAATGTTTCCATGGAAGCTTGAGAAGCGTCTCAAAATGGACTAATACAGTGAAAGGGAAACAAAAGTTGCTTTCTTTTATATTTTCTATTTTTCATATAGGAAATATAAATTAGGTGTTCACCATTTTTACACCACTATTTTTACCAATTGTTTTACTAAGATATTAGCATTAAAAATATGTACAGTAATTGGAGCATGAAACGTGGGCATTTATTCAAGTTAACAATATTTGAAACAGGAAATCATTTAAGTACTTTCTAATGGAGATGCCAGGAGTATGAAGCGCATGTAAAATCCCATATTTTCTTAAGTGATAGCTTTGTCTCATAGTAATCTCAAACAGAACTACTCCCCTAGGAAAAATCACAGCATCCTCAAATGGATTTCTTTGACACCCACATTTCTGAAGTTACTTTAAATTTTTGACCCTTTTCTTTTTTTTTTTTCTTTCAAACCAAACCATCTAAAGCTCACAGAAATGCAGTTGTCTCAAGTTGAGAAAAAACAAGAGAGGGATATAAGAATATCTAATAGCTAGGATTATACCTGCATTGAGATGTCTGTCTCCTATAATTCAGACCAGGACATTAGAACAGACTACTCTTTATCTCCAGAACAGTTACAGTAATAGTTTTGGTCAGCTCTTTCATTTAATGCTGCTCTCCACACCCAAAAGAGTATTCCTACCAACTGTGTCCTAAGATGTAAAAATATAGTCTGTCCTTGCATTGTTATTGACTCATTCAAAGCTCACAGGCTGATCGAAAAGAGCTGCTGCAGACCATTACAGAAAGTGCTACCAATCTTTACTACTCTGGGCTCAGCCAAGGAGCTTTCCAAAAATTATACCCTCAGAGCCTTGAGACAGCTTGTGGAAGCTCTCTCATTCTGTTACTGAGACATTTTGGCTGTGTTCTGGAGAACAGAAGTGATCCATTTTCAGGTTCATGGTGTGCAGCAGCAGGGACATTTAAAGCTACACTGATGCTCTGATTCATCCCAGATGTGTTTAGGGTGACAGTAGCCATATTTTTCACATTGCCTGATAACATTCACAGATTACTCTAGCCACAGGTCCCCCCCCCAAGACTTAGGATCTGTGCATATCTAGTAGGAAACAATGCAGACTTTAATGTGATCTAAGCTTATGTAGGTGACAGCAACAGAACTGGGGTGACTGTTCAATAAAATGTCTGCTTAATAAAACAATTCATAGCATTTAATTATTTTGTGCTAATCACCTTGTGAAATTTCAGGTTTCCTATTTTATTGCATCTTTGCCTTTCTCTGTGCAAGATGAGCTAGAGAACTATGTGCTTTATTTATCAATCATGTTCTTTATTTGTACTCATGTAAGCCAACTGTTGGTGATTTACCATGTATTTTTAGCTACATCACCTAGTAAAGAAAAATTCTTCACCAGAATTTATTTTACTAGTTCAAGTGATGTTAAGTAGCTGATATTTTTCATAAACCTGTATTTTCACTTGCCTTTCTTTTCCTTTCCTACTAGTCTCATTACAGTGGGAGTCAATGTGAGAAAACATATGGCTGCTTCAGGTGGAAGTATGTGGTCATAGCCATACCATAAGGAGCAGCATTGTTTTCTTAAATAGCAAGGCAGGTTACCTTAAAGAAATATAATATACAAATACACAGATAACCAGAATGACTGAGAATTAGCACAGACATTTTTTATAGCGGACAGTATCTATCTTCCAAAGGAACAAAATAGAATTAGGTAGCAAACATGAGTGAGTGACTATGTGTGTGGTGGATAGGATATTGGTAAATTAATATTCCAGGACTCTGAATAGATTTGGAATTGAATTTAGTGAAGAAATTAGTTTAGTTTTATTTTAGCCAAATAGCATTATCCAAACTTAATTACTCTTCCCCAATGCTTGAAGTATTTCCATTTGCAGAAGTGACAATTCTCTAACAAAATTGGCAATGAATACCAGAACTGAAGTGATACATCATCTTTATGACATCGATATTTAGATTATTTAGACAGACATATATATATATAAATCACAGCCTGGCATCTTATCTTTGAGGGAAGCAGATCTGCTAGAAAAACAACTGTGCACAGAAAATGTAAAACTACACTACCAAATATTTACCTTAATTTTTTATGAGAAAAATAATAATAACATTTACTATGGCCGCAACAGAAATGCATATTAGAGCTGGAATTTATTTTCAGGTACAATGCAGTTTCCAGAGATGAAAAAGAGCTAAAATTCTTTGTGTATCCATTTTTCACACCACAGATACAACTTTAGCATATGAATTCTGTACCTTTGCTCAACAAACAACAAATGTGGGATACACTTGGTAAGAATCACTAGAGTATCCTGGCTTCTTTTAATAAAGCAGTTTGGAACATTTATCAAACAGAAGAATTGTAACAGAATGAAACTTCAACAAAGAGAAGGATTGTCAGGATGCCAGTAAAACAGCAGCAACAAAGAAGCACCCAACAGCGGGTTTGACATCAATACCTCAAAAATAGGGAAATTCAAACACCACTTTTTAGAACTGGGGAGAAGAGCAGCTCTCACACCTCTTTGGTATATCAGGTTCAAGTACTGTAAGACATCTATCAAAATTTTCCTCCAAAAAAAGATCGCTTCATCACCTATTTGGTCTTGGCACACACCTCACTTCCAAACCCAGCTGCAACCTTTCAGCTGACACCCAGTGCATGGACAGCTGCTCCCTGTGTTAGGGCCAAGCTGCCAGCTGTGTGACAGCAGCCCTGCACCTCTGCAGCAGCCAAGACAAGTAACAACTGGAAACAAGAGAAAACTCTCTAGCAAAGCAGCATCCCTGAGTCTGCACCAAGAAAACTTCCCTCTGTTTAGCAGAAAAATAGTCCATAACAAGTATATACAAAATCAAACTATTTTCCTACTTTTCAGTCACCTATGAGAGCTTTTACTTCCTTGGCCTAAAAGATCTCAGGACCATATAACAATAAGGGCTTAAGAGCTAAACAGTCCTCCAAGCCTGTCTGCAAAACCAAGAGCGCTCCAATCTGGGCAAATCCAAATTTGGAATTGCTGTTCTGACATTTTAAAAGACAGTCATGGAGAATCACAGTGGATAACATGTTTAATTTCTTCACCTTCAGAAGCTGTTTGTATGTAAATATATCAAAGCTCTAAGGACACAAGTGGGGGGTCGGGGGGAAAATGACATTTGCCAACACTTAGGATATAACTTAAGAAGCTTCAGCTTGGTATCAACCATGCCATGTCTACCAGAAATATTTTAAATGCCAAGACCATAAACTGGTGATGTACAGGACATATCTTATTCCTGTTCCAAAGAGACTAGGATGACAAAATAATTTTGTAGTAATTTTACTGTCAGCCAGATCTGAAGTCTGAAAACTGAAAACCTATAAATGAATCAGTAGAGCTTTTAATTTTTGTGAATAAAGTTGTATTTAACATGTGATTCATGGCATAAATAACATTGTATTAAGTTGATGAGGATGAAAATATCTAAGAAATGCAAATACTTAATAGAAATAAAGAATATAAATAAGAGAAATAAAGTAAATTTAATTTAAGCACAAAAAACTTGATGGTTTATGACAACTAGATTGAACTGCATGGGGTTTTGATGTATTCTAATCAAAGCCTTCTTTTAATCTTTCACATGCTTCCCTGGGTGTGTGGAAGTAGCTCAGACACCCAATAATATTAGCTGTACTTTCTCACAGTCATTAATGCTTGATACATTTCAAATCAATTTTTAATAAGCCCAGTACCTCAGCAGTCTGAGAAAGACTGAAAAAAATGATGTCTGGCTCAAAACAGCTACGGGACGTGTGGGAGGGGGCAGATCAAGTTCAGCAAAGGTGGAATAGTGCTCTGCCCCAGCCCCCATCCCCTTTGGAGCCTCTAGTGCAGCTGTCAGTCGCTAGCACACTGGAAGCAAGGCCCCACCCCTGCCCTGCAGGCCCAGTCTTGTCCAGTAGTGGCTGTCAGGGCAGAAGCACCTCCTGAGGAAGGATGGCCACGGGAGGCCAGAGCAGATAGAAACACAAAGATTGCCCAAAGATGCACCTGGCTGTGTCCCTTATTACCAGGGCTTTGGAGGAAGCATTCTCCTAATTATTTTCCATCATAGCCGGGCCTTTTTATGATTTAACCAGAAAAACAGCTTCTTGTAACTGGACACTGGTACATGAGGAGGTCCTAAAGCTACTGGCTTTTGAGACAGGAATATATGAATCTCTTGGCCCCATTCATCCAGATGACCCTTTGCAGGTTGAGTGGGGTTTTGTTGTCCATGGGCTGTCAATTCATGTGTGGCAGCATGGACCAGAGGATCCTACTCATCCAATCCAATTTCACTCACACAGCTTTAAGGATGCTGAAAAGCAAGACTCTAAAAGAAAAAGGGTGTGTGGTGAAATCAACCCTACAAGAAGCAGCAAAATTGTAGGAGAGCAGACAATAATACTGAGAGGCCCCTTTAAGGTCCTTAAGACAAGGATTTTGGGCACACCACCCTCTTTTGGGGTGGCACACCACACCACCCTCTTTTGGGGTGGCACAAAGGGAGACTGTCAGGAAGTGGTATGCTCAGATAGAGCATTATAGCCACATTCACAGAGGGGAGTTGTATACTCTCCCCAACCCCACCTGCCTCAAAAGGGTGTTTTTAAAGGGAGATATTAGGTAGCTAAGATTTGCTAGACTAAAAACAGCAGATGAAACTGAGAAATGTTACTAAATTAGCAGTAAATTCACAACATCTTTGACAGTAATTCTTTTGTTCTTCAAGCTGGCCCTAGAAACCAAAATGATAATCTCAGTAGCCTATCAAAAGCCTTCATATAAGTTTCTTTCTCTGCATCACAAAAAATGTCTGCTAGAATGAAGCTGTATGAAGTTGTGCAGTTGAGACTCCAATAACAACCTAAGCTATATGAGAGTGCTCCTATGCAGAATGTACTCAGAAGTGTTTGCTTGGGTGCGCACACTACAAATTCCTCACCTTCAGACAGTAATTGAAACTGATGAAACATCAAAGATTTATAACTACTTGAAACACCATCACTTCTGCCCCAAAGGAAAAAACTAACCTCAGGCCTTCAACCTTCCAAATTAATAACCAGTCCTTAGAACTTAAGGTCTTTATTAGGTCTTCAAATCTAATGTTCTTACTGTACCTCCTATGGTTTCCTCACAAATTTGCTTAAATAGGAAGAATTATTTAATTCCTAACAATAAACTTGGACCAAAATAAAAGAAAAACATTGTGCACATTTACAAGTATGCGTCAATACATTAGCAGCAAGGAAACATATTATTATTACAAAATGCATGCCTGAAATTACAAGGCTTCAAAAGCATTTTTATTTCAAATCAGCTCTTAAAGAGTGTGATTTGCCTAACATGTTATTAGGACCTCTTCAGATGAAAGGAGAAAAATGGATTAATAACAAAGAGCATACTGATTGAAATCTAATTTCTATTATCACAGCTAAATGATGTTTTTGCATGCAGGCTGAAGCTGTGTATTTTGAGATATGCAGCCCCCTAACACAATGTCACTCATTTCTGTGCTCTTACTTTGTCACTCATTTCTGTGCTCTTACTTAGAGCCGTTTCCTGTTGAATTGAAAATAACAGTGCCTCAAGTAACTACACAGCATAAAATGCTTCCAGTTAGAAGCCAAGTCTCTACCTGGAGAAAATAATTAAATCAATCATTCCCAAACAATGTTTTCAGCTGAAGAATAATATCCACATGAAACCTCTTTAAAACATTATGTACCTGGATTATTATCAGCACTACTCAGATGATTATTTTTTCACCCCCCAAATCACACAGCAATAAAACTCCTAACAGAATTTCTATTCTATCAAATAATGATTAAAAAAAAACAAACACACAGAACAAACTGAATCAGGCAGAACTCAAGCAAATGAAAGATATTAAGGCAGTACAAAAACAAAACTTATCATGAGCTGCCCCAGGTTCACAGATCCTCAATGTACTGCCAAGTACTTAAAAATCCTGTAAACTGATCTGGAAGTTGGGAGTTAACCCCAGAAGTGAAGTGCTCTGAGCAAGACAAGCCTTTTAAAAGCACAGAGGACTCCAGCCCCAACCCCATCTTCCAGGCCTTCAGAGTTCCTAGGAGCTACTTCTAGCACCAAAACACCCCAACTAGGGGCACAGTCCAATTTCTAACTTGCAGGCTTTGTGGCATACAGCTTCCATGAGAGAACTGTGTTTAATTAGCTACCAGTGAAAAAGCACTGTTATTCCTAAAGGTTATCAGGAAGTCAGTTGGGATGAAAGGCTGAGGACACAGATTTTAGTTTCCACTAATCTGCATTTTCTAATGTGAAAAAAAAACTTGCAAAATGTAGATCAGTTCTCACCAGTACTGACACCACCCTGTGGCTGCCAGAATTCCTTTGATTGCTGCATGTGCTGAAAATCAAAGACTTGCAGCACGTGTGTTTAGTTATCTTGTTAGCTCCTAGACTGGGGGGGGGGGGGGGGGGGGGGTGTAAATAAATTAGTACTGCATGCAGCACAGCTTTTGCTAACCTTTTACAACAACAGGGACTAGGAGTCTTCCAAAATGAAGAGAGAAGGACCAGGCTTCCAAAAATGGCAATAGCAGAAAATGTAAATGATGGGATGTCACATATGGAAAGTTGAGGCTTCCTGATCAGGTATAGCCAGTAGCTCTGCAGTCATTTTAGGCCAGCTGCAACCTAACTCTTAGTCTGCACAATAAAATGGTACTAAGACATTTAATTTTTTATTTCAAATTGATGGCTTCTATCACAAAATCTAATGAGCATATCAAATAAAAGACTTCATCTTCCCAACATAATGAAGAAAATTATATTGTTTTCCCTAACAATGAAAACCTTGATCTTAAATCCTCTGATCATGACACTGAAAGTATTTATGAGTCAGAAAAAAACTATCTAGATGTTGATAAAGGGATGCCCAGTGCTTTTATTTTTCTGTCAGTCTAATCCTCTAGGAAGCTACAAACATGTGTGTCAACTGCTCAGCTAAAACAAGAATTTTGACAGCACATCTTGAACTTTTTGTCCAGACACCCATTTTGCAGCTTCTTCTTGTCATTTTTTCAGTAGAGAGCACAGACACACTGCTTTTGCATCCCAGTTTGAGAATCCCCACCTACAGTTGAACACATTCAAACCACTTGTTCCTTCAATTAATTTATTTGTGAAAATACCATCTTATATTAGGTAATTTACTTTTAGAGTAGTTGGAAAGTTCCCCTGAACAAAGACAAATTGGCTGGCTGTGTGTCAAACCTCACATTTAAGTTCTGACTAGTCACTAGATATGGCACATCACCTCAGCCCGTGACATCTCTTCTACTCATGGACTGGAGCATTTCTAAAAACAGTGACAGAAATCATACTGAAAACACTGAAAACCAGGATGTTCAAAGTCCTCTTTCTGTGTGAGTGCATGACTATTGAGTCTCCTAACACTGGAGCCCATGAATTGTCCCCACAAATATCTATGCACAGAAAAGACCAAGACAACGCCTTGAACAAAGCTGAATCAATTAGCCTTTCAAAAGTCAAACAAATAACAGAGATCCAACATGAACCTCAAGAACTGTGCCTTTATCAGGCAGGAAATGCTTATGGCAATGAAATCAAACATCAACAGGAGACAAGTCTGTTGTTCCACTAGCAATAGCAGAAACCATGCTGCTACTGAGCGGCGACATTGTTCCACACATATAGCCCTGGGAAAGAGCAAACGGACTTTTTAGCCTCCCTTTCTGTACTAGTGCATTAAGTCAGAGAAGGTCATTAATACTACTTAGCATCTCCTTCAAACTGAAAATTTTAATCAGATTTTACACTTCTCTCAGCCACTGTGTCGTTGTGTTTTTGCAGTTCCTACCAGAAAAGGTCACAATACTGCTATTTTGGGGGGAAGTTAAGGCATAAAGGCACTTATTTAGTGCCAGATCATTTTGCTGAGCAGGTAGGCCCTGTATAATTTTTTTTTTTTCAGAGCTTTGCTTAACAATTATGATGGATTTTAACTTGTGCTGCTATGAACCTGCCTATGAGAAGCTTACAAATGATTAGAAGAACCTGATGAATATTAATGTGCAAAGTAAAACAAGGGGATAAAAATACCTTTCAAAAGGTATTACCTCAGACAATCTGCCACTGTACCTTAGCTGCTGCTGTGATTAAAAAAATACATTAAGAAACATCTCTAGCCAATGGTTTCTTTGCTAAAATCAAATAATAATCTCGACCTAAATTGAAGAAATGATCAGGGTTACAGAAAACTTTAACTTACATATTGTTCAGAAGACCCAAGAGAGCATCAGTCTGTTTTCTTTCTCAATCAATAAATAATCACAATTTCTTGCAATAAAGAATTGATTTCTGAAAGACAAAAACAAATAATAAAAAAAATATAAGTGAGGTCAAATTATTCACAGTTTGTTTTTTTTTTGTAGCCACAATGTGATAATAAATTGAAAATACATTACCACAGCTGGGAAATTTACAGGAACAATTTCATTAAAAACCCTGCATAATTAAATCTTCATTTGTAAGGGGAAGTAAAATCTTAATATTTTTTAATACTCAAGGTATGTTTAATGTATAGGTTAGTGTTACTTGAGCTGCAGGGAGTTCAATATTTCTGTTTTATTCTGTATCACCAGGAACAAAGGTTTTATTTTCAAGAATAAAGTATTCTCAATATCTACCAAAAATGCTTTTCACAAATAGTCTAACAGAAAATGGAATCGTGTCCAAAAAAAACCCTAACATTTTTCTTATGTAAAAAAAAATCAGATTTTCCTTGAATATTAATGGGAAAAGGATCTGAAGAAAATCCTGCATATTATATCCCAGCATACCTTCCTTTATCCCTTTTCAATATGTATTAATGAGAACACATGAAAAAAAGAAACAGGTAGGCTGAATAATAGACTCTTGCAGTAAAATCAATTTAAGAGTGGAATAGGCTGGCAAGAAAATGAAGACTACTCTATACATATATACATGTGAATATATGCTCTATGTACAGTTCATTTCTACTGCTCTGACAGAAGCTTAAGAGGGCATAACTTTCCTTCTAGTAGGAAATTATACTGATTTTAAAAAATCAGTATACAGTACCTGTAAACAAACCCTAGTTAGCAAGTCTCGTTTCTTATCCTAAAATAACAAAACATTATAAGATTTCCATCACTGTTGTGTAACTTGCTGTCAACAGGGAATTTGAAGCATTTTTGACAAGTGAATGTATTCCTTCAGATTCCTGAATATTTTTAACTGAATAACTAAATTATTAGGTTTTTTTCCTTACTGTTTTTGACCCCTGTGAACCAGTACTCAGCCATCCTACAGATAAGGACACTAAACAAAATAAGGAAAAAATTACTTAGAAGCTTTTAGTAATTTTTAACCTTTCAAGACTGAGAGAAAATATTATTACTTTACTGAAAATATTACTGAAGGTAATATTTTCAGTGAGAGAATATGTTAGGTTATGTCTACTAAGTCCACACACACTCTAAAGCTTCATCAAATTCTTACAAAGAAATAAGGGATGGCATGCAGGTGCTCATGGAATGAGTGCTGGTAGCATGATACAGCTTTCCAGTTTTGTCAGCATGTTATGGAACAGTAATTCTGACATCCTGCATTTATCTAACCATAAAGAAACACAGACTGGCTACAAGCAACTTGATTTAGTGGAAGTTGTCCCTGCCCACAACAAAGGGGTTGAACCAGATGACCTTTAAAAGGGCCCTTCCGACTCAGCCTGTTCTAGGATTCCTTTATTCCCAATAGCTCCTTGCCTGGTTTGACAGCTTCCAGTTGTTCAAAAGTCATGTATGGGTTCACAGAGAGTAAACAAATGCACGAAGCAGTAAAATTATCTTTCCATGTAAAATTTAGGCATGTGTAGCCTTTCCCTCACTATCTCTTACAAGAAAAAACTTCAAAAGATTTATTAATGTGCAGCTCACCTACTTTGACTCTCATAGAAATGTCTCCACAGGACCAACTAAAAGATAACTTATTCCTGCTTAACAATGCAGCCTCTCTGCCTTGGATAATGTAGTGAAGCTTTGTTTCACACTCTTGTGTGTGGCCACATAATATTAGGATTGCCACCTAAGAGTATAAGTGTAATTGTGACCTGCAGTGACCACACAGAAATGTCTAGCCCCTGGTACCATCTGCTTATTGTGAATATACTGAGTATGTATGTAAAGATCACTTAAGTAGAAATATTAGAAATTTGAGTGAGGAAAAATGAAATTAAACCAGAGAAATGTAAAATTTGGGGGAAAAAAAATCCATTTACTGACATTTAAGAAGTCATTGGTATGGCACTTCACAGAAGATAATTCAGAGAAGAGGAAGATTATAATGGCTTTATGAAGAAATAAAAATATGAAGTCCTCTAAAATAGTTTGTCTCACAGTCCATGCTCAAGTAGTGACCAAAATTATCACTATTAAACACGAAGCGCTGAAACCAATTATCTTCTCATGCAAAAACATTTTATGTTTTAATAATCACTACTGAAAGTTTAACACTGTGAGTTTAGGAGGAAAAAGCAGTAAGGGAAGAAAGGGAATTAAGGTGAGATACTCTAAATATGAAACCACATTTAATCAACATGATGCAATATTGATGTAATTATAAAATTTTACACAAAAATTAGTCAAGGGCTTTATAATTAGTGCTGTCTACACTGCAGAGGGTCTTGAGCTTGAAACATTGTAGCTAAGAGAACCATAATGATTAAACATGGCAAGCTGAAAGACAAGCAAAATATGTATGACGTTTTCAACATCCACACCCCCAGAGCACTGTAACTTTTATTTATTAATATTCTCCAAATGCAGGACTTCAGAAGAGTTCAACTAATCAACTAGCACATACATTAATCTACTGAAATAGAATCAAGGATGTTCAGACAGCCTTCTGCCTAATTGCCCTCTAGTTACTTCAAGAAACTATTAGCAGAGAACATCCATGACAGTATTCTTCCATTGTTCTGTTATCCTTAATATTGTATTGCCAATGTTTAAAACTAGAAAATAAAAACCACAATTTTTCTTGTCAGCTGCAGTGAGAATGAAAACAATGAAATGAAGAAAAGAATGAAAACTCACTCCTCAGTGTAAAAACCCACACTACAAACCTTGGGTAATTTCACTGGCTTTTGTTTCCTATTATCACAACTTCTCCATTTATCAAAACTTCTCCAGTGCCCAGATGTAAAGAAAATGCCCCATCCACAGTTAAATGGAAATATTACTATGTCATACATACATTTCTATTGCATTTGTACTTCATTTTATTTTAACTTGCTACTTTAGCAGCAGAGTAATGAGTTAAATGTACTTTATAGTCCCCTAAAAGGCCAAGCTAGGTGCAATGCTGACTCTTTTCAACTCGTCTGTCCTGCAAGTTCTCCAACAGTAACAGTTTCTAGTTACTCAACTACTTCCAGTTTCAATTATTATTGCCTGTATTTTAATTCATTATTAAAAGTAGGCTTTTAATTAACCCTTTTTCATGATGATTCACTGAATAACTCATCTTTTTTTCATCATTTTCCCTTTATAAAGTCTTATAACCCTTTCTGTAGCTATAAGACACATTTTGACCCAGTCTTTCCAAATTTATCCTTAAAGAGACATTTCCACTCCACATAACCACATCTCTATGTTGCTTTTCTACCACACTTTTTTGGTTTGGTTTGGCTTTTTTTGAGGGGGAGCAGTTGGCAACAAAGGCAACCCATAGCACTACCATGCAAGGTAAATGAAGTTTTCTAGATGACAGAAAGAGCAGCAGAGTTGAAACAAGGCCAGCCAATTAGGCCACAACAAAATGTGTCCAGTGCTAGTCAGTCCCTTTATATTAACTTAGAGGAGCATAAGGTAATAGTGTAGAGGCAACTAAAACAATGCTTATAATGAGCGAAATAGAGAGGAAATGTAACAACAGAGACTTTTTTTGCTGAAAAAAAAAAAAAAGACTGAATTGTGCCAAATTTCAGTAGTGTTGGGTAAACAGAAGGGCCAGTTAAGGACTTTGCGTCAGGCTGAAATTTCATACTGAAAAGGAGTTAGCATACCTGAAGCTTATGAAACATTGCTCTTACATTTCAAATTATTTCTTTGCCTTAAAAACATTAGAACGCAAACACAGCAGTGCCATGGACAACTTTTCAATCAAAATCCCTCTGAGAATTCAGAATGCAACTGTCTAAGAGTCAACACAAGTGCAGTACAAAAAAATTCAAGCTAGTGCTGGTGTTACTAAAACAGAAATTTCAGAAGTTAAACAGCTACACTGAATTATCTGGAAGAGCTCAGGTTTTGGTCAGTATTTCTACAGCTCAAAAGCTAAGCAGCAGATAATGTACTTACTACAGGAGAGCTTGGGTAGTTTTGTGCTTTATCCAAAAGGAAAGGTGATAGCTTCAAACTATCTTTCTAAGGCACTGGTTCCACACAGAGCCATTAAGGTACAGTAGGTGCCTGCAATTCACAAGCTTCTCTCCTTTCAGCTTTGTTTGTTTTACAGCTGCTGCACAAGGAACAATCAGTGAAAGGTGCTCATAGGAAGTGAATTAATTGAGTAGCACTTTGAGCTTCCAGAAGTCATACAGACCTTCTGAGAAATTAGTCAGTTTATTGCAAAAAGTGCCGTCTGTAGCTGCAGGAACCTTCATGACATCAGGTAATGTTGCTTTGGGTTTAACAGTTACACTGCATATCTCAACTAAATTACAAAGACTTTGGAAGTTTTCGTTTGCAACACCACTAGAGAGACTTAGGCTTTCCTAGTGCATCCTCCTGCCCTAATAAATGGAGTAAACAATGCCAAGACTGCCCAGACAAAATATTATTGTAACCAACCTATTTTCACAATTTACTAACATTATGAAAAAATGCAGAATCTTTTCAGAACCATGAACAGGGCTGTTGCCTCCCACAAAGAGAGAAGAAATAAATATGTTGTAGGCATTAGATTAGCTAGTCTTTCCTCTTTTTAGCCAAATGCTTTACAATTCTATTTTGAACATTATTCCTGTATTTGCCATATAGTGCAGGGCCAAATCTCTGGAGGAGAAAGGAAGATGCAGAAAGCAAATTCTATTTAATTTCTGGCAGTCCATATGTTTTGAGGGTGAAAAAACCCACAGAGAATCAGGCAGGGTGAGTCCTGGTCACTCACAAAACTGTGCTGGTTGAAATCAATGGATTTTAAGGTGTCCTGACGAGGGACACTCAAAATTTGCAGGTTAACATATCCAAGACTCACTTGATTTCCTGTACCTCCCTCATGAACTTTGCGATGTTTCTTCATCTTCAAATTTAGCCAAGGGGAAGTGAAAGATTCTTGAGATTACTGATGGAGCACAGGTACACAGCTCAGAAAAAACAAGGCCAGTGCATGTGTTTAAGCAGGCTTTACCAGCTTTAAGATCTGAAATTGAAGCTCTGCATGGAAAGAAACTAATGCCAGTCTGGTTGCTGTAGTTCTACACGCTCAAAAGCAAGCAGAAAGGGAATCATATCAGTTAAAACAGACCTGAGAAAACAATTCATGTTACATTTCAGTTCTGAGACTGGCTCATAATTAAAGTGTAAGATGTTACTTAAACTTTACTGTATTTATAAACATGTAACCCAGATCTTGACAAATTCTTTACATCTTGTGAATGTAGTAAAGGGCTTCTTTTCCAACAGGTGTTCAAACATGAAATGCCTGCTTAAAATCCAAATGCTTGCATGAAACTACAAACAGCATCAAAACAGCAGGCAACCTAAAAGCAGTCCAGACAATGCCATGGGAACCCAATGTCATTCACATAAATCTGATGGAGTATTTATAAAACAAAAAACATAATGCAAGAACTGCAATAACTTAATAATAAACTGTCAGTCATAATAAAATTAGAAATCATAAGTGGATAGCAGGCAATAACACTGATTTTTTTGCCAGACCTCATGGGGTGGTGGCTCCCATCTGACTACTGTTAAACACATGGATAAGAAAAATACAGAATATTTTCAGAAGTTCCTACCAGTTGCCAAAGCAGATGCTTGTCGATATCATATCTAAAAGTCAATAACATTCATGAAAGCAATTATCAAATGGTAATTAAATTCTATTATACAATATTTGCAACCATTTGACTTATTTATACTCATGCCCCCACCTGTACATATGAAAATTTTTGTCATAACAGAACACAGATGTTTGCTAAAGTTAAAATTTATCCTAAGGTACAATTGAAATTTTGCTTATAATCACTGCTTTTAAACAGAATTAAAACCTTAATGTTCTATTCAGAATAGAAATAGTCTTATGAATAGGCAGAAGAGCTTTCTGTATCAGTTAAGTAAAAGAACCACAGCCACGGTTGTACTAAAATAGGAATCCTAGGTGACTTCCCAAAGCAGAGGGATTACATATGAAAATAAATGCTTTCTGAAAATTGTCATATATATTTTCAGATGTTGATTTGCCCTCATTTAAATATTCATTTAATCTTTTTATTTAAATTTGTATTGGTCAAATTACACCTCATTTTTGAGGGTGTTTTAGATCAGGAAAGAAGCTAGGCACTATGAATAAACCCAAAAGCAAATATTAGAATATATACTGAAGTAAATTGAAAATCACATGGAAAACATATGAAGAAGTTAATTGACACCAACCCACCCCCTTTAATACATAATTCAAAATTTTCAGTGTCACTGACTAGTTGTATAACCTTTCAATAGAAAAATAAAACTATGCAGCTCATTGAAACTAATAAAAATTTAACAAGCGTTAGCTATGAGCTTGAAAGTATTTGTGAATTATCTATAGATGAACTTAAGGAACATGAAATAAAAAATTCAAATTAACAATGTTATTATTAAGCAATTATTAACTTGCTAATCAAAAATCAGTTCACAATTTTGACCTACATATTAAAAACCAGCTAATTATTCATCGGTGGTTTCAGAAAACTACACTGCTGTATTACCAGCAGATTCACTACAAAACACCACATAAAACCTTGTAGCACCATGTAAGCAGAATCCAGACTAATCCAGTCCAACAGCCAAACAAATAAAGCCCATAATATAACACTTATCACCATACTTTTGTCCTCATCTTTTAATTTAGGGTTTGAACAAGAATCAGTTTATTGCTAACTGACGTCACAACAGTGGGAGACCACGCTACATTGAAAGTCTCTGAAAAAGAATCTGCAAGGAAAGTTTGAAAGGTGATCAGAAGAAAGGAAAATTAATGCATTCTAGAAGTCATTCCAAGTGCTAAAAGAAGCAGGAGAGAAGGTATAGGGCTGAAAGTGAAAGAAATAAATGAAGGAAATTATGTGTAGAATTGAATAAATATCCCTTTTTAAAGCCAGTAAGCAGCTGAACACACCCAACTGCTTGCTTACTTTTTGACCTGCTGTGTAAGAAGGATTGCAATGTTAAAAGTGTGAAAAGTCATATGTTGGAATAGTTGAATACGACAAAAAAAAGGTAGATGCCTTTTCCACCCCCTAAAAAAAAAAAAAAAACAACAAGAAAAACTAATGATTTAAAAAAAAAAATCTGACTAAACTCATTGCTCACCACCAGCTGACCAGGTTCAACCAGTACCTAAGCAAGGGCAGTACCTGCTCTTTTCTCCCCCTCACTGTTTCATTGCTGAGCATGACACATTATGGTCTGTAATATCCCTTTGGATGGTTGGGCTCAGCTGTCCTGGTGTGTCCCCTCCCAGCTCCTTGTGCAGCCCCAGTCTGCTCACTGCTGGGAAGTGGGGGGTGAAAATCAGGTTCTGATTTTGTGTAAGCTCTGCTCAGAAATAACAAAAACATTCTTGTGTTATCAACAGAGTTTTCAGCACAGGCTACTCCAAAGAAAATTAATGCTATTCCATCCAAAATGGGTACAAAAGCTTCAGAGGGTAAGACCTAAAAGACCTCAGCACTGAAACAAAAAGTTAAGAATTGCAAAGGACTCTGAAGGTGAACTGAAGGTTGTATAAGGCTAGAGATCAGAGGGAATTTGAGCAGGTATGTGAGGCGAATTTAGTAAAACAATAAGTGGAGTGATTTCAGTATATACCCTGGAGAGATCTACTGGTTATGAAGGGAATTAGCAGGCAATAGACTAGGAGAATATCAATTAATACCATTATTTTTATAGAATGCAGACAGTATTTCAGAAAGATGCCCTGCTGCTTGTTTTGATTTCTGTCCATAATTCTTGCACATCAAACAGTCTTTTTGCAAATCTTTCAGATTCACTTACAAGTGCTCCCACCCTTCCCTCCTGCTCCTACTAAGGCATAATGGCCATTCTCTTTTTGTATTATTTTTTCTGAGTCATGATCTCATGCTGAATAACATAGTCCATTCTCCCATCCACTTAAGATGTTAAAGTAGTTTTAGGCATATACCTATGTAAAATTATAGAGAATTGTATATAAAATTACATTTTCCCAGGTTTGAAATCTCATTCTTTTTGAAGCAGATTGCTCTTGGTGCAGAAGTGTAAGTCTTTAGTGCAAGATCTACTTAGAGCTATACTCAACTCTTTTCGGTATTTATGTTTTCCGAGAAGTAACATACCATGTCAAAGTAATTTTATAACCATTACTTCATGTATTTGTTCTCCATTGCTAATATCAACGAATCCTGGCCACCTGTCTCTTTTCTGCTTAAACATTCCTATGAAAACATTTATCAACTCTGGTCTCACAACTAGGATTATGAATTTTCAGGCCAGCTTCCCCAGACACAGAAAACACCTGAAGGTAAGGATGAAAGATGAAAAGACTGTGTTATTAGTAAGGGAGAATCTTTCTCCTGGTTCTCAGTTCCCAGGCAACATTCCTCTCAAGATGAGACCTTGAAGTGATAGAAACACAGACCCAGAAAACTATTTCACATCAATACTCAAGACTCACTTGTATTCTATTTTCCCCTGTCCTTTGAAGGAGTTTAAAAAAACTTTCAGACAAATAAGATACTTTTAAAATGCTTATAATAGGCATATTTTAAAAGGAGAAAATGAGAAATAGATTCCAGGGCTATAATGATGATGATAATGATTAAATCAACGAACTACTCAAATGAAGGATTCAAATAATGCTGATCACTAAAGCAGGAAAATAGAAATTAACTGCTATTTTTTAATAGTTAGTTAAAAATTAAGAAACATTTAAATCAGAAGTGTTTGATTAATTTCTTATGGTGGGAGAAGAAGGGAACCCTGAAAATTAAGTAAGTATGACATACTGAAAATTAAAGGAAAAAAAAAAATCAGTGAAACAGAGCTCTGATTTCCCCACACCCACTGCATTCTATCCCAAATATCTGAAAGATGACTGAGGCCTTAAGAATACTTAAGGGAAGCAATTGTATTTCGTCAACATATATCAGTTTCTCTACCTTATTTCTTTTCCTTCTTACTGCCTCAAGGGGACAGACTGGAGCAACACAAGGAAAAATAATAGGAATTCCCAGCATATTTTGAGATTGTAAATTAGTGTCAGTTGTGTTTTCCCAGGAGTCAGGCATTGAACCAGTTCAGGTCTGAATATTGTTTTCTTACAACAATGGTTGTTATGATGACAGTAGCAAATGTCAGGTCATGAATCTACTAACAAGGCAATAATTGTTGCACAAGGACTCAGACAAATGTTCTAAACTCTGCACAGCTTTAAGGCTACAGTATGCTGGTAATTCTCAGTGCCAGCACTGCAAGGGTATGAATTGTCTATTCTTAACAACAGTTTTACAGTGACTAACCTGTATTCCTGACAGTAGCAACTCACAAAAGAAAACTGATTTCCTAAGCCTTGCTTAGTCAAACTCGTTGAGTAGAAGTAGTCAGTAAGAAAACCTTGATCAGGAGCACCCTGATTCAAAGTCAGGTACCATGGCACAGCACCAAGGCTCTAAACACATCATGCACACTAGAGCTGCAAATGTGCAGTAACCAGTTTGTAAGTACAACCTGTACTCAAAACGTCAATCCCAACACTTTCATGCCCTAACTCATTCTTGGAGCTAGTCTTTTAAAAGATCTTACCCAGAAGATCAATGCTCTACTCTTGTAACTACAAAAGCACTCTCTCTTCCAGTATGAGACCTGACTGGTACTGGTGCCTGTTTTAGGTACTGACAAGAGCCAGAAAGGTGTGCATGGCTGACGGCTGCTGTGGAGTCCCAAGCAGGACAGCTGCCCTCTTGCCCCATCAGGATGCTGTCAGTCCTGTTCTTACAAACTTTGCTGGGGCAGAGCTGCAAGCCCAACTGAGATCAAACCATCAGCTCCTGTGTCTCTGGTTTGGAAAGGCCAGTCTTTTCCTTAATTCTCCCCATTTATGTTTGATTCCAGCTTTTTTTACATTTTACTGCCATCTTACTCTGTTGGTTTCCTATATCCATGCTTACACGTTTATATTTACTTCTCTTTGTAGATTATAGGTAGAATATATGACTGTCTCAGAGAAAATACATTACATCACAGCTACCACAAGTTTCAGCATTTTTAATTTCTAAATTCTCATGTTACTCTAAATCTTACAATAGTGGAGTAATCTGATCTGAGTACATCACCGGGCACCTTCATGGTCAGATTATTGCTAAGAATACTTTGTCACAGAATGTATTTCTGTTGAAGGAAAGCACAAATGTTCAGGATCTCATTCATTCCTTCAAATACAAAATATAAATTTTATAGCTACATACTCAGACCTGAAAACAGTAAAACGAGAAAAAAAGCTCCTTCCTAAAGACATAGAACTTGCACCTTCAGGCAAGCACACAGGAAATTGATGAATGCTTACTCAAACTAACAAAGACTACATTGAGCAGTCATTTAAATATAGCAGTCATCA
This sequence comes from Agelaius phoeniceus, assembly GCF_051311805.1. Taxonomy (NCBI): domain Eukaryota; kingdom Metazoa; phylum Chordata; class Aves; order Passeriformes; family Icteridae; genus Agelaius; species Agelaius phoeniceus. The sequence goes on from NC_135270.1 coordinate 22,175,879, forward strand.
GAGGAGCATAACTTCCTTTTCTCCTGCCTGACACGTAACTTGTTTCAGCAACAGAAAGCATAAAACACTGAGAAGAAAACCACCTCCACAACAGCCTGTGGAAGATGGCCACTAGGTGCTTTGGAAGCAAATAAGAGCCAAATAATGTGCCCATGCTTTCTGCAGAATGTGTTTATTTTTCACACTAAGAATCATAACATGAGAGACACCATAAATTTCTAAAAATAGGTCTTTGTAAAGTTATAATAGAAGCTTGTGGCAAGTATCAAGAGACCAAAAAGTTTATGTTTCAAGTCTGATCTAATATTTAATTTTTAAGGGTAAGGCAGACAGCTAAGATCTCTGGGAAAGGGCACATCATTAACAGCTATTCCTGAATGTTAGTTTCAAGAACCTTTACCTGACACCTTTCAAAGCTCTGATGGATGCTGTACTGAATAAATGACCAGGGAATACTCTAAAGAACAAATTCGGGGCAGCATAAATATGCTTTAGTCAAAACAAAAAGTTTCTGTGATTTGCTAGATAAATATTAAAAATAACTACAACTTTATATCAAAGTACCTAATTTACCAGGATTTCAATATAAACCATCATAATAAATTCCTTAAGCAGAATCAAAACAAAAACACCAAAGAGCAAAAATATTACACCTTCTCTTTAGTCAACACAACTGGGCACAGAAGCAGCAAATAGAGGTGCCTCGTTTTAGGAGTGATTATTTACATGATGCAGCACAGCATGTGAAAAAATGGATGGGCTGGACGGCACAGTGGGGAGGTTATTACTCCTGCAAATTTACTCAACTCTTCCATTATTCAAAGACCCCACACATAAGATGACTTACACTGCTGCTATGAGCAGTGAAGCAACAGGTAACTCATTACAGGAGATTAGGACATAGATAGACAAGGTCAACAGACTAATTCAACTTCTGTGCTTCTATTTCATTTTGGTCAATGTTGTCTCTAAGAACATATTTTCTTGTCTGTTGACCAGTGCAGTGTTAGGATAAATATGAAAGTTATGAGAAATTTCAATGTCCTGTAACCTGATAACTCTCAACATTGCTAAGATTGTTCTTGAGTCTGCCTAAATTAATCATTTTTTAATTTATTTCCCGAAAATATATCATCTGCAGTTTTACTGGAAGCTAGTAACACTAGCCTGCTTGAAGGTCAGGAAAAAGATTCCTTCAGTTTAATTTTACATGTCCTAGGAACAGTTTTTTAGCCAGCTACAATGCTGATGGAAATTGGCAATTTTCAGAAAGATTAATTTTCACTTCTGTAGTGGTATGTGAAACACCTTTTAATGTAAAGATTAATTGGAGCAGAAATAGCTCTGACTATACCATTTTATCTCATGCCAAAACTATTTTGCCAGAGAATTTGAAAGAATCCCCCCAAAAATGCATATAATTCAGACTTAACATAGTGGTATGGGAACAGTATATATTATAAAGAACATTTCTGAACATGCCACAACTCTAAGGGAATTCATAAAAAGGATTAAAAAAAAAAAAAAGGCAGGTTTCTCTGAAAGTAAAAAGGGGAAAAAAGGCACATTATGAGAAGCAGGAGAGGAAATGTTTCCAGGATGTTGGTAAATTTTGATGCTTTGAAGATGTCTTGAATGATGAAGATACTGTATGTAGCATACAGAGTCAGAGAGGTGAATATCTGGCTGAGGGTCAGTTTGCTCTCAGGTCAGCAAAGAGCCAACAATCACTGCTGACAACAAAATCGTAATACAAAAACAGAGAAAAGCTGTGTAACTGTGGAGTTTGTCATAGAATGCAAAAGAAGCCTAATCTAAGAAAGAGAACAGTAGCTGCTGAAAGTTGTTTTATTTCTTCTGTACTGAAGAGTGATTATGTCACCTCCATGTTGTACACAAAATGCTTAATTCTCTACCACCTAAACTCTTCACTTCCACAGCACAGGTCTACACTATACAATACAATAAATATCCAGAGGAAATGTTTGCTCTTATTACCCTATAATTAACATGGATATTTTTTTTTATTTTAACCTTAGAGTTTAAGCAAAAATTGCTCATGAAATTACAGAGCAGAAGCTGCTCAAAATGCATGACAGTTTCTGAGTAGGGGTGAAAAGGTAGCTGGAGAAAGAATCAAACAGCACCCTGTCTGTGGAACACAGTAACACTTATTTTTCAGCAGAGAGGTACATTTATTTAAAAATTACAGTTGTGCCACTGAACTGCATTTTCACTTACTTCATATAAGCAGCTCAGCAGATCTACTCTGCATCTTTCTAGGTAACTACAACCGTGCAGTTGAAGAAACAAAATTCCTTTATTAGCCATTTTTAGTGCAGCTCTAAGACAGGCTGAGGTGTTTCACTAACATGACCATGGTTATATTACCCCAAGTCATACCACAGATATGGAGGAGGGAAATAAACTCTAGCAGAGACAGTCACTCAAGCACAGCCAATTTCCTTAAATGAGGGTAGACAACTAATATGTAGATTTGAGGCAGATATCACCATGTCAGCCTACTGAAAATGGAAGACAAACGGCACCCAAAAATATACCATTAGCAATTAAATATCAGTACAGGAAAATGAGTAAATTCTGTACAAAGACTGGATTTTTTAAATTACAGACATTCTTTAAAGGTGAAATACTGTGGCAAATCACAGTGCACATTGATTAAAATGCTAGTCTGATACTTTAAAATGCTGTATTCTTGGCTCTAGTATGTATTCACCACGCACAGTAATCCTCCGGCCTCAAAAGTTAGAGAACACTAGAAAAAAAATTACTTTTTTTTTAGCACCTAAGGGAATTAGGAACTTTGATGGCTTTGAGTGCAAAATATTGTAAAGTCCTATAAGCACATTATGAAATTCAAAATGGGGAAGAAGAAAAATAAACTTCATTGCGATGCTTCTAAAACTATCTTCCTAGAAAAATTTAACAAAATTGATTCAATTTTATTCGAATGTCACTTTGTATTTTAAGAGAAAATTGCTCCATCAAGGGAATGCACAAATAAAGAGAAAGGTTTGATTTGGGAAGGACAAAAACGAAAACCCAAACAAACACCTTCCTTTGCAAGTTATTCAACTCATATTACCTCAGTTTGACTGAATGTATGACTCAGTATGACTATAAAACTCTTTGAATTTCATTAATTACATGCAAGACAGGAATAAAATTAAATACTTCTCCTGAAGACTCTACGAAGCAATGAAGTAGCCTGCTAAACTCAGAATATCTTTTGCTAAGAGTGTCATCAGATGTGCTGGAAGTATTGAAGCAGGAGCAGACAATCAAACTGAAATCACAGCAACTAAAATAATTTTACCTAAAAGGATGCATCACTTTATCCTTACCCACACCACAGCATATTCCACAATATACTGGAGCAAACTGGAAACACATAGTACTAACTGGCAAAAAAAAAAAAATCAGCTATGAGGACAAAAGCATAAAAGACCAAATTCAAAAGCAGTTCTGTCTGTAATAATGTCTTGGTCATTTTAACAACTGACATTCCTCAGTGAGAAACTAAATAATACCGTACCAATGGTGACTTTAGTTCAATTTTCCATAAACTTTTCCATCCCCATGCTAGGATTTCTGGAACAGAACAGGAACAAAAAATACAGCAGAATACACTACACAATTCAGATTTTCATCATGTTTTCTGTATAAAATATTTTTAATTAAAATTAATTTTTATAAAGTTCCAATGAAAACTAAAAGTTTTGTGATATCCTTGCATGGATACAATGATTTCTTAGGGGTGAAGGTCTCAGTTTAATAAATATGCATTTCAGTTCATTGTAGAGTATCTCACAGATAATGCTTCAGATATAGTTTCTTAACAGCTCAGGAGGAAAGAATAGATATTCTTTTTCAATGCAGTCAGAGGAAGAGTTTTGTGGTTGCTATGGTAACAAATACATATTTTTTACTTTCTTTTGTCATACCATACAATTGGTACGCTTTATGCATTTGGACTGGACCACCAAGTTTCCTCTCCTCTGCATCAACAACTTGCCATAAAGGTGGAAAAAAAGGGCTGCAATCACATCAAAATAAATTTGCTTGAAACTATGTAGACATTAAGCTTTCACAGGGAAAACCACAGTAGCTGACTGAATCACAGAAGGATGTTTTTCTGCAGTCTTGAGTAAATGAAAATTGTGATCCAAATAGTCTCTAAAGAAAAATTTCCTTAAGGGGGAAAAAAAAAAGTAGCACATGGTGGGATTTCATGGGATTTCCAGTGGAGAGAAGGGTGAGGTATTTTCTGTGTTGTCCTTGTTTATCTTCATCTTCCATTCTGAGATCTCCCATGAAATCTGAGATGAGGCAAACTGCCAAGTATGGCAGGAAGCCTTATGACTCTACTGAGAAGCAGTGTGTCCCCAAACTGCGGGACAAAACTCAAAATCTAGTTATAAGAGAACTTGTACACAAAAGCCAATTTTTTCACTTTTAATTACTGAAAGCAACACTTTCTCTCTCTCAATACAGAAAATATTAGAATAAACAGGAGCAAGTCCAGTGAAGGGCCACTGTGATGGTCAGGGTTAGATTCACTCGATCTGTGAGGAGAAAGTGAGAGAGCTGGGAGTGTTCGGAACAAGTAACACAGGAGGTTGGGAGGTGGCAGGGGCAGTTTCTACAGGAGGATTTCTTTGCAGTGGTGTAAGGGAGGAAGACATGAAAGCACACACAAGTTGAAACAAGAGAGGTTCTGACTTCTCTGTCATGAAAATAATCAAGCTTTAAATGAGGCTCTTGACAGAAACTACACAGTGTTGGTGTCCCTGCAAATGTTCAAGACTCATCTGGGTAAGGCCAGGAGCAGTCTGACCCCAAGCTGTCCTGGCTGTGAGCAGGAGGCTTGACCACCAACCTCAACTATCCTGTAATACTTATGGAAAATATCTATATTAAATATTTTATACTAATATTTAAGTATTATAAGTTATACAAATCCATTCCCTTAATAGTTTAGGTGAAGCAGTCTGAGAGCTTTCAATGTCCCCTTTTTGTGATCTTAAGCTATGATGAAGGATTCTTTTTGGAGAAACATTGCTTAGTTTTTGAACACATTCATTATTTAGAGATTTTTTTCTCTTATCTCAAAGAGCTCTGCTCTGAAACTTTATCCAGTTACAACTGCATTACATATGTTTATTGCATGTATGAGATCACATTCTCTTTTGGACTTTAAGACCTGGTAGTTTTGTGTAGGTGCACGCACCTCTTCTTGAACCTACACCTACAAGCCAACATGATCTCTTTTCCTAAAAAACCACTTTCACTTTGCTAAAGCATATATGAATAATCATTTGTAGCAAATTTTACCATTTCTTTCAAGTCAATTTTTTGCTGAGAAGTTCCCACTAAGTAGCAGTCCTACTTCAGTTGATTTAATACATTTCTGAAAACACTTTTTTTTTTGACTTAGTAGTTTGTGGTAATAGAATATCCTGTGTATTACACTGATGCCTTCTCTTAATGAGTTCTGCTACATTATCTTCTGAATGCTTCTTAAACATTGTCTTAAATGAAAATTTAAGCTGCTGGCAAAAGACTGAAATCTTGCTACTGAAGGACTCTTTCATCTGCATTGGAAATTAGCAGCTAAGAACATGTCTACTTGGAAATTATACAGCATAGGTATGGAAATCTCACAAGGTCTAGGATGAGGTTATTCTTCCATAAAATCCATGAACCTGAGACATAAGCATAGCTTTATTCCACGATAATATTCTCATTACTTTCATAGGCTTACTAAATATTATATGACATTAAAAGAATATATTTCACAGCCCAAGTCCCATTTTATTTTTGAAATTGTGTCCATGGTGCCTTATAACTGCAAATTAAATAAGATTTCGGTGATAAAATAGATCTGTGTATCCAGAGCTTTTAGAATTCATGTGCAGAAATATGGGACCAAGTTTAGAAACCACCTTGGTTACATTGCAAGTAATGTCAATTGTTTCTTTTTCCAGACTAAAAAAAACCAAACTATAAGACCTTGTTTGAATCAGATTCAAACACCTATTTTTGAATTAGGAATACATTTTTTAAAATATGCTTAAAGCTGACTATAAATGATTTTGTTAAACACTGTTCTCAACAAAAGAAAAATCAATTATCTATTTAGATAAAAATTGGCCTGAACACACATAATTACCATAAAACAAACTCAAAAAAAATAGGAAAAAAATCTTTATTGCCCTACACTTAGTGCTTGCTTGACTAAATTAGTCACTAAATTGCCTAAAAAAAGTTATTGTTCTGTTCTAGCTACTGCAATTAGTTTGGCACTTCCACTGCAGTTTCTGTTGCATTGGGGTAATCAGTCTGGATGACAGCTCTGCTATTAGTAGGGTGGACAAGTAATGATGACAAACAGCTTTTTTTTCCACTATCATGCAGGATTCACAAAATACAACATGATCATATCTTGTATTGGCTGTATGGGCCATGCTTCCATATGTCATCAAACCAAACCAAATATCCCTGGATATTTGCTTTTTTCACCTCCTCACAGCAGTAATGGCTGAACAGAACAATAAGATTGCCAGTATCCCCCCATCCAATTTTGGGGTTTTTTATTTGTTAGAGGAGGCTGGAGCTTCAAATCTGACATAACAAATTCATTTGGTGGCTGCAATTCAGACCTCATTCAGGTAGCAACAGAGTCAATAAAATCACCCAAATTCAGAAATGTGGTGTTTTCCTTAGAAGACTGCATTAAGTAAACAGTAAAAGCAGGTTCTTGCTCTCCTGCCGAGGTTTCTTCACATCATTGTACAACAACAATAAATCTGTCTGAGCACCTGCCTGTTGTTATTGGCTATAAATCCCACAGCATTACCAACCACTCCAATTTCATTTTAGCGAATGTCTGTTACTGATTTAATGCTCTATGCTTCAAAAAGTTGCATCATCCGTTGAAGATGTATGGAAACAGTAAGGCTAACAAATCAGGTCCTGAAAAGGATTAGAGACAGTTGTCTTAAAGTGCTCCTTTACATTCAGTCATGTTACTGATATCCACAAAACATAATAATTGTCGTAACTGGGAGACTGGAATTAGTGGGTCTTCCTCCCATGCAAAGCCTTGAGACCTTGAAGTGAACAGCATGATTAAAGAAAGAAGAAATTCTGCTGTGCTGTGTTACATTAAATGCTCTTTTTTTTTTTTTTTTTTATTTTTTTTATTTCTCGCGTTGTTTTGTTTTATATATGGATGGTAAGACCATATCTGCAACTTTGGTAAGGAACAATCTCTTCCTTAAGAACATACTTGAAAGCTATTCCAAGATCATCTCTCAATCAACACTTTGATAAATTTAGCAGACTGAATTTCTCAAATCTTTCACTGGTAAATATTTCCCAGATCACTGGCCTTTCTTGAACCTCTTCTCTGAATTCAGCAATTTGCATTTGCATTACAGGACAGCCAATTTGGACATTAATATATAGAGCAGTCCCATGGATGTACAGAAAAACAGTGTCACTTTTCACCATCTTGCTTGATGTTTGCCTTTTAACTCAGAAATGTTTTTGGGATAGAGGATATTTAAATGCTCCTGAGAAATCAGCACAAGATCACATTAAGTAAAATATGAGGCAAACAACTTTTAACTACTTAAATATTTCTAGCAAAAATTAAGCATTCAGACATTAACATGTTTTATATTTTCTCTTTCATGTAATGCTGGAGCATACAAAACTCATTTAACTATCCACTGCAGCACTTTGTGACTATTTCTACCAGAAATCATCTAACTCTACTTATACTGTCAATTAACAAAAGTACATGATGTACATTATCATCTTCTCTATTATCTTCTTGTTTAAATTTGGCAGACTTTAAAATGTCATGTCAGAAGTTTGCTATTAGAGTGAAATTGTGATCAAGTACAATGTTGCTGCCTGCCTGTTTTCAATATTTTAAATATGAACAATATTTTAAATATGAAGATATGTTGAGATCGTCTCACAAATACTATTATAAGGTGACTTGCATTAATTTCTAGTATTTTCTCAGCAATTACTGCATGTAATCATACATAAAGTGTATGTTTTATCTTAACATAATTTTATCTTGATCCTATTTTTTGAAGGTATGTGTGTTTCTTCTCTTCAATTATCTTTGCTGTTTGGGCTTTATATTCATCTATGAGGTTCCACTTAAATGCCTTTCACTTGACTGCTGTTCTCCCCTCCCCCCTGTATCTCTCTGGTAAATTTTTTAAATTCTCTACGGAGAATCTGACACATGTACTGTAAATTTCCTCTACCTTCACAGAATGTACATTGATGTCTTGATTACAATTGAATGCTTCTGTTTCCCCCTTTAAGGCCTTTCTCTGATGAGGTCCCTTATGTAAAACTGAATGTAATTAACAAATGTCACTGCAATACAAATATCTACTGAATTTCAATTCTGACCTAGCTTGACTTGGCACATTAATTGAATTAAAGTGGTTTCCTGGAAGGACATTGCTTATTGATGAGATGACCTAATCAAAGTTATCTTGGCAGGTATCCATAGTCAATATGGAGCCATATAGAATCTGGGGTGAGAAAGCAATCCGATTGAAATTTGCTTTCCTCTTCCTTTTGAAATTAGGGTATTTCAATTCTTAAAGTATTCCTAATACAACTACATGAAGTTCTGGGAGATAGTGTGCCATTTTGAAGCTGTATCTGAAAAATTTCCGCTAAAGCTACTGACTTGTTTTAGTGAATATAAACAAATCATGCAGATACTGCTATTGTTAGGGACTTCTCTAAGAAAATAAAAGGTATCTATAAAGGAAAGTAGTGGTTTAAGGGTCGGCATAATCAGATTTTTGGTTTTCAGTACTTTCAGGTAAACGTTCAGGGGCTCAAGGAGAAAGCAGATGCAAAGACAATGTGTGCTTGGGCAGAGAAAGGTCTAGAAAGGCTCATCTTTTGATCACAGGATATATTTCATGGCAACAGAATACAGCCCAGATGGATTAAAAAATATTTTGCTTACCAAATTACAGACCTCTTCATATTTCTGGGAGACAGTAACAGAAACCCACAGAGAGCCAGAAAAATTATGACTAACCCTAAAAATTTATGAAGCAGAAGAATCAGAGCAAGGAACAAAGGAGTGGTGGTCCTCTGCATGCCAAGCAGCTACACTGATCACATGATAATCTAGGTTTTACAAAGGTGTGCAGATCTACAGCAGGACCTAGTCGCCTATTCCCATCATATAAACATCAATATTAAATAGAAAGAATTCAGCCTCATGACAATTAAGACATTTAACTAAATAGCTCTCTATTGGGAAAAGAATATTGTGTGAATACCTCTTAGTGGCATATACAGTGTCCTATGACAATTTTCTGATACTTGACATGTTGTTTGATAACAATATTTCTATACAGCACAATGGTGAAACCAGAAGAGGGCAAAAACTTTCTACACTTGGGAACAAAACACAGCTGAGCAGTTGTGAGGATTTTAAGTAAATTTAAGTTCTCAGAAAAACACTGGGAGATCATCAAAACAATCAAATGTGCAACAAGTAGAAATTTCTTTCTGCTACAACATACAAGGTTTTATGATGGTTTCCTATACCACCGCATGAATTCAGGGTTTTGATACTACCCCAGCCAATATAACCAGGAGGAAAAGGACAACACTGAGGAAAACAGATTATCACAGAGGCAAAGTTGCTCAGAGAAAATTTTCAACAGGCTTTATCAATGCCATTTCAAAAAATGAAACAAACACATCTGTTGAAGTTTCCTCATGATTCAGGCTCACTCAGTGTTTTCATTAATGATGAGGATACTGAAACATAAAACATAACTTTCAATTCTGAGCTTCCAAGTGGTTGTCATCTTGACAATGTGTAACTATGATTTAAAGAATGAAGCAAAATTATCCTTAAAGGTGGACAATATTTTGAATGTAGGGTCATCACCCTCCTACACAAATAGTGAGGTAGTGTGGAAAAATGGTTTCACAGAAAAGGATTTGGAGGTTTTTATGGTCCAGGAGCTAAACCTAATTTTATGCTGTTGTAAAAGCAGTAAATTGTATTTGGGATATACCTGCTAATACACAGCCTTGAAAAGCTTGGAAATTATCCTCTACTGCACTTGTCAAGGATAAAGAATCAAATTTCAGGCATTTCCGTGAAGATTAGGGTCAACTGCAGATAGTCCAGAGAAAACAAGAAAAATTACAAAGAGATTAAGAGCTGTGAAAAAGAAGGAGGAAAGAAAACAATAAAAGAGTAATCGGACATTATGATAAGTTTCCAAATACCTTCAAAGCTGCAAAAAAGAGGATAGCATGAATTAATTTTCCATGCCTAGGGATTATATGACCAAGAGTAACAGATTTAAACTGCATCAAAAGGAAGAACCAAATTAGTCCTAAGGAAAAAAAAAAAAAAAACTACACACAAACCACCTATCCATGTGGAAGATAATGCAATAAAATATAATTTGGAAATTGTGATGCCTCTGTCCCTGCAATCAGTCCCTTCAGAGGCACTTTGGCCTTCCACAGACATGGGCTGACAGAGACCTAATGAAGTCTGACAAGGGCAAATGCAAAGTCCTGCCGCTGGGATGGAGTAACCCATGCCAGCTGCACACAGGGCTACATCAGCAAAGATGTGACAGCCAGCAGATTGAGCAAAGTGATTATTTCCCTCTACAGCATTTGTGAGACTCAACTGCTGTCCATCGGTACTTCGTGTATAAAACACAGATTATAAGACATGTTGAGGTACTGAACTGCAGCCAGTATGAGTTAGAGCCTGATGTACATGATGGATAAGGAAGATGGAAAAATGAGGCTGGTTGGTCTTCAGAAGAGAAAATTCATGGGCCATCTTACCTTAATGCCTAGTGGGGAGCTGTCAAGAATAGAGAGACCTGCCTCAACAATGCCAGTGACACGTGAAAGGAGATAAACACTGCAACAAGAGCCATCTGCTTAAACTTGCATTTAAGTCTAAAGTAAAAAAATCACCATGATGGCTATCAAATATTCAGCTGGCTTCTCAGAAAGATGTGTATGTCCATCTTTGGAAATACTAAAAACCTGAGTGAGTAAAATCCTCAAATACCTGATCTCATCTGGCTATACACTAAGTAGCAACTGCACCAAGCAATCCCCACAGTTGCTGTCCATGAAATCAAATCCTCCTGAAAAAGAAGTATCAGGAATGACAAGCATACTTGATTGTATTCTACATCGTAAAGATGACTGCATCACCATGAGCTATTCTGTCAGTTCCATAACTCAAGAATTTTCCATCTTGTGGGGGTATTTTGGGGAAATGTCACTTGACAACCAAGGAGCTATCAGCAGACAATTTCACAGAATGACACAATAGTTGAAGTTGGGGGACCTCTGAAGATGACCCAAGTCCAATCTTTGTCTCTAAACTCAGGTTCATTAGAGCAGGTGGCTCAGGACCATGCGTATCTGGATAGAAGTACTATCAACAACACAAGACTGCTGGTGACCGGTTTAGGTTCCTGTTTTGCCTGTTTGGGTCTCACATAGTAAGTCAAGTTGGCATGGTACATATTCCTATCAGACCCACAGACATTTGAAGATGTCAAGATGCCATATAAAAGTGTCTCTGAAAAAATAGACCTACCTGTAAATCAGAAAAATGCCTGCAACAGCCCTGATACATTTTTATTTCCTTATTTTTACCATCATCAGCATCACTTACAAGAACAGTGCGGGGAATCTGCTGTCATTCCTCAGCACAGCTGGAAAATTTAACTCAGTTTTGCCTTACACCACCCCTTTCCCATGTACTCTGCATGCAGTTATTTGTCATAAACAAATAAATCAGCCTTAACTGTTATGAGCAAGCAGAATGCTTTCAATTAGAGGCAGCACCTTCAGACTGTTCACTCAGCAGCAGGAGGACAGGAAAATGTTTCTGTTATTGAACTCCTTGGCACCGTCTTGCTCGAGGATATTTATTTTAATAAACACAAGGTCGTTATGCTGGCATGAGGACACCACAGGTTCTCCCTAAGTGTTACTCTCTGATTACATGTTATCTATCTTGCTGCTGTATCTCTAGCTGAATTCTGTCAGCCTCAACTGAGCAGCTCCTGTTAAAATTAGACAAAACCTCAAGGGAGGCAGTCTCATAAACAGAGGACTCTAATTCTAGACAGTTAGCAGACAGCTCCATATGCAGGAACAGCTCCAGCTCCTTTGTGCTGCTTTCTCTATCAAGCACCTGTCACCTCACAGTGAGCTGCAAGAATTGCATCTATCTCTGCATACTAAGGATAAGGTTGTTGATATCTTACTTACCTGCTTTATTTTGCATGCAGTATAGAATGTAGCAATAGAGGTGCTGATCATTAAGAAGCTTTTTTTTAAAGTTGGAGATGTTTGGATATTATCCTGACTGAATCTAGAACAAACAATTGCATACTCTGACACTTCTCTGTTGTAGACTAATTATATTGTCAGATCAGTTAATGCCACTCAGTTTTACAGATGTTTTAGTCCACTTCTGCTGCCACAAAGCAGCAATTTGCCACATTGCAGAACAGCAAAAGCAGTATAATAAAAACTCACTCATGGTCCTGAAATATCTTTTAAAAACAATCAGCGTGCCTCCAGTGAGAGCAGTCTCGTTACTATTTCTCTGTGACATTGAATGAAGAAATAAATGCTCTTGGAAAATATTTGAGACCTCTGTCTGTAGTGAAATGACCAAACAGTCTTATCTAACATTTGGAATGCAGAGGGAAGACAATTAAGAGACCATTGAAGGGGAGGGACCAAAAAACCCAAACTCTCAAGCATTTACTTCCATTAACGCATCACTTGGGGACTGAGCTTTTCCCAAATCAATATTTTGAGACCACACTCCACCCTCTATCATCCTTGAAAAATACAAGGAAAACACCTAGTTGGAATTTTGTTTACCTAACAGACACAGCAGTGAGTGGGGGTGAAATGAATAAGGGAGGGGGGCAGAGGGAATTTGATTTTTTACTTATTCTAACCCAAGGAAAGTTTGAAAAAGAAAATATTTCAAGCTAAAATAAAAAATATAATGCAGTATAGGTCTCAATTCTTGAACTAATAGAAAAGGATGCTTTTTTTTAAGACTTCAATTACTAAGTAGAGTATTTTTTTCCAAAATCAGAATGAAACTTCAAATGTTCATAGTAAACATATAGCTTAGAAAGGTGCATCTATGACTCTCTATTGCATTTGAAAATTATGTATACGCTGGGCGTCCATTTTCTCAGGCTCAGAAAATGGCAAAAACATTCTCAAAAGTCATAGTAATGTATGAGTAGAAATACTTCTGTGCTTCCTTCAAAAATGGATAAAAATTCAGCTGCTGCCAAAAGCAATTAATCTTCCTGCTAACTCTGCCATTTATAACAAAACCTGTAATTCAAGAAGCATTTTTAATTATCTTTCACTTTCAGACTGTCAGCAACTATGGTGATACATTATATATTCTTTGTTAGCAATGATTTCTACAATATCTGGTTTCTTAAACATTTTCTAGCACTTTAGTTCCTTCAAGATAGATAACTTGGTCTGTGTTTTGGCAAAGACAAGCAACCAAATCCTCATTTTCAAATCCTGTAGTTTTTCTTACACAGTCTTGAAGGAAAACCCAAGCCTTTTTACACCTGATTTAATGACAATGGACAATTCAGCCACAGAAAGAATTTCTCAGAGTTCTGTGTTCAAAAGATACTTATAAAACAAATTTCAGTGCATTTCTTTCAATATTGAGTATGACCATTTAACTATGCTTGCCAGAATACTTTGCAGTCCCCAAAGCATCAGCTAGAGCAAATGCAATCCAGTCATGTTTGCCATCAACTATTACTTCCACCTGGTACATCTGGCACATTGATTTAACCTCCTTCCTAAACTTTAGGCACCCTAGGTACAAACGATCTTAGCCACACAAATTGTTTTATAGTTAGCCTTTTTAAAATTTACTATGCTGTGAATGTACCTCTTTCTGATATTATTCATTATTAAACATCTCTTCTGACTCACTACACATGGTAAAGCACAATTGCCTGAGCTTTCTGTGTCATTGTGTGCCTATTTTGAATTCACTCCATATTACTATTCACATCCAGATCTGTTCAATCCATTATTGTCCTTGCAGTTCCCACAGGTGATTCAATGTTTTGTAAAACAGATGCCAGATTCACATAATCCTAACTATTACTATTGTTATCATTGCTGCTGCTATTATTATTATAATAAAGGGAAGGAAGCATTGATGTATAAGCTGACTTTTTAGATGCAAACATATCTCTTCCTTGGTGTGTTACAGGCTTTACTGCACACCTTTTGCTACTCAGGTGTTGAACCTGTCTGGAATCAAACATCTTTCTTGCAGACTTGCTGCTTGGGAGCTGAAACTTTCCCCCAGTGTATTTGTCCTTCAGCAAGTGAGTGTCCTGCCTTGAGTTCTGATTACTCTTTGTGGGGAGGGGAGTAGAGAATGGAAGATCTTTATAGTAACTCTTAAAATACTGGTGTACTACAACAAAGTAAATAAGAAACATAATTAGGATTATAAATTAGAAAAAAATGTTAAAGTGTTCAATGTCTATTCAGGAAAATATGGTACATTTTTTCCAACTCATTAATAACCTATAAAAATTATCTAATATTTGTAAAAGAGATAAAAACTTCTTGATTGAGTTTGGACCATAAGATTCAAATATGGAATTCAGACCTGACAACGCCATTGTTGAAGTACATCTCTCTTTGCACTGAAAACCTCTTTGTCAAAAAGCAGTATTCCTCTTTTGTCCACTCTCCTATTATACAGCATCACTCAGTCTTAACTAATGTCCACGCTTAGTCACTGATATCACGCCTTTGCTTTGAGCCAATTTGCCCCAGCAATTAATTTAACCAAATTTGGAAAATACTTTAACATCATCTAACACAAGGTATTGCATAAAGGAAGGAAGTGGGACACCTATTGTTTAATACAAGGTAGAGATTTAATAAAGAAATCTTCCGGGTAATCACATATTCCTGAATACTGCTGTGCGTTTTCATTTAATAGCTCCAAAACTAATTATTATGTAGCTACCTCAGTGTTTTGAAAAACATAACATGCAGTTATTTTGTGATTGCGTGTTATTTTCTCATATCAACCTTGTCATTTCAAGAGGCCTTGAAACATAATTAAAATATCAGAGATCCTATGATTAAGTTGAAGAGAAGCTTGTGCTTTGAAAATTCATCATTCATCTACACCATTTAATGGCTCTTCAGAAAATTTTAGCTTAAAAGACATTAAATAATACGTATTTAATCAAGCAGCAAAAAGACCTGCTCCCATTTCTTTTATAAGGTGTGTCATTACATTCAGCCATCAAGAACAACCTCTTTTAGGGCTGCTGTGGAAGCTGCTGTAAATGGAAATTTAATATACAAAAAAAAAGAAAAAACAGTGAAAAAACCACCCACACCACTATAAAAAATACCACAAACAAAAACCAAGCTGGACATTTTCTGCAAGTGGGGCAGCCAAGTCCCTACCCATTCATAAAGACAAGGAAGCAAGACTCAAGCAAACTGTCTATTCATTAGGCCATTCATTGTTCTCCCACTGAAAGAACTTGCAGACAAAATGCATACAACGAGAAGTAGCTAAAAATTAGGATTTCACTGAAAAGTCTAGATGATACATACATAGTCTCATAATAGTAAGAGATTTATTTTGTGATTCTAACCTATACACTTTTTCTAAGTTATATGTTCCAACATTAAATGATAAATTCTACATTAAAGTGGTGGAACAACTATGCTAATTTTCAATGATACTAGCCAGGATATGAAAACAGTATGTCAAAATAAACATGGCTTCACTTCCCTTTTTCCCAGACACACAAATCTCCAGTAAAATCTACCCTAGGCTTCTCTACTGTAATACAAAATCAAATCAGTAATCAAAAAATAAGGTGTTTCAAACCCAAAGTAGTATTTTTTTATTAATTATCAGCAGCATTGAAAAGCGTTTTAGGACTGAGCTACAGGCCTTTGGAAAACTAAATTACTCATCTCAGCACTTCTCCATCAAGATGCAGTAGCCTAATTTTCAAGTTCAGGTATTTACTGGAGCATTTTTTCAAGCTATTGCAGTTTTATAACCCTAAATTTCACTTGATAGAACAACAAGGAGGTCTTCAAGCTTGATGTCAATAAAGACATCTCTATCATCTAATAGCATATAATCACAGAATATCCTGAGTTGGAAGGCGCCCATAAGGATCATCAAGTCCACCTCCTGGCCCTGCACAGGGCAGCCCCAAAAATCACACCCTGTGCCTGAAAAAATTGTCCAAGCACCTCTTGAACTCTATCAGGCTGGCGCTGTGACCACTTCCCTGGGGAGCCTGTTCCAGTGCCCAGACAGCTCTGGGGGAAGAATCTTTTCCTGATATCCAACCTAATAAACCTTCCTGACAGATCTTTATGCCACTGTCTCGTGTCCTGTCCTGGTTACCAGGGAGAAGAGATCTGCCCCTCCACTTCCCCTCATGAGGATGCTCTAGACCCCAATGAGGTCTCCCCTCAGTAACAATTATATATCAATTATATCAGAGAATCTCACCACAACAACCTAACATAAGGATGGTCAGATTTCTAATACTTAGGGAGTCTTAATAGCATATTATGTGTTGAATACTAACATTCTCAGCAAGAAAGAAGAAAAGACACAAGAACCACTTTAAAGATCAGAGAAGAATACGGGAAAATATGTATCTAATGGCCTGAAATTTTACATTAATAACTTTAGTCCCTTAAACCTAGGAATAACCAGCATCTCCTATTTAAAGTGGGACTTATTTCAAAATTGTTTCCCCTCCTAGAACCACATTATGGACACTCTCACATATAATTTTAAATATTTCAAGTTTTCAGTGGGATAAGAACATCCTAAGCAGTTAGCAACTCACAGCTGAATTGAGAAGATACTGTTAATTACAGTAGAGAGAAAAGATAATCTCAATGCTCAAGATTCAAGCTGCTTGTAGTTTTAAAAAATAATAAATACTGTAACAAAAGGAATGGATTATACAGCTTTAGATTAATATGTTCTTACTACAGCTTCTGGCTGAAAACACTGTCAAGGGTCAAAATTAGAAACTGAGAATTTACTGGATATCAGCTAGCCCAGAACTATGAGCCCCTTCAACTCACACTATTCAGCTTCTGAAGGTTAATTTTCTAGCCACCTTTTTTTTTTTTTAATTATCTGTAATGGAAAGTGAAAGCACACAACAAAATATCTCATATTATGGAAGACTGCAGAATCAGTACAGGAGTTTAAGAAAAGAATATGAAACAAACCTACCCCTACTGGGAACTGTAGATGGTTAATGTCTCTTAAAAATCCAGCAGCTATATAAAATAGCTAGCATATAACATTCTCATTTTGAAGACTCTTTGTGACTGGAGACATGGAGAACTTCTGGTTAGCTTGCTCAAGATATTTTTTCAGATCTAATGTTTGCTAAAACAAATACTAATGCATGAACCAAAGCTCAAGTAGCAACATTGTTAGGTGGGCAAAACAGTAATTGTAAGGGGGAGGAGGGATTTTTTTGGTTTTAAGATTTCTGCCAAATGCATGGAGACATAAGTGGGGATTGTCCAATTGCATGCTACAGAATCCATGGGTTTCACAAGTACAATACCTTTTATCTTCCTACAGGGATAAAGACTAGGTCAGAATTTAGACCTGTTTTCCCAATCCATTAGACTATTTATATTTCCTTGATGTGACTGAGTTTTACTCGTCCGGACTGCTTTCACAAATGTTTAATTTATCTCAAATAGAGGGAAAAATATTACAGATTTGTCTATTTCAAGCATTTAGAAGTTAAGTGAGACCTTAAAATGACTTGAAATTAATTTGCTGAAACAAAGGGAGAGGTAAGATACAGGAACTTTTTGGTCAGCTTCACCTTCATTTAGTGAAAAAAGAATTCCACACATAGCTGAAAGCTAAATTGGTAGGAAATGACAAACCTAGCACCCAAACTGAACTGACACTAGTCAGAAGTGCTCATAACCTTCTTATCAGCCTCCTCTAACAGGAAGCAGATAATGAGCACAAAGTTAAAATGCCGTATAATAGTGGCAGAGGACACTTAACCATGGATGCAATATCCAGTGAATCAGTGTGGACATGTGAAATACACAAAGTAAAATCAGAAATATATTATTCATGAAGAAGCTGACAAGCTTTAGATGTAACTCTGACTGTCAGCAACTGACCCTCGCTATGTGAAATGTTACTGATGTTAACTAGCAAGGCTACAAAAGAGTCTGTATGGTGTAAGGAAACACCACTCTCACTTTACGCTTGTAAACTGAGCAACAACAGATTGGAGTCCGGCTACAGAAATATCAATATGTATGCACTATAGAAATCCAGTGAAAAATACATGCTCCTAAAGTTAATAGAGCTACCATGGAGAGTTCCAGCTGTCTGCAGAAGAGGAAATCATACATCATAAAGATCATACATTTTAAAGATGCCACGTAAAAACTGACCTGTTTCATTTGACTTATTTACAAGGTCTGAGGTAAAGAGAAAAGTAGAAATCTTCTGCAGCAAGAGGTATGAATCACTGCAAGGACAAGAGGACACCCACAGTGCTACAGACAACTTGAATGAAGGGAGCCCAGATGGCTTTGAAGTAAATACAAGTTCATTTCTGGCTACCCCAGCTTACTTATCAATAGCAAGGCATAGAGGAGTGAGCAAGCCTACCACACATCCATCATTCACATTTCTCCATTTCATTACAGACAGAAAATGCACTTGCAGCATGTCAAGCTGAAATAGCTCTTGGCATGAGTCAGAGAAGAAAAACCATAAAAGATCAGCCAGGAGGAAATGCAAAATTGTTTAAAACTGGTGAAGTGTTTGTTTCTCTGAGTCTCTGGAAAAGGAAACTGCTTCATTTTGCAGAAAACCAACTCAATAAAAAATTACAAAATTTTTTATTTCCTGATTATTGTTTAACAGTATTATAATTTTTTTATCTTCCATCCCTCCCCATTAGCTGTTTGAGAGGAGAACAAACATAAGACGAAATAACTATTTTCTAGAATAGATCCTCTCCTTTTTCCTTTCATATTTTTTTTTTCCAGGATTATAATAGTTTACTTATACCAAAGACATTAAGTCTGAGACAGTATTTTAAAAATACTGTTCAATATGCTTACTGGGTTTAGTCATCCTCTACTATGTCTAGAGGCTGAAGCACATAGAGGCTTTGCTTACACTGCCTGCTAAATGTGCTCTAATATCCTGAAATTCTGCTCCCCTAGCTGTTGTGAACACTCGTGAAGAATCCTGCTGCTCTTTTTCTGTCTACACACTACTACCTCCTTCTGATGGAAAACTAGCACACGTCTCCTTTCACAGTCCTGTCAGAGGTAAATTCAGTCACCTCCCCCAGGTTCTGTAGTCATCAGATGATAAAATGAACCTAAAAAATCCTGGTGTATTTATTTTTTCATTATTTTATCACTTCTTTTGTCTCAATAAAAGGACAGTCAAACAATGTTATAAAGGAAAAGCAAAGCACTCAGTAGTTAATAACTATGAAGCATTTAATATATAGCATAAATCAAAAGCCAGAAAAAACACACAGAAACAAGAAATTACCATTTTGAGGGTAATGAGAGAATAACAAATTGAAAAACAAAACTATTCTGTGGAATACAACTATATAATGTACAGCAGCAGTTTATACTTTCTCTAATATTGCTGCTCACAGCAGATGAAGATTCACAGGCACCAACTCTAATTATTCACAAATATAGCCACTGCTACAGGGATCAACAGGCCAGATCAAATGATCACATAACTGATCCACTGTTAAAAGGTACATAAAAAAATATATAAAAATAGGTAGTAAATAATAATGAAATTATAATAATGAGAAAATAATAATGAAGAAGGAAGAAGGAAGGGATGAGGGAGGGGGGGAGGAAGGAGAAATTGCCAGCAGACTGAACATAAATCAGCAGTGTGCTCAAGTGGCCAAACAGGCCAATGGCATCCTGGCCTGTAGCAGGAATAGCGTGGCCAGAACCTGCAGAACCAGGGCAGTGCTCGAGTCCTAAGGAAACCTGGTGTGACTGTGTGAGTGGGGGCTGTGCAGCTGAGACTGCTCCAGCTCAGGTGGGGCACGTGCGACTGCCAGAGTGGCTCCTGGATAATCAGGAAAAGTAGTTTCCTTAGCAGAGACTTTATCACTCTCTACAAGTACCTTAAAGGAGGCTGTTGCAAGGTGGGGTTTGCTCCTCTCCCAGGTAACAAGTGGCAGGACGAGAGCAAATGGCCTCAAATTTTGCTGAGAAAGACTTAGATTGCATATTAGGAAAAAAAGTCTTCACTGAAAGGATTATTAAGCATTAGGACAGGCTTCCCAGGGAAGTGGTGGAACCACTGTACTTGGAAGAGTGGAAAAAAATGTCTAGGTGTGGTGCTTAGGGGCACGGTTTAGTAGAAGAGCTCACAGTGTCAGCTCACAGTGGATGATATGGTTAATGGTTGATAGATGATCTTAGAGGTATTTTTCAACTTTAGCGATTCTATGAAATTTAATTTTTAAAAATACTTCTCACTCAACAGTTTTGTTGTGCATTTCATCCTATTGCTGTACTTATGCATACCATGCACAGCATCCTACATGCTTTCTTTAAGGGGTTCATCCTTGGTTTTAAAGTACATAAAATAATTTGAAGATCTCATCAATACAAACATTTTTGATCCAATGCATTAAACAACAACTACTCTAACAGTCAAATGCTTATTTCTACTACCTTTCAGGAGGATACCTACACCCAGCCCTTCCCTATCCCTCCCATACACAAAGGAAGGGAGAACAGGCAACAATCCAGTGACTAGAGTACTAGTAAAACTATGAGTACAATATTGGTAGGCTGCTATTGAAAATTCCTCTCTGTGGAAATCTCCATTAATCACTGTATATATGTTAAAAATAATTAGAAAAAAAATCCTCAAAGTAAACCATAAAATCTCTAGCACCCCACATCCACAAAGTATTAGTCCAAAGTTCACAAGCAATGAAACATCCCAGCTCATAGGTGTGTCCTGCTTTCTGCTTATGTAGAAAACCAGACAGTGAAGAAACAATCCACAAAAACAGTTTTTCATCTTTCTCTGCTTGAGCAAATGTGTGCCAGGCATGTGTCAGATGTTAGTCACTACTGCTTAAGGCACATGTACATAGATGATGCAAATGAGGAGAGAATATTCTATCAGACTAGAAAAGTCAAGTTTCTGGATTGGTCAACAAATCCCTAAACTCTCAAACTGAACTCAGACCAAAAGAAAGCCTTTGGAAATAAACAAACAAGAATGTTTCTGCATTACTTGGAATTTTACATTAAGGTTTTTTTGGAAAACAATTTCTCACAAGCAGAAGCTTGTACCCATGGTGAATCAACATACAACCATATCGTACATTGTAACAGAACTATTAAACTTCTTCATCCTTTCCTTACTGAAAAAAAAAAGCTTTAGTATTTTACCTTAACAGTGATATTTTCATTTCTTAATACACTGTTTGCTACTGCTAAGCTCTTGTAAGATTTTCCTTCCTATTCCAGGCGAGCAGACAGAGGAAGACAATAGTAACACAACCATAAAGAAAATATCTCCTGTATGTTTGGTTGTTTTTCACACACAGAATCAATCATGTGAGAAAACTACATCTCTGAAGAATGTAAACCAAAGGAAAAACAGCATGATTTACATGCAGAAAGTCAGCTCTGCAACAATATTTTCCTATCACAAGGACTTGATCCCAAGCTCAGTAAAACTGAAAGTACAGTCACACCCATTCTGGAGGGATTAAGGATTCTGACTGGTACTTGTAATCACAAAGAGACAACCTAGAATATAAAAGGAAGAGCACACACTGAACCTGTGGCACACTCAGGCCAGGTTCAGACACAAGGCACAGCATTT
Organism: Agelaius phoeniceus; assembly: GCF_051311805.1. Classification (NCBI taxonomy): domain Eukaryota; kingdom Metazoa; phylum Chordata; class Aves; order Passeriformes; family Icteridae; genus Agelaius; species Agelaius phoeniceus. Next base: position 22,197,957 of record NC_135270.1, read on the forward strand.
AAAAGTATGTTGCAGTTCAATAAATGACCCACTTGCAATCAATCTTATCATAGTGAAAAGCAATTTTACTTAATGAGGGGATCACTATTTTAATGTTTAAGATTAATCTGAAATATTAAAATGGAAATAAGAAGCCATCCAATTTTCCCTACTCTTTTTCCTAACCTAAGTCACTTTTGACCAAGTATGTTTTTTATGAAAGGGAGGAAAAAAATGAAAATTGCAACCAATTAGAAATTTAAAATGCAATGCTCCATGTGTTCAGGCAAAAGTTATTGTAGTCCATATAGTCCAAATTATGGATGTGTATGAGACCAATACTTTTCTATAAGAACTGGCGAAAACTAGGAAAACAGTTTTCCACCAGTAAAAGTGGCATTTTGCAAGAATGTTGTGGACAGAATTTCATAGAGAGCAATGTCAAAATTAATCACTCTACATTCCCATTTAATTTAAATAACGTTACAATGTTGCTTTGATGAGGCAAATATTAATCCCTATGATATCCTTTATTCAAATCAATACGATTTGAACTGCATGCACTAACACCTTTTGAAACTATAAAAAATTATTTAAGAAACAACATACTCACTTTTTCACTTTGAATTGGAAATGAAAGAGAACAATGCCAATTTGTTGGGATTTCCCATTGGAAAAATAATTCAAGATTGTTTGTAACTTCAAAGTCTTGTTTGTGGCTAAATATATTCCACACTGAGAAACCTAACAAAATTCTGATTTTGAGCATATATTAATATAAAATGTGGGTGCCCCACTATTTTTGTATCACTAATAAAACCTTTTCAGTTCCAATGCTGCTCAGTATCCAAAGAATTTAAGATCATGATATGATCACTAAGAAATGTTATAATCTGTAGTGCAAGATGAGTTACTTTTTAGATGTGTTGTTTGTATATTATTGACATACATAGCTTGCTGTTTTCATATTTCAAAGTCCTAGTCTTTCATGTATATAGATGTTCATTGTCAAAGCTCTTTCTTGTAAGAAACTCAAATCCTAGACTTTCAGGAGGACAGAAGAGCATATTAACATTGCCTAATATTAAATAATGAAGTTGAGAGACTTGTCTCCCTTGGGGCCTTATATAATCCACAGTGAGCAAGAGAATCTTCAGAGAACAACTCAGACCTCTCCGTTAGATTTCTGCTCATCGTCAACTGATAAAAGATCCTCTTTGTCCTCTTTAGATATAGAGGACTTCTTAGAGATTAAACTAACGTACCTTTAAGAAATGAGCATTCTCACCTAAAGCAAAGTAAAAATACTCTTTCCTTCCTAACAGTTTAAACAATGCTCAAATTAGTACTTGGAAAAGAAAGATTGGTACAAGAATTGGAAGTCAAGACTCAAACATCTGAATTCAAGAAAAGAAACCCTCATCTCATATAAAAGTATCAGGAGTTCACTACAAAGTCGAATTCCTAAATTGGTCATTGATTAGCTATCACATGGAAAACAACTCCTTTGAATTATTTGAACATGATTTCAGACATACCAAAAGAACTCCTTTTGCTTTGTTTCTCCATCTGTAAATGAACATCTTCAGGTTTAGGTTGTATCTGTCATTACAACATACATACAAAGGGATACAACTACACCCAAGTGGCATTCACACTAATTGCCTAATAATTGAAAAGCACCTTCAGGACATGAAGTGTGTATTAAGTATTGCAAGCTCCTGCCTCTTTATAAAAGAAAGTTACTAGTGCTTGCAAAAGCAAAAATGACTCCATGTAATTAAACAACCAAGACCCCTGCCAACTCTGCAGTGTACAAGCCTGTACCCCAGTCAGAAGCCAGCACACTCAGGACCAATCCTGCTGAGCTGTCCTCATTACAACAGGGCAAACAAAGATGTTTTCTTTATGTTCTCTCAATAATTACATTTGATCTGCCTCACTGAGGATCTCCTGCTAGCAAGGAAAAGTATGAAGTGTTTCAATGGGTCAGTCTCTAGCTGTTTTATTTTCATTTCAAACATAGCAGACACTTACTATTTATAATTTCCAAGGCAATAACCAGAGTACTTCCCCATCTTAAGCCTTTCCAGTGACGATGAGCCAATTACACATCAACTGCAAGCTCAGCTAGCAATTTATACTAATTTGCCAATGAGCACAAAGTAAAATGGGCTTTTCTAAGACTTCAGATGTTCTGTGACCAGGGGCACTTTGAAGGTTTATCAAAATTACTTCAATGATTTCTTTTTCTTGCTCAATTTTCAATGTACTTTTGCTTCACAAACTGGTTGATTGAAAAGATTAAGGTGTATCTCTTAACACGGATGCAAAAATAAATCTTTAACATGAGCTTATATGGACTTAAAAGAACATATACTAACTCTATCAAGCACTGTGATCAGTTACTTGCTCTTAAAAATCCGAATAAATTGCCACTGAATGGGCAATACTTTCAAGTACAGAATATATCTAAGCAATTTTTCATACAGTTAAAGCAGGTAAAAGAACAAATTATCCATCTTCAAGTCACGCAGAGGGTCTGGATTGGAGAAAAGATGCTCAACTTTGTCAAGATCTGGAATTCACATGTGATATCTGATATATTTATGCAACTCTTCTATGAAAAAACTCACAAATATTGTAAAAAAACCCCATAAATTGGGACAGAAACCTATTTCTGAAATGAAAAAATTTGCTCCAATTCATTACATTTTAATTCCTCAGAGAAGGAGGGTACTGACATTTCAAAACAAAGCATTTTTAGTAAAAAAACTAGGTATCAGGGAGAAAACTTGTAAATTGCATTGCTTGGTATTGCATAAAGACACATAACCAGTTTATGAAGATTCTGATGCCCAAATCCCCTTCAAAAAGAATGAACAAAAAGGAAATTTGAGGAAATTATGTAAAAAGAAGAAATTAACAAAATTTTAATTTTTCACACACCAAATTATAGACCATACAACAATAATCACTGTTGCCTTTGCACAAGTGGGAAGGCAAAATAATTCCCAGTACATCACACCAATTATTTGAAACTGTAGATTTTAAGTGAAAATAGATAAATCCCACATTTCAATATTCTCTCTGAGCTCCCTGTCAACAGTCTGCTGAGTCCTTTCAGCAGAGATGTCTAGCTGAAGAAGGGTAAGTTTATTGCAAGATAAAACATAAAACTTGAGGCCAGAAGACAACAAGCAAGATTTTCCAAAGCAGATTCAAAGTAAGACAAGACAAATTGATTAGGGAGGTCATTTCATTGCTTCCTGTAAGAATTAGTGAAGACTCATAGAGCTTGTTTAAACTATATCTAAACAATCATTTCATACCCTTTTAGCACAGCTTCCAGCTTAATATGGCCCAGCCTGCTTGAATCCTTGCCTGTTCAATGTCTTCCCTAGACAGTTCCAGGAACTGAGCCTTAGCTTAGATTCCAGTGATCATATTTCAGCAATGGGATGAGCATCCCTGAGAGCATGCACAGTCCGAGAGTACTGTCATAAATGGAACTTTCCCTACCAGCATTAATTTCTCAAGGCTCATCTTGTGCCCTTCCAGCCACTGAATGCTGGCTTTCAGAAGCGATAAGGCAATACATCTCAGAGCAAATGTTGCCTAAGCAGCTATCCACAGAATAATACCTTTGTTCCCCCACCACAGGCAGAGACAGATTGCAAGGCATGGTAAAAACATCTCTACCCACCAAGCCTTTGGCATCATGTCAGCAAAGAAAGTTACCACCACCACAGGAGTGTGTTTGACCTTGAGAAAAGCTTAGTGTTAACTGGTACCAGAGGGATTAGTAAATGAACAATTTTTCCAACACAGTTTTCAATTACTTTGATGAGCAATTAAAATGTTAATTAAAAAACAATCCAAAACTTAGTACTCAGAAGGTTATGAAGTAATAAGCTCTTGTACACTTGCTGCATTAGAAGCACTAAGGTTATAATGCAGAGAGGTGTAAAAGAGAGGGACTATATTATACTTGGTGTTGTTTGTTTATTTGAAGAGAAAAAAGATACCTTAAGTACAGCTGGCAATGTGTTTTCGGAGTTAGACCAAAGATTGGTATAAACAGTGACTTGAAAGATAGTGGCTTCAGGCAGAAACCATCACTCACCTAGGACAGGAAAAGAAGTACTGGCACTCTGCTGTCACCTCAAGAAGTTCAGAGTTCATCAGTCAAGTTCTAAAATAATCATGAAGTATTTAAATAATAAGGAGCTTTTTTTTTAATGGCCAAAATTTGGGCTTACTTCCTTTCAGCTATCAATCTCACATGTGCCATCAACAGAATTAGAAACTGGCTTCTATATCAACTTCCTGCTGTGATTCTCATGCAACTGTAGAAATTTATGACTTTGCATCTGAAGCAAACCCCTGGTTACTGTGAGTAACCAAAAAAAAGATTTTGAAAGCTAGTAGCAGTTTTGAAAGCTGTCTCTTTTACACCTTCATGATGGAGCAGTTAAGATCTCTTTAGGAGGGTGAAGTGGCTCACCAGTCCCTCCAAAGCTACCAGCTGAGATCTTGGGCATTTACCAAGTCATGTTTTCCATCACACCCATAAATATTTGCTAGCAAAAAACCCAAACAAACAAAAACACATGAACCCCCCCGACACACAAAAAAAACCCCTGAACCAACAAACAAACCCCAAAGTTTTGTTGATTTTGGTTTGTCTTTTTTTTTTTCCACACTGCCAAGCTGCATTTAATGCAAGGTAGGAAACCAATCTCCTCACTATGCATTGACTGTATCATGGATGCTTCAACAAAGTGATTTTTCCTTAAATAGCCTCAATGACACAAAGTGCATTATCATTAAAATTAAAAAAGCAGTAAGATAACCTCAGCCTTCTAGCATTTTCAAAAAGCCACTGTGATTCACTAAAAGCAAACAAAATTTCTTCTTAGGAAAGCATGGGTTCTTGCCATCCATTCAATAGCTGTTGTGTCATGTGATTGAACTAGTATTTGAGGTTAAAGATGGAAATCTTTTGCATTCTTGGAAAAAAACTGTAGCGGTTCTCCTATGAAACAGTATTAATTAATTTTTCTATCCTATAAAATCATACTTACGGAAACACAGAATAAATTGCCCATGTCTTACATATCAGTTTATCCATTGGTATTTAAAAACAAATAAAATAGTAGAGAAAATACTATGAGGGAGTCAAACAGCAGAAGGAACAAGAAAAAGATTTATACCACAAAATATAACTCAGACTTTATCTCAGAAGTTAAATTCTTGTTCTAGTAATATAGCTTCTGAAACTGCATTGGACTGCATGGTTACATATATGCAGCCACAAGGCCAGAAAAATAATTTCATAAGTAGTCTCACTGAAGTAAGCAATATACTAAATTGTAAAACCAGTTTAATTTAACTCCACTGCCTAGAGTATGTTAGTAAAAAAACCACCAGAAATTCTTTGCCTTACAGACTGAAATCCATAATAAGTTATTACTGAAAGCTTTTTATTTTTTCTTATTAATAACATTAATCTACAAAATAATCTGAAAATTAAAATTTAAATCCTTGAATTACACCTTCCACTTCAGTATATTACTAACATTCTTTCTGATGAATAAATCTCCAGGGCTGTACTTGACATCTGTAAAGGGACTCTAGTAATGCTGAAAGAAAGAAATAAAACAATTGTCTTCATTGGAATCTGTCAGGTGAAACTTGATCTGCTAACTGTAATTAACATCAGTGGATTTTGGCCAAGACCTTGTAAAAATTAACACTTCACATAATGATATAGATCAAATTAAGATTTCAAAGAAGCGTTACTCTAAGCATACCATTAATTATACTTGAATATATCTGCTGGAAAAAATGTCTACTGTTCAACATAATGAAAAGTATTTTACTAAACACTGAAATGTTCAAATGACTGGTATCAGCAAAAAAAGAGCATTGCTGCAATGATTTTTGGGGGGGAAGTCCCTAAGGTGCTAGGTTTCCCTTTATTTCATTATAAATCCCCTTAAGTCTGCTAATCCAACTTCATTTCTCCAGCATCATTTACATATTGCATGTGAATTTTCATGCAGGTTCTGGCAGTTGCAGGTATTTTACTTAGCAGAGTGTAAGAGGATTCTCACATTTTCTCAATGCCACAAAATCCTTGTAATGCCACCTAAGTAGTATTGTGGTACATGCTAGAAAGATCACATTTCTTAGTTGACAAAGTGGACATAGTCTTACACTAATGCAAGAGAATCAAATATAAAATATTATATTATTAGCACATATAAGGAAAGTTGGAGTTCTTACCAACTTTGAGAGTGACTTCCTGATACTAGAGCCAATAAAGAGCATAGAACAAAGTCACTGGAGGAGCTGACCAACATTCACATTTTTATGTTTTCATTACATATATTAAGCAATGAGAGCCCTGAAGATAAACAGGTGAGTGAAGCATCTCCCCTTCTCCTACAAGGAAAATCATAGAGAAATGGGGTTCTTAAGACTGGGGAAGACTCAGAGAACTTACAGCATCTTAAAGGGAGCCCACAAGAAGGCTGGAGAGGGTCACTTTATGAGGGCATGTAGTGATAGGACAAGGAGGAATGGTTTTAAACTGAAACATGTTTAGTTTAAATATTAGGAAGGAATTATTTACTGTGTGGATGGTGAGGCACAGGAACAGATTTCCCAGAGACAGTGTGGATGCCTCATCCCTGGCCAGGTTCAAGGCCAGGTTGGATGGGGCCCTGAGCAACCTGCTCTAGTGGAAGGTTACTGCCCATGGCAGGGGGGTCAGAACTTGGTGATGTTCAAGGGCCCTTCCAACCCAAACCAAACTTTTTCTATTACATTATTCAAGACAGCAATGATTTGTGGCACTGGGGAAGAATACTGAATATAAACTGTTCAAGAGTACTAAGAATTGAGCCAATTTCACTGTTCCATATAACTTAAGCTAAACAAGCAACAGTACCAATAGCTTTCCATAGTTTAATACCTAAATGGCAGCAATAAATAGTTTGTGTTTCTAGAAAGTCAAGGGCAGTTTCTGCCTAAATACAGCTATGTCATTAACTACAGTTTATTTAGGTTTCCATTAAATACAAAAACACTTCACTATTTCTCTTAAGATCCACAGTTGGTTTAAGGATGCTGCAAATGCATTTAACTTTTCTCTAGTTTTCTCTACCTTTTCTTTGTACTTAAATGGAATTAGTTGTCCCTTTCAATTTTCATCCCAATACCAATATGTTAATATGTAGATTCTAACAAAGTGCATCTCTCAACCCAGGCCCACAGTTTCAAGCACATGTACTTCATCTGAAGCAAGACAAGAACCATGAACGGGGAGAGGAACAATCACAACACAGATAGAAAGCATAGTTATGGAACACATAAATTTGTTTTATGAAATTTCTGTTCTGAATAGCTTCTGAAAGCTTTATCAGAGAAGAGGAACACAGGGGTTTCTTTCCCTTTAAAAATGTTAAAATGAGTAACTGTTCACTCTTAGAGATGGGTTCAAATTGACTTTTCTGCAGTATGAGACTAATATTTTTTTAGTTGCTTTGTTCTACAGTAAAGAAAACATTTCTGATGTAGTTGCTATTTAAATTTGATTTCAGATATAGACCACAAATTATCCTGCAAACCATATCTATATAGTCTACATGGCCAAAATTCAGAGTTCTGATGCTGAGGATTGAAGCCTATGGTTGCCATGTGGATTAATGTTACTTTATGATCATTATGTACATTACTGATACATTAATGTATTTTTCCCCTTTTGTTTCTTCCCCCTACTATCAATATCCCAAAGGTTCTGTTGAGATACCCTGAACACAAAATGACAGTTTGGTTGGGGTTGTTTGAACAAAAAAGCAGAAGGAAAGGTGTCACAGCAAAGAAATCATGGCCCATTTACCTCCAGAGAAAAGATGAGAAGAGGCAAAAGTAGTTGGAGGTGGAAAAAAAACCAAAAGGAAGCATGACAGTATGGTTTCAGTAATTCACCTTTCCAGCTTCTTTTTACTGTGGAAAAATAACTCTGGCAAATAAAATACAGATATTTCTATCTGCTGGGGCAAATATACTTTCCTGCTCTATTTACCTCAGCTGATTGCTGTTCTCATTCAAAATTGCTTCATTCTGGGAATACATAACTTGTGACTCCTTTCCTTCATGTGCCATTTAATTTGTGTTCCTTTGGTTTTCTTTCTCCCCTCCCCAAGAAATTTCTTTTTCTTTCCTTCCTAATATTCTCCTCAATATCATTCTGTTTCATCTGCTGATATTTTTATATTGGATTCTGTGAGCCAGACTATAGCTTAACAGCCAAAATATTTCAGTTAACAGTATAAAAGACAGATGGCAGAATTTGCAATGTTTTAGTAATGATAGTCTTTTACTAACAGTCAGTACAAGGAGAAAACAAAAGGTTGCTTAAACTTTTTCCCACAAACTTTTGGAAATATGTGGAAACACTGGGAAATCCTGGCAAATTTTTGGAAACTCCCTTGTTGAAAAACTCAAAGATGCAGATAGAGTACTCAATATTGCACATTCATGAAAGGAAGGCTATAGGTCTCCTTTAGGCAAGGGGGTAAAACCTGACTCCATTACAGCCATTGGCAGCAGCTCCAGAATCCTCTACTTCTTTTCTACAAGAGAAGGTCCTACTAAAAAGTTGCTCTTTGTTTACCTCTTGGAGGCCATTCCTGCATGTTTTTACCACTTCACTATCATTTCTGATTAAATGGATAAAGAAGGGAAATAAAATTTACCTGTGTTTTGTAGGACATAAATAAAAAAGGTCCAATGCTCGAGAGCAGAAAGATTTCAAAGTTAGCCTTCTACCCAAAGTGTTTTCAGGACCTACAGCTTGCAGAGGACAGCCTGACAAATTGCGGTTTTTTACAGTTTCATCCCCCCAGATACTCCTTCTCTCAAGAAAGTATGAAGGCCAAAAAAAATTAGGATAAGAACCACATAGTATCACCATAATGAGAGTAGGTGGAAATATTAAAATGGACACATTTATTCTATAATATGTATTTCCCCTCCGCACCTCCCAGATTCACCCATCTTTTCATTCTAATATTTCTGTGCAGTCACTCACCTGATTGCTGTGTTTTTCAGTGCATAAACAAAGCTTCCAGTTTGCAAATGAAGAACACAATTGTACCAGAAATTGCATGCTGACCCATAATTTAATGTGAATCTGCACATAACAAATAGTAAACTTTGCTGCTGCCGCTACCTCTTTTGGAGTTTCCCAAGCTTTAAAAAGAAACAATTAAAAAAAAAATCCATCTTGTGCTAATTTGGATTGGTAATTTTCAGTGAGCTTGACACAATTACTTATAAACTGCATTAGTGGGGTTTGAACCTTTTGCATTGCATTGAGCTTCTGCCACCTGTCTCAGAGTCCTCACCACAGAGACATTGGAAATCACACTTCCAATGAAAAAACACACACACACAAGGAAAAAAGAAAAACAAAACAAAACCACACAAAAAAACCCCATACTGAAAAATAAAGGAAAGTATTAGCACTGAGTTTTCTGTTTGATCCAGTAGTGTTCTTCCCTCACCCTTCCCAGGGCTAAGCAACATGCCAACATCCAGCCAAAGATGTGAGAAGATTCACAGTTATTTTTGTGAGTTAGCACAAGGCTCCAGGTCTAACGGGAGAAGGAGCCCCCTTACTCCATATTTTAGTAGAAAAGTGGAAGCTCACTTCCCAGCTAATTCCAGATTCACAGTTATAACATGGAACATCTCAAGAGCAGTAGCAGAAGAGTTTGTCACATCTCTGCATATGGCTTCCTCTCCACAAGCCAAAGGTCTGTGCAAGTCTCCAGCAAATGTCACTATGCACAAACTCCTCTTGTTATCAGAAATATTCTCTCTAAATTAGACCTATTTTAATTTTAACAATAGCCTTCTGCTATTCGATCGCACTTGCCAGTTTCAATTAACATCTGAAAATCTTCTCTATTCGCATTCCAGAGCTTTAAAATGGCTTAATATCCCATTAGCTTTTGCACACATAAATTTAACATTAAAATAAAAAAAAAAAATTAGATTGCTGAGATGCTTGAAAAGGAGACAAAAGTACAAGACTGCTTCAAATGCAAATGAAATCTCACTAAGACATTCACCTTTAACATTACTATCTATCAAAATAATAGGAGTATGGATGAAAGATGCAGATCAAAGCAACATTTCAAAATTGTCGATTAACATGGCTATTGCAGGGCATCAAGTTTTATGCTTCTTTGGGCTGTCTATAAATTATGTATAGTTACTACTTGCATAGCGGTAATTTTATTTAGACCTCATTTCCTTGGTTTGCCTCTGAATGTAATGTAGTTTTGTTCCTTTAATTTTTTGTTCACTTACTGATTTTTTCTCACAAGGCATCTGACGATGCTATCCTGATCTCTATTTCCTATCTTTACTCCACAGCAGACAAGGAATCATTTATCATTTTGCCATTAACATAATGTCTCTCAAATCACCAAAAAGCTCTCATGCTGTAAGTTAGTTTTTCAGGAGGCCTGTAGAAGTAGTGCTCTCTGTTATACATCTTAGTGCCAGCAGAACAAAAGAAAAAAATCTCTTCCCATTTCTAAATCCAACAGATATTCTAACAAATTGTTCATTTATCATATTCCAGGCAAAGTAAATTAGCAGGTTAAGCAAACAAGGAACTGATAAGTCTAACCCTCATTTTCTTAACCCACATATGGTAAATGATAGCATCATGGAAAAGAAAACATAAGACAGGGAAGGCAGAAGAAAAGATCAAGCACAGAATTTTATATAGATTCTTGACATGATTTAACAGCATTGCAGGGACTAGTGCATATCCACTAGACATAAAATACAAACTCAGATATTAAAGTAAATCTCCATAGTCCAAAACATGAGTTCCTGTCATTGTGTAGGACTGTCTTGGTGGAAGGGCTCCCCTACACACACTTCTCCCAATCGTAGCTCCTGCCACTGTAGAACTGTGCGCCTCCAGGTTTTTTACATTTGCATTTAAACTGGATAACTTAAAGAACTCTATGTAAATAAAAATAACTGAAAAATGTCAGAAATCAGAATAAGAGTTAACTCTATATCACCATTCTCTAAATTAAAAATTCATTATTCTAAATATTAAAAATTGTCAGTCATCTATGATAAAATAAAAACACATTATGTACAGACCAGCTATACCCCAAGCAGTGAATAATAAATAACCAAAGCAAATAAATCACTCATTTTCAGTGGTTCATTTCATGCCATTTGTTGTTGAAAATCATTTACTAAAAATAGCTGATATTTATGAATTACTATTACAATCACAGGAACAGGGATGTATTAAAAGGTAAGGAGAAGAAGAGACCACATTTGTAATGAATAGCTGATAATTAATGCTTTAAATAGTCTGATCTGTCATGCATTTTATTCCAGGTGACCAGACTTGCTGAGTCTGAAATTATGATTTCATGCCTTACCGTACAAAATGAAAACACATCAGGAAACAGCAGCTTTTACAGGGCATGTAGAAGGTTCTAGTGTTCCCACCCATCTAATAGGAAAGGTGTGCTGAGGTGACAGATGGGTCTCAGTCCTGTTGGTTCCCACGTTACACCTGACTGCTTCATTCTTTTCTTCACACACATGAAGAGCAGCTAAGGAAAACTGTTGTTGCTCTGAAGCTGATGTTATTGCTAGCTGTTGTTTTCTTAATGCCTATCAGCAAACCAGCTGTACACTGGGTCAAAAAACTCCTTCTGGAAAAGCATCAGTTTTTTGGCCAGTACTCTTCAATTTCTAAACAGGAAGATCTCAGCAGATACCTGATGAAACTTCTGGCCTTCCCTTCCATCCTGCTTTTAAAGTGCTGAGCACTTCGAAGGACATTTTCTCTTAGTGTGATAGAGATACCAAGAGCATGATAATAAAATCCATGAAAAAAACCAAGAAAATAGAGAATAAAAATAGGGGTTCTTATCTTTTTGCATGACTACAAACTAGAATAAAATACTTCTAGATTTGAGGTAAAATTTGATGAGTAAGACACAGCAAATTTTTAGACATTGCCATTTGTTAGAAAAGTTCCCAAATCCAAGATAATAAATGCTATTGGGTGTGATTGTCAAGTGCTAAAGAACAGACAAAGCACATATGCTAAAGAGAAACTAATTTTCTCATGGACTGTAGAAAAAGAAGTCAGATGATATTTTATTTATTCTACTGTCCTATAAGAGAAAACAGCAAGATTTGTCATACTGTTTTATTTCAAATGTTCCATCTGAGTTCAGGCAATAGCCAAAAGCTGGTTTCATCAGAATGCCAGTCATGAGCAATATCATTCATATCTCCCAACCTCTAGGTATTAATATCTATATGTGATGATATTAAAGATTTAAGTGATTAGGGGATAAAATAACTAAGATTAGGGTAAACCTCGGATTTACACAGTGATCCAAGTTATCTGCTTTCTAATAATTTCTTTCAGTTAGTTTGTTTTTCTATTTCTTTTTATTTGCAACCAGATACTAAATTGATACCTTTAGGGACTTTTTGCTGTATAACCTCACAAATGTTCCTTCTGACTACTAAAAGTCATTTCAGCTTTCAACATTTCATATACAGCATCAAAATTTACATTTTTCTTGTGGAAAATCTAGCCCTTACCCACACAAAATTTCATTTGCCACTTTATTATGCAGCTACTGAGTTGTGTAAGATCCTCCTTCATTTCTTCAATTTAACTTTAGTATTTCTATTTACAGCTATCAAGAGGCTTTCTTACTCCCAGTAGTACATTGTTCCATATGATAGGTAGCCCTTGTCCCAGCACAAATATCTTTCAGTTCCTCTGGTGACTTTGGGAACTGATCATTTGTTCCTTCCCTGTGTTTCCCATGTTTAAATTGCTAATTCACCTATTCAAGGAGTTGCTTTCTTATTCCCCTGCTCAGTGCTTTGTACAGAGGGATTCACTTTACAAAGCTATTCTGACCTTTCCTCCATGTATTTATCCACAAGGCCTTTTGCTTTCTGTAAAGATTTTAGCAATTTGCCACATACATTTGTCCAAATATTCCAGAATCCCTGTTTAGAACATATATTTCGCACCTTGAAGCCTTGAAGTATCTGGGCAGCAGGAAGCAAGACAAACTACATTTATTGGTTACGTGTAGTGCAGTTTTATTAATTCCTTCTGAATTCATTTCTGATCCTGGCCTATTCATCTCATCTCTTGGTTGCACAGCCTCTACTTCTGACAATGCTTAGTCTCTGAAATGACTTTGATCCAGTGTAAGACCCCAAAAACTGTCATTAACTGTTGTCATCTTACTGCAAAGGTTCTCATACCTTCTCGGTAATTTCTCACGTGCAGCTCCTCACAGCACTGACTCCTTCTTCCTCACAGCACAACCAACAAACTCCATCTCTCTCCTCACCCAGCTAACCCACTCTTTTGCAGCACTCTTCTTCTTATTGGACACAGCTGTGGCCTATTAAGAGCAGGCCTGTTCCTAATCTTTGGTGATTAGTACAGCTGCAGCTCCTCAGGTGTGAGACTACCTTCTGCACTATTTTCTTACATTTTATCCCTCCACAATTAACGTGGGCAAATCAAGCAACAAAACATTGCCAGTCTCTGTAACCCCATTTTTAGATTGTTTTATCATAAGTGTTTTAAACTGATCACATCATGCCCTGAAACATGAACAAAAGCTTCTCCACACGAACAGAGTATCAGTAATTGGTGCTTGTCTTTTCAAATTCACATGCCAAAGTTCTTCAGTTATGTTCTGTACAGACTATATAGTTGCTAATGAAGCCAGAAAGATCCAGAAGGGCAATCATCAAATTTGTAGCAAATTTGACATGCAGCAAATTTGTATGAAGAGGACAAAAACAAAAGAAAACAAAAAACCACCACCAATAAAATCAATCTTATTAATCTGTACTTCTTCCATTACATTTTTAGCTACTAATTTTAATATTCAGTATAATAAGTTAGTTTTCATATCCATTAGTTTTAATATTCCATATATTTGCAAATGTGTGACTCAGTCTTGTACATTCATTCTTCAGAACTGGAAGAAAAACCTAACCTAATAAAAGAGAGGCCTCAGACACCTAGGATGATTTTTCATTGGTCTGGATAGCTGTTGCAACTCTGTTTTGATCTACGGGAAATTCAGGCACAGAATATAAAACCAATTTTCTGGAATTCCACTTCCTTTGTAGTGGATGCATAAGGGTGTTCTAAGATGCACTGAACAGCCTGCTTTGAAGGACTGACAAAAGATCAAATTCACAATTATACCCATTCCTTCACAGATGACATAGACCTTACCAAAAAAAAAAAAAAAAGAAAAAAAGCTAAGCTGAATCATTAGCAGAACTAGCAAAATAGCCTTGCAGATATGAAAAGCCAAGGATTTACATGGACAAAATCACTCAGAGTAAGGCAGTTCCTGGGACTACTCTGATGCTCTCAGGTCTGTTGGATGTCAGCTGCTTAATCCACATGTTTTATCTCAACTCCTTCCCCTCCTGATTTTCTGTTATCTCTTGAAATTCAAAGTACAGCACAGAATAAATGTAATCTTACACATTATTACCTTGTCTCTTTCATGCAAAAGAACACATTTTGGCAAATATTAGTAGACCTTCCAGTATTCTACTTCTCCTACTCAGTGGCTGAATAAATACTTCGCATTATACTTAATATAATAGAAGCTGTTTGTATAGTTTATGGCCTTGGAGTCAGGACATATATTTCACATGGAAAATAAAATGCTGACCCAAGAGAGCAGACTACAGATTTCACATTGTGGGAAAGAAGGAAATCAAGGAAAAGAAAAGGACATAATTTAACAAGCCAGATGACTAAATCCATCCCTAAAATAGCTCTCCTGAAAGCAATGGGGCTATTTCCAGCAAGGATGAATTCATGCCAGAAATATCAGTTATTGGATTGCATTAGCAAACAGAGTTTTACAGCAGTGAAAATTCCTTGGATCCAGAGCAGTGAAAAGAAATGAAGTAAATGTCCAAGGCCACGGCATCAGCCTCCTCAGAAGAACTTGGGATAATATGCCTACAGTGTTCCTGCTAGAGTCATTCCTATCACCTGTCTGGGTAAATAAAGCTAGGGAAAGAACAAAGTGTACTATAAAGAAATTAGGTAATGGAATTAAGAGAGGTGTGGGAAAAAATTGAGAACTCCTAGCTAGACAATCTAAGATACAGCAGATTAATTAAAAACTCAGGTAAACACATGGCCTTTCTCCCCACTTACACCAGAATGTGGTTAGAAACAAACAAGTTGCCACATTTAAAGAAGAATGAAGAAAGTGTTAAAAAACCAGCATGTATTATCTAAGTCCTCACTGCAGTATCCCAGTAAGTCCAACAGTAATTGTATCCCCTCTATGAATATATGAAGTTCAGCTACAGAGTAGGAATATATCTCACATAAATCCCCTAGTAAAACTATATTGAAACATATGATTTATCATTACCATTTTTAAGGATCTGAAAACACTTGTTGCATAGAACCAAGATGAATAGATGTTCTAAACTGACAACCTTGAAAGCATGTAGACATTAGACAGTGATTTGAGTGGAATAAAATCTCAAAGAAATAGTTACATACAGGAAGAGTAACTCAATAGCCACCAACTCCAACATAAAGTCAGATTAGAGCAATATAATTATTTTGGAAATCAGCTCTTCAATTAATAACCAGGGATCAAAATAGATAACTACTCTTTGATAAAAATCTAAAAACTCACAAATTAAAGAGACTTTTTGTCACTAAAAGATAAAGCCCTAAAAGACAGAAGATAACTATTTCTAATAACACTTACTATTAGCTAGCAGCAGGCAGGCAGAAGTCCTAAGTAGCATTGAAAATATTGTACTTTCATTTAGTATTCAAAGTTATATGTACTTTTTGACTGTACTAGATAGAAACACTTTGAAAACAAGACAATTAGCATTTTAAATAATTTGTTTCCTAGACCTTCACTGATATGCGTGGCCTTATACTGCATAATCTGTGCACAATTTTTAAACCCAATGCGAAATATACTACCAATATACATATAAAATATAAATCATAACAACTACTGAATGTATTGACAAAATGCAGCTATTGAGCATAAAGTGGCTTTACATACAAGTCAGTGGACAGCTATCATTCTCCAGTGCATGCCAGGTTTTTTGTACCATGAAGCTTGCAACAAATACTTGTAAATCCATGCATCTTGCTACAACTCTCTGCTCTTCTTTCACTGAAACCTCTGGAAAATATCTCTTAGAATGCTAATGCTAAATTGGGTCAATGCCACAACATTCAGAAAACATTGTTTTCTCATATACAAGGTAATACTTGTATATGAGAAAACAAGGGAACACAACGCCCTTTAAATTTAGACAACACTTTACTACCCCTACGGCATCTTACAGGCTAAAACACAGAAATGCAGCTGTAGGGTTTTATTCCAAAATCAGCTTTCCAATTGTATACTTGCACATTTTACATCACACTGCAGCTGGTAGTCTGCTCCTCTGAACCTGGCTGTGTTGCATGTTGTGACCCAATGAATTGCTCAAGGACAGGGCTGAGGACAAACTCATGGAAGTAACTGGACTGTACCCTCCCAGATCAGTCTTCTCACCAAACCTCACCAGATTTCATACTGGCAGGCTCAGCTAATCATTCTCTTGGCTGTATTTACTGTAAGCAGACACCTCAGCACAGGTCTCCACCAAATATGTGATCTAGGGGGGGCTTTCAGCTCCTCCTGCATGTTGGGGTGTCCTGGCCACAGGGAATCAGGACATGGATACACAGCAGAGTTAAGCATTACTGGGTTCAGCCACTTAGACCACCGGGTAACTGAAGGGACTCTGATTTAGGAGGAAGAGCAAAATGAACCCTCGTAGCTGGTACTCTGAGCACGTTGTAGGACTTTACCCTACAAAAGCAGGCTGTTTATTTAGTGCCTAAACCAGAGTAATAATCCAACACTAATGGTTGTTACTAATTAGACTTTTAAAGAGCTCACTGGGAATTTGTAGCTACATATTACTGTGCCAAACCCCAAAGAACTGGCCATATTTTAACTGCTTGACTGTGGCTGAAGCAGACAGAAATAGTCTTAAAATGTGGCATAATTATTCAGCTGTATCACTAGCTGGTATTCAATGTTAATTATGCATTAAAAGCTAAGAATGTTATTTATGACTGTCCAGGGTAATATTTATTTATAATGTGTACTCAGGATTTTTGACAGAAGGCTGTCTTATATGTTCTCCATGATTCAAGAGCAGGAAAGAGGGTCACAGATTTCATATTATATATGTGGCACTCATCTCTTCCTGTATGGTAAATATAAGCAGCCACCCAAACTCATTTTTGGATTTAAAAAATATAATCAACAACTAATTAAAATAGCAAGTCAACATGCAAATCTGCTATGCAATTGAAATCAACTTTAAACACTCCTAACTAAGAAAAGAGTAGGTATGAAATATCTCCAACACCTTCCCCCTCACTGAGTTACACAGAAAGTCACATGATGCTCTGCAATGAATTCAATGCAGCAATCAAACACATCTTCTCACAAAGTGATTTCACAAAAAATAAAGCTTTAACAAACCAAAACAGATGAGTTTGAATTTTTTTTCTTTTTTTTAACCAAGAATTATTCCCGATCACCATGAGCCATAGCTAAATTTCTTTTTCCTGGATCTTGGAAACTCCCTTGAATGTACACCACATAGATTTTGCTACAATGAAAACCTGCTAAGAACTACTTTCCAGCCCATACTAACACAGTAAGAGACAGCAATACCAATTAAGTAACAGAAACTCTATACAATGCTTGCTCTTATGAACTAAGGTCAGGAAGAAGCATAATGGTTTAACATGTTGCAATGTCTATTGGCTACTTTTAAAATTAGATTTAACACAATAGCATTCCAGGGGGGTCTTTGGGAGAGACAGCAGAGAAGGGGAGAATCTAAAGATGGCAAAGACTAACAGATATGAACATCTGAAAGCAAATATGTTCAAGGGCACTACATCAAAATTATCACTGTGCTGTAATCCAGAAGCAAAAAACTTTGAGCAGAAATATGAAATCTAGAATTATATAAAATACAGTTATAAATTTGCCAAATTGTACTCACTTCTGAACTTCTATACATCCTTTCAAGACCAGATAGCTTATAAATTTAGAATAAATGCAAATTAACTAAAAATAGATATTTAGATTTTTTTCTGCACAGGAAACGAAGATATTTAAATCAGAATTCAAATGGCTTCAGATTTATTCAGGCCTTAAGAAATCAAATAGACTTTCAAAAGATAACAACAAACCCCTATTTCTTTTTGTTTTACCATGATCCCACCCAACACAGAATTGAGAGAAGGACTCCTGATTTCCAACCAGTTCTCAGTTACAAGTGTACCTGGTCATTTCTCCATTATTAACCATGCTTATCTTGGTCTGCTCCTACAGAGCACATACACTTGCAGCCATAACTACTGTTATTTGTGTAGTTCCTGATGCAAAAATCAGTAGAGAAAAGGACAAAGAGTTCTGTTTCTTCAAAACAGAACTCTGCACTTTAAAATTCTAAAAATCTATTCTCATATTAATGCCTCTTACTATGGTTATCTTCCACTGTCAGAATGGGTTAATGGTTGTCAAATGGCAATGCACTCCACTGTTCTAGTGCTCCAGACATTACTGAAAATACCCAGATTTGGGTTTGCTAAGGTTATCCTGAAAGGATACGGACAAGCTTATACTCTCTTTTTATTTTTCCCCCTCATATTGCTATTTTTGTGATTAATATAGCCCTTGCCTCTTATCTTATTGTGAAACCTTCTAAGCCTCTCTAACCCCAATTTCTTTTCATGGATAAGTAAAGTGACTGTGATGGGAGAGCTAAGACAGCATTTTTTTTATTTTTTCATGCCAAAATATAAACTGTAAGGACTCAAACTGAGCAGCTTGCAATACAGAAAGTATATTATTGCATCAAACCCTATCATGAAGTAAGCAGATTAGGAATGCTGGAAAACAAGCCAACTTGAAATCCTTGCTAGCTATTTAATTTCCCACAGGATTCTAGAGGCAGTTCAGATGAAGCTGCCATCCTTGCAGTCTCCAAAACCTCTCCCTATAATAACTTTCTTCTTATGAAGATTAGCAGGTTTTTGCTAATAATTATGTAAACCTCCCTAAAGGCTCTCCTCTATCACACCACAGCCTGCATTTACTGCATGTCTACCCTCTTTTTCATGTTTAAATGAAGTACTCTTTTACTCCATGCACAGATTGACAGCCAAGATTTCAGTGTCATTTGCATACTACAAAAAAGGATTGATACCACCTCCAAATGAGATCTTGTGAACTTCCAGAAAATAAGGATGTAAAAAATGTGAGTCTGGATGGTATGATAGATGCAACTTGCATCCCCATTTGAGAACCTGGCTTTGAATAGGGGCTGCAAATGCAGTACACATTAGGTACAGCTGGAACTCTGAATGGTCAGCCTCACAAGCCAAACTCACAGATGTTTAAAAGAAGAGTCACTAAAATGTCCATAGAAATGTGCTATCCAAGTTCAACAAGTTGCTGTTCCTAACAGAGATGGGTAACTGACAGTACCACACACATCACTGACATCAGGTAATGTATGAACAAAAAGTCATTCAAAAAGCCTTCCAAGCGTACTCTTTTAAAATTAGGCTTCCAAACACAAAGCATCTGCCATGGGGAACTGAATTACTGTTCCACTTGGCAAGATGTAAAGCATGCAAATCATTAAGATTAAAATACTTGTGCACTTGGATTGTGTCTCCCCACTCTTTCAGATTGGAAATGTTGTCAAAAGGCACAAAACCTTAGCCCACCATAAGCCCTATAAAACTTTTATGGTAGCAATAATATATAAATAACTACATTAATATGACCACAGATTTGTGTGATTTACAACTGTGCTTTGCCAGACATTAAAATTCCAATTCACAAACATAGGTGAATTTAATTTTATCCCATGGCTAATTCTCCTGATCAGATTTCTTGATTTTTTCCAAGGCTGGACATCACTAAAAGTCCAATAAATAAGACAGCAAATATACACAAGTGTAGGACAAATGGCATCTTCACATCAAAGCAGTGGTGAAACACACCAATTGTGCAACACTTAAAACAACCCCATTATTGCTCAAAAATTATATACTTGACAAACATTTTCAGAGGAATTAAACATTCAGCATTTCTGACAGCCAAGTTCATTTAACACACAGTGGTTCCTTGACATGCTCCCTGCTATCCCAGCACTTCTTCTCTGTCTTGATCTTTTCCACGCCAAAAGCCACAGAAGCTCTCTTCCCGAGTGATAGAGGATAAGCAATATGGGCCCATAAGAACAAATGGAAGGGCCCTAACCCTGTCCACACAATCACTGTTTTCTTTTTCCTGTGTTCTGTGTGTGTCCTTATAACACCTGTGCAGCTAATACCCATCATAACGCTCTAGCCTTTTGTTCATGATGGAGGAAGCCCCCATTGCTGTAAGCTCTGTATTTCTTTGCAGATATCCTCCTCTCCAGTCTATTTATTTTTATCCTTAGCCATCACAGTACGGCTGATGCCACTAATGTCCCTTTTCCCCAAAACAGAAATAACTTTCATCCCCAAAAATGCAAGCAGATGTATCAGTTTCTCAGTTTGTCCTCTGCTGCACTTCTAACTTCTCTTTTTCATTTCCCACCACACAATCTTTATAGTGTTCATTTCTGAATCATCATAGTCTTCATCTTTGTTCTCCCATTATCTGACTCCCAGTCCCTAAATAGGGTCCCTGTGGTTTCCTTTTCCCTTCAGTACCATTATGGCCTCTTAAGTATCAGAACAGAGTGTCTGTATTCCCCATGGCAGATTCATCACTTCTGCAAGGCTTTCTGAGCAGATGCCAGTCCTCTCTTTCCTAATTCCTATTATTAGCTGTCAGAAAACTAAATCATTCAGCTTCCAAAAAATACTTTTAGAGAATAAGCAGAAACAATTAATGGGAATGCCATAATAGTCACTGATAACTGTTTATCTCCAACTGCAAGCAAATGCTAAGGTGATTTAGCAGACAACTGCTATGACGACAGCAATTTATCTCCTGTTTTCTCTGACTTATTTTTCTGGGTTTGTAGTTATTTTAGATTTTGGATATGAGGAAACATGAAATTTTTAGTTTTCTCACATGGTTAAAAGAATAAAAAAAATCTGAAAATGCTCTAAAAATCAATTTAGATATTAACACTCAAGGAACTAAACAGAGGAAGAGTAGGTAAAGCAACTTTCTATGAAAGAGACAAAGGTTTATTTTACAATTATCTCCAAAGGCATGATGAAAATGAACATCAAGATGCTGAAGTAACCTGGAAAAGTTCTCAAGGGTTAACAAGAAGTCATTGCAGGGGGGCATAGGCTGATTCAAACTCCATTTACCTACTCGCTACAGTCACCTCTACCCTAACCCTAACCTCATAATTAGGGGTGGTCCAGACCAGATAAAATGTAGGAGCAGCAGTGCTGGGGCCTTTCTGGGATGGCCTTGGCATGCCTTTTCCAGCCCCAGAGCTTCAGGAGCTGTAGGCTCTTAGACTCTCTCAACCTTAATCCTAACCACAAACAACATTTCCAATACAAACAAGTTACTCAGAAAAAAGGGAAAAACTACAGTCCACTGACAAAAGATGTATTTCCTCTTCCTTCACAGCAGAAAACCCAACTGCTACCAAGCACATTCTCATGTAAAGCTAATCAAGAGAGCAGCAACAAGGGGACTAGAAGGTAACATCACAGCAGAACAACACAGTTTACAGCACAGGACTTATCCCAGCTGTTTTTCCTGCTGGAATTCAGAAACATATTAACCAGCAGTATTTTAATGTTAAATAGACAAGCTTTATAGAGCTGGCTTGATAAACGTTCTCTCCCAATGTCTTACCATCAGCTGTCTTCACTTGTTATCGTATTAAACCTGTTCAAAAGTATTAAATTAACAGCAATACAGAAATACAATTATTTTTCATCTAATGCATTAATGTCTTCAATCCTATTTTAACAGAGTAGCCTTCTCATTCATGTTGGGATTCTATTCCCCGTTGAAATGTATTGCTTCTCTTTAAAACTCAAACTCTAACTTGCAAAATGCTGATTTCAATGAGCAGAAGTTCTACAGGCCCTATCCCAGATCTCTTAAGCCCTAGATCCTGGTAGTGACAGATACCATTTCCATTGAATCTCCCAGATTCAGGGAGAAAACTCCCAGATTCTAGTACTGGCCTTGAAACTTTGTGAAGTATGACAAAGGGGGTATATGTATGAGGGTTTGTTTTGCTCAATTACATCTTCTAAATTCAGGCAAACTGATGAACTTAGCAAGTTAGGGTCAAAAAACCCAAATTCATTTTTGAACTGGTTGTTTACAAAGGAAGAACAAAAATGTTTAAAAATGTTTCAGGGCTCAATTTGATTCAAATAATAGAAAAATAATTTTTCCAAAAGCACAAAATAAATCACAGAGATTGAAAT
Organism: Agelaius phoeniceus; assembly: GCF_051311805.1. Taxonomy (NCBI): domain Eukaryota; kingdom Metazoa; phylum Chordata; class Aves; order Passeriformes; family Icteridae; genus Agelaius; species Agelaius phoeniceus. The sequence continues at coordinate 22,220,560 of NC_135270.1, forward strand.
TCACACAACACCTTCACTGCAGTTTTTCTGTCCTTGAACTTTGCTATTTAGCATTAAAAATGTCAAGCACAGGTGCCATTTCTAGAGAAAGACACTTTACAAGAGCAATCAAAAGTACTTACAGGTTCTTTGTGACAGAACAGGGTACAGTGCCACAGCTTTCATTAAACTGCCTGGGTCAAAGAATCCAATAGTTTTGGAAGTTCAGGAGAAGCTGTAAAGCGGAATTTTCTATGCTGTCTCTTCCCACACCCTCTAAAGAAATAATGAGTGTTTTGTCGCTGGTTGTTTTATAAAAAAAGGTATTGAGAAAGAGAGAGAAAAAAAAGTCAGCTTATAGTGTCTTGCATGAAAGTCTGACTTGCAACAGCAAAGAAAGTGAAGTGCTAAAAATTCTTCAGAAAATGATGACAAAAGAGGGTTTATTCTGAAGAGCAATCCCTAAATGTAACCCAAATAAACAAAATGAAAACAACAGGCCACATACTACAGACAAAATACAATCCAAATCAGATAGTCTGTGCGAGACACTGAGCTTTCCATACAAGTTGAAAAAGCAGCACGTACGTTCTGGGAGCGCAGCTAAGCAGTCAGAGCTGGTGTATTTTGGCCAGCAAATAGGTGCTGACAGGGATGCCAGATGGCATCCACCTAGTCCAAGTGGCTGGCTGCCTCTTGGCTGGCCACCTCATGGTGCTCTTATCCCTGCAGCAGATACTCTGGCCTGCAGGGTAGTTGCAAAATTCTGTCTTGGAGCCTTGCTTCATTTCGTGGGGAGTCAATGGCAGACAGCATGTCGAGAGAAAAGGAAAAAACTGGAAGCCGTGGGAGACAATATCTGACACAGAGAACAAGGTAAGAAGAATGGAGAGGAGGATGTGCTACAGGAGAAAGGTAAAGCCTGTCACCTAGATCAGCTGGAGTATGTAGCAGCTCACCTCTGCATTTGAGATGGAAACCTCAACAAAAGAGGCTATATTGACATTACAGCTCTAAATGGCTCTACCAAGTGCATTTAGAGTATGACACTTGACAAGGAAACACAATTCTTTCTCCTGTCCTTTCCCTGAAACTGCCAGAACTAAAGCTGTCATTCCTAAACAGCCAATAAAATCAAGACCTTTTAAAAGGTTTTCTAACATCAGATTAGGACACAATTCTTTTTCCTTTTTCCAGTTCTCAGTGGGTAATCAAATTACTAGATAGTCTTGGAGACTAACTGAAGGACCTGTGATTAGTACAAAATGTACTCTGGTAGCTTGCAAAACAAGTGTTATAAATAGATATGGGAAGGAAAATCCTTATCCTGTCAGCTACTTCACCTTTCTAAGACCACAGGCAACTATGGCCATGGCATTCTTGTTTTAAACATGATGATGATTAAATCCTGAAAACATTCTTTGCTTTCATTTTTTGGATTAGTGACATTAAGTATTAGATCTTACTTTTAAGAAGCCACTATTTCCCAATACACATTAAAAGCAGACCGGTAGCACTGCTTGTTGGTGTCCCATGAGGATAAGCCAACAGAAATCACCTCACCATCATCACATGAGGTGATAATACTCACCAGTGGCAGATTATATTCTGTAAGGACCACCAGCCCTACTGCCTCTGAAAGAAGTTTTCTTGTTTAACTTAGATGATTCAACACCATACACCAGAGCCTATCAAAAAAAAGTTCTGTCAGCTCAACTGAGGAACTACTGAGCAACCACTACAGAAAACACAAATACACTGAAGAATAACACTGGCATTTGCTTCCTTGAGTGACTATCACAAGAGTATAGAGCAAAGTAAGATCAAGAACACAGTGCTTCCTTTCTTCCCTCAAGTGGTCATGTGAGGCAGTTTGGAGTTCAAATCTAGCTAAACTCTCACACAGATATATACAGAGTACCCTGACAATAGTGAGTTTGAAAATGCTACTAGCCCTGACCTCAGCAGCTTTTTATTTGTCCTGCAGCCTGGATATCTTTTCTTTTCCACCTGCTGAGGAGACACAGCCTCTGTTCCAATGGCTTTTCATATGAAAAACTTCAATCTAGATTACACTAAAATTTCTCTTCATTATAGCTCCCTTCCCAGATCAGTTATTTCATACTGCCTGAGTTTTTCTCACTCTCTTGAAGAGACCAGAAGTTTTGCAGTACTTGAAGTATTTCACCCATCTCAGTTCATGCAGTGAATATTGACACAATATTTTATACTTCATTGTTCTAAGTTTCTGAAGTAACGGTTTTGATCATGGCTGATGAGGACCTGCAAAATTCTAACTCAGGATTTGCCTCAGCACTATGCACTCTGTGACTCAGTTTATTGTCTTCACATCTGGGTTGCTATGGTTTAGCCATCCTGGTCAGGATCCCATAGGGAGTATATTCCACTGACCTGGTGTAGCATCTCTAATATTCTTTGGTATTCCTACAATAACTCTATAAATGCACAGTTTAAAATTCAGGTTTATTTTTTTCTTTAAAGCAAACATAAAAAATTCTTTACCTTCTTGTGCTGTGCACACAAAACAAAAATATACCTTCCATACTTGATCAAGATTTAATCACTTGAAGAGTAATGGAAAAAAAGCCAGAAAACACTTCCACCAAATTAAAATTTGCCCACAAATGCTCATGTAAAACATTCTGATTCTGTTTTTAAAAGTTTTTCTTTGTACTAAATGTCTCTCAAACCCTTTCTCTCTGGCAAAGCTGCTATGATTCCAGTTCCATTAAAGCCAAACCCTATATGGCTGTAGGAGGTGCCAGGATGGGATAAAAAAAAGCGTGAAGTAGCTTAGTGGCACATATGACAACCACTTCAAAGCCATAAATCCTACAAAAGTACCTCAGAGAATAATGATCAGTCAAGACTTTAATCATCGGCAAAAGCGAGTTGAGAGAATAAGGAGGGCCCTAAGGGTAATAGCTGTAAAATGAAAGTGTCCACCAAGCACATTTTTTTCATTACAGACAATTGAGCCATTTCTCAACCTTGTTTATCTTTAGCTTTTCCTGTTAGACCAGAGGGAGAGTAAGGGATATTATGCCTAGCTTCTTCCAGTGAAGTAGAAAGAAAAATGGCAGAAATGCTTTAAGACAAACAATGCTACTTTCACAGATCTGGTTTGTGCCCCTTTTGGGGCAAGCCTTCAGGCTGAGTTCCAAATTGCAGCCCCTGAACATCCAACATCTGGCTGAAATCCAGACTTTGTTCTAGGCCCAGGATACACAGCATACTTTGAGTATACTAGCATGAATTTCTGAGTACTGAGACACATAATCCCATTATTCACATTATCCCCAACAATCCTATTGTCTCCTGAGCCTTCGTCAGATCCTTCATGCAATCTTCTGTCTTAAATTCACCCAGTCCCAGAAGATTGGGGAGATGTGACAGACATGTAGATTTCTGTAATATGGATCATTTTTGCCCCAACTTTGAAAGTCTTATCACTCTTTACTTCATACTAGGTAGAGGTAAAAAAATGAAAAAAGATAATCTGGAGATTTACTTTTTACTGGAGTCTGAAACAACTAAGGAGCATTTGGTTTCCTCTTTATTTTTCCTGACAGTTTTTCAATCAAAAATACCCTTTAATATTTTCTCTAAATTATGCAAAAGTGAAACAGCTGACATAAAAATATATACATCTTTAGCAAAATTATCAGAACCACAAACACAAGCAGAGTTTTTACAAACCAAGAGACTAAAATTTTCATTTAACTTGCTTGACCGTTAGTTTTTAATTATAAGTTGAATTACTGTCTAGAAGACAAATTCAACACAGTTCAACTCATTTAAACTCTGTCCATTTATTGATTACAAACAGACCAAAACTGATCAACAATCTGAAAGTATATATATTACCAACATTTTACAGAATCTCAGAATATTCTGAGTTGGAATGGACCCAAAAGGATCATTTGATGTGTAACAGTTATTAGCAGCTGAAAAGACCTGTATACAGCATACAGTCTATGGTTACACTGTAGCTGTATTTCTGGGATGTTTCTGACTCCCATTTGCTTATTTTAGAGATAAAGAAACAACAAGTGTGAAACAAAATTATATTATTACATCTGCCTAATAGTCTTACTCAAGAAAAAAATAAATACATTATAAACTCTTTCTGGATGAATATAGAACTCCTTTTAGTGTTTTAAATAAATTGCAAAGCCAAATGCCAGTATAAATTTAAGCTACTCTTGTGACAGAAGTACCCAAACACAACAAATTACTGAAAGACACACAAAAAACTAAGATTAAAGACACCTACTTAAGCATCCCTGGTTAATGTAAAATAACCTAGGAACAGCCACAATTTTTCAATCAACTTGGTGTTCTACTGATACATGAAGTTGTTGAAAAGTGAACACTTACATTAGATTCCAGGTTAATTTCGCACACTTCTGTGAGTTAGGACACAAAGGGAGTTGGTACTCAATCTTAAAGGAACAGAAATCATTGTATAAACTACAGTCCTACTGTCTATCAAACTTGACCAAAGCAACACAGTTCTCACTTGGAAAAATGTGGAATCTGCAATTGTACCTCCCATTTCAGCCGAAATTAATCAAAGAAAAAATTAGTGATTTTTCTCCCCTTTAGGAAGCATAATCTGATGTTGTACATACCCAATAAGATGAACTAGATCACTTTCATCCATAAGGAAAGGATAAGATAAAAATTCCTGTATATACTGAATTTCTTAGGGACAAAAGAAGTCCACCTTATTTTGTGGGGGGAAAAACCACCACAAACAAAAGATTAGTTATTAATAATGAACCAAAAAGCCACATGGAAAATAGAAGCAAATTGGTCTAATTTCAACATTTTATTTTTATTTACTTTCCTCCATATATCAAGGTTTCTTAGTGTAAATTTATTTAAGCTACAGAATATATAATCATGCCTTTTAAAAAGTATGAAATTATAAGAAGAGGATAATTGCATAACAAACATTTCATTATTAATTTCTCCAGCAAAATAAATATTGATTGAAAAACTCATAAGTGCTGATTATAGTCCTATGTCTTCTGAAAATATTGTTTGCAATATTAGAAAATGTTAATTTACTGTATAATGCACAGCAGTTTTGCAGCGATGAAGGGTCTCAGTGGAATTATAAACTTCTCAGCATCACAGAAAAATAAGACAGGAAGAAGAAAAGGCCAAACCAAAATATTAATACAGCTTTTTAAATGCAACTTTCTAGTCGAATCAACAAGAGGGTCACAATGGGAAGCTCCTTCTCCTACCACCCACTTGCATATCCCTATTATGTCCTTGTAAATCTTTCCATATCTTAAGGTGTGCAAAGCAATCAGTTCAAGATTGTTCAACAAGATTGCAACCTATTAGAATATAGAAAACCATATGGTAGAGACCTCATCTGCAGCAGGGTATATGAGTGAGTTGCTGAGAAAAAAAAAAAAAAAAATCAAGGGAGTGTAGGGCTCTTTTAAATTATTAACCAGCTCTATTTGGTAAAAATGGCAGATCCCAGGCCCTCTACTTTTTAACATCCCATTAAAAAGTAGCCACTGGGCAATCATCTTGCCCATGGAGCATCCTTTTCATCTTTGGAAAATCTAAAGAATTAAATCTTCCAAGAGAGAAAAATTGGTAATTTTTTTAAAAGCCTCAATTGTCTCAAAGGCTCTCCACTTCCTTTTGCTCTCTTCCCTTGTACAACACACAGAAAACTCAATTCTCTAAGTGACAAACTATTGCAGTTTATAAAACATAAGGTAAATAACAACAGAAGTGTAAGAGCACTCAAAGTAATTTAGATGTAAGAAATAAATTGGGAAGGGCTTGATAAGTGGTTTTTCAGATGTGAGAATCTCAGCAAGAGAAACATTTCACAACCACCCTGGTTTTGACATGTGATAGAAATCTTCAGGGATCACCCCTCTCAGATCATATTCTGCCATCTAGCAAGACTTCAGATATATCTAGGTCACAGACAACACTCTGTCCACCCCCCCATACACCTCTGCTGGCCCGAGAACTGTAAATATTTTATCACAGAGCTGGCCTATTTCTTCAGGATATTTAGAATGTTAAATAATCATTTGGCAGTAAACAACTTATAATAAACGTTTTCCCCCTTGCTCAAGCACTGTTGGCTGTTTCAGGGCAGAATATTGGATCTTCTTCCTGTGTGTGGGCCAAATGGAGGATTTCCTAATTTTAAAAGGTCTGTTTCCTCCCTGCTACTAAGCAAGCAATTGAAAGTTATTAGCCAATTCCACTGGCTACCAAGTATTCTCTTAGCAGCATTAATTTCCTTTTTCCATTCCCAGTATGTTTACCTTGGATTTCAAAGATTCAGTTCCTGGCAAATATTCAGTATAAAGCACCTACAACCACTGGTCCATCAGGTTGTTCATTTGGCCACGTGTCCCACTAGAGAATTCAGCCTAGAGCAGTGCACTTGCAGCACATCAATCCCTTTTATGTGCCAGCCAGGGAAGCTGCAGGTAACCCTGCCATGACAGAACCACACAGGGAAAACACACTGTAAACCAGAGTGTGGAGGGGAAGAGCACAAATCCAAACCCTCTCCTCTAGCAATTAGTCACAGAAAGAGCAAGACAAACACTTCAGTAATATGCATGCTCAAGAGATTTGGAGTATGATTTTTTAGCCAGTGATCCTTGTGGGTGTGAGAATTTGCCTTTATGAGAGTAGGAAAACCACTCAGAGAACTCAATGGAAACATTAAGATACAATTCACATGGCAGATGGAAGATTTCCTATAAATGATGAAGTGACCTTCAGATTATTCATATTATTATTCATATATAAATTGCAGCAGCAAATTTTCTTCCAAGACATTGGTATACACATACTGCCTATTTAAGGAACAGTACAAAATTCCTATGCAATTATTTACACATCCAACACATTCTCTTGTGTCTCAGCTGATGGGTACACATCACACCAAGATGATGGATTTACTTATTTCTGTAGTACAGGGTGCCTATCAAACATTCAAGATGACAAGATCACAAGTCATTCCCTAAGTGGGGGGAAAAAAACCCCACTGGGGTATAAGAAAAAGCTCATCATTATGAGCGATGTTTTATTCCTTATTTCTTGTTTATTTTCTCTTTCTTCATGTCCAAAGAAAGTACCAGATGCAAATGATGTAACAAATTATGATCACAAACAAGCTGCATAAAAAGAAATTTGAAGAAAGAGGGGTTTTTCTCTCTTCCTTCATGAACTGGATATTTTAGGCAAGATTAAAAAATCCATAAGGTTATGTGAAAAATAAAGGAATAAAGCATGTTGCTGCTGTAACCAGAGGGTCACATCACTGTCTTGTAGCAACAAGAGACTGAAATGCTTGTCTCCCTCTACTGCCTCATCAGATAGATGACTAATGGGAATCTCAAGGGGCAGTCATACCAAGCAGCACCCTAGGTAGAGCCTGTCTGTCACCTGAACAGGCATGAAAGCAGGCAGAATGTCCCTTTCTGGTGTCCCAGACTTCTTTTGCCTGCAGAGCAAAGCTGAGAGAAAACTGAGAAATCTCAGTGTTGTGATGCTCAGAGGATAAAGATGAGCTCAGAAACAGATATTGTTTCTATAACTATTCACATAACTTGAAGCACAATATAACACAGAACCACCAAGAAATAGAAAATTTTCTGTCAACATGTCTATATAAGTGAGTTTTAAAGTAAAGGGAACCTGACCCTCAGAGGAAAGAGAAATTCATTGTGATGTTGCAAGAAGCGCTTCCCACCCCTCTCCCTCCCAGGGCACCCTCTTCTCTCACCAGAAGGTTGTGTCAGTGAAAGCTTTGAAACTATGGATGAGGCTCAAGTTAGGGCTCAAAAATGCTGCCTCTACTTCCTCACAGCCTGGAATAGCTTTCTACAAGGAACTTAATTATCTGCATGGCTGCTGTGGCAATGCTTCCCTAACACACAAACATCCATAGAAGAAGAAGTTATTAGAGCCTGAGAAATATTTAGTCAGTGAGTCTTAGATTGTACTCCTAGTTTATAAACAAAACAGACAACATGACAGGCAGCTTCACTGCTTTGTATAAAATCAGATCCAGATGCACAGAATTGTTATAGCACGTTTAATTTCTAACATCTGTATTCCTGAGATTCTCCTAAACTCCTGAAGACGGCCTGTTTTGAAAGAAAACAAATTCCTTCTTCAAAGGAAAAATAACATGATGCCACATTATTCACTAGATTACATGTAGTCTAGATTGAATTTACTTTCCTTGGTGATGCAAGGAAAGCAAGATTAAATAAAAAAGTACCTGAAAAGGAAGAAAAACCTTTGACAATGCAAAATCACTTGACAGATCTGAAAACAATTTTTACTGCTATCAGGATGGATGGGGTGGGAAGGAGAGAAGGGTATTTGGATTTTTTTGAGTTTTTGGGTTCTTTTGGGGGGCAGGGGGGTATTTATGTCATTGGTTATGTCATTGCTGTTACTCAGAGAGATTGACAGTCTAATAAGATCTGCCTAGAACTGGATTGTAAGTTTACATTACACAGCATGTGTTCTGTCATTATTACACTATATGGTAGGATAATGGTTTTAATACACAGTGCCAGAGGCAGAAGAGTCTTCTGAAAATCACTTAGGAATCAACACTGCAGAAAATAATCTGATTTTTTTTACTATTACTACTTACGAAAATACAAATTCAAAATTATTATTATACAATGAGAGAAGCTATAACCAGCAGCATCCTGATCCAGGAACAACTGGAAATGAGTCAGTGCAACAAGCTGCTGCTTAAAAAAAGCAGCATATCAGTCCCTTAAGAAGGCATTAAATTTAATGGAAAAAAAAAAAAAACAGTCAAAGCTCATATCCATTATCTAGAGGTGGTGACATACTACTCCTCAGGCCTCAAAGTCAAGCCATTTTCACTTACAATGAGAAAACTGTGTGAAATAAATTCCAGCACAAAAACTAGAACAGAATGAATGAAACCAGGACTTAAAAAGGATAAACCAAAAAAGTACCTGAAATAAGGAGAAAAAAAAGACTCGCTTGCTTTTAAGAAGGGAATTTTTTCTAACAGGGCCAAAATTTTAGAATACATGAGACACTAATAAAAAAATTTATTATGTTAAATATCTGATTTGTGCTAAATGAAAACAGTAGCATTGAAAAGGGAGGGACTATGGAGGGTATTTCTACAAAAAGATTTATCTTTGATTCATTAACCAATAGTCATACTCAGCACCACAAAATCAAATGATTAAATATAGCACACGTATTTTAAGTATTGGTCACCTAAAAGAAAAGAATGCATGTGTTCATTCACCAAGTATATTGATGCCATAGTAGTGACATGATTCTAGTTTTAGAGAAGAACAACAATTACTAGGCATTGATATGCCTAGGAACAGGAGAAGTCCAACTCTCTTGATTCTAGCACCCCCAACTCTAAATGAGGACACAAGTACAGGAGTAGGACCTACTGAAATCATCCAGGTTTGGGGGGTGCTCTCTCCCTCCCCAGGGCTCTCATGAACCCTTTCAGTGCAGAATATTAGGCCAGATTGACCATTGGTCTTCTGGCCCAGAGCGCATTTGTTATGATTCTTCCACAGCGAGCTTTTACCTTCCTTTTAGGCAATTGCAGAAAAGCCTCCCAGCCACAAGAATAAGAGAATATGTAACGTATTTAAAAACTAGCCTGGTTTCTGTGATACAGTGCAGCTTGTCTTCTCTGACTGTTGGCTTCAAGCTAACAAGGTGACTTGTGTATGTCCTGTATCTCCCTTGTGCATTTCCACATCAAAAACATTGATGCTTACAGAAGAGGAAAGGGAGAAATAATTCCTCTAACCTTCCTCAGGTGTGCTGTAAATTTAATTTCAACAGCCTACCCATTCAATCTACTTGAAAACCTAATGCAGCTGGAAGCTACTCAGTCACTGAGGAAGATGACAACACTGACCTCTCATTGTCATAAAATCTGTAAGATTCATATCAAATTCTAGTCAAGTCTCCAAAAATCAGGTTACGTGTGATCCTAATGTTGATCCACAGTGTGAGTTTTCAGTACTGTATTTGATATTGCTTTTCATAAATTTCTTTGCTTGATGTCATTAAACAAATCCACTTTGAATAGCATACCTTCAAAAAAGATAAAATAAAAGTTTACTAGCAAAATTACACTATTTGGTTTTAGATCGGGCTCTGCCAGTAAGAACGTTCTTTGCTATTTCCTCTTCCGAAATAATCACTGTTAGAAAACCTTGGACAGCAGCTCTCATTTAATTTGTAATATCCGGCTTGATCCCAGACATTATATTGTTTAAAAGGCACATACTGGAAATTACATGTAATTGATTATGGCTGACTGTAATCAAGTTAAATGTTTTGATAAAACCAAAGATGTCATCATCGTTCTGCACCAGACTTGACATTGCATTTCCCCCCCTCTAATATCAGAATAATAAAAAAAACTAATAATTCAGGAGAAAATACATCCAAAACTTCTGAAAAGGAAGCAACAATCATAAATGTTGTTCTGAAGATGGAAATATTTAGCAACTGTTGGCTCTGGAATTTGGATCCCTTCAAAACAAGCAAGCATGTGGAGGACTAATGCATTTAAATAAGCTATAGAATTGGTGTGTGCAAGGTGTGATGAACTACTGTGAATTAATGTTGTAATTTTCAAGGTAAGAGCTAATTATATCAGGAATGTATCACAGAATGCAAAATGCAATGCTGCTGTAACCCTTCCCAACTCATGTTTTGCCCGTTTGTCTGAGCTATCTGCCTTTTCCTTTCCATTGGTAGCAAAGCAAAAAGGAAGTTTAAGCATTTTCATTAGAAAAAAACATGTTAAAAATTAGCTATTTAGATCCCAGTTTATTTGTTGGGTAAGAATGAAGGGTAAAGCTTACAAGGAACTAAAAATTATCTAATAGAGAAAAACCCCCTACAACTTCAGCCAAACCTCCAATAAGAAATCAATATGGATACACTGATGCATGGCAATGAATTACTAATCTGAGAACTTGCTATATGCAATTCAAAGCTTTTGGATTCAGTACAGTAAACAACTGAACAGTTTCTCACCGTTTATCAAACACACACAACTTCTCTTGTGTAAGAAAATGTTGGAAGTGCAGGAACAGCACAGCACTAAGATTCTGGAAAGAGATAATGCACATTGTGTTACCATCTTACCTTCCTTAGATCATGCTAGCTTCGGGGCTTCCTGAATCTCTGGCTCCTGTTAATAGTCAGTCTGCTGTCACTGTACTGAAACTGGTACTGCCATCAAATCAACCAGTTTTACTTCAACATATTATCATGTTCTCACACTCAGTGCTATTGATCTGCTCTTTAGATTAGACACAATCTGGAGCAGAGAGCAGTTCTGCCCTGCTCAAGTAGCACATGGCAGAGTTGGGTTAAGACTTCTGACACCTCACAGTAGACAAATGCAGTTTTAGGAGTTTTTAACTCAACTGCAACAAACCCTTAAACAAGTATTCATTTCTGAAATTACAGTAAAAATATGAACGTAAAAATATGCAAAATTTTGGGGGAATGGGAATGAGAGACTGCACCACACAGAATTCAACTGAATTTGCCAATACAGAAACAAGTTCTGTGATTCTGGTGTACTACTATTATTCGAATAAAAATAAATCAGGAGAATTCCAACTGCAGTAAAAATTCCAAGTGCCAGCAGATATGAGCAAATAATTACAAACAAGGCCTTACTCTAATTCAAAAACATCAGACATGAGGTCTGTACAATATTCTGTACATTTCTTTCCAGCTAGGTATTCTGCTGAACGGCTTTATTCCTGAAAACATTTGCCAAGATTATGTTTGAACTCATTTAATTAAAGTTTGTAAAGTGCTCAGTGATCTATCAGCAGAGTCATGCTACAGCAGTAAAGTATTATGTCAGACCTACAAAGATATGAACTTACCCATTCATCAACTGAATTAAGTTTCTCTCATTAACTGCTCTGAATATGATCTAATTTGCCACCAGTATTGTATTTTGCTTAAAAACCACATAAGTAAACACTATTCCACCCTATATCTACCACTAACTTAATCCAATACCAGCTGAGGAATCTCTCTTTTGTACGTGGATTTAAAGATCTCCGTTGTTTTCACATGCAAATCAAAGTTCACCTTCAAAGTATTAAGACTTCATCCAAGCTTAAGACTTTTATCTTAGCTGAGATAATTAATTTTCTTACTTCCTTTCACATAAAGAATTCAGTATGATAAATTCCCAGGGAATGCCCCTGCCAAAGTCAGAAATATTGAAAAATAATTGGAAAGATGGCTAATTTTTCTGAAACACAGTGTTATAATTTAGAGTTCAGTGGGCCTTTCTAAATGCATACAGACAATGTGACATGGCCTAAATTGACAGCATCAAAGGCTAATAGAAAGAGCTACTAGACCAAAAAGGAGCATGCAGTTACACTCCAAAGATGGATGGACTCAGTTCTCTGGGATTACAGATCTCAACTGCTACTAGATTGGTAAATACTAGGGAAGCCACGTGCTGGGACTGCTCATCCCTCTCTCCATTTGGATTTGAACCTCATGGTATTTGAAGAGCATAGCCTGCTTATGGAATAGAGCTATCCCACTCATGGAATAAGGAGGGTGGTTTTTTCTTTGCTTACTTCTTAGGAGCCTTTCAAAGAGCTGTGTTTACACCTCACAAATAAATCTGTCCTTTTACCCTGAATTTCTGCCTCATACAGGGCTTCCTTAACCTCCTATTTCAAACCTAACATCTTCGCTGCTCAGCCCTCATTACCATTATCCCTTGCCCCTTCCACCAATCTCTGTGACTGCACACACAATTTTCATTTTCTTCTCATATTCTTGCTAGTAATTTCTCCTCCAATTTAACATTTTATGAAGTCTACCTCTATACTGTATTTAATACCACCTCATTTCTGCACTTCATTTACTTACCTTCACATTTAATATAGGACTAAATATATAATAAACCATCTCCATGGCTATATAAACCATCCTTTGAAATTGTTTCTTAACAATGAGGCAAAAAGCAAAAAATGGCAAATACTTTACAGAAGGAAAAGAAGAGAGGGACTGACTACAGCTAACTTTAAAAACAGAGCTACAATACAGCTAGCTTTAAAAACCTAAGAATGTTAGGATATTTTTAAGCTATTTGCACTATTTCAACATGAAATTTTGACAAGCATGAAAGGTACATAATGTTTTATAAACACATTACTACCTGTCCTCTATATGCACTAAAATTTTGTTCTCTCTTCGAGTCCTGAATATATGTAAAATATACATACAGTTACAAATTTTCCCTTCTCCAATTTCAACTATTCTATGATTCTGTGAAATCCTATTATTTAAAAGTTCTTTAAGGGCCATATTTTACACAGAAAGCAATATTAAAAATAGATGCTATTTGCCTTCATACCAAACTATTTAAACCCCCACCACATACATAATATTTTATAGAATCATAGAATATCCTGACAAAGTGACCTATCAGGGTCATGGAGCCCAGCCCCTGGTCCTGCACAGGACACTCCAAGAGTCACACCATGTACCTGGCAGCATTGTCCAAACACTTCAACTCTGTCAGGCTTGGTGCCATGACCTCTTCCCTGAGGAGCCTGTTCAGTGTCTGACCACCCTCTGGATAAAACACCTTTTCCTGATACCCAGCCTAAACCTCCCCTGACACAACTTCACAACATTCCCTTGGGTCCTCTCACTGGTCACCAGAGAGAAGAGATCAGTGTCTGCCCCTCCTCTTCCACTCAGGAGGAAGTTGTAACTGCAATGAAGTCGCCCTCCTGTCTCCTCTCCTCCAGGCTGAACAAACCAAGTGACTTCAGCAACTCCTCACATGGCTTCCCCTCTAGGCCCTTCACCATCCTCATGGCCCTTCTCTAATCTCTTGATGTCTTTCCTATATTGTGGCACCCTGCAGACAATATTCAAGATGAGGCTGCCCCAGTGCAGAGCAGAATGGGACAATCCCCTCCCTTTCTGGCTGGCAATGCTGTCCCTGATGCCCCAGGACAGGCCTGGCCCTCCTGGCTGCCAGGGCCCTGCTGGCTCAGATCCCACTTGCCATAGACCAGGACCCCCAGGTCCCTTTCCACAGTGCTTCTCTCCAGCATCTCATTCCCCAGTCTACACACACAACCACATCTGAACTTAAATCATTAGTTTTACGCTCTTGAGCAGTCACTAGGGAGATTTGAAAACACCCGAGTTTTAGTTCTCAGTGGGCAAGGTGCTTTTTCAAAAGGACTTACCTTCTTAAAATTGGACATTTTATTATAAGACTCAATGCAGAATTTTACCTTAAAATGAAAATCCTACTCTTTGGGAACTGAGATCACATTTATACGCCTGGATCAGCAAGTAATGGTAAGATGACCAAGTTACTAAAGTGAGGAGACCTTGTTCCAGAAAAGCAAGGTAAACTCCATACGTTTCAGAAAAAAGGAATTATAACAAACTTTCATTTCTCCACCTCTGTATACAATTTCTAATCTTCCACTGAAATTCCAATCAAGATTTCTAATCCTTTTGTACACCCTTCAGCAATTCCATGATTTATTATAAACGCCAAAGATCATTTATCTTAACCAGTCAAAAGAAAAGTACAAATGCTTCAAGGTTTTTTTTTGCTAGTAGCTTGCAAAGTATTTTCCCCCTAAAGAAAACTGTAATTGTGTATTCACTTATCCACTTAATGATCCACAATGATTTTTCACTTGGCAGGTTTAATGCCCATAAAACCAATGTGCACAGAAAAATCTTCAAGTATAACCTTCCAAGCAGACCAAAAGATACGAAGTTCTTCAGGTAATGCTAAACCTGGGATGCAGAAGGTCATTTGTGTGCCCTTAAGTAGCCACTTGTACATAAGAATGTGAGAATTAACACATGTTTTTTAATAGGTTAATTACATTGAGAACATAGTTTAACAGACTCCTTTGAACAAACACTTCATTGTCAAGAAGCTGATAAAGTTTTATGCATTTTTGAAGCACCTCTCACAAGTGGCATAAAAATATAGACTCCATTCATAAACTTAAATAAAAGTGTAACTTTACAGAACAGTCATTCAAAAAATGAATTTCTGTCTCAGATCCAAAAATAAAAACATATTTTCATTTTTTCATAATTACAACTATTTACATTTCTTCAGGGGAAGAGCATGACCTTACCTTACAGAATAAGAGTAAGAAAACTGCGAAAAATAAAGTTAATTTCTATTAAAAATTTTAAAAATAAGGACCTTCTCAAAATCATAATCAGTTTCTCCTAAAAACTTGAATGTCTGTTATGATTACTCTCTCACCTATCTTCCAGGTCAGACAAAAAAAGCAAAATATACAATAACATCACAGAACTATATTGCATTCTTGTCCGCTATCTGACAGGAGTTGTGGTGACTACTTTCATGCAAAGAAAGTGCCACAGTATCCACTCAGAACTACCTTAGCATTTACTTGGTTTTCAGAGATCAGATTCCCCTGAAGGTTGAAGCTAAGTATAAAGTGATGATCAACAGATTTACCATTCAATTTTTTGACTTGAACGTTGTTTTCCAGAGCACAGGTGATTAGAGATGCCCTCAGTATTGACTGCTTTGTTAAATCTTTCAGATTCAGTCTTTTTTAACATTATTGATCCAAGGCTGAGAATAGTACATAGACCTTGGCAACCTGGCCAAAAATAGGGACTACAGGCTACTGAGCACAAAATAAACAGCTACTGCCTGAACTGCTTCTTGTGGTGAACTGATGCAAGATTTCACCATGAGGATAATTGATGTCTCCAAGTGGATCTGAAAATAATACTATTTCCAGTTTCCTAAGTTTATAGTATGTACATGGAAGGTCTGCTTTTCCAGAGGAGTACAGACACTACACAGTATGGAATAGGTAACAGTTGTTGCTACCAAGTGCAAGGAATATTGAACCAAAAATATAAAGAGTAACTACTAAACTCCAATTCATTACATTTTTAATAGATGCAAGAACTCTGAAGACAGCAAAACAATAATTACTAACAATACATTTGAAACATGCTAATCAACTACAGATGTACATAGAAAGGGAAAAGCAGTCCTCTCTTATCTCTTGAGGGCTATCAAGGGAACATAAAATGTAAATATTCAATTGTAACAGATGTCAGACCTGATGAATATATCAATTTTCATCCCTGAACAGATATTTTTAACAGCCCAGCAGGAGTGTACACATTTCAATAAATATCCACATGTTCCAAAACTAAGAACATTTGTTATTTATAAGAGGACCACTACATTAGAAAGATTATTACAAGAAAATACTCATGGGAGAAGTCAAGCCTTCCTTTGTAATTAAACTTTATTTGAAACTGAAACAGAAGACTTCCTAAAAGAGACACTTGCAAAGCTTTCAAAACAGTTTTCACTCCTAACAGCCATGCAAGATTTAGAAAACATTTATAATATTTGACTTTGTTCAAAAGCAGATCACTTTTTTGGTTTTTCATTTCCAGACCCAAAAGAAAAATAAATAAATCTGTGTAATAAGACAAACAAAAGCAAAAACAATCTCCATGTTAGAAAAGGTTTGGGCTTTTGCTCTCACTCACACAAGCTGCCATATTATCATCTTTATTCCATTCAGCTGTCCACAAAGAATTTTTTAAAGAAAAGGTAAAAATTCTTTGTGTAGTGTCAATGAGGTTGACAAGAAAAAACAGTGATAAAATACATCAAATTTATCTTTGTTCTACACAGAGGTTTTCATGAACCTGTTCTCAAAAAGATATTATTTCTAAGAATACTCATCCTATAAACTCACAATTGTTTGTGTGCAGCATGCAAATTCATAAAATTCTCAAACAGTTCTAAATTTGCAAATTCTTTTTCCTAAATTTATCACAACTTCTTCTGAACTTGTTTTGGAGGGGTGAAAAGTATTTCTGGAATTTCGGATTTTCTTTCCCACTATTTTCAACCCACAAATATTTGAAAATTTGTTCAAAAGTAAGACTTAATAATTCTTTTTATGGATGTACTAACTTGCTTCTCAAGGGAAAGCTGCCAGAGAAACAATCAAGTGAAACAGATGAAAAGAAAGCTCCGACCCAGCGAGACAAAAGTAGAGGAGATCCTTTTCAAACGTATGGATAAAATGTTAAAAAGTAAAACAGATTAATCTAAAGGGTAGAAAGCAAGCACAATCTCAGTCTCATTACTTGAACTTCGGTCAGAAGTGAGAGAAAGTCAAACTTTGGCATTTTGCTATGCCAAAAAAAAGCAAAAAAGAAAGCACGTGCTATAATTACCATTTCACTTCTGAAGACCTCATCAGGGAATCAGATGTGCTTTAAATGACCAATGATTGAAAGGAGAAAGATTTGTGGATGCTTCTTCTTGTATCATGATCTAGTTAAAAAGAAATATGAAAAATGTGATACCAAGGACTTCTGTCCTAATTTCTTGCTAAGGTCTGGCGAAATTGAACAAACTTCTTTTTATTGATGCTGTGAAGTCATCAGCACTTTGGTAAAAAAAAATTTACCAAAGAAACAAAGGAAAAGCAGTGAGAGACTAAATAATTTCTCATTGGCAGATGAAAATGCAATTTTTAAAAAATAACATTACAAAGCAAGACAATTATTCATATAATAAAATTCTCAAGGAGAAAAAAGAAAATTATTAAAACCAAATATTTTGTGTTCAAACTGAGTCAACATCAGCACAAAACTTGAAACAAAAATGTCAATTGTGAAACAATATTTCAAGATAGATTTCAAGATGAATTGTGATATTTAGAACTACCTGGATAGGTAATAAGGATTAGATTCAATTTGGTCATGAAATGGAAAGAAAAAAAATCATCTGACACATTCTCCAAGTCCTTTCTGGATTCACCTGTCACCTTTGAAAATTTCACCCTAAATCTCCCTTCCCTACTAAGTGACACTTCATTGATTTGATTTTAGCAATCTGTACATGCACAGAAGTATCCCATGGGTACACACATGAGAAATCATGGGCTAGATATACCCAGCTGCATCCCAAACAGCACTCATCAAGAACCACACAAATATCCAAATACCTATGTTATTTACTCCATTGAAAATTTGAAATTTAGCAACTCAAGTGAAATACAGCAGGAAAAAAGTAATAAACAAAGGTTATTTCTATTATCCCTACTACAACAAGTGAAAAGAAAACCTTCAAAGTAAAAAATTACAAAAAATATTCACTGAATTTAAAATTTATATATAAAATTCAAGCAATTTCCTTTCATGAGACAAATACTAACCTACAGAATCTAGAAGAGATCCTACAGGAGCCAAGACCTAATATACATCCTTTAAAAACTGTAAGATCCTAAAGTTGAAGAGCAAAACTTCTAAGTAACCATCTATTCCCACATGGGCAACATGATTACTGTAAGCAAGAACAACATATTATCAGTTTCCAGTGCAATTTAAAGTAAGAATTTCTTAAGAAGAAAAATCACCTCACATAAGAATAATATTTTGGGAAATGAACTGCACTTTAAAAAGAGTGTGCAAATGAAAAAGAGACTAGTAAGGACTTTGGGATTTAACTTGAAATTGCTTGCAGCTGAAATAAATTTAAAAACCCTGTTAGGAGACAATTTTTTTTTGAATCTGAAGAAACAATAAAGAATAGCAAATGATGGAAGAATAAGGTTTTTAAAGATATACTGAGAACTTTCTTTTCATATTCTACTCTCTCCTTCCAGCCACACACAAAAAGAACTAACCATTTCAGCAGAAGAAACTTAAGCAAAACTAAATTATCTCTCACCGACTGCAGAAACTGCAGTCAAAAAGTGGCAGTTTCAGTGAATCTTCTTTACTGCTTCTCTAGCAGCAAAAAGATAGGGCAAAAGGGAAGAAACTTCTCTGAAAACAAATGCAAATTTTTGTTCTGACAGAGGACTATAGACAAAAATACATCCTTCTGAAACCTCAAAACAAAAATTCAGTAATAAAAGTTGGCTAAAATTTGTACTTTTTTCCCCCCAGCCAAAAGTTCCAGAATTAGCATTTTAAATGGGTCCTTTTGGTTTACTGCAAAGCACATCAGACCTTTGGCTGAAATAGTGCCCATATACACATATCCCTTTTGAGCTCACCTGGTTTTTCTTAACATAATTCTAAGCATCATGAACACCAAAAGTGTCTTTAAATTTTAAGCAAATCTAACTGATGCAGAAATAAATGATAAAAGCTTGAAGTAAATGTCAGACATCAGGATTTATTCCTCTCAGGAATTAAAACAAAAATTCTGAATTGGTTTTAACATATCCAATTTTATTTTCAATATTCAGCTTCATTTATGTTAATGCCATTTAATACTGATTCAATTGCTATTAATTACAGAAGAGCAAGAGAAAAGCTAACCTTGCACTAGTCACAGACATGAGCAGTGGAACATAGATGCCTCTACCACTTTTCTTATCAAGATATGATAAGAAAAGTGGTACAGGCATCTGTGTTCCACTGCTTATGTCTGCTCTTTACAGCAGCATTTTCTTACAGTGGTATACAAAGACCATTAGCTGGAATGCAAGAACAACTCAGTGAATCTTTTCTTTAAAAAGCTGTGTACCAACATACATCTACCCAAATGTGCAGATTCAGAAATGCACACATGTATGAATTTGAACACATAGTTCTGTTCTTCAGAACAGCATTCTTACATATGAATGGGGGAAAAAGAACATTTAAAAAGAACATATTTTCCATATATTTGGGAAGAAATGCAAAAAGAAGAATTAAGCTCAGTAAGCATCAAAACAAAAATGATTAAAATGCAGATATCTACAATCCCACAACAGTCCAATATATTAATCTATCAATGCTACTCCGACTTCTAAGCTTTTTTTTGTTGTCCCTATAGCCTTAGGTTATATCGTGCACCTGTGTAACAGATGGCAAAGCTGTGGGCCACTGCCTTAAAGACCCAGCACAGGGACCTGCAGTCTTCTCTAGACATCTGTATAACAACCAAGGGAATTTCCACCAAAAACCTAGGAACCAATTGTCTAACTTTCTGAAACGGGGCATTTTTTAGTATGTTTTCAGTAGAAGATGAAGGAAAAATTGTAGATTCACTAACCATATTAGAAAACAAATTGGGATACTTTAACAACTAAGCATTTTCTGTGACTACTTTGGCAAGAGTAATTTCCCAAGGGAAAACAATTAGAAGCAAGTGATACAAGATGAACGAGGGCAGGTCCAGATCACACAAGAGGCAAGAAAACAATCTAGTAAAGAAACACTGTAAATCTAATACTGGCCTCAACCCACCTTTTGATATACTTCTATTTATTTGAATTTGCTTACAATTCATGAGACTTTGAGTTATTCTGATTCATTTAGAAAAGAAAGCAGGAATCTATATATAATTTTCCATTTTTATCATATTATCCACAGAACAGACCTACCCCTTTACTGGGTCTCACCTGTCAAAACAGCCATCAGCAGCAGCTCAATCCAAGCCTGCTATGATGCCAGATAGTGATTCTGTAGCACATTTTGTGTCAACGTGAAAAAATGCTTACAGGCTGACAACTTTGTGCTTCTATACTTATAACAGGTGAAAAGGCAGAACAATGAAAAGCTGTTCAAAGAGCAAGACAGGGGTTTACACAGACAGGGGTTTGCTTGCATGTGGTATTTACCAGGAGACCTCTCAATAAAAGGTAATAAACCAAACCTGCCCATTTTTTATTTCTACAACTTGTGAGGTTAAAGGATTGCTTGCTTCTCTGCATCTTCTAGTACCTTCAAAGGATCAGTGTTTGTGGGAACCCAAGAACTTAGCAGTGCTGTTAGAAAGCCAAAATCTATGATACTGAGCATTTTAGACCAATGCTTTGTAGCATTAAAAATAAACATTTATCCCAAAACTCCACTGACTGTTTCTCATTGGAAAAACATAATATTTTTGCCTATTTTAATTTTCCTTCATCTTTCTTCTATGCCTATTGCTCTATATCACATGAAAAAAATGTGAAAAAATAGGCCATATGAAAAGAAATTGAAATAGTAGAAAAAGGAGCAAACACACCAGAAAACCTCTATATCTTCTAAAATTTCCTTCTCATTAGGAGAAAATCCATGGAAATTGGAGGAAAACTAAACTCAGTTCATATTATGTAGCTTCAAATACTATTTCTATAAGCATTACTGCAGGCCATAGCAACAAGTTAAACCAATTCAAACTGTGCTGAAGCACCAGTAGAAAAGCAAACAAGGGTCAGAAAAACAGCACACTGATTATCATTATTTTAAGATTTAATACTCAAAAGAAGACCTACCTTTTTCTCAATGTTGTTTACAATTAGAGACAGAACACCAGACAAAGCTTGTAACATTATTAATGACTAAATAGCTGAAAAGGGAACTTCTGAAATCAGTGACACAGACCTCCAAAAGGGTCTGTAAAAAGGAAACCTCAAATTAATTGACCAGCGTGTTAAATCATTTTTGTAGAACATCTCACGATTCATGATTTTGCATAACATGATAACACCCAGGCAAGGTGGAAGAAAAACTGAAAGAAAGTGTACACAGAAGCTTGTTTTGTATCATACATGGATATATAATTGATATCAGACATTGTCTGATACAGACAAAAAACTGTGTACTGCAGAATTGAGTACAGAAAAGATTGAGACTCTCCTATGATCAGTATTTCCTCACATAAGATGCTCTCAAGTCCCCAAAACTGAGCACCAGTAAGGCCTCTCTTTATTACTTGCACAAATAATTATCTCATTATTATGTAACTTCACCTACATTCTAGAAATACAGTATTTTGACATCACCTCCAAAATAAAACATTCTACAGGAATGTAGCATCTATATCCCATATCCAACTGATACTGGCTACAGTCAAGGTTATCCAAATAAATTTGGTATTAAAAACCAATCTGCTTAGTGACTCAACAAGCTGGGGGAAGGTGATGTTGTCTGAGTCACAGAAAAGATTCAACACTGTGCAGGCAGATTTTGTTTTATTACTAGAACTGTGTAGGATTTAATGATCTGAATAAACCCTCTCTTTATGAAATGAACTCAAAATCTTCCTAAAGTGAGAACATACACACATCTGTCAAATATAAGCAGGAGAGTACATGTACTGTACATATGCACATGGTGCCTGTATTCTGACAAATAACAAAAAAATCCACAAGATATATGCATTGATGAATAGGATATAGGATCCAGTTCTTGCTTGAGATACATCAAACCAGAAGAAACAGCAGAAAGAGAGTGTACTAAAAAAATAGTTATTAGAGGGGATGTCCACAACAAGGTGCTTTGGCAATCACTTGGGCTTCACTGGATTGAAGCAGGTAGAGAGGAAGATGGTGTCACTGAAGAGTTAGAATTCAAGACATTTTAAGAACAGTAGCGCTTTATCCTTCATGGATATAATTTCAGTGACCTTGGGGGCCTGGGAAATCCTAAGGCTAAATGCCAGAATTATTTTTCTGTGCTAATTGAGAAGATGCTAAGAACAAGTCCACTTATTTCTAAACTGGACAAAGTCCACGCACCTACATTCAGGGTCTTCCCCCCTCCCTAAACAAAGCATTTCTCTTTCAGAGAAAGTCAAAATACAAATAAATTATTGGTTTCAATAAATTAAATAGTTAAAAAATTACTTAAAAATTACAGTTCTAAACCTGAAGTTGATGTCAAATTCATGATTTACTGATGAAAGTATATAGAGGACTGCTGCAGCTTTCTTATCAAATCTTAACAATAAACTGCACCTCTTTCCCAAAGAGCAGTTACTCATAATGCTAACACAGCAAAAATACTACGATTTGACATGGAAGTTGCAGGAACAGGGCAAAAAAAACGATTACCACAAAAAAGAAAATGATGCTGTACTGAGTCTCAACTTCCTTCACACATATGCCACAGGATTTATTACCTACTCCCTGTCCTCTGTCTTCAACAGTTGCTCTGTGTTTGTTCCTAGCCAAGGACAAAGAATAATACTTCTCCCATTAGCTGTCTCTAACTCACAAGACTCTCTTGGAAAAAAGTGATCAAAAATAGAATAGAATTTTTGAGTACAGTCATAACCTTCTCTAGTGGGTCAATGGATCAAAGAAATGAGATTTCTTTTAACATAATGTAGCTTAGTATCATACAAAACATTCCTTCAGTTCTTTTCACAAGAAAACATAGCATTAAAACTTACCTAATATTTTACACTTAATTGCACAATAATTCCCACAACAAAGGATAGTGAATGCCCATAATAAAGCCTACATCAGCTGGGACCATGAAAGTTTACCTACATTTCCCCAGATTCCCTAACAAGCTAATTTTGGCTGTGCTAACTCCAACCATATTACAGCCACTCAGAGTTTGTTATTACTTAACTTTTGCCTAAAATGCCGACAGCTTTTAACATAAAACTTCTGTCACTTCTGAGAGACCTATAAGGAAGTAAACACCTTTGATCCACCCATATTAAACAAAAGATGTAAGAATAAACAGGAAAAAAGTTTTTTTGTAAAATACATTAACAAAGGCTACTTACATTATCATAATGTTCAGTAGCTTAACATTTCCAAAGAAAATTAATATAAAATCAATAGAAGTCAAGAGGAAGATACAAAACATTATTAAAGCTATGGCAAAACTCTTAAATGAAAATATAATTTAAAAGTATGGATAAAAGAGATTATTAATCTTCTTCTTCTTCCAGGTCAAAGATTAATAATGAGCAATAACACTAGCAGCCTTCCTCCCTCCAAATTACTCTTGCACTAGCAATAGATCTAATCCAGGTTGATTAGATCATTTAAACAAGGTAGATACTATGCTGCAAAGTCCCACCATTCCGAGTAGAGTTGCATCAATATCAGCAATTTTGGTAAATAAATCAGCATGGAAAATGTCCCAGGAAATATGCAAATCACTATTACTCCTACTTATTGTATGACAGTAGCTATAAGCATACAAACAGACGCACACCATAGGTTTATCTGATGGTATCATTTTCTTTCTTAGAGCAGACAGATGATCCAAGTCACAAAATCACAGCACTCATTAGCATTTTGCAGTGGTAAGTGTTTTTAAATTATGTGCATGGAACAAGTAAAAGCAGTGAAAGCACTTTTCTTAACAGAGTGAAAAAATGTAATCTGAGTATGCACCCATCTTTCTTTAGTGAAAAAAATACTATTTAGGTTGGAGAAGTATAGCAGCCTAGCGGTTCTTTTGCACCTCAGAGAAAGAGAACCACATTGTAAGAAAAGCTTTGCTGAAGCTTCTCTGCAGAATGAACAAACCAGTCCTTTGTGCTCCACAGGTAGCATGTTAATCACCTGCTGCAAGCTCAGGCTGAGCAGCTCTGATCGACGCCTCTGGAGAGCACACTCCCAAGCATGGACGGCCCTATAAAACGTGCTATAACATTGCTTGTGGGTTGCTCCAAGGCACATTTTCAACACTCAACATCCCAACTATTTCTCTTGATGAGCCTGGTTTACAGTAAATTAAATAGAAAAAAAATAAAGGCAGAACAAATGATGAATGAGAGCAATTATTACTAAGCAAAAAATGATGACTCAGATTAGCTTGTTGATGAATGACAAAAGCTTGATAACTGAACTCATTGTGTCTTCACTTTGTTCAGTGAATTTGTAGCAGTTATGGGGCTGTTCAACCCAAATCAATTTGTTAGGAAATTAACTTTAATTATTTGTTTAAAATCAATGGAACTTCAAAGCTGATTCTAACAGCTTTTCAGTATGCTAGTGAGAAAAGATGAAAATCTCCATACTGCTAATAGGTCTACCAACTCTCAAATCACAAACATAAAGAGAGATTTTAAAAATATGTATTTCTGGACGTCCCCAAACAACTTCTGTGTGAGACACTGGGATATGCAAGAGAATTACACAACTATCCACAAACACAAGGTATCATTAATAGAAACAGTACATTGTCAAGCCCAGGATCAAGCATAAATTGTCAAAGCCCATTAGCTGCCAGTAAAAGGGCTCAATCAGAAAACTTTGGAGAAGCAGACCTTAAAAGTATAACTCCAGCAGGTCCACTAAGACACAAGGTAGAATCCATTCAAAAAGTATCAGTAACACTGAAAATGTCCCTTGAAAACAGTGAGACTTGCAACAGGTGCTGAGAGGAAGTGGTAGCCACCCCAAAATCAAACCAAATCACGAAACAGCACGTCATAAAAGATTGTTATTTTTTTTTCCTGCCAATTTACATCTGTTAGCCAAGGAGGCTCTTAAAACCCATTTTGTAAACCTATTATTTTTGTGTGCTGTGGATCCAGTTGTATCCACCATTATGTCCTACATAACATTCATCTTTCACTTTGTCCTCTGTTTCCCCTAAAAACTCCTACTTGTAATAATGCTAAGCTTCATCTCTGAAGTAATACTTAACTTGCTATAGGACAGCAGCTTTGGAAATGAGTACTGCAGGGGTTGCAAAAAAGTTGATTTGAAACATAAAAGACTAAGGATCTTTTTCTTGTGCTTCTTGGCACCAATGAAAAATTAATACATAGTTCTCTTCCTGGGAATATGAATAATCAAAGTTAAAGGACAGAAAATCTTTGCCAAAGCATTCTCTCAATTTAACCTCTGTTCAAGTTTGTAATGGAAGTAAGTTTGCTGAAAAAAAAAAATCCATCCTCCAAACTACTAGAGTTTTCATGAAGCCTCCAGCCATCGCACTGAAGTAAAAAATAAGAGGCATTGCAAAGAAACTAGTAAAAATCTTTTCTTTACCTTCCTTCAATTTCCAATAACAATAACCTCTTAATTACAAAAATCTTTTCTAGATTCTATCAACTGAAAAATATCCCTCTTCCTCTGCCATCCTGCCTCTGTCATTTTCTCCAACTCATAATGCAATTCTTCTACTTGATTCATAGCTATCTTGTGATTATTTTAAGATCCATGAAAACTGAGTTGTACTGAGAAGCAGTCCACTTAAGAGATCTGGTTTTTGCTGTCTACTATTTCCTATGTGTCATTTTGTCTCTCACAGAATTAGGACTGCACAATTAGATCACAAATATATAAGTAGATTTGAAATAAGTAGTTAATATCATGCCTCTATCCATGCAGAGTCATTGCACTTTTTATATCTGCACATATAGAGGAAAATATGTGTTGAAAGATTTAGTATTGTTAGATATCATAGCCTGTCTTTGCCTTTTGTTGAATGTTGCTTATAAGGCTCCTGCTCTGTCACAGATTGGTAGATAAGCACATAACAGATCAAAGGGCAAGAGGTTTGTGCCTAAGAAACTAAGAGTATTTTAAAAGTATTCATCAGATTTTATGCTACACCGGAGAAGAATTTCACAGGGTTTGGATTGTTTGCCGCCTGTTCATTTATGCATTATTTCAAAGAGAAAATCAAGAATAATCTAAATGACCAATTTTGTGATTTGAGCTCTGTAGGTCATTTATCTCTGAAGATTTAAGATACTTTGGCTGTAGTAACTACCACATTTTTATTATCAAATGCACGATATAAGGAAATTTTGTTTTCAATACAAAGTTTCAAGTACTAAGCACCACAGAAGATATTTTCACTAAATATCTGCAGCTCCCAACTGATTTCACAGGAGCAGTGAGTGGCCAAAATCTTGTGACTTTTTAGAAAGATTAAAGTAACAACAACAAATCAAGTAACAGTCTGGTAAGCCGACTATCTGCTCAGGAATTTGTGAGGACACTACTATGTATTTTTCAGAATTTTCCCTGCCTACTTATTTACTTCATTTATCATCTGATTCCAAGACATTATATTTTTGCTATAGGTATTATTCAGAGAGGTGCAAAAAAAGAATATAAGTGATAAATATATTCTACTTTCTCTACTCTTTGATATTATGTTCTTTCACTCCTGCTTCATGAGTTACAAAAGTAACTTTTTTGAAGGCAAGAAATAAAACATCTACTATTTTAAAAAATTTCCTGAAAAAGGACACTGCTCATATTAAAATCATATAGATAGTCCAGCACATATTGATTCTGACTTTATGATTAATGGGAGCTCTGCAACATAATTGCAATAGTTAGAGAACAGTAGGATGGTATTATACTCTGGAAGGTGCCACCATTTGTGGGTCATGATTCTAACAGGAAAAGGTTAGGGCAGTATGAAATATTACACATTTATTGATACCTTTTGGTTCATCAACCTACTATGAATTAGACATTTAGAAATGACACTGATTCAGTAACCACTATAACTTGAAATAAAGTTACTGACCAAAAGGAAATTTAGACTTGGGAAGAAAAATCCTTTAGCTTTCAGTTCTAGCTCTCTAGAACCAAGTATTCTTTAGATAAAAGGGCCTGAAGAAAGATAAGAACACTACAAGAGTAATTCCAGCACTAATATTTTGATCTGCCTATAGGAAATTAAAATACAGGAGTCATAAACCAAGGATTCAATCTTGAACTGATCAGCACAGCAGCAGTTAGGATGCCTCACTTTGTTCTGTTTCAAAGTTTAGTTCCAGAAATTAAGAATTTAATAGAGGCAGAGAAATCTAATTACTGTGTTGGGAAGAGAGGAAGACATTAAGTAAAAATATTTGAAAGTCCAGTTGATCAAGGAATTCATTGTGACTTCCAGGACTGGTGTAAAATAGTGAGAATTTGTAATTCTAACCTGTTTGACAATTAGCTCACCTTTGTGGAAGTGCGCTTTTGTACCTGTATGCCAGGACCTTGCTTAGTGACTCTGGATACTGAGCTAAGCTTGCTATTCTGGAGAAGGCAGCCACCTAAAAATCACAATGGAAATTGCTTCCTTAGTTGGCGTATTAGTATGCTAAGGCTGAAGCATGCCACATAACCAGTCTTTCACAAAGGCTTTGGAAATAACCTAAGCTATTCAGAGTTCAATCATGCTGTCCAGAAGCTGAAATTCAGACATGACTAGATATGGTTAAATTCAGAGCTAACCCTGCTCAAAAAATCAGATATTTTATAGAAATAAATTCTGGAAATCAATTGGCAATCAAGGTAAAATGGAAAGGGCATGTGGGCAGTTCCATTTCATGGAGAGAATGAAGAGTCATCGTGTTCAAAAGTGTTTCTGTTTTTCTTTTACCTTAGGAGTCTTAACCTAGAAGCTGACTGAACAACTCAGTATATTTTCACTTTATTATTATAGCCTGACATCTTTGATTATTAAAAAACATTTATCATTATGAATTGTGAAATGATGCAAAATGAAGCAATGATCCATTTCCAACTTGATAACCAGAACAGCTGGAAGAAGTAATGACAATCAGACTGCTGTTCAAATGCCTGAGTCTTTCATGCTTAAAGAAGAGTATTATTCCCTCTAACTGGGCTTTCCATTATTCTCTTTGGATAGTTAGGGATGAGCACTCAACAGTGCACTGGATTCGCTTATAAAATGTAAAGCAGCCAAAACATGAAGTTGCTACTTAGTCCTACTCTTCATCACACATTCTGTTACCTCCCTGCTTTTCTTTGAGAAACAGGACAAAAGCAAAAGTAGAGGTTTTTCAGTGCTTTGATACTTAAGCTTATTTATAAAATTGAAATGTTGTGTCAGAGTTCACACATCCAACTGGAGAAAAGCAAAGGAAGTTCCCTTCCTCAGAGAAAGAAATGTGTTCAAAGATACAACATTCAAATTCTGACACACCTCCCAGCATTGAAAGTACTGTGGAGAAACTGTGCTTTCCCTATACTGCTTTTTAACATGAACTTTCCTATGTACCATATTGCTTTTCAACATGAGCTTTCCCTCATCCTCACCATCTCTTCTTTCTTCTTCTACCCTCCCAAATCAGTAACTAGATCCATAAAAAAAAATGTTATGTAACTATTTTAACTAGGAGGGTTTTTTAAAATCAGATATATTTTAATAGCCAATGAGAACAAACTGAAATAAGCATTCACTTTCCGTTCTTCTAATGCGTGTGCGAGAGTAGGTTATTTTCCCCACATTCATTCTAATTCTAATTAAGTCCTCTCAAAATCCCTGATTCCTAATCATTCATTTCATTTCCAAGCTTTCTAAGCAGAACACTTAATTCAAGTGACACCCATGTGTCTCAGTTGTTTTAATTTTTACTGGTTTTTGACACAAGCAGTACTGGATTATAAAGATATAAAGCTACATAAAGGCATAGAACATCATATTTCTGGTTTTTTGCATATTTTATCAGCATTTCATTTAAAGCTATGAAGCTTAGCATCTACATTAATTTTCAACAAATGTAAAGCTATCGCCAAGAAAGAAGCATTTCTAGCAACTCAAGAGGACATAATTTTCTCAATATCCAAAAAGTTTCTACTCAGGGAAACATCTTTTAGCTTTTATCAGTATACTAGAGGTTTTTCCTCTACGATTTTCTTTCAAGACCATGCTGCAGTCATCATGACCTGTGACATATCACCTCAAAGCATAAATCTCTAGCGAAATCCAAGTAACATTGTAAAGAGTAAACAAAGAAACTTCCAAAGCATGTTCCTTACACTAGAATCTATCCAGTGTGCCTTTTAAAGGGTGTCATCCTGCAGGAAGGCAGCCACTAGCAATTTTGCTAGTTAAATGAGAAATGTAGTGTCTGCAGTTCGTAGAGGGAGAAGAACGTACAGGCTTTTGTGCTTCTTCTTAACATTATAGAATATGCCAGGGAAGGATGGAGTTATTTTGTCAAGGACACACCACAACTCATCTTTTCTCTTCACAAACCTTAAACATTATGTTCCAGATCAGTTGACAGTATTTTCAGATTAGGAATGGGAAATTCTTCCCAGGATGAGACTTCTAGAACTACCAAGCAATCCAAACAGGATTGCCTGTCTTGACTAGAGACTACCACTTGGTCAGCATAGACAGTTGGTAAAAGAAATCATGGTACAATTCCTTGGTCTCTGACAGGAGACCACAAGGCGGATACTCTAAAGAAAACATTCCTGAAATAAAACAGATTGAAGGAACTGATAAAAATAATTTTTTCTTCAGATACATTACTCTTTTCTAATGGCAAGGGCATCATATACTAAGTTGAGACTAGTCTTAACTTGGGAAAACAGTATATAAGACATCAAACTGCAAGATCTACAAAAATTACTATAGAAAATGCTTTTTCCAAAATGCTTATTCCAAGATCTTATTCCACCTACTCAAAGATCAAGATGTGGAGACTGCATTTTGCAGATGCAGTATTTCCTTACTTGTTTATGTATTTACTTCTAAGCTAGTGATGGCTTTCACATTTCACCTTCTACCTCCTCAAAAAAATACCCCACATTTCCCACATTTTAATAACTATGCTCATAGACAAGGAGTTTCCAGAATACCTCATCCAATCTCTTTTTTTGGTCAAGTCATGGGTGCTCTTCAGGACAGATTATCATAGAGTCACTGAAACAATGATGGTGTTACCAGGTATGGTAACTCAACCACTTCCCTGGGCAGCCTGTTCTCTGGCAGCTGCAGCTCCCAGCCAGTCTCACCACTCCCTGAGGGCTTCCCAGCTCAGGAAACCTCCCCACAGGCACTCAGTTGCAGGGCTGGCTGGTGCTGGAGCAGTTCAACTGGGTGAATGAAGGTATTGGCAAAGGATCTTTCTGAACCAGCAAATACTTAGGCGTCTTCTAGTCTTTAATGTAACATGCCATGATAATATACAAATGAATGAACAATGGGAATCTTATTTGCAGGACTTAAAGAATTTCAAAATAATTTTCAAACTCCAGTAATTGAGGCAACTGGAAAATAAAAAGGTCAACTCTTTAATTTTATCTTGTGTATATGATATTGGTGCTCCTCATTTCAGAGGAAAGAATCCGCCCAAAACTGCTATCCAGATACTCAAGTTCTGTCAGTCATTAGAAGTAGAGTAGGCACTTTACTTGCTGGAAAAGAAAGTCATTCAACTTTTATGGCAGAGACACAAAATATGGGACTGTTGTCACTCTATGTTATTTCTTCCCAATGATTCAAGCTAGTTTATAAGCTCCTAAGATCAGGATTTGTAGCTTTAATACCAAATGTCACACAGAATTACAGTCTGACATACAAATGTTAATATAACAACAATTGACCCTGTAGGCATCTACAAATTCTGATCTATCAATGGCTGCCAGTACTAACAGCAGACTTGGCATAAGTAATATTTTACCATTTTTTCAGCAGGTTAAAAAATATTGGTTTTCTCCATTCTCTTCTTTTTTCAGCTCTGAGTTCCCTCATCCTATTTACACCTAATTTTAGAAAGCATCTGCAGGGATTTCTTCCAGGATTTCTAAGCTTCCTTATTCCCATAGGTAAATTTCATCCAATTTTGTACTGAAGTCTGTCTATGAGTTGTTCTATACTGAGGTCTTATGTAGCCACATATCTCTATGGCAATGCTCACAAACAGAAAGCAAATTCTTCTCAACAAGTACAGGTGACAGTTTAAACAAATGACTAAAATACTTGCCAAACTAAAGTACCAGCCTTGCTGGATTAAAACCAAAAAAATCTAAGAGTAATGAATTTGCCCAACAGAGTTTAAAAGGTCATGCTTATGAGCACATCACAATGTCTGTAAGCTTCCTGCAGGTCTAATACAATTGTTTAAACTGTATTTTCCCTCCATCTAAAAAGACAGTAGAAATTCCTCATCAGGTTGAAAAATCAACTTGAGGCTTTCCTATGTGAAGAAGAAAATAGCTTTGAAAATGACCAGAGAATGTTTCAATCAAAATAAATTCTTCAAAAGCCAGACTAGCAGATATGGTTGATAAACCCCTTATATCTCAATAGAAGAAAACCTTTGCTGTATTTCCGACCAAAAAGTCGGAGATGGTTTTGCATTAGTTTTATATTTAAGAATATTTTATATTCTTGGAGATGGTTTTGCATTAGTTTTATATTTAAGAATAAAAAATTAGTTTAGAGGACTGGTAGCATCAGAAAAACAAAGCTATTTCAAGTGCAAAGTTATTATAGGGATAATATACTTCTACTGCACTTTATACTATATTTATTTTACTTTCTGGATGTGTAGAAAAGTTTATACTTTTTTCCATTAAATACATTCTCTCTCAGTGACAAAGCTTTAGGAATGAAGAATGAATTTTTCATGAGAAAACACTGCTTAGGCTATGACAGGGTCAAACTCGTCCCCTCGAGCTCTGCCAACGTACCTTAAAATTTTCCTCGAAGCTCTATCCCTTGGAGTCAAATCATGCAGAAATATTCAAACTGCTCCTCAAATGTTCTTCCCTGATGAATGTTGAGAAATTTCTAGTTGTATATGCAGGAGGAGAACCAAACATCTTTAAATGCTCTTCAATAGCTATCAAAAAATCTCTTGTTTTGTTGTTATTTTTTTACTGATATGTTTCGAAAGCCTCAAAAAAAGGTTCAACTATCCCAACAAGTATCTAATTTTCTTAAAAGCATCTGAAGGGAAAAAAATCACAAACCTTTTATCTAAATCGCTGGGGTATTTTCAGTGCCAAAGATCCAGAGGAGATATTTAGATATGTCAGACACAAAAAGATAAACCTATCTTGCTTCAGGCTTTTGGACAGCTTCCAATTTTTTTCCCTCTAATATATATATTTTTAAATAGATTTGAAGTCAAGTCTGCCTCCTAGCAGGAACAATTCAAGATTTATATCACTTATTAAAGACATTGCAATTACTAAAAACTATCTAAGAGGTGAATGATGGGCTTTAGACCATTTCATAAAATGCAAATATATTCCCACTGGTGAAGTCAGCAGTGAGCCCAAGGACTCCGTTTTCCAATGACTTGGGTACTAGTTCTTCTCCAGATCAGCAGAAAATATCTCTTTCTGGTCTAATAAAGCATTTTTTCCAGCTATGTTTCTAGACAATCTTCTCCTGCTCAAAATTTAGAAAAAGGTTTTCATCCTCATCCTGCTTAGTCTGCCAGCTTCATAAGGACATTTTGTCCAAACTTTTGCATCCTTCTTTTTTTTAGCCCTATTGATTCAGAATTCTTGCCCTCCTTTTATAAGTTTTCAATTCATTTCTTTTGCAAGTTGTCATTCACCTACACAGTGTTCACCTAGCTTTACCCTCAGTGCAAGCAGCCACTCCTGCAACAAGACCAGTTTGCTTGACTGCAGCCTCCAGTGCTTGTTTCACATTGTCTTCCCAGCCCTCAAGGCAGACCCTAAAGTGAAGTCCATCCTATGAGTACAACAATGATGAATGAGTCAAGTATACAATTCTCAAAGCCATGTGTTACTTTATCATCAACAGTGGATCACAAAGTGCACAGAAATTACTATTTTGTGGAGTTGTTGGGAAGCACTTAATGATTCTGGCTCAGCACCATCATTTCAATATCTCATCTCTTTCTTGCATGTTTTGAATTTTTCTTTTTCTTCTACCTTCAGCTCCAGAAAAAGAAAACTCATTTGAGACTCCCTAGACCCAAGGGAAAGGCTTCACAGCTTAGTACCCTTCCAATCCATAGAGACAAGTGGTATTATCTCATTTTTCATACATGAATTCAAATTTTGGAGTTATCAGGTAATAATGCAAACCCCAGAAAACACAGAGAAGATGAAACAAAGAAAAAACAGTATGAAAATTATTAACAGCTTTCATCCAAGGTGCCAGAACATTTCATGGTTCAATCTAATTCAGCAGAACTTTTGAAAATTCAGCACTTTAAAAGGTAGTAAAATATTTAATGGTAATTGAAAACCTGTCTAGCTCTGTGTGGCCAGCATAGGTGGATTGCTAATCAGTTTACTGAACTCAATCACTTTTAAAGGAAAGTGCAAAAACCTTTTTACACTTCTTGTAAATTTAGGTAAGGAAAGAAAGCTTTTTAGAAAGCATTGTAAGGACATAACAAATACTTTTGATTATACTTCTGTCTGGGCTGTGGATTGAGGGCACAGCCCTTAGTAACATGTATAAACAAATTTTTAAAGCTTTGGCATGAAGGTACACAGCAGTTCCACTTGTACACAACAAAGGTTATGATGTTCAAGAATTTTGTATCCCCGACGCCTTTCTGTCCCTAATAAGATCTGACACAGTCTAGTGAGAAATGCCATAGGAAAGTCTGTATCCAGAAGAGATGAAGAGGAAAGTCAGTGTTTGGACTTTTAGAAGACAATTCTCTGAAATAGAAATTCAAACTATGGGAAGAAATTTAGTCTTGAGCAAAGGTGAAGCAAAAAAGAGAAACCGCAAAAAAAAAAAAAAGGAGAAATATGATGACTTTTGGAAGTAAGATAATTGTAGAAGTTGAATAGATTAACTAACACACAAAAGGAGCATACAGAAAACTGAATTCCTTCTAGTGGAGTGGGAAGGGTATCAATGTGTAAATGAAATCACTCAGTACAGCACAAGCTGCAGCAGTTTTAAACACCAGTTGTAAATAAATAAGAGTTTTCCTACTGGTTAATGACAATTTTAAGTACTAGGTTAGCAGCATGAAGAAATTGGATAACATGGTAATGGCAGCCTGGGTAATGGCAGGACAATCTGAAATGTCAGGAAACAATGTGCCACATATTCCAACAATTAAAACCACTGTGAGGTATCACATTCACTGCTGTTAAAAACAATTTTCATAGATGTAATTCCTCTGTCTTCCACTTGATTTGTAAAGAAATTCTGACATGACAAATTGATTCTTTTTAATTCTCTCCACAGCAGAGATTCCCTTCCTACCTTCTTTTTTTTGGTTCTCATTATCCTGTATGATAAAGATTTGCTGATAAGCAGCATAACTATTTTTAAAAGTCTTGGAGAAAAAAAACATTAATCTGAATTCAATTAATATGTATTCAATTCAAAGCTCAATATTTTGAGATAAAAAAGGAACATTTCAAATACCAACTAGTATCTTCTTTTTAAAGAAACTTTCAGCCACCATATTATTTTGCATTAAGAAGTTTTTGGAGTTTATAAATAATGTATTTCATTCAAAACAGCTTTTTTGAAAATTACCCAATTTAAAAGAAAAAAAAATTGAGTAGTTTAAAATACTTTAAAGAAGGAATTGACGCCTTATGTCTCAATTCAGGTGTGAATTGTCTCAATTCAACTGTTTTGGCTGACCCTGAAACGATGTTTTCCTTTCCATTAGTTTGCAGTTCTGCCTTCAAACTGAATGTATTTTTTCCTTCCTCTTCCACTATATTGTGCTTATCTGATTTTCCAAACTGCAGCAGGGGAGCTATCCAGAGAATATTTGTTTAAGCAAGCTATTACACAAAGAGAAGAAAATGGTAAAAAGCTGAAATAACACCAGACAACAAAATTATGTTGTTATTCCTGCCCAGGGATTTTTAAATTTCATATCAATACTTTCTTAAATGTACTAATTATCTCTCTCAGCTAATGATGGGAATGCTACATCTAAATAAATTTTAAAATCTGCTTCTGTTGTATCGAAGCATGGTAGCAGATGCCCTTTACTTGATACATTAGATTTCCTAAAATGAGTGAGAACCAGAAAATGAGTGGTTCCACCATATTTCTCATGCACATTTCCTGTACAGAAGAGTTTCAACAGGCTTTAGATATTGTAAGTGTACTGCAATCACTGTGCACTCATGGTAGAGTTGATTTGCATACATACACAATTCCAAAATTATTTTCAGAAAAGGTAGCAGACGACATGAAACCTGTGGACCTGATATTGTTGCTTATGAGGAATCACACTTTTAGTGGGATTTGTTAAAAGTCGTCCAGAATGATTTTGGTAGAATTAGAACCAAGGCCGTAGCCTTGGTTGTTCTCATCACTGAACCATAACAGCAAGAGCAAAAAGACTGCCTGAAAGAAGGGCTGGAGGGGCTGGAGTCCTGACAGACAATAAAGCTTCTATATGGCCAGGGCATCTGAAGAACATTGAACAGTGTTAAAGCCAGACAAGAAGGACTGTGAAACCAACTTTACATTAAGTTATGCACTTAATGTAAAAAGCAGGAAAGGGAATGTGGGGTTTATATGAGAGAGCAAAAAATATAGTCATTTATAAATCATATAAGGGTAAGGACCAATCTTACTACTTTCAAAAACTGAGATGAACTTAACATACTAAATTGTAACTGATCTGAGAATAAAAATTCAGGAAGAAACTGTTGAAAAAGTACTGAATAAGCCATCAACAAACCAATAGCATTCAGCCAAGCAGAGAAAGTCGCCCAGTTCCAACTGTAACTCACCCTGTACAGATTACAATCTGTCACAGTAGGGAAATCAAAATTATGCTAGAAAAGCACCTAGACAGAAAATTTGTGAAGCCCAGAAGTCAAAGTCCATACAAAGAACACATGGAACTACACATGCTGTGAACAATGCCAGCAAAACCAATGTTTTTCTGGGCAAAAGGAGACAACCAACCCACTCACCTTGTGCTTGATAAACATTATTCCCACCCCATC
Organism: Agelaius phoeniceus; assembly: GCF_051311805.1. NCBI lineage: Eukaryota > Metazoa > Chordata > Aves > Passeriformes > Icteridae > Agelaius > Agelaius phoeniceus. The sequence goes on from NC_135270.1 coordinate 22,257,069, forward strand.
ACTTAGACATGAGAGCCCTAAACCAGCATGTGTCATCAAACCTCTTTTCATTCATCTTCCAAGGATTATCTACCTCCTCCTCTAAATCTGTTTTCTCATCTCTCAGTCTTGCCAACAGTCACACAAAAAATATTTCTTATCTACTTCATGAATCTCAATCATTTTATGGTAAATACACTGTTTTAATTTTGTCTTAAATTGCATCTTTTCAGTAATTTCAACTCTCACAATTTCCCACAAATGGAGCATGTTTTTTTGTATTATGGTTATCTTGGTAATTGTAACAGCACAAGGACTAATAGCCTGTCAGCCAAATGCACAGGAGAAAAATTTAATGTGCTTATGGTTAACATTATGCAATCAAGATCTATTTTGTAATAGATCATTACCCTGCCTATCACTTTTATAACTAAAGTGAGACTCAGGTCCACTGTACACTCCAAAACACTGAGCAAAGTCACGGAAACCAATCAGCTTGACAAAGCAGGAAAAAATTAACCATTTGCAAAACACTGTGCTCCAGCTTGGAAACATGGAAATGTCAACATGAATAACTGGTAATGTTTTTAGGGAAAAATATCTCAACCATGTTATACAGATGTCTGTATGTCTGTCTTTATGTCATAAAGTTGACATAAAACTTGGAGGGTGGGATACATAAGGAAAGAGCTCTTGCTCCAAGGGTACAACACATCCTTTCTGGACATGGAGAAAAATCCTTTTCTGAAGCCTTGCACAAAAAAATTTATCCACTTGGTCCCACAAGAAATGAAAGTCTTAAAGTGAAATATTTTTGCTTAAAACTTCTTTATATAAATATATTGTTTTAAAAAATTCTACCAATCTGTGGTTTTTCATGGTGTATACCTTCATGATAAAGCAACCTTGTGGTCTCAGGAGACAGAGCAAAATGTCCTAAAATCCATAATATTTTTCTACATAGCAATCTGCTGCATAGGGCTTACACTTTTGTGATGTTTCCAAGCTTCTCTTAAGCATTCCTTGTCCCCAACCTCAAAACAACTTTAATTCCTAACAATACTTCAGATAATATGAATAATTCCCTTTTCCTTTTATTTATATTTCTTTACTTAAAAAGAGGGGAAAAAAGTATCTTTTTTAATAATTTGCTTCTTTTTCCATTAGGAATACATTCAGCCACTGTCAAAGTACTAAAGCAAACAGAATCCTCTAAAAGAATTGTATGGCCAAGAGGAGAAGGATAAGATTAGAGATGACAATCTCTCCCCTCAGTCCCCACTGAAGCTTTTACTGCAATATCCTGGCCAAATATCATATTCTGTGTCACTTTAGTTTCTGTAGGTATACACCTGGGAAAATTGTAATGATAGACATAAATTTCTATCAATCAGTCTAGAGATTGAAAAATAGAACTCCAAACATACACAGCATATAGTAATTTCATATAAATACAGTTCATGGAAAATCACACACAAAATCCATCTGTAATTAAAATTCTTCAAAATTGCCTAATGTATCCTATAGTAAACTTAAAAAAAAAAAAAGAAAAAACAAAAGTCCTGTATGAGAACCTTTAAAATAGATTTTCCTCTTTGAGAGAGGGAAACAAAATTAAGCTATATTTCCTACATGCCAGAATCAAAAACTGATGTACCTTATCTTTATCTCTATTCAGGTTTCATGCCTTATCATTCCCAGGTGTACTAAATTTTAAGTTAAAGAAATTACGATTTCCCCACTTTTCCTACCAATGCTCTGTTATTCTTGCCCTAGTCCATCAGCTCATAAAAGCAACTATCACTTTTGAAGTTGAGATTGTACTTCTAATATTTTCCTTCCTGAAGTCCGTTAGAAAATCACAAATATACTAATTGGGTTCAAAAGGTTGACTTCTAAACCAAAACTGAGGAAAGGCAGTAAATTTTCTAGTAGATACTAACTAACACCTTAAGAAAGAATAAGTTATTACTGTTTCCTCAGACTTAGTGAAAAAATTCAGTCTGTAACTGAAATCCCAATGGTCTCAGTGAGATTACAGGCAAGTCCTGGAGATGCAAAACGTTTAGCAAGGCAAACACAAGACCCCTGGTTCCTAACATGTTATAAGATACATGAATGTATGTCATACACGCAGTGTGACATCTATGTGACACCAGTGGTGTTTTGTACCTTATAGTACAAAGAATATTAGGATCATTCAACCTCTTCCAGATCAACAAAATGCAGACAGAGAAGCAAACTCCTACTAGCTGGCTTTACAGGTAATTGTCCTTAGATGTTTGCAGCACACAGCCTATGATAAAACTCATTAATTCCATTCAGTGAAGACATGCTCTGTGAAACAAGGACACACCAATGTCAAAAAATCCCCAAGAAAAAGACTGTTAAAATATAGATTCTAACACTCTTTTCTGAGTAAACAGCTAGCAGAAGATAAGCCTCTGAAGAGATGAGGACTGTGACAAGATTCAGAGAAATGTGACATTTGAATGTCTTCTCAAAGTTCATTCAGACTATGCAAACCCCTTCTATTTAAACAGTTTGTTCCAAAGCGAACTTCACCACAGACAAGGTGTCTGGCAAACAAGACCTTCCATTTTCTTTGCCTACAATTAATTAGATTTTAGTAGCAAATAAATTGCAGTGAGCACTTTCAAAATTCTGGGGACTTGCACTAATCATTGGATCCTAAATAAAAGATATGAAAGAAAAAAAAATTATCTTTTAAAATATTTATGAGCTAGTTTTTTTCCAGCTGGAAATCTAGTTTACAGTACATGTCTAAAAGCAGTTGCATTGCTCTGTTGAGTAAAACAATCCATAGTTTTTGGTAAAGAGAATTAAGACCTTGAGGTAAGTCAGTATTACATATTAGTATCTGTGACTAGCAATAGTTAAAAATAACTCTTCTAACTGAACACTAACTCTGATAGCAATAAATTCAATTGTCTTTCCAACTAATTTTTTCCTGTACCTGGAGAGCCACCCAAATCAGAACTGTGAAATAATCTATGTTGCCTGGGTTTTTGGTTTTTAATAAAAGATCATACCTGTTCTGGTTGCAGCTGGGATAGAGTCAATTTTCTTCCTAGTGGCAGGGAGAGTGCTGGGGGTTTTGTGCTTAGTATGAGAATAATGCTGAAAACACAGATGTTTTAGTTGTTGCTTAAGAGTGCTCACCTTACATCAAGGACTTTTCAGTCTCTTAATGCGATAAAACTGAGAGGCAGAATACTGGGGCAGCTGACTCAAACTACCCAAAGGGCTAAGCCATAACATAGAACAGCATGTCTGGTATATCAGCTTGGAGGAGTTGGCTCGAAGGTGCTGATTGGTGCTTGGGAACAAGCTGAGCATCAGTCAGTAGGTGGTGAGCAACTTGTGCATCACTTGTCTTTCTTGGGTTTTATTTCTCTCTTTGCCTCTTTTTGTTTCTCTTTTCATTACTAGTATTAATATAATTATATTTTACCATAGTTGGATTACTAAAATGTTTCTTATCCCACAGGTTTTACCTTTTTCCAATCCTCTTCCCCATGCCACTAGAGGGCTGCAGTGTGAGCAAGGAGCTCTATGGTGTGCAGTCACCAGCTGGGGTTCAACCAGGACTGATAGTGAAGGTTCAACCAGGACTGATAGTGAAGGGTAAATTTTTGACAGGGGTTAGTAGCTAGGAACAAGCAGGTAGAGAAAGCAGCAGCAAATAAAGGTTAGATTGATTGATGAAGGCCCACGTGAACATCATCCAATGTGGCTGAATAAAAAATTGCAAGACACACAGACTGGAACTCAATTGAATATTCTAGAATTTCTTTACTAGAAACGCAATGTTTGTTTTTTTGTATGTTTTAGAAAATTGATACAAGTATAGAATGGATTGTGTTGGAAAAAAACTTCAATGATCATCTAGTCCATTACTCTGGAAGCCCAAGAGCAAGGAATGCTTGGTACTGCCTTTGTTTAAAGAGAAGACTATGGTCAACACCATGCCTTTAATCAATATTACAAAAAAGAAATCCATGAAAATATAAATTATTCATTATGGTTTTCCATTTCCTGAGCTTTTTATCTCTTTCAAAAGGCTGAAGCTGGATTTATATACATCCTTTACCTCTTATAAAACTTGCTTCCAGTTTGTTAGGATAAATCACAAACAGCCAAAATATGAGATAAGACCTTTTAAACAACAAACAGCTAAAAATTTAGTTAATAGAAAATTAGTTAAGTGAATCATTGTTCAGTCTGTCTCTTCATTCCTTAAGCTAAGACAGAACAAGATGATAAGCATCTTTTCTTCTCTCCAATTATTATGGATATTGGTACAATACTTAACTTTTAATTAGCCAAATACCATATTTGTGTAATAGGATCTACAGCTAAATCAGATTTGCCATGCTACATGTTTAAGGTTTGGTTTTGGGGTTTTTTTTGTTTGGTTGGTTTTGGTTTTTTTTCTTAAGCAAGTTAAATTCTATGGTGAAAAAATTCTACACAGGTGCTTTCAAAGCAGAAAAAAAAAATCTTAAACTGAGCTCTGAAATCCACAAAAAAGGTAACTAAAAAACACTTGAGCTTCATACTTGAGAGGAACATTACATCTCCTAAAGCAGCAGCTACTAAGTTTCAGATGCTAGACCAAATACTCACATGTCCAAAAAGTGAATGTCAGGCACCTATTTCTAAAATCTGTCACATGGCAATACCATTAATTACCGCTCATTTGCATAAATATTCTTCATTAAACTAGAAAATGCATTCACTGTACTTGCCCATCATTAATCATCTATCCAAAGGAAGATGATTACAAATCCCATGTTACCATCTTACTGAAGAATAAAAAACTGAACGGATGTATGGCTAACTGTCAATGCCCATCCTCACTAACAACATGAGAAGGAACAAACAAGTAACAGTTTAAGGCATTATCAATCATACAAGCCCATATATACACTCTTGGGGAGAAGGAAATGTTTTTTCACTAAGGTGAAATTTCAAAGATGGAGCAGTCTTTACCAATTATTAATTAGGCAGTATAAAAATAGTCTAGATGAAACAAACGTTATTCACATCACCAGATTAAATTTCAATTTTATTAATATCTAATAGATTTTTTTTTTAAATGAGAACTCTCTACAACAGACAAGATTGACAGAAGCAGAAGCCCAGGCTGGTGGACACCTGGTGATCCAGAAAAGTGTCCAGTCACCAAACTGCTCACAGAGCTGTTCTTTTATCTCAATATATTGACATTTTGCTGGAACTAAAAAAAGTCTTAAATGCTGGTAATGACAAATTTTTTGAGAATTTTGTTTTCACTATATCTCAGTATTTTCATACAGCCAGAATTAAAATGTACTGCATGCCACTGTTTCTGCAGCTAAATTTTTGTCCTATATCAAGAAAGTACTGTGCAGATCTGAGTTTTAAATCATTAACTTTATTGGAATGAAAATATCTTAAAGCCTGAACCTCACCCCTACTTTCCATCCAGGTATAACTCTTCCTTCCTTATCTCCAAGACACCATTAATATGCTTTGCTATGAGTTCTTTATATTCCAAACACAGTCTTCTCCAAGTTGCCTACATCTCTTCACCATCCTGCCAAACAAGGGGATTTCATAGGCAAATAACCTGTTGGTCATTTGGCCCCATTCCCATCACTGCCAGACAAAGCCCAACCGCCTCATAATTCTTCCATAAGCACCAACAGATTTGACTATCCTGCAACAGCAAAATATTTCTTGTTTTTCTATAAAATCGTATTTCCTGAAACTCCCTGTGTGCTTCTGAATGCTGCATTGTCTAATCTCTTATATATTTTTTACCTGTGTGTGTGCTTTCCTTTATTTACAGCACTTGGAATTTATCTTCACACATTTTGTATATTTCCTTTTTAGGTCATTTCTTCCCAGGAGCCACAAAAATGTTACATTCCAACACTGTCTTCCTAAGCATCCAAGAGTCCTCCCAAGATGCTGTCATGTACAAATATATTCATTATTACTTCACACACATTCTTAATGAAAACACCAAATCAAAGGAATAAGAAAACCTTCTGCTTCTTTAATTGCCAGTAATAAACTTTTCACCACCATGTTGACTAGGCACAAAGAACACAAATCAGTGTCTCACTGTGCTGAACACTATGCAACAAACCAGCAACCCTTGGAATAAAGCATTTGTTGATAGATGTACGCCAAGACAACAAATGGATACATATCAACAGGCAAAAAAGATACTTGTAAGTATAACTAAGTTTTTTTGTATCTTAGCACATCTGAGATAACAGAATTCACACATACAGAACAGAAACCCAGGAGAGCCCATTGTGTGAGCTTGCAGCATATGTGTCACCACACTGCATTGGCCTATATATACTATCCTTTTTTTTGTGGAAAAACTTCTAAGGAAATCTGCTTCATATTTATAAATGGAGAATTCAGGTAGGAGACTGAGACTCAGCAGTTATGTAACAGAAATGAAAACACATTTTGTGTGATGGAGGGCACACCTCTCCTGGTGTAGATACACCTGAGTCTGTAAGGCATGAACATCACACTGATGGACAGATACTGCATAATATGTTATCCTCTAAGTGGCTACAAGCCCTTTTGCCTCTGGTCAGCTCAGGTTTCCCTAGTAAGGCTGTCATTCATGACACTGGAAATGTCAGAGGAAAGTTTGTGTGCATGGGGATGTTTATATATACACCCAAGTTATACTTCAATTTCCAGCACAGAAACGGCTGCTGGAGAGAGAAGTACCATAAATCAGCTTCAGAACAGTGAGAAATTATTCCCAGTACCTGAGTGTTTCAGCCATGTACAAGCTATGAACAAAAGAGTAAATTTAACAAATTCAAAACATAGATCTTTATAACCTATTAGACTTATAGCATATGATGCAAAGAAAGAGGGATATTTTCTCCCTTTTTGGGAGAAATAAACACAAACAATAAAAACCTATTCCAAATTCTTTGGTGTCTGACAATTAAAGTCTATGACCACAATGTTTAAAATAATGTATTACAATTTTATTTGGTAGGGGTTTTTTGCAGGTGTTTGCATTTTTTGGTTGGTGGGGTTTTTTGTCTTGTTTTGTGGGTTTGGGTTTTTTTGCTTGTTTTTTAAGTATTCCCAGTGATGATCCAACAGGCAGACTGGAAACACCCAGAAGCACAGAATGGTTGAGTCTGGAAGTCATCTCTGGAGATCACCTAAATTCAACTGCCTTGCTCAAGGGGCATCATATCCAGGTGGTTTTCCAGTATCCCCAGCAATATTGTACAACCTCTCTGAGCGACACTTTGGGGAATCAATCACCACACAGTTAGAAGTTTGTCCTTTCGCAAGCCTAGAAATTCCAGTTTTTCAAATTTGTGCCCATATCCTCTTCTCCTTTCATCAGGCATCTGATTCATCTGTTTTCCCTTCCATCAAGTATTTACACATATTTGTACAACGTCCGTGCTAGGGAAATGTTAAGAAATGTGATAATTTTGATTGAGGGCAGGAGTGAAGTACAGAAAAAAAACACAGCACAGCAGGCTTATTAAAAACAACAAAACCAAACATTGCCCCCATCATGACTTTGTATTCTCAATTACATATTATAAAACTAATTTCAATAAATAGCAAGTTCAGTGTTTGACAATGTGTTCCCTGCTTATGAAACCAGTTTTCCTTCAAGGGCCCTTGTTTATAAAAAGCTGCATTATGTTCAGGTTGCTGGTTGTTTGGGTGTTCTTCTCTTTTTTTTTGGCTCATTTGAGCTTTATATGATAGAAACACTGGAGGAGGATTAAAAAAAATCATATGTTTTTTCTCCATAATTACCATGTTCGCCCACATGAAGCAATTTTAACACATTTTCCTAAGCAGGTGTGTGTGACTTGAGGCTGTCTGTGAAAGACATCAGATGAAAGAGGAAATGTCCAACACCTGTGTTGGCTTTAGGTTATGTAGCATCGACCCCTCTCACACAATGAGATGCGTGAACGTTCCAGATACAAGGGGTAGGCACAGGGCTGTCAGGGCCTGCAAAATCAGCCATTTTCGATACTGAAATGCATACAGGAGATCCCACTCCTTCATCCAGTACCTCTAATAATCCCATGCTCTGAGAGATGATCCCAGCGTGACACCTAGTGGCAGCAGCATTTTTAACCCATCAGTGTCTTGTCAGAAGGCTCCTTACTGCATCCAAGAGATGCAGTCTATTTTTAAGTTTGTTCTAGTGTACCTAAAACATCTTGAATTCAAAAAATAAGTAAAAACCAGAATATTCTCAAAATCATTAAACTGCTTTGTTTCCTCACATCCAAGCCAGAGTTTACTGAGACATATCAGGACCCTTTGTAAACAATTGAGACAAGCAAATATCCAGTCACTATTTATTTCTTGATAACTTTTTAAAATTCTGCTTCTGTTAAAACTCTCAGGAACAGGAATTGCTCAACTAAATGGTCTTAATGAGGCTGTAATACTCTTTTCACGTTGAGGTTTAATAGCACAAAGTTACTGCTTTATTCCCATAACTAAACATGAGATCTACGAAAATATTTAAGCAACTAATTCCCCCACCTCACTAAATCAGGAGACCCTGACACGCATCCTGAAATATATCACACTACTGTATGTATACAAACTATAATTTCTCAAGATGGGTTTTATAGGTGTTATGTGTAGCATAATATGTATCAGAGAGATTAATGATAATGGTCAGTTTATGCACACACTTTCAAGGCTGTAACCTTTTAAACAATAATAATATTGCCTCATATGGTCCAATATCCACTCTGTTCCTCAACTGGTATCTTGATATTAATCTTTAATCCTCTAATTGAAAAATAATTTATAGAACTAATATCATGGTGCTCATCTGTAAGATTAGTATAAATTTGGAATAGCCACAAATTATAAGAAGGGAAATAAATTTTTACCCAAAAATGGCAGGCTGTATTATTTAACAAAGTAAAAGCTGTGCCACCTAATTGTGTTGCCTGTTGTATTGGATTTACATGGCAATGGTAGTGAGGGGACTACAGGGGTGGCTGTGAGAAGCTGCCAGCAGCTTTCCCCATGCCTAATAGAGCTGACTCCAGCCAGATCCAAGCTGGACTTGTTGCTGGCCAAGGCTGAGCCCATCAGCGACCGTGGAAACACCATTGTGATAACACATTTAAAGGAGAAAAAAAATCAGAGCAGGGAGAAGTGAGCATATGTGAGACAAAGAGCTCTGCAGACACCCAGGGCAGTGAATGAGGAGGGACAGGAGGTGCTCCAGGCAGAGGAGCAGAGACTCCCCTGGCAAGACTTGTGACCTGCAGGAAACCCATGCTGGAACACCCCTTGGATGGACTGCACCCCTTGGAAAGGATCCACACTGGAGCAGCTCATGAAGAGCTGCAGCCTGTTGGAAGGACTCTTGCTGGAGAAGCTCATGGAGGACTGCCTCCTGTTGGGGGGGACCCAGGCTGGAGCAGGGAACTGTGAGGAGTCCTCCCTTTGAGGAGAAAGGAGATATAGAGACATGTGATCAACTGACCACAGCACAGCCCCCATATTCCCTGCATCCCTGCACTGCTCAAGGTGAGGAGGCACAGCATTTGAGAATAATATTAAGCCCAGCAGAAAGGGATAGACGGGGGCAAGGTATTTTAAGATTTAATTTCATTTCTCATTACCCCACTCTGAATTTGATAGTCAATAAATTCAATTAAAGTCCCCAAGTCAAGTCTGTTCTGTTCATGACAGTAATTTGTCATTTGATCCTTAACTCAACCTATGAGCCTTTCATTATGTTTTCTCTCCCCCATGCAGCTGAAGAGGGAAGTGACACCAAAGAGATGTGACAGAGCGGCTTTGAGAGCACCCAATGTCCAGTCAGTCAATGTCCAACATCTATGATTGAAGAAATGTTGCTCCCCTCAGTTATATGGACAAGCAAAAGGCTATTGCAGAGAATTTCCTTGTACTTCAAATAAAAATTAAATTTAAAAAATTTCAGAAAGGACAACAATAAAAAAAAAAAACAAAAACCACAGCACAAACCACAGCAGCACTTAAGCAAGACTCATTAATTTCATTAATTTTCCAGGTGAGAAGAGGATCTCATAATATCAGTCTCTCTACAGCAGACCAGGACTTAATAAAGAAAAACAATTGGAAACAACACATTTTTGAATTTGGGAAAATGCATTTTCAGACTGCAGTTTTATCCTTGAGGCTTAGTGTTCCTTGTTAATATATTCAAATATGCTTACAGAGTAGGAAAAAAAAAATAAAGATATTTCCTAAAAGAACAGCACTTCAGCACTTTGTTATTTTCATTGCTATTCTTTACCAACCCCCCAAACACTAAATTACTAAATCCACAAAATAAACCAAGTGATCTTTTTTTGCCTTTTTTTGTTTTGTTTTTATTGAGAGGGTGAAGGGGAGGGCTGAATGCATGTATGTGGAGGTGGTGGTATTTTTTTTTCTTAGAACACTGCAATTACCAATCTCTTAAAAATACCTGTACACAATGGCATATAATAGCCTTATTTACCCTGATTTGTGACACGTAGGAGTAACAGGTTCAGAAGAGCCCTGTGCCTCAACAGACTGGTTGGATTCTGCAGTTCATGCGGCTTCCATGTCCAGGTGGTAAAGCAGAGCATTGCCTTCCAGGGCATCTCATTTACACACCTTTCTACAGTCTTTGAGAAAAGTTTAAGAAAAGCAGGAACATAGTTTGCTAATGGTCATGTGATACACAAAACACTTGGAATTATAAAGACTTTTCAAGGAAAACAAGGCAAGGCATGAAAAGCCTTGCCAACAGCTGCAAGTAGCAGTCAGTAAAATTCTAACCATAAAAAAAAAGCAACGATGCAAATTGGTGGGAGCAGAAGTGAAACTACATTGAGATAGATGACCAGGGAAATAAAAAATCCTTCCCAATGAGTCTTTAAGGGAAGACTGGTTGTCTTTTTTTCTAAACAAGTGCTACAATGTAAGGCATACCAGATACAACAAATAAACAATTCTAAAGTTTGCGAAGAGGTTGGGATATTAAAAAGGGGGTTTAATCATGAGAGAAATTATATTCTAGAACAGACTTTCAGCAATAAGACTGGTGCCTCACCTTTTTTTTTTTTTTTCTGGATAGAGATACAAAAATTATTTTCAAGCAAGCTTATTATCCAAGTCTAGACCCTATCTTCCTGACTCAACAGATGCTCTTCTTGTCATATACCAATTATTTTAAATTTCTTATTTCCCTTTTCTAGAGAAATTACAAAAAGCAGTATTATAAAGAAGGACTAATTTTGGTGTTACAAATATTGAAACAATTCCTTGAGGCTCAAACAAGTATCGAAATCCCCAGTGTGAAATACTCTTCACAAGCAGCATCTGTTTTGAAGGTATACCGACCATCAAAAAAAAATTATTGGGAACTGAAAGAAGAAACAGATAAACCAGGAGTAAAAAACAGCAATAAAAATCTTTTGGGATAGGTCACACATATTTAGAATTTGGGAACAACTATTTGTACTCTTTGTCCTATTGCTTAACAGTGACCAACAGCCCATGTCTAAAGAAAAAAAACCCAAAAACCTGAATGACCTTTGCCCTGTATGTTCATTGCCGCCCACAGCAATAAAGGAAAGAAGCAGCAAAACAAAAATCTTCAGTTTTGATCCAACACTATAAAGAACAAGATCTGCATGGTGCACAATGGGTTTTCGGGTTTTTTTTAGAAATAATCAAGTATCTATAGGAAAAGTCATATATAGAATACTTTCATTCTGGTAAGAGAAAAATGCAAAAAAAAAAATGGGATGAACAATGCAAATATAATTTTCAAGAAATTGGCTATTATCACCATTTAAAACTTTTTTTAGTTCAATACGTGAGCTGATTAACTTTCTAATAAAATCACTTAATTTCTTTAATTGTCTATTTTTTAATTATAATTTTAGCAAACTACTTGGCTGGCAAAGAGATACCTATTCAGATCAATTACTTCTACTACAAGTTAATGCTGAGTCATTTTACTATTTGGACATTTACCCCTAACAAATGAGTCACGACCAACAAAATTCTTAATTGGTGTCACATGAAGAATTGCTTGAAGAACAAAATAAATGTCAGTTTTTCACAAGTCTCTAAGCAAGATATGAGCAGTAAGTCCCATTTTCAGAAGGCACTGTTCATCTCATTTAATTGAAGCTTAAAATCATAGGCACAGAGCTTAAGTGTGATAAGCTTAATGAACTACCATGCTCGAGCTGTGTCACAGTAACCAACAAAACTCATGTTCTTAAAACAAACCAAGAGACTTCTCTCCAACCTATCTGGACTCAGAATGGACTTGCAGAAGATCCCATTAATGTCCCTCACCATCAGCCAGCCATTAGCCAGAAATTAGCAGCATCACAGTTAAATAAAACAGGACAACATTTTAACTGCTTCAGATACTTAATCCATACTACTTGATTATTTAATAATCCACACTAATCCATACTACTTGATTATTTAATCTAAAATGGCTGACTTTCAGTTCAATAGATAATGAACCCTCCCCTAACTGATGTGAGTGTGATTTTGGGGTGTAGCACCTCCCAAAATTTCAGAACAGAGTATGGGGTTCTAATAGCACCTGCTCCAGCCATGGCAGAGTGAACCTACCTTAAAAGCCCACCAGCACTGACAAAACTTAATTAAGTCACATATCAAAATGTATTTTAGATGCCAAAAAATATAATCTTTGACTTCAAACCTTAGAACTGAGCAAAAAGAAAATTAAATTTTATTTACGTACATATAATTTACAGACACCATCTAGAGATAGTGTAAATATAGAGACAATCAAATTAACAATTTCACTATACTTAATACACACACAATGCAGTTCAATTTTCATGCCTCACAGCAGAAACTAAATATGGGCTTCAGAAAAAATTTTCTACGATCAAAAACTTCCTATCTTGGAGGGGCCTGAACATTTTGAAAAACACCAAATATTGTTTAGCCTCAAGAAAAAACAGGTAGATATGTCACTAGTTTGAAAAACAAGGCAACTCCTGGATATGGTCCAAAATGAATTCTGATTGAGTAACCATAAACAGGAAAGGACTTGCCATTGTTTCTTTCTCCCACTTGCCTAGGGCAGCATGGAACAGGGGAAGGAGTTTTTAATAAGGTTTTTTGAGGTAAGCTTGTTTTAATCACATTTCACTGTAACCACTGTTGTTACCTCATAGAGCTCCAGTAGACAAAAATTGCTGACCTAATTTACAAGTGACTTTTCAGAACACGGAGGAGGACACTGTCGGCACATTGACAAATGAAGATTGAATTGTTATAGCCCCATTAAAACTGGCTTCAAGATAAAAGGATCATCACCAAATCCCACTGAGTTGACTTTGTACAAATACATGTTATACACAGTACATGCAGGTCTAGATCATGTGGAAGTGACATTGTATAAGTCATCCATAAAATTCTGCATGGTCTACTACACATGGCTGTTACCAGTAAGAGCCAAGCTTTGCAAACACTCTTAAAAGCCAGACTGGTATCTTCTATATTTCTAAACAGCAACAATGAAATTACCATTTTTTTAAAAGCATTTTCATTGCTCAGGTAAAGCACTGAGGCAACATTAAAGATGAAAGCTTAATAGAAGTAATTATTAATAATGAGATATAAACATTTTAAAGTCAGCCTTTTGATCCATGTAATATAGTAGTCATTAATAGATAGGATTGAAATAATTAGCTTAATTTATTAGCATCTTTAATGAGATTATTTTTCTGACTTGAGATAGCAGATAAACATTCAAAGGTGAATTGTTTCACTAGGATAATTTGCTCAGAGTGGTAGGTTTATTAAGTTTGAATAGTATATGCTGCGAAGACAGAGTAGCGTACAACCTCTGTTGAAAAGTTCAGATACGACAATGACAAAGTGAAGAATTAGAGTGTGAATATGAGCAACTTTGGCCAGTTGTGATATTTAATCTGAGATTTCAAGATTATCCTCCTCTTTGGGATGAATATCTACTGAAACTAAAGAATATTTTCTATCTTAAACCCATAACTGGGATAACCTCAGAGCTGTAAAGAGAGTAAAAACTCAAGAGTTTGTGAACAAGATGCTGAGACCATTGGGGTATCACATCCTTACCACTGCTTACTAATGAGCTGAGGGGCCCAGACCTGAGACCCTGGGCTATGAGCAATCTCTCCATGCTTCTAGTCCTGCCAGATGACAGGACCATGAGGACTCAGACTCAGGACTGCCAGAGGACCTGTTGCAGAAGCAGGAACTAGTTCTCCTGCCCACAGCTGAATTCTTAGACCACTGGGTGCATGTGCCAGTCCAACACAACCCAGATCAGAAAAGGTTTGATAGTGAGAAATGTGAAAATACAATACCACATTAAGGGAGCTACTTTCTGCTTTTCTCACCACCAGTGTCTTAGGTATCCTAGCATCTAGCTTAAAATATTTGAAAGACCATTCATGGATTTCCAGGCTAAAGAATGCTGATGTCTCAACAGATTAAAGAATTTATATGTTTTAGTGGTTCTCTCAACCCAGAAATACTGCAGTTGGGCAAGTTTCAGAATTGGAATCAGTCCAGGCAGCAGAGCTGTCTGCACTTTCTGACCCTCCTTTACCAGGTGGGAAGCAAACCAAACAGATCTCATTGCATAATTTAGATCATATATTTAACCATCTGTATTTCTATGAAGTACAAGAATCTCTAACTTCTTTCTAAAAGCCTTAAAGTGGAAATTCTTAAACTCCATAAGAGCCCTATTAAAAAACAGCATTCAGAAAAGACCACCATAATGACAATGAAAATTGGAGTGAAATTCCCAGTTCAACTGAATAGGAACAAAAAATAATGTGGACAGAATACCTTTGGAGGAGAAGCTAAGGAACATCCTGTCACTGCCTCAAGGAGGAAATGCTCTGGGGACAAGGTACAGGAAACCTCACAGCTTGAAGAGGGTCTGGAAGTACCTACAGACTCGGGACCTATAAGCTACAGGGTTAAGGCCAGAAGCAAAAGCCAAGCTCAGAGCCTACAGAAGCTACATTGCGAGTGACCAAATCTTACTAGAAAGAAAAGGAAACCAAAGCTCCAAGTAGATAAATGTCTAGAAATTTTGCAGACACAGAGGGAGTCTACTGTAAAAACAATTGCAATGGTACCTACATTTGGATAAAGGACATATAAAAGGTTGAATACTGAAGGTGTCACCTTCCATGAGACTATCAGCCAGGACTGTACACTGAGTTTAATTTTAGACTACCTGCACCATGCTCCACCAAGTATTTATGCTTTCTGTGCTTACAGTCTGAAAGAACTATTTAACATCTGTGTCTAAAACAATAAGATCCAGATTAAAATTCAGGTAAATAATTTCATCCAAATAGATTTTGTTCACACCACCATTCAATGTTATGCTGTTGAATTTGTTCTTCCTTTGTTTTCTTTTCTGACAAGTATCTGCATGTCTGGATTTCAGTCAGAACTGTGTGGGTTTTCATACAGGATTCATCACTATAGTAACCAAGAACAAATCACCAAGTGTGAGGGGTTTTCTGTTTCCCTCTCTTTTCTGTTTTTGTTTTTTTTTTACCTTTTAAACTGACAGTGAAGTGACAGTAAAATGGGACACAGTAAAATGGTTCAGATTCTCAGAAGCTTCCACAGAATTCCAATGACATTTGGGTTTATAAACCCTCTGGAATCCACCAGAAATCTCTGCATAAATAGAACTATGTAGGAATTTTCTGCCGTGCTTTAATCCCATGACTACAATAGGACTAAATGTTGTTCCTAATAATTTTATTAATAGGGAGCAGAGGGTGGATGAAAGGCTGTATTAGTGAATTTTATAGCCTCATCTTCCAGACGAAAATTTGGACGATTTTGAGATAAGTCACAAAGCAAATCAAGGACCATTGATCACTGGTTAAACAGATGATAAAAAGTCTGAGCCAAACAATTTGAATAAAATCCTGGGATAAATATTGCCTGTCCTTTACAATCATTTCGAGAAAGCATTTTAAGCAAAACAAGAGCTCTTTTTTCCACAGAAATATTTCTAAATGGAATGTTCCTCAAATATTGCATAAACTAAGACATTGAAAACAGTATTCAAGAAAAGATATAAACTGAAAGATCATATTTTTATGTGTATATCTGGATGTACATCTATAAATAGATTTGTAATAAGATGCATTAAGATCTCAGGCTCCTCTGCAAATAGCAGATGAAAGCAATTGCCCAAGTTTCTCTCAATGTTACCACAGAAAAATTTTATTTAAAATTTCTATTTATCTGCCAGCAGCATTCCTTATTTTGATTCTGTTGTTCTTAAAATGAACAGACGAGGACATCCTGTAAAATTATTGCAGAATGTCCAATATCATGAAAAGAGCGCTTGTTTCACGTTCTTGCTAAGTTCCTAATAACTTACAGTGCACTGAAGTGCTGGAGCAGGTATCAGGAGTGTGCTGCAACCAGACACAGATCTCTAACTGTGAAATGCAGCTCTAGGAATGTTTGGCATAATGTAGTCCAAGAATTGAATGACCAAAACTATGCTTAACAAACAAACCCACTCCCCCAAGTTTGAATCATTGAAATCAATTTCAAAAATGAAAAACTGCATAGATGAAATGGGTGTTTGATGATCAAATTTCATTCAACTACTATTATCAGCTAACACTACATATACACAGGTGTAGGGAAATGACATTTAAACAGTCATAATGACTAAGTTTCATCCTGAATGAAAGTTAAATTGAACCTACTCATATAGTCATTAAGCGTACTGGTTTAAAATGCAAATGTCACAGACTGCTTAATCCCATTATACAATTTCCACCCTTTACAAAGTAGAATGTTTTCTTCCTGCAACCTTATCAGCACAGGAAAAATTTATCAGGGTAGGAGGGCTTGTACATTTACTTGTGCAAGCAAGTCAATTCAAAACAAGATGACTGCATTAGTAGAAGCTATCATAAATAGAGACAGAGCAGCTCAGGTTCACTTAGCTTGGTCCAGTACTGTATGAAGCCACAAAATACTTTAGCAATGTCACCACTATTAACTCATGCATAATGAAACTACTTTGCCATATCTGGTGACTTCAAGAAAGCAGCTATTTGCATCCTGAAAAAGATCATAAGCAACACCAGATCCTGCTTACAGGAATGAGATCTGGAATGGAATGACAGGATTCAGTAGAAGGAGGACACACAGGGGCCTAATGAAGTGACAGCATGGCAGAAAAGCTGCAATGGCTTTTATTCACAGGCTACAGGTTTGCATTAAGGAGCTGCTATAGGAATGTGGAGATAGAGGCCTACATTCAGTTCCAGCACTTTTCTCTAAGTTGTCATTAATTTTTACACAAGCTAGCAATGAAAACTAATATACAAATATTTATGATCACTTTCATTTGGTGAATTATGTAATAAAAAGGAAAAGAGAGAAAACTACACTACTACTGATTTATTAAATCTGAGAATGAAGTGACCATTCTGCATAATACAACTTCTGCTCTGCCTGTCAATACTTTGCCCTTGAACTGCATTTCATGCATTTGATGAAAGTTGCACAAAGGAGAGATATAAAACACTGAAATATAATGAAATGACAAATAGAGTGAAGAGAGTGAAGAATGATAAAGGACTCAAAATAAACCCAACTATCACATCGAAAATAATTACTCGTCTAGTTGGCCAATATGATTAACTGCTAGCCAAATAAACATTTCCTGGGATAAGCAGATGTAGGGGAAACTTCACATCCAGAGGTTACATGATAGACTCTGTTCTATAAATGTCCCTTAAGAGAATGTTTGAAAAATAAAAAAATAAGCTATATATAAGTTTCAGAGTGCATGAGGACACAAACACAGAATAACCACTGCTTCCCTACTAAGAAAACTGTATATTTGTTGAAATGCCTTGCAAGGAACTGCTAAAAAAAGCAGAGTTAAGAGTCTGCATTCAGTTCCCCAAAGGCAGCAATTGGCTCAGATGACACTGGCTGATTAAAATGGATTCTCTACTTTATGCATAGAAGAGCTATGGAAAGAGGAGATGAGGGTATAAGACTAATGAGGCAAAACAGCTAAAGCTATGAAAAAAACTGTATGGCTGAATTATCACCCCAAGGACCAACTCATAAGGATAAAGACTTTGAGCATACTAAAAGTCTGTATTCTGTCATATGAGTTTACCACCTTGTATTTCTGGGAAACATGCCACCAGCATTTGTGGAACCACAAACAAAAAAACTTTTCCTTAGTAGTGTCTGGGGGAAGAAAATAAAAAAACAGAACACAAACAACTTGACTTAGCATTAGAATATATAACAAAAAGAAATTAATGAAAACATTGACTCCATTAACAGCCATCCTGTTCTTGTAAATAAGCAGAATTGCACAACAAAATCTCTCAAATATGGAAAATATCAGATTAACAACCACCACCTCCTGAAAGAAAGCACCTAACTAATGAGGCTAGGTCTAGTTTATGTCCACATTGACAGCTGTCTTAGAAACAGATCCACAGATTCCCGATAACATTCTTTCAAACCAGTTTCCGTAGCAACTGCCACCCCATACTCCTTTCCCTAAGGCACAAAACATCTAATAAAATAATAATATTAGCAACAATAACAACAACAATATTATCTACTTCCACAATGTCTATGGGAGAATAGGTTAGATTTCTTCTAAGAAACAAGGTTGACTCTTACAGTGGAGATTCAATCTATTCCAACCACATTATAATGTATTTTTTATTTATTTTGGTTTTTGAAATGGAAAACAAATACACAACTGTTAAGAATCAGAGTGAGCTGTCCTTTTCTAACCATTTGTTGCTGGTGGTAATGAATTTCAGGAAGGAAAGCAGAGAAATATATAAAAAGAGAAAAAGGAAACATAGCAAGAACAATCTAATAAGCTATAATTTTAAAGTGTTGGTCAGGTTCTGTCCATTATGAATTGATTTAGGCAGTCTTCCTGACAGGTGTTGAAAGAACTGGGGAAACCTGTAAACTTACAAGTAAGTGATGCCCACTATCAAGATCAGTGGCATCTATTCTTTCTTTGGCAGCAGTGATAAAGGAGTGTAGTATTTTCTGGCACTCAGACAATTCCAGGAGAGCTGCAAAAACAGATTTTTTTGCTACAACTACTCCAACACAGGTTGAGAATTAAACCAAATAGTGCATCTGGTATCAAGCCTAGCAGAAATACCAGTGTATGATACCATAATAGCACCTTATATATTCTCTCTATTCCCTCATGGGTTGTGCATGACTCATATATGCCTCATGACTGTAAAACTGCTGAAAACCTATGCAATTATTCTTTCACAGTAGATAAATTAAACAGATATACATGTCTTATAATTTACCTATTGGGCAGATATTCTTGAATTATTCCAAAATTTGGTATTTTGATTGTTGAACCTATGACAAAAAATATTTTCAAATGTGTTCTCAGGGCAACATGCAGACCAACAGAATAGCAGTAATGAGAATAGGTACACTTACACACATATCTAAATATTAAAATTAAATAAACACCCTCCACACACACCCCCCACATTTTTTAATACAACCTAGCATTAGAGAATGGGTTCAAATTTCTGATGAGCAGGGTAGTTTGACTAGAAGTGTAGATTCAGACATTTAGGGTCACCACCATCTTGAGTGTGTAAAAGAAGCCTAATAAGCGTGGAAGTGATCTTAGTTTGGGGCTGGTTTGGTCAGCACTGCTCATATCCAATCCTTTTGATCCAAAAGCAGGCTAAGAAGTAGTTTCAGATGTCTGTAGACAGACTTATACACAACAAGCACACAAATGGAAACAAGGAAAACCTCATTTGGAGATTTTCTGTTTTTATTAGCAAAGCATAACTAAAAAAAATTAAGCCTTGAAAAAAAATTCAATTTCCTATAAATAAGGCAACCAACAGTCAAATCGTCTGAAAGGTGAAGGAAAAGACTCCCACCATTTCCTGTCCCCAGAATCCAGGAACTTAGTCATCATGCTGTGGATATGCTTTCTGGAAAGAGTTTGCAGTTTGTTTTTGAGAGAGAAAAATGCATATGCAGAGTAGTCTCTTCCATGCTTTCGATCAGTGAACCAGTTCTTTAACATCTCCAGTGAGGGAGACTCCACAACCTCTCTGGACAACCTGTTCTGGTGATTGGTCACATGCACAGTGAAGTTCCTCCTCATGTTCAGGTGGAACTTCCTGCGCATCAGTTTCTGCCTGTTGCCTCTTGTCCTGTTGCTTGGCACCAAGAAGCCTGGATTCAACTTCTTGACATCCTCCCTTCACATACTAATGGATGTTGATAAGGTCCCTTCTCAGTCTTTTGTTCTGGAGACTGAACAGGCCCAGCTCCCTCAACTTTTACTTGTTGCTACAGTCCCATAATCATCCTTCTATCCCTGAACTGAACCTGTTCCAGAAGCTCTCCAGTCCTGAGGAGCCCAGAACTGGACACAGCACTGCAGATGTGCCTCACCAGAGCTGAGTAGAGGGGCAGGATCACCTGCCCTCACCTGCTGGCAATGTCCTTCTAATGCACCCCAAGATACCATTAACCTTCTTAATCAAATGTACCAACCCTAATCCCCTCCTACTTTAAAGGACAAAACTTTGAAATACCATGGTTAAAGCAGAACAGCACATGATGCAAACCTTTAACTAACTTCCCAAGCATGCAGCCTAGATAACACTAAGGGTAAAATATCGTAAATTCTCTACTTAATCAGGTGCAGAGAACAAATTTAATGAGAGCAGTGATAAAGAGCCTCAGTGAGGGAGATGCAATCTGAGGGAGTGAACTGGCAAGTCTATAACAGCTCTCCTCTATGTGATTCCCTGCACACTGTGGCCATTTAAAAATTCAGAGGATCAAATTTGCACATACAGCCAAGGAAGCAACAATAAACAAGCATTACAGTGATGCTGTTCCTTAGGAAGGTGTGAGCATGTCTAAAGCAAAATGCTTCAGCTGGCAGACTGACTGACTGCACCAGTGTGTTACTTGGTTTGAGGGCACAGTCATGTTTTGTCTCAACAGGATGCAGCTATAGGTTTCTGACACTCAGTGCCACTCCAGGAGGCAAAGTCTAGTTTAGACATTTCCAGCACAACCACTTTCAGAGAGCAGTAGATGCTGTGCTGAGGTTCTGCATATCCTGTTCCCTCTCCATCACTGGCAGCAGCACATATGCATGATTACACAGACAGACACAATAAACATGAACTGCACTTTAACCTACAGTTTTGTTGATATTGGTGCCTCTTGCAACAGTGCAGATTTTCTCCGAGATGCACTGGTCCCCCCCGCCATGTTACATCTATTCAAACTTATCACTGGTATCTGTACAGTCTGAGTAAGTTCTGAAGTTACTAATCCTCTCTTTTTCTCCCCAGCCTCCCTCCTCTAATTACTGTGCAAGAAAGAAAAGAGAGACTGAGATTACAAGAAACATGTCGTTTAAAGATTCACTCTCCAGACATTCTCCAGCCTCTCTATACAAAAGCACTAACAGTGCCTGGATGCTCGCCTGTTCTGTCTCTACCACTGATTTATTATAAAACCTTGGGTAAGTAATTTACATGCCTGTGACTTCTACGGTCTCCAAAATGCAATACTAAAGCCTATAATAATGCTAATCCTTAATTCATACTAATATTAGTGCTTATATTAAAACTAAGACTTACACTTTTCTAATAAAAATTTACTTAACTGCGGTGAAGATATTTTAGTTAATAATGATTAAGATACAACAAAACTTTGCTCTAAAATAGACAAATTTGGCAACAAGTGATAATATATCCCTCCTTTGTATCTTTCTCGTTCTTGAACATCTTATTTCCTTAATAAGATAAACTTCACAAAGCCATTTTTTTAATAGTTCAGATACAATAGAGAACAATAAAATTAACAACAGGCAGTAGTGCCATTTTACTCCATTTTAACACCAAAGTAGTAATTTGTTCCAAGATCATTGTTGTCAATTCTTCTTGAATAGATTCATTATCTCAGTTGTCCCATTAACAAAGGCACAAGTTTATTGCTTTTAAAGCAAGAAAAACAGAAATAATGTCCCTGTGCATTTCATGAGACACACTGGATTTCATTTTGAAGCTCATGCAGAAGGAAATGCAAAGAGAGGACAGACTGGTGACTGTCCCGTGTGCCATTTCTCCTAGAAAAGATGCACGGCAGCTCCGTGCAGCTCCAGCCTTGTGTGCTGCATGTTCTCCTAACTGAAGGGAGCATCTCTCCAAGCTCCCATGGCAGGCTGCCTAGCCGGGCGTGAGGCTGGCTCCTGGCAGGTGACAAAGTGGTCCTGCTCCCCGGCTCACCAGGCTGCAAGGGCACTGCTGCTGCTGAGCAAACCGGGGGAAAGAGGGGGGAGCACCAAGGAGAGCAAGAGGAAGAGCAAAATTCCAGCTGCACTTCCTCACATAAGAGCTCCCTGTTAAACAGCCTTGGAAACAGCCACAGCACCAAGTTAGAGGAAGCCTGCACCGTGCCAAGTTGGCACCTGCTGGGGAGGAAAGGAAGCTACTGGGGGAAAATAACTAGAAAGATAAAAGAGTGAGGAGTCACTAGAAAGATGTTAAATATTTAAAAGAAGTTTGGAAAATGGATATTAGGTGCTGCTTTTGCCCTAAAACTACAGTTTGGTAGGAAACCCTGAGTTAAATAAAAAAGCTGAGAAAAACACAGCCAATGCTGTCTCATGTATTTGTCTTGCTAAAGTAAGCAAGCCAGGCAAAGCACAATTTGGTGGTCTGCTATGCAAGGCAGATGGAAGGTTAGATTAAATTTCAGGAAGCCATGCAAAGATGAACATGGTGTTCTCCACTTCATAAAAGAAAGCAATTTCACTGGGAAATTTATCTTTTGGTGTAGGTATAAAACAGAATTAAAACTCTTCCTATTTATTAAAATGCTTAAGATGTCTTCCCTAGTGCACTAAACCAATTTAAGCACTGCAACTGCAATTTGCCTACCGAAAATTCACCAGTGATTACATGAGTGTAGAGTACTTCTGCTCCTGCAGTCTCAGCGGTAACTCACATTGTAAGAATTCTATCACAATGGTTTTTACTCTGGTACCCAAAAGCTTTGTATTAATAATCATTAAAATTAAAAACCCACATGCCACCACACACAAAGCAAGTGCCTTAAGGAAGCAAATACTACCTACTTTTAAAATAATGTAAGACATACACCACAATTATCAAAACTTACCACCAGTAATAAACCCACTATAGGACAGAACAGGAGAAGAGGTTATACTAATGGGGTCAGCAGAAAATTCTAGTGTCAAGCTGTGCCTTTAAACTTCAGCAACCTCTAACAGAGCAAGTTAGGAACATTTCAGGCTGTATTCTAAGTTCCCAATCACCATAATTTAGCCAGCGTGATCATTTGGACATTTTACTAATTTGACTTGCAGGTTTTTTTAGTCAGCCTTGAAGAAGAGAAAATTTATGATCTTTGATGGATACAGCCACAAAACTCTGATTTTAAGTAGAAAGTAAGACATGTTCCTTTTGGTCATTTTATTCTGCCCCAAAAGATGCCAGTTCAATTATTTTATGGAGTTTTCTAAATATTCTCCCTGCTTGGAGGTTTCTATCTGCTTGTTACCACTATGAACAAAATTGCTCATAAAGATTAATGTAAAAAAGAATGAACCTAGGGTAATAGAAAATTCCTCTGAGGAGTTATTTAAAAATAGTGTTACTGTGCAGCCAAAACAAGCAATTTCGCTTGCATAAAATGACATTAAAGAATAGGGAAAAGGAGGGACTAGGATTTCTCAAAGGGACCATTGATGCAGACATAGGTATCAGGTAAGCTTCAGGTAAGTGTTGTCCAAGTAAACAGAAATCAATCAACTAAGTACTGGCTACTTTGAAAATTTAACCTCATTTTCTCTTCACCTGAGAAATGTTACAACAATGAAACAGGGACACTTTGAAAAATTACCAAATTAATCATAAGCATAATTGAGTTAGGAAAAGCTTTTGCCCAAGTGAAAAAATATCCGTACACTTTTTCATGCAAAAAGGGGGTATATCACAGCAGAAGTTTATGGAATATAAAAAGGCTGGTGAAGTGGTGCTGCTGAGATAGAAGAACTGGTGGGAGAGAAGAAAGCACAAGGAGAATTTGGTATTATTCTCATCGCCAAGCTATCTGGTAATTTCATAGCAACAACAAAAACCACTAGTTTTAAATGGTGTGAGGAAAAGTCCCTTAGTTTTGTAGAAGGAAAGGAGGCAGGAAAAAAGGGACACTTCATTCAGGATCTCAGAATTGCTTTGTACTAAATGCACAATTCAAATTACTTGCATGTGAAGGTCAAACTTAGTGCCATGCATAAGCACAGTGCTCATGGAAACCTTTCATTGCTTTCAACAATGACAAAATGAAAAATTAATATATCTACTGAATTAAACCTGATGTGGTTTAAAAAATGGAATCCGTTCTGTTCTCAATTTTAATCATTCATCGTTCCTATTTTATTACACCAAGAGACAGAACAAACTTAAAATGCATTAACTTAGTTAAACAAAGCCTGATTTTATGATGCAAATGTCAGTCTTCACAGTTCAGTAAGTTCTTTTACATGTTATATGACTTGTCTACATTACCTCAGCTGACAGGGTTTTTTTATAGCTCCTTTTTTCAGTAGGTATCAGGGTCCCTGATTCTACCACCCACAGTCATGCTGATCCAAACATTATCTGAAGTTATGCACTGTTGTTTCACAAGCAGCTCCTGCTCTGCAGGATGACACATGGTAACCTTCATGTTCAGAGCAGCTCACAGGAGAAATCCTGCCCAGCCCTCATGGAGAGCACACTTTATTCCAGATACATACACACTTAGCAGGTACAGCCAAGTACCTACATTCTCAGTCAACATGTCAACATGTCTCCCTGTATTTGTTTCCTGTTTGGCAACTAAGGCAACATGAATTACATCACCTCTTCTTTCTCTTTGCTAGCTGAGGTTAAAAAAAAAAGCTTCATACATAGATTAACTTGCCTGGTTTTTCACTGGTTTAAAAAAAGCAAGCGAATGAATTAATCAAAGTCAGAAAAGAAAATCTTTTTAAATTACTGGAAGAATATATGTAAAATATTAAGAAATTAATTATCCAAAGGTAGTGAGTCATATGAGCCAAATACTGTATTTCAGAGACACTGTGACAGGAACTAAGAGTCATAAAAACTTTAGACAGATACACTAATCCAGGTATTGGGAAAGGAACCAAAAAACTGCCCTATTGAAATGCTGATAATCCCTGTGAGAATGTATTTAAAGTAGCTCCTAATTAAGAGAATTCCTCCACTTTCAGCCACACCGAAGTAGTTTAACCCTTTTACATAGAGACATCTGATTCAGTAACACAGGAATTCAATAATTTTTTCTTTTGCTGTAAGAAAAGCAGAGGGATTTAACTTTGCTATAACACAAGTAATAAAAGAGGACACTGAATAATGTCAACATGAAGCACGACTCAATGCCTTAGCAATGCCACAGTCCAGCATAAGAAACCAGTAAACAGATTATTTTAAATCACACCACGCAAATAAACAACTTATTTCAAAAGGCAGTTTATGAAGACTAGGTATGTCCTATGTCCATCTTGTATGTAAGTCAAGAAGAACAAATAATTATTGGTCATATAAATCAAAAAGTAGCATCCTGTGTTCAAGCTATGCACAGAAATGTAAGATAGATGGCCAGTACTGATATGTACAGTTGTGAAATGGAAATACAAGACACGCATAAAGAACAAGAGAGGAAAGAAGCTCCCTGGGTTGCATTCCTGGGGAATGATTCCCTTCTTTCTCTTCCACACTAGGTGGTCATAAGTCTACTTTCGCTTGCTCAAGTTCCCTCAGAAGTGTTGTGTAAGTGATGGAGTTTTAACAATAGTACAAACATCATTAGGATACGCTAACATTAAACTAAGCTATACACAAATGCCACATGAGCATAGCTTTTTCACCAGAAACTGAAGAAAACCATGTAAGGAATTGTTTTGCTACAATTCAGAGTAGTTTGAAGATCAAACTTGCAAATTGCAGCTCTTCCTGGCCTATTTATTCATTATGAATTTGCAGTTATGAAAAATTGTCCTTAACAATCACCTCCATCAATACTCTGTGGAGTGGAGCTATCTGTCACTACATACAACAGAAGATGGAGTACCGATGGGCAATAACTTTATTGTCATGGGGAATAAATATTAAGTAAATTCCATAATCACATCATTAAATAATCTTATGAGTATTTTAAACCTGAGCACAGAGAAAAAATAAAAATCATATGACTTCCAAGAAAGCACAAATTTCCATTACTTCTTCCTATTTGAGTGGCCTTCTCTTGAATGCAGAGAGTACAGTTACCATCAACACTAGTCATGAGGCAAACCCCTACAAAACCATTACTAACCAGGAATGCTTGTTACCAGAGGGACAGGTAGGTCTCCTTCCATTGCAGTAAGGTAGAAAAATCATAAAAAAAGGCTTTATAAAATCAAGACTGCTCTCATGGAATCAGTGACAGGCCTTGTCAAGCTAGCACTTTGCAAGTTCCCATGTCAAAGCAATCCTGGCATGAGCAGTTAGTTAACACAGCAATCTATTCCTGGGTGAAAAACAACTAGTACCTGTATAAACTGTTTTTACACCATTAGAAAAATGAAAACTACCTCTCACAAACAACTTTTCCTGCACATACACACCAGGGGTTTGAGTGACCAATGAAAACAGAATAACAATTTGTTACAAACCAATAAAGTAATTGGCAAGAACACTACTAACCAATTGGAGTCAAAGAGGTCTGTTAAACTCTATATAAACGAGTTACTAGAATAAAGGGGCTTTTTCCACTAGGAAGAAAATGGAGTCTGTGTGATTTATTCCCATATCCTTCCACCATTACTTCTACACTTTCAACTTTTGTTGTATTTCCCTCCTGCACTGAGTGTGGGCAGTATGGACCTCAGCAGCAGGCAGAGCCCTGCAGCAACAGCAGAGGAGGAGGCACCAGTGGGAGCTGGGCATGCACTGCACCTGTGGCACAGCCCTCACACAGGGATCCCAGCCAGCAACGCTGCATTGCAGCTGCCACTGCAGTTATGTCTGCCTCCCATACAGGAAAGTTCTTCTCCTGGGCAGAACTAATCCTAGGCTTATCAAGTCCTGACATTTCACATGATGTGGCCACATTTCCTTAACTGCTCCCATCCCATTCTTTCAGTTTTTAATTTACAGCCATCCCATCACTGAAAGAAATTAATCTAAAGTGCTACATTTAATCTCAAAGTTTCTCATCTCAAAATATCAGCTAAGATTTTCAAATAACCATAATACATGTTCATCACTCCTGAAGGTACAAAACTATGCAAACATTATGTATAATTAACATGGTGCCAGGATTTACTTGCTCTCAGTTCTGACTTTCTTGGGCTAGCAATGCCCCAAATTATCCAGAAAGTCTAACAACTGAAAAGAAAACCCCCCCAAAAAATAAATCCCAACAAATTCAAATCAAATTAATAGTAATACTTTCTGTTCTTTGAGAAAGTCCAACATTTCAAATTACATTTTCATTTTCCATTTGGATTACCATTTACATACAGTCACAAGGTTTAAGAATGCCAGGACAAAGAATGCCAGGACCATTTACATTAAATCAAAGATTTTCCTATCCCCAAGCAGGACCACCTGAGTCACCCTGATTTTGGACTGTATGGAGCCTACCCGAGTTTCTGTAGGGCTCTGTGATTTGCTCCCCTCTGCTGGTCAGTCTGCCTTTGAGCTGTCTGTCCTAAAATGGTTCATCCAAAGGTTTAACTGGCACACAATTCTGGATGTCAGTCAGAAAGTCTAGTCCTTGCAGGTGCTCCTTTAGGGAATCATAGTTTAGAGGAAACAAATCAACAAACAAGTCAGCAAACCAACCCAGTTGATTCAAATTCAATTAAAGTTCTGTGATTCAGGTCTACTACACCCATAATTGCTTTCACTGTTTCTCAGTGGAGGGGAGGAGGACAGGAACTTTACTGAGTTATTTCTAGCACATATGGAAACAACACATCAAATCACCTACTAAATCTTTCAGCTAGAAAAGCTAAGCAGCAATTCAACAACTTAGTATTTTCATTCAATACTTGTGGAACTGCAGACATCATAATAGACATCTTGTGCAGCATCTGACACTCAAGTATGCTGTAATCAAAGCTGTATCCTTCCTGAAAGGATATACTTTCATCAGAAAACATATTTTGGTCAAAATATGTGTGATTAGACATACAGAAGCAAGAAGGTAAACTGAATAACATGTAGACATTTACATTACGTGAAGCACTGCATAGGTTTTTGCACATTGTATTTTTTACTTGTGGAGAATATGATAATTTCAGTCTTCCTTAAGTAGATCTTTTATCTAATGCATACAATGGGATTTTTTTTTTTGGAAACAAAGTGGAGGTTAGCTGCAACTCTTCACCTCAACAGTGTCATTGGAAAGCATCCCCATCTTCAACACGGCAAAGCTGATCAACTGTATTTAAACAGCAAACAATTATCTATATTAATGTCATCAACCCTGACATTTTGAAGCTGTGGTTTTTAATGTTTCCAAATCGCTTTAAGCAGATAAAGCAGCCCAAATATCTTATTATGAACGCAACAGATGAAAAAGTACATAGAAAAATGTTATTCTAATGCAGATCGAATAGCTAAAAATCTCCTCAAAGTGCAGAAAGTTATATCAGTGATACCTTCTAGAAAAACATAAGGATGAATAATACAATTAACATTGGAGTGAAGCAAAAAACACAGGCTGTTTTTGAGCTAAATCTGAAAAAGAGCAGCCTGGCATTTTTAAAGTAGTCTTCCTTCTTCTGTGGCTAACTGAAATTGCCAGTCTCCTTACACTGGTAAATAACAAATAGAGGATCATAGCAGGAGAAAATGTGGAAGCCCGAAGTGAACTGCACTTCTGTAGAGGGGTAGCAATTCATTTCAACACAGTGTTCTAAAAAATAAGCATAGTAACACAAATGCAAGGTTTATCAAGACAGTATATGACTTTTTCAAACTTCCCATGTCTCTCTTTAAGGATTTTACTCTAGATACCATCACTCAGACCTAACAGAAAGTAACATTAGACATTTGCACTGTTAAAACACACCATGATTCTGAAGAAGCTCAAACATTCCTTCTGGGATGTGCCCCCAGCAAATAGTCCATCATCATCTTTCTGCTTTGGCTGCTTTTTATCCCTTTATCCTAGCATAAAGATATGACTCTTTAGGGCCCCTTTTCAAACTCTCTGCTAACGACTTGTTCTGGCTGCATATAGCAGGAGTGGTGGGAGACACTGAGGTCAGACAGCTCATTCTGTGCCATCACCTAATATGTACTTAATTTGAGTGGAACTGAAAATTCCTAATCACTGCCATTGAGTTGGTAAACATATTCATTGCAGACAAAATGAGCTCTTGTGACGTAGGAGCCTGTAAAAAAGGGAGCTCTTATGAGCTCATTTGCTGTATATTCTGAGTACTGCTGATATACCGCTTCTTAAGTGGCATCTTGCATAAATAATATCCTCATAGTCATATTTATGCCTCAGAACTAGATGTCAGCTGAAAAATAGTTCCATCACCAATAACTGAAGCATAGGCTGGAGAATTCTATGTGGCAATTTTTCACTGTATTATCTCATAGCAAACACAAAAGGGACAAAAGATATTTCTTTTAGAAAATTTTATCTCCCAAGAAAGCTCATGCCCAAACAGTGAAAAGTAAGCATTAGAAGAAAACAATCTGACAGCCACTGACTCTGCATAACAAATATGTCAGTGCACTTGAGATACCACTGCGAAAATCTTTATGACATTTATACGGAGGGTTTCTAAATACACACTGAAAGACAGCAAGCTGCTGTTTATCTGCCAATTTATTAGATGTTCTCATTAGTAGCAAGCTATCATAACTTAAATGATCCAAAATAGCTCACTTATAAATATTTCCCACAATCCACTAAGTATTCTGCATTAGTATCTACCCATGAAGGTAACATTACAGATAAAACACCTATTCTGTCAAAAGGGTGGTTTATAGTTCATAAAGACTACTGTAAGAGCTCTCTACCTAAAGATTACAACCACTTTTCAAAGACATTACAGGTATAATGATACAAATACAGAATTATGGTTCAACTGTGTCTGAAAAGGTTGACAAAGGAAGAACCAAGAGGCTCAGGAGCCTGTAAAAACACAGAAAACAAAATGAGGCATAGAAAAAGAACAAAAATATTCATTTGCAGAAGGCACAAGCATCTTAAAATAGCTTAAGTGCTTTGGGCATAAAACCCGAGCTGAACTTGTTTGGCCAGGCTAAAGGGCAGCTGAGCAGAAATTTAACTCCAGCCTACAACTATTTGAATGGGTGTTCAAATTTATGTCAGAGATGCCTCTCCATACTGCATAATGCTACAACTATAACCTGTTGTCCCTGCTGTCGTCTGGGAAGGTTCTGATTAGAGAAAAGTTAATCAGGAGAGTGAAGCAGCTAAGGGACAACTGATAAAACCTCCACCCTCAGATTTTCAGCAGGATAGCAGCACTGATAAAGAAGAGATTGAGAGAGATCCCTTATTATTCCTGTGTTTTTAACAATCAACAAAACACAGGAATAATACAAATGGCAGAAAGCGAATACAGCTGATGTGCATATGCGCAATGGTGCTAAGGTATAAATTTAAAATTATAAAAATGGAAAAACACCTGGAAAAAAAAGTTTAAAGAAACCATAACATTTTTTGGATTCTCTGCTTTATCACATATATAAAACTAAATAACTCTTCCATCCCAAGTCCATAACTGTCTTCTTTCTTCTTTGACACTAAAATGCCAATTTAAAGAACTTCCAAAAAAAAATCTAAAGCATGAACTGAAGAAAGGTAAGAAATAATATGACTAGCATGCTCCTTCTCATTAATACAGAAATGGAGGTGGGAAAATAACAGTGAAAGTGTTCTAATTTTAAAGGACACCATGAAATATTTGCTGTTCCAAATAATATGAATGGCCTAACATCAGTATTGACCTAAGGCAGTTGATTTCATTGGGTTTAATGATCCATTACACACAGCAGCCCAGAGCTTTTCTCTGTGCAATCAGATCTAATAGACAGAAGCATTTTATCTATCATTTAGTGTTCAGAACCTGTTTGCTGTTGACTTTCTGAAGTTTATTTTTAAAATTCAGCTTTACATACTTCACATACATAAGTATCCTTCATGAGACATCCCTAATCCCAGAATATATGCCAACTGAACAGGGAGGTTTGCTCAAGAGCACATAGTCTCACTGGCACCCCAGTGCACTACTAAGGTGTGACCTTGACCTTGGCTCATATTCTTGCTGAAAATGTTAATTCAAGGTGTGAGGAGGTGCCTGATCCAAGGCCACAAAATACTTGAAAAAGTCAAAGCAAAGATAACAGAAGACTGGCCTGTTTCAAGGAAAAATAAAGGCTGACTTCCTCATGTCCCTGAGGGCTGCTGACCAGAAAAGTCTTATCAGCTGTCCCATCAGAGTCAGTAAATCCAATAATGCTGCCTATGGATTGCTCCTGATGAGCAATACATATTTGCTGATGTTTTATAAATCCTGTCCTTTTCCCAGTGATAAAAAGGATATTACCAAGACTGACATGAACAGGAAGGATTATACCAGAACTCTCTGACATTTCAAAGGCTCCATGGATATGCCCAGATAATTTACTATTGCTTGTTGCCCTTCACAGGACATACATGAAGACCAGTCTCAGCACAAAGTAGCTTTACAAAATTATTCTATTAGAGATCCAAATAAAAGACTCTTGTGAGATAATATGAAAAACCACATAAAAAAACTGAATGGTGGGAAAATTATTTAAACTGATTTAGACTATTCAACAGTTAAGTGACAAAGTCCCAGAGTTCAAAGCATGGCATTTTGCATTGTGTGTTTTCTCATTTAAAGTGATTAACAAGATTCGAGCATTTCACCTCTGAAAGACAGATGACATGTCCCCACTCTCTACTCATACAAGGAATAAAGGCTGAAATACCTGAATGCATGTATACAACATCAGAAAAGTTATCACATTTGGAGTGAATACAATTAAGGTATAAAAGCAAGTAAGGTGTTAGTATGAGGAGCTTCATACTTAGAATCATTAGTATCTAATTCCAGATATATCTGGTAATTTTGATTTCAGGCAGCAGTATTTGAAAGGATTTGGTACAAAGAGAGAAGAAATGGGCCTAGGTAAGGAGGCCAGAGGTCTGCCTCAGTGCAGACTTTGCACAATTGCTCCAGGTCTTTGCACAATTGCAGTAAAGAGTCAGGAACAGCTTTTTTGGAAGGGTTTCAGAAGCACCCAGTACCTAAACTTTGTCGCAAGCACACCTTTCAGGGCTACATCTTCCCACCCTCTGGGAACTAGGCCACTCATGGAAAGATAATTTAATTATCTCTGATCTATTGGAAACTATGTTTTATGTACTTGTTCCACAAAACAGTCACATTGCCCATTTTGCAGTCTTTCTACCTAAGCCTAGATGCTCATTCACAGGTGTCCCACACTAGCCTTTAATGATGACTGTTTGTAACTATTGTCACCTTTTCGTCAAGCCTACATATACAGGATTAGTTTGATGTTCTTGAAAACTGCCACAGAGGCAGAGTTCAGGCTCTCTTCATGAAGTTGAGCTGACACACAGAAAGTGCTGTAATCACAATCTGTTTTAAATTGACATGCCACCATTGCATTGGCAGTCTTATTTACTTCTGGCACTTCTACTAAATCAAACTACTGAAGTTCTTTACCATAGACTGCCTAATTCAGAAATTTAATAGTAACATAGACTGTCAATAGACCTTAAAATGTGAATAAAGTGCAAATGCTCCAAGTCATTATGCCTTCCACAGGTCAGCTAGTGATGAAAGAAATATGGATCTGTCAGAAGTAACTAAACAGTTTATAAGTATACAACAAAGTCAACATTCACTGAGTGCTTATAACTTTTTGAGAACATTCTGAGAGCAATTTAGTTCTTTAAATTCCTACATTAAGTCAGTACAGCTGCTGCTTCTCAGCTGCAGTCATCACAGGCAACTGCTTTTCTAAGATTTTCAAACCCAAAAACTTTCTTTGTTTAAATTAATGCCAGCATTCTCAATTAACAGATGTTGATTTGGTCTTTGACTTCTCTCAGCTAAAGCAGGACTTAGGAGGGAGAAAAATAAGTGTCTGGCTCCTGGTAATGGAATAGTTTTGCATGTAAGCTGACTTGCACCTTAGATAGCCTTGGACTGATGAACCAATCATTACGCAGGAGTTCTGGTACCATAGCCATGAAATTATATGTAGTGAACCATTCATCTGTGCAAATTAAAGGTTAGGGATAATGGTTATATTCAGGGGTAATCATTATATCTAGAAAAAGGGAAAAGCTACATTCCCCAAAAGGGCTTCTTACTGTACCAGAAGTACATTTGCTGAATAGAGCTGGGGACAGAAAAGAAAAATCTTTCATATTCTGCTGTTAGAAACAAGGCAAGAATTCTTGCCTACCAAATATGAAACCTGCTGTACCCTAACAAACATTTTATTGAGTGTCATTCATTGGATTAATAATCTATAAATCTAAGCATGTAGTAATCTCAGATTACTGAAACTGTAAAAACAACCATGGGACACAAAAAATCAAATGCTGAAAAAGAGGAATGGATATTTTGAAAGGAAAAGATTAAGTGGACATTCTGAATAGTCATTCCAGTCTTGCAGCTCTGCTATCAGGGCTCTCAACTTCAGACTTACTTGAATTTTCATACCTGTTCTTCTCCTAGAAGAAACTTTCCTTTTTTTCTCCTTTTTTCTCCTAGAGACACTTTCCTTTTTTACAAATTCATAGATTCAGTTTATACTATTCTTCTGTGCAAAAGTAGCTATACATTACAAAATGCTATGTTAAGAGAAAATTTGTGCTATTATATCCTATTACCAATATTAATACTCAAAATCAGAGCCTACCTTTAAAATTCAGAAATAACATTAAGATCATATTCAAACACACCCAAAGTACAAAAAAGCTGGTACCTGTCACAGCAGGAATATACTAATGTTCTTTATCAAGTTATGAAAATTCTGCCTATTTTTGAAAACAGGAATATTTTCCTTTCTCATTGAAATTGAGAATTTACATGTGGCTGACATCAGGGAGCCTTTTTTCCTCACAACACAAGGAATACATTGTCTAAGAACAAATTTCATAGTCTGCTCATTCAAACCAATCATTTTTGTCAGCAGCAGTGGTCATGTGTACTAAATTACCTGGCAGATAGAGCAAAGAATCAGTGCTGAACATTAAATTGCAAACATCACTGACAATGGGAATTTGAAAGGGTAAAATGAGCATTTATTTCTG
Organism: Agelaius phoeniceus; assembly: GCF_051311805.1. NCBI lineage: Eukaryota > Metazoa > Chordata > Aves > Passeriformes > Icteridae > Agelaius > Agelaius phoeniceus. Next base: position 22,291,638 of record NC_135270.1, read on the forward strand.
TGAAATGGAAGAGACAGAAAACAGTGATTTCTGTCTAATGCAGGACCAGGGTGTGCAATGACACCAACTGTTGCATTCAAACTCCACAGAGAAAACAGGCAGAAGATGCTGATGTCCCAATCCACCCCCATGGCCGTGCTGAGCCATCCTGAAGCAGTGTCTGAGTTCACGTTACCAAGCCTGATCCTAAACCTCACCCAAGGGCCAGCATCCTGGCCCAGCCTTTGTCTGTCCCATGGAGCTTTCTGATGCCCTGGGGCTGAGGCTGCCCCCAGCCTGTGCCCCAGTCCCACCCCCTGGACAGGGAGGGTCCACAGACCACAGCAATTTCTTCAGAAGAGGAACTCGGGTGATACGACTGATGCTTAGATACACTAGAAATCTTACAACTCATTCTTTCATTAGGAATAGTAAACAAGTTCCTCCAACATCTAACTCAAATGTAAGCTTCTTAGACAAATTTTCCTCAATTATAAAAGGAATTTTAATGAAACTTATCCTCAGTTTCTTCTCACCAAGTACCCTCAAAGCAATAGGTACTTTCATTGCCTATTACTCTGCTGAAAACAAAATAAACAGGAAAAAAACCCCAGAAGTCCATTAGCCCTGAGTAACTTGTGAGGATGTTTTCCTTTCACATTAATAAATTTAATTAGCGCTGTGGGTGGCAGAGCTCCATTACTCTCTACCTTCTTCCTATTTTAAGTATTGCCCAACTGCAACACAAACTGTACCCTTTAGCAGTGCTCTACTATTCAGAAAAGACAGACATATGGTCCAAGGCAGTCATTCGATATGTGGGTAAAGCCACAGACAAATGTAAGTAAAGTCAACCTATGTAATCATAAGGTACAACAAGTCTGGAGTCAACTGTCATTGTACCCATCAGATATCCTGGGAATGCTATGCTGCTTCTTTCTGCTTTAAAAGAGTTACTGAAAATTGAGACTATTATTAAAGAATTTTTAAAAGGCCTCTTTTGGCACGGTACTTTGCATTTTATACCAGCAAGAAAAGTCATTGTTTTCTCTGTTTGCTTTTCTTCAAGCAGCTGCATTCCCTATAGAAGCATTAACCAATCTTCTTTTAGCCAAACAAGGAAAAAAAATTAAACTGTCTACAGTAGGACCACTTACACTTGTATTAACACTGTGTTGAACCTTTCATTCCTCTCAAGAAAGCACTTCACACAGAACCTCCCTAGATGATTTATACTGTTAATGATTCTAATTCTAGATTTTAAAAAAACTAGTTCTCTATTCACAAGGAAAAGATGTCTTTTTTTCTCTGACATTTTAGCCAGCACACATTTGGAGATGTTTTCAGCCAAATGTAACATGGGCCTAAACTTGATCTCAAAAGCCCCTGCAAGTGCCTTGTGCCAGCCTGTACATAAGAGTCAGCCTAGAGGTACAGTCATGCTCCTCTCAGATTGTGCCACATGAACATGTAATTTAAACATTCTTTAAAAGGCTGCAGTATCTTTTAAGGGAAAATATAATACTGCAAAATGTAAGCAACAGGTGTATTCATGTGCTTCTCTACCCTACATTAAAAAATCATCTAAGTGGGAAGTGGACCTACTACTCACAATCCTGACAAATCCTTGGCCAGTCAACAAATTGAAACTCTAAGTGGGGGTGAAAAACACTACAGGATTTCAGGCAGAAAAGGCTGTAATAGCAATGATGAAAAGCCTACTACAAAGAACACAGAGGAGCATATCTTCATAAGACATCCCTCTGGTGAGATAAACAGCTTGATTTATATTTATCATCTTTGGAATAAACAGTAGAGTTGTTTGGGTTTTTGTTTGTACAATATAAATACGTGCATACATATAGAAAGTTAGTGTAAAAAATTAGGCCGAAATCCCATTCAAGATTCCCTCAAAAGCCATAAATTCAGTTCTGATTTCAATCTTCAACTTTTGTGTGTCTAATGCACAAATGTCTTGACTACTACATGAAAACCAAATTTGGGCTTCCTGAATTTATGATGCTTGGATTGCCTACCTTGGTTTGATCAGAATTGATTTTGTGATTAAGTTTTCCTTTTCTCCTTTCCTTACTGACATGAACATAAGAACATAAAAATAAATGATGAAAATCCTTAAGCAAGACAAAGGGCTCTGCAACATCAGTCATTAGTGAATTGATTCCTCTATAGTTATTCCCTGACTGAGGTGGGGAAAGTCCTTCCAACCCAATCCATTCTATGGTTCTAGGAAAATGATAAATATTTTCTCTAACAGTTGATATCACAGCCATTTCCAGCAATGTTCTCTCAGTTTCAGCAGGGATGTAGCTAGCTCACAGATTATGCCATTTTTAAATAACTAACAGATTGGTCAGCCCAGGAGTCTAAATTGCAAGACACCCAAAAACATTGGCTCTGAATGCTACTTTGTTTGTAGGGCCTTAGTCATACCTTAAGCCCAACATTGACCTTTCATGGACAGTGAAAGTTTATGAAGACAGTAGCAATTAGGGTAAAAAGTTCAATGAATGTATAGAACATATATATTTTCAGTCAATATCCTCCCAGCTTTGCACTAATTTCACCTCAGACAGATCCTGAAGTTAAGATGCTGCTAATATATTAAATAAGTCTTTATTTTACTATCAGCCATGAATTCATTTTATCTGCTACTGGATTTCATCATATTATAAGACCACAAACCAGACTGGCCCCAAAGGAGACCAATGAGCCAGTTTTACAGCAACCATGCAGAGGGTTTGGCTTGGAATGGAAATGAAGAAGCTCATCAAATCCTTGTCATTTTCCAGATTATAAAGATGCCTTTTCGCAAAAGTGAGGATTTTTAATCAGTCCTAGGGTATCTGTCTTCCAGACTGAAAATATTTGCAATATTGTTTCCCCCTTACTGATCATAAGTTATGTGATAGTAGAAAACACACAAAAAGTGTCCACAGATAAACAAAATCTGATTCAACTCTCCACAGATTTGGGTAGTAAGAGTCACCATAGCTTATTTGCCAAATAAGCTATTAATATTTTGAAAATTTTTTTCTGCAGACTAATGAACACACCCTGCTAAATTCACAATAATTGAAGGCTACAAATGAGGCCGGTGCAAAACAAGGAGAAAAGTTACCCCTTTCAATAACACTTGAATATTGTTTGAAAACATTTTTTGGGACAGATCTTCTTAAATAAACACCTCCTTCTCAAAAATAAGGACTCTCCCAGGAGACAGTACATAAGTCTTATCTTCCACAGAGAGTAAAAAGTGTATTCTGTAACTGTAGAGAATACTCCTGGTTTACAATGATTCTGCAGTCCTTCCTTCAGCTTTCCAAGCCCACTACACTCTATAAAGAAGATTGGCAGATTAGATAAACTTAGGATACTGCATCTCAAAAGAGGGATCAAGCGTGAAAGGAACCACTACTGGCCAACTACAGAATCCACTATTCCAGCTAGATATGAAGAGGCTAGTGGCAATAATGCACTGCCAAAAGCCTGTACCTTCTCAGATTAATCCAGTTTGTCTTCAAGTTAATTCAGAAAAGGTACAAGAAATCTGCAAATAGGTTTTCTAAAAAAATAGCCCAATGAACCAATAATTAAAAGCTTAAACATGATAGTGATTTGAAAATGATGGTCACACAAAACTGTTCTCATTTGTTAATGTTTTTTCTTTAGCTTCCCTTCTCTTGACTAACCAGCAGAACCAAGTTTTTAGAAATTCATGACTGTGATAAATCAACTTGGCATCAAGTTTTAGGCTTCAGGGTACACTAGGCAGAACACAATGAGTCACTGAAGTAAAGCAAAAGGAGAGAAAAAATGGAATCCAAGCTCAGACAGGGAAGAGTGAAGAAGGGTAAGAGCCTATTATAGCAGTATAATTTCTAAGCTAGATATGTAACCTGGCCTTTATCACACTAAAGTCTAGACATTTCTATACAAAGCTGAGCAGTTTCAGACATCTGAAAGAAAAACACAACTTCTGGAAATAGTGCAGTTAATTTCCAGAGAGGAACAAAACAAGTGAAAGATACAAATTTAAGTGGTGTATTTATAAGTATTCTCTCAGGTTTTATACACTGGTTTGGGAGTAATCCAAGGGCCTCCACAAAGTGGAAAAACCTAAATCTCCAATCTCCAATCTCTGAGAGTTAAAGATCTGACAGAATGAATGTGGACTGCATCCTTTAAGTCATCAGGTCTTAAGAAGAAATTGAATAATAAATTTCTGTTAGTATCACACACACTGTCCTCTCTGACTCACTACTTTCATTCATCTCACTGTTTTCAAATTTATAGAGATGCAGAAAAAGTATAAATATTCATACAATATACGAAAACAAGCCATGCAGCTTTTCTTTTTAGTTAGGAAAGTATCAAATTTGGATTAGTGCTACAGATGAGTTCTGAAAATGATACACTTGACATGTCAGTGAAAGCTAAAATAACAAATGGCGCATTTAAATCCCGAAAATTGACTGCATGACTTGTACAGAAACAAAACCGGATAAAACCACTTCAATAAATACTCTGAAAACTCTTACATTTGGGAGAGGTAAATAACATTACTAATCTTAACAGCAGCTAAACACTTCACAGGATCAGATCCAAGGAAGCTGCAAATTCATGTCATAAAGCAGTTGGAGATATATATATTTTTTTCTGTAAAATAACAAACAATGTCAAGAACTCATGTTATGTTTCTTAACAACTACCATTAAGCTGTGATAAATTAGATAGCTGATAAAATCTGACTTAGGGAACTCCATTTAAAGGCCTGTAATACTAGGGGAAACATATCATAAAAACCTAAAAATGCATCTTCAGCTTGTCAACAGAGGTGTCACTTCTGCAGATCCTTGAAATGAAAGTATAGCACAAATATAGCAATCAAAATTCAGTGTTTACATGATAATCTGAATCTGATAGTATTTAAAAGCACTCCAAAATTTCAAACACAAAGTCTTAATTCTAGCTTGGCCTAAGAATTGGAAGAGAGGAAGAGAGTCATAGCTACAGTTACTGTCCACTGCAAATAAAATTTGTTTGACTTGCCTGAACTTAACTTGTCTTGAAATTCTCTTTGTCTGAACTCCAGAACCTCAGAGTTTCAGGATTCTCTTGGGCTCTCTACCTCACACTAATGACCAGCACTCAAGTTCATTACTTGAGTGATGGTCCATTTCAATAACAATTTTTTAAAAATACTTCGGTGTTTCTTTGGTTGGCTAGTTTTGGGATTGGTTTGGGATTTTTCTCTTATTTTGTTGTGGGTTGTTTTTTTTGGTTTTTTGGTTTTTTTTAATATAGCAAGAAAAAATATTAAAAATCATCTAAATAAAACTTCCTAGATTTTCCATGAATCTACTACATGGCTTTGGCAAATTTACCTCTGAGCCTGTTAGAAAAGGAATCAAACCCAAGGTTGACCCAAGATATTCCATTACATGTATAAAACCAAAGAACCTGTTCTGAGTATGAAGACTTGATTAAATGCATTCAGACTCAATGTATACTCCTCAATGAAATAATAATAAATACATTACATGAGAAGCAGCCTTGTGCCTAGCTTATCTGCATAGTCTAAAAAAACATTATTGGCACCTTATCAAAAATAATCACCTTCACTGAGAAACACATAAAAACTCCAATCTCTCTATTGCAAGGCAAACAATTTCTGAAAAAATATTATACAGTACAAAGTAATGTGTCTAAAGATGCGTTACTCACCAGACTACTCCCCAGCAAAGTATTTGGAAGAAATAAGGATTTTGGAAGTGAAAACTGAGATGAAACTTCCTGATTTCCATATGTTACTTCCCATCACTAAGGTATAAGGTAAAAGCCTCCTGAAAACCTTTCAAGAATTAACACTCAAATATTTCATTCTGTAGTCTAAAACATTGCTAAAAAATGCATACAACCAATAGGAGGATTGGTTTTGCTGATGCTTTACTTTTGTTTCTTCATTACACAAAAATATTTCCCCCTTCCCTTTCACATCTACTGAGACATTTACCATGTCTGTTCCCCTCCACTCAGTTTCATTGCTCAACAGATCATTCTTCATTTCCTCACTCATTCAATTTACATGATTTCAGACTGCTTCCTTTTTGCAATTACTTACTGTTCCAAGCCTTTACCTGGTGGCTTAAGAGCTCAACTATGTCATAATTGAAATAGTTCTGTAGTAAGAAATATTTTTAGAATTCAAACTAAAAGCACAACAGCCTGTAAATTTATTAAAGGCAGAGTCTCTTATAGTAGTATATCTCACTCTGCATCAAAAACCCATTTGAGATCCTGTAGCGTCTTTCCATTAGGCTTTTTAGAGCTAAGTGTCCACAAGTGTGACTCCTTTCACACAGTGATATATATAGATATATCTATGATCAGCATTTGGTGTCACAGTCCCCTCTGCAAAACTGATTTTCTCATGGCTCATATCAAAATTTCCTGCCTTTCTTTTCCTAGCTTAATATAGACATGTGACTGCAGGTACATAAATATATATGTACATACATAACACATGCCTATTTAGGAGGTGAGCAGACTGACTTCGTTTGCTCTGGCACATAGACTCACTGCCTGTTTTTGAGCTATGAGCACACACTGCTTTCAGCAGCAGAGACAAATAAGTTCAATTGATTACATTACTAGGACTCAAGCATTTCTACCTGCATGCTCTGTTACTCCTCAGTTATATTACTTCCCTTCTGTATGATTTACATACCAGATGTTTATAAGCCTTTTACTTCACTCTCCCCTGAAAAAATATAGGCAAACCTTTTTTTTTTTCACTGTACAATAGCAATTCAATTCCTTCTCCAGGGGCTGCAAAATGATTTTGCTGAAGACCCCTAGAAGGAAATACAAGTCTTCTCTATGCCTTATGGTGTTGGTTACTATCTTTACAAGCAACCCAAGAAATGAGATCTACCTGTACCCTAACATGAGAAAGACACAGATGGTGGGTCAAGGGTGTGTCACTGCCCTGAGCTGGAGGACCATGACTATGAGATTGATCAACCCCCAGTTGACCCTGAACTTGTGTAGGACCTGCTGCTCCAGCTGCATCCCTACAAATCTATCGGGCCTAAAAAGATCAATCTGAGAATCCTCAAGGTGCTATTTAATATCACCATAGTCCCTCTCAATTTTTGAGCCATCTTGGGAATCCACAGGGGTCCCAGCTGACAAGAAACAGCCCAACATTGTCCTGGTTCTCGAGAAGGGCAAAAAGGACAACCCCAGAAAATACAGGCCTGCCAGTCTCACTTCAGTGCCTGGTAGAAGTATGGAAAAGATTATTCCGGGAGGTGTTGAAAAACTCCTTGAGGACAACTCAGTCATTGGGTACAGCCAGCACAGCTTTATGAGAGCAAAATCCTACTTGTTGAACCTGATTTTCATCTAGGACAGGATAACCCACCCAGTTGATCTAGAAAAGCCAGTAGATGTCATCTTTTCAGACTTGAACATAGCTTTTGATACTGTCTCTAACAGTATCCTGGACAAAACATCCAGCACACAACTGGATAGACACATCCCATAATGGGTGAGCAACTGGCTCTCACAGGTCAGGCACAAAGACTTAAAGGGAATATGGTGACATCAGCCTGGCATTTGGTCACTGGTGGGGCTCCACAGGGCTCCATCCCTGGGTCAGCTCTCCTCAACATCTTTGTTAAAACTTGGCTTGGGGGACTCAAAGAAATAGTAAATTTGCTGACAACATGAAACTAATAGGAGCTGTCAACTCCCTGGAAGGCAGAGAGGCCCTGCAGAGAGACCAGAGAGATGGACATTCACCAGCCATATAAAGTTTAACAAGGGCAAGTGCCAGATTCTGCACCTGGGACACGGCAACCCTGGTTGTGCATATAGATTAGGAAATGAGAGGCTGTAGAGCAGTGCCACAGGAAAAGGACATGGGGGTTCTGTTTATGGCAAGTTGGATCTGAGTCAGCAGGGCCCTGGCAACCAGGAGGGCCAACCCTGTCCTGGGGGCATCAGGCACAGCATCCCCAGCCAGAAAGGGAGGGGATTGTCCCCTCTGCTCTGCACTGGGGCAGCCTCACCTCGAGTGCTGGGGGCAGTCTTGGGTGCCACAACACAAAAATAACAAAGCTATTAGAGAGTGTCCAAAGGAGGGCCATGAGGATGGAGCAGGGTTTGGAGGGGAAGCTGTATGAGGAGCTGCTGAAGGCACTTGGTCTGTTCAGCCTGGAGAAGAGGAGACTCAGGTGAGATGGCACTGTGGTCCTCAACACCCTCACAAGGGGAAGCAGAGGGGCAGATCTTATTCACTCTTGTGATCAGTGACAGGACTCAAGGATATGCCATGAAGTTTAGGTTGGATATCAGGAAATTGTTCTTCACCCAGAGAAGAACAATTGGGCACTGGAACAGCCTCCCCAGCAAAGTCACAACACCAAGTCTGAGTTCAAACAGCATTTGGACAATGCTTTCAGATATGTGGTAATATTCTTGGGAATGTCCTGGGCATACCCAGGAGTTGGACTTAATCATCCCGATGGGTACCTCTCAATACAGCATATTCTATGATCCTAGGATCTTAAGACAGGAAAATGCAGGCTGTCCCAGAAGAATGGAACATTTGAGAAACTGGAAAGGACTAGCAACAAGTTTACTTGTGGTCCAGGTTGAAGTCCAGCATTTGCATATCCCTGTAAGAATGCTCAGTGAGTTGATATTTCTGAAATACCTATCATAGTATCCTCTCCCTAAAGAAAAAACAACTGAAAATGCAAAGTGCCTCAGAACTATTAGAATCCAATCTATTTTTCAATTAAAATAAATTTATAATAGCCAGATTAAATGACAAGTTCTTTAAATTTTTGAGTTATCCTCCTGTTCCTGGGGAGTTAAAAGACTCACCTAGTGAATCTTTGAGCCTTGTCATCATTTTATTTAGTTTAATAGCTGCATTTTTTCAGTTTTAGTACCAGGTATTATCCAGAAAACAACAGAAAAATGAGGACAGGGACACCTACCACAGGGATTTCTCATTTGTGCCAAACAAGAACAAATCCACAGCATTCCTGCTTAATTTTCATTTTACCACATACTTCCCCTCTCATAAATGCAGATACCTACAGGCACGTATCCCTTGGATAAACTGCCAGCTGCCCAACTGAAAACTGCCTTGCCTTTGAGTCAGCAAGGAGGGCGCAGCAGAAGGACAGTAGTTATATATGCTCTGGTAGCAGCCTGCTGCCTATCCAGGTGACACAGGATGTGCTTTAGGGAAGGTCAAACAGACTTCAGGTATTCAGATGCAGTACATTTCACATCAGCAATAGCTCAGTCACAGGGGTCATTCCTTCCCTTACACTAGAGCAATCTCAGTGGTGTGTACTGAAAAAGAGATTGAATTCCAGCACAAAGTTGAAGTTACAAGCCTAAAAGTCACTATTTATGGTCCTATCACTGTAGCCTGCTTTCTCACTTTGGACAAGTCAGGATAAATTTATCTGTTCAATCCATGAACCATTTGAGGCAGCTATTTCTCCTTTCACACATAGGAGTATAATTTTGTGCTGCAAAAAGACATGGATTTTTCTAAATTACACAAGATAGTTTAATAACACAAATTAGATTAGATCAATACCCCATCAGATTACTTGTTAATGAAAGTCACATGAGCAGACCGTCAGTCCAATGGAAAAACAATGAAACAATGCATGATGCAAAAAAAGCACACAAACAAAAACAAACAAACCCAAAAACCCCCATCTACCCATAAAGAAGATATATTCATATAAGAATAACTAAGTTTAGACTCAAAGATCAACTAACATACTCTGTCACTTTTACTATCAATACTTTTTCTGCTAAATGCAATATGTTTTGTCAAATGCTTCTGCTGTTAATCATATGAATGTCATTTCCTAACACACCTCTGCTCCGCTTCATAATAGTAGAGGCTACAGTGTTTCATTTTTCATTTGTGTCTGTGTGTGTGTCAAGGGCAACCAAACATAAGCACACACAAAAGCACAGCCTATCCATGGGTATTGTGGCACGTGCTCTGTTATTTTTCCTAATAGAATTCCTATAGCACAGAATAGAAGCAAAGAGATTGAAGGTAATTGAGCTGATATATACTTGGGTACTAATTTTAAAAGAGTATTTGTAGTGGTGAATACTTCATTCAAGAGGCTTATATTTGAATCTTCTACAGGACACACGTAACTGGAGATCTTCAGTGGAGTTGCTTTTGAAGTTGTTGAGCTTGGAATAGATGAGGTGTGTCTCCCACCAATTTTTAGAAGCTGATTCACAAGACAGGTTTAGGTTTCTGGCCACAGAAGCACAAACTGCTACTTGTCCCAAAACCAGCTCTATCAAGATTTAGACTAATGTCTTAGCCTTTGACTCAGTCTCCCTCAGTAAAATAGAGACAAAACTGATCACCTGGTTATGAAATATTAGTAACGAGCACATATGGCTAAACACTATAAATATAAAGAATGCAATTACCTAATTACCTGTCATGATTTAACCCCAGCCAGTAGTCAAGTACACTCACTCACTCCCTCATTCCCACTGAGATCATGGAGAGAATCGGAAGGATAAAAGCTGGAAAACTTGGGTTGAGAAAATGACAGTTTAAAAGGGAAAGCAAAAGCTAGGCCTACTAGCAAAGCAGACCAAAGAATTAATTAATTTACTTCTTCCCATGGACAAGCAGGCATTTAGCCAGGAGAACTGGGCCCCAGCACACATAAAAGTTACTTGTAACGAAACCCCATCATTCCAAACGTCCCCTATTTCCTCCTCCTTCTTCCCTCCACTATACGTGCTGAGCATGATGCTATATGGTCTGGAATATCCCTTGGGTCACTTTGGGCCATTTGTCTTGGCTGTGTCTCCTCTCAATCTCCCATGCACCCTCAGCTTCCTCACCACCATGGCAGCATGGAAAGCAAAAAAGGCCTTGGCTCTGTGTGAGCCCTGCTCAGCAATAACAAAAATATCTCCGTATTATCAACCCTGTGCTCAACACAAGTCCAAAACACAGCCCCAAACTTTCACAGCATCTGTGAAAGATATTAACTCCATCCCAGCTGAAACCAGCATGTTACCATACTAAGATTACCATACCATGCCTAATCAAATGACACCGAAAATATTGTGCCTTTTTTTAAGAACAACTCCAGAAGGAACATGTTATCAAAGACTTAGAGGAAACTTGATAACACTAAAGGTGCTTTGTTTTCTTCCCTCTTCTCCTTTCTAGAATACTCAGTCTTACATTCCACTTATCCAGTCTGATTTCCATGCACTTAGAGGAGCTACCACCAAAATGAGTGGCCTGTGCCTAATATTGATTAGCAGCAACAAGAAAATGTCAAGTCTGGCACTCTTGTGGCATATTCCATTACTGATTTGACAATATCCATCAGATTCAAAACATTAGTTAAATATCTCTTTCAAAAATTACATTGAAACAGAAGACAATTTAAAATATTTTACTACCATTTGTGGAACGTTAATGTGCAAGTGGAGGAAGCAATTGAAATGAATATTATATTGGAATCACTTTTGCAACACTAAGAACAATGGTCAAACTTGATATGAGAAATTTATGCTCTTGCTTCATAGAGGTCTGTCACAGAAAAGACATCCCACTGCTATATTCATAATCTTGGTCAAACAACCTACAGGAAAGGCAGTTGCTCTCAATTTCTGTCATGATTAATTTTAATAAATTATCATAGTCTCTGTAAGCCCCATTGATTCTATCCCTGGTCAGTTCCTCAAAGCTTTGCAATAACTCTAATGTGGGTTTTTCAAACTTAAACAGAAAATAAACTCCGTAATTTGTTTTATAACATCGATGCTACAACCATTCTCATCAAATTCTGTCCCAAACAGACACAAACTGCCTAGAGAGATCCATTATTTTGTTTTCATAACTTTGGTCTCGTCTTTCTGTGAGAAAATCCAGTAAACAAATGATTTAGAAATGAGAATTAATATAAGAATACGTGTCCCAAGACCAAGCCACAATGCAGGCTTTTGAAACAGACTAAATGTGTTTGTTCTTTGGCTTTAACAAGAGTAGCTACACTAGTAATTTCCCAATAATTTGATATTTAAACATGTTCAGATAGAGCCAATCAAACAATGGTTTATCCTCATGAGGAACTGCTGGTCTGCCAAGGAAATGAAGAAAATCCAACCTTTAAAAGGCAGGTGCATTTTAGAGGATACAGAGCAAGGGCAACAGGAACCCACACATGGGTGGGTTCCAAATGTGTGGAAGGTTGTTCCAGTGTGTTCCTCCAGAGGTGTGGGAGGTTGACAATGCAGAAAAATGACAAGATTTTATTTAAGCAAAAAACTAAAGTCACTACATTCTGTTTGCAAACTGAAAGCATCTTGTTAAAAAACATGACACGTCCAAGGCTTTACGAAAACATTTTCTTGTATTTGCAGTGAGGACAAGTCAAGTTATCTCAGATTACCCTCTGCTGAATGAACCAAGTCATTAAACTGGCATTTGCATTGAAAGGCTTTTCACAGGGTTTTCTGTCAGGCCTTTCAAACAGGGATGAAATGAATGAGGGCCAGCTTACAAATGATGCATTGTTGAATGTATGTGGGAGCAAACAGCCACCATTGTGCGTGCAGGTGGGAAAGAAAAATGAATAGACAAGGAAGCTCATGGAGACGAAGAGTCTCATTATTGATGGGCTATGTGCATGTCTTTAATGAAGCTTACCCAATAAAAGATAGATTCTCCCCTTATCCTTCTCTTTAAAAATTAATTATCCTGAAAAATAACCAACAGTGAAACATCTCAGATTATGCTTTTCTTTCACCATTACACTACTAATTTAGATCTAGAAATATCTTCCTGAAAGTACCTCACAGTATTTAATTATTTCAAACTCAACTCAATCTCTTACAGTAATACCCTCATGGCCTTTTATTCAGATGAGGAAACTGAGGCATGTTACCAACAGAATGCAAGAATGACAACTTAAAACAGCACTTTTGAACTCCCATCCTTTAGCTAAGGAATTAAACACCAGCTTTCATTTTTTCCTTTCTCAAGTAGGATGCAACCACATGCCCTAATGCCAAATGTTGATACAAACAAGAGCAAAACCCAAAGAACAGATGCTTCAATACATTGCATAGAAAATATCATCTTCCTGTCACAACCTTTTTCTCTGTAAGTAGTCTCAAATAGTCTTCTGCCATATTTTTCACAGCTGTTTCATTAGTTTTCTCTCCTGTTGCCTGGTGGCAGCTTTCATCCATGTTTTCCTCACTGAAAAGACACACTTCAAGTCTTATTTGAAAAGATTTCTTTGCTATTCTGTTGACTTCTCCCAGCTTTTATTTTACAGTAGAACATGCTTAGGCAGTATTTTTACGGTCATTTCTGGATCATCTACCATTACAGTCTCTAAACATTTAATTTTGCAAGTTGTTTGTATTTACAGGGGAAATGCTTAATTCTACTAATTTTCAACTCACAAATTGCATCTTGGCTTCCTAATAATAACATTACCTTCACATGAATCTTGACAACTGCCAATTTTATTCCATATCACCAGAGATCTTAACCACTGTATAGCTTTCCTCCACGTTAATAACATTAAGGAGTGTGGGGCTAGGAACTGATTCCTGAGGGACTTTAGCAGAAATACATCTCTAATACCAAGACACCTGAGCCACTGCCACCAGACAACCAAAAGTACCACCTTTATTTCACCAACATGTGTATACATACTCATACTGCAAGGAGAAATATGCACTTTACTGAACTTTTACTTCTAGTAGAAGAACCTCCTGATCCTTGATCTTAAAGGTCCAACCTAAAACTGACATCAAGAAGAGAGCACGGAGTGGGAATCCCAACCTCACTCCCCTAAGGTCTCTAAAATGTCAGGATTTAGACATAATTCTGCATACCTTGCACAACTCTTAACTTTGTGGTAATTACAAATTTCATTTACCGCAGATCATCATGCATTCCAGAGAGATTATGCAAGTCTCATCTGGGACTAATGAGTGAGTATAAGATTTTGAGCTGAAAAGGTTCTAACTTCAAGTAATATCAGATACACTTGGAATTTAATTAAAAACTAAAAAGCTACTCTGGTTGTGCTTTTTAAAATTATTTTTACTGATTAGAATTAATTATATTACTTTTTACACTTAAAATGCAGGTCTTAGGTTGAACATGCTTCCATTCTTTGTTCTTTTTAATCACTGATACAACACTATTAACCTTCATCTGGAATTTCCCTAATGCTCCAAGATTTAGGCTATACCAATGTTACAGATGATTTGTCCAGATAAGTTTTAAAATATCTTGCAGAAACTCAATCCAAATATACTGATAGAAATCAAAGATAAAAATACTCTACTTCAACAAAGACTACTAGCAAAATGGAAAAGAATTATCGGTTAGCTGTATAAATTAGTACTTTTCCAAAACAAAAACAAAGCATTTAATCCTTCCTGAATTATTGGTAGTAGTACCGCTGGTTCTATGTGATTAGATTTCCATCTCCTTATATTTCCTTTTTTCCCCAAGACATACATGCTTGTTTATAAAAAGATGAAATGTATTCTATTAATATAATACGCATATTTTCAACACAATTTCTGTACATCATCCTTTTGTCTATACCCTGAGGAACTTCAGTGTCATTTTATGCTCCCTTTTGTAGTTACTAAAAAAAAAGTCCAAGTGATTTAAGATAAATTTTACATTTCTAAAGTTTCATTTTCTCTACAAACTTTGTTTTGACCCGTTAATCATGCTTTTTAAGATCATAACCATAAAACATCCTCAAAACACTTCCCAAGCATCAGTTCGTCTTCTCCCCAAATCTCCTCTCCTAGTTCAGGAATCTCATCTGTTTGCAGCTGCACCTAGCTGCATTGAGAATCTGGCATGATTTCTATTGGTTTGGAGCTTTCTTCTTGCACATAAGTCAAAATCCTATTACAACATACACTTTTTAGTTATGTTATGTTTTATTACATCTGATTTATGTGCACTATAAAACACTTTACATTGTATCTAAGGGTTTTGAACATGGAACTTGAAGTCCATACAAGTGCTAAAGTTGTTTAAGCTGGGAGGGCAGGGGACACCATGCACCACTGGCAACATTACATCTCTAGCACATGACATCGAAGTTGAAACCATCAGTGCTAAAGCATTTTCCACTCATCAGTTTAAAGGTAACACAACTGAATAATCCATTTTCTTCTGTGATTTGGCAACAATAAGTAATAGTAACTGTGCTTAAATTTTATATTGTGAACATGCAAGTATTCTAGATCACTTGCTCCTACTTACCAGGAATTTGGAAAGAAGTAACATCATTTTACGTGATTGCAACATCATTTCTTTTTCACCTACTTAGTCTTTCTTAATGAGATCATAATTTTCTTTTTCACATTTCAAATCCAGGGACTGAAATAGCCATATTTTAGTTACCACTTAGTCAAGATTAAATTTAGAAACGAGCCATTCCAATTAATCTTAAAAATAGGAAGAAGAGTAATTGTGCTCCCAACACTGAGTTTAGCAGTTACATGATTTCTTCTCATATTCTGGCAGGCTGATAATTGTCTTTCTTCCTTTTCAGTCTGTGTTCTAGCCCAGTCCATACATCCTCAAGACTGTAGCCATGATTTTAGAGAGGTTCTGATGTATCTAGAAGACTCTTTTTGAACACAATTTCCCTCTATGCTTGGCAGAAATCACAAGTTGTACAGCACCATTCTTCCACAAAAGCCGAACCAAAATACATTAGCACCCTGTGTGCACCTGCTTTGTCAGTGATTCACATCAAGTGTCATCCTCTATTCATTGAGCAGAAAAGAGATCCAGAATATTTGGGACAATGTTCACGTTTCCTCCAGGGTCTCCTGAGTGATCCATTTGTGGATAAATGTTGGGAGCAGGGGGTTGTTGAGTTTTTTGAGGGTTATTTAACTTTTTACAACTGTTCATTAAAACTTACCGACAAGTCACAGGCAATCTGTTCTCTGAGAAAGCTGTGCTTCACATCCATCAGAACAATTTCTCCTATCCCCATTCTCTTGGAAAAGACTTGTTTTATTCACTTAAATATAAAAATTCAAGTGAGGATTATGTGTTTTCTGGGCATATATCCTGGCATGATAGGTCTGAAAGTGGAAGCCTATATACAATACCACCATACAGTATATCAATTACTAGAGTAGCCTCTATTCCGGGGAAAAAAATAAAAAATAAAAACCCAAAGCTTGCCACCACTTCCCACTTTCCCCACAATACAAGAAATATTGCACAAATTGCAAACAGAAGGCATGCTCTAGATTTATGCTACAACTGTACTGAGCACAAGCCTGCATCCAAACAAGCCTCTCACACTTCCCAAACATCCTTCAACCTGCTTCCCTGAAAATCCTGTTGGCTAACTACATTCACCCAGAAGCTATACTCAAAACCAGCCACTTCAGTACACCTAGTTTTAGCCAACACTGTTGGCAACAAGATGTAAACAGCACTGTTTTGTTTGTACTCTTCAAGGTCAGCAAGTCTTCAGCAAGGTCCAACTTCAGAGACTGAATGTTTAACATTTTGTAAACCAGATGCATTATTTTAATAAACAAAATGGTATCTGATATAAATTAGCTGGAAAAAAATTAATGAAGTTCATTTTCATGAAAACACATCAGAACATCTATGCTCTTAATTTCCAAGCTCATAAAAGCCCTGTTTTCCTTACCATTGAAATATTATGCATTTCAGACAGACATGACTCACAGATTTAATTATGCTACTTCAGATTGTGTGCACACACATCCCCTTTATCTGTAACCTCTATGGCCAGGAATTCACTATGAATTATTTGTTTGATACTATAGCTTAAATTGTTATTTCATTACCATGCACAAACCAGATTGTTTTTTTAAAAAAATCTTAAAATCTTTAATATGCATAAGATCTCCAATGTATGCCTCCCATCCCAGAATCACAGGGAGAAGCTCAGAAAAAGAGAGATTGAATTACAAAATGAAATGTTAAGCACTCTTGTCAGATTAACAAGTAGCTAAACTAAACTGCGAAGACCCAACAGCACAAAAGTGTGGAGCTCTTCTTCTACACAAGTTAACAAGAAGTATATGGAAGTGACACTCATGAACCCATAAACTTGACAGTAGGTGACAAAAAATAGAAAGGACTTTGTTACCAAGTCTGCCATCTGTTTTTATAGCTCCCTATGTCATTTACATAAGAAGATAAGACATTTAAATCAGAACTGCATTGGACTGCATGTTAGTGATACACCAGGCACTCATCATATTGGTGATACCAGTGACTCACTGGGAGGAAGTACCTGGCATTAGGTGAGGGTAGTAAGGCAGCAGTCAAACATCAACAGCTCTTTGTCAGTCCTAGGACCGAAAGTTAATATGTCCTCTTAGGTGTAACCCCCTTTTAGAAAGTGTGCATCTCAAAATTAAAACAGAAATGAGATGCAAGTTGTCTTCAAAAAAGGGTTCATGATTATCTTAGATCAACAAACCTTGTATTTAATAGGTTAGTACTTAGCTGCAAGCTAAACATTAACAACAAAGAGACATGCAAGTTCAGTTTCCTAGAAATTAATCCACTGCTGGATTAGTAGATATTTGATTATTTTGTGCAGCTACATAAACTAAAAAAACAAACACCACCACCCTACACACACAAACATAGACAAAAAAAGCAAGACTAGAAACAGGTAGAAGCAAAGGAAAAAGCAGCCCTGCCCTTCAGCTGCATGTCACTCTTAGCTCAACTGTGCAAGCACTGTAGTTCATTGCTTTAAGCTGACATAAAACCTGTCAAGTAGTAATCAACCCATTGCTTCTACCCTACCAATTCCTGTGCACCTTTCAGATGCTGGAACAAATCCATCTGAGAGTTAACCAAGCAAAACAAAATGTTTTATGTGCCACATCTGTGTCCTAATCGTGTTCAACAAGTGGATACACAGCTCCCCTTACTTGTGGGCTGAATGGCTCACAAGGATACATTAATTTTCCACTCACTTATTCTCCTTCCATTTATTTTATCATGTGAACACAAAAAGAACCTCAGATAGCACTGAAGAACTCCAGCATCAGGCCATCCCAATGGCTCTTGTGAGGAGATATTACATTGTTTGCCATATGGAATTCACTATGCATATTCACTATGCAGCATAACAGTTTGAAAAGAAAACTAAACAAAACCATAAAAAACCCCACCATAATACCAACAAAAAAGAAGAGTACTTCTTTTATGACCTTCCTTCCTGAACATTTTGAATATATTTGTTTTTTGAATGGGATGTTTTCGTGTTATGAGCACTATGGTTCATTATAGTTTCCATGATCCCCACCCCATAATTAACCTCGGTTTCATTTCCACTAGGCATGATTGATCATTGTTTTTAATAAAGCAGCCTGTTGTTATTCAGGCTAATATAAAAGCTACCTTAGTAACTGAAAAACCCTAATGTCTCTACATAAAACTTTTCCATCACATTTATGTCATTTGTTTCAAACATGGTTTCAGAATTTGTCCTTGTCAGTCTACAAAACGAGATAAGGATCATTTCAGCTAATGTAACAAGGCACTTGAGAAGATAAAAACAGAGCCTGACAACAGTAAATGCACAGAGAAGCACAAAGTAAGTTCTTCTAAACATTTTTTATCACCATTATTGTCTACTTAGACTTTAAAAAAAAAGGATCTAGCCCTTTGGTTTGTATTTTTTTTTCTATTCTGAACCAAAGAAATACATTCAGAAGAACATATACATATTTATTTATACATGAAAAATTTCAAAACAGCTTAACAGGAAAAGTAATAATTAAAAAACACAACACATTTAAAAATATAATGTATCTGCTCTGAACTTGGCTTTGAATTCCTATTTTCTAGTGATTCAATGCAGCTGATTCTCTAAGTTCTTCAACTTAAATTCACTACCACAAGTACACCACTTGATATCACTGGGACCAATCAATGGCAAATTCAGTCACAGCAATTTCGTGGAGAATGAAGTTATCTGCAACATTACACTGTTATGCTACAAGTGGTAAGTTTCTTGCTGATGGAAATGGCCACTTCACTAGCACTTACATAGAATGGGAGTGCTGAGACTCATTTGCATGTACTAAAAGATGGCAAAGCAGTCAGTGGTTTTTGACCTGCTTAGGTTTGTAAAGTTTTTTTATATTTAAGCATAAAGTTAAGCTGAGCAATTTGTCACACATTCTGAAATACCAAAACATCAGCATTATGCTCCAACTACTCCTTTTCTGCTCAAATTACTATATTTAAAAGAGCAGTTCCCTGTTCTAAGATGTAGATTAGAATAATTTCACAGTTTTCTATGATTCTTTGCAGCATTTACTCTTGAATAAGCAGAGGAGGCAACGTACAGAAGGACTTGGAAATGACTACATTACACCACTTTCACTGAGTAGAAGAGAAAGTAAATTCATCACATGGGGTCATCTGCCTAATTAGCACTACAGTTTTTCTGGGTTTATTCCATCTGGAGTACAGCAATTCCCGTTCTTCTCCTACTCTGCAGCATATTACCAATGTCTATATTATGTTGTCAGACATATGCAGGTGGCTGTCACTGGCATCAGTAGACACAAGCTTTCATCCAAAGGAAACACTGATTTTGATGAACAGCAAATGAACTACATTCTTTGTTCTTAATTTAGCAGACAGGTGTGGCTTTCATTAGCATTCAGTAAGACCTACCTTGTAAAATATAAGCAGAATAAATTTCATAAAAAGAACAGATACAAGCTTGTGCTTCATTTATGTGCTGGAACAAGCAGAAAAGCAAAGCAATCATGAGAACTGCTGCTTCCAGCTACAGTGAGATCCTCAGTTGATGTAAACTGCAGTAAGACCAGCTAAGCCAAAGCAATTATTTGCTCAATGCAGCAACAGAAGCTTACTGAAAATGTTAATATGACCATTTATAATGTCCTCTGAAGTTGGTTAATAGTACTTTCACTAAATATTCAAAGTACAATTAAAGGACTATGTTTCCTTTTGGTTTTTGGGGTTTTTTGGTTTTTTTTTTTTTGTATGTTACACTGACATTCACAAAAATTCAGATCTACCAGCATGGCTGAGAAAGAAAGGTAAGTCAAAATGAAAAAGTAGTAATTCAGAACTCACAGATCTGTAAGCACACAGCTGTAGGGTAGACAGGTGAGTTAGGGTAAATGACCTAGTAAAGACTGAAGTTACTACTGCCTTTTAGAAATCAATCTTTGATCTGAAAGCACTTTAACATTTTTAATTCCCCCTACCAAAAAAAGCTTCCTGTATATCTCAAATTACTGCATCACAGAGACACAGCCTGGACACAGAACACAGCCTGACACACAGAAAAATTTCATAAAAGCTCTCAACACTAGACCAGAATATGACTTGCCTATCTATTGCAGCTGCATAGGACAGGCACTGGACTACAGAAGAGCACTGCCCTCTGGGCAGAAGAGATTAAGCAGATTGTCAAGGTGGGAGGTACATTATAACAAAGACTTGGTAAAAGAATATTAATCTAGCTTTGGAACATTTGCCATTGTTAAGTGCTTGAGAGGAACTCAAATTTCCAATATGAATTTGCCCTGTAAAATCTAATCTGCAAAAAGCATACAAATTCCATCTCTTCACTTCCAAGGGTGGAGGATTGTGTTTCTTAACAGCAGAAGACCAGACTTCAGTGAGACTTCTGTATTGCAACTGCATCTGCACAGGGATTTGTAAATATGGGGTTTAAATATCGCTTAGGAAAAAACAGAAACAAGAACTTGCCCTTTCTGTGTGCTGTTCAAGTTATTTACTAAATCTCACTTAAGCTCTCATAGAGATAACACTCAAGACTTGCATGAACTGAAAATCTGACTAGTCTGCTTATATTTTGCATATCAAAAGTCAGTAGTTTCACTCAAATTTCATACATATCTACACACATACAGTATGGCATCACAACATGCTCAGATTATAGCAAGGGTGTGAAATCCATTGCATACAGCAACTTCATCACTGTGCAGATCCCAAGGATTATTTATGACTCAAGAGGCCAACAGCAGAAGGAGATAAAGTGGACTATTTAATCAGGTCAAAAGCAACAGATCTCATTCAATTACACGGATACACACAACCACCTTTTCCTCTCCCGACACCTTACCTATTCCTTTTAATCAAATAATATTCTGGGACAATACAGTAAGTTCATTTCATGATATATACACCAATCACATTTCATTCTTTAGAAATTAGAAAATTCATAAAGATTAGCCCAATAACTCAGCAGTTGCATTACAGAAGATGCTTCTATCCAGAATGCCTCAAAGCAAAACAGAACTCCACCAAACCACACCCTACACCCAACGTGCCCATCCAACTCTTGCTAGTCCCAGATATACTCAGAAGTCACGGGCAGATGCACTCCATTGCTATATCATTAATTAAAGAACATAAACTTTTGCTAATTCTTCACTAGGCCATGATGACAACGAAACCAGGATCCATCTCAATTTTCACACTGAAGTTCAGGGAATTTCTTGTCTTCACAACTGAAACATCAGTACTTTGTTATTGTTTTTTTTTAGTGTTTCCCTTCTCCTACAGGTAAATTTTGTGGTCAAAAAATGGTGATAGTAACATAGGTTCATGCTGTCATCATATTTCAAAAGCTCCCATACCTTCTTGGTGATTTCTCATGGGCATCTCCTTGCAGCACTGACTCCTTCACAGTATAGCCGACAAACTCCATTGCTATCATCTCACCCAGCTAACCCACTCTGTTGTAGCACTCATCTTCTTATTGGACACAGCTGTGACCTATTAAGGCAGGTGTGTTGCTAATATCTTTGGTGGTTAGTACAGCTGCAACTCCTCAGGTGTGAGACTACCTTCTGCACTATTTTCTTACATTCTATCCCTCCACAGGTTCAGATGAGAATGGACCATAATAAAGGCAAAGACCAAAGGATATAACCTTAAACTCTTCACTGTTCTTTTAGTATATCCAAAAAACATAATCTGATATTCCAGCCTTGGCTAGACTTGTCATTCTATTGCCAGAGTATAGTCCCCCAGCATCACGTTTGTCATGTAAATTTCCCCTCATACATCCACTATCCTTATTCTCCCTAACATTAGGCCCTGCAAGTTCTGCCTATCTCACCTCTAGTATACAAATATTTTAAATACAAAATGCAGCATATACCTGCTTTGTTATCTGCACTCCATTCTTAATAGCAGTTGCAAGAAAGTGTCTGTATGACACTGTCTGTATGAATCCAGATGGAAAGGGATGCATAGGATTTCCCCTCCCCATATCCACATATTATTCCCCATTTTCCTAAGGAAAATGAGGGAAGGAGGGAAGGCTATAATAACAGGGTATAGAATTAATACACAGTTAATACATTGTTCTTGGTACCATCACCACAAGCAAGCAGGCTTCTCACCGATTTGTAGAAAGAGTGAGGAAGATGATAAATTTACAGCAAATTCAACATTACAGGAACAAGGAATATGCTCTATTTTTTGTTAAGGCAGATGCTTTTTATTTCTGGACTGGAGGTTTTCTGCCTTCCTTTGAATTACCTGTTTTTTTTCCTCACCATTATTGCCCATGCCACTAAAAATGCAGAAGAAATCCATTCTGCAAAGCTCCCCCAACAAAATTTTTCTCAGGGAAGTCACTTGCTCCCCTCTCCTAAACACTCATGTCATTGATTTGGCCTCTTTCAAAATCTCTAGTAGATACCAACACAGTAATATATTTCTACTTTGCATTAACCATCTAGAAGAAAGAAAAAAAATAAATGTAAGATATTTAAAATTATCTATTCCTCTTATTTAACACTACTTCCTCTAGAACTACCACAGTAAAGAACCTCCCAACTAGGCTGGCAAGAGGGGAAAAAAAAAAAAACCAGCAAAAAGTGAAACAAGATAGAAAGGAAAAAATCTGATACAATGGAACACTCAGTAAAATTAACAACTGTGTAGTGTGAAGCGGGGCTAAAATACCAACATCTACCTTTAGAGGCTGGCCTAAACATAAAGAGTAAATATCCAAGTCCTTTCCTGTTTTGACTGCCATATACAGGAGCCATCCTTCTAATCAAACTTTCATTTGTTATCTTATTTATATTTAATGCAAAATAGGGAAACCAGACCTTGAATCCTATTCATCCAGCTGCTGGGATAATTGAGCAAAGACACTCAAGTGATGAACAGGAAGCAATGTCAATAGTTACATTTTGTCCTGTGCTATTTATGCAAGGCATAGATATTAGCAAAATGAGCATTTTTCTGTCCTCACTGGAGAAACAGAAGTGATGTGATGAGAAGTGAATGAGCAACTCATTAGGGTTCATAACATGCTTTAAACAGTGCTGCATCAAGCATTATGAACCATTCTTCATGTTCATTCAAAGTCCAAGAGAAGGTTTTAATATAAAACCAAAAAAACTATTAAAAATGGTTGTTCTTAGCCAGCACAGTCTCCACTAATGAATTTGTTGACAAAAGCTCTTATTGGTTTCATTGCTGTTAGTTCTATAGTCAAGTGAGCCAGCTGGACTCTGTTCTGACTCATGCAGCTTCATATCTAATTAAGTTTCATTTATGGAATCAAAGTCCTCCAGTGGTTATAACCTTGCTAGAGACAGAGGGTCATTAACTTGCAAAAAAAATTTTATGTCTATATGTGATAAACAAAAATACCTACTTTTACTGTCACTTTTCAAAGCAAAATATGCAATACTAGGTCATTCAACACAATGATTCTGGGATCTGAGTTATTCTTTAATAATTATATAGCTCTATGTAGCTCTTTCCCAGATACTTATTTTTGCACCACAGTTGGCCCTTGCTTTATACATTTACCTGCTGTTATTCTGATAATTGAAGAGTTAATGGAAACCATTAATGAAAGAGGTAAAGGTGCATTGATTTTCTGAAATACTGTGAAAAGGTCCTAGTTCTCAATTCAACAGAAATAAAAAGATAAAAATTTATATATATTTGTACTATAATCTGTGCAAATCAACTTTCACTTATGTTTCTGGAGTTGGTACTGGAAAGTCAGTTTTAAATTCTGATTGGAAACTTTTGTTGTCCATTTGTGATCACAAGTAAACTAATATACCCCTAATGAAAAAAGCCCCTTTTTTCCTCAAATAAGTGAGTGATAATCACAATAATAATACAACACTTAGGACATTTTAACTCACATTTCTGAATTTCTTAGCCAGGAGACAGAAAAATAATTGATAGCTAAATGTACACAATTTTCTGTAAAACTAAATTAGTTCTGATATCTCAAAGAAAAGAGGCAGGTGATAAGGAATGGTGAAAAGACAATGAGATCTCATTTTAAAATAAATTTTATCAAGTTATCCATAGTCTCTGGTGTGCTGCCACTTTCAATACTGCACTGGGAAAACTAAATGAAGGAAAAAAGCAGAGTTCTCAAGTTCCTAGAATTATCAGTTAAGGAAGATAAAAAAAGAGAAAAAATGAGAGAAGAAGAAAAAAATAAAATAAAACCAGGAAAAACAAGTTCACCGTGGCTTTAACTTAAAGCCTGTTCTATATTCTTTTGTCCACAAGATCATTAACTAGGTCAACTATCAAAGTTTTTGTTTAATAAATTTGGACAGTATTTAAAAAACTGCTAAGAGAAACTGCTACATTTCGATCCTTCCAAGGCCCTTGCTGATGAAGTTTTTGACAAATATTTCCCTTCTTTTCATTTCATCATCCTCAAAATTTAAGTGCCTACACTAAAACGCAACTGTTACAAAAATAAATTAATCGACAAGGAACTTCAGAGACCCAGAGCTCCAGATTCCTCCTGAAACATCTTGCTAGGTTATTTTACCATCCCTTCCTAACTAGGTGCCAAATTAAAAAAAAAAACAACAAACCACAAAACCCACAAAAAAATACAAAACCAAAAAAAAAACCCCAACACTATAGATATTGGAAGGAAATTTGATAAAGGATAGGTTTCTTTATTATTATTTTTTAATTCCTTCCAGAGTATTAGCTGAAGATCAAATATAATTTGTGGCAATAAGAGGACTTAATCTCAAAACCATATACTTTACATTTTATCAGCATAATCCTTTTATATCCCAGGCTATACATAGACATTAAAGTCATCTACTAATTAATCACAGATTAATGACAACACACATAGCTGAGCCAAAAGAACAGCCAATATAGTCACACATTCTTTATCACCTTCTCACAGTCAGTTCCAAGTAACACAGACTCTTGCTAAGATATGGAAAAGGTTCATATAAAAGCTGTATCCTATAACTGACAAATGAAAACACTATATCCAAATGTATTAATAATTTTGAAAGGCTTTGGATAAGTCATGGCATGGTATGTCTTCATGCAAGAAGTATGAACTGAATCCAGAATGTGGAGTACACCTGGCTTTAATGTATTTTTTTTTTAGATAATATTATTATCTCCATTACACATAATTTCCTCTGAAGGTAGCATGTCCCTCTTTGGTCTTCATAACT
The DNA here is from genome assembly GCF_051311805.1 of Agelaius phoeniceus. Classification (NCBI taxonomy): domain Eukaryota; kingdom Metazoa; phylum Chordata; class Aves; order Passeriformes; family Icteridae; genus Agelaius; species Agelaius phoeniceus. The sequence continues at coordinate 22,317,252 of NC_135270.1, forward strand.
TCCTACTGCTTGATGCAGACTAATTAGACCAAGTAACCACTTTAGTACTTCAAAAAAGCAGCTACATCTTATGGTTTAGTGATAAGAAATATCCAGAGGCACTAAAAATGTTCTTACAATTGCAACCAAGCTGTTTGTACGGGCGCCAATTTACCTTGCTTCTCTCATGTCTGAACAAGTCTCTCCTTTTTGTTTCATAGTCTCTCTCTTTTATTGCAGAGTCTTCCTTCTCTACAATGTAGGACATCAGGAAAATACCTTTTTTTAAAGTATATTTCAACTATTAGTACTGTTAGCAGCTTACCTTTTTTTTTAAAATGCAATGTTGAACAAACCTTGTCTTAAAGCATATACTATGACAGCAAAAATCAGAAAGCATACCACAGTACAGGTATTAGGGTGATAAATCCATATACTGGGAAATGTTAGAAATAGATTAGCTACAGAAAGGAAAGATGATCTAACCAGAGATAGGGACTACAAAGATCTGTATTTAATGGCAGAGCTGCTTTGAAGATAATTTAGCCATGAACTGACACAGTTTGAACTTTGAGAAATTGCTTTAAAGATAGAATCGCTGATACCAAGAATAATCCAGAAATACTCTCGATACACAGGGCTCTCAGGAGAGGGCTGTGTTGAGCCCAGGCTGCTGCAAGAGATGCATGAGCTCTTTCTAAGCATCCAGGAACCAAGGGGCTGAAGATGCCAACAGCTGCAACTTGGGAATTTGGCTTGGCTCGATGAGAAGCTACAAGTACAGAGGATCCTGCATTTGGCAAGGGACCTGGGCTTTATCACCAGCAGAACACACAAAGCTCTGGTGTGTGTGTGTTTCAAGAGACCTGTAAGCTAAGAAGAGGGAAGCATTGCTCAAGACACTGCCAGAACATGGTCCATCAAAAGCGCAGTCGTGCTGGGCAAGGCCAGGTTCTGAACTATCTCATTATGTGACTGTTATTGTCAGAAAACACTGGCACTCAGTTTTAATCTTTAGTCCAGTATAATAAAGTTTATTAACCAAGCAAACAAAGTAGCTGACAAGGTAAGGCTGAAGCAGTTCTTCTACATTTATTATAGATACAGTATTACCAGTAGTGAGCATATTTCAAGAAGGGACCAGCTGTTCCCTTCTTCTGAAACTTCCCAGAAATCGCAATCCTGTAGTGTTCAAAGTCAGGTTTTTCCCAGGCATTCTGCATTAGCACTGCTGTTGGGGATTCTGCATTCCAGAAACTATAGAATGAAAGAGTTTTTATTTCCTATCATTTGTATAGTAACAAGTCAGTTACCCATTTGACAGCAGAAGTGACCACCTAGATAACATAGTATGAGGTTACTGGTGAGAGAAGGGATGCTAAGGTGAGTTACTGACTAAGTCATCATACTTAAAAATCATTAGATAAGCTTTTTTTAGGAAGGTAATAGTATTTCCCTAATTAAGGCATCTTATTTCTGTTTGAGTCAACATTTCAAATGAGGAATCCCACAATACTCTGATCTATTTACACCACCAAGTAAGACAGAAGAATAAATAAGCAACATTGACATCTGTGTCACAAATGTAAACACTTCAAAAGACTCTTTCTGCCAGCACCAGCAGAGAACCATTGGTGCTTCTGAAGCAGAGAAACTTGTTGCACTCCAAGTAAAATCAAACTCAGCAAGACATAATTAATATTAAAATGCCTTGAGCACAAGCATAAGGCAACAAAAATAGCATAACCAGCAAGAACTGATAAGTATCGTGTGACATTGTTACATCATTAATTATATAGCCAACAGCCAGCATTTCTAACCAAGCTAAACATAAATATAATTAATTGCAAAGGGGCAAACAGAGGCTTATTATGGAGTTAGACAAATAAGGTAGAGTAAGACGTGCAAGTAGCAAAACCTGAAAGGTAACAAAAGGTATCAGACAAGAAAGACATTCTGCTGAACTATTTTAGATTTCCTATACACATAGGCAAGATGTTTAGTGAAGCTAGCCAATGAGACCGTAATCCCATTTTGGGAAGATAAATTTCTTTTTCTAGCCATTCCCACCGTGGCACTATGATATGTAAATTCTCAACACCAGAACAGTTTTAATACAGAAATGCCTGATAAAGTGTGAACTTCCTCATAAAGAATCACAGCATCAAAAAGCATCAAACTGAATGGAAAAGAAGCAAGCAAAGAGAGTTAAGAAATCACTTACTCTGGACTGAAAAACATTGATCTTTATTTGTGCCTCCAAATGATCCAGCATAAAGGAAAAATACACACTCTATTGCCTTACAGGTATTAAAGTCCATGATCAGGCTGTGACAGATCCAGATTCAAAGTGCTGCTTTGTCTCAATCAGACCAGAGATTGCCTGGATTCTCTTAAATATCCCAAGCCAATAAACTACTCAATAGACTATGGAAACACATACTTTGTATCCCTCTCAAAGTGGTTGAGAAAGTAGTTTAAAAAAAAAAAAAAAACAGAAGCAAGCAAAAAAAACCCCTCCATCAAAACTCTTTACTTAAAAAGTTTTATAGAAAAACTGCATGCAATTGCTAAATGAAAGTATTAGAAAAAGGTAACTGATTCATAGTGTTTACTTAGTGCAAAAGGAGAGAAGAACAAGATTCAGGCCACTTACAATCTGAGTTTTCTTAAACTGAAGCTTTTCTTATCCAAAGCCTGTGCAGCATATTTAGTGTGCTTGATACTTAGTGATATTCTATAAATAGTTTTATGCTGAGAGATAATTAGGTAGACAGTTTACTCTGATTTTTTTTAAATTTAGGAGTACTTAGAATTTAACAATCTCCCATGACAACTGCACAAATTAACTGTGACAAGCCCTTTCTCTTCCTCTACATATACAATAAATTTCCAATTAGTCCAAAAGAGAATCAGTATTGAAAAGGACTAAAGTGAGAAGTAGTACCAAAAGTGGAAAAAGTTTTCTTATCAAGGATGAAACTGTACTGAAATGTGGGAAAAAAATCTTTTCTTTTTTTCCTTTGCTATGAACTAAATTTTATGACCTGGCCTAAACCTGCTGAGGAATAGGACTTGACAAAACACATGAAGCAGATTATCAAACCACCTCTCACTCCAGTGAGAGAAATTGGCCTGAATCCCAGCACAAGGATAACTAAGGCAGTGAAGCTGCATCCATCTACAACTCTAACTTATGACTTGTAGATGGATGCAGCTTACTTACAATAAACAGACTGAAACACCAAGGGGTTGGTTTTCTCCTATGAATTTTGCAAGGACAAGGCACTTTGGGGATCTTTTTTAGAGTATATTTTTCCAAGGAAAAAACATCACACAGTGAACTTATCAAGCCACTGGGGCTGCCAACATCCATGCTCATCTCATCAGGTATAGTTTGGAGAGAAACCAATAAGCAGACATTGGTGAAGAAAACCCTTGTGCGCTTCAATGAATATTCATTACATCCTCTAATTTATTATCATGTTTACAGCCAAAACTGCAGAGCAAATTACATTCTACATAAGGTCCCGAGGGGGTTTTCATTTCCACAGCTTGGACTGGCACCAAAATAAAGCACATTAGAGAGAAATTGCAAAGAGAGCCATTAATATTTAATGGACTACTAACAGCAGTGCTCCTCACGACAAAGTCACAGGGCAGAGGAGGGAAGGATCATTCAGAACTTTGCTCCACAAAATTCTTCTCATTAAGCAAACTGAATTCAAACAGACGGCTTTCTAAACAAAAGCAAACAAACAAGACAAGAAATTCCCTCCACCATCAATAACAAAAAAAAACCTAAAACCCCCCACAAAAAAAATGAAAGAACAACCACTCAATATTAAGTGGAATTAAACAGCAAAAATTGGACCCAAGAGATAACAGACAGCACAAAGGAGAAATAAGCTTATTCCAGGAGCAGAGCAAAATTTTAAATGCACAGACAGGAAGCATCATATGGAGAAAACCCAAAATAATCAGTGGCTGGGAAATGTAAACAAGTCATAAACATGACAACGCTGAAATTTCCATTTCCTAGCACAGAAAAAGCTTCAAGCTGCCTGTCCAAGAGAATGGAATTAAAACACAGGGGAAAACAAGTGTCCGGCAGCCAGCAGAACTTTTACAGCATTAGCACAGATGGTATAAACTTGAAACATCTCTCTAGCAATTCAAACAGGATGGCTGCAGCAGCACAGTCACTGCAGATGGCATGACTGATAAGGATACTCACACTGGTCTAGATTCATTTTCAGAACTGAAAGCAGATACAGTAAGGTCACTTAATCGAGCTGTTTGTTCTCTTATGCTCCTCGAAGTCAATGAGGAAATCCCAGCTATCGCTCCTCTAACACCTGGTAAAGCAATAGTCATGTGAATACAGCTTCTCTTTCTGATTCCAACTACAGCTCTAATGTGGCCTCAGAACACTGTCCAATAACTACTGTTCATCACCTACTGGACAACCTCCCTTTCCACAGAAAAATTCTTTGGTTATGTCCCTATTCCATTACTCCCGCACTGGGTATTTTAAAAAACCTTGATCCTTCTGACTGCCTGACCCTGCAAAAAATAGAATCAGGCATGCTTTTTTCATACCTGCTTAATTCAATCTTCCAATTATTCTATTCAAATTACTTTCGAGATATCATTACCAGTTTTCATCAACAGTTCCTTATCTCTTTCCATCTACTTTTTACCTTTCTGTGGAAAGAATGAGACTGGGAACAGCACAAAACATTCTAAATTGAGTCAGTCTGAATAGCAACTAAGTGAAAAATATCTTCTAGGCACAGATCAGAATTCACATCATGTTTCTTAGATGGTCAACATTTTCTCTAGGATGCAGTTTTCCAGACTATATTTGGTTTAGCTACCAACTGCTACAGCTGCCAGGGGAACTAACAAAGAGAGCTACAAAATAAAGACACAGAGGTCAACACCAATTAAGCAATCTCAGTCCTTGTCGTTTTTGTCATAACTTTTTCTGATCACACAATAAAACAATAACATGTATGGAAGAGCATTAACTGTGTGGGCATTTGTTACATTAACCTTTTCATTGAAGGTTCCAAAGCTTTGTTATGCTATTTTGTGCTTAAAGTGTTCTTCCAGAAGGAATATAATCTCATAAATGTATTTAAATTCTGATCTATGTTGGGTGAAAATAACAGAAAAAAATCCCAAAACACTGTTCAAGTTTTTTAGTCACATTACAGAAGTGTGTTTTATACTTAAAGACAATTCCTCTTAAAAGAAAACAATATAAATAGCAAAATAAAGGTTGTAAAATCACTTGAAGTAATTCAGTTTTAGATTTAGAAAATACACCAGGTGGAGTCAAGAGTAAAAGTCCTCTCAACTTTCATCACTGAGGTACTAACAGAGACAACTTCACCAGGTCCCCAAAATTCTGGCTTTCAATTTCTATATTTCAGTGGCCTTGCATTGAATCCTACCCTTTATTATCAACTTTGGAGCCATAAGGGCATTTACTGAAGCTACTTTTATAGCAATTTCTCAGTTGAACCAGTCCTTTTTCACCCAAGCCCCAGAAGTCAGACTGTTTCTCTGGCCAGAGGAACTAAGAGACTAGAGTATGAAGAGCTGCTAACTCAAGCGGCAACAAGAAAAAACCTGGTTTAAAATACTAAGAAAGTTGTTTTTCTTCAGAAGAGCTGGGGCAAATGAGCAATTTTGCCAAGCAGGATTGCTTTAACATTAACAGACAAGAGGTGACAGATAAAAGCAGTTCATCCCTAGGCAGAGGAGATTAAACTTCCCAAGTTTCCTGGGGTTTGTAGACAACAGGCAGCAGAGCTCTTTCCAAGTTTCTGTTTCCAAGTCAAAAAACTTCCTTGCTCCAGAATTTAAAAGCACATGGTATATATAAAAGGTACAGGAGACTAACCTGCAATTCCCCAAAATCATGAGCTAGAGAACTGGTGCACACCTGAGATATTCTCCTGGAAAGAAACAGGTGGCAGTGGACAGACAGCAGCCAGCATGGAAATCCACATTCAACTTGTGCTTCCCATACCCAGCCAAAAAATATGAATAGCACAGGAAAGTGAGGAAATTCAAGGCAGTGGATTAGACCATTCATCTTCAACCTTGTAATTATCTTTCCTTCTGAACAATAATTTTTTGAAAGGGGAAAGAACTAGTGAACAAGTACACCCAGCTCCTCAGACAGCCTCACATAAATGAGATGCAAGTAACTAAATCTTGGGGAATGATCTTTGTGTAAATACAAAGTTGTGATGAAGATAAGCTGGTCTCCATAGAAGAGATATCAGATCTTATTGGATCTGATTAGAACTGAGTTTTAGAGCAAGTTATGAGGAAGTTACAATGACTTCTAGAAATAAACTGGTTTCCCATTAAAATACTAGTATGTCAAATTATCAGATAACACATAAGGAGTAAGTTTATATATAGAAATATAACCCTTCAAAATGACAATATCATTTGCTGTTCACTTTAGATAGATATAGCACACACAAGGAATGTTTGCATATAAGGCATTGTACTTGGACAAACTACAAATTCTCCCTTGGGAGAGCTACACAAATCTAGGTCAAGGTTAAGAGTTGGAAAAGTATTTGAAAACAGATAGAGAAGAGAGGTCTTTTCTAGCTCTACATTTCACTGTGATTGAAAACAGTCTGATGTAGCCTGACTGGTGATACACTGAGTAGAATTTGATATTGAATCACAGATAGCTGTACAGGGAAGGCTCATGGTGTTCAACCCCAGCTGAGTACGTGTGGAGGACAAACTGTGATTAATGGCCAAAGTCAAAGCTGACAACAGCTATTACAGAGTGGATTACACAGCAACCTAACGTAATATCGCCAGACATCACCCTCAATCAAGCCTCTCTCCTGAACAAAGTAATCAACACTAATCCCATTGCCATGCTATTATATCAGTAGACTCATAAGCTTTCCATTCCCCTATACCATTTAAAGGTCCAAAGATGATGGCTCCTGGCCATTTGGAGCACCAAAAGTTCAGACTTGACTGAACATTGCTAAAGGTTCTAAAGATTCATTCTCCTGGAAAAATCTAAGCTAACAATATATCTCTCAACACCTACAGCTGAGAAACCATGTACGTATCAGCAATGGATACCCTGAGCTAGCACATCCTTGTGCATCAATGTGACAACTGCATTATAAACACTATTTTTTATATCACATATGCTTAAGCAAGCAAAATGATTACAGACCACAGCCACATCACTCAATTGGCTAAATCTAAAGGAGAATTAAAGCAAACAGGCTTTGGCAAAAAGATTTTATTCTGAACTCCCAAATGGAAGTTTTATTATTTTGTCTGGTCATATGCCAAAACATGACACAAAATATACGTTAAATACACGGAAAATGTTCTGTAGTTAATATGGCTTAATGAGAGCTTTAATCAAGTGTACCCAGTTTCCAAATGCAAAACATCTATAGTTCACAGACTTGTTTTGCTGATTTTTTTCTCTTTTGATTTGTTTTTAACCATAAGATTACCATTTGAATTATATTTAAGCCCACTACAGAAGCAGCATTTACTAAGATCAAAATCTTTTCCTTGTTTTTCTTCAATTGTCTAGGCCACAACTAGGAGTAAATAGACTTAGAACCTGGAATTCTCTAATTTTTTTCCAGCTTTTTACATTTGTTTTGGCTTTTTAAGTCACCCAGTGAAAATAAGAAAATTAAATTTAGAATTATTTTTGTGTTGTATTTTAGAAAGGAAAGGGGGCAGGTTAATACCAAACAGTTGATAGGTCTCATACATCTATGCTCATATCTTTACAAAACCAATTGCAAGACACCAGTTGGCCTGCATATAAAGATCAACTTAGAGTAATTTAACTTTATAGGTTAGACAACTAAATTTTCCAACATACTTTAGCTAATCCATTTAAGGCAATATCTACTGCCATAAATATGATTCACCATACTCTAGATGTGTAAAAGATGTAAATAGTCTAAATTATTTGAGAGAAGTAATCTTTTCCTTTCCTCTACGGGTATAGGAGAAGAGATAGAACTACAGTTTAGGCCAGATGCTAAATGCTGTACTAGACATATTAAATGGCACAAATCCCACCCTGCACAGTAATGCTTTCAGTACTGATAGTCAACTTCAGTCTTCAGACCTTCTGCACCACAACCACCATGTCATAGATGTGTAATATTGTCCACAGGGTTCAAGTAGTTCAGTCACATAAGCAAGGTACAGTGAGTTGGAAATGAACCTAACTGAACTAAACAGCTTAACTGAAACTTACTTCAAACATTTATCCCTAACTACGTTAAGGAATAGAGTGAGAGGCATTAACACATTCTCTGCTATAAGTACGTTAGAAAAACCGTTGTGATGCAGTACCAGCTGTGCTGAACATGCACTTAAATCAGTTCTTTACAGTGCAGTTACTCCATAACATCATCACAAGGCAAAGCACCTCTTTGTCACAGCAATTTATCAGTCTCCAGCAGACCCCTCCTTCCCAAGACAGCAAAGCCCAGAGCCCAAACTGCTGCCAAGTGCACAAGCACCTGCCTCAGCTGGGCTCTCCAAGGCAGGCTCAGCCCTCGTTCAGGCTGAGCGTCAGTCTGCCAAATGGATCCTGACATCTTGCCAGAGGGGAGGGCTCCTACATGCTCACTTACATGCCATCTTTTCTCCCACATCTGCAAAACCTGCAGCTAGCCAAATGTATCCAGCTGCTCCTACCCTTACTCCTCTCACCAGCACTCGAGCACCTAGAGGGCACCAACTATGTCTGAACACATTTAATCAGAGCAAACTCAGTTCAAGTTGCTGCAAACAGAAAGGCATTCAAAACTCATTGACTCCCAACAGTAATTGGATCATCATTATCAAATAGGAAAAGAGCTAGGAGTTGCAGGAATCTGCTACCCATATTGCCATGCTACCTCCTCTCCTAGGAGGAAAAATCTTTGGGACTTTTATACCACCTCTACCACTATTTTTAGCACCTACAATAGCTGAATATCCTTAAAACCCTAATAAAGGATAGATATCCTTCTAACACAATCCTGCCAGTATGCTGTAAGCTATCCAAAACTAGGTTCCTCTTGTTAGCTTCCCTTAATTTATTACAAGGCAGATTCTGCTGGTTTGAGACCTTTACAGTTCAGGGTTTCCTAGCCATTCACTATGTTTCCCAGAACACATAAGTGTTCCATAAGCACTCCCATATTCGCACCAACAGTACAACACAGGAAAAAAGTAGAATTATTGTTCCATAGATGAAGAGGCATGAGTATGGTAAAGAGCTGCTCTTCCAATTCATGATATTGATAATATTCACAGTTTTAAATCTTTAAAGTTTTAACAATTAATGGCAGGACACAGAGTAGTGTTTTGCACTGCAAACATTTAGTTTATTCAGATGATGAGGAATGTTGAACCACTCTCACTCCCCATGTCACAAGACAGTGAGTTTGTTGCTGACGTGTGGTTAGGATGGAGATTACCACAGCAGCACTCCAGTTGTTTTCTCTGCCTTCAGCACTCCAGAAAGGAACTTCTATAAATTTACATGGATTAGGCCAAAAGACTTGCTTGGACAGATTTTCTTCAGCTGTCAAGCATGGATGAGTATAAATATTTATGAGGGCAGAAAAGCATATCAAAACCTAGTGGAGCTGTAAGACAAGCTTAAACAATGCTATTTACAACCCATTAACATAGGTTGTGCTGTCTTTCTCAACCCAGTAGGTACAAAAACCTGCAAGTGCTGGTATAATTTCACTGGGGTGCATCAAAAGCATCAGAGAAAGTTAATAATATTACATAAGAATGCACATCCTTACTGGAAGGTTTAAAATATGTGCAAGTAGAGACATTGTCCCAAGGCATTTCATTTTGTTTCAGTAGAGTTGAAAATGATGCTGCAACTATTCTTATGTTCCTTATATAAAGATCTACCAGCTGGTGTTGAAAGTCATACAAAAGCTGTGGGTAACAAGAACTGTGTTTGAGAAGATTTTTGTTATTTTATGGTGTCCTGAATACCTTGCTAAGGAATACATTGTGAGCATTCTGGTTTTCCTCTGGAAATTTCCCAGACTTGGCAAAATATTTAAACAGCAACATAAACAGGTTTCACCCATGCTCTAAATATGAACCATTTCAAAAAGAAAGTCTGAATATATTTAGGGCACACAAGTATTGACTATTCCAAGTAAGTATTTTTAAAATCACACATAGGTACTATATGAGAAACTTTAAGGTAAAAGGATCAAGTCATTTAAGATTTTAATTTGACCATACACTATCTAAATTAAAAGGGAATATCAGAGATGATTAAGAGGCCTTCCTAGTAATTGAAAGGAGCAAGCAAACAGATTCAGATCAAATTAATTTTTTCTCAATGTGAGATGAAACCTAGTTAAACCTTTAAAAATTTTAAGATCCTCCTGTGTTTCTAAGGGTTTAAAAACATCATGTTGTTTCATATAAAAAAAGAGCACTCATGTATGTTTGAGACCACTGGACCAACATCTTCACAACAGTCTTAAGTGTATTTGCTTTCCAGTTTAAAAAATAGAGCAAACATGATAAGATAATGTGCTGCTGTTGAACAACGCTTTTAATACAGAAAAGTTTTGGCTTGTTTTGTAAATAGTAAATACTTTAAAACAACAAAACTGTTCACATCATCCAATTTCAGTGTTCCCTCACCCCCATCAGTACAATAAATTTTGGTATCACAATAAAGCCACATTGTTCAACCCTGAAGAATTTTGGGAAACAGGCCTTGCATGAAAAATACTTTACACAGTATGTTACACTAACTTCACCAGCTCCAGCTTAGCTTTCAAAAATGTATGGAAAATAGAATACAGTGCTGTGGCTGCTGAAGTCAGAGTATTCTTTAAAAAAAATATTATTCCATTTGATTTCCTCACCCTAAATGTTTTTGATTCTCCAGCAGTCTCACTTCTATGGGATTACTACAGAGATGCAGAGTAGCTGCTTCCTTAACCTTCCTAGCTCAGCTGGTTTCATGACTTTTTTTGGATGCTGATACCCTGACAAAATACAACAACCACCAGAGATTATCCACCTGAAAATTATAAGTAAACTCAGCTCCCATTTTCATTCAAAACCCAGCTCTTATTTTCACACAAATATTAGAAGCAGATGGGCTTGGGGGATTATTCTCCCCATTGACCAAAGCATTAGAAAGGATACCAGAAAAAAAATGCTATCTCAAAATCACCTAAGTAAGCTAGGCTGACATTAAGGTTCTCTGCTATGATTTAATAGCACTGTATCAACATTAGAAATATTCAAAACACATATTTGAAGTGGGAAATCAATTGCCAGAGTTTTTCTCTCAAAGTTGTAGCCATATATCTAATTAAGAAGGAAGTAGTCAATTAAAATCACACAAAAGAGACACAGAAAAATAACAGAGAAAGTGTTGTGAGACAAAAGGAACCATGAATGGCAATTCAGCAATGAGGAATTAACAGTAAAAATAAAATAGAAATGAAAATCAGATCTTTGCCACTTAAAAAAAAAAGTATATCCAAAGTATTACACAGCTTTGGAAAAAACACCTTCCATCAACACATTACAAAACCAGATATATAGTCATCATTAGGTCAAGCACTCAAGTCAGACAGAGACACTATTAAGATTTTCTGTTCAGATCTAACTCACCCCTAGTGATCATTGTGTTTTTGCTGCAGCAGTCAGTAACCCATGGCTTTTGTGCCAAAAGCTATGGTTGTGCTGGCAAATAGTTCTGCCAAGTTGAGGAGCTACAGCCCAGCAGGAGCAACTCAGCACTCAAATGGCACACGTGCCAGCAATGCACTTCTGACTGTCCCCAGACTGAGTCCAGCAGCCAAGCACTAATTCAGTGCTGGAACACTGGAGATGACCTTGCCTCAAACAGGCTCATCTAAAAGTCACGTTTTGGGCTCCATGACCAACTTATGAGATAAGCCAAAGCAAGGCAAGCACAAACACTGGGGCACCAATACCAAAACCACAGTCCTGATGTAAAGCAGCTCACCAGTGTAAACCTATCCCTTGCAGACAACATGAGTGCAGCTTCTGACTGACATCTGGCCAGTTTATGTAGGGCTAGAAGTCAGAGCATCGCAAAAGGGATGATTTCCAGAGCAAACGGCTTCCATATGCAAGTTACTGGCAGTATCTCAGATTCCTCATCCACCGGAATATCAAATTATACAGGTATGGTCTGCTTCAGGAATAAATTACTAAATAAATCTGACTTAGCAGTGCTAATACATGTAGTGGCCACCTGCACTGTGCAACTCCCTTTAAAAGCTTAGTTTTCACTGTCCCAGCCCCCCCCCGCCCCGGCAAAAAGAAGTCTCATCAAATCAACAATATGACCAGGAAACATTTATTATGTAAATATTTTTTCACCATAAAGCTACATCCAAATTTTCTATTCTGGACTTCTTAATTACAGACCTTAAACTCCATTATTCCATTCTCCAGAAGACATCTGTACTACTCAGTGCACGCAGTCCTATGGCTCATTGGTGGATGTCACAGATTACACCCAAATTTTTCATTGGTCACATCTCACAGAAGATGGAATTTAACATTTATAGAGTGCTGACCTTCAGAGTTACTACAGCCACCAACACCACTTCTGATTTTTATAGCCACAAAGCCTCTTTCTCTCCCCTTCCTCATACTTCCTCCACTGGTTCTTATTGTTTACCATTTAGAAGGCAGTACCTATCCATGTGCCACAAGGCTGTTGAAATTCAAAATACAATGGAAGAGGATCAATGAAAGGCTATTCAAAATCATCCAAAAGAAGGAACAATATTCTTAACATTTCTGTTACTGTGTTTAAGGAGTCAAATGAAAAGTTATCTAGGTCAAAGAAAAATATTATATTGAAGAGGCAAAAGAAAAACTGGAGAAGTATATGAGCAATAACTTAGGTAACTGAATCTGAATTTGTTTTCTCTGATTGCCTAGAACCTGATGTTATTTACAGAAACCAGGAACAAAGCAGTTGCGATGAAATGACTACAATAATGCCTGGCAATAATGATATTAAATCCATGTTGTTCTAATTATTCACAGTGTGTAATTTGGTTCTGTCCTCAGTCTTGCTGTCTAAAAGCAGCTGGGCTTCCCTCCTTCCAGCAGCGCAGAGCATGAAGACAGAAGTCCCCTTTCATTTCTCTTTGTCATTCACTAGGTCACTGAACAGGAGGATACCTTTGGGCACAATGGGAGAAGTTACAAGGCAAATACTTTTCCTCTCTGAGCCTAAAAAACTATTTTGATGCATTACCTGCAGCATTGTGCCACAATGAGCATCCAGCAACAGACAGGAAAAGCTCAGCAAGAAAAGACAGCTTAACTAGTGAATGGAGAAGACTGAAGCCACCAAGGCAAGCAAACTGACATTTTAAGGATTTAATAAAATATTCTGTGACAGAGCACTCTTACAGATTCAAACAAAACACAAAAAACCCTTACAGAATGTCAGGATGCCTGTCTCTAATAACTCCCAAGTTTTGGGCAAAGCTTCCCCTCCCAGAAACATATAAATGGTTATACACTTTGTAGTTAGATTTCTTGTGCATAATATGTTATATTTCCATCAATACTTGAGTTTTTCTTTGGTTTGAATTCACTTGTACATCTATGCAGTCATTTTAATTTTAAAAATTCTATTAACTAGTACCTTTGATTTCTCTTACCTTCTATATTCAATTAATACTGGTGGTGACCAACTGAAAGACTAAAATGTAGAGACATGCAGACAGGGGAAGGAAGGTTGTGTGCTTCCCCTAGGGAAAAAAGCTTAAAAAAAAAAAATCACAATTAATTCTCTTTTAACAAGTTCATTGAGACAAAGTTGGAGCCTATTTTTTAAGTTCTAAGTGGCAGAAAAGGTCCAAGTAGCAGTGAGGAGAAAACAGAGCAATGAACTCCATGTTCCATTCTCCTCATAAAGAAAGACAACATGAGGCAGGGTCAGAGGAGACATGGACCCAAAATCCACATAAAAGAAACAAATGTTTGAGGAGTTGTAATGAAAATAGAAATAGAATTCAGAAAAGGATACAGGAAGGAGAAAAAATATCAGGGGAGGTGATTAAAAAAAAACTTCCAATGGAAATGGCTACTGTTGGCTCAAAAAATCCATGTTGTACTTAGCATGCTCTTGATGCTGCAAGAAATATGACTTTGACAAAAAACCCTCTATGGAGCTCCAATTAGCTATATTATAAATAAAAAGCAAATTGCTAAGAATAGTAAGGAAGGCTACAAGTCCATAAAGAGAGCTCCTTACTTCAACATATGGTGACATATTACAGCATAAATGGCCTCCCTCCCATTCTATAAGTAGACTTCATTTATTTTTACATTACAACTTCTCTCTAAAAATGTACACAACACTTTCCAATTCATACATTAGTTTGTATTACTTGCCCTCTTCACAAAAAAAAAAAACCCACAAAAATACAAAAGCACTATAGAAACTTTAAAAATAGAGGGAATTAGAGGTCTTGAACTGAGAGCCTCTATCTGGACTTGCATGTTTTCTGACTTCCAATAATTTAATTCTGAGGCTAACTCCTCCATTAATACAAATATTTGATATGAAATGCATTTTTTATGAGCTTCAGTATATATTCCCTACATCTGCCAACAATAAATCCATGGTTTATTACATAACTCCACAATTTTACTTGGTTCTGACAGAAGAACATTGGGGCCGAATACTTTCCCTAAACTAGCAAGTGTTAAGGTACATACCTTCAATATTTTAGGCATTATCACGAGGAAGTAAATGCAAAATATGAAGGACATATACACCCTTTCGTGCTGCCCAATCTAACAGTTTGTTCAAGATTATAGCACCTCTTGCAACAGTAAGGATTTATTTCTATTTCACTTTGATACAATTATTTAACTGGTTTGAGCATTCTGAAAGGATTGCCTTCAGCTTCCAGGCAGAGACCCACACAGGTGCTAAACTTCTTAGGCACTTTAAAAAGAGCAGTCAGTTTTTAATTCCTATAAAGCAGTGATAGCATTTCAAGAGACAAAATAATAAACATATCCTCCTCCTGTAAGCGTGACATGCTTAGTAAGTAATTGCATCTCCCTACTGACTACCTGAGAACCTTTCTTGCAAACTAACTTCAAGCATTACTCTACAAAAATATCTAGGAATCAAGGCCATAAATCAATTTGGTAGCCTACAAATCCAGTCTCATCCATTGTTATGTACATTGATCAGTTTCAGATCAGATATGGTGCTTTAGGAAAAGTATTGCAGATGAGGTGTCTTAGCAGCACACAAAAACATCTATCAACCCTCACACCATTAAGTTTAAATTTCTAGCACCTGAGCTTTATAAGCCTAATGATTTAATCAAACAAATTGAACAAGACTTGGAAGGATTACTGATGTCACTTCTCAGGCTGGATCCATCTTTCCTGAACAGCAACTGGAGCAGAAGTTGCCTGTGAGGGAGGTACCATTTAAGCACCCAGCACTAATATCTGTGGATATCATCTATAACAGCACTTGGTACTCATGGGAAATTTCAACTTCAGATGGCTATTGGAAATACAACACAGCAGAGAGGAAGCAACCCAGAAGATTCCCAGAGGATGCAGAAGACAACTTCCTAACACAACTGATAAGTGAGCCTTCAAGGGGAGGTGCCCTGCTAGATCTGTTAAAGGACACTGGTAGACAGAATCCCTTGGGAGTCAGTCCTGAAGGGCAAAGGAGCCCAGGAAAGCTGGATGTGCTTAAAAAAATAATAATTTAATGTTCAGGAGCAGGCTGTAGCTAGGTGTAGAAAGACAAGTTGTCAGGGAAGAGGACCAGCTTGGTTAAAAAGAGAATTTAAGACTAGAGATTAGGGAAACAAAAGAATCCATCACCTCTGGAAGGAAGGTCAGGTAAGCTTGGTAGGAGTAGGATGTCATAAGACCACTTCAAATTGCAGGTTCTGTAAAGTGTCACCTGCATCAGGTAGGTGCAGACATCTCCCATTACATGCAACCTCACAGTATCCCCAGTTAGAGAGTGCAATTGGGGCCTCTTAACTCTGAATGGGCAGGAAAGCTACTTCTCAGAGCCTGCTGGGTGTACATCATCATCCTGACACAAACATTGCAAATAGATTCCACTAAGAATTTTTCTGGCTATGGTCAAGGAGCAATTCAAATGTAATCCTATTCCTATGGATATACTTATACTTTTCTTTCAGGTAAGATACCAGGGTAATGCAAGGTAGCAGAATAAGCCCACAAGAGTTGTGACTTGATAATGGCTATTCCCTAATATGAATCTGCCAATTAAGTGATCATGAACATAGCTAAAGAGATTCACACTGGTTTTCATCAAAGTTGATGCTTTCAATAAAGCATGCCAGATAAATGGTTGTCCTGTAAGTTAAAAATTATGACTTTAGAGATCATCTCACCATAGGGTTCAGAGTTAAACCAATTATGATTTTGAAAAAGCACCTACAAAGAACACGCCATCACAGATGTGCCAGTGAATTTGGTGTTCCAGTTCCAAGAAGGTTAAAGAAACATTTTTGAAAAACTCCAATAACAATTGTCCTCTGTGATCATTGCTTCTGAAGCTCTAACAATGCCTTCATGTAAGTAATTTATGGACTTTAAACAAAAATAATTTATTAAGCATAAATACTATTTGCCTTCATCTGTGTTAATCTTGATGCTAATTTTTATTCATAAAATCATATGTAGAACATATGCATCTGCATCTACAATGAGCAAAAAAAATTCTAAAGTCTTAAGTGACTGTACATATCACTTTGTTTTCACAATGGTTAACACACATTGTTTGCTCATTGACGGACATGGCAAGTAGGTATCAGAAAATCATGTAATTTTGAGTCCAGAGAAAAGATCTAGACATAGGTAAAATGATGTCAAAAGTTGATAGGATTTACAGGCAGTTGTCTTTATAAATCATTCAGTGGAAAGACTATGCTTTTCTATCCCATTTAGGTCCAATAACAAAAAAATTGGGATAATCATGCACCTTTGGACAAATGCTTTTATGAATGACAAGTTATCTAGGTAACTTCACCAAGACTTTTAAAGTGTAAAAGTACAAGGAATTACCATCTTCATGGGAAAAACAAAAATAAATAAAATTTCATGACAGCTTACTGGAGCAGGGGAACAACAGTGAAATGATTAGCACCCAAATATACACTGGAAAGTTTAATTACTTTTCTCTAGCTATTGCCCATGATGTTGAAGTCTGAGAAGGGATATTCTGTAATCACACATTCAGCAGGACAATTAATTGGAAACACTAATTTGCTAGAGCACAACAGTTAACACTGAGTGTAATTTTGAACATCTGTAATTGTGCTAAACACCATCATAAATACTTCAGTCAACTAAAATACATTTTTACAATTAGCATGTGTCATGTTATATTGTGTTCATAACCAGAAACATTTTAATGTAGGCTTATGAACTATTGAGTTATGCAAATGTGCACCAATAATAAACAGCATAGCTTGTTTGCTTTTCTAGTGTTTTTTGCATTTTAAAGCTGCATTTTTCTAAGCATGTTATTAGGGAACTATACAGAATTTCTGGTTCCATCTTATTCCATCAGACCTCTTTTAGTATTTTGATATATTATGTTCTCTCTGAATTTCCCCATCCTGCCCAGACACGAATAAAAAAAGTTGAAAATACTTTCTAAATAGTCAGAGGTAAAAAAAAAAACTTGACAATTATTGCAGAAAAAATACTATAACAGGAAATAATTAAAAATGTTATAGGAACCCTGCAGAGAATTCCTTTCTCTCTATAGCAGTTTTGTTTTGCACTGCACATTTGTGTTTTTTCCCAGCTTAGGATTTTTCTTTGGTTGGAGCGTGTGTGTGAGTACTATTTCCATAGCACTGAAGTACAGACTGGTAAAATTCATGTATAAAAGCACCACAAATATACTGCCATTCTTCATCACAGGTGTATTATTTGACCAAAAAAAATATACAGCACCCATGAGTATCAAGAAGCAACTCCTGAAAACAAATTGATTTGCCCTTATAATGCTTGACATACAAATATCAACACATTCTAAATAAAAGAAAATTTTAACTTCACAAGATATTTCAGATTAATCTAGCCATTAGCATATCCCTACTAAGATTATCACATCATCTTTGCAATACTTCTTTGGGAAAGGAATACTCTCCCATGAGCTGAGAAAAAGAATTGGTGGAGGAGGGAGAATCAAAGTTATCAGATATTCTAATGAAAGCAACAGTCTTCTGGAAGATGTAATCCATTCTAATGACTTTTTCTAAAACTGTCTAGTGCTTTTCCTCTATGTAATTTGTGCCAATGAAAAACAAAGGAAGATTAAAACTTTTTCCTACCTAAAGATCTACTATCCTATTTAACCGTCTTAACAGAGAAGCCTATAATATTTTTTCTGTCCCAGTACTGAACTAGTTAAATCAGTCCCAGAGACCTTTCCAGGAAAACCTGTAGATATACCAGGTGAATTCAGAGGCTTGAGCTACTATTGCTTTTGCAGATCAGGTTCTGCAAAAAGAGAAGTGTTCAAGATTCAGAGTTTTCAACATTTGCAGGACAACTTAACTTTTTTTTTCAAAGACAAAGGAGGGGAAAAAAATCCCAAAGACAAATGAGAATATTTTATCTAAAAAATCCCAAGGATAGAAGAGCATGTGAGCATATGTAACAGCCACAGTGCCCTTAAGTGAAACAAACCCTGCCACTGGCAAAACAAGAAACCAACAAAACCTGCAACACATAAAAATCCCCCCTATATTCACTATCTGGCTCAAGGCTTACTGCTAACATTGTAAGAAAACAAGTGTTCTCACACTTCATATTCAAGAAAGTGTTAACAGATTTATACTGCTGACAAAGTCCATTTCAGTCATTTCAACACCTCTAATACACACAGGTAAAACTCAGTTACTCTGCACCCTGAAGACCACAGTCCTTAGCAAACGGCCAGTACACACTCTTGTTGTATGCTAAACTCATTATAGAGAATAATGGAGCACATTATTTCTTAAATTCTGTTGCCTCAGGCCACTCATATCATAAACCATAGGAGTTGTGTCACCAATGCCTGAAACAGAAATGAAGTAATAATTTATGCATATTTTAAGACATGGGAGCCCCTCTTTTCACTTTACCATCTTTTAAAGAGCCCTGCAGTTCTAAGATAACCTATTATGTTCCATAGTTCTGCAGGTTCTTAGGTATTGTATGTACAAGGCCATCCCTTTGAGGGTCATGGCACAACAGTTAAAGAGATATAGATGAGGCAAATAATACTAGACAAAAATTGTATATGTAATGTAAGCAATCATCACCATAACCACCGATGTCTAAGATGTGGCCTCACCTGATACAAGAGCAACAAAGACTCTTTAGATTAAATCACAGGTAGGCTGCAGATCTGAAGGCACCTTTCTTTAAGAAAGGTATCTTTCTACATGTGATGGTCAGCACCCAGCACACATTTAGAAGCACAGAAATTGGTATGGCACAGCTTTTTTTTATAGACCTATACTCAAAATAATAAAAAAAAATTCTTAATTTTCTCTAGTTCTCCAGTTTCAAGAAAAATTGACTTAGTCTCATTTATTCTGTTTGAGAAGAGCAGTGAGAGAGAGATGCAAGATATTTCTTTCTTACCCCATTTTCTCTATTTTCTTTTTATTGTTCTCAGGAAAATGTTCAGAGGGACAACATGAGATTTTTAAGCTATTTACGCATCAAGAGCAAATAAAACTAATTTTTCTGCAAGTGCTACTTGAAAAGACTATTTTTTCCACTCTCCTCATTAAATAAACATGTTATCCCTACTTGTCCAAAAGCAGAAATAAATAATAAAGACTGTGTCATCTAGATTTACTGAACTTCTCTTTATTTAGTAATAACTTAAGACTTCTTAAAAGCCCAGAGTTCTTGTTATCTTTATTCTTCCCTATTTAAAACATTGATCACAGTCCCCCACAAAAGTCTTGCTCATATGGTCCTTCAATCAATGGAAACTTTTCCACTAAGACCACAAAGAAATAAAGAGTTTCTTATTTCTTTCTACTGTTTTCTTCCTAGCCCTGCCCCCTCTGTTCTTCACCAAAATGAAGAAAAAGGCCAAAAAACCCACAAAACAACAAACCAAAAAATACTTTACATATGCTCTGCTAAACAGCAACATGTGTTTCTAGTATGTTCTCAACACTTTCTTCTTCAAAAACTATTGTTAAGTGTAATTTTTTAATCATTTTAACCATAACTGAGCACTAAGCAGATATTTTCAGTAATCCAGTAACAAAGACAACTGTGTGATTGAAAAGCAGAATTTAACTTAGGACCCATCAGTGGGGTTTGAGTATTTCAAACTGCTTTCTAGAGTGTGTTACCTTGCCCTTCACTGCACTGAATTAGCTTTATAACTTCACAAGTTCTTTAAAAGCCACTTTGAACTTAAAAAGACTCAAATAGAACAATTTCTCCATCCATCAGATCTTTGCCAATTCAGATTCCTTTTGTCACCCTAGGTCCTTCCATGTATATTCGTCATTCAGAATATTGCAATGAAATAACAAGAGTTTGGCTTTACTTTCTTGAGTTTTGTAAGTTCCTAATGAAAATTAAAGTCTTTGGGGTTTTTTTGGTTTTGGTTATTTTCTTTTTTTATTTTCCAATATTCAGGAGTGAGAGCAATAATGATATATCCATACATATCAATATATCCATATCAGCTTGTTGATCTAGGAGTATGATGTCCCACAGGGTACAAGAGGTCTCAGGTTCAAATCCTGGATGAGCCCAAGTTTAAGGCCTGTCAGCCTGACTTCAGTGCCAGGAAAAGTCACAGAACAGATCATCTGACATGCAGCACAGCTAGGGAGTAAGGCCCAGACAGCATGAGATTGGGAAAGACAGATCCTGCATCACTGACTTGATCTCCTATGACAATGCAACCCATTTCCCTATGAGGAAAAGGCTGTGGATAGTCTACCTGCACTTCAGTAAAGTGAAAGCTTCCCACACGACTCTCCTGGAGAAGCTGGCTTCTCGTGGTGTAGTGGTGTGTACTTTCCACTGGGTAAAAACTGGCTGGATGGCTGAGCCCAGAGCATGGTGGTGAATGTCCTTAAATTCAGCTGGTGGCTGGTCACAGGTGCTGTTCCCTGGGGTTCAGTACTGGGACCAGTCCTGCTTAATATCAGTAATGTGGGCAAAGGGATTGAAGTGCACCTTCTGTCAAGTTCACACACAACCCCAAGCTGGGTGGGAGTGCTGATCTGCTGTAGGGCAGGAAGGGTCTCCAGAGGGATCTGGACAGGCCAGATTGTTGGGATGAAGCAAGGGTACGAGGTTCAACAAGGCAGAGTGTTGGGTCACAACAACTCCATGCAGCACAACAGGCTGGGGAAGAGTGGCTGGGAAACTGCCCAGAAGAAAAGGACCTGGGGGTGCTGATCTACAACCAGCTGAACATGAGCCAGCATTTGGCCAGGTGGCAAAGGAGGCAAATAGCATCCTGGCCAACAATAATACAGCCAGCAGGACCAGGGCAGGGATTGTCCTACTGTACTCAGCACTGGTGAGGCTGCTTCTCAAGTGCTGTGTCCAGTTTTGGGCCCCTCATGACAAGAAGGACATTGAAGTGTTGGAGCACATCCAGAGAAGGGCAACAGAGGTGGTGAAGGGTCTGGAGAACAATTCCTGTGAGAAATGCATGAGGGAGCTAAGGGTGTTTAGCCTGGGGAAAAGAAGGTTCAGGGTAAAGCTTAGCACTTCTACAACTGCCTAAAAGGAATGTATAGCCAGGTGTGGCTTGCTTTCTTCCAGGTAACAAGTGAAAGGAGGAGAGGAAATGGCCTTGAGCTTTGCCGGGGGAGGTTCCAATGGAATATTAAGAAAAATTTATTCACTGAAAGGGTTATCAAATACCATAACAGGCTGGCCAAGGAAGCAGTTGACTCACCATCCCTGGAAGCATTCGAAGAGAACATGTGGCTGAGGCATTTGATGACATCATTAAGTGGTGAACACAGTGGTGCTGGGTTAATGGTTGAACTCAATGACCTTCGACTTCTTTTCAAAACCTAACTACTCTATGACTTCAGTAACATGCCTCATTACATTACATAATTCAGAGACAAGATTCTGCTAGCTCCTTTTCCTTGGTTTATGGAAAACTCAATCACAAACATTCCATTAGTTCTGATCAACGTACCTTCCATATCCATATGGAAGGTACCTTCCATATCCATATGTAATTGACTTCCCCTAATAAGCCTTTGTAGAAAACAGTGTTAGATTTTGGACTAAATTTTTTTTACACTCAGTTCTGTTTTCATTAGTGTATTGATTCTGATAGAAACATTATAATGAGCTTGCTAAAATATTTTCATAACACAAACCGTACCAGTTCATTTGGATCGGGTTCAATTAATACAATACCTTCTTTACATCCCCTAAAACTGTAGAAAAGGTGTTGGTGGTCAACAAATGCATCAGTGTTCTCTGAACAATAAAGAAACTGCTTTGTTCTTCTGTTCTACAATAGGAGACTTTAAAAAACTTTACTGACCTTAAGCACATAAATTCAGTTCTACACAGAAGTCACCTTTAATATTTAGGAATAGGGCAACATAGCAACCAAAAGAAAGATTAAGAGACAAAAAAAACAGAACTCTGAAATCTTTACAAAGGTAAGAACAGAACAGCCTGAAATTTTCTATAGCAACTTTAACCAGTACTTCCTACAAATTTTCAGCATACTGAAGGAATAGGCAGCAGTCTGATAAATCAACAACTTTGTTACATCCAGTTAGCATATATAATGTCATGAACTCATGCTATTTTGAGTTTTGTGTAGCTTTAACTTGATTGAAACTTCTGTGCACTTCAACTTTTCAATGCAATGAAACAAAATCCTGTGGAGTGAGCCAGCATCAAACCTACCTTAAGCTCACTTAGGTCTTGATCAGGAAACAGCCCTGCAAACACATGCTCATACATACACACATTTATAGTACTCAAGCGGGATTAAATTTACCATATAAAAAAGTAAATTTCACTGTCAGTGTCAGAAGGGAAACGGCAGAATTGAATCTCTTTATATTATTCTTGTGATGCCTAGAAGCAGGAAAAGAAAATTTCAATGTGTACTCTGACCTCCTGCAATTTCAGACAAAATTACATTTGAGCAGTGTTAGATAAACTTTGGTAGGCAATTCTGATTGTTGAAAAAAGGAAAACACAGAGGTACAGCCATCTCAACAAGAGGCCACTGGTGAGATTTGTAGCACAATGTTCAGGTTTGGGTCCTTATTTTGCCTAATTGAGGCCAGCAGCTTTTGCCTGCTAAATTACTTTGCAGGAATCAAAACTGGAACCTGCATCCCAAGCTCCCACAGCAATACCCTAATCCCACATGGACAGGGAAAAAAGGCACCAACACATTTCATGATTTTGCTTTTATTGTAAATTACTGTGTCTTAGATTTTTTTGTTGGTCAGCTCTATTCAACACCAGCTTTCAGTTATATACACAAAGACTTAGATTTGATTCTTTGTTAAGGTACATTACTGTATGTAGGGAGGTAACACACAGCATATGGGGGTGTGCACTGGAAAACGAATGTGAAAACTATAGTACATTGTAAATGAAAAAAATTGCCTTTAGGCCAACAAGCTATCCTTCAAAACAAAAAAACAGATAATTTATGCCTGCAGAGGTAGTGCAAGGCTCATATTTTAGCAGACAAAATGTCCCATAATAATATAGCTGAAACCCAACAGGAAGTATCTATTAATTATTTGTACACTCCAGTATTGTTTATTCAGCCAGAAAAAGTGGCATAAAACACTAATGCCATTTTCTCACTCAAGGTTTTTTCACTCGAATAATTGAGGAGCTCTACTGATCAGATTGAGCACTGAAAGACTGGGAGAACAGATGGCAGACATGCAGTGAATAATTTTTGCATCAAGCAAACCTTCACTGTTCAATACAATCTATGCAGAAGAACATGCTCTTTTTAAAGCATCCCACTGGGCAGGTAAGAGTGAAGGATCAGAGTCAATTAAACAAATGTGCTTTCTATTGGCATCCAAAAAGTTATGTCTACTCCATCACCAGCCATAAAGGCTGAGCTAAGTGTGTATTGCTGAATACAAAAGGCCCATTTCCATCTCTCAACTGGGTCAGACTAACACAGGTGAACAGCAACTGGAGCAAACGCACCACAATACACTATCTTTGACAAATCCTCATTTCCATGTGTTGATATCCTTAGAGGTGGAAAGGTTAAAGGAGGCCACACATCCTGCTCAAAAACAAGGCAAGTCTCTATTGCCAAATTAGGGAATGATGATTTTGCTCCAGTTCTTTACACAACTGAAGGTCTGCAAAATGCTACAGGATTCATATTAATCTCAGAAGTATTGTGTTTACATCAGCCTTCCTGAATTGTAAGAAATTACTTCAGTACTGAAGCTTAAGACTAAAAAGATCGTGTAAGATGACTATTGTTAATACTCCTCTTCCAAAATTTATCATTAAGTCTTTCTCCAAAACATCATTAAGACTTCAGCGGCATCAGTACTGCCCCTTTTAGCTGAAGAATAAACATTTAGAATAAGTTTTTTCTCAGCAATGAAATATTATCTGCTTTCACATGTGTAGCTGTTGGGGAGGAAAGGACTGATAAAATCTTGTCTCCGTATTTGCCTCTGTTTACTGCTTTTGGAAGTGTTTCGAAAAAGCCAACCATTCACAAATGTCTCATTTTGCTGATATTCCAACAGCATTTTCATAAAACAAAACCCTTGGAGCTCTCTAACTTGCTTTCCAAACTCTGTAAATGCAATGGGACCTTTCTACAAGGACACTGCTGCTATGACACAGCCTGTAGGAAACTGTTCAGCAGTTCGAATCCAGATTTGTCTCTATCATAAGATGTGAAGGTGGTTGTGAATTTTAGAAGCAACCAAGTGAGCCATTCTTGAATACTTTCCCGATTTTCAGCCACACTGCATTAAGGTTATAGGAAGCAGTGCACTAACAGCACAATCCATAATAAAGGTAACTCTAGATTTAAAAGCAACTACTGATGGAACACTCTCTCTCTGCCACATGTTAACCTGTTGACAGTTGTTCCAAGAATTTAACTCTGGAAACCATATTCTTGAAGTGAGAAGAAATAGATGTGTTGACTACAGCTCTGGATGACTAGAAAGCAATTTTCTTTCCTAAGGTAAGAAATTCACTTCATAATCACTCTGCTCTATGGAATGTCTGGCTGTTACAGTAGTACCCTGTGACTGGATGGAGTTTTTAAAAATAAACACACACACACACATAAATGCTCTAAGTCCTAGCAGTTTTGCTGTTTCAAAAATAATAACCCAAATCCCCCCATAAAACCCCATATACATATTTCTAAAACTTAAAATCAGTTAGGTCTTTTATCCACCATGCAACAGGAATAGAGTATTTTTCACAAAATCTATTTTACATCAATTTTACTTTCACTTGATGGTTTTGGTTGTGAAAGAATTAAATATCATACTACTGTTTGTGTTTCTCAAGGGAAGCAGTCCAAGATTGTACCTAACCACTGAGAAGCAGCACTAGAAGAAAACAACAAGCAACCAGTCTCATTTCCTAGACATACAAATTTACTATGACAAAGCCAAAGAAACATGTTTGAATGATTCTTAGAGATTTTTTTCTGCAAGACAAATGTCTCCATGCTATTGTTGCTCCAGTAAAACATGGGAGGAAAACAACAACAAAAAACGTATAACAACTCAGAAAAAAATATGCCAGACAGTGACAAATAACTGATTAATTTAAATTGGACAGCTCTGGATGTTGGCAGAAAGCTGAAAACATTTTTGTTTTTAAACACAGAACCAGTGGCAGCATGGTCTGAACACAAGTTTTAACTAACAGGCTTCTAGGCAGTGTCAGTCAGCATTCAGGTTTGTTGCACTGCTCACTTCCCTTGACCTCCAGTGTACTTATTTGATGTGCAAAAGAGAATCAAACAGAGCATTGCCAAAAGGGAAATTATGGTTGCCTGAGTTCTTAACCTATTGTAAGCACCTCTCTTTCAAAGCCAAGCTATGAATACATACACTGCACTTCTGCAGCACTGATAAAAGATTCCTGGTGCATCATGAAGATGAAAAATGATTCTCAGTCAAGAGGGAAATTGCCAGAGGTGTCAGAAGACATGTTGCAGTGACGCAAACAGTGACACAGACATTAATTTCAATAATTTGACAGTGAAACAGTGCATACCTGAGCTGCCTAATTCTTTACAATCTTCCTTTTTTCACAACAAGATTTGGTCATTTAAGTTCTTCAAAACCTGTTTTAAACTCCTCGCCCCACTTTTACTGCCCTCCCCCCCCAAAAAAAAAAAGCACATAGATATTTCATTTCAGCAAGGGGATTTTCATTAATTATACTAAAAGGAGTTATGATCTGGAAAGGTCATACCAGCCTTTCAGCATGCCCTCTCCCCCAGCTAAGTACTTCTCAGCTACAATTGATTACCTTGTCTTTTAGGTTTGCATCATTCCATCAAGAGCAGCATGTGCTGCATCAACAGCATTACTGATATTGTGATGAACCTTATATGGCCTCCCTTGCATGCTCACAGTGCTAAACTCTAATAGAGGTTGAAGCCTTTAGAGTGACACCCTAAAAAGGAAGACAGTACTGGGGAGATCTAGGACAAAAGTGGGTATTCCCATGACTCAATGATGTAGCATAACAGAGTACCCCTCAATGAGGGCTAATTGCTCTCTCACCACGTTTCTTTTATTATGGGCTTTTAAGTCCTTGTTGATGCAAGCTATGTTAAATCCATTAAAAAAAAATAAACCACAACCTAAGTTACTAATATGTAATAGCCAAGAGAGTTTCTTGGAAGTATCCTTTACTCATCTGCCTTAAAAGAAAGGATTCTCACATGAAAGATATTTGCACAATGATCTGTAAAGAAAGCCACATGTATGCTTTAGCATACATGCTTAACTCTTATTCAAGAATAGTGAGATCTCTCAAACAGCTGTAGCTATCCCAACACATATCCTATGTGTTTTATCCCCAACTACTAGAGACTGGTTCTTGTATAGGCTACTTGGATGTTATTATCTGTGACAACACCTCTCTACATGGTACCACACCAAAACCTCCCTGTTGTATATCTGCCCAAAACAGTAGCCCATTTGTCCATGACTGCTTCCCATATCAAACCTGCAGTAAACAGCTGACTTTAGGGAGAAAAAGGGTTCATGGGTGTCTGTATGCAGGAGACAGCCAAAGGTTCAGCTCTCCCTCACTGCCAGGTTAGCAGGGGACACAGACAGATGGTCACCTTGTGCTGAGGCAGCTCAGAAAATGCTTTTCCAAGTATGAATATAAATGGGCCTTGTCACTTTTAAAGTCTGAAATATTCCACTGGCACCAGTTCAACTGCCTCTTACTTAAGAGATATTTGTACAATAAATAAATTTGCAGAAGTGCTAGGTCAAAAAAAAAACAAACCCAGTCAGCTTCTTCTGCTCCCATTTCTCTCATCATTACAATGCACTCTTGGAACTTTCAACTTCAGGGAAATGCAAATTCTTCAACAATGAATTATGCAAGAGGAACGAAATACATGTGGGGTATAGATATGACAGAAAAATCTTTTGCAGCACATACGGGGTGACAAGGTACAGAGACAGTGCTCTTCTCTCTTCTGCAACTGAAGAGAGAATAGTTAAATTATACCTGTAGTGAGGTTTAATACACAGCCTTAAGCAACTCCACTTACAGCATCAATACTGCAGAAAGTGACACATGACTTCTGAGCCCTTGGTTACAGGATGACAGAAAGCAACCTGGATACATGGATACAAATCCCACTTAAGGTTACATTTGTCCTTTGCTACAGACCCTACCAGTCTGCTACATCCTACTTCACACTTGGTGAAACACAAACACTTGTACCCTGCCTGTTCAATACACAACATAAGTCACTAATTGTCACTGGACCTGTTTGTTTTGACCAAGCTTTTTACCACTGGCACCCACCAGATTGCAAAACTGTTCTTTGCTCTGCATAGTGTAAAGCCACAAGCAAGGGGCAAGAGGTTGTGGGTATCGAAATGGCAGAATAGATTTCAGAACAAAGTAATAATCAAACATCTACAGAACTGCAAAATATTCCATAAAAACATCAGCAAAAAATTAGAAGTAGCTAAGAGACAAGGTACCTCAGCTGAAAGGTGGAAAACCAGAGGAGAAGCAGTACCTGGCAACATCCAATAGTACTGCCGGCATTTGAGATTCGCATCCTAATCTACATCGTGAATATCACAGCGCACACACAACCTTTTACAAGCATTTTTCCTAGAAGGTACACAGGTTGATAGTAACAAGTCAATTTTTACCCTGGGTCCCACTAAAATGATAAAAATTAGTACAAAAAGAGTGCTCACAGGTTCTGACAGAGTATAGAAGAAAATTTTGTTTTGCAGTATCAAGAACTTGGCCTGAAGGTAAAAGGAAAACAAGTAAGGCATGCAAAGCAGCTTATTTACTCCTACTGTTCTTCAGTTGCAGCAGCTCCCTCAGGATAAAGACACTGCAATACAAGAAAATACACAAGAAAATTGGAAGGACAGAGAAGTCCTGGTGAGAATTTATTGCAAGTGTGACACAAAACAGCAGCCATACGGCTAAGGAGGCAAATATAGCATGCCAAAAGAAAAGGAGGTCTGCAAGTGGTACCGAGCAAAGCCGCCGGTTAGTGCTCACCACGGTGCAGCTGCGGTGCCGGTCCCATTCTTTGCCGAGGATAAAGAGGGAAAAAGGAGCTGTTTGTTTCCCTGTCGTTACCACTAGGGACTCCAGGGCTCCTCTCCGGCTGCCGGCAGCATCCTGGAAGCTGACAGCCGGGAGCGGGCCCGCTGCCGAGGAGCGAGTGCCGCAGCGCCCGGGAGCGTGGCCGCGGGGCAGCCGCCTCGGCGGGAGCGGCGAGCGGCATCCCCGGGGCGGCCGGCAGCGCTCTGCTCCTGCGGGTGAGCGGCGAGGCAGCGAAGGGCTTTGCGCAGGGAATCGGCGCAATGGGGGCCACTAAGGAACCTGCTCTTTGATCTCCCGTAGCCTCTCCGTGTCTTTTCCTTCAAAGAGCACCTTCTCAGAGGGCTGATTGCTAGATCACGTCAGATGATGCAGCTTCAAATGTGTCTCTTAGAAAGGTGTGCAAAGAACTATAAATAGAGAACCTGACTCCTAAAATAGATTTTTTTTTCTTTTTGCCTACATCATGTTTAAGATACAAGAACCTTCCACACACCATAATTTCTTCTGAGTCCAAACAATCTTTGCTCCCCCAGCTCACACATGAAAGCACAGTATCTTGCAGCTCTCTCCTACATTTGCACAGCAAATAGCACAATAGAAACATATTCTGGAGAGACTAAGAACCAATGTAATAAAATAGCAAGTAAAAATATCAGTTAACACATGATATGCGAAGCAGGCGACTCAGCGACAAAAATAAGAATTCAGTAGAGGGGAAAGGAATACTTTCAATTATGTTTTTAAAAATACAAACAAAAAAGTCTAGGGAAAACATTTTTTATTAACTAGGACTCACATCAGAAAAAACCCACAACTACATGATAATAAGAAATAAAATTTAAAATTTTAATAGTGACATGAAAAGTACACATGACAAAACGTTTTGTACTACAAATGTGTACGCCAATGTCTCCAACCACTTTAAAATCAAGAAACCATCTCCAGACAGAGTGGTGAATGTTTCATTTACAGAGCCAGCTCTACAAAAGTTGTTTTGGGTTTCCATTTTTTTCTGTTGCTGGGTGGTGACTTGGTGACAAAAACCTACTCGCAAAGCAGTGGGCAACACACCAAAATTTACATTTCTAGCCCCAAACTAAGACCACAGGACTGCATTTCTCCCACAGCCAAAGTTTCAGCACTGATTTGGTTCATCTTAGAGGCAATTACACCAACTCAGTACTCTAAAAGGAAAGCTGATCAGCATGCAGTCACATTATGCAGACTTCATAAATCTTAGCAAGCAAGCACTGCAAGCAGCTAAACACATATGGGAGATAAAACTGGACAGCACACTTTGAGAAATAAACAAAGAAATTGCTTAGCTCCAGATGCTTGAACAAAGTTTATTTTCCACAACTGACACTATCCCCACCTTGTTCCATCTCTGTTCCTCCTTTTGGTCACTCAGTACTCTGAGACTTACTCTAGCCACGGGAGATCAGTTCTTTATTATGTCCTCCCACCCAGCTGCTTCCTTGGTCAACAGCTCTGCCATGGTTCTTTGCCTATGAATCAAAGGGAGGACTTGCTTCTAGCTGAAAGCAGAGCAAAGTAGCAAAAGCAGCAGAGCTGAATCTGAAATTCTAAGTATACAAAGACAGCTGAGAGCATGCTTATGCACAGAATTCTTTGATTCACTTCCCCCTCTTAAGAAACTTCTTTAGTTGTTTTCCTCTGATAATGACAGTGCCATCTGCTCTTACCATTTATCTGGTATCCCTACCTTTTGGGTATGGAAATATCCCTACTCACATAAAGCATTATCAAATCAATTCTGTTCTGTTTATGAAAACATACTCCGTTGCTGGAGGGAAGATCACATAGTTATAAGCAAAGTGACTCCAGATAGTAAGCCACAAGACACTAGGAAGAAACAAAATCCTACATGTTTCATCACATGACTATCCTTAGCAGCTGTCTCTACTCAAGCAGGTTCCAGAAGAAGTTTCCCTAGAACCAGTTCCAAGTAAAACCAAACCTGCATGTTTCCCAGCAAT
Organism: Agelaius phoeniceus; assembly: GCF_051311805.1. Classification (NCBI taxonomy): domain Eukaryota; kingdom Metazoa; phylum Chordata; class Aves; order Passeriformes; family Icteridae; genus Agelaius; species Agelaius phoeniceus. The sequence goes on from NC_135270.1 coordinate 22,348,178, forward strand.
AGTCTGGCAGAACATACAAAGTGCACTGGGCCTGGAAATGTTAATCTCTGGCAGAATTTTCCATGCTCTAGTTAAAGGATTCTAATCTGTGAAGTCATCCAGCACATGCTGATGGGAATAAGGACAAGTATATTGGTGTACAGATGAGGGCCCTGAATGCATTAATAAATATTGAAACTCTACAGCCAACTTCTCAGTGACTGTTCACTAGCTTCATGTAAGGGACAAATGTGCCTAGGGAGTCTGCATAGTCTTCATCATTGGAGGTCTTTAAAAAGAAATTAGACATCTGCCAAAAATTATACAAGTACAGCTGATCATCCTGTGGACAGACACTATCCTTTCAAATTCACACCTAAAGAAGATTATCCTTTAATCTATCCAAATTAGTAGCCTCTCAGTGGGTTGGTCGCTCCCTTCATAAACTCCATTTCATCAGAAATCATTCCCAAAATGAACATAACACCTAATAATGAGACATCACAATAAAGTTAAGTAGAAAAAAATACTAAAAAGCACACCCAGAAGCTTTGTGTATTTAAGGTTTATGTATCACCCTAACAATGAATTGGGGTCAGTTTGGAAAATTTCATCAAAAGAGAGGCTGTAAAGTGGGGACTAAGGCTCACAGGAAGTTAGCAAACCTACAGAAAGGTGAATGATCTTCTCCATAATTATTTACCAGCACCTCAGGACTTAAAAGAAAAACACCTTGCCAGCCAAAAAGTCAGCCCAGGGTGGCAAGGGCTACAATTTCCCAGCAATGTCAGTGAGCAGCCAGAGTCTCATGATCATCAGCAATGTTTTGTCCAGAGCTGCAGACACAAAGTGGGGAGTGAGACGGTGTACAGTTAAAATATGATAACTAAATCTAAACAACATCAGAGCGAACAAAGGCCTGAATTTTTAAAAGCTTAACTTTGATTTATGTGCCCTGATAAGTGTCAGATTATGAAGAGTCACCTACCACACATGCAAGCATTCTGAAACAAATGCGGCTTTAATGCCACAATAAGAATTAGTAATCATGGAGAACTTTTCAAAGTCAATTCTGCTTGCTTATGCAAAAGGAACACACAAGATACAAGAAAATCCATTTTTGAGATCTCTTGATAACTGCTCTCAAGTCTAAAAGGCTCGAATATGTCAGATGATTTCAAGCTCAGTACAGCTGGTCTGAGCATATGTCAGTTAACTAGGAATAATAATCAGCTAAATGTTATTTCATAATTCTTTGTAATAATTTATATAAATGCCCAAACAGCAAATTACACAGTTTATGATGCTTGGAAATTAATGTATTGAAATTCACTTGCTACCACCTTCCCCCAAACCCTAAGAGAAATTTATGTAGATATTTCTTTATGCTTCAAACTAGCAGGATGACCAATACAAAGACTTCCACAAACACCATGTTATCTCAAAACTTTAGGAAAAGAGCTTCCCATTTCCAGTACCTATATAGCTACATGATGATTTCTAGTTTCCTGTTTCATATACATGAAATACATGGGTAAGGTATTGTCGTGTTCTGCTCTGCCAGGTACATTCAGCTAGCAAAACACGTGCTTCCCTTTCCTAACATATGGCCCAATTACCATTTAGGCTACTATGCAGCCATCTTTTTATCAATTAGCAAATAGTCACTAGAGCCTGGGCTCAAGTACTTATCTGATTACATATCTGCCCAGAGCTGTCTACATAATCAAGTACAATATATTTAATGTAAGACAGGAAGCGCTTGCTTATTACACATCCCATGCTTGATTAGCTAAGAAACATTAGAAGACTCATGACAATTGTGTTAAGTCCAAGTAAGCTAATTTGTTTCATTTTTCTGCAGTGCTTTACTTCATTTTTCTTTGCAGAACAACCATCACTAGCAACTTGTCCAATAAAAGAGGTCCCAGATACAAACTATAGACAGTAAGATTCAGGAATATAACTTGTGGGTCATGTTGCTTGTATTGTAAATACTGCACATTTGTAATTCCAAAAGTCATTTAGTTTGCCCAAGTTTCCTGGAACTTCTTACTTGTAAGCAGCTTCCAACACCTTCAGTAAGGTGATCTGCGCTGCTTCACCTTGATTTCAGTGCTGTCTTGTCTTACCAGAGAAGAAAAGCTTTATATGTTTTGACTCAATGACAGTCAACTTTAATGATTCATTTGTAGTTACTGGATTCCCACAGGTTTATGAAAATGTGAAGCCAAGTCTGAAAGCCCTAAACAAAACCTCAGCAAAAGAGTCATATCTCCACTACAAAGGCCATATCTCCATTTCTTGTCTGTCATTATGAACCCAAACACTCACAAACTGTACTAAGTTTGTGTATAACTGTAATAAGTTATTTACTTCCCCTCAACCAAGCGACCTACAGATAGCCTCTGATGCATTTAATTAGTCAATATCCATAAGCACTTTGATAAAAAGCAACATAATGTGCCAAGTATTACTATTGAATAACCAGCAGCTCAACTGCATTTTGCCAAAGTACAGCAATAAGCTTGTCCTTTTAAACCTGCTCATAATAATTATAGCTGTTAACAACAGATATTGTTCAGCTGAATGAACATTGTGAGACTTCAGCAAACAGCCCTCATCAATCTGACATTCTTACAAACATCCCTTGCTAAATGTCAAGTGAGATTTCCAGAGGGAAAGAAAAGTGTCTTTCTTCCCAGAAAAGGACAAAGTTTACACAGATAAGAACAGAAAGTGAGACAGAAGTGGAAGCAAATAACTGTTTTCAAAAGAGTTCTAAAATTACTGACAACCATACAAACTATTAATAAAGGTCTGGTTCTAAGCAGGAGAAAGAATCATTTACAGTGCAGAAAACTGTTTTTTTTGGACACTGATATTACTCTTCAAAGCTAAAGAAGAAACCAAGAAAACATTGATTTTTAATTTTTTTTTTACTTCACACTTCTGTTCTAGTCCTTTGAAGAGTTATTTGGAAGTAGCTTGCCATGTGTTAAACTATTCATGCATTCTTTAATATCCTAAACAAAAAGATAAATACCTTAACTTGTGGCATGGAATAAACTATGGTACATTTTATTACAATTTTATGGCATTTGCACAATTTCAACATACAGGTGGATTTTTCTGAAGGAAAACTTATATCTTGTTCACTGGCATACCCAATGCTGCACTGGACTTCCACCAAAAAAATACCCCAACTTGTTGCCTATATGAAAACAGAATCAATGAGTAAGCATTAGCTAAGCAGCAAGATGCTCTTAAAGTGCTACCCCAACACAAACATACCACAATCACCAGTATTTCAGCAGCATTTTCTGTTTGTTGTTGGTTTTTTTTTAATCAAAAGAATGCTGTTTTTTTTAATGGCTATAAAGTGCTTTAAAGGCATAGATCTCTAGCATGCCTTACTATGAGCACCTCACTTGCCCACGTGTGTATTAGAATAATTTCCATCATGTGAATGTAGCTTATTACCAGTAACATATGTATTACAGTCCTCTATGTGTGTTTGATTTGTGCCATAGCCTTTCACATATACACATAAAGTCCTAGCATGAGCTGCCACTTAATAAGCTGCCACAAGGAGTAACACTTTCAGAAAAGACTGGCAGTTCTTGAAGTAATTTTGATAGTTGAAAGAAACACAGAAGAACAGTCCTACTTCCACAATGCTTTTCCAAATAGCCCTGAACTACTTCAAGAACTGTTCTGTTCTTTCTCCAAGCTTACAAAACTTCATGTTGTCATCTTATTGTAAACCTTCCATACCTTCTTGGTGATTTCTCATGGGCATCTCCTCACAGCACTGATTTCTTCATGGCACAGCCAACAAACTCCAACTCTCTTCACAGTACAACCAACAAACTCCATCTCTCTCCTCACCCAGCTAACCCACTTTTTTGTAGCACTTGTCTTCTATCACTTGTCTTCTATTAGACACAGCTGTGGCCTATCAAAAGCAGGCCTGTTCCTAATCTTTGGTGATTGGTACAGCTGCAGCTCCTCAGGTGTGAGACTACCTTCTGCACTATTTTCTTACACTCTATCCCTCCACAAATTCATGAACACTTCCATTTAACAGATGCAGATTTTTTTTAATGGGGAGGGGAAAAAAAAAGCCACTTTGTATTTCCAGGTTGAATCTAAAATTAATCATGCTTACACACTTAGAACAAGTAGAATTGCAAGATTGTTTCCCCACTGATGGATTCATTAATATTAATGACTTATGAAATCACTTAGTCCATCTGCAAATCAAGCCACTGAATTTCCTACTGCAAGACTAGTTCTATATAGCAAGTAAGAATAAGGTATTGTACTTCAAGAGTCAAGTGGATTAACAGAAAAATTGAAATAACAGTTACTTGAATTCAGTCAAACATTCTGTTACACTGGTAGTGAGCTTCACTATGGATATGCAATCACTTTCCAAGTCGTTAGAGTCTGGACATGACTGGTTTTCTGACAGAGTCATAGGTTTAATTTTTATAGTCATAACTTCTATTTGGGCCAGTTTCAAATTGCCATAATTAAAGAAAACTTCAGTATTTTGCAGCTTTGGACTCTGCACAAGTTTTAGCCCTTGGCCATAGCACTTTGCTGAAAAGCTTTCATCTAGGGTAGAACCTAGAATGTCAAATCTTCCAAATTTAAGACCTTATGACTTAAAAGCTACCTTAAAAGCTGACTAAGGTAAAAGTTATGCAACTATGTTCACCTAAATCTACAAGAATCACGAAACAGAGCTCTGAACACTTTACATTGGTCTGATTTCTAAAGATAACTAACTCCAGCTATTCTAGTGCCTAAGCAGCCATAGAGTTTTCCCTCTTTCAACAGAAAATAGGCATTTTTCATTTATGAACTGAACAAGTACTTTATAAATCCAAAGTACTGTCATTTACTTTTTGACTCTCAACAGTAACCAAATCCAACATGGATGAAGAACCCTGTGCCAAAAAAAATAAAAAACTAAAAATATAAGAGAGGGGTGTAGAGTATTTGTGTTCTTCCATCCAGGAAAGAAATGGGTTAAAATTTTCATTGTTCCAAGGTGCAAACAACCATTATTCATTATAGTTACAAGATAGTTTTAGTCTCCTTCATCAAACCAAGAGCCTTATACAGCAACCCCTGCATCCCTAACAGGGCTGAATGACTAGTGGTCATATTAGCCAATCCAGTTCCATGCAAAAAAAAAAAAAAAGATCAGAGGGAGTGATCAAAACTAATGCACTACAAACAAAAGTTGCTCATTTCTTCTTCTGAACATTAAAGCCCTCTTTTTTAAACTGATCAGTGAAGTAAGCTTAGGTTGTTGTTCTGTTGCCCAATTCCTTCCATACTCAATGAACAGATTCAGCAAAAGCACTGTCATCATCTCTTCTTAACACAGTATGCAATGCCCTGAGCCTTAGCTAGCTTTTCAGATCAAAGCGGGTAACAAATTATATACCTGCAGCAGAGACGGTACAGTTATGACAAAAGGGAGGGGGGAGATTGGGAGAGGTAATAAGGTCATTTCACCTATTCTTTATTGGATTTACATGCTTGCAATAAGCATATTAAGCCACAACAACACCCACAGCTAATGAACTAATGAGTTGTTAGCACCATCTCCGCTTGCTCACTTAGCGGCACGATGCTTTATCGCGGTCAGCCCAGCTGCCTCCCCACTCCCCTCTTCCCCTTGCCAGTGCAATTCGGCAGGAGAAGCAGCCGGACCGGTGCTCCATGAGCCCTGCTGGTGGCTGCTCCAAAGGCTTATGCTGCACCACTGTACACTGAATTTAGAAGAGGCGCTTCTTGAAGAGCTACGCTTTAAGCACCTCCAGGTCACGAAGAAAACAAACCGATTTTAAACTGCTCTCAATCGTGATAAAACTCAGTAAGGAGTCCAGAAAAAAACAGCAAAGAGAAGAGATGAAAAGATTTGAAGTAGAGATATGGCTCACTTAAATGGTCTTTAAATGCTGGGCTCCAATCTTGCTCAAGATTTGCAGAGGAAACTCAAAGGAGAAAGCTTCTATGGGAGAGGAGGCAAAAATGCCTGTGGTCAGTGAACACAAAACCAATGTTTGGAGACTAGGCAGGGCCCACGCCAGCTGAAACTTAATGCTTTTTCTACAGGCTAAAAAAAAAAAAAAAAGTAATCTAAATATTTTCAGATAGTTGGTCGCCTCACAAGTACAAGAAGTTTTAATGTTTTGGACAGAAAATCAGCTTCTGTTTTAGCATAAGTGATTATGGCAGAAGCATTTGAAACTTCTGAAATAATAGATGAGTGTATATGCTCACAGACACGATATTTCTAGCTGCATACATGAGAACAGGAATGGATTTCTAAATAAATACTGTGTTACTCTCTGAATAAAATCTGAAAATGTTTGTGTCATGCAGTGTTAAGAGAGCAATGAAGGCAGCAGAGACAAGAGAGGTATTTGTATTTATGAAGATCTGAAGTCAAAAGGCAAAGTCAGTTCAGGTTATTTCATAAAAGAAACTAGCCCAAAGTATTTTGATATGGACACAACCTCATTCTGACAGTGACAGAACATCATAAGACTAAAGTTTTACTAATTGTATTATTTAAATAATAGTTGTATTTATGCAGAGGGTGGTAGGGACTGTCTTGAAGGACTCAGTGCTTTTTCTTATTCAGATTTGGAATTTTAAATTATTTTTAAGTTTTCTCAGGGAAGACTACACATACATAGTAATGAATGTAAACAATATTGTTTCAATTTTGTCTCTGTCATATCCTAGAACTGAAAATTTAAATGCCACATAGTTTCATCATCTGTTGTGAATTTGCAAGTCCTTAATGCATTAATTTCCACAATCAGAACTCAAAGCCACCATCTTTTTGAACCATTTTAAACAAACTTGTACTACAACAGATATGAAGGGGTAAAATGTTGAGTGCTTTTTTATGCTTCAACTGTAAATGAGAACCTAAATATATTTGCTCTGTAAAGGAATACATACTAAGGTGGATGAGGTAATGAAAACTTGCTTTTTAATAATAATTTTCTACATTCAGATCCTCAAATCAAGTTCAATAGAAAATAACACCCCAAACAATAGATGCTATGGGCTAATTTAACAGGAATATGCCGTATAAATGTTTTATTATAGTCCATAAATTTAAGAGTAATCACCACAGTCACATTACTTTTTGATGGAAGCCTATAATCTTCATATCAATTAAACACCATGCAGATCATCTTCAGGAGGCAGAGATTCCTCTAAATTCATGCCTGTAAGGTACAAGGCAACATAATCTGAACTTTGTTAAAACTCTTGCTACAGGTGTTATTTTACCAAAGACTGCAATCAGAGCCTTTGCTGGGAACAGCTGGCTGGACTGCTATCAGATCCCTAAGCCCTGGAGCTGCTGCATGGTCCAGCTATTCATTTGGAGTTCTACCAGCCAGTGTCCTCAGAGCACTATCTGTCCTCATGTTTCCCTATGCAGCTACACAGCAATTAAAGCAGCTCAACACCTGTATGGGTTTTGTAATATTTATCTCTATTATTCAAACTGATCTCACAGTCCTACTTTGCTGTTTCTGCCCTCAGGGGAAACAGAATCAACCCTGTAATTCCAGAGCAGGATTTGTAACATGGTGTATTAGCATAAGCTGCTGTACAAACTGTGGCTGGATTTCACACCTACTGTGAATGAGGGGCTATGCAAAACAATGGAAAGCAAGTCACAGCCTCCAATACAGCTAGTCACAATTTCATGGTTGATTTAGTGACTTTTAGTGACTCAACTCTTGCTTAATCCTTCTCAAGTTATGTGAAGAGAATGAGTCAGAAGTTGCTTGCATATTTTCATCTCCATCCTTACCAGCTAAGGGTATGCAAAGCAAGCAAAGAACAAGACTGAAATTACGATGGCAATACTCACAAACAAAGCCAAAAGTAACACTGCTAATGACACAAAAGTTGCCCACTATGTGACATGGTGATCCACTTTTATTGCCCTCATCCAATGTGAATAGCAGTTGCACCAGTCCTAGCAAGGGCTTGTTGCAGGTATTTCAGATTCAGGCATGCCCAAAGTGATCCATTTCTCCATGTGTACTGCACTACCGCAGTGCAGTTTTAAACCTACTTAGCAATAAAGGTAATGCAAAAGGCAGCAGCAAGGCAACACTGGTGTACTGACCCTCACTCCTGCCTGGGAATGAGCAGCTTAATAGAAAAATTTTTGGCACTAAAGGTCACAGGTAGCAAAAGACCAAATATCTGAACCACAGTCTTGACCGTACAACAATGCATTGCTTGGACAACCCATTTTGTTCCAGTTCTGCCAGTTTAAACAGTTTGATCTCTAAAGCAAAGTATTGCTTTATCTCTTGCAAAATGACTGCATTTCATCATCTATTGAACAATAAATCCAAAAAAATTACTGCTCGCTGAGTGCCTGCAAGTAGAAATTGAAAGCCCAAGCAAGTAAAAGTGTTTCCTCATTTGATGAAACTTGGGGCATCATATGTATAATGAAAAGCCATTAAAGATATTTGTTACTGTAATGCAGAGAAAGCAAGTTAATCAGAAATGGCATCGGAAGGACATAGGGTGGCAGCAGGGAAGATTCTCATTTTTGTCCTGAGGGGCAGCAACCATGCACTGGGGAGCAATTTACCAGCATAATGCAATTGCTCAATAACAGTTTTAGTAGTCTATACAGTACATAAATCTGTACACTCTTTACCCTACAGGAAAACTGGTCACAGAGAAAGCAAAAGGAAGTAAGACAGATCAAAAAGTAGCTATATACACCTGCAGTAGATCAAATAAGACTATTTTTTCCTAAACTTTTTTTTTATACTTACCTAAACACTGTTAATGTCAACAAGCACAGAAAAAGAGCCTGCTCCCTATAAAAGTACTAGAGTACTAGCCTAGATTTAAAGGCAGCACATATTTCCAGTACTGTTAGGGATTATGTCTAACGGATAGGGCAATGAGACAATTGAGGGGTATTGCTTTCTTTTGTCTACCAAAACAACACAATCTAACAGACTTCCAATCTGGGACAAAAGTCAGGACAAAACACATTAGTTTCATCTCATATCATCCACACAAACTCCTTTTCAATGATAACATCAAATCATAAAATTGAGACTCTAGAGAACTGAAAAAAAATCCCAACAGCTCAAGTAGCTGCTTTTAAGATGTGATGTTAAAAGAAAACCAAACCACCATAGTATTACACTAGCAGTCTTCCTCAAAACACTTTTCATGTAAGAGCATATTCACAATTTGTTTCAGAAAAGGAAACAAAGCACTTGTTTTGCTTTGTAATATTAAAAATTCAAACAGTATTACACTAACAAAAGGCAATTTCCAGTCCCATTACTAGCAATGGTAAGAAGCCCATGAAACCTTAAATTCTTAATGTTTCCTAGTGTCTGTGTATTTATCCTACTAAAATCAAGTGGTACATCAGGGTCTTTTGTAGAAGATATGCTCTTCTTGCTCCAGTGACCTTTTCTCCACTGCTTCTTGTAGTGCTCACCACTAGGCTTAAATAATTAAACAGGTCTCAGCCTGAAGTGACTCCAGAAATGCACCTACATCTGAAAAGTACTATTTAGACAATAATTTGTAGAATGACTGGAGGTCAAATGTCTTTTCTCATAAACTGATATCCTTATTGGAAGTACCTACTCATTTCCACTGCCCAAGGGCCTGGACAAGATCATGCAAGGAGCCTTCTAGTACACCAATTATAGTTAAACAACATGGAAAGAAAGACAACCACCAGCAACGTTCAGAAGTAAAAGATTTTAACTGTTAAAAGCTCAGGCATGGTTTCTGCTTAAAAGAAAGCACTCTCATTGTATAATAGACATTAAACTAGAACAAAATAAATTTAGGAAATAATTACTCATGTTACATTTAGAAAGGAATGTTATTTTTCTAAATATTCAGATTTAGAAAGCACATTTTGGCAAGTCATGGCTTTTCTCCTCCCTCAATAATAGCAAAATACATTTCTACCAGCAAAGTAAACATTTATGAATATCAGAGCAGTAACTTTATCCATCTCTACTTCTGCTGCATCCTCAAGGCCATGACTTTATAGGCTGTCCTGTGTTCTCCCACAGTTTCCCTTACCATATCCAAATGCATAAAGAAAATGATGTTTTGGGGGAAGCTTGATTCCTGCTGATACCAACAAACATTTCAAGTTGGCTCATTCCTAGACAGAGACAAAGTAGGTTTATGTCACAGAGAGATAGGAGATAAGGAAGATAGTCTTCTCCATTGCCAGATCTCAGAATCTTCCATTACATTCCAGATGGAAAAATCATTGAAGTGTTCATGATTCAAAGGAAAGCTTTGATTTCAAATGGGAAAATACATTCTATAAAAACAAGGGTTTTGGACAGACTCCTCCTTTTCTCCTTTCTTCCTACATTCTGCAAATATGTCTAGTAGAACGTATAAATCATACAATAGCATATGAAAAATATAATGTGCAATGAGACAGGTGTGGAACTTTTCTTCTCATCTAAATTAAAAGAAAGATTGTGCATCTCCACCTACTTCAGAAAAATAATATAATAAGAAGAATTAAGGCAGATTAAGAGACTCTTTTAGGCAGCTTAAGACCCTTAAGCACACACTCCCAAGCCAAGTATTTATAATACAAGAAGTCTCCTAGTTACCTCTCTCAACTGTCACTGTTGTCAGTATTGCATAAAGCTGCTTAAACTATAAAGCTGATTGTCAAGGGAATCCCGGTCTGAAGGGATCTTTTGTGGTCTGAAAGGGTTGTGACTTCTGTAAAAGGAGGGCATCGGGTTACTGCAGCAAGCCTTGAATATCAATGAGAAGGGAGGAAAAGGGAAGCTCACAAGTCAGGCTAGACTCTCTCTCCCTTTACCGTTCGTCTAAATCACATGGTAGTTGCAGGGTAGGAAGAGCCAAAGAGAACCAGGGCAATCCTTGCTCCCCGAGGCCACTTTGCTCTCCAGTAAAGAGCATGGACACTGTCCTGAGGGTCACAGGGAAACAAAAACACCTCTGAGCAATGCTACCACACACAGCCCACTCCACTGCGAGCATCCCCCTGCAAATTTCAGAGTAAAAAAAAATCACATGGAATAGGTGTTATACGAAACATGAAGAGCAGAAAGAAACATGTTTACTTCCTGATGACAGGTTGCATGTATTCAGCCATACATTAACTCAACCATATTCCTCTGCATATTCTAGAGCCGATAAAATAAAGCTATCAATTTTTTAGTTTCTGAAGATGGTCAAAGTTTTCACACTTCTGGCATATATTTTTCACAGAAGACCTGACTCATTATGTAAAAACTGCCTTTGTCAAATATTCTGAGGTCTAGTTCATGATCTCCAGATATCATAACCTTTTCTTTTCCAGTAATGAAAATACCTACCCATTCAGTTCTATTACACAATACAAATTTTCAATGTATTGGTCACTTGATTTGAAGCCATTTCTGGATACTTAGCTTCTTGCATACCTACTTAGTAAATTACCTCCTCTGTGTGCCTCAGTTTACTTCCCATTTTTAAATTCAACTGATCTTAACTATTTTTAGTTAATGAGAGGAATGATTGCATATCTGAACAGATAAAGAACATGACTTTAATATTACAACTCAATTGCAATACAATAACTGAAGAGTCTTTGTAGGGGTAGCACTTCCATGAAGTTCTGTTCTGACTTGTGTTTAATTTTTACTTAATATATTCTTCCTTTATTTAAAGAACTGCAGCTCAAGTTTCCTAGACAAATCCAAGCCTTAAGTTTTCAAGGCTTTTTTTCAAGAAAGTTCCAAATCTCTTATGGAGTTTTCATAACATCACTTGTGCTATTAGCCTTATTCAAAATAAAAATGGAGACTTGAGACCTGACTAATTTCTGAAGCATATGCTTGAAAATTTAAAAGAACACTCTACAACCCATTTTCTCCCAGCCAAACTGCCAAAATACATTTTGCATGCAAAATTAAAACTTTCTTCCACATGCAGTCTGAACAATGCAATCCCTATTTCTATTCTTGCAAAAAATAGGAAACTACTTTTGCCTTAGAGGTAAATCTCTGAGTTCATCTTATTTCACCCTTTTCTCTCCATTTTTTCCTATTGAACTTTCTGCTTTTCAGAAGGCAGCTACTCTTGCAGGTTTTAAGTAGGAAGATCATTTCATTTCAACGTGCATAATTTTCTTCCTGAAATAACCAAGAGTATTGTGAAGATTTACAGGTTTACATGAAATGCACCCCTATGAGACACTCCAGAGAAAATGAAAAATAGATTGAAACGAAAGGAGCCCCAACATGAGAGCCTCTCTTGAAAGGTTTAACCCTCAGAACATTCACCTTCGCTTTGTCCCTTCAACTAGTAACTACTAACTATGCTTTCAAGAATGTTTAACTGATGAGCAGTAAGTGGTGAGGGGGAAATCACACAGACGAAGAGGTGCCATCCCTAGATTTACATAATCATACCAGAATGATGTCTTTAATGTACTAAATAAGCTAGTGATGCACCACAGCCAGTATAGAAGCATTGCTGTTCTTTCTCATATGCCAATTTATTGCTGGGTCACCAGAAAAGACAGTAAAGTTTATACACTGGTAGACAAATTTCAAAGAGTGAGCAAAGAGTCTATAAAATACATGCCCACTCCTTGACAGCCCCATGTTGCATTTTCTCCTACAACTAAACTAGAGTAAGGAGAGGGCCTCTAATGCTCCCACAGGAAGTTAAATGAAATTAAGCAAACATTTCCTTAAGAGTGTTACTACCCTCCCACTGCATTCACCATCTTTCCTTCATACCAAATCAGCTGTTTCAGAGAAGTTAAACAGAAGCTGACATAAGTCTGCTCTTACTTTTGTAAGCAGGACAGACAATGGGACTAGAACATATTCTGTAGTTACTAGTACATGCTGGACTTCATGGGTCCTTGACATAAATTTAACCTACCAAAACAAGATCTAAAAATACCAAAGAGATTGGAATGGGCCTCATGGAAAAATCTGCTGGCTACAGGTCACAAGCTCAATGACATCTAAAAAATGCATGAAGAGAAGCCCTTTACATCTGCAGTTATGAGCTTCATTGAGGCACGTTTTTGTTTTATACCTTTCTGTTCACCTCCGCAAGGCACAGAACACAAAGAATACTTACCACTGATGGCCAGTTGAGTAAAGAAATTTTGGCAAATTACAAAACACCTGTCTGTGCAAAAAGTTTCTTCAATATGCACTGGGAAGAGACCTAGATTTCTTGGTACAGTTCTGCCTCTGCAGTATCTGTTCTGAGAAAGTCTCCAGTTTCTGAAGAAATCTCTGCCCACCATCCTCCCCCAGGATCAATAGGATTCTACCTTATGTAACCACTCTAAGTTTGGCAGCAAGAGCTCTTACACAGCAGCATCTTGCAGATTGTGAGAACACCAAAACGCTAAGTTTCCTCCTTGGCAATATGAAACGGCTGTTGAAACTCAGCATTCCACTGGGTCATTTGATCTTCACTTTGAGAATTTCACCATCACTACTTGAGCAGTCTGAGAAGTAACAACCTCTGGAAGCAGATTCCCACCTGTATATATGTACCATGCTCTCAAAGCTACTCTTTTGGGCCACTCCTCCTGAAAGCCACAATGTCTAAATAAACATGCTCTCATTTTTAAAATTTTTGTTATATAACTCAAAAGTACATACACTTCCACACTAATTTGAAAAAATATAAGGAACTCTTACTATTAAAAGATGCCTCCTTAGCTACCTCAATCTGTGAGAAGACAAATAAATAGCATCACAATGGGTGTCTTCCCTAAACAACTCAATTAACTGTCTTTTTAACAAGCTAAAGAATTAAACAAATCTCCCAAATAAACTTCACTTTCACACTTCCAACTAGGAATACTGAAATTGGTTTTAGAAATTACAATTAATTTGGATTAGATTCAAGACTCTTAAGCAGCATATTACCTACCATGTTTGCTTGCTAGCTTAGGAAAAGGAATTTTGGTGACTCCTTCACTCCTAAACCTTATCCTTTGACACAGAATGAAAAGAAATGGGAAGGAGAGTAAAAGAGAAGGTGGGAAGGGGGTGGGGGTATGTGGAATGTAATTTACTTCTTTCACCTAACTTGTCAATTCAAGGGATGTATTTGTAAATTCATTTTTCTTCAAGTGGAAAAAAAAGTAAATTTTACTTACTATTAATTCTTTTAAAGAGTTAAGAACCCAAAGTCCACCTGCATGAATTTCAAGTGATCAGAGTATTTGTCAAAGTAGTACACCATTATAAGCAATATGTTCTGAAAAACTACTCTTTTCTGCCTCCTTATTTCAAAACCAGGCCAGTGTCATCACATTAGTGTAAGATAATATTACAGACCAACACAGGGAGTCAGCAATCAAAATGATGGTTTCTGCCTTCCCACAGAACTGGTTCTTTTGGTTTAAGTCCTGGAATTGCTGGTAGATCTCTCTTCCATCCTCCCCTTACTTCTATGCCACTGCACTGCTTCAAGATTGCCTTACCAGTTGTCAGTCCAGCTTGTTCCAGAAGAAAGAAAGAATTCATGTGTAAAGTACCCTGGGTCTTAGAAACACAGAAACATGTGCTGGAGAAGGTTAGTGCCTGGTTGGCTGACTTCAGCAACAAGAAAAGGAAGCTGCTCAATTAACTGGAACTAAGTGAAAAAGAAATTTCTATTATCTTCCACTTATTCTTACAATAACATTTAGACAATTCAGTTCATGAGAACCTCATTGTCCCCATATTCCTACTGAGACACTTTACCTATGACACACTTACTGCAAGATCTTTGCAGGCCTTCCCATCAAATTCCAGCAAGATGCACAGAGCACAGTGGATTGAGCTCACACAGGCAGTCAAAGAGTACAGAGAAGAAAGCATTTTACATATTAGGTGAGACTGAAGGCATATGGGGCATTACACTATGAAATAAAAGTTAAATTCAAGGATCATTAAAATGAAACAAAATTCCTTTTATAGATTTGACTACTGGTTTGGGTTTTTAAAAACAAAAAACCCCAACATGGTCCAACTGGTGTTAAAGCCTGTTTCCACATAAAACCTGCTAAAACTGAGTATTATAAATTTCCACTCTTACCATGAGAATAACAAAAGTACTAGAAAATTAAATTGATTCTATAATAACATGTTATGTTCGATACAATATCACGTATAAGAGATACCAAAATAACAAGTGTGACAGTATAATTAAGAAATCAGAAGCAAAATTCCAGTAAAGTTCTAATGAAAATCTAAGCCAACACAACTGGGGGAACATGGGAAGAGAAGCACAAGGTTTCCTCTTCAGTGAGCCTGTTAAAATGCCAAATAACCAGCATTTGCTTTAGTCCGCAATATAAGGAGATAATGGAAAAGCATGACTACATAAAAACAGATGATTAATAGCAGCTGGACGCTATAAAGAGTGATGACATACTTCTTTTCCAGCATACAGGCTACTGCTCTTCCACTCAGTTTGAGGCAACACGACTAAATTTTATTCCATGTATCAGAATATACAGAAATGGAAGTGAAGAATGCATTTCGCATTTCTGTCTTTTTTGCCAGAACATGAAAGTTTCATCTCCAACCAGAACATTTGTCCCCTGCTTTCATCCAGTCAACATCTCTGCTTTGATAGTCTCATTCAGTACTTCAATTCTAAAACCAGGGTAAGGCTCTAAAAATCATGAGTTGTCATCTCTTCTCACACACACTTTTTTTTGGCCCTCATTACACAGAGTCTGTTCCCCATAGTTAAAACACAGCTTATTGCCTGGTGAAGTAAGATTCTGATGCAGCATGCATTTGGGGCTTGAGCAAAGTACAACATGGGAAAACTATGGAAAACTGCATCCTGCCCAGAAAGATCTGGTTGTCATAATCATATACAGTAAATGCACATGCAACACAGAAGCATCACTTCCAGAAAATGAGGGGAAACACACCTATAACCAGTTCTCCTTTCTTCCTTAATCCATCTTTAAAGCTATTATGCAAAACCAGTGGGAAATAGAGGGACTGACTGACAGGATGCAATAATATAAAGTGATTCGATTACTCTGAAGCAGAGCCTTTTCATTAAGTTTTTAGCTTTACAACACAGGATCTATTACAAGGGTCATTATACTTTGTACCAAACAGATCATCCTATCTAACGTGCCTTTGTATTTACAAATCTGATGTAATTCCCCTTTTCTTTGCATACACACATAGAAGCACCTGAACATCTGATTACTCAGTAGAACTCTATGTTGATCCCTGTCTTTTTACAGTACATATCCAGCTATGCAGTATTTCAAAGAGATGCTGTATTGTTCAATATTAGCCATTCATAGTCATTTAATTGAAAAGGCATGAGTACCTAGCAATTGCACTTGGAGAATGAAGCATCTTTGAAATGTATTTACAGATTTGTTTACCTCCTTGGGAATGCTAAGTACTATCAGTGCAGCAATAAAAAAAAAAAAGACTCAACTACAAGAGCTCTGATTCTATTGTAGTGCAATGGTATTTTATTTATATTATTTAATGGAACAATGGGAAAGGCTAAAGCAGTCATACTGTTACAGTAGAAACTGCATTGTGGAAGGGGGTGCAGGGGGAGGCAAAGTGCCAGGCTTAAATACTGAGTAGCACCAGAGCAATACAACTGATAGATCTCCAGAAATTCTGGAGTGCAATGAACCATGCTGGATGAAGCATTTACTTTCATCACCTGAGTGCTTAGTAGCAACCCCATCCCAAAAATTAATGGCCCACAAAAACCCATTTGTGATTGGCACTTTATACCATAAGAGTTATTACTGCTTGGTCCTGCATATTGCATAAATTCTGTAGCCAAAAAAAAAAAAAAAAAGAAAGCAGCATTCAAAAGGTTAATGAGAAGCAAACAGACGAACTTCATGTAAGTGGATGCACAAATCCACAAATTTCTATTCTGCTACCTTCTTCGGCTAACAGCAGCAGAAACAGCTTTGTACTTACATATTCATCATTCCAGAGCTGACTGAAATGCAGAGAAAAAACTAGACAAGATTTATGAAAATATGGAGGCTTCTATTGAAGATACTCTAAGAGCTATATATTTCTTGCCCATTCAAGATACTTCCCAAATATTTTAGCTTGTTTAATAAAAAGATTTCTCTTCCTAGAAATTCTAATACCTTTGAAATAAAAGGAGCTTTATAGTGCTATTTAACTAACATTTTCCAGGAGCCCTATAGATTATTATTTTGCAAGCATTTTTACTGTGCAAATGGCAGGGGAAGGAGGAAAAAAAAAAGCAGAAAAGGAAGTAAAAAGGGGATGCAAATTACAAGCACAGACTTTACAAACACCATACTCTGTATGCACCCAGTATTAACGTTTTAGCCTTTTTCCCCTACTTTAAGCAAGCAGGAAACAAACAAGGAAACAGAAGGGGCAGACAATCCCCTGGACTTACCTTTAGTACAGTTCCTCTATAAACTTCTCAGAGAGAAATTTAAATTCCTCCAAGTGGATGTGATTCTTAAAGCTTTTTTCTTTCTCAAGTCACCCAGAAGCAAAACAATTAGTTTTCAGAGGTTCCATTTACTGCTCTTCCATCCCCAGCAAAATGCATCCAGGAGACTATGCCAAAAGTAAGCCCAGAACTCAAAGGCAATTGGAAAGGGAGCGTAGGGGGTTGCTGAAGGACCAGATTGTGAAATTCAGTAGCTTGAGCACAGAAATATCCTACTGTACAATATACCTGGCTTCTTGCTCACCAAAAAACTGTAGTGCAAACTGTCAGTAGTAGCCTCCAATAGCTGCTGTGTGTGCTGCAGATGGTATGTCTCACTGTTACCTTCCCAGATGGGTAGAGGATTCAGAGAGCAGCAAAACCAGGGGGTCGCCTCCAAACCAGGTGGATTGCCAGCCACTCATTCACTCAGTCCAATTAATCAAGACAAGAACAGCTCAGTCACCGGAGGTATCTCCTTCCAGGGTGCACAGGATTATGGCAAGGTTATTAATCTTGCTTTGCTGCATCCCCCCCACCCCCTACATTCAGCAGCCTGCACCGAGATGATTGCCAGCTCTGTCTCTGTCCCTGTTCTACTGCATTTTGCTCAGCCCTCTGTTGCTGCAAGTGAAACACAGAGGAGGGAGGAATACTAATAAGGTGGTTAGCTACAGTTTCTTTAAGGCATTCTACATACTGCGTGTGTGTGTGTGTGTATGTGCATGCGTGTGTGCATTTTCCATGGGGCAATCTGGATTTCTTGGCAGCTGAAATAGGACTTGTTTCTACATCAAAGTCTGAATTAATCTGGATTATCACCTAATGAATACCGGAGCCAGCAATTGTATTTTACTTAGGATAAGAGGAGGGCACTGAACGGTCTAGAAGATTAGGACAGCAGCAATGGTTATAGGGGGAGGGAGTGGGGGGTTGGTAGTGTAGAAACCACACTACAGCCAGAAGAGCATAATCAGTTCAAAAATTTGTTCCAAACAGATAATTTTAGCAATATTTTAAAAGTCATTCTTATATCCTGAACCAGTTGGGATTTTAAAATCAGCACTTTATTATCCATCTTTAGATTAGGCAGTGATATGCAGAGTCAAGAAAATATTTTTAGAAAAGAAAAGACTTCTAGCAGGAAAAGAAAAAATTAGAATGTCAGTGGAGGCAGACATCCAGCACTGCATTTACGAAGGTGCTTGAAATTCCCTCCTTTAGTGAGAATTGTTTTGCCAAAACCTTTCACTTATGAAATGAGTTTAGAGTTCTCAGTCCAAGAACCAAAACAGATTTTCCTTTTATTGCCTAAATAACTGACCTGCATTGGTTCACTAACCTGAGTATTCTGCTGTGGTAAGTACAAGTCCTAGCTGTAATTCACTCATGAAATAGGAAAACAGACATATTGCCTTTGCTTTCCCACAGGTAATTCAGACCCTCTGCATCAGGTTCAGGATGCAAACGCTGCTGTCTCACTCGTCATCCATGATTTCAGCTTTTTGCAGCAGATGACATTTCAGACTCCTTCAGGAGACTGAAGATTGAGACCCCTTCAGAAACATGAAAACAAAAATAAACCATTCCTCAGAAGCAGCTCAGGGATTACTACAGTAAATTATAACCATGAGGGACTGTTAAGGAACCAGCTCATTGGTCTGAGCAGCCAAATACACATGACAAAGCTCCCTAAAGAATGAGCTACATGAAATGAGTTTGGTGCTTCATATCAGAAAGAGCTACCACCACAGGTTTTAGCAAGCAAACTGTAATTGAACACGGTGGAAGTGCTTTGGGGAGTTTTAGGTACACCAACCATGGAGTAGCTGGCAAAGCAGCTTTTGCTTTGCCACTGACTGTGGCAGTTTTACTGCTACTGTAGCACAAAGGACTGCAATGTAACAAGGCAAAATCCATAAGCATGGTGGCCACGATATTTAGTACTAATGTGGAGTAAAACTCTTCCACTGTTAAGTAAACCCTGCAGTTTTAACAGCCAGTGAACTTGCAAAGCCACACAGCATGATAAGGAGGCTGTGGTACCTGGAAAGAGAAATGTAGGACACAGTTTCAGAAGATGGAAGACCTGCACTGTTTTACAAATGACACATAACCACTTGGGCTTTTGTTCACTTCTTCAGCTTAAATTGTTGTATAATTTAAATCTAAAATGATGTATTTATATGAAAATCCGCTGTACCAACAGGAGAATTAGTATATTGTTGCCGTTTTTTTCTTTGCTGCAATTATTTTCCTTCTCCACCCTAGCCTTTCTTCGCCCTCCATCCTATTCCAAATCACTGCATGACATCTTATGTTGCTGTTTTCTTGACTTGTGGATCTTAGAGAGGATTCTTGGTCATCCACAAACATAAACATGCCTATCTACATAGGAACACGAGCAGCCACAGCAGCTTGGACTGAAGATCCATCTAGCCAAAGTTTTGCCTGCATTGGTCACTGTCACTAATCAAGGGAAGCAAATGGTGGCATTTCCCAAGTACACTGTGCCAACCTTCAATTATCTGTGCCACAAAAAAATCAGATAGGAGTGCTCTGCACACTTTAGTATGCCACTCACAGATTCATAGTCTTCTGTCATAAGCAGCCTGGACTCATTTCCTCATGCTGAGAGGCCCTGATGCATTCACCTGCCCTTCATATTGACTTTGCTCTCTTCAGTCAAACACTCCTCACTAACCTTTTCCACCTCATGCAGTGACCAAAATGCCACAGAAGTATAGCACTACACTGACACTTCCTACTTTTAGAGTCTATCATCCCAGAGCACATACTAATGAAGCTAATGGCAGGTTCTGTTTTCTAAGACTGTGGTATGAATAATTTTGCTACTCTCAGATTAACAAGTTCATCAAGGATATAACACTTATAGCTCTAACTATAAGGAAGACCTCATGTCTAGACCAAAGTCCATTGTGGACAGCTTTTTTCATGACCTTTTTCTAGGTGCAGTCAGAATTGCTTGAGTATATTAAAAAAAGCTCCAGAGCTAATTAAATCTATTCATAAATCTAATATTTACAATCCATGGGACTGGAACAACAGCAAAAGTAATTAAACTGACTTGCATTCTAATTTCCATGACACAGAATACATGCTAAAGAAGAGAGGAAAAAGAAAGATGAAATTTCGCCCAAGAATAAACTGGTATCTTCCAAATATTGGTCATCATAATCCCAAAGGTGCAGGCAAAGACTTTTGTCCTACCTCACCTGTCCTTATGTCATTTTTAAAGCCATACTACCTGCTAATTACTTTCACATTAATCAAAAGGAAAAAATATTCTTTGCACTCCAAGAGGTTTTTCTTGCTGTTTGATTTCAGTTTTTCCCCAAAAACAGGCTGCACTTAGGTCATCTCATCACTCTCCTGATTACAACAGTCTTACAAACATCTTTGGTTTTGTTCCCCCATTTTGGTTAAAACAAAGGCAGTTTACAATGCAATATACACCAGGTGGATATACCACTCCCTTCCTCCGTCCCATCTCCCAAGGGGAAAAAACAAAAGAAACTTGACTTCAGCTCCCCCTCATTCTAGCCCTCACCTCATTCAGCTGAATTTGATGACCTGTCAGTTAATATCAATGTCACTCCTCTGAAAATTTCTGAAATTCAGCACAAGTGAAGAACACAAGCTTATAGCTCAGCAAAGCCCTCAACAGAGAAAGTGCTGACCCAGCACACATGCTCCCACGCAAAAATCCTCCAGAAGCCCCTCAAATATTTCTGCAATATTTCATTTTATTATTATATTGGCATCATTTGATTTAGTGATGCCCCATATTCCATATGCTGTTTGCATCCAGTTCCCTTGTTTCCTCTTAATTTCCAGTTCCTTTGTGTAGTAATAATCATATTTATGAGTCTGATTCCCACACTGAGAAAGTATTAGCAAGACCACAGCAGGAGTGAAAGATGACCCAAGAGGTCCCTGGAGACAGGCTGAGGCTGGCACCCAGTACAAGCAGGCACCCCTGGCTGATGAAGTTTGAAGAGTTACAGCTTCCAGAGTTCACACTAACCCCCAATGAGCACCCTAGTGACAATCATCAGAAGAAAATATACACCAGTTTCTCATCCACCATTTGGCTTGGTGCAGTCCTAACAAAGTCAGGATCAATGGGTGCTGTAAATTTATGCACCGACCTCAAAACTGAAGTGACTGTGAAGCAGCAAATGCAGCTTCTCCTGCCTCTGCTAGAGGGCAGTGGCAGCTGTTAGTAAGGAAGCCAAGTATCCACTGCCACTGCTGGACTTGAGACAACTTGAGAGCTGAACTGCGCAATACTGAGGTTTTTGGAAAAGTGATCACAATGATCTTTCTCCTGGGAGTTGTGAAGCCTATTATTAACCACAAATATTTTTCAGAGAAAACAGTGAAAGAAAGTAGAAAAGCAACAAGAGAATGTATTACCTGGAGAAGAGAAAAATTAATTGCCAGCTAACTTAAGAAATATTTGCAAAGTTTATATTCAAGATCAGTGGTAAACAGATTTCTGCTGCTACAAGAACTTTGCAGACAATCTGTAAGGGTCTATGCATTACTGTTGCAATAGACATATGAGTAATAGCAATAATAGTATCATCTTAAACCTTTCCTCCAGGGAAAAGGCACAAAAGCAAAACTGCAGCAAACACATTCTTCATGTTCTTTATATCTTAAAACTCACAGTCAATCCACTGAGCAACTCAAGTGAGTTCCTCAGAACTTGAGAAACACACTAAATACAATATTTCATTATTTACTGCCCTAAAATAAAGACAGGCTTTTCATAGAGTGACAGTTTGCTTTTTTCTAACCAGCTATTTTGAAAAATTGAGTAGCTTACATTGTGGGTATTTTTAGTTCCAATAGACTTACCATCAAGTTCCAGTCTTCTGCCTAAAAACTTTAATTTAGTGTCTCAAGCCTGTAATTTCAGATTAATTCTGCAATGCTGAAATACAAATCAATCACTTTGTTTTTCTGCTATTTGGATGCTATTATTTAAAGACATTTTCCAACCCTAATATCTTAGGCAAAAAAGAAAAAAATAATTTGATGAAAAATCAGAAGTAAAAAAATATAAGTACATGTTTCTTTATCTTTCTTCCTTCAAAGGAAAGTTTAAAACCTTGTTTGAAAGCATGAAAAACAAAGTCTGTTTCAGAAGTTCAGCTCATGAGACTATCTATCTACCTATATCTTAAAAGCCTATGCCCACAGACTCCAAAGCCTAAAATCTTATACAACTGTTTATATTCTGATTTATACCTATTCCCCCACAACACTTCCACTCCCTTTCCAAAGGAAATTATGTTTTTTTCTTCTCTGGTCAACAGGGCAAATAAACTCTTTTTTTAGTTCCTTCTTTCCGTCCTTCAGCAGCTGCTGCTGCAAGGAGAAGACACAGATCCAATACACAGACCCTCAGCCTGAGCTAACATGAGCATTCTTTTTACATTTGCTTACATTTCTCTGGGACCATTGTATCTCTTCCTCCCTCTAGAGAGACAGGTTTCAAGAAGCATGCAGCACATCTTTTAGTGAAAAGAGACAAAGTAATAGTAAAAGAGACCAAGTAATAGTCTAGACTTTATTCTCACATAATTGTGCACTTGCTAAAAACATCTGGATTGCTGGCATATACAGGTAGCCTTAAATACTGATCACTGTTTATGAAACAAGATGAAAGTTACTAAACTAAACTTAAACATCTTAGATTTATTTATCCTATGCTAAAGAAATACTGATATCAAAAAGACCAGGGTATGGCACTAGCTTATTTAAGTTCCTGAGAGGAATTCATTTTCTAAGCAGCAAGAATAATTTAATTTGATTTTTTGATTTGGTCATAACTCTTTTCATGACCTTGAACTCAGCATACATTCAGGTAAAAAAAATAAAAAGAGAAAAATTGGAAGATGTGATTGGACATACATCTTGAACCAATATTTCAATTCTCAAATGCTTTAATTGTCCAGGAGCTTTGACTAACCTCTCTGTACTGCTTGTGCCCATCAGCAGTTTTTTTTTTTTACACTGATTCAAGTTTTCTGACTTCAATTAGGAATGCCTAAGGTATGTTTTTATCAATATTCCTGCTCTCCAGAGACTCTCACTTTCCCTCTAGTGCCAACTCCTGGTTTCCTTTCAAGTCTCACTTGTCTGCACAGGAATCCAGAAAACCAGCTTGAGCAGTAGTGGGACTAACATTGCTAAACAAGGCAAATAGCAGGATGAGTGTAAAATTAGTTCTCTTCGGTCACAAAGGTGCTCTTTCTGTGTTTATCAAAACACTGTTGCAGATTACCAAGATGATTGGGAGAGTTCAAAATGCCTTCTAGTAGGCTTCTGACTGCACAATATTTAGCAAAATTGCTTTAGAATATTTACAAAGTTGCAAGCTGACACTTAAGTCATTAAACTGTTGGCATGCAGAAACAAATTATAGTGAATCAAAAAAAAAAAATCAAGATTCAAAGAAAGGACAAAGATCTCAGCCTTTGTGAGTTTTATACTCAGAAGAGTTTTGTGACAAGCCTGCTCTTTCACTCATTGACGCAATTTCGAAAACAGCATTTTAGTCCTTTAAAGGTTGACCCAAGCTGGGCCTGAAATAAGACATTTCACTTCACAGTGAAGACAAAGGCTTGTGACCAATCAAGATATCAACAGCTACTGAAAGATTTACAAAATAAAAGCTACTTTCACTTCAAAACAGAGTTAAACTATTAAACTAAACATTAATAAAACACAGCTGTAGTTTTAAGACCTTACAGGTTAGTCCTGTGCTCCATGAAGTTCACACATTAAGGTGGAAAGCCTTAAGAAAATAGTTACATATTTAGGCTGATCAAGGAACAAGATCCATGATGTCCATCTCTCTCAACCAAGTAAACCTCCTTGTTGCTGCACTCTAACGTACATTCACTGGCTTGTGGTCTAATTTTAAAGTATGAACAATGGGGTCTCCATCATTTTTCAAGCAAGACTGTTCCAGAGCCTAAAAGATCTCAGAGTTAATGCTGTAAAGATCCACTGCATGAGCACTGAGTTCTATTACTTCAAAAACATATGCTCATAGAGGATGTTAAACTCAGATGACTCACTTTCCCATTAATCAATTTTCATCAGCCATTCTAGCCCTATCTCTCACATGCAGTGAAACATTTTTTGCACAAGATTTTCCTTTCCTCTTTATACTAACACCTACATATCACCATGGGCAACAGACAGCAAAAGATATCTTTACTTGTGCTAAATGTTAAGCTTACAAACAAGAGATCATTTTGGACTTAAGGCCAGCTTGTTTTTTTCTTTCTTATTGGTCTCAGAAAAAAGAGCATTTAAGTACCCTTAAAGACAGCAGTCCTTTCACTTGTGATCTTGCACCCAATTTTTTTTCTCTCAGACTCCCTTTACAGTCACTGTTTGCAAGAGTTCATACCTTAGGGCACTATAATTTCTTTTCTTTTAGGTGCCTCTATTTGTGAGTAGAAGACTAAATTCTCCCAGGCCCAGAAGTGCTTGAGTGAGTAGTTCAGACAGATTCTTTTCATGCAGGTGTTTGTGTTTCATATTAGTATTAGCAGATGGTTAACTACTATTAACCTGCAATCACATTACAGAAAGTACCCTGCCATACATGTTGTCATGCAAATAGATGAGTTCCATATAAAATCTAAAGGATTCAGTGACCTGTTGGTGACAATCAGGAGAAAAAAAAACCTTTGAAGTTTAACCCTAGAGAAAAGTGCTTTAAAAAGTTAATTGCCTGTTCTTATTAATGCTACCTCCATATTCTTTGTCAGTCTAGAGCAGGACCACAATTTGTTCTGCTTGACAACTTTTGTTCTGTACCTACTTGATCAGGATGATAGAGAGATCAAGGTTTCCCTGTACTGCAGTCAATACAAAGATTCATATCCCAATTCTACCTTAATCCCCTGTGATAGGAAAGATGTGTCCTAATGTCTTTCCAAACAATTTGATGGATGAAGGAGTGAAATGGGTCTTAATGTCTCTCCTAACTTGGGGCAGCAGATTTGTTGCAGAGCCCAGGCAGCTTGGTTCCTGAAACAGACAAGGGCCTGTACAGGCCTGAGTTTCTGAATTTTGGGATAAAATGGTGGGTTCAAGGGCACATATGGGGTAGGGGATTCAGGAAGGCTGTACCTTCCTTATACCTCAGCCAGTGAGGAAAGAAAGAAGGCAACATGCGCGGGAGTTTAGGATAAAAGGAGGCTGCACCCTCCAAAACCCCATGACTGTATGCCTCAGTGGACTCTCTCCCTTTATTCAAATGAAGTTGCAGGACCCCTCTGTGTCCTTTTTGGACATAAACCTCAGGCATTTGTGGATTTTTCTGACACCTGCTTGCCCTGCAGTCAGCTGCAATTATTGAAAGCATAATTAAGAGAGCCTGAAAGGGTCCATCAAATATATTTTGGACATGTAGTGAAAACTTACGGAACTGGGTACGAGTTTCCTCCTACCTGCCATTTTGGTGAGCTTGCTCTCTCTGCCACAGGTGAGAGAGAAAACAAAAAGAGAGCAAGGGGTAGGAAGAAAGAAGCTGTTACAGAAAAACAACTCCCCATATTCTGTGAAGTTAGAGTAATGATATCTTTGAATGACCATAAGAACCCCAGAAGACATTGACTGGAGTGGTAGTGTAGAACAGAAAAACAAAAAGGGAAAATGCTGGGGGAGGGGGTAGTGAAGGGAGAGATGGGACAAGCCTGAAAATTTGTGACTGAAATTGAGACTCCTATAAGACTAAAACAAATACTGCTTTCACATGAATAGAAGGCTGAAGGATTAAGCAAGAGACAAAGCACAATTAAAGGCTTAACAAGTTACAATACAAGAGAGGAAGTAAGCATCTTAGAAAACTTGCAGAAATATCCTTGTTTAGAATATCTTAAAGGAATCCAACCAAAACTCACTTCCTTCAATAGTAGATTACTCCATTAATAACATTCATCAAAAGCAACTCACATGCATTTGAAGACTCAGTAGGGTCCAGTGGTTGCCAGTTGCTACCACCAGCAGTTTGTTATAGGACTTTGGCTCAAAAACAAATAAATACAAGCTATTCATAATTTAACCTAAACTGAAAATAATTTGTGTGAGACAAAACATGTTTTGTGCTAAGTTGTCTGAATTAATTCAAGATTAAGAAGAGAAAAGCTACTTAAATATTAACTTTATTTAGGTCCTCTGGAAACAAAAGACTGGCAGGAAACATAACTCTTAGAAGCATATGTAAACATATAGACACAAAATAAATATATCCTGAATTCTAATCAGGAAAGTTATTTTACATAATAAAACACTTTCACTAAGAAAGGTTAGATGAAATTAAAGTAAATAATAGTTTAAATTGTAAAACAGAAAACTATGCATGATAATCAGATAATTTTCAGCTTTGGAAATGTCATTCAGAAGAAATAACATAAATCCTAGAATAAGTCTCACTTGAAATGAAACCGGACAAAATAAGAATTCAATAGTGAATAATCTTATGCAAGCAAGGGGCATTAGGTGACCTAATGAATTAACTCCTTTCCATTGCTAGCTACCACGAGTCAACGGAGAAAACCCAAACAGCTGGTGCGGTTTTTCAAAAAAACACAAGTAAAGAAGAAAAACAAGGATTTTGTTGCCACTTTAAGTATTAGAAAACCTCTAACAAGAAAGCATTAATTTTTATTTTCCTTTTCAAAAGGATAATGCACTAAACTGTTAAAAAGTGTTGATTTTACCATGCATGATGAAGGTTATTTGATTATAATATTCACTCTAAACAAAAGCAAAAAACTTCAGAAATACTTTTTCATTGATAATTGAGAATTTTACAGAACTGTAGCACTTCTGGATTATACATCTCCTGTCAAGTACCTCCTTCAGGCTAAGCAGTTTGGAAATAATTAATTCCAAAACTTCAGAAAGCAAAAATTACAGTAAAATTACTTTGATTTGCTAAGCACAGTGTAACAGCTAATCCAGTGAGTTTTTCTAGCATACTGGGGCTTTAGAATAACTTTATATTTAGCAAGCAGCACTCCCTGGTATCAGACAATTTCCATCCATATTTTGAAAGTATTACGAACTTGTAAGACAAACATGCAAAACCTAAATGCACCCTGTTGACACCCATTCAACAGAGTGTTATTTGGGCCGGCAGCCAGGCCACCAAAGGGTGGAGGCCAAAGTGGCTGAAACAGAGAGAGTCGAGAAGGACTAAAAATTGCAGGAACGTAAAGCTGAATTTGCATTAAGAGATAAAAAGGAAAGAAACAGTACACGTCAGATAAGTCCAAAGGACTAGAGTACTCCTCTAAAAATTGGAGGATGCAGAGAACTCACGGCTAGGAAGAAACCAGGCTCCCCGCTGCCCAAGTGACTAACCCAGACAGTGTCCTCTTACAGAAAATGCACATGTATTCTCATGTGGTATTTCCACACAGTTATTTTGGATACCCCACTATACCAAATATCATAAACTTTTGCACAGCCTTTAAACATAGGTTATTTAACCTTAGAAAAAGCTACAAAGCATACTAATGTTCCCTGAGCATAGTCACTTTATATGCCTGAAGAAGAGGAAGAATTTTATGCATCCATCTTTTTCATTTCCATGCATCAGTCCATAATCAGTATTTTCCATTAGGTAGATAAAGGCAATTTAAACACAACACCACATGTGCATTACTCACCAGTCCTACAAGCCGACTCCTCAGGTGCTTCTCAGCTGTTTTCACAGAAAACTTCCCCAGAGCCAGGAGCCATTCCCCAAAAAATACAACCCTACTAGGAGGTCTGATCTAGACAAAGATTCTCAGATGCATGGAAGGGGAGAAAACCCAAAAACATTCTGTATTGGCTCAAACTCCTTTTATCACTGCAAGCTCCCAAGACTCCTCCCAGGCAACACCTGAAAAGCTGTACTACCCCCACCCAGCTGAGCACTGATTGCTGCAAGTACTGTCAAATATGCTCCACCAGCTTAGTACTGATCCCTCACAGCTGCTGGTAGTTAGGATGTGCCAAAGAGCATGAAATCCAAAATCTTGGTCTCCTTGTATCGTGGCTAGGATTTTTTTTAATCTGAAATGTTCTGAACTTTTGTTCCGTATTAAAATGGGCATCATATTACCTTCTTATAAGATAAGAACAGGGAAAAATAACAGTAGAATATTAGTAGACATTAAGGTTTCATATGGTCTAAGGATAAAACCCATGGAAAAGCCTTTTGCTTTGTGATTTTGTTCCCAGGAAGTCAATTGAAACAGTTGCAGTGAATAAGGTGCAAGGTCAGTCACAGCAAAACCGCAAGTTTAGCAGCATTTAGAATAAAAGCAAGTGATGCAGCCACCAGCATAAAAACACTCAAAGGTTATTCCTATCGCTCCAGCTAAACCACAAAGAAATCTTTAATGGGTGGGACACTAGAGCTACTCATCACTTGTGGCTTAGTGGGCAAGATTTTTGTGCCCTCTGCTTCCCCCATTATGTGGCGTTAAGAAGTCATCACAACTTGCATGTGCTTCAGTTATGCATGTGTTACTTGCTACTAATGAGGCATTCTTAGAACTTGTATTTCTTTTATTTTAGTAGATCAGTGTTTGAATGATCTCACTAACGAGCTTAGGGAATTTCCCAGTGAAACTTCTGTTTCTGCCATTTGTGCACACACAAACCTGCACCGGTTCCCTGTAAAAGACAAGCGCTGCTGTAAGGTACAGTCTACTGATAAGCTGGTATAAGCTTTTTTTTGCCTCTAAAACTTACTGATATAAAACTGTATTTACCAACTATTTCTGTGAACCTACATATAAACACATTCATACCCACACACCTGGAGCCACATGAGATTAATCCTGTGACTACACTGGCTTGATTGTTATCCTATAAATTTGAGCACCTGGACTGAGCTGCTCAGAGCAGGAAGATACGGAGGGCTTAGACTTGTGGAGGTCTTGCCACATTTAATTGAGTTACTCAGTGCAGCTGAGCAGAAATATTTTAGCCTCTTGAAAATAAAAGGTAGAATACCTCAGCCCAAATAACTTCTACAGGATGCTAAAAGAATTTTTGCATCCACTGCCTTCTGGTAAGGCACACTACAGTTGTGTATACCCGAGTCCAGTGCGGCACTGAGGGCAAATTGTCTTAAAAAAAGTAGTCTTAGTTCCATAATTCTCTTCAGAAAAAGTTTCATATTCAAAATGTCACTGTAGAAGTCACTGTAATATATAAAATCTCAGGACTGTTGGAGGATTTTGTACATATAGTGAGGGAAGAAATGTTGTTTTACACATCAAGGGATTTATTTGAAGAATACTACTCAATGCAAAAGTACTAGCATTCGGTAGTATTCTTCAAATAGACCAACTTTTGTTGGTCTCTAATTCAAGTAAGGGTATTCATTCATTGCCACATGTTGCAAAATGAAAAGAAAATTTTTGTATAGTTGTCTAAAAGTAGGATGCCAACTACAGGGAAGGGGAGGAAGGGGAACGCTATACACCCAGCTGAATAATTCAAGTTCAGAAAGATTTTGTTTCTTATTAACAAGAGAAATATGCTTATCATTTCTCAGAAGAAAAATACTGATTATATATCTTTCACCTCAGGCTTTAAAAACAGCCATTTCAGCAAGCTGTTGTCTTATACTAGTCGCCTTGATCCTGATCTCAGTGTCTCCATTAGCATCTCTGTTGTCTTTATTAGGATTCCAGAGTTTACATCCAAATTTGCTTTTGTGATGGACAATGCAGTCCAAGTAGCAGTTCTGAAAAAGAAATGAGGAAGAACTAAAAGGAACCAAATCTTCAGAGCAAACATTGCCAGCAGAGCTGCAGCTACAACATCCACCATTCTTACTCTCAAAAAACCCAAAATTATCTTCCTGTCACAACCTGTATCCATCCAGGAAGCTGCACCTCCCATTGCATACATAAACATCTTTCCATGCACTGATGCAGAAAGAATCTCACTATTAGCAAGTGACTGAAACTTGTGTTTCAGCCCTTCTTAGTGTTTTACTGTTGTTCAGCTACCCTATGTAGTAGAGATTTAATTTCATGATTAAATTTTCTGAAATTCTACCAGATATCTGTTAAAAAATTAAAAAATAGGTGAGTTCCTGTTAAAATCTAGAAGTGTGTATTGCACCTGAACCAGTTTAAGTAGTAGGAGCTGCAGCACTGCCCAGAGGAGGACATGAACTGCCCCAGGCCACTCACAACCAGTTCCAGATGGCTGCAGTGCTGGTGTAAGCAACTTACTGACCCCAACACTTCAGCAGTGGGTGACCTGCCCTGGGGCAGAAACAGCCTCGCAGGACCCCAGCTGTGGGTCACCAGGAGAGAAGCAGATAGGAATGGTTCTGTGCTAATCCTGGACCCTGTGCTTTCCATCTCCACTCCAAAGGAATTGGGGAGCTACATGTGAACAAAACTGAGGAAAGTTGGGCATAGGAAGTGGGGTGGAGCAGTGTTTGAGTTAAGCTGAACCTGGGGAAGGCAAGGGACATGTCTTTCCTCAGGGTTTGGTTTGTTCTGCACAATTTCCTTCTCTCTGAACACTCAAATCAACAACTAGAAAATTGGTTTAGTTGGAAACATGGTATAGTAAAAATTCTTCAAGCTGATTCTCTTTTGCTCATGAGAGAATCTATACAACTGTATGCACTTTACATCAGTTAAACTAACCCATCTGCACCTTGCTGGTAGTCAGCCACTGGGATCACAGTTTACACAGTGCATCAACTACATGAATCATATAGACAATATATTCTTTGAAAAAGAAACACAGAAGCAATTCTTTTTGAAAAAGCTCTGCAAGATTTGCATTTTTAAACCTGCATTTACTGGATTTTTACTGAATTTACTAAAATTAAGCAACCACTGGCTTTTCTGATATTATTGAACACCTACAATTCAATGGCCTCATTGAGCTAGTCCAGTTTTAGAAGAGGGAGCTGGTTTATCTGTCACTCATCATCACTATAAAATTCTATTTGAGCACCTTCATTGATTCCATATCTAGAATTTTGCATACTAAGTAAATTTTATTATACAATCAGGTTCTGCTCCCCAGTGTAACCATGAGAAAATTGCACATAAGAGGCAAGGAAACCATTTTAGTTGTAGACTCACTTCAGCAATAAAATTGAAAGTCTCACAGCCTTCTTGGGGAATCACTGTTAAGACCAAGCATGTTTTGGCAGTCTTGTACATCTAAATACACCCAAAAGAACCAAAATCTCCATTCAAACACATTTCTCCTCTCTATCTGGAGCCAGTAATAGGAGACAAACAGAAAGCTTTAAAGAGATTCATTTTCAGTCTGGACATGTGGAATGCAATATAGAGGGTATTGGTGTTACTGAGACAAAGACATTTAGATAGCCATGAAAACAGATCTTTAACCCAAGAAAGTGTTTTGCTTCCCTTCCTAATCAAGAAGTGTATATATGCATTGTATAGAAATTAAATTGAAATATATAAAATGCATTGCTATTTGCATCTATTTTTCACCTTTCTGTTAATTTTTAGTTATCTGGCCCTCTATTTCCACAACCATCTTGAAAATTTTGCCTTGAATTGTGTCTTGAAAAGAGACAGATGTTGGTAACAAAGTGGCTAGAGAAGACCTGAGATCTGCTGAGCTTAGGTAACTTCACTAAGTTGCAGAGTACTTTGTAGGGCATTTAAAAAGAAAAGGTCTTGGTCTATCTAAGACCAAGGCAATTCCTTGCATACGTAAAAAACCATCCAGTGCAACTTCACTCTGTTGCAGTACTATCAGCAGCATAGCATCTGTTTGCAGAAACAAAGGCCTAACTTATCAAAGGTTTTCAGGCATGTACCTTCTCATTAGTTGTCTAACTCTCAATGAAATTAATAAGATATAAACATCTAAAGAATACAAGGTGCTTTACCTACAGCCCACTCCCTAAAAAATACAAGTACAAAGAACAGTCATTATAATTACCAGTCAAATGATGGATTCCCAGGTAAGAAACACAGGGTAAATGAATTCTTTTAAATACACTTTATGTGAGTAAAGAAAATACATATATGTTGCAGTAAAGTGTGGCCACAGCTATAAAAACTTTTCTCAGTAACCTGTGATTGAAAGCAACCTGATTTAACACAGTAATAGCAAACAGAGTCTAGGCTCTTCTGTTTGCCAGCCAACTTGCCCTTATCTCCACTCACTAGGGGTACAGTATTAGGAGGATCCTTTGGCCTGAACAAGCACAGCTATTCTTGGATTCGGTGTTTTCTTTCAGTATTTGACACTCCAATCTACATGGACATTCCTATCTCCTTTAGAGTCTATACCTAAGGTCCAACAGATAGTTTGCTTAATGCAGATTTCAACAGTGACAGGCATTTAGTGACAGGCATGAGATTTCCAGAGGAAGTTGACTGAATGACTCTAAGGTACATTGCCATGTTTATTATTATTATTACAGCTAAAACTGAACTGTTGTGGTTCGCTTTGATTAAGTTCAAAGTCATCTTAAAAATATCACAGCATTCAGCCTTACACTGCATTTTTGCCAATGTTTTCCATGAATCTCTGTAACACCCGCCTTTGCAGACACCAAATTGTATTTTTGCCTCTATATTTCTCCCCTGTCGAAAGCTTCTCATTTACAAATGGCAAGCTCTCTACAAGGCAGCAGGCTCAAGCTTGGAAAATTGTCATTCTTCAGGTTATCCTCCACTCTCTGACACTAAGTTCTTACCTTCATCAGAGAGCTTTCAATTCCCTCCTTACTTACGGGAGATAAAAGCCCTTATATTCCTCCCAACAACAGGTTTTCATCTTCTTTATGTGCACAATAGATTTCAGCTTTCTTCCCCCCAGTCTTGCCAATTTCCCTAATTATCTGTCAGTGGTGCCAAGAGCTCTCACATCTATCATTCCACAGTATCACTCCACAGTCCCTGCCACAGCTAAGCATCACTGCATCAGCTATCTGTGCTCCAGTTTTATGCACTGACATGGGGACCACCTCTCACAATAAGTGTATCACTAAATAACCCTCTTTCTTCTCTTTCTAAGCAGCTCCTGCTTGTCACTTCCAGCTGTCCTCCTCTGTCGTCATAGTCCTGCTACTACAAAATTGATTTCTACATTTCTCATGCTATTGGTATGAAATATCGTTCACACAGTTTAACAAATCTTGGCAACTTCAAGACATATTTCTCCATTATTTTCTTCAGTGTTGCTTTCTACTTGCTGCATGAATTCTGTTGCATCCTGTAATCAGTATGGTTTTAAAAAATCACAGTACCTTTCTGAAAGTTACAGGTGAATTTGAAACACCCAGCTTTTTAATTTGATGCATTATTTAGACAAGCATTTACCTGTGTGCCTTTAGTGTACACACTCTGTGAATGATTAAGGGAGGAGGTGTAAAGAGTGCTTGCAAATCCCTGGAATAACTCTTGTACATAAAATTACTCAGGGATGTAATGATTTGCAGAAAGAAGACCATATTTTATAGATTAGGGCTGTTCCATAGAATGCCTGGAACTGTTTTGAACCACAGGATATTAAACTATGTCAATATGCTGTTGTTTTTTTAAGAGTTGAAAAGAGAAGAAAATTGCTGTAAATCAAATAAAATGTTTCTGAAGGCCATTATTTTAAACTCATTTGACCACTGAATCAGATAATTCTGCAAGGACGTTGAGTAGAAAGCTCTGTTTTTCAGGCTATCCTTAATATTTCATAGCTATTTCCAAGTAAATTGTTTTAAATAAGCAAATATAATTTCCCCAAGACAAACAGTGATCTTTATGCTTCAAGATGGTCAATAAAAAATGATGAGTTACATTCAGTGGAAGAGTTGGAGTCTTTGCTATTTCTCTTACATTCTTCTACAAACAGAAATCCAACAGGTTAACTTTGTTCTATCCTGCTGCATTTAGTACTCACAATACTCTTCTAATACTAGAAGTGTTTACTGATTTCTGTGTAGTGCCTCAAGGCCTTAAAATGAATGTGATTTCTGACTGGCAACATATCTGAGGTATATGATATAAGACTGAAAATATTTTTCAGTTCTATTCACAGTAATCTTATATCAGAGTCTATAACTTAAGCATCTCTTCTATTTTTGACTTTTCCCAGTCATATTTTACTTCAGTGGGGTGCTAATAGAGTTCTTTAAGCCTTGATCCAAAGCCCAGGAAATTCTGTGGAAAGACTCCATTCAACTTCTGTGTACTCACTGCATGCAATGCTTTCTTAAAATTGCTTTGTGATCCTTTAATTGACAAATTATATTTAAACAGAAATGTTTTAATTTATTCATTTTCCCTTACTCTGTTATTGATGTTTCATGCTATATATCAAAGAATGAACTCACATAACAAAGGAAAATATTTTTTTATAAAAAGCAGGCACGAGACTAGAATCTATTGCTTTCTCTACACATGACAGCATTAAATCACAGAGGGAATACTGCAATTCTATTAGCAAAAGACAGACCCTGGCTTCTTACACAACAGATGTTTTGATGGTTTGACAGTTAGCTTTGCACTATCCATGGACTATTCTAATATTTACTTAAATATTAAGTAAATAGATTGCTAGCTCAGAATAACTTTTATTATATCAGAATCAGAAAACACTGAGAAAATATATAGGCAAAACAATTCTGTATTATATGCTAAGAAGTAGTCTGAGATCAATAGCTCTCTAAATAGTCATCCTTCTTGGGACTTTCATAACGCAGCATTTGCAATGGGGAAACTGACACATGGATCAATGTTACTAGGAATAACTTATATGTTTGAATTTTTTAAATAAAATCATCAAACACAGCCTAGTGTCAGAGCTAGGGTTAGGGGCAAGAGGCCAGGTTACAACTTGCCCATGCATTTGGGTATTTCTTGAAATAGAGATAGCTGCACAGCTTCACAGCCTTGCCCATCTGCGTTTGGATTAGGAGAGCACTCCCTTCTGGATGCCTTCCAGATGAGTCTCAGCAGACTTGAAAGCTGGGCCTGTGCAAATTTCAACAAGTTCAAAAAGGCCAAGTGCAAGGTCCTGCACCTGGGTCAGGGCAATTCCAAACATGGATATATGAAAGAAGCGCTGAGAACAAAGACTGACTTGGGGGGCGGGGGGGTAGTGGTTGATGTGAGGATGACTCAGCAATGTCAGCCCAGAACCATCTGTGTCCTTGCCTGCATCAAAAGCAGCATGGCCAGAGGGCAAGGGGAGGGGTGATCCTCCTCCCCACTGCTCTCCTGGTACCCCATCTGGAGTGATGCATCCAGCTCTGGGGTCCCCAGCATAAGAAGGATGGGGGCCTGCTGAAGTGAGCCCAAAGGAGGCCACAAAGGTGATCAGAGGGCTGTAGCATCTCTGCTATGAAAACAGGACAGGCTGACAGAGTTGGGGTTGTTCAGCCTGGATACGAGCAAGCTCCAGAGAGAACATAGAGTGTCTTCCAGTACCTAAAGGAGACCTAAAGGAGAGCTGGAGAGGGACTTTTTGCAAGGGCACATAGTGATAGGACAGCAGGGAATTGCTTTAAGCTGAAGGAGGGTAGACTTAGATTAGGTATTAGGAAGAAATTCTTCACTGTGAGGGTGGTGAGGCACTGAAACAGGTTGCCCAGAGATGTGGTGGAACAGTTCCATTCCTTGAACTGTTGAAGGTCAGGCTGGATGGAACTTTGAGCAACCTAGTCTAGTGGGAGGTTCACTGCCTGTGGCAACTGTGTTGGAACAGGTGGTCTTTAAGGTCCCTTCCAACCCAAACCATTCTATGACTCTGTGATTCTGTGATTCCTTCCTGTCATACAGCTTTCCAACTGCCTTCAGACTTTTCTTTTTGGCTGTCAAATTTCTGCAGTTGAGAAATAATTTATTTTTATTTCTGGAGAAGCTGCTACTTTAGGTTTTATAAACACCAAAGTCCCATATATTCTCTGTGGTAAATACTTCTTCTAAAAGGAGAAGCTTTTGACATGACAGCTGTACTAAAAAAAAAGTAACTACATGAATTCTATTGCACACCGAGAAAAATATCATTACTGCTTGATAGACAAAACTGTAAAAAATCAAATTTTGTAGTCTTTTACCTTTGAAGAAAACACTGATTTAGCATTGTATATTTCATTGATGCAGTCCTATTTATTTGCAGACGCCATGAGCCTGATCATAGAAAGAAACAGACACTATATTTGCTCCTTCTTTCAAAGCAAGAGCTTTCAGAAGTTCTTTTACTTTACCATTTGACCTTTTCTGGGCCAGATTGCCATCCTTCTGTTACTCTGCCCATGGTTCTTTGCTGCGTTTTCTGTTCGCTTTACCCTATGACTGTTAGAGCATCACCAAAGGTCATAAAACATCTCCTTTTATGTGCAGTTTATTATTCAGAAAAGAAGAACAGATATTCTTCATATAAACTTTTTTTACGTCTATGTGTAGATGCCACAAAATACTTGGGCTTTCAGTTTTCAAAAATACCAAACTTGTGTTCAACCTAATTTCTTGTTCACTAAATCTACCTAGAGGGCAGGCATTTTTCTAGCTCTCAAAATATTCCACCTCTTATGTAGGCTCTTGACGAGGTTAGAAATCTGAGCCTATTTCAAAAACTAGATGCTAAAGGAAAAATTAAGTTTCTACTGTTACTTAATTCTATCAACTAGAATTTCTACTCAGTATGATTTACTTGCCTGATGTAGCTTTTCCAGTTATTCAGTGTTTTCTGACATTAGAGTATTTTTACAAAATGTTTCCTGATATATCATTCAAGCCTTAACCATATTTTGATAGGGGTTTTTTTAACCTTCTCTTAACATCACTTAACTTTTTTATGCCTAGCACCTATTGTTTTGTTTTCTCTGAAATTTCTTTTATTTGCCATTCTGACAAATTTGTGTTCTGCTGCCTGTTTCCTGAAAATGTGGTGTTAATATAATTTTTGCCATGTTTCTCTAGCCATGGAACAAATTCCATTTGAAGTTTTTCCTTGTTTTAGATTTTTTTATCTATAATGTCAATTTTTAAGATCAGTTTTAAATAACTATACCTACAGTGCTATTGAGCTAGGCAAAGGCAGACAGAAACATTTTTGGGATTTAACAGTAGTCTGAAATTTTTCTCAAAATGATGTTGTAATTTTAGAATATTTAACAATCATTTTAGAAGTAGAAAAATTATTAAGTTTGAATTTGGGGGGTAGGTTTGTTTTTTCATAAGTTTGTCACTGAGTTTCACAAGTCTACAATATGATCAGGGAATTCATGGAGCATTATTCACTGTCGAGACTCTGGATTAGAACTCTGCTCCAATTTTCAGAAGAAAAGAAGATGACATTTCAACTTTAGTTTCACACAAGATTAAAATCTTTACTTCTAGACACAGGGAAAATAAAGTACTTTGAAAATTCAAGAATGAGGTAGACATTATTTTCAGCAAAACCTCCACATAATAAAGAAATTTTAAATTCATTTTGCATGTAAATGTTTCTCTTGTATTACATATAATTTTCTATTAAGAAATATGGGTCCTATAAAGGAAGATGTACAAAACTAAGAGGTATTATTGCAGTATTGCTTTGTATAATCTCAAACTGAACAAATGTTTCTGATGTTCAGTCTACATCCTTATTCTTTAAAATCTTGATTGTCAAGAAGTAAGAACAGAAAGTTCTCTGCTCTTTTCTAGAACATCTTTAATCATTTTTCAAATTTTAATTGGATCTTATCACACTTCTCTTATTTTACCTCTTTATGAAAATTTATAAAAGGAAAAAGAGTTCACTGTATTTTTGAAATGGATCAATATGTGCACTTTCTACAGCCAAATATACAAATTTCTACCAGTCTTTTTAAGGTAAAGGCAAGGGATATGATCTCATACATGAGAATGGAAACTCCTATTAAAACAATCTAAGAGTTTCATTCTTGCCTGTTGCTATGACTCGTGAAACCATAAGATGTCTAGTTTATATCTGAGGCAAATTAGAGGAGCAAACATTCTTTATTACTTTCCACAGGTCATTGGAATAGTAACACAGAAATACAGCTGTTCTGTCATTGTTACATAGCATGTCTTTTTTTTTTTTTTTTTGGTGTCTCTTTTTTTCAGAGCAGTCTTATGACACTGGGAATAAAGAAAAAGCACAACTAGCACAAAACAAAGTGCATGAGGCAAGGGCTCAGAAAAGGAACAAAAGAGTTTGTTTCCAGTGCTATTGATCTGACCATTAGCTACAAAACCCTTTTGTAGCATTTGCAGTTCTGCTCATTCCCACCAGAGGGGGGACCGAAGCTGCACTGTTTCAATACATTTGCATGTAAAATCTAGTGTGATGTGCTGTGAAGGGGCAAGAGAGAGTTTGTTGGATTAAAAATTCAGACCTGGGGCATGAAATTCTTGTATTTGCATTTTTCCATATAAAATTTGCCTTAGCTGAAAGGAAAATATTATAACTTTGGTCAAGTGGGCACAGAACTGAAGAGCTGGCATATATGTTTAGGAACATGAAATAACCATTTAAAAGCTGCTAGCAGAAATTAATTGCTTATGAATACTGAACAGTCATCGAGTTTTAGTGAGCTATGCACCAGTACTTTATCCATATTTTTGCCTGACAATATGGTTCCAAATTTTTTCTTTTCTCCTTTTCAAATTAAAATTTTCCTACACTGCACATATGAAATCTTTAGTCTTAGACTAAAGTCTTTCTGTAACCCAATTGAATCACAACATCCACTGCTTTCATACTTTCTTCCTTTCAAATCCATTAGTCCTTCAATAGCCCTCCTTTACTTCCTCCCATGCTCAGGATATGTTGTGATATTAATCACAAAATGTGCCAGGTTGGAAGTGACCACAGAGGTCATCTGGTCCAACCTCACTGCTGAAACAGGGTCATCCTCTGGCTCATTGCACTGGACTGTGTCCAGATGGTTCCTGAATATTTCCAATAAGGAACACTCCATACCCTCTCTGGGGAATTTGTTCCAGTGCATGGTCACCCACATGGTAAAGAAGTTTTCCTCATATTCAGATGGAATTTCCTGTGCATCAGTTCCTGATTTTTGTCTCCTGTCCTATTGCTCAGCACCATGAAGAAGAGTCTGATCCATCCTCTTGATATCCTCCCTTCATATAGACATTGATGAGGCCCCTCCCAATCATCTCTTCTGGAGGCCGAACAGGCACAGCTCCCTCAGTCTGTGCTCCTGAGCTTCAACCCCCACATCATCTTCATAGCCCTCCACTAGACCCACTCCAGGAGCTCCAAGTCTTTCTTGTACTGAGGAGTCCAGAACTGGACACAGATGAGCTGAGCTGTAGAGAGCTGAGTAGGGGGCAGGATCACCTCCTATGACCTGCCAGCAAAGCTCTTCCTAATGCAGCTCAGGATCCCATTGTCCTTCTTGGCCACAAGGGCACTCCTGGTCATGGACAGCTTGTTGTCAGCAGGACCCCTAGGTCCTTTTCCACAGAGCTGCTTTCCAGGAGGTTCCCCCAAGACTGGGGTTATTCCTCCCCAGCTGAAGGACCCTGCATTTGTCTTTGTTGAATTTCAGAAGGTTCCCTCCTGCCCACCTCTCCAGTCAGGTTCCCTCTGAAGGGCTGCACAGTCCTCTGGGATATGGGCCCCTCCTCCTGGCTTTGTGTTATTAGCAATATTTGTTCCAAGTGAGCTGACCCTGCTTTCATCTCCTGTGTATTTCCTGCTTATGCTTGAATAATGACAGGAGTGAGGTGGATCTCATCTCTCCCTATCAACTGCCAGCAGACAGGGTCCCATGGTTATGGAAACCAAGCCCCTCTTGACAACACCAGCAATGTAGCTAGTCATTTATTTGGTAAATCAGTTTTTCCTTCAACATTTACCATAACTGAAAGTATCATGGAGAAAACTACCTCAGCACTACCTCAGGACACGTCTGTGTCCCCAGAGCTCTGAAAACATGGATGAAGGTTTCAAGTTTCCCCTTGTTTTCATCAATGCCTACATGAAAGACTTACAGGGGATAATAGCCAGGCATGTTGAGAAGCCTTGGCAGTCTTTCTGTGACATCTCTGATTCAAGGTCCTAGCAGGCAACAAACTCTTCAGGACAGAGGTTAGGTGGGCAGATGGGTGTCCCTGTCCCCTGCAGTGAGAAGTCACCGACTGCCATTGTTCATTGCTTCTTCCAGGTCATCCTGTGTGGCTCAGGGTCTGGTGACTCAGGTCTCTCAGCTGTTGCTCAGCTTCTCTGCCTCTAGGAGCTCCCTGCCCAGCTCATTCTAGTGCTCAGAACTTACTGTAGCAGCTGTTGGAGTTGTTGCTGTTGCCTTTGTCAACACTCACCTTGCAGACTGACTCTAATTCTTCTAATCCTTTTACCAAGTATTGTTATTTAGGTTTTACATTCCCCAAGGCTATTTTCAGCATATAGGGGAACCTGTGCAAAAGCTTCCAGAATAGTTATCAGGTAGGTTCCCTGAGCAATATATATTTTTTAAATAGATGAGGAAAAGTATGTCCCTGATTCCAGGTCTGTAATAACTGTATTACTTTAATGTTCAAGACAAATAAATTACTCTTAAATTTTCATAGCTTCTTTTTGCTCAATCACAATTATATTCTGTGTTTCCTCTGTGCCATAATTTAATTCTAAATATGAAATACTGTGGCAAAATTTCCACTGTTCCATTCGCACTCCCTGAACAAGCACAAAAGGTTATTCCAAACACAATGCATGATGCAACATTTATGTTTCAGTAACCAGAGTCTAGTAAGACTGTCTTTAGAGACCATGAACCATGTGTGGTCACATAAGTTCTCCTAAACACATCTGGGTTAATGCCTTGAAATCCTGACCTGTGGCAAAGTCAATGCATTAAATTCCTGACCTGTAATAAGATTAAAAATGTTATATTCACATTCAATTTGAAGACTTAAAGTCCAATGACTAAACAGAACATGGGCCATGATTTTTAATGTTTCTTAGGTATAGAGATATTCAGTATCCTCTAAACTCTTTTTTGTTAACCAGGTAATACACATCTGGGCAAATAAAGAAATTCAAGTTTCTGTATCTGGTCTCCTGGCAAACCTTAAATGGATGCATGCACATGAAACCACACAGCCTGAAAAGTCAGCCACTTTTAATGTTTTCAGCAGGGTTCCCTCCAGGGACCCTGAAAGGTAAATTGGCTGCCCATTCCCTTCCAGAACTCCTGCTATTCTTCAAGCAAGTTCAAAGCCTCATACTGACAAAAGGCAATTGTCACATATGGTAACACCTATTATCTTTCCAACATCCATATGAGTATACTCACCTTTAACAAGGTGAAGTGTCTAAAACAGAATGAGAGAAAAACATATAACCTCTTCTAAGTTAAAGAAAGATGAAAATATATGGGACAGAAACAGTTTATTCTTCAAAATACCGATCATTTAAGCAGGCAATAGCTTTGTCTCCCTCCTAGTCTCTCTAACAAAACCTCTTCTAATTTTTTGATGGAGTCTTTTCCTTCAGTTTCTTAATTAGTACTTGTATCTGGGGGTTTAATCACAAGATGCTTCCTTTCTTAGCTGAGTCTTTGGGATATAGTCCTGTGAAACTAGTTTGTATCAAGCTCAGCAGGTCTGATTTTATTTGTCCTCTGCAAACATGTTCTGTTCAGGACCATACAATAGTAATCTGGCTAAATTGTCCCCACTCTAGGTAAAATATTTTTTGCTTAGAACAAAAGAATTTCTGGAGATAAAAAGATAAAACTCTCTACAATAGACTGTCTAGACTGTGAAGAGTGCCATCCTTTGGACACAAAAGTTTGAAATTCTTTAGATTTTTCTCTGCAAAATTTGTCTTGGTCAGCATGTTTTTCAGACAGCATCAAATATTCCACTTCATTTCTTAAGGCTTGTGGTTCTTTAGCATTCAACAGAGAGCTTGTTCTCAGGCTTGCAAAGCAAACCAGGAATGGCATTTTCACTGAAGGTTGGAAGGTACAATTGTGGCCATTCTGACTTCTCAAAGCCTCTCAAAATGACAGGTCAATAAAGAATCACAGAATATACAGTAAACAGTAACTTTCTTTTCTGATGCAGTCACACAAAGACAAAAATGCTCAGAAAAATTGCTGCCTTGCAGTATTCTTAATGTTATTACATATACTTCTGGAAAGTATATGTGTATATTACATTACCTTTAGGCAGAACTTCAGGTAGTTTGAATCACTCTGTAGAGCAGAGATCATAAGGAAAATTATTTTTTATTGTAATATCTAAAAAAGCAAGCAAACAAAAAAGCTTTTGGGTTTTCTAATCTTGTAAGTGGTAAGTTATCCTATCACTGTCCTTTCTAACTCATTTTACCATTCACTTTCATGGTATAGATATAGTGGGGTAAGATATAGTGGGGTATAATGGTAAAACTCATTTTACCATTCACTTTCATGGTATAGATATAGTGGGGTAAGATATAGTGGGGTATAATGGTAAAACTCATTTTACCATTCACTTTCATGGTATAGATATAGTGGGGTAAGTCTATCATCCTACAGAATCACACTGGAAATCTCTCTAGGTTCACATCCCTCTACACTTTCTCATATCCTTAAGTGCTAAAATATCTTATGCCAGTCTGCTAACTGAATGTTTGGCATATGAAATCATCCCAACTATTTCCTGGATAACTTCTCTATCTTCAGGCTGGGTTACTTGAGAAAAGAGTAATCCAAGTCCTTACTTGGTCTGAATTCATAATCAGAGATAAATGGAGACAGGTAAGCCCCAGCACCATAGTAAGAGTTATATATCCTTCCTAAAATATTTATCCCTTATGAGGAATACTACATACACAGAGTTAATACGATCCCATCAGCAGCTTTTGTCTCTGTCCTAGAAACGCAACACACTAGCGGCTCTGTTCACCCTTCAGAGAGTTTTAAAATAAATATTATATTTAGGATGTATAACACATCCCTCCTTAAGGCTGTATCTTTCCACCTACTGCTATCTGTGGTTTCATCACAGAAAGCCATGAAGTGCCTCCCTGATAGTGTTGCTGTGATTGTGCAGCCTGGTAGCAGGAACATCACCAAACAACAGTGTATAAACACCTATGTGGATGTTCACGTAGTTATTTCTTCATGTAATGATGAAGGTCTTGTGAGACTGGTGAGGAAGGGTATTGTGTTTGTGCTAAAAATCTGCTTGCAATGGGGCCCAAAGGCAAGTCATACAGTTTGTCAAAATTTGTTTGTCATCAGGTGGAGTGCAGACATGCTAAAGGCAAAATAAAAGCTATGGTGTGGACACACCTTACATACAACACTGTAAATGGAATCTGGAAAGAATTTCCAGACAGACAGCTGTACTTCTCAAATTTAGCTGCTTAACTTCAAACTCCCATGCCTGAGCATACTAAATATTAT
The DNA here is from genome assembly GCF_051311805.1 of Agelaius phoeniceus. NCBI lineage: Eukaryota > Metazoa > Chordata > Aves > Passeriformes > Icteridae > Agelaius > Agelaius phoeniceus. Next base: position 22,392,156 of record NC_135270.1, read on the forward strand.
CCTACTTTTGTAACACTTTGATGCAATTAGAACTGGAGAAAGGCAGAATCTGACCCAGTGATGCACTGAATAGATCTCAGGGAGATAATAACCAGACTTGGTCAATGATGGTTTAAAAATTGAAACTGCTTTCATTTTCATTGACATCTGGCCTGTCTGTTTCCTGTTGGGAAGAGGTGATGAACTAATATGGACAAAACCTCGTTTCTTCCCTCTCCGTACTTCTAACATTAACCATGGATATAGAATTGCACTAACAGTTACTACTTTTCACATAATCTTTAAAGAAACAGGCTATTTCACAGCTTTTAATTTCACAAAGTTATGATTTTGAAATGGTTTCTGTTTACTACAGTTAAGTTACATTATTTAAACCCTTAAAAAAAAAAAAACCCAAAAAAAAAACCAAACAGAAAACAAACCGCCTAATACTCCACTGAATTCCAGAAATAAAGGTGCTTTTCCCATTGGATCACTGTGCCTGGCTTTCAAGGTCAAGGATGGTTTTCACCTTTTGAGACAGTGCAAGACCCTGCTGCATTGAGGTCAAAGGTGATCTTAATAATCCAACATGCCTCTCTAGGGGTCCAAAGTCCAGTATGGAGGACAACTCATGTTCAACAAAAGCACATAATCTCTAACATCTTTAGAGATTTTCATCTCAGTCCTCAGAAAAATATGAAAAACAGTTTAACAGAAACATAATGAAACAGACTGGAACAGTCTGGAATGTAAGCAATCTTTGCAATGGATCAGTGGTCCCTGTCTTTCAGCACATAATCTCTACTGTAAATGGGACCAGCTACGAACCAAGAGAAATTAGTGAAATACAGTATGCAAATATTGGTAATACCTATTTCTTGGTATAAAGCATTTAGCAAATGTACCATTTTCCTCTAGCCAAACCCTGAAAGCAAAACTAATGTTATTATGCCAGTGTTTATACAACAGTTCCAAACAGTATTAGCTTAGAATTGCAATAAAACACATTATCCTTCATAATAATCTTTAAAGAAATAGGTTTTTAAACGAAAGTATTTAATAACAGAACATTAAATTTTGAAATTTGTTTTTGTTGGTGAATTAAGTAGAATGTTTTCATCCTTTAAAATTAAGTGCACAAAAAACCATCTTAATTTTAGGACCACCAACTGTGATCATGCTAATAGCAATGAAAATGATGAAATAAGACACGTAATTTTAATTCATGAGCCTGCCTCTTGTTCTTCAATTTCCCTGCTGAACTCTTAAGTGGGTAAAACCTTTTACAGATAGTGCCATGACATTTGTTTCCTGGATAACCAGCCCTACAGTGTCCTTTTATGACACTTTTAGGTACACCAATGCTGGAAAAATCCTGCAAAGAGATTTAATAAAATATGCAGCATAACTAGCGACTGGAGAGAATTTTAAATTGCATTTCTGTGCATCTTTAGAATTGTTTATCAGGTTTGTATACATATAGGAAGACCAATTAACTTAGACACTATGAGTCCATGAGAATACCCTATGTAAATATAATGAATGAATTCTGTAAGCAAATGCCTCTGTGAAATAAATTATTCAACTGTTTTGGCAGACAGATTGTCCTTTATCTAATGCTTCAGTGGAAAGCAGAAGAAAATGCAACTGGAGTAGCCTTGTAGCATAACATATGTAAATCTTTCCTGAGCTATTCGGTGGCAATTTAAATGCCCTTAAGCACAGAGGCTGATGGTCTTGGTAATTGTTTTCCCAGTCATTTGGGAATCTTCTAATCATTCCTTAAATTTTGCATCAGTAACACCTGTACTCTTCCATCAGCTTGCACTTCTGTGCTGCTTTTGGGACTGTGGGCAGAACTAGCTGCTGATGTAACTCCAAATTTCACTGCAAAAACATGTGCGCAGACAGCTCTTGATTCAGTGGAGATGTTATCTACATGTGAACAATGAATATTAACGTCTCCTCCTGCCGTGCAGATTTAGGTCGAGTTGCTTTGTAGTGCTAAAAAAATGTCAGTGTTTTCTGTCCCTCATTTATATACTCATTGAATAAATCTGAATGGCACTTAAGGAGAACACATTTGGATGAAAGGAGCTATAGAAATTGAGCTAATGCAGTGAATCTAAGTACAAATTAATTCATTTATCATGATAGAGATATTTGAACAGGTGAGTATTTTTCTATATCCTACTCAGCCTCCTTTCACATATTGCTATTGTTATAAGAGACAAGATAAATCCCAGAAACTTTATCAGTTAGCAAACTTTCTTTTCTCCATGTGAGTGACAAAGAGAGAATCACTTGTTCTTTGTAAAGCTCTTATGAACAGTCTGCAGCCTTCCAGCCATTTTATTCATGTGTATGAGCACCAGCTAACTATGGCCCTTTTGTCATTAATAAAATTTAGTTAAATTTCAACACATATTTTCAATTTATACATCCACACTACAGAAATGATCACAACTATACACACCCATTTCTTCACAATTAGCCACACTCATACAACAAGTATCTTCAACACTGTCAGATCTGTAATCAGCTTAGATAGAATGGCCCCAGCGGCTTGTTGACTCCAGCAAAGTTGTCATTGACTACAAAGAAATAGATCTAACCTTCCGTTAGGGAAAGTTTTACTGGCATTTGTCTGGGAAAGTGGCAGCAGCAGATCAGCATAAAAGTTCATCTAGCCTGGCATCCTGCTATGGGAGATGGCCATATGTGAGTGCTTGCCCAGAGGTCACACAGTGGTGACTCTCTGATATGCTTTCCCAGCTGCAAGGGTTTATGGCTTTGTGATTTCCTGAACCAAAAGTGTTATCCCTGTAGTTAATAACACCCTCATGGATCTATTTTCCACTCTAATTTGTCTAATTGCTTTTTGACACTATGTAAATGTTTAAGCATTCACAGTGCCCTGTTGCAAGCAATGCTTCAGCTTAATTACAAATTGTGGGAACACAAAAAACCTGATCTGCAAAGGGCACATATAGCTCCTGAGAGACTTCGAAGTTAGCCTGGCCTTTGAAAAGGATTTAGGATGAATTTACTGTAATGGGCTCTTAATGATTAGAAATGCCATCTTGTATGTTATCTGGGCTAGATATCTGCAAACTTTCTGAAGAGAGAGCTGTGCAGCATAAATATGCTCCTGCATTGGATTTAGGTGCTTCCTTAATGGACAGTCCAGGTGAAGGAAAGAGCCACCAAGTGCAAAGGGTGCCTGGGGCTGAGCAGAGGGCAAAGCATGGAAAGCAGAGCCTGAGCTAACAGTGTTATACAGGAAAACTGAAACTGACCTTGGCTTCAGATTGTGGGCTAGTATTAACCATCTGTGAGGTGGGGAAAAAGCTACCAGCATGCAAACTGTAATGGGAACAAACCTTGTATCTACTCTTATTTGTGGAAGTTTGTAATCTTTTTCTCTTCTTTTTCTTTTTTATTCCCCCCACTGAAAAGACTGTTTTAGGTAACAAATATCTGTTTCACAGAAGAGGCAGAAATAATGATCTCATATAAATGGATTAATGTAATGTATTTAAAAATGAAAAGGATTAAGCTCTTACTAAATTATTTAAGTCTGCTTATGAATATACAAGCAAGCATAGACAGAGATTTTCCTTTTCTTTTTTACTTGAAGATTGATTGCCTTTTAAGAAAAAGAAAAAAAAAGCCTATATCAAATAAGGACGAAATTGAAATCCTCTTTTATTTAACTAAACCTTCATTCTGTAAAAAAATTTGACCCTTGTTTTGCATGGATAACATTAAAGATGCTGATATCTGCATTTAGCCCCAGACATTTTTTCACCTGAGTTACAGGGAATGAGATTGGAACCTGACCTCAGATAAAAATCTGAGGTGATTTAAACTCCAAACACACTGTAAGGATGCCTGGATTTTCCCCCAGACACAGCTGTGAGACACCATTACCATTATATCACCAGCATTTTTATAAAGGCCACTCACACTGAGACAATGACAGGTGCATCTATTAACATCCCAAGCTCATAGTTAAGATGGGAGTCTGAAGAATTTCAGACTGAGTTATGCATAAATATATCACATGAAAGATAAGAGGGCAGTGACAACCAAAATTCTATTTGGAAAGGGCTTTTTTCTAGCTCCATGTTTTGACTATTCAAATCCCTCCAATACTAACTCTAGTGATTGAAATATTAATTTTAGCAGCTTTAACATGACAGTTGAAATATCCAAACAGGACCTAATCAGCCTCTTAGGTTATTGGCTGAATAGTAAAGTGAAAAGAAAATTAATGCAACTTAGCCATCATAAAAAGATTATTTCAATGTTCTTCTGACCAGTTTAAATGATGAAGCATTTGTATTTCTGAAGGTGAAACACAGAGAAATAATCTTCACTGAATATGCATTCATATGTGTTCTAATTCAAATCCATACAACAGAAAACAGACCAAAAATTGTCTTACATGGCACATACACAAAAAATCAATATGGTACAACCTGACATCTTGTAACAAAAATGTTCCATTTTAACCAGCATCTTACATGTTGATTTATGACACTTTCTCTATCATAAATTGCAACACATTTAGACAATATTATTCTGGTACCAGATAAAGATGTCAAAGAACCTCCTACACTGGCATTCCTATGTTATTTCAGAAATATAACTTACAACGCATACTACATCTGACACAAAGCAAGAGAAATTCCGAGGTGATATTTACTCTAAACTCCAACTCTAGCAAGAGAAGGGTTCTCTTGCTACAACCAATCAACCCTCCATGCAGTCTTACCTGAAGACAGCTGAGCTACTGAGCTAGACAGAAAACTTCAGCTTCATTCATTGACAACTCATGGAAAGCAAGTGGTCCAGAAGCAAGTGATCCAAATATTCAGGGTTCATTTTGACACATAAATTGTGTAAATTTTTTGATCAGACAAGACAAGAAAATTACAATTTTCATGAAGTGACTGAAAATAAAAAGTCATTATCTTTGTCTAATAAATACTATCTAAACTCCAGTAGGAAGAGTTTTAGAACCCTCAGTCTTGGAGGAAATTTTATAAAGTCTCAAAGCCTAAGGACTTGTCAGTTTTCCTCTCTCATTTTCCCTGTCAATTTGTGGAAGAATAAATTACAAGTCTCAATAAAACCATCAAAGTTTGACCAGTTATTCTAGTCCACCTCCAGTGTGTGGTATTTCTGCTCTAAATCCTCCTCCTCACAATACCAATTTTATGCTGAAATATTTTGGCTTATGATAGCATCATACTGTGGATATGAAAAAAGGGAAAGCTTTAGCACATCAGCCAGCAAAATATAATAGATGTTCTCTCATAAAACTCACCAGTTTTATGAGAGAAAAACACTTTTTTTTTTTTTTCTGTAAGGATATAATGCAGTTTCTGGAGGTCTTCATGGAGGTCACATAAATGAACAAAACCTTAAGGAGCATGGTTTATGCCCAGTGTTAAACTGCTCTGAACAGAAGGCTTGACTTGAGACCTCAGGAGGTCCCTTCCAACCCAAAGGAGTGCCTGATTCTGAGAACCTGTTTGGTGTTCATAATTTTGAATATAGGGAGGGAAAAAGGGGATTCTCTTAACTTTGTCTCTTAAATAGTACGAGAAATATAGCTGAATAGTACGAATCCAATAGCTGATTTGAACTCAGGATTGAAATTTTTCTTTCCAATGGATGAAGGAAGCAGTGTCAAGACCAGCTCTCTTGAAATCAATGCCATGAATTCCTATGAGTAATGTCAGAGTTAAGACTTCAGTTTATCTGTGACTTTGATAAGCAATCACCATAGAAGTGCAAGCTGTTCCTATCCAAATACTAAATCTCACTGTGCATCAAAAGATTGTCAGAACTAAGCTACCAAGCTGAAAAGGAAATATGTTCTCAACCATAGCACTGACTTTGGGGCTATGGGGAAAGCAAAGAACTCTATTTAGTCACCAGAACTTTAGATCTCTCATTTGGAAATAATTGTCCTATGCCGAGATTCAATTTATGGATCTGCAAAATAGCCATATTATGAAGGCTATAGAAATAATTTTCAGACGAAGTTTTTACATAACATTACAAGACTAATCTTTACAGCATTTCTAGTCTTCAAATTGTATATGGGAGCTCAGAGTGCAATTTCCTCATAAAGATGATGTTGGAAAGAAAGATGAGTATTGACCTTTTTCTAATTTCTCCTATCAGAGTCCACCATGGGCATAAGTTTGGGTTTTTTCTGGAAAACTGAATACAAGAATTCAGTATGAAACTACTAAATAACGATCTGATTTTTGACAATCACCTATTCTAAAATAAAATACCTTCAGATATTCTCTAGAACGTATATCAGCAAGTTACCATCAAATTAGAAATTGACCTTCAAATTTTTCAAGCTGAAACTAGGAATTTTTCTGCAATAATGTTTGTGGTTATCTTAGTGCAAATTTCATTTTGATTGACTTGAAATTCCTTCACATATTCAGTGTGCTTCAAGTCCTCACACTCTGCTATCACAAATGTTATGAAAAGACATTTGAAGTCTGAATAATTATATTATGTTTAAAAGAAAATGCAAATGAGTTTTTCTTAAACTCATTTTAACAGCAACAGTTCATATACATTTAATCAGTCTGACTCATTCAAGAAAGAGAAATAATGTCTTGTATGATTTTTTGAATGGGATAAACTGAACAAGAGGTTGGCCATCATTCTATTTGAGTTCAGTTTAAAATTTTCATTGATATTTTCAGTTATTGTTTACCTATATTTCAAAATGATCTGGTGAATATTATTTTCAATTATGAGAACATCAATATGGAAATTATTTTCTAGCATGAAAAATGTATAAAAATTTTTTTAGATAAATATAGTTAAGCATTTTGCTATCTCTTAAAACAACCCATTGAAAGATGGCAACCATTCTTTATTTAGCTATTACATTATTTTTATTGTGCAGGTATTTTTAGGGAAATTAGATAGACAGAGGCTACAAAAGATAGTATCTTGTTTGGACAATGCTGTTTCATGGGAAAAACTATTTCACAATAATATGCCCATGCTGGAAACATTCCGAAATATTTTCTTAAAAATTTCAAAGTTATAATGCAGGATTGAATTCAGTATTGTTTCATCTGTTTATATTGTTTGGTGTGTTTTGTCTACACAATTGAAAGAAAGTACTTCAATTTTTGGGATTTTTTTTCCTTTGAAAAACCAAAAAACCTGTCTATCAAACATTCTGAAATGTCAGCTTTTCCACTTGATTGATGACAAAAATTATTTACAAAATGTGAGAACTTCTAGACAAGTAGAATTTCTGGTTTCCTGCCAAAGCTACCTATGAAGTCCAGTGTTCACAACAGTTTAAGATGCTAATATTGGGGTATTTCTGCTCATTCTGTCATGCTGTCATGACCAGGAATTGGTCAGTAATCACTTCAGCTGACAGTAACTGTCTCCAAATGAGGAGAAACGGTCAAAGGCTGGGCAGGTTTCTAGATATCATCTTCTTTACTGGTCAAAATGGTTAAAACTTCCTTGAAAAAAAATTTGTATCACTTGTATTTTTGTATTTTTTTCCCCCCAGCATCTTTAGTTTTACCTCACTAAAATCTTGTAAACATATTTTTTCCTCTTTGTTATTTTTTTCTGGAACTTCTCAGATCTCTAATCACTTTTCTAATGGATTCCATTCCTATTTCTGCCACCAGGTTACTACATATCAGCTGTCAAGTCTTTTTTCCTTGAAAGTATTTGCACTGTGTCTTATTTGCAATGTGATGAACATTATATAAAAATAGAAGAAAGTAATAAATTCAGTGAATAATTAATTTTCTGCTTTTTCTATTAGAAAATATTCCCTAACAGGACTTGACTTTTAAAATAACATCCCTCATTTTATTGGTTATTTTTATTTCTCACATACTTTATGGATGTTGTCATTCTATAATCTTAATCTAATGATTGGTCCCTATTTGCTTCTACTCAATTTTTCATCCCATTTTTTGCACCAGCTTAAAAAAGGGACTATGACTAACTTGTTTCTCAAGTTCTGGCAGCATTGCACAAACCAGAAAAAAGTTAGTGTCTGACAGCTGAAAGCAGTCTCTCAGAATCTCTAGGTTTTTCTGTGAATCCTGTAATTTTTCCTGATGCTTTCACCTCCTGGTTACACTAAAGAGACAAAGTGCCAATGATCCTGGCTCCATTCATGTTCATGGCTCATACTTATTAAGAATATGCATTATTTGGCGGAGTTCAAGCTTTTTGTGATACTTAGAGGCATTTCTTAGAACAGAAATGAATAACTTGGTTTGCAATGCTCAACAGTAACATTTATTCCTTGCTCATAAAAATAACACAGTTACCGATAAAATTAATGGCACACACAGCCTAATTTTTTTTCTTACTTCTCTTTCCTAAATTTCCTCCCTTTCTCCTAACTTCAAGGTACCACGATAGTCCAAGCTCATTCTAAATCAAACAAATACTATACCCATTTTCTCCGTCCTATGGATTATGTGTCCTCTCTTGTTTCAGCAATGTTGTCTGTCTAATAATGAATTTTTTAATAGAGTCAGACTGGCAAAATTCTGCAAAGAGAAAGCAGAAATGCTCCACTGTCTGAGGCACAGAAGGATGATGCTGCCAGGCCAGCTTTTAAAACTTTATCCCAATTAAAAGGGAATATTAAATGTTGTACTTAATTTCAAATTCATATATTTCACTTGCATATTTTTCATTTTACTCACTGTGAGTAAATAATCCACACAGATGTTATAATAGAAATTCTGAGTAGCTTTTTGAAAAATCACCTGCAATCTATTGAATTAGCAAGAGCTTAAAGTGCTTACAAAATTGAGTACACCGAGACTTTATTTAGAGAAGTTCACTCTTCTTTTTTCCGAGTTATCTCAGTAGCTACCTGATCTTGGTTATTGGCATCCATTTGGGATTTGCATTTTGCATTTGATATTTTGATATATTTGAAGGAAGAAAAAATCTAAACCTAACTTGTGGTCTAAACACAGAGCATTCATTCTACATTCTAACCATCTAGCCATGACAAATTATTTTTTCCTCATTTCATATGGACCAATAACTGATATGGAGAACTGTTATAATGCAGTTAAAAGTGAAGTTAGGTATTATCTCAACCAAGCCAACACAGTCAGCCAAAATACATTGAAGGAGGACTTCATCTTAAGAATCAGATAAACATAAAAAGAGTCAGAGCAGTCTAGCAACTCAAGACAAGCATCTAGTATGCAGTTTTGTCAAATTGGAAATTAAGATCCCTCAATAAATGAACAGGTTGTAGTGGGCACAAGAAGAGTGTATTTGCATGTGATTGATGAAACAAAAAATAGAACACTGTATTCAGATTCTCATGCATTTAGAAAAGTTGAAAGGGTGGAGAAAAGACACTCAGAAGTTACGCAAGGATAACAGAAATGTTTTACATTGACAGTGTTATAAAAATTCAATCTTTTTATCTTATCAAACAAAGCTGGGGAGATAATGACAGTGTAGAAGTACCTTTTGATTAGTGACACAATGTAAGTATCTTTTTAACCATCTTTTTCTTTCAGTCACTAATACATCTGTACATTCTCCACATTTGCAGTCATTTGCACAGCCTTGCTAGTAATCTACAGGGCAGATATAAAAAATTCAGAAGAGATGTTTTCCATTTGGATATTCCTTTACCACTAGCCTGTTAATGATGCTGTTCCTTGGCCTCAAAAAAAGAACTCAGACTGACAGTTTGAGGAAGACAGAGACAGTTGCAATGACAGCCTGGAAAGGGTGAAGAATTAATAGCATGGGTAAACCTGATTTGTATTTCTATTTTTAAGCCTTCCATTAGACTATCTCAGGAAAATGTGTAATTAACAGCAAAACAATGATTGGGATTTGAAATCACTTATAGCAAATTACTAAAAAGACCAATTTCTCAGCAGAGCAAGCAGTCATTTCAGAAGTTCGGACTCAGATCAATTTATATTTTAACTGCACAAGCCTAATAGGCTGCATTCATGCTGATAATAGTAACTGTACAGTTACTCAGTGGTTCTATTGTGGAAGCTTTTATTTGAGGCCTTCTTCATAGTTTCTTTGCACTGCTGATACATAAATAGAAAATGTTATATTAATTAATATCTAGTCAAACCTTGTTAGACAGACATATTTTATTCTATACTTCACCTTAATTTCTCTAAAACCTGTCTGTAAATCTGATACATTTGTTCAGGAGATTTTATCTAGATTTTGCAAACACCATCTCATAGTCAGCTTGAAACATAATTCTGTGAAGTGTGTAGGCTAAACTATCTGCTGTTTTGCCATTTGTAATCTCCCTCTATATAGACTATCTATGATTTTGCCAGAGGTAGAATAGCTGTATTTCATATCTACTTTTCACTTGCTCATTGCAAATAAAGGTCTAAAGTAGTAGAGAAACAAACTATATGTGATCCAAGTAAGAATCCTAGCAGAATTAGTGTAACTCATTGTTTCCTCCGGTACTCACCCAGGATGTACTTTTGTGGTGAAAACTTGCACAGGTGAACTGTTTCAAAGAATGGATCTGCTGTGATATCTTAGTATCTGGCTTGCCTGTGCTTTCATTGCAGTTATTCTGTAATTCTTCCATTGCATCAATGAACTACTCATTTGCCTGAAACAGAGAAACCATAAGTGGATTAAATAAGTTTTCCATGTAGTAAAAGGCTCTGACCCCAAGGTGAAGCAGTTCCATGTTTCAGAGTAATGTTCAAGAGACTTTGGAAGAAGAAGAAGATATGAAATTTCTGCTCATTCAAGTTGACTTATGTCCCAAAGTATAAAAAAACCCAAAAACCTATGGACATGTCAACAACATTTTATTCCAAATCTGTGCTTCTGTAATTTTGGAACTACTCATTTTTTTCAGCATAGGAAGAAAAATGAACATCACCCATAAGATCAGATGAACTGACTGTAGCCTTTTAAAAACAAATGCAGAAGGTGCCTGTTGCATTCCAAATTCATTCAGCAATATGCAATCCACAAAATGTAAGCTTTCAATAAGATCTTTAGTACAAGACTGGGTACAGATGGGCAGTAATGAGAAAGTAGCTCCCAAGTTGGTTGTGAAATCACCTCAGCATAATGTAGGCCATGATGTGCTAAGCACCTTTTAGATATATTTTAAACAGGAGCTGGGTGAGACCCAAAAATGTCATGTGGAGGTTGTTTATGACTTGAATGAAAGTGCTTGCAAGAGAGAAATTAGTTTTCATCACATCAATAGACCAGAGCTTCGCTTCCTAAGGATCAAAATATATTAAAGAAAAAAAGGTACAAGCCCTCAAACTCCCACAGATTTGGACAATACTATTTTACATCACTTCATACACCTAACGCGCTCGAAGCAGAGGGGTTGTGTGGAGCACCAGTTAGGGATTTCACTGTTAGGAGGTAGCCCCTTGTGAAAGAAATAAGGCTGTTGGTACTTAGCCAGTGAATTCTCTGGACTTTGGCAGCATTAGCAAAATTATAGAGGAACTGTCAACTGAAATGGTGTCAATGGTGATAAGACAAAAAGGAAGCAAAAAAAAGGACCTGATACCAAAAGAGACATTTCAACTGCAATAATTAACAACTATTCATTTATTAGAAAAATATGGGAACAGTAAAATAGCAGAGATTCAAATGACTCTTAACAAAATCTCAATTTAAATTTAAGGGTGAATCAGCAATGAACAGAGTCATGAGACTAAATCCACAACAGCTTGATTTAGACTTTAGACAAGTATCTCAAACTGTGCCTGAACGTATCAGAAGCTTTATTAAATTGGCATGGGATTTCTCCTAAGTCACGTGTATTTGCCTGCTCTAGTATTCATAGCAGCCCTTCAGAGATAATTTTGATAAAGCTCTTGTACATGTTTTGAAAAGTAAAGTTCTTACTTCATACAGTGGGAAATGATAAGTAACCTTCTTGAGTCTCCATGACTTCTGCTGATGTCAAACTTGCAGTAAAACAGATTGGATATCTGTAAAGAAAATTTTATACACAATCAAAAATAAGTGTCTAGCAACATCAGAATGTCCATTGCTGATCTAGAGTCAAATCAGATGTAGCTCTCAAACTACTTCTTAAATAAGTATTTTTAGTCATGTTTAACATTTAATAAGCAGATTTTCTGTGAACTAATGTGGCTATACAAAGATTTATTTCTAAATGTATATTTTGATTTATTTTAAAAAAAAGGTCTCTTGAGGTGAATTTATTTTGCAATTAGATTCCACTCGACATCATACTGCCAGCAACTGCCTGCAAAGGAAGGGAATGTAAATTTATAACTGCAAGCCCATGCCATAGCAACATAAAGACAAGGGTAACATCCAACCCATTATATTAGGAAAGCTATAAACAAAATCTCATCACAGCTAATGTGCAACGGTCAAAAGACAATGAACAGATGGGCTTTTCACAGCCCCACAGAGGTTAGCACAGTCTGAAGCGCTTACAGGGATTTGGGAAGGCTGTACAATGGTAACACCTTAGCACAAAATCTTCTGTGCAAAGCATTCAGGCAGAGAAGAGAATCATTTGGCCCAAAATCACCTAAACAATGAGGTGGTCATTCCCAGAGCGGGCCTTGGTATGTAAATGTGCATCAAGGCTTGTTGCTGAAATACAGTTTCTGTTAAGACTGTCTTCTGTTGTAATATTTCCTGCTTGTCCATCCAACACTTGCAATTCTGAAATCTGAAATCTAATATCAGTCTTACCACAGTTTTTATTCACAAACTTTAGAGAACTCTCTCTTTAAGGGATACTTCATCCCTTGGATTCCATGTATGAAGTTAGGCAAAATTGTAATATTGAAAATCAATTTTCTCTTTGCTAGCATTGACTAGAACTGGATGAGGCATGGTATTTTCTGGAAAGCCTTCAGTATTATCAGAAAACGGAAAGTTTTGACATTTGAGCCCAAGTCATTGCCCCTTATGCCTGAATGCTCTAGTAGCAAGCTGCTAGAGACGTTTTCATTTAAACTTGTCCATTAGGCATGTTTTCTACTGGGACTTACCCATACCTGAGTCAAATTATTTTAATGCTATGTGTCAGGAGAGAATCAAGTGACACAAACACAAATCATAAAGCCTTTAGAGGTTAAAATGCAAATTCAGTATCCAGAAATCACATATGTCTATCTATCTATCTATCTATATCTATATCTATATATATCTATATACACACATACATATATGTGTCTATGTGTATGTATATACATATATACACACACACACACACACACACATATATATATATACACACATACAGGAAAACTGTCAGCTGGTTATTCCCCACTGAAGAATAGTCTCCTGGTAATTTGGTTATAGTCTAAGAGTGTGGGATCAAATTCAGAAAAAGAAAACAAATTACTATTTTTAAAAATGAATTTGTCAAAGGTTTTAATTCCCCATCCTTCAAGAGATTACAGTCTGACCCTTTCATAATGTGGTCAAGTATTTCTGATGGATTATGACACTTTAATTAATAAGCAGCTTGCCTTAGGCAGAGTTGTGAAACTGCATACTCTTTTGGCTTCTTACAGATTCCCAAAAAAAGCTGGGAGAAGATCCGGAGTTGTCATCCATTTTTCCATTATCAGTCATAAGGAGAATCTCTGAAAAGTATTTTTCACAGGTCATGATGGGAGTTATCAATTATTCAGTATGTTTGAGTAGACTGGACATCTAAACATTGTCTCCTTTAGGAGAGTAAAATCCCTGCCTCAGAGCTGAAAAATACCTTCTAGTAGCTTAAGCCAGCAATAAACTCCATTTCCTTTAGTCTTCCCTTCTTTGTATGTCTATGGGAGGTTACTTGCCAGGAAAGAGTCAAGTAAAAGAAACTCACCAAATATCAAGACCTCAAACCTTGCATTCTCCTGACCATTTCTCTTCATTCCATAGGAGGGAAGTGCTGGAAAACTCTAGTGCTTTTGTCATGGAATTTATGACTATAATTCCTAAGGCTTTGGACTACACAGGGATCAATATCGTTATAGGGAGAAAAAAGATTCAGTCTCCAAACTTGAAATCCCACACAGTAAATGGAAGATGCTTTTTAGAACCAAAACAAAGGCAGGGAGGAAATCCATTTATATCACACATATTCCCATACCATGGCTTTGAGTAAGATGTCATATAGAAATGTGGGGAGGGGGCAGGGAAAGACTGCAGTATTTGAATGCTGCCTTTTAATTTATTTGTATTATATTGAAATATTTAAATATATAAAAATCACTCTAATATTTTTCAGCATTTTACAACAAAATCTAAGGTTCAAAGACATAATGCTAAATATTAAAAATAATTTTAACAAACTTTTAAACTTGCAGACTCATAAACAAAATAAAGATTCTAATCCACAAAAATATTCCCTTGAGGCAGTAGGACCAGTGAGAAGTGTAAGTACTGTGCCCAAAACTAGCAGTTCACTGATCTGCATGAAGTCACAATAGATGTTTGACATCAATACTAAATTAGTCACATCATGTATTCTGAAAATCTTTGAGATATCCATACAAATCATAATATGCTAGATTCTGATGTGACCCACAAACTGAAACCAGAGCATTTGAACAGTTCATCATATTAAGAGAAGGATGTATTTTTTGCTTTACTTTCTTGTTTCTAAGAATGTAAAAAATGCATTTTTACTACCTTTTTTTTTTTCGGTTTAATGGAATTACACTCCTCTCAATATATGTAAAGGCAAAATAAATACCAAAGAACACAAAGCCCTAAATCTTCACACCAATGATCTGATTAGTTATAAACTGATAGAAACACATCTCTTTTTAAAACAACATTAAAATATTCCAGCCATAACATGTAAAAGACTTCAAATGAGTTTCAGGTCCTATACTGGCTCTGAGTCCCACTGAAAATCTCATTAACTATATTTTCGAAGAATTTGATCCATGAAGTCTGTTATAAATAGGCCCAGCAAAGTCATTTTCAGATGAAAGTGTTTCTCTTGATGTGATTAATTTTTGAGATGGGTCTCTGTAAGTGCAAAGCTTTCAAGTTACCAGAATCTTCTACAGCACACAATCCACTCCACATCTCCAAAGATTTATTTATTTTAAATTCTTTTTCCTTTCTTCCTAGCTGGTTACATTTTCTTCACTAAAAGCTAATTTAAAGTCATACTTAAAAGTGTCAAAGTCCTGTCTTTTTAGTGACTCTTTTTCTTTCTGATATATTGCATTAAGCAGCACCCTGGGAACACTTCAAATCGTTTTGGAACACAGAAATCATTTTGTCAGTGAGGAGTTAACACTGTTAAGTTTTTACAAAAAATTAAGAGCCAAAATTCTTTACCTAACCCCAAAACGTTTCCTGAAGTACTCAAAACTGCCTTTCTTATGTCTTTTCTAATGATTTTTTATGTTAATTGTACTGTAATCTACCAATTTTCTTCTGGTTTTCTATAATTACAACATGCAGAAATTAATTATAGAATTTGACACATGTACACTAACCTTAATTACATGTTTAGAAATATATTGATGGATATTTTGCATTTATAACTATTAGTAAATTTGTCTTTATTGAAGACTTCCCCAGACCAACACTTTCATCCTCTCTTTACCCCTGAATCACATTTCTTCCAGAATTTCACCCTACTGTATTCAGTTCCAGTGTCTCACAGCGACACCGAGCAGCCTTTCTCAGCCTAGACACACTCCTTTTCCACCCATCTGAATCTAAGGAAAAGGAGGGCTTTTATTCAATAAAACCAACATCAGGTAGAACTACAGAAAAGTAGTGATATTTACACTCTGTCTCTACCCTTCACTTTTAATGAGGAAATGCTCTCAGGAGCCTTTGTGGACACATACAGAGTAGGAATTATTTTAACTTGTCTCTGGTATGACAGATGAGATGTTACTCCTTCCCATGGCAGGGCACTCACTGATAATTCTCTAGCTTGGTAGGATGCAGCCAAAGTCTACATACAAAACTTTCTTTTCCTCAAGCCTCTCTTCTCCACCAAGTCTTTCCATAATGAAGCAGCCTCCGTCATTCCTGCCAGCTCTGATGCTCTGCTACAGCCACCTCTGCACTGAACACGGGGGACCCTTGCTTTGCTGCACAAAAAACTTTGGCACTTTTTCAACAATTGTTTTAAAACCTTTCTGCTTGTTCTGTCTGATATTTACATTCACTCTTTATGAAATAGGACTGAATCTGCAAAGAAAATGTGCAGAGAAATATTGTCTATCTCCGAAAAGTACATGGAAAATGCGCATGTCTGTAATCTCAGCAATGTGAACACTCAGAAAAAAGGAAGATCTGCTTTTGAGAGGAGGAAATCTACCTTGGGATAGCATAAGTGGTCCCTAGTCTTCTTGAGTACAGATAGACCAGAATGGGAGAGAATATCACTAAATTTTGTAAATATTGTCTCCACTGAACTTTTAAACCTTCTCTGAGGGGGTTGAAGGGGATAGCTATGATCTATCAGGGTTCTCTCCTCTGATGCCTGCTTTGTCATCCTGAGAAGCATGGGAAAACAAAGGTACTTCAGGAAATGTGGTTTGCTGGAGGAAAAAGAAACCATATGGCAGCCATGCCATTACAGTCCATGCACTTACAGTCTGCAAGACTAAACAATAGATATTTCTAGGTAGTTGAATTCACTGTTTCCCGTGTTTGAGAAAAGAATGATCAGAAAATTTCTTTTAGTGAGGTTGGGAAGGCCTGCATTATTTGAAAGAAGGAAGAAGGGCTCCAAACCTTAAATAGAAAGCTTGAAAAGAAAGTAGTAGAGAAAAACCTGTTTTTCTCTCAAGAGACTCAAGAGACTTTTTCTTTAGTTATGACAAACTAATAAACTGATCTATTCCTTTTTTTCACAATTTTTGCACAACATATATAGCCAGAGATCTCTAATCGGAAGGTATAAACAATAGCTAGTTTTCATTTGATCCACTCAGCTATGACTCACTGTCTTCTTTGTCTTCTCAAGTAAATGCGATTTCTTCACCTTGGCTGCAGTCTCCAGCTTTGCCCCAGCAATTAAGGAGTTATAAAAATCAGAGACTTTTCATTTTGGAGACTGGTTTCACTAAGCAGTTAGTCACTATGAGTCAAGTCAGAAACCTTTTTAGAGAGAGAGACAGCAGACCTTTTGCTGCTAGGCTGACTGTCCACTTGCAGAGAAGAAAGAAGGGTCTCATCTCCTTATACTCCTCAGGTGGTAAGTTACCACTGAGAGGATGTGAAGCAATGAACTCTCCTTTCCTGATCTTTGGCTTTATTCAGGATACAGACAAAGAAGAAGAGCTACAGAAAAACTTCCATAAATCATACATAAGTCCCTTCAAAAAGTCAAGTAACAAAATGTGAAGGGGGAAAAAATGAGGGGATGGAGTAGAGTTCTGATGATTCCTCAGAAGACTGGACAAAGTGGTTGCAAGCTTACGGCACAGCTTGTAGTGTTGTACTTTTACGTTAAAATAAAAGGAAGTCATTCTGTCTGTGTCAGCAAGGTCTGATATTAGTGATGTGTTTCTCTCCCAAACCATCTCAGTTTAATTATTAAACTCAGGTCTGAGAGTTTCTTTTTTCACCATCACTGCTTGTGTTCATATAACAGATTTTTTAAATAAAACTTATTATTGACTTTAAAAATCTGAAAGGTTATTTAAGTCATTAAATTCTGTACAAAAGTTTAATCGATTTCTAAATAATAAATCAACTCTGGGTGCTCTTAATAATCTTGGTGTAACACATTTCAATCCAGAAGCACTACAAAGTATTTATCTTTAATGAATAATAAATGAGACATTGGTATTGACTGAACAAATGATTAAATATTCAATCAGTAAGAGAACATGGGAATAATTTTTAATTATTAATAAACTACAGATTTTGCTTGTTAAGTGCTATCATCTTTTTGCATGAATGATTTCTCTCAGCTGTCATCATAGGGCAGATGAATACAGGCACTCATATTGGACACCATCTGTCTTTGAGAAAGAAGAGTTGTTTCACAAGATACTAGGGGTCTTACAAACTCTTTTTTTTCAGTGCAGTCTTTGGTTCTGAAATCCTGCTCTAGTACATATTCATACTTGTTAGAAAAAGACAATCACTGGAGCCATGAAAGCTGATGGTCAGCCGGCCAGCCTGACAGAAAGTTTGATCTGTTGTGTTTTCTCTGCAGCTTTTCACTGGCTGCAGTTCTTATGGTTCCCTAGGGAGTTTTTCACAGTAAGATTTCATGAGAAGTTCTGAAATTGCCTGAAGCAAGGCTATATCCCTAAATAAGGTTTTTTTCCTTCCACTGGCTACCCTGAGGCCTATGAAGTCACCCATGAGCTACTTGAGTAGAGCACTGTGGTCTTTGTCTATATCTAAACCAATGGTCCTTTTGAAATAGCCATCCTCTGTTCTCCCAAAGCCATTCTGTGGCACCACTAAGTCCCAAAATCCACACTGGCACTAGTGCTACTCCTCCTCTTCTCCCAAAGAAAAGGGGATTTTTATTGAGGCAAGGAAAGAAAGCCTCTGCATGCTCTACCCAGGACCAACGCCTTCAGCTGTGGATGAACAAAGGCCCCTCACTATGAACTGTGCCATAATAAACAGCTGTCCCTCGATGCACACAGATCCCTAGTGAGCCATGGCAAACCTCTGCCTACTGTAAAGAAATAGTTTGCATGTGCCTGTTCATAACTTGCTGCCATTTTCACTCAGTTAGGGCAAGTAATGTATGCTTTACGTTTGTTCATTTATATAATGCTGCAGCGTGTCATGTAGCACAATCTGAGAATTGCATAAAAATCACCATCTGAAATGAGATTGTTCTGACACTCCTAGCCTACAGCAACCTTTTTGCTCAGCTGAACTGATAAGAGTGTTGTAACTGGTAGCTGACCTGGAGAGTAGTCTGAAAGTAGATTTAGATTTGGTCAAAAACAAGTCTGTCCAAAGCAGCTATTCCTTATCCATGTACATACTTGCTAGAATATGTTTGAATCATTTGACTTTGTGACTAAACAAGTTCCCTTCTGTTAGATTTGAAGGGCGCAGCCACTAAGCTACAATTAACTAGGTCTTATTTTACCTCATGAATTATTGAGTTTTCTATCCATGTCTCAAACATAAAACCTTCATTAGGCCTGCTGAATTTTTTTTCTTCTAGAAAGTACTTTCTTTGTTAAAACCCCCCAACCTTTAACATGAATATACCAATTTGATTGGTATTTTCTTAAGGAAAAGTGAAAAAACATTCTTCATAAGGGAAATTGTTTCGTTCTAATCTTTTTGGAGCAAGAGTTTTCTTTTTTTTTTTTTTTTAATATTGAAGTGACCTTTCGTTTTAAAGTTTAGTGTTAAGAGAAGGAAAAAGAAAGCAAACTTTATAATGAAAAATGTCTTTCAAATTGATTTTTTCCCTGTTTCTTACAATTAGTAATGGAAGACAGATTACCAAAAGGGAAAATAACTCTATCACATACTTCAAAAACTCTATTCTACTTGAATTACAGTCTGAAAGCTCTCACCCACTGTTTCTTGAACACAAAGAGCCTGAGAGCACTACGGAACATGCAAGGAAAGGCAATATTGTCACAGGGATCATACATGGGAAGATTTGGTTCTGTTCCCATGTCTGTCATTGTTTCTGAGCCTGACTATTGGGAAGACAGATGACTTTCTACATTTTCACAAGTCCAGCACAAAATTACTGATATTGCTCTATTTTAAGAAATATTTTTACTTTATGTCAGACTTCTAATAAGTCTGCTGTGAATTTTATCAAATAAGATGCATTAAAATTTGTATTATTTTATCAAGTGTGATTTAGCTAAGCATCCACAAATAAGCAGTGTACCATGAGGCATGATACTTAGTCTTTGAGGATTTGTGCTGAAATAATTATGAGCTATGGGGCTGATGACATTCTGGAATTCACTTGTAGTTGTACACAACAGAGGTAAAAGGAGGAAGGTTATCACATCTCAGAAGCCCTAAGAATTGTTTGGAATTTTTATGTAGAAGAGACTGCAGAGACTGGGAAAGCTACACAGAAGGATGCATTAAAAATGAACCTTCACCTCCATTTTCATTCTTCTTGAAGTTTTCATAAAACTCAGTCCATTGAACTTGTGCCAGAAAAATGGATTCAAGAAAGTTGAGTCTATTTTAAATCCTCATTTTTAAGGATTTATTTTTCTATACTTGTGTAAATGTAGAACCGACAAGGGTGAAGAACTGAACTTAAACTCTTCTTTGAAGTGTCAGTCACAGAAGATGTGGTCCAGTGAGCTTCCAAGCTGATTCTTCCCACAGTTTTAGATCAATGAGACCAGTTCAAAAGTCAAGAGCTATTCCTTTATGGAGGGCACAAGAGCTACCTGTACTTGCTTGTCTCTCTTTACCTCTCCAAATTTACAGAGTACCCTAAAGACATTGGGGTGGACTTGATTGGGGGGTGGTATCATCCTGACAATGCACTTCAAATCATTCAGGAAATCTGGTTGTTTTCCTTGGTAAAGTGAAATTCTACAAGCCCTTTTACAGAGTGCTGCGCTTGAAAGGAGCTCAGTCAAAGAAAATGGAACTTCCTTTATCTGCTCAGGGAAACTAAAGCAGAGCTTAACAGTTTTTATGCAGACATTTTAGATCAGCATGTCTCATACATAATAAAATATTTCCTGGTGTATCCACTGGAACTACATGTGGCCTCAAAAAGCACAAAGAATGATTCTGTTGTAAACAATGTTTTGATAGCCAATCTTCTGATAATCTATCACAATCTTTCTACAACAATCCCATACCAGAATTAATATGGGAAAACTGAGAGGAAAAAATTTGAATGCATTCATTAAGCAAAATTAAGTTCAATCATTAAATATGTCATAATGTTTCATTTGATAAGCCTTTTGGAAAATTAGAATTAGGAAACAGTTCTAGAAATCTAATAATACTTTGGCAACATTGATTTCTCATATATACATTTCCAATAAAATGAGTATATCAGTCAATGACCACAAAAGAC
This sequence comes from Agelaius phoeniceus, assembly GCF_051311805.1. Lineage (NCBI taxonomy): Eukaryota > Metazoa > Chordata > Aves > Passeriformes > Icteridae > Agelaius > Agelaius phoeniceus. The sequence continues at coordinate 22,413,211 of NC_135270.1, forward strand.
AAGGTTATATATATAGTTATATATAACACTTATAAAACTACAAAGGACACTACCTCTATAAAGTCTATCTCTACAGATTTTATCTTTGCTAATACTGTGTTTCTGTATTTGAAAAATATAACCTGAGAAATACATTTCCATGGTAGAGCTAACTGTTTGTAGCAGTCCAGTTCTTTGCTAGTAGCATCCATGGTCTTTTGGTTTGGTTAGGCTTTTGAGAAACAAGGTGTTTCAAGTTTTATTTTATTCATGTTTTGCAGTTTCAGGTTGAAAAACTTAATTAACACTATATCAAGTTTGCTAACAAGCATAATAGTTTGAGTGGAGAGCTATTTTTTCTACACAAAGTGTCTGCTTCAGAAATTATATTTTATTCATTATAACCTTCTGGATTACTTCTATTTATCAAATAAAATATTTGAAGGTCTTCCATCAGATGATCCTGAGGTCAAAAAATTTTTTTGACATCGAGTCTCACATGTTTTAATTATTTCAGATATGCTTTATTTAAAATAATATAAAATGGCAAACTGTCAGACTTTTCTGTGCTTGAGAAAAGGAAAAAAAAAAAGAACCCCGAGCTGGAGTACAAGAAAGACAGTTTCTAGGGAATTACATAAATTGTATTAGGGTCATAAAGAAAGGATGTTAAAAGATAAATATAAAGCTGATGAAAACAGAAATTTTTAAGCATGATACGTCATTAACCTGTGGAACTTGTTGCGACAGGATATAATTGAGGTTAAGAGCTTAAATGGAATTAATAAAGAATTATACATTTACATGGATAATGAGAACCTAGACATGATAAAAATTTACTAGAATGTAAACCTTCGTACCTTTGGGCAGAAGTTAACTGCTAAAAGGTAGCAGCATAAATGCATCTTAAAATATTCTATGACAAATGTATTCTGATTAAAACCTAAGTTTTTATCTTGTTAATTCTACTGGTATACTATGCTAACTTTCATTTGTATTTGTCTGCATTTGTATTCTGCTACTTGTGCCATTGATTTCCAGAGAATGGTAAACCTGCAGTTATCCTAGTTTCTCCTAATATCCCTCTTGGTATGCAGGGAAAGAGAGAGCTTATTTTAATATACACTTTTAAATCTAATTTGTGGCACTTTTGGAGTCCCTGTTGCATCATTATAGTGATATCTAAATCTAATGCACACTTGAAAAGGAGGTGTAAGGAGCTGATAACAGTAGTGGGCAAGGTGGAACAGTGACACTGCCAGACAAAAGACAGAACAAGAAAGTGACAAAAATTGCACAGAAATGCTATTTTTGAACAAGGGGAACTAAAAGATTGGGGACAACATTGAATGGATACTGACAAAGAAGGAAAACTATGTGAATTTCTGAAGTCATGGACATCTCAAAAGTGTCTTAGACTAAATGAAAGAAGACAGGAATAACTGTAGACAAAAATCGGAACAATGAAAAGATAAAAAATTGTAAGCTCAACACTCTTAGTCATCCCATCCCCCTCCTCCTCCCCCATATTTGTATGAAAGCATTAGTAAAGCTGCCCAGACCGGGTACTACCCTTGTGTTGTCAAGGGATATAGCCTGCAAGATGCATTCACTAAAATGCTTTGACCTATTGCTAAAGTAGCAAATCGATACATATGTTTGCCCAGACAAAAACTGAGAATCTACATGACATAAAAATAAGAGATCCTTTGCCAAGTCAAGCCAGGCCCTGATGGGTCTGGAGTAGTAGATCCTAGAATATGTCTGTTCTGTGTGAAGGAAGAAGGATTGTATGTCATGTAGTGATCACTCCTGGAAGCATTGCAGATGAAAATTTAGGTTAATGTTCCCTAGAGACATGGCAAATATTAGGTGCTACATTGTTAAAGTTCTCATTGCTAGCATGGGAACCACATGTGGTCATCTAGCAAACTTACTATGTAGAGAATTTTCTAAATAAACTCAAATCTGTTTTGTCTCTACATAATACATTAAAGGCAATTCAGTTCAGAGAGGAGGATGAAGACCTCACTTGTAAGCTTGTGATCAGAAATACTGCGTGATTATAAAGCAAAGGAGTTGGGATGAAAGGAGGCCTCTAAACACCTTGCTGGAGAATTAGGGAGTGCAATCATTGTGAATCCAATACAACTCAGCCATGCCTGCTGGGCAGGGGTGTCTCCAGAGGGAGTCAGATGGTGCCTGAAACATCTGGCTGGGACAGAGCTTCATTACAAACAGGACGACACCCTATGGAGGTATAGAAACTGAGTATTGAAAAAATGTCTGCAATGCAGAATATTAGTATTTACAGATGTTATCTACATTTATCACATTTGTCACTTGCCATTAATTTAAATCCCCTTTATGCATCTGTTCAGGAAATAATTAGAATTTTATGCTGCAGTAAATATGCTTGTTCATCCATTAGTGCAAAGCAGAAGATTAATTGCAGTACAATGGGAATCAGGACTACCGTATTCGGAACTACAGCAACAAGGGTGACAGCTGTGCTGCCCACATACTTTGCCTCAGTAAGCTTCAAAGCTTCAAACCCAAGTATAGATGAGAAAATAATTAAACTCCTGACAAAGTAGGGCTATCCCTGTACTTGTGTGTGCGACCACACAGACAACTAACAGAACAACAAAAGATCACATGGAAACTAACAAAATAACACTGTCCCAAAAGCTCTGTTAATCAGTTTTTCACCTATTTTTATACACATAGCTTTATATACAGAGATTCATAGTTTGTATCAATCATTACATTTTACAGAAAAATAACCTGAGTTCTCTTTAAATACCTATGGTAAAATTCCAAAATGTACTAAGGTATCGTAAGGCTATATTAATTTGGCAATAAAAACTCTAGAAGGCTGAAAAAAATCATAACTGCCACTAGCTAAAAATGACACTGTAAAATTAGAGCCAAGACCAAAGATAATGGGCTGGAGAAAAGAGATGTAGGCAGCAGAAAAACACTGCAAAACTTGCCCTGCCTCGCCGCGTTTGGCTCAAGACAAAGGAACAATATGGTGATGGACCCACCCTACCACTCTTCAGTCCTAAGGTGTTTATGAACATTGTCCTGGGTATACAAATCAAAGAAACCTGAGACTACTCCTTTCTCCAAAGAAAACATCAATCTAAAAGCATACCCTAAATGAGGATCTTTGTAATGGCTTTTGTTTGTGGGGTTTGACTAAGCCCACTGATAAATGCAATCGTATGTGATTAGCTGGGGGGCTGTGCAATTAAAAGCCCAGATTTGTAACTGGATGATTATTATCATTCTAGTTCATTATATCAAATAATCCACAGATGAGGTGAGTTTTGGCTTATTAAAAGTTAGGATTTTTTTTACTCATTATATTCCTAATGAGTAAAAATCAAATATAAATTGGCAAGATTCTTAGAGGGTTGGCAACTGGAAATCAGCTTTTAGATACAAAGTACATTTAGTCTTTTGTGGCTGCTCAATTGCCCCATTGCCCCAACTAAAGATAAAGCATTTTTACTGCCACAACTTACTTGAATAATTTTTCTGCAGACAGTGCAAAATCCTCTTTATTTAAATTTGTTGGTTGACTCATTTTGTGGCATGTAGCTGAGGACAAGAGCAAAGAAGGTACTGCCCAAATTCAAAAGTAGCCATTTGCCTTGCTTTTAAAGTGGATTAATGTTTCCGATGGGTACAGCTGTCAATAGGAGATTCAAGACATTTCATGTCTAACATTTCTCTGGTTTATATTTTTTTTAAGGATGATATATGCTTGACACATTTTTCTATGCTACTAATTTAGTGGAATTATCAGAGACTAAAAAATTAAAATTATTAAATATGTAAAAAGAGCACTGAAACTACCTAATCCAATTGACTTTGGTGTGGTAAATTTAAGTCTAAACAAGAATTTACTTTATGTGAATAAAAGATATAGACCCAAGATATAAATTGGTGTGAAGAACCTGCATAGCAGAATGTGAAAAATGTGATTTTAACAAAAGTATTTAATGCCTAGAATAGAGCAAAACAGTCTACAAAAGAAATCATGGAAGAATAAGTAATTGGCTATCAGGGCACATAGGCTGGAAACCAAACTTGATTCTCATGATGAAGACTGGTATTACAGATACCCATTGAACTGATGGGTAACAAGATCTGCCCCAAAAGGACATCTGGCTATTCCACATTGTATACTAAGATATTTTTTATTACTGTGCTGTAGTTGCACATTCATTCTGTAAACTATGTTTTGCCATAGCTCATCTTCAATAACTGCTATCAGAAAAATGGATTTTCTTTTCCAGGGTGTGTTGCAGTGTTTAAATCTCTTTGCTCAATCTCTGTATTATTATTCAGGATGTTAATATTGGCTGATCTTTCTCTATTTGATTATCTTTATAAGTTATCTCTCTCCCTCTCTCCTGAGGAATGAAATTAGGAATGCATTTTTTTCTCCTTCTATAACTATTTATGACCATTATAGATATATTTCTGTGGGTCTTAAGCAGAAACAATCTTTTGCACCTGTATGCAGCACCTCCCCTCCCAAATTTGTGTTACTATGTGTAACTTCTTATACTGTTTCTAAAGTAGCCATGAAAAAGAAGGGTGAGGACACAGAATATACCCATTAAAACAGAGTTCTTCTGTATTGCAAATAGAGTTATCTAACAGATCAGTTGGCATGAAAATGCACCACAATTCCATGTGTTTTGTGGGAAGATGCAGCCTGGAAGAAAGTTATTAGAAGCAAATATTACTGTTTCACACATGAAGTGAAGTACTCAGCACTTTACCCTTCTGACAACTCCTTCCCCCATAATGCTGCCAGAGTAAAGCTGTGAACTAATAAGGACTGCCCACAAATTGTGGGTCTAGTGACTGAAAACACTGCACTTAAATCCAGTACATTAGGCTTGGCTGCAAACAACTATTTCCAGGATCAATCTAGAACTGTTATGTATAATGAAGAAATAGATATGATGACAAGTCCCAAAGTTGTGACCATATGGAGACAGGCAGAAGAAGCAGCAGAAGAGAATGTTCCTTTTGCACTTCATTATTCTGACATTCTTTCTCACTAAGAATCATTATAACACAGACATATCAGATTTGCATGATTAGTTTTCTTTATGATACTTAGGGCTTGAAATTACAACCCTTTTATTGATTTTTAAGGCAAGTAAAATACAGTTTTATCATCTGAATTCTACCTTCTGTCTAACGAACCAGAGAATTCCATCCAGTCACTCTTGATTGCAGGACCATAATATGTGCCTTTATTGAAGAGATAAAGAATGAACAATTTTCCAAAGTAATATTTTGCAATGGTTAATTACCCTTACAGCTAAAGATGTGGGCCATATCTCCAATTTTAATTCTTAAAATTATAGACATAATTTATTGCTACATAGGTCTTCATCATACTGTAGACCTTCTTTAATATCTAACATTTTTTTTGTTAGTGAAGATGCTATATAATTATTTATCAACTCTTATTTTTTTTCTCTAATCAGCTAAACAAATGAACACATTTACTCTCTCCATTTGTTCAATTTCTGTATTTCCTTCACTCTTTCTAACTGCCTTTCTTTTAAAAAGATGTTTTATGAGTTATAAGCACTTTAAGTATAAATAGTAAAAAAATTAATTTTCCTCAATTAATTACTCTTTCTTACATATCCAAAATTTATGTATTTCCTTTTGTGCAATAAACTTAAAGTAAGACACATTCTAAGTGCCAAAAAAAGTCTAAATTGCTCATTTCTGTCACTGTTAGTATGAACAGTTTTAGATACTAAACATATTGTCACAACCTCCATCACATATTCAACTCTTTTGAGTGTGCAGAAAAGAACCAAAAATAATTAGAGAGAGAGAGTATTGGCTAAAATGCCATAATAGCACTAAACTGTGCTTTTTATGAGGAACCAGCAGGATATCTGGCACCGCTCAAAGCATCTTTGATGATTTCTACTGCAGAAATTGAGAAAAAAATATTGAGATAAATGTATTGCATAACAGTATTTTTGATGGAAATTATTCTTGTTCCACAAATTTACCAGTGATCATGATAGGAATGCTCTCTCCAAAATTGCTTTCTGAAAAGCCAACTGATAAAGCTGATTTGTTTTCTTTGATTTCATTTTCACCACAGGGAGTACTGGCTACTAATGGAAAGAAAATCTTTGTGTCCAGTCACAGGCTAATTTCCATGGGAAAACAGTTGTGTGGAAGAATTGTTAGCATCCCTAAAATAAAATACATGCGTACTGCTAGAAGAGTAGGTTGTGGTTTTATGTTACTGTGTTGCTCATTTGTTTGAGCAAAGTTATTAAGAGATATGTCTCAGAATAAATTTGTGGGACTTCACTGTATTAGGAAAGAGGGACTGATCTTGCTGGAAGTATTCTGAACAACCCAGTACTCTGTAACTCACAGATATGTCATCTGACCTTCCATTTATTTTTGCATGTTTTCCTCTACTCTTCCTTTTCCTTTATTTTCTGCTTCCTAGCTATAGTTCAGCGTTCCGCCCACCTTAGCAATGTGGGGTTACTTGTCACTATGTATGGAAAATTCACCTGCTAAGCCCAGTCCTGCCTCTGAACTACATGGAAAAATGCCTCCAGTCCCTCTTCCAGCCAGCTCTCTTGAATGAGTCATTCCTAGTTTCAATATAGCCTGAATTGACAAGAAGAAATTAGAATTTATCACTTGACTGATAGAATTAAAAAGCAGCATCTAGTCTGTGAGTCTTTCCTTGTCTCCATCTTCTATCCCATGACTTCCCTATGCTCAGCATCTTGTCTAATGGGACTACTTTTGCCTTGTTGAAATCAAGATCAGATTAAGATGACTGTACGTAGACTGATTAAGATTTCTCTATGTAGGAAAACACTGTTATATGAAGCCTTACCAGTCATGAAAGAGTTTCAGGATCAGCGCAGCTCATGCACTAAATTATGCTCAGGTATTCAGTTTTGGTTAATGTGATTCCACAGAGTTGCTATTCACATCAGGTCTCAAAGTCCATAATTAAAAATCCCATATTATGCCACTGTGTTTATCTAGTTTACTACAGCAGGAAGGTCTACCATAAATTATTATGGTAACAGTTTTGAAAAGGAGTTGTGAGGTAGATGCAAAGTAATTTTTTTTAATTGACTGCACACTAACATATTGTTACAGTTAAGGTGTGTGCAACCCTCCTTATTAAAGGCAGGAGTTCTGCCCTTCTATAGATTAGTATTATGCCTTCTTTTTCAGAGGCTCTCAGTGCCAAGAAGAGAGAAGAATGGGACTAGGGGATATTTATCTCCTGCCTCCATCGCCTTGTGTTCTGGCATGGCACTTCAGTCCTAGTCAAGGCCAAGACAGTTTGCAATCTCACATGTAATTCTGATGGGCTTAATGCTGCAGGAAATGTTACATTACCAATAATGGTTCCTGTAAAAGTTTATTTGAGGATTTTTAATTTCAAACATCAAAAAGAATTATAATAAAGCGTCATTTTCCATACTATATTCAGAGCCACTAGATGGTGGTATGCACTAGACCTGAGGAAAAGTACACAAAGAGACTGATTAATGTGCTCTTCCACTGTCTGAACAGGAGATTTTTCATGCCTCACTTTCCAGTCTTCTTCCAGCCAACCTTTTCCCTATCAGTTGTTTATTTAGAAGGGTGATTGTGACAATTACAAATCTCAGTTGAAGTTTCTCCCCAGCTTATTGACTGAGTTTGCATGACAATAAGATCTCATTTTGAGATGAATCTAAAAAGCCAAGAAGAGGATGAAAGGTCAGAGACAACTCACATGCATGCAGTGAAAAAAATAAAAAATAATTATGTGCAGCTTGGCTTATGAAAACTTTACTAAATGTCATTAGATATAAATGTTTTCTACAGTTTTAATGATAAAACAGCATATTAGGTACAGATGATCCAGTGACCCACTTTTTTTAATTAATAGGATAGGACAAATATATTCAACATTTTAAGAATCTATGTTTGCAACTTTGTTCAAATTTAGCTTGCATGCTTCTTCATACTGGACAAAACTATCTATAGCTGGCTAACATAGCTTTCATTTGGGACGTGGATTTTGGTCACCTCTCCTCCAATCTGAATTATAAGGAAGATGTGTAAAATTAAAATCTAGAATTCTTTTCCACCACCCAGTTGGTGTTTAGGACATTAACACAGCAAATCAATGGTAGAATAAGAAATTTCAGGACTGAATCTCCAGGTACTACAGCTACATGGTGATGTTATGTTTCCTCAGTCCTTATTTATATTTTCCTGCTGCCTATTTTTCCTTGTTCCATCTTTGTTTCTGTCAGCCTCCATCTAGTGGTCTTGAATCTGCTATTTGGCTCTGCCAACCCATGTAACATTTCTATACAGCCTAATAAAAGAACCCACATTAGAAGTCTGAGCTGTGGAGGAAAGCTGTGTGCTACCACAGCAGTAGAAGAAAATACAGAGATCCACAGTATAATGCACTTTCAATTTCAGAGAGCCATAACACAAGATAGGATGATGAGAAAAATGAATTAAATAATCATTCTAATTTTAGAAAATGCAATGATAGAAAATCAATAATACATTGAAGCCCATTAGACAAATGTCTTGTAATAGTAATCCTGTAAAAGAATGTGTCATTTATGCAACTATTTTTAATTCTTATTTTCAATCTCAGATGAATTACTTCAAATTAGCAGGATACAAATCAATTGTGGTAAATGACATTTGACAAATGAGGAGCAAGTCTTAATGGGAAAAAAAGGCTTTTGTATTAATACAATGATGATTAAGATTCTTAACCTATTCCACACTATTTGTAGGAGAAAAAGCATGTTTGGCATTCAGCTGCAACACATAACTTGTGTGAGACACATCTTCCAGAAAATGGAAGATAGAAGAAAGCTCAGCATGGGGAGAAAGAGGACAGTTTTAGTGATGTTGTTGCAGCATTAGTGATGAACTTGCTTGAACCTTTGCTACCTGTATATTTAATTCTATGGAATAGATTTTTTGCCCATCTCTCCATTTTAATGATGAGCACTGCCTGGCTGTATAACTGTATTTTGACAGCTATTGATTTGTGGGAAACTGATGGAGGGTTGTAGCAACAAGGTAGCAAAGTTCAATAAGCAATATCATAGCAGGAGAGGATAATTTCATTTTTGTATCAAAACTGATTTCACTAACTACCACAGACATATTTATACTTACATATTTCCAGCACTACCCATGTGCATCCAAGTAGCAGCACTGGCAATCATGAAACCAAGACTTTATCCAAGTGATCTTTACAGCATTTCTTGTGGTTGAACAGGTGACAGTGGATGCCAACTAGTAAAACAATCTCTTCTGCTCATTTTTTAGGTTGATTGCTCCCTAATTAAGGGGTCATTAATCTCTCTGCTGCTATCAGTCATCAGAGTTCCCTACCTGCCTCTCACCACCCATCTCCTACCCCTCCCTGTGCTGGCATCCTGATGGCTGCTAATGTTGGGACCATCAAGACCGGCTATTCTTGTTAGCTTCTCTCTGCCACTGTTTTCTTCAGCACCTTCCACAGCCAGCTTCTCCCATTCTCCCTTCATACTTACCCAATGCTTCTGTTACAGCTGTCCACAGAAAACAGGCTGGGGAATATCCGACTGCCAGGAGGCTGACAGAGAGGAGTGATGAAGGGCGGCAGTAACACACACAGACATGTTAAGGCTGATGGAAAGTTCCTAATGGACATCAATCCATCCTGATCTTCATGGAGAACAACTGTTTCACTTAAGTGAATCAGAGGTGTAGGAGTATTGTGGTAGAGCTACAAGGCTTGATGCCACCTCCTGCAATATCAAGAGTGCAAACTCTCAAAATGTAAGTTGATTGAACTCTTACCACTCACAGGTAAGAGTCATGGGTATAATTAACTACAGTGGAATGGTGTATAAAAGCTCACTTCATAAAATAAATGCATTTGTACAGTTTCAGTGTATAATCCCTTTGACAGAAACCTGTTGGAACCCTAGTTATTGAGAATTTTAGACTTTCTGTGCTAAGAGGCACTGACCCCTAACTTGACCTGAGGCCATGGAGAAGGCTTCCAAAATTAAAGATATTAATAAGAATTAATGATAGAACTAAAATTATGAGTAACTTGAATAGAAGTGTGTAATATCACATGGCAGAAAACTTGGAGTTTAAGGTTTTAGAATATAGTAATATACATAAAACAAGATGAAAGTTTTAAGGCAGAGTCCTTCTTAACCTTCTTCTTCATGGGTTTGGGTGATATTGTGTAATTAAATAAAAAAGTCCACATTACAAACCACAAGTAGTTAGTTATTGAGTTAAAAGTAAAAATAATTTGTGTCATTTCTTAATTAAACAGTTTATCCTTAAAAAGCCTTGTAGAGAGAAAGATACAGCTCTGTTTTTAGTTTGTTAAAGTACTGTAGAACTCACAGTTTGAGACTGTAATATAAATAAAAACTAATAAACATCTGAGTCCAAACGAAAAATAACGTCTTGCACATTTAATCCCAACCTTAAAAAAAAACCCCAAAAACTCCACACAAACCCTCTGCAGTTTTATAGTGAATGTAGCATATAATGGTTCACATTTCTTTTCAGTATTCCTTAAACAGGAAAAGGGAGTTGGAGTGTCATTGGACTACAATAAGCCATCGTATAACTCTCACACTGCTCCTCTATAAGAAACCTAATTCCACAATAAATATGACAAGTATTCACTGTTTTCCTGTCCTGTAAATCCCTACTGAATTCACATTTTTTTCAAATGCCATAAAAATATGTGTTTGAATTGTTTTCTCCTTGAAGTGTCAGAATATGCCATGAGGAGCAAAAATGAATCTACTCTTCTTCTTCTCCTGCCTCTTGCTTAACATGGCATAATTAACCCACTATATAATGAGGACCTAAGGCTCAGCCAGGACGCACCAATGAGCTCTATTTACATCACCAGAATACAATATATGGTAGAGTAGTAATCTCAGACCTTTAACTGGCTACCATGTTTAAAACAATTTATGATACATCTGTAATGCTAGTTGGAGACAGCCTGACACCAGGTATTTAATACTAAAAGACAAGTAGCGTTGTTCAGTAGTCAAAATAGGGAGATTTGGGACTGGGTTTAGCAAGCTTTGTTACCTGAAAAATGTCTTCTGCACCTGTGAAATAGAGAGAGAAGATATTTAAGGTATTATTATGGGAAAATGTAGATAAATTAGTGTCTATATTTTGTATATTGGTGACAATTAGACTCAGATGACTCTCTCTTTGTTTACATGAGCATAAAAATAAATAAAGGCTTAAGGGAAATAAAAAGGTCATTTTCTTCAACAACATGAATTAAGGAGGAAAGAATAAAAGCTTGAAGTAGGTACTGAGGCAAATAATGAGAAAAATGAAGTCCTAATGAACTACAGAAATTACAACTAGGAGTTAGCTTGAATGATTAATAAATCAAATGATAATTCCTAGGATGAGGATGCACTTCTCCTCAAGGAACTGGTTCTGTTGACCCATACAGAAAGCTGAAATATTCAGAAAGTTCAAAGTGTACATTTACAAGTCCTTTTTGAACACTTAGCCACTATGCCCACTTCCTCATCTCAACTAATGGCATGGAGGAAAGGCATGAATTATTAAATTAGAATTTGGCTTGCTAAGTAATTGTGTTGTGCTTTTTTCATTTTTATCTTGTTTTGTAAATGTTTCCCTAGAGTCCTTACTTGGGGGATGTATTTTTGAAAGACTTTTATGCTCAGTCAAGCTGTGGAAGGCATTTTAATTAAACATAAATCACTTTTGCTTGTATGTATTTGTATCAGCTGTGTGGACAAAGATCTTTGTGTGTCGAAAAAAGTATAGAAAAAGCATCATGAAGTACTAAGGCCTGTCCACCAAGCACTGTCTGACAAGGTGCTACTCCACTACCTCTTCACGGGAAAGCTGTAAAAGCCTGATTAGCTCCTCAAAATTGTTCACTGACTGCCAAAGTCAGCAAGGTAGGAGGGAAATTGCAGTAGTAAAAGGGCAGCAGTAAAAACAACACAACAACCACATAGGAACAACAGAAAGCAAATGGGCTTGCTAGGACTGGGATTAATATGAAATACTGAAGTCAACCAGTATGCTATATGCGCAGTGCAGAGTGGATAGGACAAGATTTTTTTGTAAACTCAATCACCAAGACACCTTGAAAGCACTTTTAGAAATGAGAAATCAACAATAATAGCAATTATATTATCTGATAGATAGAGAATTGTTTTGTATTGCTTTATAGCTACTAATTTGTCCTAGCTATTTGTGAATGTTCAGCCTAGGTCCACCAGTGCTCCCGTGGACTATTTCAGAGTCTAAGAAAACTAAGTGTATAATTTTTCTATGAAATACACCCTATTTTTTCTTCCCTTTATGTTCAAGCCAGTAGTTCAAGATAATATTTCTATGTTGATCTCTATTGATAGTCAGGGTTTATCTTTCCCTTTACCCAATTTATATATTCATTTTTGTTCTTTGTACATTGAAAATTGTTCAGGCAGCTGACTGTTTCCAGTTTTATGAAGATATGGACGCAAAAAGCTGCAATCTACCAGTGATCATCTGTCAGAAACAAGCACCTTTGTAACACAGACTTTAGTAATTGTTCAGATTCCACAGCAAAAAGATTTGCTCTCCTTTGAGTGTGCACATTCTTTTCAGCCTATTAAATGCTACCTATTCTAGTTTAACAGCATAACATCAGCTTTTAATTTTACCTTCAGTTTTCACATAAAACCCAGATTTTGCAACCACAGCATTTAATTCCTAATCCATGTGATATTGATGGCTTACAGAAAGTCGCAAGGTAAACACATTGGAACAAAATCAAACTTTCTTGACATTAGGACTTGCAAACCTCTTTGTCCCTCTAAGATTTTTTTGCAAAAGTTACACATCTCAGGCATCTAATCTAGATCACAATCATTAGTCCCAAACAATTGAGATTCAAAGAGATTTTAAAAAGGCATTGGTTAAATGTTACATACGTTTTCAAATTTTATCACCCTTTAAGATGTAGTACAATCACATCTGCCACCTATACCACAGCCATAAACAGCAGTTACTCAGGTAATTTAGATAGCAGGTTGACTATATTTCTAGTAATAATACATATTCATATCACCTGTAAATGGTAAAAGACTGCTTAACTAATTCATATTATTTTACTAATTTACATAAAAGAAAAAAATATTGTTTGCACCTCCTTCAGATATTTTCTTTCTTCTGATTTTATTTCTAATCATTATATTTAGGCACAGTCAGGTCCCTGCCTCCTTAAAGTCTCGCTGATCTATGTGTTTTCTTTACTTGGGTTTCTCCCATTTCTCATGAAAGACCTATACTATGACTCAGAATTTAGAAGGGTTCATGTTCCATTCTGCCTTTCAGGGAATAGAAAGCATTTGACAGTGTTTCTATGTCTAAAGCACTTCTCTTTAGACTTCACTTTCTCATTGAAAGTCTCAAATTCTGTTGATTTGAGACACACAGGAAAAATTTCAGAAGCATTAATGATCTATTCCTACCATTAAAAAAGGTAATTTCTACTGTTTCATTCTGTGATACGGAAAGGGTGAGAAAGAACATTTTCCATGAAAGACTGAAGAGACGGTTGAAAATGAAAAGAAAACCAAAACAAAACCCCCAAAAAAGCAAACACAGTGTGTTAGATGAGTAATATGATGATTGACTCTCACCATTATTGGGCAAATATCATGTGTATAGGTTAAGAAAAGTTTATAGATTTATAGTTTTGTACCCCCTTGCGTGGTTATCAAGGGACATCTGGGAGGGCTGGCTTGTCACTATGGTGACATCTGACCTCCAATCAGGATTTGAGGAAGAGATCTCCACCACTGGGCAGCGAAGAAGGGGTTGATGGGCAGAATTTGGGGAGGGTATTAAAGGGTTAGAAAGGGAAAATCTCCATTTTGAGGGAGCTGAGCACATGGCGGGGAAAATCTTTTGCTCCCAGTGCCGTAATCTTTTTTCTTTATTCGGTCATCTGTTGTATTTTTGATAAGGTTTAATAAACCTTCCTAAACTATGAAGAGTAGCTATTTCTCACACACACAAATCTGCTAACAATTTATGTAAGATCTCCAGTAATCAAATTCATTGAAGTCACCCTACATATAGTTGCAGGCAAATTTTCATTAAATAGAGATGGTATTCATTATGTTTGGCTTCTTAAACAACATTTCCCTGTAATTTACTGTTACTCATTTTAATTAAAGTGTAAACCTTTTATATAGATACTTGAAAAAATGATATCTAGCTGAGAACTACTCTGATTTTCCAGAAAATTAGTTGGTAACTTTATTTGGTCAAAGTTTTTTTATGCCTGTTAAGAAGACCAGAGTTATCTCACTGAAAGAAAATTAAGAAAATAAAATTAGAAGGTGAGAGCTATTAGTTAGACAGTTTTTTTGATGACTGAAGCACAGATAAAGTGGTAAGGAGATCTGGTTTTATGCTTGGCTGAGCTAGCAGTTTCCCATAAGCCCTAGCAAATATTATTTAAAGAAGCTTTCTATTTCTTGGGCATTATGAGATTAAGTTCATCAGGGATTGCAATGCCTTTTGAGATCATATGATTTATAACTTTATGAAAGTGAAAAGTATAATTAGAACTTCCAGTGATTTTTGAAGTGAAAATAAAACACCTTTCCTCATGCTAAGCCTTTTGACTATGAATTTGAAATGCTCACTGTTAACGATACAGCCTCACCAGGCACTTGCAGGATTAGATCCAACCTCATTGTGCTGTGATGGGGACACCTCTTCTTTTCTGTTGTTCACATTTCTATAAGGTTCTATAAGGTTATCTATTTTAACAAGTTAGCAGAGACTGCTTGAACTGAGGCTGTTTATCCAATGATTCTACTTTATCTAATAAACCATGAGAAAAATAATATTTGTTACAATTATGATAATATTCACATTGCATGCTCTCAGGCGAACATTAGATGTGTCTCTCTCTCCTCTAAAATACCCGGCTGTCTCTGAACAGAAGAGAAGATTTTAAACTCAAATTTATATAGCATTTCTGTGCCTTCTGTAAATATAATGGGCTTCTATTAAAAGAAAAATCACCTTGAACTACAACTACAGGTCCAGTTCAGAAGCAGTCTCGCTTAATGCATTCCACCCTGTGAGAAGCAGTGCGTTGAATAATTATGCTGAGAAAAATTACTGGAAAGGCTTTTCTTAACCTTTTAATCATACAGTCAATTGCAGCCAAGTTCTCCAGTTTTTCTAATCCCTCCAGTTCTGCTTACATAGTGCATTCATATGCTTGGGATATTGCCTCTGTGATCTGAAAGTATGCCATCCCTGGTGTGTGCATGCGTGCAAGCATATTCTGGCTTCTGTTCTAAACATTTTGGCAGGATCGTAAATGTTAATATTGCATGAGCAGTAGCAGGCTTGTAGGGTGATGACTATTACAGGGCAAAGGCAGGTGGAGTAGGAAAAAGCCTTTATGTACATAGCAGGTGATAAATAATAAAATACAACAAAAATCGTAGGCATACTTTGTACAGCATTAATGCTTCTTTCTCTTTCTTCTGCCAAATCCACAAGCTCATATGGGCAAAACTTGTCCAGTAAGTTTGGAATTGCCATTGGAGTCGCCTCTGAACTCTCCCACAAGTAAAGAAGTATCCTTATTACAATAATTTTTATAGCTGAAGAAAATCTCTGTTTTAATGTGTCACTCCCTAACTAGGTTTCCTCTTTACATGCTTCTTTCAGAAGTTTAAGGATGCTGCAAAACATAATTATGAGTGATACTGAAGTTCTGAATGTTTCTACTTTTTTCAGCTTTACAAGAAAATTTATTTACAGTAATAAAAAAAAATTTATTTTTGGAAGGAATTGTTATACAGCATGTACAGCTCTCTTAAAACGTTATCTCCATTTGAACTACCAAAAACCAGGACAACTGATGCTGTCCCAGAATCAAATGAGCACTTCTTCTTAATCACCAAGTGATATATGAACTTTTTTATTTACCTTTTTTTTTTCCTTTTTTTTCCCCTGTATGTATGTTCCCTAAAAACATAACCCGAACCTCTCTGGGAATAATAATATTTGAAAACTTGGGTTTATATGCATTAAAATAAAAGCATTGTTTAGTAATTGTTGACATTGAGAATGTCAATGTTGACTTTAAGTATCCTTTCTAGTATTTGAATGTAGTGTAGAGCAGTTCCCACAAATAATTTCAGCAGAGGATGACTTCTGAGAGTCAAAATATTGCTATGGGTTATTCACTTTGAGGTTTCACCTAGAGCCAAATGACCATTCAGAAACTGAGTGAGAATAATAACCTGAGGTAAACACCTTCCCAGAAATATCTGAACACCTACCTGCCCTGTGCTGCAGATCAGATAAGTCATATGAAACACAGCTTTTCATAGAAACTGCAGGAGAGTGAGAGGGAGAGGAAAGCAGACATCAGCACCAGAGAAAAGACATTTAGGAAAGCACTGCAGTAAATGTGCTGTGTGACTGCCAGGAATCTGGCAAAAAGGCATTTTTGCTCAGCACTGTTGCTTCTCTACCCAGATGACCAATAAAAAGTATTTTATTTGCATAAAAATATATAACATCCAGATGATATCCAAGTGTCTGTGAATGCTTCTGTTTTCTTTGCAGAGCTTGGAGGGATCACCAAATTCAGGAGCTCCGTTCTAAGAGTAAAGTAAAGTGAGCTGGGGTGACCCAGGGAGATGTTGAACAGTTTGTGACTAGAACAAAACACACAGAGGTGCAAGTCTGTGGCAATCCATGCTGTGCAGGAGAAAATAGTCATCTCATGTATGCCTTTGGCTTCAGGATCATTCTTGAATTCTATGGGTGAACTCCTCAAGAAGCCTGATAATAAATCCAGGGCAGCTCCACTTCAGGGATTTTTTCTCTGGACACACTGACCTTTTACAGAGTGAACCCACACATTAATTTCATCATTATGACACAGTGAGGAAAGTCATAAGGGAAATCAGTGCCAGTCAGGAAAAAAAACACATTTTTACTTAGCCACAGTTCTATTCCTCTGTTGCTTCTTGCCAATTTCTGAAATGTAAATCCAATTTGACTGTTTTTCCAGTTAGATAAAGAAACTAGTACTTTAACCTTTAAGTTAAATATTTTTTCTTTAGACAATTCCAGACTAACAATATCAAAAAAGTGAACGTGCCTGAGCACCTAGAACTCGGTCTCAAATCTAAAAGGGGACTTATCATCAAATAGCATAGTACAGCAAGCCTTACTTTTGCTATGATTGATTATACACCTTCTCAGTAATAATATTCTAGTCATAGACCAGGTGCAGATTGCCAGAGAATACATACATTTTATAAGCTAAGTGTCCGTCTTCAACAAATAAAAGAAAAGCATGATATAAAAAAAAATAAAATTAGGCTAAGATGTAAGATTTATTTCTCATCACACACTGAAACCTGAATGTGTATTAAGAAACACAATCCACTCTCCTGGTAGTTCATAAAACAATGCAGACTGATAATTTCATAGTAGTCATCTATGATTTATAATTTATGGTTTTAAGGATGGGGAGCCACCAAATTGCACATCACAGTTTTTCTTCCACCTCTGTTAGGAATACTAACAAGTTACATTTTTCTCTCTACTAATTTTAGTTACGTCTGCAAGGAGATTCATGAACACAAAATGGAAAAACAGAAGATGCACTGAAGGATTTCTCATTTCTTTAGCCCCTTCATTTCTTCCATTCTGAATGTATTGTTAATGTGGGAATTCAAATCCTGAGATCTTAGGAAAGATGATTTCATGTTGAGAGTGTTCCTGACCAGGTTGTTGGTGGACTAATTGATCTCTAGAGGCTCCTTTTCCCTGATCCTGTGATGCAGTTCTATCATTGACTTTCCAGGATATATTTTCTTATCAAAATTGCGAGTAAGCAGGCAAGGCTTACTTGCAATTTTGGTAAGTCTCATTTAATAGAACTAAATAACTACAGTTGTTTCAAAACCAAAAAACTTTAGAATGTATTTTCTTTTCACACTTCTTGAAATAATTCACTTATTTTGTTCTCTTCCTTTTTAAGTTGTTTTGGATGGGAAGTCCTGGGCAAAAGAACTAAGAGAAATAGATCATCAGTGTCAGTTAATCATTACCACATGACTGTCTGCCAGCAGAAAGAGTGCTGGCAAGTGGCCACGTAGGATATGAAAAGAGGAAATAATAGAACTTCATCTGAGATGCAGAATTTCATCAGTGGATAACGTGAAATACCAATCGCAGCTTAGTTGTAGCAAAACTTCTATAAATATTTTTAAAAGAATACATATAGTCCAAATATTTTCTAAAAGCTTTAGAAAGTTGGGGTGAAGGATTTATTCTGGAGTCTAGAAAGAGCAGGTGAGTACAGATGTCTGTTTAGTTTACCACTGAGCTCCCTGATGATGGGCTCAGTCACAAACCATCCTTGATGGGTCAGTTAGCTGAAGATATCTTAGAGGATAAATCATCATCTAATCTGCTGCAGGGCATGAAAATAGGAATTAAGAGGGATCAGATAGAGGGAGCAGCAGTTTGTATAGAAGGTTATGTAAGAAGGGCTGTGCATCTTGTAGATCCACAGCCCACAGAAGTGCTCTACTCTCTGCCAGGATGGTGGGCACTTGTGTCAGAGTGTTAAAAAACAAGTGTTATTACAGAGAAAGACCCTGAGATGTCTGATGCTTCCACCCACACTGGACTGGTAAAGAAGGATGCTTCAGTACAGACAGTAGGTTGCAATGAAACTTTGCTCCCTTTTCCTGAAGAAAATATCAGTACATGGAAAAGATGTGCACAGCTTGATGATGTGTTTCAGGGTCTCTTTAAATGCAGCACAGCATTAGAGTAGCTGAGGAAATGGATCAGTGGTTACAGAACTTTGCTCCTGTGGCAGATACCACAAAGAATGAGGCACTTTAGACCCTGGTGAGCCACAAAATCAGGATCGCTCTTCAGTCTTTACCCTCCATCATCACAAGCAAAGCCAGATCTGAAGCTTGAACAGCTACAGACACCCACAAACAAGGACTGCAAAGACAAACTGTACCAGCAGCTGTCAGTGGATACCGCAGGAAAAAAAGAGTGTTGGCAGTGAGTGACTCTGTTAAGGGACACCAAAGTGCCATGTGCCACCCTGAAGTGGTTGGGAGAGGTGCTATCCTTGGGGAGCTGTGCTTGTGTGGTGATGCTGAAAGGGCATCACACAATTATAGACTGCTCTCCACTGCTCCCCTTTGCTGAGGGGAAGGAATGACACTGCAAGCCAGAACATGTGCAGAATCCAGGAAGATTACAAAGTCCTGGGGGTTCAAGTGAAAAGTTCTGGTGCCCAAGTTATTTTTTCTTCCATCTCACCTGTCATAGGAAAGGGTGCAGCCAGAAACTGATGTATAGTGCAAATCAACTTCTGGCTTTGTAGCTTGTGACATCACGAGAGTTTTGTTCTATAAAAATGACTGGGATCAGAATATTCCCTTTTTTTTTGCATAATAGAGTTCTAAGGTCTCAAAGACGGGCATTAGAAAAGGTCTGATTTTGTCATAAGCTGCTGTTTTAGCTCTTGTCCTATCTGGCCAAGATACATTTATATCTTTAGTCCTCACACAAAGCTATCTATTTGCTCATTTAAGTGTATCCTTCATGTTTTGGACTTAATGATTCTGAATTTAAAATATGATAGGCCCATTTATGAAGTTTAGCTGTCATGAGAACAGTCCATGTTTGTCCTCAGAATCATAAGTGGCTCCTTTATATATCAGTGCATTTGTCCTTTTAAATGACATGTGGGGAAAAGTAATCCCTGTAGTCCATTCTATGAATGTAGACTCTTTTTAAGTTGCTATTGTAGTTTACTGATATAAAAGAACACAAGAAAGCCGAGTAAGATGAAACTTCCTATTCATGTTTGGTTATTTAATGTGTTATCTCCCACTCCATTTTCAATATACTAATTCAGAATATACTGAGGAAGTTAAATTGGAAAAAAACCCACAAAAACCTAAAGTTGGAAAGGAGCATTAATTGCATGCATATTACTAAAATTAATATCAATTTTTCTATTTATTTCTATACTTAATTTTCAGTTTCTTTCTGAGATTGCTTCTTTTGTTCACCAAATAACACCTGGAAAAATGGTTTATGGCATTGTCTTTTTGTTTAATGAAGAAAATAACAGTTATAGTACCTGATTTAAAAGACTAAAATAATTATTAATACATTTTAAGTGCTCTTGAAAACATCAGGTAGAAGAAAAAAATGTTTCAATGGCCATAAAGAGAACTCAACAAATTTGCAGAGGTTTTCCTTGTTGCACTGTAACTTACTTCATGTTTGAGTGTATGAGTTTGCCACTGCAAGGGAGACATCCATTCTATTATTTCATTAAAGGATCAGTCAGTGGGAGAGGATTTCAGCATTTCAAATTTTAGATATTTTGTTTCAGATATATTGTGCCCAGTTTTACCGGGATTCTAAATTTCCCATGATCCCTAATACTTTAAATCTCCTCGTAGCTTTTTCTTGCCATTTTCCTGTAAGCAAGGTTATGTGAACTGAAGTGATGGAAAAATCTCCCAAGTAGCTCTTCTGGGGGAAGACTTATACCAAATAATGATTTTACATATGAATCTCTGGGTCAGATCTCTTTTCACCCTTGCAAAATGCCCTTTGGTATTTTCCAAGAAGATTCAGATTGTCCTTAGACCACAGCCTGTGGTCAGTCAGGATTTAGCGAGATAGAATCTCACAGTAACTTATTTTCAAAGATGCTAAAGAAAATGAAGATCAAGGTGAAGGTTAACTATGCTATTAAAAAAAACCCCAAAATAAACATAACAAAGGATGCAGGGCAGTGGAGTCACCTATACATCTTTCCCTTCATTAGAAACAGTCTGTAATGTCCCTGAAGCAGCCAAATACAGAATTCTTAGCTACAATGAAGTGCCACATGCCATGAAAAGAAAGTACAAAATAAATTGAAAATATAAGAACATGCTGCAGTTTTAAAGGGTTTCTTGTATAGGCATTTATGGACTTAGAAAGCTCTCTTCATTCTAGTACACAGAACACAAAAGTGGAAAGCAATTGAATGATCTATTAAGTTATTTATATTTATACAAGAAATGAAGAGTTCCCAAGTTAGTCTTTCATACCTTTTCCCCTGCTCTGTTAGATACATCACTCTGTATGGTGCCTTGGGATCAGTCAGGAGAGGATCTGAAACCCCTGGTGTGAGAGTGCCCAGAGAGCTGCACAGTGCACTGTGGTGAAAGGAGTGCTACAGCTGTGCACAACAGCGGTGAGGGAAGAGGTGAAAATTGTGTCCTCCTGCTTCTCTATGAGAAGAAAATTCATTATCTGACTGGAAATGTTCCCCTGTCTGTTTCATGTCAAGGAAGCGATGATGCTGTTGAATAAAGAGTAAGATGAGAGTCCTGAGCATGTTGTTCTTAGGAGAAATAGCTCAAATCTTTTGATAAACAGTAAACACTCTGTCCCACAGGGTTTAACTAAAAGGTTTTTATATGGCTTCACAAATATGGTTGAATTTTTTTCTGTATGAAAAATATCCAAACTGAGCAAAAGACAAGGGAAAAAAATCTTTTTAAAAACTATAGAGCAAATCTTGATCTTGAGTCATTTATTTATGTATTCATGCATATATATATATATATATGTGTGTGTGTGTGTGTGTGTGTGTGTGTGTGTGTGTGTGTGTACACATGAAAAAATCTCAAAATATCTCTAGGTTTATTGATTAATTTTAGAAGGTTGAGTCCTCTAATCACTTGACTATTTGCTGTGCACTTCTACAATAAGAAAGCTTTTTTTAATATATTAAGGAGTTAAAGCAACAACTGTAGGAGTCTAACAGGGAAGCACAGACACCTCCGTGGTTCACAGCTTCAACTAAGTTGTAGAAATACACATTCCCATTTGGAAAAATATTTTGTAACTTGATTTGTAGCTAGGCAAAGGCAAACTTGCATTTTTTTCTCTATTTCCTTCCAAGCAGAGGTGTCAGCTGAGATCAAAGAGCTGCCAGATTAACATCAAGTTTCAGAGCTCTCTAAAAGTTTATTATCCAGGTTTGCAATTTTCCACCAAAGCTTGCTACACACAGGAATTTGTAGATGCTTATCCAACTCCATAGCATCCATCAGCTTATATAACAGTTATGAATGTTTTCGATGTCTTAAAAGTGGCAGACCTATCTTTTGCATAACCATATCTTGCATAAAATTAATTACATAATCTAGTTTGTGGCAATTTTAAAATTGCAAATTAATTAGCTCCATCTGGTCTGTAATTTTCCACTTAGCAGGTAATAACTTTTGAAGCATCTGTTGCTTCTGAAACAGATAAGACAGTATTGAGTATAGCAATTCTTATCTGCCAAAGTTATCTGGTTAGACAGTGGTGATCTTGATTTTTTGAGAGGTTTTTTATAGGAGGTCTTCACTGTATTGAATTCTAAATGTCTTCATTTGCCATAAGAGCTTCTGGCTCATTACTTGTTGCTCTACTTGCTGTTGATTAATGCAAGACATTTTGAAATGTGTGATTATTACATCTTTAATCTAAAATAGACTGACTGATAAACCTGCTTTATATATATTTCCTGTTGATGGAGAATCACTACTACTGTACCTGATGTTGAGACACAGTTGATGAAGGGGAAAAACCCCTGTATGTCCTAAATATAAATGTATTCATTCACAAACAGGAAAATTAAATTTTACAGCAAGGTCTCATGAAAGACTTTGTAGAACTCCTGAAGAAAAGACAAAGTTTTGTGAAAATGGAAAGAAAGCAGATTTCTCCTTTGACTTTAGCAACATATGTATCTTCAAGACTGAGGCAGATTCAGATCTTCAGTAGTCAAGTTTGTCAGTTCTTTCCAAAATCACATCTTGATTTTCTCTGGTTTAGATATATCTTTTGTAACTGTATTGAAAACCATGTCCTAGTAAAATGGTTAATGTTGTTATATATGACTGCCATGGTCTAGGAATGGTGCTCCTCAATTTAGCACTCCAACTGAGACGCTCCAAACCACTCCCCTGCCCCCTCCAACCCCCTGTGAATGGCCTGGGAGGAGAATTGGAGGCAAAAAAGGTAAAGATTATGAGTTGAGATAAGAACAATCCTGAAACAGCAGTGAGATAAGAAAATGAACAGCAGGTAATGACAGGGTAAAAGAGAGAGGTTGGTGAATCATAGGGAACCCCCCTAGCCATAAACAACACCTAACTGCTCCCTCCTTCACACTCTGCTGAAGAGACCCCTTCCCTTCGGAGGAAATTCCCTCCCCCTGCCCTTAGCAGTGACATGAGGTGGTGCAAAATAACCTCTGGGTCCTGTCCATGCCCCCTCCCGCCTACTGCAAAAATGAACTATGCCCTGGTCAGAACCAGGACGATGAAATTGTATCCTTTGACTGGAAATTCTGCCAAATGTTATGGCTCCATATTTGTGATAGGCAAATCTGGGTGCAGATTAGTTTCATAATTCTAGATGTAGATTTTTGAACAGATGTTTAGAGTCCGGTGAATATCCCTATTTTCTGATTCTGTCACATGTATTTCTTACCACTTATTTATCATGTTTTCAAATATACCACAAATTAGTTCATTCTAACAACTGTTCCTATTCACAAAGATGATTTATTTTCCTTGAGGTTTGTGACACTAGAGTCAATCAGTTTACTTGATGGCTTCTCTAGTGCAAAAAAAATAACTTTCCCAAATTGACATTTGTACCAAGATGAAAGTGTTCTTTTCTGTTTTCTGGATATCAGTGGCTGGCATTATCCTGGACCTAATGAAATGTATCATAAAATTCCAGTGCTTTGAAATACAACAAAAGAGGGATTAATTTATGTCTGTGCTCCCTTTGTGATATTAAGAACCTTGGGAATCCAGACTGAAAATGTAGGTGTCAGATAACGAAGTTTCCTATTTACACATATACATGACTTAGAGATGTACACTGGTGCACTGCAATAGAAGGTGCCACCAGGGAAACTAATAAATTTTTTTTCTCTGACAAATTCTTTTACAGATGCCTTGATTTCCACCTTTACCATACAGTTATTTTCTGATGCCTTAACAGAAGACTAGTCAGAAGCAAAACAGTATTTAATCTCACATATTTGAACCGAATGCATGATACAGATCATGTTTTTGTCACAAGGAAAGTGATGGTACCCATTGACCCTTGTGGTCACTCTTATCACTCATTTTTCATCTCACAAATCTAAACAAAAGTGTGGTGGATCCAAACACTTGGATTAGGGACACCTTTGTCTTAACTGGCATTACTTGTTTTTTCTAACAATTCATCAGCATGATTTAGGATTAAAATCACATTAGATTTCTTTCACATCCTGTGGAATAGTTTCTACCTCCACAGGACAAGGCATTTTGAAGCTCATGCTCTAGTTTCTCATGCTGTTTGCTTTGACCTTATTAATTCTCCTGAAGCAGTTACAGTTCAGCACAGCCAGAATGTAGCCCATGTCAGGTCTTCAGTTTAGCAGCATTTTAAAGCTGGTCTGGACATTTTTCTGTAATATGCGTCACTGCTCTTTCCATCAAAGACCTTTAGCTCCAGTAAAACTCCTAGAGCTAGTGTATGGTGAGCTGGGTGGCATCTGTATCCAACACTGCCACCTTAGCATGGATAAAGCTGTGCTTAGGTATTTGTGATTCTTTCTTAGAGCAGTCTGAGTCTTGCGAAGATGATGCAAAATTTTACTAGTGAGATCTGATGAAATTCTACTGCTGCTCCCCGTTTGGTGAAAATCCTGGAGCACAAAAACCAATGGTGTTTCCTGTCTTGTAGGTATTTAATGAACTGTTGGTAAAAATATGTCCCACTTGTGAGAAATCATGCTTTATGAAAAAGTAAAGAACTCATAAGTGTCACAGAACAAATTATTCCCATTGAGTAATACAATTTCTTTTGTCAACACTATGAACAGCTGAGCAACTGATTTTCAGAAAAAGTACTTGTGAAATCAGAATCCAAACAGAATCACTATATAAGCAACACGTGCAAAACTGTAAGGGTAGGGTTTTCCACACTGGAAAAAAAACCAACCGAAACAAAACAAGAAAATCTCAACCCAACAAAAACCCACACCTCATTTGAGTTTGACCAGGAAACATTAAATTAGGGCTATGAATGCAAACATTTCAAGTAGGAACTTTCCTGTCCAGGTAATTGCTCTGAATACACAACATTCTCAGAGCTCAAAACTCAGACTGCACACCTTGCCAAACAGCTGTAGGACTCCCTTAGTTTTGGTGAAAGCAATACATGAAGCAATATTCACTCCAGTAATTTAAAAATGCTCTCCAAACCACTTCTATTTCCATGCTGCCTGGGCAAGTAAAACCAGATCCATTAAAGACCATTTGTTAACCATAATTATCTACCTGAAATATGGTGGTAGTGCCCACAAAACACATTTAAGCAATGCACTTAGACAAAATGTTTAGAGACTTACTAAAAGCCAAGAAAAGAACCTAAAATAGTTGCAGAAGGACTTTTTTCAATTCAACTACTTGTAATCAGAAAAGGAAGAAAACTTCAATTTGTGAATCATTTGAAGATGACAATAGGAAATGGGAAAAACAGCATTTTTGCCAAGGCAAGAAAAAGTTTAGTTCCTTTAAAAATATTCATAAATCAGCCTTTGTCAGGGGAAAACGAATAATCATAATTTCTATGGTAATGTAAATGTGAGAAGTACCTGAAATGAAAGGGAATTTGAATCTTGCCTCTCAAGACACAACTGACAAATGTGTGTGGGTAAAAAAAAAGGAAAACAAAACAAATCACTCATTTTTTTCTGGGGACTACTCTTTCTAAAGACAATGTGTCAGACATTCATTTATTCCACTGGTTTTTTTTTTTAATTTTTGAAGATGACTCTGTTTTTCACATGTCTTATTGGATAAATCACATTATCTGATGCTTGTAAAGCCTTGCTCTTCCTCCTCCAATGGGCTGCTTTATTGATTTCTATTATTTTTGTTGTATGATGTGTGAAAACAGGCTTCAGCCTGTCCCTGGAAGCACAACCAGTTCCTTGGGATTTAGTTGGATTCAACCTTTAGGACAAAAATCCATCCTTCCAGCTGCACTTTCAAACATGTGTTTGGGTGCTGTTCTGTTGACTGAAAGGATATAGTTTACTCTAGAAAAATAGAGCATACAAGAGTGAATAAAGCAAGATTCCTTAAACAGCAACATTATTTATTTTCTGTAGAAGCAAGAGGCCTGGCTTTTCACCAGACTGAATTAGGACAATAGGAGTGCAGACTTCAGTTCCCACTGATGAACTCAGCTACCAGGAAGTTACCAGTAAACCTGACCGCTTGATTTTCTTTTTATTCAATTTAAATCGCCCCTTCTATTCCCAGGTAATATTTTTACTGCCCTTACCAATGTTCTTTTCCTTTACCTTTGGACCCTGCAAAGGCTGCAGCCTCTCCTTTGGAGAGTTGTCTTTGTTAATAGAGAGATAGCCTTAGCCACTCTAGGATTTTAGCTCCTTTTGAAGTACACTATCTTCAGCTCCCTTAATACCTCTGGCTGAATGACTGAGTAGTTTGTCATGTCGCATCTAATGATTTCTCACATTGAACACACGGTAATGCTGCACTGTGCTCTTAAACAAAAATTCAGCTAGCAGTCATATCCTGCATTTCAAGCTGTGATATTCAGCAGACCTTGAGGCTAATGTATTCATAGCTGATTATTTTCTGGTATATATTGGATGTCCAAAGTGTCCTGAGGAACCCTGGAGGCTGTCAGGTTGGAAGATGAGGTAGCTGGGTGATATGTTCAGGGTGCAGTTCGGCTTACACTCCTGAGATGAAGGCAAATTACTCCAGTTATTACACAAAGAATGCTGTTACCACTGTGAGCAAATATCTCTTCAAGCCACAGGTAATGGCTAGAAACCTGAACTTTTACAATCAATCCATTAGATCAGGATCTCCTTAAAGAACAATTATATCTTGGATAGAACTGAGCACCATGGCTGGTGGATTTTCTGCTATGAAGCAGTCCACAAAATGGTACAAACCCTAAGGTAGGTTATAAGACTGCACTCCATAAATATGGAAAAGGTTTATCATATAGTTTTGGAGTTCAATAAAGTAACTGCAGTTCTTGTAGCTCTGCTTAAGCACCAAATTCTTACAGACTCTGAGGGCATTTCAGCAGAGGCACACTGTACTATGCAAATCTACTTTAAGCCCATGGCAAAATCCTGAGTTCCTTCTCTTAGTGTATAAAAACTTTATAATCTATCTCAAAACAGTTATCTTTTTGAAGACAAAGGCACCTTGAAACAGTCTGAGATGCTTATCCTTCCAAAGCATTTCTCTGGGCACTGAAATGCTTTGCTTCAGGAAAACTGGCAGACGTGACAAAGCTGTCTCTTATGCCAGTTACCTCTCAGATTAGATGAGATGGTGAACAGAATGCTTCTGTACTTTGATTTTCTGCGTGAAAAGGTCTTTTTTCCTCTGGAATTTAGGAGAACACAAATGTTGTCTGTCTAGCGCTCAAGGTGTTTGGCACTAGGATTAGCTCACAACAATCACCGTTCCACCTCCTGTCCAGTCAGAGCAAAGGCTCAAGGAGCATTAGCTTCAGAGGTCAATTAAGGTGGGTTAGGCAAGGGGCATGAGGTGTAGGATTAAGTCATAGACATGAGAAGCAGCTTTTTGAATATCATGGACAATGTAGCTGTGGTAGCCCAAAGAGGCAGAGTAGAAAAAGATCAGGAAAAGATCTCGTGAGTGAAGGCAAAACAAAACCCACTCATAATCGGGGGGGAAAAAAGTAGAAAGAAGAAGAGTTTGATACAAACAGGAAGGAGATAAGGGAAAAATACAAAGAGCCTAAAAAAAAAATGACTTAGAAACTGCATTAGAAAGATTTTCTCTAATATTTATGTCAAGGAAACAAGCAGGTGAGAAGTTGAAAGTAAGCTGGGATAAAAGATTAAGACAATCTGGCAAGACAGGGGAAATTCATCATAAACATTCTTTCTGAGGATATCCACATAAGAAGCCTCCTAAAGTTGCTTCATTTCTGATGAAAATTATCTTTGCTGTCAACAAAGGCAGTTTTGCCCTTCCCCTGAACAAATGTGGAGAAAATTTATTGACTCCCCAGTACACAACAGAACATGTCATCAAAAAGAAGCACCATTTTTTCCAAGGTGAAAGTTTCTTCCATTTAGTTAGTATACTGGAGATGGGGAAGGAGAGCACATTTCAAGAACTAAAGAAAACTGTAGGTTTCTTTGAAGTCTGCTTCCATTCCTCCAACATTAAGACTGTGTGCAAGTCAGTTGCAAATAAAAAGCTGTTCTGATGATCCCCAGAACCCAAAGGTGACTTAAAGAAACCGACATTCAGCAAAAACAAAACAACTCAGTCGTCCCTTTTGATCACTCCAGCCAGCTGCCCTAGGCGAGTCTGGAGCTGTACAAAGCTGCCTGGAGACCTCAGCCAATACACCAGATGTCACCCTGAGACAGAAGAGAGAAGATAGATGGGGGAGGAGAGAAATTTTCAAGATAAATTTTTGAGGCTGACATTCTACTGAGAAACATCAGAGGGTATAAAACTCATCATCTTTGCCTATAGAAACAGAAAGTGAAGGAAAGAAAAAGGGATGAAGCATTCACGGAGACAGCTGAGAGCCTCAAGAGAAAGACAATTTCTGCAAATAGCCCCTTAATGTTTGGTTTATGTCTAGGTCAGGAGAGTAACCATAAAATGTCACCTCATCACCATCTGCAGTCATCACAGAAGTTGTAAGGGAGTATTTGGACCCATTCACAATTGCCTTGCTCCCTTCCTGTGTAAGATTTACTGCTCTTTAACTCACATTTTATTTTCTCTTCTCTGCATTCATTTAATTTCAGAGTCACTGCATTTATTCTCTACCATCCACTTTCCTCAATAATTAATTCCCCATATCCACTGCCTTGTAGCTACAGCCACAGTGGTTTCAATTGGGAAAAAAAATCAGGTAACTGTGAAAACCATGACATTGCTTATGAAAACTAAAAGAACAAATGCTTCTAGTATGAATGCCTGGGAGACAGACTCAAAAGAACTGTCAACTTTCCCACTCTCTTCCTATATCTCCTTCTTCAGAAAAAGTTTTCATAGCATGTGTCATGATCTAAAAGCAAAAGCAAACTAAATGTCATAGCTGAAAATGACATTTCAAAGAATTAACACCTGCACTGGAACAATTTCTACTATCTCCAATGTGTTTGATTCAGTTTAGGATAATCTATATCTAGAAATTGATGTCTAAGATTGTTAAGTGTATTTACAGATGACAGCTGTACAGCAAACACTATGACTTTCTATGCTTTGTGGCTGAGGTGATTTGAAGCACGTGGTTTCTCCCTTTCCTACCAAGACCAAGCAGAAGGTCCAGAAATTGCTTTGGTAGCTGGGTTAGAAAGGGACTAAAAGGAGCAAATCAGGGCAAGAGGCTTTTACAGTGAGAACAGTTTTCATGCAGGGAGTTCTATAATTCAGCACTAAAAAAATCTCTTGCCAATTTAGATGCCATCATCACATCATCAAACTGGTCCTTGACAGGCCTAGAATTGGAGTGAAGCAAGACTATCTGTTTCTTTCCCTGATCTTTACAATAGAATATACCCTTGATTATTCTGTATTCAGTCTTGAAACTGCCGCAAACCTGGCCTCTTAAAGCTACTTGTTAGTTTTGCAGTCAAGAAATTGAGAGTTGTGAAATACCTCTACTGCTTTAAAAATTATTCAATCAAAAATAAAGATACTAGGTAGAATTCAGCTTTTAATAAGTCTCACTTAGATAGGTAGAAATATATTAGATCTTCACCTGTCATAAATGGTGTCTCTGTTATCTGATTAGCAAAAATCTCATATTCCTGCCAGCTTGGATTGAAGAAGCCAAAGCTTCTGTTTTCTAATTTTAAGATACTTCTCAGGAGATTTATTTGTCCAGCTGGATAACGCCTTTACCAGTGAAGAAGTTTCAGAAAACTTTTGTTAAAGGTATAAACTCATGTCCCACTTCATTGCATTTTGGATTATTTGATCTGGCTTGTCCTTGCACATTATTTTAACTGGGTAGCAGCCAGCAGCAGCCACAGCAATGTGATTTCAGGAGCAGACTCTTGCTGGTATATTATGTCACCTCAGTCAGTGGGCTATTAGGCTGGCTGTTACTGCCTACAAGTACATGTTACTTTCTAATTTCCCCACATGGGACTCCAACAATGAGCAAGAACTCAGATTTCCCTCTCTGATCCCCAAAGGCACTGTGTGGATGATGCAGTGTTTAAAAGGACCCTGGTGGTGCTAATTGCTTCCCACTAGATTTTCTTATTGAACTTGCTACAAAGAATTTTATACTTATGCTTCATAATTAAAGACAGCACAGGAGAAATAATATTTTGTTTCCAGCCCCTGTCTGACTCTGTTCCATCCCCCACATTGTCATTTTGGTTTAATGGCTTCAGATGTGTGTTTCCATGTTAGCCTAAATCAGTGTTGCTTGGGTTACATTTTTTAAAAAGTGATGTGACCTATAAAACAGGTCCAATTTCTTCTTACAAGGGATTGCAACAATAGCCTGATGTGACTGGCAATTCATATTGCCAGCCTTATTGCTAAGTGGCTTGAGCAAAAATGACTCTGTTCCTGGAATTTCTGTTCAGTGGAGTTTGCAAGAAGGGATTTATAGAGGGAAGATAATAAAAGGAGGGGCATCAAATCTGAAAGGGAGAGTAAACTCCTCACTCCCGCAATATTATGGGTTTTCTTAAAAAAATTCAATTTTAACTTTGTTGATGGCTGCTTTGTCTCCTCCATGTCTCTACCCTCTAAGTTCCTTCTACTGCCCTCAGCTTTTTGCTTTTCTCTAACTTCTCACTTAGTGGTGCCTCCTCAGCCAGTCAAAACTCTTGAGTCTAAAACACATGCAAACTTCAGCAGAGCCTTTAATTTCTGATATGAAAAGCAGAGCTTGCTGCAGACAATGTGTGCCCAATCAGGCCACCTTATCTGAATACTGCTTTCAGGTCACAGACACAGATTTTTAACAGTTTGAGTTCCCAAGTTACCAGCTCCTACCCACAGCAAAGGCATATAAGTCCTGAAAGTATTGATGACTGGGTAGAAAAAGAGAGAAAGTTAGAAATGTAGTTGTAAGAGTTCTGTCCTGGAGTCATTGAATCTTGTTAAAATAGGCTTTCTGGGATTCACTGTGTCAATTTGAATTGAGAAGTGCCCTCTTTCACTTCTTTATTATGCCATCCATCTTGAAGGCAGTGATGTGTAGTCACATCTTGTAATAGATACTTCCAGCAGGATTTTGCTGTTGCGAACATGGCTTTGCTTTTCCCCCAAAGAACCACAGTAGCTGTACCAGCCTGTGTCATTTGTAGTATAATTTAACAGAATGATCTTCATGGAGGAAAATTCATTTTCATACAGAGGAAAGCTGTCCTAGGCATGACCATAGAACAGGCAACACATAACTGTCGACTCTGGTGAGGGCACCCTGACTGGACAAATTCATCCATCTTGGCATGAGCCACATTTGTGTTTGTTCTTCACTTTTAACTATCAAGAGGGGGTGTGTGGACAGTAGAAGCCATTTGGCTGTAGTTGCCTGTAAGAAAGTTCACTGCAGTCTCTTGACTTTGGAGGAATGGTGATGGAATATGCTCTGAGCCATAATCTTCATTAGAGCAATCACATATAGAACAAATGTGTCTATATGCCAGAGCTTCTGTGAAGCTCTTTTGTGTGAAATGGATGAAATGACAATGCACATAATAGCTTTTAGCTATTCTTTAATCTAAACTGTTCCTTACAGACTCTTCACATTTTTTGATTTTTCATTCTACCTAACTACCTTCTATTGTTATTTCCTACTGCTGTCAAAAAACAGGTGTTCTTGGCAAATTTAAGAGTGGCACAGCAGTATGTCTCCTTTTTCTCCCACTTTCTCAGCAATCACTCCCTTTGTGGTGGTTTTCCAGTGCCAAGTGGAAAATCAGCATTTTGGAGGAATATTTTGGAGGAGTGAGGTATATATGAAATACTCTTCCAATGATACACTCCACCAAGCCAGCTCCATTTCATCAGAATTGATGGATGAGCTAATACAGGAAAACGAACACTACGTTTAAACTTTTTAATTGAATCTGCAGTTTTCTTTCTAAAAAGTAATTTTAAACTAAGAGAAATGAAGAACTCTTCTGTATCTTACTCCTTTCAGCTGCCAGGACTATGTCTCAGACCACCTAAGAAATATTTGTTTTCTTGCTGAAAGAAATATGATACTAAATTAATTTCTCACATTTATACACAATCTTCCATCTTGTCAGGAATCCAAAGTATACTGAAAAAAATATAGGGACTTTTGGACTTGTGGGAGCCTGCCACTTCAGAATATTAAACTTACACCTCTTCTTCTTGCTCTCAGATAAAATTTTCCCTGTAGCAGACAATGAAAAAGAGATCTGAAGAGAGTGAGTGGGTGAAACATGACTGCATTGACTAATGCAATGCAGCCATTTAATATGGTAGGCAGAAAACAGCTGCTGTTTAATTTCTTGCAACTACTCTGAGTGGCTGATTAGAATGGGAAGTGACTAAATCTCATGTATATGGCCAAATGAAGGTTTGTGTAAAAAGAATATAATTCCCTAATGGTTTGCCATGATATATGCATACAGAGATAACTAGAACATTGCTTAATTTACATGGCCAATATTTAATAAGACATATATCTATTGGTAACTACTAGCATTTGTACAACTGGGATTGTCTGTTTGATGATTCAAGGACGTTTTTGATACAGAGCCAAGAGCACCAATAATTAGACAAATATATGAGTCTAAACTCTGAATTGAAATGACAGTTGCAAAATTTAAACTGTCACCATCATTTATATAATGTCCCACTTAGCTTCTTGTTTCTTTGCTAATGATGCTATTATCTGAATGCCCCCCCAAACCCAAAAATCCAGTGTCCAACATATGTAAAAGTTTTTAAACTCCTTAGAGTCTTAAATTTACCAAAATTTCACATCCTATTTACCTGGCTCTTTGCAAGGTCTGCTTCTTTTATTGCTCATGTGTTCACACTCATTCACTGTATAAATTATTGAATGTATAATGCCTTCTTTTGAAAGATATTGTTGACACTAAGAAACCCATACATTTAAGATATTTTGGTGCTATAGCTGGTAATTAAGATTTAGAATGATAACGAGCAATAAAAATAGGAAATACGCAATTACAGCTAAATTACCCTAAAGTTTTGATCACAAATCATTCATTTTCAATATTAATCAAATTCATGGTTGCAGTTAGAATTAAGAGAATGTAAATTTTCATACTTATCAACTGTGAGACTCAGTGTCAGATCAGGGACATTAAAAGACTATTTTTACTTCTTCTTCTGGTCTAGAGGCAGCTTCCAGCTCAGGAAATGGGGCTGCAAACTGTGTTTCAATGGATAGCTCATACAGTTATGCTGTGTGTTGCTTCCTAAATATTCAGAAACAAATGTCCTGCTGTTCTTCCTCTGAGATAGGATCCTGGTCTAGCCCAGTATGACAATCTCTGCTCTTCTGAAGGATTTGGCATTAAGAGGTGCAGAGAATGAAATAGCAGGAGTCATTAGGTTGCTTGACAATACCTTTGTTATTACCATGGAGGATGTGAGAGCAAAACAAAAGAAACTGGTTTTGTATAGAGGACTCTCTAAGATACAGTTTACAACACTGTTAATAAAATACGTCCTGAAATTACATATGGAAAACACTACTACTAAATAATTCTATTTGTTTTTCTACCAATATAGTATTTTTCTCTGAAGTGCTTCTTCATTGAAATAACCTTATGAAGTGCATCTACTTTTCACAAAAAAACAATATTTGTGAATATTTTTTCTGCTCTGGTGTGCTATTAAAGCCCCAAGAGATGAGGTTTCTGCTTCTTCCCCTCACAGTTAAGAATGTTTCCCTTTTATGAAAATTCTGCAATTATTTAGCTTAGATTTTTATTTTCTCAATCTAATAGCTTCACTTTGACACCCAGACATTTATAAGTCATTTCTCTGTTGTTCTTTATACTATTGAAATACTTGAAGCTGGCTGCCTGCAGAAGGAACCTGGAAGCTGACCTGGTGTATGTGTGGAAGAGACAAATATGGGTAACCGGGCTCTGGACTAAGGGAGAAGAAATGTATTGACAGCACAAACACACTTTCTGCTTAGCACTGGGCTCATCACTGTACCACCTGAGCTAAGCATTAATTCTAGAACAAACTAAAGGCCAACAGCCTGTTGCCTATACCCAGCTTCTAGCCTCATTCTTTCTGTTTATAAACTGCAGCCTCATAGTTCACAAGCAGACTATGTGTTAAATAAGACTGATCTGGTTTCCATTTTTTACCACTCAGAAAAACTTTTCATTAAAACAAAGAAGCAAACTACTCACTTCACTTTGGATTATATTTCTGAGTAAATGCAATAGTCATGCAGAAGCATCTTTAAAAGAAATTATTTAGCATCACTGTTGCCAGCTTATAACTCAACAGTTGTGTGTTTGTGTTTCTCAGGATACAGAAGTTTCCTACTAACCTGGTGTCTGATTGAATTTGTCATGAGACACTGAAGAAGAATCATTAATGTTCAGTGCAGCAAAAAGGAAACAGTTTGTGGTTAAAAAACAAAAAACCTTTTTCTAATCAACTCAAAACCTGAACACCTCCAGAGTGCCCCAAGCAGTTCCTGAGAGAAATGAATGTCATCTGAAAAGCCAGGATATATGGCCACTTAGCTAGACTGAACTCTGAGACACTTCAGCTGAGCAGCCTGAGAATACTTTGCTATCTTTTTTCACTACCTTGAGGCTTCTTTCAATAAACAATTGATTTCAGTTTTTAAGTCTGTCAGCACACAATTCTTTTAGTTGGCAATGAAATTCACACAGTGATCTTTAAACAATTCTCATAAGGAGTTTCGGAGCTTCCAGGCCTGTCTCCCTATTAAAGGAAAACAGAATCCTGAAGTTATAAATTATATTTTTACAATGTCAGATGGAATCTTTATTATTACTAGAAAAGTAATTATTACCAGTTGGAAATCACTTATCTCTGCAATTTACTGCTGGTAAAACAGCAAACAAGCTGTTAATTTATGTCTTGTAACTACAACATAAATACAGGGCATGTTTATATACTACATAATTTTTTTCCTTGATGTAAGTATCCATTTTCTTTTTTTAATCAGTTGTTCCTGATGTTCCAAAATAATTCCTCAGAAGGAAGATTCCAGTCTTTATGTGTATTTGGAGAGACAAAGATTACAGTTAAATTAGGTTGATAGCAATGGCTGCAGGTAAGACTTCTGAGAGTGAGAAATTCAGAGAGGCCAATCCTGGAGCCAAGTATAGCTCTGCTGAACAAGGCTATGCAGTGTGTTACTTTATATTTCAACTAGGATTAAACCTTGTGCATTCCAGGTAAAGAATCGTCTGACTAAAATAACCATTCCAGGGATTAGAAGATTTTGATTTTCTTTCTTTTACTAATGCTCCATTAACCTCCAACATCTGTTCTCTCTGTGCACAGTCAGCAGGTCCACTAATATCTCCCTTCTCTTCTGTTCTAGCAGGAGCAGTCATTTTTAATAAAGTTGTTATCCTCTCTCTCTCCAATTCTCCCCTCTACAACACCATCCTGGTGTATGAGTGCATGCTGTGCCACAGGGGATCAGTAGTGCTGCCAAGGCATTGCTTTTGCTTTGTTTCAGCACTTCTTGACACTGAATCAGTGCACCACAGGTCCATTAGAAATTTTCAGTGTGAACTGATGCCTCCAGCACTGTATGAAAAACTTTGGTGCAGAGTATTGGTCATGGTCATAGATATTTGACCTAATTTGTTACTGAGTGGTAGTAGAAGCAAGAGATGTAGAAGCTCTAACAAGTACTTTGTCTCATAAGTTGCATATTTTTTTCCTGGTGGTTCCTAGACTGCTGACAAAGTCATGCAAAAGTACTACCTCATCTGCTACCTAAGTAGTTTTTCCTTGAAGCTTAAGGCAACAGTTAAGAGTTCACAGCACCACAGTGCACTGCAAGAGAATTGAAGGACATAATGCAGTTGGTGCACTGGCAAATCCAGATCTTTCACATTCTGTCTGAGAAACTAGAGGCCTGGCTATGCTATTTTGCATGCTATGTAGTCACTATTTCTAGATTGTATTATCTATTGATGTCTTTAATTGGCTGTGCTACTGTAATGATGTCTGTACTACTAACACAATAGATTACTTCTGTTCATGAAACTAAATAGCATCCATGGAAAGCATACTTGTAAAAGTTGCATTTTCCTCAGTTCAGAGGTAGATCATTCCCCAGGGATGGAAATGCAAACCACTCAGAACTACTTCATTATTTCTAGTAAAATATAACTTCATGTTCTTGCTGCTGCTGCCCTCCTGAACTGTGATAAATCACAGTTCCTTAATGCCTATGAGAAGTTAGGGCTGTCTTTAGAACCCTCATGTAGTATCAACAAGGGGAATACAGACCTAAAAAGACTTTCCTGCAACTCTGTTCTTTCAAGTGTCCTTTTTCCTCACCATCTTATACAAACATCTTCAGTTATTTTTTGGGATGGTTGTCTATCAGTTATAAACTAGATTTTGGCAACTGTTGACTGCAGGTACATCCAATTCCCGGTACTCTCTGGAAGATTTAGAGAGAATATGAGATACCAGTGTAGGATTTTCTGAAGAGGTAACAAAAGAGAAATTAATCTGCCAGATGAAAATTCTTTGTTGTCAGCATTTCTCTGAACTGAAGGATTAAATGTATGCTGAATTCTAAACGGAAAATATGTTTACACAGTGCTGTGATTAACGGCCACAGCAGTGCTCTGTGCTGTGTGCAGCTATGTGCAGCAAGCTATTTTTAAAGGATTTCAATAACCCTAGGCAACCCAGAGTTCAAATCTGACATCCACACTTTGGGATCCTTTGAGATCCCTATATAAAACGAATCTATATTCTTGAAAGTTTTTCTCTTTTTGTAAGAGATCAAAAAATGCACGTGTGATCTCATAGGGAAAGGACAGTTCTCCAGTCAACTGGAATTTATTTTTGTTTCCTCTACAAAATTTCTGGATTACCTAAACCAAATAATTTCTGTGCTCCAGTTTGCTGATGGTTAAAACAAGAAGATAACAGCTCTGTTATGCCTTCTGAGTTACTGTATCAATACACAGGCTGTAGGCAGTTGTTATCCAGGGCAGCAGTGACTGCCCTTGGATTCAGCCACGCTCCAGGTGCAGATGGAGAAGGTGGCTTTGGCCAGCCTGGCAGCACCCAGTTGTTGGGCAAGGCAGGCAGCTTGCTGGGCTGCTGGTGACAGCACTTCAGGGAGGGCTGTTGCCTGGAAACACCCACGTGCCTGGACCGCTGTGCGACATCAGCACACTGATCCTGCTTAGGGCACACCGTGGAACAGCCTTAATTGCTACATGGATAATCCACCTAAAGCTAGCTTCTAACACAAAAACAAGGACCAGTTCCAATTACACCTTGTAGTTTTAATATAACCTTAGCATTAAATAGGCAGATTCCCAAACTGAAGGGACATTGACTGAGCAACTTCTTTAAGCAAAACACAGGAAAGTGAACAACATCCATAGATATGAAGATTGGCAATGTATCAGTAAGTGTTTAGCAGCTGATGAACCGGTTCAGGTGTAACCTCTGGCATGGATGGAGGATGATTAGGACTTTTGATGTGTCTTCAGTATTTGATTCTGTACTCCCACAAAAATTCAACTGTGTTTGAACTTCTTCCTTCTAAAGCCCTGGAAGTATTTCTCTAGGAAGAAGTTTCTGTGATTTAAAACAGTCTTAATGGGGCATGCTCTTTTGCCAGATGGGGCACTGACATGTTTCTGACTGAGACTTTGTTTCAGCACTTCTTGACACTGAATCAGTGCACCACAGGTCCATTAGAAATTTTCAGTAAGATCCTTAACAGATCTGCACTGCACATAGCCAGTGCCCAGCAGCAATTGAATCTAGATCATGCTTTCCACAATAAATGCTTTAGTGGTTTTGTTGATTGCTACAATCTTCATGCATCCTGCACTGAAGGATGTATTAAGGATTCTCTAGGGTGGGAAAAGTTCAGACAGAAAAGTACTGTTTGTTATGACTTCTCAGGAGGAGCTGTGAAAATAATTGATTTTTAAATTCAGTAGCTAAACTTTAAAAACTCCACAACTTTTGATCTGAACCAAATGTGGCATGTTTTCTTTTTCTTATTTTCACTTAGACAGCTGCTGCCCTCTCTGCTATTAGGAATTCCAGTCTATTTAGAATAAAAATATTTTATCTTTACTGTTGGCAAAACAATCAAAATCCAAACACTTCCGATTTCATTACTATATCCTCCATTAGCATTACTCAGTAATCAGATCAAATGACACAGGAGAACTCATTTTGACACTGCAAATAGTCTGGGGATACTGAGTCCAGAAAGTTTACTATTTCCAAAACAAAATACAAGGGGAAAAAAGAAGATAAAACAAATCCCCAAATCACTTAGCTCTTTTTAGAGTAGAATCTGTGAAACGCCTCTGCTGTACAGTGGAGGAAAAGACAGGAACTGCAAATAAGTCTCAGGGACGAACTTATACATCTGTCCTATGTGCCCTTATCAAAATGCTGATGGTATGCTCCAGACATGCATCCCTTTCCTTCACAAGAATGCAAGTTCTGAAGACACAGAATAGATCTGAACCATCAGGGAATACGTGTGATGGGAAAAGAGCAAATAAACCAACTTTTTAAAGTTTTTTCTATCTCAGAAGCATTTTTAAGTCAGAATAGTCAGAAGAAAAATTCACATTGTTCTTAATAAAGTTTCCCCCAGCAAGCTGCTTGTTTTCAAGGAACTAAGCAAAGCAATAGCAGTGACAAAAATTGGCTGCAGCAGTCTGATACAGCACAGCTCCTTTTGTCTGTTTGGAATGAAGAAATGGAAAAGGCATTAACAGGAATGTCCTGCTTTCCCTTCCCAGTTCCTGGAAATGGTTCAGCTCTTCCACCTGTGACAGTAGGCATTTTCTGCTTGTTAATTGCGGAGAGTACCTGACACGAGGCTCTTGGCAGTGATGCTAGGGGAATGGAGTTGATATAGTGTTTTTGTAGCTGTTGAGGGATTGGAGCGTGCAATGCAGATCAGAGGCAATGGTGAACTACAATCTAGCAAAATGACTGAGCTCCAGGGGTCTAATTCTGCCTTTGCACATCTTTTTACCTTTTCTCCAACTAATTCTGCCTGTGGTCTAAATGGTTAATTTGGAAATTTGGGATCATAAGCCTGGCAAATCCATGTGCTAGATTCTTCAGAATCTTTTCTTCTTGAGAAAGAGGAGTTTTTCAGAAAATGAATATTACTCTGTTGAGCAGCAACCTTTACTTCAAAATATACTTTTATTGCTAATTTACCACAAAGCTCATTAATTACTCTGGTATTTAAAAAAAATATTTCCAGTAATCAAGATTTTCCTCATGCCCTGAAAACAGCTGTCAAAACCAGGTAAGACACAAATGATAGGTGGAGCCGCAGAATTCAGAACTAAAGGCAGTTTCAGCATTTTGCATAAGCGATTTTTGTTCTTTTTTTCTAAGTTTTTTAGATGGGAAGTGAGTGGTTGGGCTCTGGGAAGTTATAAATACCTTCCAGGAAGAACTACTTATTCAAGTAAATAGTTAATATTCTTCAGAATTAACAGCTGAATTGGTTACTGAATGCGCATTTATTAGGAGAACAACATAGAAAACATTCATTGCCCAAACCTCCAGCACACAGCATGAAAAAAATACTGTGCTGCAAACATAGTGATCCAACATAATGTAACACATAAAGTAGAGAATGAATGAGTCTATAATTCAGCTATACATGGATGCAAAGGCAAATCACTTCAGTCACTTGCTTTCTCCTTCTTTTGTCACTGTCTGACTAATTACTTTTGCTTGTAAGAGGATTACCATTTGTAGACATTACTACTAGTAATCATTAAAAAAACCCACTAAAACTTTCCAGCAAGATTGCCATTATCATTCTCTAAGTCAAGCAACACAGGGAAACAACATGTACGAGAGGTTTTTAAAGAAACTTCAAAACCTGAGGGATTAAAAACACATTAAAAGATTAAAAGATGACAGAAGAGATTCTGAGATCTGTTCCCATTTTTATTGGTCATTGATTTCAGGGATTCACTGCCTTTACAGGGGATCTGAACTTTGTCATATAACTTTCTAGGAGCATGCTAATATTATCATTCTTCTGCTGCTTGCAAAATATGGATCTTTTTGATTTTTTTTCCAAAAAAGCCCCAACCAAATATATATATATATACACATAAAATAGTCACAGAAATTTCTCCTGGAAAGGCCCAAGATGAATTTTGATTCAGTATAGTTGATAAAATACTTCATGTTTCACTTTCATTCTGATTTAACACTACCAACCTGAAGAGTTAGACTGTTGAACACAAAGATCCTTGTGGGTCTGTTCCAACTCATAATATTCTGTTATTCTGTGGATTGGCCAAAACATAAGTTCATAAAAGGTTGCTTATAAATATTTTTTAAACATACATAGAAATAATATAGATTTTTCCTAACACTTTTCCAACTGAAAGATCTCTCTATGGTTAATTAGTATTTAGATATATACAGTATTCATTTCCTTTCCTTGATCTTCAGCTGGCAAAAGAGTATCTAATTAGAGTAAGGTCAGATTAAACTTGCAGAGGATGCTGCTCTCATCTGTAAACAGTTTAGCCAACAGGTCTTTCCACAGTCCTGTTGGTTGTAGGTACAAACATGCCTATGATGCAAGCAGCAGGAGGGAGATACAGGCACTTCAGCTGCACAAAGCATGAGGAGAATTCTCAAAGTGTTCTGCACTGCTTTTAGAGAGAGAGGAGAAACAGGGAACAGGAAAAAAGTTTAATTTATTTAATTATTATTAATGTGATTTAATTTTGATTGACTGTTCAGACCAGTTCCTGTTTCCCAACCACTCTCACCCATTCACAGCAGATCAACTCCTGACCTTAGTCCACACAAGGCTCCTCTGAAGTCAGTGTCAGGCTTTCTGTTGACTGTGGTGAGTTTTCTCATCTATACCTGTAAGAAGCTGGTTTGTTTGGATCTTTGAAGGTTGCCATTCTTTGCAAGACAAAATGGATGTCATCATGAGGACAACCTCCCTCATTTCTAAAATGAGAGACTGATAATATACACTTCCAGAGACAACTTCTGGTAAGGCATCTAAAAACAGGAATAAAGTCAGGGAAGATTTTGTTTTCATTCCTTTTATTTATTCTTGAGGGACAGAAAGAAATCCCTCAGCCTTTGAAAACATCAGGGCAGAGTGATGGATCAGGATTGAGGTAATACTTCCTGAATATGAAAAACAATGTCTGAACTCTTCTCTGGAGGATCTATTGTAAACGCTTAAAAATTAAGCTCTTTTTTGAAGAATGATCTTAAAAGTTTATCTTCAGCTCTCTTTCTTCTCATAATCTCCTGTCTATTTTTCATGCTTAGACTGAATCCCAAGGGCTTACTATACATATGCAGCTCAGTGGAAATCTCATTATCTTTCAATGCTAGGCATCCCATCCCATTGTTGTGCCAGCAACACTGGCTACTTCTGTACGATTCGGTATAGTATGTTATTTCCTACTGCTGTATGTGCATGAATCATTCAAACAGGAGAATATAGCAGTTCCTCCTGTGGCTCATTTATTTACACAAGTCAAAGTTCTGTATACCAGCAATACAGTGTATTATGTGCCTGGGAAAAAATCTTGGCAGAAGTAAATTACAAAAACCATCCAAACCAGGGAACTTTTTGTTCAGCACCTTGAAATGTGAACTCTCTGTGATCTACTCAATTTGTTCCAAGACTGAAATGCTTTCAAATGAAAAAAACCCTGTAAATGGAGCTCCAATCACTGTAAGTGGCAGCAGAGAATCATTAAGAATGACAAGTGGTGTATTTTTACAGTATATTTAGAGGATTCTTGAACATACACAATACTTCTCAGCCTCCTTTATCTCCCATATAACTGCCAAGACTTGCTGATGAGATTGTATGCTTTGCTATTTCTCCCTAGTGTGGTACTTTAAATGAAACAGCTTTAAACTTTTTCTTCTACTCTAAATGTTTCCTGGGTCATGAATGGAACAGCAGCAGAACTGTGACTACTGGGCAAACATTAAAAGGCACTTAGCTGGGCACTGGAGCTTCTCATCTGCTCACACTGGTCACATGTCAGCACAGTATTACCACAATTAAGCTAAAGTGAGGTTCCTTGGGATCTTCACGGAATAACTAACGGGATGGGCAGTGAGTGAGCTCCTGTGAACCCTGGGACTGTGCACTGAACTACAGTACTGGGCAATAGACCTAACAGACTATTTGTTAAGGTAGCACACTCTCACAGGGTGTCCGACAAGAAGACTGAGAAGGTTGCAGTAAAATGCACACCAGCCACAAAACAGAAATTAATAAGATGGAATGATCTGTAAGATTGCTAGACAGAAACACTTGGAAGGGTGTTCACAGTACAGCACTGTACTTTACCATTGTAAATCCATGTAAATCCATGAAAGAAAATACATGAGTGAGCCATATGCACTTACCAAAAAAAAAAAAAAAAAGAGAAAAAGAAAAAAGGGAGAATCTGTTAACATAACATCTCTCATAATTTGCTGATCTGTGTAACATTCTGTAGATGGCAGTGTGGGTAAACCATCTCTGAATTTGTAATATTGCAGTGCTTGTCTTCTGTGCATATGTTGCTGTGTAAGACAGCAATATCTAAGCTAGCACAGACAGACTTTGTCAGTAAGAACACAGGACACTTTTGGGAACAGAAATCAACCCAGCATTCATATGGGAAAGACCTCCTGGGACATATCTGCTTTTTAAATTCCAGACAGTTTAGATCCCAGTTCTTACTTCCCCTTTTAGAACTCATGGCAAAGCTAATTTTGAGTTGTCTGGGATACACCTAAAATTAATATTTGTACTTCTGTAGTGGCTTACAGTGTTGCATCAAGCTGTAACTGTAGAATGGTTTCTGATTGCTGCTGCTCCCTTCCCATTGCTTGGGATCAAAATTAAGGCACAGCTTCTGAACTACGAGTCTCTTTACATTTCTGATCTTGGGAATATTCAGCCCCAGTTCATTGCCAGAGATCAAGTCCTCTCATAGCAGCTGATCTGGGATTTCCAGACACATCCATGGGATTCACAGCCAGACAGTTGGTGGGTCAGCCTAGACCTGACCAGTTCCAGAACAAAAAAACCAAGTGCTTTTTGTTGAGTTTCTTTTCAGAACAATTCTGAGATCCTAAAGTATTGCCCTACACCACTTTCATTCCTGTACTGGCTTTAAAACTGACATGACAAAATGAAGAAACCCGATGCACACCATATATACAGACAGACATCAGGAGTCTGAAGTGAATGCTTTAAAGCCCTTCATGTAATGTACCTGTATGCTTCAGTAAACATAGGCATTTTGAAAGGTCTAGAGACTTAAAGTCATCACCAAAATACATATCTGAGACAGAGAACAAGGGCTCATTCTTAATTTCTTTCATCTGCCAAGTAACACTCCTCATACACTTGAGAGTATTTTGAGCCTTAATCTTCAAAGATTATGAAAATCTCAGATATACGGGGTCCAGAACAGGAGCAGTGGGGTCCAGAACTAGGACCAGGCAGTGGCCCAGCTGTGAGGCAGTGGGAATGGGATCCTCAGTGGGCTTTAGCACTAAACCCTTATCCCAGGTGAGCTCCCATGGGGTGGGGGTCAGCTCTGTCCCAGGCCTCACCACAGTGGTGCTGTGGAGCTTCACCTGAACACCTCCAGCAGGAGGGGAGCAGCTTTGGGCTGTGGTGGCCTGGGCCCTGCTGCCAGAGCCCCAGGAGAATGTGGATGTGCTCAGGGCCCTGCCCCTCAGGTGCACTTCCAGAAAAAGTCAATCCTATATAAGGTAGTCCTTATTTTAAATTAATGCTGACCTGATGTTGATTTATCAATCAGAGCAATAATTTTCAT
The DNA here is from genome assembly GCF_051311805.1 of Agelaius phoeniceus. Classification (NCBI taxonomy): domain Eukaryota; kingdom Metazoa; phylum Chordata; class Aves; order Passeriformes; family Icteridae; genus Agelaius; species Agelaius phoeniceus. The sequence goes on from NC_135270.1 coordinate 22,457,555, forward strand.
CCACCAAGCCATCATTGATGGAACTCAAACAGTGTAAAACATCCTCTTTTGCAATATAAACACAGACCATGAAATCTTTTTAAAGGAGAACCCATTCATAACATGCAGTATGTGTGCCTGAAATGAATTGATCTATAATATTTAACAATGATGATTGATTTGTACCCAGAGGCAGGAGACAATTCATCAGTTTTTGTATCACCTTATGTAGCATCTCCATCCTATTCATGTCAAATTGTCAGACAGAATAAAAATGAGAACTTTTGGTGCTTGAAAGATAGAAATTGAACTTTTCATTGCCACGATGCTGTTTTTTTTACAGATTCTTTTTTTTAAATGGGCAAGTTCATATATTTATAATGAAAAGTGAGCTGAGGATTTCGAACTTCAGCAGATGGAATAGCTATTAGGCATATCCTACCTAAAAAAGCAGGATTCAGGTTCCCCAAAAAGAGTCTTAACCTAAGACATGAGGCTTATGTGTGACAGTGGTCACAGGGGTTTTCAGGTGAGGGAAGAGAGAAAAATGTTGAGTCCATGTTCAGAAGGCTTGATTTATTATTTTATGATATATATATTACATTATAACTATACTAAAAAGAATAGAAGGAAAAGTTTCATCTCAGAAGGCTAGCTAAGCTAAGAATAGAAAGGAATGGAAACAAAGGACTGTGGGTCGGACAGAGAGTCCAAGATAACTGGGCTAGGATTGGCCATTAATTCTAAACATCCAAGATGGGCCAATCCCAGATGCACCTGTTGCATTCCACAGCAGCAGATAACCATTGTTTACATGTTGCTCCTGGAGCCTCTCAGCTTCTCAGGAAGAAAAATCCTTATGAAAGGATTTTAATGAAAAGATGTCAGCAACACTTATGCTCTTATCTCATCTCATGAAAAACATTAAGGTGACAGCACAATCCAGACTTCAACTTTCCATTTTGATTTAAAGCTGGCATATTTATCAGCCCAGTGTACCTTGTGCATTTATCCCTCACTGACATTCATTTCATTCTAAGGAAATTATACATTTAACAAAATTCAAACCAGATCCATGGTCACTTCACATAACATTTGCTTTTACTACACAAAATCTGCATCCAAAGTTGACCTCAGTTATAATGGATTCTTGGCAGGTCAAACTTATTGTTCCATGGGGAATGGACATGGCTTTCCCTTGTAGTACTACTGTAATTGAATTTAGCTTCTATGCTTCTACTGTTTATTGAGTTAAAACTCATGAATATCACAGGCATTTTTTATTGTTGATCACAGGTATTTAATTTTTGTGGTAAGTATTCATCTAATTAAAAAAGATAACAACCCCAGAAAAAAAATTAGGTGCAGAAGAGAAAAAGGTTAAAAATTTGTCTCAAGTTATTTATTAATCTTTGATATCCATCAACAAAGGTTTTCAACTATGTTTAAGTATAACTCAGAACACAAGCCTACTCAATGGGATATTATAGAACGAAGTGTGGATCTAGATATGTAGCAACCCTTTCCTGCTAGTCATTCATGATAAGAAATGTTTATCAGAACTTCCGTTCCTTATGTGATTTACCCATGATCCACCTATCTTCTCCTCTTCCTTCAGCAAACTTCCTAACCCTATCCTAAAAAATTTTTGTACTTATTTTCTTAAAAAATTCTCTGGTTTATCTTGGTGTTTATTTGGTTACTAGGTATCTAGTCACTCACCCCTTCATAACTGCCTGGACACAGGGAGTTTTGCACAGGGCAAGTACCAGAGCAATGATTTATTGCAGACAGGGTCTGCTGGCCACCTTTGATTGGTTATGTCATTCCAAGATGTCCCCTCCTCTCACTTCAGCTGATGGCATACTTGTACTGTCCCTGCTTTAGTTTCAGGTAGGGTTGCCTCAAACACCCTATGACAGTCCAAATTCAAAGTGGGTTTTCTCTTCAGCACACACCAGCTCACAGGAAAAGTGTGTGATCATATGAATCCCGAACACCAGGAGAAGGCTTAAGTCAACCATGTTTGTGATGTCTCTGTTCATTTAAAAATAAGTAGAAATTAGAAATACAATTAACTTTGTTATGATCAGAACTTAACTCAGCAGGAAAATATTGTAGATATTTTAGTAAATTCTTGCTGCCATTCCTTCTGACCATCAAGATCTGTATCTCCATACCTAGCACAGTATTTGTACTTGCTTGGCTGTAACTGACACAGCTCAGACCCTGGAGCTGGCTCCTGGTAAGCATTAAAAAAAATACACTTTTTTTTTTTCTATATTCAGATAAGATTTTAGTCTTGGTGTCTTTAATTTTCTAACAGCCATCTGCTCATATTATTTGCAGTTGAAATTGCTGGGTCAATCATAAATACAACAAGCAGGTATTTTTTTTCTTTTAAAGACACGCACACAAAAAAAATCTGTAAATTGACAATGGAATGAGATTTACATTGAACTCCATTTCATTTCCTGTATAGAAAGGAATTTTAATTTTAATGACACCTGCTAAGGCTCTGTGCCGCAGTTAATCAATACTAAATATACAAGTAGAAAATAGAACCAGGCTCTAAAATTTTCAGTTATCATGCAAAGTAAAACATGAACAGAAGATTTCCCTTTTTATTTCAAAGCTGAAAGCTAATGTCTGACTACTCTGATTTTTAAAGACTATGGATAATATCCTATGAGTTCTCCAGATTCCCAGTGAAAATATCAAATTAGTTTTAGTTTTGATGTGATAAATAATGACTTTGGAAAGTAATACTATGGGGGGGGTTTTCCCAAATTAAACAACAGAATTTATCTGAACAAAACTTTCTATCATCTAGTGACATTCCTTTTATATTCAAGTATTTGTGCCAACTGCCTTGAAGTTTCTACTGACTTTGAGAAGGAGTGGGGAAGTAGCCTCGCCATCCTTTATTTAGTTTAACTGTATTTAGTGGTGTTTTCTTAGCACAATTACTGAAAGAGTGGTTGTAATTAAAATAATTAGACACACACAATGCGTATATTCTAAAAACAGATTTTGTTTTTCTTTACAGAAAAGATTTTATTGGCTTTTGAAACATAGCAATGATATGATATATAAAACTGTTAATAATGAGTGCTTGAGATCACTTTAAAAAAATCAGCAGTGAGGGCATCAGTAAAAATCAGATGTAATATAAAGCAATGGATGACAAATTTCATTGGCAAGGTTCACTCTACTGCTTACTAGGTGGTTAAGGCACACCAAAGGAAAAACATGCTACAAACAAAATCCAGTCAATCAATCCAAAGTGAAATATACCAGGAACTATTTGTTTTTGTGTGTGTGTGTGCCGAAATTAACTGAGAACAGTGTGTGTGTATGTGTGTGTGACAAAAGGATAGGAATGGCAAGAATGAAAAGAAATTCAGCCTAAAGATTTAACAGCATTCAAACTTGACAGTACTTAAACTTATATCTAAAGCTTAACAATTTAGCAAAGGATCAAGACTTACCAGCATTTCACTTAGCTTATAACTTATATTAAACTTGTTTCAAGGCCTAACCCACTTAGATATATAAAGTACTCAAACCTCTAAGAGAGCAGCATTTCTCCCATGTCTGCCATAGCATTTGTATCCTTGTATGCACACAGACATAAAGAGTCAGTGCAAGGTACCTGTGACAAACTCCCTGGAAGGCAGCAAAATGCTCACCTTGGACGTCTTTGTGTCTCCTGAAGGGCCGAAGGCCTGGGCCTCGAGGAATGGGGGTTTCAGCCCGGGATCCATCCTTGTTCAGCAGCCTCTGAGTACAGCAAACAGGAGCTCCCTGGCTCTAGGAGCTGTCCCTCAGGGGGAGGTGGCTCATCACTCTCACTGCAGTCCAGGAGAGCTCCAAAGGCCTCATTTTGGATCTCTGTCCACAGGCCGCAAGTGAGGGCCTCAGTCATAACAATGTTTCACCCTGGCCACCGTTTGGGCAACTTTCTTTGAAAGTTTAAGAGCAAATATGTCATGCCATTCAGGCAAGAAAAATAGTTTCCAAGGCTGTTCATAATAAAAAGAGCAGGAGCTCTTTAGGCAGCAGCATTTTCTGGGAGCAGACGATGTTCCTGAGGCACTCAGGAGATGCTGAGCCCAGGTGCTGCTCGTCAAGGCTGAGGCCCAACGAGCGATTCTGGGATCCTGGTGCGGCCTGGAAAGGGGATTGTGAAACACGGCCTTGAAAACTAAACCTTCAGTAGCAAGTTGCAACTATGTCTGACTGAAATTTATTTCTAGCTATTTCACTAACAATTTTGTATTAATTTAGCTACCTCTTTCTGTTTACTTTAGAAGAAAGCAAGTTGAGATTGTTTGCAGTGGGGGGGTGTACGACTGAAAGTACCTGGAAAATTACATATTAATTTTTTATGACTGCATTAAAAAATTTACTTCTACTTATATTTCTCCTTGATATCAGGAAAAATAGTCCAGAGATGCATGTTTATATCACTGCATGCTCTATTGAAAGTTTTAAAATTGATACATGAAAACTGTCCCCAGCAAGGTTCAAATCCATTCTGAACTGACTTCTCTTAATAAATAGTTCCTCTTCTTTGTTCTCTGTAAATAGCTCTTTCATAATAGTAAAGACTATAAGGTTGATTTTGATAAACCATTAGATCTAGACCATACATAGAGGTAACCCTGTCATTTATAAATCCACCCGTGGATTTATTCAGCAGGGCTTCAGACTTTTAATAGGGATGCAAGTTCTCTATAAACTTGTAAACAAATGAAAAATAAGTGCATCAGACTTGCATACCAACTGGAAATTGGTTCTATAACTAGTTCTCACTTGTTTTATAGTCATGCATTTTTGGAAGAAGTCTGGAAATCCATCTAAGTACTATTTGTGATCACAAAAGTCAAGGCTTAAGATCAGGCTGACCCAACTTTCACACATAAAAGAGGCAATAGATAACTAAGATTCAAAGATGCCAACAAATGACTGAATAAGTTGCCCTTCTGTGGTAAAGCTGGGATAATCTCCACAGTACTTCTTACATAGTAAACAATCTTTTTCTTCCAAGATTATATCATTAAGCCGTATAGAACAATTTAATTTTTCCACTCACAGCAAGTTGTATTTGGAAAGTATTATACAAGACGTGCTCCATACACTCATTTCCACTTGTTCAATCTTCTGCTATCTTTTAGTCCAGAATGATAACAAGCTGTTTACATTGACTAGAAGAAATAAACCTATGCCTATGCAAGATACATATTACCCATGCAGGGCTGGCCCTTACCGAGTTAGTCTTGCAATTTATGTTCTGTTTTTGTTTCACAAATAACATCTTCCATCAAACTGACAAGTCCTTTTCTTTAACTTTCTGCCATAATAAATACCCCACCTCTTAAATCTGTTTTCATTAGCAAAGACATGGGTGAGACAGAAAGGTCTTCTACGTGGGCAGAAGACACTTTAATTTTCTTTAGCTATTATTGAATGTTTTTATTTGTGGTTTTACATCACTTCAGCATAGTGCATCTTATTATGACTGACAGGTCTGCAATGGGATATTTGTTTCAGAAAAAAAAGACAAGTTTTGCTTGTTTTGACCTGTAACCATTTGTCAGCATTGGACATAAATTATTGTGTATCTTTCAGCTACAAGTTTCTTGCCAGACATAAGCAACAATTGTCTACCTTGTAACTGATCCAGTCTGGATTGTTCAGTTTTCTGAAATTATTTTATCTGTTTAGTGAAATTCCTGCTCATAGGCCTGGAAATTTCCACTTACACAAGGAGTATGGTGTAAAGCTTGTTTTAACTAACTCCAGGCTTTACTTTCTTTGAAACTACATGGAAATATTCTGCCTCATATATTTTTATGTCTTCAAGCAGAAAACAGTGTATTAAGTATTAAAAAGGGTATTTAAAAAATTTTTATTGAATTAATATTGCTGGCAAAATAGTGAAAAAACAACAGGGCATTTTGCTTTAAACAGTGTAATTAAAAATTAATTACCTGACAAAGAGTAAGTGATATCAAAGAATAATAATACTTTAAATGGGAAAGTACAATAACTAATTATTAGGAAGCTGTTACCCTCTTAGACAATAATCATAAATAAACACACAAGTGGTCAATCAAACAATAAAAAACAATGAAAAAAACCCACACAGAGGTTAATTTCTAACACTATCTCAAAAGACTACTTTTTGCAGACTGGAGAGAAAAAGCCAGTTGATGTACACTGCACTGAAAGGTGTCATGGTAAATACACAAGCAGCAGGCTGTATTACCATACAGAACATTTCTACTCTGCAGTGAGTAGATGTGAAATCAGCTGGGAAAAAGCTGAGTATACAATGCATTTCCAAAAAGATAAAAATATCAGAATTCTTGCATCTTTGTCAAAAGTGACAAGAAAAAACAAACAAGCAAACAAAGAACAAAAGTCCCTAACTACTGGAGGAAGATAAAGCAAAGAACAGGCACACTCAATACTGCTTCATTTATGTTCTATGTGAGCTAAAATCCTTCTATTTGGTTTTGGATTAGATTTTGCAAGCAAAAGAAACAGGATGCCTTAGCATCAACTATTTGGTCAGTTTTTCATAAATCAGGCCACTCTGAAGAAAAGCAAATCTCTATCTGTCATAAAGACCTGATATCAGGCTGAGAAACTGCTCTGACCCTCTTAGAGAGCCACTGCTAACGGCAGTGGGATTACAACTGCGACCCACTCCCCCCTTTCTCTCCCTAGAGAGATACATTTACTGTTGTGTATGTTTGCATGTTCACTTTCAGGCACTAGGCACTTCTGAAACAAACAGACTGTTTTGCATGCAGTTGATATTTGTACTTTTGTTTAAGGGGAATAAAAACATTTTTAAAGAAACTTTAGCCCACCTCAAAGTTCACAAGGCAACTGCTTGGTTGGGTAAATTTACCCAAGAATGGACAGGTTTGAAAATAAATTAAAATTTTTAGGGATATGATATAATGTAAATGCTTTGTAAGGTAAATGGTTTGTATATGGTTGTGCTTATAAAAATATGCCCATATAAATGCTTCTTCCTTACTTTTGACAATGGTTGGTTACATAATCTCCACAAAGGCTTTTTTTAGGCAACTTTATACGGACAGGAAAGACTTCAGTGGGGCTGACATGCACAGTGGAAGACCCCTGCAGCTTAAAGGGAATAGTACAGATATAACCATAAGATTGAAAAGATTTCTGTTATAGCCCTTTGATCAGAAAATATTTTAAACTCAACTGGAATATTAAGTTTGCTTGTTTCCACCAAGAAAAACCCCAACCAAGCAACTAAACAAAAATACTACCACTACATGTGTCTTTTCTATACCATCTCATTTCTACTTCATTCTAGTAAAAAATTCATTTCTGGATAAACTTCCTGAACTGGTTGGTTCAGCTGACTGTAATAAAAACAGAGAAGATGAATACAGGTGCTAGGAACTAATTTAATAAATGAATATAGAAGATAAAACCTTATTTCATGGTACATGTTTGGTATTTTGAAAATCACAGTTAAACAAGCAGATTGTGATATTATCTTGGGGAAGTCACAACTAATATTGTGCTAACACTGTTAAATGAGAAGTGTTTGTCTCCTGCATCTTTCTTACAACTCAAATGCTTTTATAGCTCATGTAGCACTCAATTAAACATCAAAACACAACATTTCATGCTGTATTTTGAAATCACTTACTTCAAATACTTTGATAATGTATTAGATCATATGATGGTCCAATGGGTCTGAAATTATTTTTCAGGAGCAAAGAATTTTAATTTTTTTTATTACAGAAAATTTTGAAATTATTTAACTTTCATACATGTTCAAGTATGAATCCTTCTGTGGAATGAAATGTCACCTCCCCACAGCTTTTATTCCCTGAGTGATGAACCTAAGGTATGTTGTTTTAGCATGTGTTGTTCCATCTGACTGGTTAGATTTTAACTAAGTTCAGAACTCTTTTGCTAATGCCAGCTGTCAACCTATCATTGCTGAATAAATAAACACTGGAAAGATATATATAATCTGAAGGTAGCTGGCTGATTACCACTTTAAGCTCCTTGTTTAGAAAGGCAAACTCATTTCCACCTGGATATGCTGATTGACATTAAGCTGGTTTCTGAAACATTTAACAAACTAAATTATTATTTATGATAAGTGTTGCAGTTGTGACCAAATCTTACAAGTATGTTACAGCTCGAGACAGAGCTCCATGACTTACAACATAGATTTTAATGTAGAACTACAACACCAGAGGTATAAAATCTTCTGTCAGTTCAGATTATTTTTCTTCATATGGCATAAAATCTCCCTTTTCCAGGGAATCATGTCAAACTAGGAATGTGAAAAACTATTTTGTACTGTTTCAATATAGATTTTATCCTTCACTGAGTTAGTTTCTGTTATTCCCTAATTAAAATGGATAAAATCTCTTTATGTAGGTTTCAGTGAAGTGACGTGAAGAGCTTGACAAAACTCAAGATAAATTTGTAAGCTATTTCAGAATTGCTAAAGCTCTCCTGAGGGAGCTGCCAGGAGCTGGCAGCTCACGCAACAGTGGCTGATGCGACCTGGGCAGGACCAGGAGTGATAGCAGCCATGTCTCCTCACAGAGCTAAAAGAAGCCTGTAGGCAGCTGGTATTAAATCCAGCTGGCAGACAGTCACAATGGTGTTCCCTGGGGCTCAGTGCTGGGGACAGTCCTGATTTATATCTTTATCAATTACCTGGACAAGAGGACTGTGTGCACCCTCACTCAGTTCACAGATGACACCACATGGGGCAGGAGGGTTGGTCTGCTGGAGGGCAGGAATGCTCTGCAGTGGGATTTGGGCAGGCTGGATTGATGGGCTGAGGCCAATTGTGTCAGGTTCAACAGTCAGGTCCTGCACTTAGGTCACAACAACCCCATGCAGTGCTCCAGGCTGAGGAAGATTGGCTGGAAGACTGCCCAGTGGAAAAAGACCTGGGTACTGGTCCACAGTCAGCTGAACACGAGCCAGCATGTGGCCAGGTGGCCAAGAAGGCCAAAGGCATCCTGGCCTGTATCAGCAATGGTGTGGCCAGCAGGACCAGGACAGTGATTTTCCTCCTGTACTCAGCACTGGTGAGGCCACACCTCAAGTCTTGTGTCCGGTTTTGGGCCCCTCATGACAAGAAGGACATTGAGGTGTTGGAGCATGTCCAGGGAAGGGCAGTGGAGCTGGGGAAGGGTATGGAGCACAAGACTTAGGAGAAGCAGCTGAGGCTGGGGGTGTTTAAACTGGGAAAAAGGAGGCTGAGGAGTGATCTCCCTGCCTCCTCAGAGGCATCAGCTCAAGCTGTTTCTGTGTTACTGCACTGCAAATACAATGCTTTAAGGAATACCTTAGAGGAATGTCTGAGACTCTCCTATGGGAACCCAAAAGTTGAGCTGGTAAGGAAATCTTGTCTGACTGTGAGTGTGGGGTGTGCAGAGAGGGAATCAAGCAAAGCTCCTGTCAGCTCACTGGAGCCACCTGCTGCAAAGGGGCATCAGACAGTGTCAGGGGCAGAAGTGAATGTGTCTGGTGGTGGGAGTGTGACTGCCAGACTGCCTGAATGGTTAGACAGGGAAAATTTCTCCACAGATTCTTTCATGTAGGCCCAATACCTCTGCTTAATTTTATTATTGGGGTGATTCTCATCACATATCCAAGTTGAGCATATATAGATTATGCAACCTCATGCAGTTTTGATCTTATGCCTGCTCTATTGCAAAGCTGAATGACATTTTAAATTCAGGAATGCTGCACATTCCTACAGGAGTAAAACTGGAGTGTTGTGTTTTCTCACAGAGATTTTACTTTCACCATCATCACACTTGTAGTTCTTAAACTGAAATGAGTACGATCTGTTTGAAAACACAGGTGGAAATCACAGCAGTCTACCACCGTAGATTAGGAGAAAATATTATAAGAGGGAGCTAGGAGCAGTATCTGTTACTCACTGGAGCACTGAACATTAAAACACCCATTAAATTCACACTGCATCATGACAACAGGTGGCCTTCATTTGTAAATCTTGGTCTTCCTGCTTTTCTCAGTGAACATACTTTTGTTTTTCCTATTTCACTAAGTCATTCAGGATGATAGGGATTAAAATTCTAACTGCTTTCATTCAAGATATACAAAATCAATCAGAAGAGTAAGAAATTTTTCTTAGTCTAAATAAATTGTTGTTTTTTAGGAAGCCACTTTTTTTAGAAGTGACCTTTACCATTTTTAGAGCTTGGAAGTCTCTACTTTTTTAGTATTTGATCTGTGATATCTTTAACTGAATTTTTTGGAACTCACCTGAGTTTCCTTCCAGTTGCCAATGTTCCCCTGCCTCCAATATGAACAGCCACATAACCTCCACAGACATTTTCTTTAACCATTGGTTTCTGGATTTACACAGCTCTAAGAGTCAACAAATGAACATCTATAAAATCTTTATATGAGAGGTGTTCTATAAAAATATAGCAATACATATCTGTTTTCTTCAGTGGATAGTGAAAGGTATAAACATTAGCATTCATCTAAGATGCAGATAAACTGAATAATAAAAATAGAAAATCTTATTTCTGTACACAAAAATGCAACAGTTCTGGAAAAAATTCCTGGCATTGGGTTATTAACTTAATGTAGAAATTATTCACAGTTTAATAAGATGGTATTTTTTTTTCAAGCAGAAGGAGGTTGCCATGTAACAATTCTTCATACAAACAATCTTACTTGCAAAAAAACACATTATCATTTCTGCCAATTCCTTTCCAGAACAAGGTTAGCAATTACTTTTTATCTATAGTGATCCACAGAAACATGAAAATTAATGACCTTTTTTATTCTGATATTTACTTTGAAAACTCTATAAAATTGCAAAGATTACAGGAGATTTTTGCTCTGCAACAGAATCTGAAATCTGCTTTTTCCAAGGACCACTCACTGTTTCTGTTTAATACAGGATGGGAAGAACAAAGCATCACAAAGAATTTTTTGTTCTTTTTTTTTTTCAAAAGTGTTTGACTAGTGTCCTTGATGTAAATTGACACTTTAAACTTGCTTCACGTTGCAATTATGTCAGCACTTTTATCATAACAAATGCTTACTGATGTATTGGAAACAGCTCTCCAAGTTTTAGCAAACCAGCTGGCAGCTGCTGCATGTGTGGTTCTGACTGATAACGAGGTCCCTGCATTTCCCCAAGCCAGATGCAGGCAACAATAAACAGGTGGAGTAGGTGGTCACCAGAGAGAGAGGGAAATATGGAACCTGTTTTGGTACTTCTACTGGAATTCTGCGGTGAAATTCTTCTGGGGCACCTAACAGAAAGGATCTGCTGTTTCAGCCCCCGGAAGCTGTGTGCACACGTGCATGCACATGCCTAAGGTGGAACAGTAAAGTGCAAGAAGGGAATTTGACTGGCATTCCCCTTGGGAAAGCTAACATGTTGTATGAGAGCTGTCAGCTTTGATAGCAAGCTTTGAGAATGCAAGGATGTCACTTACAGAGTGTCATTACTAGAATAATTGCAATTACTGGCAACAAAACAAAGTCTTCAGCAAAGAGGCACAAAAATCCAAGTGCTTTGCTGGAAGATGGTGATAGGTCTTGCACATCTGTGGAGACATTTGCTACAGATGATCATGGTTACAACACTGTTTTGTGTGTGTCTGTGTGTATTTTCTAACATTGCTTGTTATTTACATAAATTCTTCATGAATAGATGAAAAAACAGTTAACAAATGCATAAGAGGTACTGTTGCATTTTTGCCTTTTCTGTTTTACAGATATGCAACTTGCAGGACAGGGGGTTAAAAATAAAATTCTCAAAGGTCCTAACAGCAATGTCCTAGAGCGTGGACTGGGCTGAGGCTCTATATTGGTGCCAAATAAACTGGTTTGAGAGGTCTGACTAGTAACAGAGGCCTCAAATACTCCCTCCTAAGACACAGAGCTTGTTGACATGGGATATACTGCTTCAAGGCTGTAGGGCAGTTTCTCTGTATGGTCTCATGTTGTGGCTTGCTTCATGTTGACTGTTCCACAGATAACTCAGGAGACCATAGTACTGCATTGTGTTTTGTGGACATATTTTAAGATACATCTTTTGAGACTAATTTAATCAAGAAGAGGAAAAACTAAATCAGGAACCTCTGTCCAAGAGGAAGCGAGGCTTTCAGTTCTCTAGGAAAATTTATGACTTTGGTGTTTTTTACAGTATGCCTTTAAATGTTTAAATGTTATTTGAATGCACTAAATTTTAAGCCTAAAACATTAAGAAACTTTGGATTATATAACATCCATCAAAAGCTCTTACCCAGATTAAAAAAGAACCCCATATTGTTACTCCCTCACAAAATGAAAAGACAAATGGAAAAAATCTTTAATATTCAGAAATAATGATCATTAGCACTTTGCTGACCAAAACCTAACATGCAAACCTCTATACTCATGTACAGCTCCCTCAGTACACACTCACAGATTTCAGGCCCATGACTGAGTAGCCTCTGAAAAACATCAGTACTAAGCATGTAAACATAATGTGGACATTCTGTCTGTGACAATATTTTATTGAAGATTTTGCTTTACTACACCTGCTTGTGGACATCTAGATGTACATACATTTGCCTGACCAGTATTTTCCTTAGAGCTTCCAAATGTACGAAAAAGATGTTTGACAAGCCATGTGCAAAAAAGAATGGGAGGGAGCATATGTTCACTTGTAAATAATTCATGGATTTTCTTCCTCCTGTTCTTCAGCTAATTTGGAGTTGTTTAGAGAATTTTCCCTCCTATTGAAAATGTATAAATGCCTTGCAAATCATCTCAGATATTACAGTACCTGGAACCATGCCAGAGGATCACAAACTAAAGTTCATCTGCCTGCTGATTCAATAATCCTGGGATAAAGATGATAGGAAATCAAGGATTAGGATTACACATAATAGTCTTTCAACATCTTGACTTGCCCAGGAATATCAGCTAATGAGCTGAGATGCTTAATTCCACTGAGCACAGAGAATGTGGTTGGTGGATAAAGTTAGAAATGGTTAATTACTACAGAAGATCTTACTGAAAGCTCACAACCACTGATTTTTCATAGCAAGAGTCCAAGGGATCATACCACATTGCTTCTTACACTTACTTCTAAGCACATGAATTTATTAGTCCCTATCAAGTACTGAAAGCCTCAGTGCTATCAGAACTGTTTAGACAACGCTATAATAAGAGGCAGGATGCAAGTAGCTCTCCTGTTTGTTTTGAGTGTAGTAACAGCAGTGGACACCTATACCTTTTAGTTGTAGTTACTAGCCTTTAGCACTGGACAGTTCAATGTTAAGCTCAGAAAAACAGAAAAGGCACCCTAGGAACTTTCTGTTGAAATTCTTATAGCGTGCTCAAGTAATTACATGAACACTTACAGCAGACCAACAGCTGGAACATCAGACTAGTTTTGAAACATGGAGAAGTTTGATTACAAGGGATACTTGGAGGCCATGTGGTCTCCAGTTAGCTCAGAAAACTGAAGAAGCTAATATGGATCCCCTAGACATTCTTGAAACCAAACACTATCTGGTGTCCTTTCCCCTTGCTTTTCTTGAAAGGGCGCACTGCCAAACACCCTACTAAAGAATCTCAGTCTCAGTGGAAATTGCCCCTTGTGATAGACCCTGGATATTCATCAAGTATATGGAATAGTAGTTTAGAAGGGAAAATGCTGACTGGACTTAGTTTTGAAAATTTGGAACTCTCCATTTGGTGCACTGAGTTTTTAGTATCTTAGAGGCAAAACACAAACACAAAGCTTTTAAATCTATCCAGGAATTGGTTTTAGGAGTGCTAATATGGATCAAGCTTCTCATCCTAAATATTCCTCCAACCAGCAAGTTAATACAACATTAGAGAAGTTGTGGTGGTACAAAAGCATTTTTACCCTGTAGCAATTAGTTGTGGTTTAGTTAACAACTACTTAATTTTTTAGATAGTAATATAGAAACCTTATATTCAGAATAGAAATTTGCAAAGGGAAATTATAATATTGCAGTCCCAAAAGGAGTTTAAGGGCTTCTTTAAATACACACATCATTTAGGATTTTAGAAGTGATAAATAGAAGTGGTAAATATTCTCATTTTATCTCCTGCCAAAATCTCTTCTGTTCCAGGAAAACCAATCAGCCATCCAGTAAATGGAATTCACAGGACCTCAAAAGTATACACCCTGGCTTGTATCAGCAATAGTGTGGCCAGCAGGACCAGGGCAGTGATCACCCCCCTGGACCTGGCACTGGTAAGGCCACACCTCAAATACTGTGTCCAGTTTTTGGCCCATCAAGAAGCATATTGAGATGTTAGAGCAAAAAGCTGATAAAGGATTTAGAGCACAAGTCTTATGAGGAGTTTGGGCTGTTTCATCTGAAGAAAAAGAGTGGAGACCTAAAAGGAAGTTGTACCCAAATGGGAGTTGGTCTTTCTCCCAGGTAACAAGTGACGGGAAAGAGGAAATGCTCTCAAGTTGTACCAGGGAAGGTTTAAATTGCATATTAGGAAAAAATGCTTCACTGGAAAGGTTATCAAGTGTTGGACCAGGTTGTCCATGGAAGTGGCTGACTCCTCATTCCTGAAGGTATTTAAAAGACATGCAGGTGTGGCACTTTGGGAACATGGTTTACTGGTGGACTTGGCAGTGCTGAGTTAATAGTAACTTACTATGATCTAAGAGGTCTTTTCCAACCTAAACAATTCCATTATTTGCTGGATTGTTTCTTTATTTTAAGAAAAACTTAAGAGCAAAGAAAATTTAATAATAAAAAAGTGAAGCAATAGAATTAGAAGAGATATCTACAGAGAAGAAGAAGGAATGAGAAAGCATTGCATATTTTAATTGGCAAGAACAGGACGAAGCTGTCTGCTTCTATCTACCAGCAGCAAACAAATTGGTAGAGTCCCCAAAGCTCAAAGGGGTGTGTACGGAAGAGCCTTCTCTTCCCAGAAAACAGAATTTCAGGCCATGCAATTGAATTAAGCAAATAATGAGAAAGGAAATCAGTGTTCAGAAATTCAACAGAGCTCCATCAGGAGGAAATAATTGAACAAAGGATGCCTCTGTATCTCAGCTCCTGAAGTGGTTACTGTGCTCAGCTCACCATCAGTTAGTACTGTCTGTGCTGGCCCCAGGGTGTGTGAAGGCACTGCAGACTGGGAAGCTGAGCTGCACTTGGCATAGCAAAAAGACAGGTCTTCAACAGACAGCGAAGAAATAGTGAGAGATAGAAAACCCAAAGTATAAATATTAATAGCACAACATTGGCTCTTTTTCTGCATACCCTGCAAGAATTTCACTACTAAACTTGGATCTGAAGTGCAGCTGCTGACCAAGTCTTCATGAGAGAGGAGCTGGAAAAAATTTTGCATCCACTGGGAAAACAAGCAAGACACATCCCAATGCTACTTGAATAGCATTGTCAGCATGGCGTCAATGTCACCATGGTGCTGTCATTTTATTACAGCACAAACAGCACAAGATATATGGGTTATCATGAGTCACAGCGGTAAGCCCAAACCCTGATCCCTTCAAAACACATAATGTGTTCTCTGCTTTGGTTTTACCTGTTTGATTAATGAGGAAACTGATACTCTTTTGCTTGACATGTAGGGCCACTGAGACTAAAAGTTAGATTGGAGATACTTTATTTCAACATATTTTGCCTTTTAAAGTCAATCCCAAGGGGAGACTGTTTCAACTAATTAATCTTCTACTCCCTGAACTCTGGTGAAAATGGGCCTGCCTTGTCTCATTACCTCTGCTTCAGCCCTCAGAACTACCTAAAGGTGGATTTCCCAACTCAGATGTACATCATAAGAAATGGTTCCCTGCCCTCATGGGGCTCTGAATGATGGTGATAAAAGCCATGTTAGAACAGGCAGTCGTACACTGGGATGCCTAAGGTAGCTGTCCCTGCTGTAAAAAAAGGAGAGTGAAAAAGCAATAAGTAACAACTACCAGAGAGTTTTCTCTCTTTGATGTTCAGCAGCTTTAGGACACATTAATTGTTGCCTTTAGATTTCCCCAGATGCTGGCTTAGCAGTCCAATTAACCTGCTGCAACTTTTGATGATTGTGTCATATGACAGAATGTAAACTCTATGTGTTTTCAGCTGTGTCCAAACTTTGGGGGTGGGAACACAAATTCAAGCTTTTTTGTCCCATTATGACTTTATTCCTCTCTGTAGCAAGATGGTTTAGATTACAGTCCATTATTTCATAAGCAGCACTGTTTCAGGGCTCAAATGCCTTTCCTGTCACACATTGAGGAAAGCTTGTGGCACTCAGAGTCATTCCTTTATCAGATATTACAAACTGCACCATTTTCTGGTGCCTCTTGGACTGAATGTCATTGATTTTGTTCAGTTCCCCTCTTTAATCATTGTAAAACCTATGTTTTAGTGATATGCCGAAAAAGTTTCCAGCAGGATATGGAATTGTGCCTCCTTGCAGAGAGCCTTCAGTAAACTTTTCATCTGTAAAGAACCTCCAAGATAGATGTAGAAAGAGAAGACAGTAAGGACAAAATTTAGCCTCTACAAGATAAACACAAAATAAAGCCGTTTATCTCTGGTATCCGCTAGGCATCTTATCAACTCGATTGGCTTATATCCTTGCTAATCTTCTACTCTGAAATGTGAGGATTTTTCAAAGCTAAATATTAAAAAAAATCTGGCTTTTTCTGTCCTTGACATTTCTGGTCAAGGACTTCCTTTATACATAGATGATCCAGTACTCCAGATCTCATGCTCTGTGGAAGAGGGAAAAAGAAAGAGGCCAGTTATTTGTACACATTGCTGTAGCATTCAATTTTACTGTGCCTATTAGGATTCTTTCAAGATGCCAGTATTCTGGATCAGAGTCTGTGCAGCAGGGAGGCCACAAGCTGTCGTATTGGCACCTGTGCTCAGAACCTCTTTAGTGAGAACATAGAGGACAATTTCTTCAACCTATGCATAAATCCTATTAGCATGGTCAGTTGACCACACTGATGTTAAATCAGCAATTAAGCCGGACAAAACAGCGACAGTATCTGCATTTTCAAGGCAGCCCTTCTAATGGAAAAAGATACTATTTTTTGTCAAAGTGGAATGGCATTTGTTAAGGACAGGCTGACATAAGACCAGAATATCCCAAACAACTCTGCTACACTTCTTAGTTGGCTACTAAAGCCAGTAGATATGGTTGCAAATCCACATAAGCCTATAATTGATGTAAATAAAACATAGGATGTAATCTAAATAAATGTGTAAGTGCCTAGAATAATTGCACATGTTAATCCATTCAGAGGAACTAGCTTCACATTTATAGAGCTACATAAGAACTTATTATTCAGCCAGCTATTTCATACTCAGCTGATGCATATTCATTCCTGTGACCAAGGCAGCCCCTCATTTTCAATAATTGTGCACTCTGGCACAGAGCAGCACTGGAAATGGAGTTGTGAAAAGGTGCTAAAAGCACCTATTTGCACATCTTAACATTACCATACATTACCCTACTCCCAAATTCTGGCCCATTCTGTAGTGGAATGGGGTTAACTTTTAGTGTAAGAAAAGTTCTCATGTTTTTTGACTTCCAAAAGCAATATACTGAAAATGGCTGCTACTGAGAGGCTGATCTAGCAGTTTGTGAACTGTGCTGTGTTTTAACCATTCACATTTGGAAGCCTTCTTCTTGTCATATTTGCATAGATATGAAAGAATTTACAAAATCCATTTATACGCCATTTGTCCTGCGATGTGGTCTTTACACCTTGTTTTGACTGACAGTTCAAAAAAAAGTTTATCATTGTGGAACAAAAGAGAAGGAAAATCTTTTCATTAAATGAATTAATATCTTTTCATTAATGAATTAATATCTTTTCATTAAATGAATTAACATGACCTACTTTCTAAGTGTATAAGAATGGGGAGATTAGCATTTTCCACCTTCCAGAGGTGTTCTCAGGTTTTATAAATCTAGAATGTGCTATGGAAATATCAAATATTGTGTGGGATGCTGCAATCTAGATAAAGCTATCCTGTTAGTTATAGTTATCTACAGACTCTCCTGTTTCTCTATTTTAGAGTTGCTGAGATTTTTGTATCTGAAGCAAAATCTCCACATATGACTTCTACAAACCATGAGACCCTTCAGAAGTGAATGAACTATTTCTGAAGATTTTTCTTGAACAAAGGCAAAGGTTTTGTTACCTTAAAAAGTACTGGGGTTTTTTTAACCTCTGAAACTGACATATGTGAGGTACAAACACTGTAAAGACAATACACTTTAGTTTTCCCAGAAAGTAAAATCACCAAGGTCAGTCTATGGATGGAGGAAGAAACAAATCTATATTAACAGAAAAGATAAGCTCTAAGCCTCTTATTTGAAAAATTTTACACTGGAGTGAAAGTACCTTCATCATAACCTTGAAAAGTCAATGTTTGTATTTTTTAGAGATGTTGACTAACTGTTCAGCTATGTACATCCAGAGGCTAATGCCCAGAAATCATGGGTGCATACCAAATGTCTATTTCAAAATCAAGTTCATTTCAGTAACAGAAAATCGAGAAAGACCAACACAACTATTAGCTTTTAAAACAATCATTCTTTTAATCACTTGAGATCAATTTAGTTGTAACAGGACACAAATTGAGGAAAAAACTTTGAGCTTATTACTGTTCCTATCATTAAATTTTCTGAAGAAATATTGATAGATTTGAGTATGAATGAGGTTCTTTACTTACATGTGCTTTTCCCATGAAAGGGCTCACTTGGAAGCCCTGGAGAAAAAGAAAATTAATCTTGCTACTTTCCCAGTTCTTCAGTAGGATGCTATTTACTTTGGAGTGCAAGAAAAAAAGATCTTATTTCAAAACTGCTAATTATCTCATTTGTCCAACCATGTTTGTTAGTGATTAATGCTGGGGTCAAAGATAAGCACAAGAATGCTCTGCTGAATAGGAGTTCACACACAGAAATAGGGCCTCAGTCATACAAGCTGCTGACCAGTTAAGGTTGTGGCAAATATGCACTTTCCATCTAATTGTGTATATATGGATATTCCTACTTTCTTAAAGGAAAAAAACATAACTCAGGTAGAAACTCCTAAGTCATGCAACAGGAAAATTAGGCATATATTCAAATCTCAACCTGAAAGAGCTCATTGAGGACATTTGACTGTTCTGTAAAAAAAGTTAGTTTATTCACTTGGATGTTATTGAAATAGACTGATAGAATTTGTGTAGTCAACAGTTTCCCTTCCAGGTGATTGTTTACCTGCATCAAGTCTCCTGAATTCCTCACAGACCAAAGGCCTTGGAGGATCCATTTAACTGCTGTGCATATTTTAGTTTCCTAATCTATTGACCAGCAGAGTAGCATTAATTTGCCTCTGCAGTTTTCTGTTGACTTAATTCACACCTGCCCTGGAAAAACCCCTCTTTTTTCAAGTGAATATAGGACATCATCAATTTTCTAAAGAGCACAGTTAAATTCCTCCAGGATACACTTCTTTATTCTCTGTAACAGCACCCATTTAGAGGACTATTTTTAACTCTTCTACAATTGATCTATAGTAATCCCCTTAGTACACCTTAGTTCAGAAAACTTTCTGACTGTGTCCAAAAAGCTAAATCAAAACCAAGGCTTTCAGCTGTGCCTTGACAATAAAAAAATACAAAAAACCTCAAATCCTACCTTTAGATCTCAGACCATTTAGGTTGTTTTCCTTTGCCTTTCCTTAAAACTTCTTGGCCTTGCAAAGTCCTCCAAGAATAGTGATAGAAGAAAAGGAAGAAAGGAGAAAAGCTTTGTTACCTCCCTCTTGGCCCAAAGACTGAAAATGAATGATTTGGGTTGGAAGGAAACTTAAAGATCATCTAGTTTCAATTCCCCTGCAGAGACACCTTCTACTAGAGTTTGATCATTTTAAAATAATAAACAATAAAATCTCACAAATTCTTACTGTCACTCCTGCTACAGCCTCTAATGCTTCTTTCACCTATTACTGTGGTCTTACTTTTCAGGCTTTGGTGTTATCAGCCTTTAGTGTGGCACCTTAAAGGGTGACTCTAATAGTTCCACTTTATAGCATCCTTTCAATGACTGAAGGAGTAGCAACACAGGCATTTTATGAAGAGTTATTAGGCAACCTGCAATAGATAACAGCAGTAGAACAATTAGCTACATTCATCAAGATCACCTGAACAAGGAACAGTGTGTCAGATACATTTGTATCCACTTCAAAAGAGAATATAAATCTCAATATATAAGTTTAGAAGACTTATTAGACTTTCATGCCTTGACAAGTGTTTTATTTTAATTTCATTCTACACCACAATGAGTTGCTGACATGCAGATATTTCTTTCAGTCGTGGAATCAAGCCAGGTTTTTTTGCAGTGATATGTCTCCTGGCCTGGTGATAGAAAAGAGGATTTGTATCATAGTGTTCTAGAAACGGGTAAAAAATGCAGGTATAGTGAAGAGAAATAGTTGCACACAGGACCTGACAGAGATCAGTTAAGAATGTCTGTTATTCTTTAATGTTGTGAGTCTCCAGATTTTCCTCCCTTTCTGAAAAACATGGTTAGGAAAAGAAGATTAGCATTAACATTTCCAAGTTTCAGTTCATCCTGTAGCATTAAAATAATTAACCACTTTTGCACTACACACAATTAAAGGTAGATTAATAAATTGGAATACACTTAATGCTAGAGGCAACTTTTTTAAGGGCACCTGAGCTTACTGAAGTGAGACACTGAGATAAAAAAGCATTATGCAATCTATGTTGAGGTCCTTGTTTACCACAAATTACCTGTAAGACTGGGGAAATCACTTTGAACAGGTGTTGTTTCCAAGAGTGATTATTCCATAAGGTAGCTAAGCAAGCTTGAAGTAGGATGCTCTACTATTCCAGTGGGTTTAGTATGATTTGTACTAATAAATGTAAACATCGCAAAGCTCAGTCTCAGTAGGGTTTTTAGCAATGTCCAAAACTGCCAATTCAAGTAACAATTACTTGTCATAGACTTGCTCAGATCACTTACCAAACCAGTGTCAGAAATTATAAAACAGCTCAAAGATCACTGATCTCACTACAGTGTACAGTGATATTCCATAAATCAGGGTAAACATTACAAAACTACACAAGTAAATGAAGGGCACAGATATCTTCCTTATCAAAAGGGAGAAATAGGTGACAAGGTATATCAATCTGAAATAAAGAAAGCACCACAGAGACATTAATGTGTGCCATTTACTTTAATTAGTGAGTGGCTATCTGCTGTTCTAACAAAAAAGACACTTCAACAAAATAGAATGAACCTTCATGACTCCCTTGAAAAATGCAGAGCAAAATAACTTTCTTATTAAAAGGATATAAAATTCAGCAGAAAAAGACAAAGACAAAGACAAAAAGGATAAGAAATGCAGTCTCAAAAAATATTGAAGTAAACTACAAGTTGAATACTGTACAAATGCAATAATTTGAGAATACAAACACTTTCTCCATATCACCATCACAATCACAGCTGGGAAGCACTTACTAATGTTGCAGCAGGTGACATACTTTTCATTAAAAATTTTTAAATAATTTTTAATATTTTAAACAGCAAAGAACTCTATTAAAAGGAAAAGTGTTTTTCTTGCTGAGAACTTCAGGTAGTTGTACTGGGCATTTAATTTAATTCTCTGAAAATTATTAATTTATCCTTATTCTCAGTTTCTTTCCTTATGATTTTGTCAGGGGGAAACAGCATAGTGCTGGGGGAAGTACTGCTCAACCTGTGTACTAAACAGCTCCAGTGTAGCCACAACTCACTGAGTTCCTTTGAGTATGGAACTCATCTGCCAGGGCAAGACACACCAATTCTAAGATTTTGTGCTTGCTTTTTCCACCTACAGCACCACATCTAATGTGCTTACTCACTTGCTTTTGAACTTCTCACTTACACATTCTGTTTTTAGTCTTTGCTTTTCTCAGTCTTGGAGTCAAGTAAGAACTCCAATGCTTCAATTTACAGTTCTCTAGGGAATGTAAACATCGTTTTACCTTTTTTTCTTGATTTGTTATCTTTTAAACCATAAACATGTACTACAATATGTACTACTCTCTTGTTACCCACAGTAGATTCTGTTTGTGCTTGGATAAAACAACAAAACAGGACTGTTATCTGCCTAGAGAGTGTAGTCCAAATGTTCACATTTCAATGAGATATCTACAGTCATCTGTTTGATGTAAGCCCTTGAGCTTCATCCAGAAGATACAAAGGAGAGAGATGAGCAGAGAGGCTGTGGGGAGCAGTCACTGGAGATACTCTTTACTGAATTCCATGATTTACTTCTACACACATAGGTATCCCTGCTGTAGGACCAGAGACCACTGAGACTTGGGAAGAACCTGTCAGGAAAAACTGGAAAAAAACCCAAGTCAACCACACAAAAAAAACCCTAAAACCAAGGAAAAAGTTGGCTCCAGATTGTTTAATGCAATTTTCCAAATTTCAAGCAAGACTGAAATGCTGAGTAAATCTAATGAAACTGAAAACAAATAGGTACAATTGCATTCCTTCTTTTAGGAAGACTCATTCCGGAGGAAATAAGAGACTGTAATAATGCCTGAGGTGGCAAAAATCCCCCCAAAGTCTTATCACAGCAGGGAGGGTGTTGGGGAATCAATTGTCTTAATCTGACTTTAATTAATTCTATAACGAGCATATAATTCACCCTCCTGCAGTACAAAACATATTAATTATGAGTAAAAGGACACAAACAAGAAAATTAAAGTAAAATTAGGACATAATTTTCTTTCCTTCAAGTGTCAAATAGAGAAGAATAATAAGGCAGTAGCTCAGAGCTTTTTAACTGGTACCTGGTTAAAAAGAAACCATACAAAAGTCCTGACATAATTACCTAAGCACATTCATTTTTCTAATTTAAATATTTTCTAGTTCCTTGGGTTGGGTTTTATTTTTTTTTTTGGATACACATTTCATTATATTAAAAAAATCTCCCATTTCAGCTCTTATATTAATTGGAGATATTACAGGATTAAAATATTTTACAATATTTTAATTATTTTACAAGAGAAATTGAAGATATTACAGGATTAAAATATTTTACAAGTGTTTATCAGTTTGCTACAGTTTAAAAGGAGAGAATAGACTTAGCTTGAATGAATCTTCCAGATCTAAAGAAAAGAACCTTGAGGCATCTTATTCTTACTGAATTTCTTAAGCCCAGATTGCTAGCGAATATCAAATATAGGAATTTTCTACAGATGACTGGTATGACCAGTTACATCAGTCTCTTAAATTAACATCTATCCAGATGTTATAGTAGACTTCCTTATTCACCCATCCCTTGTCTATGTCCAACAAAATACTGGCTCCCTCTGCCTCTTCCCCTTCAGATATAAGCAAGGATACCGAACTTCTGGACAATGTAGTAAGCATGGATTGTGTTGGAAAAATCGTTGATTCTCCTGCGCAGCTCTATGAATAATTTCCTACACATGTATATATAAATAAAATGCATTGTGTTATTACTAACTAATAAATGTCACCTGAAATATCACCTAGGAAGCAGAACACCTTTCTTGCACAAAGTCATTTGTCAGCCTGCACAATATTGTGACAAAGCTCTGGTCATCTAAGTAGCAACTCAGATCTCTGCAGTAACAACTGCAACAAAAATTAACCTTTCCCAGACTGATTTACCTGTGGCAACGGTAATACCTGTCACATCACAGCTATTTTTTGGCCATCATATTTCTCCTCCTTCACTGTGCTCCAGAAGTGAAGAGACTGTCCTAATTTTTACTGAAACAGATTTATGATAGGCAGCACCACACTTCAGTTCAGTAAAAAAAGCAGCATACACAGACTTGCCAGTTTGTCCCAACTTGCTGTTTATTCTGACAATAGTGCTGACAAATATTGAAAAAACACTGACATAAGTTAAATCAAAAGTTATATAAACATTCATCACAAGTTTTCATTTCCTGAAAGTGACAAATCTCTTTGGAACTTTCACTTTGCCATTATGAAAAGGAGAAGAATACCCCTTTCTTTACAATTACACTGCTTTACTTTTGACCTAGAGAAATAATACTGCCAAGAATTAAAGAGAATGGCATGATGAAAGCAAAAATGCAGATCTAGCTAGAAAAGCACTTGCAAATAAATTATTGCACCTGCAAGGCTTGTGTTGCTGTTGTCCAAAGGCTTGATTCTGCTTGTTGGGTTGTGTGGTAAGGGAAGAGGTGGGTGCTATGCTTGGTTTTTCAGAACATTCACCACAGAATAGCAGACACTCCTGTCACCTAGTATGGGATATATTGAATCCAAATGACAGAGCTGACAAAAAGAGTTATGTAGCTCCATGAGTTTGTGTACTTTATTGCTTACATTAGCTCCTGAGAAGAGAAAAAGGTATCTCAATGGACTGTAAATCTTCACTGAAGCTCCTCATGACATTGTCTCCTTGCATTAGGGAAAGTGAAGGTGACATGTGGTACCTGCCTATCATGAGTATGGCCAGCATGAGATGTTTCTGATGCTCAGCTGTCTGACACCTCTCACAGCAAACAGCCAGAATCCAAGCATGGACTGAAGGGAATAAAACTGCCAATACATCTTTTTGGAGACAAGTTTCACTTCTCATTATCCATATGGCTGTATGAAGTCTTCAGAGAAAGATTTAAAATTCTTTGCAGATTCATATAAAAAAACCTAAGGGCTTGTACTGAAAAAAGTCAAAACATTTACCTTATCTTCTTTTTCTTTGATAAAGCAATCTGTAAAGGTTGCTGATAAAGCCTTACAATCTTTAATTTGCTGTGCAGTTGCAGACCTAACAGCTGCCAAGTCACAGCACTGCCTCCTAACAACTGCCCTGTTGTCAGTGAGTGAGTAGGTGTAACTTAGGATAGTTTAGTCATGATGGGGACATCAGGAAGGCATCCAGCTACCAGTATGGTAAGACTTGTGGCTAGATTGGGCAAGTTAGCTGGAAGAAAAATACCACTGTTTTTTAGCCCACTGAGTCACAATTGGTAGTCAGCATTTGGATGGCTTTGACATTTTCTGATTGCCTTTTGTATTCCTGCAGTCTGATGCCATCAATCCCAGCTGATTGAAAAACTTAGGCAAATTGAAAAAAAACAAGAATTAAGTACAAAAAGCACATTTCACCATTAGTAAGTTCTGACCATTATCTGTCACAAGCCAGTGTCTCTGATGGCACAGAAGATAATTTTGCCTCTGTATCCACATCGTAGCTCTATTTGTGGTCTCTGGTGTCCTGACTTACAGTGTGTTAGCTTAGAATCACTCAGACTGAGTAACTGTGGTATTACTCAAACTCCTTTTCAAGGGTCAGCATCTTCCTGTTATCTTGTAGGTCTGAGAGGAATCAGAATTTTTCTTCCTTGCTAAAGGAAAGACCTGGAGACATTTCTTTCTTCTTATGATGATGCATGCTTTTACTGCTAAGACTTAGAAAAACAGGAAATTAAGAGGGCTAGAACTGTAGCCCTGTTCTGTCATGTGAGATGGGATTGATTTAAGGCGATTGGCCTCTTGCACATTCTTCTTACCAATTTTGTTATTTCTACTTTGTGATGTCTGACTGCTGTGTTACTAATGGCATTAGCTCTGCTGCTGAAGCATGCTGCCACGCATGTCATAAACTTTCATACACGTGCGACATTAGAAGCATGACAATTTGACATCTGCTCAGTTTAAAGCATATTTACAAGAGATTACACAAACCAGGGGAGTTTATCCATCTTTCTTTCAGAGATTAGCTTTGGTAGGCAAAGCCAAGAATAAATGTATCCTATGAATAAGGAAAGACTGACTTGTTTCAGTAAATTGACATCAGAGTTGTTTCCTGATAGCACTCTCTGCTTAAGCTGTGGCTGTATAGAGCTGCTGAAGACAAACCAGCTGGCTAATATCTGTGTGCAGTGCAGAGTTCTCATCTAGAACATACAGTGTCAAAGTAAGAGCAGCTTTGTATTTCAGTGCTTTACATAACTAAGTTCTGGCATGATAATGAGGCCAAAGTGAACAGTGCACAATATTCCTTTGCTCCATTCATACTCATCAATTAATCTCTCCCCAAGAGACAGTCTCATACACCATGTTGTTCTCTCACTAGTTTGCTGTTCTAATTCTCACAACTCTCACATCAGTAATTTTCATGAAAATCCTTACCTGTTTTGTGCTTGATCTGCAATTTGAAATATGACAGAGCTTATTGAAAGCATCCTTTCAATAGACTCACTCAACTCACTCAAGCTCTGCTTTGTACAGTTACTGCATGTTTTTTGTGTACATAAGTAGATATATAGTGGTGAATAATTCAAAGAGAAGGATACATTTAGTACTAGGGAGACATGATGTGCTCATTTGATCTGCTTTGGTAAAGTTATTTTCCATCACAAAATTTGCAGAAATGGTGTTCACTTAAATATTTAATAGTATGCAGAGACATCAGCATGTATTTTCCTTTGAAAAATACTTAATTATATCAGTTTTAAATTATTAAACTAAAGCTAAAGCTATTTAAATTAGGTTTAACATTGGTAAGGAAGTTTTTGGGAAAGTGTTTTTTCAGCATCCTGCAAATACTATGCACTGTTCACACTCTAAAGTGCAAAGCCCAATTATAAAACCCAGTCCATAAAAACAATATCATGAAGCTTTGTTTCCCCAATGAGCCTGTGTAAGGTTTAGTTGAATTTAGAAGTCAGAAGATTTGCATAGACATGCACACATACACAGATACTATAACTAACTTTCCTGCAAATTCTCTATAATCACTTGGTCATCTTCTGTCATCTCTTTCTTCTTTGTGAAACTAACAGCAAAATGGAACACTATTTTTGATAGTTCTTATAACAGGAGGTGAAACAGCTGAGTCTCTAACCTGGAATTAAGATTCCATGATTTTGATATCATTATTTGGTACATTATTGGTACCTATATTCAGTAATCTGATTGGACTTTCAAAGATGTCTAAAGACAGAGGGCTTGTGAGGTGTGTGCACATGTGTGAATTCTTTTGTTTGCATTTCCAGTTGACTAATGTGAGTCAGCTCTGGTCCAGAAGCCACATACAGCCATGTCATCAGACCACTGTGGCCAGAATATACATTTCCTCTGCTGCAATCTAACAGTGTCCTTAAAGATTGTAAATAAGATATTTGCTCAGACACTTTACTACATAGAACTCCCGTATGAGAGTCAGGTTACCCCTATGCACTTTGATGTTTCAGCAGAAGAAAATAAGGTAAGTGTACTTTTCAAGCCAAATCTGCATGGAGTTTCATAGGACCAAATCAAAAGAATCATTATATTCCTGTAATATGACTGCATAACAGAGAAAACAGAGTTTTAGGAAGTGTTTGCTACTGCATTCATACATCTTTAGGGTGTGTGATAAGGAATCTTTCCAGGATCCTCTCCAGTTTTAGTCTAAAAAAGGGAAAAGACCCAGTCTCTACCAAAAATCAAAAGAATAATATCCCCCCTGTGTTGAAGTGTAACAAAAGTTTCAAGTGCTTTTGAGCGGTTATCATACTGATGCCTTAATTCTCAGCTTTCATATTTTCCAGATTCTGTACTGCATTAGTATATAACTCTGAACTTTGTATAAAGTGTTAGCAAGTTCTCTTCACAGTTTATTTAGACAAAACAATCCTTTTCCAGCCTGAGAACCAAGGACACCATTACAGCTTCAGTCCCAAAAAGTATAAACAACAGCAAACTGAGGAGAGCAATCTGGGAGGATGAGACTTCATAACCTGAAGCTGTAATTAGACAATTAACCCCAATAAATACATGGACCAAAACTTATAAAAGTGTGAAAACTCATGACCCATTTCTATCTTGGGTGTAGCCTCGGCCGGGCTGTCTTGTACTGTCCAAGGTGTGTCCTTTGAAGGCATTTTAATAAATACCTACCATTTTCCCTTAACACTGTCTAGCCTCTGCTCTACATAGCCTCTCAAGGCATCAATACAAGGTATTCTGCTTGATCAGATTCTCCACCACCGCAGTAAAGCCCACATCCATGTTGCCCCTAGTACTTGATAGAATATGACAAGCAACCCTGACTGTTCACGCAATCCCTGGCACCTACAAGTCTTCCACTGCACCTTTTATGTCTTAACCTGTGCTGTGTAAGCACAAACCCTTCCTTTCTTTCCAGCTATTGCAAACCCAGTGAAATTGTGTATCAGAACACATGAAATGTTAGAACACAGCGCAGCTGAGTGAAATGGCTGCAGACTCACCGCAGCAGTCCAGCACACTCATGAACAGCCCTCTAGCACACTGGGGTTACCAATAACCCAGTAACCCCAGCCCAGGACACTCATAAACAGCACCCTTGAAAATTACCACATGCTTGGAAATAACCTAAAAACAAAACACAAAACCTGTTAAAAGATATATATTGTTACCTGATTTTAAAAGGCCACAGAGACAAAAACCTTAAAGTTTTTGACAACCAAAAAATTTCTGTGGTTAGGATGGTTGCTTGATACACAGGCTAGATTTCTATCCTAAGTGTTTATTACTGCTAACAAAACCTCATTAAAACCACAATAGATAATTCTTCATCTACTTTGGTGTACAAAGTGTTTGTATATAGCTTATCTTTTAACCAGTCCATTTGTTATAGTGTTCTTTTATCTTTCTTTCCAAATCTCATGCTGTCATTCCTTGTTTTCTATACAACACCAACAGAACAAGCCACAATTGAAAAGTATTGAAAAGTATTTCTATTGATGTAACTGGCATGTGGTTCAAGTGCATGATCTTCCTCAGCAAATATTAAAAAATTACACTTTTCTGTCAGTATAATCCATTTTCCAGCCAAGTCCCAAAATTATTGTTCTTACTGAAGAACATGTGGGAAAGGTCATCAAGAATATAAGTTCTCTAAGGGCTGTTTCCACTTTGTGTCATAATTAAATCCTTTAAGCTCTGATACTTCATTGAAATTAATGTTAAAAAAACAGACCTTTATAGTTGGCTTAAAAATATAATTCAAAAATCAGTATCTTGCTTTGTTTTCAAGAAGTGCAGACAACACGTTTTGCAAATTGACATTCACTGTCAAACACCATTCTCATGAGGCCAGATCAAAACAATACAGCTAGATATATGTACCAGAGCTGCAAATGGAGTTTGTGTATCCAGGCAGTATATGGATAAAGAAAGCAATCACTAAGTAGCAGAATGTCATATTAAACCTTGGAAATCATTACAGTTTATCCTTTCCCTCCAGGCAAAAAAAAAAAAAAGGAAATATTGTTTCTGAAACATTGAAGTACCTAGTTGTTTTTAGGAGAGGAGCACTGTAAAACCTACATCACCCAAGGAAGCTGGAGGAGCTGGCAATGAACACGGCTGCCCAGAGCCAGGGTTCTGCCCTTGCTGCCTGCACTGTCCTGGGCCCCATGCAGCCCCTGCAAAGCAGCAACCCAGCTCTGGCCCTGCTCCCCACTGGGCCCTCACCCTCTCTGGTCCCTCCTGGGAGCAGCACAGCCTGTCACCCCAGTGAAGTGACAGTGTCCTAGGCACTGGTGCTGCCACAGGGTTGGTAGTGACAGTGCCCAAGGCCTGATGCCTTCCACTGTTTGTTCCTACTCCAGTCAATGCTCCTGTCCAGCAGGTAACCACACTCAGCTGGCCTCAGAACCATGGGCAACTTGCTGTCATTAATTAGCAAACCAAAATTATCCATCCTGTGTTCTACACTAATAAACACCTGAGTAAAAATCTTTTCTTTATGATACTTTTTATTATAGCACCAGATATTTTCATTTCATTTTTCTCTCCAAGCATATATAATTCAGCCAATTCTGGTAGGAGAGGCTGGAAAACATCCAGCAAAGACTAAAATGATTCCACAAGCAGTGAAAAAGCAATTAGGTAAAAAGTAGTTGGAGAGGACCCTGGTAGCTCTAGGCCAAAAAGAAAAAGAAAAAGGATAAGAAAAGGTTTCAAAATCCAGACCGTAATTTTCCTGCCATAATCTGCTGGAGATGATACTTGCTTTAGTCTTTTATCATCATTCTAGTGGGCTGAGAATCTTAAATCTCTTCTTATCTCTACATTTAACATAACAGATGAATGTAATGAAGTAAGTTTCTGAGCAAAAATATTACTGAACAAAGTTAATTAACATCTCTTCTACCATTACAACTCTCTGTGTGAATGAAAAATACAGCAGAAAGTTACTTCTTATGAATTCTGTTGCCTGGCTATTCTAATGACCACACAGGACATAGTCAACTACTCTCTCAGTAAATCTGTGGGATAAAATATATTCATTATTTCTGGCTCATAAAACTACACAGAATTTATTTTGCAGAAATGTGGGGTAATTATGTTTGGTGATTCCTGATAGGGAGGCCAGTCCTTTCACAATTTCATCATGCATGCCCTCTGCAACAGTCTGCATCTCCACAGCACAACCTATATTAGCAGCTGGAAAACTGGTCCAAAATGTACACCTCCTTTCCAGATCATCAATGAGGCCTCTGTCCTGGCCTTCACAGTGCTGCTGGAAAAATTTCAAGGGCCTCAAATCATGCAGAGCCATTGGAAAGATTCCAGTCAGTTGGAACAACAAATGTCGTGGGAGTGAAAGATGCTGCATCAGACCCTCACAACATGACAGGGTTGATTTTTATATTTCATTTTTCATTTATGCAGGAGAAGCAAGTGTTATCCTGTGGGAAATATGCCATTAAATAAGGTATATTCAGTAAAAATTTCAGAAGTACCAGATAGAGAAGAATCAGAAGGTACCAGTCACTCAACAGTATCACAGAATATGAGGACATATCTTGTTCTAAACTGCCCCACCAGTGGTTTTATTCCTTAGACGATTCAGGCAACTCCACAGAAATGAGATGATGGAAACTTTTTCCTAATACGGCCGGTATGGGCCATATTACTAAAAAGCTTTCTTTTTTCTACTTAGAGTGGAAGTAAGGCTTCCACTCTAAATTTCAAGGAAAATTTAGTGGTTTTTAAAAATTATCTTAGCAAAATGTTAAGAAATAAGGCAGCCAAGAAGGAAAGAAAAATTTTATGCCCAATGAAAGAGCTGATGGAGAACAATGGGGATCAGAAAACCATTCCATAATTGAGACTTCCATCCCTGTAAGTGAAAAAGCAGGTGGCAAACATAATACATCAACTGAAAAGCAGACATGGGGAGTATTAGATTAATTTTTCTCCTAGGCTCCATCACCACATTTGCACACCTGTGCAGAAGAGAGAAACTCTTGAGAGCTCAGGGAAAAAAAGGAAGGAGAAACAATTCATTTTTAAAGACCTATTTACCACTGGCAAGAAAAAAAGCAACAAGTACAGGTATCTTGGCCATGGAAAAACTCAGAGAGCTACAGTAAATTATTTTTCTTGTGAGAGGTAACCAAGAAGGATAATTAAACCTCAGAGGCATATTTTTGTCTTGTGCAATTTTTCTTTGAGTAGAAAACAAGCTTTGAGACTGCCCCAAGACACTCTTAGGTTTGCTACAGCCACAAATGCCCACAACAAATGAAGACATTGTATTGATTTGCTCCTCTGTTTCATGAGAGGAGGCACCTTAATATTCACTAGGGACAAAGCACTGCCAAAAAAAGAAAAGAAAAAGGAAAGAAAACCCTAGCAATTCTATACTTAATGGAGTAAGAAAAAATATTTTCAAGAAATACAGGGGTTTATTTTAAGTCATCAGCTGAAGCAGCCTGCCTTGCCTTTGAACAAGTGTATTTGCATGAATAGCAGCTGCTTGCTAGCTTTCATGTGAGGAAAAAACCAAAAGAAAAGTATGTTATGTGGAAATTATTTTTTAAATGTGTAAATTCTTGGTTCTGAAACCAGCAGCGGTACAACAGAAATGTTTTCTTGTATAGAGTGCATTAATTTCAGTGCATTTGGGGTGGTCATCACACCTTACAGTTTACAAGGCCTTCCAAGAACCTATGTCAAAGTGACGCTCACATATTTAAGTCTCACATTGTTAAGCCTTTCTTGTTACACAGACAGCCACAGAAATTAAATTCCAAATTATCCACTCCCTTCCCCACCACCCCTGCCAGCAAGAGAAGAACAAGGGCAGAGACTCTAGGTTGGGATAATAATTCAATGAAAACAAACACAAATGGAATAAGGAGCACACAGTAACAGCAACAATATTAAGAACAAAAGTACACAGAAAGAGAAGGTTCTGTCCCTAAAATGTTGCTTACCACCTCAACTTAGTTCTGCGTGGTGACCAAGACAGAGACAGGATTGTGGCTGTTCCCACTGCTGGTGTTTCCCATCCCCAACCCATGACATTGGAAAACAATGACAGACAAAACCCCAGAACCAGACTGTCTGTGTTGCACCATCACTTTTCCAGACAGCTGTGGAGGCAGTGCTCAGCTTGGCTCAGCTCCCCATGCCTCATTCCACAGCTGCTTCATTTCTTGCACCTGCTCCTGGTCTGCCATTGCCATTCATTCCCAGTCCTTTTACTTAGAACATCTTTGGACATGAATCTTGTCCTTTTTCCTTTAGAAATTGTTTGAACATTTTTGAAAATATTAATAAATAGTATCAGTTTTGAAGTCAAAATGAATGGCAGATTTTAAAAGGTCTCTGTCTTTGCAACAATAAAAGGGATTTTATACTAAATATGTTTAATTTTCAAAGATGTCAAGTAAATCAAAACCTTCAGAAAGAACCATATGGATGCAGAATTTAAGGGAAACAGGAATAATAAGTCCTGAATTTTGAAATGCTTCATGGTTATCTTCAGGGGTTTTATGTAATTATACACCTCTAGAAGAGAATCTGTGGGACACTATTCTCCATTTGTGATTCTCTTGTAACCTTTAAGCTATCTTTTTGCTTTTGTTACAGCCAAATAAATGCAGTAATTAATGTTACTCTTGGTTTTGGTGCATGTTTTGTTTATAAATTCTTAGTTAGTTAGTTAGTTAGTTAGTTTTCTCCAGGAAACAGTATACCAACTTTTGGAAGTAGAGAAATAGCCTGGGGGTTCTTTCAACTGAGCACAGCCCCAGCATCAAAAGGACGCAAATACTGTTTATGAATCCTCTGGTCCCATAGTGCTGTAATGATAAGAAATGTCACTGCGGCATATTGTGCTGAATAACAAATATTCCTTACCAACCCACTTTAAAAGTGCAGGGAGATGAGGCTGCTTGTTATCATTAGAATTGGAAAAGATATTCTGGCTTTTCTTCTTGAAATTGCACCGAAAACTTTCCTGTAAATTATGTCTGTGGTGGAGCAAAGAGTAGGAAGTTCTGAAAATATCTACAGTAGGCACATGAAATATGGTTTGACTATTTAAATTAAATAAGTTCTAAATATAACTAACTTTAATTTCAGAGAATAATTAAAAATGTAATTAGTTAACCCTGTGGTGTGACATCATTCACTAAGTTGTTAATGGAAAAATGCATGAGGATACTTGGTGTGTTTACTGGGATCCTTCTGTGATGTTAATGATGAGCAATACAGTGGTGTTCTGTGTAAATCAAGATACCACTGGAAAACTTTTGGACATTTTCAGGGTTGTATTGCATATGTAAAAGGTTAAAAAAACATAAAGTAGGGAGTTAATAAAGACCTTGAGTTAACTTGATAAAACTCTTGCTTTTTCTAGTATGGGGCTTCTTTTTTTTTTGTTGTTTTTTTTGTGGGTTTTTTTTGTTTTTTTTTTTGTTTTTGTTTTTTTGTTGTTGTTGTTTTTTTGGGGTTTTTTCCCCACAGTTTAACTTGCATTAGTTTGGGAAAACCCCTAGCTGAACTAACATGGAGTGACTGTACAGAGGGCAAGACCCACTGACACTGCAGTGGAATCATGGTTCTGAGTACATACCATGTGAAATTAGGCCACAGTTAATAGCTGCTGCTATCATCACACACATCGCACATTCAAGCAATTTCTCTGCAATGTAATTCCTGTGCTATCATCTCATGAGTCTTTTATGATTTTGCTAATTCTGTTTCTTTTATTGGTCTGAATGGTGACTGCATTTCTTTCCCTTACCTGTGTTTCTGCACTGAGCTATCATCTGCCTAATCTCTCTACTCTAGCAGTGCTTCTCTCCCTGCCCAGGAAACAGCTGCTGGATTTCAACAGGGTAATGGGTTGTTGTAGGACCTCACATGGAGGACGGAGAAGAGACATTTCAAAGCTGTCAGACAACAGGGTTGGATAGAGATCAATTATGCCAGTTTAACATCTCCTAAATACAAACTCTGGCTTCAGTTAGAGAATCACAGAATATTCTGAGTTGGAAGGGACCCACAAGCATCATTAATACCAATTCTTAATTGAATGGCCCAATACAGGGATCAAACCTGCACCTGTGGCATTATTAGCACCATACTCTCACCCACTGAGCAAATCTCAGTTGCTGCCAGTATCCATCTTTTTCTATTGTTGCTTTTTTTTCTCATTTGCCTTTTTATATCTGTCCAAAGACAGCACCACAAAGCAAGCGTTCCTTATGAAATTTACTTATACAATTCATTTTTCTACAAGTATGATATGAAAGCTACAGAACACAGACACAAAAAATTCAACAAAGTGTATATATGTAAAATAAAGATATGTTAATTGCTCTTTGCAGTGTAGTAGCTTAGTCTACTCAGAGATTACACAGGCATTTGTACAAGCAGTAGCTCCACAGTCGATGCAATCTTCTCCTTCTATATGTTGTATTCACAACTTGGAAATTAAAATTTCCTCAGTTTAATTACACAAATGTATGCAGAAGTTAGCTCAAGAGGAGAAAGCACATCAATATACGAAGCCATCTGAAAATATTAATGAAATTTGAGAGAAAATTTTGTGCATTACTATTGAGAAAATCATAACTGTGTGAGGAAGTGTACAAAAGACTATCCCAGTGGATGGATGACTCATCATTTGAGTACCTGGTGAAAAAAACTTTGGAACTCTGTTAATTGATCAGGGAACATAATAAAACTAAGAACAGAAGTAAAAGTAGAGAAAACCAAGAACCTTGCATAAACAAAAGATAACCAAGAAATTAGTATTCCTAAAGAAAAGCATCATTGATTAGAGTTATTCTATCGGAAAGCAAATTTAGGGTATTTGAAAGGACATGAACAGACAATCGCAAGAGGTTCCTTTTAAATGAAACAATTCTGTGATTCTGCAGCTTTGATCCTTCTCCATGGACACATGCATTTCGCTTGGCAGATTCAGTAAGACACACCAGTGTATCATGGAGAGTGAGTTATATTATAATCATTTAGTCACAGGGAGAATTAAACACTGACATATATCTCTGTCTATCTACTCATGCATGAAAGAAGACTATAAATAGCCATCAAAGAATTAAAATTGGAATTTAGGTGAATCTTAAGCAATACTTACATTTATTACAGAAATAAAAGTCACAGCTCATTTTATTTTCCCTCATTTCTAGGGATAAATATATGGGTGAAGCATAGGAAGTTGCTGATTTAGGTTTATTGCCCATCTTTGTAAGTACTCAAACTACGTTTTGACACATATTCGAGATATGAAAGCACTGGGTGCAGCAACAGGGCCTAATTGCCCTGACCAGCCTGTATGCAGCTTCTTTTTCAGTCTTCTTATGCAACCTCTCCCCTTTTCCATCACAGTCCTTGGGGTCTGCCCTGCTACAGTGCGCCTTGAGCCAGGCTTCTGTGCAAACAGCTAAGCTGTGAGAAAAAACTGAGAGATGCCCCACCCTAAGGCTCCAAGTGTGCTCCCTACATTCTTGGGCTCCAGAACTGCAGCTGAGGTCATGCCCTGGCCCCTGATCCTTGACTGAGCTGCACCATGGGTGTGCCATGCCTGCCTGGTACCTTGCCAGTCCTGACTCTGCTTTCTTAACTTGACTCCCTGGCTTGACTCTGGAGCCCCATGGGATGGAGCCCTTGTCAGAGAGGTCCCTGTGCTGCCTGGCTGTCAGCTCACCTTCCCTTGAGGAGCCGCCCCCATGCTGCTCACTTGGCAGTTTTGTACTGAGAACAGAGGAGACAAAAGAAATCTAGAATCTAGACACCTGTGTATTAAAAAGGTGCATTTCCATGGCTCTTAATGATGTTGTCCAAAGTCAGGTGTTTCAATTCCAAATTTTTGGGCAACAATTCCAAAATAGGGAGATTTTTTCCTCCTTTCCTGTTCTATGCTATAACCCATATTCTTTCTAGCTAAACAGATGGTGGTTTTATGTTTTTGCAAGTTCTAGTCAGGGTCTAAAACAACTTACCATAAGATCATAAGATATTTAGGGTTAGAAGGCACCTTTAAAATTCCTCTGGTTCACCCCCTCTGCAATGAATAGGGACATCTTCAACTAGAGAAGGCTGCTCAGAGCCCTGTCCAACCTGCCACTGAATGTTCCCAGAGATGGGACATCCACCCCACCGCCTCTCTGAGCAACCTGTGCCAATGTTTCAGCACTCTTGTTGTAAAAAACTTATATCTAAACTAAATATTTTCTCTTTTAATTTAAAACTGCTACTCATTGTCCTATTGTAACAGGTACTACTAAAATTTTTTCCCCTTTTTTCTTATAGAGCCCCTTTGAGTACTGTATAACTGCAATAAAGTAACCCCTGAGCTTTCTCTTCTCCAGGCTGAATAACCCCAACCTTCTCAGTCTATCTTTTTAAGAGAGGTCTCCAGCTTTCTGACTATCTTCATGGACATCCTCTGGACTATTTCAGTAGGTCAGGTTCTTCTTACATTGAGAATCCCAGAGCTGGGTGCAGCACTCCAGGTGGGGTCTCTCCAGAGCAGAGAGGCAGAATCCCCTCTCTCGACCTGCTGGCCACACTGCTTTTCATGCATTTGACTTTCTGGTCTGCAAGGGCATATGGCCAGGTCATGTCCAGCCTCTCATCCACCAACACCCCCAAGTCCTTCTTGGCCAGGCTGCTCTTGATCTGTCCATTCCTCAGCCTATGTTGATACCCATGGTTGCCCTGACCCAGGTGCTGCACCTTGCACTTGGACTTATTAAACCTCATGAGATTCCCATGGTCCCGCTTCTTGATCTTGTTCAGGTTCCTCTGGATGGCATCCTATCCCTCAGGTGTGTCAACAGCAACCACTAAGCTTGGTGTCATCTTCATGGAAAGTAAGTAAATATCTTCAATGCCCATAGAGTCAAAAAGGAATCCCATAAGTGGAATCTACATCATTATCATAGCTATTAAAGAACTATGTAGAAGGTTCATAGATTCATCTTCTTTTTCAAGAAACTTCCACACATTTCTTCTAAATTTGATTGACTATTTTAATTATGTATTACTCTGAGAGGTTTTATAATTTCTGATGTAATTTAACTGCATGGTTGTGAGGTAATTAGAAGGTTTTGTTGAACAGCTACATAAAAATTAAATGAATTTTTATTAAACTGTTACCTCTTGATGGGATCTTTCTATGAATCTCCCTGCAGGTTTCTAATTGACAGCAAATCACAGGGCTGTTTCCTCAGTTAAAAGATGCCTTTAAATTTCCATTGCTTTGTAGCAGATGTTATTGTGGTCATCACATTCCTATGAATAATCTGCCAGCTTTAAAAAATACAAGAAAAGCTTTAGAAAATAGAAATGTTTTGTTGTATCATACACTCCATGGCATCAGTCAAGGTTTCTCTCATACTATTCATTTTTCAAGGTTAATTACTCTAAGTGTTTTGGGCATTTTTACTGTAAAAATGTCACGAACAGGATGTAGGCATACTATAGGGAGAATGAGGAACTGAGTTGAATGACCATCATCCTATAGAGTTTAATAGCATTACAGGTGCACTCCATCCACCTTTAGAGTTATATATTTTTTCCTGACACTTCTTTAGGTAGAAAATTTTATGCATGAAGCACATATATATATTTCAGTGTTTAGAAATATTCCTCAAGTGTGAGAAAGTTCCAATTTTACCTGCTGAGACACAAAAAAGAAGCTGTTTTTAAGAATAGTAAATAGTTTTTTCCTTTGAGATAGACTATCTTCTGGGAAGAAAATATTCACATAATTTCTCTTTTGGTGTTTCTTCCTACCCTCCTGTCAGGAAGGCAAACTTTGCTTTCTCCCAAGGAAATATACATGAGATAAATTCACCGCACAGCATGCAGTTCCTTATAGGTGGATCCTGTCAATATGTGTGTAGGTCTCTTGCCTTTCATGTTCTGTTTCCACAGCTGCTTGTGTCTGCTGCCTTTGCAGGCTTTGGTGTGATCTCTATCTTTCTTCACACTGATTCTTCTTACACTGCAAATGACCACAAGAGCAGAGTGAAATACAGATCATTTGGTGCCCATTTTCTTTCAAACCAGCATATGAAAGAAAAGTCCTGTGATGTCTTGCCTACATATTATCACAATGCAGACAACTACTGCAGCCTCCTGGCACCTGTGGGCCAAATAAACTGTATTCGAATGCAACTCATAACTAAGGTTACGCACTTGCTAAACAGCAAAGTGTATTTTGTGATTTTATTTACCCACAATTAAGACAGCAAATGCAAATGCACACTTTTGTGATACTAGAAAAAGACAACATAAGAAAATGCTATATGAATTATTTGTTCTGTTTCTGGTAGTTTTATCAGATTGGTTCCATAGAGAAAGTGCGTCCTTACATGCATATGCATAGTATCTGTTTTCCTACAGTCACCTTCTAGGGAAGAGCCAGCTTTGGACTCTGAATCTCTCTGGGAGCAAAGGTAGAAGGCATTTGGACCAGATATCCCTTCTGTGTGGTGCATAATACACCATGTAGATAAAGAAATCCCATTTGTGTAATGAAAATAAAATAGACTAATGACAAGAGAAGTAGAACTACTAGAAAATAAGTCGATTCAAATTTTCCAGTTGTACCACTAACTGGCTAGCAAGGTCTCTCAAACTTGGTAAATCATAGCCTGGAATGTTTATTGGTGGGCAAAGGGTAACTCTACAACTATTCATTAAATTGTAATGCTTTCAGATCTAATAATTCCTCCTAATCTGTTGTCCTCTCTCCTCTGCTTTCTGTAAAGGTCCTGTTACTGTGCCTGTTCTGAAAGAGAAGTCTGTAGATATTAGCATATGAAAGCACACTCTAATTGATACTACCTGTTGCCTGGGAATGAAATTGCTTGATTAAGGAAATTTATGGATTTGGCCAAATTTAGCTGCTTTGCTCTATATATACCTGATACAGAGGTGATCACCCTCATCCTCCCCTTCCTTCCTCTGTTTCAATGCAAGATGGATGGAAATTATATAGAAAAAGATGTGCTAATCCCTCACATGAAAGCAAAAAGATTCCAAGGGACCACAGAAAAATTAAACTTGTACCTACCATGATTCAGCCTGCTCCTTTCTCCTCACAACAGTGCTAGAAGCGATTCAATGAGATTAATTTTTATAATAAGAAACCTTGTCATGCAGTAAACCATAATCAGTTGTGCTCACTAGAATATACAGATATTTTCATACCCTTGATATATATACCCTTAATGTATATACTCTTGGAATGTATGACCTCTGAATCCTCTGATTTTTTGATCTGAACCTTTCTGATGCATATTAAGCAAATATTATTCTAAAGTAATCAGGGGTAGGATTTTTGTCCATTTCTCTTCCGACAATCAAATCTCTGAAAATTGTCTGTATGGAGGAAATTAAATCCCCCTGTTCTCAGACTAAATCTGAACCTGATGTCACCCTCAAATATTCATGCATGTAATTTAATGGGTTCACTCATGATGTACAAGCAGCATTTAGCTCAGCTCTAATATATAAGATACAACAAAAATAGAATCAGGATTATCATAGATATAGTTTTAGAAATAAAGAAACTGAAACAGAGGTGTCATCATCTAACCAGGTGTTAAAAGTACAATTCAGGTTTCCTGAGCAGAGGTAGTTGAATGGTTGGCTGCCCTGAAAGAAAAGTTGATCTTCTAGGAAAAAAAAGCTGTCTTTGTTTTGAAAAAATAGGAAAAAAAGATAGGAATTTCTAAATATAGAGAAATAAAATTCAAAACAAAACTGTAGAAATGTTGCAGTTTGCTTAAACAAAGGAGTGTAGAAATCCAAAGCCTAAGGCCTCTAATTTCAACTAAAACTCCCAGGGCTTTTAATTTCTAAGCTACTCCCCATACCTAATCAAAGGTAAAAGGAACAAAAACGCTGCAACAAGTCTCAAGATGGCAGCTGAGTTTACAAATATTTGAAAATCTTGAGTTACCAGATCCAGAGTGAGACACATCCTAGCTGCCTATTCCAAGATACAGCTCAGATCACAAAGGCAGAAGGCCTGGAAAAACTACATAACCTGAAAAGCCTCACCTCAGGCAGATCTCTGACCACTTCTAGATGCTTTGTCAAGGACCCTGGACCCCTAGCCCATACCTACAGTTTAAGTTTTGCAGATGGACATGTGAGCCACAGGCCACAGAATCCCAGCTGCAGCAGGAACCAGCCACCCTTATAAATATTCAGGAACCAAGCAGGGCTTTCAACTGTCTCTCCAAATTTTTTATGAACAAAAATTTCTAAATAAAATGTATTTGGTGATAAAGGAACCAGCTATATCTGCTCTTGATTCCTAGTTCTTTAGATACTGGATCACCATTTACATGGTCCTGAATGCGAACACTCACAGTGTTTGGTAGTTTTTAAATATAGACTTCATTGAGGAGGGCCTAAATTTAGTCACTTGTACTACATTTAAACTGCCTTGGTGGGAAAATCTTCACTACATATGAAAAAGTCCCTCTCTCTCTCTCCCCTCACCTACCCCATTTCCTTCCTTCATGCAACACTACTTTGGGATCATGGAAACAGTTGGGGGTAGAGGACAACATTGTCAGGGCCTTGCCCATCTTACAGGGTTATACAAGGATATCTGATTTTGCTGAAGGAAAGCTCTATAAAGACAAAGGGATCTACAAAG
Organism: Agelaius phoeniceus; assembly: GCF_051311805.1. NCBI lineage: Eukaryota > Metazoa > Chordata > Aves > Passeriformes > Icteridae > Agelaius > Agelaius phoeniceus. The sequence continues at coordinate 22,498,581 of NC_135270.1, forward strand.
ACACAAAAGACCTCTAGAAGGAGAAACTTTCTTTGTGATAGCTGCTTTAAACAGCATATCCATATCTCATAAAAATGTCATGTTTAGAAATCATGGGATAAGCTTAGAAGTTAGAGCTACAACTTATTTTCATGCCTTGTCTCCTAATTTCAAAGGTAAAAGTCACCTATGACATGCCATCCACCTGTGCCTCTCAAACTAATCTTTAAAATCAAGGGAATGAGTAAGTTCTTTTTGCTTTTAGCAAATATTAAGTTTTCTTTTTAAATGGTTTACTACTCATATATTCAGCTGACTGAACTTTCCAGAGCCAAAACATTAATATCATAATAAACAACAAAGATCATAATAAAATGGCAAGAGTTGAGAGTATAAAAATTATTTTGACTCAGAAGTCTCTGTTCTAAATTGCATGGGAAGATCATGGAATTGGGAAAGAAGTTCTCGATTCTGACTGATTTTTTTCTCATCCCAACTGATAGAAGTCCACTGCAAAAAAACATCCTGTTGCTGGTAGTTCTCCAGAGGATAAATATAACAGTTCATACTCACTTTTCTTTCATAGTATATAGGTATGGTGCCCAAAGTTGATATGCAATAAATGACACATTAGGAAAAATTTTCTTTTCATCTACATCCTTTACAATATTAACAGCAATGTTATTTTTTTGTTGCTTTGTTTGTTTGTGGGAGTTTTTTTCTTTGTTTTTTTTGTTTGTTTAGCTAACCAGAAGGCTTTCTATTTTTATTGCATATATCCAGATTCAAGCTCATTCTGCACTTGGCCCACAGATGTCTTAGGCTAAAATCTTTGTGCCAGCTGTAAAGGAATAGGACCCTTGGCCCCCTAGCTGGATATGCCGATGATCTGGCCAGTAGATAACATAAATATCCACCTATTTTTGACCATATGAAACTGAGAGTTTGGTTTTGAATAGATATGTTTGAAATATCCTGCTTTTTCCAAACATTCTCAAAAGCTTTCTTTTCAGTTCTGCTAGGGAACAAAGAAAGTAAAATTGAAGACATTGTCACAAAATGAAATTGTCAGCTTTGGTTAGCAGATGTATATTTCATTGCCTTATGCCTGTCATTAGTAGCTCTTTGTAGGAGTAGAAAATGAGCCTCTATTCACATGCCACTTTGCAAAGTGTGTAAATGTTATTTTTTATGGGAATAAAAAGTTTCTGAGTCCAGTTTAAAATGAACACACTATTGTTATGAAAAAAGACTTCAGTAGTGGGGACATAACAACTGTAAGTCTGGAACAAATTTATCATTATGAAAAAATGCACCCACTTTTCCCAATCATTCTCATTCATTAAGGCAATCTTTTGCTGCTTTACTTTGTGAATCTACCTAGGTTTCCCACTTTCACAAATCTTTTTCCCCCAAGACAGCTCTGTAATGAAAGTGTTTTTATTATTGCTTTTGTTAATCATGCTTCCTGCATCCTGCAAAGTGCTTCTTACTCTAAACTGTGCCAGAATTATTGGGGAATTAATCAATACTTGTTACCAGTCATGATCACAGCTGTTAATCACAGCTGTAATTACCAATTGATTAATTAGTGCAGCCCTGTTCAAAAGTCAGGAGTCATTAAATTTCCAGTACACATAACTTTAAATTCAGCCCAATACAATACAAAGCTATACAATTACATTTCAACCCACCATAATTTATTTTAAAATGCTTTTTATTAATAACTTCTAATTTTTACAGTGTTTTCCAGTAACACAAACTGAATTCTTAATCTATATATAGTTTCTCACTGCATACCTACTCTAAATACAATAATTCAAAGAAAATCCAACCTGCAAATGTTTAGGGATCTTGCTTTGAATTACCCTTTCATTGTGATAGATGCCTTAGCTAAAGAGCAACATCTGGGTGTATTCCAGAGGCTGATACCCTGAAATTATTTACTTTCTTCTGTGAATGAATGCAATTTATATTAGTAAAACAGCATTCCATTGTATCAACTTAGATACTGGTGGATTTTTACTGGACAGTGCATATCATCTAACTCCTAATTAACTGAGCCTCTTTCTCCATTGTTCCAAGCAGAAGACTCTCAGAATCCATTGCTTGAAGTTTTAACAGAGTATAAGGAGGTAAGTTACCTGTTAAAAGATAAGCACATTTCCTTATGCTTTCTAATTACTTAGAAAATTTATAATAATTTCTGGTAAACTCACCGGTCTGCCTTTGCTTTCTATGCTCCATTAAAATAACTTTGATTAAAATTCAAAGGTCAGTCCTTGATTTAACACACAGTTCTTCATTTGAAAGAGTACAAACCCCAGGCAGCTGTAAGAATACTAAACATACTTCACATGTCTCATAACTTGTATTTGTTTGTGAATTTTGGAATACAATTTTGTTTGGCAGCATGTGCTCACCCGACTGCTTTTCTGCCTGTGACACCTATCTACTCCCTGGTCAGCTTTTCTTTCTCCTATTTCCTCTTCCTGTCCTCCTCTTTCCTTTGTAATCAGCACCTCTTTTCTGTCATCAGATACAATTAGTGATCTCTTACCTCATTGCCTTATTCTGATAAGGTTTAGACTTGAGAAACTGATAAACCATTGCTCATAATCATCTTTTTCTGAAAGAATGTAGTATTTGAATGCACCACCACCTGTTGCACATCTCATATTTTTTTATTCTCAAGCAAAGCACAAGGATTTTTCCTATCATCTCCTATGACTTTTCAGTGACAGACAAGAATATTGGGGAAAATTAGTCCCCAATAAATTAGTGTCACCAATCCTGACCAGTGATCAAGTGAAAATAATACCCTGCTCATAGACATATCTGCCTGCCTTAATCACCCCAAGAAATCAAAAAGCATTCAGCTCATAAGTAAATACAAAATGTTTTCATGTAATATATTGCTGTAACAAATCTAAAAATCTTTTAAATGGAGCCAGAAAAAAATATTATTTAACTTTTATTTCATATGCACTATATTTCCAATAGGTTAAATACTATTTCACCATCTAATGGACACCAATATGAAATAAATTTGCTTTAAGAATATTAGGAATACCTAACTATTCTAGCTAGAACAAAAACACTTAGATATTTTAGCCTGATTTAAAGATATTTAATGGTAGCTTAACTTTATCTTTCTATATTCATCTGCTCATACAAAAATATATCTACTGATTGACATGCTGTTCCACTGGGCCATAGGTAGTGGGTTTTTTGTTCCAGACATAGTTGCATTATCACACAGCATGGTTTTCTCTTACCTCTTGACTAGATAAAGCATAGTAGGGAAAATAGAAAATACTGAAAACATAATGGCCGGATCCCTCCGATTTCTGGATAGTGTTACACATTATAACCATATTAAAAGCAAATAGCTTTAGCAAGGATAATGGTGTCTTACAGAGAATATCCAAGGAATTAGGGGCTATTACCCAGTGGCTGAACAGCTCTGTAATATCTCTGCAAGTTCTGAAGCTGGGCTATGTCTACTCTTCTCACTGGATCTCTATTGCTGCTACTGATGTCTGTCCTAAGTGCTGTCATTACAGCTTGCAAATTGCTAAGCCATGCAAATTCAATGCTCCTGGGAGCAGAATAATAAAGGTTATGCATTGTTAAATGCATCAATGATTCAACTCCCATTTCCCTCAGCACAATTTTATAGTGGATGCCCATTCAGCCTCACAGGGACAAATAAAAAAGGGTGTTTTCATGCAATATCCATCTAAAGGATGAGGTGTCATGGTCTCTTGGTAAGTGACTGCTTGGATGGCAGAGCACTTTGATTTGCAACAGTTATAAACCAGCTATTTCTGACCCTAGAGCGTAGCAGAGTTAATTACGGTAGTAAGCTGTTTGGAGCAACTAATTTATATTGTGATGCCTTAGTTGGCACAAGAAAGAAGAGATTTGTCAAAATATACTAAGACAGCTCCCCCAAACCTTACTTTGTTTTGTAACTCAACAGTAAAAATCTTGTTTTGTTATGACAGAGACAGAATATAATCAAGGGAAGGTGTGTCTTCCTTGTCCTTAAGGCCATATTTTCAGTTCCAAAGAGTCTTAGCTGACAGGCCAAACATGTTGTGCAGAGTCTTTCAAAATAAGAAAAATGTTGGGAGTTTTGGTTTTTCTTGCTTTCACAAGAACTACAAGTTACAGAATGACAGCCTTTTGGCTAGGCTAGAGAAAACTTTCAAAGCTAACTGTGTAACAAATGAACCACCCAGTCCTAGCTGCTGCTTACTTTGTCTCTTGCCATCAGACTGTAGAGGTACTAGTGACTTAAGACATCTTTTGCCATCATTCCCTGGCTGGTAACCCTGTTGAATAAATAAAAAGGAAATGTCATTGACAAGAATGCACAATTTGTGTGTTTATGCTTTAAAATGATTAGAGAAAATTGAATCTTGAAAGGCAGAGAACTAGATATATTTTGAGTTCTAGCAAAATTTTCAGCAACTCACTTTTTTAATCCCTGCTTCCACTTCATAGTTCCCACAGGAGCTGTTATCCACTAGTTGAGAAAAGCTCTTTCAAGCTTGGATGGATCATTATCTATTGTCTGTGTCTTCATTTGGTACCCATCTGACAGATAAGCAAAGAAAAAGAGTATTCAGGACAGTAAACTAAACATTTGTTTCTATCAGGTCACACACGTAAGACGGCAAAACTGAAAATGGAAGAAGGGAAACTAATATTCTTTTTGTTCTCTATATGCCAACTCTCCCTCTTCCCTCTCTTCTGTACCACAAGCCTAGAGGCATTATTCTGCTGGACCTCACCTACTCCTCACAGTACCATGTTGTGCATGATCTTCATTCTAAGAGGCAGAGATTTCTGCATATACATCAACAAGAGGTCTCAAGGCACCATGCAATTTTTCACGGTGAATAAAGCATCATATACTTCAGTTTATGAACCAAGCTTCCCTGTTGGTCTTGTTTGATGTCTGCCTAGTAGAGTAAGTTATGGGAGAGAAAAACAACCTTTCTCATTTTCCTGTTTAATAGCTTTTGTTTTTCCAGAACAGTGGAATATCAATAAAAAGTGAAGTTATTTTATCACTGTTATTTACCAGAGCATGGCAGTTTATGATTTGCTAATCTGTAAGACTCAGTTTCGACACAGCCCGTCTGCTCTTATTTTATAAACAAGATGGGCAATCTCACATATTTCACTAAAGAGAATTAAGGATCCAGATGCCAAATTCTTAAACCCCAGTTAGCGGAAAAAATGTCATTATTAATAGACAAAAATTAGGGTACAGTCTTTGTCTCCATTTGAGAACTCACAGTCTGAGCAATGTATGTACAGATTTAACATTACTCTGATCATCTTCTTTTCACATAGATTCCAAATGATTAATTGGATCTGTGAAAATGAGGCAAAAGGTCACCCCTCTGGCAGCTAGGCTGTCAAAGTCACTAACTACTTTGATAAATACAGGCTCTGATGACTTCCTAAGGCTGTCTTCAGCCCATCAGATATTCTTGTGCATATTTTAAAAAATAATTTAACTTCTCATATACATTATTTTTAGTCTTGTCTGCTCCTACAAACAGGAGGATGTAAACAGAGTGCGAAAGGAGTATTTTAGAACTAAATTCTCATAAGCTTATATCAGAGAAGATTTGTCATGCCATGTTGTTAGATCAGAGAGGTTGATAAGGATTTGAATGCCAGAATGTGCAATTTTAGAATGCGTGGTTTGATCGCCTGTCCTGGTTTTGGCTGGGAGAGGGTTCATTTTCTTTTTAGTAACTGGTATGTGTTGTGTTTTGGATTTAGTATGACAATAATATTGACAACACATTGAGATTTTGGTTGTAAGTAGCACTTCTTCTAAGTCAAGAATTTTCTGTTTCCCAGCCTCTGACAAGAAGCAGGTGCACAAGAAGCTGGGAGGGAGCATAGCCAAGACAGCTGACTTGAACTGGCCAAAAGGATTTTCCACCCCATAGGATGCCACACCCAGCATGCAAACTGGGGGAGCTGTCTGGAAGGTGCTCAGGGACACTCAGCTGGTGATGAGAAACTGAAATGTGCACCACTTTTTTCTCTCAAGTGTTATTTCTTGTATTTCTCTCATTTCCATTAAAATTATTACTATTATTGTAATGGTAATATTTTCTTTTGTTTCAATTATTAAATTATTCTTATCTCAATGCACAAGACTTCCATTCTTACATTTCTTCTTGTCACAGGAGAGTGGGGAGCAGACTGAGCTAGTGCCTGTGTTGCCCTTAGTTGCTGTCTGAGACAATGACACTGTATTAGGGTGAGAAGAGGAATTTTTGTTAAATCAGTTGCAGTTTCGCAGATCTACAAAAGTAAAAGACATATAGTGGTTAGATTTGGAATAAATGACGGAACACATCATTAATATAATTTTGCTCTGACAGATGTTGCAATATCTGTACTGTCAGAGCTCTGACATCTATAAGGATGTGCTCACACTATTGTGATTTATCTCACAGGAATAAAAATTGTACTGCTAGATTCCTGGAAAATTATTTCCAGTAAACCAGTGATCTTTAGGAGCAAAATAATCAGACATATGCAGCTAGTGCACTGTAAGCATAACTTAGAGACTGACTAAAGAAATAAACAGAATCACTCCCATAAAACCTTCACAAGGATTTAATCACAACCAGGTAAGCAAACCAGGTCATAATTATGTAATTGTTTTCCATTTTTGGGGTTTCTAAGATACTCTAAGGCATGAAAGGGCTCAGTAGATGTTCTTTTTCTCAATCTAATGGTAAAAAACTGTTTCCAAGCCACAGGCATGGAAAACTGAGCATTGTGTGTGCCTTGGTATGCTATCATACTATCCTCCAGAATGATCCCCCATAACATGGCTCTTTTCAACTGTTTTCTGGCACAAGACACTTGAGCAGAGAGGAAAAATAGTCTGTATGGATTTTAACTTACAGAAGGCAAAAAAATATTATGGTGGAATGACTATAATTGTCTTAATAAATTACTCCAAAGCTGTATAATCTGTGTGTACAAAACACAACTTTTTAATTTCCTGTGAAGAACTAAGGTTGGAATTATTTGTATAAGGTGTGCTTGCTTCTCAGCAGCTTCTGCTCTCTTCTCCATGGACATGCTGTCCTGCCAAAACATGGCAAATTAATAATGTCTCTGGGAGAGGGAGAGTGGTCCTTTCCAACTTAATGAAGTGTGGAGTCTTTTTTGTAAAGTATTGGAAAGTACATCCCTCCTAAGAGAGACCCATCTGGCACCTAAAGGCTTGTAGCAATTATCAAAGCAGGCTGTTGCAAATTTCTAAGGGATATAACGTTATTAAATGAGACTGAAGGAGCCAATGACCTGTGTGCTTCTATGCATGGCATGGTTGTCAAGATCTTTCTTAGAAATACTCCTATATATTCTGTGAAGCTCTTCATGGAAGAACTGAGCAGTGTGTCTGCAACAAAGATTCTACTTGTGAAAAAAAAAAAAAGGCAATATAGAATTTGGGAAGTACTTTTATGCCTAAAAAGTTTTCCCTTGAAGTCAAAAGCACCAGAAAGATAGTTTCTGTAATAAATGCAATCAGAACTTATAATACTGAAGTAAAATCTGAACTCTATCAAACACCAACTCCTATGGGGAATCAATACCTCCCAGTGAAAACAAAGAATTGACAATATATCACTGTATCAGTGCAGAAAATGGGTTATTGTCCCAATATTTAATACCCGCTAGCTGAGACAAGAGTTTCCCACGTCTCTGTACAGCTGTACCAACAAGAGGAATATGATCTCATTCTATTCATTTATACAGTTTTGGTCCAGGTAGCAACTTCCATTTCCTGTTGCCTTGATTGTGTCTTCTTAGGTGCTGGCCACTGGAAATGAGGAGGCCTGAACTGGTGAATATGTTATACCTGATAAAATAAACTGGAACAAGGGAAGGAATGGAAGTCTCTCATCCTTCATTATCTTTTTTAAAAACAATTGACTTGCAGACAGTGGAGGGAACTAAGGAACTTCAACCTCCCTCACCTGTATTTTCCAAGATAAGCTGATGTTGCAAAGTAATTTGTGACCTTTGTGGTTCATAGTCTGTCTTGAGACAAGTCCATGAAATTTCCTGGGTAATGCTGAGCAATGCTGTCTCTACCATAGAGTTCTTAGAACAGCTTATGCTATCCAGTTCAGCTGCATTTTGCAGTTCTTTGGCTACTCTAGGGAAATTTATTAGGATGACAGTCTCCTAACATTCCATTGAACAAGGACACTTGGAAGAGAGGAGTAACTTGATTTCAGTCATGGAACTTGAAAAAATCCCTTTCTCGTGCAAAATGAAAATAAAGACTGTAACAGAAGAAAAAGTATAGACAGTATATTACAATATTTTATCAGGATATGGACAGCAGAAAAGTGTGAAAAGACATTTTTAACCTTCTTCAAAGTTGAAGTATACAGTGTGTCTTCCTCTTTTTCTGTATGCAGTTGGCAGGCTGAAATGTCTTGCAGAGCCTGTCCTCAGGAAATAAGAGTTAGCAGTAGAGGCATGGAAGCTCATGAGCATCCACTCTTGTCTGATATCTGCTGGTTCAGTCTTTCAAGAATCAGAAGTGATGATGAATATGGTGTGACTGACTTACCATCTGCTTTTGATGCAACATATGACATATCACTTCATCAGAGACTCGTGAGAAACCTTATTCCTCTGCATGCTTCCCAGCAAGTGCTATAATGATCTCCTAGAAAAGCCCATCATACCTGCAACTTACTTATCATATGAACACATTTTCTGAAGTTCCACTATTAAGTGCTGACAAATGGCCATTCTGTACAAAGAAAGCAGCAATATCTGATAATAAGAGGCAAACTAATAGTGCTTCTTTTGTTATTCACTATCACATCATAGATCACAATGAAAATTCCTTAGACATCATTCATGTTCAGTAATTAATATCTATCCCTATGGAGAAAGCTTGTTGACACAGTATATGTGTATTTTTTAAGGTCCCCCCAAAAATACATCTCAAACATGGTCTTCCTAGTTAAAGAAAGGGGAAGAGACAATAGTACAGAAAATTCTAGGGCAAGTGCTAATCCAATATTCAACAGTAACCTCTCATTCTTGCTTGTCCATCATAAAAACCCTCGAGTCAAATGAACTGTTCAACATGCAGAGATGCTAAAAGATTTTTCTCTAGTAATGTCACCCTCATATCTCAGTTTGCTCACCTGTAGAACTGACACAATAACTTGCCAGGAGTACTGCAGTCAGTGGGATTGGTGAGCTCTCTATCTGAATGATAGTGTGTTTGTTTTCCCATCACACTCTTTCATCCTCTTAGAAAGAAATGACAAGTCCTTAAGGCTAAACAAGTCACCTAGGGCATATTCTACATCTTTACATAATTCTTTGTGTTTGAATGCACATATATTTAGCAGTTAGGTGCTCTGCTGCTTAAAGAGATGAAAGTACATAGCTCTTTTTATATACAGGGCTCCCTGCAATTCCACATTAGTCAATGAAAAGGATATAACTGAATGATAAAGGAGCAGCAGTCACTGCTCAAATTATTTATAAGTCATTCATTCATCTTTATGTATAGGGCTGTCAGGCTTTTCCACTCACATAGAAGGAAAGAAAACCCAAGACTTGGTGCTTGCTCTTCAAAGAACTGTTCAAACATTAACTAAAACCAGGTGAAAAATAATGATAGAAGGAAAATGCCACACAAAAATTAAGTTTTAATGCAGCTTTAAATATAGCTTGTTAAAAATAAAGTATAAGAAGATTAGAAAGAAATTTGAACCAAGACCCTCAATATGTTATCATTTACTCTACAAAGAGAGTGTAAATGTATATGGGAAACATGCTTTTGATGTGGTGGCATTATGCTCACCCTTTCTGTTAATGTAAAGTAGCAAAGTATTAGACAACATTCAGTCCAGGTTATTAAAGACAACATTCTGAGAGATATGGTGAGTAGAAACACCAGTTTTAAGAGAGGTAAAATTGAACTGGATATCCTTCTAGTGCCTAACACCAAGAAAACCAGATGAATCCATAACAGGAAAGGTATTTCTTACCTTGTTTCTCTGTTGTTTTCAAACTCAAGCTGTAGCAGAACAGCTTGTAGGCAACTTTTTTTTAATAAAAAGTCCAGGATTCATAAAATAACCATTGACAATTAAGCAACACAACTGAAGTCTCCCTCTTCAAAGGCAGGTCAGAGAAGCAGAGAAATATACAGGTTGCCACAGCTTGCAGAGAACCCTCTGTCATGTTTGTCTTCTTTTGTCTACTTTTTTTTTGGTGAAAGCACTTCTGGCACCCCTCTAGTCCTGATGGAATCATTGCCATAATTCTGTGTGTTCCAATTTTCTATGATTTTTTTTCTTTGGACAAAAGACAAGGTGGAAGCAACTTCTGAAGTATGTGGAGCATCATCTCATCAATAAAACTATTTTGATAACATGCCATAACTATTTTCAGATTCTTGAATTTTGAAAATCTGATTCTAGCTTTAAGTCCAGCTGGCTGCTCAGGCCATCATTTGTTAAAAAAAATATCTGGAGACAGTACCTTGGCTGCGAGAACAACTTTCTCTGTTGTGTGCTTAATAGTACTGTGAAAAATTTGAAGTTTTGCACAACATCTCAGTACCAAATAGAGTCTCAAGGTACCCCAGGGAAGCTGTTGAGTTTGTTAATCTTGCATCATTGACAAGGACAGATAAACCTCTTTCATTCTTTTCTATTTTTGGCAACTAATTTAGAACACTATCTTCCAACTCTATGAATCATGCCTTCAAATATATTTCAAATATACATCCACCTGTCTAGAAGAGGAAAGGGAATATCTGGCAGTAGGCTGGCCATCTTGGTGAAGCAGTCTTTAAGCTGAAGGACTCGGGGCAGGGCATCCAAAGAGACAGTGTTCACATCCAGCTGGGAATAAGCCAGGCCCACCAGAGCAGTGACAAATGTTCCTTATCTGCCCCCCAAAACAAGATCCAGAAGCCAAACCACCTTGAGGGTGTGTATGGCTGTGGTGGAGCCTCTTGCACCCTTGGTGGGAAATCTGCACACTTGATTACCTCTCTGAAATGCTTGTACACCAATGCGCACAGCATGGGGAAAGAACAGGAAAAATTAGAGATCTGTGTGAGGTTGCAGGGCCAGGATCTCATTGCAGTTACAGAGACATGGTGGGATAGCTCACATGACTGGAATGCTATCATGGATGGCTACGTACTTTTTAGAAAAGACAGGCCAGCAATGTGAGGTGGTGAAACTGCTCTTTATGTGAGAGAGCAGCTGGGTTATATCGAGGTCTGCCTAGGGCTGCATGAAAAACAAGAAAAGAGATGATGGGTAAGAATTAAGGAGCAGGCAACATGGGTGACACTGCTGTGGGTGGGTGTTTGCTACAAGCCACCCCATCAGGAAGAGAAAGTCAGATTTCTACAGTCAGCTAGATGGAGCCTCTCTCACAGGCCCTGGTGTTCATGGGGAGCTTCAGCCACCCTGCTTTCTGCTGGAAAGACAGCCAGGCACACACTGCCCAGGAGATTCCTGTAGAGCATGGATGATAAATGACTTGGATGGAGGACTTGAAGGTACACTAAGTAAACGTGCCAACAAAAATAAATTGGGATGAGATGTTGACTCCTTCAAAGGCAGAGAGACCCTGACAAATTAGAGAGCTGGGCAATCAAGAATCATAGAAGTTTAAGGGCAAGTGCCAGATTCTGCATCTGGAACAGGGCAACCCTGGAAGTATAGACAAACTGGGGAACTAGAGGCTGGAGAATCCTCCCCTGTAGAAAGGAACCTGAGGTTCCTGGTCAATGGCAAATTAAGTATAAGTCAACAGGGCCCTTGGCAGCCAGGAGGGCCAACCCTGTCCTGGGGGACATCAGGCACAACATCACCAGCTGGGCAAGGTAAGGGATTGTCCCACTCTGCTCTGCGCTGGGGCAGCCTCATATCGAGTGCTGAGGGCAGGTGTGGGTGCCACAATATAAAAATGATGTAAAGCTATTAGAGAGTGACCAAAGGAGAGCAATGAAGATGGTGAAGGGCCTTAAGAGCAGTTGAGGTCACTGTTCAGGCTGGAGAAGAGGAGACTGAGGGGAGACCTCATCACAGCTTCCTCACAGAGGGGAAGCAGAGGGATAGGCACTGATGTCTTTTCTCTGGTCACTGGTGACAGGGCCTGAGGGAATGGCATGAGGCTGTGTCAGGGGAGGCTTAGGCTGTATATCAGAAAAAGATTTTTCACACAGAGGGTGTTTGGGCACTGGAACAGCCTCCCCAGGGCCAGGAGTTGGACTTCAATGATTCCTTGTGGGTCCCTTCCAACTCAGGATATTATATGATTCTTTGATTCTGTGGTGAGGTTTTTTAAAAGTTAAAGATTTCAAATAATTTTATTTTGGAAAGTCAAATAAAATAGTGCAGAGGATGCCACAAAATTGAGAGGCTAGAACTGCTATTTTCAGAAATTTGGCTACAGGGGCATGTTCTCTGTTCAAAATAAAACCATTCTGTTAGTGTAACTGTTTAAATAGCCAGTCCTAAATAGAGCAGAAGAGTCAGCAAACTTATGGTTGCACAAGGTTCAGTCAGGCAAATGTCTGGAGCACATCTTTTATTTAGCAAGGAAAGGTAGAACCATTCTACCATGTTCTGACTTTTCGGATACATGCTACAAGTGTTACAAGGCCCATTGGAAATTGCTATTTCCACATTCATATAATCTTCTATTATCTCTGCTCAGTCACTGTGAGGTAGCCTAATCTATTCCTCACCGTACAGACAATTTTTTTCTAACCACTAAATAGCATTTCCCATTTGGATTCTGATACCCAGCAATGGGCTCATTTGTTTAAAGACAGTTTCTACATACCCTACTAAAGAATTTCATTTTGCAGCCAGGAAGTTTAAATGCTTTCCCAGCCTCTAAGTTTAACCCATTGGTTATGTCTGTATGGGCTTATGTATACGTATAATTGCTATTTAAGTCAATGGCATAAATGACAATTACAAATTATTGCAGACACTGCATGATGAAATGTCATAATAATGATATCAAGATTATTTTTACTGTTGAATTACTACTATAAATCCATTTATGAGCCCTAAGTTGGAAAACACGTACATAGCTGCTTAAGTACGTATTCAGTGGGAATGATCTAGAACTAACCTAGTTTTATATTGCTGTTAGATCGTGGTGAGGTAGAGATGGCTCCCATGGTTTCCCCTCATATGAGGCCATAAGGATAATGTGAGAACACCTGGAAAATTGTCTATAAAAAAAAAAATCCAACTATCACTTGCAGTAGTGAGGTGAATGAATAAAGGGACTGTCTTATTTCTTATCACCATACTTACACACTGGGATTTTTGAGGAGTTGTACTTGCAGGTGTTAGTTAATTTGTCTTATGCATCATCTCTCATTGACATCTGATTTTGCACGTCATTTTCAAAAATGTCTGGAGCCTCTTTGGAGCTTCCTAAATCAACATGTAGTACCTTGTATGGATATACAAATGTAAACATAGAAACAAGTCTGTAAGAAGATCATATACAATGATGACTTGCTAGGATCAGAACAGATATTCATTATAAATATAAGGAATGACCAGTTTTTCATAATAACAATGATTTAATGCAAAATGTAGGCCTCCATAATGTTTGTTTTGGAGATGGTCTACCTTCAGTCTGTTTATTGATCTAAGTAGTCACACTGCCCCTTGGAAATCTCTCTATTTCCGACCCCATTTATTTCCATATGCCCCTGAAGAAGGACTTCCAGATAGACTAACATGGCAACTCAGTTTAATGTAATGGGAAAAGGGATATATTAATATTATCAATTAAAATATAAACATAATTATATGTTTCACAAGAAATTCTGGCATTTCAGCTTGATTTTTTTTTTGATGAAAACAAATCTGGAAAATCAAAATTTCCCATGCAAGAGAGAGAGATGATTTTACATTTTGTTTCTTAGCTGTCCTTAGCCAACTTAAACATGAAGGGAACACTTGGAAGTTAGATTTAGCATTAAGTTTAGTGCTGGCTACAAAATGAGCACCTACTCTAACACTACAAATCATAGATTATATGAGTTATATGATGTTACAGGAGGTCAACTAGGTCTACTTACCTGGCCCTCTACCTGCTCTTGAATGCCATTTTTCTTGAGATGGTCTTCTGGCAAAAGACTTTGGGCTAGATAAATTATTCTGATGGTGACAGGCTACTGCTGGCTGCCTTTTTCATCATTCTGAGATGCATTGCTCACATACTACAATTTCAAGTGCTCTGATAAGTCTCGGGGAAAAATGGTGGTGAAGAACAGGCTGGTTATCACTCTCAGAACCATGAATCCATGAATCCTTCTGCCTGACTTTCAAATGGCCTTTGGGCCAGAGAATAGCTGGAAGTGCAAACCATCCCTGTTGGAGGAAGACACCAGTTATCATTTTTCCTAGGACAGATATATGACTATTTGTGTTCCAGCATTTAGGTATAGGAGGTTCTCAAACCTCATCTGAAAGGAGGTTGTAACAGGGTGAAGATTTGTCTCTTCTCCCAGGTAACAAGGAAGCGGCCTCAAGTTGTAACAGGGATGTTTAAATTAGACATTAGGAAAAAGTTTTTCTTTAAAAGGGAAGTTAGGCACTGGAATAAGCTGCCCAGGGCAGTGGTTGAGGGACCATCTCTGGAGGTGTTCAAAAAACATGTAGATGTGGCACTTAAGGACATAGTTTAGTGGAGGATTTGATTTACCTCAAAAAATTTACTGCACATATTGCATGATGAGACTTTTGCAGCTAAAACAAGTAGTAGAGCATTGGAATGTTATGGCTTCTTCAATGGAGCTATACAGTATTTTTCAACAAATAAATCAATTTACATGTAACCAAAGCCTAAAAGAAAGTTATTTATGAGTTTCCAATCTATTTCAATCTTCAATTTGTTTTCCAGCTTTACATGATACTGTGTTAATATCTCTCACTGTTAAAATACTCCCCCTAAAAGGACTTTTTTTTATGATATTTTATGCCTCATTTGTTAAATCAAGCACAAAAGAGAAGTAGAGTTGATAAAATAATCAAAATAAACAATGAAAACACTCAAAAGGACACCTACGGAACATCAGAGTTACCAGTTCTAGGAGATGAAAGGAGCAAGCACATGTCACTGCACAGGTCAGACTGAGACAATTTAGGCAGAGTCAGCTGTGCTTTCTGAGGCTTTAGCACGCCACCCAGAGGTACACTGGCCTTAGCCTTTATTAACAAACGACAGGAAACACAGTCTGCTAAAACATGGCTTGGAATTATACAAAAAAATTGTAAGTTACTGTTTCAAAAACAGGGAAAGGGAAGCCTGATGGGAAACAGATGAAGTTGTGCATCAGTTTCGGGGTGAACGGCTGAATTATGTGAAGGGAAAAGAAGACCTGTCTTCCCTCTTCACGGAATTGTCTCTCTCTAGGAAAGATGGAATTATTTTTGAAAGCCTCAAAAGTTGATAGCCCCTCTTTGGAGTGCTGTGGTGATAAGCTCATTGGAACACATGTTCTTGTGAGCGTTGGGCAGGGACAGAGCTAATTTGTTTTTTTCAGAGCAGTGCAAAGTCAAAAAGTGCTAATGCAGCATTGCAGTAGGCATCTCATTTTAATATGGCATTCTCTATAATGTGAATCACAGTATTCATATTGGATTCCTCAAAGTAGAACATGAGAGTTTCCAGCACTGATTCATGCTCTCACCTGAAAGCATTACAATGACCATTACATGTCAGGTTTAGTCCCAAGAGGGCTGGAGGTTCAGCAAAAGTATGGAAGACCCAGTCTAAAGGCTGCAAAAAGAAATAGCAAAGAAATACCAAACAGTTGGAAAAAGGCAAGCAGCACTTCTGCCTTAAAAGGGCTTAAAAAGATAGAGTCAAGGACTTTTATGTTTTTCAAAATAACTCTTTCATTTGAGTGACAAGAATCCAAGCAGCCATAGGAAAAGTTAGCAGTGTAAAAATCACTCCGTTACATGTTTTTTAAAAAATAACCTGTTGCATTTCCTTTGGTAAGTGCTACGTTCAGAAATAGTTAGAAACAGCTGGAACAAGTGGAAATGAATAATTCTGCCTAGGCCACTGTAAATGTTTGTTGCATGCATACATAAAGAAAAGCTTAGGGACAAATTTTATAATGTAGCAAAACAACTT
This sequence comes from Agelaius phoeniceus, assembly GCF_051311805.1. Lineage (NCBI taxonomy): Eukaryota > Metazoa > Chordata > Aves > Passeriformes > Icteridae > Agelaius > Agelaius phoeniceus. Next base: position 22,514,799 of record NC_135270.1, read on the forward strand.
ATCTGCCTCATAGACTCATGACTATTTGAATTGAACATTTGTGACTGAGGAGGCTGTCTGTAATCCTGATCTCCTGTTATTTCTTTCATTAACTGTTGAGTTTTGATGCCTACTTCCACAAGGAACTAAATCTGTTAAGAATTTTTTTCTTATATGAAAAATAGATACATTTAATGAGCAAAAGACGAAGCCGAGTTTGGATTCTGGCCTGAGGCAGAACTGTGAGACAAGATCTACAAATGGCAATTGCTCTTGTATCAGAAGCGCCATTGGGTTTCTCTTACATGCTATGAATATATAAGCTGCTTACCTGTTGCTATAATGCAAAACCAGCACACATAAAAAAAGTGAAAGGAAGAGAGACAGAAAGAGAGAAGCAGAGGAAAGGCAGGCAGGAAGGCACCTGACCCTATATACACTAATGGCATTGGAAACTGATCCAACATGTGGGGTGCTTACTTGAATGAACTGTGAGTGTTCTGAATTAAACAGATCATTAAATTTCTTGACGAATTGAGAGTTGTAGTCTTTGACACAATGATTTATAATATATTCAGGCAAAAAAAATTAATTCTATCACATGTACAATGGAACCTATTAAGTTTTATATACAGCTGCAAAAATATAGTGTAGATGGGGGCTTTTTTCTCAATAGAGAAAAATAGGTGGTAGAGAAACCTGATTTTGAGTTAGAAGTTAATTTGAGGTTAAGTAAGGTGCTGGGCTTGTATTTTCTTAAATGAAAATGAGAAGAGGTGAACTACAGAAATAGGTAAACAAATGACATTATAGAGTCCATTTTTCCTAGAACAGCTATTTAGAAAATGTAAAAGGAAGTAAGACTAGTCTGATGTTTTCTGTTATCACTGAACTTATGAGAACTAAATTATTCCTTTAGCTGGAAATAAGATTCTTCAGCATTTTAACCTCATCCTCTTACCTTTAATCTACATTTTTCAAAGTTTTAACGTGGAGGTAATTGCTTGCCACTACTGAGTAAAGTAAAATACAGAAAGAAAAAATAGCTTCCCCTTTTGGCCAGAAGGTAACAGTAATTGGGACTGGAAAATTTAACAATTATATTATCGGCTTAGACGTTAACACCCTGCTGAAGCATTTATATTTCTCTGGGTACTTGCACAGAAAGACATTGTTGCATCAAGTTACAACTGGCTTACAAAACAAAGTGGATTTTTTCCAGTCAGCGGCCTTGAGATTTCATTGTAATCAAACAACCAAAAGCAACTCTGAATACTCAGTTCTGCACCACAAGACAGCCTGCAAGATCAACCAGCTCCCCAGACTGTCTTTCACCCACCTATTTCATGAACACGGATTAAAAAAAAACAAACATGAAAAAAAAAGGAAGGTGCTTTGATTTTTCAAACATTGTAAAATCTGAACTGCATACCATAGAAGGCTTCAGCAAAACCTTTGAAAATGTTGGAAACTTCTGTGCAGGGGGATTATCTAGACCTTCATTTATTCATGGCATCATGTTAATTAATAATGGCTTGAGCAGGACAAATCTATGCCACACAGGAACAGGGCTGCAGAAATCTTTGACTGCAGAAGTGCCCATATTTCTCCTATTTCAAGTGGTAATTTTCTTACCACATTCTACAGAAGGCAAAGTCATGAACAGTTGTGCTTGAAAAATCATGAATGTGGTTCTTCTGGAGTGTAATTAAAAAGTGCTAATACCATTGAGGAAACTCTCAGATGTTTAGAAGGCCATTTTTTCTTTATATTCATATATATAATGTATAAATTTATATATCATAATAAAGGATTCAAAGAAACAGATGAGTTTCTATTTATTTTTCTTTTTTTAACTTACATATTTTAAAATTATGCTAAAATATAGCAAGAATCAAGAAGGTGAAAATAATCTCTTTCTATACAGAAAAACAGTGATTTGGGGTTCTAAGCATTCAATTGAAAGCATCTGTTTTCTTGGTTTTCATTATGATTTATTTTGGAATGGATATTTTCATAGACGATTGAGCAATGTGTTAAATGGAAGATTTGTTTGATCTCCAAACAGAATTTTCAGGTGAGTTATCCCAGATGTGTTAATTTCAAATTGGGGTTTGGACATCTATATTTGAAAGTAATTTTTGCCATCTTCTTCCTCCTACCTCATTTGGATGCATTTGGAACACACTTGAAATGTCAAACTGCAAAGATTATAATTTTAATATTTGTGTTCATCACTGAAGTTTTTAGGGAAATGCTCAATATATTCCTTTTCAAGGAACTAAAATTTGGTATGGCAGAGTTAAATGCACTTTACCACAGAAACCCTCATTAAATCCTGACTGAACACTAATCCAACACTGTCTGAGTGGGTTGACAGTAGTTACCTATGTCTCACTCCTTTCAGCAGTAGAGCAGATTCTTCTGGGGATGGATTAGAAGTGGGAAGGGACCAATCTATCCTAAGCAGACCCCTTCCATTCTAGAGTGTATTCAGCCATTTAAAGACAGTCAGTCCTCCCTATCCTCTCTATCAGGTTTCTTTCCCATGTTTTTTCCATTTTTATGTTTATGGGTTTTTAAGAACCCAATTAGCCAAGGAAAGGCAGTAACTTCCTCTTAGTGGTAAGGGAACCAGCGCTATCTCACAACAGGCCTATCTGCACAGGCCCTCTATGACAGATCTCTGTCAGCCTCTTTTATGTCTCTTTCAAAGCAAAATCTTCTAAAAAATCATATTAGTAGGTGACACCAATGATGAAGCAATGCATAAAAATTGTCAAAGAAAAATATAGATTTGTTGTTTAATGGGAATTTAATAATATTAAGTGATTAGTAGAGCAGATTCATACTGGACACGATTAAATTTGAATAGCATAAGTAAGCCTTACTTTACTTGCACTGACAGCAGTTAGGTTTTGTTAATAAAGACTACTTGTTTTCTCCCAATTTGAAATAAAACTTTTAGAAAGCTCCAAATAGTGAGGGTATTTATTAGAAACTAGCAGCTTCTTAAGAGAGATGGTCAGTCTTCCTCTATTTGTACATTCCATTTACATCCATGCTGGCATGTTTTAACACTACAGAGAGAAAAAAAAATCAGCATTTTGTTTTAAAGCACAGCTACAAGAGGAAATCATTGTCCATTATTTTACCTATAATATTTCTAGCTGTCTGTGATTTTTTCTTTTCTTTTCTTTTTTAATGAGAAAAATAAACAAAATATATTGCCACATATTTCAAACTGGAAGATTTTAAAAAACATCATTATCTGTTTTATCTCTCCAGTTACAGGAGTAGAACAGCCCACAGGTGCTGTGTAGGGTACTTTGTAGCCTCATTTATTTAGAAATTAATCTCACCTGGCAAAGTAAAAACTATTTGCTATTCCCAGAAGTGATGACCTAAAAAGTCAGCATTAAACAGTATTTGTTAGACATTTTATAATGTAATCAGGTCTCTTTATTGATGCTTACTGCTGAGAAGGGCATAAAGGCTCTCCCAGAGAGAGTAGTGGAAACTCAATTTCAGCAAATCACTTAAGCAGGTGCTTATTTAAATATGTGTTTCAATTTAAGCAGGTGCTTATATTCCATCAAAGTAAACTAGTCTCAAAAATGTACTTCAGTGCTCTGCTAAAGCTGGGCTAGCACCTCGATTAAAGCCTAAATTTGCAAACACTTACATTTCTGACTTTTCTCTAAAGCTCTCTGAGAATTTCAGAGCCCCAGCTTAGGTGTTATGCATCTGCAATGAACAAGAACTTTTCCTTCCTCTATATGAAATCTCACTGGCTGATGAAGAAAATACAGTTTAACATTAAAAAAGATAAATCAGAAGTGAAGTTTTATCTCTTCTGTATTAAAAAATGCTAAGCCAAAATGAGCTTTCATTCCTCTAACAAGGTGAATAACCATGCTCGTGAGGAAGATCAGTTGAGGTGCTCTTACCACTGAGTCACAGGTGAGCCAGAAAACAGATTCCTCACTTCTGGGGTCTGCAAAGGCCCCTCAATCTTTTCATAAGTGCCTGTGTCTCAGTGACATACCCAGCCCAGATGTCACTGTCAGTAGCCACATTTGCCTTGATAAAATAGCCCATTTCTGCAGTCATTTCAATCTAGAAAAATAGTTCATTTATATCGTTTATTAACCTCGAGGCTGGCTCAGTCATAACATGAAGAAGGTCTGTTTAATAAATTCCTATTTCTAAATGTGTCACATAAACTGATGGGAGTTATTCCTGTGTGGTGATGGTAGAATTAATACTGGTAAAAACATATAACAAATATGTATACTGAGCCATGCCTCTGCTACAAGGAGTTTTGTATATTTACAGGTGAGTAACTGGGTAAAGGAAAATTATATTTATGCAAAGAGGGAGGAAGGAAAAGAAACTTCATTAAAAAGTACAATTCTTTGAATATTTTTGTGCCAATTAAACACTGTTTGAGGGTTTGGAGATATCGTTTGCACACTTGGTTTTATTCCTCATGTCTAAATGATTTTTTAAGTCTGAGTAATTTAACTTCCAAAAATCAATGTATGCTTCTGGATAAAGTCTACAGGGTCATCAGACACATAGATGTTAAAAAAAGCAATACTCTTTCTGTCTCAGACATCCTTCATCAAGGATTTGCATATACCCAGAAAGATCAAATTTCTAATTTGTAGAGTATTTGGGGATTTTTGGAGATGAAAGGCACCATTCAAATGTTAGTTATTACCATTGCAGGAGGCAATCTTTACTATCACAGTAGGGGTAAGTGCTATAATTAGTGCCAGATAGCGTTGCTACAGTTTTTCATTTATATTACTGACAGTTCTGAAATTATCTTGTGGGGAATAGCAGAAATTATTTGAGAACCTATTCCTGACTGTGATCCCTAATTAATTGAATGTATTATCCCTTAGAGACATATACTCTTTTACCTGAAATATTATAGTAGTTAATGTTAGCATGAATGACAGTATATTGCTCTTTATGTGCCATGGGACACTGAATATGATACCATACAGTTTTAAACTTTTACTTTCCTTTGAACTTCAGGTTCAAGCTGCTCCTCACCCACAACTGTTCTGATGTGCTGAGTAAGGTGTGTTGATTTATATTTTTTTGGTCATTATTACTGCCACATAATTGAGAGGCTTGAAAATATTTAACATAATTTGACAACTCAGTTTACTTTTTCATCTTCTATTTTTTTTCAAAATAGTGGCATATATGGCCTTTTTACTTGTATATTAAACTTGGCATTACTGTGCTTATTTGCCTGCACTCTACAATATATAATTTATTTTAATACCAGAAATCCTCACCATGCTGAAGGAAAATTTCTCCTCTTCACTAAAGCACTGAAAAAACTTCAGTATGATATAGACAACCAGTAACAAAACTGCAGTAAAATTACTGTAACTGGCAGCTTAAGGTTTTATCATCTGTGTAGAGAACATTTAACACATTCAGCAAATATATTATTTACTGTGAAAAACACTAACAGGGTCTTACATTCAATTATTTTTGATAACTTACAAGGATAAAACCCAGTGGACACCTTCCCATCTCTTGGTCCTATAGCACTAACAGCAGTTAAACTATTTTGGCAGCAGCCCACCAGGCACTTAGGATCTCTAAAAAACATCTGTTTGTCAAGGAATCAAAGTACGGCCTGAGTTAGGAGGGACCTCAAAGATCATTTAGTTCCAAACTCTTTGCCATGGACACGGATGTCTTCCTGTAGCCCAGTGTGCTCAGAGCCCCTTCCAACCTGGCCTTGAACACTTCCATCTTGACATATCTGAGCAGCACGTGAATCAATATGAGGCACAGTATGCACTGTGCTGTAATGACAGACGGATCCAAGCCAAAGGAACATCTCAGGTGAATCTTTCCTATGAAATATGTGACTGTTTCCTATTTAACTTCCGACAAATCATTTAAACTGCTTTGATATTTCTCATACAGTGTTTTTAGATACAACTTTTTTCAAATTTATGAAAGATGAAAATATAAATGTGTTTGTGGCTTGTTTCAGTGAAATTTGAAAAACTCATGCTTTAATATCTTTAACCTACCAGATATGGTATGAACTTGATATTGATGGATAAAAATATGGATAATATTTATAGAAGCTGGGGGAAGATCTCTACATCCCTCCTAATCCACTGAGCTAACTTTACAACTCCAAGGACTGTTGCTTTTCTATCATTATTTGCCAATTTAGCTTTTGCAGTACCAGATGATATAACTGCCCTATTTTCTTGTGAGAGGTATTGTCCCATGTAAAGAAACTATTTTGTCAAGGCCTCAGACCATACATCCATACAGAAGACCCAAGCTAACCATCACTTCCAAAACTTCTGTGACTGATACAGAAACTGGCCATTTCTTATTTAAAAGCACTAATGGATATTTACTCATAATTTTTATACTTCTGACATAGGTAAGATATCCTTAGATCTGTGAACTTTTTGCATGCTTGCTTGTTTTCACACTTCTGCAGATTCCCTAGAACAATTTGCTAACTTTAAACTCTGTATTCCGGCTATGACTTATTATGCAGGTATCATATCCATTTTTCCAAATATTTTTTTTTTTACTCCACCATGTGTCTGATGGTGTGCACATATTGAAGGTAGGGGTCCTATGGCACCCTAGACTTGTAGATAAAATGTTCCTGCCATGTTGTAGGATGCATATGTATGTGCAGCCCAAAATACATCCATATTGCACTGTAAAATAATTTTCAATAGCTCTTCTATCACAGTCTAGTGTTTAAGGTTCATGATTCTCAGGCTTTTCTCTCCAACAGAAGCCACATTTTTGGATGTCTTTCATATGCATGTTATATTTATGTATGTCTCTGGAATTGTAAAACTTCAGTTCATTATGCAGTGAAGATAGCAAAATTGTAGCACATGCATTTCACAGACTGATTCTATATTAAATTTCAGTCCTATTGCTGGGCTTTTTAGGTGTCTTAATATACTTTGAGAGGGCTTGAAACTTCACAAAGTCATCAGTAGCAGCAAATTTCATTAAAAATGTTACTCTTAGGTTCAGGTTATTAATGAGTATGTTTAATAAGAACAGGCACAAGATCTTGCACTACCCTATTATTAATAACATTAATATATTTAATACTTGGAAACCACTCTGCTTTTTTTATGATATACTATATCTTCTCCATTAGGGTGCTGTACTTCTATTGTGCAGCAAGCAATTGAATTTTGTACTGCATATTTTGATTTGTGCTAACACCCTTATACACTAATCTTACTAATACGCCTTACATTTATTTATGTAATAAATCAAGCTGTCCTGCATTCCTACTTTTTTGCAAAATATATTCATATGTCATTACTTCTGTATCATGAGTGGAGATTCATTTTGGGTTGATTTTTCTGCTGGCCTGGCAAAATTATATTTTTTGCAAGGTAAACATCTTCTTTCATGACATATCCATTATGAAAAATGTTAAAAACACTTTGCTGTGATGTGTACCTAATTTTTAACTCAATTTTATTACATACAGTGTTCTCTGGAACTCTCTAGTAATTTAAAGTATCTGGTAAGTTTGGTAACAGCCAGTCTAACACCCACATGGACAGCCAAAAGTGCTTTCTTTTGCATTAAATGATGTACCTTCAGTTTAAATCAGAGTTCTGTGTATTCTCAGAACAGTTAAATATGCCTGATTTCCATCATTAGCATGGGAGTACACTAAAGCTCAAAGTGATTAAAAGCAGCCCTGCAGAGAAGTTCTTGGGTGTGGTGGTTGATGAAAAACCCACCATGAGCCAGCAGTGTGCACTCACGGCACAGAAAGCCAAACCAGTCCTGGACTACCTCCAAAGGAGTGGCACCCGCAGGGCAAAGGAGGGGATTCTCCCCCTCTACTCTGCTCTTGTGAGTTCCCACCTGGAGAGCCGCATCCAGCTCTGATGTCCACAACATAAGAAGGACATGGAAATGTTGGAGCAAGTCCAGAGGACATCATGAACTTGGCAAAAGGACTGGAGCACTTCCCCTGTGAAGACAGGCTGAGAAAGTTGGGGCAGTTCAGCCTGGAGAAGAAAAGATTGCAAGGAGACCTAATTACAATCTTCCATATCTGAAGGGCACCTACAGGGAAGCTGAGGAGGGAGTCTTTCAGGAACTGTAGTGATATAACAAGGAGTAAAGGGTTCAAATTGGAAGAAGGAAAATTTAAGTTAGATTCTTGGAAGAAATTCCTTACTGTGAGTGCTGAGACACTGGAACTGCATGGCTGCTGAGACCAGGTGGCCCAGGGAAGTTGTGGGTGCCAGTCCTGGTAGTGCTCAAAGCCAGGCTGGATAAGGCCTTGAGTGACCTGTTCTACTGGGAGGTGTTCATTCCCTGTCATTGGGACTGGATGAACTTCATGGACCATTCCAGCCCTTACCATTCTATGATTCTATAACACTGGGTTATGTGCCAAGAATCCTGTAGTGAGCTAGTAGTAAATCTGTTAAAATAACTGAGAAATCCTCCCAGATACACACTGTTTCTTCTGATCATAGCTGCTTAACCTGTTACAATGGTACTCTAGCTATTAACATTCATCCAAGAAACTTCATCTGTATATGATGCATTCAAGCATGTCATACTAAAATATTCTAATTAATTATGATTAAGTGTTTTTATTTTACAAGTATTTCTTTTGTGCAATTATTTCAACCACTTGCTCAGTGACCAAAAGTTCTTAGTATTTGCCTCTGGAGGGTGATTTTCTAGAAAGTACAAAAACAGCTGACTTCTGTGTAGCCCTGTGATTTGTACTGTAGCATTGGTATGAACAAAAAGGAAGCAAGAAAGGCCAAAGAGATACATTTTCTTCTGCCATTATTTGTAGCTGATTTAAGCCACTGCTTGAAAGAAGTTTATTCTCTCTCTGTATTAATGCTGCTGAGCACAAGTTGTGCATACAGTGGTGTTTGCATGCTGCCGCAGAGGTCACAGGATTGCTTCCTCTCTCGAGTTTCTGGACTGTCAGTTCATCCAAAAAGGCTGAGAGACAGGTAAAAAAATGCTGCTGGGCAGTAGAGATGTTGGAAACATTTCTAAAAATTGCTAGCAAGCCATGCCCATGAGCATGCTGTGCAATGACCTCTACCTCCATGCTAAGAGCTCTGTCTGTCACAGGAGGCTCTGCCAGCTCACCCAGTGGGTGGTTCAGGATCAATGGTTGTCTCCTGTTGGGGGCTGGTCTGCAATTCTCTGCCATTTCAGGTATTGGCAACCAATTTCTGTCTTGCCAGAGCTAAAGAGTCCCATCAGCTATTCAGTTGAAGGATTTCATGCTGCTAGCTATTTACTTGCATAGTGCTGAGACATTTGGAGCTGACTGTGAGAATATCTCTCTCCTTAAATTCTCTGAAGAGTCTTACTGTTACACACTGCAAATTCAGAATACTCATGCACATTGAGAGAACACCTTGGCATGAATACAGCACAGGTTCACTTGTCCATGCAACAAAACAGAGTTAAACATTTTGTTGCAATCTTGTATGTGAGAAACTGTAATGATGACAAAGTGAAAATGTGTTTAATAATGCCATAAAACTCATGCCAACTACATATGGATTAAAATCTATCAATAAAAATCTATCAAATTATAAGGCCTTATAATATTTAGTGTTATATATTTAAGTTCAGTATTAGTTTTACTAAGGAACTGGATCACATTTTTCTTAATGGGTGTGAAATACCTGAAATATCTCTGCTTATAAGAGATTTAAAAAGTAATAGCCCTCTGTATTAGTCTCTCAAAAATCATCATCTTACATTTAAGAAACTTTCATCTCACATGCAACAAAAAACATATGGAAGCATTTTTTAGTCATGTTGAGTGTATATTCTCTTGACTTTTTATAGCATATTAATGTTAAAATTGATCAGTTTAACTTCTATCTACTGAATATTAGTGAAGTAGTTCTAATCCATGTGGGAAATATAGATATCAGCCTGGCAACTGGGTTATCCAATAGAAACTTCATCTTCAAACAAGTACAAAATCAGAATAGCTTAAAGAATTGTATTATAGAATAAGACACTGCACTTATGGAAAAGTGGCCTAAGGTCTTATGTTCCAGTAGGAGAGATCTCCTCTCTTATTAGTCCTTTTCAAGTAAACTCAGTTAATTCACCATTGTTTCCTCATCACAAAAACTGAAAATTACTAAGTACCTTTTCTTAATAGTTGTGAATTTTGATATTTTGAAAATAAAATCTGTCTGATTTCAAAACATCCTAAGACTATTTCTAAAGCAACTCAAAACTGATAAAAAGATAACACTTTAAACATTGTTAGAAAGGCCCGCCATTCCTCCATGTGCATAGGAACCACCAACATCAACAATGGTTTTGTCCTTTTCAGGATCAAGGCTTGGCCTCCTTGAGACTTTCAACATGACCACAGAGGGAAGTACTCTCCCAGTTTCCTTTCTGGGGTTGTTTTGTTGGTGTGGCTGTAGGTCCATTTTCATGGCTGACGGGGATTAGTGAACACCAGCCTTCTGAGAGGGGCTTTAGGAACATCCTGCAAACTGAGTGGCAGATGGGAAAACAGTTTTTGGCATCACTGGCTTTCTAATTACTGCAAGAAGAACCTAGCATCATGTCTCTGCCCCAAGCAGCTGTACTTTAATTTGCAATGGAAAAAATCCAATCAGATCTGGTTTTCTCCCTCTCTTGACTTAATCCTGTCTTGTTTTATTTTTTAATGTGATCATGTTATCTATTTGGTTTAATATTTTAAACTAAGTTTCCCTGTTGTTTTTTTTTTTTCAAGGAGTGACTGCCAAGAATTTCCCTGTGATGGGATTACTTAGAGATTAGCCACTGCCAAGAACTTTCCTGTGGTATGACATGATTACTTAGGGAACAAACTGTTGTCATGTTCCATCATCAAGAATTAGGATTCCAGGGGCCGGCCAAACTGTTCAAGCTGTAAAGTTATATGTGTTCCAGGGAAGGCTCAAAGTGAGGGCAACATGCAAGAAACTGATATTTCAGGGTAGTCAGTAAGTAAAACTATCTACTGTCTAGGCAGAAAACATCAAACTCTCCCATTTATCATTTCAGATGTAAATTAATGTATATATAAAAGGAATCAGAAGGCTTAGGTCTGTGGCAAGTAGACAAGCTGATGATTCCTTTCCCCAGTTATAGTAACCACCAGAGCTCCCATGATTTTAATTTGATTTCTTTTTTTTTACTTACCTTGCAGTCAGACAGCAGTCAGAGCATCCCCATGCGTCCCAACACATCCCTTACAAACAAAAGTGGCTCTTGCCACTTTATATTAACCATGGTCTCCTAGCTTCTTGTCCTGGTTCTGGCCAGGCCAGTTTTAATTTTTGCAGTAGCCCAGAGAGAGAATGGCCAGGACACAGAGGTTACTCAGTACTACCTCCTGTTATTTCCAGTGCTGGGCTTCCCATAACAAACAAATAATATATATATTTTTACTTTTGGGAAAGAACCATGAGAGCTTCATTTAGGTACAGCAGCAGTTGTTCTTATTTGTAAAGAGCCAATCAAAACAACATGTTAAGCACCAATTTTCTTTGTATAATACATTGCAGAACTAGAATTTATTGTATAGACTCAATTTCTTTATCACTTCTATATCGACATCAATTCAAAAAAGGCCAGATTTTATGCATCCACCACCTGTGTAAACAAGCCTAGCAGACTTGTGATGCAAATGCTCACATTAACATGAAGTTACAATTCCTTTTCTCATAGAAGTTGAATTTTAGAATTTTCTCTTAGATTTAACATTATGAGTTCTCAATTATTATTTCACAGTATATTATTAGCTCAAAAGAAGGCATATGCCCTTACAAAATCTATTTTCTACTACAAAATTTGGCTGTAAAACAAAAAGAGTGTGGTGAACAGATTTTGTGTGCCCTACCAAGCAGCACAGTTTAACTTTTAATTAGATGAAATTTATGCATGTATTCTATTACCTTTTGTTTTTCAAAGAATCATGGAACTTCAGCACTTTTAAGACAGTAGAGAAAGCTGACAGAAGACTCTTGCTATCCATTCTGGCTTCCATTCTACTTTAGTAGCCCTTTCAACAAACTGATTCTTATTAAAATACAATATTTCAACAAGAGCAGTTTATATACACTGTTTTTTGACTTAGAAGGGCAGTGAGAACTCTCATGGTTTAAGATATTAATATATCTAGGGCTTGAATAGCTTTGTTACTGCAGTATCCAGGAGGTTCTGAAGCAAAGGTTCACCTATCCTGACCTACATCTTAAATAGACCTATACAAGCACTGATTGCAAGTCAGCAAGTATTTCATATATTAATTCTCTAATGAGCAGTTTATATTAACTGAACAAAAAGCATTTTGTCTTAAAATAAAGTTGGGTGTTTAAAAAAGTCTAAAAAGGTTTTAGACTAGAGACAGAGACCTTATTTAAACTTATAATTAGTTCCAAACCACTATCATTGTTCACTATTATTGTCCTGTTTTACAAAATGGAAAGTGACTTAATTAAAGACAAAGCCAGGATACAATTAACATCTACAATAAAGCTGACATTTGAAGTCCTGTAATACAGACTCAAACATAGTCTAAAACTATACTGAAGCATAGGCTAAAAACAGACCTAAAGTGTCCAAACAAATCTTGTGCCAAGTAACAGCTGATGGGCTAATTTCCATTCAGTACAAATAATAAGAGTTCCTAATTTTCACCACCATTCCTAAATCCATATGTATTCTTCTCTGCATCAGCTAAATTCCTAATGGGAATGGCTAATAAGTAGATTAATTTTTTTTCACCCAATAAATATGTTTACTAAATAGGCAGTATTATAAAAAATCATAGGAAAACATTTTAAGTAACTGAAAGTAAGACAACTCATATTCTCTCATAAACAGGATTTTGCTGTATCAGAACCCATTAGGACATTATTTTTTTCAATATTGATTCTATATCAAAAATCATGTGGTTGAAGCAATAACATGGCCTCTGTTGCTATAACTAAAAGCAATGTATTTGCAAAGCACATTCTGATAAATAAGACAGTAAAAAAAAATTACTATTATTTATTGTACCATAACACCCTTCCAGCTAGAAGAAATTAGGAATAAAACTATATTATACTTTGTTTTAAACATTTGCTTGATGAACTTTCAAACTGTCAAAATACGTCCCAAGGCAATGATTTACCTATGTGAGGCACCAATTTTTTGGTTTCCTGCTCAAACTTAATATTTTTCTGTATTTGAAAGTTCTCAGCAGAAATAAATGGGAGCAGGTGTAGGCTCATCTTATTAGCGCTCTAAATATTTGGGATGTGTGAGGACTGTTTAGTTTCATAGAGAGTAAAACAAAATAAATATTTTATTTATTTGTTTATTTGTTATTTGTTTTATTTATTTATTTTTTAAATATTAAAGAATAAACAATCTGGTTTAGCTCTGGCTTTTATGGTCTTTTTATGGTCTAAATATAAATATTTACAGGCCCTTATTCTAAGGTTCTGAAGTGATAGAATAGTATTCTCCTGAGAGCATACACAACATACTGTTCCATCCTCATGACATTGACCACTTATCACTCGTGAGGAAAAGGTAGAAGTATGTTGATGTATATCTGTTAACATCTGTTATATCTGCTTTATATGGGAGAACAAAATATACAGCTTTCATCAATTCTGCCCAATCTCTTATGAGATCACTCCATCACTCATTCAGTATATCAATGTTGGATGCAGCACGCAGTGCACCTAAGGTGCTACAGCTGTATACAGGTGAAAAGCACGTTTACAGACACACCATTATCTCATGAGTCTGTCTAAGAGAAGAATCTTAGCTCTCCTAAAAAACTAAGATTAACCAGCATTACACAGGATCAGGTGCAACATGCCCCTAGGATCATACACCATAATAAGTGGCAGCCTCTGAGGTACTTGAAACTCATATTTGACAAGCATTGATTTACACAGAACTATGAACCACATAGATTTCCAACTGGCAATTACTGACTGTTATGTCTCCCTCTGTGCCAGAGATATCTATCACAAAGCCTGATAAGACAGTAGGAAGACTAAGGAAAATAATGGTGTTGAATCCACAAATGATACTATGGACCACAGATAACTATACTGAAAATCTCAAAACAGAGAAAGAGTCTAAACCAAGTATTACCCACACTACAGTAATTCTGAATTTGCACCGCAGTAAACATTGCTTAAACCCAATGGAAAGAGTCCCTGACCTCTAAAGCAGGGTTTTGTGAGTGTGATTGCACCTGCTTCAAGACCAAAATGTGATCACTCTGCACAGTCACCAAGGCAAGGTGCAACTGAAACTGTCACACAGCAAGACGTGTAACATGTATATGAAATGCTACATGGAATTTCAAAATTGTGAATCAGCTAAAAACTTTAACAAACCAAAAACCAGCCAAACAAAAAAAGGTAAACCTGAGTACTGGTCAAAATTATTAATCATATCCATGCCACTGAAAAGACATTTTCTGATAAGAAATGCTCTTTCTTGCCAACAGTGATAGTGAGCAACTATCACCACCACAATGCAACAAAAGATCCCAAATTAGGAAAGAACTAGCTCAAATCACTTATGAAGCTTCGCCTTCGTATCAGGTGGAAAGTATCTATTAAAACATTTATCCTTCCTCTGATCTCCAATGACTAGCACACAGGCATAGGCACACTCCAAGAGATCTGTAACAATACTGGCACATACAGAAGACATTCTCAGAAGGCAAACACCCCTGCAGAAGAATGTGGCATGTTCAATTGACACAAGTCTCAAAAAATGTTGAAATTCAACAGTTGGAAAGAGACCAAGGGAAAATAAATACTTCTAGCACTTGGAGATTCCTATTTTTTTCATTTTTGTTTCACGTGTTATTAACTAAAAGATAACATTGCTTTTCTGTAGTTACAACTTTTTCATTACTTAAATCCTTCATTATGAGTGGTCACAGATAAATCAGACAGAATGTAGGTTTTGCAAGTATCAATGAATCTATCCTTTGGTGTGCAAGTCAGTCCTGTCCTCTTCTAGGAATAATGAACATTGATAGGAAGAGATATGCAATAAGGAACAATAAGGAATTTACATTTTTTAAGTGTGTGTTTAGGAAAAAGGAAAAGTTACGATGAATAAGGGAAATTTCTTAACTCAAAATACAAATATGACATAAGATGCCTTCCATGAGGGATGCTTGAAAAGGCATAAAATTATTTTTATTCAGCAATAATTTCACTGTGATTTTAAAGTTTTCCTTGGCTTCTTAATAGACTATATTAAGTCTTAGTTGGCCAAAGGTACTGAAATGGAGTCTCTCCTAAAACTCTCTTACATATTTAATCTACTTCAGAAGTTACATATATTATTAAAAGTTCAGAGCCTGGGAAGAAAAATGCATTATTTTTTTCTTTAGGCCTTTTTCCATCCTTCATTACCCCACTCCTCTTCCATTTCATATAAGATATTAATTTCTGATTAAATGCTTTGGGATCTCTTTCTTGATTCAAATCTCTGCTTTGTAATGTTACTCTAGTTAGGAAACATTTATAGCAAGGAAAGAGTAGCTGAGAATAACTTTAGATTGAATATAAGCCAATGATTTACAAATAAATTACACTCAAGTCAAATTATAGTCAGTCTCTAGGAAATATAAGTACTTTAAAGTTGTCACCTCCTAGAAGAAGGAAAAATGTAAGACTATAGATGGGTATGTACAAGTGTCTATCATTCTAAATAATTTAAATTGCATACAATATATTAAAAGTCAGAATAAGAAAAAGGAAATAAAAAACTCTAAAATTAGCCTTACAGAAATGGTATTTACTAATCACAGTACCCAGAACTTCAGAAATAACTCAGATAATGTTTCCTATATAATATTAAATCAATATTTGTAAAAGTCTCCAGTGAATATTAGTTATAGACAAACAGGAATAATCCCTTGAGAAAGAAATCCTTTATGATTACCCAAGATTTGCAAATAACTTATAGCAACACCCTACTGGGCACTTTGATGAAGTTTCACTTGAGGCTGATGTAACATGAGGTTGCCTAATGAATGTAAAACTCTTCTTTTCTATCAGGTAAGAAAATAAATTCCTCCATATGTCAATTGCAACACATCTGTTCTTCAGCTATTTATTGCATCACAACATATATTGAAATTTAGAGTCAAATATAATGTCAGAAGTAGTTCCAAATGAAATGAAAGAGAAGAAATACTACTTATAATTAATTTTTTATTTTCCCAAGACACTGGTCTGTACTCTTCATGAAAATGCAGCCAAAGTAATTTTATGATCACAGGGGTCAAGCCTCTGGCTGTTCATCTGATGGTTTTGTTACTGACTGCATGTTCTTTATCTGGTTAATGCTCACTGGGAAAGTAGAACACTGTATTTACCAGAATAAGGTAAATCCCCTGGATTTTTCTATCCTGTTGACTACACTATATTCTGTTGACTACAGAATAGTTGACTACTATACACTATAGCTGTTAACTACACTATATTCATAGGTCTATACTTTTTCTAATTAGAATATATTCAAATAGTCTCATGTAAAATGCTAATCAGACTGTCTGATGGTTGGTCAAAGCTTATACTCTTTGAAAATTAGCTCACATATAGTGCAGCAGCCTGTGCAATTTGAAATGCACAAATCTCCAAATGTAGTTATAATTCTTTTGGGAGATAATAGAAACTCTACCAGGATCTTTATTGTGCCATCCTCTTGTTCTTTTCTTTGTCCCTGCTGAATTCCTAAAATAATACTCACTCCTACAATATTTATTTTTAGATATAAATAAAACTCAGTCCAAATTCAAAACAGATCTGTTTAGAATTAAACAGTATTTGACTGTAGGAAAGAAAGTCTGGAGGCTCACTATTAACAAGTCTAGAGTGCTTTAAGTCTTACCTGACTCATTCTCAGCATGAATGGTTCAATAGATGAAACCTTTCTATTTTGTTGTCTTTAAAAAGAAAATGTAATCAATATCATGACTGACATTGATCACACTTGATCCCTACCTGACACCCATTTCATGGGCATTTTCTGGTAGGGGTGACAATAACAGAAAGAAGTTTTCCATTTACAGTTCTCTTTCTAACAGTCATTGAGCTGTTTCTGTTTCCTATTTCTGGGTGCTATATCACTGCAAATAATAAGCATTAAACCTTCTCTCTTTTCTTAGAGGAATGAATTGCTAAGCAGTCAGAAACCTTTTTCTGTTTTGCTTTAAAAGTATTTTGTAAATACATCAAATTTAAGAGGAAAAAAACTGTAGAGATTTTGGGCGACAAACTGTAGAGAGTTGGGTGACACAGACTGGCTGCCAAAGCCAATGCATGGTAAGGTATTATTCTGCAGTGTGAGCATTAGTGAATGGCACTGCTAGGAAAGGACATGATTCATAGCACAGTATTAATACTTGTTGGCATCATTCTACAGTTAGGTATTTGTTTGCAAAGGTTGATATTCATCCCTCCAACCTGTCCAGATTCTCTGGCCAAAACTGTTTGAACTCTGTCTCCACTTTCCAGCACTCTGCAGGACGCTACAGTTTTTACCAAGCAAAACAGGGAAGATTGCACAAGTATCAGCAAAAGTGAGAACTATTGCTCCTCTTAACATCTGATATTAAAATTCAAAGCAGAGAGCAATGTTCACACATCCTCCAATTCTTTCACTGGTTGAAAAATCAGTGTGCTTATATTATTCTTCCCCAGTGCTTTTCTAATCTGTTCCTAATAGTATCTCTCAAGGAAGACTCCATGATCTCCACGGACCATTTCATGCCTGTGTTGCTGTCCACAGAGTTAGAAAAATAAAATGTTTTACCTTGAAATATGGGCTACAGTTTAAGGGCAGATTGTCCTTTCTCCTACAACATTGACTGACCACAATATCTCCACTCTCTTTTTTTCTTCTAGACTATTTTAGGTCTTGCTCTTTACATGTAGTATTATTTTCTTTCAGACAAAGATAATATTTAGAGCCTCTAACTGGACTAAAAAAATACTACTAAATGGTAATTGCTCTAGAAAATGAAGATTGGGAGATAAGAGAGCTGAACAAGACAGTAGAAAACCAACACAATTGGTTGACCAACACAAAATATACACAGGGAAATAGAATTGTGTGACAAAATATCCCCTAGAATCTGTTCCTTAACAGGTTTGACAATAGCCTTCACCTTCCTTTAAATCTTTTCTAAAAATCAATTTGATCAAACCCCCATATTTGCTGAATAAGTGTTATTTAATTATAACTAGATTATGAGGTTTTCAGATTCTATTTTGCTCAGATTTTAATTTTTGCTAGGGCCTTAGTAGACATGGTATAGAGATTATTTATAGCATTCAAAACCATTTCTTATCTTTCCTAAAATAGAGTTTCTTATTTCAAATAGCATGATGCCTAATTATATTTTATATATTTAATATTAAGGATAGAAAATAACAATCTTTTATCTGAGCCATTTCACTTATTATTTAACACCAGTATCTCCTAATATTATAGTACTTATTTTTATAGGATTTTTTCACAAATAATTTTATAGCTATGTACTTCAAGCACCTGCAACGAAGAAAAAAGGAAAATATTTTTGAACTCTTTCATAGAGGGATCATTTTTGACTGCTATGTCCTAAAACCTTTTGTAGAATTATGTTATTATGTAAAATTTGTCAAATTAGGACATGGTTTGATGGTCATAGCATGAAGGAGAGTAAATGTCTACCTGTAATTATCTACTACAATTAGAGATGTCTTGGACATTTCCCTGAGATAATGAAAAGAAAGTCACAGTTTATCAACCCCCCATCAACTAAGTTGAAGAGAAATTCCTGCCAATTTATTTGTCACCTGTGTTCCACCAATTTGAGGATTGGAATCTCGAATTTATCCCATACATACAATTGCATTGATAGCAAACCTTTTCATTCTACAGGACTATCTATAAATATTGGCTCATACAGAAAATGGTGCTGCATGGGGTACTTAGATCTTCTTTTACCTCTGCATGCACTTTACAATTAGTTTTTTAACACTACACCTTAATATGTAACTGTGAAAAAAAGTTTACTTCTAATTTGGGGTGGATACTGTTGCAAGAAAACAAAGTTTTTGCTTCTCACCTCCCTGAAAGCTCTGCGTAAACAGTTATGCATGCCACAGCTTGGTTTCTGAATATGAAAATCTTGAAATAAAAGGAATCCTACCCACAGAAACTGAGAAAGAGAAGCTCTGTGAACTGTAATTTCATTGTTCTTGCAGCATGAAACTGCATAACTGGAGTATTTGGACTAGGGTTTCTTCAAATTTTATTGAAAGAAATAAGATTTTGATTCTGGTTCTACAAAATTATGTGTTCACAACAGGTTATTAGTTTATTTGATCTAAATCATCACTTTCTTAACTGTGAGATGTACAACACACACTGTAGTTCTGCAAAGAATTCTATACACTTGGGGTCTGGAATTCTCTTAGCAGACATGTAGCTGGTGATTTAAGCATGTGTTAATGCAGTTCCTGTGGGTTTGAGAGATTCTTCAGAATTAGCCTGGTGCCTTACTTCAGTTGTTCTGTTCAGGATTCTAATTACCCATTAGTTAATGAAGGAGCTTAAATTTTGCAGAGACTGTTAAATTTAGACATTTCCTTACTGAAATAGAAACACTCTGCTCCTATCCTTATGCAAACATACTTAAGGATACAAAAATCTAGACAGAAGACTTGACTTAAACACTTGGCAAAAGGTGAGTGTGACTGAGCCATTATCTCTGAATGAGAAAAGAAGCACATAGAAACAAAGAATATTTCAACCCAGCCTGAACTATGCATATTACTTTGTAGGGGAGATAGAAAACCCAATCACCAAAAAAAAAACCCACAAAAAAACCTTAAAACCAACATAAGAACCAACCAAATGAAGACAACCAAGCGAACAATAAAAATATCAACAACCCCAAACTAAAACAAAGAAAGCAAACAAAACCAACAACAGCAACAACATTTTCCAAAAAGACAAATAAATAAACAACCCAAAAATATAATAAAAACCCCAAACCCTGGGAATGGATTTTGGGACAAAATGCTGACTGACATTTTGATGCTGTAAGCCCTCTGAACTTTTACATTCTTCTTCTGCTAAATAGAACTTGAATCCAAGTGCCCAGCTGTGCATTATTCTCTAAAATGGAAAGGTCAAGAGCATCCCATGATAACTCTCTCAGTCTAAGATTAGCTAAAGACCGCTTCATAAATGAATTTCACTGGATTTCATTATAAGGGCATATTAAAAATGCACAGCAATTCTGTTATGCAGAGTAGGATAAGAAACTTATAGAGGAAAAACACATGAGGTGAAGGATTACTCCTAGACCCTACAACATATGAGAAATAAAAGGGGAGGAAAGGCTCAGTTTTAGGAATACTTTCCTAGTGAGACAGCAGGCAATCTGCTGAGGTCAGACAAACATGTTGGCCTAGGCTGACATTAGAGACAAGGATGGCCTAAGTCTGGAATGACAGATAAAGATGATCTAATGCAGCTTAAGAAATCTTTTCTGTCCAAGCTTGAGTCTTCTGTCAGTGCCCATCTTCATTTACTGAAGTGAGTCACCACTCAGTGGTGACAGTGGCATTATTGGATAAAACTCAACATAACTGTACAGTTCACCTTTGATCTTGACAAATAAAAGGAAACTCCAAGTTGTAGGATCTTCTTATATCAAAGGTAACACATATAATCAAGGACTGGGTTTTTTTCTGTGGGCCAGTTGATTTCAATACAGATACATAGCTCTCCTGCAAAGTTGTCTCAGATGCTGTTCATTTTACTTGCTACAACACAAATGTCAAATACCTAATGTTCATGATCAATAATTATGAGTAAATTGCAGCTGAAAAGAAATTTTGCAGCAGCCTAACACCTGAAATTAATTGGTAAGATGGTTTCCACTGAAAGGCAAAAGTTTGTTTGAAATATTAGCTTGGCATTTTATTTCATTCTGATGAAACACATATATTTAATATTATGTGAACGTAGTCAGCTGAATCATATCTGGCATACCACACTGGCATACCCTACAGACAACTCAATATGAAATAAGTTGATGTGTTGCAGTGTACTTTGGCAGCAATGGTGGCATAAAAAATCCATTGGCAGTGTCTCTGTGAAGTGGCCTTTCAGTATGTTCTCATCAGAGATCGCATTCTCAATGCTCAGTGTTGTGGTGATGATAGCTGCTTTCCCTTCTAGTCCTTCCTGGCACAAACAACTGCTATGTCACAGATGCTTGAAGTCAGATGTTGGGATTACAAAATGAAGAAGAGGAAAATCAGAGCAATGTGCCGATACTTTAAAGCATGCATTAATAACTTAGCTACTGGGTAACAGAAGGTATTGTTATCCAAGACCTTGCATATTACTGTTGTATCGTTAATGTCCATGGCATGTGCAAAGTAATGCCACTGATGTTGATTTTATACTTTGTTTTATCAGAAAGACTTTAGTAATGAATAATTTCCATTGCAATACTTATGAAAAGCAGAGGTTTCTAAACAGATTTTAAAAATGTACGCTCAAAGAAACAGCAAACAAAATGCTAGCAAACATCAAAATATTAGCTATAGCAGGGCACCAGTGTAACCTATCAAAAATAAATCACACAATTTCTTAAACAGACATTTTAAATTGAATATAAAACACTGGAAAAGAGCCTTTTAAAATCTTATGCTTACAATGGAACTTGGGGAGTGGAAAGTATTGATTTGTGTACTATCTTCTTTCATATTTCCAAAGCATGTCAGTATTTCTACTGAAATGACACATTTTGAATAATATAACAATTTTATTTACATTGTTATTAGGCTTCAGACTTAGCATCTCAATTACAACAGAGCAGCCATTCACAAAGTCATAAGCAGCCATTCACAAAGTCCATAAGCTATTTGCACAAATTCAGGAGGACAATGAAATAAAAGAAAAAATAAATTTTTGCAGTGGTAAGCCCTTACTTTTTAAATTCCCATGTGGCTAGCATAGCTTTTAAAATAAGTGACCAAATGTAAGATTACTTTATATGTGGCTTTTATTCAGAAAAAATGCCATGCTCTGATTTTTCAAGTCATAGTATTTTTAGGAAGAAAGCTCTAACAAAGCAGAACATTGGACTAGATATGTTTTTACATTATTTTTCCATATGCTGAGTATTCCTTCAGTTCCGGTATGTCATCTTAAAAACTATCATAAAATCTAAGATGACAGAGGTGAGGATAATAACTCTGATAGGAAAGGGCTACCATACAAGGAATGACTAAATAAAGCTTTTCAATTTGGAAAAGAGACAGCTGGAATAGGCTGTGTCCTAGATGTCTACAAATCATAAAAGGAAAGCAGAAAATAAAACAGCAGCACAGGAACTAGAGGGCTGTCTGGGAAATTGTCAGGAAACTGCTCTAGTGAAAAGGCAGAAAAGTACTTTCTGGTGTGATAATAATCTGTGGAACTCATCACCCCAGGTTCCTAGGTTCTGGAAACCTATGTACGTTGAAGATGGGATTAGGGAAATTTACTGAGGATAGTTCTCTCGTCAGCTCTTAAGCACAGTGCAGATTCTGCTTCTGTTGCAACATCTCATAATAACTCCATAAAAATTAACCTCTGGAAACTGTCCAGATATACAGTTTCTGCATAGGTCCTGATCTAATGCACCTTTCAAAGTATTCCCATAGCTTAAGAGCCAGCCTAATCAATATGGCACTTCTCTGGTTCCATGGCACATGAAGTGAGACTATTGCTCATTTTGTCATGTAAAGCTGGTTTCTTTGTAGTAGTTCAGATTTTCTCCACACAGAGTACTTTGGAATTAAGCATCATCTCTTCATGTTTTTCAAACAGTAAGTTCATACATTTATTTTTTCTTCTAATAGTCATATAAATAGAACATTAATGACTCCATCTATATTTCAATCTACAGTTTTATTGGTTTTTTTCTTAGATGAAAATAATATAGAATTTATAAATAAATCTCTAATTGTTAACCTGTGTAAATATTATTGAAAATATACTTCTGATGCAAAAGAAAATAGGTCAAATTAAATTTGGGTAATAGACATGGTTTGCTGGAGAAAGGCATTTTCACATACACAATTCTCTAATCAGAAGGGCATTTAAAAATACTCTTTTACAATATGTCTGTATTTGAGATTAATGCAGCATGATCATCTTGAAAATTTAGTGTACATGCTGACTTTTTTAAACACATTCTTTTTCATGTGCTACTTCAAGTAGGATAGCATCATGTAGGGTTTCTAGCTTCACCATAATAAAATGATTAATTAATTCAGAGGCTGTCTCAGTTGGCTTAACTCTCATTGTAGTGCCTTTTTCTTGGTCATACTTACATTTTCTGTAACATATTTTTCCCAAATGTGTCCATATTCTTGCAGTCCCACTGCAGTGCTTCCACTGGTATCATGTAGAAGCAGAAGTGTTCCCTGTAAACTTGTTAACAGCCTTCATATCTGGAGGCTATTGTCATATACATGTTCCTAAAATACTTACAAGTTTGCAGCTTAGCTGAGGAAAGAAAAAAACAAAACCCTGGTAAAATGTTTTTATTTTCTTCAAATAAAACTGACTTAATTAACTAAATGAACAGTAGGGTGAAGGCAAAATATGATTTGAATGTCCTGATTATATCCTTTCCTCATGTCTTGTAAAGACTGTAAAACATAAGGGTTCCTTGGGGCAAGAACCATCTCTGTTTATTTTCTAAAATGCTTACTATAGGAGGAACCTCAGAAAAAAAATTACAGCTTACAATTCTTCTCAAGCATTTTCTTCATTGTGTTTATACTGGCATTTTAAGAATGTTTAATTCTCTCAGTCTTGAAGGTTTTCAGTAATTCACTTAGGAAAGGAACAGATGCACACAAATGCAGTGAGTGCCTGGGAGAGGCTTGCAAACCTGTGCAAAAAACCAGTGCCCAGAATTTTCAGAAGCCTGAGTTTTCCCAGTATGGTTAGAAAACCATACATTAATGCACAAACAGCTTTAGATATTAAGCAAATGAAAACACATGCTTAGCATGGCAAATAAGACCACAAAATCATGTCCTATGGAATGCCATCAGGGAGCTGCTGTGTTACAGCAGCCCAAAAGCCATGCTCAGTGAAGCCTGGGTAAAGTCTGCAAAACTCCATCTCTGCCTGAGTCCTTACTTTGGCATGCACTGCTGGCACGTGTTGTCCTCAATCTGCATAGGAAACAAATGGTGTTATTGACCTGCACATTCAGTTTCCCTTGACAGTAATCTTGCGTAAAATTCATGGAATGCGTGCAATGTGGAACAAGGTGAATTTCTTTAGAATCACTTGTCTTAGAGAACTGGAATGATTCATCTCTTAACTCTGACATACCCTTCTTTGACAACCTTGGCAGACATTTTCTGTATGAATATTATTCACACAGTTGTTCCATTGATGTTCTGCAAAACATAGTGTCAGCATCAGAAGTCCAGTGGAGGAAAAAGATTTGTTTGGTTTTTTGTTCATGCATCTGTCTGCCTGTGCTTTTTATCTTCTTTCAAAGGTAACAAGACTCACATTACAGGAATCTTTAAAAATAACTGTCAAATACATAAGTTCTTTCTATATTTGGCTGCAAAGCTCGAGGGTAAGTCTTACATGTTTCATAAACTTGACCTGTCCTGTCAACACTGTTTGTTGCCTCCTGGTTCAGAGCTGTACAAGCATGTATGGAAACTGCTGCATCTGCTTCCTTAAACCTTGGGGTGGCACACAGTGATTATATCATTCAGGCAGAAGAAATGAAGAACCTAGCAGCATTTGGTTTGCAATTTTTTTATGCTTTTGAAGTAAATGAAAGGAAAAAGGGATCAAAAAAGGTTCAATTATATACTTTTAGAAAAGCAAAAAACCCTAAGCAATAAAATTAATTGAAAGGCCTGCATGTATTGCTTGTGTTGTCCATATCTCAATTGGAAAAATTTTAAATTAGTTGAAATTTTGCCTGCAGCAACTGATTTTTGCAATTTTTTACTCGAAATGTTTCTTATAAACAGAGTATAGATAGCAATACAATTTGAGAGGTGTTTTAAATAAAAAGGTTTAAGTGCCTTAACAACTTATTCACAGTCACCAGGAAAATAAGTACTGTTCCCTTTTAGTCCCTGTGTCATTGTAAAAGCAACTTGTTTCTTCTTGGCTAGTATGTGGACATCTTCTTCCTAGTTCCATAAATACCTTAAAAATATAAGAACTTTTTCAAGATACATTTTATTTATGTGTCAAGACTTTGGTAGGAAGGGTACAATGGGGCTGCCAGGGTGGCTTCAGTGCTTTCTGTGTGTCAGTTGGGGTCAATTACTCCATTTAGGTCCCCAAATCTGAGCCTATCAGCAATGCTGGTGGCACCTCAGCAATAACATATTTAAGGGTGAAAAATGCTGCCCAGCAATTGTGGGAGAAAAGAGTGAGAAAAATATGAGAAGCAGCCCTGCAGACACCAAGTCAGTGAAGAAGAAGGAAGACGTGCTTCAGGTGCTTGAGCAGTGATTCCCCTGCAGCCTGTGAAGAAGATCATCATCAGGACTGAATGATGCTGAAGCCCACATCAAAACTAGTTTCTGGAATCAACTGCAGCCTATGGAGAGGAGCCCACAGAGCTCTCTGGCCCAGAGAGCATCCATGCTGGAACAGGGCATTGCTGATAAGCAGTACTTCATGGAAAGGACCCATGCTAGCGCAGCTCTTGAAGAAAGATGGACACTGGAGCAGTTTGTGAAGGACTGCATCCTGTGGGAGGGACTCCATGGTGAAGCAGGGAGGAAAAGCACATGGAAGAAAGAATAGAAAAGAGTGTTATGAACTAACTCTAGCCCCTTTTCCCCATACCCCTGTGCCACTTGGGGCTTCAGGAAATAGAAGAGTCAGGTATAAAGGAGTGAAGTTGAGCCTAGGGAGAAGGGAAAAGAGTCTGTTTAGTTTTGTCTTTTTATTTCCTCACTATACTACTATTTTTAAATGTCAATAAATTGAACTGATTTTCCCCAAGTCAAGTCTGTTTATCCTGGGCACGTGGTAACTGATTTCTCGGTCTCTATCATGAACCATGAACTTTTTCTCATTTTCTTCCCCCTCCTGTTGAGGGGGAATGAGAGAGTAGCTTGTGGGGGGTGTCTGGCATCCAACCAAGGTAAATCCACTACAAAGAAAAAAAAATTTACTTCGTTTGCCTAGAGTAGAGTTTGATGTCATAAAAAATAGTCCTAGTATAATTTTTATTTAGGCTAATACATCCCTCATCTGCCTCCCACAGTTTGCATTTACTTAGTATAAATAGACTATGAACTGATTCCATCTATCCCATAGCTCTTCTCCTGCAGCCTCAGAGAAGACAGAGAACAACCATTAAAGCAGCACTTTACATTCACAGCTGAATAAATACTTGTCATTGCAAAAGTACACGGCC
The DNA here is from genome assembly GCF_051311805.1 of Agelaius phoeniceus. NCBI lineage: Eukaryota > Metazoa > Chordata > Aves > Passeriformes > Icteridae > Agelaius > Agelaius phoeniceus. The sequence continues at coordinate 22,541,335 of NC_135270.1, forward strand.
TTTGCACTGCTGTTCCCTTTGACTCAATCTCCATTTTATCCACACTGCTCATGAAAAAGATCTAAAATATTGTGTCTAGACTGAACCATGAGAAAGATTTAACAGGAGGAAAAATTTCTGCGTGCAAGAGTCTCCGTCAATGACTTGTCATTCTCATTAGGCTGCTGCAGAAAATCAAGGAAAGAATTACTAAACCTCTGTATTTGAAAATCACCTTTACTTTTAAGCTCTGGAATGTTTGGAACATGACACCATTAAAAATGCTAAGATGAGCAGCAGCAATAATAAGCTGCTGCAAAGACGAACACAAGTGTTGACCAATTTCACACTTCTATCAGAAGTTTTTAAGGCAGACTTCACAGTAAAGTGATCAAAAAAGTATCCTAGTTTTCTTTTTATTATCTAAAGTAATGATCTAGCTCAAAAAGAAACGGAAAATGTGATTTATTTTTCAAAATAATATGTTTTCAAATTGGTATTGTAATTTCTTCATATTGTTATAGACAGGACTAGATCTGGGATAAGGAAATGGTGAAAAAATTAGCTATTTAATTTGACAAGACAATGAGTGAAATTCAAATCAACATATAACTTGAAGTTCATTGTTTATAGAAAAAAAGTAAGTAGTAAACTGGATGCAGTCAATGACGCCTAGTTCAAATATCTTAAGGAAAAAAGCCCAGCAACAGTGTCGTCTGTGAGGTTCTAACACAAGTGGAATGCTGCTTTCTTGGCACAAATTTAACTTGATAGTGTTTTTTCCCTGCTATGCTTCACGTCCCATCTGGTCACTGGATAACCTTCCCCTTCCTTATGTCTTTATTTCTGTGTTCTACACAAAGCTTCCTTAAAATCAGCTACTGTTAAATGAGCTCCTAGCTCTTTCCTCAATATAGTATTTTCATTTGTACTACCTCCTTAATTTATGTTTCAGTTAATCTGTTCTGAGTACTTACATTCCTTCCTGTCACATTTATTTACTATCCCAGCCTTTGGCAGTTAACTGCAACCACAACCATGTCTATTGACTGTGTTACCACAGGTTATTGCCTATAAGTGATTTACAATCAAGGAATCAAGTCAGCACAGAGAGAGTCCCAAATTCCTAACTGGGAAACAGCATGTAAGAAAGCCAACCTCTCACACAGGGCATGCAACACTGAAAAAAGTCTGTTCTCCAACTATATCTTTTTCTTCCAAGAAGAACACTAAGTATAAGTAGGAAGTGATCAGGATAGTTTATCAAAAGAGAGTTGGAGTCCCTCCTGTCATTTGTGTATACCTCCAACACCTCTCATTTCAGTTCTTGATTTTGCAACCTAAAAATTCAATGCCTCTATGTCAAACTTTTCTAAGTACAGCCTTATTATTTCCATGCTTCTCTCAGTTTTACAGTACAAAGAATGCAGAAGTTTTTCTTTATGACCTCACCCTTTCTGTACAAAATTCATGATCAAAGTAAAATTTGAAGCAACTAGTTGATTCTCAAAGCTAAATATTTTTGAAAGCCAAATTAATCCTTTGAAATGGATCTGCAACAAGGATTTAGACATTAAGTCTTGAATAGTTATCATAAGGAGACCTATTTGATATTTGTTCTTCCCATAAACAGGGTAGTCCCCAAAGGACAAGCAATTAAGGTTTTTTGCAGCCTGACAATGCATTCTGAAAACAGAAGTGTGTAAAACACAGTAGAGAGTGTTTCAACCAATGCTATTGCAGAGAGACAGGTGGGCAGTAATTCCATAGAAACAATGTATGGATTATAGTGGTTCAGATATGAAATATGGGCCAACAGTATCATGATACTGCAAAGTCCAATAATCCTACTAGGAAGTTTAAACAGAGATAATATGTTACACTTATGAAGCGATTATTTGAACCCTCTCTATCCTTGTAAACCTGTCTTTTCCAAGAGTCCTGATTAATTATGCATAACAGATTTTAAGAAGGAAGATATGGGGAGAAAACAATGGTCATTGAAACAATAATGAGTAAAATAGCTGATTCTATGATGAGAGAAATGGAATGAGTGTGAGATGACTGTACAAAAAGAGGTAATATGACTATGTTGGTGATAGAAGTTCCAATGGTAAGAATAGTAAGCACTAGTGTAGTCTGCTTGCAGACCATGAGAGGCTTCAAATAACAAGGAGAAGATCATGTCTCAGGAGTGATAAAGGCCCTGCCTTCTGACACAACGTTCTCCAGTGTGAGGAGACACAATGCTCTCCAAAGCGCTTACAATCTCTTTCCTATGATTTATCTAGTTTTCATAGAATGAGCTCTTGATTTATAAATGTATTCAGTTATTAACTTATTTACTACATCAGTGTCCTCTGTATTCTAAATATACTGAGTCATCTCAGCACTGCCTATTTTGTTCCCAATGCACACTAGATATCTTTCTTTCTTATGTATGTACATGTAAACTAACTCTTGAAGAAGGGGTGATCTGGTTCTGCTTCAAGTTCTGCCTCCTGTAAAATCAATAAGTGTTATGTCAACAAGCCACTTTTAATGAGAATTAGACTTCTTTAGTCTCTACACATCTGCACTAATGTTCCATTTTTCATTCTCATGTTTTGACGATTCAGTGCTTAAATATGTTACCATTTCTTCAGCCAAAGTGGCTTCTTATGCCAGAAAAGTGCTGGTATACTAGTACTCTTCTGATAGATGTTAAGTCATGCTCTGCTGAACCTCCTAATTGATTTGGTGAAACAACTGAAGTGCAGCTGCTGACTTTGAAAAAACATGTATTCAGCTTCTAAGAATACCCAGGAGAGGGCAATTCTATTACCAATCTAGCTGCAATTAAAATTCTTTGATGTAACTCTCTGTACTTTTGACTTTATAGTTTGGATTTTCAGAAGAATATCAGCAGTACTAAAAAGGTTTGACACCTCAACCAGACTGCACCCTCAGCCCATTGATCCTTTCATTATCGACAAATCTATCTACTAGTGTGAGATATTAATGTTCTGTCAGCTACCACATTAATAAACAAAACTGCTGGAATAATGATGAAAGAAACCCAAATAAGGAAATAAATCAAACCTAGACTTTCTGTGAAGCTGTATAGCTCAAGATTTTACTACTTTGCAGAGACTTTACAGCTCAAGATTAGCAGGCAGAAAAATGTGGATACATTTGTAGTGGGTAAATGTTAGAGACTTACTGATTAGGAAAAAAATGAAGAAATTAAAAAATTAATAACTTTTTAAAAGTTCTCCAGCTGTGTATTTGTTTGTGAGTCATCAAAATATTGAATGTTTCTCCTGGCAATTCCCACTGGAAATATGGTCAGTAGGCCAGATGGATCAAAAATTAAATTTAGTCAATTTAATTTTTATGCAGTCAGTATATGAAGGGGAAATCATACTTAACTGAATGGAGTAAAGAAGTGTTCTACATCAGATTACTCCCTAAATACACTTAATCTCTTCAATTTGATCAAACCATAATCTGTGTGTTTAAGTTGTGGTGTTTCTAAATAATATTAGCAAACCTTTGCTAGTGCTATCAACAGTGTAGAAAGTTAATGCTGGACTATCTCAAATATGTGCATTGCGATTTTACTTTTAAAAAGAAAATCTGCATTTTTCTTCTTGAAATTTTAGTTACAAGAAAAGCTTAAATTATCTCTCCTCTGTTACACTCAATTGGTCTTTTGAATCTCAGCTGGAGAACTCAGTATTTGTATCAATTCTACTGAAAAACCTGTGAAAAATATGCAAACCATTTATTTTAGGTAGAGCAGAAGCTTCAAATTCATTTTTTCAATTTAAATTAGACTTATTTTATCAATAGAAGATCTGATGTGTTAAAAAAGCACTGATAAAAATATGTCTCGAAAGAAAAATAGCTTAAAAAGGTTGTTCATATTTTATTATTTATATCACTCCAGAATGAATTAATTAGATGTTCAGTGAGATGGACCTGGCCAAATACACTATGTATATTCTGTTCACTTTCAGACAAGTTTGTAAGACTACTAAAATTTGATTCAAAGTGAAGCAGGAAGTTAAAAATCTCCCTACTTTTATTCATGGTCCAAGCAAAGTGGGAAGCATTTCAATTTATAATGGATTTTGTGAGCAATGGCCTACATCTTCATTTATTTTTTAACATGAGTCAGAATTTTGGTGATTTCATTTCTTGACAGAATTGTTTTAAAGATTCATGTACTTTAGTGCACTGAGAATTCTTCAGTTAAATCAGTGTTCTGCCTTGAATACTCAAAAATTAGTCAATGGGTTATATATTACAAGAATTGGTAATTTTTAGAGAGGAGTAATCTATATTCTGTGCTATGTGATGTCCTTTTAGGTAACATGACTCTGCCTCTGCTAATATATTCAAATCCATAAAAGTAGTCAGAGATCTTTTGAAAAGATCTGTCAGAGATCTTTTTAGTAGTTTACATGAAATGAACAAGTTCCTCAGGCATTCTCATAAAAATTGCTACCAAAAGTGACATCCTTATGAATGTGCACCACCGCTACTTAGAGCAGATCCCTGGAGGCTGAAAGTTCAGACAAATGGTGCTGCAGTTCAAATGAAGCCTTCAGTAATTCTGTCTGTTCTGTTGTGTTCAGCAAAGGAGTGCTTAGAGCTCAGAGATTTCAAGGTCATCAGTTTGGCACCATTAGGACAAAATTGAAAAACGTCATCCTATATACATAAGAACTTACAATTATAATGTCCTCTAGGTATGGAAAATGTTCTCAGTACCCTTCAAACTTTTAAAATCTTTATATAATGTGTATTAAATTTTTTTTCCTGTTAATATTTCAGATAAAGAGACCAATATATTCTATCATGTACACAAGGTTATTTCATAGCTTCTCAACCTCATAGTGTCTTTGAGGTTCATCCTTGAGTGCCCAAGAACATACATGGTCTGCTACCATCAACTGATGAATGTTAATATCCTCTTACTGAAAGTGCCATCTTTAGATTGTAATAGCCATAGATTTACTCCTGTCTCCTATCTGGAAGACACTTTTTTTCCTTGGTAAGAGGAAATCAGATTATCAGAGCATAATTTGATCTCATTTACAGTGTTTTTTGCAAATACTGATAAAAATTTAACCCAAGTGACACGCAATATTATTGACTTGCCTTCTAAGAGATTGCTTATTTCACTTAGAATTACTAAGAATTTATTTAGAATTTTACTTGTATTTACAGCTTCAGGTATGGGTTGTGTAGGCAAAGATGACACATGTTTTTCTTGAGGACACTAGCAGTGAATTATCACAGGTGCTATTAGAACCAGCTCCCAGAAAACACGGTACAAAATCCTCTTACTGCATCTTGGCTTCATCCTGCAACTTTACCTATTATTGCTGGGTCTGCATTCTGTCCACAGCTGACTATTGCTCTTTAGAATCAGTTGTTATTATGCCTTTACATATGACTGCTGTTTCTGAGAGAAGGCCAGTCATTCCCTTGACTAGTAGTGGTACCAGATAACAAGAATTATAAAGAATGGATCAAAGATAATTTTCAGTGAAAGAAAGGAAAGAAATGACAGCATTTCACTCAGTAGTTGTATTTGCAGTGGTTATAAGACCTTCAGGCTTGGCCTTAGAAAATACCATTCCACTGAAATATCTATGAAACAATGAACAGAAAATATTTCAGCATCTTCATTTCAGTACCTTCTTTCAGCATAAAAAGAAGACTATGCGTGTGAGTATACAAGGGAGTAGACTGCTAGGAATTGCAGTTGTGAAGCAAAAAGGAAGTCCAACACTTTCAAAGCAAAAGACAAGTAGTGCTGTTTGCTTCTAAGCAAAGCTGTTGGAGGCATGAGTGAAGAAAGATCTATCCTTTAGAATTATATTCTTTCAATATGAAATTAGTCCTTACCTCCTTTCAATGCTAAATTAATCCTTATCTGGTTGATGCAGTTCTACTTGGGATGCAAGTTTACAGTGAAATAAAGAATCACTGACCTACCTATCCACTCAATCTCAGTAAAGGTGATCTGCCCTTTCCTTCACTACATGAATTTTACTACATGTATATTTACTAATGCAGGACATTCAGAAAAACCAGGAGTAGAACTAAAGTAAATTTCTCTGCAGTTTCAGTCCTTGTCTGAAATTACAATGCAGCATTACCATTCTATTTAAGATAGTAAATAACAGTTATATACTAGAAATTACTAAACTTCCATAAGAACTGATGTGTTATTCATATCATGCTGTTTCCTAAGATTATCTTCTTGGGTTTTATCAGACAATATACAACAAAGATTAGTAGCAATCTAATCTAGTAATGAAAACCTCATGATTGTTTATGAACAATTTCTTTCAAAACAGTTTTTACTCCTTGATTAACAATTATTTACATAAACACTGCAGCAGTATTACTCATGTAAATAAATTATCATAAAAGGTGGCTAATACATGTCTAGAATTGCAATTCAGCCAGTTGGATTTCCAATCATCAGTTTTAAAACTTTAATATAAAATCATTTGGGTTTGGATATTTTTTTCATTCAAATAGTAGATTAAATCAGAGTGGAGTGGTAATATCTCTAAGTTATTTCCCAAACTGGAAATCTTAGTGTGCCCCATAGTTTTAGCAAATAATAATAGTAAAATTATTTCTAAAGTCACCAAAAATATACACCTCTAGGCCTATTGCCAAGCATCATTCTGCTCTGTAATTGGCCTCTAACGTTTTTGCTGTTGCTGCAGACCAAATTAAAAGTAGCTGGCCACAAAGGGCAAATCATAGGGAGACCTGGTGCCATTAGTAATCAGAGGTGATGATTAGTGAGAATGGCAGAGGAGACACTAAGTGCTATGTGATTAAAGAGAGACACACAGAAATGTGGGCAGTGCAGGAAAGAAAAAAACAAGTAAAGCCCAAATGATATTAAAAATATTTTGAGCTGTAACATCTGTATGTGAAGATCATCTTGTTGTTAAAACCTTGTCAGGTAAGTAATCAGTGTATTGGAACTGTTCTCACTATTTCAAGTGCTTTCTTTATTTTCCAATTTTTTTTATTTTTACCTTCTTCTTTTACTTACTTCATTTGTTTTGGCTTGTGAACCAGTGGGAAGTGTGAGATTGACAGATATAGTGACCAAAGTCTATATTAGTCCTTCCAATAGGCACAACATGAGCCATAACTGAACAAAATTTGTCCTTGCTACTGCTTGCCAGCCTGTTCCATCTGTGTTGCAGCCAAGTCAAATCTCTCAGAAAGTGAGAAAGTTCCACTCAAATGGTCTAGCTAATTCTTTCACCCACTGCTAAGCAAGGCAGAGTATCTACTGTAAATATGGTAATAACCTTTGTTTTCTGGATCCTCGTCATAGAAGGAGATCAGGTTGGTTAACCAGGACCTGTCTTTCAATTAATCCATGCTGGCTAGGCCTGATCCCCTGGTTCTGTCTGTACCAAGTGATGACTCCAAAGATAATCTGTTCCTTAAACTTCCTGGGCACCAGTGTGAGGCTGACAGGCCTGGAGTTCCCTGGATCCTCCTCCCAGCCCTGCTTATAGATGAGTGTCAGATTTTCAGACACATGGAACCTCCTCAGTTAGTCAGGACAACCAGTAAATGATTGAATATTGGTAGACTGCTCATCCTGTAATGTTTTGGTGCAGGTTGGTAAACATGAAATTAAGATCTCTTTGTTTTATGGGTTTCTTTTATTGTTGGGGTTTTTATTCCATATAGAAGAGTCCACATAAGTGGTTTTTACCTGGGCACATTTAAAGATGAGATAACAAAAGCAGTTTAGTATGAAAATTTAGATTATATGAAAATTTAGCTGTGATCTGTGATGTACACAAACTATAATAACATGAACACTTTCAGAGAATCTCTTGGATCCCTTTTGGGGAAAAAAGTTGCTTCTCTAAAGCAGAATACCCAGAGGTATAGTTTTTCCTGATAAACAATAAGAGTGTAAAATAATTTATAACATCAGCGCAGTGCTCATCTAAATTGTGGATAACTGGAAAGACTGAGGGACACAAAATCAATGTATTCACAACACACAGATTTCTTGCCTTCTTCATGAACCTTAAAGTCTGTGAAATACACAATTTTTGGAGATTATATGCACAGCTGATAGTTTTTAAGTTCTGAAGATAAAGATAAAATGTACAGTAATATTTTGATAAATATATTTTTCCATTGCTAGGCCTTTAAAAGATACACAAAGAAGAAAGGAATCATGATATATTATAACTCAGGGATGAACTCTTGCCTTGGGAATTTTCTAATTGGAAGAAACTCTTTCATCCTCTGGAATCTTGATTTCAAAACCCTTTCATACTCAGTGGATAGGCAGAGATATCCCGTTCTGGCCTGTTTTACACATTATCTCTTTCTTTTCACTTCTTTCAGTTTCTCTTCTCTCCATCCTCTCCAATCTTAGTTGCCCTAACAAAAAAGTAAAACCTTTTCCCTTGGCGTGATATTGAGCCACCTTTCCCACACACCAACCTTTGCACTAAGCAACGTAGACACACGGGATGAAATGTGTCCAAACAAGCCCTCTCCCAAGTGACACAGCCCAAAATAGCACCTGCCACTCAGGGTAAGATTATTAGATGCAAGTTATATGCATCATTTAAAATCATTAGCTCTAGAAATAATTACAGTTTTCGCCATGACCTTGTCCCTCATGGTACTTCATCCTTAAGGCTTATTTAATTAAGGCACAAGAAGGATAGCTTTCCTTAGTGATTATGCATGAAATTTACCTGGCATAGAGATGTGGAAAGAATCCCTCTCCTCCATTCTCAAAAGCCCTTTACTTCCTCATTTTTGATTGCATTGAAGCAGTAGAATGAAAACCTTGCAAGACAGACTAGAAAGGATGTGAAAGCTCCTTTGCTAACTACCTTTAACAATAAACTTGACTGTTCATTATGGAGGGCACTTTTATCTATTTTGCATTGTTCGAGATGGGTGAACTGAATGGAATCCTGAAGTTCATTTCAACCCTTCCTTTGGACCATTTGTCTCTAATAAATAAATAAATAAATAAATAAATAAATAGCTTTCTGTATTCACCTTATCCAATTCAACTTCAGTTGTCTCCTTGTGATTACAGCGTGCATCCAAAACATGTGAAAATCAAACCTGTTCTTCTCTAACTTCCAGATTTATAAACTTCCCCTATGCTCCAAAATGCATGCATTTTCCTTTTTCCCTGTGCACCAATTTTTTCAGTAAAACTTCTGGATTTGGATTTTAGCTGAGACTTGGTGATCATCTATTTACCATTTCAGTTCAAAAGTTTTCACTGACGTGGTTTCCTAAGGCCCTCTTCTCAGAACAGCTGAACTAAGGTTTAATTCAGAAAACTTAAGGTTTAAACTAAGCTTTAATTCAGAGAACTAAGATATGCATGTTTATCTCTAGTCCTAAAATTAGGACAGACTATTTTGTGTCCTTGATAAAGTCTCTTAAGGTTTCTCAGCTCAGTTTCCCCAGAAAACACAAATGACATTTACTATTTCATGGACATAATAGAGCATACTGTTGAGAGATAGAACAGGACTTTTTCAACAGTATATTTGCTGTCACAGACGATTTGTTGTTATTAGATTTCTAGCAAAAGTTTATCAATTAATGACATTTGAAAAGTTTAAGGAACTCAAGGGCTTTCCAAAAGAGGAGCTACTATGATAGATATAGAATTTTAGAGCAAAATGACCAAAATTGTTAAAAAAAATCAAGTGGAAATATTTGGATACCACTGGAAATTTGAAAATGTAGGAACACAGTGAAATTTTGAACAACTGCTGTAAACAGTTAGATGGCTGAACAAAGTGACAGTTGAAACAGTTGAAACTATACTCAGTACTGGATTCTAAAGAAGGAATTTTTAAAAAGACTACAGCTGTCCCTCTCCATATGTCATTGTGAATCAATTCAGGTGGTATGAAGCAGCGTGAGCTGAAAGAACTTAAGGAAATAACAGCTGTTTCATTAATGGTACACCAGAGCATTTTTACAGAAGCATCATCTAAGATAAAACTTGCTCAAGGGAATAGTCTTAGAAAGGAGGAAGAAAAGATGGAAGCCTTCAGTGCTAGTGTGCAGAGGCAAAAAGAGAAAAAGTCACATAGATCAATTTTAGTTCTTGTGGTTCTCCTGAGATAAGAGCTCTGGAGGCAGAGCACTGCTTCCCAAAAGCATAAGCCTGTGGCTGCAGTAGACGATGACTGCAGAAATGTTTTCCAGAAAATAATCTCATTTTTCTCTTAAATGGCCAGTTTGTAGTTTTATCAGTATGGTCTGATTCCACAAGCACTCAGAGGGAAGGGGTAGAAGCTGAATGATGAGGTTCAAATTAGGGTAATATAATAAAAAAATATGAAATTGTGGAACATATTTCAATTTTCAGCAGCTATGTTGCCATTGTTTTAGAGATCATCCAAATTGCTTAGCAGAATTTAAATTAAAACCTACTCTTCCATGAGAAACATAGCATAAAGCTGGCTTCTACCTCTTTCTATTTAATTCAGGCTGTCAGCAGTGAAGCTGATTTCCCTGCTCTGCTCTGTTTTTGCAATGAGGTTTAATATATATTGACAGCAATTAGACAGAAACAAGATTTTAAACAGGCCCTATTCAATCCTCAGAATGGACAAGATGCATAATGAATACCTGCATCTCTTAGAGAGGAGGCTGATTCTGAGAGATGGCCTGTCTCAGCTGAAAGTTAGGACACTTTAGGTACTTTCAATACTGTGACACAAGAATTTCTTCACCAAAATTGTCACCCTTGCCTGTACACAGGCAGGATATTGTAGCATTTACATTCTGGTTCATGACAACTGCCATATGAGCTGGTATGTGCTGTACTGGAAGCAGCAGACTCTTCACACTTCCTTCATTTTCAGGACATTCACAGTCAGCCATCTATCTTTCTAGACACTTGTTACCTCCACAGACACTGATCACATATAGGATCTCAGTAGGGAAAGCTTCATGGGAAAGAGGGAAGGTACCTCAGATCTCCACAAGCGCTGTTTTCAGGCATTTTTGGTATGGTCACAAATACTAATAACACTGCATACCTTCTTTGAAAAGTAGGTACAGCTGTACATGTGAATGGGGTCATTTTGCATGTACAATAGAAAATTACATATGTGTTGGGTAATTTTCATAAACACTTCTATTGAATTTTTCTTAGCTATATTTTAGAGGCGTTAAGTGAGGTACATAATTGTACACTCATCCACATAATTGTACACTCATTCTCTGAATTATCATGTCTTTCATTTATATAGAATATTATCAGAAATATAGAAACAAACTTTATTTATTAATCCTTTAGAATGTTTCATGGCTATCAAGAAACATACAAATTGAGTCAAGTGGGATGAACTGAAGCCTGAGGAACTGCTGGAAACTAAGTAACAATAAGCAGCACACATGGTATAAAAATATAAAGTAATAACCCAAGCTGACCTTCAATCTACTGACAATTCAATCTGACAGGAATTTTCTGGTATGGCTGACAAGGAAACTGATTTACTTTAGGGACAAAACCTGAACTCATGATTTAGGGCTGCACTGAATTTAGACTTTTATTATTAAACAAATGGAGCAGGGACCAGTTAGAACTCACTTTTATAGTTAACTGAGACACGGTTGATAGAGCCTAAACCAATGAATTGTAGAAATCATTAAAAAAAAGCAATGGGAGGCTTATTACTTGAATACTCAAGCAACCCAAGTAACAAAATTTCATAGCAAAGATAAAATAGCAAGTAAACAAAGAAACTGAAAGCAATGAGAAATGTCAAAAATAGGAGACATTTTTCACAGGAAAGGCTAAAATAAAGAAATCCTCATATAGGAAAGAACAAAAATAAGAAATGCTAGTATTAAATCCAGCAAACTTTTTGAAATCTATGTCTGTTAATGTATAAATTGCTTTCCTTGTAATTGCAATATTTGAGTGATAAATTTTGCTGAGCATTTCTCAAATGAATTGGATTTCCTAGCACGTAGGAAAAAAAAACTTCACTAAAGAAAAAAAGCAATTCTTCATGTAATGTATGTAGGGGGATAGAACAGAAGTAAATAAAAGTAGTATAAAAAGTAATATCACCCCCTAAAGAATAGGAGCTGAGCCAATAATTATGGATTAGGAGCAGGCCTGACTTTAACAGGCCACAGCTGTAGCCAATCAGAAGAGTGTTATAAAAGGGTGGATTGGTTGGTTGAGGGGGAATGGGAGTCTGTTGGCTACCATGAGCATGAGAAAGAGTCAGTGCCTAGAGGAGCTGCCTATGAGAAGCATCAAGAAGGTATGAAACTCTAGCAATATGGAACCCTTGCAATATAATGACAATAGAACTCTTGCACTGTAATGACAACCGGGTACATCTGAACAAGAAAGAAAATCCAGTTGAAGTTGTTCAGTGGAAATATTTTCAAGGAGAAATTAACTGTCTGAAAATAATTTTTATAATAAGTTTAATATTTTGAATCTATATTTTCTGAAAACAATTCTATTCACAGAATACCTTTCACTTATAACAAAGTGCTTCTTACACTAGAATGTTTAAGACTATATAAAGACTGAGAGAGATGTTCTGATATATGACTACATCTATTTTTCAGAATCTGATTCTCATTTGGTTGAATCCCTCAGTAACTTTTCATTTCAGTGGCATTTTTCTATTCTTACATCAGTTAGCAGGGAGGAAAGTACAGTTCTGTATGGGATTCACACTGTGTGCCAATATAAATGGGTCTCCTAAAATTTAAGCAATATTTACACAGATACATACATATGTGTATGTACATGTATAGATATATATGCACACACACATCTAACAATCACTGCCTCACACTGTCATGCATTTATATACTTTTATATATTATTACAGTACTTTAATATTAAATTACTAATCAATTTAATCCTTACTTTTAACTAATTAATAATATTGTTAACAATTAATATTCTATTTTTTATGCACTTTTTAGTATTACTTTAAAATACATTTCACTGCTTCATGCTCTGCCTTTCCTGCCTGAACAAGAGTTAGACATATGTATACACCTGTATTTTCCTAGGGTTATTTGCCCTGTCCAAACAGAGCAAAGCACCTCAGTTTGCAAGCTTTTTTATGGCACCAGTACACATTTCACTAGCATGTAATTTGGGACAGTCTCTCACTACAGCCTATTTTAATGATCTAAAAGACACAGGCATTTGTGTAGTATGCTAAACCTTTAACACAAGCCAAATGCTGTGTCAGCACCAATTCTAGTTAGTCTCTTTGGGGCCATTAGATACACATGGTGAGATTTCATTCCCATCATGTTTATTGGTTCAGCCTTAGGGGATTACAAAAACTAGTCATGTCTGTGTGAGACCTGTGGCACAGCTCAAAGAGTATCCCTGAACTCAGGGCAAGAATCTCTTTTTTTTTCCCCTCTGGCTACAGTAAATAACACTTTGGTATTTAAACATAATTTACAGTATATAGATGTTGAATAAGAGAGAAAGGGAGAATTTCACTCAGTGTGATTGGAAATAGGAACACAAATATAAGAACAAAAAGATTACCATGCTACACCTTGCTCCTCCCTGATTTAAAATTTGTAGAAATTGTCAGACCTTGAGAACTGCAGAGTTTCTTTCAGAGCTGGTAGCCCCTGAGAAGGAGACAGATTAATTTTTGAGGATAAAGGCTCTGGTATTCTTCATTGGGTTATTAAAGGAAGATTGAATGAGAGTTTAGGATTATCTGGAAGCTGCAAGGTGGTACAAGAGTTTGTATTGCTTCTTCATTTTCACAGTGCAGCTCTTGACATAGATATTATTAGGCATGAGTAATGGTATCACTGTTTATACTGTAAGCATAGAAACACCATTAGAAGTATTTAATAATCCAACTGGCCATTCAGTTCTTTTGCTACAAGAGATTGAACACAATGTTAACAAAATAGTAAAAGGCACAGTCTGGCAAGTGGAGAAGTTATCTTCTGACTTTGAGAACACCCTCTTCAGTCTTTACCAATGACTTTGTGGTTTTTTCTATTAAAACCTAGAAAGTGTTTTGGTAACTCTTTCTGTATCACCTTTTGGAAAACAGGAATTACAGAGATTCTTTTATAAATTTGTGTAATATGACAGGGGAAATTGGAGGGGACTTTCTTTATGAATATGGCTCTTGAGTGAGAAAAATCATGAATACATTCCTAATTTTTTTATTAATATATAACTTTGCTATATTGGCTAAATACATACTTACACAACACCTCTTGATTTACTACCTTAACCGTTATATTGATAACTAAATGTTGCCAAAGGATAACCTGATATATTTATTTCACACCAGTGTAAAACTTGAGCACTTTTTACACATATGACATCTAAGGTAATTATATATGTAATTCTGTTTGACACTTGATTTAAAAGAAAAAGATTTATTTTGAAACATAACTGAAATAGCTGTTGGTGGATCTAAAATTACAGTAATCTGTTTTTAAATATCCCATCTTTTTATTTCTTGAGAATGTAGATGAAAGAGTTGTGGGTAGATCTAGTATCTTTTAAGACAAAAAAGACTGTCTTCACAAAGTGTCCTATTTCTGACTGTTTTGCATTCTGAAAAACCTGTGGCCACCAAGGATTTTACAGCTGTCACTCTGCAGCACTTTGCGGTCACCTGGAGTTTCATTAACAGCAACAAGAACCAGATACTTGTGCTCTAAAAGCACAAATAATTGTTACTGCATATAAAAAAAAAATACTGCTAATGCTACAAGGAAAAGGAGCAAGAAAACAATGACAGATCTGAGTAGTTCCATGTGCATCTAATTGTGGCTAGAACCTACATTAGCTAGACTCATTATTGAATGAAATGGAGTTTTATATACTAATCATAGTATTGTGACAGAGAGCTTGAGATCGTAAGATGTCATTTAAGAGGAGGATTTGTCTTGCTTTAAGTAATCCTCAGGCCTTAAAAAAGGATTTGAATTGATTTTTAATAAAAAATATTTACATATTTCAGCCTAAAGCTATAGTATTGCATAGTCAAAATGTGTGATTTAAATCCTCTGACAGAAGGAATCAACAGTGGTAAAGAATCTTGATTAAACATTTTTGTGGCTAGGTAGGACACCCCGCAAAATAACTGACAGTCAGAAGCCTTCAAATTATGTCAAACATAATTTTGTTTTGCAAATCAATTTTGTTATGCTTAATCAGCCCTCTGGTAAGCAACTATTGATTTAAATTAAATCAGAAAAGTTTACATGCAAATCAAAACTGAATTTGTTAGCTGTTTAGAGAACTTTTTCTTCTCTACTCAGAAAAATGGTGATCAGAAAGTGAGAAGGAAAAAAGAGTGAGAGGAGGACACAAGACATATTTTACTTGCTTGCAAAACAGCAAACACATTGTGTTTGTTGATATGAATTCCTGCGTTCTTTTATAAGCTACAATGCATTTTCTGGACCAGCCACTTCTGTCTAACTTAACAAGACACTCCAATTGGAGGAGGAATGGTGCCCAGTCTGTATGAAACAGCCATGAATACTCAAAATTGATTACAGAAATATAGAGGAGGTTGCAGATGATGGATGGATGGATGCTCTAAGTTCATTTGAGAAAAACCCCCACAGCTAGTCTCTTTGTGGATATGCATGAATTCATATTTCATACATGTAGGTGAAAGAGAATAAAACAGGAAATCCTTCATCTTGTCAGAACTATTTTCCAATTTGTACTACGTTAATTTTGGGAACCATAAAAACCATTCATTTGCTTTTCTTGAGCACTCCTATCCAGCCTGATCCTGAACAGTGCTCCTTTTTTTGGCACAACATACATGGTAAAACTTGACCCAGTCACAATGTATCTAAACTCCAAACGAATTCCAAACGAACCCAAACACAGTCACTAACCCCTGCTTACAGATGAGGAGCCAATTCTAATTTTTTTTTGTTTAAATTCTTTACTAAGAGTGTAGCTGTCCCAAATGAGATCATTTCCACTTCTGCCTACAGCTAAAATTGCAAATTCTTAACATGGTTTCTTGTGCTTCTGAACTGACAGCCCTAAACAATGGATTCTCTGTACACAATCCAGAATCACTACAAGCTTTTTACCTAAGTAGCTACTTAGGAAGTACTGCAGTCTAAAAGAAGGATCTCTGCAGGCTATGTATAGGATTATTTGCTTTTTATAAGCTATTTCCCTCCTCAGTCCTTTATCTGACAATGCTAAAGTGCGTAACAACCAGTTTTAGTTTCCCTAGTGTGGTCTGAAAATCAAACATATTTTTCATTGAAACTGGTTTCAAAACTATCAAATCCTGCCCTAAAGCAATCATGCAGGGGCATCTTTCTGATTCTTTCTGATCTGAGCTGATTTAAATTGATGATCGAGCTGAAATCTACTTCACATTCCTGAGTTAAGATATAAAGGAACAGGTTTAATTTTATTTTATGCTCCTTTTATTTCTGGGGGATGTAAAATTTTCACACATATGTGGTAAATTAATGTTGCATCTAATCACAGGTATGGAGGAGCCTAAACACCTGTAAATTCAAGCCAAAATTTCCTGTGATTCTATAGAATAAATTGAAGGAAAGAATTTCTGTCTTTTTTATTTTCCTACTGTTTCTATCACTAACTGATAACATATATAAGGTTCAGTACCCACAGAGGGGATACTAAAAAGCAGACAACCAGTTTTATCAAACGTAAATTTTAATGCAACACTTTTCATCTCATCTGCTGTTGTATTAATTATATCAAAAAGCAACACATCTCAGAGTCAAGCTTTTTCTGCTTTGAGGAGTTTTACTTTGAAGCATACTACCTTTGGCACACATTTTTTTCTTTGGGTCTTTTTTCCCAGATAAAAAGTAATCATCTGTTCTTTAGACTATGCTGATATTCAAAGAATCAATATTAAAAAATAATCCCTAAAAATGGGTCCTAATGCATGTCTCGTTTCTTGCAAGAAAAACAGAAACAAAGAATACGATGATAAATTAAAACATAAAATTGGAACCTATGAATTTATTTTAAAACACCACATTTGAAAGTTCAAGTATTTATTTGGATATTTATTTATCCAGTTTACATTTTATCATATATTTTTTACAATGAAAATATTTGAAATTGTTCTATACTGCATTTTTTGACAGCACACATCATCAGTGAGCCTTAATTAAACCCTCCTTATTTTGCTACACTGAAAGATATTAAATACAAATTCAGGTCCAAATGAGCTTTATTTTGGCTATAGATTTCAATTAAGCCAAATTATACTGTCTAAACACATGAAATCATTGTGGCACAACAAGAAATGAGAGACAAGAGGATTCCTTATGAGCTTTTTCAAACCAAAGCATTATCTAGACAAGAGAAATGGGTGTATTTGCACTTATAGACTAGGAGATGCATGAAAGAATCATAATACAACATAATTGTACCTTTGTCCATAGTAGCTTTGCAAAGGCATTTCATTCCTGACTGTCATTGGCCTCTGTTTTTCTGCACCCTGGCTCCCAGGCAGCTGGGTACCCTAATGCTGACTTACTGAATGTGCCTTCAAAGCAAAAACCACCACTCATACTGAATGCTGCACAACAAAGGATAATAGTAGGAAAGGTCAGAAAATTCATTTTCTCTAACGATGGAGGTGTTCATTCAAATATGAAAGAGTGCTGCATTTGATTTGCTCCTCTGGTATTTTTAGCTGTTTTTTCTTCCACCAAAAAGACTAAATAATCACATCTCTAAACCATTCATACTGACACATCTTTAATAAATGCATACAGATGAGAGGACAAATGGCAGATAAGAGATTTAGGAAAATACTTTTTGAAGAAACACAATTTATTTTATAGTCTTTGAAAAGTGTCTGATAGCAATCCACAATGGCTTGCAAGCCTAAGCAGCAGTGTAAAGAGACCAAAGTGGTGCTGCAAATATGACTCGAACTGTAAAGCTACAGAGCTTAACCTTTTGCTAGAAGATTCTGTCCTGGTGCCAAAACATAGTTAATTACAGATTTTTAAAAGAACTTCAGTAAAAATGGTTCATCCATTTCTTCACAAAAATATGTAAATATATTTGCAATTACAATGGCAGGTGAAGAAACCTGAGACCTTTAATCATCCAGCAGTGATGGAACAAAAAGTATCTCTTTAAAAGTCATTCCTTTATAAAGAAAAGTCATATTTCAGTAGGGCAGATATACACATCTGTTTCTCCTTATATTAGGTTATAGGTCAAATATGACTCCTGTCCCCCAGAATTTTAGCATTCTTCTTATTCTGTCAAATAACTTCTTGGTGTTTGTTCAGTTTTTTTAAATATAGAGCTACAACATTCTATGATAGCCTTCTGGACAGTAAAACCTCTAGAGGTTTGTATAAGGATTTATTATCACTACACTGAAGATTCTGTGTATTACCTGAGAAAGAATAGAAGGCAAAACAATTGAACTCTGTTTAGAATACCTAAGAAGATAGAATATAGGCTGGATTCAAAAGCAATCAGTCTTCCCTTCGTCACCTTGACCCTTTTAGTCAAAAGTTTTTACTTACTACTGCAAAATGGCGCAGCTCTGCACTGCTCTCAACAATCAGCTCCTTAAAAGGAGGCAGGGATATTTGAAAAACTACATTTTAAAAGAAATCAGGAGCTGTTTATTCCTGTAACCAGTAATTCATTGTCTTCTAATCTGCATTTACACACACCCAGATAACCCAGCGGGCAAGGGGCAGGCAGTAGCTGTCAGTTGGTGGTAGACTGTGATTTGGGAGCATATTGTTTGCCAACGTTTGAGTTTAAGTCCCTAATAACAGCAGCTTTTAATTCTTGGCTTATTACAAGTGGCAGTGTGTTGTATTGGTCATTGGGTTTAGACCCCTCAGCAATGCTGCAGGATTTATTGAGTGAGTTGGGGTTTTATTCTGCTTACTAGGTGTCTCTCAAGTCATCAACCAGATACTTCCTGGCACTGTTCCCTCAATAGGGATAATGAATCATGACAGTTCATCTCAAATTCCCCAGCTCAAACGTTTAAATGTCTGCCACAATCTACCAATGAACCCATCTGAGTGCCATTGGGGATCAGTGGGAGAAACTTATTAATACACATGGGGTTTGGCAGCATGTCAGGCTTAATATATCACAACAGCTAAGATAATACAGTTGTGCCTTCCCCTCCTCTGTCCTGTGGTGAGAGAAGAGAATACCAGCAGTGTGATATCACCAGGGAGTGCAGTGGTGTCATCCTGCACCATTTGCAGCATCTCACTTTGTATTCATCCACTTTCTTATGTGTCATTTTGAAGTAAGCTCTTTTTTTTTTTTTTTTTTTTTAGTAGAGAAGTTTTAAGCTTTGCAAGAAGTGAAATGAACTTTTTTAAAGTACCTTTCAGAGGTTTTTAGGAAGTCTGTAGCATTCTGATTAATAAACTTAATACCCATTTGACTCCCTCGTCTACACTAGAACCATGATAGACCAGCATGAGCTCATAACAAGCCAATAGCTCAATTTGCTAATGGAATTTTTTTATTCAGTCAGAGAATCTTAAGTATTACCAACATGAAGTAGTTGAAGGACAAATATAAATGCCTTAATATGCAGCTCCGACTGGCTACATATTTTCTTCCAAAAGCCTCAAGAAGCAATTTGAGATAAAGACCTGTTCATTTTGGAAGAGCATTACTGTGCCTTTGGAGCTGCATATATATGGACACTTACAAATAATTGAAGACACATGCTTTATTTCCAATCCAAATGAAAAAAAACCAAACCCACAAACAAACAACAAAAACTTTTCTCAGAAGAAGCTACTGTGACCAAACAAAATTCACTTCTTTTCCATTATGGTAGGGGTAATAACCAGTAGAGAGAAACTTTTTGATAACAGTAATATCTCTGGACACACATAATGGGAAAGAAGGCATGTTACAGCTCATTTACTTATAGCACTTATGTGTTAAATTGCAGGTGACCTAAAATAGAATATAATTCTTCAGCAGTGACAGTAGTGAAAGGATTTGGAACTTTATCCCAACAAAATTGCTCTTTGAGTTAATATTTTATGGCTCAGTATTAAAAGAATTATCCCCATTATTGATCCTGCCTATGTGGTATGGGCATCCAAACAGAACCTAGTAATGAACTTAGTTTTCTCCAGAAGACTAAAACTTGGAGTGGATTTCTTTAATATGTCATTCACAGAAGGTTATGAAGAGGATTTCTTTAAGCACCTTGCAATTCATTTTCTCCTATGTCAGCAACTGTGAAAAAGCTGGTAAAACACTGTCAAAATGAGAAAATATTTGTGTAAGACTCGCCATTATCAGCCCCTTTTTTTCAGTCATTCCTCCAACAAAAAGTCATAACTTTGATATTCAGAGACAGAACAGAAAGTGTCTTAGTGTGGTGGTAATATGCTTTTGAAATAAACTCTCACTTAACCCAGTTTGTCTTGAGTTAGTCTCTGCAGAGAAATTCTAAGACACGTTAAGTAGATTCTTTTGGGAGGGAGCTAAACAAGATTCTCTGGTATGAGTGTGCACCATATTTTCGAGCCCTTCTCCAGGACAGAAGAGGTGCAACCAAAGACTTGTGTTTTGGATAGTTGTAACCCTTTTGCATGGTGAGGATAACTGACCCAGAGAAAAGAATAGATCTAGTCCCAAGTAAGAATCCCAAACTGCCTGTAATGTTGTAGGGGCCTCAATACCTTTTTTTGTCTACTGAGTTACTTCCACCACACTAAATTGCTAGCTACTGTAGATCTCACTAACAACAGTTACTTTTTTACAACTCATAACAAAATGTAGTGAAGTGCTGCTGTCATCTCAAAAACTAACAGAAAAGCACTCATTTTCAGCCACAGTTCCAACTTCTCTTAAGGAACTTCATCTTTATCACAATGAAGGATAGTTCTAATCAGAGGGTGAAGGGAACAGCAATGAAAGGATTCCCAACCTAGACTTGTATTTGAAAGCATTTGAAAGTTATTTCAATACATGGGAAATTCCACTGCCTTACTGAACTTTAGGATTCATTTCTATCCTTTTCCTATACTTTTTCCCTCTAATTTCTCTTATCTCCAGATTGTCTTGTTTTCTCAAAGAGCAGGAAATTTCTGCCTGTTTTTCCTTTTCCCCCTTGGCCTGAGTGTGACCTTACAGAACGGTCATTACAGTTGAATCACTATATTAACAGAAATATTTACATGTTGCCTTGAAGCATCAACAATGCAATTTCTGTTCCTAACCTAGTCTAAGAGACTGCACACTTCTGTATGTGCATTAATTTTATTCAGCTTCTTTTCTTGTAAGCACTGAAAATTATCTGAGCCACTATTTCAGTGGGCTTATTTACCATAACAAGACCATAACACAAGCAAGCATATCTTGAATTCCTTTAAAGACAACACAATTATTTTTTAAACAAAGAATTACTGCACTTTCACCAACATGACTCCTAACTAAAGCCAACTAAATAGTTATACAATTTTAAAGACAGATTTTGTTCTCAATCTGTTAAGAACAAAGGAAGGGAATATATGAAAAGTAATTGGTAGTTAAGTTTACATGCAAGTAGAGTCAAGCAGAGAAGACATTTGTCTCAGCACAATCAAAACATAAGGAAATAAATCAATAGACATTACTGTGTGAGAATAAACTAATTAAATTTTGTGTAAAGAAAGATGAAAGTACATGTAACTCCATGAATAAGGGACAAAGACATGAGCAGATGCAAAACTGTGATTCTCTTCAACAGGTAAACTGATAAAAGGTCAAAAACCACATAGAATAACACTTATACAGAGCTGACCAACTCAGCTGCAAGACAGGAAAACCACTTTGGCTTTAGGGCATAACCTATTAATGAATAAAATAGCTCACAGCTGGAAAAATCTGAAGCAGGCAAGTATTCAACACATATATCATGTACATGCATGTGTATTCACACATCTGTATGCACACATATCCTTCCCAATTGAAGCAATTATTTTGCTTTCAGAATAGGATCGCATTAATTATTTGCTTCTTGCTATTATAAATAAATCTGCTTTTTCTCAACTCTTGACTGTATATATAATTGTTTCAAAACCCTTCAAACAGGTGCTAGCTCAAATTTTTCCCACGTCTTGTCAGAAACCAAGTTATTTCCATAACGCCTTTAAAAATCTGGTGGTCTACTTCATGTAAAAGTTAGCTTGCCTTTTTAGTAAAGCTATTATAACACACAGAGTTATAAAGCTATTATAGCGTATAGAGTTATCAACAAAAATTTTAATGTCCAATTATCCCTCTATATGCAATTACTTGCTGTAAAATCTGTGGTAACATTTTCCTTTCTGGGTACCAGGCCCAGAAAGGGTTCTGATTCCTCTTACTGCTATGAGGCTCCTGTGTTCACGCTGAGATTGACACTTTCTTTTCCAGATCCACAAGTAAGCCTTTGTACAGCTCATTGCAGCTGCAATTCTGGCATCATCACATCAGAATGGCTGCACTCACTGCTGAAAGTTATGAGCCATAACTACTCATATAGATATATACCTATAGATCAGGGACATGGTTTTCAGAAACCTGAATGAAAAGGTTCCTACAGAAAAGGAGAAGGAGAAAAAAGAGAAAAAGAAAAAGCTTTTTGTAGTCCCAGTTTGTTTATGTATCAAGTTATAAAGAGAACAAGCTCACGTCGATATTCACTCAATTCCAGCACTTATATATCCCACTCATAATGGCTGGCTAAACATTTGATAAGACACTCTTGCCTGCCCAGGAAGGAAGAACTTAGTTTCATATCCCAATAATGAAAGCTCAAAAACATTTAATTCAATTCTCCACTGCAGCCAGAGAAATGTTTGAATAATGTATGTGCCTTTAATCCATGGCCCCTTTGCTCCTCCAGTTCTGTCTCTGTCTTGCTCTTGTTTTCCTGTAGCATTTTGAATCAGAATGGATTATGCACAAGGGACCTTCATGCACTGCAAGCTATTTGGGAATTTAAACAAAGTCCTCTAGCTTAATTAGCCTTCTCCTAAGGTGATAAATGCCATTTTTTGATGTTGCAAAGGAGGTTTATGGCCAAGCTAATAACTGACACTTAACCATGTATTTCCTGAGCTGCAGTGGTAAACATATCATTTCCCTGGCCTCACTAATATAACCAAGTGTTAACTCACAGTACAGACCCTGAAGGAAATGTTAAGAGAGGAATAACAGCTTTGCTGCATTTGCATACTCAGGACACACAGTAATGACTGTGACTATTAAAGCTTGTTACAGCTTCTTCAAGATTGTAAACAGGGAACATCTTTAACTGATAGAACACCTAAGAAAGTCTTAACACTGCTACTCTGCTTGGAATGAAAATCTCTCATGAGAAAGCAATTTTAAAATAGGGGGCAGATGAATAATTCAGTAAAAGATATGTCAGTCACTGAACAGACAACAGAGAAACTACTGCTTTTTGTTATTGTTAGAGGGATGAACAGAGGTCACATCAACCTTACACAAAATAATAAACAGTTTTAGATAAATTAAAAGGGGAACCCTTTTGACATTGCATCAGAATACAAGGACAATATATTTTTTAATGACAAAATAAAAATCCTTCTTGGATGAAAATTATCCTGTGAAGTTTCAGGCTACAAAAATTGCTGAGAAATAAGGTTCATAAGCCTAAAAATATGTCCTAATCAGATTTACACCACAATTGTTAAACAGGGGATTTTGCTAGGAAAGCTCCACTTTATGTAACTAAACTAAACTAGCCAGGCTAAGTGCCTATGTGTGCATGTGCAAGCATGTACAGACCTACACACACATATGTATAGTAGGATGAGGGAAAGGGAAGAGAATGGAATTAATGGTATACTCTTGATTTTGACCACTCTGTTATGTTCTTTTATCTCATCTTTTTGATATTCTGCAGTCTGGAGAGAGGGGTTGATTTATCTAGGCAGTATAGCTATTTGGAATACATTTTCTTAAAGTGATGTTTCACAATATATTTCTCTTATAGAAGAAATCAGAGAGGAATATATCCCACGGTTCCTCCCTTGTAGCTTTACTTCTGATTCTGCTCCATCTGACCTTTTCCAGATTGTTTGTCCTCCATCTTTGGGAATTTATCTTTCTAATATTTAAGAGTGAGATGAAAGAGGATGTATTACTAATTCTAGAAGTGAAAACTATTCTGGTTATATTACTGCTGCCAAAATCTTTCAACAAATGTAAGTGTTATTTTTACTTTTCCAGGGAATATTTAATGAGCATCAAATATTCATAGAGGATAGATAATATTTAAACGACATCTTTAAAGGATTAAAAATGCAACTCACAGTGATTACTACATTAAGGCCTACAATACATTTTCTTTAGGCACAAGCTGTCTCCAAGGTGATATCAAGAAAAAAGATTTCAGAACTTTCAATACTATTTGTATGAAAGCTCATGCCCAAACCTCTGTCTTGGATAGCCTTCATGTTAGCCTCCCTCTGCCTGTAATGAAACAGCAGCTATTCTCATTCTCACTCATGATTTTATTCCAACAGTCTGATCACCATTTGTAAAAGAGAATCCAGGTAATGGTACAGGAGATCTAATGCAGACTGTGTGATTATATAATATTTTAAGATGTTAAGATAATACAACTATGTTTAAGATATCTTTCAGTAAAACAGTGGTGTGGGGTTTTTTGAAAAAAAAAAAAAGTATTTTGCCAACCACTCCAACAAGAGGAATAGAAATTTTCCTCTTCTTTCTATGTTTCTTCTCTTATTTCTGTCAAACAGATGCTATGAACCTCAGGAATGTTATTGTGTACACTGGGAAAGAACTGCCATGCTTCCAAGCATACAAAGCTCTTAAAGGCACAACTACAAAAATCAGAAGACTAGGGGATGTACAGTGCAGTACAGAAAAATACAATTATGCTTGTTTATAGAATATAAATCTCAATAATTGATACAAGCTACTGAAGGAGGCTATTCTCTTGTAGGGACACAGTTTGTGGTAATTGGGAGTGGGGCTGCAGCTATGAAAAGCAGGTGAGCAGCATTGACAGCAATGAGCCATGGAGTGCCCAGGGGCACTGACCAATCACCAAAGGGAACAGAGGGCACACAGGTGCAGTGCATGAACATGAGGGGTATAAAAGATTGGGCTAAAGAAAGGCAGATGCTTGAAGCCTTCTGATGTGGTGTTGCTCTGTAAAGGTTGAAGCTCTCAGGTATTGTATGGTGATACTCTGTGTATTGTGGCTGTCTCAACTTGACATTGTCTCAGTTTATATTTCAGATTTATTACTGTTTGTCTGAAAAAAGACAAGAACAAGAAACCACAACTGGGGTAAAACTCTACATGAAAGTTGTGATGGCTGAGAAGTAAGAAGAAAATTAAATACCAAAAATAATAGATTATTAAAACCAAAGCAGGTGTACAAAATACTAACTTCCCAGATTCCCAATAAATATCTCAAAGTTTCTAGGAAGCTTCTTATAAAGTTTATCTTTCTTTTTCCTTTTTCTTTTTTATGTATTTAAACTAGAGGAAGCACTGAGGTTCATGGCAGCTAATCCTGACTTTGTCTTACTTAACCAGTGCTCAGTCAAATTATTCTATCTTCTCATCTGTCATGTCTATGTGTTGATAAAGTAAGGATAGCAATCTTTGATGCTTGTAAATACTTATTTTTAATGGGAAAAGGGAATGTTTGGTCCTCTCAACTCATTTTACTGCTTCACTTAGAAGTTCTGAATGAAATTGTTAGAGCATAGGACAGAGATACCCTGGCTTTCCTGAAAGTATTTACTTTCATTTGCTCAGTAAGCTAAAATTCATAAAGTGATGAGGAAGAATGTACAGTCTCCAAAATGCTATAACAAAGAGTTGATTTTGCTATTACTGGAGATGCTGAGAAAATTCCTCATATAACTAAGCCAGGGAGGAGCATTTAGTCAGCCTTTTTGTTTTGATTTATTTTTATCTCCAGCAGTCAGGGGGACAGAGGGGGACCACAAAGAGCAAGACCAGAGTTCTTGCCCAGGAATATTCTCTCTTCCTTCTAATGCTTTGGGAGACAAGAGTAGGAGTCCTGGAAGCACCTTTGGTAAGTACTTGTTTTCTGCAAGTGTGAGAGACTGAGTGGAAACAGAACAGGTGGGAAAAAATCCCCAGAGTAGACTCTAAGTACATCCTTCCCTGACAAATTTTATCTTACAAAACATGGACAAGTATTTTACAACACTTCTCTTTTCTGCCTGCTGCTAGTAACTTATCTGAGATGATACAGTGATTGCAATCATTTTGGAGAAACAAGTGTGGTTTTTTCCTCTCATGAGGGATAGAAATGTGAGAGGGGGGAAATGAAAGGTGAAGTAGCAAAAAGAAAGAGAAAAGCTGATAGTTTCAAGAGACCACAATAAGGATCTTCCTGTTTGAGCACACTGTAGAAAATGAAATTGTTCTTTAGTTTCTCTCCTTGGCTATGGTTCTTGCTCTGTATTTCCAATCTATTCCTAGTTGGGCAAATCTTCAGGAACTAAACACTATGCAGAACAATAATGACAAAGAGATTTACCTTAATATCAGGTAGGTTAGCTATGGAATACTAAACACTACCATTTCTCTAGTCTATCTGAAATATCCTACATTTATAGAGCCCCATGGAGACAAAGTGAGACGTGGTATTTTCAAGCCTGTTTATTAAAGATATTGTCATTTTTATTTAAGAGGTTCATGTTTATCTTCTTGCATTCCACACTACAGGAAAATCTTGGCAAGAAGGTGGAGATATGTGGTTGTCACATTCAGTGAAATATAGTCAAGGGGTCTGTCTGCTACTGTGAGGACTTTGGTTAGAACTATCAGCCAAGCATAACTAAAATAGAGGGTTTGGCTCCCCAAATAGTCTTTCCTTTTATGCACATGTATATATATGGTTCTTATTCAGATGTTACCATACAGCATCAGCCTTCTCAGAACCACAAGGTGCTAAGTGATAAAGCTCAGTGAATAGGTTGAGCGTATGCTGAGATATCCATGATTTTCCACCTGTGAAGGAGGAAGTTTTCAATTTTAGAGCCCAGCTACTACCAGCTGTAACAACTGTGTATTTATTTGAGATGCTCTAGGCAAATTATAGAATATATTGACTTTTACAGGATGCATTGTGAGTCTTGCATGTGCTGAGATTGTTGGGAGACTTTGGTTATGTGGACTTAAAAATTTAACCACACAAAGACAATAAATTAGCAAATTTTAAAGTTTTGTTAAACAAGCTTTAAGTGTCCTTGAATCAATAATTTATTTGCTAAATTGCCCGGAGGCTGGTAAATTCCTACAATTGTTTACCATTGGAATAGTCCAACATTTTATAGGGAGAGATTTGTATTGTATTAAAGAGAGGAAAAAGGAAAGGGCAAATGCATTCCTAGACAATGAAACTACTGAATGTTTATAGCCTAAGATATAAATAATAATGGGGAAAGCAATTTTGTATCTCCCTATCAACCTTCTTATTAAAAACAGCTAATAAAAAAACTACAATAATCAGGCTGATCCATGCAATGGGACAGAAACTTCTTTATGCCTGCAATAATCATCAAAATTGCTGTTCCCTTTATGCTAGGAGCAGGATCATTGTTTTGTTATTAGCCTCCTATAGAGGTAGCTGAAGAGCTGCCAGTTACAGAGATTTACTCATCACTAAGTGCTGAGTCATCACTCTTTAGACTGTGTGAGTTAGACCAAGATCCATAGATTTCTTGAACAGGCATTCAAAGCTTGAGTTATGCAGCTCAAGTACCACGCAGCTGGTTTTCTCCTATGTTCTTTTGCAGTATATGTTGGACTTCTAGCAGAATAAAATCACCCTGGTGACTTTCCAGGGACAGAAGATCTAGAAAAGGAAGGTGTGGAAGTACTGGCTGTTCATACTGCCCAATTCACATGGATACTAGAGCCAGCTGGCACAGACAAGATGGAGCAAGCCTGCCAAAAAAGCAATTCTTCTGCAGCTGAAGATACTAAAAGGCATTTGATGGGAGTCATATAGTGAAAAGAAGCTTGCTTTTTGCCCTGCTTATCAAGCAGAGCTAATCATACTGAAAGTGTTACTTCATACCTTCACAGATACTTCCCCTCTTACCTAAGCCACGAACCTGTTCTAACTAGAGAAGAGCTAGAGACCAATACTTGCCTCTATCAACTTGCTTACATTTTTGGATAATATCTGTGACAAGGGTGCTATCTTAGCTTGGATCGTTCTGAAGAATTTATTTCATGACCCTTTGGTTACGGCAATTTCTACTTCAAAAAATCCCATATTTCACTGCAGCAATCTCACCTTTAGATTGCACTATTTAGTTCAAGCATTGGAAATTGGATAAATTAGATATAGTTACCCAGTGCTCAAATGTAGGTGAACAAGGAGGCTTTTCTGTTTTACTGGTGGTGTAAATGCTTTTGACCCATCTTATTCATTGATGTCATCTCATAAATGATTACAGAGAAAAGTTACCTGAAAATGACTGCATAACTTCTGAGTATAATGGAGACAGGGAATGGATTTCTCTAATTCTTCTGGATATACCTGTTGTGTTGTGTTATTATGCTCCCCCGGTTTAAGCTGGAATGTTCTGTTACCCCTTTTTCTGTATAATGGTTCTGTCTGGAATTCCCCCTCTTTCCCAGTTATCTGTCCATCACTAGTTACCCTAGAAACTCGCGCCCTTTCTGTCATCCCCAAATGCCCCCCTTTTATCCAGAAACTTCGGTGTTATACATGGAATTATTGGGCCGGGTACCGGGGGGGTCCCACCTTTGAGCTCTCTGGTTGGCTACCGGTTCTGTCACTCTGAGAAAGCCCGCGCTCACGGTGGGCTCCCATTCGCTGCCTGTCTGAGCTCTCCCCCTCCCGTTTCTCCTATATAACACGTGTATTCCCTCCTCCCGCCGCCCTTCGATCCGGCGGCTTCCCTTGGGTGTTACTCCGCGTTCTGGACTAAAACCTGGACTGGCCCTGGTCGGAGGGACACCCTCCCATTCCCTGTCTGTGGTCCCGTGCCTTTTTGTCCGCCTCTGGCAGAGCTGAACGCCGAGCGGGGCGCGCCTGTCGACGGAGCGGCTCCCGCGCGCCGAACCGAGAAACCGCGAATTCCTCCCGCTCCGTCGGCTGGCAGGCGGGAACGGCGGCGCAGGCGGGAATTTTAAAGTCACAGTTACTGCATATACACTAGGGTCTAATTGCATCACTTGAACAGCTCCCTCAGGCAGAGTGGGAAGGTCAGTGCTTTTACTCTGCTACCCTCCACTCATCTGTTTTGGATTCCGGTTCATACTGGTATTACTGGCAAGTTGCTAAAGCCAGAATCATCTTATGACGCCAGACGTTGTGTATGCCTCTTACACAGACATTATAGACTCTTATGATATAATACAGATCCCAGATGATCTCAACACCTTCAGCAGCACAAATCAGAGTGAAAACATTAATGTTTATTATCCAGTCTATTACTGTCAAACTCTGCTTCCAGCTATGCAAGTACCACGACATTAGCAGTAGCATTTATATCAGGCAGTTGTGTGAGGTCTTTGTGTGTGTCCTCAAGCATTTTAGAATATAAAGAAATGTTGATCTATGCCAGGGGATTCTGTGCTGACATACAGGATCATACTATATGAAGCTAATAAGATCAAGTTCACACACTGATATCTTCTCAAATGAAATCTTATTAAGGGAACTTTCTGAAAATAAGGGCTGTACATTATGTTTTAGTTCAGGCAATTCTCTATTCAGTTTGAAGCTCTTAGCTCTTCCACACTTGTTATTTTTCATTGATTAATTTTCATTAATGCTGCACAAACACTAAAAATTATGTGCTTAACGCAGCTTACAACTTATATATGATATTAGGTGTCATTACAAAATTGTCATCTCCTGCTGCGTGGAATCCTGAGTAGGGAGACCCTTCATTTACTTTCATGCATCAATTTCTCTCCCTGATTATCCTAGTCTCAGTAAATTAATATTCCATCTGAGAGAAAGAAGTACTTACATTCAGAGATGTAGTAAAATTATTTGGCAAGGCTTCTAACGTAGGTGTTAAATGTTATCTGCTCTTTACAAAGTAACATTCATTGAAAACAAATAGTTCTTACATTCCATTGCGTTTGGATTTGGCAATTGGTGGAAAGCTAAGAGATCACCACTGTCAGAGGCAAAAAAGCAGCTATTCTGTACAACAGACATAGTTCTTAAAGCATGTAGTTACCTGCTAAGGAAGAAATACTCAAATAAGCAGCAGGAATACCTTAAATAATCGGAAGGGTTTGATTTCTTGTGCTATCTTTTTCATGTTCCCATCAGCAGTGTCAGTATTCAATGAGAAAATTAAATTGTCGGTGATATTAATATTATCCCTTTATCCTCATTTCTAGTCGTGTGTTAAATATCTGTTAGAAATGTATCTGCAGGTGCTCTGTTTTTCCAGCTTTGTTGATCTCTTGAGACAGCTACTTATCAGAGAAAACTTTCGTAGAGATTTGGTGGCTGCTGAGACACAGGTTCACACCCCATGTTAATCCTGACATGTGAATTTTAGCTTAATATTTCGCTAGAAAATATTTTAAAACCCTCTGCCTTTTGGTCCCTGATAGCAGAAATTGTTTTTCACAGGTCACACTGTTGATTTTGAGTAAAGTATACATTCTGTGTTCATATCTGGGGTACATAACAAACAGATTTGCATTCTGTGAGGAGCAAGGTCACAGGGATGTTTAGTTGATAAATGCTCTGTTTTGATGCTTTAAGTTCTTAACTCTGCTGCTTTGTCTCTAATCCACTTTTGAACCTGGGCTGCTGGGGGAAAAAGCTGCTACTTCTATGTTAGGAAGGTCAGACAAGTGGATTAGCATGAGAAAAAATATCAGTAATCTCTTGATTTTTCCATTTCCCAGTTTATCATATAACAGGGGAAATATTACAACAAATCCTTTGGCCTTTTAATGGGACTAAAGATGCATGTAGCTCAGATACAACCCTACTCAGAGTGGCTGTCACATACTCTTTGGGTTTGTTTTATTTTTTGTTTTTGGTTTTTTTTTTCAGGGGAAATGTTTAATGATTACATTTGGTGTAACTTTGCTTCTGGTGGATCAAGTCCTGCCTATCTAAACAAGTGCATTGGTTAAGAAGTCCTTACAAACAAGTTTCTGACTGACAGTTTTCCACTCTCTAATGCCCTTTGGTGCATAGTTCTTCTGATGGGTTCTGTGTGTTGGCAATTACCCTGATTAAAAACCCATTGGAGAGTTTCTAAGGTGACAGCTTAAAAGTTTTAATGCTCCCTGTGATTTGTGAAAAGGCATGCACACTGTTCTCAAAACACCTGAGAGGTTATTTAAGATCTGGCAAGCCCAAGTATCAAAATACAGGAGTGCCAAAGAAGGAATTTGTCCTCTCCAAATATTCTTGGCAAAAAGAAAATGCTCAGTATCAGTAAGGAACATTCACTGTTGTCACATTCACAGTAACAAAATGATGACTACATCAGATTATATTTGTATAGCTCATTCTTGCAGGCTTAGACCTGCAGGAGCCATTTCTGTGTATTAGAATAGACCAAAGGTTTGTTACAATTTCGTTGCAGATATATGGTCATCCAGAGTCTGTCTAGAAGGTAGGATTTTGACAGAGCACAAATTATGGAAATGTTCCCTCCCCATCTCTGTCATTTCTGAACCCAGTCTCAGGCTTGGCTCTAAGCAGGCCTCACTCTGGGGTACTTGAATTCTCCTGTAGTGTGTGATTAGAGGTTTTTTCACAAACGGGATGGGACTGCTGAGATATATTTCTTGAGCTTTTATTGCAGCATCAGCCTCATTACATGGTTGAGACAATAGAAAGATTGCAAGGGCTCATGTACAACCAGCAGCAGCCAAAGATTTCTTTGTTACAGATAATTTAAAAAACTTTCTAGCCAATAGCCCATTGCTAAAGCTTACAGACAATTATTCTAGCCAATGACTAAAAGTACACGTACACCTGCTTCACACAATGCTTGCTTGTCTGCCTTTCTATTTACAATACACAATACTTCATTATTAAGCTTAAAACCTTCTACTATTTTGCTAAGCATATTTTTCTGCAGTCTTAAGGTCTACCTTAGCCAAGCCTAAAGCTCAAGCTATTGTTTCATGTCCTTGCTTCCTGTACTGTTGTAACCTTTCTACTTTCAGACTTTGCAGCTGCAGCCAGTTCTGAGTTTTCTGTTCTTTCTGTTTCTAAGGCCTGCTTTTACAGCTTTCTGGAAATCTTCTTAACTTTACTATTTCCTACACTTCTCCCTCTCTAAACTAAAAAGAAACCCTCTTAACTTTGTCACTTATTAACTACCTTGTGTTACATAGCTCTACTGTAATAGGTATTTCTTTTTGCTTGTTTGAGGCACCTGTCTTGCTTGTTTAAGAGTTGCTATTTTACACCACAGCAATTTTAATGCTGTAAAAGATCTGGTCTATTCAAAGAATGTAAGTTAAATCTGGCAGTAGTTACTATTTATGGTTTTCCTCACATGGAGCACTATTTGTGTTTGGAGGTTTTTTCAGGAACAGGCCTACTTTTACTATTTCCCACATGAAGAAAATCTCTAAATACCCTTGTTTGACTCTTCATTTGCTGGTGGCCTAAAGGCACCATATGCTACTAAGATGATAAAAGGAAACCATTTTTGATCGCTTAACTGCTGAGAACATGCTAAGCTTATTTATTTAAACTAAATGCTGAAAATCAAGCCGTTTATCTGAAGTGGGATGAAGTGCACCTTGGGAGACACTTTTTTTGTGGTGTATTTGCAAATGGTTTCTAATATTTAGAGAAGAGTGTTATACTAATTAGGTAATTACCTGCATAATAAAAAGAGATGTTAAAAAGGAAGCAAAAAAAGAAAAAATAATTGCAATATTATAGTACCATAGGTTTACTGGGAGGTTAACAACCCATCAACCAGATTTTATTCCTTACCTTTCATCCATGTCTTTTTCTTTTTTTCAGCACAAGAGATTGAAATTAATCAGGATATCTATCCAAATAAACTACACTGGTCAGCTTTGAAAAAAGTTTTTTGCACTACATAGCCAGCCTTAATTTGCAGACAGTAAAGACCAATCCAAAACATATGAATAAATATTTTTTCTAAATCTAAGCCGGTAGAGATTCTTGTCTTACTGTAATTCTTCTTATCTTTCTCTCATTTGAAGAAAGCAGAACAATTGGCATCCTTAAATTTCCCTGCCTATTTTGTCCAAAGAAACTTAGAATTTATAAGGAGTGGTTTGTTTTCCCCCACTGCTTCCTTTCATTTTTTTTATTCTTTTGTCTGCCTGCTATGATAAACACTTGTCATAAGGGTGTCATTAATTGCCAAAAAGAGAAATCCAAAACTTCCTAAATATTGGATGCACCTTTTTCTACTTTTTTAAAATCAGAACTGTCCAAGAACTTTTACTGCTGTTCAAACTTTATCTCAAATTAATTTTAAAAGTCAAAACCTGCTGACAAAAGCTTGTTTCTAGTCATGAGGATGACTGCTATTTCACTTAAAAATGAACTATGTAAATTTATTCTCTCTATATTCTAACAGGAAAAATGAATAAATAGCCTTCTAAATAAGGGCGAGAGAAGAGAGTAGAAGGGAATGGCAATTCACCAAACCTATAGAAATTAACTACTAGTTAAATCTAACTATTCAAATTTAAAGTAGTGAAGGTATATTATACATCCAGTATAGTTTATGTTAGCATGGAATTCTATGTTATCCAACAACACTATAGAAATATATGTAATAATACTATATATAAAATAATACTATATAAATATATATTATTTATATATAATGCTATTAAGAAAATGTCTTGCATTACTGTGCAAAAATCAGTTGAACCTTAAAGATGTTGGCAAAATGGTGTAGAGCAATAGGAAAGGGAGTTTTCCCTTCCAGTTCACTGTAGACATCTACAATATAATATTTAAGAAATAATATTGATATAAACTTACATTCAACAAAATAAAAAAGGAATTATGAAGACTTCAAGTCAGGTTTGGACAAATGTCATTTCTGATCATGACAAATAATTTTACATGGCAAAATGGAGAAAATTTCATTTGTGGCTGCTGGTAAGAGAAACTGAATATTAATTTTTTTCATTTAGGAAGCAGTTCAATTTAAGAAAATCAATTTAATTTCAGGCACATTCTCTAGGTGTTCCATCTTTGCTCAGATTGCCTCTCTCTCAAATATTCACACAAACACATAAATGAAGCTGTAAACCCCTTGCAGAAAAACCACAAGCATAAAGGAAGACAAGAAACACAGGGTAAAAGAATGAAAGACGTGACCCAGTTAGATGTACAATTAACCAGGTACCCTTACAGAATTTAGGCCACCTCTTCAAAGATACTACTAAGCCACCATTTATTGCTGTCTTTTTACAGTCTGTGTCCCTCAAAACCCTAAAATAAATGATGGAACTCTTCCTTTCAGGAAAGGGAATGAAATCTCGAAATCAGAGAACAAAGTCAAACAAACACTCTGAAAAGCAGCTATGATCAAAACCAAGGATATATGGAAAAAACCTGAGAAATTTGGAAATGGAGTACCTGCAACCAAATGGACTGAGAGGAAATGTGGTGCAGTGAAAAGGACCAAAACTTGCCAAAATTACTCCGATTCAAATGCTGAAATCAGAAAAGAAATATAAATAAAGGGTGAGGAGAAGACTTAGTTTTTAAATTCTTCTCTTCTTTTTTTTTTTTTTTTGGTAGTGTTTAATTTCTTCTAAGAGAAAACCATAGAAGTGAATGGGATGACAAGAAGTGCAGGGAAATGCACCAAAGCTTGCCCAAATAATCCTCATTGAAGTCGCAGTACTTTTGACAAGAACATCACCATACTCAGTTTTCCTTTTTTCTTTTTTATATACTGAGCATGATGTCATTGGTCTGGACTATCCCTTTGGTTATCTTGGTCAAGCCTGAAGTGTACGGCCACATCCAGATGCAAAGTGACTGCTAATTATGCCTGAAGAAAGCTTTATTCAGCTTTCATGCACTTTACAAGCAAGCCTTTTTCTACCCAACAGACTACACCCATTTTTACAAACTTATTAGACATCCAAAAACATGTGTTTTCTTACTTTTAATCTGTTTATCCATTCTATTAGCTGATATTTAGTCTTTGTACCTAAATCAATATTGTTGTGGTAGCATAAGAATTTTTTTCCACATTGATTTCCCATAGTACTGCAATGTCACTTTAGCTCAAGGTGGAAAAGCCAGTAAGATGAGAGCAATAATCCGAATAATAATGAAGGAATTATAAACTAAATTGCACGTAAGAAATTGAAATGTTTGAGTTCTTGGGCTATGAACTTCGAAATCAAAACAAAAATGGTTGTTAACATCAAAGGCTCACATCAAATAATCCATTTCTTGACAAAATCAACATCCTTAAACATGTTATTGTATGAAATAAGTGTTGGAACCAAACAAACATTTTTCTTCTAGCATCAGCTGAGTCTCCTAATGCTCTGAATGATATCTTTCTTCCAGTGTTCTTATTCTTCCCAGTTAGAGAAAATTGTATGTGGGTGGTTGGGGTAGAGAAGGAATGTGTCTTCATATTTCACAGAAAAGAATATCCTGAATCAGACCATATGTCTGACAGTGTCTAAAATGAAAGGTAAGAGCTTCCACTATTAACTATCAAGTGCTTCTTTGGGATATAACTCTAGGTTCGTATCTACAGTTTAAACCATGAGTGTATCATTTGAGGATTTTAGCAGCTGGAGATAAAGATTTTTGTATTTAAAACTTCAAGGTGAATATTTTTTCTATTAATTTGTTTGTGTTCCAAATCCATCTAAATTTTCGCCATCCACAAGCTTCCTTAAAAATCCTAGAGTGCAATCACTTCTCCATATTTGAAAAAAGAATTTTTAAAAAATTAATTGATCAAATTCTACCTTTATGTCAGTGATCAAAGAATATTTTTCTTGGTTTTTCTTTTGGCCATGCCACTCCAAATGATTCACTAATATAACAAACCCTTGGCAGTTTTCCTTAGTGCAAAATCAAACTGGGTTTCTGGAGAGTTAAATTAAGAAATCTGTGCTGCCTCGTTCCAGTGGAAAGCATTTATTTCAATGTTTTGTGTTTTGATAGTATCTCCATATATTTCATGCTATGGATAATGGTCCTTATAATAGTATAATTTGACATTGTATTGACATTCATTTTGTATTGACATTATTTTAAGGAACTTAGTGAGTATTAAACTCCAGTATGCATGTCAGGTAATATGAAACAGCACATGGGCATACATGTGAGTATAATCACTGCAATAAAGAATTTAGTTTCAATAAGTCAACCACAGAAATTTGCAAAAAGCATACAAAGGCCCATTTTCCCTTCAGCTCCTAGCATCTTCAGGACTGATGAAAGCAACATGCAATGGCTATAAATAATAGAGTAAATAGAAGTTAAAATAATTGTACCTGACTTGAGAAAGTAAGAAAAGTTAAACAATCCACATGAAGTCATAGGACTTAACACTGCAGCTGAATTCTGCTTCCTGATCCTATAGTCAAGTGATGTTGTCACACTTTCTGTAATTATTATTATTGCCACTGTGTCAGAAAAAAGGTATTGAGCACTAAAAATTTTATAAACTTTGTTGGCTGATATCTTAACATAAATAATAGCTTACAGAGTAAAACAAGTGGGTATGATTATGTTGAAATTGTCTGCAGTAGAGACTAGAGAGAAAACGGAGCCTTGATACGTGCTCTGTTCTTAGGCATCCTGGAGTCCCCACTTCATAGGGGGAAATAGAAGAGAAATAGTTCCAAAATGCACTCAATTGACCTTGGCAACAGGCACACTAATGGCTCTGGGAGTGGAGAGCAGGGCAGGCTACTTAATCCTCAGTGTCAGAAAGCAATTAAATCTGCTAATTACCAAATTATGTGTTCAAATTCTCAAAGGCAACCATAAGCAGTAATGATTAACCATTTTGCAAAGAAATTCTTTCCTCTCTCTCCAACTGTTCCTGGGTATTCCCAAAAGATAACATTTTCACACAGGAGCAACTTAATGTCACACTAAATGACAATGATAGCCTTTGCTTTCTCCTTGGAGATGGTACATTTATGATTCCCAAGTGTCAGGCTGTGAGACTGGACACTGTGTTTAACACAGTCATAACCGTGATGGTATGAAATTTAGATAAGTGAATTTATTGTCAGAGCTGCCACTGGGGAATGGAGAGGTAGAGCAATTTCTAATCTTGCTTTTCAAAGGTGAAGAGGTGAAAAAAGAAGAGGAAAAAGAAGAAAAAAACTTGAAAATTATTTCCTGGTGTAATTGTTAAAATCAATTAGTAAATCTTGGGATATTGCAAAAGCCACAAGATCCTGTAGTGTCGGAATAAATGTTTGTGAGTTTTCACCTTTGAGGAGGAGGTTATTTTTGCCAGAAAGATTTTGCCATATTTTATACAAAGACAGCTAGAGAAGAACTAAAGTATTTCCTGGGACTCTTTTCTGACATCTTTCCCTAAGCTCCAAGAACTTAGCCTGCTGAATTAAAGCACATGAAGAGGTTATTGTAAAAGTCCAGTGCACAAGAATAAACCTGGGTTATTTATATGAAAGTTAATCTCTAAGTGTCAATAACAGGTCAATGCAACATCACCAGAACAAACTCAGCTGCATTCTTTCCAAGTAGTGCTGTTCTCTAGCAGATTTATTATCCTCTCATACATCACACTAGCAGGCTGCTGGAAAGAGGAAGAGAAAGGGCTGCCCTAGAAACATTTGATTAGCCTTTAATTAACTTCTACTTTGCTGCAGAGCATCCATGTAGTCAGAGAGAAGGCATAAAGGAAAAGCACAAAGGAGCACAGCTGAGGAATAGCCCCTGCATGTATGTCAGCCTGCCACTTGGTTTGCATATTCCTTTGAACCCTACTCTTTTGGGGTTAAAATGAAGAAAAATTAAATTTCCTGATTTTTACCAATTTTCTTCTTTTTATTCTTTTTTTTTCAACTAGAAGCATAATAAGTTGTTCAATAATGAAGGGTCAAAACAGTTGAAATAATTTTTCAAGTAAAGAACTACTTTGGTTTGACTACTGCATTGATATTCATCTCCTGTGTTCCTTGTGTGTGTTAGTTCACCAAGTGTTGACAGTTCAGAGTCTGCAGGACTTGGTATGCAGATGAGTGAAACTTCACTGCATTAAGCATAATTTTAAAAGAAAACCTTCATTATCTCTACTGTGAAATATCCTGCCAGTTTGAGCACTTTTATTTTTTCTTAATTTCAAGATCTTTGGAACAGTGTTTTTCAGCACTCTCTGCA
Source organism: Agelaius phoeniceus (assembly GCF_051311805.1). Taxonomy (NCBI): domain Eukaryota; kingdom Metazoa; phylum Chordata; class Aves; order Passeriformes; family Icteridae; genus Agelaius; species Agelaius phoeniceus. The sequence continues at coordinate 22,579,782 of NC_135270.1, forward strand.
AGACTTACTGTATGAAGAAAAAGATTACAGAGAAATATCATTTTTCATTACACTTAAGCCTCTATCACTCTATCACCTCTATCACTCCTGTCCACACAGCACACATCTATTCTCTGCAGCCTATCTTTGCTCTGCAGTTTGAAACACACTGTAAGTTCAAGTGGGTCTGTTGTGCTATCTCTGGTTTTCAAAGATAGCTAGATTTGTATTACACTTATAAATAAGTGTCATTAATCCTTTGAGACAAAACTGTAAAAACTAGAATATCTTTTATCTGAATTTGTGCTTCCTTTTCTTCTGCCTAGAGTATGCTGAATCTTAAATGGCTTTTCATAGGAATTAAAGACACGGGTTCCTGAGCTTGTAAAGATTGAATGAAAAACATACCTTCATTACATTTTTCTTGATTTTTAATGTAAGTGCTTGATTGCTTTTCAAAAATATGGCAAAATCATCACTTCTAGGAGTACAGATCATAGAAACACTGAATCATAGAATAACCTGGGTTGAAAGGGACTTTATAAATCACCTAGTTCCAGCCCCCTTCCATGGACACCTTTCCCAAGACCAGGTTACTCAGAGCTTCATCCAGCCTGGCCTTAAACACGTCTAGGGATGGGGCATCCACAACCCCCCATATGCAAAAAATCATGCAATACTGGAATGCAATTTATTTTAAAGTCATATGAGAAAGTTGTGTTTCATTTCTACCTCACAACAAGTTTCTGCCAACTGTAAGTTTCTATAGGACTTACTGTTCCAGCATTCAAGTCTTGAGTAACTTCTATCTGCCCAGCAACACAATACAGCATCTTATTCCTCTTCTTCACATCCATGATGGAGCTTCCTACAAATAGTAACAGATGGGAAGACTCAAGATTCTTTCATATTATCTGTATTTAAAAATTACTGAGTTTATTGATTATTTCTTAACCTTGATAGTATTGGGGATTTTTTTTCCATGCCAAAAAGTGACCCCTTCACACAATTAAGTGAAACTTTAAAGAAGGCTGAGAATCTCTGGAACACAAGATTGCTATAAAGAATAATTGATGAAAGCCAAATTTTAATCAAGCATTTTAAAATTAACATGCTTTGATGATTTAAGGGTTTGTTTAAGTATACAAGTTTACTTTGGGAGATGCAAAATTTGTAAGTGAGCTACCTAAGAAAACAGCCCATCAGAATATTTAATAATTCTTAAGATCTTTTATGTTTATAGATCAGTGATCTTTTTTCTTAAGTTCCATTAAGACTGTCAAGACACATGCAGGTAATTCTGAGGCAGCCTTACTTATTTACTTTTTTTTTCCTTATTTTTTACTATAAAAAGCAAATTTTGAACTTCTTGACTTCTTCAAGTTCTCACCTGGTAAATAACTGATTTTTACTAATTCATATGGACTACAGTTGTAGCAAGATAACATTCAGTGACAGGAGTTAATAAATGACACTATATCAAAAATTTTAAATATTATACCTGGAATAAGTTACAAATGGAGGGTCATCACTAATGGCTTAGAGTTCATCTGTGACTTTACCAGTGAAGTTTTTTGTGTAATAAAGTTCATATATGTGCATCTTTCATATCATCATCCACATGTATGTGACAGTGTCTTGGTTTTACCCTCACTGAATCATTTCCAGAATTTCCTGAATTTCCTTCCTGGTTTTCCCATTTTTCAAAATATAATTTAAAACATCTCTAGGTTTCACAGACAATAGGAGAATTATCTAGTACTTGAGAAGTATCTAGATATAAAATTCTTGGGTATATTTTTGGACTTCCTTGTTTTTGCACTAAAACAGAGAAGTGCATTGACACAGCTCTCTGCAGCATTTTTAAGTATCCAAAATACAAGCAGAAAAAGTACTTTTCCAAAATACATTCAACCCTCCAGCTTCTGCAAGTCTAGCCCCACTCACTTATGATGTTACTGCAAAAAGTGTTTCATGATCAGTGGATTGAAAACTTCTAAAATTGGCTGGAAATACCATATAATCCTGTTCCCCGTTTAATGGAAAAGGGAAGCACTGAAGAAATTGTCCAGACTGAATGCAATGAAGGCCTTTCACAGTTAAAGAGCAGATCCTTGGCAACAGACTGCATTTCTCAAACAGAGAGAAAGAAAATGGATTTTCATTCTCTAAATGCTTAGATGATGAAGATAGTCAGTGTTTTTGAAATTATCTCCTGTATTTTGCCCTATGAGTCAGTAGAACTCCACAGAAGTTTTTGTTGCTGTACAGTGAGGTGCCATAACAATGTATATTGTCTTTCAGTTTAGTGTGTGTTCTTTCTCTCAATGTGAAATATTATGAGACAGCAGTGGGCTCATTTTATCTGGGCTATCCTGCAGTTGCCTTCTGATTCTCATTTTATTGGCTATGCAGAGAAGATGCCATTTAAAACTTTAATTGCCAGAGAGGGTTGTGAAATATTCACTGAGATTTACTACTTTCCCTTTGTGATGCACCTTCACAGCAAAGTGACCCTGGTGGTTAGGAAGCATATTGTATAAATGGCAATTTAACGAGGGCTTGGAGACTATGAGGTCCCCAAAGAACACTTAATTTTGAAATTTTCTTGTTATGGAGTATTTTATGAAGAAATCCTGGCAGGAATTCCAATGAAGATAACCTGGGTCTTTAGCCAGAGACATTACAAAAAATGGAACAAAATTCTTAGTTAATACTGTGAAGACAGGCAAACTGCATATCCATGAAGTCCAATCTTATTGATTAACTAAACAGATGAAGAGGCACTGACATGAAGATCTCCATTTTTAAGATGTAAATAACCTACACATTTTTGAGTTATTGGTGAGAAATCTCATCACAGTATTCATGATTCTCAGTAAGAATAATTGTTCAGAACATATCAAGTTTGTTGATCTGTTTTCAAGAAGAGCATAATGCATAGTAGATGTATTACTTTAATACACAGATTTTCTAAAAAATTTGAATTCTGCTGCTAACCTACTGCATTTTCTGCAAGGCAGCTAAACTGTTACATTCATTTTATTGCTTGTTAACTTTGAAACATAAAAATGACCATTTATATGTTAATATTGAGTATTTCCCTACTGATCATTTTTAGGAAGAACTTGCTTCAATATGCTCAGGTCCAATCCTGTATTGATTCCACTGTTTACTGAGATGTTAAACTGCTGTACTCCTCTTAAAACAACTTCTGTTGTGGGTTAAGCCCAGGAGGCAAGACAGTGTAATAGACAAAGCAAAAGCTACCAAAAAAATCAAAACAAAATAAGAGATTAATTCACTACATCTCATCAGCAAGCAGGTGTTTAACCATTTCCAAAGAAAGCAGGGCAACATCCACATGCAATGGTTACTGGTGAAGACAAAAGCAGTAACTCAAAAGTCTCTTACTTCCTCCTTTCCCCTGGATTTATTGCTGGACATGAATCATATGATAAGGAATAACCCTTTGGTCAGCTGTGGTTAACTATGCTGGCTGTATCTCCACCCAGATTCTTGTGCACCCCCAGCCTACTTGCTGGCAAGATTTTACAAACTAACTAATTGTATTTACTAATATAGAAGAAATCTACTTCTGAAATGAAGGCCACATGAGGTTCTTCAAAATAAGGGAATGATGTCATAGTAAGTGACTGTCTATACCACATGCCCTGAATATATTAAAGCTTGTGATAGGCTGTCACTTATAGTGTTTGATCATTCGTGTCACAGAAACTACCTTGAAAATTCTGTGAGAGAATAAAATGCAGAACATAATTTGAAAGGTTAAATGACAAAGCTGTATCCAAAACTATCTGTATATGAAAATCAGATAGTTATCTCATAAAGATTTTTAGCCCTTGACACTGTTAGTGACCAAGACCTGAGAGAACATGTGTCCCTTTCAGCTGCTGACAAATCCTCAGACTAAGGTCAGGTCAACAGTCCTTTCACTTTGTTCTTGAGGTGGTGATGATTGAACATTCAAGCAAGCAACACCAGGGGTGAGAACCTAATTGGGATTGAAATTCTGCCAGCAAAATGAAAGTATGCAGAGTCCAAAAAAAACCAAACCAATCTACAAAAACCCAACCAAATCAAAATAGCTGCTGTCCCTGTCTGTGTAGGACACTTAACAATAAACATATGCAAGAAAGACCAGTGAGTGCATAGACATTTCTATTGAAAAGTTAAATACTTTGCTGGACTGGGTGTATAAAATTCAAACTGGTCAGATCCAACAACAGAATAATTATCATTTCTAATGGCAGCTACAAGTGAAGTAAATAAATGATTTGTAAAAATGTCATTGCAAGGAGTGACAAACACTCACCCCTGCTCTGTCTCAGAATTCTCAAGCATATGCACCATGAAAAATGGTGCTGCTGCTCTTGCAGTTTCCTCAGCAGGTCAGGAGCTCCTGCCTGTCACAGCAGCGGTGTACAGGCCCTCAGGGTGGCTGGAAGCAGTCCCAGATGGGCAGCCCACAGGCAGCTCGGATCCGGCAGGCCTGTGAGGGCCGGGAGCCGTGGCCAGTTCTCCCTCACAGCCCCCTGACTTCCCCAGCCCTCTCTCACCTCAGTCTCCACCTGGTATGAGACTGGCTCCCAAGGGATTCACATATCCATTACTGGAGTCAATGCTCCTCAGTACTGCTGGAGGTTCCCTCGTGAGGCTCCTCCGTGCTGCCCACAGGCTGCAGCCCCTCAGGAAGGGGCCGAGTGGGTGGCGGTGGGCCCAGAAAGAAGGAGAGCTGCTGCTGCCGCCCCTGGCACGTTGTGTGGGAGCGGTGTCTGGGCGCAACACCTGCGTGAGGGAGGCAGGCAGTGCAACACTCAGTGAAAAACAACCCTGCAAACGTGAGCATTTAGGAATTGTCTGTTCAAGACAGCTCTGAAGGACACAAGTGTCCCACCAGGCAGCAAACTCTATGTGAGCCAGCAGTACACCCTGGCAGAAAAGAAAACCAAGTCCAGAGAAGAGATGCTCTACTCCCAAATTGAGAAGACCAGGCCTGTGTCCAGGTTTGGGCTCCTTGAGCTACAGTGCAACTTTGTAGGTCTCCACACGTAACCAAGAAGTCCATTCTTCATTTCTTCCTCAAAGGTATTTTTTTTGATCATTGATATCCTATCCCAAGACTGACCTTGGTTATGGGTCCACAAGCGTCTGCAGTGGCAGACCTGACAGGATGGTAACAATTATCACACTGGGAATGCAGCAGTGGCAGCTGCAGATGCAGCTTGTTGTCTCCAGGAGCTCTGAAAAGAGCTTGGCTTCTTATGGCTGTTTCCAAAATTTTCTGGTGCAGAAATGTGGCACATGAGGGCAGACAGATGGTCAGTGTGCCGTGCTGAAGGGTACTTGCATCAAGTAGGCACAGAGATTATGGAATATGTTCCCAGCAGGCAATGCTCCAAGTGCTATGCAGTGTAGATATAGCAAACTGGTTTTAGAAAGGGCTAGACATGAGTGGGGAGGATGCACTCTGCTCCTGGTTAACAAGACCAGTAATTCAGCAATTCTTCCCTGAAGCAGGTCACAAGAACAATAATAGATGTAGATTAGAGGATGCAAAACTGGTTCATTTAGCTATGGCCTAGCTGAGACTGATTATTCCTTCATTTGTGTTATATCTTCTAAAATATTTTAGACAGCTTTCTAAAAGTGTCTTCGATTTTTTGGAAGAGCATATTTTGATTCAATTCCAGAGTGTATTGAAGAATTTTTCATCCCTTTCTTCAATTAAGTTAAAAATATATTAGAGTCAATGTTAAAATCATCAGCCTGACTTGAATGTCTTCTTCCCCAGCAGTTGTCAAAATGATGATCAAAACTTTTAATAACCTCACATTGAATTTCAGTGATATATTTAATCCAGATTAAAATTAAAATTAATTTTGGATTATATACTATGATTTTCAGAAATAAATCAATTTTATTTGAGGACTATATTTCATGTCCCTAAATACCACATGGAGAAGCAAAAAACATGACCTGTATAAACAATGATTTTATTCACTGAGATGAATTAACACATTCAATACTCATGTCAATATTTAGTAAAGGCACTGAGGAGAACATAAATGCCAAGAAGTGAAGGGAAAGGAAAGGTAGAATTGGAGGTTTGCCCTGCCAATAACAATATCTTGAGATTGTTCTCTTTAGAATGTATCATTAGAGCAGTCATAAGTGACAAGCTCAAATTTAATGAAAGGAGCTCTGGAGGGTTTTTTTTTTCATTTTTAAAATATGGGTTGCAATTATTTTTGTTTGTTTAGGTGTGTTCAGGCCTTTTTGGTCCTGTGGAAATCTCCTCAAGAGAGGCAGACTATCACTGAAGAGGTTTTTTACTGAAAAAATTTAATTGCCTGAGTTTAGAGATTGATGCAGCAGCTCCTGGGTCTATAACTGTAGTTAAAAAAGAATGGTATTGAATATCAATGCCATTGTTTTATTTTCCTTGGAATTATTTTGATAAACTCAGTGTACCGGTCAAGTGTGGGGTAAAAGACCTGGAGAATATCCTGGTTTTATTTACACTGAAAAATTTCTGTGAAAGGATTTGTTTCAATAGTGGAATCTTTTTTTTTCAACTGGTTGAAGATTACCTGGTTTTGTAAAAAAAAATTCACAATAAAAACATTAAAAAATTCAAAAGGCTGTGGGATGAAAAAAGATTTTTAATTTTCAAGAGTGTGACTCAAAACTCTATTTTTTTTCCCCAGAAAATTATAAAGATATTATTTCTTTCAGTTTTCCTGCTTTTTGTAGAATATTAAAATTACAGATATTATCCTGAAAATTCAAAAGAATAGCATGTGTTTTCCATTTTGAGGAAGAGGACAAAGGATATATGGGTAGATACTGGAACTGCCATTTGGAAGCCACTGTTGGAAAGATATTTAGCCTAATTTAAACTTCAAATCCTGTGTGTCAGTTACAATGAAATCTCTATAAATAATTATTTTTCAAAATCCAGTCACTGAAGTAAAGCATCAGAATTAGGAGAAACAAATGAGAAAAAAGTCACCCAGAATTGGTTCAGCAGACTAGTTTTGTTATTCTGGATAAATAATCTGTATAGATTTATCTGAGAATGAAGGTTTTTTTTGTTCTATTATTCTTTGGAGCCTTTGGATGAGGACGAAAATTTAGCTTTGTAAATGCACATCAGATTATTACTCAATACAGACTTTATGTCCAAGTTAGAAACAATGCTCAAGCATTTATGTATTATTAGCATGTCAAATGAATTAGATTTTTTCTTATATCTTGGAGGATAAGAGGATATATCAATCAACCTGTTCACATATTACTAAGTGTTGTCAGCAATATCTCACCTTAGCTGGAGACATGCCTTGTTTAGCCAGAAACATATGAATGAAGCAAGAATAAATAACATGAATTTAAGGTATTTTGACTTAAGGACTGGGAAGACTAGGTACTTTCAACACAATGAATCAAGCTCAGAATGATAAAATTTCAATACAAGGGATTTTGGAGATCCTGGTAGATTTTAATGAAATAAGTCACAGAATAAAAGTAATGCATAAAAATTTGTCTATTATGTATATATGGAAGATGAGAATGAGTTGAAACTATCAAAACTGTGGCTTTCCAGTACCTGAAGGGAGCCTACAAGAAAGATGGAGAGGTACAATCTACAAGGGCATGGAGTGCAGGACAAGGGGGAATGGTTTCAAACTGAAAGAGGGCAGGTTTAAATTAGATATTAGGGAGAAATCCCTTCCTGTGAGGAAGGTGAGGCACTGGGACAGGCTGCCCAGAGCTGTGGACACCCCCCCACTGTGAGTGGCCAGGCTGAACACAGCTCTGAGAAACCTCATCCAGTGAAAGGAGTCCCTGGCAGGACAGTTATAACTAGATGATCTTTAAGGTCCCTTCTAACCCAAGCCATTCTATGGTTCTGTGCTTCTAAGATTCTTTGATTTTGAGTCTTTTCATACATTCATCATGTTAAATCTCAAAGAGGTAAATTCATTAGGTAAAATACATTTTTAACATTATTTCTTGAAAGGAGTTAAAGTTTTTGTTTCCATATTTGAAAATATAGAACTGAAATTTGAGCCCATTCTTGGGGTTTGGATTGAGAAGTAAATACTACTGAAAAACATAATTTCAAGAATCTTAAAGGATCAGTTGCCCATTAACCACTCAAAGTAGGTTATGATTTAAGATTAGATTTCTACTGTTAGTTTATTCAATCCTCTGGTCTACAGCAGACAGTACATCCAGTTGATTGAGAACTAATATTGTGGCATGGCCTTTAAAATATGAGTATATTAGCAGATGATAATATCTCCTGTAACATCTTGAGCTTTAGGATGGCCATCTGAGCACTCCAAAACAAAGGTCTTTCTTATTAAAAATCAATGTTAAGGAAGTTTCTTAGTATAGAGCTTTTGAATAATAGAGATAGTACTTTTTATAGCTTCTTTTGTTAAAATTCTTTGTAAGTTCTATTCTAGAACTTAAAATGCTTATGCTTTATGCTGCTTGCATGTAAAGACTTCCCTTTTTTTCTTTCATTTTTTTTCATCCATGCAGTGGATGAGAGTGCAAGTATCACAGATTTTCTGACAGAGACAATATTCAGCCCACTAAGAAGCTTTTCTATTCAAAATCAGAAATAAAGTTTTAGGGCTAAAAAGGTACTTTGCAACTTGATTTTGTTCCCTGCTTCAATTAGTCCTCTAACCTTGGAATGTCTTGATCTCTCTCTGTTCCTGTCAAATGCCATAGGATATCACACAGAAAAGCTAATACAAACTGTTACTGTAGCTCCTCTTGAGTTCTTCTATGCATGTACATCATAGTGCTTCCCCACCATCAGGAATTTGGACAGCAATTTGTCTGTGAAGTCTCTTGTGCTTTAGCCACTACCATATGGATTTCTATTCCACTTCAAAAACCACATCTGTGTAGAAAAGTATGGGAGTCATCCATATGTGTATATATGCACCCAAACATGGATACATCCTGGCAAATAAACCCCCTGAGACTTTAATAATGCTTAGTTCAATCCTAGCTTCTTCCTATCTCTCTGGAGAAGGGATTAAAACATATATATTCTCTCAGTTTCATAAGAAGATTGGAGTTCTATTTCCTTTTTATTAATTTATAAGCACTTCTAGTATGCCCAGAACTACTGGCAAGGATATAGAGACCACTCTTCTGAAATTCTTTGATCTGGAAATAATTACACAGGAGGTAACCTACAGAAAAAGAGAAGAAAGAGGACAAAACTGGAATGGCTTTATTTCATGTTGTACGTAAAGAATTGGTTGGAAAAGAAAATTAACTAATAAACAGTCCATGTAGCTGACAGACAAACTGAAGCCGTTCCCCAGTCTGATTCTGACATGATTGAAGGTGATAGATTTTACAAAGTGTTTTCAAAGGGTAAAAGGTGACGGAAAGCCTAGAGAAACATGGGAACTCTGTAGATGGAATTGCATGAAAGAACAGTGATTGAAGAAAAAAGACTAAATTATACATTGTCTTCTACTTTTTGAATTATAAAGATATGAGAAGACTTAATTGGAGCAGAGTGCATAGTAGAGGTAGGGACACTAAATCATGATGTTGTTACTAATGGAGAGTCCATGGAGATGTTGACCTAAGAAAGGCATAGCATTGCAAGTGATGGGAGGAAAATCAGTGAAGAGAGATTTTAAACTTAGTACTTTTGCTGTTCTTTTACCACAGTAAGTCCTATAAAGCTTTCATTGAAAAAATACATCAATGGTTCTCATAGGTTAGCTACAGATACAAATAAAGCACTAGAAAATGTTTTCTAAAAATACCTGCAAAGTACCTTCCTTCTATGTTGTAGAGTCCGTAAAATCTCTTTGATTTTAAGAACTGTTTTGCTGTATTTTACAAATTTTACTACCGTTTTAAATGCATGTAGAAAGCATCATTTCACAATGCAAATGATGTTTTGCAATATGCAAACAATTCCAACAGAAATGACATTTGTTCCCCAAAGTTTTCCTCTATTGCCTGTCAGCATGAAGCATGTATTGATTCTAGCCTCAAGAGCTGCATTCCATTCTTCCTCCATTTTAGCAGGTGATAAATCAAAGGTGACAAAGTAAAAGTGAACAAGTGGGACTCCAGGGAAAGGGGGAAGGTAGTCTCTTCTAGCTGGCTGGAAAAAAACAGCTTCCAAACAACTACATTTTGGACTTAAGAAAGTTATCCAGCGTTAAGGAGAAGATTGCAAAAAGATTTGGTGCTTTCCATTTGTCATATTTTCACAAGAAAAGAGTTTCTTTATGAATAGTTTGAAATTTTTTTCCCTCTGATTTACTTGTTTGATAGTGTTTCAATTAATTCTTTGAAGATCTTCTATTCAGTATCTACATCTTTTTATCATGGCACTTTATGAAAATGACTTCTTATCTTTTTCTCTGCCTCCTACTGGACTTCTAAGGAGTTGTCCATCAGAGGACTGTCTGAAGTGCTTTTTAATTCCTGGGAAAACAGGAGAAGAGGTAAATAGATTAAAAAAGTAATTTTCTGCCTGCATTCAACTGAAATCTACAGATTCCATTCTGGCAGGGTTTCCTCTTTGCATTTATTCTTTTAAATCTTTGTCCTCCAATGCAGTAGTTTCTTACTACTTCTTAGCAGTTTGTTTCTGGGCCTGTGCTCCCTCTGACATAATTCCCACAGTATTATTTTAATCACCTATGCAGCTTAAAAGTTTGTGACCTACTTTTCCCTTTTACTATCTGTTTCATAATTCCCCATCTAAAATTCCTCCTCTTTTTCCTATTAACTTGAATCTGCAGGAACTACGTATACCTCATGACAACACTTATATTTTCAAATTTACCACTTCTTGTGCTTGTACCACTATCTGTGCTTAATCCTCATTAGCTTTCTGCCATTACCAGTTATTTATTGTAAAATATATTTTTATTTACATATTTTAAAGGACCTAGTGGATACCTATAACATGAAGGGCCTAAATACCTCAGTTAAAGGTTGTTTTCAGTGACATGTTTTGGGATTGTACAGATTAGTAGAAAAAGTTTAATTACAGGATTGAGGAGTTGTCTGTGAGAAACAAGAGATTCTTCCTGCTCTGATCTTAACTGTGAATAAAAGAAACAACATTAATCATTCATTTCCACCAGGTTCTTAGATTATTAAGGGATTGAACCTCTTTGAAATAAATTTCACTGTCGAAAGCACAGAGTACTTGATGCAAAATAAGTAACTGTCTTTGCAGGTTGCTACAATTGTTGACCATGGGCTAGAGAGGGAGGATTCAGAACTTGGCAAGGTTCTATTTTTCTTAAATATTTTATCTTGAATAAATTGTTTACATGTGTTCCTGCATTTGAACAGAGTATTTTATATTATACCTTTATAAAGAACACTAGAATTAGCATAGCACTTCAGCTCAAGAGAGAGAACTCTTGATATTACTGACATTCCTCAAAATCTTGGAAATTTATTTCACAAGTCTGTGTCTCTGTTTCCTCAAGAGAAAAACAGGACAGCTCTTTTGGAAAATAGTTTGTGTTCTACCAGCTAAGATTACTTGGTGTTGTGTTTTATTTTAAAAGATTAAAATAGAGTTTTACTCATGACTAGAAAAGAGCTGCTAATAGTGAAGGATGAAACTGTGCAAGGATGAAACAGTGTGTAGTAACTTCATGAATACTTCAATCTAGAAATTGAAAAAATAAAACTACTGAGGGAACTTATAGAGACAAAATAGAGTTACATGTTTTCAGTTTATTTTTCTCATTATGACTAACAAATCAAACCCAGCTCCCTAATACAGGAGATTTTGATGTGGGAACAAGGGGGAGAAATGCCAACAGCTGCACTTGTGGTGTATTACTATTGGTAGTTCTATTCAAGCAGTGGAGAGAAATTTTTTAAAGCTAAAAATCACATAGAGTTTACAGGTAATAACAGAACATCCCTCAACAACAGTAAGCGACATTTCTTGCAGAACCTCTTGACACTTTTGTACTGTTACTTCTTCAACCTTGCATTGCACAAGAGGGCTCATATCTAACTGTAAGATTCAAGATCTAATTTCTGTGACACAGGAGAAATTCTTTCAGCTTTTCCATGGGGTTTTTTTTTGGCATAAAATAATAGAGGAAATTAATACAGAAATAATAAAATTGTTATCTCCTGAAGCACATAGTTTAGCCAGGGTTCAGTAGCTGACTCTTTTTGTACTAATATCTATCTGGAATTTCAATACACATACAGTCTTTCTGCTTTGAATTTTTGTGAATGGAAGAGAAAATTCACTCATTTTTCTGAGATGTTTCTATGTCAGGCAGCTAACCAAGGCAGAGCTTTGACTAAGCTACCCGTCCTTCACACTGAGATCTGGGCTGATAGTCTTACTATTGAAAGTAGTATTGAAATTTTAGGACATAAACATAGACATGTAATCTTCAAAACTGTGGCAAAGTCTTAAAAATGTTCCCATAAAGGGGATTATTTTTCTGTTGCCTATAGAATGAGATTATTTGGCTTTACTAGATAAATCAAGATGCAAGAGTGTGTCCCTGATATGAGATAATTTTTTTCTTGGACTACGATGCAATTATATAATGGATGATTTTATATTGGTAATTGCAGCTAACTCATGTAACAGGGAGGTTAACTACAGAAGTGAAGTCATCATCGTCTCATGAGTGTCATACTCAGTACATGGCAGTGTCATTATTCTGAACTAACATGTTTTGCTCCTTGTACTGAAAATACACTTCTGTAGTCATAAGGTTAATTGCCTGGTTTACAATTTTTATCACTGTAATTGCAGAGTAATTATGCTGTGTTCCGTAGACTAATAATAAATTTTAAAGGTAACAGCAAAAAAGTTTAGTATAATGGAGGTCTCATAAAGTTGTCAGTTCTAAAGAAATAACTACAATCTCAGAATAGTAGTTTAGGTCTTGGGATGGAGTATTTCTCAAATCCAGCCCACTCCCTTATTTTTGTTTAAAGACCTCTCACACATATATCCTTCTCATTTAGAGCTCCTTTTTCAAGGTAGGGTTGACTTTTTTGGGGTGTCTCTTGGAAAGTGACATGGGAAGAATCCCACCCAGTCTCTTTCTAGCAGTATTTGTCAGGGGAGCCTTGTTCACGTCAAACCAAACGAGACAAGTGTACAGAATTAAATACAGATGGCACAATTTTTAACTTGACAGAAGTAAAGCAAAGCTGAGCTAGAAATGTTCCTGACTTAGGAGATGTATCCAGCTCCTCTTACTTAAAGGGAGGCACATTTAATATAAAGAACTTTCCCTAAGGAAGAGGAAATATGTATAAAAGTAGAGGAATGCAATGGGGACATTAATATCCCTCACAAAACTATCATCATCTATCAGCCATTAGTTTCTTTTTAAAAATAACAGAAACTTCCCCTTGTTAAAGAGAGATTCCCAAACTGCCAGACCCTTATATTATGCCATTGATCTGCATCTTCTTAAGTGAATTCCCACTATTCCAATATCATTGACTGGAGTATTTATTAGTTCTCTGTGTGTTTGTGCATATTTGGCAGCTGCTAAATGAGTTTGGCATTTTTACCTACAAGCACCAGAGGAGAGTTGAACCCTCGGTTAATTGGCATTGGGACAATTATAAAAGTGCTGTTCTTGTGGAGGAAACAGATAGTTGATTTAAAGACAGTTAAAGCCTGGACTGAGCTGGGGCCCATCCTCCTCTATATTCATTATTTAGATAGTAAGTTGGCAATGATTATTGTCTTTAGCAGAGGAAGGAAAAAGAGAGAAGAAACCACCTGTGCAGAAAAAAGGAAGTTTGTTAATGGAGCTTGAGGAAGTAGTAGAGCATTCTGGAACAGTAGAATCACTAGTGATTACAGGAACAAATGATGTCAATTCAAGTGGCATGGCAGCCTTCATTAATTCCAATGCACTATCAATACTCTAACTACCAAATTCTTTATCCTGTGGAATGACCCTGATGGAGCATAAAGCTTTTGTCTTCCTGGCATTATGTTTCTATACAAAACCCTCCAGCTACAGATCTGTACATTCTCCCAGATGGGCAAGGCACACATTAACAAAGAGAGAGATTTCAGCTGTCACTGGGTGAATTGACTTTACAAAGCTGGTTGGAACTGTGTGGTGTGAGATTGTTTGTTTACTATTCATAAGAGCAAGGTCTACAGATTTTGTAACTCTTTGGGAACAACAATCTTTCAGGAGAATCAGGAATATCCTGACAGTCCTTTTACACTGAGAAAACAGATTGATTAATTTCATCTGATTCTGAAAATATATAAACATGGTGGATGGGGTAGCTTGATTTCAAATTGTAAAGTTTGTGTTCCAACTAGTAGATGTAGGTGATGGATGGGAACTGAACACAGTAGAGAAAACTAAAAGATAAAAATTAAGCATCCAAGGTAGGTCAAAAATTAATTTGATAACACAGAAAAGTCTAAATAATAAATAGAGTGGATGTTGTGCATAAATCAGTCTCCATTTTTAGGTGTAATACAACACTATTAAAATCAGGACAAAACTGTTTGTTAGTTTGATATATAGTCAGCCCACTCATGCTCTATCTTGTCTGTGCGGATAAAAAAATTCCTAATAGTCCTTTTTTCCAGGAGAATGCAGTGATAGAAGGAGCCTCTAACAGTAAATAGTTCAGAAACCTCTTTAAATATGTTCATTTACAGTACCCTGAGCTGCAATGCAGTCTTCCGTCTTCCTACAGAATCCTGCAGGCATGTATAAAACACTCTAGGTCAACTTCTCAGCCCTCTTCCAATGATAGCAGGAAAATCAGGTAAACATCTGCAATAAATGTAAGAACATCCCTTGATGGAGGGACATTCTTTCATGCCTTAAAGCCAAAATAACCAAAATAATCCCAGAAGATGTCAGGGAAACCTATTGTTGTTTACATATGCCGGGTCATATGGCTTCTGCAGGGATCAGACACAATTCAGGTAGAAAAATAGATGTCAGATTACTGATTCTTCCTTCACTTTCCTTGTGGTATAACTAAAATGTTGGACCAACTATTATTTAAGAACCTGATTCTGCCCAAATGATGTGTTAAATGGATGACAAGACATCCAAGAGCAGATTTCAAACTGTGGAATCAAATTACAGGATTAAGTAGATTTAAAAAAATAAAATACTGCAAATAAACAGTAAAGAGATAATAAGTGTCAAAAGGGCTCACATCTAAAATGAGATCAGCCCAAGGTTGTAATGGCAGTGGGAGCTCCACATATTAGACCCTTTTCCTTCTATTCTGTCCCCTGCCTAAAGATACATTGAAGGAATGTCTAAGAAGGGAAATAAGGCAAGGATTGCATAAATGGGGTGTGGAGTCTGAGAGATGGAACAAATCCAGAAAGATTTGATGAAAGGACATGAACTAAAGCCTATAAAAGGGTAGTGAAAAGTAGATCACTAGTAGTAACACTTGCAGATGACTTTTTCAACCTAGTTGGTAAAGAAAAAATGAATATCAGTTCTTAGAATAAATTGTTTTCTGGGCTTGCCAATACTTTGGTTGTACAGCTTCAAATGTTATAAGAATCTTCTGATAAAATCCACTTTTTACATTTAGAAGTCATGTTAAAATAAGTGCACTTCAACTTGACAGGCACTCACTTTCTTCCTCCACTCTGTCTTGTGCTGTTTTGCTGTTCTTTTACTGCAACCCATCTGTGAGAAAAATAAATCCTTTTTGGGGGGGGATAATTTGTCTTTGACATGTGTCAGAGACATTTACCATTATGGGCTTTTTTTGGTATATTTATAAGAAATTACAGTGCTTCATTAAGTAAATATAATTATAACTATAAACATAGTAAGTATACTTTAGACTAGTGTCTCAGGGAATATTTTCATTTTTTAATTTAAAACCAGAAAACAGTAACCACTGCAGTTTCCTTATTGTGATTATTTTATAATAAATACAGAGGAACTGAATCTTAATTTTTGAGCCATTTTGAACACTCCTGTTAGGAGAGTCAGAACTAGATTTTCAGCACTTTTGTCTTTCCACAGTCCTATAAACAGTTTTAATTTTCATAATACAATTTAATATGCATTGAGATGACAGTATGCTTTTAGTATATTTGGTTACAGTTTTGGCTCTGATTACATATCTGGTTATTTTAAGAAAATTTGATTTAGAGCTTCTTACATAATATTTAGTGGGGCAGAAAAAAGGCCAATCCTGTTAAACAACTTCTTGGTTGTTCAGGTATTCGGTCACAATAATGAGAGCTGTTAAAATCTGTTTTCAAATCCTGAACTCGCATTCCCTCTTGTGTATGACTCAGAAGAATGAGTCAGTTTTGTATCCCAGTAAGTGCTAAATTATTTAGCACCACTGAAATAGCCCCATCAGGACAGAGTGAGAAAAACAAAACGTTTGTCTCCTTAAACCAAAAGGTCTGAACTGGGTGTGCAACACTGGAGTTTCAAGCTCCTGCTTTGGATTCCTCAAGCAGCATTCCTATAGTGCTGCAGCCATTGTTGGTAACCAGTCTTTCTGTGTTATCCCGCTTTCTTTGTGTACAGATGAGGCTGGTTTTGTGTGTTACAATTTATTTTCTCAGCCCCTTAATATACTGTCTTTAAGCACTTCCTACAGGAAGTCCTATAAAGGTTTACGAGACACCTTAGATAAGGGTAAGGACTTCACACCTTCCTTGAGCCAGCTGATTATCCACACTAGAAGGTGTCAAATAAGCTGCATTTTCTACAAATGTGTCCTTTTATCATTTAGAAGGATAATTCTGCAGACACACCTTACCTTCAGAGATGAATGCTTGCTTGTTTAAAGTACTAGGTAGATACTAGCCCAAGTGTTTCCTTTTGCTGGATCCTCTATAAGAAGGAAAATTTCATGCCACCTGTCGTGCTTAGATGACAACTTGTTTTGCACTGGACATAGTTAGGCTTCCTTGAAGGTAATATTACCATTGTCAAGACTGACTTTAAATTGAGATCTAGATGTGGCCCTGTAACCCTACTAACACCCCTCCAAGCCAGTGAGTTCACAGCACCAGATTAAGATTGATAAATATGTCCATTCCAAGCCATCTCTGATGAATACCTTCATACTACTTCAAATAATAACATTTCCCTCAGTGGACCACAGAAAATGAGCCACCACAAAAGCTGATTGAAGAAACCCCACCATTCCTTCAATTCAAAACCTTAAGGGCTTCTAGCAGTAGTGCTGTAGATTCCCTTAAATCCTAATTACAGTGAATTAAATTACTAAAATGCTACTAATTACTTTTTAATTTCAAGAGAGATGTTTACAAAGCACAGTATAATGAGTAATACAGTACTTCAAATGATTACTAATGTTGCCATTTTGTCTGACTTAATCTCAATTAGTATAAATCACAATGTCATCATTACTAATTGCTATTCCTTTTGAGCAAAATGCTAATTTCTTTTTACAATCATACAATTGCTGTTTGTTTTTCCCTTAAATTATTCCATTTAAGAGTCCCTGATAAAACGAGTGTTCAGAATATTTATTTTCTGGAGCTCAAGAAGAGGAAAGCAGAAACTGAGGCTTTTAGAGTTTATTTTTCAGTCGTTTTGTTTTTAAGTTCATTTTTTCCTATAATAAAAAAAGCTTTCATCTCTCAAATGAATCATCAAGCAAGATGTAAATTCCTATCAAACTGTATTTTCAAGGGATTTTGCTTGATTTACTGTCAGAAATTTACTTTATTACCCATCTCTGAAAGGAAGATTTGAATCTTTTCTTCATGAGTAAAATGCTGTACACTTGACTGTAGCTGCACTCTTACAAGGTTCTCACTGCACCTGTGAAAAGCTGAGTATCAACAGAGAAAACTAAAATGATTTGTCCAAGGTCAGAGAATGCAAAAAAAACCTGGCACAGCTGAAACCACCACAGAGCTCGTTATCCTACTTGTGCATTAAGTACTAGTGCATGCTCCTGCCCTCTAAAATTCTCACAGAATTAGATGTCAAATGTTTGTGTCCCCTGAACAGGTGTTGCATAGCAATACCAATGGATTTCTATTCTGGTGCTGTATAAATGAATGGGACAGCACACAGAACTTTGGTCCTGTTATCCTCACCATTGTTAAGTGAGGCCCACTCCCAGCCTTGAGCCATCAGAAATTACTAAAGCCCCATTTGTGTGCTTACTGCATTGGTCTGTCTTCATGTGGGATCAGATTCAGTCATGTCATGGCATTTCCTCATCTTTCTCTCTCTCTATCGTTATGGAAATAATTTGATCAGCAGGGCCCATTAAACTAAATGGAGCTGGAAAGAGGTGCTGAAGAGTGCCAGACTATGCTATTGCTTACTGTAAGACATCTTCATGCCTTTAGATCAAAATTAATACTCCAAGATCTAGTCGACTCTGCTACACTTATTTCTACAAATATGTGTGAAA
This sequence comes from Agelaius phoeniceus, assembly GCF_051311805.1. Taxonomy (NCBI): domain Eukaryota; kingdom Metazoa; phylum Chordata; class Aves; order Passeriformes; family Icteridae; genus Agelaius; species Agelaius phoeniceus. Next base: position 22,598,232 of record NC_135270.1, read on the forward strand.
GATTCACCTCTCTGTCCTGGGAGATGATGGAGCAGAATAGATCTAATAAGCTTGTACACCTTTCCACAGCCTTTTTTTGAGAAATCTGTGAAAGGAGTCTTCTAGACTGTGCCCTTTCATTCCTGATATAGACAAACACAAGTCCTCTGAAAAGCTGGATGTTGGTGGGCCCAGTATTTTTCTTTCATTAAATCATTTCACTAAATCTTGGGTGCTTAGACATAACAATTGCAGTAATTTTTAAGGCACATTTCAGGTCATAATTTCTCTGTCTTCCAAGAATGAGCAGAGAATTAATTTCTTATTTCCTCCATATTTAGTTTTTCGGTAGAAAACATACCAGTGAAAGTACAAGTAGTACATTTTCCCTATGGTTTTCTTCTCGACTCTGCTTTGGAGGTATTGTTAATACTGAAATTTCTGTCTTGAGAAGGGTGACAAATCTGGAAGGCAGATTGTCCTTATGGCATTTTTAAGAATTCATTTCCCAAGTAGCCCAAAAAAGAAACAAAAGGGATGAAGAGCACTTTATTCATCTCTCGGTTGACCAATTGCTGATCCTGAATCACCAAGATTAGTAGGATTTCTAAGGCAATTGATGTTGTAGTTTCCAGATAGGAGTGCATTTGTTTGATTCATTAGTCTGGATACAGAATAGCTGTAATCAGATCTTTGCTAGCTGCTGCCACAAGCATGGTCATACAGGAGTCCTACTTAAAAAAAAAAAAAGCTTTTGGGAGCCAAAACACAGTTTTCCCTTCCCTTATGCGTGAAAGCAAAACAGAACTCCAGATTACGTCAACATAAGTACTCCTGCACCTGTGAAAATCAAAATGGGCAAAATTTAAGGCAGTCCCCACTATTTTAACTAATTACTTCAGAGGAATTTCATTCTCAGATAGAGTTTAAAAATACAGAGAGGTTTGTCACTGTCTTCAGTTTGAGCAGGCTGGGGAGCAAAGGATATTGTAGTTGATCTACATAGCAATATTCTGTGCATTAAGAGCAGTCTTTTTTCCTCTCATGTAAAACTTTCCTTGTAAACTTAGTGACTCACTGTGAAGGCAGAAAGCTTCATTTTTTTTTCTCAGCCCTCATTATAATGCAGTCAAATTGCCCTTCAAGATATTTTTCCATGCTGGTGGCTGAACTTCAACTTTCACACTAGCATAGGCAATACCAGAAGGATCAAGGCACTGTTGATGTAAAGAGCAGGATTTTAAAAAATTGCTGTGTCTAATCATTTTGAATTTTTCAAGTTTGCACAATAAATAGACTAATCAATTTTCTAAGGAAACATGCCCAGAAAGAACTGCACTGCAGAATAAATAGCACAGGTTTTATTAGCCTTGTATTCTACTTACTAATCGCCTATCTGTAGCAGGTATCTGAAGGGCATAGCAGAGGTGACTAGTCACTCTCTTGAGATTCTTTACCTGTATTTTGATAGATTTTTTTTTTTCCTCCACAGTTTGGGGAAGTGAGTAAACATCAAGTGATTAGAGAGAAAACTGCATATTATTTTTATTTTGTTTTGCAAAAATGCTTCCCTCTATTCCTGTTTTGTTTTGAGCTTAAACCAAATATGTAAACCTGGTATTCCTATGGCAAAACTTGCTGTGGAATTATTCAGAGAAGAATCTTTTTTGTCTTTCTGTTTTCCCATTTTATCTGTCACTGGAAAATGTAAGCGTCATACAAAACTCAAATTTTATGTTGTATTTCTGTTTTCATATAAATGAAGAACTGGAATTGTTGATTTGTTGCATGGTAAATAGCGTATACAATTTGATTCCTGCAGTAAAAGCTTTGTTACATTTGTATACAGATGAACTTTTTTACATTGAACTACTTTGTAGCACTAAGTCACTTAACTAAGTCATTAGATTGTCATGTAAAATGAGATATCAAAACACTGAACCTCAGATACTACTTAAATGGTCTCCAAGTACATGGTATTCAACACAAGGACTTTGTTGCGGTTCAATACTAAAATGAAAAAGTCATTCGTGAAGTTCAAATCAGGACTAACATTTGTATTCTAAATTCTGAGATTTTTTTGAATCTGGGTATATTGCTCATATTTATCTCTAGCAGATTATGAGACTTTGCTTTTAGAGATGCCTGAAGATGTGTGAAGAATTAATGGCTTTGCAAGATACTGAAGTATCTCTTTGGAAAGCAAAGGAACAAGTATCCACTGTATAATTGCAAAAGGAATCTGTCGTCCTGAGGAAACCTTTGTTTGAAACCAAATTCACAATGAATTAACCAAATAAAATTCTCCCATAAGTCTTTAATTAGAATGCTTTCTATCTGAGTAGGTGTCGGGTTCGGCTGTCTGTCTCTGCCCCAACACGGGTAGAGTGGTTCTTGGGTGGCACGCGATTCAAAGGACGAGTCTGGACTCTTCAGCTTTTCGGTCTTCTGGTTGTTTATTATTTTTTATCTACAAAATTTTTCTGTCTGCCCAACAGAGGTCTGATCTGCAAGCAGTCACAGGCACTCTCTGACCACCCACGGGGCGGTCATATCTTTTTATACTAAAATCTACGTACACAATATTTACCTTTATTTCCCAATGCTTTTCACCCATGTTAGCAAGTGCACCTTCACCAGAAACCAATCCCCAAGTGCCAACATCATCACAGGAGATGGAGGACAAGAAGAAGAAAGAAGAAGAACGAGACACGCCCTGATCCCTCCATCTTGTCTCCATAACCCCCCTGTACTAAAAACCTTAAAGTCTGTATTTCACCCTCTAAATGTGTCTCTTTTACACCTCTTACTCTAAAGTGATTCTCTTGTCCTCAAACTCTTGTTACTTCTGTGGATGGATCAAAATCAAGCCACCAAACACTCTTGGCAACATTCCAGGATTTTCGAGACCCCCAAGGGTTCTCCTGGCATCTCTGGACATCGGGAACGATGTGCTGAGATCCCACAAGTAGGAACAAAAAGCAAATCCATCAAATTTAGGAAGCAGGCAGAATTTTAAGAACAGAATATTATTTTCTGTGAACTGTGCTCCTGTCTCAGTGATCCTGAAGACCTCAATATTGCACCTGTGAGACTGTCAGTGTAGTACCTTCAGTTCATAAAGGCAGCAAATCTGTCAAATACAGTCATTACATGGTTGCCTATGATAACAAGGATTAGATTGAAGGAGCAAAGAAGTCTACCTTTTTCTTATGTTCCTAAGAAGTGATATTGCCTCGACCATTTTGAGGTTTCCCTGAAGGTTGGTGCAGTCTTGTCCTAGTTTAGGCTGGGATAGAGTTAATTTTCATATTAATTTTCTTATTTCTTATTTACAGTGTATGCTCCCTGTTGGAATTTACCACCCTTGGGAACAGGGCTAAGGTTATCATGTTGCTGTACTTTGTAGCACTGGGTTATGATATGATAGAACTGTCTGTAATGAAACTAGTCTGGTATTTGTACCCAGCATTGCTGTGGTCTCCATACTTTGGGAGACATCAATCTGCAACTACAATCTGCAACTACTAAAACTAACTACATTAAACTTTTCTCCTCAGAGGCTCAGCCTATGGAGGAGACATTCCCACAAGTTTAGTGGGAATGGGGAAACACCATCTGAGAACTTGGAAATTTCTTAATATCATTGAGTTATTGAAACCAATATGAACCTATTGCTAGGAACTAAGATAGTTTGCTGGATGAGTTCCGGAGCTTTTCTAAGGTTTAACAATGTTTAATATCACCTAGCAATCTCCCCTAGGTTGGGTAACCATAAGTGGTAGTGTACAAGGGATAGAACAGGCATGTGCCTAGGGCTGGATGCCTTCAATTTTTTGGAACTCTACCCCTGAACAAGTCCAGAATCTCAAAAACTAGTGAAATATTTGGAAAAAATATGCTGTCATTCTGGCAATTCCAGAGAGACACAAATCACTGCAAGGTGCTGGGACCTAACCTATGCCCACCAAGCCTTCTTCAATACCATTCAATACTCTCAAGAGGAAAAGGAGGTTTCTACATCTGAAAACACAGTGACAGACACTGCAGCTACTGCATGTCCTGTGGCAGACACTGTGGTTACTCCAGCCCTGGTGACAGGCAGTGCACTGAACAAGAGAACTAGCCCATGCCAGTATAATTGCCCTGATACAGAAGAAAAAAATAATAATGAAAGCCAGCCTTTTTAGTAGATGTGGATGAAGCAGGACCACCAGTAGAAAAGGAGGATGAGGCAGAACAAGAGGGAGCCACTTGATCTCTATCCCTGAGTGAGTACAACTCAAAAAGATTTCACCCATCATCCAGGTGGGTTCATTATGTTTTATGACCCAGGCGGATTTTATTATTATTTTATTTCAATTATTAAACAGTTCTTATCAAACCCCACAGGGTTTGCCTTTTTTCTGATCATCCTCCCCTTCCCACCAGGTTGTATGTGTCTATCAGTGAGAGTGGCTGTGTCTTAGCCACTTAGCTGCCAACTGAAATTAAACCACAATGGCCTACAAAATTGCAAGACTAGTATGAGATCAAACAAGTCCCATTAGAACCCTAGGATTTGCTGAGTTTATGGTAATGAACACTAAGAAGGAAAGTATATTTTCATAATTTCTTAGATATGAAAGTTAAATCCTTGCAGAAATTCTGTTTCAAAGTGACCTCTGAGAGGTTTTAGATTCTGACTACTCATGTAAAGCTCTAGATCAGGTTAACAATGACCTTGTTCTGCAGGGCCTTGAAAATCTCAAGGATGGAAATTATGCATCCTCTCTGGGTAATTTCTCCCCTTGCAATCCAGCTTCCTGATTACCTCTTTTGCCCCAGCATCTATTCTAATCATGCATAAATGATAAGTGGCTTTTGCACCTCTTTATACTGGCTTTAGTGAGAAGAGTAGGGCTTCATTGTCTTTGGAACTAACCCCTCTGTATCTCCACATCCCTCCTGAGGTGGAGAGCCAAAAGTAGCCACAGTATTTCAGGTATGACATCAGCGATGCTGAGTGGAGAAAGCTGATATTATCCTCAGCTGATATTATCCAATTATCCTGCTTGCTATGCTGTCCCTTTGTGTTACAGGCATAAGTCCATAGCAGTTCTATACAATCCCTTAACATCCCCATATCACATAAAGTCCTCTCATAGTCTAGTGTGTGGTTTCCTTTACTCAGATAAGACCACTGTGTTGATTGATATTTAACCCTATATCCACCACAGCTCCGCATTCTTTTACAGCAGGGCTGATATTCAGCCAGCTGGTTCTCAGCCCACAGTGTGCAGAGGGTTACCCTGAACACATAATTTTCCACTTTTCCTTCTTGAACTTCAAGATTTCTATTGGCACAATCCCTGTTTTACAAGGAATTATGGATTGATTCTCTGCTTGTTGTGCCAGCTACTTCCCCTACCAGCTGGTAGCTCATTACTATTGGCATTCCTCATGGGTCAGTACTGGAACTGAGAGTGTTTATCATCTTTTTTACCCATCTTGGTGATGAGATGGATGTACCATCAGCATGTCGAAGAATTGTGAGCAGTTGTTAATGCACTGGAGTGTACAGCAGCTACTCGGCAACCTCAACAGACCGGAGTCATGGGCTGACAGGAGCCACATAAAGTCCATAAAAAGCAAATGCAGAATCCTGTACATGAGGTGCAAGCAACAGGCAACAAGCAACAGGCAAGTTGCTATAACACACCTGTGCAGAAATGGGCAGAGGGTTGCTCATGAAGAGCAGGCTGAGTTTGAGTTAGGAGTGACTTAGACAAAGAAGGCCAGCCACATACCAAGCGGGGAGGCATTATTCCTTTCTATTCAGCACATGTGGGAACACACTTGTATTACTATATTCAGTTTTTCTCTGTATTTAATGGATGCTTACACAGGGATTTTCCACATCAGACTAACTTTTCCAGTCTGTTGAAGCAATGGGAGAATTAACAAGGCAGAACATCCAGATCAGCCTGCTAAACACATTTTCACTCACTTTAACCCTGAGTCTCTCTCTCTCTGGTGCTGTTTCCCCAAAACAGCAAAAAGATCCCTCCACACAGAGCCAAGGGCATGTTTTTGGCATTGAATAACATGTTGTCAAGATGAATCTATTACTGTTACTGGAAATTGCTCCTCAGTCAATATTAGCGGACATTAGTGTCATATCTCATCAGATGGTGTAATTTCTGAAGTAGAGGCAGACAGATGTTACATTTTAAGTCTTTATTTTAGTTTTATTTTAGTTCTGCCCCTCAGTGGGTGCAAGTGTTATCTATGTGATATCTAAAAAGATGCAAATTTTTTGCATTCTGCTTTCTACCGTACAAGGCTTGAAGAATATTTTGCAATCCATTCTGATAAAACAAGACAGATGACCATAAAAACTTCCATGTCTTGTAAGGTCTGTTAACTGGGGGATCATAACAACAGTATAATTTCAATTACCAGAACTGAAAATTCATCCACAGGAAATAGGAAAAATAGTCACTGGAACTCTTTAGTACCAGAATTCCTCTACTCTGCAGTGCTTCAGTACTTTAAGACAGGTGGTTTAACTGGAAGGAGTAGCACAATCATAAACATCACATACTTACAGGTTATTACCCCCATTATACATTATTTGATGGTCCTTTTTGGCTTTTTTTTTTGCTCATTTTTTTCTTTGCTTGTTGTGAAAAAGGGATAGTACAAATGAAATGAAACATTATGCAGGTAGAACTGATATGCATGGATAACTTAAGCTCTTGATTGGCTTTTTCATTTTCCCAGTCACTAGAACATAACATTGGCTAAGACTGACATTTTATTAGAACTAAGTTCTTTAATAAACACTTGGAATATATAAGTTCTTGTCCATTATCCTGTCACTGAACTATCAAACCTTAGGTTTCTTTCATTGCCATTGGCAATAGTTTCTCTCTGTTGTTCTAATGAAAGGTCATTTTTCTTCAATAGACCACACTTCACCTGTAAATATACACTGATAAATGATATTTTATCACCTGTTTTAGGTATTCTGGTTATAAATGACAGAATTATTAATGTCTGTGAAATCAGTGAGTACCCTTTAAAATATAACCAGAGTAGAAGAATTGAAATATTTGAAGCAGGTAGTTGTAAAAAGAGGTAGTCTCCCCTGAGCCTCCTTTTCTCCAACTGCAGCTCTCTCAGCTGCTCCTCACAAAACTTGTGCTCCTTCACCAGCTCCATTGCCCTTCTCTGGACATGCTCCAGCACCTCAGTGTCTTCTCATTGTACGAGATTGGGCACAGCACTCAAGGTGTGGCCTCAACAGTGCTGAGTACAGGGGAACAATGCCTGACCTGGTCCAGCTGGCCACAAAATTGCTGGTGCAGGCCAGGCTGCCATTGGCCTTCTTGTCCACCTTGGCTGATGTTTAGCCAGTTGTCAATCAACATTCATAAACACCCTTAAAACCATGACATTATTTTCTTTCCAAAAATCTTTCTGAGTAACATAGTTAGGTGGACCATAGATGTTCTGAGCTGTGGTAAAACTGTGTGTCACTCTTGCATGTAGCATTAATACTTCTAAAGGTCTGTATATTATTGAAAGAAATAAAAATCTTTGTTATCTAAAGTGCTGTAGTGTATGAGATTCACTTAGAGAACAGGGCTTTGCAACATATTTCTCTGTGCTAGAGTTTTATGGCTGTCACTAAAATGTCAGCCACTGATCCAGTGGCTATATTATCTGAGATTCAATTACAGTGGATGAATGTTGGATTTTTAACAATAACCTTTGTAGCATGCTGAACAGAGCTGGAAATGCATCTTACACCACATACCTAGTACCAATCGACAGCAGTGGTACTGCTAACATATACAAATGAGAAAAGAATAAAACACTTCAGAATCAACTTCCAAATGGCTAAGAAACTTTGAGCACTAAATTCTGTCCCAAAGAAATAAATTTAAAAAGTAGAGTTCGAAAATTTCTCAAACACTTGCCCATATATTTTCCTTTCCGTACATATATTCAATCACCCACAGAAAGATCGTGATTTTTAAACAGAAAACAACCCTTTTTATTCAGCCATACCTTAATGTAACATTGAAATTTTTTCTTCTAGCAGTTCCCACAGAAGAAGTCTTGTTACTCCAAGGAACACAATTCAGTATTTTCGTACTTTTAGTTGCAGGTTTATTTCTTTCTTGATCTGACTGGAAAAATGAATCACAGCATTAAGACTTGCATTCAGTTTTTGTTGCAGGGTGGATGACTGATGACAGAAAAAATAATTCTTTTCTTTCAAAGAGGAATAGTAACAGGGTTTTACATTGGCCATTAATTTCCACCTGTGATTTTGAGCATAGACTGTATGTTATCGATAGCCAGTAGTGGACACAAAGTCCTTATTGCAGTCCCAAGCATTGAAGTATCATTATGATGAGAAATGGAAAATTCTCATGGTTTCAGAGAGAACTTCACACAGGTTTAAAAGAGTACTGCCAGAGCATATTTTTTTTTCCTGATTTGTGTTTTTTCACAAAGCTTTGATAGATCTATTAATTTTGTTGTTTATTTTTATATGTGAAAGTTTTCTGCAATACATAAATAGAGTTTACTGTTCTTTCCTATTCTCATGTCCTGTTGTCTTCATCCCTGAATAGCTAAGGAAGATAAGAAATAGGAAAAATAGAAAATAAGCATTTGTTGTGAGAACCTCCCATGTATTTTGGATTGTTTAATTTTGGAATTAAAAGCTGTGAGTGTTATAGTAACTTATTTGTATGTATGGATTTATATATGCCATTCATGCCGTTCAAAGCAAGGCTGCAAATGTTGCATACTCAGAACTTTCTTCCTCCAACTCTTACTCTTTGTGACTCATACTGGCATAATGTTGTTATAGAAACAGTAACTCTGTAGTCCCTTTTTACAATAATGATTAGATCAATCAGAGGAAAATGATTAAAAGTTTTCCAAAACTTTTTATAATCAGGGATCACCCTTCCTTTCTAACCTCTCCTGTGGTCATTTGATCAAAGCCACCAAAACTATGCTGTTCTCTTTGTCTTAAACTACTCAAAAATAAAAAAGATAGCATTTTATTATATGTCTCAAACTTTACAGCTGTACCTGAGCACCCCTATAATCCCTGAGATATATTAAAGATAATGTAAAATGAGAACTAGGTTAATATTGATGGTGGTAGGCAGGTGTCATCGGGAACAAAACACAACAGGATTTATGGATAGTATGTCAGCCCTTGTGCTTAGGCAGAAATGTCTCCACCTTTTCTCCCTAGGTTATCATTTGTCATCAGACTAAGATACTACCTTCTGACTCTAAACATCTCCACAAATCAGTGGAGATGATTAGTGGTCACAGTGGTCACTAAGTGCTTGTACACACTTTCCCACAATGCTGCAGACAGGAACCACAGGTGAACACATTTGTGCAGGCTCAGGTAAAGGCCCTGTATTTACACAGGGGGGCTGTGCCAGTGTATCATGTGGAAATCATTCTCTCTCTCTCTGAAATATTAAGTAGATAAGAAAGCTAAAATAGACAGTCCGGTGAATACGTGGATTTTCAGGGAATGTGTTTTATGTAAATTTAGTGGTAGACTGAGACAAACTAGTCCAAATAACCCCTAGTCTTTCATTCAAGTTTGCTTTCATTTTCAGTGAGAAGGTGTGAAAGGCTTTAATTCTTATGCTGGTGCAGTGCCTAGTGTTTGTGGGTGTAGTCATCAGTACAACTTTAAAATTGTATTATTTGCCAGAGGACTATCCAAGGGCTACAAATCAAAGATAAATTAATATTTTCTCATTTAACCCAGGTAAAAGGGATAAAAAAGGACGGCATAAACAGTTTTCAAAGGTCTTCTTTGGGGTCTGTTCAACTCTGTAAACATAACCTGAATTCCAGGATGATTTAAAGTTGCTTTCACATCCTCAGCCACAGAAGTCACAACTGAAAGGTCATGCAAACCTGGGCTGCAGAGCCAGGTCTACTATAGATGGCATTCCTGCTGACTGGGAAGTTTGTGCATTTTCTCCTCAGGCTTCAGAGATTTCCACTTCTTCTTTCCCCAGAGACTCACAGACTGCTGGGAAAGCAACTTGAGTAAGAAAATACTGCAGAGCTAAATGAGCTGTTTGAACCTTCTCCTGCCAAAAGGAAGATATGCTTCTAAATTCAAGGGGTATATCTCCTAGGGGTCTGTGCCTTAAAACATGCAGGACACTCTTCCTCAGGAAGGAACAAATTAACCTCTTCCTCCCTTTGAGTACTCAAGTGAAGAGAAAACCTTTAATCTGATTGGAAATCTACATGAAATCAGTGATGTGCTTGAGAACATAGGCTTGATAGAAGTAAATACTTGATAGAAGTAAATACTAAATAACAGTCTACCACTAAAGTGTGCACAGAGATAGTTCTCTCACTAAATTCAGACAGCTGAAGTTTCACAAACAGACTTTCCTGGTGTAAAAGTTTGGAATTGAGCCCAACATCTTTCCTCTCACCATACAAGTTACAAATTTGACAATAATGACCAGGATAATCAGCATTCACATTTTAACATTAATCTGTCATTTACGTCTATGTAGATAGCTTCTTTTTTTACTGTAAAAGCCAATGGGAGAATTATATCTCTAAATGTCTAGTCTGAGACATATGGCCTCAGCCAAAGTGACATTTAATTCAAGCATCATGCATCACTGACATTGCTCACAGAATGCAATGGTACTCAGTTTATGAAAAAGACAAACAGATCAAGTCCTCCCAAATTAGCTAATTCCCTAAACTGAGCTCATCTTTAAAAAAAAAGAAATAAAAAAAAAAGAGAAAAAAAAAGAGCTGTGCCCTGGAGATTCCTGCAACCTTTAACAAATACACTAAAGAGAAGTAAATTATTTCAAAGTAGTCACACTTAAAGCTGATGTTTGCATATCTAATTAACTGTTTGATTCCCTGTCTTACTCCCCATCTCTTCTTCCTCCCTCTCACCACCAACACCACTATCACCAAGGAAAGTGTTTATTAGGAGGACAAATAATTCTGAATTGTTCATTTCTGAGTAAAATTTACACTTTTGCTACTTACAGATGGAGCACTCTCTTGTGCTTCAAGAAGCCACACTTGACATGGAAAAATCTGCTAGAGAGCTCTTAGGTTAACTTAGTCAAATCATTAAGCTTTTCTTGCAGAGAATGTTGAGACAGAGACGTCTGCTTTGCTAAGTTCATCTTAGTAAATACTGGTTTCAAAATTTCACAAGATCAAATGGATCTCAGTGACTGCTCTGCTGCAAATGTACATCAAATATACCAAGTATACCTACTGATCTTTTACTTGTAAGTCTATCCAAACTGCTTCTTACTTGTTGGCCTGTGGAATGTTTCTTTTCTTAGTTATTAATTAATTAGGTGTAGAAAGATCCCAGTTAAAAAATATTACCATATAATAAAGTGCCATGAATACTTAGTAGGAGTTTCTGCATCATGCTTGTGGAGAAACTACAAAGAAGGTTAAGAGAAAAAGAAACACATGCACCCACATCTAAAACTAATATGCACTGTTCTGACAAGATATATTTAGAACAGGTTTCTCTGGTGTCTGAGACACCACTTTCATTTTCACAGTGGAAGGAGAATTATGCTTTCTGCAGGTTCAGTGGAAGTGGATGATGTCACTTGTAAGAGTCAGTGTAAAACCAACAGTAATTATTCATCTTTGTGCCATGATTCAGCCTTCTTTCCAAATACACTTCTTTTTAAAACAAAGACACAAACAATGCTGTATATACATCTTAAATCAGAGCTTCTTTATGTAAAACATTCACAGTGTAAACTTCCTCTGGCTATTGGTAGAAATCTCATAGATTTTCAAAAGCAGAAAGAGAAACTGTATGCATACTTAATTTTATTCACAGTATTTAATCAAGAGCTTTATTAAGTGAGGCATACATTTTTTGTACTTCCCTTGGGCACAGTAGTGTATTTCTGGGGATACTAATATGGGTCAGAATGTCTTTTCTTCATCAGATGTTCATAAATTACTTTCTAATGCTTAGTTAACACTGTACATTCTTTATTATAGGAAAACACAGAGATTTTAAACTTTTTATGCTGAATGACAGGATCCTAACTTTTTCCTTGGAACGAACCATTAGGAGAACTGAACCTCAACCCCTGCCTCACACATACTAGTTGTAACTTGAGATTTCATTCAAAAAACTCATCTTGCCAATCAAAATATAGTCACTGGGGTCAAGCACAAAAAGAGAAGAAATTGATGTGAGAACCTAGAGTTCAACAGAAGTCATGTTTATAGAAGCATTCTTTTGGCCTTGTTTGCTCATTCTATAAAATTATGTATATAAATACTTAATGCCCTTATGGACTTTTGTAAACTTCTACATTTGAAGAAGAGGTCATGTACTACATCTGATTTCTAATTAATTTTTAAATTTAAATATGAATATCCAGGTCCTTATAGAATGGGCAAACAAATATAGTTAGGTTATTCTTATATACAGACCTTATGTGTAGTTGCTAACAAATTATCTAACAAAGTTTACTTGCATATGAGCATCAAGATATTCTATTTAAATTTCAAGACATGTTTCTGCTATTAAATGAGATTTTTTTAAATGCCTGATTTAATGGAAATGCAGCAGTCAGGTACATTTAGGGTAATAGGATCATGACAATTACAATGGCTGTGCAGAAATGTGGAGATTTTCAACATAATCTAGATATTCCTTCCTCGGCATGTATTTCAAATTACAATATATTGTTGTGAATATATGCCACTTTTTAAAGCTATATTGCAGTTAATTTTTGGAAAGGAAACTTAGCTGCTAGCAATTGCCAATTTTGCTATTAACAGTGCAGTATGCAGTATTTTTATCAACATTTTCTACAAGATTTGGTGGAAGTTTGGTCTTACACTTGCAAGCACAGCCTGCAAGTTTGAGATGGACACTTCTATGAGGCTTCAGAAGGCCTAAAATTCAGGAAGAAATGTGACATTGTGATTATAAGGAGAAGGATTGAGGATTAGCAGGCAGGGTTTCATACCATTTATTTACTAGAACGGAAAGTACAAAAACAAGAACATATTTGCAAGCATTTACCTGACAATTCTTTTCCCAGTATATTTAATTGAAATATTGATGGACTTGCAATGTGGAAAAAAAAATCAGCCAATGATACTGCACTGTCTGATTGTCAGTGATGGTCAGCCCCTACAAGCAATGAATCACTCATTGTACTTACAGACATCAAACTGTGAAGAAGGTGCTAAGAAAACTGTGTTAGAAGCAATGACATTTACCTCAGAAACACACAGTGAAGTAGTTTTAGACACAATTCAGTCTCCCTTCTAGTTTCATCTTACAAATTAAGAAAAACACTGTTCATTTATTTATTCCTGAATATGATTTGTTCTTGTTTACAATAAATAGCCTTTCTTTAATCTTAGAAAGTTGCAAGTGGCAAATTCAGTAATTTTTGCTTTCATTTGCTTTGAGACTCTGTATCAGGGTTTGCTGGCAGAAGACACACTACATCTACTTTTTAAAATGTGAGGCTAAAGACCAGGGTTTGATGACATTTTTTCACAAACAGTAAAATGAAAACCCAATCTCCCAGAAACTGCAGAATTTGGGTAAACCTGTACAAATATTTTCAGCTCCAATAGAAGGGGAAATGATATTAAAAATATGGAAGTATTAATTTCTTTCTAGATGGCTGAAATGCTTTGATGGTCATCCAACAACAAAACTTCTCAACAATTCTTTGATAGCAAAAAGAATTTTCAAAATTACAAGCTACTTCATATTGGATAAGAAAAAATGTCAGAAAGTTGACCTGAAGAAAGCTGTCTGCTTTTCTGCTTTATTTGGTAGACATTCTTTTCTGCAAATATTTCTACTCTCTACACTTCCTTTTTTTTTTCTTTTTTTTTTTTTTTTTTGATTCAACATGAAGTGTTTTCCTGAGCTGTTCAATTTGTCTCTTGCACCAAGGGCCATTTTTGGCTGGCCACCATAGTATCCTCCTCCTGTGTTTAAAGTGCCTGTAAGAACACAGCTAGACATGATGCTTCAAGGACAAACCTCTGTTTCACCCAGAGGTACTTTTTAACTTATCTGAGACAAAGCTCACAGCATTTGGATTTCAGTTTCAGCTGCCCTTGAATTCTGTTCTCAAAATTTTCCTCACACAATCACAAAAACTCATCAGAATGCTACACTGTGTTTTATACAGAAGAGGCAGTTAAGCATTTTTGTGATGCAAAGTAGGAAAATGTCTAACATGATGAAAAGTCCTAAATACACAACTACAATACAAAGATAAAAAAAGGATTCCTCTTAAATCTTTTAATATTAAGAAACACACACTGAATATTTTCCAAACTGTTAGGCTTCTACTTCTTTCTCATTATTGGTGTTTTCTCTTGCAATTCTGACATATAGATACATTTTCAGACACCTCTATATTTACCACAGTCAGGTTTGTTTTGCTAGGCTAAGGTAGGTTGTTTATTTAGCTGCTTTCAGAAATTCTCAAAAATTTAAAATTCTCCACATTTTAAAATTAATAAAAGTCTGGCTTATGACTACTAATATTGATAATAATTTTAAATCTTTTAGATGGCTGAACAGCTCATTATAAGGAGCACTGATATGGTGCAATTTACTCTTCTTTATGTTATGAATAAGAAACTTGACTAGGCCAATATTCAAGCAGCAATCAATTTATTGTTTAATATGGTAAAGTAGGAGCAATACAGCGCTGGGTACAGTGCAGGAAGTTTTCCCTCCAACTGCACACCGATAGTTGAGGGTTACAGGTATTTATAGGGGTACTCATCAGCTTTTTCAGCAGTTTCTATTTCCAATTTTTTACTCATCAGCAATTTTTATTCCAAATTATTACATCACAATTCTATACACTATTGTGATGTTAGTTTCTCAGGATGTATCTCAAAAGGAGTATCCCAGATGGTGGTGGTCCAGTTTCCGAAAGAAGGAAGATGAATCCCATCTGGTGGAGTCCAGCTCCCCAGATGTGGGTCCACCTTTTAATTGCAGAGACTATAAACCTAACAACAGTGATGTCCAGCTTCCCTTGGTCGAAACCATGAATCCTTAAGGTGATGGTCATCTTCCTTTCTCAAGCTGTTTTTCTCTGCTTCAATAAGGCGTGAGATAGGCATATTTCCTTTATATATATTCCAAAGCAATAGTTTCAAGGATACAAGTAATATACTAAAATTATACTTCAAAAGGTTATTATTGCAGAGCTCTTTATGGATTAACTGCAAGCAAAAAGCAACATCCTTAACGCTTTAATTCCAATGCTCCTAAATCAACGAGGGCTAATTGCAAACAAAAGATAGGTCCAAAGGCCTTTTTCCATGCTTTATTTTCCTCAGTTATTATTAGAATTCACAGCTCTCCCATTGTCGGGGTCCACACATTTCGCATTCACAAATACACACGTCGCCCGTTTGTACCTGACACAAAACACAGCTTTGTATTTCACATTTATGAGGAGATAATAGGAAACTATTTCCTTTCATGTATTCTGAATATTTTTTTGCTAGCTTTTTGGCAGCAAAACACAATAGTGAGACTCACATTCAGTTGAAAATTACTGTAAAATAAAAATAGTTTAGACATTAAAATAGAATGTTCTGGAGTTGGATGTTTAGATTTGGATTATTTAACTTTTTTTTAAATGAAAATCTGAGGTACATATAATTCAAAATCACAATTTTTAAAGTAAAGGTTTTACCAGAAAGTCTTGAACCATGTGTAACTTTAATGAGCACTGTGTTGATAAATTGTATATTTGAGAGCAAAACATGAATATATTCTTTCAAAAATGCAAGGTCTGAAGGCAGATTTCCTTCATTATGTTGTACCAGAGCACTAACAACCAATACCTCCTGAAGCAGAATTCCCCACACCTTTAAGGGAAATTGTGTGAAAATGGAAAGAACCTAAATTTTTGTCTTACCTCTGAAATTCTGAAAATTTTCTTCAATCAGGAATTTCATGACTGTTCTTACTTCTTCTCAGAACCATCCCCGAATCTGAAGTGCTACACCAATAAAAACTAGGAGCTCCTGAGACAGAACTTTTTCTATCCTTACATATGTCAAAAAGGAAAACCCTGTATGTAATTAAGAAATCATGGAGAGGAAGAGAGAAACATAAGCATGTGCAAACCCAATGCATCTCAAGAGCACATCAGGATTGTTCACCTCATCTGCAGATTTCTGCAGATTTTGAATCTGAGCTGTAAAATATAAAAATACTAGCTCAAATTTTCATTTTGTGTTCTTCTCCAGTCACATTTGTAACCTATTACTTTTATTTTTTTGTATTACAGTGCATTATAATACTATATATTTCATTAGGTTGCATTCCCCTTTCAAGAATTTCTATACAATTTAAAGAGGACCAGCATGGGGAATGTGATTTAGATGCCCTAATATAACCATTTCTGTTCTTCTAATAGTAAAGTCCTAAGAGCCAGTGTAGAACTTGAGAAAAAAACTACTTGAGTGAACAGCTTTGCCTTTGAGTGAGTCTTTTCATTTGTGTGAGCTGTTAGATGTTGTTCCAAGCCCCTTTCCCTGCAGGATACAAGGCTAAGAAGGATTACTCAATCTTCAAAACCTCACTGGCTCAGCTTATGACACAGAATCCTCTAAATTCACTAAGAAAGCAGATGCTTCTGAGGTGCTTCAGGCCCAGTTTTAGTCTCTCTTGGTATTTCTGTTGGCAAAAATGCTGTCAAAGGTGAACTCCACAACCAAAGAGGCAGTGGAATTATGAAATATTGCTGGCAGCTGATTGACCCCAAAGTCAGAAGTTATAGTTAGGCTAATTTCATGAAATATAAATTCCACAGTTTTCTCACATAGGGATCTCTGTGCCACTGAGACTTTTTTCACAGTCAAGCAGCAGAGTGATGGGCTCTTCTTTGCATAAAAAGTAGCATTGCCCTGTGATTTCAGTGAAAGTCAAGGTTTTTTCCTTTGTTTGTAAAAGCAGAAATAATCGTACTTAAACAGGAGTTTACTGACTATTAATGTTTTCAAAGTGATTCTTTTCAAAAAAGGAAAAAAAGTATCATTATTTTAAAACTGCTCATTTCATAGATGATTTCTTCTTTACTAAGATTTCTGATCATTTCAACTTCTGTCTTATTCTTTATTCTTGGAGAAAATGCTGAATCTTCCACAGAATTAGCTTCACTCTTTAAGAGGCAGTGTCCTCATTCTCTTTACTGAGAAAGTACAGTATCATTGGTAATATGCAATAATTTCTGATGCACTTCTTATAATAACTTATGTCAGGCCAAAAATTGCCCCTCAACAATGGTACAGGGCTTTTCTAGCTGCTTTATGAACTGAACCACTCAGCACTCACACTGGGACTTCAAGCTACTAGCATATGTACAGATCAGTGAAAAAGTCTGCTCTAGTATATCTAAGTATTCACTAGAAGGAAATAAACTTTGGAAAAGGCACATCTCATTCAGTGGGTGTTATGTAGAAGAACAAATCATAATTTGGTAGAAGCACATCATATAATTTACCCACAAAGATTGGGATAAAGCCAGAAATTACACTTGTAAACCTGAATCATTTTTCCATTAGTAGATCTGCTCTCACCTTTCACCTCACAACACCTGTCCATAAAGAGACAGACAGAGGAATGTAAGACTGGACACAGTGGAATACAATATAGAACACACAACAGAACCAGATGTCGTTTCAGTGGAAACATCAACAGGCTACATTGTAAGATTGAACCCAAAAGTTTCTTTCCTGCTCAGTAGTGATTTCAGGTTTCTTTTACCTTCCTGCAGTTAGTGTTATCCAATAACTGTACCCTCTAATATTACCATGATGAAAACATATAAAAAAAGAAAATGATCAGTAGTTGCAGTTTAAATGTTGGCTATGTTCCCCTACAATATTTTTGAATATCCTAAAAGTTCCACACAATCCTTGTGCCTCACTTAGATTCCCTTTAGCATCTCTATACAAGATCTGATTACTTAAGTTTTGTTCTGATCCTCTGTGTATGGCTGTTTCATCCTAGTGCAGGACTGTTGCTGACAAAACAATCTCCTCTGCTTTGTCCAATTTGGCTGCAAATGACTAAATCAATGTGACCTTCACAAAATCTCCTAGATGATTATTCTGTAGCCTTGACTGCCAATATGAAGCACTTCCCATTTACCAGAACTCTTCACAAAAAGCAATTCACTAATTGAACAACATTTCAGTCTTGGGGAAACTGAGAGAGTTCCTGATGTAAGACAGAAAACAATATTCCTGAAGTTACTATGAAACTTAATATCCTGTCACAGTCATGCTCAGGCTGCCTGGTCCTGCCAGAACCTAGAATGTGCAAAATCCCATTTTTCTTCTTGGTTTCTCTGCCACTCTGCAACTTTATATCCATTTTGCTATTCCTATCCTCTAATTCAGTTATGGCAGAAAGTTTTACAAAGCTCTGAACCCTCAAAGAACTCAGGCCTGACCGATAAACACACAGATTTGATTATTTTTTAATAAATAGCCCCACAGCAAGTATAGAGAATCAGGGCATATTTAACATTACATTTCAAAAAATTGAAGTAAAAATGGATTAATATCTTAGTGCTTCAATTAATTTTATAAATTTCAAGCTGCACACTTTGGGACATAATCCTATTTTTATCTAGACCCAGAAGAGAGCAGAATTTTGCACTATATACATGTACTATAGTGTGCAATGCCTGAACAAGTATCTTTCACTATGAGGATGTTGAGGAGCTAGAACAGGTTGTCCAGAGAAATTGTGGATGTCCCATCCCTGGAAGTGTTTAAGGCCAGGATGGATGGGACTTTGAGCAACCAGGTGCCCCTGCCCATTACAGTGGAATTGGAACAAGACAATTTTTAAGGTCCCTTTCAATCTAAACCTTTCTATGGTCCTGTGTTTCTGATGCATCCATTACCTGCCATTGCTGAAAAGGAGACAGGAAAACAGAATGTGACATTGAAACAAGTATTGCAGCTCCTATGCTCCTGCCAGCTTCAATGGTAAGGGATATTTTGAGTAGGCTTTACTGTCCAAATCTAAATGACCACTCTGGCCATGAAAAAACACAAAAGTTTTTTCAGAAAGACCCACTTCCCCGCAGGACTTAGATGGACAGCTGTTTTAGGGAAATGGGAAAAGAAATATTTCCTAGTTTTCCTAAAGAACTCTCAAACATTTAATTTCAGATTGTAATTTTGTCTTTCATTTTCTTTGGTGCATCATTAAATATAATTTCTAAAGGCAACTCAGTAGATCAGATACACTAGACACACCTTACTAATTTGATTGGTTTTTTGAATATTTTTCATTTTTATTCATCTTCTTCTTTTCTTTCCTAACACACTTGCCAAAAACCACTAACTTCTACACAGAGAGAGAATGAATATTCATTATCCTTTGATCTGCTTTTCCCAATAAGCTGACTGAATCCACTATGCCCTCCTTTACCCTTTTTTTCCCCTTTCCCAAACATTACTAGCTCCTTTACTAGTTCCTAATTTTCAATAACTAATGCACTAAAACGCAACTTCCCCTTGTCAAGGATTGCCTGCCAGAGGATCAGAAGATCTTGATCTGAATTTGTTAAATAGTAGAACATTTTGTTATAACTTAAATTTTGTTAATCTCTGCTTGGTCACAAATGTTTATGGTGCCAGTTTTGTGACAAATTGAAAAACATCATGGAGTAGTGATTGTTTCACATGATTTTATGTGGCAAAAATGGAGGTCTCAGATGCAGAAAAAGTGGACTAAAGTATGAGTGAAAATATTAATTTGCAAATCTCAATAAATTCACAGGTATATACATATATATATATATATATGTGTATATATATATATATATATATATATATATATATATATATATATATATATGTATATATATAAAAGTCACTCTAATCCTTCCACACTCACCTCAATTGGAACTTTAGCCTATGGTAGCTTTCATCACAGCACTTTCTTGCAATACCATTAGTCTGTCTCCACAGTCATGCATTTGAATCTTTCTACCAGTTCTCCCTGTTCAATCTATTTCTAGTTGATTTGGAGAGCAATAACATTGCAGGAGCTCACACAACATTTTTCACAGGCCACATATCAAAGCAATTTCCAAATAGACTGTTACAACATGCTGTTATATTTCCTCTTTCTTCCAGGAGTGAGACCATTGCAAAAAGTCAAGAAAGAAATAACAATGGCAGCAAAATCGCTACTGTACAATTATTGCATTCTTGATAAACTGAAAGATATTTGACCAATTTCTTCTTGATCAAAACTCTTACATTTTGCCAGGTTTCCAAAAATACTAAGAGCCTAAAGCCTTGAAAATTTTGGTACAACTATTCTGTTTCAAGAATCTGAACCGCCTCCATATTACATTAACAAAGCTTCTTCCTCTACAGCATTGTTATCAGGAAGTGGAAGAAACATTTGAAAGTGAAACAAAGTATCTGGAAAGGCAGTAGGAATACAAAGAAATCATGGAGGTCTACACATAGACTTCCTTGTACAGGGAGAAATTTTGATGAGGGAAATACAGTCTTTCCATCTGGGAAATGTAGCTGATCAGCATTGCTCAATGAGTGTTTTTGTCAGTGGGATTTGAAACAGAATTCTGCCTGCAGCTTTTAAGATTTAATTGTACTAGAAAATCAGTTTTTCAAGTGCAGTCTGGTGGCTAAATCTGGGTAAAGAGGAGAAGAAACAAAATTGAGACGTGATGATTCTGTGTCCTAGTCCCTGTTCTGCTACTGAGCAGCATCATGACCTTGGACAACACATTTAAAATCCATGATTTACTGCTTCAGCTGCCAAATTAGGCAAGGCTGACCTGCCTTTGAGGGGGCTGTGGGATTCAATTTTTAACATCTTGGTCCAGAACCACTCAAAACTGCAAAATAGAGGCTTTCATTGTTGTAGCTTAAAAAATTGAGACTTCAGCTCGGTAGAAATTAAAAATCAGCGCTTTCTTCTTATAACCCTGGGGATGATGACATAGATCCACTTGAGTAAGCACAGGAAGATTCTGAGAGATGGGCAGAATAACAAATCACAGAATAAATGAATGAACAGAAACATCCAGCACAAGTTTTCCTAGCTGTCCTCACCTCTGGTGCTTTGATTAATAGGGAACAATGAAGTAAACAGTGCTGGAGGACAAACTAAGCAGCAAAGAATTGTAACTGACAATTTGCTGCTAAAATACATAGTCCCTTGTAAAATCTATTGATTAATGAAGTCTCTCTACCAGCATAAAAAAAAAATACACAGACAAGAGAGGGAAGCAAACTCAAGTAAATACTCTCATTTAAAAACCTCAGCATCATGCAGCATTTAATCTGTCTGCTATTCAATAACAGCAGCACATACAACTAACTTTTCTCTTTTGTTATTACTCACCTGGAGCTATTAATCATCAGATTACCAATAAAAGATCAAAAGGGGAGAGGAGAAGTGGCGAGCCTATTTCTCGATTGATGCAGCTCTGAGGTGGGTGCTGAACCCCGGGAGGGGTGCAGAGCAGCCTCCCAGCCCTGGCAAAGGGGGACTGCAGCAGGGGTGTGCACGCAATGCACAGAGGAGAGGTTCACTCTTCTTGCAGCAGATAGAGAGGGTGCCATCAGCAGGACCCTTAAGTCACCTTCCTTTCCAGCCAAAGTTTTTAGTCCAACACTGCCATCTATTGCCTCAAATTCCAGATTTAAAGGAAGCTGGATATTACAGAGCAGTCTGCCTTGTGAGATGGTCTCAGATCTGAACACATATGTGGCACCCCACTAGCCAAACACTGCAGAAGTTACAACCTAGACACATCCTTTCAGCCCAAGTTTGCTGTCATGACATGTTGCCAGGTCAAGGCTGTGTAATGGAAGAGGAGCTGAGCAGGCTGAACATTTGCAGACAAGGCAATACAAAAAAAGGAGAGGTGCTCTAAGTGTTCTTTTCCAACTAAACCCTTCTGAATCATCCTGCATTAACCCTTTGATTACCACACTGAACTGGAGATTTATCCACAAGATGTACAATGAAAGACCCAGAAGAGCTCACTTCAAATGGTTGTCTTGTCAGAGCAATACCAAATAATCCAAAGGTCAAAGGATGAAGAGGACTTCTTGTACAAATTGCTGTCTGGTTAATAGAATGTTAAATCACACTAAAGCAATACTTTAGCTGAGTGTAAATGCAGGCAAGTGCTTTCGCCTCTTGAAAAGGCTGTTTGCAAAGTTCATTCACTGCTTTTTGTTCCAGCTGGAATGCACATTTCTGAATTCATTCTTGCACGCCATTACACAGCTAGATAAACATAGATATGCAGAAATAAAACAGTTTTGCTTCCAGACAGAGAAAAATATTTTGGGGCTAGAAACACAGACCCAGATGCAGTTTGATGAATCCTTCAAGTTTCACTTTTGAAAAAAAGAATAAATTGTGTGCTTCACTCTCCTGGGGAAACAGATTTAATTAGGCCCATATGAGGAGAGAGAAAAGAGAATTAGACATTTGTATTGCCATGGAATGGACCAGAACACAAAAAATATGTAGTATTAACAATATTAAATCTTTTATCCACAGGAAGGCCAGTTCCCAAAAGTTTAAAAAATTCAACTGAAATGTACCTGTTTTTTCCTTTCTCAGACTTTAGGAAGTGCTGTCCTATCAATGTTATTAAAAATCCTACATTAGATTTAACCCCTTTATAAGGTTTTGCCTTTTGAAATGGGCTTGTTTAAATCTCTCTTCTCACCTGCACCAGTTATCCACATGAGCTCAGTCCTATGAGAAAACACATTAACTTTAGGGCAAAGGCTCTAGTGTAAGAGATAACTGATAGAGAGGATATTCTAGGCCAAATGAAGTCATATTTATTCTCTCTGGGAATTCTAGACATACATTGAAGAATTTTTACTAGGATAATTTGCAAAAAATGTCACCCAAATCTTTTTATGGTGAAGGAACTCTTCACAGAGACAGCCAGCTCCACATGTCCTGTAGGCTCCCTCTGCTTACCTGCCCCTGGGTCATTCTGTTTTGTACTTTAATTTTTCCTCTATATTTTCTACATAAAAATTATTTTACAATCTATGTTCCTCACCAAAAAAAATCCTTAAGTTTAATTCTGCTATGAGAGCCTTCCCCAATTTATTTTGCTTCCCTACAATTGTTTTGATTTTATTATTTTTTTAACTGAGGAGGAATGTAGAAGACCAATGAAAGGGGGAAAAAAACAATGAAAAAGTGAAAATAGGAACAGACACTTGGTAGTGATACTAAATTATATTAAAAAATTAAGAATAAATTGATGAAATGTTAAAATAGCTGAAATTCTCGGGACTCATAGACTCTTTTGTATGCTAGGCCAATAAAACTTAGTGTGAGTTCAAACTTCTTCCAGCCCAGGATATTAACAAAATTACTCTCTCTGGGCTCTATTCCTATAATAGCACAGTGAGGATTTATCTACATTTTATGTGTATTCATGAGTGAACTTCTGTATTCTATTATATATGGGGATTTACTTCATCAAAGATACTATGCCCTTGTTTGGATTTATTAACATTTGATCTTAAGTATTCATCCAGAACTCTTACAGCCCCAGCTGATGTTGAGTTGGTAAGACCCAGCTGACTACAAATGAGTTGCCTCTTTTAAGATATCACTGCTCTCCCAGATGACTTCCCCAAAGGAATAATTTTAACAGAGCTTCCGCTAACCGCCCTTCATGTACTATGTCATGTCTAACGTTGTTGTGAAAAATAAGAGTGCATTCAATTAAAGTATGACTTGACAGTCTAAGCCCATCAGTATTTTCCCAGATAGAGATGTTCATATGTAAACATTCCAACCATAAAGTTACTCAATGACTTGCCTTGTCAGAAAAGCCTTTTCAGTTTTGCCTGCATGTGTTTTACTTTTTCCAGATTTTCAATCCAACAACTTCACACTACCTGAAAGTGAGGAAAGGAAAATGAAAAAGGACCAAAAATTTTAGGCAATGCAAAGCACAAAGAAAGACCTCTTGTAGCAATTTTTTGGGGTAGAATGCTTACATATTAATCCATATGGGTGAAAGGGGAGGTTCCAGAGGCTTTTAGTGGTTGTTGATTTTGTGAAGGGGACACTTATCCAAATGCTGATTTCTGTCATCTAAGATTATAATTCCCTTCCTCTTTTCTTCCGCTACCCAAAAGATCTGTGTTTTCTTTCCTAATTTTTTTGGAAGCTCAAACCCAAATATACTCAAATATTTCAGTTTTCCATGAAATTCAGGTAAATGTGTTTAACATGTTGACCAAAGGTATAATTTCCTATTTTTTAAAAACCAAAGGGAGTAATTTAGTTACAGAGATTCAACTGTTTGCAACACTTCATGTGCTTCTGTAGGAAACCTGGAATCTAGTTAACTGCAGCCACAAAATCACAAGTGCAGAAGTTGTCCAAAAGCCACCCACATCTTGGTCAATCTCTTATCATTAGGTGCAATAAGCACTGGGATCAAGATGGATACTCCTTCCCTCTGGCACTGTGATGCCAGACGCTATTGGTTTCATGGAGAGGGAAAACTGAGCTTTGCAGCCCGGGTGACAATAATATCCCTTAGCTCCAAGTGTTACCTGGACTCTAGGGAGGATGTCAAAGGCTTTTTACCTCACCAAGAACCAGGTTCTGTCAAACCCCACAGCAGTGCCTTTCAGAGCCTCTAGTCCTAGTCTGCACCATAAGCACCTCAGTCAGTTTGTAAACAAAACACAATGAGAAAAAGAACACTGAAGTGGTTAGACATGAATCAACATGACTAACTCTGTGACATGCGTTTCTGCCTCATGAGAAAAAAAAAATCAGGGCATATTCATAGCCCCTATTCCTAATGTTTCTGCAGCAATTTTGGCAGCTGGTCTTGTAGAATTCATTTCTTCCAAGTCAGCTCGATCTCACACTCTGGCAGTTTTGATCTGTAGCTTCCTAGATTAATGCAGCATAAACAACTCCAATTATCACAGCTCATATCAAAAGATTTTAGAGTAAGGATAATTGAGTCAAACTGTGCCACTGAGAGAGACATACACAGTGGTGTCAGAGTGGTATTTGAAAGTCTCCCAAAAATCACAACATATGACTAGAAAACACAATATATTTAATTTTAAAGGTATTCAGCCTGCTTTTGATTCTTTCCAAATACCCTAGCTGTCAGTCAGTAGAAAAACTGATTCAAACGGAAAAGACTTTTTGGTCTGAGTATTTTAAAAATATGTGTGGAACATAGCTTTATTCCAGTAAAAATACATTTTCTGTGAAATAGAAAAGTGCATTTTGCAAAGAAAAGAACTTCAAAGTTCATCCAAAGCAAGTAGTGAGAAAAGATCTGAACCCAGAGGATAAATATCTGCAGAACAACATGTCCCCTTTTAGTATATAATTTTAAAAAATCTGTTTGAAATTATAATATTTCTGGAAACCTTAATTATATTTCTCATTACCAAAATTTTTCAGTATGTAGAATAGCAAAACAGCACAACATTATGTAGATAATCTTAGAGAATTCATCACATTCTGTGTTATGTTTGGTTTTCTCATTGAATAGCTCCACATAAATTGTCAAATGTGTGCTATAACTAGTGTGATAAGGACCAAAGCAGCAGCACAGCAAAAAGAAATGACAAAGGAGTGGATCCCTGAATGTGAAATGTCAAAGGTGAAAGAAAGCTGTTTATCTGGGATTCTGCAAAAATACTAATCTGCTTGAAGAGCATTCCTTTTTTTTTCTCAGACAAATAGTCCTTATGGGGACCTTCACCTGAAATATGGCCTGCACCTTCTTAACTGTTGCTGGCTTTCCTTTGGCTAATGAATGAAGAGAAGGAAAAGAAACCTAGCTGTAATTCCTTTTAGGAAGCTGGAAGTCCAAATAGGTAAAGAAGAACAGTAGCCACAGTGACAGTGATGCAATATGTTATAATAGTATATAGAAGGGCATCCACCTAGTTTATCAGAATAATCTATAGAGCTCCCAACAGGAGTAGCATGGAATACAGTCTATTTATACAGTGAAATTTTATGAGCTAAGACACTTAGTAATTTAGAAGTTATTATTTTCTACTGCATCCATGAGACCAGCATCATAATGGAATAATCAAGAGGCATTTTCATTGCAGTTTACAAAAATAAAATCTCTAGTGTCAGTTTTAAAAAAAGCTGAAAGAAAAGGGAACTGCACTTTGTCCTGCCTTCAGTGGAAATGCTGCAGAGAGAGGCCATCAGCAATGTAGCTTTTCCATTATATATAGCACATTTCAAAAGTCTGTGCAATAACCTGGATTGCAGTTTGTTTCACTTTACAGCAAAAGAGAACTAGAATTTCTTACTAAATGCTCAGGGGCAAAATTATGTCCAGATAAATGACTCCAGCACACCTGGTTCTATGACATTCCAGCTCCCCGTACATCTGCATGTCCACTGCTGATACTACTGGAATACATGGTTTTACATGTTTCTACATTTTCAAACACTCTGATATCAAAGTTCTGCGTAACATTTGGTTTACTATAGTAGTTAGCATAGTACTACTATGCTAAGCCAGAAACTAAAAAGTGTAATGATGAGCGTGTAACCAGAAATGCCAATGTGCCTCCAGAGGGTCGTAGCAGATCTGAAATGTGTCCCTTCAGAAATACTAGGCTTAAAGAGAAGCATCAGATCTGCTCTGTATACCTGATCAACATGCAGCAGACGGACTTTTTTTCTGTCTCATTCTATTTCTGTCTTTCTCAGATATACAGCAAAAGGTCCACAACCATCAATACATTAGGTCATCTCCTGTCACTCAGCAGCAAGACCCATGTCAGACAGGAGAAGCCTTGAGAGTTTTCTTACTTGTCCTGTGTTTCCCAGAATCTATCACTTGGTCACAGTTCTTTATGTAAATTCTGGAGCTTGATAAAGAATTATGCCTCTGCTCCTTTAACAAACTCTAATCTCTTCTGCATTTGTTATGCTGTCTCCAATGTGCCTCTGCTGAGCATGGTTTGCTGCAGGACTGGGAATTACAGGGTCTAATTCAATACCGCTCTGCACTACAGCATTTCTTATTTCTTCAGGCTTTTCCTGTCTTCTCCATTAATTGGAGGCATTCTTAAATCACAAGGTATATGACTATGAAGCATTTTCAGATTCAAACTTCATATTATGTTCCTTTTCAGAAAAGAATCTTTAGGAGGAAAACATCTTCAAAACAGTAAGAGAATCCCTCACACCAGTGACTGACAAACTGTATAGGAAAGCTAGAAACATACCAAATAGCCTTTCTTCCATCATATAATAAAAGCTCCAGCATCCTTCATTTTGCCATTCATTTTAGGAAGTTTTTATCCTTGAAGAGAAGCCAGCTCACACTTCAGCTCCTAGCTGGTGGAAGGGAGCTGGATGATTGTTGAGATCAAGAACTGAAAGTGTAGCTTCTACTTACAGAAAAGCGACTGCGATGTGCGTGTTAGGATATGAACTGCTTTATTACCTCCGATTACCAGTGTACCTTTCTACTAGTCACATACAGGTACTTGGGAAAAGTGAGAACTGGAAGCCCTTTCAGAGGGCCTTACTTTGACCCCATTGCCCAGCTGTGATTTTGAGCTCTGAAGGATTTGTCAACAAATAGATTAAAGCGTTGTCTCCTGTCTACCTATGCTACATAGGAGCTTTTCTGTTTGTGTTACATATTTACCAAGAAATGAAATTCTTTTTCTTTTGTTCCTCTGAGTAATGGGGTTTGAACTGGGACATAATCATGCTACACCATGATGTCTCTCAGGAGAGATCATGTCTTGGATCTCTCCTCAGTAAGTGCTAAAACCATTAGTTTTCTTTTGGGCTGAGTTCCTTCGGTCTAGCAACCAATGGCACTGGGACCATTCATTCATGTTGGGTTTATTATCTGTGGTTACCTGGTAGAATAATTTTTCTGCATGCTGAAATGGAACATAATTTGGCTATTTCTCCATTACAAATGGAGTCTGCCTGTACAGAAGGAGATTGGTCTACATGAGGTTTTGCCTCACTATTTTAATAGCTTCAGCAGAGAATGGGTTTCACGTCTCTGTTGGGAGTCTTTCCAGACTAATGTTTTTCTGGTTTTTTAGTGTCACAGAAGTTGATCTCTGCCATATTTTTATGAAAGGCAAAATGTAAGTCCTGGTCATTTTTGCATGGCTTTACAAGGTAAACAAGAAATATTATTGTAAGAATATCTGGGTTTATTTACTTTAATACAAAAACAGATCACAATTCCTGGGAGACATTCTGGCCTGATAGTTCCTTTTTACCACTATAATATATAATATAATATAATATAATATAATATAATATTATATTATATTATATTATATTATATTATATTATATTATATTATACAGTTCTGCAATATATTAATGTCTGATTTAAAATGGATATCTCCAGCAAAATGAGAATTAATGTAGCTTGGTTGATTAATAAATTCAACATAACAAAACTTCTGGTTTAGTGGCATGCGATTCCCGAGTTTTTTCTTTTTCTTATTGTGTGCTATCGGTCAGAGGCTGGGACAACAGAAGAGAAACATTTAGAACTTTTCATTAAAATCAATCAAAATCTTCCTTTTTGAGCATGTGCTTTTGTTTGGGCTATGTTTTCCTGGTTTGATTCCTTTCTTTGATTCACAACTAAGGAAGGGTCAGACACATAGGGAGACAGGCACTGTCTTTGTTCCTTTAAGCCGTTACTCTCAAATAAGCTACTGAGTAGACATGAAAGACAGAGCACCATAGTAGCAATCAAATCTGCTTTCCAGCATATTCCTGTGGTAGGCATCTGATAAAGAACACAGATGTTCACTTTACATACTCTCTGTGTTGGACCTTTGGCAGAGATGTGGGACTTCATGAAAAATGAGTGATTATTATAACACAAAGTGAGACCTGAAGAAGTCCAAAATACAACCCCTTCCCAGGCACTGTGAAAAAAAAAAATTCTTCCCCAACCACAAGAAGCACAATGGATACCAATATCTATTGTGCTTTTCTTTCTGAGTGCATAGGGGAAGCCAAAAGCAGGAATGCTTCCAAAAAGGGATCACAGAACTCTGTTGAGGGTAAGTCAAAGAGCAAAAAACACAGAACCATTTAGGTGCAGACTGGCATTTGGAGTCTCTGGGAGAAGATTCTCCCCCTCCACTCCACCCCATCTGAAGCACTGAGTCCACCTTTTGGGGCGCCAGCACAAGGATGTAGACCTGTTGGAGTAAGACCAAAAGAGAGCCAAAGCAATGACCAGAGGGCTGGGACACCTCCCCTGTCAAGACAGGCTGAGAGAGTTCAGGTTCAGCCTGGAGAAAAAAAGGCTCTGGGGAGACCACAGAGCAGTATCTGAAAAAATCCTACAAGAAAGTCAAAGTCAAAGAGGGGCATTTTATGGTATAGAACAAGGGGGAATGGCTTTAAATTGAAAGAGGAAAAGTTTAAATTATATATTTGAAATAAATTCTTCACTGTGAGGGTGGTGAGGCACTGGAACAGATTGTCTAGAAAACTTGGTGCTCCATCCCTGGAAGTGTTTAATGTCAGGTTCAATGAGGCTTTGAGCAACCTGGTCTAGTGGGTGTCATTTCTGCCCATGGCAGGGAATTGGAACTGCATGATCTTTAAGGTCCCTTCCACCTTCCAACCCAAGCCATTCTATGATTATTTGGATTATTGACTGTCAAAATCTGGGAGGACATATCACGGAAATTGCATCAGACCAGTTGTTCCTTGGAATAGTCCAACATGGATATTAAAGTTTATAAAATTGGTCTGTAACCCAGTTTCCTTCTTGCTGTATTAGCTTTATACTTGGAGGAGGATGCACTTTAAGGAAAAGATATTGGGGCAAAAGAGCATCAAGTTTCATTCAATGAATGATAACCCTAAGATTGTGTATATATGTTTTCCTCTAGCTCTTTTTGTTGTAGCCAATCTAAAAGTAAAAAAAAAAATTAGCTGTAGATATTCACATTTTTTGTTTTAGCTGCACAGATAAATTATAGAAGGAAAATAGAGGCACAAGGAAGGAAAGTGGCTTCTCCAAATGTCAGTGGCAGAACTAGACAAACATTTCCACTTTCTAGTCTATTACTTCATTTTAGCTTCTCCATTTGCTATACCCTAGTGACATGTGTTGTATGGCAAAAAAGGTGGCTTGCAGTTTATCCTGAAGATCTGTGGATTGGTAGCTGATAGTCAGGATGAATCCCTGAGGACTCATTGATGGAAGATCCTTTAAAACCAGGGTACTTTAACATGGTCACTGATGGCACCTGTGACATTATTGCAAAGTCCTGCTGGTCTTCACATTTGAAGTCACAAGAGTCTCTATAGGTCAGAGCCAATCATTTGTATTGCATTTGACAAACAGCACCCATGTTTCAGCTCACTGCCTCCTGCATCAGCTCTCCTTCTAATAAGATTTATATTTTATTTCCATGCACAGCATATTGCAGTAATCCAATTCCCAAGTCAGGCATGGGTAGTAGCAGCAGTGTACTCTCATCTGCAAATACAAAAGCAAGTAATTTTGGCATAGGAAGGTATAAGCATGTCTAAAAGTCTTACAGCCTTTCATCTTCAGTCCTACATCAGATAAAGAAAATACAGAGCTATACACTGATGATCTGAAGGATTGGTAAAAGCAAAGAAGTGCACTACTATAACTACTGCATTTTTTTTCCCAACAATACAATGAATGCAGGGTTGAGAGATCCTCTAATTAGGTTAAAAATTGCATATTACAAGTGCTAAGCCAGATTTTTTTTTCTCCCTTACTTATAGAAAATTAAAGTTGCAATTAGTTGCACTGAGAATGAACTAAAATATCTAACTTCCCAGAAATGTAGCCAAAGCTATATTACCTCTTTGCATTAATGCTGTCTAATAAATAGGTTTCAGGAACACACATTAGTTAACATTAGAAATGCTTTCAAAAATTAATCTAGCTCCAAATTTGCTTGTTCCAGCTGATGTGGTCTATAATACTTAAATGTGTACAGCATGCTTATTTCTGTCCAGCCTTTCTTTCAGTGGAAACAGTTCATAGAAATAATATCAAAAAGGTATTCTTTGACAAAAGAAACCCCACAACTTTGCATCCTTAAGGATGAGATCTACTCTTACTTTACATCAGTTTACATTTCACTGACTCTAACAATGTTTCTCCATATTTTCACCAGTCTAAGGGAGTTCTGAAACAGGCCTTAAATTTGTGTTAATTTGTATAAATGCATACCTAGTTGTGATGTAGACTAACAGAATATGGCACACCAGTCCTCATGTATTTCTCACAGACAGTTTTTTGCTCTTGTACATTTATTACAAGCCCTGCAATTTTGGGTGGGATTTTTCCCCTTGAAACCCCAGTTTACAGTTATATTATTTTACAAGAAATCCAACTTTCATTTTTCTTTTCAGAAAATAAGCTTCAAGTTCTCATGGCTGCTAGGAGACATTTGGAAAGGTTAATCTGAAAGGATCAAACACTAGAAGGCAAATAATATAAAGATCCCAAGGGATATTACTTTTTAAATCTCATGATTTTTAAACTAGTTTTATGGGTTTAAAATTGCAGCTGGGGAGATTGAGGTTAAACATTAAGGAACCCTTCTGCTGTACAGATAGTTAAGTAGAAGGACAATTTTTTTAGAGAGCTTATGATTTTCCACCAGTGAAGGTTTTTAAGAGCAAACTGGACAGGTTGCTACCCAGGGATGTTTAAGCTCTCATTGGTTCTGCTTTAAGATGTGGAGTAGTGGTGAGGTCATGTAGTGAGTTCATGTCTAGCCCCATTTTCCATAATAATGATTTATGTAGCCTGATTTACCATTTTTAACATGTTGGGTTAACAATGATAAGCGCAAAATTGCTTCATCTAAACCACCAGCAATCATTGTTTGTAATGCATTTCTTACCAATATTGCTAATACAAATCTTTTTTAAAAATCAACTTCACTAGGAAAAAGGAATAGATTCACTTAAAAAAATGCTAGAGTTTTCCCACAAATTCCCCTCTGTATATATTCTAAGGGATCTCTACTCAGGATATTTTATCATTCCTAATGGACAGGCTTGTTTTCCTTTTCATTGTTTCTATTCTCAGCTAATCTTCTTACTTTGTTATTATACTATTATGACTTTATTTCTAGAATCTTCATTTTTTAAAAAAGTTATTCAATTGTGGCTTTTACAAGTTCTGTTTGACTGTGGCCCAGCTGACATTAAGGTGGCAGCTTTCTTATACAAAAATAATCTTACCTTGTTAGCAACTGAAAAAACCCTAGTCACTAAATACTTCAGTGATGACTTTTGAGGTGATTTGCTCTGCTTGGACTCTCAGCTCTTAGCACAGAATGCATGCAGTCCTCAGCATGTATAATATGTGTCCTTGATACAAGAAATCCTCAGAAATTTGCTGGCTATTTAAGAGAGAAAAGAAGGGTCTAGAGGATTCAAGATATTGCTTCCTGCCCTGCAGTCTGAGGTCAGAGCACATGGCTGAAAGCCTTGGAGTATGGGAGATGCTCCAGTAGACACTCCAGCAACTGGATATGTATCTCATATACCTTATAAGAAATGCAGAAAAATTATACAAGGAACATTTTTTTTCAGTAGATGAATCAAGAATTTTTATGGAAGAAAATCTCAGAAGCATGTGCAATGCTGAATCTATAAAGTTCTGCACTCATTCTGGATATTGAATGAGCCAAAGTTCCTACATAGAAAAAAATGTATATCAAAGCTTCTGATAAAATGCATAAGACAAAGGAAAGTTGAAGTTACCTGTCCCCAAGCAAATCAAGTAATAGTTTGCCATCAAGCGTTGCTTTGCTTCATGTTATTAGGCTAAACAAATGGTTCTGAAGATGTCTCGAAAAAAAAAATTTGCACAACTCTTAGCATCCTTGTCCCACCAGGACGCCAATAGGATTCTGCTATCAGTCTTCAAACTAGACCTTTGTCCTTGGAGCTTATTTATGGTTTATTTGATTTGAAGGAGACATTTTTATATTTTTGTGATTAGTGTTTCTGAATTGTCAGAACGTTACTTGCACTTGGTCTGCCATACATGAGGGAGCTCAGTGAACCAAGTTCTGCATCTCAAAAGCTGAGGGATTCCTAACATATTGTGTGCTCTGCAGGCAGAGGAAACTATCTGCCATGACCCAAGAACTGATTAGAAGAGCTCC
Organism: Agelaius phoeniceus; assembly: GCF_051311805.1. NCBI lineage: Eukaryota > Metazoa > Chordata > Aves > Passeriformes > Icteridae > Agelaius > Agelaius phoeniceus. Next base: position 22,631,540 of record NC_135270.1, read on the forward strand.
TAGAGAGGACCTTCTGAGGCCTTCTGCCAACTCCCAGCAATTCTGTTCTTTCAATGCCTGCTAATAACATTGCCTCAGCAAATCCTATGCATTTCTAATGCTGTCCTGCAGGTGCTTTGGTTGGGCACAAGTTTTTGGTAGAAACAAATACACAAAAAAGGCAAAGCCTGAAACTGCAAATGCAACATATTTTATCCCAGCCTTAATTATTAGAGAAGTTGAGTGTCTCAGCTTTTAAACAAAAGGAATGCTGTATTCAATCTCTTAGACTTGTGTTATTTCTACCTTAGGAGAGACAAACCAGGGACTGAAGAATCCAAACATAATGTGTTCATATTATTAATTCAATTCAAATTTGTCAGTTCCTGGTACTCCATTCACTAAAGAGTGGAGCCGAGTAAAAAGACCCATTCATCACTAGTAATAAAATATGGCTTTTGTTTCAGTTAGTTATGTTTTTGTTCACAGAGGGTGAAAAAGTTACTGAGAATCTATAGAACTACATTTTCTTATGCAATAACAAAATTAATGCTGTTCAATGAGAAAAGATGCAGTCATTCAGAAATGTCTTTCTCAACATCTCTCTTCTGGAACATCTCACACTCTCTTGAGGTTTGTAAAAAGCCAGCCTAAGTATAAATAAAGAAGAATGTATTGCTTTTAGGAAGGGTTATAAAAATGAATCAAAGCAATATGTCTGTTGCTCCTACAGCAAATAGACCAAAAGTGCAATCTTCCTCATAAAAGCGTAATTTGTTAGATACACAAAAGAAACAAAGATCCAAAACCTGATGCCAGTTAAACCTGTCTAAATCTGAGTAGCCATTTTGTCATTCAAAACCTTCAAACTCAGATAGTGGAATTGAGAGAACATATTGAATGAAAAGAAGTCTGTAGTTTAAAATTCTCCCTCTCTCTACAATGTAAATCCCTCTCGGTGCCATTAAGTCAATGGCATTCCTGTGAATATAGTGTAACATGTATTTTCCCTTCCTTATCTCTGAATACATTTAACATAACAATAATGCCTAAATTCTTATGGGGAAGAGGATGTGAATCTATTTCTGACCATTTTGGTTAGTTTTAAGGTAAAGTACTTCAATACAAATAAATATTTGTAATATTTTATTTGTGAATAAGCTTTAACGGGGATGGATTGGGAATATGAAGAGTAGAAAAGCCAAGGGTTGATGCAGATCTTAAATAAGGCATCAGGGCAAAAGCAAGACTTGAACAGAGATTAGAACAAGGAAAAAACTTGAGGAATACAAAGAACAGAAAGAAGCCTTGGGTAGGCATCCTGAGGCACCCAGAGCTGAAAGATACAAGACAAAATTACCTATCTCAGAAAGGTAAAACAGGCCCCTTTCAGAGCCATCCCTCTGATATAATGATATCATGGGAGTGATACAATGGCCATTGCTCTTAGACTTTGCTCATCCTGGTGGCCATTTCTCACCATGCATTCTGATGATGATATCATTGGTCAACTCCAGGCAGACAAGCACGCGATAGTGCCTTTTTTGTAAAATAGATCTTAATGTCATGTACTATTGCTGGCCTGATTCCAGTCTATCTCTCTACAAAAATGCTGAATTATCAATAATCTTTGTTTTATATTGCTGCTGGTGTGCATGTGCAGAGTCACATTGGAATGCAAGCTCAAGTCCACAACCTGTTTCAGTTCTAGAATTGTCTAAAGATGACAGAATAGCATTAACTTCTTCTTTGCTAAAGTGATTAATAGATTAATAATGGTAGCTGAGTGCTCATAGTGATTTATTTGACAAGCCAGTTAATCATCCAGGTATAATAGTACAGAATTAGGAGCAGGCACTTCAGAGCAGGGTCAAAATTAGATATCAGGAAGTCATTTAGCAACCATAGGAGAAGATGAAGAATGCAAAAGGTGAAAGGAAAAGAACATCTTGAAATACGTGAACACTGGGAAATAGCTTCTCATATTTTTCTTCTAAATTCTAATTTAATTTTGAGAGCTTTGAGGAGCATGATGACTCTGCATCATCAAAGTCTCTAATCCTTTATTTTTCTTTAGAAGAACATCCTGTGTGCACTTCTCCCTCCCAACACAATAGCATAATTTGTATAATATTTTGAATAATACACATAAATCATGTAGCCCCAAATACCAATATTTGGAGAATAGCTATAGGAACCCAAGTACTGCTATGTAAAAACAGTTAAATTTGTATTTTGGGGGCTAGTTTATCCTAAATACTGCATTCTGTCTGAAGAAAATAAATTGTAAAGAGAATTATACTGAGTAGAAATACAGAGCTATTGGAACGTTTAGAGCTGAATTTGTCTGAAATATAGTGACAAGAGCCTTGAACCTGAATCAACAAGCAATGGGTTTGTAGAAGACCTTTAATGGATTGTGTGATTTCTGTCACTAACGTGTTCACTTAGTGTGTGAAATTTTTTCTTATTGCCCCAGAGAAGAAGCTCTTCTCATGATGAGTATTTAAGAAGTATTTTTTTTATTATAAAAGCAAGTATTTATTTACTTCTTTACATAGAATAGAATAGAACAGAATACATTCAGTTGGAAGGAACCTACAAAGATTATTTAGTCCAACTGCCTGGCCAAAAGTTAAAGAATATTCTTAAAGAGATTTTTCAAACACTAACAGGCTTGGGGCACTGCTCACCTCTCTGGAAAGCATGTTCTAGTGTTTGACCACCCTCTTAGTAAAAAAAAAAATGCTTGCTAATACCTATACCAACCGTGGTGTATCTCTGAACAATTCATGCACATCCTATCACTGGGAGAAATGTCACACAATTAAGTCTTTAGGAGGTTTTGATCCTAAAGACATGCACACTATGTGGCCAGAAACAAGACGGTGCTGAAAGAACTCAGCAGTAGGAAAATAAAAGTAAAAACTTAGGCCATCCAGGGGCCAGCTTACCCCTGTTATGCAATAAGCAGAGTGTAGAGTTTAGCTGCATACAATTGCAGATGAGCTGAAGGTCAGCTTCCAGAGAATAGGGATACTCTTAATGAAATAACTGTATCACCTGTCAGAGTAAAGCCAGAAAAGCACACCCAATATACTATTTCTGTCCTGAGTTTTCTTTGCCTGAAAGTTGAGGGCTGAGAGAAACTAAGGACGTTTCTTGACTTGGAAATAGACAAACAAGCAGAGAAATTATTAATGCAAAGGAAGAAACTAACAGAATGCTCTGATTTTACAGAGACCCAAAACTACTGAAAAATGATGTAAAAAAGAAAATGTTTCAATAACTAACCAAGGAATAAAATTTAGGCCATATGGCTGATGCCAAACAGCTACCTAAAAAAGACATATAAGCCTCTACCCTTATACCATCAGCATACATGTTCTGATAGTTAATACTTCTTTAGGAGATTAGTGAAGACTGTTATTTTGATTTGCTTTGGAATGTGAGGTTTTTCTGTAGAATATAAAATATTTTTATGCTATTGAGATTAGTAAGATTTAGTGATATTTTTATCTGGGAGAAAGCCAGCATCTAGAGAATCCTGGCAAGTCTTAAGGGAGAGGAAGAGGTGTTGGGTTAAAGATTAAAAAATCCCAAACAACTCTAAACCAGAGGAAAGTGTAGGGAAAAGTATACCCTGGAGTTAATGCAGAGAACTACACAGATAAATCCTAATAATTCTGAGGTCATCATCAGTACTATCCTCACAAACAAAAAAGAAACAGAGGTGAGAAGTTCATACTTAACTGAAAATACCGCGTGGAAAGATGCCAGTTTGAACTGTGACTCAAAAACAACAGGTCAGGTTGAAAACCTTCAGGAGATAATGTAAGCTGTTAGGTTGGTTGGCCATTTCTGAAATCAAAGTTCCATCCTTATATGATACATTACTTTTATCATGCTACACCACTTACTGGAGTTAACTAATGAAAAAGGATATTGTTAAGGGAATAAAAACTAAAACAAAATGGTAAAAACTTAACAAAGAATAATAATACCACAGATACTGGCTTGGCATATTACAAATGTCAAAAATACAGCAGAAAAGATACATTGACCTCACATGAGAAAAGTGCCTCCTGAAGCAAAGCAGGGAAAGATATTTTTGTGTCAACTACCAGACTTGGTACTTATTCTAGATAATTTTTTTTCCTTCTCTGGGAAGTTGATATTGGAAGACCTTTATAAGCATATGCAGTAAATAAAGTTTTCAATTAAGTTTTGCACAATGGACTGGGAATAAAATAAGTAGAAAAAAAAGAGATACTTTCAGATTCTTTTAGGTATGTTGAGAGTAGAAATGATGAAACCTGGTTTATCATTCATAGAACTGATGAGTTTGTAATCCTAGAAACTAGATAAAAGGAAGGATCTTTCTTGATAAAAGGAGGAATTTTTTACCGTGAGGGTGGTTAAGCACTGAGACGGGTTGCCCAGAGAGGCCCAGAGAGGTGGTAGATGGCCCATCCCTGGGAACATTTAAGACTAGCCGCATTAGAAGAAGAATTAAGAGGCATCCATTTTTCAGCCCTTACAGCTCATGCACCCCCAGTGTCTTCTGAGTGGCCAGGTTAAATTCCAGGCTGGGTCTCCCTGACCCCAGCACTGCTCCTGGCTCAGACTGTTGTTGTGTGCCCTCCAGAAGGGCATTCTGAGCTCACCCAGGCAAGCCATGATCTCTGCAGGCTGGCTGGTGTGACTGTCAGTCACATGCTACTGTCACTAAGCCAAGCCTTGGCTCTGACTGCAACAGCCCATGCAGGCTGATGCAGGCTGTACTGTAGCACCTGTCATCAGCAGGACCTGGAGCTTGTCCCCTGCCCATGAGGGGCAGAGACAGAAGAACACTCATTTCTGTAAGTGTGACAGCTCTGAAGTGTTGCTTGGGGGTTCTGAAATATACCTTGGCCTGAACTCCAGCTGTGATCAAACGTGTTTCCAGCAGACAGCAACTTAACATAAAACTAGCAAGAATAAAGTGAGGATTTTGACAAGGTATCATCCAAAAGATTTTTCCAGCACACAGGGACACTATTGGAGATTTTTCAGTATAATTCCTAATATGACAGGGACTAAAGCTGAACCCTTGGTCATTCATTTTAAATTTAAACCTTCCTGGGTCACTATGCTAAAACCACTCAGGATAATTTTTAACACAGGAGTCAAAGAAAGGATCAATGTAATTTAACTTGAAAATCCAGGCTGCAAAATCAAGCATCAGTTCTGAGAGGTGGATAGCATAAGGGCATAACAAAGAAGTCATAGCAAAGACTGGTCAGTGGAATTTTCTTTTACCAAAAGGAGAACATATCATAAATTCTCACTCTACTTTTCCCAAGTATTTGGAGATGGATTTATCATGTTGAAATCATAAAATGATGCTGTAAACACTGCTTTAATAAACTAGGGCACACTTCACAGACTGAATTTTCAATTCTTGTTAGACATGATATGGAACAATTTTCAGATGGAAATTATCTTTCAATTAGCAAAGATAATAATAGAAAAAAAGAGTAGTAAGGGGGTAATTCTGCTGCTAAGAGTACTGACCTAAGTTAAATACTTCATAGTTATAGAGAAATCAAATGAAAAATAATAGCCTCAGTAGTCTTCCAGAATATGAAATGCTGTCTTCAACTGTTGAAAAAATACAGGAGATTCCCAATTACAAACTCAGTGAACCCAAACTGAGCACCAAAATGACACAGAAATAATGTAGTATTTGAGAGTTAATGTGCAATATTATGCGTAATGAAGCATCTGAGGTGGGGAAGGGAATAATGTTTTATAGTAGAGGAATTCAAAATTATATAAAATCAAAAAGACAATTATGAAAGTCATTAACAATTTAAATTCTATTATGAGTAATCTTTAGTGTGAAGGTCATTGTATCTTCAAGGTACTAATTTTCCCTTTTGCTGTCTTTCTCACAAGAAGAAGAAAAGTTAGCAAAATGAGACTCAGTTCTTGCTCAAAAATAGACCTTGGATCTTCCAAGAGCAAACTGATTGCCCAGAAATAGAATTTTTATAGAACCATGGAACATGACGTTCATGTAATCTCGTTTACGTCCAACAACACTTTGTCCAAGTCAAATACCTTGATTTGAATTTTGTTCTATGCAACCAGACAGTGGTGACACTGTTGTAATGGGTAAAATGTTCCAGTGAGGATTCTTCAAACGTTTTTTTTTTTCCTCTAGACAAAAGGAAATATAATTTGGAATTTTAAAAATTGCAATGCATTGGCCAACCCATCTTGTAGGGTTTTTTTAAAAATTCTTTTTTGCTCCTGCTTTTCATAAAACATAGGAGGGCCTGAGTGTATCATATAAATCAAAATAAATATGTAGTTCAGAAATGCACGACATTATGATGAATGAATGAATGAATGAATGAATGAATGAATGAATGCATGCAGACCTTCAGGGACAATGACTATGTGTCCTATGCTCTCAGGGAGGGTGGAAAAAAGTCCATGAGAAGAAGCTTATTATATCAGGCACAGAGATGAACCTGATCTCCACATTTTCAAATGGAGTGGACTGATATATTTAATATGACATATTTAATTATTTGTCTAAATAATACAGGCACCCATACAAGCCGCTTTCAGAACCAGTGTGAATTAGTACCTACCATTGAAATCATTGGTTCATTAACGCAATAATATCCAAAATATGTAAGCATGAAATCATATATATTTAATGCAAAACAATGACACCTGAACCAATTCAAGATGTCACTAATTTGCTCAAAGTATCTGTTGGTCATGGCTCCAATTTTGGCAATGCCATTCATTTGTGTCGTTTTGTCTGCAGCTTGAAACATAAACCGTCTACATATAGTGATATCAGGGGTCTATTTGTGGATCTATCTTCAAACTTCACTGCATCACTGAGTCTGTGTTACTGCATCTGAGAGGTGTCTGTGACCCCCTGCTCAAGTAAATGGATGAATTTAAGCCAGTGGTAAAGAATGTTTCCTGTTCCTTTCAAGGATGGATTATTACCTGGAATTACATATTGGAATGCTGTGGTGCAGCCTGTTTGGATTCACTTTGTTGAGGGACAAAGTAAACCCGAGGGAAGTGTATGTAGAACATAAACATTACCTACACAGGAATTTTTCCTGTAGAATTCTCCTCAAGCTGGTGTGGTTTTTAATCTGTTCTTATGTAATTGGACTCAATGATATTTCTGAAAAAGCAAGACTCTTCAAAATCAGGAAATTTTCTGCTATTGCTTAAGATGTTCATTTTGTTGAGCTATGACTGTCATAAGATAAACTGTAGATGTACAACACCAGGCTGAGTGTAGTCCCAGTGCTACCTGATGAGTCTTTAGCCTGCTGACCAGGTGATGCCCTAGTGTTGTTTGCATGCTGTGGACACATTCCCCTATGGCACCTCACTAGCCTGCGGTATGGTTAGATGAGGTTTCCAGAGCCAGTCAGTAGTTCCCAATATTAATGTGCAACAGGGCCCCCCTCTTCAGTTCTCCCACCTTTCACTGGCATACCTAAGTATGCATATGTTCAAAGAGTATAGCCCAGAAATGAACTAGAAATGCATCATTTTTGCAGCCACAGATAAGTATTCGGTCCTGTCAGCAGAGAATGTAACTGAAGGTAAACACCAGTTCTACTGAATATTCAATTTGTCCCATAACATGTCAGTAAAAATAACAAAGATCTCTCTTGCTATAAATAATACAGATTACTCTTTCAGAATTTCATCGCTTCAGCAAGACTGTCAGAAGTATGTAAGGCAACATGCCCTGCAATATCAGTATTTCATACGTCACATTGACACTCTCCACAGCTTTTTCTTTAGGCCTCAGTGGTTACAGTGAAGATGGGCGAGGTGGCATTAAGTAACTCAAGTGCTTTACTGCCGGCTTTCATTTCAGATGAACTTATTCAGGGACAGCCTCTTCCTCTGCCATAACATTGTACAGTAGCCAACTCTTATCTCTCATCTGTTACAAGTACTAGAGGGAACAAAATAATTCATACTTGATTTTGAAAAAGTTATTTTGGAGCAACTTTAAATTAGCAACTAATCAGAGGTCCCTGGAACAAAAGGGCTCATATTGACTAAACAGATATCAAACGGTCACATTAGAATGGGTGAGAAATGGGATTTTCGTGTTCCTACCTTTCTCATGTCTTCATTGCATGACAGGATGACCAAGGCACAATGCCTTTGTGCACTTGGATTCCTAACATTACATTATAACATGTCTCCCTAGCAACACAGGCTGCTGAAAGCACATCAAGTGTGTCCTCTGCTCACTAAAATTCCTTACTATAAAATACTGAATTGAGTTCAAAGTCACACCTTCCCCTAGAACCATGCAATTGTCTGGACCTGGCATATCTGAAGTTTGAGCAGGAATGACAGTTTGGACCTTGAACTCTTCTCAGTGATAGGAAAGTTCATGCATGCGGATGAAATTGTCTTGGAAATTAGTGTAAAGTTGTCATTGAACTCTCCCAGCAGAAAATGGCCATCAAAAATCTCATTTTTCTGAGCCAAAATGCAAGGTTTAATTCTTTGATTTGTCTTTTCTAAAGTACTTATCTTCTCTAACAGATATTGAAGAAAAGTCATGTGCCATTTAAAATAAGACATTCTGGGCTTCCTTCTACAGAAGAAGGGCAAGACTATAAGATACATTTTGCAAAGGGCAATGTATCATGTAATCCTAATTTATTAGCAGAAGTGAGATCAAAGGCCGCTTTTAGGGCAGCTGATCCACATGAACTTCCCTACTCTTCTCAGGCCCTTAGGGTCAATCTTGGAAAGACAGAGGTAGAAGACACAAGATAAAGCAAAAGTGTGAAAAAAAACGGTTCAGAGAGAGAAATAATGAGTCAATGAACAGTTAATCAGGAGGGCAGATTGTCGACACAGCTCCTGCATGCTTTAACTGCGTGCAGCAGCAGCAGCAGCTGTTTGCTCTGTGTTTAAAAGCAACAGCTCTTCTGACAACATAAATTCCACTAAAGAGTTTTAGTTATTTAAAACCTGATTGGATTGTAGTGATTTATTTTAGTTTTATTACGATGTTTTTTCCTTAGGGATCTTAAAGGGTTGTTATTATTCCTTATAAAGCACTTTTACCCCCAATAATCAATATCAATTTTAATATACCATATTATTGTTTAGATTTATATTCCTGGTTTGTGGGGGATTTAGGTATTAATATAATTAAAAAGAAATGAGATAGAGTGCTCTGCTTGGAAGTTTCACATAAAAAATAATTAGCTTTTCCTCTAATTTCCAGATGATACAGAAATGTTTACACTGAACTATTTATATTGAATACATTTCTTCTGTTCTTCTAAGTTAAAGAGTTTTAATAAATAAGGGATAACAGAGCCTTTGTTTTGGGAACATCCAGGTAGCAACAAAGGGTCCTCATCGAGCTGAGATGAGAATTAGGCCATTCAGAAATTTGAGGAGATACCCAGTTCATTTCCAATGCTCTATCACATGTTCATCAAAACCAGTTAAATAATTCAAGCAATAAATCTTTGACCAAAGCCATTTTGTTTGTGAGAATCTTTATGCTAGCCCTTTGCGATAAACCCTCTCTCCCATATAATTAAGTAACCCGTTTTTATTTGCCAAATCTATATGTGTGCTAGCTCAGTTATGTCCCATAGCTCCCACTTAGATTTATCTGCCCAGATTTTACCACAGTCTGCACAAAAACCCCCAAACCCTTGGCACAGAATCTCCTACAGAGTACTTTGCAGGCTCTTCTGTTCTATGCCCTGCAGGGATATATTTTACATATCAGAAATGTGGTGGCAAAGAAAGAGAAGCATTTTTCAAAAAGAAATTCAGCCTTTTACTTTCCATGCTTTTGAGGGCAAGCAATATTTTTTGCAGAAGATTTCCTTTTAAAATAAGAATTAAAGGAAATGTAGTGCTCTATCTTCTTCAACTAGCTGATCTGATCTGTAATTACTGCAGAGAAAGTCAGAAGTAACCAGAATGAAAGAAGCAGAGATTTGTTTTTCTCTCTTGGAAGAATTTTTATGTGCTTCAATGTGATGTGTTTTCTGGTTTTGTTTTGTTTTGTTTTTAAAGCTGTCAACTAGACTAAAATTAACTTACTTCCATACTGTGAATGGGTAGGTACACCAGCTAGAACCCAATGTTGCAATTAAACCCACTTTGCACCTTTATTTTATAAATAATCTGGAAAGCATCTCAAAAATCAATAAATTATATGGTCGTTATCCTTTGCCATTCATATAGTGTTATTTATACAATATTCATGCAGGTTTCCGAAGCACTTTCAAATTATACATTGAGAAGTCACTTTAAAAAGTATCAGGAAACAGCCATTTCAAGTATGGAGGAAATTAAATGGTGAACACAGTACCAGATGTCAAGACAAGGAGTGGAAAATAGTACTCAGCCCTTTTACACTGCATAAAGCAATGGGGTCTAGATCTGAGGTGAAGCATTTAAGACACTCTGACGATAAATAGCAGTAAAGTTATAACATTCTGTTATGGTTCAACCTCAGCTGGCAACTAAGTACCACACAGCTACTCTTTCCCTCCCATCCCCAGTGGGATGGCAAAGAGAACCAGAAAAAGGTTAAATCCATGGGCTGAGATAAGAACAGTCTAAGAAGTGAAATAAATTAAAATTTAATCCTACCAATAATTAAAAGAAAAAAAGGGAAAGAGGAATAAAACCCAAATAAGATTAGTGAAGCACAAGACAACTCCTTACCAACAACTGACCAATGCCCAGCCCAACCCCAAACAGTGGTTGGTACCTCCCAGCCAACTGTCCCCAGTTTACAGGCTGAAAATTGCAGTTCCAGCCCAAATCAGGACACATTCTCTTTCAGAATTGTAAAAAAAGTAAAAAAAATGTGAAGCAACTTTCTCCTTATGAAATTATACACTATATTTTACATAAGTTCCATTTTAGTCACATATCATTATATACCAAAGGCACCACATAATAGAAGCAGGCTGATGCTCTTGAAAATCTCCTGACTATAAGCCAAAATGTTAATGAAACACCAAAGTACTTGGAAACATGATCTTCCAGGTCATTTCCAGTCTAAGAGGCCTGATCCTTCACAGAGAGCTCAAGTACAGAATCCATGCCTTCCTCATTGCTCTGTCAAGGGAGAGATAGGTGTCATAACAAAAGGACTTCACCAATTAAGGAGAAATTAAATCCAGTCCTATCAGTCTGTTCATATACTGAAATTTACAGGAACAGGAGGACCTCATCCAATTTAATTTTTAATATAGTGTAAATATATCCAGTCACTTCACTTAGATAATGCTTTAAGTAGGTGGGAGTAGGTTATACGTAACTCCACTGCACACTTTGCCTTATGACAGCAAATCACCTTCCCAGAATAGACTTCTGAACTATGAATGAAGATTGAATGCCAAATTGCCATGGATTTATGACATAAATTCCCATTTATTCTACAAGAAAGCATGACAGAGGAATATCATAGGGGAATCATAACTCAGCATGCATTACTCTTGGTAGCTTTGCAGCCAAGCTTTGCTCGGTGTTTGCATCTTTGGGTGTTCTTTCCAAGGGAGAGAATAATATAGAGGCTACACTCACAGTTCTTGGGAAATGGCCCTTAATAAAAAAAGTCTCTGAACAGTCCAAATCACCACTTCACTCTATTTTCACTTAGGTTTATGGACCAAACTGTATTATCTTTCCCTTGTAAGTCATTACACAGTATATAGAAAGTTATCAAAGCAAAACTCCAGTTTGATAGCAAACAGGACATTTATTCAGCTGATCCAAAGCAGGCAGTGAGCTCACTGCTTGGAACTATGGTTTACAGTAATCTTCTTTGTTTTCAACTGGAAATCTAGACCCATGATATTCCTGTCTATAACTTGGTTTTGGTATCTATTAATAGTTTATTAATTGTTAAATAATTATTAAAAGATGTGCCTTTAATTCAGAAATTTGAACTCCTATTTAAAATTCTACTCTGTACAATCCTCTTAACAGCCAAATAATTAAGTTCTACCTATCTAGCTAATCTAGCCAGCTAATTACTAATGTGACACTATCTCAAGAAAAAGAATGGTATCAATCTGCACAAAGTTTCTCTTCTGGTTACCCCTCCACTGTGGTTCTGCAACATAATCAGTTGGCTTTTCAGCTCTAACCTTATTGTAACAAGTGCTATCACTTCATCTATGTCCTTTAATGTTCCAACCATGTTATTGATTTGCAGTAAATAGTTGCACGAGCACAACTCATGGGACTGCTATAGACCCTTATTCACAGTACACTCTTTACCAGGCCCCCATGGCCATTTTCTATGGCTTGTGAAAGTCACTGGGGCATTTCATAGATCATACTCTGAAATTTTCTGTCAGTCACATAGAAGTTGATGGAGACACTCCAGTACCAAAAAAAACCCCCCTGAAATTAAAAAAAAAAGCAATAATAAACCTTTATTTATCCAAGGAAAACTGATTTCACTTACAAAAGGCCCAGGACATTCAGCAATAGCACCTTTCTGAAATATTAATCTTTCTTGATTTAGTCTGCAGTAGTGGCAAAACTAGAAGGGAATGTGATAATGGAAGCTGGTTGTGAACACTACCAAAGTCCCCAGTCGGTCCCATGGTGTATTCCATCTGCTACAATCTACAGTTCTCCAAGTTAGTAGAGGAACAGAACCTGAAACTTGTTTTCTATTCTAACAAGGGAGGACTGTTTACCTTGAGCTGTATATCCTCAATGTTTATAAACATAGAAACTCTGTATTTGGGTCCAGTACCCTGAATAGATAGGATTTTTTTTTCTTTCAAAGGCCACCATAGCATCCATCAACACAAAGGAATATTTACTTTATGGAAAATGAGCCCTTCTCTAATTTATTTGTATTTGAAGTTAGAAACATCACTGTGCATGTTTTTCTGGTCTAATAATTGAATTAATCTAATTTTATTTTGTGACAAATTAGCTATTGAATCAAAACATGTTTTTTCTTGGTGGTGAGGGAAATTCTATTTATAATTTAATAAAAATTTCTGTTACTGCTTTCACTATAACCAAACATTCACCGAAATACTCACCCCTGTGAATTGCATATCTGCTCAGAAACATTTATTTTCTGAATATTCACTTGACATAGGTTTTGGTGAAACTCATGATGAATGGTATTCAATGGCACAACACCTGGGAGAAATTGTTTGTAGAATCCTAATGCTTTCTGGATGCATGATAATTTTTGCTAGTGAAATGCAATTTGAATGGTGATGGGTTTAAGATATAATCTATGCCAATAGAGAGCAGCTGAGTTAACTCACATTTATTTCGGAGAATGATTCATCTTATCTTCCTAGGCACTGTGGAGACACTGCTGATTAGCCATACAGCTATGCCTACCTTACTTACATGTCTATCTTCTACTGATAAGTTTTGGCCTGGTTTTTTTGTATGTTGTGACAAATGTGGTGTCATGTATGTGGTGTCCTGTTCTCCCAAAGCTTAAAAATTGGTCCACACTCATATAAAGCAGTGCTTGCTACTCACTAGAACTGGTGGGTGGCAATTCTGGGCCTTAAAATGCAATGCAAATGGCACAAATGTTACTCCCATCAAGCACCTCCCTCTGTAGTAATTTGTAACATGATTTCTTATTTTCTTGTCTTCAAGTGCAATTATAAATTTGAAAGTAATATTTTAGCAGATTATACCCAGAAACTGAATAAAAAGAATGGCCCTTAAATTCCATTTTCAGTTAATTTGAGACACTATTGTGCTCTACCAACTATTCTCTAATAGGCATGGAGAAACACAGTTTTTACTGCACAAATGCATTAGTATGAATAAAACAAATGAGATCTCAGATGCATTAGCTGGTTGGTTATTCTTTAGCACTTCTCATCATAGCCTTAAGTCTGGTAGAGTAAAATTACCATATTTTCCTTTTACTCTCTAAAAAAGGAGGCCAAAAGAAGCAAGAATGAACTTCAGAGAAGTTGATTATAAAAAGTGATGATAAGGCCATAAATCTTTGTTTTGATCTAAACCATATACAGATGGTTTTTACATTATTTTTTCTACAAAGGTTGAGTTAAGCCTCATTGAAGGGAGTGCAAAACAAAATGAAAAATGCAGCAGAGTAGGATTTTTGTTAGCCTTGCAACAGAGACATGCTGCTCTTTTAATATGTTAGCAATTGCTACATAACTTATTGTTCCCATAGAATAGAACCCTTGTGGGTTAACCAATATGTTGAGCAGTGGAATTTACCTTTAAAATTAACAGCTTTTACTCAGTAGATTTTTTTTTTCTTTTAAATCAGGCCTAAGCTGTCTGTAGTCAGAGTGGTCACAACCTGACAGTTTTGTAGATGAACACCAGCAAACAGGCTGGTGATATGATCATGTCACAAATTTACTATGATGTATCTGTCATTCACTGGCTTCTTATATGTGGATTATAACTAAGACTCTGTGCCAAAATTATGATTGGAAATGAAATGCTCTCTTATATTAGTTGCAGTCCTCCTTCAGTTTGACAGAGCTAAGTATGAGGAAAATAGTTTGGTCTTGATTTAATAGAATAAATCCAGGTTGATGGAAGAGTGTTTTTTAATAAGCCTCCATGTTGTACAAAGAGTTAATTGTTTTCTGGTAGCAGATGAAAAATTCTATGCAGCAGAGACCTGGTGCTGGCTTTGCATTCTGTTAAAGATGTGACTGAGTACAGTGCTCATCTCAGTAGAGGTGTACTTTTATTGGAACAAAATAACCCCATCTGCCTCCATTTTACAAACCATTTCCCCCGGCTATTCAAAAATAATTTTATATTTTTATTTTCTAAAAGTACAAAATTTTATTAGGCTTCTTATGGACAACCAGGCAAATTGAAGGTTGAATAAAATCTACACCAAAACACAAAGCTATTATACTTTTTAAAATATTTTTTTACTATATTTTTATATTTACTGAGAAAAAAACTGCTATCAGATTACACTATCCTTTTAATTAATCCTCTAATAAAATTAATTTGGGGAAAGGTACTGTTCTCAAGTTTTGAGAAGAACTCAGATGAAGTTGCTACTCTACTGTAATATCTACAGTATCTGGATCTTTGTTCCATTAGAACTCACTTCTGTTGCCTGGGAAGCAGAAGTAGATGAGGAGATGCAAACTGGAGCAGAGATTACAAACTATTTCCAGTAGACCCCTGGAAGAATTTCTCTGCTTCTTTCCTTGATGAACAGTCCAGCCTTTGTGAGAGCTGTAGATGTATGAAGAAGCCACACATTTAAAAATGGTGCATATGTGGCAGCTTTATCTATGATAACAGAATTGGTACAATACTTGAGGAATAGGCACAATTCATTCTGTTTAAGACAGAGTCCGAACAATATGATGTGGGTAACCATAGGGACTACTCTTACCATAAGATCATGGAGAGCTATAGAGCAAATAGTGAAGGAAAACTAATTAAAACTATTAAAAGAAAATGGAATAAAATGCAACACTGGTTTACTAAAGCCAGCTCACTTCCAGCCATTTCCATATTTCTTTTTAGTAAAACGTCTGAATTTGATCAATGCAATCTTGTGGACTTTGTGCATTCATCACAGTTCACCCCCCAACAAAAAAAACACACCCAATTTCTGTGATACAAAGAAGAGACATTCACATTCATTTCCCATTCAGATAAAACTTCCCACATCCTCTTGCATTTCATATACAGTCATCATGTTTTCTCCACACTCTTCTCTTAAATCTGACTGTGCATGATTTTGTCTGAGTTTAAAACACCATTTTGTCTGGAAACAGAGGTAGCAATGGTAAAGAATTCTTCTCCATGTTTTTAGATATTTAAAAAAAAGGCTGCTTATAGTCTGAATACAATATATGTTAAATAGATCATCTGAATAGTGGAAGCAGTGCATTGCCAGTCAAAAGAGATAGTATTAAAGTAAATGGGCAAATCTCTTGCCTAAAGTAGTGAGGAACATGGAATGACTGAGTAGTTTACAAGAATCTGCTCCCCTGTGTATCTTTCAATTAAAATAAAGACACATTGGTGGCTCTTTTCAGGTTCTGTATAAGCTCACTCAAAGCCTATGGTAGCTGATAGCAAACCAAACCAGTTTAAACAAATCTTTTTGTATCAATAACTAATTACATCCTTGTTCTGCCTCAGTAACACAGATTGATAGTTCCATTATAGTGTTTAATTAGAATTGTTTTTAATTTATCCTTTAGAAGTGGTCTAATTGGTGAAGGAACAGATGTTAGAGGTCACGTGGCACCAGCATGACAGTGCTGGTACAGAATGGCCAACTGGGCTGTGAATGCCTTCCAGAATCTCTTTCAAACACAGGGGTGAAGGGGAGTTTGCAGCATGTCTGGTTTCATTTGCAGATATTACCTGCAAAACCCATGAGGTTCAATCTCCTGCTGGGATGAACTATAAACTTACTGACTCGGAGGAACAGTCAGTAATTATTTTTCATTATAGTTTCATTGGCAGCTGGTAAACACAACAGATTCAGGACAGCAGGCAAACAGGACTCTATTTAGGCCTCTCTCTATGCAGTTTTTCTTTTTTTTCCTAAGCATCTGACAGAAAAATAATTTCTTTTTTTTTTTGGAACCATGGTCTATTAACACTGACTCACAAGGGAGACATAGTATTAGGTATTTGACATAACTCATGGATTACAAGTATGATTTCAGGGAGATGGAGTGACATTTATGTTTGGAGGAGCTTTCACACCAAAGCCCCAACATTCTGAATGCTGAGGCTGAATGCTGAATAGCTCAAGAGAGCCTTGAGCCCGTCCTGAAATTGAGCTAAACAGGAAGGGGAGCTCTCCATTTTTTAATTTCAAATCAGAAAGACCTAGAATTTCGAAGCAACATAAAAATCCTCCAAGTTATGTTCCCACAGAGGAGGCAATTATGAAGAGGTTTAGCATGCAGGAAAAACAGTCATTTGGCATGGATAATTTCTATCCATTTTATAGTCATTTTTGTTAAAAGCAAAATGCAATTAGAAAAGTATTGGCTGATAATTACAAGAGAAGCAGCATAAAATGAAATGCTCAAAAGGCAGGACAGCTTTCACTCAAATATCCCTGTAGTGAAACTCAGATTAATCATGTCACCATCATTCCAAAAGATACCAATTGCTCACAATAAAGTAAATGATGTATATATGTCTGAAGTAACTACTGAACAGACACTGTTGAAAAGCAGCTACTACAGGGTACAATGCAGCAGCTATTGAGCTGTGTCTGCCAATCAACCATTCTGAAAAGGGGAAAAAACAGAATCCTGAATGCAGCAGAAATATTGGGAGAGTTTATGTCAAATACTGTGATTACTCTGGTGATTGCAGAAAACAGCATCACATTATGATTTCAAAGGCAGAAGAGATATGTCTCATTCAAAAGGATGCCAGGCTGCTATTAGTTAGAATGGGTCTTTGATCTAATAAATGATGGGGTTTTTCTCTTCATGCATTGCGGTTTTATTCCACCATCCTCCTTACTGTTGGTCTTCTGTGGCAAAGTGGGAAACTAAAAGTCCCTGAGACCTTTTCACTACTGCCTAAGACCCCACTGACCAGAGATGCTCTCTCACATGGTGTAAGCAAGTCTCTCCCAGGACCCTAATTCTGACTGGAAAGCATATACCAAATGTCAGGGGTTTGCCAAAATGTGAGTTTATTTGCCTCAGTCCTGGAGATATATGAGGCATTTTAGGTCGGTGAACCTAATATGCAAATGCTGTTGTATCACAAATGATCCTTCATGAATTGGAATGACTTATCAATATCACTCCAACTAAGAACTGTTTTCACATATTAATAATCTTTCCACAGTTAACTGGAGCATGACATTGAACAGCAGGAAATGAAGCAGAAATCAAACACATAAGCTGATTCTCTGGCACCTATCTTACAAATACTTTTGAGATGATCCATTTGCTGTATACTTGCAATTAGATTATATTTTGAGAACTGGGGTTTTAATCTCCCAGAGACCTCAGCCAAAGCTTAGCCTAATTAACACCCAAACAATATCTGAAATAGTATTTCAATATTTAGTTCAATGATCTGCATGAAACAGAAAAGCACCGTAATTCTTTTTTCATTGTATTTACATCAAGCTGGACTTAAAATTATCATTTTCAACTAGGAAATACAACTTTTACCTCTCAGGAGAACTTTTTTTTTAAGTGTTTGAATATATTTTGAGCTTACTGAAAGCAAAAGTATATGACATCCACTAAGCAGTGTATGCCATCTCAGAGAGATTTCACAAAATAAAACTTTCTGTAGAGAGAACAGAACAATGTATATCCTTGTCTCAGTGCACATAAACTATGCATTTTATTAGCTGCAGGTGACTCTCACTTGCAGTATATAATGACGTGTACTTCCTCATTAAAAAGTGATACACTTCAATTTTTTAAGACATTTCACTCAACCTCTGTTTAGCATGACCATAATACCACAATCTTCTATTAGCAGGGAAAATGTAACTGTCATTTAATACCTTCAGCTTTGCAGAAGCTGCCCATGGTTAAAGAGGTGGAAATAGTAGATAAATGCTTTTTTTTTCTAGGAAAGAAAGAAGACTAGATGAATGGGTTGTGGCATCCACCATAGCAGCTATACAATAATCAAGAACTTTTGTGATTAACAGAGAGTGCTGCTGGAATTTTCTGCATTTTTTTGCTTGCCATTGTGAGCCAATTGTAGTGGAGAAATAAAGAAGATAGGAGCATTGAGGAATTGATAGATTTGACAGGCATATTAAACAATTCAAGGTGGTAGCAGCTCATCCTGAAAAAGCTATCATCTCTCAATATCATTCACTCAGAAAAATATATATTTTCTCAGTAAGTAGTACCAAAGAGATACCAATCTTTTACTTGGTACTACCAGTAAGTAGTACCAAGAGGTACCAAACAGACTCATGCAAGTGCAGAGACCTGTGCATCATTGTCTAGTGTAGCATTTATCCACGAGTATGTGAGTGCATTAGTAGAAGAACATCATGTCTGGCTGGCACTCAGATGGACAGGGTAAAGTGAAATTAAAATGCTGTTCTGACACACAAAGAATTGTCACAATCAACTAGCAAATCATTTTACTGAAGTACTGTGCTCTGTTTTGATCAAAAATGTTCACTTACATTGACTCTACAACTGGAAGTAATTCTGACAGTTGATGATGTTCTTTGTCTATTTTATTTACATCAAATAACACATAGAAGTCATTCCTGTGAAAGTTTATATATGTGCAGTATAGGGAGGGTCCCTCTCACTACTCCCTCAACAAGTTTGCCTCTTTCATCTGTGAATTCTACAATAAACCTCAGATGTCCTGTCCTTTCTCTGTAGTTGATTTAATTGCAGAGAAAAATATCTCAAACCTTCATATTTCCACGTTAGAAAAATAGGATGATAATGAATATTCCTGTAATTTTAACTGTCACTGAGAAAGCACCATGTAGTTGCTTCCAGATCAGTAAGGCAGTAGTAGCAAGCTCACTGATGCATAGCATCTGTAGGACTTGTGACCCTGTTCAGCAATGAGATCAAATAAGAGTCTGTGGATAGCCCCAAGCTTTTTGTAAAATACTCATATTTACAAAATCTTTCATTCTTACAGATTTTGTCACTCAGTTTTACAGAACCATGAAGAAGCAGGAGCTAAAAAAATCCCTCGAGATATGGGGGGAAATATTCCAATGGTTTTCTCCCTTCCCTGCCTTTTTCCTCTACTGTGTCCTCAAAATCAAATTAAAAAAAATATTTGACCCTTTTAGAACAAACTTAAATTCTAGAGATCTCTTTCATTTCAGTTGTGTCATAAACATAATTAATAAAGTTGTCTCCATTTTATTGTCTGCCAGAAAAAACATTCTTCATTTTGGAGAGGATAAAATTAGATTATAGAAATTCAGAAAGGGTTCGGGCATCACCTTTCTACATGATTTATGGCACGTCTATGACAGTACAACCCTTTCATAAGGGACTGATTGATTTATATTTTCTTTGGAATCTGGATTAATGGCTCACCTGTGTTATAGAGAAGAGTAAGTTTAAACAGTAATTAAATTTGCTTCAATAATGTAAGGGCAGGGGCACAGACATCTCTTTTTACAAACACCAATAGTCAGAATTGGCTGGGTCTTGTTACCTTGACTAAACTATTTTCTTCTAGGGGATTTCAGTAACCTCTCAAAGAACTCCTTAACTACTCCTGGTAACTGTCTATTTTGCTGTGGCAATGGACTGTATCTCTAATTCTCTAATTCTTTCTCTGATCATTAGACAATGGGTTTTCTTCCCTCTCCCACATACCTTTGCATGTAACTGGAGCAACACATTTCTCTTCATGGCCCTGCTACAGAAAACTGTGATGGTGCAATGAAGTTGTCTGTTACACTGGTTTGTGCACACATGACTATCCTTTCCCAGGTGCCCAGCTTCAACAGCAGCTTGAGATGCACAGAGTAGTGTTTGTGTGCATGTCTGGGGGTAGGGGAGTGTATATCTTGGCGGTAATTAGTTTCCCACAAACAATGCTTTCTGCTTCATCTGCAGAGTAGCAGGCAGGTAGATTACAGTTTAGTGAATAACACCCAAGGGCTCTCTCTAACCTTCAAATGTGCTACCATATTATTTCATTTTCAGACAGTTTAATACAGTTCCTGATCGTTAATATGATTTTAATATCTGACAGTGCAAAAGGGTAATAATGTTGTGGGGCTTAGAAAGCAGAAAGAATAAAACAGTCGTCACCATCAGTGATTCACTGCTGGCATGTCATGTCTAGAAAATATATTTTATTGCCCTGGTATGTCTGCACAGCTCAGGGAAAGAGTCAGTCATTCAGCTCTCACACAGTAAAAATTATTTTAATTCTCTTTCTATTTGTTCCCACCCTTACCTGTTCTCCTAGCACTGTGCCAGATGCTCTCTGTGACCAGCAGGTCCTACTCAGCCTCACATTTGCAGGCAACTCTCACTGGCTGTAAGCTTTCCTCAGTAATGTGACTGAGAGCTATAATGTGTACCTGGGGAACTTGGGGCTCATGGACAGTGACTGATAACAAACCAAATCCGTGTTTTGTTCAGGAGTTTCAAAAGCATGACTTCATCTTTCTGGAGACATTTTTTTGTTTCTTCATAGTTTCTCCTATTTTGCCCTGTGTTTCCTTTCACATTTTATATTTTTTTCTGAGATTTAAATATATACCAGTGGTTCTCAGGTGGTCACACTGGTTCCCAGACATGGGCATCTCTGCCTTCTGTTCTCTCAAGATCTGTCTGATTTAAGCATAGTGGGAATTGGAACAGGGGTCCTGTGCTGCCACAGATCACCATCAAATGCTATATAACCATGCCATCATGGCATTGCACTTTCATAAATGAATTTCAGCCAATGAGCAGGACAGTGTTGACAATGGTCTACATGCAAAGCCACACTGATGCAGCAAAGTTGGTTTTGGGATTTAAGATAACATCTGTATGGGATTGTAATAGTCTCCACTTGCAGTTCAATTCACTTAACAGTCAGGTCAGGAAACTCTGTCTTGGACGATAAAAGCTCAACATCAGACTTGCAAGCTCTTTGAGGGAAAATCTGCCTTTTCTCTTGTGTTTTAATTGCCAAAGGGTACAAGACATAGAAAGACTCTATTGCGTGACTTCATTCTACTACCAACACTGACCATTCCTTCCCACTTTTCTTATATTTTAACTAGTTAATTAACTCTATGGTGACCTTTGCTTCTACCTACCTGGTTAAGAACCCATGAAAAAAGGAACTTGTTCACTTACTTTGAAAAAACAGGTATACCGGAAAATCAGTTTCCCAAATAATTCTTTCACACCCTCAGCCAAGTGACTCCTTCAGAGAATGGAAACCAGTGTATAAGCTCTGACTTCATTTGGTGTGTTTTTTAAAAAGCAATGTACCATATTTAATTAAGGGCTAGTTATGTACTTAAAATAGTTTCTTCCAGTTTGCTTGATAGAATAATCTGGTTTATTTGTCCTCCCTGAAAGTCTTAAACTTAGAATAGCTAGGAAACCCATGATTTTAAATCATGATAGGAAGGTCTTCTGAGAAGATCCCCATGAATATCTGCTGTGTAGAAGCAACACACAGCTTTATCTAAGATGAAGCCTCTGCCTTCTGACAGATTCTGCTTCAGTCTCAACTCTCTTGGCACAAGTCAATACCCAAAATCACTTTTTCCACAGCCCTGGTTCCTGCACACAGCACGAAGAGTTAGTCAGTCTTACAAACTTGACTCACTTGACTGCCTCAGTTGTTTCACCTTACATTACTTTCCTGTTTCGTGGTAATAAATCAGATGATCATTACAAGCAAGAGGATTATGAACATGATTAACAGATGAGGTTGCTGAAGGATTTATTGCTCTGGCCTGATTCTTCACTAGTTTCCCTACGAAAAAGCCTCATCCATCTCATATTTCCCAGTAATTAGCTTTGTCTTTATAGCATTGTAAATACTGCTTTAATTACTGCACTATTTAGCTTAGATGAGATTCAATAGCAGTAACTTAAATGGGATTCTTGTACTATCAATTTTTTTCCTTCCCTTAATTCATTTTATTCTTAACTCCTTTTAAGATAAACACACAGCAAAGATTGGCGAAGACATCTGGATGTGTTTTCATGATTAAAACCTTGCAGAGGGCTCCTCTAAGAAGGAATGAACTCTGTTACTAGACAAAAACGTCTACTCCCACAAGAGACTGCATAATGGATCTGTGCTGGTCTACGGCTGTTTTCTATTATTTCACAAGCATAAGGAGGCAGGCACTCAGCCACAGAACTCAAGCAGAAAATTTCTTAGACTAATAGCAGCTCCTACTGCTGAATATGCTTTGTACCACCCGCTGTCTCTATCCATCCATACTCAATGACAAGATGTAATTTCACTCTAGTAGATGTCGTCAACCTGAAATTCAGATGAGATTTTGAAGTTTCACATGTTGACAAGGTTAAGCAAAGGAAAGCAGCACAGGAGAGAAATGCTGAGGTTCCTCACTCTTAGCTCAATATGTTGTTAATGCAGAATTCACATGGGAGCAATATCCCCATGGAGAAATAAAATGTGTCAGAAAACGTGCTGTTCTGATTTGGGAATAAAAATTCACCAAGAGTTCTTACTCCCTGTATCATATGGAATCCAGTGACAGATATGATGTGGCCAAATTAACTTTTCCCTGCCTCTGAATAAGCTTACCAAAGTTACCTGTTTGCTGAAAGAGAATGGTTGTATGCTCACCCATGAGAACTGTCGAGGGTCTATTCTGCTGGTAGAGCAAATGCTGCTTTCTCCTCACACACTGCAAGACATTGTGATAACTTTAAGAGTGCAAGAAAGCATCTACTTATCTGATTCTCAGAGAGACAGAGAAAAGCACTCCACTCCTCTTTTTCTCTTTTTGTCCAAGCAGATGGTAGCTATACAGTTTGGGGCTGGACTAAGAGGTACTCCCTATCAGAGATATTTATTAGGTTCTGATTGTCTTAAAGAAGAAATGTGTGAAACCTCTTTTCCTTAAACAGCTGTTTAAGAATAGACTAGACAAAGCCCTGAATTTTCCTTCATGGAAGGCAGTACCAGGAAAAGTTCTTTAGCTCTTACTGGCACTGTTAAGTCATGAGGGACCAAGTGTGTTTAGTGTTTATTGAGGTTCAGAAGTATTAATCAGCTTGATTTTTTTTTTTTTTTTTTTTTTGCAGAGCCTAGAGAAACATTAAGAAGTAACTGAAATTGGATTGGAATTGTAGCCAGGTTTTGTACAACACCATAAATAATTACACTGATTATTTTCTTAAATGAAGTCTTTTTTCAGGCATTACTCTCACACACAGCATGGCATGCTGACTCCATTCTCTTAAAAGATCAAAGTTTACAAATTAAGTAGGACCAGTTAATAGGAAACTTGAAAACATTAGGAAGACTGAAAGACAATATTTAGAGATGCATTTTCATATTATGTCAATGTTGCCTGTGAAACTATGCAGGCTACTCAATACTTCTACTTTAAAAAGAAAAAGAAGACTGTTACAAAAGTCTGCGCATCAAAATTTCATTGACTAATTACATTTTGCCCATTTGCTCCTGCAGCTGACTGTATGCCTTCACTTCCAGTCCTAAACTGCTGCAAATTTTGTTCTTTACACAACAATCTAAAAAAACCACTCTAGTCAATACCAAGTCAATTTACTAAAAAGATGTGTGAATGAGACCTGAAAAGTACTATTTTCACTCTAATGGCACTTACAGTGAGGAATACCCTTTGAAGTGCACCACTGGTGCCCCCAGATTCCTCACTCTTGAAAGGAGGATACCCCTGTATCCCTACATAGTCCACTACAAAGCAGAGTTCTTTTCTCGCTGTGCTCCAGCCATGACAGAAACAGCATTCTTTTATAGAAAATCTATTTAGTTATTTTGAGAATTCCAGATCAAAGCCTCTATATAAAATTGTGGCCCTATCATGAAGTATAAAGGAGCATTCTTGTATAGCAGGCCTGACAGATTGAATATATTTGAGTGAATGCTTCATACATGCCATAGTTCAGCTAAGAAACATCTAGGTTTTAATCCTCCTTACCTCCATCAGAGACTTTGTGCCACATATTCTATATTATCCTCATGCCCTCATTCCTCTTCTATCAAATTCATTTACCTTCCCAGCAACAGAAGGCTGGAGGTGGATAAAAAATGTGCCTGCACAGCCAGGAGGGCTCCAGTGCCATTGTAACGTGGGCATAAAAATCAAGGAACATATGTAGAGGCAGCTGCTCGCAGTTGTGAAGGCATGTTAAAAATATGGGACTGTTGAAAAACTTCAATAGATTTTATAACTGAGGAACTATGTGTTTTTATTGTATACTATATGAACCTACAAAAAGTGATGCTTTCCTTTGGCACATTTATTCATAGCTCATTTACAACAGAGCAATTCTTTCATGCAACAAACTAGAAGGTTTATGCCTAGTCTTTTGTCAAAGAACTGTAAGTTTGTTGCATTAAATCTCTCTGACAGAGAAGCCAGACAATGACAAGGACTGGATCATTACAGAGAAGGTTGAAAGGAGCTCTTTCTTACGGTGAATCACTGCCCATGTTTCAGTTCCTTAAGCACAGCTTCTTAAAGGAAAGAAGGGAAGTTGTTTTGGTCTCTGGAGTTGGAATCCTAGCATGGATCGTTTAAAGGAAGAAGAGAAACAAATTTTGAGGTTCTCCTCTGAAACAGTGAGTACACATCCTGTCCTCCTGGACTATCTTCCAAATAACTCATTTATATCTTCATTCAAAGTACATGCACCCTACAGACCTTCAGAAAAGTGTCCTCTAAATTTAGTGGATGAGATTCCTGCCTTTGAATGAGATGCAGTTTAAACAAAGTGAGTGTTGCAACAGAGAAGATGAGAGAGAATATTGCTGAATTTACCACAATTTGAATGTTTCCATTTCAAAGAAAACCAGGAGTTTTAAGAGAAGAAATGCAAGAATACCCAAAGACTAGAAAAGGAGAAACTATATACCCCGTAAGCAGCTTTACAGAGAAACAGTGCAAAACTTTCTTGAAAGGGAAAAAATTACTTATTTTTGAGTCAGACTTACATTGTAATGTCACTGGCTCTGGAAACGTAAGTATTCATTTTAGCATGGCCCCCAATACATACCCTTTTTTTGTGTGAGGCCATGGGAAAGGCATCCAATTTTGTTGGTCTCTTGATGTACAAAATGAGTAAACAACGTGAAATCAGTACCTTGTAGAGATGCTGGAAGGATCACATACCTAACATGATCAAAGCACTTTAAAGTGTATGTACTTTCATTACAAATTAATTGAGCTGTTCCAGGGAGAGGGAAAATAAGATATAATTATTATTTCTATGCCTT
Organism: Agelaius phoeniceus; assembly: GCF_051311805.1. Taxonomy (NCBI): domain Eukaryota; kingdom Metazoa; phylum Chordata; class Aves; order Passeriformes; family Icteridae; genus Agelaius; species Agelaius phoeniceus. Next base: position 22,657,508 of record NC_135270.1, read on the forward strand.
TAACTCATGTTCTAACTTGTTAATGGACATAAAATATGAGATGGGGAAACTGAACTGCTGTCTAACTGGGAAGAGTTAACATGGCAGTAGCTGTATGCACTGATTGTATGGTTTTAGTGATATAGCAGATGAAAGTCAAGGCAGAGAAAAATATGACAGTAGGAACCCTAGGAGTTTCTGGCAATAATCCTACATCAGATTGTGACAGTGTTTGCCCCACCAGCACATGCTCCACTAAAAATCACTGGTGTAATTAGTATGGATTTAATTGACCTACATGATGATAGAAGAGCCTGTTAAGAAAGAGTTTCTTCATATAGAGGCATAAATCTCTGCTTTTGACATCAAATTTATCTTATTGAAAAGTTTATGGGTGCATGAAAATACAGGTAATTGTCTTGAAACAGAAGGAATAGTCACTAAGAGAAGTCATACACAACTAGCAAGCAAATCTTCCCTACTAACACTTATCTTCTCCCACCCGTAATGATACAGGACAGCAGAAATAGATGGACACAAAATTTTACCTCCTGATTATTGATTTGGGATTCAGAGCAGATGAAGCAGATGTTACCTTGATGAACTATGCAGAGTATTTAGACAGTCTCAGTCTAATCCCAAGCCTCTCTCCTTGGTAGTTTCATAAGAAACAGGAAATTAATAAGGAATATATGTGACTTCTAAGAAAAATACACAAAGGAAAACTAATTGCTAGTAATATACAATATGATTTTATACCATATTCTTCTGTGGGTAATTTGGGATTTTCAGTCACCAAGAATAAAATTCCCATCACTTTTATAAATATTCTAAGTCCTTTGGCATCTTTTTCAAAAGTATTCTATAAGAGCGTGGTAGAAATTCTATTATATTTCCTTCTCACCTTTATTTCTTCAGATCCTATCAGCAAGAACTAACCTGAAAAACTGACAGACTTTTCTTATCAGTGCTATGTTTTACCTGGTCTTTGAGTCTAAATCAGAAAAATACGTGGTACAGTCATACACTGCTGCTGATATAATTCTGATCTTTCTAATCCTTCTCTCTTCATTCTTGCTATCAAAATGATAGCAGTTAATTTGTGTCCAAAAAGCACCTTGAAGATGTAAAACTCAGTACAAGTGCTAAGTATTTAGCACACAGCAAAATCAGCCCAGTTAAGCATTCAACAGTATCATTGCAAGTCAGCTGCTGAAACGAGGATGGCAAGTACCTTATCTCCATACAGTCTGAGCAGGCTAATGCCCCTGTCCTCCAGTAGACTCATAATTCAATGTCTACTACTTTTGGTGAAATCTCTACTTGTCTCCAAAGTCAAGAGGCTATTGCTGTCTTCCTCACCACATCATCAGTCTCTCAAATGTCCTACATTTCTGACTAGATAAAGGAATTATTCTGGCTTTTCAGAAAACTGAGAATATTAATAAGGACATTAACTTCTAATTCAGTGACATCAGGGTTTGAGAGTAAGAATCACTAGGATCCAGCCTCCCATTGTTATTCATGTTAACCCCCTTCTCAGCCATTCAGGGTTCCAGAGTGGCAGCACAAGGCTGCTGGCCAAAACCAGGCAGAAGCAGCCAATTGTGAACAATGCAGCAGAGCTGTGCTTGGCACCAGAGCAGGGTATGTCCTGTCCTGCTGCCAAAGGAACAGCAGGAGAGCCTGGGTCTCTCCAGTCTAGTACTTGCCAGGGGGCAGCAAGGGCTAGCTGTCTGTGATTAGGGGGTCAGGGCAGGAGCCAAGGTGAGCCCTGCACAGACTGTGTGCTCACCAGTTGGTACTGGCCTGCAGGGGCTTAGTCAGGCATAGATAGGGCCCTGCAACAGCCCCAGGCACAGCAAGACTTTGCTTCCTCTGGGCACTGCTGGCAAATCTGCAGGAGACAGCTGTGCTGTGAGGCTTAGGGATACAGGCAGAACTGGAAACAAGCACCTCCACAGCACAACCCAAGGAAGGGAAGTCCTGACTTGAAATAGAGCCCCTGGTCCTGACAACAGCAAAGGAGGAGGGTGGATAGAGATACCAGCTGACACTGTTCATAAATGTTAGTCTTTTGAGTGTCCTCAGGGATGTGACACCTTTACTGACCTTACCTTATCTTAGAACAAGGGAAAAATCAGTGATACTTTCAAAAATATCCACTAACTCTGAGGAAACAAATGTAAGGATTGTGTAGTTTTGCATGAGTGCTCAAACATCTGCATTATTCATCTGGCCCTCATCACTACACTGAGCTCTAGGGAAACTTTACAACACTGTCAAAATGTATTACTTACTGTATCTGTATGTTTTATAGGTCAAACCATTGTCCCTCTTTTACAGGTAGGTTTCAGGGTTCAGGCAGACTGCTGGCACGTCTGCACAATGCAGTGGAGTGTGAAGCATACCTCCTTGAGACAGCAATGCTCAAGGCTGCTTCCAAATGTGAAGCAGTACAGTTTCAGCTCAGCCTCTGAACCAAATACACTGCTGTGATGAAATACTGAACTTATGAGTCTGGCATAGCAATGTCAAATGTGGTCAGACTGCTTTCAGGTCTCATGATTCTCCTCCTCACTGAGCAATGCCGTGTGAATGCTCCTGTTTCCAATCTCCATGCAGTACTTGACTCCATGTTGCAGGCACACCCCAAGGGATTCCCCCAGAAGCATTAAAAGGGAGTTGATGGCAGAACAGGAATTTGGCTTTGGAGTTTTCCAGCTACATTAGCACTGGCTAATGCGCCGGATAGAAGACCCCTCCTGAAGTCACTGAGGGACCATAACAATAGCTGCAGAAAAGTGAATATGTTGGAGGTGAACAAGAAGTGAGGCAAATTTTATGAGCAATTGTGTAAATCTTTCTGTTTGGCTTGAAACAGAAACAGAAACAGAACAGGTCTCATTCAGATAAGTAAGTAAAGTTATAAGGAGAGCTGCAAGTGCAAGTTTTACTTGTGCTGGGTTTACAGTGGTATTTTTGAGACTTACTGAATGCACTTCTTTATTTACTATAATATACTTTTTATATAGCACCAAGCCATCTTGAAAAGAAATAAAATGAGCTAATGATCTCATTTTTCATGGGTTTTTTGACTTTTTTTTCAGTAGGACAGTGAAATGTGCGCCATTCATAGCATAGTATTTCAACAGTTATTTTGTCCTGGAAGAAATAAACAAAGAAAAAACCTGTAGGTAAAGTCTAGCCCTTCATTTGGGCACTCTGTTCTTTTTGGGTAAATTAAAAACTGAAGACCCTAAGGCCTTGAGTATAATAAAACAGCTTTCCATTTCTACAAAACCTTTTCATCAGAATCTTTCCCCAATATTTTAATCTATTAGTAGACTTCAGACTAGTGTGAAGTAATTATTAAGTTTATAATGAAATGCATGACTGACTTTCTTTGATTTGTATTGGAAGCCTGTCAGTGTTAGCATAAAATGCACAGGTCAATAAATTGCTATAAATCAGCATTGATTGTCAATGACAATGATGACAGTCATTCAATTGAATTCATTTACACCAGCAGGAAAAAAGTCAGTGGTTGCCCCCCATGCTATCAAATCAAATGCTGCTTATAGTACAATTTATCTATATATGATATATTTATGCAAAGTGGACATTTCAATTTTCACTTAGTTTGCATTTTTTAGTGCCTAAATTGGATTGCCTTCGGGGAATTGATAAAATCAAAGTAATAGAAGAACAAAAAGATTCCAAAGCAATAGTTTCTCAGATTTTGATTTTGAACACAAGATACAAAATCTGAATTTGTAGCCAAAATCACTTTCAAGTTCCAGATGGTGTGACATTTAGCCTTGCTGTGTTCTCCAACTGTGCTCACTGACACTGAAGGCATGGATCTAGAAAGAACACTATTTATTGCACAGTACAATAGCAAAAATAGAAATAAATGTAATTTAGTTTTAAATAGTGTAGCAGTTTTTCACCAGAACTTTACTTGGCTCATAATCTGTTTCATGCTTTTTCTGAAAAGTAGTCTGGGCATGTATTAAATTGCTGCAATGCAAGATGTGTCATTTTTCATACCACTAAACGTTTGTTTTTACCATAAGAATCCCTAAAATTCATTCTCTGAGCTTTTTTTTTTTTTATGTATTTTTATATATCCTCAGAGCAAAACATTGCAAATGAAATTATATAGTTGTGATTAATTTCCTGTGTATAGGGGTGTCTGAAATTGAACCTTAGGAGTTTTCAGATTTATCTCTGCAAAAAAATCCAAAATGCTACTCGCTGGCTCATGACTATAAGGTGTTGTAAAATCAGACAAGGTTTGTTTTCAGGGTATGTTTGCTTTTTTAAGAAAAATGGAGAGAAAATTTCCAGTATACTAAAAATAGTTAAACCAGCCTGGATAACACAAATTAAACTGAGAGCATACAGGGTACTAGCTGTTCTTTACAGGATACAAGAATCCTTCTTCCACTAATACTTTATAATAACTAGTCCTGTGTTGTCTTTGTATCATCATGTCTTGGCATATCCTAAAAACAGGAGCAGTATCAAAAATAAAAATGTGCATTTTCCATGTAACTAAGGCAGCAATTTATGTCTGCAACTGCTAATATTCAGCATGCAATTCATGCAAGGCTGTCCCATGTATAAGGAATGCCTGCTACTGGCTCCTGCTATTTCACACAGCCAAAGCACTGGCACAGAAAAATACCACCTAGATATGCCTGTGCCTGGGATATGCAAGCACTATGGAAAATTTTGCACTATGAAAAATATAGAACAGTGGCAGGTAAAAGACCAATGAAATGGAATTAAATGTTTGCACTCCTTCTAAGCACAGTACTAATGGGGAAGTAGAGGGAAAGAGAGAGCAGTGTTGTCCTCAGTGATTTTGTTTGGAGGAATATTTCAGCTAACAGAAAAAAAGAAATCATGGCAGACTAGAATTAAGGACTCTATATTTCTGGTACTTGCAAGTCACCAGCCACTAGACTATAAATCTAAACTTTTCTATTTACTACCTAATTGTAAATTATCCAATTTTTAAAAAACATTTCTTTAAAAGGCAGGAGAGGAATCTGAGTGTAGGATTTTGTGGACATGGGTATATTAAATAGGCATTATATGAACTAATTTGAAGGAACTAACCTTCCTAGAAGATGCACTTGATTTTTTCATTGACCTTACCAAGGGTTTAGGATTGTTGGTTTAGATTAATGTGGCAATTTGCATTTTGCTTTGTTAAACTGCATTCTGTTATTTCAGACCATTCCCCCAGTATGTCAGGAAAGTTTTGAAGCCTCACCTGATTGTTGTCATGATGCAGTACTAAGTACAAATTGAAGGATTTTTTCTAGTCACTCACTCAGGTACAACATACTAGACAAGACAGAATAGAGCCACACACTGCCACTATAACATTGAAGTGTAGTTGTGTAAATTCTGGTACTTTCTTCTTACTCTTAAATCCTACTATCTTTTTAGACATTGTGTGTGTGATTTAGTGTATTCATTACTTGCTGTCATTCACTCCCTGACAAAAATTCCAATGTTCATAAATACTATTTTTTGATTATTCGTTCAAGTACTTTATGAACTTGAGAGTAAGCTGCTGGCTATGTCACCAAGCTTTCCTTTTTCTTGCTTAAAGATGTGTCCTTTCTAGGTTTCTGATGCCTTATCTGCCTTGCATGAGTTATCAGATAGCAGTTAAAAATTTGAGACTGTTTCAGCCTTAGGTTATATTGTAAAATTCAACAGCATGAGTCAACTTCTGAAGAGAAAGCAGAAAAACACCAAACAGAAAAATCTATTGCCTATATTTTATCTTTCATTTAGCTTTCACCCTGAAGTGATACAGACCCACACAGAGTTTCTTTAAGTTTGCATTTTGCTTTCCATCCTTTCCTTGTGGCTGGAAAATACAATCACTTTATCTTTTTCATTTGAGCTTAATCCTACCTTCACATATCCCTTCCTTTATAGTCAAAAAATTATTAGAACAGCCTAAGAACTCGTTGAATCACTTGTACATGGATTGCTGGACAAAGCAATAATATCCCAAACTGAGGTGTTCTGAATAGCCCCAAGGAAATCTTTTATTAAATTTAGGTAAATAGCCTACCCCCATCTTCTATTCTACCATTTTTCTTGCCCAGGCTATATGTGTGCATTTGAAATCTCTTGTTATCATGCAATCTCTTGCTATAGATAACCTGTTAAGTAGCCACAAAAGGCCTCATCTATAATACTATCTTGGTTTACTGATCTATAGTACCCCACTGTTGCCAGACTCCTTTTTATTTTTTACTCCTTAAGATTTTTATCATGTCTCAAGTAAGCATCCTTGATGTACAAGGTGAAATTGCTTCATTTTTTGTATCTAACCCTTATTAATCAGTCATTATCTTTGCATTAATATTGCAGCTTGCCAATTATTCTGTCAAATATCCTGTTCCTAAAGGAAGTGGTAACATTGATCATATCTTAAGAATACACATTCTTTGTTCTTTACATCTTTTGAAGACATTTTTGAGTCATAATTTCTCGTGCTACTTTATAATCTGTTATCAGCAACTGTATTCCTCTTTCTCTGTCTCCCGAAACAGAGACTTTAAATATCTGTCAAGGTCATTTCTTGGCATCTATCACAAACCTTTTCCCATATTACTTTAGAGTCCCTCTGATTTGAACAATGATCTTTTTTTCTTTCTTTAATCCAGATTTCTGTATAAATATTTCAGATTTTTCTCTATATATAATGGAATTTAGATTTAAAACATGCCTATAGGGAAGACACCTATTTAACTTTATTTATATTCTGAGAAAAAAAGGATGATTTACACCAGGATCTGACTTCACTCTAGGTTACAGCTGTTGAGTACTAATGAAACCCTATACCAGCATATTTTGACAGTAAATTGTGATTATGGGAAATTGTGAATAAGTATTGAAATGGAGTTGATTCAGACAAACAGGCTGAAATATATAAAATACTACATTGATTTCAATACCCTAATTTCATAACTATGTCAGCAAACAGGAGATTAACTATGGAAGGCAAAGCTGGGTGTTCTGACAATAGAATGTAGATCTTTTGAAGCATAATCCCTTTCTAAATGTAGATGTCCCTTTACTGGAAAGAGGTAAGGTAAGGAGATATTTTATGGGTTGTCTTTTTTTTCTTTTTTTTTTTTTAGTATGTATATATATGTATGCAATGTATGAAATTAATTTGAGCTCTTACTGTTTTAATCTTAGTTAGCTCTTCTTTATCTGAATGCACAATCCTTTGTTTCTCAAAGGATCGCTGTTTACCAGGTCTGATTTACTGTCCATTTGAAGAGGAGCAGGATAATAGTATCTCAAAGCTGTTATGTAAGGAAATCAGGAAGCAGACTTCATATTAGTCAATACAATTGAGGCAATTATTCTGATTCCTTACCATCAACTAGAACTGAGATATGTGATAGAAAAAAATTCTATTCATGACAGTGAAAGATGAATAAACTTCATTAAATGCAAAACTTCATTTCTTCTGGATTTTCTTTTTAAAGAAAACTGCACCCATCTGATGTATTTTTCCAGCACAATGAAAACAAATGGCTTTTTTTCTTCACTCTAATCATATACTTCCTCAAGGATTTAGATTTGGGGCTGTTCTTTCTCTGTTAAAATGGAACAATGACTACTCTAGAGATTCTTCAGCCATCAAAGAAACAACTGGAAATTTTTAAAGGTAGAATTTAGATGGATTTATTTGCATCTTCAAAGAGCCTTATAGAAAAGGAAGGGTACAGTAGCATCACATTATGATCTATTTTGTGGCGTTAACTGGGCTCTTTTTCCTCTTGGTATAAGTCTGTAATAAATAAGAATCCATTTCCTAACACACTAGTAAGAAAAAGTCAGAGAAAGCTTGAGCAGGAAACATGACAAAATACTGCCCACAAAAACTTTTTAAAAGAAATTCGAAAAAAGCCAGCAATATAAAATACAAACTTCTTGAAATAGTTTGAGACATTCTAAGTGCTTTATAAGCTGCTTAGTAGTATCAAAAAAAAATAATCTTATCTTTGAAGAAACAGATTACTATTAGCTGAAAATGAATTGAGTTGGGGAGTCTTAGTCTAGTTCAAAGCACGAGTTAGTGGGACAGCCTTTTTGAGAAAAGTTAGTAGGCTTTGACCTGTACATACATCTGTATTGGTTTCTTGTCTGTAAAACAAGATACACAAGATGTCTATTTATAAAACAGATTTCTATAGGTCTGTGATAATACAGAAAAGAATATACCTCGATTCACTAGACTTCTGGCCGACATGTCATTAATGCTATTGTCCAAAAGGTGCAACTGATAGAAAATGTGAGTGGAATTAGACATACAAAAGCAATACAACTGTAGTAAGTGGGAGAGGGCAAAAGTGCCCTCACTGTGCACTTTTAATTTCTTTAATTCATTTTAATAAAACAAAACAAGAAAAATGCAAGCAAAGAAAAAAACAAAAAAAAAAGAGAGATGCCTATTTCACTGACTTACTCAGCCAAGAAAAAGATTAGAGGACAAATGAAAATAGCGAAGATGCTTCAAACAGTCTTTAGGAGAACCTGATCTGGAACTATATAGAGCATAAGTTTTTTTGCTGTAGATAAGGAAAAAAAAAACTAGTTTATTTATTAGAGCCACTAGGTAGTAGTCATGGGGGACAGAAAAGTATTTTGGCTTTCCTTATGTACTATCTAACTTTGAAAGCAGTGGTGACTATGTTTACTGGAGTATCTTTCTCTAACTTCACTTGTTAAAGGGCCTTCCAAACATTTCCTTGTGTTTCTCTAGACAGCATCAGAAGCATAAACTGATGTCACATCATTTTTCCAGATTGTCTGTAAAACTTAATTCATAATATTTTGGAACTTATTCATTGGAAAATGCTGCTTGATTCAGCATAGATCATTCACTGCTGCTAATTCGCAGTTGTGAATTTGTAGTTTTAACCTTAAATAGATATCATATAAAAACTATGACCTGCTCTGAGAAGACACTAAAATGCATATTTCCAGCATGTTTAGGATGGTAGTCCTGACTTCAGTGGGAAATCCACCGGAGAAGGATTGTGCTTATCTGCTGCTGATAAACAGTGCTGATATCAAAACTCAATTAGCTTTTAGTAATTTTGACTCCTGGATCAGGGCTGTTTTTTCTTTATCAGGACTGCCCAGCAAAATATCAGCAGATGTTCAAATTGAAATAAATAGCACCCTTGTTGTGCAAAATTTGCTCTAAATCTTTTAATTAGAAACACAAATATTTTTCCATCTCTTCCAAGAAAAGGGAAGGGAAAAAGGCTTTGATTAATCCAAATTGTATCCCCCCACAATCTTCCTGTCACTTCAGAGCAGTAGTCCCATTTCCAAGATTAAATCCAAACAATGTCCATGGAGAACCCAATTTCCTATGGGTCTAATCTCTATATGACCTTACTGGAATATGGACATTAATCAGGACGCAACGCAATACAGGAAAGAAATGCAGATTAGTGGCAATCCAGTAACATGACAGCAGGGTTAGCTCTGCAAATGTTTAGCTATTGCTTACCTACAGGTGCTGTGAGGTGAAAGTGAATCAGAAAAGCAATTTAGTGAATGCATGGGGAGCACATTAAGGATATTAAAACTATAGGAACTTACATAAAAGGTTGAGACCTAATAATCAATACAAAAAGTAAAGACTGAACGCTATGGAAAAAGTCATTATTTTTCTGCTTCTGTGTCATGTGAGATTTATTGCTCCTCTCTACCATCCCTACAGAATTCCTCCCTTTTTTCCTTCATGGGGCCCTTTCAGTTTAAGTCTGTGGACTGTGTTTCAGGTGAACATTTATTGCTGGAAGTCAGCAAATTATGGCAGCTGCTCTGACAATCTTTCAGCTCCTGTCTGTCATCTCAATTTACAGTGAGGATATAGTGCAAGAATTAGGTTTAGAATGGAATAAAAAGTGATTATATTTTCCCTGAAGGAAATGCACCCACAGCTTCTCTAACAGCTAGGTTCTCTGCACTGATAAAAGGCTTTGGAAGTAATTACATATAGGACACAGTCCACAGCATTTTATTTTCATATGCTATAAATAAGCCAGAATCAATAGTGAGTTGTAATAAAAAAGGCAGCATGTATTAATTTTACACAGTATAATATATTTTAGGAGATGTGCAAGCTGATAACAAACTCATTGCTCTGCAGGAGGGAAAAGCTTCTTGAACATTGACTCATGAGTCATACAATATTGTAGGAAGTGGCATTCTGTGTGCGTATGTCAAAGGTGCTTCCCTAAACAGTTTCTCTCTTCATAGAAATTGCTGTGTCTAATTGTGCATCTTTGGAAAGAAATCTTGACCTTCATTTCCAGCAGCCTCAAGAACTAATCCTCTCTCTTACTCAGTTGCCCATTTCATCTCAGTTACAGCTCTCAACTTCTGGATGATTGATTCAGGCCACAAACATTCAAGCACCAGATGCAGAAAGGCAAGGCTCTTTGTTCTTGTCTTTTACAGACAGGGAGCAGAGGCTCAGATAAATGAAATACCTCAGGCCTCATCAGCAACTAATCCAGAAGGACAAATGAATATTCTAAACCTAAGTTAAGGAAGACTGAAATGAGATTTTTGTTTTAAACTAGGCAGATTTTTTGCAGAAAACTGCTGCTTCAGCATGAGAAACTTGCACTGAAGGTCATGGAGATTTCACAGCTTCCTAAATGTCTGCCTGTGTGCTTACCCACACACACACAACATCCCTTCTCATCTATACAATAAACTCCAAGTTAGATCATAGCCTATGTTTAAAACAGCTGTAAATAGGATGATTAATAACTAAAATGTTAGGGATGGAAAAGAGAATTCTGGCTCATTTAATCTTGAAGTTCATTCAAAGTCATTTGAAAAAAAAATCCCATAGAAGTAGAAACAGAATCTACTAAAAGTCTCTGTCTATGCAAAGTCACAGCTATGCCTCATTAAGGTAGGATAGTAACATAAGGAAAAGGAAAAGTTTGTAAAGGACAAGGAGTGTGAGGTCCAAATCAGAAAAGACAACTTTGATAAATCCTCCTAACTCATCTCAAACTGGGGCAATCAACAATATGTGCTTTTATTTACATGGTATTTTTCATTGATATCACATCTCAGAAATACACAACTTTGTCCTTGGATTCAGATTTAATTATCTGTACAGGGACACCTTCTACTTGGTCAGAATGCTCAAAGCCCCATCCAACCTGGCCTTGAACATTTCCAGTAATGGGACATAAACAACACCTCTGGGCAAGAAGACTCCTCTGTAGCCTAAGACTGGAGCAAGCAAGTCTGGGCAGACCTGAAAAAATAAAAAATTAAATGGAGTTCCTTTTGCTATTCAGAAGGAAACTTTGCCTTTGCTGTCTCATGTCAATTGTTAGATTGTCACTGGGTGGCACTCACTTGAAAATTCATTGATTGTACAAATAAATGAACAGTAACAATTAATTACACACTCCATGAGTACAGCTCAGTTGGAAGGCAGACGCTGTGCAGACTTCCACAGCCCCCCTACCCCCTATCATCCCTGCTGTGTGATCAGGATCCTTATTAACTCACCAGGCAATCTTTGGTGATTCTCCTAGCTATTTTTTCTTACTCTTTTGATCATGAACATAGAGCCTGACTGAGCTCAATGAAGCCATCCAACAGCCTGACTGCATGCAGCCTTTGGGGAAAAGAGTTACTAGTGCCATTAGATGTGCCCCATATGAAATTCTTGCAGTTTATATTGTCTGGATAAATTGTTTCTCAACTTCATCAGAGGACCTGATGAACATACAGATATAGATATAGACAATAGATATATAGATATGTAATATCTAATATATGAATCTTAGGTAATACATTAAGTGTATGTGTAATATATATGCCATCAGACATATGGAAAGCTCTGTTCTGATCTCTAAATTGAAGCTCATGAAAGAAAGAGAAGAGGTTAGGTCAGGCTTTTAGACAAGAAATTTCACAGCTCTTGACATACCTCATCAACTCTCAGACTCTAAGGACAAGGTCTGATTTCCATCTAGGTAACATTTAAAGGGAGGCTAGACCTGTGATCTGTATGGTCAAACCAAAGGGCTTGCAGATATGATGAAAGATATAGGTGACTGCCTGGGAGTTCCTGCAAGATGCTCTGAATTCTTTGAAGCGGTTTGAGAGCTGAGAACTAGACAGAGAAAGCACATGTCCTATATAACTCTTGGAGAAAAGGCTTGAGGGAGTTTTGCTGCTTTCTTTGCTGCTGACTTCACAGTCAGCTGGAAAGGAGCATGAAAAAAGTAGATGAGAAGGTATTAAGGAGAGGCTAGACTTAAGAAAAGCAGGGTATGAAGACAATTTTAAGTATATAAAAGTTCAACATTCTTTATATATAATCAGAGGCCCTAAGTGAACCTACTTTTTCAGCATGGCCACACTACTTGGAGTCTCAGTCTGGCTTGGTGTTCTGGTTCAGCTGGGACAGAGTTAATTTTCCTCATAGTATAGCTGGTATAGGAGACTATGTCTTGGTTTTATGCTGGAAACACAGCTAATAATACAGGCATATTTTTGTTACTGCTGAGTGCTGAGCAGCACTTCCACACAGTCAAGGCCTTTTCTGCCTCTCATCTCATCCCACCAGTGAGCAGGCTTGGGTTGCACAAGGAGCTGGGAGGGGACACAGCCAGAACAGCTGAGCCCAAGTGACCAAACAATATTACAGACTATATTGTGTCATGCTCAGCATATAAAGCTGAGGGAAGAACAAAAAGGAAGGGACTTTCAGGGATATGGCATTTGTTTTCCCCAGTAACCATTAGGAGTGGAGGAGCCATGCTGTCCTGGGGATTGTTGAACATCTGTCTGCCCATGGGAAGTAGTGAATTAATACCTTGTTTTGTTTTACTTGTGTGTGTGGATTTTGCTTTACCTATTGAACTATCTTTGTCTCAAACCATGAGTTTTCCTACTTTTACTCTTCCTGTTCTTTCCTGCATCCCACTAGGAGGGACTGAGCAGCTGTGTTACTGGCTAGGTTTAAACCACAGCCCTGGGTTATGGAAACTCCAGCTTTATTTAAAGCAGTGATAAATACTCTGATGATACCTCCTGTATTCCAAGCTCAACACTCAGAACATGAGCTGAAATTCACCTCTTTACTTCTAATTATATTCCTTACCTAAATTGGGAAACCTATCGTAGAACAATCTTTCAATCACTATGCTTCATGATTTAAGTTCAGTGACTGGGGTAGACTACTGCAGCATATCTTATTTTTTGTTGGATATTGTATTCATCTTCTATCTGAACCTGCCAAAAGTAGTTTGAAAAAATAAAGTGCAGTAACTGGCTGAAGCGTAAAATGCTCTTCCGTATGAATTGTGGTATTTTGCCACCCGATGAATGATTTCATTTGTATTCAGTTCATTTTCTGTTATCTCTGATATCTTTTACCTGCAGTGTTTATTGTGCTTAAGGCACCAGTAGAATGTTCATGAAAATATTCAGCTATAACTCTATTCAGTCAATAGAGGTGTTTTCCCCTCCCTTTACCTACCACAGTGCTGACATTTTATTGCTTGCTGAGATAGGAGACAACAAGAGGGAAAATTGAGTCATTTAATTCCCATATCTAAAAATAAAACTCCCAAGAATGGTTTGCAGAAGAACAAGTATTTGCTGCAGAATTCACAGGCTCTATTGTTCATTGAAGGGAGAACATTCTGGAGATGAAATATATGGAATCATATGGAAATTAATAACTGTTTGTGATATCACAGGTATGTTGAAATGCTTAAACTTTCCTATGTCCTTTCTATCAAAGAATGACTTTACCGATGTCAGTTGGAAAGATATACAAATGTATTGTGACATTTTAAGTGCTTCTATCATTGCAGTTGTAGAAATCTTCACATGCATTAATAAGTCCAGTTTTCCGGCAACTTGAAAGGTAGGGAAGTGTCTCCCATGACAAACAGGAATGAAGGTGCCATAGATTGAGCAGCTTAGTCAAGGTCACACAGTAAGTCTGTGGCCATACCAAATGAACCCAGATCTCTTGATCACTCAAAGAACAAAACCAAATTCTTCTCTATACAATGAGACAAATTACATACTTTGCCAAGTCTAAAGAGATAATTATGCAACACAAAGATCATTATGCTCTGAAATACAGACTTCTACTGTACCTTTAGTCAGCCTTACCAAGTTTTGAAAAGAGAGCTGTAAAGCTGGTGTAGCCACCAGTTGCCATGGTGAGTAAGGAACAAAGTCTTACTGCTTCTAAAAATATGTTTGCAATGGGCAGGGATAAATCCAGAAAAGTAGAAAAAATAGAGACAAAATGGCTGTTAAATATTACTATGCAAACCCTAGGCCCTTCTCTGAAATCTAGAGCTATTAGAAGTTAAAAATACTGAGATCCTCTTTTATATTCAATTTTTACTGGGACTACAGCATCTGAAAAACAGTTTGGTTTTTTAATTTTAGTCAGATTTATGCTGACTCTGTGAAAGTTAAGACCAGTCTTGGGGTGCCTCTAATGTCTGGGAGCTCTGAGAAGCCCTTTTGAAAGCATTGTATAAATGGGAGGTGGCTGAATAAGAGGTGGATTGAAAGAGCTGTATGGTAAAAAACATCTGAAGTGCACCCTCTACAAAACCTAGGATTCTGCTGCAGTCTTGAGCACCATCTACTGGACCTCTAATTGCTGACTCATTGCTGCTTACACATCAACACAGGACAGCATCAGGGCTATTTCCGTTTGAGACTTTGCCCTTCGTGTCCCTCAATTTAGGCAGGTGAACAAGTGCAGAAAGCCACTTTTGCTGCATTGGCAAGATGCAAGCAGTATCTCCTCTCTTGAGTTAGTGAGGTGAAACAAATGCAGCATGGTGGAAACCAGGATCTGTCCCATGATGTACTAATGAGCTCTTCATGGGTTGTTAATCCCGAACTTCTGTTGTCTATTTTCTTCCACATATGCAACGTGTCAGGCAGAACAGACAGAACAAACTTCATTTTCTATTCTCTCAGGTTTCTGCCAAGGTAAAAGAACTGTTGCAAGAAAATATTTTTTGCAAGATCGTAGGCCCACATGGATTGGGAATCAGGTTTTGACTGTGATTTGGTTGAAAGTTCTGCTGGATTTCATGGTTGAGTGTTTCTTTGGGGTTTTTGGCTTTTTTCTTTCCTTTCTCCCCGAGGTAGTTTATGGACATAAAAGAATCTGTTCCTCTAAGTGGTATTATTTCTTTAAAAAATCATTAAAAGTATGAACTTTGTTTTCTAGGAGGCAATGACAAATTTTCAATTGACACTGACAAATCCTGAATCTGTTTTTCACAAATCCTGTGCTTGCTCATGCATCCACCCATGTGCTAATTTAGAAACGGCTTTTCATTTAATATTTTTCTTATGAGCTCACTACAATTTTCTCTATCCAAAGCTAACTATTGTTCTGAGAAAAGCAGATATCAGTGCAGACATTCAATCCAAGATCTAGTTTAACCTCATAAGTTACCTTATAAATAAGTGACAACAAACAGCATCCTAGGCTCTGCCTTCCAAAACATTTAATCCTTAGTGAGAATATTCAGATCCACAAGAAGAGC
This sequence comes from Agelaius phoeniceus, assembly GCF_051311805.1. Lineage (NCBI taxonomy): Eukaryota > Metazoa > Chordata > Aves > Passeriformes > Icteridae > Agelaius > Agelaius phoeniceus. The sequence goes on from NC_135270.1 coordinate 22,673,137, forward strand.
ATTTCTTCTTCCTCCATTTCAAGGGATAGTTCCACAAAACAAAAAGAAGTGCAGACAGAATTCATTCCTCCAGGAGAACTTAAAAAGTGGAACATTGGGCTCCTCTTTCAATGCACCAGTTTCCTTATTGCTTCAGTCAACACAAGTGCACTTAAAATGTGGGTTTTTGGAAGTAATGGGAAATCACAAAGTAGGATATTAATGTCTCTCCCACATAAATACAGCTCCTTTGTCCCAGGAACAGCCATCATCACTCATGAACACTTTAATTCTTGTTCCTGGTTCACTGTGACATTTTTTACTGTATTTAAAACAACAATTCGCTTATTTGCTTATTTGCTGCTCTACTTCCGCTATCAAAGGAGAAACCCAGCACCCAAAAAAGGACCAAATGGAAACAGTCTATCCAGAGAAGGGGCATCAGGAGCTGTTCCCCTATTGTGTTGTAATTCTACTTGCTTATACATACAAATCACACATGGTAGCAGTAAGCCCTGACACTTCAAGATCTTTTCCATTCTATATTGTCTCTGTTTACTTGTTGCTTTAAAGGAGGGAAAAGAGGAGTTGTTATCTTGCCAGTTGGGAGGTACAGACTGCAATTTAGCAGAGATAACCAAAATTAAAACATCAAAGAGAAATAAGGAGATTTCTGTCTTTCCCATTAATCCCTAATCATTTTGCCTCTTATCAGTTATTTAACCAATGAATTTATGTTCCAGGTTTGAGCAGCTGCAGGGAGCAAGGGCTGGGAAAGGAGAGTGCTTGAAAGTGGCATCTGTCTGTTAGTGGTAATTAAGCCAAAATATGCAAAGTTTTAGAGTTCTAACTGCTCCCGTTAAGCTGCTGATGAGCAGTAAAATCTCTGATTAAATTTTAAGCATAGGGAAATGGGCCAGGTTCCTGACATGGGGAGGCTGCCAGAGTGGAGTGTAGGCAATCACACGTGCTGTCTGCCTGTGCTAGAGTGGAGACAATGCACTGGGGGAGGCTGACTGACTATCCCAGCCAGCATCACCTCACCACTGCTCCAGGGCTCCATTCTGTGCAACTGACAGCCCCCAAAACCACAGCCATTTACAGCATGGTGAAGACATAAACCATAGGGTTGAATGACTTTTGCACAGCTTTATTTTTCAAATATATGTGCATATTGCAACCAGCAATTTTTTTCTTTCTTTCTTTCTTGCTGTCTCAAATCATGTGGATTTCTTGGGCAAATCATAGTGTACTGGTGGATATTTACCCAACAATGGTAATTTAAGGTTAATTAATGTTTTCATAGCACTAAAACACTGCTTAAAATCAGTTAATTGTTATTCCAGTTTATATCAGCGTTAATTATCATTATCTAACTTAGCCCTCCTCCTCCAGCACTTCTGTCTGTCTCCCATCCCTTCTGTCCTAACCATTCACCTCCTGGAATGAACCAGAGGCATCATTCCCTAACATGTGACATGTCATGAAGCTCTGTGAGTAATGAATGAGCCCATTACAACTTTACAGTAGAGGAAACAGGTTAATCCTTTGTCAAACCTGTGCACACAGCGTCCTCCTTCCTTGTTACAATTATTCAAGGGGAGATGGCAGTTTCTCATCCACAGCCTTTCAGGTAACCACTGATGCATGTTTAGGACAGAGATAGGTACGACTGCACACAGCCCTTCTGATCCTGTCGCAGGGGAACAAAGATGACAGAAGCTGACAGCAGTGACTAATGCTCTGACCTAACTTTCTTTGAAACAAACCTTTAGAAAATCACAAAGCAAAGCAAACAACAATTTTTAAAAAAGACCTGTTTCCAGCTCTGAAGAATTAATTTAATTAAGTATAAAACCTAAAGCATCCAAAGCTCATTGCTTCTTGAGACAGTTCCCTATACTGGGACTGAGGTACATTTGCACATTCTGTGGATTCTGTCATACTGTGGATTCCCATCATATTACATGATATTTATATGAAGAGTAGCCACCAAAAAAGTGAAAAAATTTATGGCTTTTTATTACAGCAAAGAGCACATAACCACACCATAGAAAAGCGTAGGAAACAGAGTATTGCAAGGAAACAGATACTGCAAGGAAAAGGTCTTTTCAAGAAAGTATTTCTAGAGGATGTCAGAGCATCATCAGCTGCGCGTGGATTAACGGAGGAGCCATAACTGAATAAGATATGGGATGCCTTTTTGCAGAAGGCTTGTGTTATGGTCTTTGAGACACTCTGCTTGTCAGAGGAGAGAGGGAATCCCATATTTTAATGTGCCTTGGTAGTCCTCACTCCTCACTACCAGGGAAGGAAAACACCGTGCCAACAAACAAAACAAAATGGCACTGATATTTGCCATAAGCAAGTGTAAAGAACACAATACTGTATGTTGGTAGCTGTAACAGAATTAAAATGTACACAGAGTTCTAGAAAATCTGGAGTGGGACTCCTAATCAGATTCTTATCAGAATTCCTTCCAAATGACTTTATAGAAATTCTTTTTTTCTCTTTCATAGGAAAATATAGAGCTTTCAATTCAGCTGGCTCAGTCTTCAAATAGTGAATGAAATGAATTCTTGTGAGCTGGAAGTGAAATGCACTGTTTAGGCATAGATGAGTGAATGCTCTGCAGGATGAAGCTGAAGAGCTTCTTTTCTAAATAAGAGAAAATGAAACAGATTGATTTTGCATGGGCCTAATACTGTCAGGAGAATTCTGCAGTCTTGGCTCTCAAGTGTATTCAGGGACTTAAGACTGACAAAACTGGGACACTGACTGGAAAGAGTAGTGCTTATTTTGGAAGTGGATCATTTGCTTTTTGTATTACAAAGTGTGTTTTCCTAGATGTGCTGTAGGGTAGCATGAGCAAAACATTATCTCTTAGTTCTGTTAGACTAGACTTCAGATACTTAAGAAGGGAGAAGATCAAGCAGAGGAAGAAGAGGTCTCCTTAGCTTTGGGATTTGCTCTTGGACTATCTCAGGCAAAAAATTTTCATCATTGTGCAGTAAGGTAGCACATCTGTCTTATCTGATTTCTTGTCCTTGTATTTAATATGAATTTTGAGATGTATTTGCTTGGTGAATTAGGTTTTTTATCTGATCAAATACTTTGCATTTTGGCCATTGAGTTGATCTGTTGGACAAGTTGCTATATTTCTGAGCCTTTTGTTTTGGTGTACTAAAAAGCTTTCCAAAAGATGCTGGAGCTCTAGGGTACAGGAGATTTAGGATAATAATAATTTTTTAAAATATGCATCTGAAATTTTTCTCTCTACTGTTACAAAGCAAAAATAAAATAAAAAACAAATCAACAGGCCTAAAGGATACAATCTGCTTTTATAAAAATTAAATATCATTAAGAAAAGAACCAGCCAAACAGTGGAAAGAAAGACAATTTTGACACACCTATTCTGACACAGGAATTCTGCTCCAATACACTATCCTGATCTCTTCTGAACATATTTTAACATACCTGATTTCTGCACTTAATTTTATGGAAAAGAATATTGAAATTTAGGCTGAAATATAAAAAAATTATTTGTAAAAATAGAACAAAACAAGTCCTCATAATCAGCTTTTATTTTAAATAACCAATACGCAGTACAATAGCATATTAAAGAGAATCTGCAAATGGTTTAAGCTACTTTTAATAAATAAATAAGTGGCTGCCCCAGGCACCATTGTTTAAAAGCCTGATGAATCTTTGAATTCTAGTCCCACATCTGACACTTATTTGATAGATTGCCTTAGAGAAGTCATGTCCACACATTATGTTTCATCCCCTTAATCTGTAAAATCAGTATGAAAATATTTACTCCCTAGGCTGTTGTGAAAATTAATTAACATTTCCATAGTTATTTAAAGATGTAAAGTGCCAAGTAGCATTATTATTATGTTGCCTCAGTCTACGATTTTTTGAGATGTCACAACATGGGTCAGTAGTTAGATAGAAACTTCCAGTGAAATTTAAGGGGTTTGCATGATGTAGTTCTGCAGTATTAAATTATAACAATTTCCACTCCAAGTTAATAATAAAAAGGTCTCTGGTATTTTTTAGGAGGCATTGTGCTTCCAGGAGTCATTTTTTAATTTGAAAGTAAAATCAAGAAACCCCCTGATATTCTGTGGCTATTAAATACTAATGGAAATTTTCCCACGGATAGAGGGAAGGGTGGTGTTTTAAATGTTCTTCATGATGGGATGCTGTATGTAGTTTCCATTTTTTCTGCTTTTCATGGCAGAAAGCATTCTTCATTTGCCATCATTCTCTTTGCCATTTGAGTGTTTGTCCTCACAAGTGGCAGCATTTTGGTGAAAGGTGATGTCATTTTCTCTCCCTGCTTTCTTAAGTGGCTTCAATGTCCCTTGTGATGAGAGGCACTGTAGCAGAGTAAGCCATTACTAGATATTACTGAAAGCTTTGGTGAGGTGAGGTTTGAAATTGCTGGTTGTCCTTCTTCTCACATATTCCATAACATATGCACTAAGGAGCATTATTGTGCAAAATGGAATGGACTTGTTGGAAATGTGCTTAATTGAAAGAGATCCAGTAAAAACATAATTTAGTGAGATAATGGCTGTGCTGCTTCTTATTCCTGCAAATAAAGGAAGTTTTAAATTCTCATCTGCTGAGTCAGTTGATGAGCTACCTCGGGAAATATTTTATTGACACAACTGCAGCTTACAAGTGTCTATTAGCTCTCCTTAACCTTGAGGATAGGTTGCAAGTAACACATTTTCAGCCTCTTCCTCTCACCCAGAAATCATTTGTAGAACTTCATTTTTATGTCTGACTGATTGTGGCTTCAGTTCACTGTGCCAGGTGACTCAACTTGCTTGCCTGGGTTGGAGTTCAAGCCTCCAGGTTGGAGTTCAGTCTTTGCCTCATCTACAGCCTGCCAGCCATATGACTTCCTCCAGACATGAGCTGGCATTGAAGCCCTGGGGAGTCTGGACTTGAGACACAGCTCCCATTCCTAAGACAGTGCAGCTGTGCTATGAGAAGTTTACACTTCCAACACCTTTCCAGCTGCAGAGCTTTTTTGCTCTTGAGAACTGGTTATCAAGTAATGCTGTGCTGGCAAACCTGGAGCTGTAGTTTGCTTTGATTTATTAATTAGCTAGATTTGCATGCTATCATTCCCTCTAGATAAGATAAAAGCTTGCTAAAATTTCATTATCTCCCATCAATATGCCTGCCACTTAGATAAAGTAGTAAATAGAAAAATTAAGAGTAAATTAAGGAAAATAAAGGATCATTCAAAGGATTTCCATCAGCAGTGGTTTGGAGCTCTGGAATACTTTTCTTACAAAAACCACATACCCAAAATTATAGATTACTTAAAATTCACAATTGAACATAATACTGTTGAGCATGCAATGGAAAATTATCCTATAGTACCAAGGGAATTAATTAGACACAGCTTCCATTCTGATATGACAATGTTTTGAACTCACTCTGCACTTGTTTTGCACAAATCTGGATACAGAGTAAAGCTTGTCTTTGCTCATAAACATAACTACAGCCAAGCCCAAAATTAGGCCTGAAATTCTGCAGGTATCTACAGCTTCTGAATTTCCGTGGCATCTTTTGTTTTCAATTCCAGTGCACAATCTCTGTTTTCTATTTAAATCCACACATTCTTGATGAAAAGCAGATGTAAGTTAGCATTGCCATGATCCTGTTCTTAGTCCCAGATCTGTGTTCTTGTCTCCAGACAATCACACTTGACTAATCTCTGGGGCCAGCCCAAGTCCTCAATTCATATTGCAAAATTATCCCATACAGGAAATGAAACTTATGGAAAGATACTTCTTGGGTTGGTTTGGGGTTGTTTTTTTTTGGTTTTTTTTCTCTAAAAATAGTTTTTTTCCTAGTTTCACTCATTGAACACATTCACCAGAGGGGCAGATGAGCATCATAGCTGGAACATGGGAGGAGGAGGAAATAATTTTCCAGGGATTTGAACTTATCTCTATTTAAATCATCATGGAATTAAAGCCTGGTAAAAACCTTTAGCCAGAGATTTCTTCTATGATTAGTGAAAAAGTAAAAGTAGCCTAAATTACTTTATATTTCACCCTATCCAACCTATATCACCTTTATATATCACCCTATTCTTTATAGAGAGATCTTGGAGATACAATTTTCCTAACACAGGCACTACAGTTGTGTTATGGACTAAGTTAAACAAGTAAATTTTGGAATAAATTAGAGTTTTAAATCCAGTTTTTTTAGGTGCAGGTGTTATGACATCACTTCTTCCCAGATCCAGTATACCTGTAACAGAAACATAACTGTGCTCAGCATGTGGCAATGTCTGTGTTTCTCATATACAAAAGTGCTGAACATTTCAATTTGCCTTCCATCCTGACTCTGATAGCATGATGACTAAATACATATATTATCATATCTTCTGTGTATAATCAAACACTAATATAAGCCTACCTGATTCATTCAATGTACAGAGAAAAGGCCAAGAAACTTACTAATCTCATGTTATCTTGGACATGAATATGCATTTATATGGGAGAAATTACCACTAGGTAGTCCTTTTTATTTAAAGATTTCTAGTGTTTTGCAAAGGAAAATACTGCACAGTCACAGAAGGGGAAGTTGACATTTATAAGATTAAATAACTACTCAGTTTCCCCCTATGTAATGTAGCATCAGAGAAAGTCATAATTCAAGTATCCTTTATTCCACTCACTCTGACTGCTGTCTTGCATAAGATTGAGTTACTTTGCACTTAGGAGAGCACAGTGTGTATCCAGAATAGTGTTATGGAAACTGTGACAGTACTGAAATAGTCTGGCCTGTCTGTCATCTGCAGTCGTCTGGCCAGATTGCACCAATTTAAACCCTACAGTGGCTAGGGTTCAAAACCAGTGGGGTTTTTTCAGAAGTGCCAATGAGCACTGTACCCAGTGGATTTCTCTCTCACAATCCTGCAGATAGAAGCATTGACTGACAGAGTCACAAGGCAAATTGATGTTGCCTAAATGCAACACAGGACTTAAAGGCATATATTTCAAATTAACAGGAAGACTGGTATGTGTGCTGTGTTACCCACATCCAAGGGGTTGAAACGTGATACTTCAGCTGTGACATGCCTGTACCAGCCTTACCAGCTCTTTCTTCTGCCTCTACTGCTCTGTCAGTCTGATCTGTGAGGAAGACAGGACACATTTCTCCAGCACCCTGTAACACAGACATGGTACAATATCAGATCTCAGATTTTCAGTGGTATGAAAAAGTAATCAGAAGCTAAAGAACCCATTTGTTAATGTGGAGGAGCATTCCCCCTTTCCAGGCCGCACCAGGATCCCAGAATCGCTCGTTAGGCCTCAGCCTTGACGAGCAGCACCTGGGCTCAGCGTCTCCTGAGTGCCTCAGCAACATCGTCTGCTCCCAGAAACTGCTGCTGCCTAAAGAGCTCCTGCTCTTTTTACTATGAACAGCCTTGGAAACTATTTTTCTTGCCTGAATGGCATGACATATTTGCTCTTAAACTTTCAAAGAAAGTTGCCCAAACGGTGGCCAGGGTGAAACATTGTTATGACTGAGGCCCTCACTTGCGGCCTGTGGACAGAGATCCAAAATGAGGCCTTTGGAGCTCTCCTGGACTGCAGTGAGGGTGATGAGGCACCTCCCCCTGAGGGACAGCTCCTAGAGCCAGGGAGCTCCTGTTTGCTGTGCTCAGAGGCTGCTGAACAAGGATGGATCCCGGGCTGAAACCCCCATTCCTCGAGGCCCAGGCCTTCGGCCCTTCAGGAGACACAAAGGCGTCCAAGGTGAGCATTTCACGGCCTTCCAGGGAGTTTGTCACAGGTACCTTGCACTGACTCTTTATGTCTGTGTGCATACAAGGATACAAATGCTATGGCAGACATGGGAGAAATGCTGCTCTCTTAGAGGTTTGAGTACTTTATATATCTAAGTGAGTTAGGCCTGAAAAGAACTTATCAGCTAAGTTAAACACTGGTAAAGTCTTGTTCCTTTGCTAAAATTGTTAAGTTATAAGTTAAGTTTTGTTAAGCTGGAGTGCTGTTAAGCCTTTAGGCCATATTTCTTCTTATTCTTGCTACTGCTATCCTTTTGTCACACACACACACATAAACATACAGAGTTCTTGGTTAATTTCGGTTTAGATTCATTGACTGAATTTTGTTTGTAGCTCTTTTTTTTCCTTGGTGTGCCTTAACCACCTAGTAAGCAGTAGAGTGAACCTTGCCAATGAACTCTGTCATACTGTTGCTTGGTATTAAATCTGGTTTTTATTATAATTTGCTGGTGATTCATAAAGCAATCTCAACCACTTGTTCATAACAGTCAAGGCTAGAATATACCTGACCAGGTGATGTTTCCTTATCTAGGCCATTGCCTTACTCTTCTGAAAGCACCTCTCCAGCTATTAGTTTTGCATTAGCTTCACAAGAAAGAAAGAGGAATATGCACTATGCATGATCTTCATATAAGTTCATAATACATAGTCTTCATACAAATTAGTACTTTCAACACTCCATCAGAAAAATTCTTTACAAATTTTCCTGTATACCTAATACCAACTGCTGTTTTAATCAGAAATCTAAATTTATCCTGGTTTCTTACATGGCACTAAGATAGCTTTTACACCAGAGATACTATTAGCTTGTGATATTTTATAGGAGAACTGTGGTGGTTTGTACACATCTAGCTCAAAGTGATAAAACCTGTATAAATCAGTGGTTTTTTTCATTTTAGTATCACATGTAAATTGTGGTCTTGCAAATTACTTAAGGAAAAGCATCCTAATGACAGCATTTTATCAATTTTTTCTCTCTTGTGAGTTAATAGAACCGTGTAGATTCTAATGCTTAAGTCTATGGCATCAGTGCTTTTTATTCCTCTGGAATGACATTATAGACTCACCCCAGGTCTAAGCACATCTCTCCCAGTGGTTATCATCATGTGTTCTCATATTACCAAATCTTAATAACTTTTGTAAAGCATTGCTCTACAGTTCATTGATGCATTGCAGGTATCATAAGTAACTCTGAAATAGAGACATTCTATCCCATTTACTTCATTTGCTTGTTTTGTCAGTAATTCATTTCATTCCCAGGTTCCTATCTCAGAGTTTCTACTGTAATAGGGGAGGGGATGAAGTTTTGGTGTGACCAAAGTCATGCCTCATTGTCATATTCAATAAAACAGTCTTGACCATGGTCTGATAAATTGGGGGGGAATTGGGATCTTTGTGCCACAATGCTGATAGGATTTAGGCCTAAACAACATATGACAGTATTGGCTTTTTGGGAATCCAGTTTGGAGTAGCCCTCAGGAAGTTCTAAACAGGTACAGCCAGGCTGGTGGCATGCAGGCCAAATCTCACCTTGGCATACTCCATCTAGCATCTTGTCTTTTCCTCAGAGAAAGGAGGGAAAAGCTTTGTGTCTGACATTATTATTTTCTCCTGGGATAGCCACCATTTCTGTATCACTCTGAATTGAGACTGAGTTTCCAATGTCAAGCACCAGTCCATGTGTCTGTCAGACTTGGCCCACCTTGTCAGCAGGTGATATTTTAGAGCTTAGCAGTAGTCCAGTATGGGGAGGATGTAAGCAACGTTTCCCTCCTTTCACTGCCTGGCTGTACCTAAGGAGGTGGGCACAGCCTTTAGCACTGGCACACAATTTCACAGCCCAATTACAGGATGACTCAAGGGAATATGACTAGCAAGTGTGATGTTTGCTATTTGGCATATCTGTCAAAGTCCTATAGATATTTCTTGGCATTTGTCCAGTTGCCTCCTTAATGTCTTATGACATGTGTTCCCAAAGAGGCTGGATTGCATGTTTACATCTCCCTTGCCAGAAAATGAGCACCAAAGCAGATATTCCAAAATTGAGTTTATTAAGCGGTGCAAGCCAAATAGTCTAGAAATCATTTCATTTCCGTGCCTTGTTTTCTTTACGATTTCTCTTTTACGATGCACAGTGGCTGCTTTAAACAGGTGCAGAACTGCCAAGGGACCAGGAAGGCTGCAGTCCCTCATTAACACACCCTGTGCATCAGGCATTCCAGCTACATCTTATGGTAGTAAATGAACAGGAACATTCCCAGATACTGATGCCAACTGGCAAAGGATGTCCCATGCCTGTGCTGGTTTATTTTGTGAGCTTCTGAGCTTCTGAAACAGGGTGCTGCATGCAAACTGCTTATTGGAATAAGCAAAGCTCAGGAATAATTTGGGAAGCTGCTATTTGGATGGGCCAAATGCCAGGTGCCACTCTAGCAAACAAGCTTCAATGCCCTTGGAATTTACCAAGATTTATTAGCAGAGACAGTTTTCAAGAAGAGCTTGCAACATTTCATAGTTTCTCATGTTCACCATCCCAAAAGTTCTGCCTCCAGCTCTACCAGTGAAAGGAGATCTCAATTAAAGGCCAGGATGATGTAGCCATGTAAATCCACAGATCTGCACAGTAGAAAACACTTTGCATTTTTGTATTACCTCTCTTCTTCAGCATCTCCAAAAAGTATCAGTGTAGCAACAGGAAGTTGCTGGGTGTTGTTTGTCCTACCTTAGGTAATGGATAGGTGTTCTTAGTGCACATGTGAAAGCACTAACAGCATTGAGTTTCATAGCCACAGCCCTTTTCTATGAGAAAAAATTGTATCAGGCAAATATAGCTTAGTCATGAGAGTCAGTCTGGTTTGTGTATTTTGAACATGCAAGTATGTGAAGAGCATATGTTGAAAACATGAAAAGTAGTTGCTTAGGTGCAAAAAATAAATTTCCTTGGAGAGACTTTCCAGTCTTCGTTTTAGGTGACCTCAGTACATAAGGAGTCCATTTGAATGAATAGCTAGAGTCAGAAAATCAAAATTAGGTACTACAACCTCATTCAGGATGTTTTTGATTGCCTCTGTTGAGGGCCTTTTCTAAACAGGCAAGTTGCTAGGTCCATGCATTAAGCAGACCTACTTGCTTTCTCTTTGGTTCTCACAGCATAAGTATGTTTTAAGAAGTCATTTTATAAAGCAAAAGAATTAAAGGTGTTGCAGAACATATTAACATAAAAATATTTTTATTATTCTATCAAATACAAGAAGTAAGCACTTCAGTTAGTACTGTCTGATTTTTCCCTTCTGTGTTGCTGCAAAACTACACTGAAACTCTTCTGTGACTTCTGCACCCCAGATTCTGGTGCATCTAAGACCTGCAAGCCTAGGGCCCTATTTGTGGCATAGCTTCTCAAGACAGATTAATTTTAGCATTAAAGCATTCTTCATAATTTTAATTCACTGGAGCAATGTACTGCCTATCAAGTCAATCAGATGCTGTTCCTTGCTGCTGCTAATTCACTGAGAAGGGGTGGATTCATCATATGGGGTCCTGTGAGCCCTAGGCCAAAGACATGAGCAAAGCAGGCTGTGGATGAGGACAGCAGACCATTGAGAGCAGCAAATAGTCACATTCCAGCTCTTTCCTTTGTAATGCCTTTTGTCAGCCTCAGATTTGATTCCTGATAGGAATCAGCCAGCAGTAGGATTGGATGACATTTAGAGGTAGTGATGTTGCATGGAATATTCCTTCTCAGCGGCACCAGTAAGTACTGTACCCCCTCTCTCCAGACCATCACTCCAGCAGCTCTAAGAGGAATTCGCTCACCACAGCTCTCAACTTACACAGCCCACTCTCCTCTTCCCATGCCGGCCTCGTCCCAGCTGCTCACTGTGGAAGCAGTAAAAACAAATAATGGCATTATTAAGTAATGACAATGGAGGTAATGGCATGGCTGAGAAACTCTTCCTCTTTGCCAGCAGGCAGCAATATATGTAATGGAAAAGAAACCACTTGGTAGTTGCTTTCAAACTCATTTCACTGTTTCAAGCTGCTTTGAATTTGGATGTTTGCAAGATATATTCTTCATAAAACACTCAAGAAGCACAGGCATTGTGCCTGTTGCACATGATATATGATGAATGCCAAGGCCAGTTTTACTATGTGCACAAGGGAAACCAAACCATTGTGCTGATCCCCAGTGCTGCATTGAAGGTGACTGGTTTGAGCTAAAGTCTCATCCATTCTCAGCAACTCAGTCTATTTGTATCTTCTCAAATATTTTCTCCTGGGATTGCCAATTTGTTGCCCCTTTAATAAAAAAAGAGTAAAAGAATAATTATTACAAGTAATGCTTTTCCAGATTGCTTAATTAATAACTATGTTTGTGTAAAAGAAAGTAATGGGAGAAAAATTAACACACTGTAGCTTTTTATATCATTTCATTTTGGGGGAGTTTGTGCTGAGTTTCAGATCTGTGCTCTGAGTGCTGAAATGGTTAAGTAACTAAAAGATACGAGTAGATTTCAGGCACTTCAGACTGAATTCATTCTGCAGTGATTGTTAAGTATGTTTGCCAAAAACCTTGCTTTGCCCTCTAAACTCATGCATCCTATTATACCTGCAGTCAGTAACTACTCTTTCTAAAGCTGTGAACACAGGAATCACCCCTGACAAATGATGACAGATCGTCCCCATGAGGCGATCAAGAACTCCGACTGGAATCGGTCTTTCACAGCCCTGTCACTGAAAGACAAAAATTGTTCACAGCTCCTGACTTCTGTTTCAGCTCTCCTGGACAAAAGGAACTGCAGGATGGAGTATGGTTTTTTGCATTTATGTATTGTTTCAATTTACAGAGAAGCCCTTTTTCTCTGCTCTATTTCCACAATAACTGCAAATGACACTGTACCAAGATGAATCTGTGAACCAGAAAAAAAATGCAGTGTAATAATAGACAGCAGGCACTACATTTAATTACACAGTCACGTCATAATCTGAAGCAGAAATCAAAGCAGCCCAGTGAGGAAGCCTAACTGCTTTGCCTACTAAAGATTGAATATTGTTCATAAGATGTTAAATAGGATACCGATGGCTTTTCTGAAGTAGGCAACTGTCCACGGAGAGTAGAATTATAACTACCAGGCTCATTGTACATCAAAATTTAGTGACAATTTGGTGACAGTGGCTGCGATATGTGGTGAAGTGATGAGGACTCAGGTTTTTTTCCAAATCCTGTCTGCTATCAGATTGGGGTATAAACAATTGCCTTTTATTTTGGTTAATAGGAAAAATCTTTCCAGTCACTAAGTAGATGGGGGTTTTGGAGAATGGATGATAAAACACAGACCTGAAAGCTTTCAAAAAAATAGGAAGTTACTATTCAAGGAAAAGGTAGAAAATGAGAAGAAACTATTTTTAATACATATGAAACCAAGAGGCTTTTATATGCTTGAGTTATTATTGAAATCTGCCTGTGATTTCAGGATGTGATTACAGGGAGCTGTTGTTTCATGAACGATTTTTAATCCCGTTGGCTGAGTCAGACAGGGTGTAAATTTGCAAGTCGATTTGTATGCAGATCACCCTGCTGCCTTGGTATTGATTTGAAAGATGCAGGAGGAATGTTCCCTGCTTTATAAGTAAATCGACAGAAAAGAAAAAAAAAGATGCTCTGAGTCCCAAGAGGTTTTGTTAAAATCTGCTAGAGGAGCCACTGTCTGTCACTCCAGGAACTGGAAGAAACTGTATCCAAGATGCTTCAGCTTAAACGTAGAACTGTTGACATCTGGTATGATGGTTATGGATGCAAAGGGCACTAGACTAATCCATTTGCTTTTCACCTTTGATGGCACCAGTTTGACCCACAGTGCCTGTCACAGTGTAATGACCCAAATGAATCCTCTTTTTGAGATCACTTTTAGTCACTTCATCTAGCAGCTCCTCTTTTAAAACTGCAGCACAATATCACACAAATGTAGGCTCTCAGTGTATCAGAGTGAAATGACAGAGACTGAGTTCTCTGGCAAAAAATGAAATGCATTGGCTGATGTCACAGACCCAACAATACTGTTGCAGTAGAACTGCTAGTTCTCCTAGTTCAGGGCTGGAGTAAAGCTTGCTGCAGTATCAGGGAGATGGTGACTCTCCCAGTCCTTTCCCTTAACCAGATTTTAACAAACTTTCACTTCTGTAAACAGTCTAATTGTCACAGATATTCTATTAAAAATGAGAACTAAAGAAGAACTATAATTCTGATAAATTTACTTTGCTCACATCCAGGTTCTATTTTATTCTCCACCTCCAAGGCTGCATAGTGTGCATGGTAGAAAGGCCTTGGACTACTTTGAGAGCTCAGGTGTCCCCAGTGCTACCCCTTGAAAGCAAATGGAGCTGTACAGGTACAGACAATCCAGTATCTGAACTAAGTGTCTGAATAATCTATTTCCAGACATATATCACAGACTTCAGAATATCCCTAGTCCAAACTTAGGCAGGTTAGCCATTTCAGAAACTTTAATAAAATGATTAAAATATAGACCCTGGGGATTTTTCCATCTGTGTAAACAGGCCAAAGACACAGTGAGCACTAAAAAACCACAAAGGACAAAAATAAAATAATAGATACTGCAAGTATATGTTTCATGCAAAGTGCCCATTTCATGCATGAGATTACAAACAAAATTGTAGTGGCAAGTAAAAGATTAAGAGAAAATTCTGATGCAATGAGCTGTGCAAAGGAGGAAATTCTGTGCTTCTAGTTATTTTTATCACAGATTCCCAAAACAAAAATTTAAATAACGATAAACCTCTTGAAAATTCAGAAGACAATTTTTAAAGAGGTAACAAAGAAGGTTTTTTTTAACCCAGAACACAAGGAGAAGTTGCAGGCACTGAATATTAGTCCAGTTGTGTAGTATTTAAAAAGAATAATATAATATATAACAAATAATATAACAAATTATATAGTTACCTCTTACATTAGATTAGATATGGTATTATGACCAATACTAAAGCTTTCTCTTCTGAATATTACTTCAGATTCACTGAATTTAAGATGCTGAGCTCAGAGCACAGCACAGGGATGGTAGTCCTTACCCTGTCTGTACTTCTGGAGCAAAATAGATCATAGCAGAGGTTGCAAGACAGCTGCCATTAAAAAGCTAGCTGTTAAACAGTTGAAAAAAAAGATTAAGATAAGATGTGAGCACCTTTTTTAGCACCCTTATCACCAAATCATTTTGTTGCTTGAGTTACTCTCATGCCAAAGTAATATGATGCAGCTTGCATGTCTACCAATGGGTCCCGTCAAATATCTTTTGTATCTTTTTTGTATCTCTCTTGTATCTTTTGTATGGACTCGCTAAAATCAAGGAGTTCCTTTCCTCAGCTTTGTATTTGCACTATTACCTGTGTTGTTGATGGACAGGATGATTACTTTTTCGCCTGTTGCAACTAGAACACATCCTTTAGCACATGGCAGCCCTGTCCAGATTGTCTACCGATCTCTTGCATTGGATTCTCAGGTTATCTATGCCCAATGTAAATGCAAGACTGGAAGTATTAATGAACTGTTCAACCTTACCAGCCTATACAGTATTCAAGCAGGTGAATAATGGGTCTTTCTGAAGATGGCATTATCACAAAAAATGGACTGTTTTCAAAGGTCAGGAAGGAGGAGTTCTGGTTAGACATTTATCAGGATAGATGGGACAGTTATTAGAACCTTAGCAATCTTTTAGATGCACATCATTGCACTAAGAAAAACCTGTTGCTCTTTTCTGCATACAGAATTTCATGAAGATGGGGTTTTTTAAATTCATTGTTCAACTGACATGAGATCTTCAGTTGTGCCTATCCTCAGAAAACCGCCTGCATAAAGCAGCCTGTGGCTCCACAATAATCTCTGGAAGGGCAAGAACTCCTGCTCTATATATAATTTTCAGAATTTTCAATAGCACAAAATTCTTTGCAAGAGGCTGTGCCTGTGTGTAAAGATTTGTCACAGTCATTGATGCCGATGCATTGATCTTCCATCTTATATGCAATGCAAATAAAATAATGATGTCATTGTAAAAGACTTTAAACCATTTAAAGCATGTGGTGGAGGTGTCTCAACTATCTCTCCCCTAACAATCTGCAGAAGTTTTCTGTGGTTACAGAGCCCTTGTATATTTTGGTTCCAAACTGTTCCTTCTTGGCTGCATTTCTGCTCGGAACATTTAGTATTTATTTAAAATCCACTCTGAAGTGGGAACTTCAGGGATAATGGTGGTACCTTTAGAAATTGTCCTTGGCTTTCCACATCCTCTCCTTTGAGATACATTGTTTGACATGGATATAGGCTGTCATAATTCAATATGACACACCAAATCATCCCATGTAGCTTTCACAGTCACATTAACTCTCTAATTCTCAACAGTGCCTAACTCTTCACCTTTAGGGATGCAAATTAATTAAAGTCTTTTAAACTTCCCCCCTCACTATTTCCATAGGTAAAATTCACACAGTTCTTCCAATAGATGTTATCCTTCAGATGACCCAAACCATAGGGGACAGTTAGTCTCATTTTCTGTGCAAATTGTGTTGAACCTAATACAAGAGCTCAGTTTAATAGAGAAACTGGCACAAAAAAGGGTTTGAATTACAACAGCATGGAAGGGAGAGTGAAGAAGGAAGGACAACTCCTCTAAGTAAGACCTTGTTTGTTTTCAAACAATAAATGAACATAAATAAAGTTATGCAAAAATGCAGAATCTACCTTAGTAGAATAATACAGTATGCTATATAGTGCATATGTTTAAGGGTCAAGTCCTAGTATTCTCACCCAATAAATAATGTGTCCCTCACATGCATGCCTTGGAAATCATGGTGACTAAGGGGTCAGAAGAATTAGTTATACTGGGGTTCATAGCTCTTGGACTAGACATCACTCTCTTCTAGTCAACTTTGCTCAATTGTGTTGAGCATTCTCACAGGATTTTCATAGGTATTTGCTTAGTATTCCCAGAGCCTAAACCTGTCTACATGTTCACAGTCAATTATTTCTTTATATGCAACTTTGTCATATCTCCTTCACCCACCTGCAGTGAAATAGAATGAAAAGGAGCCAGGTGAGTATGACAATAAAGCTCATCCGGACCTGATGGAAATCCTCTCCTAGTTTCTTTTTTCTGGATTTCTTGTTGTCTGTGCAACTGTTTATAAGAGTTTTATTTGTAGTCCACCATTCATCTCAATCATTTTGTCTGCCATGGGTCTTTTCCTCCTTTTTGATCTCTAGCACTCATCTTCTTTCCAAACAGAAGCAAATGATACCTTGAAACCTAGAAACAAATTGAATTTAATCATTTTATCCATGTTCTGTAAACCATGATCCAGCAGAATTAAGTCAGTCACTTTCAGGTAGACTATTCACCTCTATGGAGTGGTGCATCAGCAAAATCTCAGTCACTCAGCCTTGAAAACAGTTACCAAACCAAAAACTACCTTAGCTGTAAAAAAAATGAAGCAATTTTAATTCTTTTCTGTCCCTAATTTGTTTTAATGACTGCATCATAGCAATATTAAAAACTCAGAATTCAGGCTATCATAACCAGCAAATGCAGATAGATGTTTGTGATAAATGTCATATGGGTAATTAAGTTTATGCATGAATAATTTGCTATATCATCTGGGGGGACTGTGGCATTTTTTAGATGATGTAAAATTAAGTCCTGGACATCTCAGAGTTCTATTCACAAATATCCGCTGTGGTCTTTAGGCAAGCTTCTGACAGTTTCTTCCCTCATGGCATCCTAAGCTTTTGTGGCAATTTCAGCTGGGTGCAGAATTGATTTGCAGATTCTAGCCATCAACTTCCATTACTGTGTGATGTTAAAAACAGAGCGGAAGATCCCTCTGCACGCAAGTGGGTAATTTTTTTCAGGACTTTTTGTATGTACTTTATGTAGGGCTTGGTTTTGATCTCACAAGCTATATTTTAAACTCTTCTAGTTAGAGAAGAATATCTTCTCCTCTCCATTTTCCCAAGTGAGATCGCACCAAATTGTAAAGTGTTTAAGTCTTATATTTATGAATGAAATGTAAATGAAAAATATATGAAAGAGGTTGAATGATTCTCAAACAAGTTTTATCTTAATCAGCAGTGATATGCTTTGTCTTACCTAGTGAGTTACAGTGGTGGGTTTCATTCAGCATGACTAAAGGCAGCTGAGTCAGTCCCCACCGTTCCTGTTCAGCAAACAGACAGATAGATATACAGTAGCTGTTTGTGATTCCAAAGCTCGTATCACTGTGTTAAAATTCCTCTTTAACTGAAAGAAAATGGATATCGACCTGTATTAGCCTGATTGCATGTCAGGTTCTGCACTCAGTTTGAATTATTAGGAAATAGACAAGGAAAACTGATTGTATTTTAAAGGTCCTGTGAAAAGTTTTAGAGCTGTGAATTAGGAAATTATGTTAAGCAAATGAGAACTAATAGCATATGTAATCATCCATTCTGCCTTACCTCTTCAAAGCACACTAATTTTCTCTGAGTAGGTACAATAAACAAAAGTTTCAGAGTGCTGTTAGCTGCTATGTAAGACACAACACAGTTTTTTCCAGCACTCAAGAGATTCATCCTGCTGCACTACAGATCTCAAGATCAAAGATATTGGAAGCTATTTATCACAAAATTGGCCAGACATGAGCACCAAAATTAGTTCCTAATACTGGAAAAATTGCAGTGGAAGTCAATGTGGTGGTCCCCAGTTGTGAATTACAAAAGAGCAAAACCCCTCTTCCATCCTCCAGCACTGAGCCATTGGTGTCCTGGCAGAGCCAAACAAATGCCAAGCCCTGCCACAGCTGTGGCTGCTGGAGAACTTATGAGCTGCAGTGCAGCACCATAGTACCAGGAGCACATTTTCTAGGCTGGCGCTAGCACACTAGGCCAGACAAATAAGTCATGTAAAAGGGTCTTGTGATACTAAGCAACTGGTTTGTAATGCAGCAAGTCAAATTAAATGGAAAAAAACCAAAGTAATGTGTAAGGAGAAAACAGTGCCTGATGACTGTCTCTAAACTATCATTTTTCATAGACAGAAATGTTTTTCTTGTCCAAAGACACTGGAATTATTGTGGATAGATGTTTGAAAGTATCAGCTTCATGCTCAGCAAGAGTTTAAAATTAGCTGTAAAATAGGATTAAATATAAAAAGAAAAAAAAATGTATTATTACTTATTCATTAAGAAAACATAGGAAAAATTAATATTTTTTAACCATGTGTAAGTCCTTTTCCACACATACCTTGAGTGCAGTTTTGATTGCCATATCTTAATAGACTGTAACACAACAGCACGGAGAAGAGCAAGGATGCCTGGAGTTATTGAAAAGCTTGTATATATTTAAAAAAAGAACACTTCAGTGTGGAAAACAGATGACACAAAAATGGCAAAATACAAAAGGGCAAATACTGTTCTGAACTGGCTATACTCTTACATTCATTCTTCAGGTCATCTTCCTCCACTGGCCACTGTCAGGGGCACTAATAATGAGCTTAGGAGACTTTTTCTCTATCCTGCTCATACGTTTTTATCCTCTTTTATTATTTTTACACTTCTCCCTGTCTCAAGGTAATTAAAATTGTCTCTAACAACTTAAATATCCTGGCAAATTGAGGCAGGTTCTTAAGTATTCAGAGACATTCAAATTCTGGATATTTCTCAAAATGCCATCATTTTCTCCTCGTCATGTACAACAACAACCAAAATAAAATAGCCTCTTGGTTTCATTCTGATGTCTACATTGCTATTCATGCCAGGAGACAAAAGCATGTCCAGTGAGCAAAACTGTCCCTCAAACTACAGCCATATGTCATTCACCAAAAGTTTGAGGAACATCTCATATTCATTCAGAGGTATATACAGAGGCATGCAAATTTCTTATCACTGTTTCCTAGCATTTGCCAAGAGGCAGCATGTCAAATAAATAATTTAGTCTGGCTGAGGCACCACAGGAAAACAAAGCCATCAGTCATCTCAGCTACATTATTGATCACCAATAACAAGATACTTGCTAAGACAAATGGTTCTGTTATTATACTAGTGAATTTTAGTCTACCCTGACTAAATAAATCATATTGAACTCTTTGTTGTTTTAAGATGTCCAAACATTTCTGTAATAATTTTTACCTTCCATTCTATTCAACCATTTACAGAATATCTCAATATATCTGTTGTTTGTTTGTCTACAGTCATTTTCTAAATGCACCTGTGTATTTATCTTATAAAGGAAATTCATGTCTGTATATGTAATTTTTATATCTACAAAATCTTCTTGTTAGTTTGGTTGCAGAGGAAAATGTGAACAAGGTGATTATGCAAGTCAAGCACTCTATCAACTCTCAAGAAAAAGGTTTTTCTTCTCCCTTATGTTAATGGAGCTTGTAGGCTCTTGTATCGGGTGTTATGATATAATTATTTTTACTTTACATGTAGCTTTTCTCCATTATCCACATGTGACTGTAGTAGCAGCAGTACCCAAGGGTTCTTAGTAGGTCTATTCCACAAAAAGTGCTTCAGTATCTCAGAAGTATCCTCCTTCTCACTTTCCATAGAGTATCTGATAGCTCAGAATTTGACAGACCTATGCAGAATGCTGTGCTCCTCTCAGCTGCCCAGATCATGCTCAGGAGGAAAGTGAAGGCTGATGGTTCACTCTCCTCAGTGAATGTAACCACTTCCAAGGATACCAGGAGGAGGACTAGTTCCTGAGCCTCTCAAGGGTCAAATGCTGTTTGCAAGATGCTGTTCTGTCACAGCAATCAAGAGAGAGGTTCTCCACACCTTGCAGATATGCGGAAGCTAAATCTGCTGCCAAAGCTTGGGTTGAGAAGGGCTCTTGCAAATCCTAAACCCCTGAGCTTTCTACAAAATTCTTTTTTTACTAAGGTTTTATAAACTCTGGGACTGATCTTCACCAGAAATTTTTATTTCATGTTAAATCTTGGCAGTTAACTTGGAATAACTAAGTATTTTAAAGGTTTATTTTAGGCATTCTTCAATCATTTTGTCAAAACTAAAGGCATATGTGGGCCAATTTGAAATTATGGGCAGTAAGTTCCTAATATCATATTCCTAGGAGAAATGTGATATAAGAATGGAAGTGAATACACTCTCAAGTAAGAAAATATGTTGGGCAAAAGGATAACAAAATATTTCTATAGCTCAAAGCATCATCTGTGTTTTGCTGACTTTTTATTGAGCAGAAAACTGAAGACAAAACTTCCCTTACACATGCCAGAGTCTTGGGGGGCTTACAGAAGTATAGAGAGACAAAAACTCTCTCAGTATAATTTGGGGCTTTGAAAATTCCAATTATCTCAGGGGCCTTCTGCGGTGCCACTCCCTCGTGGGAAATAGCAGTCACAAATAGTACAGGTGTCACAGGAATCCACACTGTCATCTAATGAGATTGCACCTTGGATGGTTACATACCAACAGCAAAATGAAGGACATTAGGTCCAAAATCCTTGCAGTGAAAAGCTGAAATGGACCAGTCTATAGAGATTGAGAACACCAAGCCCCAGGATGTTCTTAACCACAATGAAGGCTCTCATGTGACACCATAACACTTGCTGCTTTGGAAGACACTCCCTAGGCATTCCTGAGCCTAATTATATCAGGCAGACAGTTAAACCTCTATAGTTATCCATGCCATGTTTATAATCACTCTTTTGTTATGTTTGGTTGAAGAAGGAAGATGTACAGGTCTGCATCTGAAGACTTTCTTGCAGAAGCCAGTTGCCATTATGTTTAAGAGTTCACCTTAGCAATACCAATGAGTCACAATTTAGGCTCTTGATAAAGCAGGTTCAAAACACCAATTTCCAGGAAGGAAAGCTTGTGCTAGGATCTTTTTTTCATTAAATTCCCTGCGCAGCAAAACTTATGTACATGCTGGTCTGAGTTGGTAGAACTTGATATTATCAGGAATTTTTTGCTCTCTCAACTAATTATACACATATCAGCCTGCTTTCTTACTATTGAGAGTAAGAGAGAGTAAGAGACTGACATAGCTGTCAGTCATGGTGGCTCTGAGGAGGTACAGAGACTTAAAACCAGCTGAAAACATACTTGTTCAAAAGTCAGAAGATGAGTCCCTGAAACTAGAAATACAAACTGAATAGCAATACAGAGCATGTTTTAGATTTTGAAGCACTTCCAGAAGTTAATGAATGCTATTACAGTGTTAAGAACTGATTTTAAGAACTGATTTTTCTTCACTGTTAAGAACTGTAAATTTTAACAGTATTTTGAGTTTTCTTAGGACTCCAAATTCTCTTTTGAGAATAAAATAAATCAAAAAGAAGAAACACAGTTATAGATGATACCTGATCTTTAATTTGTTTTAAATTGATTATATGCTCTTATCCTCTAGGTGAGCAGTTCCCTTTTATTTCTTCTCATTAGAAATCCCTATGGAAACCAGTAAGATTGCTACAAACAAAAGAAAACCTTTGCCTGAAAATCTCTCCAGGTTTCCTTTCATATCTCCATCTAAAACATCCCTGGTGGCCTTTAGAGCTCTTGAAGTCAATGACTCAGTTCACATTGATTTCAGTGAACCTAGTGATGCTAATTGATATTACTGAAAGACGTGTCCTATATCTATGAGCTCTTTTTCCTGCTATTATTGCTTGTTAACATTTAATTTCTAATCATTTGAAGAAAAAAAAATCCCTTTAGTGAAACCAGAAACAAACACAGAACTAAAAAGAGGTAATATAAGATTTCTGATTAAAAAATAATTAAAATGTGACTAACATAAGACTTAGACTCCTAAGGAGTTTAAACATGACTTTATCACACTTGTTACTATCCTCATCATACAGATGACAGTAAAAAAAAGATATTTGGAGGCCTAGCTGACATCCATCAGGCAGCTCTTTGAGGAGTGCTTGGACTTTCTGATATTTGTATCATGAGCTATCCTGTGCAAAAACAGGCCCAGTTGTCATCCGTAAAACTTAGCAAGTTAATGTGTCATTGACCCTGTCTAAAGTTTTCTCTTGTCATGGCCAAGCCCTTACACTCATGCACCACTCTTTTCAAGCCTTGGAAGAACATTCTTTTCATATTTTCTTCTCTTTTTCTTAATCTCCATGTATCTCTGCATTTCCAAGGGAAGAATTCAGAGTAAATTACCTTGACAGTTTCAAGCAAGTACTTTGACCCACATTGATGAAGTCGGTAATAAAAAAAAAGGTGAATAGGTAGATACTATGATCTATAGCTACCTCAAGCAAACAAACTATGCTACCTGCTCTAATTGAAGCTCAGACTAGATGTGGGAGTGAATGCAAGATGCAAATCCACAAATTCCCATCTACTACATAAAAAAAACATTCATTTTCATCTTGGACAAGAAAAGTAATTCTCTCTTTTTCAAACAGATTCTTTTTCTATGTTTTATGGTTCAACCCCAGCCACAACTGAGCAGAAAAGGCCTTGGCTGTATGTGAGCTCTGCTCAGGCATTCATAAACATGTATTACCAACCCTGTGTTCAGCTCAAGTCCAAAACACAGCCCCATACCAGTCACTGTGAAGAAGATTAACTCTGCCCCAGCCAAACCCAGCACACTCTGCCTTTCCGCATCATGAATTCTCAGCCTGACTAACACCCACCCTGTGAAGCATGGACATTGGATATATTCTACTGGCTGCATTTCTCAATGGGATGGGCTTGCTGAGAACCTGCTGGCAAATCATCAGCCCAAGTGATTCTGCCTCTAGCAGACTTCCACCTTCTTCTGTGGGCAGACTGCTTCAGTACCATATGGAAAGAGACTTTGGATTGCATGGAGAACTTTCGGGATACAGGACGATAACCAAGATTTGAAAATCTATTAATGCAGGTTGCCTAATTTAGAGATGATAGACAATGCATAAATCAAACCTAAACACTGGTTCAGGAAAGTGACTGATGTCCTTTGAAAGATAAACCCCCCAGGATGAAGGGACATTCTTCCAATCTTATTAGCATAAAAACAAATACTACTTTTTGTTTCTCAGCATCCTGGAGCAGAGCTGTATTTTGCTCCTAGCACTGATCTCCAAAATGACATGAATATTATCAGCAGGGGTGGCTTATATCTATGGAAATCAACTGTAATAATGCCTATAGAAACACAGTCTCTCTTTATTTATATTTGCTAGCACTTTTCAAAAACTGATGGACAAATTGGCTTAGCAATCACTGTCCCTGCTCAGTGTGTCTTAATGGAGGCTGACAGTTGAAGTGATTTAGCTTTTGTTGCAGCATAAAGGCATTTCCTTGTTTCCTTTTCCTTCCAGGGGATAATAGACCTTGTCATAAGCTATTATATATTTTGATTACAAGAAAAATAAATATACCACTATCCCTCTCCCTCTCCCTTTTTCTTTGACACAAGCACAAACCAATAGTTACAGGTCGTACATATCTTGGAGAACACTTCTGGGTTTCATCAGCTCATACAGACAATACTTAAGCTCTCTGATGCAAATCTAGCACTCAGGAAAAGAAAACAGGAAGTGGTCAGATCTTTTTCAGAGATTGCCAAACTTGTGGTTGCACTGTTTTCACCCTGTTTATCACTAAAAAGGCAGGCAAGATAGATTGGTCCTGGGTAATTTTTTTATTATTATTTATTTATTACTTCAGGAATTGTGTCACTCCAGACCAATCATATTAAGGACTTCTCTTGTCTGAACCTCTGTTTCATCTACACCTTTTATACTTTTTAAGTCAGCCACCAATTAAGACTCTCATGTACTTGTAGTTTTTAACTTCTATTTTTGGAATTTAAATTCTCCATGAATTCACAGGGAGACCAGATATTTCCTAAAGTTCAGAAACTGTAACTGAGTTCTCAGATCATATAATCCCTTACTTTCTCTATACTGTGCCATTGCAATGTGTAAAATACTTCTCATGGGACAATTTGGGTTGGCATCTTATGCCTCAGTTCAGGAAACTGGAGCTCCTCTGCTGACAGTTCTTCTGGAACTCATGGAAAAGCTGTTGCTACTGCTACAGCTGAATGTTTAAGGATTCTATACTTCCTATTTGTTCTTAACCATACTTACTCAAATCTCTGTGAACACACTCGTCTATCCTGCTTGTTTTGTATATTTTGCTAGTTTCTCACATCTTTATTACTAGATGAAAGTAATTACTAGGGATCCTGGTCTATACAATATCTAGGGTATTTTAAAAATGCTGTCATTAACAGAATTTTAATGCAATCAATAGAGAATAATTTTTGTAATATGGTGTTCTCTCCTCTGGGTCTTATTAAATGGTATGAAGATTCCAACTTTAAATTACAAATTTATCTTGTGAAGGGAAAGGACTTATAATAATACGATTAAAGAAAGCTAACTCCTGAATTAATTTGAAAGAGCACAATAAAACCTCAGTTTTCAGAATTAAAAGCTGATAGTGTATATGGATTATTACCTGGTCATAAATTCTGAGATCATAGGTTGCTTAACAATACCTTTACAGTACTTGGCTAAGGTTGCAGGAATTGTCTTATGGAAGTTCAAAAAGACAATTAGGCTTTTTTGGAACAAACTTTAATATCTGTGGTGGTGCGTTAGTAATTATGTACCTTCTGAGACTGGAGTAGGTAGACAAGCTTTACATTGCACTTAGCCTGATGCTGAGGTGTGGTATCCCATCCCTAGCCTTTCCTACAGGTAGCCTTTGCTAATTAGCTCTCTTTAATGACCCATATCTAATAATATCATGTGTCTACTTGTCAGCTTCAGCCAGAGAAAATAAAAATTCCACATAGGAGTGATCTAATGTGCTCATTTCTCAGGATTAACATCTTGCGTTTTGACCCTTGTTAGTCTTGACATGAAAATTTTTTTATATGATTTTAGTGGAAGATAGATACTTTCTGTCTTCCCAGAGCAGAGCCACTGTTCTTTGAAAATTCTACCTATACATATGTTTTCATGACAAATGATACAATGATTACAGAGAAGCATCAAATGAATATTTACCATTGACGAGAGTGCTCAGAAATCTTCTTTCTACCTGGTCATGGAAAAAAAGCGATACATGACTGGCATTTTTTTCTTCTCTTTGTTGCCTCTGCTTGTGAGAACTAAAAGAAAAAGTAATTCACCAAAATAATGACAATAGTTTTAAAGATTTTTCTAGACCTTCATATTTCTCAATAAACTCCCCAAAAAGACTGCTCCTGTGGAAAAGACCATAAACTCTTTTTCAATGTGTCTTGTGTATATTTGATCAACATGAAGCAAGCCCTTGGAGAAGCTGCCAGTTAGAGAATTAGATACAACTGTTAGCGAATAGCATGGTACAATAGGAGTGGATACTAGAACAGTAATAAAGAGTAAAAAAAACATTAACAATACAAGGACAATAAACACTATTGGAATTCTATTCCCTTACCAGCAATTCCATTTCAGACTAGTTGTATCTACTTTTTTCTGGTAGCCTGAGGACCCATTAGTAGCTGAAGCCCAGTAGATATTCTACTAGAGCACATTGTCTGGTTTACCTTGGTCTGACAGGATGCCATTTAATGAGCTAGGAATAAAAATGCAGTAAGTGGGGACACTCAGGAGATATAAACCAAAGCCTTATCCTGACTGGAACTAAAGAAATATCTTTGAAACTCCCCTGGTTCCTCAGTTAACACTGTCACAGCTTGTACTTTTTACAATTATATTAATTTCCTAGGAAAAATTAGAGTTTTGACCTTCTAATAGCATGACAACTGCTTAATTCATCGTGTTCTCCCACTTTTTGGCTTTTGGATTGGACACGGATAAATGGCATTTTCTCTGAGTATGTGTCCTTGTTGGAAGTCAAATATGTTGTCAATTCTCATAAAGTAAGCACAGACAGGCCAAAGCAGTCTTAGAAGACAACTTTTCCATTCAGTAAGCAGTGTCCTTCCTTCAGATTTAATAAAAAGGAGATATTTCTTCCAAGGAAAATGCCATTCAAGTGTGACAGTAAGTAAACACTTAGAAGCTGTAAGTGGAATCTTAAAGTATTTCACCCAATATTATTTTTCATTTTTCCTTGAATATCTGATCAGTTCTAGACAGCCTATTAAAATTAACTTCATAGTAAAGATCAGCATATGTAGAAAAATACAGAGAGCTACCTCAAAGCATGACTTCTATATTTGTGTTTTGGCAGATGTTTATATAAACAAGATGTTTTGTGTTCACAAGCACAAAACTGCTGATATAAGTAGTGCTTAATATTTTGTTTTCTTTGCTGAAACATGTCAGCTAAGGCCCATTTTCAAAGCTTTTAGTGACCTCCAAGTTTTTACTAAAGGAGGCAAGCTATTCTAGAGAGCTGCCCAGTTGAAATAGGAGTAACCGAGTCAAGAAATTGCACTCCATCCATGCAGCACTGATATTTGAGACAATGGCTATCCTACAGGATACTCTACCAAATGCTAGGTTTGCAATGTCTCCCTGGACAAGTGAAAGTCTCACTTTTCCTTGGCAAGCAGCTATATGCTTGCCACAGAGGAACTGAACTACTTGGGATTTTCCTCTGTGATCCAGAATGGTACTACATGATCAGTAAGTAAAAAATGAGGTGTAAAATTGTTTTGCTGGTACACTAGTAAATGCTGAAGTGGTACCTTGTGGTGTTCTTCTAGTTCAACTGTTCCTAATATTTTTGAGCCACCATTCTGTAGTTGTAATTGTCTTCGGTGATGGACATGCTAGGAAATCCAATTGAGATGAAGGGAACATCTCCAGCACTTTGGTCATTTCCATCTCTCCTCTATGATTCCTTGAGGTGACTCTTGCACAAAAACTTTTGCAAAGTCACTTGTCTGAGTTTTCAGAGCATACATATAAGTTTTTGTGCTTCTTTCATTTTGACCCCCCACATAAAAATTAGGTCACAAATGATCCCTGGCATTGTAAACAAATTGCTTAATGATCTATAAATTGTTGTATATTACTTCAGCTAATGCAACAAGCTTCAGAACAAGTAGAAAGATAGCAAATTTGTGTCAGTGTTGTATAAATTCAGAAAGATAATTAAAGAGATTCTATGTATAAAGGCCAAAACATATTTGGAATTTAATTTTTTTAATCTACCACAAGTTGATGATGAAGGATGAAACTACGTTGTAAAAGAAAGAGACAAAAGACACAGAACACATAATATTGCTCTGAATAGAAAGACAGTTCCACACAAAACCCGAAGGTCTATAACTTACTAGCAGTAAAATTGTCAGAATGTTCTTGATTTCTTTGCAGATCATAGGCTTTAACCTTGCTGGGGTTCTACAGGTGAGCAGGAATATTGTTTTGTTGGGGTCTGCCTCCTCTGCTTGTCATGGCAGGTTGACATCTTGCACCTTATTGGTTTACTAGAAATCTCACCTGCATCTGTCAAAATTCATTCAAATTCTGATTTCCTTTTTCCTGTCTCTGCGTCATCCTAACATAATTGGAATTCGTGTTAAAAAAAAAAGGAGTTCACTAATAAGCTAGGTGTTTTCAGACTTTTTTGGGGCAGAAAATCCGATTCCAAAATAAAGTCACTTACTTATGGCTGCAGGAAGTCACCCTTGGAGCAAGATGATCAGCTTTATCTAGAAACAGGCAAAGTGAATGAAATTCTAGTGTGAGAAAGAATTTGGATTTATGGGATGGATCCCTATCTGCAGTCAGTGGAATGCAACAGTTCATACATGCTAAAAAGTGTCTGAATTTCTGCTTCTGCAACTAGACTTTGACTTGTAAATAATGAATATTCCCATGACACTATGCAAGTTTTAATAGAAACTTTAATGAAAAAAGCTGCCAGGATTATAAGTTTTTGATTCAGCTGAAAACTATAAATAAGTTCTATACATACAAATAAATAATGAAAGTGATAGTAGGGTTGTCTGTACACTTTCCCCAGTGGGAGAAACACTGTGCCTAAAAAACAAAGGAAAAAAACAAAAAGCAAGTTCTCTTGCAAAGATATTTGCATATTGTTATTAAACAGCCAACCTTTACATAATGAAGGGCATATTTACAGTGCTGCTCAAATTGAATGCTCTAAGGCTGTTTTATGATATTAAAATATTTATAAATAGGCTTTAATTCAGCTTCGCCTCTGTCAGAAATTCAATGGAAATCCTAATTACCATTTCTCTGTGCAGATGAAAGGCAATCATATGTACGTATTGACATTCAGCTAACACCATTCACTAAAAGGTTCAATGGTTTAGCACGACTGCCAAATCATTAAATAAGGGCATAGGCTGGTTTTATAAATAATGCTGACTGTATTCAGAGTGTTATAGGACACACTTGAGTTGTACTGCGTAGCTAAATGAAATTGCCTATACCCTCTCTATAACTGACAGGCTGGAGATCAAATAGAATGATAGAAATTAATTTTTTCAGCCTGTCATCCAGGGCATCTTTCACAATCCTTAGCTTCAGTAAATATGAATATATTCATAATTTAAGCACAGTATTCCCTAATGCTATTGATTAAGCCAGACTCAAAACATCGTTCAGGTTCAGGTCTTTCTCCTTAA
This sequence comes from Agelaius phoeniceus, assembly GCF_051311805.1. Classification (NCBI taxonomy): domain Eukaryota; kingdom Metazoa; phylum Chordata; class Aves; order Passeriformes; family Icteridae; genus Agelaius; species Agelaius phoeniceus. The sequence goes on from NC_135270.1 coordinate 22,702,542, forward strand.
TTCATTGAAATATTCTATGCACTTCCCTTAGAAAATTAATAATTATATTGTGAGACTGATGGGCAATGGGATGCACTGACAATTTTCGTTTTCTCATGCACCCAATTTTTTGTGTCTGCTAGGCATATTTCATTTTGCTATGTTTGCTGTCAAAAAAAACTTTTCACATTTACTACTAGGCCTGCATTTTATGGAAAGGGAAAGAGGAAAAGACACAATGGAAGATTATCATAAGCCATCTTTTGGGATCCATACAGCCAGAGAAGAAAAACATGCTGCCATCCCTTGTGCTCTTATAATTGGTTCATTGCCTCAGGCCAATAATCCCTTGGATACTCAAGGCTTCCCCAAAATTCACTTGCTAAGCTTCTTACAAAGCTAACGTACTATAAGCTGTTGCAAGTCCTTGAGGTGATCTGTACAACAATGTTTTTCTTTGTTTTATTGTGCTTTTTATGCAGACTGAATTAACTCAAAGAGATTGAAATTATAGGATTTTGATCATTATTCATATCAGTGAGTAGATAATTTGCTTCATACTTCTTAAATTCTATTTCCACTGGTGCATTCCATTTTTTTTCCTATTTTATTTATACATATATTATATATATATGTATGCATATATATATATATATATATATCATTTTCTATAGGGCATTTCTTGTATATGACATTTCTCTTTACTGATGCAGGAGGACAGGGTAAGCATAATGTAGATAATTTAGAAAGCTGACTCTATAGTCATTAAAGTCCTTAATTATGACATCAATTTTTTAAATTATTCTACATTTTTATTAAATATGTAATGATTGTCTTAAAAATTACGGCAAGCTGAAAGAAAATTGGAAAACAACCAAAATCTTTGGTTTATTTTTCATTTTCTTCTAAATCTAAGCAAAGTTACTTTAGGCCTGACCTCATGCAAATCTTTCCAGACCAAGAAAGATCTCTAAGAAAAGAGATCTCTAAAATCTCTTTTAGAAAAATCTCTAGATTTTTCTAAAAGAAAGATCTCTAAGAAAAAGAAAAAACACTAATTATTAATGCATCAAAGAGACTTTTTCTTATCACCAAGTCCTTTATCTTTCTAAAACTAGTTCATCTTCTCCTTTTTATACCAGATTTTATTCATGGGCTTGAAGAGGAAACAAAATTTTTACCTTTTTATCATGTCTGTCCAAATTTCTTCCCTTACATGGAATCTGTAATTATTTTTTTTTTTTAATAATGGCTTCTTTTCTGCCATAGGAAGAGGTTGCAGCCAGTTTGTTTGAGTTGTCAAGTCAATGAAGTGAATGTTTGGAATTTGACAACTTACTTCTACCATCTTGGTAATTTGATATCCATTAACATTATGATAGCAAGCATACTACATTTTCTACTAGCATTTCATATAATGCTTTTAGTACAGTAATAAATTAAGTCATCATATAGGTTTTCATAACTTCATTGTTAAATATAAAATATTTTCAATTTTTTTTTAAAACAAAGAGTTTTTTAATAGTTATATTCCATCTGTCTTGAAGCACTACTGGGGGTTTTTGCAATAAAATTCACAGAACTTCAGAAATAGTTCTCAAAAAGAATGACACAGATTTGGTGCCAGCATCATCAATAAGATTTAATAGAGACAAAAACTTCCTTTTTCTTTCCCTGTCAAGACAATACAAATATAAGAGAGCAAATGTTTCTTCTTTCATGTTTCTTCCATTTTCACAAATCATCAGTCAGCAATACACAAGATGGAATTAACACACATAGGATTTGGAATCTAGCCTGGTTCTGAAGACCTGACAGAAAAAATATTCTGTTTCTTGAAGTGAGCCAATTTGTTCTGACCTCCTTGACAGAGAGCAGATTTGATACCCCACAATCTCACTGTGGGTGTTACCTTCCAACCGTACCCACCCATAAGTTTACACTGCCATCGGCTTTGGAATACGGTGCTGTGAGAACAATTTACAGTATTTGACAGGGTGCCACAAGCCGTTGTAGCCTCTTTTCAGATTTGCAGTTCAGAGGAAATGAGTTCTTAGCCCTGTTACCACACTGTAAAAGCCTTGCTTTGAAGGACAAAAGCATGTCAGTCAGTCACTACGGTAGTGGGTAATGTGGAAATAATCTGTGAGCTCTAACACTAGAGAAAAGAACTGGGGTCTCAAAGCCAAGAAGGGCAGCCTGTGACCCAGACAGCGTCTGAGGGCACCTCAGAAAAGCACCTGAAAATTCAGATGATTAGAGATACTCTGGAGTCCGGATTAAAACACTTCTCTTTTTGCTAAATGTTTTTGGTTTGGGGTTTTGTTGTTTTTTTTTTTTTTCTTTAAGAATATTATCCTTCCAAAGGCATAAGGAAGAAGAATATTAAAATTTACTAATCAAGAAAATTTTTTTTAACGTTTTCAGAGGGGGAGGTATTTATTGATCTAAACTACTTTGTAATCATAAAAGACGAGCTTCTAATCTTGGTGAAATGGATCATGCCTGCACTGGTTGGGTGTTTCTTCTCTGTCTGGAACCCAGAGTTACAGAGCTACAGATCTTGAAAATAAGAGTTCAGAGTTACAAAGCTTGAAAATAAGCAGTGTAGAAAAGAAGGTTAGTATACATATTTCACAGTATAAAGATCAGATTTGTGCCAAGGACAGGACAAGGACTCAGACAGACTTTGGTTTTTGAGTGATAGGAGAGTTTGCATAGCAGTGCAGCAGCAGTGAAAACATGTCTCAGTGACAGCAGTCTCTGGCTCATGGAAGAAGAAACTAGGGAATCCAGCAAAGAGGGAAAGTGTTTTTCTAAACAGAGGAGAATAACAACATAAGCAAAGGTAATCATATTTTGAAGTTTTATCCCAACAAGTATTTTTGTGTCAGATCATAGTTGAAGGGGACAGAAGATAGCTTTACTTGGTACACACCAAACTGAGTCATTATGAGAATCGGAGAAGGTTTTCTGATTTTTCCACTGCTCAGTCTGAGATGCTAGAAAAATTATTTATTTAAGTACAGACTGCTTACAGAAAGGGGCAACATTATTAATTGCTACATGTGGCTCTCTTGATTAACTCACAGTTTATGAAGCACTTTGAGATGGCACTCAATAGAAAAATGTTCCAGAAAGAAAAAATACGTAAAATATGTAAATATGTAAGACTTCAGTGTGTTTGTCCTAGATTTTCAGTAATTAAAACTGGCAGTAAATTTAATATATGAGCATTGATTGAACTGCTCCTGCGTATAATTGAAAAGGAAGGAGAAGCAACTTTGCCTGACAAATGCTGTAATAAGTTCCTTTCATTCCACACTGTGCCTGATTTGTAATGTCTATCGTTACAACGTAAGTAACTAATTGCTATCTGTGCAGAGATGTCTCTATTGGCACATTAGACCTTTAGAAGAAAATATCTTATTTGCAAAAAACAATAAAAATACCAATGGAAAGACTTGTTTTTAATATGATACTGAATGTAGGCTGAACAAATGAAGAGTCTTGATGTGATTTAGTATTATGCCAACAGTGAACACAACTGTAAATTATTTTTGCAACCTGCTCTCAGAGTCCCAAATTGCCTTTTTACTGTCTGCATTCCTAATGATGGTTGATACATCCCAGGGAAAAGAGAATACTGATGTCTTTTATCTTGATTTAGCTGCTGGGCTGGGTTCTTTATATATTCAAAAGCAACAAGAACAAAAAAAAAATATTCTGCTTTTGCAATGTCAAAATGCAAATACATTCTAGAAAAGTAGAAACCACTGATCATGAGTAGAATGTTTTTATAGTGGCAATTTAACCTGACTGTTATTTACACTATAAAACTGTCTCTGTGTCTGAAGTTGTGTTTACTAGAAAGATCAGACAAGATTTCTTGCCATTTAGTTGGCTTTAAGGAAAACAAACTGATAAAGTCACAAACTATGCTGTGCATAGAACAGAAACGCTAAAGTTTTAAAAGTATTTGTGAATTTGTAGTGTTAAGGTATTTCTTTTCATTTCTTAATGTAGAAGTTTGAAGAAATAAATAATATTATTTGCAATGAGATTAGAACTGTAGTTTCTGTTGATTTGCTGACCTAAAAATTTGTACATTTACATAAAGATCAACCTGCAATATGTGCCAGTTGTACCTTGTAGATATATATCATAGTATTCTAAATGTCTGGTGTGGGAAGAATGTGATGAACACTTAGATTTTGCACATCATAATATACAGATATGTAGAATTTGAACTGGAATTTAGCAGTAACATCTGAGAGACTTGTGCACCATAAAATTTTTTTAGATTAATCACAACTACTTAAAGGCCTATTTTCAGCTGGCTAAGTGACTTTTTGTGATGGAAGGTGCTTCTGATTGCAGACAAAAGCAGTCTGAGCTGCTTGCATGAAGCAGGGAACCATTTTGCTAAATGGGAACATTTATGCTAAATATACTGATGTGCCCACATAATGCAACACACTCCTAAGAAAAGATACTAACTCTGCTGTACTATTAGTACAGAACTACAGAACTTAGATCGCTACAGAACTACATTGAAGCTGCTTCTCCTTTTTTTGTATAGTGTGATCCCAACACTGAAGCAGCACAGGCCTACCACAATCCAGGGCTCTCCCTAGAATGTTTGGATGGTGATATTTGATTCTATGACTTTCCTTGACAGTAGGTGAATATTCCAGGAGAAGTGACTGTGATGTAGGTTGCACTGCACCCTTTGTAGGCAAGTCCAAAATCGATGGCATTTTATAGCTTTATCTGCATATAGCTTCATCAGTCTGACTGAGATTTTGAGACGAGTTCCTGCTGGCAAGGCCTGACTTCTGGACGTGGAAAAGTATAGCTGTCAAACCAATAGGATGCAATCCTAAATTATGCCTTTATGTCATGGTTCAGTAATAATACTGATATGATTATTCACATTAGGAATCTACTTCCAGGTTCTGCATAGCAGAAAAATTTAGTCAGCTCGGCAGCTGAGCTGAACCTCTGGGTAAAATTGAATCAGCTACACATCTCCCTCAGACTGTGACACCATCACTTTCAAAGTACCTCTGAGAGGAGACATGTCAGTGATTCTAAGCAAAATCTTCCCTAGTTAGTAATCAGAGCTCTTGGCTGCAAACTTTTCCACATTTACTTAAGTTAAAGTCCAACCCCATAGCAGAGAGAACAGTGAGCACATGTGTAACAGTGAGCTACCCCGGGGCAGAAGTGGACTGAAACAGTGCTCAGATGTAATCTAGAAAGAGCTCTTTCAGATTCCATGAGGCCTTTTCACCTTCCCTGTCAAAACAAGGTCATTCTCATTCATAACTTTTCCAGTGCCTACTCTTAAAATTTGTTGAGTAATGGGGCTTTTCACCAGAAAAAACTTTTCTTTTAACAGCTGCACTTACAGAATGGGCCTCAGCACTCTTACATCTTATTGTTATTCTGGCAATGTTCAGTATGTCTGCTTAGGGTATGTCACTCTCCTTTGCGATTTCAAAGATATTTTACCATTCACTGATGCCCTTGACAATAAAATTCCTCCCCTCAGAAGCTGTGAGTGAAGCACAGTTTAGTATAAAGGACTGCAAATATCATATATATTACATATTTCCTTAAAATGACATTAAAATAAATCAAGTTTGAAAAATAGAACACTCTGAAGTTAGGAAATTCCAGAATTAATGTTTCCAGTGCAACATTTATTCAGATCCCCTCTGCATATGCCTTTCTGATAGTCTTTAATTACAAGATCAAATGTTTCCCGTGGGTCCCTTGCCTCATTTAGTGCACCAATTGGGTAGTACTTACTGAATGGTAGCTGTTCAATAGTGCCTTTCATCTTCAGCCTTTATTGCACAGACTCTCATGCTTTATTTACTAAATGCCATCTAATACTTTCACTGAATATAGAATTAAAGGCCAATCTATTGTCTTCATGATGCTGTGTCATAGTTCTTAGCAAAGACATTAATATTTATATCAGCTGTGTGAAGAGAGGTACAGTTCTGTTTTACACATGGAAAACAAAGGTACAGGTATGCTATTCTGAATTAGCCTTGGGTGTTTAACTCAAGAAACAAAGTGATTCCAGAACATTTAATGTTTGATATAAATTTATCTGTCATTAATACCTGATGTAGTTGTTAGTAAGCCTCTCTTCAGCACATCAGTGAGCTCAGTTGGTCAGAGCATGGTGCTAGGAACACCAAGGTCATGGATTTGACCCCTGCATAGACTATTCACTTAAGAGATGGACTTGATGATCCTGATGGATCCCTTCCAGCTCAGAATATTCTGTGATCTCTTTGCAAAGAGTCAAAGTATTAAATTAGGTATCCTTAAACTCAGGGTGCATTTGGAAGAGAGGGAAACTTTGCTCTTTAAGCATAAAGAGTCCAGCTGACCTGTTAATAATCAAGTGTCCTTCCCAGAGGTAATCATCACAATGAAATGTCAGACAGCCCATGTCGATAAATTATGCCAAGAGGGAGGGAGGGAGGGAGGAACGAAGGGAAAGGAGGGAGGAACAAAGGAAGGGCAAAAGAAAACTCTGTCTGAAGATCTTCTAGCCTATAAAGAAACAAAAAGGACTTCATATCAGTCCCTATCATAGGGACTTCAATTTAGGATAAAGAATAGGTAACTTTGTAAAAGTACATAAAGTTTTTTTCATATAGTGTGTATACAATGTGAAAAATAATAATATTTTCCTTCTGTTACAAGATAAGGATTTTGTGTCAGCAAAAATGTGAAACTGCAAGCATACGTGCATGAGGACCTATTGATCTTCTTTTGAAGTAGTTGGGCAAAACATCCTAGAGGCTTCGAAGAGGGAGGGAATGTGTGGTGGTGTATCACACCCACCTTTGGACCACATGATGACCTCAGATGAGGAGCTAAAAATCTGAGACCTCATGAAGGAAATCAGAGTGATAATTGTAGTAGTGAACTGAAGATAATTTTTTCAAACATGATTGAAGAGTGTTATTGAAGACAGGGATGAAAATGTTCTTGTTTTACATCCAATCACAGTTTAACAATGAAGCTTGTCTGAGTTCATGCCTAACTAGTCTGTTCACCTGCATGTCTTTTCTTTTGGACCTTAAATGTGCAGTGAATGGGGTGACCTCAGGAAGCTATTTAGAATTACTGGCTAATCTTAATAGCAGGTTCAAAGCATAACATGGGATTCAGCACCACAAAAATTTCTTCATCTGTCTTGTGTGCTACCACCCAAAGTTTAGTGATTATAAAATGAAATTTGACTTCCTAGCAGTCTCAGCTTCCCTCTGTTTGTGTTCTTGATACTACTCTAAAATTCTGGTGCTCAATTTTTCATTCATGGCATGTCCCTTTCTTTGGCTACAAGCTGGGCTGTAGGTCTCAGTGAGATCAAAGTACAACTTCAAAGCAGCTGACTCCTAGTTTTTTTCAAGAATTGGTAAATGAAACTATATGATATTGTTCACTATACAGCCTGTTTGCCACAGGTCTAACTGGATTTATAATTCTCTGTGATCATATATAAATCTGTGTGATAGCATTTAAAATGTGACAATACAGTACTATAGGCATGTTGTATCCTTTCCATTCACAGATATACTTGAGGTTTTGGTCTTAAAAAACAAAGACAAAATTAACACTTAATGTGAAAATTTGTGCCATTTTATATATAGAATGTTGTAAAAGGTGAGGGCCAGAATATTTTAACTCTCCATTGTAAAGTGTTCTATTCAATACTGAGTCTATTGCTCCTGGAGGGAATGTTCCCATAGCTGCACTGCATGTTTTCTTCTACAGCACTGGTGACACCTGCAGAGACCAAAGCAGAGCTTGTTCTGGAATCAGTTCCTGCAGTCAGATGTCAAACTGAATGTGATCTGCCTCCGCCCTAGTGTACAGATTGCCATTTTCTATATCCTTGGACAACATTTAATCTTTTTGTCAATGATGAGCTATGAATGAGCCATGACAGTCACTGTCAACAGGAGGGGAAAACCATAGAGAGATGTTAATTGAAAGGTGTAGTGAAATGTGATTAAACACTAACCTTAGGTTCTTTTAATCTCCCATAGCCAGGACTCAGTCATTTGTGGGAGCTTAAACAGGCATACAAGGTTAAGAACGCAGCAGAAACACATCTGTTCACATCTCAAACATTAATCTAAAAGTGACATTTCCTTATTTGCTCCAATTTAAAGGAATATTTCTGTCTCTCAGGGACAGCAAAAAAATTAGCATTTTCTAGTTTTTAGGGGTATAAGATTTATTTTTACCTTATTTCTGATAAAGTTCCCATATTTGCGTTGCTGCTATACTTTTACTTTCCTGTGCTTGCCACCTTTCCTAAATCTGTTGCTTTTTTTAGACTGTTATAACGTGTATTTACTTTTAGCTGCTTTTAGTCTCAGCAACTGAACAGGTAAAAACGTGACTTGCTAAAACTGAAGCTAAAAAATCAGATATGGATGAAAGGAAATGTAAAGGGCAAGAAATGAAGTACACTCAAAGAGCCAGCTAGTATTTAGTTGCAATATGTATTTGTTGCTTAGGCTTCATCAGAATTTCACCAGGTCTTTTATTTTTGAGTTACTTCTTGGTAAATTAAAAAAGCTGTGTCGCATTTACATGAGCAAAATGGTAGCATTCAATATAAAAGTGCATACATAGCTGATGATTTGATGTCTTTTACATTTCAAAACTGAGTGTTTCCATAGAGGTATTTTACCAAACATATTTTGCAGTAGAAAATACCAAATGCTTACTAAAACTGAAACCCCTTCAAAGAATTTCAGATGCACCCTAAGGCTGGAAGCAGTGCTAAGTACTTTGCAAATTAAGGACAGTGTGCATATCTTTCCAATGGAGGGATGAAGTGATTAATGTTTGTGAAATGCTCAGAGAGCATATCTTCCTGTACTTTTATAGACAAAGCTGATTTTTATCCAAGGCTGAAAAAAGTACATCATTGCACTTCAGTGTTCGTTGAGTGTATTCCCAAGGCACAAATACATCATTTCAGCAGCATTCCATTTTCATTCAAAAAATGGAATGAGATTGAATTATGCAGTCAGATCCCAGAGTTCCTGGTAACTTTTCTTTTAGAAATGCTTTCTCTTATTCAAAGTCTTGTCTTTTCATGATTAAATAATACAGTCATTTGTAGCCATAGGATGCCTGGCTTCAGGGACACAGCAGAATAGCTACAATAGTTTCCTCAGCTAGCAAGCCTAAACACATCTGTGCCAGGGAAAAAAATTGCTGCACACTTGAGCTGTTACAGACAGAACAAATGTTCCCTAATTTTCTGTTGGAGGATTTGCAGTTTTTCCACTTGAGATGATGATGCTGAAATAGGATTTTCACTTTTTGAATATGACATAATTTATGAGGAAGACATGCAGTAAATATTTCAGCTGGAGTAGGTTTAAAATTAGCTCAAGATCAAAAGGTTTTAAAAGTAGCTTCTGTCTTTTTGAAACTTGTTTAAACTGTGTGGGCTTGGATGTGTCAATGAAGAATGAATGACCACTTTGAAAAACAGCTTTGGGAAAGGGCCAGTATGGGAAGAGCTTGCTGTTTCCTCTGATCAGAAAGGATCTGATCTATGTTGTTTACAGTGAGACCATCAAAGGGCAAATTTTGTCAGGAACATGCAGGATTAACAGTCTAGGATCACCTCTTAGTAGCCAAACGTGTACATCCTCTGCAATGTCATTAAAGGGTTGGTAGGAACTTTCATAGCAGAAAGTTTTACCAGAAAGAACAGTGACAAGGAGCGCACAGTCCCTGAAGCTGTTTACCTAAATTCAGTTTAATGACCTCCAAGATTGTACCTGTTTTACTAAGGACAAGTTTCTAGGGAAAAAATCATATCTTTTACAGACAGCAGGTAAAAAGGTGAGCTATTATGGGGTTTTTGTTTTCCCATTGGAGATACCCATTGACATTGTGTTATCTCCATCAGATAATCAGCAGTCGGGCAGGGGTGACCTTAGCAGAGGAGTAGGCAACAGATCAGAAGTGACTCATTGATTTTATGAAGCATTTTCTTTCCCAGCTGTGACTTATCAGTGTAGGAGCTTTAAAAAGATATTAGAATTAATTTTTCAAGACAGAGTCAGATGACAGAAAGCTGCCTGCCTCTCTCAGTTAAAATGTGATGCATTCTACAACCCATTTAGAATATCACACAACATTTTAGAAGAGGTTAGCGATTTTTTTATTTTATATGAAACAAAAAGAGTTAAAAACTAGGTTAAGTGAAATGCAGAGTAGTCCGATACCATGACAATGACTGTGAAAAAAAGAGAAAGGGAGTAGAAGCTTACCAGAAGATTAGGTAGAATCAGTCTCTAAGGAAAATGTTTATTAAAACTACTGGATTGTCTTCATCAGTGTATGGAGGCTCTGAAGACCCCCTTAATAGTAATGGCTATCATAAGGATACTACATCTAACAACCAACATATGTGATCATATAGCTTTTCTGGACTTGTAAACACTCCAGATGAGTCACAAACCATGGTTTTTGGTTTGTTTTGTTTTTTTTTTTCTTGAGTATTTAAATATTGAACGACTAAAAGTTTGAAAACTGTGAGTTATTTTCATTAGTGCTAGGGAAGGAAATCTTCCTGTGATCTTCCTTACCCAACTAGTATATTGTTAGCATAAATATTGGAGTGAACTGGATAATACTATGTCTCTAAATGTATAACATGTTTGTTAGTGGCAGATATTTTATGGAAACCTGTAAATTAACAGTTAATGAGGTAGACTGTCAGTATAAACAGTAAGTAAGTTCTGTGCATGAAAATATACTCTTCACCGCAGAACAAAGGACTATTTCAACAGGACAGAAACCAGAACTGAGAGGATATAGTACATCCTGGGTGATTGTAAAGTCTGTGAAGTATGCTCTGAGAGCATTTTCCCCTTTAGGCAAGTGATTGTCTCAGTCCCAGAGAAGGCCCTACCCACAGTTTTCTATAACCAAGTATTTCAACCTCTCTCACTTCAGTTTGGAGAATGCAGGTCTCCTTTCATCTAGCAAAGTGATGGCAGTAACAACCCATCAAAAGCAGGGTGTTATTCACTTCTAAGACATCTGCGAAAACTTGCCTTTAAAATGCTAAAGCAAGCTGAAGATTTTCATATCTGCCCTAAAATTTATCATCTCCCAAATCTGAAAAAGTCTCTGTGTGTGAGGCTTATTTCTCCCTGACAGGATGTGCCAAATAACTCTTCTGATTCTTCCAATAAAGAATTTCGATTGCATTCCCACATAACAGCTGCATAAGCAAAGGTATGGTAACCTCTGCATACTGGCTGCATCTTTGCTATCGTTCAGAATATCATTATATCCTGGTGTTCTTAAATGAAGGGTTCCTATCTGTCACTGCTTATTTTTGTGCTGTCATAGACAATTCACACAGTGGCTTTAGAAAGCTGTAACAGATTTGAAAGTACTGGTGGGATTCTGCTGTAACACCATTTTTGAAAGGACTGTGTTCGAAGTCAGTGCTTTCTTCCTCCAGGGTTGCTTAGCATCAGTACAGGAATTCTTCAGCCTCCCTGCTAGGTAGCAGGCAGATGTTTATGATTCTTTTTATTATTTTCTTGCATCTGAAACAAATAATAGATGTGGGTTTTTCATCCTGTGAATTAGAGCACTGTTAACTGGTTTATAAACTTCCAGTATATGTTTAAAGACTATTTGGATATAATATTCATCCTTCAAGGCAATGAGCATACACTCTCTAGTAACCTCTGCATGCCTGCACATGCCTAGGGACTTAAAGAATGAGCACGTCACCCATGAAACTTGAAACATCCAATAAGCTAGTTCAAGTGAAAAGAAAGGGCAAAACCAAAAATTAAAAAGAATATTTAAATATGTTAGAAGCTCAAGACATATAGATTTGACAGGGTGGACTGATTTTTTGCTACATTAGTATCAATAAGTTTAATTTTACACATATTTGAATTAGAATGATCTGTTATTTTTCAGAATCAGATTTCAGTATTGTGGAAATTTAAACTGAATGTACTTGCTTTGACTTTAGCAAAAAATCCCTTTGCAGCAATGAGAGAGAATCTTTGATGCAAGGCTATTGTTGTTACCTCCATATAACAAGGAAATACCAGTATATTTGTGTCTCTGCTGCCTCCTTCAGAACAAAAAGTAATGCCATTTAAAGATTTGTATCTGTCATCCTCCACTGACTCACAAACCTCTAAAGTGTTTCATTTTCTTAACAGGGAAAAAAGTGGAGCTCTCCTGTCTGTTTTGACCTCCAGAAATTAGCTTTTTCTCAAAAACATTACTTCTCTTGTTACACCTAACTTAGTGTTGCTACAGGCAATAGCTGACGGTGCACAAAAGCAAACTTTGTTGATCCCATTCTTGAGTCTCTTCTTTTGATATTACCTGCTTACTGAAGTGCAGACTGAGAACACTTAGAAATGTCCCATGGGGACAGATTGGGGAGATTACATGGAGACAGCTAGGGAGACTGCATTAATCACAAAATTAGAGTTGTGCATGAATAGCATAATCCGTTTTATTAAAGTGATTTTCTTATTGAGGTTTTAATACATTTCTTACATTTCAAAAGGAAATTACAATATTTGAACTGAATTTTTCAATTAATTAGAAACAAGGTACATACTCCCAGCCATTTACAACTCTGTATCTCAGAATCTTCCCAGTATGCATGAACTATTCTGGAACCATATGTTGGGCAAAAAGAGAGGATTAACCATCCCAGGCTTTAATCCTTTGAGATTTTCTTCCTCATACTTCTTGCCTACTTAATGGATAAGCTCTCCAGGATACCAGCTCTCTCTTTCTATTTGTAAACACAGCTAGGAGCATGCAGCTCACCATTCACTCTATCCAGTAAGTGTTATTATGATACAAACAGTCATAAGAAGAAAAAAAATAGAGAAACATCATGTACTTGAAAAGGACTATCCTTGACAATCTTATGGAGAGGCTTTATAGTTTTAATCTGATATCAACTCTGCTCCTGTTCCTAGTCTTCTCAGTTATGATTACCAGAACTTTCAGACAGTATGAGGAAATGTAGTAATGAATTTAATGATCTTAACAAGAAGAGACCTTAGGAGTCATGTTTAACCTGGTTTAATAGGAACTGAGATTTTAGTTTGGTTGGGTCTTTTCATTTAAAATTTTATCAAAGTAGAACAAGATTTCACCAGTGATGTTAACCAGTCTCATAGCTTCTTTATTAGAAGCACAGATCCTTAAGAGCTGATCATTTTTCTCATCTCCAGATTAACCACAAAGTAAAGGCAGCTGCTGTTATTTTTAAAAAAACCTCATTCTTCGCCCTTCCCATTACTCCTCTGTGCTGCAGTTGCTTCTACTTTTGTAGCTCCTGATACTTTAAAATTTACCAGCCATTTTTCAGATAACTTCACCATTGCTCCTTCTTTTCCATCACTCTTCAACATCTTGGAAATTTAGAAATCCATCTTTTCCGTTTGTAAGGCTTTAGCAAGTTGTCTATGACCACAATTCAAGAATTTTCTTTTGACTGTGCAATAGAAACATGCTTTCCTGAACCAAGTCACAGATTGCCTTATAGATTATTGTTTTATAAAAAACTTGATCCTGATATCCTCTTTCTTATACAACAGAAATCTGAAGTATTTAGACTAGCCATAACTTTTCCTTGGGGAAAGCGCTGTGGGCTTTGAGAAAGGACACAGTTAACTTTAGAATACTCTAACTTTACACGAGCATCTCTTCTTACAGTTTTTAAAGTTTTCCCTTTTGTTGTTTTCATGCAAGCTTAGCCATCTCACTTATTACTGAAAATCTGTGGCACTAAAAAACATTGAAAATATCCTTTGGTGTATTCCCTGCTTTCATCCATTTGCTATTAGTCTTTTAGACTCTGAAGTAAACTCTTGAAAAAGAACATGTCCTCTGTTCTTTTCACACATTTAGGTTATCCATGTTTTGCCCTTGTTAAACTCTTCTATCAATCAGTAATATTCTTTTAAAAAGTGAGTTTAATGCCAGCTTGAATGGTAGGCTGACAGCCCTGAAGACTGATGTCCATTGTTTATGTTTAGAGAAGTCTGAGCAGTGGCACTACCACACACATTTCTCTCTGTAGACCTTCCTCATCTCTGATGCAGAGGGAGCACCTCCAGGCAGAGAGATACTCTGGGCTCTATGGCTATTCACTGCCTGGCGTTGAAGGCACACATTGGCAGGAGTGTGTGGATGAAGCTTTTTTACAAAGGTGTTCAGTGTTCAGAACTGCCAGGCTGGTTCCTTTTGCTTCCTGATAAAGACCCTTTAGAATTCAAAAGCCAAAAACCACTGATAGTATGACCTTGTCTTCATTGTGTGGTGAATAGCAATGTACTCAAGAGCAACTTCTTCAGCCCTGTACCAGAACACCAAACTTACATTCTGTTTTTTTCTTGTTGAATTGCTAGCACTGCAAACACATTCAGGTCTTATAGAATACACCACTTTTTCATCTTTGGAAATTATGTAATTCCTTCATCTCAGGAGATCATGGCATGCACTTCAAATATCTGTTTGACTCAGCTAAAGTAACAGGAAACACATAAAATATACCATTGTTTATTACTGACTTCAGACATCACTTACTACTGAGAGTGCCTGTATCATGTGTCAGGTTATGAAAACTCTCATTTTTAATGATTTTGACAATTCCTAGTATAAACTATTGCTTTGTAAATTGATGTTGGAACTGCAGTGGATGAAAAGGTGCCCTGTCAGCTGACATCTTGATTAGCAAAGAGCAATCCATTACTCCTTATATGGCCTACCAAAGTATTTCCAACACTGTCTTCTATGACAGTAAAGGGAACACAACCTAGCATATCTCCACTCACTTTGCATAAATTTCAAGCCTTGTAACCCATGTAAAGAAATACAGAGTGACAGGAAATGCATGGATAAGTCATAGGACAAGAATTCTGAAGATCTGGATTCTTGGCTTGGCTCTTTTCAAGATTTCCTATGTCACATTGGATAAATCAATTCTAGTTCTGTATAGCTCATTGCTACAGCCAAGTTAAATTTGTCAAATACCTTAAGGTATGTAGGCTAAATCCAAGAGTGCCTATAATAGAAAGATGGAAGGTCTTTGTATTTGTAAAGTATTGATTTTCTTCTGTCCATTTATGTTGAGAAAGCATTTTATGTATATCTTTTACTATAACATGAAATAAAAGCTTTGAAATAGCTGGCATTGGCGGGGGGGATGGGGGGGAAGGAGGGTTGGGTGTTTGATGATGGTCTACTAAAAATTGCATGTACTGTGTTTCTTTGCTGTTAATAACACAATTCATGAAATTTGCAGAGATGTAGGATTCCACTTCACAGACAATACTTTGAAATGTGATTTGGGGTTGATTCAGGACAAAAATCCAACTTGTTTTACTTCTCTGGTAAATGCGCTAGAGATCTGAGATCCCATGGTCTTTACAGCACAGATTCCCTGGGGTGTGCAACCTGTGGAAGTGCTCTGTGGGTTTGGCTGTCCCAGAAGTTGGGAGCCCAGACTGACAAGCAGCTGAGGGTTGGATGCCAGGCTGTTTGGACACCCAACTCTGATCAGCCTAGCAGATGGGATGCTGAGGTGTTCAGGTCCCAAGGCACCACACTGAAGATCTGACAGTAGCCTGGTCACATCACAACTCTGTAAAAACCAAATCACTTCTTTTGAATGTTTCAGTTTCAGAAAACTGCTAGATTTTTACAGTTACTTCAAGTTTCTGTGAATGTAGTATGTATCAGTCATGTCCTTGCTTGTTCTCTTGTGCACAGATATAGGTTACAATGATAAATAAAAGAGAATTGACAGAAGGATACCATGGAAAGGAGTTTTACAAATACTAATTTATATGTTGCAGCAACTTCCTATAAGTCATAAGGGTGTTACTCAGCAGGGACATAGAAGTGGACAGAAGATAGTTGTGATACTGGTTAGTTTGGAAGAAAAAGTGAATTTCTCTGCTCAAGCTGGCTAAGGCATTAGAAAGACTTCTGACAAATTCGGATCTGTCATCATTTGTGGACTGTTTTGGTCTGGAAAGTCTTTTTGTTTGGCTGGTAGAACTGTCCCCCTCAGCTGCCTGGCAGAGGAGCTGTGGGGCTGTGGGCACCCAGTTTGTCTGCTGCAGGAGGTGCAGGATGGCTACAAACATTACCTGGCCAGTCTAACAGACTAGCACAGGCACTGAAGAATGGACATTATGAGAGGGTAAAAAAGATGGGGATGAACTTGATGCTAGATATATTGTGGATTTGTTTTGTTTTGTTTTTATTTTTTTTAAAAAAACCCTTAATCAGACCTTACCAAAAGGTAAAGGTTTGTATACCAGTCACAAATTTATGAGTGCTGGCTTCTTCTTGGGCTCCTGGGGCAGTTAAAATATCCAGTAATAGATGGAATTAACCTTGAAAAAAATAATTCTAGTTTTTAAATATTGGTGACACTCATCAGATTTCACAGAAATTATATATTGTTAATATAGTGTTAATTCAATTTTATAAATACTGGACCTCAGCTGGGTGACATTATTGGAGCTGCATGAAAGTCTGGTTTATGTAACTGGACTTTCTAAAGCCCAACATTGTGTAAGATAGCGGTAGAGGGGCATGCCAGAAATTATTCGTGATGTTTTTATTGATGTGTTTTGCCAGATCATAGGCTGAAATAACTCAATAAAAAGTCTGAAGTCTTCTGACTTCTAGCCTTGGTTTATTAACAGTGTAACTTTTTATACTGACAAACTAGTTTAAAACATTTGTGCCTAACTTCTCCATGTAAAAAGAAACTATAATAAAACAATCACCATACCAGAAGGTTATGTGACTGTTTGAAATCAGGACATCTAAAACTGAAATTTCTTGAAACAGGAATTGCTATTGAAAAGCAAAATATTTTCAGATGGAAAATAAAATATTGATTTGATTAAATACTGATTCTGTTAGCTAGCAAAAAAATAAAATAATAAAGCTCAGATATGCTAGAACAGCAGGTGGTAGGACTATAAGAAAATAACTGGAAGATGCATATTTTACTCTTGCAAGGTGAACACTTAGTTTTATATCATGATGAGGTCAGGACATGACAAATGTCCTGCTGCTACTAAGCTCAGTAGCATGTGCAGGACTAGACAGACCAGTGGGTGAGTTGGCACCCACAGGAGTAGCAGAGAGACAGGGCTGGGCCAGCTACACAAGGGAATTAAACTGCTGAGGGTTTGGAGTTTTTTTAGATGTGTACACTCCAAGTCACACACTAAATATCTGTGCACATTACTCAGAAAATTACTTCTCCTTTGTTTGTTATAATAAGAACAAGACTAGTTCATGTTTAAATTAGGAGATTACTTTCCCTACAATATTTTTCAGGGTTTATGGATTTGTCATCAAGATTTCATGGCTGCTGTGATGAATTGCCATAAAGACATTATCCTCAAAAGAACAAAGAAGAGCTTTCATACCTGATTAATTTTGGAAATAATAGGAGCATTTCACTAAAGTTAAATGACTGCTAGAGAGATATTTCTTACTGTGTCCAGACAATTTTTTTTGCTAAATATTTGAAAGCTTTCCTTTTCCTTTGACACAGAAATGAAGATATTACTCTGCATGTAGTGCACATGACATTGCAGCCCTTAGTCACAGAGATCTGTGCATTCCTATACATGTCCCAGGCCTGAGGCAATATTATTTATTTAAAAATAAGCACAAGTTTGTAAGGATAGGTCTCTCTCCTCCAATCTAGCTTCAGCTTGAACATTTGTTCCTTTTTGTGGTTTTGTTCTGCTCAGCACCATTTGTTATGGTGCACTTTGCTCAGCAATAAAGTGAGAATTGTATGACTGATGGATTTCTAAACCACTTTTAGTTAATGTCTGAAAGGACAATGCTGTTTGCACCAGCATTACACATTGTTCATACAAATATTGCATCTTCATAGTTAAAAAAAAAAAAACAAAAACAGCTAGATCATAAAGGAGTAGCAGTTTCTTATGGAATTTAGTAAGTATGGTATGAAATATTATTTTAGTCCTGTGAAGGATAAGTGAACTGGTGTTTAACAGTCAGGACTGTCCAGTACTGACCCAAACAAAGAAGTAATGGCAGCATTCTTTGAGATATCAGCTGGCTTTATAGCTCCCAGTTATTATTTTCAGCATTTCTTGTTTCATACCTTTTATTGGAGGAGACAAAAAGAGATTCTGAGAGATACGGAATAATAGAACAGGACAAAATGGTATTATACTGACATGCAAATAGGCTATTTCATTTTCTGTATTTACTGGATCACTTGGGTTGTTAGCAGTAAATGGACAACATTGCCACTTTAGCTGTGTAGATGAAGTTATGCAGCAATTCTAGCTGAGCCATACTGAGATAGTCTTTCGTTTTCTAAAAATAGTTCAGTTTATTAAACTGAATCACATTTGTGATTGCCACCAAATCTCATGTAGAAAATCTCACAGTCACAAAAAAATTGGGCCTTGGTTATTTTGTGTAACACCTATATTGACATCAAACCATCACTGACAATTGTTTTTAATCTGATATATGTGATTCTCACAACCATGGACCACAGTTAAGAAAAAGCTTGGTTGCAATGACGTGCCTTGATTACTTCCCAGAGGATAATGAAATTGTGAACAGCTCATAAGTTCATTCCCACTGTTATTAACAAATAGGATACATACATAGAAAAAAATAACAGTAGAGATAATCGGGAATGGTGTAGAACATAAAGTAGTTTGTTATTGGAATGCTGCTTTTAGGCATTTGCATGGAATCGTGTATCTGGAACACTCAGAACTGTTGAGAAAGGGAGTGCATTGATAATATTATTATTACCATATAATTTCTGCTGTAGTAATAAAAGATATAAATCTGGGTCAGGTTCCTCTGGGCTTGTTGCTATTCAGACATAGGTTTACAGTTCAGTAAGAGGTATAGTTGCTTGTCAGATACAGAATTAGATACATTTTGTGATTTAATGCATTCATTTTGTTTATTAATTCAGAGTTTCACACTGATAATTTGCTAGTTGAAAAGTTTGTTGTTGATGGCTCAAGTGTGGTCACTGGCTTTTTTATTTAGAAGGATGTTAAATAAAGCTTCAAAAAGAGAACACAAAGAATGAAACTGATTCTACAGTTTTCCAGGGATCCAAGCTGAAAAATAATGAGAAAAATGTTATTCAAACAAGAAGACAAAACCTGTTGTGCTCACAGTGTTTGATTACAATGTCCTACAGCTTGACACATTTAATTTAATACTCTTTAACTAGGGAAAAGGAAAGATATGTATAACAATATTATGCATGGAAATTGTCTTTGCATTACTTTCAAATAATCAATACTCAGAGGAGAAGGGAGAAAGGAGAGAAGACATTCCAGACTGTTTATATAATTTGTTTTGTTAATGTAGTCCTTCTAAAACTGAAAGAGAAAAGAAGATAAAGAAAACAGACAATATGTCTGGCTTTCAAGTAAGAAAATCCTGAGACTCTGTGCTCTGTCACAACAGCTGTTACACAGATAGGCTTACTGAATCAAAGTCTATGTCAAGGTGGAGAGACACCTTGACTATCAGTGTTGGGAGATAACCATCACCAGGGTGACAGAAGCA
Source organism: Agelaius phoeniceus (assembly GCF_051311805.1). Lineage (NCBI taxonomy): Eukaryota > Metazoa > Chordata > Aves > Passeriformes > Icteridae > Agelaius > Agelaius phoeniceus. The sequence goes on from NC_135270.1 coordinate 22,722,216, forward strand.
AAGAGAGAGAGAGAGCCACTGCAGGGACAATAAGCTATGTGCATGTAGAGAAATTTCATCTTTCTATGCATAGGAAATGAGTTTGCTCTTTATCTCCCTGCACATTTCTCAGTCCCATCCAGAGGAGCAACCCTGCATTCCCAGGTGCCTGCAGCATGTCTTACAGAAGGTGTAATGATATCAAAGCATGGGAACAGCCCAGAGCATGGAAAGAATCTCAGAGGCAAACAGACATCAAGCCCCTCTGAATGCTCACTGGTACAGCAAATCTCCCCAGCTTCTCAAAATTATCCTTGGGAGCAGTAGGACTGCAAAGATCAGTATAATTTTCTGTTCCGTTCCAGCAGACCAATAGTTTCCACTTTTGCATATTTTCATTTCATTTCATATTATTTTTCCAGTATTGCATATTTTTGTGGCAAAAATTTAATGGCAATTATAGATTTTAAAATTCATTGATGTGGTAGATAAATGAGAGATAATGAGACAGAAGGGGAAATCAACATGGAAAACAGGTGGACAGTATCAACCTATGATCTGCTCCAATCTATGCAGCTTTCCCCTATAAGCTTTCCCACCACCTCTAGTCCTTGGCAATGGCTGATTGAAAGCTAGACAGAGTGTACCTACCAGCATCTTTTCAGCAGGTCTGTGAACTAGGTCTTCAGAACACCACTCCCTGGTCTATGCTTACAGGACTCTCCACCTGGCTCTAAAGCAGAATTTTATGGTAGGAATTTTAAACTAAAACCAAAGTGGTAAAATAGAACATCTAAGAGCATCAGACCAAAACTGGCCTGCCCTTTGGTAGCAAAATTCCTATTGAAAACTGATAATTTCACCTAGGTAAAGGTCATATAGGTCAGGGAAGAGAATAATAAAGGTGCATAGACATACTGATATGGACATATGGGTGAAAGGCTAGTATGCACATCTGCTTTTCCAAGAAGAATGACAGGTTGTACAGGATAAAAAATTCTGTGATGTAAATTTACATTTTTGTCCTGCTAATAAATGGGGCAATGAAACAGCTGACTGCTCCCCTAGTGCAGATGTGGGAGTTATTTACTTTCTAATCCTTTCCCTTTTAGCTCTGGCTGGACACAAATGAAAATTCCTGGCATTAAGTATTAGAAGAGATGGAAAAAGCACAGGAACCAATTTACACGGTTTCACTTGACTAGCTTTCTTCATTTGACTCCTATTAGCTCTGATAATGTATCCTCACCATTAATCAGTTAGGGGAGAAGAGGTGATGCCTGTTTTTTCACGTGCATAGGAGGATGTATGTGTACCACAGCAATCTCACTGGAAAAATTCCACACCTGAAAATGTCTCCTTCAGGACTTACAAGGTACAAAGGTAGTGACCCTGAGCGCTGGGACAGCCTTTAGCAGGCATAGAAGGTTTGGGAGGAATATCTGAAATAAATAATTGAGTTAATGGTACTTTCAGCACAAACTCTATAGAGGAAATCTATGCCTGCCATAATCCCATTAGAAATAGTGGGACCAAAGACTTGTAGAGACAGTTGATATCATTAGATGGTAACTTCTTCCATGGAGTAGCATTCCCAGCACAGAACCACAGTGACGGCTGTCAAATAGCTGCTGGGGTGGTAACAAGAGCTTCTTCTGGAGAACTCATGTTCTGCCTCTTCCTGGCAGCTCCTGAGGAGAGGAAACAGGCTCTGGGCTGAACAGCCCTGGAGTCTTCACCTCCTGTGTCTTGCACTATAAAAACCAAATTGTTTGCCCTGAAGGCCCTATGCAGATATCAGAGGTTCATCAGTATGGAGCTTTTAAAATGTTTCTGCATTAATGCCAGCCATTGGTCTAGCCTGACAGGTCCTCATTGCTGGATCATTGCACAGAAGTGTAAAAAAAATGCAAAAGGTTTTCGTCGATTTCTATGAGGTTTGATGCAAATGCATCAACACTAATGTATTTTTAAAGTGTAGACAGTCAATTACAGTAGTTTGTTTCCATAGCAATAATGTCCACAGTAATGCTAGTGAAATCTGAGATTTTGTCACACAAAAATATATATGTCTATAACGAGTGAGAACAACGGTCCAGCCAGATCAGTATTACCAACAGTGTCCTAGACAGATGCCTAGGGCAGAATATAAGAGTAGGTGAGTGCCAGGTAACATATACCAGGATAGGGGATCAATACCCATGGGTCTGCAGCTCAGAAGCTCTCTGAATTAGAGGTGGTTTCTTTGTTTTCAATGGTCTTGGATGGATTTTCTTCTATGAGTTTATTCTATTGTTTTCTAAGTCTATTTAATTTTCTTCACCAGCTGTTTCTCTTTGTGCCACATCCCTTCACTTTGGGAATCATTACCAATATATACATATCAGGAAAGAGATAAGTAAGCCAAAACTCAAGTCTGTTCAAAAACTTCTAGGACTACACTTAGCTTTTGCTATCAGTTAAAACCTGATGTAATAGACTTGCCAGAAATTAATCTCTCTGATTAATAATTAAAGTATGATCAATCGGACCTGAACTAGAGCAGACAAAATACTCCCTGAAAGCTAAGCTAACTCACAGGAGTATTCTGTATTTGGATTATTTCCAGCAGCTCTTAGCCCCTTGAGGAGAAACAAATAAATTTTCATGTTAAGATGAACACTGACAATGAACAGAACTTCCACCTTGCCCATATGTATCTGATCTTGACAGGGCATTTACACCTTCTCTGCTTCATTCATACCCTTTACACCTGAAGCAATTTGAAAAGAGGTTATAGTACAGAATTTGGCCCCTGCATCTAATTCAGTGTTTGCTTTCTGTCACTTACTAGACATGTTTGATTAAGACCCCACATTTGTTCCTGCCTATTTAGAGAAAAAAATTGTTTTTTCAGTCACTACATTTTAACTAGGGGAAGTACTTATGAACCATATGGAGCTGATAAGATGGGATAGAAATATCCTAAATTTAAATACTTCATAATATGTTAAAAAAGGAAAGGAAAGGAAAGGAAAGGAAAGGAAAGGAAAGGAAAGGAAAGGAAAGGAAAGGAAAGGAAAGGAAAGGAAAGGAAAGGAAAGGAAAGGAAAGGAAAGGAAAGGAAAGGAAAGGAAAGGAAACAGAACTACAAACAAACAAACAAAAATTTGCTCATCCCAATGCAAGAAATAGCTCTCTTTAAGGGAAAGTGTCCCAGCAGATTCTGAGCCTGGCCCTGACTCAGCTGGAGTAGACAGCTGAACCTGTGAAGCTTCACTAGATTCTCACTGAAGAACACTCTAAAACAGCATCATGCTTCCACATCAAATCTGATTTGAAAATATGTTCATAGCGAGTCATTCAATTTGTTCTTTTGGTGCCTTGTTCATGTTCATCTCTGTTAATGGTGATCATTCAGCAAAGGGTCCACAAATCAAACTGCTATGTCCTGCAAGGATTCACTGCCCAGTGTTTGCAGTGGGTTTTATAATCTAATTACCTGGAATGTTACCTGTTTCTGAGTGAGTGGCTGCATAGTCATTAATGAGTGAATGAATAATAAATAACAAATATAAAGTTATGAAAACACATCAGGTATTCTTATTTCCTTGCACTCATCCTCTCTCATCTGCCAGCTTGGTCTGCATACAAGGAGGCTTATCATAAAATACACCTGTAAACAGACCTGTGCTGATGCATAATATATGAAGATTTCAATCTCTGAGAACGTTTCATTAAAATATTTGTATGACTGCAGTATGTTAAACCCTCAGCTACTTTACTACTCAAGTAGTTTGATTTGAGAGGAGATCATAGGAATAGATGGCTGGATAGAACTTTTGGAGCATCTGGATAGCTGATGTTAGGAAACAAGCTCACAGTTTTGTTCAATTTTTATCCTTTGTTCCAGTTAACTCTTGAGATGTGTGTCACAGGTGCAGTGGGAGCTTCAGGCAAAGCTTACTATCCATGCTGTGTGCCTCCCCTGATCATTGGGAGCTTACTGAGGAAACAGGGCAAACTCTGTAAGATTAGCCACAGTACCACTGCTTTCATGTGCTCCATCTGAGGTAATTGTGATTATTCATGAGAAAGAAAGGATTATCCAAAGTTATTGCACAAGCCCACTCTTCAACTATCTGCATTTTCACTGTGACTACCTGCAATTCACGGAGCTTCCTGATAGATAAAGCTTCTATTTTTAGTAGCACTGGGTGAATAAATATATTTCAACTCTTGTGTGCTCAGATAGTGTAGCAGCAAGACTAGATAAATACCTACTGTAAAGAGAGGCAAAGCCTTCTCCATTTTGCCTTACCACATTAATTTCTTCCATGTTACTGCAAAGACTGCTGTGATGATTTAGGTTGCATTGCCTATAAGAGATAATGTTTGGGGGGCTCTTCTTTATTTACAGCCATGATTTTTATAACTTTTTCCTTTTAAATATTTTCAGATTTATTTCAGGTTTTGGAGAGATTGACTTACAGCTACAGACAAAGGACATCAGATTAATTTCTCCCAGCAATGTCTGTAGACATCCCAAAACCACAAAGCATTCTGTAAGGAATTCAGCTGTTGCTTTTGTTCCATTCAAAGGCAAGCAACTGAATCAAATTAAAAAACAAAAAAAATCCAGTATTCCCCACCAAAACCAAACACAGAAACATACATGATACATTATGAAATCTAAGTCTAAAAGTCTCATGAGTAATAGAAGTGGTAATTGCTCAACACTTTGGTCTCAATCTCCTTGTGAGTAAACAGCAATAAAATTATTCTGTCTTTATGATGCACTGAAGGATACAACAGGTCTAGTACAAAAGGCTTTGAATTTTTTCTTTTTTTTTTCTATTGGATATGAAATTGCTGCTTAGACTGATTTAGCCACCTGGAAATGTTTTATGTCTTTCAGTACTTATTTTCTGTTATGTTTTTCTCAGCCCTCATATTCCCATAAAACTGTTTAGTGCAGGGAGCTGCTAAAACTGAGCTATGCAAAAGGTACTGAGCGTCTTACCTTTGGATAGCTGGTTTTGCTTTGAGACTGATCACCAAAATTAAGAGTTAGGTGACATCTACATTATTGATTCATGCTGAGAATTAGTTGCACAATCCTAATATCATCTTTAGATCATTTAGACCCCTTAGAAGATGAGAAATTGAGGATTTTTAGGTAAGGTCAGCAACACTTTGGAAGGTCTAGGCATGTGGGGAGTATTTGGCTGGCAGTGGAAGTAACGGGACTGGGGTGAGGTGTATTGTCAAAGTGAATACAACAGCAGCATCTGTGAGTCCTGAGAGTGAGAACAGCAGTGAGCTGGGACACAGCCAATTCCACAACACATAATAAGTAATGGTTACAGATCAGAACTTAATTTCAGAAAACTGCAAATAATTCTTCACACTGCAGCTATTGCAGTCCTTTTTTAAAGACTTGCCAGGAGCTCCGGAAATGTATTATCAAATCCCACTTACATTTGGGCAAGCCACTTATAGTCTGGTATTCAAGATCTGAGGTTTGATGCCAGCAGATGCAAATAGATTTCCCACTGTGCATCCTGTCTATTTAAATTGTAATCTTCTCAGGGCTGGAATTATGTCTTCTCATATGTTTTTATACTACCTGGCAAATTTTTTCTAATTTTCTAATTTTGATTGAAATCTCCAGGCATTATTGTAATGAAAATAACTATAATTATCTCCAATGTGACAAAATCTGAGTGTCAAATTGAAAATGAAATACTAGAATGGGCGTAACAGCCAACAGGTGCCTACCATGCAGTAGAAGCCCTTTGTATCACAGACACTTTAAAACCATTAAATTCTCCATCATCACTTTCCTGAGTTACCCAAAGAAATAATTCTACAGCTAACAGTCAATACATCTTTGTATCAGGTTTTACGTAGTTGCTAAACTGAACTAAGCAAAATCCACATAAATGCAGAAGAACATTCTTGGAGCAGGTTTCTATACCCCTAATTTATAAACCTCCACCCCCTAAAAGAAGCTGATTCTCCAGAGGTAGGAAGAAAATTTCAGTGAAAAACAGGGAGCTATGATGTGGAATCCAACCAAGGCAACAAATCTTGGAAGCAAAAATCTTCCCATCCATTTATGGTCTTTTCACCACCCAGGCCTCAAAATTATTAGCAATACTTTTATTTATTGATAAAATGCTACTGAAAATGTTAAAGATTTTAATTTTCCATAGCTAGTCAAAGTTGTGCTGGAAGCTAAATACAGCAATGCATCTGTACGTTGATTCCACAACAGTGACATCCTCAGTGCCTTCTGGAGGTAAAAGAATAATAGGAAAAAAGTAGGGAGAGGGGAAGGGGAAGAGGAGTTCTCTTCTTGTGTCATTGGGTGAACATATGAGATCAAACTCATGTTTAGGAACAGAAAGAACAAAAAAAAAATTAGATGAACAAAGTAAAAGAACAGTTTTAGCAGATCTGCTCTTTCCGGGGTTAATTCTGCTTCTAGAAGAAATTATGCCAAGCAGGTCATCAGGATTGATCTGATACTCACAGAACATTTCTGAGCCATATCAAAAAATTTTCCAAGAATTTTCCCCACCTTTATTTCCATTTATTTGTTTGTATTACATCTCTTTACTGTGTTTCCACTATCTTTGATCATTTTTGTAAATTCCTGTCCTCATCTTCCCATTCTTCCTCTCATGACCTTTTGAAGAGAAATAAAGCTTATTAAAGGTTTTCTTTCAAAAAAGAATAATGAATATTTTCTCAGTTAGACAGAACCCCTTACCAAAATCACATTTGTTTCTTTCCACAATTTTTTGTTTCCATTCCTATTCTTCAATGTTCTGTTTATGTTTTATAAAAACCAGTCACTCTACCACAATTTTTAGCATTCACTGCTTTCTCAAGAAGCATAAGTTACTTTATTAGTCTGTATAACACTCAGGTTCTTGAGTAAAGCACTCTATGATGCTTTAGAAATTACTTAAATTGTTACAATTCTAGAATAGAAATACTTTTTTAACCGGAGTATATAGCAGTTTTCACTGTGGGATCATTGGAGGCTTTCAGGATTGTTGGAGCACTTTACAAGATACTTAGACCCCTAGCTAAAAGGCATGAGAGATGGCAAAAACTGAGGAGAAATGCTTTGGGATGGGAGATTTGAAAAACTTGCTGGTTTGAGTACACTAACAACTGGGATAAAACCACTAAATTTACTTTGTGCATACCTGTTGCCAGCTGGTAACAACAGAGGTCCACTAGAACGAGGAAAAGCATTTTTTACCAGCATGGAGAGCTGTGGGGATGCAATGTTTAAAATGAGCATGTAATAATGCACATACATTTTCTGAGTGACTTCAATACGAGACATTAATTGTATTGTAGTTCTGCCTGAGTAATGTAGACAATAGTCTGCATTATTACTTTTAAGAAAAACTGGGTTTAATTGTATTAAACACAATTATAGTTCTGCCTGAGCAGTGCAGACAATGGAATTCATTATTACATTTAACTGAAAATGTATTTAATTTTCTAGCAAGCAATCTCATTGAAATTGAAATAGTCTACTAAAATATTTTCAAAAACCAAATTATCTTTAGCTGTAATATTTTTGCAAAATACAGCTGTCCATATTCAATTAAGTTAATTTCCTTTTAGGCCAAACTGCAGGAAGAAGTGATTTTCTTCTAATTTTATGTGGAACTGTTTCACATTCAATCTAAACATTACCTGTGTTTTATGCTCTAGTTATGAGCTTTCTCTGTAATAAGAAAAAGCAGGAGCATCCACGTACATATGGAGATATATTTACAAAATTGCTCAATCAACCAGCTCAGTGAGGAAACAACAGAGTTCTACTCTGGGCTCCTTTCCAGGATAAGAAGGCAACAGAAAAGAATAAAAGTGCATCCCAGGTGTCGTATGTGTCATATGAGTCTGAATGTGGCCAAAATAAATGCCTAGATCCAAAAATCCAGCGGGTCCAGGAATCTGAAAGTCTCCCAAATCCTGCAGATTAGACAGTAGCTGCTAAGAGTGGTAGATATATTTAAATACATCATGGGGAAAAAGGCTGATTTAAAGACAGGTTATTTACAGGCAATAACTGTCCATGTGCACAGAGACAAATGTGCTTGCTGTTGTCTGGGTCTAGTCACAATATCCACATGAATTAAGATGCTTATTTGTGACTAGAACTGAGCACATTTTAACCCATGTTCTTGCAGCAGTTACTCCTGGGTTACATAGGTATCCTCTCTGTTCTAGGTGGACAGCCCAGTATTGATGTAACTCAGGCAAAGAATACTTAAAGGCAACATGACCATAGCTGGTTTTCCACTTTTGATCTCAGCAGAAGCTCTGCTGAACCCCTTTTTTTTTCCACTCTCTTTCTACCCATCCCACTTCTCCTTCCACTGTTTCAGATGCTTCTTAGGAAGAGGAAGGAAAGTTTGAATGAATGGATTTTCAGTTAAAAGTAACAAAAAACTATTAAATCCAAAAATATAAATTCCAATAAAAAGTTCTGGAAAAAACAATGCATTTTCTTTTGGTAGTTCTCACACAGGTACTTTGCAAACCAATTCAGAAAAACATGTTCATTATGCTTGGATAAAAAACTGGAGAAGGAACAATTTATAGCAAAGATTTATAATTATTTTAATTATAGTTTGGTGGACTACATCAGGACTTTCTGATGTAGATCAGGACCTCATAATGCTGGACATTGTAAGCACAGAACAAAAACCTGATCTGCACCTCATGGAATTTATTATCACTGTCAAATTTTAGCAATAGCAAAATGAATCTAGCTTGGATAAGCAGCCTTTTGCTAACTCATGTGCTACGTCCTTATTTTCTTGGGATCTAATGATAACTATCCCTTGTGAATCATTACAGCTATTTTTCTTTTTTCCCATTGTCAAAGTAAACCTACTGGGTTGGCACGTTTTATTATGGGCAGCAAAGGTTAGTAGTGAGATTTGTTGGGGGCCAGAAAAGTGGGACATCTCTACTTAAAATTCACATATTGGTTCTGCTTGCGTTGCAGTTCTCAGGACTTCATGTGCCATCAGATTTATTGTTGGGAATCTGACTCAAACTTGATCTTAATAAAATCTATTCTAATTACATATTAAAAAAAATTCTAAACATCTCAGCTTGCTTCTTCCTGCCAGGCAACCCATGAAGCAGCAAATTACTTTGGATGGTGCTGCAGGTTCATAGCCTAGCATTTATATTTGTCTTAAACCTTAAAAACATGGTCCTGTGTAGCCATCCTTGACTTCAGGACCTAAGGAAATTTCTTTTTGTCATGAGAGAAAGTCAGGCTGAGATTTTTTGTTTCTCTGAAATCAGATGAAACTTTGCAAGTGATTCCAGAAGGAGTGGAGGAAGAGAGCAGGGTCAGTAGCAGTCCTCCTCCACAAGTCAGCTGTATAAATCCAGTGTTGAAGGGAGAGAAAGAATTTTACTTGTAGGTATGAAATGACATAAAGGAAAATTACATGTGAAATTTAGGTAGCCACTGAAGTTTTAGTAATGGGACCATTAAAGAACACTCTACAGTTAGTAACACGGCTGCACTGAGAAAGTCTTAGAATGCCAGATGACATTTGTGTCATTTTATGGTAAATGAGTGCCATCTACTTAACAGCAGCAGGAAAGCAAAGTCTGAGATAAGAAAAATTCTGTAACAGCCTTCAGCCCTACTCTTCTTACATACCCCCACCACCATGGTGGCACTTCACAATGGAGGTCCATGGATGTACAATTCAGCAATTACCTTCCATGATTGATGGGCTCTTTTGCCTCCCTTCTCTTTGTAACCCTGGAGCCTGGGCTGTGACAATGAAGAGTCCATTAGTGTGACCCTGAGGACCGGTATCTTCTCTGCTTGCCCTGGAGGGTTTGAAATGGTGAATTTCACTCTGTTTCTGATCCCTCATCTCAGCAGAGATGAGACTCCATGCAGAGACAAAATGCATGTCCAGTCTATCTTTCCACAGCCCTCACTTCACACTGTGTGCTGGTCTATATCTCCAGCTCCTTCATTCCTTCCATTTTCCTGACTTCCATTTTTCCTGAATGTCTCAAAAAGGAGATAAAAACTGGAGTTCAATCCAAGAGCCTTTGAGGGAAAGAGGCAGAGCAGAATACAGTTGCCAGCACTCCCAAGTAAAGGGAATTTGAAAAACAAATATCAGAAACTTGCCTACAGTACCTGAATGGATTACAGCAGTATGGAAATAGTCCTGAAATTAATGTCAGGTAGGAGAAATCCCAGATCTCACTCCCACACACTTACAGTTATGGTAAGGCACTGAAACTGATGATAGGCACAGCTCCTGCCTCCAGCATCACATCCTCCTACGCAGCAGAAGAAGCAGCCCTTTTTTGAATGAAAGTTAAACCAGTTCCCAAAGTTTTGCAGCAAGGCAGAGATTCTGAAGCAAATCTAAACTCCACAAAACTGAGAAACACATTTCTCGTCATCCCTGGGATGATGTGTCTGCAGGGTTGCTTCAGAGCGGCATAGCCCTCATCACATCCAGGGGTACAGAAGGAGAGCAGAAGGCATGATAGACACCATGGGAGCAGGAAGGATTCCAAGCAAGGCACAGGATTCCTGAGCACCCCGTGATATTTCAGTTTCTCTCTTGCTTTGGCAGCACTGTTATCAATGACAGACCATTCTAGAATTTCTCTGTGCAAACTTCAGTCATTGTGCAGTAAGGGTTTTGAAACAATTCCTTACAACAGAAACAGTCTGTCCTGTTGTCCTTGGCTGCAATTTTCTCTCTCAACACTTTCTGCTAGTGCAGCATTTTAGTGCTGCAGTTGTATTAACATAGTCTGCAAAGCATTTCAGTACCATTCAGGTTGAGAAGAGCTATATGAATGTAAAATATTCTTCCAAGAGTAAGTTAAACAGAAAACAGTATATTGATTCAACGCCTCACAAGGTCTTACAAGAATTAATTCAGGTAGGCTTGGATATAAGCCTTTTTTGCATGGACTGAAAAGTGGCTGAAGGCTTGTAAACAAATTGCAAAGATTAATGACACTGCAACTTGCTAGGAGCCTTCTCAAACAAATTTTCTGGCTGCCTTGAAACATTAAGTACTTATGCTAACAACACTCTTGAAGTTGGGACTTACTGTGGGAGGTCACCCAGTTTTGAAGATGGGAAACAGAGGAACCTGGAGAGTCTTTGCAATGCATCAGACAGGATTTTGGTATCAAGTTCAAATCCAGTCTAATACTCTAGTTGCAGGACCACCCTTTCTGATAAATTTCTCCCATATATCTTTAAAGATAGAGATACTAAATTTATTTGATTTAACATATTTCTCAAGTTTTAATATCAGTTAAACCAAAAATTACTGGTAGTCTCTCTCCATAACATTTCCATCACTTTCTCTGCTCTTTTGAGTCATACAATATTTAATATTATTATATTAGGTGAATTTTTTAAAATTCTGTTTTCCTGATAGTTAGAGAAACAGTGAAAAGAATAGCAGCAGTGGACAGTAGCATCTCTCTAACACTGATCAGAAAATGATGCTTATGGAAAGAACATGAAAGGAGGCCTATACCAGCCCATTGTATATAGACCAAAGATTAACTCAGGGTTTAAATACACTTTTTATGTTAATAGTTAATGGTGTGCCTACACTTTATCACTTTTTACAGTCACTTTTTAAACCTTGTAATGATTTGACTGAAAGTTCAACATTTTAATTACCCATTGAGTAAAAAGCTGGGGTTTTTTTACTCCAGGTTTGTTAAGCTATTTCTGTTAATAATCACAGTTCCTTGTGAAATAAGTGCATAATCATTCCTATTTACCTTCTTCAAATTACTTGTGATCTTATATGTTTGACATACTCTCTCAGTCTCTCTTTTTTTATGAGATTATGCTCTTTTAAGATCAACAGACTTTTGGACAAGAGCATGATCAAAAGTGTTTTGGAAATCAAAATGCATTATGTCAAAAGGATGAGACATGCCCAAAGATCTCAAGAACAGATTATTGTTGCTTTACTGACTCTGCCTGAAAATGTCACATTTATCCACATCTGTTATTTTTATTTTTTATCACAGCTTCTGTCCATTTGTTTGATAAGAAAGTCATACTTTTTTGTTTGTAGATTTCACAGTGTGCTTATTCCCCACCCTCACAGATGCCAGGGGTCCTTTAAAAATGGTTGTTCTGCTTGCCACCTGCTCTTTCTCTGGAATAAACACTAATTTATTCAAGAGTTCACTCAGAGCAGTTAGTAGTTCAGCAGCAACTTTGAGAACTCTTGGGTTAATACCATCTGTTTCTTATGGTGTTTGTTATTATACATTTTATTGATCTGCTCTAAAACCCCTTCTGCTGATGCTTCACTTTGAGGCAGATTTTCAGACTCATTTCCTGTAAGTAAAGGCAGAAACGTCTCTAAGTTCCATGTGGATAGCACTAATGTAAGCAGCTCTCTCAGCCTTTCTGCAATGACCACAGCATCCTTCAGTGCTTTTTCCATGGCTCAGCCATCTGTCAGCCCTACAGACATGGGAAGGATGTTTGGTTTTCATGTGTTTTAGAGAGACTGTATTACCAATTTCCATGCCTTTAGCAGACTGATACTCAGAATCAGTGTTGATACAGGTTATTGTATTTTTACATTTTGTATATCAGAATTTTTACACATTTTCTAGTTTTGCACCTTTGGATACAAATTCTACTTTTTGAGGGATATCCTTTTACTTATAATTGCCTCTTTCCCTCTTTCCTTAACCACATTCTCTTTTTTTTGTAATTTACAGTATTTTTATACAAATAAAAATTTAGGCTGAGGAAGCAATAAGGTGCCTTTAAAAGGTCTCAAAAATATTTTACCCTTTTTATTACTCCCCTTCATCCTTTAAAAAAGTTTCCTGGTTACCACAGTTTCCATTTGTGGGAGGATGGATTGTAGGAGAGTAGAGATAGTGCTGAAGGCAATCTTGCCCCTGAGGAGTTGCAGCTGTACTAATTACCAAAGAGTAAGAACAGCCCTGCCCTTAATAGGGCACAGCTATATCCAATAAGGCCTGCCCTTCACAGGCCACAGCTGTGTCCACTAAGGATGGATGCTATAAAAGAGTGTGTTAGCTCTTTGAGAGGAGACCTGGTGTTTGTTGGCTGTGTTGAGAGGAGCAGTGAGGGTAAGGTGGTCGCATAAGGGACAGTAAAGGTTAGTGTGTTGTGTGAGGGACAGGAAGGAGTCTGCCAGCCATGCAGGAAGAAGAGAAAAGGAGTTAGTGTTGTAAGAAGCTGCCTGTGGGAACTCACAGAGAGAAGGTATGAAAGTTTTATAGTGAGATGATAAACTGATGGTGACAGTCAGATTGGTGCCAAGCACTGATGCCAACAATTGGTGGCCTGTACGGGGATGAGTCTCAACATCCATTATGAAGTTAAATTTTGCTGTTGAAGTCTGAATCTGTAGTAACTTTTCTTCCTTTTGAAGAGAGTTGCTTCAAGGGACACTCACCAGTGATTTCTAAGGATGTAACTTCTGCATAGTGTTTTACCTTGACACTTAGCTAACGTTAATGGGAGAGGTCTCATTGCAGATGTGTCTTCAGCCCTTGCAGGTTCTCTTTTCACTGACAGTATTACATAACCAGCATTCCCCTCCTCATCATGAAGTCAAGACAATGCATTATATTCTCCCCATTTAAGCATGAAATTTTAATCTGAAGAATTTCTATGGAGCAAATTTAGAGATTTTATTTTTTAATGCTAATTTATATTAACCATGTACACCAATAATGCAGATGTTCTGTCCCTGTGTTTTCCTCAGCATAAAGCTTTGGTCTCTGATTTGCTGTTTGATTTTCTAGAGTTCCACTGTTTATTGCCCTTCCATGAAGTGCCTAAGATTTATGTTACACCAACTGTCTCACTCATAGCTGTAGGTTTTCCCCATATCTCCACTTTACTTCTCCCACTGCTGCTGTTACCCACATGAACATTCACCAACAGCTCCAGAAAAACATTCTCTAGGTAATTGTCCAGATGGCTCATGAAATTTGCCACTTCCACACCTGGCAGAAAAGTCATCATGCATAATGTACTTATGTGGAGGGGTTTTATATAAAACATATAATTTTTAAAATAAATAAACTAGAATGATAACTGGATTTTTTGCCGGATCCTGTTGCTACAGTGAGTATTTTTAAGTTGTTTCCTAAGAAGCATGGAACAAAGAGTATTGACTCAAGAATCCTAGGTTGAACATTTACAAAGCTACTTAATTGCCTTCATACAAGTGTTCCTTCAAAGCTACTGTTTGCCACATGTTTATAATAGTTAGCAATTGGTAAGTTGTGAATATGTGATCACTTTATACCAACCCAGTTGTGCCAGTGGTTTCTTTGCTTCAGGCTAGAGTTCTGTGTGTCCTGTCTCTTGCCTTTGACCCAATAGCCATATTTCAGGCCATTTTGGGACAGAGCTGGAAGTCTTGTTTTATTCAGTATTTCCTGAGTTAATGTTGAAGTGCAGTCATAGTCCACAATTACCAATTTTACATAGGCTGCACCTTCATCCTGCCTGCCTGTGCCAGATGGATGGCCCCTCTTTACAACACAATCAGCACATTCCTGGTCAGAGAGCTGAATCTTCAAGGAGTTCCTGCACTAGGCAGGGAGTGTTAGAATTTTACAGATACGCACACATGCACATGCCCCTTGCAAGAGTGAACTTACTGTGTGACAAATGCACAGATCATTCATACATGGAAGTCCTGAAGTTTCATGATGAAATGCCAAGCCTCCAGTAGGGAGTGCTATAAAAGATAGCGCGATGCAGTTAGAGACACTGTAGTCAATAAAAAACATTATTACATTATTATCTGGTATGCAGCCTTAGAGTAATAAATTTAAACATCTTCCAAATCCAAGATACAACATTTTGATAGAACTTTATATTCATTCAAAGTTCTGATTATTGTTATAAATATTATTATGAAGTCTAGTGGTTATATGTACAGTGTCTAGAGGTTTTTTAAGGTAGTTGAATGTATAATTTAACAAGTGACTTAGAACTTACCCAAGGAAGAATCTCAGTTGTTGCATTGGCACTGACAGATCTCCTGAGTGGGATGATAACAACCAGAGGCAAATGCTGTCATAAACAGTGATTTTACAGGGCTTATAGAAACTCACAAACAATTCCATCAGTCTTGTAGCATTAGTAAAACCACATTCACCAGCAGGAAAAAATGCACCTTCTCACATGCATTTGGAGACACTAATACAGAGTTCCAGTCTAAGATCCTTTAAAATTCATTCCTCTGATTTCTTGCATCTAGCTCTATGCAGCCTTGGCCTGTGTATTCCTTACTCCATCAATCTGTGTTCCTGCAGTCCTTGTATGTATAAAGTATCTGAACAGCCCCCTTACTTCCTTCATGCTACTTTTTTCTATCACAGAAAAGAGAAATTCCCTTTTGCTTTGACTCTCTTGCTGTGAGAAAAAGAGATTTTCAGACTTGATTGCAGCCTTGCTCCATTCTATGGCATACACCCACATAAAAGATTAAGGAGGATGACTCATGTCTGGGTAATTTTATTTCTTTACAGAAACCTAATAATTCTCTTAGAAAAGGCATTGGAAAGCTGGTTGGAAACTCAGTTTTAGAGAAAGATGGTTCATACCATGTCAGAAAGAAAAAGACTCCATGGTGACCCAGCATGTTCCAGAAATCATTTCCTATAAGATATCAGAAAAGCTGCACTTTCAGACTATGCTAAAGTCCCTCTTTCATTTTCTCCTAGTGTATCTTTTGGAGTACATACAGTAAGTGCATGCAGATGAAGGCATTAGAGATGTTTCTGGTTCTTTGCTGTACACTTCAAAGGTACAACTGTAGAATTTACAGACAAAACAGGCCAGGGTACAGTAATGGAGAGGATAATATTGCAAACATATAGGGCCTTAGTCATTCCTGCATTTGTCTTCAGCTTGATGGAAGAAGGTCTAGAATAAGTGAAGGATGGTCCTGCTGTAATGAAGCTGTCAGCAGTAACAAAAGTCGTTTGTGCATGGCCTACCACACTAAATTACTACTGACTGCCCTCAGCACAGCTCTCATCAATCCAAGCACACCTGCTGCGTAGGGCGACGTGGACCATGGGGAAAGATATCATTATTCTCTTAGGGATGCCTCTGCTGGTTCTTCATCATCTCCCATCCTTCCTCTACATAAGTTATCATTGATCAAGTCCTGTTATTTTTTCAGGTATAGAGCCATGGTACATACAGTAACACCATTACTCTTCTCTGCAATTCACAGACACCTCTAAATTATTTCTTGCCTTTCCAAATGAGTTATTGTCCAGCATCTAAGCTCTTCTTTTTTTCCACTTGTGCCCTGAATATCAATGTTGAAAATAAAAAGTAATACTCCACTTAAATCCATACTTCCTAGAATTAAGTCAATCACTGTATCTTCTCTAAAACAGATCATTGGACTGCTCCTAATTAGCTTTCATTAGTGGTTATTCATGTACAAATTTCCTGCAGAGTGGGCCCTGAACAAAAAACGCATCCAAATCTTACCAGCCTGAATGCATGGGCAACTTTCCATGTCAAAAAATGAGGGTGGTCGTGTGGGTATCAGAAAAATAAATTTAATCAACTTATCCCTTGGCTATGAATATCAGGAAAAATCACTGACAGAGAGGAGCATTTGTTCAAAATTAATTCTGTGGAATTAATTTTTCTGTACATGAGAGAAGGATGGTATTTTGTTTACATAATCAACACTCTCTAATTATATTCTTTCTGATGAACTCATCACACCTTGACATTTATTTTACATCACTTGTACTGTATCAGTCTCAAAATTAAACCAACACTGAAATGTTTATCCCTGAATCTGTCTCTCATGGATTTGCCTGATCCCAGGATTGTTTCTTCTGTAAAGCTATAAATGGTATAAATTCTGTTGCACAGCATAGTGAGAGGATTCACATTTCTAGTGTTTGCTAAGTAAACTTATGTTCAGTGCTGTTGGAATATTAGCTATAATTTTCAATCTGTGTATAAAGACTCTCTATCATCTTCAAACTATCCATCCCTCAACCTGTGCTCCTCTCCTCATGCAGACACTACATCCTGCCTGTGATCCATACAAGGGTCTGGATTACAATAATAGCAAAAGGATGCTATGCCTGTGAAATCCCTGTTTATTACTTATATATTTTCCACACCTTTCTATGCATTTGTTCAGAGCTGCCTTCAATGGATAAATCCCCATTTGTCAAAAGTTAGGCACATCAGTATAAGTTTCACAGCAGAGTTGAACTTTCTGGTTCTGGTGAAAACCTGAAGTGAACATTCCATTAAACATCCTGAAAAGCTGCCCTTTAACAGGAATCAGAACAGATCAGAACAGCAGTAAGGTAATTTTTGTCGCTCATCTTAAAACCAGACATAAGTAAATGACTTTCTTAAGATATTGGCAGACCATGGAGTACACAGATCTATTTTAAATAAAAACCACATCTTATATCTGTATCTCATTTGTATATGCAAAATAAGCACTGTCTTCTATATAAAAGTGATTCACCTTCAATATTTTTTGTGATGGCAACTCAGTTTTACAATATCCATCACTTCTAACCTGCAGCATTGTTAGCTCTGTATCTTTAAAATGCCTTTGTTAGCTATATTCACTGTGCTTTTAGAGTCCAGCATTAAAAGTTATCATTCTAAAAACTAACGCTTTTCATTTGCAAATGTAAACCTGGCTCTAACATAAAAAGCAATGAACGGAATATATCAAGGAGAAATATGGGAAACTGCCAGGTTAACAATTTGGAATATTGGGATGAAAATGTGTCTGGAAAAATGTATTTGATTACTTACAAGAAGTCATTATTTTATCTATTAATATTTTTAACTATTTAACCTTCAGATTTATACTTAGGTATGTCATTAGACATAGTATCTACATTTACAGTTATAAATCAGATTGGATGCTGAAATGGCATCAGAAAAATGTGGAAAAGCAAAAGAAAGATATAAAAACATGTAAAATAGATTGTGCTCTGTGATTGTGTGTTTATGAGAAGATGTATGTATATATTAATATATGTACATCAAAATGAAATTATGTGCACAATTTTGAGAATTTTATCAAAGTTTCAAGGGTAAGAATTGACAATTAGGAAATTACAGGACTAAGGGAGTACCTGCAAAGCTAGTTTAGCCTCTGGTGTGTATGCATCACAATACATCTCTTAGTTCCATGATCACTCGTTTTTATTTACAGAGAACTGTGGTCTCAATCAGTGCTCAGAATTCAGAGGATGTACCTAATGAGCAGCTCTTTAATATTTGACTTTCTTCTTATTGTTCAGTGTGTGCTCTCAGTTCTTATTTACTGCATTGCATTCAAACCCTGCCCTGAATACATAACTGTTCATTTCCTTGCAGACTTTTCTATAGTGGTGATGACTAATATCTAAGTGCTTTGCAAACATTAATGAATTTATCGTCTCCAGCCCAGGTGAAGTGAAGGCTGTCATTATCCTCTTATTGTAGACCTAAAACTGAGCCACAGGAGAGTTCAAGTCAAACACAGCCACTAACACCAAGCACACTTTCTGAGATATGTAGCACCTAAGTTTTCAGAGTATTTAGCAGTCAATCTGATTTTGTATGCTGAAAGCACATCCTTGATTGACTGCAGCTATAGTTGTGAGGATTTCACACTCCTGCCAATCAGGAAAAAGAGTCTCATGCTGGGCACCCTGGGAAAAAGGAACAAACTGTTAATGACCCCATCTGAAAACCCCACTTGGATTTGAAGAAACTTGCTAAGAAACACATCAGAATTCATCAGAAAAGATAAGACCTAATTCTTGAGTTCAGCATATGTCTGCTTTAACTGTGAGACTTTATTGTCTTGAAATTCCTGCCTCATAAAAAAAGCAACTTCTAAAAATGTACAACAAAAGAAGGAAAATCCTGTGCAAGTTACTGGCACTACACAATATGGATTTCACATACTTTATTCTTGAAAAACTGTCCATGTGTTTTATCTTAAGTCATAGTTTAAATGGCAGGCATCTAAAAGTCCATTTAAGACAGGCCCACTCAAGTCTTTTGACCTGATGTAGTCTAATTAGAAAATCATTGTTGTGGAGGGAAAGACAGGTCTATCACCTGGACAATAGAAGCTGACTGGAGTCACTTATCTCATGAACAGTTACAGATATGTTTAGTTTTCTGTCCCTTTTGCATCTGTGACCTCAGAAACACATCCTTGTCTCATGTAATAGATGGAAATGTGCAAAGAGTCTCTGCCATGTAACATCACCACTTTTATCATAGAACCAAAAAGTAGGTGAGGTTAGAAGGGTTCTCAACCTTTGCATTTTAAGAATGTCCTTAACTAGTAACGATTTAGAACCTTGCTATTACTAATTTCTGATTCCATTCAGGACACATTCTCTGGCCTGCTTATTACCAAATGAACGAGCAATACTATCTGTCCATTATCTATCTAAATATCTTAAGTGTCTAGATTACGCATCTAAAGACAGGCCCACATAAGGAACCTACAGCTTTATTCCTCAACACAGGGCACCAGTAAACCTCCAGAGTGAGTGCAAATTATCATTAAATAGTATGGACAGTTTTTCTAGGGCTCACGATAATCTTAAGTATGGTTAAATATGAAAAAATATAAAAATATAAAAATATTACATAAAACTAGAACAAGTCTTAGTACAGCTTCCAGATTATAAAGTGGGGTTTCAGTCCTACTAATACAAGTCTAATCAAGAACAGTCAACTGAACAAAGCAGCCTCAGAGGACATTTTCCAAATGACTATTTTAATGTCACTTAGTAGATTAAAAACAAGGGGAAGCATGCTTAGGTTTGGAAAGAAAGATATAAGTAATTTCTAACACTCCATTGATTGCAATTCTTTATGCCACTGCAAGGAATAGTCAGAGTGAGCATCTGAATTATTATAAACAATATACAAGATAAATTGATCTATTTCTTTATTTATCTCGATCATAATAATACTGGTCAGTAATTTTTGCTGAAGAACAAAACACAGTAAACATTGTGAACACACCCTGGAAAAGCTAAGAGGTACAGCAGCCTAATGAAATAGAGCAGAGACTGAATGATCCTGCCAATATAATTACCTAAGGTGTCAACTGTAATTTTAAACCTGGGTTTTCTTTTAGTTTTTTCTCTTGATCTTTCTTCTCCAATTTTGCCCTACTCCATCTACTCCTGCTTTCTTTTAGTGCTAAAATACTGCTTATTTGGAATACACCCAAGGCAAATACTTCAGAGACAAGTCCTGTTCTTTCAGTGATAAGGTAGTTTCTAGCCTAAGACAGTCACACAAATGAGTATATAAGTATTTAATGACCATCCTACAGAATCAAGAGTTCATTACGGACCAGAATGACTTTCTGTATCTCCTATATCCACTGGACGCATATGCTCTGGGAACAAAGGTATTGCAGTACTCTGAGTTTTTTTGTTTTCCTCCATGCTTTCTTTATTCTTTTATCCTCTTTCTTTCTCTGTAGTGTATTTGTTTCTCCTAAATCTTTTCTCCCAAATTTCATTGCTTTTCTAGTCTTCCCATTTATTTTTCTTTCTTTTCCAGGTTCTTTCTCACCTCCATATTTTTTCTTTTCTTTCTGTTCTACCTCTTTTAAAACTTTTTTTCTCTGTACCCAATTCTACCCTCCTGTAACCTCAATCTCTCAAGTCCCTATTTCTTTTTCAGTATAACCTTCCTTCTAGATATATTCCATTCTTTCTCTTGTAGTTTTTCCTGTCTTTCTTCTCTGTGATCCTACTGACCAGTGGCCAGAGAAACACCTAAATGCCAAGTATTCACTATACCTTCTTTTCCTAAGTAAATCAGATTCTATTTATGCATATTATTTGTATTTCAAAAAAAATGAGACACCCTAAGTGATCCTAAAAGCCTAGAAATAGTACATTTAGGATGGTACATCTAGGAATACTACACTAAGAAACAGTGCTCATGAAAAACAACTTTCAATCAAGTAAACAAGACCTGCAACAAGAGAAGGTTTTAGAGAGATCAAATGTAAGTGGTTTGAAAATTATTTTTGGAAGCCTAAGGAAGAATTGTGCCTAATTTTGACTGGACTCAGGTGTCCTACCCCTTTGATCCCAATCTCTTTAATATAAGGCCATATCTGTCAGTCTGCTATGATTTTCTCAGTAACAACCAGAGGCCATTAGAAAGGCTATAATCCAAATTGAATGGATTCAATTCTTCTTCAATTTGGATTATAGCCTTTCTAATGGCCTCTGGTTGTTACTGTTACAAGGAAGAACAGGACCTGTCTTTCTGTTTTCACATATGAATCTCCATTCTTTTAAGAAGCAAGGGTCAAGAAGTCCCCATGAAGAAGCCTGTACATAGCTCCAAGAAATGAAATGTTTTCCTGTGCTTGCATTTTAATTGAAACCTAAAAGCAATGAGAATGAAAGTGGCACGTGTAGTTCAGGGTTAAGAATTTACAGCTAACGAGACACCCGCAGCAAAACTCCAAGTTCTCTCCCTGGAATGCCTGACCTTCCAGGTCAAATACTTTCTCTCTAGTCCTTCCTTCCACAGCAGTTGAATACAAACTTTACTGCAGAGACAGTAAAGTTCCATGCAAGTAACTGCTGACTAGGGAGAATAGCAATTTGTGATGAGGAATGAAAGACACTTCTCCTGTGCTTACATGGAAACAGTCAATATATTTTTCTTCTATCGTCAAATGGTAACTAAACAAAGCTGCTTCTCTAGCCACAGATTTTTCAGCACAACTTCACTGACACAAAGATAAAATGAAACAAACATATGTGCAACCATCTTTAAGACCTAATAATTAATTATTTCAAACCTGATTTAGAGCTCATCCCTCGTCAGCTGTAATAGTCATTATTTAAGGGTACAACTGCAACATCAATTCAAATTGAGCTTTTATTCAAGTACATCATAAATAATGTGATAGAGTTAATA
Source organism: Agelaius phoeniceus (assembly GCF_051311805.1). Lineage (NCBI taxonomy): Eukaryota > Metazoa > Chordata > Aves > Passeriformes > Icteridae > Agelaius > Agelaius phoeniceus. The sequence goes on from NC_135270.1 coordinate 22,744,237, forward strand.
ATTTCAAAAAGAAAAAAAAGTACTATGATTCATGTTAACCTAGTTTTATACTATCAGAAAACAAAGAACAGCACATGGACTGTAAGCATCCTTTCTCAAGCTCAAGCAGCTATTCAAACAAGAGGTCCCCACCTTTGCTTTGGGTGCAAATTGCCAAAAACCTTCCTTATTTTATGTAATTGTGCCCTGCAGTATTCTAATGCTACCTGTACCATAACTTTAAATTTTCTCATGTGATCCTAGCTTCAGGAACAGCCACTGTTCTATGCAACATTTCATGTAACAATTCAGCCTGTGCTCAGATATTCTCTGCAAGAAGACATTATTAAACCTCATCTAGTTTGATAACACATCTCTGTGGTGGGTTGCCCACCCCACAGCAAGGCCAGCAGAAGGAAAGGAACCTGTTTTGTGAGTGATCCTCATCTACTGCAGCACAAGGAAAACATGATAGCTGAAAACAGCAGTGAAGGCTGTCTATGCTGTGCCAGCTGACTTTGCCCTGGAACAGAAGAATAACAAGTGGCTGGGAGCCTGTAACAGCTCTCATTATGCACTGAGCTGTGCAGAGCAGATGATCGTAGAAGGAAGAGATGTATGCTGACTTCTTGTTTTCTCTCCTGGGTTTCATTGTCCCCATGACTAAACTGATGTCTTGTTCAGAATAAAAACACCAACGTGCTTTCCATGCAAGAAAAAATATAACACATAGATGACCTTGAATTTGCGTATGTGCAGACTTTGGTTTGTACTTCAGAAATCACTTTGAAAAGTTAGTTGAATTCTTTGCGATCTTGGGTAAAATGTCAATTAGGCTTCTACACTTTTGAAATACTTTTATGACTATTTTGTTGTATCCCCAGGTAATAGAACTTCTCTTAAAAGACAGTAGCAACCTTGACAGGTTTTCAAGATGTCAGCCTGTTCTGTATAAGAATGCAAACTAACATACAGCCTGTGTCAAACTGGTCAGTGCCACCTGCACCTAGTCCCAAGACAATGATTAAAAATTAGAAAATACATAGATTAAGAATTGTATCTTGTTTTCTCTTATTCCCTTTCCTGCTCTACCTTAACACAGCTTAGTCTGCAAAAACTCTCCTCTGAAATCACATTGTGAGAGGTTTTGATAAATATCACTGTTAAGACATCTCTCCAAGGAGGACCTGAGGGAAATGTACAAAGGGTTTACATTAATGCATATGAATTCAGTAATGTATCGAGTTGCCCTTCTCCTAGGATGTGGAAATTTAAAAAATGCAGACATGGCTGATGTGACTGGAGCTCACAAATTGTAGCTAAGCTCCCAAAGCCTTGGCAGCTTTTTTCTACTAGTAGGTGTATGGGACTACTTCTGGGACAGAAAGGGGATTTTGCCCCTCTCAGTTTTCTTCATCAAACTTGAAGTACTGACTTCTGGAGGTTGCTGTTGAAAGGTGTCAGTACTGTGATAAAATTTCCAGTTATTAATTTCACTGTTTGCAAATTGTTTCTACATTGTAGATAGTGCACAGAAAGATGCGGGTTTTATATTACTAGTAAAGGGCTGTAAGCACCTAGAAGGAATTATTTTAATAAGATTTTCATCTTCACTGTTCTCAGCTGAAGAGAAAACATGTGACTGAGAAATCCGTTGTCTGGCCCCTTCTCAAGGCTATCCAACAAAATCACCTGGTTCCATATTTTCCAAGTGCACCGTCTTCAGGGTGAGATTTGGCACCAGATTTTCCTAAGCAGCTGCACATTTGCAACTGCCCATGAAATCAATGTCTGTAGTGTCTCAGAAAAGGTGCCCAAGATTAGAGGATCTTTTGAAAAGTCATAAAATTATTTCATTTCCTTGTGAGATGGCAAAGGAAAGCAAGCATAATGATACAAATACTTCTCATTTTATTCTAAGATGAACAGCTTATATCTTAATAAGAGAACCATGAGCATTTCAGATGAAGTGTAATAGTGAAATTAATTGACAGTTGCTCCTTAGGGCCTAGTTTTCCACATTGTTACATTAGCAGATTCTCCTCAGGAGCAAAAGACCTATGTTTTTTCTCTTGGAAATTTTTTGGTGACTGGATGATTCTCAAATGACAGGAAAAATAACTCTGGATACAGATAAGAAAGTCCAGTCTATTAAGGCCAGTTATTTCCTTTATTTCCTTATAAATAATTTCATTTGGCATTTATCGTACGGATGTTTCTGGATGAAGATGCACCTGAGATGCAGGCTCATAGTGTTGATGTTATCTTTTGTTGCTTGAGAATCTTTTTCAGAGTGTCTACTCAATGAAAGTAGAGATATTTAGGGATAATGCTATTTGAAATGTTAAGTAAACAGTTTATTCTTCCTATGCAGAAAAAAAAAGTGCTCATGACATTTGTTTAAGTTATGCCTATTCTATAAATTATAGTTGAGGAACTACCCACAAAACTAAGAGCATAGTGTTTTTATCTTACATCTGGCTCCACATACCGTCCTGATAGTTTATGAAGCCACAAATGAAATTAGAAGATCATTTCCCAGGTAGAAAACTTACTTCAGGAAGAAAAGGGCTTAATCTACCTCCTTTGTAATTTTGTAGAAGAATCAGGGTCAAAGATGGAAGCAGTTGGCTTTGCATGCAGACCTGCAAGAGCAATTGCAGTTGTATTGCTGTACAGCAGTATCCTTCCCTACACATTACACCTTCTGATGTCAATTCCAGTCTTTAATAGTGTGTCTTTCATGCCACTCCTCATAAGAATAGAGATGCAAACCTATCTGGCCAAAATCCAGCATACACAATAACTGTTTATTGAGTAATCCGCACTCGACTTTCAACATTTTTCATCATTATTTTTCTTAACGACTGAGTATCTTTGAATGATGTTGAAGTTGCCGTCACATTCAGCACTAGAAGTGGCAACTTAGTAATTTTAAAAAGCAATTTCACTGAGCTAAGTAGTGAAGTGCCAAAACCACCCAAGGGCTTCAATGGAATCAGAAAACCAGTGTAAAGCTGAAAAGCAGAGTAATTTATAAAGGCAGAGCAATTATCAGGGACAGGATTCCATCAAGAGCATAGCGGCACAACAACTTGATCCATATGGTAAATTGCAAGACTAGCTTTAATGACCACAAAAGGTTGGGACCTTTGTTCTATATTTCTGGAAATCTGGAACAATGGCAGAGCAGCAGCTGCTTGGTGCCACCACACTTAGTTAAGATAGATCAGAGTGATTCCTGTGATACAAAGATATTGAAAAGATGGAGAGAAACCATGCACACAAAATAGCTTATGCAAATTGCCTCTGGCGATGCTTCATAATGAAGCCTGGGTGGATTAATCAGTGTTAAAAAAAATAGCCAGCAAAATAAAAAATACTGTGATGTGTCTAGACTTCTCTTCAGGGAAAGAATATTTTGGTCTTGGGCCATATCTCTTGATTTGTTTATGGAGTTACAGGATCAGCTGTCATTAAGCACTGTTAAAAGATGAAAAGCTCAGTTTGGAAGCTGGGAGCTTGGATCTGGAAGGATGAGTAGTGGCAGGTTGCTGGATTTCTGGAGCCAGTTTTCAACAGCATGTGGAGTATGTCATTAAATTTATCCCATGTGGACAGCTGTTTGCATCAACCTAATAGTGATGACTATATCCCCGTAGTTTTGTACACCTGACAGAAATATACTTGAATTAAGTATTATCTGATAGCAATGATGACTTAATATTCATGTGGTAAGACTGTGGAAGGTGGATGTCCTAGTGGAAGATGATGTCCTTTACCCTTCTCCTGTTGGTGCCATATGTTTCCTGTAACATTTTGATTAATCGATATGTATGAAACAGCAGCTCTGACATGACTGTAATTAAAACAGCAATATGGGACAGATTCTCATTTGGCACAAGTTGATACTGTTCTGTTGACTTCAAAAAAGTCATCCCCTATTCATACCAGAGCAGCATTCAATCTCACAGTGGGATTGGAGTAAAAAGCCAGAATAGGTTGAGTCAGACTACTACAACTCAATCCAGAAGCCACCTGTAAAATAGTAATAAAACCCTGAGAACACAAATGTATGACATCCCTGGATGGTGTTATATGCTCAGCTAGGCAGCATATGATCCTGCCATCAGCTAAGAAAATCATATTTGCTACCCAGTTGATATTCCTATTTTTTCAATAGCTAGATTTGATGGAAACAAATATATCCAAATTAATGTTGTATTATAACTGTGTTAACACTGTAGGTAATAATTCCGGTACGTAAACAGGGAATTTTTTTTTGTGCTTGAAGAAAAGGTAGCTCAGGCCATGGGGAAAATACTGCAAGACTTTCATCTCATAGCTTCTTACAGGAGAAGCACTGAGGTATGTCAGTTCTTGCTATTTGATAAATGATTTAGAAACTGCAGAAAATCAGTGATCAGCTAGTAATCCTTTCAAGTGAAAAACTGGTTTTCTTGAACCTTCTTATGTTTGATCAGTGTGTCAGTGCCCCAGAGATGATGAGACCCTTGTGGATGCTTAGTCTATCAGTGTCCCATTACGGGGACTCCACTGAACAGCTTGCTATATTGGAGGCCAGTTCAACTGACTTGTTTAGAGACACATGCCAATAGTGAATCAGAGGCAAATCCTTTACTGCAATTTAGTGAGAAAGATCCCCTTCTTGGATCTCCCCACTCCTAGTTAAATATCCACTGCCAGGAACTGCTAGCATCCTTAAAGGATGGAATAACAAACTTTAATAAAAAATACACTGACAATATAAAATTGGACTATCTTGAGATAGTCATTTAGTGTACACAGAGTAAGGTTGTTAACCAATACGCATCTCTATGGAGGAGAATATAGATTCAGCCTGTTGACTGATTCCTGAAGTTATGATGGAGTCTTCCCTAATTTCTCCCCACCCTTACCTCATTTTTATACTATTTCTTTACATTTGCATGAGGCTTGAGTGACTCTAGTCATACATACCCTTGTTACTGACTGGTGTAAAATTCTCTGGTTTCACTCTTAAAATGTAGTCAATGAAATACAGAGAGCAATTTCAGTGTGGGACAGTTGTACCTTGGAGGCAGGTAACTTTGGCTTTAACTCCAGGGATTCAGGTGTGCGTTGATGTTGCAATGAGATTACAATGAAGCAAGTTAATCCAAGGACAGTAATTTTGCCATGGTTGCTGGTTCAACAGCAGGACATGTCCCACAGACGTTGGCTGACAGTTGCTATCCGATTTATTGGCTACATGGCACCATCAGGTTCCCTTCCCTGCAGAGCCTGGCCTTGGTGTTTCCATTCCACTCCACCCTCCATTTCATTCCTCTTAGCACTTGCTTAAGGTTGCAGGTGCTTGCTTAAGGGGGCAGGGGGAAATCATTGTTGAAGAGATTTTCTGCATGCCAACCACATTCCATCCAGGAAGTAGCAGCTGCATTTTACTATAATTTCTGTGCTCTTATAACATTTGTTAGAATGTGACCTTAACTTCCCAGTTTTCTCTAACTTTACCCCCAATCATCTTCCCATAGATCTCATTGCATTTCTTCAAATCTATAGATCATATCAGAAAAATCTGTATTAAGTCTCTAAGAGGAAGCCTCACAAGGAATGAGATCAGATGCAAAGTTAAACTCTTATGTCACTTTGAGGTCTTGGAGTAAATTGGTCATGGTCTGATTTTGAGTAAGTCTGCAGTGTCATATGTATTTGTGCTCCACTGGGAAACGAGCTTGAGACAAGTCAGATGACAATGACATCTACTGCTAAAAACCCTACAGTTTGTAGGGGTGAAAATTAATTCATAATATCTCTTAAGAAAGCAGATAGGGCTTTTATAAAGTTGTAACTATTCCAAATACAGGCAAAGTCTTTAAGTGTTTGAGCTTAAACAAAAAGTTTGGGAATACTGAATTGAGATTGCAAGCGAAAATATTTTCACTCTTCTATAATGAAAAAGATGAAGATCTAGATCTAGACCTAGATGGATATAGTTAGGATAAACTGAACTGGGAATCTTGTTCAGTTTGTGTTCAGACGCATCCACATCTTCATCCTCACTTAAAGCCAGTAAAGCAACTCCAGAAAAATCTGCCAACCTCTGGCTTGTGGTCCTTTGACTTGGCTTTGTTGCATACTGTTCAACATTCTATGGAACAAGCTACATTTGCAGACAATCAGTTCAATTTCTCTTCAGGACTTTGCTCATTTGTTGTAGTTGTTACACAACCCTAGCTTAGTCCATTTTTATGACTTAGTTATGCATCAAGGTCATAACAGTAAATTTACACCATGGTAAGCTTCATTTTCCTGCTTCCATGTTGACAACTACAAGAAGGTCATCACGAAAGGAAATGAAATGTGGGTGAAAGCAGAATCTCATTCTTCATTACAGTGTTACAAAGATGTTATTTTCATTATTACTTTCTCTATGCAACACTTTTAAATGCTAGCAGTCCTGCTTAATGGCTACATTGAAGAGATTCAAGATGGCAGCTTAAAAAAGAAATCCCTGTGATACACCTTCACAACAAATTTGTGTTTGCTTTTTGTTTTTCACTGGTTTTCTTTGAAGTAAAGCTGAAAGTGCCAGTTTCTTTTTCACATGGAATATGAAACTCAGAAATGTAGAGTAGGTCCTGTCAAGAAAGTACAGGTTTTAAAATTATTCTAGACAAGTTTGCAGAGGTATGAAAATCTCTCTTCTGTAAAATTGTTAGATTATGTATTATAGTGTGACTGCAAAATGTTGAAGCTCTTCATATGTTGCCCCCTGCCTATATCCAGGGACATTTAGAAGGACATTACACAGCTTTTCTGAATTCATTGTTTATCCTTGGATGAATTTGATTTGAGGAAATTGTCTGAGACTAAAATCTAGCCATCCCTGACCTTCCAAGGAAGCGTGTCTTTATTCTAAAATAAAATCCTAATTAAACAAGACTTGTACAAAAGCACAGCTTGTAGAACCTACAAATTGGGGGCAAGAAGAAATCCTTCTAAGCAGCCTATGAGAAGGCTGACTCAAGGCAGATTATAAAGAGAGTTATGGGGTCTCCTTTTCTTATCTGCTTATACAAGTTTTGCATCACTGTTATTTCACCTTACCAACGCTGGACTAAACCTGATGTAAATAATTAAGAACCAAGTTTAAATTGCTTCAAGATGCAACAGATGATAGGTACATCACAGGTGCCAAAAGGATGTACCTATAGTTGTCTACCACAAGATGAAGGAGGGAGAGTTAATTTTAAGGGTTTAGCTGTGAGAGGAACTCTGTATGTGTGGACACTCAAACATCTGCCTACACACTTCAAACTGCAAACAGAAAAAGAAGCAGCTTCAGAAAAAAGTAACTAGGGTGGGGACTGGTGGATGTTGCCTAGGGGAGTCCTGTAACCAGCTGTGACACTGTTCTGTAACAGATTTGTTCTGAGGTATCAGGTCAGCCCAGGCTACAGCAAAGGGAAAGGTGCTGATGCCCACAGGCCAGAGAGAGAGGGAGTCTGCCTTTTGCTCCTGTCCTGAGTGAGAACTTTGCATACTGGCACCAGGGAGCACAGAGACACCTTGTGGGCTGTGCCCCATGCAAGAAGTAGAAGGGGACACAGCTGTAGCTGGATTTCTTTAAAAATATTTAAGGGTAAATGTTATTAGAGAGAGAAAGATGAATGCAGCAGGCTGATTTGCAGTATTTATGAAGTATTCATAATGTCATCAGAGAGTGAAGGCAGCTGCAGATCCTGTGTCCTGAGCCAGGTAGCATGACAAAGTTGCTACTCTGCATGCTATTTTCTATGAATCATTACAGAAGCCTAGACTAGATAGAAATCACAAGAAGCCATAGCTAATACCAGAGTTCAGTTATTACGAGAAAGTATGATCAAGACTTTGATCCAAGGTGGAGACTGCTGAAGAAAAAATTGTGGAAAAAGACAGAAATTTTTTAACAGCTCTTGAACATCCTATTAAATTAAGAGAAAAAAAACAAGGATATTCATTCTTGTGAAAGGAGATAGTAGCAGTTCTTTAGGAATGCTGGACTAAGTGCATGTAGCTTCTACCTTTTGTTTGCAGGTAAGTGTCAATCAATGCAAAGAGCTGAAAAATCAAGTATTGCTGATGCAGGACTGATTAAACTTCATGGCTAAGATATTTCAGTCAATGTGGAAAAAAAAAGCAGCTCTACAGAGGCATTGCTATTTTTTTTCCAGATATCCTAGAGGTCATTCTTTCTACATCTCCTGTGTCTTGAATGGTAAAGATAGGATGCTTGCACAAGGAGCTGAACAAGCAGAGTTTTCTCATGTCCCTCTTTCCACTTCAATTTCTCATTTTCCAGAAAGTATGTAAATGTGCTTTGCAGGCAAACTGAACATGCAAAAGTGTTTGCATTTGACTCTTGGAAAATACCCTTTAAGAAATGATAACAAATACCAAGAGAGTAGGAAGATGGGAGGAGGGAGAGTGGGGAAGTGGAGAAACACCTTATATTGAGACTTTTTATTAAGAGACGTGTGAAAACACCCTGTAGACAAGATTCTTCAATCATCAGACTCACAAAACTCTTTTTAACCACTGTGCTTTATCAGCTCTGGAAATAATACTTCAGGAATATCCAATACAAGTGATGTTATCAAAACTAGATAAATATCTCTTGCATTATTGCAACAAATGTACAGTAAAAATGGGGCTACAAGCAAGGATTTAGGCAGCAGGACTTGCCCACTCCTTCTCCAACCTTGACTCATCCATTCTGGAAGTCTGATCTGCAGCAGCCAAAGCAACTCAGGTTTATTAACCTTTACCCTCTCCAAGGACCAGAAGGATGGGCAGTCTTTTGTCCTTTCTGTGTTAAAGCTCCTGACAGAAAGCTGCTCTCAGTTTCTACCTGCTGTCATAGAGAATGTCATAAAGGAAACAGACGCTTTTACCTTCTGCCTCATACTTGGGGAAAGAGAGGATATTCCCTCTGCTGTTTTTCTGTCTTAAAAAAACATTTCCCCTGTCTCTCTACATGTAAAAATTGGACTTTTTATTCACTACTGTACGTAGAAATGTAATATTTCTGTTTGCAATTCCAATTTCACAGTTGAGCAGGATCTGCAGAGACAGGATTCTAATAAAATTGCAGAAACATTTAGTGCAATGACTGGCAGATGGGGAAAGGATTTGTGGCAGCTCCATTTTTCTGATTATGTTAACAAAACATGGCATGTGCTTTTCTAATACATAGACAATGATTCCATTTACAATTTGAATCTGATGACTGAAACTCGTCAGGTGACTTTTTTGAGAACGTGTTTATCAGCTGAATGATCTAATAATACAGAAACAGTGATTTTTCTTCCCTCAAATTAACGTTCCAGACTTGAAGTTTAATGAAGTTACATGAGGTAATTTCAAAAACTGTCTAAGTGCAACAATGCAATTTCAGTAAATTATTTATGCATACTTGATTCAGCAATTAGAAGACAGCAGCCTATAGTGATCCACACAAGGAAGCTGTTTAAATAACAGATAGGTTCAGTGCACTAATGTGGTAGGGGGATAGTACTAATTCAAAAAACGGAGAATCTCTGCAAAGTCAACTACATGAGGTAATGTATAAAATTTTCAAAATTTGTTCCAAACTGTTGTTTAAGAGGAAACTAGTCTCAAAGTCTGGACGTCTGCATAAAATTTACCTAGCTAACATCTCTTATAAACCTAGTGTCACAAGTCCTGGATCAAATATTCCAATTTCTTCCAATTCTTGAACATGGATGTCCCAAACGTCGCCTGTCCAATGTGCCAGGTGCTCATTTACAATGTTTTCAGATTTGCTGGAATTGGAAGTATATATACCATATCCATATTCTGTTACCCAAAAAAATTACATCTTTTAAGACAAGATTCTAATTATTAAGTAGGGAAAATTATCAAATATCATTAAGAGAGGACCTGGAGAAGGTGCTGAAAGGCTACAGTGGATCAGGCAAATGCAGACCTCAGAGAGAACATACATATGTTGGGTTTTACTTGTTTTGATTTGTGTTTTTTCCTTTGCCTTCTCCAGCTGAATCAAAGCTAATTTTTAATGCATGTTTAGAAACCAAGTGAAAATTACTTCAGCTGACTTTAGCTGACCCCAATGAGTCTCAATTATTTGAGGTTGCAAGGGAGCTATCACATGATTTACCATGTGATTTATTCCTATAAATTATTGTGAGGTCTCCAAATGACTGAAAATGTGAAGTAGTCCTCGAGGCACAGTTTAATTGGTGGTGCTGAAAGCCTGTGTTACGATCCCTCTCATTTATAATCTTATCCTTTCTCCCTCTCATTCCCAAATAACACCACTGCAGCTGTGGTGAAGATGGCTAAAGTCTACAAGCATTATCTTCTATCTCTAATTAGTGGCCTTTTAATAATAGCACAGAGGAGTTAAAAGAAATTTGCCTCACCTTTTATTCAATCTGGTCCCATTCTAGGCTTACCTATCGGACTTCTGTTTCTAACACTTCCAAGTCTTACATGAAAAGCATTTGAAACTATATTCCTGTTACCAAGGAAATGCCTTACTGAAAATAGGTCCTGAAACACCACAACCACTAATGCAATCAAAATAAAAGCAGGAATCATCACCAGTGATTCACAGGCCCTCATCACTTTCCTAGACAGTATTTTTTAACCACATTTCCACCCCCTTGGCTTGCCAGCAGGGCCATGCGGGAGTCACCGAGCAGTGAGACATATCTTCTGATGCCATCCTTAATCCTCTCTGCCTTTTTCTTTCCCAGTGTGACACTGTCAGGCAACTCTTCATTTCTCCTCTGTAATCATGGTTCTGTTCACTTTCCATGTCTGTCTCCCCTTATCATGGATCGGTCCTGCTGTCCTCCCAGCCCCCACAGCGCAGCAGCCAGGGCTGGCTTCTGTGACACTTTGGTTCCTCACTGAGCACACATCAAGTTGATGCACTCTTTGTGTTTCCTGGCCTCCACGTGTTATGCAGAAAAGTAGCCATCTAAAGACTGCACCTTCTAATTCAACAAATCTGCTCCCTGTGGAGGAAATTTAGGGGTGTGTTGCAGCAATTTATGCCAGCAGCTGAGGAGGTCAGCTAGTAGTGCTGGCATAAACTGGCAGCAAAATAGGCTTGACTGCTCTGAGGCAAAAAGCCAATCTTGACTGATGTGGAAATCTGTATAGCCAGTTTTAAGGCTATAACACCCTCCCTGGGAGTCCTTTGTACACTGTGACAGTCAGGAATTAGCATGGCTTGGGTGTTAGTACATACCAAACAAGCATCAGAAGGTGCACCCCAGGCTGCCTTGGGTCAGAGGGGAGTGGTGTCCCCTCCTCCAGGATCTGCGCTAAGCACAATGGGGATCTCCTGCTGGGCTGTGGAGTCCTGTCACTGCACTCATCTGCACACATTTTTCCAGTCCCATTGATCACATGATGACAAGGGAGGAAAGTCAGAGAGATTTATGCTGGTGGGTTTTCTGTGAATGTGGGGAGTATATGCCTACTGGCAGTCAGAAGAAAGCCAGGAAATCTTTTGGCTTGGGAACAGAATGTTTCTGAGAGAAAGCACTGAAGGAAGATTGTGATACCAGGGATGCTGCCTCTAGAGTCACTTTCCAAATTAGAAAAAAACTGACATTTAAAACTGACAAAGCTTGCCTTTAAACTGACATCCAAGGCTTGTAGGTCTGAAGAATTATTTAGAGTAGACTGTGAACTGATATTGAGGATGTTCACTGTGCAGTCTAAGACAAAGAGCTAAATACCAGCAGCACAGCAACTCCATGGGCAATGTTGCAGCTCACACATAGAAGAGGATTTATGATTTTTTTGTCTTTCTGGAAGTGGGAGGTTTCATAATATCCTTCAGTAAAAAAAAAAAAAAAAAAAAAAAAAAGAAGTAGGATGCATCTATGCTAAACATGAATAAACATGAAGAGCTTTTTTACTGAGGACAAATTTGCAAATTTCTTTATCTTTAAAATTGATTAAAATAGGTTATAGTGTGTGATATAAAATTATATAGGGTTACCATGCATGGGGGAAATAGCAGAATACATCTAGTCTTTAAAATATTGCAATCTGATTTTATAGGGCTTCCAGACAGAAAAAGCCCAGTACAAACAAAAATAAATTAAGGAGTACATTCTGCTGCAAACATTTATTTTCACCTTTTTTGTGTGCTGGTTTTTTTTCTGTTTGGGCTTTTGGGTTAGTTTCTTCATCCTGAGGTTGCTGGGTTTTTTGGTTTGTTTTCTTTTTTCTTACTTTCTTAGCATTAGCAAGACTAGAAATATCACAGGATTTTGTGTTTATGAAATTTTCATTGTTCTCAGGTGAGCAGTTCAGAAATCTCTCAGCTCTTCTTAATTTGGAATGAACTAGACCTTTTGAACTCACCCTATAATTGTGCATGAAATTATACAACTACCTCCTAGTTCCAATGTCATTTTGAGCAATGGACTGCCCTGTCAGTGACTTCACCATCCTTTCCAAGGTAAGGCTGAAGTAAGAATATTCTTTTGAGTATTCTTGATTTATATTCTTCTTAGGCATTTATCTTCTTCCTAGACAATCTGTGTTTCGTATCAACCTTGCATAAAGGTCTTGATAATCAAGGCTTCTGACCATAGCCATTAAAATGTAGCACTTCTGTAGCATTTACCCTTAGTCAGTGTATAAAGACGAGATTTCTCCACCTCAGAAATATTTTATGGGTTTTCTAAAAGGGAGGGAGAATATGATTTTGAAATGTATTGTTTTCATCTTATGCAAAGTTCACCCTGACAGTCGGCTGGTAAGGATCAAAGTTTCATATGGCACGTTGAAAGGTCAAAGCATGTATTAAATTGTGCACTGGAAAATCAAAGCTTTGTAATTTACAGGCAATAGCTCAGAAATTCATACTTGAGGAGCAGGGTCAAAAGAAAGCTCTTATCCCTCTTAATTCACTTGGCAGCACAGTTCATTCCGTGTCGTAGCAGTGCCTCCTGCTGCTGCTGCCACGTAGGTCTGTTGATGTTTCTCCTAAAGATTTCAGGGCATGTAAGGTTCTGTGCTCTTGGTCTGCCTCCTGCTATGGCACATCTGTTTAAGGACTTGAGTAAAAAGTACTTTTGGAAATATTTGACAGAAATTTTTCTGTAGCTCAATATCCTCTTGGTAACATGGATAAAATATTGTCCATAACATGAAACTTGAAAGGATTTGTATTTGAAAATGAACCGCTGCATTTTTAGAGATGTCTTAGTGAACAATCTCAATTATAGACTTACTTTATCCATGTATACAATAAGTACAACATAAACAATAGAAGTTCTAAATCTAAAAAATTGTTTCAGTAATACAGACTTGCTTCAAAAATATGTTCCAGCTTAATTGAAAAGATTTGATAGAATAATGGGTTATTGCAGCCTTGATGACACAGAAGAGTTGCATTGCTTTGGTTACAACCTAGGCATAGGTATGGATTTAGTTAAATTGTTCCATATCCCATATGAATAGGTTTGGTTCATAACTGATTTATATGGATTTGTCTCAGTTCAGTTATTGAATTAACTGGATCCATAAAGAATTTGTATTACTTTTAACTATATCAATTTAAAAAATAACCTGAATTAAACTTGTGCAACATGCTTTTGTAGACAAGGCCTAGGAATAGGAAAATGAACTTTTATCTTACTTGGGGCTTTGGTCTTAGCTCACTTTCACGTACTCTTCTGTCCATGAGGGATAATTTCAAAAGCCACAGTGCTCCACAAACAGAGCTCAAAATCAGTCTATTATCCAGATGATCTCTTTCCTACTATTTTTTCAGTGCTGTATGTAGTGCTTATTAATGTAAAGCTTTAGTGATGACCTGGTGAGGGACACTCTGAGGGAGTGGACATGTATTGTCTTCCTTAGTCACCCTCAGAAATGCAGAAGTGCTTCATCATGAAGCTATTACCTTGCATCCCTGCTCTGTCCCTAGTTACTCAGTTCATACTTTTGTGCCATTGGAGTTATATTTCTGTCCTGTCCCAATATCAAGATATCCCAAGCTCTTGATACTCCTAGCAGAGTGTATACTATTGGAGACAAACCAGAGGAAAGCTGTAAAAACAGGAGTGGAAAACTGAAAGAGAGCAGGCTTAGATTAGACATAAGGAATGCGGCAGAGTGCACTGACTAGTCGAGCTCTTGTATAGTCATGCTACAAAATTTCAAGGTGCTTCACCCAGAAATAACAGGTAAAACTCTTAGTGGTTTTAGACACAGCAGTATCATTTTAAATTTAATGTCCTGCATATTCATCCTCACAATGTTCATTGAAATTAATGTAGCTTTTTGAGTATTAAATAAATTCTGAAACAAATTATTGTCCACCAAGGATTTCAGAATTGTCACTAACCAACTTAACTGAGAAGACAATGAGGAAAATCACTTTATCTCTGAGCTGTGGAGGGCCCACAGGAGAAGTGGATAGCTTTGACTGAGTTAGGCAGAGGGAGCTGTGAATGCAAAGTCTGATCAATTTATTATACTATTAAGCTTACATGGTTCCCATATTTATCCTGATCCTGAAGGGAGAATGTGCTTTGAGTGAAACACTGTGAGACTTGTAGTCACCCTTGCTATTTTGGTGTGACAGCAGAGAAGCCAAGCACAACATGGATGCTCAGATTTGAACACCACCCCTAATCCCTCCTCAAGTAGATTTGAAACCTACTGAAGCAGCCCGCATGCTGCTATCTGTACCCTGCCCACCTATAATTAAGCAAAGCTTTATGCCACTGAGATTGTCCCAACAACCAGGGTTCCAGACAACCCTCATTCACAAAAACATTGCAAATTTCTTTCAGAATAAATAGAAGGAGGCATGGCCCCAAAAACTATGTAGCAATACCAAGAACATTTTCCAGTAGCAGACAGAAATAATGGAGCAGAGGATCCTCCCTTCCAGACGATGGAAAGGATTTCTGTATGTAGCAGTCATTTTGAAAATAATTTCAGGGTGCATTCTTCTCAGTGATCTCTGCTTAAACAAGCTCAGGAGCCAAAGGATTTAGCTCAGAGGTGAAGTTAATAACTATTCCTCAAGGTATCGTTCCAGACTGCAGTGCCTACCAATTAACTATTATCAATTGAGAAAAGGAAATAAGCTTCTATTTTGTCTAGTGAATGAAATGAGGGGCTGAAGCAACCATTTTTATTGGTGTACTTATATGAATAATATCAACATAAGGCAGTCAAAGTGAAGACAATTACCTCTTCATTTTCAGTCACCAACTGTACAATGTCCCTGGGTTTCAACATCCAACTCAATCCTATTTCACTATTGCAAACATTAACTAGATACCAATTGATTTTTAAAATGAATGTGCTACAATTCAACAATAGCTGCAGGGCAGTGAATCAAAACTACTCGCATGCTTGTGACTCTGTCTCTCTAGTGGCTGAATTCCTACAAAGAGGATATCAGCTCTAATAATGCACAGATGATCCAGGTTTTGTGTAGAGATATCTCTGTGCATCCCAAACTCACCATCATCATATCTGAGTTCCCATGGTGGAAAAAGACTGCAGTATAGAAGAAGGACAGGTAGTCTGTTTTGATGAACTGTAGGATGAGATCTGTGTGAAAAACACAATAGTATTAAAGCTGCAGATCAGAGCAGGAAGATCCTCAAGTCTTCCTAAAGGAGCTAAACATCTTTTGGTACAGAAAAAACCCTCCAAACTTACATTTTACCACTAATAAGGCAAAAAACTTTGCGTTCCTTGTGCCAGAAAAGGCTTTTAGAACAGTAAGAGTGGACCTTAAATTATAGGCTTTTTGCTGCATCTCAGCACAGCATGTCCGTGCGCAATTTCTTCTCAGCAGCCCTCTGTCACTTCCTTTAAAATAACAGTCTGGAGCTGTTCTGTGAAATTGTTCAACCTTTCAGAAACATGATGGTACAGACAGCTGCTTCTCCCCTGTCCGGTGTGAACCTGCCCTGCTCTGCCTCTCCCCATCTCAACAAGCACTGCAGGACCAAGTCTCCCACAATTTCACTGGAACAGGCCTTAAGTCATTTGCATGCAGCATGAAATAAATTGAATGGGGAAGACTTTATAGGTGCATTTTCTGTTTCTGTTCCAAAGGAACCAGAAAGAATAGGTACCGTGTTTTTTTCAATGGACAAAATTCACTTCTGAATTCACCAGTTATTTCCTTTGTGACAGGACTCAATTTGGCCTATAACATACTTTCTTCTTACTTTGCACTCAATCAGATATATTATGACTTAACACTTGCATGTAGAAATGAATTATACCTGCTTGACTATTTTGTAAATACACATACTCCACACAAACATGTAGAAAAGAAACCTTAAGTTCATTTTCCTGCTTGTGCTCCAAGTCCTGCTTGTGGCTCTTTAGCTCCACTGTCTGGTGGTGATTTAAAATTTTATAAAGACAAGTAAAATCATTTATTTTCTAATCTAAGTAAGATGTCAGTGTTATGCTTCACAAGACAAGGGTATTTAAGGCGCCTGGGTGGTATAGCTGGCTGTCACTTATAGTAGATGAAAAACACATATTGATGTTAAATGCTTTTTTGCTCTTGAATTAAGCATGTCTAACATTTTACTTGTTATATTAATAGGAAATTAACTCACATTATAGAACTCAGATCTATTACTTCCAGGGTTTTGTGTATTATGAATCAAAATCCTGGATTGTTCCACTTAAGGAGAGGAATATTCAGAAACTTAAGATATATCCTTTAAGTATTTCCTTGGCCTGCCTTTCCTTTTCTGCTCTTCAGAGAACTATCATGAGCTCATAAATAAACAATTTACAAAAAATTAGTTCTATTCCTTTTTCCATCCCCCTATTGTTTAACTTCTTTTGATGAGGATTTGATACCTTTTTAGTGCTTGTTCCAAGCAGGTGCCAATATGTATTCTGGGAGGTGGTGAGAGGCAGCAGAAGAAAGAAAAGTTTTAACTTTCTTCTTTAGATTCTTCTTTAGAATACATTTAGATCTGGTACTGAAGATATCATGGTGAGAACACTGGTACACACAGTTAATCAGGTGGGCAGACAGAAATTGACTGAGTAAGCAGACAGGCAAGTGTCCTGAGAAATACATTTTCTTTCAAACCAGCACTGCTGGCTTTGAAAGAAGTACTAGGCAACTACACAGTCTTTACTGTAGAAAAGATGAAGTACATTCAAAGCCAAAGCCTGCCCAGCTGACTTTCTTCTGTCAGAGGACCTGATGAAAAGGCGTAGTCTGAGTTTGATTCACATACACCCAATATAG
The DNA here is from genome assembly GCF_051311805.1 of Agelaius phoeniceus. NCBI lineage: Eukaryota > Metazoa > Chordata > Aves > Passeriformes > Icteridae > Agelaius > Agelaius phoeniceus. The sequence goes on from NC_135270.1 coordinate 22,761,527, forward strand.
CAGCTTCAACCCATAGACATGGCAAAAAACACCACCTGCCTTCCTGCAGCACTTGCCAATGGTGTCTTCAGGTTCTGCAGAGAGCATCTGCATTTTGCAAGCCAAGACCTCCGATGATTTGAAATCTAGGCAATGTAGAGTAAGGTTTTTTTGAATGTTTTCTAAAAAGAAAATAAAAAAACAAATATACAAGGCATGTGATATCATCCCTTGTAACTTTGTCCCCCCCACTCCCATACCATATTACCTGTCACTTTGCTCTTGAGCTTTTGTTACACCAGGTCTAAATACATTAGAATGCCTTGGCTGAATGATAAGCATGTCTTCCTATACATGTTTATTTGCTACATTTCAATAAAAAGAGAAATGTTATGCTTGGAGGAAACTAGAGGAACTTAATTAAACGTGACAGAGAGTCCACCACTGAATTAAAATTGTTAAAAAAAAGGTCTCTTGTATTTTCATAGACAGTCTTCCTGGACTTGGGTGTAGTAAGATAAATACAAGGATTTTTTTTTTTAATTGTGGGCTAAAAGATTCAACAGGAGCATTTTTCAAAACCAGTCTTCTCTAGAAGGACTTACTTGGGGATAATGTTTATTTTATTTCTTAACAGATTAGAAAAGTAGACACATATTTGTAAATAAACATTTCAACATGTTGTAGCTATAGGTAGGATTATTCATACACCATTTCATTATATTTTCACAAAATAGTTCCATTATTCAATGCATAACTGCAGGTTTGCTCTAATCTGTAAAATAGTTCCTCACCCTTCATATTCGCCAATTAGTTTTAACTGTGGGGTTTGGTATGGAGTGTGGGATCTTCTGTGCAAGATGTCAAACCTCTCATTACTGCATTTATTGAATGTCTTGGTCTCCAGTTCTCAGACAATGCTGCTATCAAACACCATTCTCACTTTTGAAGCCAACAGCTGCCTACCAAAAGAGACAGGTTTGATTTTGCAGATGAAGTTATCAGATTCAGCCTACAGGTTCTTCTCCTTCTTGCTGCCTCATTCCTACACTTCTCCCAGATCTGGGGCACGTCTGATGCTTTGGGCCCTCTCTGTGTGCCCATGCCCCATGCTCACCTGAAAGGTGCTGCTATGGCCCCAGCATTGGGCTGTGTTTTCATCCTTCACTGACTGAGCAAGGTGTGCACAAAGTAGCTGTTGCTCTTGTCTCTTCTGCTTCTCTTCCAGATGCTTCTCATCTTTCAGCTCTAAAGAGAAGGACTATGCAAACACCCTGACAAATGTTCATGAATTTGTTTCTCTTACAGCTCAGGAGATACTCTCCTTAGCCTTTATTTTCTTCCAAATGAAAGCACAAACAAACTTGGAAATCTGGACACATTTATTTATACCCATAAAAATTATGCATTGAGCACAGTGTTTACAGACATTTTTTGGGCTACCTTCTAATCTCTGCCTGAAGTTAGGACTTCAAGGGTTAAACTGGAGATGAGTTTCAACTTTGTAGTCTGTTCTGTTCGTAGGTCATTTTAAAATGTCAGCACTCATACTGCTAACTTATTAAAGCTGATCTTAAACAGTCTAGTGCTTCTCAGTTTTAAAGTGGGCCTTTCAATTCACCTACAAAATATGCATTTTTTTCCTGACAGATGAGTAATAAGCACACGAGAAAAATAGCTTTTAGAACTGACTGGTTGAACTTCAAAGTGTATGTTTTGTATGCATAAAAATGTACACAGGCTGGCAGTGTCAAAGCCTTAAAAGGAAAGACCATTATGTCTTCTGCTAAATGCAGCTATGCTGCTAAATTGCCTGTGATTCTAGAGAGCAAATCTTGCAAGAATAATCTATATTTTCCTACTCAGTGGTAAAAGTCAGGTTCCCTTGAACACAGTCTTCCTGCGGCACTCCTATCTCCATTACCTGACATGCAGTTTTTCAAATATTAAGGCACTTTTTCAAACTTTTTGTTACCTCACAAAGGACTACTTGAATCTGCGTAAAATGCAAGGAAAATAAAAGACAAACTAAAAGAATGTGTAAACCAGGAAATATTCCAGCTATGCCAGCCATGTCAAACAGCATCAGAAACACAGAAATTAAGACTTATTATATAAGCAAGATTTAACACATTCCTACTAGCTTGTTTTGAGAGTTGTTAAGCTGAACTACTGTGTGGCAGATGTGATCTGATAACAGCCTGAGCTTTCCTTTCAAGGACCTTTATAAAGCAACTTTATTTGAAATGGGGCAAGGAGTCTTCCAGCCTGTATGAACAAATCATACCTATAGAGGACCACAGATATAAAATCATATCAAATGAATTTTACTGTCTGATGGTTGCCTGCTGGTTGCCTAATTTTTGTTTTTCAACAGGAACTGTTGGGGTTTGGTCCATGATGTTAGAAGGCAAATGTCCACCATTCCAAAGCTACTTTACCAGTCATTCAGTCTTAGGGAGGACACTGAAATTGTTATGGGTACAAGAATTAATTCTTCTTTCATCCTGTAGGCTATCAAGTCTAATGCTAAGCCAATACCATGCAACACCAAGTCTAACTTTTGGCACCCAGCCATAATCTTTATCCGGTCATTTAATAATCAGTTTAGGCCTTCTTCTCAGCATGAAGACACTTATTCCTTTGATTTTCATACCAGGATATTAAGAACTACATGATATAATAGCATTGGTTGCAAAATGACTCAAGTGTTTAAAACGATGTTTTGCTAGCTCACTTTTTTTTTAACTTGGAACATTTTAGTTATCAGATTTATTGAGCACCCCAAAATAATGGAATGAGGGGTGGAAAAGCAAGACATTGCTGCCACAGGGCAAGAATGACTGGCTAGGGGCAGAAAAAAACTGACAACTACTTCCTCACAGTAGGAAACATCTATTTTGGACCAGATTCACAATTCATGTTTACTGAATTTCCATCTTGTTCTGAAAGTTGTTATTCAAAACCAGTCAAAACCAAATGCTATTACAAGTTTATTTGATGGACTAGAAAGTAGATGGATTTCACTGACAGGTGCATGATGAATGAAGTTGGGAAAAGAAAATTAAAATAACAAAGTCCAATATATTGCTTACTTCTCAGAAGATAGATGCTTGTAGTAATTTATATTCAAGATTCACAGGCAGCAAATATCCTTAACTATTTAAATGAAATTTTGTCTATTTTAAGCTTTCAAGCAAGTTGTGTATTAAAAAGTGACCTAAACATTAGATTTAGATAAGAATTTTTACAATATCCAAGGACTCACCTGCACAGACAAAAATCCTACTTAATTAAACAAAAGGCTGCTTCGTTTTTTTTTATCTGTACTTATCTGTACTGTATGAGATTTTCTAAGCCACAAAGTTTTAAACAAAGCTAGAATCTTTTATTCCAAAATTCTAACTTACAATATAAATGCAAATTACATCACAATCAGAGGAATGAATTCATCACAAACAGTGTCTTTATGGAAAATGTTGAAGAAGAAGACTGCAGATAAAGGAAGAAAATCTCATTATGCCACTTTGAGAGTGTGTGATTGTAATAGTTCATGACATCAACCGGCTATAGATCTTATGGAAAACCACACAGGGAATAAACACAGAATATCTCATCAGAAACAAATTGATACTTAAAACTCTTGTGAGGATCACTCAGAACAAGTGTCCTGAAGATGCTGTTTGAGAAGCTGTGGAAAGGAGCCCACAGTGTTCTAAAGGCAGAGACCAGACAGGGAACACATTTTGATATCATCATCTGTTTTCCTGTCAGTACCAGATCCACTGCAGGTAGACCCTCAGCCTCCTGCCTCCGGTGTAGTTGTTCTTTTCCTCTTTTTGTCACACAGAGAGGAAGAGCCAAAATAATACAGAGGAGAGATTATACAGTCCCAGGACAACAGGAGATCTTGTGCTCTGCCATACATAAACTCTTCCTGGGACAAAGAGCATGACCTGAGAGGCTAAAAGAGACTTCTTCGGTCCCATGCATGTTGTAAATGAGCCCACCATGCCTCAGTGGGTCACCAGTGGGTGACCAGAGCACAAGTTGCACAAGCTGTGCCTGACTTTCCTCTCAAAGCAATTCTCCCATTCAAGAGAAGGAGAGAACATTTCAGATGCGAAATATGGTGAGGTAAAAGAGCAAACCACAGAGATCAGGAGTCCTCTCCTGATGTATGGGTATACATACCTCAAAATTGTAATTTCCAATATCTTGCATACCCTCCTCCTGGGTATGCAAGATATTAGAAATTACAATTTTGAGGTATGTCAGAAGGATCATGGTTAGGGGTGCTGGAGAAGCCCAGTTTGATGTTTCATTTGATGTCAGAATCAGTTTGAGTTTTGCTTTATTTTCAGTTTTGTTCTTCTTTACAGACTTGTTGAGTTGCTTTTTCTTAAAGGAAAACAAATTCACTGCTGGAAATATTTCCCTTCAATGACTAGATAAAACTCTAAACTAAGGAAAGATCTATGCTCCTACCTGGGTTATCTATAACTCCTTCACCTCTTAAAAAAAGGTGTGACCTTATGTTGTAACACTTTCCTCAATATGTCTGCTTGTGTCCCAAAACCAAGGAGATAACACCCTGATCTATTCTTCCTGTTTTCTCCTCACACTCTAGTAATCCACCCCCAGTGCTGAGTGGTTCAGGCTGTCTGTATGTTAGAGTATGCTCAGGAGGTTTGTCACTGGCTGCAGCATTTTCCTCAAGGGTGTTCAGATTTCCAGACTACAAATGTATTCATCAGCTGTTGTGGAATATATGATAGTCATTATATGATGTATAATAATGTTAAAAATTGAAAGCCTTGGCCATTGTCTATCCAGCTGTACAGGGTATAACCCATCCAGTTTATATGTAACACAAAACAATTTCAGCTCTGGTTTATTATCTGGCATTTTACTCCACTGAGGCCTCTCCTGTATGATATATTTCAACCAGTCCAAAAATAATAAAAAAAAATTTAAAAGAAGCTTTAGAAAGCTACAAAAACAACTATGCTAAGGCATTATAAACATCAAGTAAAAACCAAAATTCACCACCATTACATTGAACACCTGGAATTAAAAAATTTCTCATGCTTCTGCCAAAAATTATTAGCTCCTAAATAAATATTGTTGGGATGAATTTAAAGGCACCATTTGCAATTCCCATCTGATTTGCTTTCCAGTTAAGCAGTGCTCAGAAAAGTAGTAATAATGAAATGCAAAATTTATCTGCTACTAATACTCAGAGTCATACAATGTCTTCACATTTCCTACTTATATCCAGAGCATTTATGAAATCCTGAGCCTGCAACAGCATTCCTTACATTATAGTAAATTTGGCTGAAGGTGGATGAGGAATTAGTATGTATGAAACAATGGTATTGATTTAAAGGGACCTTGTGAAATTATTAAAGTAAATTTGATTCATTGTTTAGAATAGACAAAGTTCATGAGTAAAGAAAACTCCATTAGAAAGGTTTACCTGAAGAGGCATGCAGTAAATTTCTAATATAGAAAATATCTCTTTAAATGTCATGTACACCTGCCAGAAACTCACTCTTGAAACATTGCAGACCTTATCTAGCTGAAACTGCACACAGCATGCAGGATAAAATTCAGTGTTCATTTTAGAAACAGAGCCTCCAAAAGCTGAAACATGTGACCTTGCTGGGATTTGAATGTGCTTTGTAGCAGTTTTATCATCCCTAGGGTCTTTGCACACCAGTTGGTAAAAGTTCAATAGAACTTGGTTATTATTTATACTAATCACATAGCATAATTGTTAATAATTAAAAAGGTTGATATTTTAAGCTCAAATCTCTCTTCTGATATGCAGTGCATATATGAAAAAAATATACTGAACAGAGAGTACAAAACAGACACGTAAAAAGCATTTGGACACATTGAATAAAATCTATTATTCCTTTTTTTATAGGATCTGTAGACTACTTGCATAGGACTTATTAACTACTCACATAGTTTTTTGTGCTCAAAAAGCTATTTCTAGAAAGAAAAGGTTATGGGTATAGACATGAACCCATTTCTATCACATTTATGCAACTGGCTTGAAAACACTGGGTGGGTTTGTGAAAAAAAAGTCAACGTCTGTGACTGACACACTTTAGTAGCCAAGCAACTAAATTGTGTAAATAAACCACTGAATTTTTTTTCAAGACATAGGTAAGAAGGAAGTCAGTTCAGAGATGAAATTATATTGAAAACAACTAAAATTCTGGTTGGATTCACCTGTGTTTGCATTTTTCCTATTCATAAAGCTTTGGAGGTTATCTAAGTAGCAAAGTCAAAACACTTATTTCAGCCTCCTGTGAGGCAGGGAGCTTGCTCATCTAGTCAGGTGAACAGCAGCTAAAGTATTTGATGACAAGTCTGGTTCGGAACTGAAAATTCATTGGAAAGCCATCTTATTTCATTATTCTCCTTTATATTCCCTTGTGATATTAGCTGGATATTTTTAGGCACAAATATATTCCCCAAACCAGGTCAAGGACACTGCTGAGAGAGCCTAGGACTTGGCAAATTCTGTTTGACCAGCTCTGCAGATTCGAACAAATCCAAGTCTGTTCATGAATAATCTGCAAATACAGAAGGAGACTAAATTTGTCAAACAAATTCTTAATTTTACAGTGTTTGCCCAAAGCTACTCTCTTGTTCCAAATGCCCATTAGCCTCAGCTGGTGTTCTTTATATACTCACCATAGGAAAAAATCCATACTGGGAATAATTGAGGTGCTATGAACTTCAGAGTAAAGAAGCTTACTCCAAGCTTCTGTGCATGTATACATGGATTTGACTCTGGTAAAATGCTGGTGCTTCTGCCATCTAGCTCATCTGTACAACAGGAACAGTTTAACTTGAACCAAGGAAAGTCACTCTGAAACAAAGTGGTCTCAGACCCTGTGCTCACCAAGCTAGGACTATTCACTTACGTCGGAACCTCAGAGCCAAAGGCCGGTCAGCCAGGCCAAGCAGACCCTCTCCATATCCCAGTATGTGCTGCTGTGTCCCATGTGTGTAAGTGTGCAGCCAAAGTCACCCATGTTTCAACTGGCTTCTCCAGGTACTGTCTTATGATGGAAAGCAAGTATCCATCAGCCTATATCTGTCAGCTGAGAAAAGACACAAGCCACAGGCATCCTTGTGTTGGTCCCTACAGTGACTGAAACACAATATATGACACTCAGTATTCTTGGGGGCTTTTGGTTTGGTTTGTTTTTTTTTTTTTTTTAATTTTTCTCATTCTTGACAGGCAGTAGGAAAACTAATATTTTTATTATTTACCACTACGGAGCTTTCCAACACAATAGAGCTGCAATTTTAAGGAAATTTGGAAATGTATTGCAATTTGGAAATGTATTGCTTCAGCTTTAGCAGTGAGTATATAATTCATCTCTTCTTTTTCTTACTTTGTTTCTTCTCATTTAGATAGGATGTGACTCCAATTTGGTGTAGTTTCCTTGCCTTCTGTGATGCCTGGATAATGTCTTTAATTTGGGGATTAGACTGATCTAGTTAATTGATCATAGCATACTCTCAAGGCCTCACTAAAGCTTTCATGGACTTCTTACATAGTACTTAGCATAACTGTTCAACTGGCAGAAAGAAAGTCTCATCTTCTCTCCCCAGAGGTAGCTAATCTAGTAAAACTTGCAGCAACTATTGAAAAACTACGCAGGATGTCATAAGATCCACAAGCAAACTTTTCCCTGCTAGTTTTCAGTTACTGATTAAGCTTTGTTTTCTATTTCTTTTCTTTTTTTCAGTAACAAATGGTGACTGATGAAAGCTTTTCACTGCAAATCAAAGGCATTCATCCTGTTTTCTGTAAAAACTGGGGTAGTGACAAATCCACAAATGCTTTGCCTAAATCTGTTCTTTGGAAGAACTACAGCTTGGCCCAATGTGTGTGTTTGAACACTATAATATATTTTATCCACTGCATGACACAAAAAACAATTACAGGAAGAAGTTTAGCCTAGTGCTTAAGCAGACTAAACCCCTGCTTTCTCTGGTTTGCCTCTGAGGTTTCAAAGGTAATTCACAATTTTGGAGGCATTCATTGTTTAAAACCTAAATGGTCCCTGTGTTTGAAAAGCAGAACATAAAATGCACATGAAGTTAAAGATCAAATTTTAAGGCTGCTCTAAAGCTCCTTCAAAGCACTGCCACTGATTTCAGCAATCTTTGGGTCATTTTCCTAGGCCGTTACTTTTGTGCCTATCAGTTGGTAGCAGAAGACAGATGAAACAAATGCTTTGGACAGGCAGCACAGTTAAGTGGAGCTACAGGTCAGAAAATTTATGTTCTGACCCTGCATCTGCCACCAAAGCGAGCCCTGACAAATCGCTACATCCCTCTACATCTCAGAGGTAAAATGGGATGATACTTACCCACCTTTTAAGGCACTGCACTTTGTGCTCCACCAGCAGTAATCATTCTATGACTAGGAGGCTCAATTATTTGAAATACTTTGAGATGTAAGATGGTCTGAAAGTATGAAGTGTTATCATTAATAATAATAATGAAAGTGCAAAAAAAATAATTTCCAGTAAATTAACACAGAACCACAAATCAGTACTGATCTTGTGGGTTTTAAGCATAGAATTTCTTCCCAAAGGCTACAGTATGATCTTTCCCTCTTCATTCATTTCAACCAACAGTTAGGTTAGGATTGCTTTTTAAATATTTAATAACTGCTTGGGACATTTTATTTTATGGTGATTCCACATCATGCATCCCTGGGCTTCTTAATTCAGCACCAGATTTTAGAACAAACAAATCCAGTTAATTCCTCTGTGTGTAAATCAGGCAACCAACCCTCCCTTGGAGTTTCCTGAAGGTCAAGTGACACATCCAAAGGAGATTTTTTCCATTTTTCACACCCTTCTTTCCACCCACCATCAAATCAAGCAAAGCTTCTCTTAATCATTATCAGGGAGACAAAAAGTTATAGTGCAGAGCAATGGACCGGAATTTCACACTCCATTTGCACAATAACTCTGAGGGCTGCCTAATGTGCTGTTTGCTTTTTAGCAGGCATCTCTGCAGTCATCACTGAAATGCATTTTGGCGCTGCTCCCAGGGCAACTTAACTATTTATGACAGCTTGTCTTGAAGTGCCTACATGAACATTAGGATGTCCATGGCAATCTGCAAATTGACCCATCCACATGGCATTTGAGATCAGATGGAAAGAGCTTTAATAATGCAATGAAAGTTAGGGAAGACATCATTTTTAATTTATCTTTTTTACTTTCTCTCCAATTTTCCGTCCCATCTTTTGGCCAGGATATGTCAAATTATTAAATCCTCCTATATTAACAGATGCTAATGATCTCTCTCTCACTTGGACTGTCTTTTATTATGCATTCAATCAGACAATAAAGGGGAAATATAAATGCTCATCCTATGTAAACTATTTCCCTCCAGAGAGTGAACCTGCTCCACCAGATCGAGATGTTTGCTTATTGTCCAAGTTGAGTGATTTAAAAGACAGACATTCTTCCCAACAGCTTTCATTTTCATGCTGTTCCAAAGTTCAGAGGTGGATTTTATTCTTCAACCTTTATTTCAGTTTTTTATTTTCTCCTAGAAGCAAAGCTGCCTAATAAAAGAACATTTTCAGACACAGCTAATAACATAGAAGGAAGAAAACCATTCAACTGAGATCCAACTTCAGCCTCCAGCAGGGGCGAGGAGTTATGTCTGGTGGGTTCATCAGGATGAGAGAGGTCACAGCTCCTAACTCTGTTGCTGATTTATTGACAGGGCACCTGGAGTTAGGCTACCTCACCTCATCAGGCCATACTTTCTCTCTTAAAGATTGATGTGTATCAGGAGCTGTGAAAGAGGCAATTTCCTACAGAAAGTTAGAGCAGAGGAAGATAGAGAAAAAGAATGCACCCATATTTGCACCTTTGTTTCCCTTAACTTGGTTTGACTATAAATATTTTCTGTAGATATTGGTTTTAAATACATGGCTGTGTAGTGCACATTGGAATTTACCCCATGACCCATCTCCTGAGGTGATAATTATCTTCCTCTCTTTCCCCCTTGAGGTTAACAATATTCTCACATCTCTCTTTGCTAGGACCTTTCCTTCCATGGATACCAGTCACCTTTTCCCTCTAATTCTCAATCTGATTAGAATAATTAAATTACGTTAGAGTCACTGATCCCAGCTTGCTCTCTGAAGTTCATTGCTTTTGTTCTAATGAAAAAAAAAGGTTTGTGTATTGCAAAATTGTCCATTTTTCTCATTATCAAGAGAGTCTAACAAAATACAGTCTGTAATAATAGTCTTTTTAATAATCATAAACCACAAACACGCATTTAAGTCTGTATATGTATGTTTTTTACAAGGGTCCATAAACCATCCAGCAAAATGTGACCTCAGCTTCTATAAGACCTCCATGTCCAACAGTGCTGCAAAAACGTTCATAACCTGAGAAATACAGAGGCCTTCAGGAATAAAGGTCCCTTTACAACAATCCCATGTATATTTCAAGGTGTGACCAGTTTCCAAGTTTCCAAGGTGTGGGTCTGTGAAAGCGAAGTATGAGAAGTGTGCTCTGAAAAGGAGCCTGTCTAGACAAGTTGCCTTGTTCTCTCATTGCTGTTATTGACACCACCCCATCATTGCTAATATCACCTGCAACACAAATGGGTTTCATGTGACTGAGAAGTGTTTGGTTTAGGGAATGCTGTGGTTAAAATGCTTACTGTAACTCTGATCTAGTTTTTCTCTTGTTCTAGTTACAAGAAGGCTTGCACCAGTAATTGCAGGGGCTGGGAGAATTGAAGGAAAGGGGTTACAGTGTAGTCAAGGACAAAGACTGCAGAGCAGCATGGCTGTTTGCTGTGCATGACTTTATGAAAAAACAGCCAGAAAGCTGACTTTATTTTAACTAAAATGATAACTCAAAAAATGCATTGGTTTTGCTCTTTGGAGAGAAACAATTGAATTTTATTTGCTGTGGAAAGCTAATTTATTCCTGATTGTTTGTGCACCACAGAAGACTAACCAATACCTCCTCATGCCTGAGGAAGGATGGCAGAAATTAATAGAGAAAGCCTCAGCAGAAGGTGGCTGAGGTGACAGGAGCCTTGGGAGGGCAGGGCCCCTTTCTGCCACCCTCCACTGGGTAGGATCAGTTCTCATCAGCACTTTACAACTTTGTACAACTAAAGATGCTCTAATACAAATGCTAAAAACAGTCGTCCTGTTTTTTGAAGAGTAAAACATCAGTCTCTTCAGCCTTGTCTTAAAATGGGCTATGAGCGACGACCATTAATTTGACACAGATTTCTTGCATAAAGTGTCTTTTTGTAAAATTTCATTCCATTCAAGATCCTAAAAAAAGACACTTCTGAAATGCAGTGTTGGTCTGGAGAAGATCATCCTGGAAAGGTTTTGTTGTTTTTTTATTTACTTTGCTTCAGCTTTATTTGGTTTTTCTTGCCTGTTTGTTTAAAGACAGATGGACAAAGAACAAGAAACAGAGTTAAGAAAAGGAAATTGTTGTTGCCTTAATCTCAGACTTTCGACAAGAAGCAATGCTCCCTGTGATTTAGTATGGCGGTTGGAATTGTATCTTCTGAGAGAGAGTGTAGATTACAAAACCTTCCTTCCTTGTGGCTGCAGACATTAGTCAGCCCCAGCTTACTCAAGACAGCAGCAGGGATTCATTCCACAACTGTAATAATTCACAAAATAAAATGTTTGTAGGTTTTTGGGTTTTTTTCCCAAAGATCTGATCTAGTGTCAGTAGTCTCAGCAATAAAGCTCTCATTGCCTAAGGAGTAGTGTATGAAACAACAGCTACAAAGAATTCATCCCATTCCTGTCTTCCTGGACTAACAAATATGAGATCTATTGTGTCTGAACGGCATTCTTGAACTTAGCAATGTGAGTTGTAGTGGCTAGTCAATTAGCTTTAGTTGCTTTCAGTCCATTTTAAAGGGAAGTGTGGCCTGATGGATTTTATTTGGGTTAGTTTTGGGTTTTTTACTACTGAGTCCTTGCTGCTCTAGAGAAATCACTCCAGCAAGCCAGCTGGGAGCTATCAGCTCCCAGCCTAGTCTTTTATATAATGTCCAAAGTTACCGAGAAGGTAAAGGTAGAAGAAATAAGGAAGATTGTTTCTCACATCTGAATAGAGTTTTATTTGCAAAGTTTACATCTCCATCACAGGAAGAACCACTTTCATTGGAGAGTTTGGAACCTGCCACTGGTACATCAGCAAGACAACTCTTAGAACACCTCTTGGAAGACAGGGCAAACTGGCCTGTGTTCACCATCTCTGTGACACTCATGGTTTCATAGACCTCAAGTCACCTCTTTTCCAGGCTCAAAGAAATCATGGACTCACAGTCACTCATCATTTGAAAACAAATCCTGACCATTTTCCAAATCTTTTCTATTTCTATTATATACTTTTTAAGATGAGCAGAACAGAGCTGCAACCACACAACCGCAGCATAGATTTCTAGAATGGTATAATGCTGCTCCCTATTTCATTCACTCACTTGGCCCTAACGACTAGAATATATTTAAGACTGTTGCTCAGCACTGCCATCATTTTCCCAAAACTTTTTATTCTGCGTGAAGCATCTCAATCTTGCATGATCACAATAAGCTTAAAGCCCATAATTTTGTATAAAACAATATCAACCATATAAATAGTTAATTTTATGTTATGAAAGGAACTCTATAAATGAGAAACTTTGTCATCTCTCTGAAGCATGCCCATAGCTTCAGCTCAAACATGTTCCAACATGCTCTCATGTTTTGATCTATTATTTGCAGGTCATTCTCATGGGATGGAAAGTATATATATGTGTAAATAAATAATAAACAAATACTTTTAAAAATGCTTTCTTTAAGCTCATGTAGCATTCATGGAGGATAAAGGTTGACAGTTCTGGATGAAGATAAAGACTACTACTTACAGAATGGAAGTAGAGCAAACCTTCCTTATACAACCTGCCCTCAGTTAGAGCTGGGTGAGTGTTTCAAAAGAAAGTGTTTTAGATTCTAGTCTTACCTTCTCATCAATAGAAAAAGGACCTAATACCTGTAAAGGACCTTCATGACATCTCTGGGACACCAAGCTGACTCAAAGGTCTGCTGGTTGCTTGGGCAAACATTTAACAAGCTCAAAATAATATTGTCTCATCTTTTCGCTATGCACATTTTGTGCATAGTTGTGCACAAAGTTGTGATTATTAGCAAGCTCAAATTCATGTTGTTGTCCATGTGAAATTAGAAAAATAAAAATCCTTCTGAAGCCCACTCCATTCCATCTCCATATGTTGTCAAAGCTGGAAGTAGCCAGCTGTAATGCTGATTTTCCACCTGTCAACTTTTGCAAGTCTACCTATACACATACATAGTGTTTTGTCTGTCTTTCCTGCATCCCTCTTTGCATTTCCCAAAACGTGTAGTATGCATCAGGCTTCCCTCACATCTAAGTTAGAAGAAAAACATGCTCTTAACCTATGACTGTGTGTGGGAACATTTCCCATGGCCAGCTGATGGTAGTCTCCATTCACTGCTCCAAGTGCCTCAGGGAAGCCAAAGGGTGTCCCAGCACTGAGTGGCTGCAGCTGAGCCCTTATTATCTCTTTTGGACATCGGTGACTTTTGAGAAGATAGGACTGCTTGCTTCTGCATATCATTTTTAAATTCTTTTTAGTCCTGAAGGCAGCACTGAAATTAATAAAATTCTCTCAATCTTTTTATATGTACAGGTAAAACTCTTCATTGTGTAGGTGTGCACTTACTGTGCACAATTTCACAATTTAAATTTTTTATAAAAGATAAATATGTTTTCTGATTTTTGAAATTGCCAATATCAAAATGTGCATGATGAAAAGCATGAAGGCTATATATAAATATGGAACTGAATATAAAAAGAGCCATGAAAAACATGTGAGTAAAAATGTTAAACAACCTCTTGCAATCCTCAATTTCATAGTACAATTTTGTCAACCCACATTTCATCCTTCCTCAATTCACACAAAAACCTCCTTGCATTTTATAATCTAAAATCCAAGAGGTGATGACATCTCACTGAAAAAAAAAAAGCCAAAAGAAAAAAGGGGGGAAAAAGCAAACAATACTAAATTTACACCAAAATGTAAATGTGTTACTTCATTTAAAGTATTAAGAACCATATTCTTTCAGCTGCTAAAAAGACTTTGCAGATAAAGACAAGGGAGGTGAAGAGGGATTAAGCACTGAAAGAAACTAAGATGCCAAAAGAAATGTACAGCTTGTGTGGGGATCAGGGACTCTTTTCTGAGCAATGTGTTCATAAATTCCATCCTGAGTGTATATTGTGAGCAGAAAGTCAAGGATTTAATATTGCTGGCAGTAAGCCAGCAGCATGTTAGGAAGGTTTTATATTAACTCCCCACATACCACTCTGCCTGTGCACCTCAAATTGACCTGCACAGTGTCTTGCTGCATCCATTCCAACTCCCCCTACCCAGGCCTATTGGCTCAGAGGGAGCTTATACAACACCTTGCTACCCCAGCCCAGAAGGTCACCAGTGACTGCTACCCACACCATAATTCTCACTTTCATCTGAAACCCCCTGCAGCCTCTTTTGCTAAATCATGGCTCCTTCATGCCAAGTCCCAGTAACTTTTTGACTTGTCACCTCTGTTGCTTTTGCAGCAGCCAGTCCAGTTCCTCATTTGTCAAAGGAAGAATATTGGAAACCACTCACCCAGGCTGAATTTGAATGAGCAGCCAGCTCTACATCCTGTTTAAAGTCACTTGAGCCACTCAGCCTGTAAGAACTATTAATCTCATCTATCTGGAATTCCCATTAATTCTCTAGACAAGAAGTTACTCATTAAAGTTTTGCATATTATAATGTGCATATCTCATAGCACCAAAATGCTAAAGCGATGAAGACCATATAAGTAATCTGCAGATATAGAGGGAATGCTAGCTCATAGGAGTATCAAAACTGAATGGCATGATATATTTTATCAAAGCTGAGCTAGAAGTTGCCTTGTTGCTTTAGGAATGTATTCTGAATATTTTCTTAACCACAGGCATATCATTCATGTCATAGTACCAGATTCAGTCACTTAAGGACTGACAAATATATTACCCTGAACTTCAAGGGAGGCATAGATCATGTTTTGGGTTTCTGAACCACAGTGAATTCTACTGTCTATTGAGTGAAACATAAGATAGTGCCTAAAAAGAATAGGAATTTCCAGTTTAATTAATTTGCGGCCAGTAACATGATTCTCTTTGTACTGAGGACTAACTCTGCATAAGGACTCCAGTAGACATCACCCATTTAGGCATGGAGATTTGGAGTATATGTGCTTCCATCAGTCCTAGGTCACCCAGCTTAAGGTGCAGCCTAGGTTTCTAGGTCACTCAGCTTAAGGTGCAGCCTAATTACATTGGGAACTGTCTAGTCAAGATGACTGGGCTGGAGCAGCTTGGAGGCATCAAAGCCAGCTCCCTGGCTTAGGACATGGTTTCCAGCCCCAGGATTACTGTGTTAGCTATGTTTAGCAAAGCTGAACACAGTGAGTCACAGCAGAAATTACAGTATTTGAAGTGAAAGTCCTGCTGAGAGATGTTTTTTTAAAAGAAATGCTCAAACTTTTCATTTGAGAACTGAAAGAAGCACCTTGTGATTTTGAGAAAAAGTGAAAGAACATAGAAAAGGAAAAAAAAACACTTGCCATGAGACTGCAAAGATTTTCAAAAAGAAAATACATCAGTATTTTTTTTCCCAGTTCAAACCCAAGTAAAGGTTAGTTGCAATACTTTAGCTTAGAAGTAAGCACATAAATAAATTATAAATCTATATATATTCTTTATAATGATTCCATATGAAATTTTAATAACAAGCCCATTCTTCCTGTCTTCTTTGTCAGTAAAGCCTGTCTTTGGCCAATGCATGTTTTATTATTTTGAGAAAAGCAATTAGCTATTTAGCTGGAAGCACTAAACTCAAGTGTCACTGAGAGGAGAATGGGAAAATTTTCTCTCTTAGGAGCAAGCAATCTAGTTTTTAACAAAGACTGAACACTAAAACTTTAGCTGAAGGCAGCAGAATCCAGCTTATACACACTAAAGGTTTTTGTCACCTGGATTTCCATTTTCCTGTCATCAACTCTTCATTCAGCCTCTTTCAAAATCATTTCTTAGTTACATGAAACACTGGTTCCTGAAACATGAGTTTTGTTATTCATCCTCAGGAGGCAGCTCAGCGAATTCTGTCTGAATCAATGACTGGAAACAGATTCTACATGAATCAAACAGGTACACAAAGATTCTTCTAATTATACTATAATCCTCTGGTGTTTGTATTTTGTATGCATGTTTATAGAGCAGTGAATACAATACGTATGGGCCTGTAACCACAGGAGAACAATGTCCTTTAATGGACACTATCAGAAAAATGCAAGGCCTTTGTCACCTTCCTTAATAGTTGGAAATTCTCCACCTCACCATTTATATTTAAGCAGTTGCTTCAAAGCTATGTTTATACCACCACTATCTACATAGGGCCTAGGTTATGTTTACAAACTTAATAAAATTAATAATTATTATTTTGTTTGCTATGACAAACCCACTATTGGAGGGTGCCCATAGGAACCCAAAGGAAAGCTTGAAAGCTTCATAGAAAGGGAAGCAAAGGAGAACATTGAAAACCCCAAATAAAGCTGAATAGACTCACCTGAATTACCCAAAGTGAAATTTGGCATGGTACAATTATCCACCCACAAATTGAGTGCACTGTCTGTAATGAGAGCCCTTGTAGACTTTGTTAAGGTACAACAACTTTTCTACCACTCAGCTGATTCTGTGCCAGAAGGAAAATGCCACCTACAGATTTCTAACATCCATTCAGCTGTAAATGCTCTTTCTGGGCCTCCTCAGTCAAATACTGCCTGCCTGAGTCTAGTTATCTAACAGGATCTGATGAACGTCTGCTGCAAGACAGTACTGCTTAAGAAAAAATGTTCCTGATACTGTTACAAATGCTTCCACAGCTGTGAGTTTTCCCAAAAGAGAAACTGTCTTTACAGCAACTATTGTGAAAAAATTCTGACACATAGTAAGGTTTTCATATCCTATTTATTCCACAGTATCTTTCAATCTCTTTAAAATTCCCTGCTTGCCTGCTTGCAATCTATTTTGCAGCCAGCTCCATGAAAGCACTGTCACTCCCCCTTCTGCCTTTCTTCTTAAGGTTGCTGGTAACCCTACTGTGAAGGAGGTGAGTATTAACCTATGAACACATCTGGCTGTGATATGGTTCTCCACAAACACTACCTTAATACACAAGAATTCTCAGTTATGTAGAGCAAATGTGTTAAGATTAAAGATGCATCCTCATTTTTTCCTCACACACCATGCTAATTCAGTAAAGTATGTTTTTTTAACTACCTCTTATTCTAGAAAATACTGAATTTGATGAAGTCTTGCAATGTATGTCAGATGTAGGCTAGGAACAAGCCTTTTGTAAGCTCTATCCTAGGACTTGCAGGATGCTGTGCCATACCACTTAAAATAGCAGCACCAATGAATCATACTAGTTCCTTTCAAAATTAGGTAATTCTTCAATCCAGTGACATTATATAGTACCTTTAAGGAGACACTTAGCAGAATAAACTACTTGTTATCTGCAAACAAGGCTCCTCACCTTCTTGGGTTCCAAACAATCTTAGATTTGTTGGTTATTTCAAGATCAATTTCCATAGCCTCAGAATAGCAGAAAATTAAGTCATCATTAGGAATTGACCAGGGCATAATCCCAAAACTGCAGTTATATAAATTTTAAAAAGCTATTTTGTGTGTGTGTGTGTGTGCACGTGTGCGCGTGTGTGTATGTGTGCGTGCGCATGCACATGAGTTGATGGATAATCATGTGATAGTTTAAGACTTGCTCCCTGATGTGCCTGATCATGAAATTCAGAACTTTTTATACCAATGCAAACAAAACCTAAGATTACTTAGTCCATTAGAATTGAGGAAATCAAAGGCTGAGATGACACAGGCAGAGGCTTGGAAACCATGTCTCCTTTTCTAGATCTCTGCTGCACTTTAAAATCAAACACATGAAAATGGAATTTCTGTGGAATCTTTTTACATTCCTTTATTGTCTTGGTTTACAAGATATTCCCTTTAGAAAGGATCAACCTTTTGTAAACAGTGTGTGCATTGCTATGTAGATTAGAGGGAGAAGAAAAACAAAAAAAGAGAGAAGCAGTATAAAGAAGATAAACTCTGAGAAGGTAAACATCACCTGTGAACCACTCTGTGCACCTCTGATTTGATAATTATTTATTTCTAGTGTGATCACTTTAGAGCTTTCCATGAACATGGCATGGGATGGCGGAGAGCAGCCATCCCTAGACATGATCATGCAGGCTTTCCTTTTCATGAGCAATTCATTATACACACTTTCAATTAGCTGTCAGTTTTAAACTTTTGTACGCTGTTTTAAACAGAATGAACAATGCTTTAAAATGTGTGTGAAAAGCTAAAGTATCTTTATTAAATGAAAGATACTCTGAATATCTGTAAAAATTGTGGATAATTGCCATGTCTTCCATAAAGCATTAAACCATCAGAAAAACAATTATTCAACTTAGTGGCTCAAGCACCATGAAAAGCAGGATTTGGATCTGAGTTCTTATTCTAGTTCATCACAGTAATTTTATTCTTTTAAGCCTATTGCAATGGGTCAAGAAACCTCCTGGGAAAAAGAGTTTGTGAAATGTCTGGCACTTGCTTCTTCTGCTTGGACTCTCTGGGGGTCCAGGAACGGATGTAGAATTTGACCACGAAAAAGGAAGCAGGAGAATTTTTTGAATGCTTTCAACATTCATGATTTATCAGAAGTCCTGCTTGACATTGAGTTGCATATGAAAGCTCAAGATAGATCAACTTTGAGCATGAGCAAGCTAAAAAAGAAAGTTCAGGTTGATGCAGGAATTCATTGAGTCTCATATTAAAAATTCTAGACAGGCATCTTATTATGGCCAAATCAGAGTAGTTCCAGACAAGACCTCTGAACTAAGACATTTAAAGCACCTAAGGACTTTCTGAAAAATCTATCTCTTGGGCCCTCAATTTCCCATTCCTTCTAAATATGATTATAATCTAGGAAATGCTTCAATTCAAGAGTAAAATTAATTATCTGCAACTTTCTCCCCTACTATATATACAGAAAATATGCTGGTTTCTTCAGCAAAAAGCAGTATCACTAAATAAATAGCCCCACACAGATATTCTCCAAACATGGAAACCATTTCAGTGGTGGCTTTGTAAACTCCAGAAGATGGTAGTGTATTTGTTCTGACCAGTGGTTTGAAGCTCAGAAGAACTTGTTTTTCTGAAGTTGTTCCATTGTGCTTTTGATAACAGAAGGCCATCAGCAGAGAGGCAGCTGCTAAAATGGCTCCATCAAAGATTAATGTCGTAACCACTCATGCCATGCCCTTTGTTAACTAGTCAAAACTTTTCTGTAGTGTGGAATACCTCCAAAAGGAGGAAATTTTTTGTTGTTTTTTAAGCAGTATTTGAGGAAAATCATCTAAGAAATTTTATTCTTCTGTTCATTCATTTTGTGTTGATCCAATTGGATCAACAAGCAAGTAAATTGATTTTCTGTTCTCATGGCTGCTGGTCCACCTTTCCCCTCTCCCTTATAATTCAGCAAGCAAACCAAGAAGTCAATTATTTGCACAGCCCCATGTGAAGTTTTTCACACTAGGCATAGTGCTTGTTTTTCACTATCTTACTTGTCTTCAACGTTCTTCCTTTCAGGAGCCAGATTATGGCCTCATAAAGCTGTAGGATGCTACTGAAATGGCTTAAAACCAGTAGCTATTAAGACAAGTTGCACTATTAATTGAATTGTCTCTCTGGTTTTTTCCATTTGGAAAGAAAAATGGTACAGTCTCCTCCTTATAACCGTGTGCCAGTGTATACACAATGAGCTTTTAGCCACATTCCGTGGTCTGTCTTTCTGCACGTGCAATTGTTTGTCTTGCATTCCATGTTTCTGGGCACATGTAAAATATTTTTATGGATTATTGAATGATACCATTATCCATAGATCTCACTCTCCAAAACTAGGAATGAATAATAGATCTCTATTCCCCAAATATTATTCATCCTACTGCAATGGGAAGCCACCAGCTGGAGCAACCCTTGTCAGACCAGGCATTGTCATTCCAGCTCTTTTTGGGGCTCATTTGCATTAGCCCTCAGTGACAACAGGACTAGATAATTTGTGAAGGTGCCTGGTGGGTCCAGCCTTGGCCACCTACTTCCAGACTGCCACTTTCCCAGGGGCCTGCAGCACAGTGCTCTCAGCCCAACACTACACAGTGCCTGCCAGCCTGAACCAATCTGTGGCTCCGCCAAGGCTCAGAGTAGTCTCTGCTGTCCAACCCTCTTTTCAGGAGCAGAAGCCCACAGAGGCACCTAGAAACCATAAATCCTTCCTGAAAAATATGTATCCAGCAAGCCCCTGACAAATGACACCTATCCAGAGCCACACTGGCCTTCTGAATGGGTAATTAGTGATATTGGATTTTCTTGGGTGCTGTGTGGGTTCGCCAAAGACTTCAAGCTGACAGTTTAAGTTCATTCCAGTTTCAGAAAAAATAACAGTCAACAATCTCAATCTTGGATTTGATTCACCAAATCTCTTTTGTAGAAGGAGTAAAACAAAATATAAGAGAAAGATTTTTGTGTAGGATTCTTTCTATTTCACAAAACTTTGTTTTACTGGCTTAGTTTTAATCTCAAAACAGATACATGTAGATGTGGCAATGAGTATTCTGACCAGTAAACTCACAAAGCCTGATTCTGGCACTGCATGCACGTAGAACTCCACATCATGGAAGATGACTCTTCCCCTCAAGGAACTGGGAGCACACTTTGTTTGGAAAGCAAAAGAAGGCAAGCACAGTGCAGTGGAGCATAATGAACAAAACCTCATTAGTCACATCTGTCTTCAGGACAGCTCCCAGTAGTAAGAAGCAGTTACACTCAGTATCAGCCTTCTTCATCTGAGTACTGGAGTAAAATCAGCACAACCCCTGAGCAAATTCAGATGTCTTAGGTAAAACAACTTCTTGTACATGTCCCCCTCTATCCCTGTCTGGACCCCTACCCTGCAGACAAGGACAGAATTAATTTTCCATTCTCTATTCACAGCAAATAAAGAATATAATGTTCGCTTTGCATTATTTTCATCTTTCATCTTAATTATCACTGTGGAGACTACAGAAATCATTATCTTTATTATGATGAATGTCCAATTAGCATTTCCCATATAAATTTCAGATCATGAAGGGGGCTGTAATGGATAATGCAAATTCCTAATGGTCTTTTTTTTTCCTAGCTGAAAAATTGACGTGCTTAACAAAATGAAATTTATTCTAAGCCATTTT
Organism: Agelaius phoeniceus; assembly: GCF_051311805.1. Taxonomy (NCBI): domain Eukaryota; kingdom Metazoa; phylum Chordata; class Aves; order Passeriformes; family Icteridae; genus Agelaius; species Agelaius phoeniceus. The sequence goes on from NC_135270.1 coordinate 22,782,978, forward strand.
GAAACAAGCCAAGAACTTTAATTACTTGACAAGGAGGAGGGAAAGAAGAAACTGAAACTAAATCTTAAAAATGGGCATATTTTAAAAGACCTTGCTTTTCCAGCCCATTGCTCAAGCTTTTTCCTCCAGATAACTAAACACTTGTCTGGCTGTGCTCAATAAGTTTTAAACTATTGTGAATGCTGATAGAAGCAATTTCTTTTATTAGTTCTACCATTTCCTAAATCAAAAAAATTATTCCAAGTAAACATCCTGTTGTCTCGAATACAGTATTTTAATTGATTCCCATCCATCACATGTACTGTGAAATTGGCAATAACTACATCATAGCCATTGCAAGGCAGTAAGAGACACAACTCCTCCGTGGTGCTGGTCGAGGCACTGAGGTGTGGGTAGAGATATGACAGGTGAATTCCCTCGGGATGGTTTTGGGTTGGGCAAAATTAATTCAGCTGGCTGTTTAGCAGCGTCTTAAGTATTATTTGCACAAAAGAGTAAACAAATCATGGGGTCTGTATAGTCTAGCTTGTCATCTCTAATTATGAATGGTAACCATTTCCCTGAGCCAGGAAAAAGCAGACCTTTGCAGATGCCCTTCTATCTAAGCCAGCAGATAATTGTAGTGACACAAAGGAAAACTGTACCTGGTCCAAAAATGAAGTAGGGATCAGCTGTCTAGTCCCTTTTGCTTTTTTTATCTCCTCTTTCCTTCTTTTTTTCCAGAAAATTTTTTACCCCTTCTTCTAGCCCATGTGGCCTGGAAGTAGCTCTTCACACTTTCTAAGAGCCATATCCCATGGCATGAGTGAACACACACACCTGCACGCATACACACCCCCATACTCTCTTTCTCCTTTCCCCTTCCCCACACACTTTCCTATCCTTCACCAATAGGGTTCATATCTTTTTGATGGGATATGCAAGTAGAGGTGCTGCATTGGCTTCATGAATTGCAGTGAAAGAATTTGGCAGCCTTGGGATGGTTGCCTTCAGAAAATGCCATTTCAGTCAGCAGCCAGGGTAAAACTGCTCCTAGGAGGTAATGACTTACAGCATGAAATTTCTATTTTATAGCAAAATATTCTGTTAATTACCAAGCAAATTGTCTCTCTAGGAAGATATTATTTTCTGAGAAGAAGCTGTTCAATTATTTGTAGTGTGATTTTCTGCAGTCTGTTTAATCTTTATTCTTGTCAGGACGTGAAACAGAATTCTAAGAATTTTTACTTGGCTTTCATACTGGTACAGGCTGCTTGCCCCACATGGTCTTGTTGCATATAACAACTTTTATATATGTCAATCATTTATAATTCCTTTTAGGCCTTCTTGGGTCCATTAAGTGAAGAAGTATAATTCTTGTTGTTTGTTACTGCATTATAGTATGATATAGATCTAAGTTTAGTTCTAGCATATGTGGTAGATGCATGATATTGAATAAGAAGAACCTAATAGGCCCCAGTTATTTTAATTTCATTCTGTGTGTTTGTTATTCATATAAATGTGTAATTCTTTTCTGAAACCTCCTTCAAGCTTCATCTCAATCATGTCTGATGGCACCAACAATTAATACTAATGGCACCAACAATTAATATTCATCTTAAAAAGCACTTCACATCTATTTGCATAATAATTTTCACTAGTTTTCATTTGTTTTTCTCCTTGAGAAAGAAATCAGGAAGATTATTTCACTGACTCCGATTTCATCCTTTTATATTACCTTATTTCTTTTGTTTTCTGCAGCTGTTGAATAGACACCATGCCTCCTTACTGAGGAGATTTTTGTGTTTCTAACATTTCTTTTGTGGTCTTTTCCTGACCCTTTTTATATGCATTTGGGTGTTGAGAAGTACAGTCCATCTTTTAGGTGATTACGAATTCTCTTACTCTGGGGTCATGTCTCCACTGCACCATAATTACACAACATGACTACACCCTTCCTTCACTTATGTATTCCTTACAGAAGGGAGATCTGTGTTTTGGATGCACAGTGACAGATTTACAAAAGTTTCAATTGACTTAGGAGTCACTTAGACCAGAATCATACATATGGTATACTTAACTGAGCTTTACAGAAAATAATTGACATCTTTACAAATTAATCAAAGGGAATTCAAGTTAAGATAATGAACTTCTGTGTATCTTTTTCCCTTCTTTTTAGACTGTTTTTAATGACATTGTACAACTTTTTTCTATGGGGCTTTTTTTTCCCACTACTCTATTTCAGTATAGTTGACAGAAAAGTAGAATTATCCAAGATTCGGATTTTGCAAAGTTTCACAGAAAAAATTCCCTGCTGTCTACTTAAGAGGTCCTTCCACTTGAAACTTTATTCACTATTTCACATTTCATTTTTTTTCCAAATCATTACATTTTCACTTCACGCCATGTCTATACAAATTGTCCAGTGGTAAATATAGGTTATAATATTACTTTGTCTTTAGCCACTGGAATAAATTATTTTTCTGAATAAAGTCTCTCTCTATGGTAAGGTCTTATTATCTTTGGCCAGAACAACGTGGATAGATGGATATAACAGAAAGGACATGAGATCTACAAACAATGAAGCATATATAATATCAAGCTAGGGTCTGCTTATTAAACAATGAAGGAAGATGAATTTATAGCTCTATAATTCTAAATTATGGTGTCTTAAATGCCCATCAGAATATATGAGAAGTTGGGACAGTTTTACTGCCCTAGCAGATAAATAACCATACAGTCAAGCATGCCTGATGGAAAGTGCAGGAGCAAATTGATGGATGGATATCTGCAGCACAGCAGCTGATTTTTCAAGTTAAACTCATTAAGACACCTTAATAGTGATTGGCAAGTTCCTTCAAACAGAACACCAAATAGGTGAACAGGAGTCTGCTTAAGAAGCTGTCATGTTACTGATTAGGAGTGAAAGCCATGTCTAATCTATTTGCTGGTAAATCTGCTTGTTAAGCGAACAAATTTAGCTATTTCACATAGAAAAAAAATGTGTTCCAATGAAGCCAGGTGTTACCTGGAACATTCTCAGCCTAAGCATCCTGGACACACCTGTGTGAGACAGTTTCAAAATGCTTGGAGTCTGCAAGTAGAAAAATCTTACAGACTGTGCAGCCTAATTTTTAGTGCCAAAGAAAAGAGCTAAGAATCTTTGCATTTGTTTACATCTCTGTCCCCTCTCTTTTCTTGACATTTCATTGTTCAAGCCTGTCCCACTGTCAAAAGCAGCCTAAATGGTGACAAACTACCTATATTTTGATTACAAGATTTAACCTGTTAGATACTGTTTCTGTGCAACTGGAGCTAAAGGAAATATTGACTCTCATGGGTACAGGAACAGAACATTAAGGATTTTAAAGTCCTTGCATCCAAAATACTTAAGTATATATAAGTATGAAGCCGACCACAGTGAAAGCTATTTTATGGAGAATGTGGATTCAGTACCATACTCAGTCTTCAGATACTTGAAGAAATCCTTTCAATGGATTTATAAAGCATTTTTTTTCCTATAAGCCATGTTTAGTAATAGAAAATAGTTGGCCTACTAACAAATATTTTGCTGCTTTTTTCCCATTAGAATAATAGTATTAAAAATAACAATATGCCTTTGCGTCAGTAACTCTTAGCACCTCCCTTGAGCAACTGTGTGCTATTCACATAGACATATTTACATGAGACAAGAAAAATTTTATAGTGGAGACAGGGAAGATAGTATAAACTTGAAAAACTATTAGCAGGGAAAATGTAAGTAGTCTAGTTCTTAACAACTGTCAGACAATTTTGAAATAAGATGCCTCTGAAACAATTTTCTTCATGACCCCAACAGGTAGTAATTTACTTATGTGCTGGAGTGCAAATGGTTTGGATAGCTTTTTTGTTCAACTATCCATATACCCATGGAGATTTCCCTATCCTTATTTTAATTGTAGCTAATTTTGGCCCACTGACAAACATTTTGCGCTTACTTCCCATCAGAATAATGAGTCAAATCGATTTTCTCTCTCATGCAATGCCACTAGAATTTAAATATTTTACAAAATATGTATTTATAGGAGTGCAATATAGTGAGTGTTTAAAAATATTTAATGATAACCTATAACAGAAACTTCTCCAACAGGTGTCTGCTGTGTCAGTGTAGGAGGGCATGGTCATTAGCAGATGATAATAAGATCATCTTTCATTAGTTTGATAATTAAGATACATTTTTTATGAACTACACAATTTGGGAAAAGGATTTCTGTCCTGTGAAAAGCAGTATGAGCTCTTTAATGAATGCAAGCAGCCTGGGTTTTCATTGTATACTTCCTGTGAAAGCTCATACTGCACACAGACTCCTCACTCTTTGCTTCCCCACATAAATCACACATTTCTGAGGCACAGGATTTGCCCGGTTTTCTGAAATTCCTGCTAGATGTCATTATACTTTGTCAGTCAAGAACATAAACAGTCTGGTGCAAGCCAGGAAGACTTTTTCCTCTTTTTTTTTCTGACTCAAAAAAAAAAGCACTGCAGAACTTCCCTGTTACACAAAACTATACCAGTGAAAACCTATTCTATTTAATATTAAAAAAATGCTCATTTTGTACAGTAGCTCCTAATAATATCTACTTAAAACAATAAGCTGTTGCCTATAAGTTAGCCATCATGAGGCAGGTGGTGGAGTATTTAGTAGAATATTTTTCTTTCTAGAAAATGCAATTTTCTTCAACAAATACCTGACAAATTTTGAGGCATAAAACTTAAGTAAAACATTTTGTGTCTGTCAGCCTGAATCTGTATATTCTATCCTCATGTTCATTTTTTTAAATAAAAGAATGATTTGGGAAGGATTCTACTTTAACAGTCCAAAGCTAGAAATATATATGACCACATTTCATTAAAAGCATGAATAATTCAAGCAGTGTTCTCTAGTTGTCCTTAGTAAACTTGCACAGGATGCAGAAGAATGGTTATAATTTGATTCATATGAGAGAAATGAAAAGATACAATGGCATTCTAAATATTAGGTAAACATTAGTAAAAAATAGATAGACACATCATAAAATAGGTGAGAAATTGGCTCATGGTTTTGATGCAAAGGGCTATAATAAATGGCTTTATATGAGGCTGGTGACCAGTGGCATTCTTCAGGCCTCTTTTCTAGGGCCAGTTTTCCTCAGCTTCCTCATAGGAAGTTGAACAAAGAACTGTGCCAGTTTCTGCACCTGTGTTGGGACAGCCCTGGATGTGGGGACAGACTGGGGAATACGATGCTGAGGAGTGATTAATGTGACTTGGCTTGTTCAGCCTGGAGAAGAGGAGGCTGAGGGGAAATATTGTGGTCTACAACTTCCTCACAAGGGGAAGCAAAGTGGCAGGTACCAATCTCTTCACTCTCTTGACCAGTGGCAGGACTCAAGGACAGGGCATGAGACTGAGTCAGGGGAGGTTTATGTTGGATATCAGGAAAACGTTCATCACCCAGAGGGTAGCTGAGCACTGGAACAGGCTCCACAGGGAAGTGGTCACAGCACCAAACCTGACAGAATTCAAAAAAAGTTTGGACAACTCCCTCAGGCACATGGTGTGACTCTTGGGACTGCTCTGTGCAAGGACAGGAGTTGGATTTTGATGATCCTTGTGGGTCTTTCCAACTCAGGGTGCTTTATGATTAGTTGCAGCTTAAGTTAACCATTTATTAATAACTGTAATTTGTTCTTGTAATAACTTCATACCCAGTTGTTACAGATTATGTATCAGCCCCAATATTATACTCCCCTCTGAAACTGGAAGCTCCAAATATCAAGCAAGATGAAATTGATTATATGTCCTATCACTGCATTGAAATCAGTAAGTGGCTAAAACCTGATTTTTCAATACTAAGCAAACACTACAGACAAGGCATCAACATGAATAACAGGCTGACAGCTTTTACTTCAGAATGAAATATCCTGGCAACACTCACAGCCAGCTATCCGTTGCTTCCTCCTTTGGATTGGGAGCTCTTTCAGTGAATTCAGGAACAAGCCTGATCCTTTGCCCATTAAGCCTTTTGCCCATCAGACCTGAGTAGCCCTCATAAAAGACTTCTAATAACAGAACTCAGCATCACTGGTGAGTTAATGAACTGTTAAGTGCTTGGTGGATTATGTTGGTTTAAAGACTGGTCCAGAGCAGTAAAATCCCTTCCTAGAAAAAAGATTATAATTACAATAATAATTACAATCTGTAGAACTCAGGATAATTTACAGCCCTTCATATAGTTTTAATATGTAGAAATCAAAGTACTTTATAGCAAAAAAATAATGTTTTGAATACTGTTATTTTGTTTTCTCTAATAGCCATGCAATGCATCAGCTGAAACAGACTTTTTGGTTAAAGCCAACACAGCTGAATTCAGAGTGCAATATTTAATCCATAAATAATATAAATAAATAATGCCACTGCTGTGGAATAGGGAGACATCATAAAACATGGGTAACTTAAATAGGGAGAAATGGATAACTTAATAGGGAGAAAACATAAAACATGGGTAACTTAAAACCCAGTCAACCCAGCAGAATTTTCACTCAGAATGTGATTGCTAAGTGAGTCTGGTTAAGCATCAGGAAGTTTTATTCTTTTCTTATATTCAGTCTGTTTTGCTTGGTTGATTTTCTGCTGAAGAGAAAACAAGCAATGTGAAGTCACAGCAAGAAAGAATGGCTTTGTGATTTTGCCAAATCCAGGATTTTCAGGACAGCTCACAAGGATGCTTAATTTCACTTCAAGGTCAAAAATAGTAAAAATTATGGAAAACAAATTGCACATCTTCTTACAACTTGGAGCTGTGTGAGAAAACTCTTACTTTGCTGATCTACATCAGCTGCCTTTCATGGCTTTTAAATATCTCCAAAAAAGCACCAAAATTTCATTGAACTTCATCTACACCTTAGATAGCCAAGTTGAATCTTCTGCCTCTCTTCTGTCTTCTTTTCTGTCTTCATTAACCACCATGTGAAAGAATAAATTCAATCATAATCCTAATCGATAAAGAAATAATGAATTTTTAGACATGTAAGTTCCTTACAAACCTCTGATCATAAATGGGAACTGGAATTCCTGCCCAAGGAAACCTTATGTTACCACTAAGTAAATAGTGACCACATGCTTTAAAATCTGGTGTGGATTGCAGAGTTTACCCATTCACAATAATATGAGCACTTGCCAAAGATTCTAAGAAAATTTGAAAACATGCCATCCTAGATGATATCTAGAAACATACAACCTTTGCAGAAAATTCATTGTGTGACCTGTAAAGAAAAACTGTCACTGTGTATGGTTAACATGGAATTCTCAATTTTTTTCCTTAGAGGAGCAATAAGAAAGACAGGTTTCTCTTTTTCTCATTTTTGTCAGCTTCAGCGCTGGCAAATCACAGAGTTTTAGTAGATATTGCCATGGAAACCTACAACTAGTACTGTATACAACTTAACTTTGTTAACATATTACACTGCAAGGTCCTTGTTCTGTTCAGGGAGTTTAAGGGATAAAAGAAATATCTGTAGATCAGTCAGAATAGGAAATCATGTTCAGACTTGGTTTTAAGTCAGTCAGATTCTGTTTTTCTGGACACTCACACAAAATGGGGTTTTTTTTTGTTTTGAGCCATATCTATAACTAAGATCTTAATTTAACCCTGACATTTTATCTGCACATCTTTCAACATGTTTCAAGGAGGATAAGTTATTGAGTGCGGATTCTGTCTAATTTTTTTTCGTTTACTACCTCAAAATCACTTCTTGGTTTCATCATTACCTTTAGTTACTGTCCACAGCTGTAAGGTTTTCCAGTCCTGGAGGGATCAGATGGAATACAAATGCAGTGCTCTACCCTCATTTCTATGAAATAATATGCACATAGTACTACTACACAAATAGAAAACCTGCTACATCCACAAATATGCCATGCTTCAGTCTGCTAAAACTGTATTGGGCACAGTATGAAAACTCAATTAATACTGGGAGTTACACTGCCTAATGTCACCCAAGTGGCATCCAATTATTTTTTCATAACACCTTTTGTTTAATCCCAGGCTAACCTAAGAGAGTGGGGCCAGTATCCTTCCCCTTCCACCAGACCTTTGGTAGGAAGGCAGGAATCTGTTGGCGAGTCTCTGCATGGCAACAGATTTACAGCTGTTTACCTTTTACCTTACCCAAAGAAGTTCTGTTGCTCTGATGCAAACTAATGAATATTGAAATTTGACTATTTGATAGACTTTACTTCATAGCAGCTTCATTCAAATTAATCATTTGCAATTTGTTTTTATATTGGGATTTTCCATTAATTTTTCCTGGGCTCTGGGTTCTTGATCTCACAAAAGAAAATGCCATCCTGCTAAGAAAAAGCACTATAGGGAACATCTGTCTTACATTTTGTTACTATGGAATATGGTGGTATAATACACAAAAGGAGATCCCAAAATCCAAACACAAACCTCTCTCAACCTACCTTCCTTCCAAGTTTGACTTAACTAGATCACATTACCACAATTTTATTCATAAGTCTTTGCAGGTCATTAACTTACAGCTATTGAAGAGAGAGAAAATCCAATACTGCCATCATCTCTGCCTAGGAAATGGTTAGCAGAGTACCTTTAACACTGAGCTGTCAAACAAATATCCAAAAGGGGTTTATGTCATCTTTTCCTCTAAACAGAAGCTTCTGCATAGTAGGGAAAAAAAAGTTTAATTGCAGACAAATAGCAGCACTTTAGCTCCTATCCTGCTTTCAGTTAGGGTAAAATTACAGTAGCTGTTACAGTGCTGTGTTTTAGATTAGGAAGCAGAATGGTGTTGATAACACACTAATGATTTAGTTTTTGCTAAGTCATGTTTTTCCTGAGTCATAGGTTGTTGTTCCTCGTCTCATGCTCTGCCAGTGAGGAGGTCTGTAAAGAGACTATGAAGGACCACAGCTGGGACAGGTGACCCAAACTAACCAGAGGGATATTCCACACCACAGAATGTCATGGCCAGTATATAAGCTGGGGAGGGTTACCTGGAAGGGCAGTTGATCTGGTTAGAGAAACAAAAACCAACTTTTTTAGACACACTAACAAAAATAATGCAATACCAATTAAGCCCAGCTAAAATCCTGGTTCTATGGGATGTGCAGTGCCTCAAGGGAAAAAGAGCATTGCTTAAATATACTGTAAGTTATCTGTCTGACATGTGCAAGGTCTGAGCTATCTGCAATGTGGAGAATTTGTCTTTTGCATTGTTATAAAGCTCTCCCTGATTGCTCCCCTACTGGGCTGCCATTGCTTCAGCTTTATGCAATCCATTCCTTACCAATTTATTCATCTTCTCAGGCCCTTTGATTGAAAGCTGATGCCTGTTAATAAAACCCCATATAAAATTAAAGAAGACCCCAAGGTGCATTTAAAATCTGTGCATTTATTCTGAAATTCTTGATAATTTATGTAGATTTCTCTGTCTACTTAAAAGCTCTAAAATGCCACAAAATAACTTCCTAATTTTTGTGGTAGCTGATTGTTGCATGTCAAAATGTGCAATACAGCTATCGGCAAATTTGGTCCTCAGATTCTTCCCAACATATTTTACTCCCATATTCTATTTGTGACTCCTGAAGTTTTGAGAAGTTACTTATGTACCTCTAAAAGTTTAAATATTATTTATTTCCAGCATAAAATGATTTTAGGAAATTACTTTCTGCTGAATCTTTGACTCATGAGCTAATATACCACTCCATGTCTTTTTTCTGTGATTTATATTTGTGGCTACAATTTATATTAAAATGCACACCTGTTAAATACATCCATACACCTTCACAAAGGTGTAGTACAACACCAGAACTGGGGCTGTTCACTCTTGATGATTCTAAAAATGAACAGAAAATTTCAGTCACAATCATCAGTTTTTAGCACTTTCTCACTCTGATTGGTGTAACATGTGTAGGGCTACCACAGACAAAGCATCAGATAGACAGGCACCTGCCACTGAACCTGATACTGTAGTCATCCAAGCAGGTGGGTCCATCCATCTGGGACAGGCTGCTGCTGAGCTGTCTGCAGGCTCCATCCCACCATTTTTGCACCTGGGTCAGTCTATTGCACCTCCATCCCCCACATCAGTACTCTGATCACCCCTTCCAGCTGCTGGAAGAGGAAGACAGAGGGTATGTTGTAACAGTGGCTCAGAGGAACTTGCAGGCAGACTTAAATGCCCAGGAGACATACCTGTGAGTGTTCAGGCCAAAAATCTATGTGCCAAAGTGACATAGACTCTAATTTCCCAAGGTGATAACTTTGGCTCCAATTGCACTTCCAAGTGCTGTTCATTCTCCTCTTTAACCCAGCATCCCACTGAGCCACTAAGTTACCCCGACACAGCTGCTGAGGTACCTGCACTATATCAGGTCAGTAAAATCAGTTGTAAAATAATCCTCTGGGACAGCATCATAAGGATCCTTAGGATGTAGCTCCTGGAAGGCTCCCAAAAGCCTGCATGTAATGATTCCAGCCAAGGCACCACTGTTCAGGGCCCTGTACCTGGAAGGTACTATCAGGAAGAACTAGTCAAGCACAAGATCTCCTTCTAAAATTTCTAAGCCGGGTTAGAAAAAGTAATTTAGCTATGAAATTGGTCCAGGAAAATAGTCCCCTGGTTGCCTCACCTTAGGTTTCTGTAAAGAACAAGCTTAGTGCAATTGAAAGAACCTCTTTGCAGCAACACTGAGCCTAGGAATGGGGGAGAAGAGGAGGGGGTTATAATTTTTTTTATTTATATTCAAGCTAAATGTTCAAATTGTATTTTTTTAATAATCTCATAATAAAACAGAAATCTTACATAAACAATTTGAACAACTATGACATAGGGAACAATGGCTGATGTGTTATGTATATAGTGCACATCAGACTTGGGCAACTGCTTAATTCTAATTCCTTTTCTGTCCCTGTAGCCTGTTTTTTGATTTTTACAGTAACATTTGTATTTTTTTACTGATTTTGGTAGTTTAATATTTTCTGATGACATAAGTTGTAGTTAATAAAGTGATAGTCAGAAGCTCTTGAGTAATCCGCCCAAGGCATTTAGCAATAATTTGCTTGTTCTGTGACCTAATAACCATTTTACCTTCAGGGTACAATAAAACAGAAGTGCTAATTCAGTAGTGTTAAAGAAAGACTAATTATACTGAGGACACATCCTCTTCTGAGCTTAGTCACTTGTGACCTATTGTGAAGCTACCAGAGAAGAGCCAGGCACTCTCCTGTGCTGAATTATTCATGGGTTTATCTGCTTCAAAGGGCTGATGGAAGCATTGTTCAGATGGTTCTACTCATCATCTGGCTACACTCAGCTCAGCACAATTTAAGAAGTATTCAAGTCATGAACATCCAGATATGGAAACATAGATTCATATTCTATGGGATCTTCATCTGGTTTTCAAAAAAGTCAATCCATTTCTGTATAAATGAGACACAATGTGTGAGAAAACAGTGAGAGGGAAAATCTCATGAGCAAATGTGTTAATCAGCTTATCATCATAGGCTGCACCAAGATGAAGTTACCTGTTCAGCTAGAAAGGGAGCCCAAAATCTCCCCTAACATCATCACCTACAAGTGTCTAAAAGTCCCTTTATTTCATGAGCCATTTTTTGTCATCATCACAGGAATCCAAAATGTCTTCTGAAAATTGGATTTGTGTATTAAATAAAATTGAAGCAGCATTGAAGCAGAAAGTCTCTAAGTTGTATCAGCAGCAAAACACGATTCCTTTACATACTGTTATATCCAGTGCACAGCAGGTCGTACTTGAGACACCAGAAGGAAATTCAGTCTCTGTGTACATTCAGTTCTTGACTCAAAAGCTGACCCAGATAAGTATGGTACAATTTTGCTTTACATTAAGGGATGTGAGTGCCCATAAAAAAATTTCAGATGGTACCAAACAGTCATAACATAATAACACACTTAAATGCTATTTGTCTTGGATAAAGCTAAAAGCAAGAATGACAAGGAATGCTCTGTTTTATGGCCCTGTGTTTAAGCCACCCAGACTCAATTATGCAACTTTATTCCCTGTGAAAATTGAAGCATAAGAAAGAAATCTTTATTCCCCTATGTATAACAAATCATTGTGTAGGACTTTCTGTGTAAAACTAGCTCGGTTATTAAGGTCTTGACCATGCAAAGTGATTTAAATCTAGTGAGTTGCTTCAGGTTTTTATACACACTTTAATTTGAACAGGATGAAAAGTACCAGGCATGTGCAGGCCCTACAATCTAAACCTGTTAACACATTGCACACAAGCAGTTTACTGATCTTGGGCGTCACACTCTTTTCTTACCAGAAGCAGCCTGAAATGAGAGCCAGGCAGGAGGGGTGGTCTGTTCCTCTCAAACTTCGCATGCTGCCTAGAACTGCTACAATGAAGAAGCCATAATTTTAACATATGCAAAAACCTTTTTTTAAAATGTGCTATCTCAGAGAGATAAAGCTACAGAGTCAGTCTGAATAGAGCTACAAATTGAATGGAAAACCAGCAAAGCTTACTCTACTAGAACTGTTTTCTAGCTCAGATAAATTGAGTTGGAAATGTGGAGGCAGAGGAGGAGGACCTAGCCCCAGTGGCTGCATATGTCTGTACATATATATGTATAATATTTATATCACAGTACTAAATTTACAACACTTTGAGCTGATATGTTCTAAAACAACCCTTATGTTTAAAAATGAGCTAAATTCTTTAGCAGATGAAATCATACAAATGCAGCTGTCTCAATGTCACCCTGCTTATATGTTCCAAATATAATCATTTGCATTTATTATTGCTCAAGGAAAAAAAAGGAAATCTCAAAAAATAAGGGACTTTTGCTGGGTGTTGATGTGGCTAAATACGCACCAATCCAGCAAGTCAATACATACCAGTTGTACTTCTCTCTCTGACTGAGCTCACTTGCACTTCACTGTGAAAACCTTAAAACTCTTTCTCATTCATCTGTTTGTTTAATTTTGAATTTGTCCTATTAACAGAGTCTCAGCCTCATAATGAAACAAGGCACTCACTAAGAAAAACAGTAGAGGGTTTCTCTATGGAATTTCAGAGCATGGAAAGAGTGGTATTGCATAAAAGAGCTTCTTTCAAATGGTGAGGGAGGAGAGCAGGTGCTTCCTTATGCACACCACTCTCATGAACAAAGGTGATTTTTAGGGAGAGCAATAAAGGAGCTTGCAGCAGAGACTAAAGCAAGCAATGGAGACCTCATTGCTCATCTGGTTTTGTCCACTCTCAAGGTGGACTAAGGCCAGTCCATTTAGATACAGTCAGAGTAACAAGTCAGGGTTACATCTTTGTATTTTGATGGCACTCTATTCCAAACAAACATGACAAACTTGAATATTATTGCATGGTATCACATACAAAGCTGAGGCTCTGCCACTACCACAAAGGTGGGGCCAGGGAATAATAGGGGTCAAAATAGAAATCCAGAGATACATTGTTCATGGCTCAATGAGAGAATAAATATGCCCTTCTTTTGAAGCATCCATGTTGGATTTTGCCAGGCACACATTTACCTGAGACTATAGGTTACACAGCTCCTTTATGCAATACCACTCTTTCCATTAGTCTTCTTTCTCTAAAGAGCAACACAGCAAGTGATCACAAGATGCATGATGCTGCCTCAGCTCTGTAGTTCCCCCACTTAAATCAAAACTCTGTTTGTAGGAAGAAAACATGACGGACAAAAGCCCAAGTGAAAGTAACGACTGTCCTAATTCAACATCTTTCAGTGCAAAATGTATTGAATATCTAGTTAGCATCAATATTCACCCCTATTATGAAAACCAAAATGAAGATTCTTCAGGAAAATATCTATGTACAAGGATAATAATAAAGCTTCAGATCAAGAATTCTTGTGTATGGAAAGAGACCTATTAGGTCTACCTTGCAATCCAAAGGGTTCTATGATTAGATATCTTCTGTAGTCTCATTTGATCTGCTTACAAATTTACATTCCTTCCATATTTTCCCTTAGATGACTGCTCTGCAGCTGGAAGCTTATCTATCCATCTGTTTCTGTACCTACAGAATTAACTTTATGGCCAGAAAGTGCCAAGCCCTGCACATTTAGTGCAAAGGTAATGGAAGGCACACTAATGCTTCCACAGTCCACAATGGATATTTGACTACCACTGCCAAAACACTTCTGACATTTGTCTCGCTGTCTCCCACATGCTTACAATTGTGACATTCCTCCTTCCAGCACTGACCCTCTCTTTATCTGTCATGGGTACATTCAGCATGCATTGGTACCTCAGCTGGCTCTTTTTGTCACTGTGTTGTAGCACTTTATAGCTGGCCACTTCAGTGTCTTTGGACAATAGTCAATCATGTCTCTAGATTGCAGATGTTTCAGTACCTGCTCTACTCCCTTATTTTTTCATCCTAATGGTTGCATTGGCATTTTGGAATAGGTTTCTATATGGTCTCTGTGTCCAGACAATGGATCTTCTTTGAGTACACTGAAGAGGCTTCCCAGACTTTCTCTGTGTGTTTCCCTGCAAGGAAACAAGGGTCTGTGGTGAGGTGGAGGGGACCCATGGTCCCTCCTGGCAGAGGGGTGCAGTGCACACTAGGGACAAGATCAGGCCATGCCATAGAGAATATCACAGTGTAGGTAACATCTTCCTGTACCATCAAAGCACATCTCAGATCCCTGTATTCCTCAGTCCCCCATGGTGCATGTGCCCTTACAGAGCATCTCTTCATGATTTTTCTCTTTTCTGTCACAGTCCTCTCACTGCATGTTCAGTCCTGCAAATGCAAAACATAAGTGAGCTCTGAGGTCAAGTCAGTCGCTCTGATCATCTTTTCAGCTTCACTTCTGTGAAGAACTGAACAGCTGTATTTTGTTTGCTTTGTTAGAAGACTATATTTTTCCAAATACAGGAAATTTTTCATTAATGAAAACTTGTGAAAAGCTGTGGATGCATAAAAATTTGTTGTTCTTGACAGTACATAGAAAATAGAAACCACATTGAATAACTCAGCTGACCAGTCAGGCAAAGGAGATTGTTAGGTCTCTGTGGTGATTACTCTAAGGAATGGTTGTTATGAGCAACCTAAACATTTCACCAAGTTATGTCCATCAAGACAATGCCTTCTCAAAAAAAACAGCTGAAAGAAAAGCCCCAAAAGCCAATCAGTGAAGAAAAAATATCTGGCTATCTGCAATTAAAAAAAAAAAAAAATCTCACATGTACATTTCCTTCTTAGGCAAGCCGATCTTCCCTGACTGGAACATTCTGCCAGTCAAGCCTGTTCAAAACAGAGCAAATGGACTTCATTCCTTGAGCCTTGACTTGCTGATTTGAGCTGCAGCTAAGAAGGCATTTCTAAAAATAATGCAAATAAACAATCATTATTATTATTATTATTATTATTATTAGTGCTACTATTGTTGGTGTTGCTGTTATAATCACCATCATTATCATTATTGTCAGTATATAACAGCAATATCATTGCTATTAAACAAACTGCTATTTCTTTCTATCTCCATAGTTTTTAAGAGTTACAGGCATGGATTAGCACTACACTGTACCAGATTTAGCCAGTCAAGCAAAGTGCACAGGGATAACCTCCTAGTTTATGGTCCTATTTACACCTGTGCTCAGCTTGGCAGGAGAGGGATGTAGGGGGGATGTCTGACTTTCACACTTGATTCCCTGAAGAAACAATAATTTTGTATTTGACCTAAAAATCAAAGGGATGGTAAATACTAGTGAATGGATCAAGAATGATTTTCACATGAAAATCTCGCTGTAAATACTTCCCAGTGATGAAGAGACCAGTATTTCAAAATGTCTGCTCTGACAACACTTAATAAATTACAAAATGGCTGAATTACCCAAAGCTGCCAGTACCAACCTGTGTGCTTACAGCAGAAAATGTTTTATTGCCAGACAAATGCTTATGTGCTTGTATTTATGCAAGAGACCACAGCACCTTGTGAGAAGTAAATCACCCATGTCTATACCAGTCCTTTCTCCATCTTCCCTGGAAAGAAATCAGGGCACCAGGTGCTGTGTCAGCCTCTGCTAAACTAAATGTTTGGGGTTACCCAGCACCAAAGTTAAGCTGAATGATTCATATGATATGAGAAAACTGTGATGATGAAGCCTTTTCCAAGAGGCCCTTCATCTTATGCCATCAGCTGTAGTCTAGGCCCAAGCATAAGTCTTTCCCTGTGGTCTGAGGTTTCACCGTGAAACAAGGGCTGTCACTCACATACCTCCTGGCAGATTATATTTTCACTGCAGGTGATTGCCTGCCAAACTGCTGAATTTACAAAGCTACCAGTGAAACCTCCTTCAATTTCCTTGTGATTGCAGTGATGTTTCCTGTTGCAAATGCTACGCTCTTAAAATGTGAGCTTTGTTGTCCCTGTTTCCTGAATTTACCCTAGCCATTCTGCCCAATTTTACACTTAAGGACGTGAGCAAATGAAGCAGTTGGCCACATGACACATTGTGATGCAGACCTGTGGTTAGTAATACACTAAACTTCAAAGTCCCTCACACTTACTTCAGACTTAGGCATACATGTGGATAGTTTCTGAAGAAAAGCTTACTAACTCCTGTAAATTGTGAATCTGTCTTAGAAATATAGACTGATATAGTAGTTCAGGTTTTAAGGGATCTCTGGAGCTCTCCAGTACAACCAACTGCTCAGAGCAGGGCTGTGCTCAGTCAGCTCTTGAAAAGCTCAAGAATTTTTCTCATATTACGTATTTTTATGCAATTCTGCTGCTACTATGAGTCTGCATATTGACAGCATGTGGCAAAGAAATTGAGAGTATCAATCAATAAAGATAGAAAATTTTTCTTCTCATCCTGAATCCTGTCACAACACGGGACAGTTAATGAGCATAGCCAGAAACACACAGCACATTCTTGTTATCAAGAGCAGGAAAATAATTAGGAATTGGGAAAATTATGAATGTCATGAAAAGAGTGGTTTAGGTCACTTAGAGAATCATCATCAAAGATATTAACAAAAGCAGGTTTAATACAAATTTAAGAAAGTGTGGCAAAGTCTGATGGCAAGATTCACTCTATTGTTACAACGTGGATGAAACATACAAAGGAAAAAATATTACAGTCAATTCTGAATGGTTTACACAGAGACTATAGGCGCTAAAGGGTAAGGACACAAACAGGTAAGGGAGACCCTCCCATTGAGGCACAAGGGTCAGAGTTGGCCCCCTTGCTTTCCAAACTCCCGTTCAAGATTAGGTGTGGCTAGGTCCAATCTTAGTCTCAGACTTGGACAATGGCATATATTGAAAGGATTTAGCAGCACTTTATCACTTACTTTGATGTTTACAAAATTTTTCAGTAGAATTTACTACAGTTACAACAGGGACTTAACTATAGTTTAAGACAGCAACATACAGTATATGTTGTACAGGGTGCCTAAATTGATTCACAGACAAACACACAAAGATACAAAGATGTCCATATGTAAATGTACAATGTCAGACCAGTTAAAAGTTCCCCTCAAGTTCAGAGAAGTAGTCATGTTGAATGCCTTTGAATTTCTCAATATTCAAGGCTTGAGCGTCAAGGAGTGGGGTATCAGCACAGATGCCACCATCAGCTTTTGGGTAGTTCTGAGTATTGCAAAATTGAGAGTTTGCAAGCTCTTAGAGGCATCCCACTCAGACAGAGATGCTGGCACAGCCTGCTGTGGTCCAGGAGAACTCAATGGACCTAACTTAGGACCACTGTTTACAGGATCATAAGATGATTAACTTTAGTCACCCGTCAACCTCCATCCTGGCCATAATTCAAGATGGTAACTACTGTAGATTTTTTTAAAGTCCAGTAACAGTGGTATTATTCCTCTTGTTCTACAATTTAGTCAAATAATGTTCTAAGGCTCTCTGCGGGTGACTGAATATCTCTTGTCCCCCTCCTTAGCTAGGCAACCAAAGTTCCTGGTATGGACAGTGCTGCTCCTACAATGGTCATACAAGATTTTCTGATAAGCTTAAGGAAAATTTCAGGAACCATCACTTCATGGCCCCAAGATGTTCCTGAGTCTCACTTGCCTCTAATACATCATCATCCTGACACTTTACTACTTCGTGTATTAAGCCACAATAAATGCTTATTGTGTTCATAGCCTTAAAGTACTATGGAAATGCATTACTACTGATAAACTCTGGGGCAAAGACAGATTTCATCATAAAATAAAAACAGAGCCATAACATCAAGAAAAATCTGAAAGAAAGCGCAGAGGGAAACAGATATCTTCTACCTTAGTATCCTCGCCTGTCTTTATTTTCAAGTCACAGAAGTTAGGAGGTGTGTACTTGAATCCACCTTATAGAATATGCACTAGCAACAAAATAATTTCTTTATTAAATTATGAGAATTTATGCTTCTTTACAGAATGCTTCAATAATATACACCACTAGCTCAGAGACTGTGACCAGGATACATAACACACTCCTCTTTCATCCTTACAATAACTTTAAGGCTCTTCCCTGAAGCTCTTAATAAAGTAGAACAGGCTCATATGGCTAATTTCTTTAGCATTTGTCAGTGGATATTTATTTATGGGGGGCAGCTGTCACACTCAAAATATACTAGGCATTTCTTCCACAAGAGAGAAACAGCCAGTGTGTACAGAAAAACCTGCCTTTCTCTTTCATCTGTGTTCAGACCCTTAGGCAAGTAGTCAGCCTGATATGCATCTTACGTAACAACTGGGCAGCAGTTCGTGTTTAGTTAGCAACTAGTGATAAGGTACAGAGGTGAAATCACCTACTTTACTCAAGAACGTCTACCTATAAAAAGACATTTAATTTCATCCTTTACAGTGGTCCCCTGGACATTTTCATTTTCAGCTTTAGTTTTTATTATGTCTGTCATCCCAAAAGATCTCCAAAGACACACCCAGCTGCATAAATAGCTTCATCTTGGTATGCAGCTCTTAAATGACATGTACAAGTTACATGACTGCTCAAGGCAGCGAGTGGTACCTTGTAATAATTACTACTAGAATTTGATCAAGCAGTTATATTTTTCTTCAAAAGTTTAGATATTCTCTTTCTGGTGTCTTCAAAAGGAGCTTTTACCTGTTGCCTGATTAGCAGAGTAACCCATCAAACTCCTTCTGATTTTAACAGGTTTGGTATAGATCCTAGGACAGCAAACATGGATGTGAGTCTTCTTACTGATGTATATTTCTTTAACCCAGTTAAACAGCTGATGGGACAAAAACGAATTGTGTTCAGTTTTTCTGAAACCAGACAGGCTTACCTTACAGGAGAGTCCAGGTTCTGTGAGGATCTCAATTCAAGGAGCCCAGTGACTCTCCAGCCAGGTGGATCAGACGGCACAGAGTGCCCAAGGGATAGCTACTAGGTACCTGTTAGCTACATTAACGGTGTGTCCTATCCTATTATTTATCTGGTTGATTCCTGTGTGTTCAAATTTATATTACTACTTGTGATGTAGCATCTTGTCCTCGTAACACAGTACCCATGCCTTTTACCCATGTAATATCTTCTGATTGCAAGTACATATGACTTTATGTGTTTGCTAAAACCATATAGATAAGATTGAGCTATTTATAAAAATCACAGCTAGTCCTGTACAGATTTATTTGAGTAAACACTGGATACCAGCACAGTGAGATATCAAAAATAGAAAGGATTTAAGTGTGTTGCTAAAACTTGTTCCATGTTGCATTTTTTAGACTTGAATTTTTATAATGATAGCATTTTCCAATATTATTTTAATGCTATGATGAATATTCATTGTACACAAATCATGTTGGCCATCATTTCCATTCAGTTTCTAACGTCAATATGTAGCATTTTGCTGATTCTGCAGACTGAAACCATTTATTTCTCTTTATTTTTGATGATCATGCAGGACTTAGATGTTTGTGAGGAAGCTAGCACATAGATCATTAATAATACTGCTTTATTCAAAAAGTTGAGTTTTTCTGGTTAGTAACATGCAGGCAGCCTTGAAGATTTAGGACTTAGTTTTAAACCAAAACATTTTTTGTATTTGTCAGATGAGCAGATTTAATTTAGAAATACAGAAAGGCAATACATCTAGACCTCCAGGACATTTTATCACATTTTTTCAGAAATGTATGGTGAAAGATAATATTTTCCAAGCATCTGATGTGTCATAATATTTCTCATTTTACTGACATAAACAAATGGCAAATATTTTACTGTTTAGAAAAGTATTAGACCTGAGCATCCCTAGAAACTTTTTCTTCATTCAATTTAAGCAGATTTCCTACACTTAGAATATCATTCACAGGTTCTGAGTTGCAATTCCCAAAACACTAAGAAATACAGAGCCAGAAATACCAAATGTTTCACTGTGAACCCAAAGGTCACTGGTTTGCACTCAAGGGACTCAAAAGTCTAATTTTTCTATTCTGTTAGGGAGTATGAGGAGAAGGAGTCAGTCTGCAACAGGGGCCACAAGACTTTGCAATATGGTCCCCAAAACATGGATGATTGTGTTAGGAACATAATTATTTTCTTAAAGGTTATAGTAATTACATCTCTAATTTTGTTTGAACACAGATTAATTCACTCTGCTAAGATCTATGAGAAGAGAGACCTTCCCAGAGTCCATTAAGAACTGTTGGAAGATTTTAATTGCAAAAATGGTTATGCAGAAACATTTCTTCCTACAGAATGAATAAAATAATGACAAGTTACTAGAAATTTCCATGCTCATGTAGAAGGATAACAATTGTGTGCCCCATGAGAGTCACTTTTGTGTGTATAAGTGCAAAAAAGATACAAGTTTTTCTAAGCAGGTTTTACTGGATTCATGGAAAGCCAAAAATAGCAGTCTCAAACAGCCTCATAAAAAGATAGACATACTAAAAAAGATGAAAGAGTATATTCATGAGCAGCACAACCCAAAAGCACACACTTGAGGAATTAAAATGATAATTCATATCAGGCAGTCCCATCTTTAAACTGACTACAATCCATAATTACCAGTTGTCTCAGTATTTCTGTAAATCAGGTTAAATATTTCACCACAGATACACCTGTCTCTCTACACATTCATATAGGAATGATGTCTATAACATTTGCCCATGAAAAGTAAGAAGAATTTTTTTTTAAAACAGTATTCCTTCAAGTGACACAGTTAACCCTTAACCCTTACTTAGAAAGTACACAGCAGTGTACTTTTTAAGCCTTTTCACAGGGACAGAAAATACTGTAAGGAGAGAAAACTAGTCAGCAAGCC
Organism: Agelaius phoeniceus; assembly: GCF_051311805.1. Classification (NCBI taxonomy): domain Eukaryota; kingdom Metazoa; phylum Chordata; class Aves; order Passeriformes; family Icteridae; genus Agelaius; species Agelaius phoeniceus. Next base: position 22,804,263 of record NC_135270.1, read on the forward strand.
TTTCATTTCTTAAATTGAATTAATGTTTTACTTTCTTAAATGAATCTAGGAAATCCCCTGAAAGAGAAACCAGACACTTCAACAGTAGATTTTTAAAGACCTGAGCTCTTTCATTTGAGGACCACTGTGTACACATTGAAAAGCAAAAGGATTTCCAAAACCTTGTACAGAACATTAGCTTGTCATGGGTGACATGAGAGAAATTTCATCTGTTGATTTGTTTAGTTAGTTGCTTTTTCCTTGTGCTTTTTTTCTAGGTGTCCTGATAGAACAATGACCACACAAAGCTATTCTTCTTCTGGACAGGGGAAGAATGACAGGTAGATCTTTTCTATTATATGAAGGAAAAGGGTTCCCTCTGCAGTGGCAAATACCTTCCTTCCCCCTTTTAAAAAAGAGTTGACTGGGATACAATCCCTCCCTGCACAAGAGTGTATAAAAAGAAATCGTTATTTCTAAAGTATTTCTTCTGTGTTTCAAGTAGTTCTGCAGGTGTCCGAGAAACAAAAAAGATACTCAATCTGTTAATATCTGTATTCTAATTGGATACCTAATTTGCAACACTGGAGTTGCACAAAACATGTATAAACAAAACAGCAATTAACCTTTAGTTCTCGGCATTTTTTCTTCTATCCAACATGGGTCAGTTACCATAGAGATTATTCCTACAAGATCTGCAGATGTGACTCAAAACCAGCTAGAGTCTTCATCTCAGCCACATCTCAGTATGGCACCAGGATAATTAAAAATCTGCTAAAAGAGAAATGAAAGTGCATCCGAAACACTAAGGGAAAAAAAAAAAACAGTTAAAAGGAAAACTGCATGGGGGAGAAAAGGACTTTGAAACACTGGCCAGAAAAAGTGTCCTTTCATCAAGACAAGATGTCCTGGCCAGACCTCAGAATCTCTTCTTGAAGTCAATGCACTGTGAACTTTTAGTGCCTCATGTGATTCAGAGCTCAGCACAGAGCAGGGCCTGGACTATCCACCAGCTCAACTCAAAATGTTTGGTTCCTTAGAGCTGAACCACACACCAAGGCCAAAAACTTATTCCAGACAGCAATTATTTTCAACTGCCCATGTGCAGAGCTCTCTGTAATGGTCCAGGGAGTACACTGAAACCCTAAATAAATTGTTCTAGTCAATGCCTTATGAAGAAAACATTAAAATTGGCAGGAATTAGCATCTTGTTCTGATGAGACTTTCTCAAGGGCTTTCCTGCAGTTTCCATAAAAGCCGGGAAAAGAGCAAAACCATTGTTTAAGGAATGAAAGAAAAAAGACACTTCAGGTTTTGGTTATCCTCCTAGCTTTATGTAAGATTGCATTTTGGTTATCCTTCCAAAATTACCTATAGGAGCATTCCTATGATACACTTGCCAGAGAATTTGTATAACACCTTCAAATAGAATAGCTTTTTGCACAGTTTCCTCTAGGCATCATCTGAGAGCCTTTGTTAAAAGTCCTTTCTGCAATGTATTTAAAAGGAAATTTGTCTACACCATTATGTGTTCACCATTATGGCATGGGTATTTCACTGAGATAAGAAACATGGGCCTCAGAAAGACAGAAAAGTGAACAAAGTGCTTGGAAAACACACCTTGTCTTTTCCTCTATATCAGAAAGGAAATTAAAAGTAGTGTCTGTGTCCCACAGGCTGGATCATGTAGTGCATTTCCACAATTTTCCTCATCATGAAGTTCATGCAGCATCATTCAGGTTAATGCATCACAAAAGGCTTTACAGACTGAAGAACATCTAGAGAATCAAACAAATCATGCTAACAGAAGAAATATAGAGAAAGCCATATAGAGGAGCTGTATGAGTGCCTACAGCAGCACTCTGTATGTACACAGTGTCTTTTAGCTGACAATTGCAACTTTCAATGATCTAGGACTCTGAATTAGGGACACCTTACTTCTTTCTTTCATCTCAAAATAACTCAGTCAGAAATACAATCCACATTACCTGTTACAGCCAGTGCTTCAAACCAATGTACTGCATTACCTTGAAGTTAAAGCAGAAGAGATGAGAAAAAAAGACCCGTAGAGATAAAAACATAGAGAAAGCAGGGGATTTTTACCTGAAATATGAGCAATGTTATTGATTAGGTAGAAGTACAAAGCAGAATCTTGGAGAAAAAGCCTGATGTATTTTGCTTTCTTGGGGAGAAGATGAGATGAGAGTGCACCATAATCCCAGAACTCCAGAAATGTTAACTGGTGTCTAGAGAAGCAGGAGTCAGTGGGGTACCCCGGCAACAACATGGAACTCGGATGATTTGCTTTAAACAAGTAGTTGCAGCCACCCAGAAAGCAGATGGGAAAGAACCGGTTACAGGAGCCTAATGCATCCTTCCTGGGTCTTATTTCTGAGATTATGGCTATACAAATTATTATGCATTACTGTTTGTACAATTCTCTGGACATGTAAATCACTGTTTCTTTGTAAGTCGCATGCATTATTAATGGCATAATTCTGATGAAACCAAACATCTTTATTCTACTGGGCAAAGCATGTAGAAGTTAACAACCAAAACAGAGTAGCATTTCTGTAACAGAACAATGCCATTCTTCTCTTTGAAATGAGGCCAGGTAGTAATCCCAGATGAAGCTGAAGTACATGACATGGGAGGTTGAATATCACTCACACTACCATGTCTGTGTGCAAGAGAGACAGAAAGTACCATTACGTCCACTTGTGCATGAAGTCCTATTCATAATGTTTCAGTGATATGGATAGGAAGGGTAAACCTGCCACCTGGGATTGCTTAATAAACATTGTAATTAGCAGCACCAATTAACTAATTGTTAACCTGACAGGAGATAGTGCAGAAGCAGCCAGTCTGCCTGCCTATGTTGTCCTGAATGCTGTTTTAAATCCAGGAGTCTTGCAGCATATTAGGACTTTTATTTGTGGTTGGAACATGATGGCTAGATGCATTTTTCCTAATGCATCTATTTCAAGTGGAGTACCATCACTGCCTTACCAAAGCAACAGAGTAATCAAAAATTAGTAGTTTGCCAGCAACTTGTGGAAAAAATTAGTTTGACAACACTTCTGATCAAAGGTAGATTTTTTTCCTCTCCCTATCTCCTGCTTCACCCAGGGGAAAAATTAAAAAAAAAAATCTAAAAAACCCCTAAGCATATAAATAAATAGAAAAATAAAACACAACAACATGAAGGATATTGAGATCCTATGGGTCAAAGTTTTAGATGAAGAGGAAATTTTAGAAAGAGCAGACCAGGCAGAGATCCAGTATCCTAAAAGTGACTATGGCTTTTAAAAGCAACAGAATGGAAGATAGTTCTGGACCATAAAAACAGTGTATGAACTTATAGTCCTGCACAAGGTGCACAGAAGGAAGTGTTGATCCACAGGTCACCATGGAAAAGCCTGACCCTGCACTAATTGCATGATGGCACTGAGCCCCTACCGCTGCCCCATCATTGAGCCCAGCTTGCTGCTGGGACCTGCTGTAGGATTTCCTAGGCCCTCTGATCTTCGATGCTTCTCAGACCAAGGTCCAGATTTTATAAATCCATTGTAAATGTAGATGCTTGTCAGCATACTTGAAACAAATGGTTTTACTTTAACTACAGCTAACCACAAGCAAATTTCACAGTAGCTACTGCCATAATATGTAGTAATCAGGACCTCTGCCATGAAGGAATTAAAGGATCCAGCACTTTATGAGAAAGTCATTTGGGCTTCCACCTTACTTGCTCCAGATTTTTAGCAAAACACAGATCTATTTCTGAATTAAGAAATTATAAAATGCTGGTTGAAATAAGTAGACACAGCAATGTTAGCTGTTAGATGTTAGCAAGAATTAAATACTTTCCCATTTTTCTGCAGTTCCTAAGTCTTTTTTCCTTAAATTTTACTCAGACACACACTAGTCAATAGATTAGCAGAACTGTACTCCTCCACAACTTGGCTTTTTAGTCCACAGCCACCCCCCACTGTTCTACTCATCTCTTCACAGCTGCTTCCCATCCTCCAGGCACCACATTCCTCTCAGAGTGCTGCCAGCTTTAGCAATCAGGATGTCTGGGTCCAAAAGTGTTGTGTTTCTTTATAAGCCAATAGACCTTCAGTGCTTCTGTGAGGTATTCCAGTGGGTTTGGAGTCCCTGTATTAATGTCACACACAGAAAAAAAATGCAACTTCTCTCTGAAAACACTTACAAGCAGAGCAGGAAGATGTATAACATTGAGAAGGAAAGAAAATTTAAAATTCAATCTACATAATGTTAATTACAGTCTCTTACCCAGTTTATTTAGATTATTTCTGACTTTGTTAACACTATGTAATGGAATGGTCTAACATTAAGTTTAAATTTGGCAGACATTCAGCACTACAAAGGACTAAAATCACCATCCCAGAATGTTCAATGCATTCTGATATTCCAAATCTAGTTCTAATTATATGGCAGGTACATTTGTACTCTGCTGAATTCAATGTAGCATACAAAACCTTAGCTGGCTGAAAAAAACTACATTGGGTACCAAAAATAGTTTAGCTATGGCAACAGAGGTGTCAATTTCAGTTAATTTGTACTTTACCCAGGCAGTCTTTGTGCACTAGGATCACTCTTTCTGAAGCATCACTTACAGAGAAAATGTGGTCCCAGGAAATTGGTCCAAGGAGAGCTAGAACAAAACACACATGGAAGAGTCCTGACTAGGCAAGATTTTGCATCTAAACTGATGGACCCACAGACTGCTGGTGGGGAATCATTCACTCTTATCCTCTACAGCAGCCACCACCCACAGCCCGGCTCCCACTCTCTGGGCCTCTCTGCCTTTGCAAAGTCAGGCAATAATGGGATGTGGCCTATGCCATGGCCCCCCTTGTTCTGATTCCTGATCCACCTCCTGCATCTATCTAAAACCATTCCCAGTTCTGCATGCTACACCACAATCTGACCATCATGTAGTCTTCTCTGAGGTTTGACTTCTGGTTCATTCAGCAGCAGACATTCCTCTTCTTACTGTCAACAAGCCTCAGTCTGAACACATATGATATTTTCACTGAATCATGACAGCAAGCTGACACTACACAATTCTTCTGGTGGCTCTTACATTTGAGATTTCTTCTGAAGGAGGAAGGTGGTGCAAATAGCCCATATCCTTCAGGAGGCACCTTAGCAGGCTACTTCCTCTGACTGCTTCAAGCTTCACTATACCTGAAGTGACAAACTGAGAGTCTGAATCTTCAAGCATATCAAGAAAATTTGATGAAAACCTTCAACTGGCATCAAATTTTCTCAAACTGCTATAAATAGATGCCTTTTATTTGACTTGTTCTTAGGGGTAAGATGACATCAATGAGTTTTACAGAGGTTAGAATTCTCTTATCTACCCTTCAGTATCACTATATGTCTTATATTAGAAATGTCTATTAGGGAATGCACATCATCATGTTATCTGATTTTACCCCATAATAACAATAAAACAAAAATCCGGACCACCTAACTATGTGCCAAGAGCACATCACTACTTATCTTTTCTATTTTACCGTGTAAGCCTGAGATTCTTTCATTGCCTAAAGTACTTTTTACAGCTTATCTAGCTTCAAATGTGCTTTGAAATACAAACCTACGGCTTTGCAATAATGACACCTTCACATCTTCTGATCACTTTTGGGAAATCAAAACTGAAAAGCACATTTGAATGGCAACTTTGGGTCATGTGCCTATGCAGTGGAATTCTTAGCTGAGGCTTCAGGATGTTGAAAGGCACAACAAAGACAGAGAGATGTTCCATTTTGTAAGATGTACTTGGAGGACAAGAAAGTTGGAAATGGCATAAAACAGTTATTTGAGGATAAACTGTTATATAAGAAACAGGCTTTAGCAAGGAGAAGCAGCAAAATTTAATGCAAGAGGCTAAGGCATAGAAACTTTTTGAAGTTTTTCTTTGCACTCTGAGCATCTCAGATCAACAGATCACAAGGTATCATGGACAATGGAGATTTTTATTCTTCATTCCTACTCAGAAAAGGCAAGGAGAAACATTTAATTTGTCCAGATTTATACAGCTATTGACAAAGGGAGAAGAAGACTCTAACAAAGAATCCATAGCATGATGAGAAAGCTACAGGCAGATTTTCCTGACTCCAGATATGGTGGTGTACTTTACTAGGTATCCCTCCATTTTTTTCCAAAATTTCCATTTCCTGAAAACATCAACTGCTTGCTACGAAGCAGCAAAAATTAAACTTGAAACGATTGAGATATGTTTCAGAGGACTTTTTTAAGGATTCATTCAATTAAAGTCAGATTCTTCTGAAAGTATTTCAAGATGAACTTCCATTCATGGCTTGAATGCAAACCAATAAGAGCTTGCATTTTTAAGTGGAAAAATGAATGGCATCTTTTGTAACTAACCTCCTCATGAAGTGTTTCTCCTTCTTCCTTTGGGCTTCCCAATTCACTAGTTTACACTAAGCTAAGCTTACCGTACAGCACAGTTGAACAATCTGTATTTTCATCATCTTCCATTGGAACTCTCAAGGTCAATCTACTAATCAGTTCATTTTTCTCAGAGATCCATAAGGGTTGATTACCCCAAGGGCATCACTAATTAATATTCAGGTTTGAAATAGAAGACAGTTAAGTTTGATGCTAATTAAAGCTGGGGAGTTTCATCCCCAGAAGCCCACAATGAAATCAGTTTTAGTGTTAGAATGTGTTTTGCACCACCTATTTTTTTCACTTTCACTATTTCAGAAATTCCTTCTGGAATCAAATGTGCCAACCTCTCTTCTGTCCAGTTTAATGGCCTGAGACATATTTGTTTAGCTTTAAAAATCTCTGCTGTTATTTCAGAGGTCATCAGACACCTTACACATCTTCATGCAATCTGGAGGGACATTTGTGAACATCCAGCAATTTCTGCACTTTAAATCATTTGCAAAACATAGAGTCTGCTTCATCATGCAGCCTTGCCCTTCACAAGAGATCTTAGTGGGCATGAAGGTGTTTGGAAGATGATAGAACTTTTCTTTGACCTCACTCAAGCAAAATTTGTTATGATGTCCCTGATACACATCCAAAGTTCACTGAAGACGTCTTCTAAATCCTGTTAAATCGGTGGGAAGACTACCACCTATTTAAAGTGACTTCGGCTCACATTTTACAAAGACACGAGAAAATGAAGCTTTATATGTTGCTAATGCATATTCATATTTTTAGATATCTTTACCTTATGGAGTTCCTGCCATTTCTCATTTACCCCCAGATACACAGAATAATTAGTCTCGATACACTTCAGGAACTATCAATAGCCTATTAACTTGTCATTTTCAGATTTATACACAGGACACTGTATCACCCTCACTGTCACTGATGTTTGATGTCCTGCTATTTTCTTTTCTTGATAGGGCCAGGGTCTCTGAGGGACAAAGGATTGGAAGTAATGTGCTGCACCCATTAAAGTTAATTGCGTGCAAACATTAGAAGCCAGACACCCATTTCAATCATGAAATATGGATAAGAATTTGCTGAAAGCCATTTATATTAAATTACATTTATGATAATATTTAACTTTTTGGTATTAAATATTTAGTGCCCTTCTGCTTCCCCAATATGATGCACCTTAAAACTCCCATATTTTTGACAGAACTGCAGAAAATTGAACAGGCTGACTATTACCTTCAATGCTCAACTTTGTACCAGAGATGGTCAAATAAGTCAGAGCTATGAGCACCTGCATGATGCAGCACTGGACTAGGTGCCAACAAATTGTGGCCAAATGCAGAACATAAAATTTCAGAGACAGATCCAGACTCACTTTCATGTTACAGCCAAGAAACCAAGATAAAGCTTGGTGCCACAACAGTAGCACCATTTATCTCAACTGGGAGCTCTTACTATAGTAGAGTCAGGATTGCCCCCTACCCTACCCCTTACACAAAAAACCCTTTCCTTCATTGGTTTTTCCTTTGTATTCCACAGTAATTCAGAGGGAAAAAACCCAACAAAATATCAAAGGCAATTGTGCATTTTGGCTCCTCTTCTCTTTTCAATTTAGGTAAACTTGATATTGACTTCAGCTTCCCGGGTAGATAATGTGGGAACTCTCTGTGTACCAGCTGCTTCTGCTCCTAATGATCAAAACCAATAGTTCAGATTATGTTTCAAAAAACAGCAAAAGAGATGCTTCAGCTGCTTATAAGGGATAGACTAGAGTGGGATCAGCAGTTATGACCTTGAAATATTGGCCTCTGAACAGCCTGGAGTGACAATATGATACACAGAGAAGCACCCAGCTGCTGGTTATGATCAAAATCTCAAGTGAAAGACCATGGAAATCAAACCCATGTTATCGCTGGCAGTACCAAAGATTATAGAAGGCACATTCACTACTCTACACAGAGGTGCTCAGTTCTTGGGATGAAGAGAAATTAACCACAGGAATATTAACTGTCCAGGGACATGGATGGTACTTGCCCTCTTGCTAAAAAGTGTATTTGACTAGATGGCTGAAAAGTTGGCCAGAGCAGTTTAATCATGCCTGTGGCAAATATTCCATGTTATTCATAAGCATCTATGCATAATGCACATTTAATGTCACATAAATGCAAAAATACTGTATATGATTGAGATTAGTTCCTCCCGCATTCACTCACACTAAAATGGGCTGTCGGGTTTCTTCTTCTCTCCAAAGACAAAGGAAAGCTGGATATAGCTCTAAAGAGCAGTGCAGTACATTTTTGGAAGTATCCATCATGCTTCTTCATTTGCTCAAGTGCTCCAAGGAGAGTTTAGACTACACACTCAGTCATTGTCAGTGATAATCAGAGGAGCAGCTCTGTTTCTTTTCTCTGCATTCAGCCAAAGCTCATGGATGAAAAACAGGTGCTTGAAGTAGAATTCAAGCAAGTTAGGCCAACTGGCAGAGTGCACATCCCATAGAGCTGGCAGTTCTGGTGCAGGCACCCAAGGCTACTGATAAAAAAGCCCGTTCGGTCAATGCTGTGCATGAATTGGGTTCCTCAGTTTTCAATGGCAAGCTCTCACAGTGCTTCGTAGGAAAATCCAGCTAGTGAAGAAAGCTACAGCACATTAGTTCAGCTACAGGGGTTATGGCAAATGCACCTACCAGTCTTCAGCTCTGTACATGAGCTTCCCAAAGGATGTGAAATTAAGTTCTTAGTCTTGGTCTCTATCCTCAACATGTTCAATGGCTTGAGGCCAAAATAAGCTAGAAGCTAGGCACCCAGAAAATGAGAAACACACACATGCTGTGTTTTAAAAAAAGCTTTAAATGACTTGCCAACTTCCTAATAGAAATCTCCTACGAAGATTTTTTTTCACAATAGATAAAGAAATGGAGAAGCAAGCATAACATACTGCATAACAGTCTGTAATATCTCAGGCAGCTGCCAAGTGACAAGAATTTGCTTTTCTTCCTGACAGTCCTTGTCTTATTGGCTGCACATTGTTTAACATCTCCAACACACAACAAAGGCATCTCACATGAAATTATTTCACATCCTGTGTAAGCCAGACTCAGTCCACAAGCATGGCCCATGCTGTGCTGTGAATGAGGCTCCATACGGAAAGGTACCGCCACTGCACCATGAAAGCACACACTGTGAGACATAAAAGGACAGCTAAGATTTCAAGGGCAAGTTTGGTTGCATCTACGTTTCTTGTGCAGGTTAAGACCCCGTTATCCAAGCTGTCCTACTTATATTGCCCAGATGGTGCAATGATCTAGAGTGAAAAGGTGCGCAAACACAACACAGTGTCCAAATCCACTAGTTTGGGCCTGATTGCTACCTAGGTCCCTGAGCTAGTATAAAAACATTATCTTTATTAATACAACATTTACTGGTTTTTGGTTAGGAGAATTCACAGTCTTAATGTTATTCCTGCTTTGTGTGAAGCTTGTCTCAAAAGATGCTACCCAAGAGTGTGAGTTGAAAAGCAAGTTCTCACTGATTTCTCTGGAGGTAAGGATAGATGTCTTGTGGGAATGACAATCCCTCAAGCATGTCAATCTGCTCCATAGGACCTAGACCCAATCCATAAAATCATTACTCTCTTGCCCTGCTTGAAGAGGTGCCTCTTCAAGCACAGGATAATGTTGATAAAACATTGTTTGACTAAAATTTAGCTTGGAGGGTACACACTCTGAATGCTACTGCTGGGTAGGATTGGAACTTCCTGTTTCTCTGAGATTTTCCTTTGTACCATCTCTGTGGTGTGTCATTGTGTTCATAGAGCAGCAGGCAGAAAATGGCCTGGCATCTTAGGAGTCTACAAATTCTTACCACAGAAATAGCAGGTAATAATTATGCCTCTGCATGTCCAGGGGAGTCCTTTTTCAGAGAGGAAAAAAGGTAGTACATTTTCTGGCCATGTAAAGAGTTTTGTGTTGTATTGACAGCACATTAAAAATAATAAGAGGTTGTCTGTTCAAAATTGGAATTTATTATAAGCATCTTCTTTCCATCCAGTAGTGTGGGCCTAGATGTTGAGCTGCCTTTCAGCCTGCTGCAGGTCAGAGATAGAAATCCTCATGCCCTTGGCCTCATGCTTAGAACCATCATGTTATGTCCAACTCTTCTGATCAGGTTCTGCCAGATTCTAGCAGCTTTGTAACTCTGCTACTGCATATTATTTTCTCACTGGGTGAGTGCAAGACTGCTGTAATTCCCCAGTCCTAGGCTGCTAGTGTCCAAGATCAGGCTGAGAGCAAATGATCAGCTGTAGGCTCAGCATTTGCAAAAGCACAACCTGAGCTTGTCAGGTAGCAAGTTATTTTGGCTGTGAGTGGCTCATCCTGGCAGAAGGAATGCCAGTCATTGGAGGCTGGTGACATTTTGCCTGCCACTATCTACAGATGCTCACTTGTTACGAGTACATGTTGCACTTGTCTCACACTTTGTAGCAATCAGCCATTTTCTTGGATTTAGGTGAAATGGTGTGAAAAGGGACAAAGGTTCATGGTGTGGGAGCAGCAGTTTAAGTAGTTTTGATGCCTGCCCAAACAGCCATTAAAGACAATAGAAGTGCCAGTACAGAGCTGGCAGAGTATTTCAAGCGCTTTGAGTGCACAAAACTGTGATGGAAATGACAATCAGATGATGCCCCAATCATCTTTTCTCATTGGAAAAAGCTTAAATGCACAGTCATTTTCAAGAAGATAAAACTGGCTTAAGGAAAAAAAGTTTTTGTTTGAGGGCTTGAATGGTGTACTGAACAAGTCAAAACATATTTTAAAGCAATTGTTCATAGCCAGTGCTTGTATTAGAAATTCCCAGGGGAAAATGAAGCATATCAGGAAGGCAGAAAGCATTAAAAGCATAGACAGGACCTTAAACCTATGTCAAGAAACTAAAGCAAACGTTCAAGTGTCATACCTGACATAATTCCATCCTTTCATGAAAACTAACCCCTAAATAATTTTGGTTACCCTAGTCTCCAGAAATGGATGAGAAAGAAAAAAGGAATTTTTTAATTCTCAAAATAAAATTATTTTGAGAATAAAAATAATCAGCCTACAAAGATTTCAGACCCAAATGTTTTTATACTATCACTTTAGTGTTTCTAAAACACCTTATAATTTAACTTGATTATCCTGAAAGACTATTTCTTCAGACAGCCTCATCAAGCAGGGCCTTCTAAAACTATTCCTATTCTTCTGTTGACTTTGGCAAGGTATTCCTGAAACTGCTGCCATCTCCACTGAGCTTGTCCAGTTATCGCTGTGGGGCCCTGGCCAGTGAATGGCAAAGGAATAGATGCCCCCACACATCCTTTGTCTATGTTGCTACAGGCACAGCTGTGGATGAAGCACACAGCAGGGATAGGCAAGCTCTGACTTGATTTAATACAGCATTTTTATGTGCAGAAAAATATTCTCATGTAAAAATGCCTTTGGCAGAACCTCACCCTGCAATGCCAGTCCTCTTTTTCATCCCCTCACATCTCAAACAGCTGTGGTGCTTGCTCTAGTGTTACCCTAATGCCAAAAATGTTTGCTCATATCAGAGAGATTTTAGGGATACAAGCAAGTGTGCATGTGTTCATATAATGATTTTGAAATATCTTCCCACTGTCTGTGGAAAGGGACCCAGAAGAAAAGATTCAGAATGTCTGCAACAACTGGTTGAATTACTCAACTTTAAGGAAAAACTAAGTGCCAGAAATTCTCTTCTTCAACACTCCACAGATCTCTCCTTCCCACCCTGTGTCACTAAAATATGCTTAAAGGATCACACTGAAATTTTGCAGGATAGTAGGTCCTCATTTTACAGATTTAATAAATTAAAAGGCAGATCCAATGGGCTGTGGGTCTGCTAATGTCAGATGTGAATTGCTGCAAATACACATGATAGATCTGGGCTGTTCTGTGATCATTGTTTTCCCAGAACACAGGCCAAGAACTCAAGTTAAATGGCCAACCACGGCAGTAGCAAAATAAGAGTTTGCCAAAATCAGTAGAGATTGAGCTGAGCTCAATAAAATACATTTTATGGCTTCAAGCAATAGCCTAGGTTAGAAAAAAAAAAAAAAGGTCTGCAAAGGACTTGTATTATTGACTTGTATTATTGCTAGTGGATTTGGAGAAAATAAGCAGCACAGAACTGCCTGAGTCTCTGGTTGTCCACTGTTGAGCTGGGTTCTTAGTCATATAAGTCAAGGTGAAGTATTAATGACCTTGATCCAAGGAAGCCCTCAATCACATTCCTAACTTTTGGTTTTATAACTGGTCACATTGGAATCTATTGTACAGATCCCATACTTAAAGGTACACATAAGTCTAAGTATTTTCCTGCCTAAATCTTTCAAATGGGGAGCTAACATTTATAAACAGGAGATAAGATGAATAAAAGCATAAAGTGATTCAGACCAGGCAAAAATGGAGACCAATAAGTGCAATTGCAAAATGTTTTTAATTATGAGAGGAAGCACAGAGGCACTAAAGTAACGCAACTCAAAATTCTAGATACAAACTTAGATATTGTACATGAACATGAACATGAACATGAACATGAACATACTGACTAACTATGTAGCCAAAGGACAGCTTTTCCCAAAAGCTTGGACACAGTATTGCCACTGAGGAAATTAATTTAATTAGATTAATAAGAATATGAAAGTCCCCTTGCAAACATGACTACTCACATATACACAAGTGCAATTATTTTGTGTTTAACTGACAGGGGAAATTTGAGCGTGAAACTAGCAAGGAGAAGAACTATTGCAAAACAAACTAATAACAAGGGAAAGAGCTAACTGCACAGTCAATGCAGCAAAGATCCTGTGTTCTGTCTATGACTCAAGGAATGAAATAGAAAAGTTAAGAGCTCACACCGTGAGCTCCCAGCAGTGTGACTGTTTATGTGCAACAAAAGGACTAAATAAATACAAGGAAATGGGGAGAAAAAGGTTCCATCAGCAATTTTTAACCATACGTTTTTTAAAGAAATAACCTCTCATGGAGCTTTAGCTCCACTTACTGGCGGTAAATTAATAAGTCCTTATATATACTCAAAGGACTAAAAAGTCCTTATATATACTCAAAGGACAGCTCCTATATTTTTACTGCCTTCAGTCTGATCTCCTTTTTCTTCCATCTGAGCTCCCCTGACTGACCTTGGTGCAGCTCAAATCTGAGACACAGCAGTCAGAAGTCGGTGAACTCTGCATTCATCGCATTCCTGGTGCTCTGACCTCCCCTAGGCTGCCCAGCTGCTTCTGAGTGAGTCTGCTCCTGGCAAGGCTAAAAGGGATACCAGGATCTGGAACACAGCAGAGACATGGCAGAGTAAATGTAATTGTGATTCTTGAAGGAGAGAGATCATGTACAAGCCTTTGTAGAGTTGCAAGATATGAGTATTTATCTGCATGAAGCTGTGGCCCTACCACCTCACTGCCAACGTCTTTTTAAACCTACTACAAAGTGTGTCTGCTTTATATCACAGAGTCATGGAGACTGCTATGCTTATCTGGCTTGGCTCTTCCTCAGCATCACAACTGGATTTGCAGATTGAGTTACTTTAATCCTCCTCAGTCTTATCACAGAGTGCCTGTGGAGCGTGTAAGCACATACACTTAGGCAGAACAAGAAATGCCAAACTTAAGATGAGCTTCAGTGTCCAAATGTGGGAATGGAAATAGCTGGAATTCACTGAGTTACCCATGCACTACAGCAAATGGCAGACTCTGTAGGAACAAGTACAACAGTACCTATAGATAGCTGATCACAGAAGAGCAGGGCAGCCTCAACTTATACCAGCAATATTCAGGGGATCTCAGCAGTTTCCCATTCAGGCATGGGGAAGCACACGTGATCCACAGAGTTACAGAGGACCTCAGTAGCAGAAGGAAGAAAAATTCCTTCCAGACTCGGGAGAACAAGACATGCTGTGAGTGGTCCATTTAAGGGCATTGCATCACCCTAATTAAATCCAAACAGCAAATGTCAAAAATTCCTTACAGAGACAGAAAGTAGTCAAAGGTGGACTCAGAAAGCCATGAGACAACTGTCTGGCAAAAATATATTCATTCTACCCATAATATCAGTTCATCATCAAGAAATAATGCTCTCAGCCAGTCCCCCGTTCTTCAGTACTGTAGATTTTGGACATATGAATAGCTTCACAGCTGCCAATGTTCACAAGCTTTTTGAGCATCAGCAGGGTGAAACAGACTGGGGGTTTCCCTACATATTTCCTAGCCATGCCCCAATTCTTCTGGGAAGAATCTCAGGAATGTGAGTTAACCACCTGCTGTCGTTCTTGCTCACAGTCATGTACTTCACCCAAGTGCCTGATGCCTGTCACAATGGACAGATTGCAGTGGTTTTCCAGGCAGTGGGTAAGGCAGAAGCACAGGTGGTAGAAAACACTGTTTCTGTGATCACTCTGACTCTGCAGGGAGTCAAGGCTACCCCTTGACCTGCTCATTTGAGACATAAAACATTGCAGCACAACTATACTAGCAAAGCAATCATCTTTAGGTCAGAGTTAACTGAACCCAACATGACCTTACTTCAGCTTATTTTTCTAGTGTAGAAAAGCCCAAAGGCATAATGCATAACACGCATTAACTTAGAAAGGTTACCTCTTCATTTAATCATACATTTCATTTATTGCTCAATTAACATACCTCATGCATTTTCATCCCTCTATTACAGCTGCAGTATCTTAGACCCGGACCTGTACAGCTCAGCTCTCTGTGAGGCATTTACTGTTATCTACTCAGGTAAATAATTTTCTTTAGTACAGGCTGTCAGCATCTATCCTTTCAAAGGAGATGATAATTTATGTGGTATTTTATGTATGCCAGGTATGTGCCACAGCAAAAGCACCCTTTTTTGTCTCTTAGCTCCCTACCTGCACTAGGGTTGAAGATCTGCCAGGCTGTGTGCAGGTTCAGGACCCAAGATGACAGCACAGATCCCCATCTCAACAGTCTCCTGCTCATCAGGGTCTTTGGTCTCTCTGTACCAGATAGCACCTAACTTATCATGTCCATGAGTAAGAACTGCAACATAGCAGTTTAGAAATTCAGAAGGAATTATCAGGAACACATTAAGCAGACTGTGTCTCTAATAGATCAAATTTTCCCTGAGCACAGGGTGAAAGATTTTGTTCATTCCTACAACAGCTTTCCATCATGACTGTATTACACTATAAATCAGAGACACTCATGCAAAGAGCTCCCCAGGCACTTAAGTCCAGCCCAGATACAGAGACAATTACCTACGTCTTATACAGTGCTTCTGGCTAAGCTGATCACACTGCTTTCAGGACAAAAACCAGTATCCCCAGGCAGAGTTACTGCCCTACCTATGTGTAAAAACCTACTTAGTGGGCATGCAGAGACCTCAGTCCCATGCTCCAGTGCCACGTAGGTGAGATTTCTGTTGCTAAGGTTCTCCATGAAAAGTATTTGTAAGGCAAGTGAGTCACAGCTTTTGTGCAAAGTGAACTCTGTAAACATAGACTGGCTTTACTGCAGCTCTCTTTTGCCTCTCCAGATGATGCCCATCCAACACTTCATGTTCTTTACTAGTTCATACACAGAACAACTGGTGCCTTCACTGTTTGTCACTGTAAGTACCTGAATCTTAAAAGCAGCGCTGCAGAAAAGATGAACTGGTTTCGAAACACAAATACTGTGTGTCCATCCTTTTGGAACATGACTTTCCATATCTATGAATCTTCCACATCTGTCTTCTGTTGTAACTAGGCATCCCCAAAGGGGCAATAATTAGCATTGACTTTATGCTTTTCAGAAGGCTGATCAATCACTTTATTAGACTATATTTATCAAGAAACTTATCACTCTTACAGATAGTCAGGATACAGGTGGACTTAATTTGTCCTTGAATCTAAACGCTATCACCATTGGCTAATTAAGAAACTACCCCTTGGTAAACAAATCTCTATAACACATTCCACATGTTCACAATAACAGGCATAGCAAGTGAAGATAAGAATTGTTCATCATTCTTTTTTCTGATCTGCTCACAGCCTTCCCCAGGACAATGCCTGGGAAAGTTGTGTGTTTTCTCTGTGGCTAGAGAGGTGCTGCCACAGTCTTCCATATCTAAGAAATCACATATTAGGCAATGAATGCACACTGGTGTAAAGCTACTTTGCACAAGCAACTGCAATGTTCAGTTGACTCAGTTAAAAAAGTTGAGATGTTCCTGGTTCTGTGAATGGGAGAGCAAGTTTAAGATCCCCTGCCTCCATACATGGAGCCCAAGGTCTTATGTCCGTTTTCCTTTTCCAGTATGAGGCAGAGAGAATTTGTGCTGCTACCTCCACAGGAAAAATCATTCACAACAAAAGCCAGGAGAAAAAAAAAAAAAAAACAGAGTAATAAGAAATATTTTAATTGAAATGCATTGCTATAAAGAACAAGGAGAAAAAACTTTGGAACTGGAGATGAGTTTGCTTGCCCAGAAATGTTTATCCATTTAATATAAAGCCTGAAGAAGGAAATACAATAATCTACAATATTATCACAAACTGCTGAATTATCTAAAATATACTTAAAAAAGTCACCCTGACACATGAAAAAATGTCATTAGTTTCCTGATCTTTAGACCAGCCAATTCCTTCAAGGGATGTCTAATATTAAAGCATACCATATCTTCTTTCAGCTAAAATGCCTCTGTACAAAATTTTCAAAATTAAAAAAAAAACCAAAAACAAAACAAAACCAACCCACAAAAAAAACCTACCCAGGTCCTTTATTAATCATGAAATCTGAACACTACAACTGAAATGTATTATATTCCCATACTTCTGAAATTGAATAATTACACAGAAAGAGAACAACTTCATCAAGAAATTGTCAGTTTTAAGGTAGAATGGGACTTTTTTCCCTCCTCCTTCCCTGTACATCCATTATGGTGTTTCAGATAAATGGTTATGAAAGAGAACTAGACAGAGAACCCTCTGGAGTAAATGGATATCCATTTATCCATTTATATGGATATCCATACCCATATCCATTTATCACTTGGTGAAAATGAGTGGAATAGATCGAAGGATACATAGTTCACAACTTCCGTGTAATTATTTAGAAGGTTTCTTCTTGTTCAGAAATTGAATTCAATGTCTCTTTATTGCTTAAGTCCTACAAAGAGTATCCAAATCCTGGAGCTGTATTAAAAGAGGCCTTGAGCTTACCAAGTGTACAGTTGTTCATTCCAAGTAGTGAGCCTTGTCTAAGACCAAATGATCCATTCAATTTATGGCAAATTCAGATGAGATTGGTAAAGACTAGAGGATTAAAAATCAATTTAACATTTAATTGTAGATTTGAAAATAATTCTTACTAGGTCCTGAGTTTGACATGTTTGAAAGACAGTAGGGGCATAGGAGATAGACTGTCAAGGATCACAATCCATTTCTACTTGCTGAGTAATGAAAGAAAAATGCCTCAATCAAAATGGTTGCAGCAGTATTGGAATATCTCTTCAAGAACAAGTAAAGATCAAAAGATCTTGGAAAAAGACCTACATTTCATCTTTTGTCCAAAAGATGCATTCTCCTGCAGTGAAGGGGATAGATTTTTGATTCTATCTTCTTTTCATGGGATTTATTGCCTGTTCCCCTACTCCAGCACCATAGACAGCACCACTGCTTTCCCAGCACACCCATTTCTTCCATGAAACAAGGTACCTTACACAAATACAAGGGAGGAAAAAGACCTTAGTATGAATTAGGGGTCACTGTTCCATGAAGATTGATCAAAGATATAATGACTTGAAAGGATGCTGGATTTGTTTTTATTATTGCTAATGTAGAAAAGAAAGTGGGATGTGAGAAAATATTTAAGAATAGGGAAAGAAATCTGGGTGTGTATCTTCACTATTCCTTGAAAAAAGGTCTTTAAAAATGCTAACTGTATAGATAATTTAAACTTCTGAAAAATTAAATGCCAGTATAAGGTGCTGTTCTACACTGGCCCATTTTACCTGTAGTTTACCTGGCCCTCTAGTTACCTGTAAATATCTCTTTGTTTAGGAAGTTCAACTAACACAATATTTAGACACCTAAGAAGTCTATAAATCACAAGCACATAAAATAATACAATAGCATGGATGCCAGATGGCCCATATTATGAACTAACTGAAACTTTAGATCAAATTTGCAAACATACTGTTTTCTTGGAGTTCTCCTCCCCAGCATGACATGAGGTGATACTCATTAAAACTGGTGATGCAGTTGAAGTAAAGGGAATAATACAGAGGTGGTTCAAAAGGAGGTTTCAAATAGCTCAGAAGTTGGCAGCAAGCACGAAGGGACCATCCTCATATCCCGCCTGACAACGCACTTTGCAGCAGTCCTGTCACAGCCATGCTGCAGCACCAGGAGTGCTGTCAACTACATGTGAAAGCTCTTTTCTTTCTCACTTCTTAGTCATACTTAGGAGTTACTGTATCTCTCCCTCCTTCAGGCTGAGATCTGACAGCCAAAGTAAGGCTATTGAATGAATCTCACTTTTCTCTCTGCTTAAGTCTCAGCAAGTTCTTCTGCCATGACAAAGGGACTTGCGTGGTACCTAAAGCCTGCGGTGGCTCCCTGCAAGAGAATAAATTTCACTCTTTGATACTGTATACTTTTAAAGTGACTGATATTGCCATTCATTCAAGAAACCTGTCACAGAATTATTAACATAGGAAGCATTTATGTTGTTATAAATGACATGTGAATAGAAATGTGGGTATATAAAAGCACCAGAAAATGAATGTCAGAGCAAGTGCAAAAGAACTGGTGAGCATTAATTGCCCCAGAATGCTGTATCTGTGATTTCATGCAAATGACCAAAGAAAGGAAGAAAAAACTTAAACATAAGATGAAGGTGGAGAACAGTGCTGGAGCCATAAATAGTCAGATAAGGAAAAAGTGAAATCCACAAATTTTATCTAAAAAAAATATGGGGACAAGAAAAATATAAGGAAACAGGTACAAATACCTGGAACTCTACACAGAGGCATGTGTATTTCTCACATTCCTTATTTTTAATTACAATAAGTTTCTACTGCAGAAAGATTCCAGAATGAGTCTGTATATCATTCACATATTTTTCATAATAAGTCATTTTGTTCATCCCTTTATTATCTGATCTCATTCTAGCTTACTGGCATCATTTCTTTCTGGGGTGTCAAACAGAAAGAGTAGTATTTCCAGAGATCCTTCTGTGCACACCCTCTTCAAAAATGACCTTCTGATTGACTTGCATAGTTGATTTTTGTTGCATGAGTCTTATAACAAATACATAAGCAGCTTGCAGCATACAGAGCAGACTTTGTTTGCTGGTTGTAGCAGGACACTCTGCCCTGGAATAGAGTCAAGCAACTCAGACAACACCCTATTTGCAAGGCTACCAGTGGTGGACTGACAGGGGGTGTCATATAGGGTTTGGTGTTGAATTCTACTAAAACCAATCTGATGCATCAACTCCCAATTAAAAAAAAAAAAAAAAAAAAAAAAAAAAACAGTTTATTTTTTATTGCATAGTGAAACAAAGACTTGGCAGATAAACTGCCAGGCTGACTTGGAGATAAACTGTCACCAAAACTGCAGGATAAACAAAATCCATATGACTGGCAGTCATATCACTTTACACCATAAAAGCCCAGTCCACTTTTATATGATAGGTTATTCCAACATACTCCTTCCTGGAGAGTGTGTATGAAGTTTCTCCCTTAAAGTGAGGACAGCCCTTCAAGGATACTCCTCGAGGCTGAGTGAAAGAGATCTGCACACGAGCATTGGTATAGTGAGGTACATCAATCTCTGCTTAATAATTGTTTCTTTTTGATAGCTTTAATGTTATTGCTTTGATATAGTGCATTATACTATACTATACTATACACTACAAGTAGTTCTAGCTTTTACACTGTGCAGTAATTAATTTGGATCAATATTTTGGTCTAATAATTTGTCATAATAAAGAATTCATTTTATATAAATATTTCTGATTTACCATGTTTAATCCTGCAGGACAAGGTTGACACTCTGGGTCTAAGACTGGGCTCAGCTATCACCAGACTCCTCTGAGAAGGAGTTTACAGTGCAGGGGGTCCTCTCTGCATCTCATGGCTCAGCAACAGGGCTTCTCTAATAAGTTTTGTCTGAAGCCCCCCCTATCACCCATGACACAGGTCTGACGTTTCTTTCCTAAAACAGTGTCAAAAGAGTGAACAGGCCCTCAAAGTTGCTTAAAGCATACTGTATGGCCTCTGGAGTGATGGGCATTTCTTCACTAGGAATACTTCAATACCTGAGGCAGATCTAGGGCCACTACAGCTCTTTGCAGCATTGCTGGAATAGCGGGAGACTTTGCCTCCTGTTCTGGGAGCATTTATGGATCCATCCCCTGCCCTGCCACAACTCATTGTGAGCTTTTAGGTGAGATGTTGACACAATCATAGCATGGAGTAGACACCTGTCCTGAGAATTGACTCTGATAACCAGACTGCACTGCCTGCAATAACCTTGCCAGAATAAAATGTGCAATGTACAACTTCCACCTGAGGCAAGTTTGGAATAACTATTGTTGGTCCAAGAAGAATGAGTCTTTCTTTCATCCACACAGCAGAACATATGGCCCAAATTCAAGTTACAGCTGAGTGAAAGACAAAAAACTACACACAATAGATGGGTGATGCTGAGTAGCTAGCAGGGACAGTTTGTTATCTTGCCTCTTGTGCCACTAGTACCAACAAACAGGTCATTCTCACTTCAGTCTCATCTTGCTGGAAATGACACAAAGTTTAAAAAATTTTTTATAGCTTTAGCCAAGGGTTCTGTCCACCTTTGCCCAGGGGTAAAGGAATTGAAGTGTCTTTTTAAAGGAGCATTTCACCACTCAAGGCCTGATAAGCTTAACATCTCATCAGGCTAGGAGTAGCACAGAAGATTTGGGACCAAAGAACATTGAACCAATTAATTTCTCTGGGTTTTGACTGAATAACTATGTGAAAAATCTAGTAAAGACCATGTGTGATGGAATTACTTTCTCTGCACAACTCAGGCAATGTGTAGAAGTGATTTCTATTGAACATTCTGGCCAAAACATCCTAGCCAGAATAAATTAATGTCTAAATTCTCTAACACTAAAAAATGTTGTTGGGGAGTTTTTGTTTTTGTGCAGTTTTGGGGACAATGCCATCAACAGACAAAGCTGCCAGCAGCCAAGAATATGGAGGCAGGAGAAACACTGTCCCCCACTTTGTGTGGCAAGTGGCTGAGCTGCAGGAGGCAGTGAGAGAGCTGCTTAGCATCAGGAAGGCTGAGAAGGAACTGGAAGGCTGCTTCCAAGTGCAGTCTGCAGTGGACTCACAGCCCACCGCCAAGAACTCCTTCACAGGCATACACAGAAGGGAGGGTAGCCAATAATGCCCGTGAATGGAAGCTTGCAACAGCAAGGACCAGCAGGAGGAAAAGACTTCCCCTGAAGCCCAAGATGCCTTTGCAGAATAGTTTCATAGCTCTGCAGACAGACGAGGAAAGATCCATCACATCAGAAAGGACTGGAGCTGAGTAAGGCAGCGCGATCTTCTCCCCATGTAACAACCAGCCCAACTAAGAAAAGGCAATGGAAGGAAGAAGTAGGCCATTGTCCTCTGAGACCTATGTAGGCACTCATTGGCTAAACTGACACACTCTCTAGAAACGTGTGATGCAGAGGCTCCTGTCACAGTTGTCACTGAGAAACTACTGAGCCTTTTACAGTCCAGACTATTACCCATTGCTTTTGCTTCTTGTGGATGCCAATGATACAGCCAGAAGCAGTCTGAGGTGTGTCAAGGATTACAGAGCTCTGAGAGTGATGGTAAGGGACTCTGGAGCACAGGTAGTTTTTTCATCAATCCTGCCAATCAAAGGAAAGGAGTTTGAAAGGGTCGTTCAGGTCCGGAAATTCAACAAAGGGTTACAGGACTGATGCAGCATCCTACTGAGATGTGTGCCTACTGAGACCATGGGAATTTCTCTGGGAAACCTGGTCCACTGATGGGGTCCACCTGGCACAGAAAAGGAAGAGGATCTTGCCAAGATGATGAAGAGGGCTTTTAAAGAGTTGATGTGAGACAAGAATCTCAATTAATCTCCCTCCTACCAGCCTGGAGAGGGTAGACAGGTCAGTGGTAGAGCACCTGAAGAGCAGCACTGGGCCATTTCACTATCTGCATCTACTGCAGTTTATCATGCTTGAACACCATGGTGTTTTTTCCTTTTTGTTCTGCCCCAGACTAAGCTAATACAAAGACAGGATGTTCCTGGAGAGCAGTAGGGGCCATAGAAGCAGATGGGGACAGGCCTGTTCCCCGCTAATCCTGGTACACTCTTCACAACTATATTTCCTGTGCTTTGCCTTGTGCTGTGAAAGTTCCTGCAGGCAAGGGAGAGAGGACTGCTAGTAACATAAGCACAGCATGTGAGTTGTGACTTCTGTCTTTATTTCCAGTCCAGGTCTTTGAGTCATAAAATATATGTTGATTCCCAAGGCAAAAAGATATTCCTCAACTGCTTCAACATTCACCCTTTTAAAAAATTAAACTTCTCTTTCCACCACCTGCTCACAAAACCATTCTTTCTTTAGATTACTGTATATTATTCTTACTATTGCTCAAATCAAGCCAGCAGATTTACTGGCACCATAAACTGGAAGACTGACAGAGAGACTCTCACAGTGTATTCATTTCTTATGTCCTGCCACACCTTGGCTAGACTGCCTGCATCCTCCCAGAAGTAAGGGCTATTTTCCTTGCTTTCGTCAGACCTTTTTCAATACGAGGTTATACAGAGTTATACACACCACCCCAGTGAAGCAGCTCTCATGAGGAAAGTCCATGGTATGCTTTCTGCAGGATTGTCCAGCCAGTGCTCTTTCCACATTTCTGCAGATTTTTATTGACCATAACAGAATGGTAAATCTATCAGAACTCCTCTCATTTCTTACGCATCAGGAACATGGTCATTGTGCAGCCTAAGCTCCCTCTTTTTCATACACTTGAAGACAGCCCCTTCAACTTTATTCTGAGAAATGCAACAGAAGGGAGAACACCAGATGAATTGCCAAATGGAGAGGAATCAACTATGCCAAGTGCTAACTGGAGTTTACTCACAGACACATACACCCATATCACAAACTGTCTTGCTGCAATATTTTTCTACTAGAACTAAAAGTGGTGCAAGGTACTTTATTGTGCATCTCTTAATGGATCACAAGTTTCCTGTCCACTCCAATGTGCCCAGTTTCTTTCTGAAGCACCTTGGTACATCCCAGCATGTCTGCTCTCTGTCAGCAGTGCAACTGTTAATGCATCAGACACAATAAACCTTCATAGAAAATAGTATCCCACCGACTAAGATTTATTTCTTGAGAGGCAGATAACACTTTTCTTACTGTTTTGACTAAAATCCTCTGAGTTCTTTTAAAGTGCTGCTGATTTTTTACACTGCACCCCAGCACCAGCCATTCACATGTAGTGGACATCCCTGTGTCCTGCAAGCAAATAGCATTTGCAGGTCTGTAAGTGTATTAGAAATAGCTGGGCTTTCAAAGCTGGCCTTGTTCGAATACATAGTCCATCTTGTAATTGACTGTCAGCTTGATTTACAATGGCAGTTGTGATGTGCTTGGAGATTTCAATCCAAAAGGCTCTCTGAAATAAATGAGGACAAAAGTCAATCCAGTGAGACAGCTCGATTTGTTAATATCATCAAAGAACAAGGAATGGTTTAGGTAACACAGCAAGCCAGAACAAAATGCACTCAAGACAGAAGCAGCCCAGACAAAGGCAGTTCAGAAAACAAATCACAACTCCTGTAAAAATTATAGAAGCAGATAGAGGAATGAAGGTCACCAAGAGGAAATTTTAAAAATCATTCTATTCAGAAGAAAAGCAAGAATATTTAAGTTTTGAAGATTCTGACCCATCAGACGCTTTATATAATTTGTTGAAAAAAGCTTCTTAAGAATCTAAATTATATGTTTTGGGCCTGAATTTGTGGCACTATGAATCTTCCAGTCAGTTTGCTTCAGAAACTGACTGAAATAGAATATTAGGAACTAATAATCATGCTTGATGATTAAATTTTTTGTTAAATCCTGAAATTCTGGTTAAACATTAGGAAGACAGGTAAAGGGTAAGGGAAGAAAATACTCATAGAGACCTCCATGTTCCTGGGTTTCTCTGTGGAACAACAGACCTTATCTTCAATCCCCAGACTCTGAACACCTTGGGTTTTGCAGATATTGCCTCTCCATTTTTAAAGTGAATAGAGACACTCCAGACAAACTGAGGTTAATCAGAACTGAGGGGACTGAGGCAAAATCTATTTTTCACCTATGGCAAGAGCTTGTCAGCAGGTGGACAATGTTAACACCTTGTTTTCCAGCCACAATTGTGTACGTTTTACTCCTGTGTTTAGGCTGAATTTCTTTGTTTAGGCTGACACACCTGAGATTTTTACTGAACTAGAATCAGAAATATATTTTTCAGATATAATAAACGGCAATGAAAAGCAAAGCAAAGCTGACTTCAAAATGTATCATGTATTTCATACAGAAACTTATATCTTAAAATAGAGCAGTTTTTGAAGGAGACACAACAAATTAAAATATGATTTATGATCTTGATTCTTCATGTAGACCCAACTGACTGATTTGGATAAATTATTACTTTGCCACTGGGATCCTTCCATCTCTTACTTCTGATTTCTGTGCTTTGCTGTTAGCAAACAATTTGTTACTCAGACAATTAGCCACATCAGCAAGCAGCTGCCTGGTAATAACACTTTATGCATGCCAGTATTGAATTTGACATTGCAAACCACAAGTGCTGTGGTCTGTCCTTAGGTGTATCAATCCACTGGTCAGGCAGATTAACCCCCTTGTGATTGAAGAATGCTCAGACAGGCTTTTGGTTCAAAACCAAGAGCTTCTCCCAAATGAACTACAGATAAGTCTCCAGTTATTAGCAATGTAACAAAGTCACCTCTGTCCTCTTACTGCAGAAAAACAAGGACTTTTGAATGCTTGGCAGCAGTCAGCAAGAGGACCATATGCCTATGGCCAACATCCAGACCAAGGTCCTACTCCTAGTGCTCCAATTTCTTTCTTCCCTTTTATAGCTAAGGCACTCTTCTTCACTCCGTGAGAAAGTTTAATTATTTCTGGGTTTCAAACCATTTTTTTTCTGTTGGGAAATTATATCCATACTGTTTTGGTTTTAGTGACAATATTTACAGAAACTTTCTCCTTTTTTTCAGCTAAAAAGGAGTATAATTTTTTTAAATATAATCCTATTCCAATTTCTTTTGAAAAATACTTTACCTTGGAAAAGCTGAGGAAAACATAAACCAATATATAAGTGAAAATATGTGTTTGAAATAAACCAACATACAAAAGGACAGATGGTGCTTTTCATCAACCTTAATTCTCCTTCCAACACTTAACATCTTCTTGATCTCACCATTGGAAAATCTCTTACCTTTCCATTCACATGCATCTCCTAAATTGATACCTTGATACCTTTTCCTGTTTCCCTACTACTGTCAGAGTGGCTTTCAATCCTCTACAAAGCAGTGTTCTATCTTTAAGTCTCTTTTACAGTTTCTTTACATACAATATATAGCTTCCCTGTTACACAAAATCAGATCCATTAACCAGACATTTTCTTAAGATTCCCTTGACTTAATCTGGTGAATTTTGTCTCTGGATATTATCACTTACCCAGAAAAGAACCTATGGGAGCTCACTAAAATTGTGCTTTTTTGCCCTTCTCTCAGAAGAGAATGTAGGACAACGATATTAATTAAAATACAGATATATCCCATAATCTCAAAAACATTCCCTACAAGTATTGTGCTCACAAAATTCCATCCATTCATATTCCCCAGAATGTGGATTTATATTTTGGCTGTCAGAGGCCTGTAGCCCTCTTGGGATTGTTGGTTTAAGACTCTGTCTGGAGAAAAAGAGGAAGTGCTGCAGCTGTACAATTCTCCTGAGATAAATCATTTAGCACATTTTAATATGTGGATGGCTTTATTAAAGTCATTTAATTAGGGCCAGAAATGTTGAAGTTCAAAACCTTCAGAGAGTTTAAAAATAAACTGAAAATTAATATGGGATTTGACAACAGCAGTTTTCAGGGCACTATTAGAGAAAGGGACAATGCAAAAGAGATTTAAATATGGCATTTTGGTATGATGGAGAGCCAATGGAAATAAGGTATGAAGAAAAAGTATTGGAAAGAAGATATGGCTGAAACAGAAGATTCACAAAATATTGGAAGTCTTTGAAAACAACCTGCAATGAGCATACACTAAATATTGTATCATTGGTATGTTGTGATCAAGGAACTGACTTAAACAAGATTAAAACATAAAGAAGCAAGTGCTTCCTCCAAAGTATATGTTCACTGAAATGACAAAAAAAAAATCAATTGAGAAAGGATAAAACACTGAATAGCTGGAGTTCCCTGGAAGATGAGATGCAGCAAGATAAAGTCTCTCTTTCTTTCCAGATTTCTGAAGAGTCATTGCTTTTCAACACATAACTCTGCTCCACAGGAAACTTCACTCCTCAGGACTGTCAGACCCACAGTCTGGGTGGCAAATGCAGTTGCTTGGAAATTAAGTTTCACTCTGGTACCAAACAAAGAAGTGGCAGTTGTTTCTACCTTGTCTGTGCTCTGTTCAAAGATGCAAAGACAATGTCTTAGACTGAGAAAAGCTCCTGTGAAACAGTGAAGTATTTCAAAGGATCACAGTGGAATACAATGTAAGAAGGAAGGGATGACCAAACCCAGCTTTCTTCAGAGTAGTGGAAGCCTTTGAAATAAACTTGGAAAAGATATTCACCAAGTTCACTAACACTTGTATGCTGAGATCTGTATAGACAAAATCATCCTTTGAGTTCTACATCTTCTTTGGATCCATCTGTTTCTTGACTACTACTTCCAAATTCTACTTTGAGTCTGGGATTTTACATGCTGAAAGAAAGATGAAAAGAGAGGTACAAACTAATGCATACTCTCAGTAGAAAGTTCCTGTGAACATAAAGGAAGGAAGACTGAGGGCTGGAGATTTGCTCAGTGTTCAGGAAAAAATCCAAAATTATGTCACTGGTATCAGAACTCCTATTCAGTTTTTGCTGCTGTAACTGTGAGCAGAACCCAACTTTATTTAGCTCTGGCCAAAATTCTTTCATTATAAATGTGTGTGCCTGTTTTGTGTGGTCTAGCAACTTCAGAGAGAAACTCTACCTGCACTATGGGGTTCCTGTCCTTGAGATGGAAAACTAAAAATAATCTGAGGCTTCTGTAGCATCAACATTCATATGCTATCCTGCATTGTTCTCCAGCTGAGGTCAGACTCCTTTTCATGTACAAATGTGAGCCAGCATCCTGTTTTCTCACCTTCTGCTCAATCTTCCCTCTGTTAATCTGTGTAAAGTACAGTAGAAAATCCAAAATGAGAGGGCAAGGCTAGAAACATGCTAACAAAGCAAAGTTCTCCTGTGGAGGCTTTGAAAATGAGCACCAGGAAACTGAGCAAGTAATAAATGTTACAATGTTCTGTCTCTAACATCAGAAGAAACACAGCCACAATGCACTGGATTCCTTGCTGCAGAGCCTAATTGTCTCTTAACTGCCTGTGAGAATTTGCAGTTGCACAGCAGCCAAAAGTCCTGTAGCACAGCCCTTCCTTGGTCAGTGTGTGCCTGCTGTTCTGCCACCCCACCAGGGGAGCATTCCTGTAATATTTGGTACCTGCACACCTTGAGCATCCTTGGGTTGAAGCTGTTGGAGAGAGCAGGGGAAGACACTTGTATCTGTCACTCAGAAACAATATACCACATGTGAGCTTGATTTCAGACCTATCACATAATTTTTTTTCCTAGCTGCTGAAAACATTCTTATTCTTCTTACAAAAGAGAGTGGAATTTATTCAGCTCTTGTGAAAATCCATTTACTCATGTTAGAGATCAATTTGCCCCTCAGGACTCTAAAGAAAGCAGTCAGAGTATTCTGGAATGCAAAGAATCACTCCTGCTCCTAAAATCCATCCTGAGGCATAATGTATTCTCACCCACGCAATGAGCAAACTCTGGTACTGGCTGGTACTGAGTAGGAAGCAGAAAAATATCTCTGCAGCTCCTCCCTTTCACTTTGCCCTTTTCCAATCACCATCCCACCTGACTGTAGGGGAGCTGCCTGTCAAGTGCTGCTCAGCCCTTACCAGACATGGAATGGAAGAAGACAATCTCCTGGGTTTTTCCCCCATGCTACTCTTGCCTGAACAACACCAGACTCAAGCTTACCACCAGACTGAAAAACTGCAAAGGTTCTCTCAGCTGACAGAGTCTGTGGAAACATAGCATCAATCTTAATGGCCTCCTATTGGCAGTGTCTGGGATCATCCCTGCTTGCCTGCAAGCATTTATTGAGGTCAGTAAAACCACTCTGACATTTATGTGTTGTTTGCAAAAGGAAAGGAGTGGCTAAAGACTTACATTGGAGGTTGAATCTTCATTTTATCAGGAGCTATTTGAAGAGTCAAACTAGATTTAGTGAGACAGTTCAGGAAGGATCAATGGAGCTTTATTTCATATAGTTCTAACTTGAGAGCCAGGATTCCTTTGCCTGAAATTGCTGTCAAGCTGCTTCTCAGTAGAAATGTGAGGTTTATGCAGCTTGCCACCATCTTCTCTCCATAAAATCCTTTATCTGACATATCAAAATTTCAGCCTTTGAGGACACATTATTTGATTTTTACATAGCAACCTCTTTGATTCATCAGGATGCACAGGGAAGCCTGGTAGTTACACAAAAGCCCAAAGCAATAGTACGAAGTAAACTCAAAAGACGGGATTTTCTTTGACATACCAATAAAATCCGCAAAATTTCCAAGTAGAAATTCCCATCTTTATTTACCTCCCAAGCAACCCCGGCAATGACAGCCTTTATCAAGTTGTCAACACCAAGAATAGCACTCTGTCATTTTGGGCCATCACTGCAGAATAGCACAGTCAGGTCAGCAGACAAGAGCATCTGGTTCCATCATGGCAGAAGCAGCTCAGCCAGGCTGCTCTGCAGCTCGCTGAGGCCAAAGCACTTTGCAGAGTAAGCCCCCTCCAGACTTTTTTGTTTGTCCTTTTGAACACCTCAGAGTGGCTATGCCAGGCCAGCCCAGCCTTCTCACTGCGTTGGTGAAGTTTAGTAGCTTTCCTTTGCCCAAAACAAGGGATAGGAGACAAACTGGGTCATCACAGATAAATAAAATTTTCTTCACTCTTCCTCCCCAAAGTCTCAGAGTGCAGGAACTGGGATCTAAGAGCTCTCTTCTGGCTCACTATCTCTGAAAATAACAGCTGGGTTTTTATCAAGGAGCTGTAAAAGTCCTTTAACTAACATGAGGCCTAAAATATTAACTCATTGCTGAGACCAGACTGCGATTCTCCTGATTCAGCAGTACTCACTCAATGTGTCTGCAAATGCTTATAAATTTAATCACTAAGAGCCTGTGTGGATGACAGATGGAGATAGACAAAGTGGTGATGACAGGGGTGGAGGGTTGAGTATTTCCTTTCCCTATTTGTTGCTTAGTCAAATAAATAGTGGCCAAATAACACTCTCCAAACTCCCCCATCTCTGCAAGGTAAGGGCAGCTACAGGATGTAACAATGGTATGTAACTCAAGGCTCAGCTGGTATTTTTCATGTGGAATGAAGAAGAAAAATATAATTGGAAAGTTTATTGGCTGCATGATGCCTATTTCTTATTTCTCTGATTGCACCTGAGAGTTAATTGTGAAATTTTGCACTTGAAAAACATGTATGTATGTTATATTAAAAAAAAAAATTACCTGACTATAGAACTTTTGAATAGAAAGTAATGAACCTTTAGTACTCACCCGTAGGAGTATTTCAAGCAGTCCTTTTATCTAGCTATTATTCTTGGCCATTTTCCCCAATAATTTTATTTTTACACCAGAACAAGACCCTTGGAATCCAAAGTCCTGTAAACAAAGAATAACTGCAGCACATGAAGCAGCAACACTATCTCTCTATGTTTCATTAACATTGCCAACCTCTTTCTCTTGTAGCCAAAGAAGCAGCAAAGCAGCCTACATCTTTTTTTGGGCTATATATATCTTCATCCAGGTCTTTTGGCGTGAAACTAGAAATGCCAAGTTTATTCCTAGGTCAGCATTCTTTAAAGCATCAGTTTTAATCCATGGTCCAGCTTTGCTGGTCTGTGGTCTATATCCTCTTTATTCTCTGTGTCCAAAACACTTGCTGCAGGGGCCCAAAATAGCTCCATATGCTTTTTCCTATTCTTCTTTGTTGTTACATTCTTCCAGCTTCTCCCTCTGTATCTACACATTTATTATTATTGACCCTGTCATCTTCTACATTTCATTCACCGTGAACACATCCATCATACAGTTATGGCAATTGTGTCTCTTCATAACCAACAGCTGCATCTCACCCCAGCAATGGCTGCATTGTGTAATCTGTGCCTATGAAAATTCAGTAGTAATGGACTATAGTAAAAATTCTGTGGCTGCCCATAGTGGTCCTCATTTTCTGTCCCTCAACTGGTTTTCTGCTCCTGAAGAAATTATTTTCTTTGCCGAGTTGGAAGTTAAAACTTTGCTGGTTTTTACAGTGTTTTTTTGCTTAGCTCAGAAATGGCATGTTGTTATTGTCCAGACGGGAGCCCCAGGTGGGAGCCAGGCCTGAGACATCAGCTGTTTAAACAAGTGGAACGGCTGTCATTAATCTCTGCTTCTGGAGCTCATAACAGGAAAATGGAGCAAGCAGGGAATTGGTTCCCAATAAAAGAAGCATCCTTCAGCCTTGCACAGCTTCATGTCCAGCCACCAGTCAATATCTATTGTTCCCATAGATCATAGCAGCAGCAGGTGAGAAATTGCTTGGACTAGAGGCTTGTGTAGAGTGGGCATGTGAGGATTTCCCATGGACACTACAGACAAATCAATCTTCTAGAATAAGACTTGAAAGAAGGATCAAGAAAAGGCAAGAAATGATACCAAGGATTTTTGGGAACAGATCCTTTGTGGGAAATATTTAAGACAGGAAAAAAGCCTGGCTCTTGTCAAAAGGGTTTTCTTCTCCTTCAAAGATCAATACAAACATGTTAGAGGTATGTCTTTGCAAAAATACTGATAGCTGAGAGCAACTGCAGTGTCACCTGCCTGCACACCAGGCTTTAACTTGCTTTCCAGTACCAAAAGGAAGCCTAAAAAAAGCCAGAGGGACTTTTGGAGTGCCACTACAAGGTCATAGGGCTAGGGGGGATGGCTTTAAACTAAGAGAGCAGGTTTAGATTAGTTCTAAGGAAGAAATTCTTTACTGTGAGGCTGATGAGACATTGGAACAGGTTGCCCAGAGCAGCTGCAAATGCCCCATCCCTCAAAGTGTTCAAAGGCAGGCTGGATAGGGCCCTGACAAACCTGATCTAGTAGATGGTGTCCCTTACAATGTCCAGGAGGTTGGAACTAGGTAATCTTTAAGATCCCATCGCAATTCAAACCTTTCTGTAGTTCTGTTTCTAGTGCCTCATTCTCAGTATCTACATCAAAAATCTGCAGCTTCAGAATGATGTTTCTTATTAAAGGCTTTAGCTACAAGAAAATCAGTTTCTCTTCAGAAACAGAGTAAAACATCAGCAATATTTAAGTACTGTGGTGTTCAAACCCTGTGTAAAGTCTACTATTTCATGGTCTATCACAATCTTCTCTTTTCACTGCTGGACAGTAAGGCATGCACTTGACCAGGCATCTCTGAAGGAATGCCTTATTGAGCCCAACAGCTGTCTCTTCTGTTCAGAGCAGAGGGTACCTGAAAGTGGGCCACAATGGAGAATAGAAAAGTTTTAATGGCTTGGACTATGCTCAGTAGGTAATAGAGCCCCAATGTTTTCAGATGCCAGGCAGGTTAGAGCAAGAGGCATTTCAATTCCCAGAAGGAAGAAAACACATCTGGTTATATTACCAAGACAAATAGTGCAGTGAAATCAGTTTTGAAAGACAAAAATCAGCCCCAAAAGATTGACTGAGTAAATTTTCAGTACAATTCAATTCATATGCTCCTCTGATACTTTCTATTTTTTTCCTCATAAGCAGGTGGTAGGCAGTGCAGAATGTGGCAAGCTCTTTTATATGATTGATGGTTTAAAATTTTCAATTAAAAGCATGTTTGCTGGTTTGAGGAAATCTTTGGGATGAAGGAGAAGGGAAAGCTCTGTGTGAAGAAGAAAGCCTTATTTTCTCTGCCTATTAGCATCTCCATTCCTGTTTAAGTTCACTCACTTTTTGGACCAAGGGGACAAGACATCACAGCACATTGTTGCTGGGTAGAGATGTGACACCCAGCTCCTCTCCAGAACAGTGTCCACAGCACCCTGCCAAGGACATGGGGAAATGGAGCGTGAACTGGAAGTTTTGCCATTTTTGAGTTGTTCTTCGTCCTTTCTGACACCCATCTCATCAATCTCTAAGGGTCTGCCTAGAGAGGAATAAACTCAGGGAAGCTGTGTGTCACTACAGGTCTAAGCATTTTTAAAAAGTGTAAAAAAATATTTATGCTCTGGAATATTATCATCCAGTTCTCTTTTCCTCTTTGAGAACACTGGAAATGCCACTACTGGTGTACCTCCTCTTTCAAGCTGAGGAATGCCCTGCTTTGGTTTGGCAGTTCAGGGATCACAATCCCTCCACTGTGTCCCTGCTGACTGCCAGGGCTGTGCATGGACTGAGGAGATGCTGATGGGCAGCTTCTGTGTGCTCCTACACACTGGCTTATTTTACAGACTTTCTAATAAACACTGAGACCAGACACCTCAGATTCCTCTGCTGCCTGGCTCCTGACAGGTGTTTTGAAAAAGACATTTCACCTTTTTTTTGCTGAATTAAAATGATTCAGTGAAGATGATATGCAATGAATATTCAGATTCCCCATGATTCTTGAGATAATTAAACTTTCTTATTCTTGTAAGTGGTAGTCTATAGCATGTCCATAGCACATGGTTTTTTGTGGGATTTAGTATCCTTGATATGCAGACATTTATTTTGCCAGCTAAAAAATAAGATTTTGATTGACTTGTCTTATAAAAGACATTTTATTATGGTCACGATTGCTGAGAGTCATAACAAGCAAGTTTTTCTTTTGTTTTCACTAATTTATTGCAAATTACATGACAGAGCACCCCATCAAATGGTTGATACCTTCACTGCCTAAACAGCCATGGGATGAAAAATGCCTGTTGTCTGCTAGCAGAGACAAAAGCAGACTTTTGTAGCCATGTTGCCATTAGCTGTATTTGGAGCTGGGAGTTCACTGACAGTTATTTGTAAGGTACTGAAACAACATTGTAAACTGGCTTGGCTCCAGCTGTACTTTGGAAGAAGTACATGAACAGTACACATAATTCAAACCCACCACATTTCAGAGATGTGCTTTTGTTGTAAATTTGGGATACAGAGCAACTATAAGGCAACTATAAGGCTTCCAGACTAGAGGTGTTACTTCAGTTAGTTGTCATGTTCTGTTAATCTAAGGGATGTTACTAGCTATACCTGAGTAATCATCTGGAGGTGCATCACTTTCTTTCCCTTGATTACAGATATCTTTATACCTTGATCCCCAGTGAAGTGCTTGACTTAAACATCCCAGACTAGATGGAATGAAGCCAGTCTGTGTGCTCCCACTGAAAGCCATAGAAATTTATATAATCTTGATGTCAGAAATATAAAGACTGTGAGATTTTTAGCATGATTGTTAAAGCAGGCAACGTGCATCAGGCTGGATCTACAATTTGTGATGCTGAAAATATTCCCATTGGAATGAGCATTGTAGCCAGGTAGAAGTGGCATGGCCTGCCTATGTTAACTGTAAACATCTATAAAGAGCCAATTGGGTGAGAAGTCCTTTGCATGGGCTTCTGTGGTACTTAAAGCAGGAAGGTGTTTTAATCAACAGAAGCTATCAGGGAGTATAAGACATCAGTCTACCATGTCCACCAACTCCCAGCCCCTTGCAGCTTGCCATTCTTCTCAGAAAGGTTTCTTTTGACCACAGACTGTGTTGTGGGATAACAAGCCTGGCCTTTCCCCCTTCTACTGTCTGCACTGACTTAGGTCTGAAATGTATATGCCTAAGCCTTACCTGAGTTTCCCTCTATGGCAGCAAAGATAAACCCTAAGACGTGCAGCAAGGACATAGCATTAAATTATTTTGACAGAGCTAGGATTATGTTCCCAGAGAGAGTCAGAAGAAAGCAAGAAGGCAGCATGAGAAGTACACTGATAAGGCAGCCGAGACTGGAGTCCAGAGAAGAGTCTTTTGAGGTGATAAGTCAGTAGACTGGGCTTAGAGCATGATAGAAGAGGGAGACTTGGTAGCAGCTGCAACACTATGCCTTGCATCCTGCAAAACTCGGAAAGCCCCTGTCATTTGAATGTCTATGGCTGTTGAAGATAAGCCATGCATGAGCGATGGTAATTAGCATCTGCCTATCTTTTGTGTGCAGTAACTCAGTTCCCAGTGCCATGGTACAAACACCTGAAAACATTGCTGTTTAAGAATGACTAAATCAACTTTTATCTGAATTTCCATATGTTTCTTATAAATATTCATGTATTTATTTTTACAACACACTTATTGCTCCTTCAAAGCAAGGATTTAAACACCTGAACAACATAAACTGCCAGAAAAAAGGGGACAGGCTCTGACCCTCTGAAGGTATAGGCTAATGCCCCAAAAACTTACTCTACATGAAGGTCTACATCAACTCAGAAATGTGCAGTACGGAAAAGGGGGCTTTCACAATCTTCACTTTTTGTAATGATTTTTAGCCAGAAAACCATCCTTTCTATGTATTGTCCTAGTGTAAACTATGAGACTGTACCTTGCTTTGTTTAAATAAAAAAAAAAAAATCTTAGAGGAGTGTAGTAAAGCAGCAAGTGTAAAAGTTCTACCTATGCATGGCTTGAGCTCTACCTGATAAATGCATTAAATCTTCTCCAGAAAAGGGTACGTGGGACAGATATTTGGGGTTTTATTCAAATAACCTCACTAAGGAGACAATCTTTACTGCAGCCTGTGAAATTATTAGCTGCTTACAAAACTCATCATAACTTCAAGCACAGCATCTTAGCCATGACTTTGACTGTTCACTTGTAAAATCTATGTTAAGCCTTCAGTGCCGTGATAATCCAGTTTCTTTGTCCTTCTCTGGATGGATGAGGGTATGAAACTAAGGGACTATGAATATTTCTCACTCATTCCTAAAGCTAGAATTCCAGTTCCAGCATTGCCACTAGAATAATTACTTATTAGATTTGTCATTAATTCTCCTTATTTTTAATGCATTAGCATAGAGTCTGTAAGAACCAGGGGAACAAAAACATTGGAAGCTACTTCTCACACATCAGTGAAATAATAAAACACTATGAACTCAAAGTGGAACATGATCTTAAAAGAACAAAATTGCATTTGGAAAATTTATTTATGTATCAAAACTAATTATTGCAAGTTCCACCTCAGTAGTACTTGAGGATTTCATTACAAGATCTAATTGGACTTATATGTGCTGTAAATTTTTTTTATCTTTTAATTGGTAGCAGAGATCAAAGTAAAGAGAATGAAAGACAAACTTGGTATTTGTTTCATAAACTCATCTTCTGACTTCATTTGTATTTGCATGGTTCCTTGGAGCTGCTCATAGCAGAAGCTTGTATTAGCATGCCAAAAGAGAATCTCCTGTTTTTTCAGTTCAGTGCTTCAGAGATTCGTCAAAGTCATTCAGCAAGTCAGATCTTAATTACCAAAGGATGCTACTTCAAGTCGGTCCTGTATATCCAGCCTCTCCTTATGCCTTTCTAGAACAGGTTTGGAAGAAAAGACAAGTAGGAGCTGTTGTGCCATTTTAGGCAACTTTCCACAGTGTAGCCACAAGCCTATTTTCCCAAGGGTGACTGATTCCTTGTAATAGCTCACCTGAATTAAATTTGTGGGGCTGGACCTTTTAAATTTCACCCTACTTGGTAACATAACATTTTTGCTTGATTCTGTCTTAAATCCAGCCACGCTGAATCAACTCCTTCAGAGCTCATGGATGTAAGAATGAGAATGAGTGAATTCTGTCTGCACTGCCCAATGCTGTCTTGTGCATTGACCCCCACTAATGCCAACCTGGCTGGCACCAAATCCAGAAGTAGTATAGCTGCTCTGTCAAAATGGCATAAGTTAAAAATGAAACATATACAAAAATTAAACACCACTTTTTGCAGTACCCTCCAACAGTTACTGGAGCTGAACCATTGTAAATGATGGTAAGCAAAACATCTCTTGAGCCAAGGGGGATACCTTCTGGAGTCAGTGATGAAGAAGAGACCTTAACACAATTGAGAGGTGTGCTGAGGCAAATGTCATGAAGTTCAACAAAGTGCAAGGAACTAGATAGAAGTAATCCCAGAAACATCTACAGGCTGAGTGGAGAAGTGCTTGAGAGTAGCCCTGCAAAGCACCGGAGGGCAATGGTTAATGAAAAACCCACCATGAGCCACTCACAGCCCAGAAAGCCAAACCAATCCTGGGCTGCATCCAAAGAAGCATGATCAGCAGGCTGAAGGAGAGGATTGTCCCCCTACCACGCTCTTGTGAGACTCCATCTGGAGTGCTTAATCCAGTTCTAATGTCCCCAGCATAATAAGGAAATGGAACTGTTGAAGCAATTCCATGAAGTTGGTAAAAGGACTGGAGTACCTCCCCTATGAAGACAGGCTGAGAAAGTCAGAGCTACTCAGCCTGGAAAAGGTTGTGTGGAGACCTCATAGCAACCTTCCAGTATGTGAAGTGAGCCTAGAGGGAAGCTGAGGAGGGACTATTCATCAGGAAGTCTAATGCTAGGACAAGAAGTGATGGGTACAAATTGAAAGAGGGAAAATTAGGCTAGATGTTAGGATGGAATTCTTACTGTGAGGCTGGTGAGACACTGGAACTGGTTAACCAGGGAGGTTGTGGATGGCTCAACCCTGGAAGTGTTCAAAGCCAGGTTGGATAAGGCCTTGAGCAATCTGGTCTGGTGGGAGATGTCCCTGCCCATGGCAGCAGGCATGGAAATAGATTATCATTAAGGTCCCTTCCAAGCCTTAAAATTCTATGATTCTAAGTGGATTCTTCCAGTCCAGTGAAAAAATGGGCCTCTTAAATGTTAAATATTTAAGCTAGCAAGTTTAAGCT
The DNA here is from genome assembly GCF_051311805.1 of Agelaius phoeniceus. Classification (NCBI taxonomy): domain Eukaryota; kingdom Metazoa; phylum Chordata; class Aves; order Passeriformes; family Icteridae; genus Agelaius; species Agelaius phoeniceus. Next base: position 22,842,046 of record NC_135270.1, read on the forward strand.
TGCAAGTTAGGAGGCAGAATGAGCAAGAGCTGCCAAAGAGACTGTAGAGTTCATTTTGTACTTACCACTCACATGTTCTTGACATTCTTTCAAGAATACAACATGATTTGTTGTATTTTGCTAAAGACTAGCTTTGTTCTTTCTTTTGTTACACTTTTATTTTACATGCGAATTCAATATTTATGAGAGATGTATTGCCTGTCAAAGTTTCCATTGGGAGGTATTTAATCTTCCCAATTTTTTGTGTGTTTGAGCTGTGTGGGTTACATCTGTAACACATTCCAGTCCTGGCCACCCAGCCTGGGAGAACGGTTTTATGTGTCAGAAGCATACTCCCTCCCAGTGTCTTCACTTGAAACTGTGAAAGTTGCCAGTCCAAACTTCTGGTTGTCCAGCCAGAAAAAGGCAGGTTTTTTCCTAAATTTGAAAATACGAATAACTGGCAAAACTGCATGTACACCACAGACAGAAGGGGAGAGGGGAGAGGGGAGAGGAATGCTGCTTTCAAAGGCTCTTGACCTCCTTGCTGTGTACCTTGCTCTGTCATTTTCCAGTGCTACACTTCGCCAGGTAGAAAAAGGAAACCACAACCTTTACACACAGATTTCCAGATGGCAGAAGGCCAAACTGTCATTGCTCAGTTGTTTTTGGAACCTTCAGAGAAAGTGACTCAGGAAAGATAAAATGTGATGCTGACCCAAATGACACCATGATTTGCTCTCTGTGATGGTCCTGGAATGTCTCCTCCAGTAAATAAACATCCTGTTTCCCATGGTACTTGGACATAAAGTGAGTATCAAGGAGGATTCTTTTCAGAAAGCTGCTTCATTTCTTTTTCTCCAGCTAATTCTAACTCTTGCCCTCTCCTTGAGCTGGCCCAAGGGCTTCAGTAGTAGATTCTTCCCTTTCTTTACCAGATATTAATTAAAGAGCTCAATCCTCAATGCATTTATTATAATAAAAGAGCTATGCAGTGCAAAGCAATCTAATTCTCCCTGCCTCACAGAGGCCAACAAAATGCCCATTTTGGGGCCTTAATAAAATAAAAGAGCTGCAGAGTTATTTAGAGCCAAGCTGAAGATTCACGTGTTTGAGTGGGTCATGGGTGCTTTATTATATGCTTGTCATTACAAAAAAAATGCTTATTCTGTAATGAGTTCCAGGGTGACAGAAAGCAGGCAGAGGCTCTTGTAGGAGCAGCCAACATCTCACAGAAAGTATGTGCAGCCCTGCCTCTGAATTATTAGCTTCTCACAGCTAAACAGCTGCAGAACTGGATGTGGCCCATGACACAGATGGGCTGCAGAGCAGCACATTTCTTCCTGAATCTACCAGTGGTGCACTGTACCAGGTCATATAAATGGACAGATGGGAGGAAAGGCACCAGCTTCTTTGGCTAGTGTGCCCTAGTAACAATGCTGCAGAGTAAGTCTTGCTCTTACCTGATATTTTTATGTCTGAGAAATTGAAGATTTTTGAGATATGATCATCTTCACTCAGCATTAGAGTTCTGATGAAGAAACTTGTCTGAAATGCCTCACCTGCAGTGTGTACCTTACAGATACTGGGAAATCCAACCACAATATACAAACCCACAGGAAATCGGAGTTCATTTGGTCTCAGAACTACATGTTTATATATGATGGTAATTTTCTTGAAAAGAAGACTTTCATTGCATGGAAGTTCTCCTGTGTTCATAATCCTCTGCCTGGAACATCCTAATCCTTTGTTTGCACAGGCATGTCTATACTTTGAAGTGTTAAGTCGTTGAGAAAAGTTCACAGACCAACAGTATAAGAATGGCTTTGGAGTTTTGGTATATCAAAATATACGTGAGGGATTAATCTCCCCCTGCATAGGTAATCATTTTACATCTGCGAAAAATAAACTTCAAACCTTTCCAGTCTGATTCAGATAAGTTCTGACATCCTTTATGCGTTAGTTTAAATGACAGCATAAGCAGCAAGACAACAGAAAATCAAGTGCTGTGATTTGGATATGCTAGCTCAAAATGGATAAAGCAATAATAAAAAAGATTAGCATTGTGGCTTTCATGCCAGCAGCTCTAATATCATTTACGTCGTCTACAGGAAAATAGGGACATAGGATTGGCAGAGTCTGCCTGGGTCATTGAGTCTGGTCCTCTGCTATCACAGGCAACAATATCATCTAATCCCTTTCATAACTCCTGTGACTTGCCAATAAAACACAGGAAACACATGGGAGAACACTGCAGCTGTTCAGAAGAGCACAGAAAAACCCACAGCCTGTCTACAATTAAAAATGTGATTGAAGTTATATAGGCTTTTAATAGGGATGAATCAAAAAGTTTGGGTTAGTTCAGCTCTACTCCAACATTTTCTGGTGTGCAAGTGGGAAAGGGTCATGTGTGAACATGTCATTCAAGAGATTCACATACCTCTTTCATATATAAAGAAGTACTTTGAGATCTGAGTTTTGATTTGAGCACTAGCATCATCAAAAAGTGCTCGTGGATCTTGAATAATCAAGACTGGTTCAAAATTCCCCTTTATCTATCACTTGACATATATTTTAGATTACATTTGAGTGGGTTGCCTGTTGACTCCAGGAACGGCTAAATAAATCCAGAAGAGACAACAGCCCAACCCAATTTCTCTTTTGCACAGGATATCAGAGTCACTCATCTATGACATGGAGAGTTCTGAGAAAACAACTGGTGTTTCTAAGAAACTTGTCTCTGTTCCATTTGTGATTCAGACATTTAATTTTGTCTTGCTCCTTGCTAAGTTTCATATAAATAATCAATTGCTAGTTGAGTTGGCTGCCCAAAGGGACAAATTCAAGGGCAAGAGAAAGGGAGTAGATGGAATGCCTCACTGGGACCAATAAGGCTAATGAGGGAACAGTTCATATTGTAAACTTCTAAAGAGTGCGTGTCCAGAAGGTTAACCTTTTGCTGTTTCCTTGACAGTAGCTGATATTTCTGCCTGTATCTTAATAGGGGAATCATAGGTCTCTCTTTCAGAGCTCTTCATGTTGCAGATTGTATTATTAGCCAAACTATAAGCAGAAAATAATCAAGGAATTTAAACCCATGCCAGAAGAAAAAGTCCAGACTGTCTCTTAAGCTAAAGAGAAACAGGCTGTACCCTGCTTGTCCCCTACAGGAGACAGTTCTCAGTGCCGCATCAAACAAAGCAGGAAGGAATATGTAGCTGCAGAGGATCTTCTTACCAAGTTTGTTCAGTTTGTACTGAAAAATAGATGGTTTGGGCAATACTCGGTCAAAGCTGAGAAGGTGTTTCAGTGGTCTCCTGTTGTCATAAATTCAGAATGGAAAGAGGAGTGAGTTGGTAAGGGAGAAAGTGTAGCCAGTCCACAAACTGCCACAAACTCTGCTGACCCTCACACATCTTCACTAGTCACTGTTTCACACCATTTTAGAAAATACAAATTCAGGCCAAGCCTATGCCTCTTCCAAACTGTCGTGAGATTATATGATGTCTGCAACATCATTCTAGAGTGAATTTGTTTTTCACTCTTACTATGTATTATACTCCGTTTTCCATAGTATGTGTAAGATTGTATTGCAACTGCAGATTTCCATCATGAAAAGATATAATTATACTAGATAACCATTTGCTTGGGATTGTCTAAACAATGCAGAGATGAAAGAGGCACTGAATCAAGGCATTGGACCTCATTCAGAATATATTACAGATGAGATGTTGGGACAGAGGAAAATGGCCAGTTTGTAGAGTTGAGGGACAATTTTTCAGAGAATAACAAGAAGATGTACATAATAAACACCTCTGGCTTCAGAGTCTGGGAAAAGAGAGAACCACAGAGAGAATTTCTGTGGTTTAACCACAGCTAGCAACCAAGCCCCACACACCTGCTCACTCACTGCCCACCATGGGATGGGGAACAGAATCAGAAGGGTAAAACTGAGAAAACCCATGGGTTGAGATAAAGACAGTTTAAAAGGTAAAGCAAGAGCCATGCACATAAGCAGAAAATAGCAATGAATTCATTCACTGCTTCCCATGGGCAGGCAGGTGTTCAGCCATCCCCAGGAGAGCAGGGTGCCATCATACCCTGGTTACTTGGGTAAAAAAATCACCATACTCTGAACATCCCTCTCCTTCCTTCATCTTCTTCCCCAAGCTGAGCATGTTGCCATAAGGTATGGAATGTCCCTTTGGTCACTTGGGGTCAGGTGTGTTGTCTGTATCCCTGCCCAACTCCTTGTGCATCCCCAGCTTCCCCACTGGTAGGGAGGAGCAAAGGCCTTGAGCACTGCTCAGCAGAGCACTGTTGATAACTCCCCATTATCAACACACTTCCCAACACAACCCCAAAACACAACCACATGCTAGCTTTAGTTCTAAAATGTTAAAAGTACTTTCTTAGAAGTTTTTTTATTATAAGGTTCTTTTGTTCTCACTGCTACAATTAGAAATTAAGACATCCCCTTGTCTTCACTGAAGTGTATTCATCACATACCCCCAAAAAAGTACTTTCACTCCCTGAAAACATGATATGCATATTCTGTGTCACTTTCTTATGTGCATATTTTAATTAATTCTTTCTCTTTGAAAAAGCAGGGAAACTCAGCTAGGTACAGCATTCATAACAGTGTGACAAAATCTTCATACTTTCAGCACAGCAGGTGCAACTAGTGAAATGAGTGTCCTAGAACTTCCATGTCTTGACAGAAAACCTCTGAAAGTACCAGATGCTACTGGCCTTCACTTTGATAAAGGAATTTTTAGACTCCTCTTTCCAGTAGGTGCTGTGCGGATTCTCCTGACCATTATAAATACCATCAGTCTCTGCTGCCAAAACAGAGAATGAAGGTGAGGAAATAAGTGCTAAGGACCTGAGGCAGCACTGGTCATCCCAGGGTCTGTTCTGAGCAGGTGATGGGCTGAGAGGCACTGGTCTGAGGAGTTCCTGTGGTCCCAGAGATACACAGACAGATGTGAAAGAGTATCTCTAGCATAGGGCTTGAAATGCTAGAGAGAGGCAGGTAACCTACACAGCACATACAAAGGAACACAGGGATGGGCCACTCCATATATTGGGCAAAATAACATGGCATAGCCATGCTAAGACATGGCAGGGCTGATATTTCCTGAGATCAGAGAAAGAAAATTATAATTCCTAACAAGAGCAAAAACATGAAACAAAAGAAAGTGAGAATGGACAGAAAAAATTAAATAAGGCAAGGAGGTCATCTAAAGAAGGTCCAAGCCAATGTAAGTAAACCAAAGCAGGAAGAAAAGGACTAGGTACACTCACCCTTATGCAAAAAACAAGGAAAAATGGTCGATGCTGCCACATGCTGGAGGGTAGGAAGAATAAATTAATCAATTAATAAAGGGTAAAAGAAACAGTAGCTAATTATGGTGTATTTCATGCCTCTCTTCTAGTAGTTAGCAACTGCAGCATACAAATAACTTTCTGCTCTTTCTCTGTAAGGAGAGAGAAATATTGCCAAAATGCACTCAGGTAGTGAAGGGTCTCCAGTGCATTTCTTGCAGACTAGCACTCTCTATCCATGTAAAAACACCTCCCACATCAGTGCTACCAAAGACACATTGAGTTGCTCCTGAGGGATGAGATGTAACTTTGGTCTCTGGCCATTCAGTTATTCACCTCCCTGTTCAGTGCTCTCCTATATGAACTGGGGGATAGTAATAGGTAGGGACTGAGGAGAGAAAATACTTTTTCTTCCCCAACTTTGAGCCTGTGCAGCAACACTCAGCTCTCCACATGATGCATAACACAGCAGGCTGGTGGTTGTCTCAAGTCTACCGCCTGCTGGGCAGAGTTCATTTCTAGCTGTAGTACAAGAGCAGAGAGACTATGGAAATGTCACCAAATTACAGCAAGGTATTCACAAGAGAAAAAAAGACATGCTAGCCAGCAAGTGTTTTCAAGGCATGTTAACAAATCCAGTTTATCTCACATGCCAGCTCTCCCCCACCTCATTCCCATTCCCACTGAATAGATACTAATTGAAAATTATGTTTTCAATGTGAAGGCTTTTTCTAATTTGGTCTTGTTTAAAAGCATTTAGGGATCTTATTGTTTGTTGTATTTCAAAGTGATTTGCATGAACTCCCCAGGGAAGCCAACAAAGGACACTACCAACATTTTGCTGGCAGACAGCAAGGGTTTCTACTCAGCACAGAATATTCATGTGCTTCAAGAAACAGTTTCTTGAGGTAGAGGAGACAGTTGAAGAGCTCCAATGCAAAATATCTAGGAAATTGTTGTAATATCTATTCCTGTTCAGCATTTTTAGCAATCATGGTAGACACAGAGCTCAATTGAAAATATGAATAATTTTTAAATATTTTTCATGGGAAAGGTTGAATTGCCTATGCAATATAAACATGCTCAAAAATATACTTTCCAGGCTTTAAGCCTCATGTATGCATCACACTGCACACTCTAAAATCTCTTCACTGAATTCTATAGACTCCCACATATTTATGACAAATGAGTATACAAAGTGTAAAACATTTTGTATTTACCCAACAAAATATGTAATCATGCACTCAGGCATGCACTGCACACACGCCTATATATTTGACACATGCAGGATGCCAGACATTGTGCACGTATGTTCACATATTTGTGCATTATATTACGAGTGTCTTTGCAGATCATACAAAGAACAGGAACAGCCTGCACCTTACAGCGCACACCTGCAGGACCTGCACACAGCCAAATTTGCCAGTAAAGTTCAGATTACTTATATCTGTGTGCATTAACAAAACCTGTGTTTACAGCATCTTCCAATTTGTATGTATGCAATACATGTCCATCCATTCATTTACTTAATGAAGTATGATATTGAGGAGGAAAAAAACATTAAGGCATACAGTAAAGTCTTCAGAAGAGACTTTGTTATACAGAAAGCCCATTTCCTATTATTATGAGTTTTCAGATTGGTGTAAGACCTGGTCTGCATGCAAAAGCTTAGTTAAGAACAGGCACAGCTAGGTTAAGAACATAAAAAACAACCCCATTAATTGACATCCCCATGACAACAGAAGTCTTAGAGCTAAGCCAGAAAAAAACTCTTTGGCAATCTAATTTCTCTAGTTCAAGAAATGGGAGAAGGAAAAAGAATATTTTGCTTCTTTTTTCAGAGTAATTAGAGATTCAACTTGCCATCAATTTCTTTCCATTATAACAAAGGTCTGCATCTATTTAGGATGATTTTTCACATTAGAGTGGCTCAAAGTGCCAGAGGAATACTATTTCATTCTAATCTAGTCAAGTTCCAAGTTGAAAAGAATCATCTGTTTAGAGATCCTATTTCAACTATGACTTGGACCACAGCAAGTGCTGCAGACTGTGGTTTCCATAGCCATGTTTACACAGCTTGCTACAGCCCACAGTGTGTCATCCAGGTGGCACGGACCATTATTAAGTGCTACTTGAGCATACATTCCAAGTATTCCAGGTATTTCATCCACACTGCCGGGATTTTTCTGAAGTATGTCTGGATAACATTGCCAGAACCAACTAAAAACAAATCGCAGTCCTCAAAATTCTTCTGTCTCTTTTGTCACCATCTAGCTCCTTCTGTGTAGCCACTGTCATTTTCATACTCTTATCAGCCAGCACAGATGAAAACAGTGCTCCATGCCATTCCAAATGCCACTGCAAATACACAGAAGCTGTGGGAAAGTTTTCACAGCCTGCTGCCATGTGGCTTTAGCACTTCCAATCTGTCACTGTGCTGCAGAGCAGCTCTCACGTGTTTTCAGAAGCAGTGGCAACAGCTGTCTCATCAGCAGCAGCCTCAGGAGCAGTGGAAGGTACAGGATGTCAAGCTGCTCAGTGTGCAAGCTGGGTCAGCATCCATGGCTGAATTCATCAAGCAAGAGGCAAGTGGTAGGGAATTTCATAGAGTCATAGAAGGGGTTGGGTGACCTTGAAGATCATCCAGTTCCAACCCCCCTGCCATGGGCAGGGACACCTTTAAGCAAACCAGGTTGCTCAGAGCCCCAACCAACCTGGCCTTGAACACTTCCAGGGATGGGGGATCAACATCCCTGAGCAAGCTGTTCCAGTACCTGACCACCCTCACAGTTAAGGATTTTTTCCTAATATCTAATCTAAACTTACACTCTTTCAATTTGAACTCTGTTCATCCTTGTCTTGTCATTACACACTCTTGTAAACTCTTTCCCCATCTTTCCTGTAAATTCCCTTCAAGTAGTCTAAGGCTGCAATTATCTCACCCCAAAGCCTTTTCTTTTCCATGCTGAACAATCACAGCTCTCTCAGTCTTCCCTCACAAGAGACAAAACTCTGACCAACATGGTAAGTCTCCTCTGGACTCACTCCAATAGGTCAATGTCGTTCCTGTGTTGAGGACCCCAGAATTCCAGGTAAGGTCTCACCAGAGCAGAGCAGAGGAGCAGAATCCCCTCCCTTTCCCTGTTGACTACACTGCTTTGGATGCAGCCCAGCACATGTTTCACTTTCTGGGCTGCAAGTGCCCATGGGTGAGTCACGTCCACCTTCCTATCCCCCAGCACCCCCAAGGCCTTCTCAGCAGGGCTGTTCTGGATCTGTTCATCCCCCAGCCTGTATTGATACTGTGGATTGCCCCAGCCTAGGTGCAGCACCTTGCCCTTGATCTTATTAAACCTCATGATATTCCCCTGAGCCTACATCTCAGGTTTGTCCAGCTTCCTTTGGATGGCATCCTGCCCTTCATGTGTGTCAACTGCACCACTTGGCTGGATGTTATCTGCTAAGGGTGCTCTTGATCCCACCTTCTATGTTATTAATGATGATAATAAGTAACACTCATCCTAATACAGACCCCTGAGGAACACAACTCATCACTGATGCCCATTGGGACTCTGAGTTATTGAGCACTACCTTCTGGAGGCAATCATCCAAGCAACTCCTAATCCATCTAACAGTCCACCCATCAAATCCATCACTCTCTAGTTTGAAGAGATCCTTCTCTGTTGTGGGGGACCATGAACTGGCAGTGTGAAAATGCAAAAGCTTAGAGGCAAAATACAGAGATGAAACCTGTTCTGAGTGAGCCCAGAGAAGCAACAGACTCACACTGAAATGCTCCAGGAGATAGGAATCATGGCATAGCAAGTCAATGATGGTCATCATAGCAGAGAGGCACAATGCATCCAAACTTCAGCCTGTATAAAAGTAACATCCCAATCGTTTTATGTCTTTTTAATGAAGGATGGAGTACCCATTATCTGTCCTATTAATTTGTCCTAGCCAGCATTGTACACATTGCGGAACTTCTCAACAAAACTAGCATAAACTCAGTATAAACCAGTTGTCTTCCCTCTTTCACAGATGCTCTTTGAGATAAACAATTTGTGGATGCTATGTCTGCTTTTAAGTCTTCTTGCATGCAAATATCATATTTCACAGTCCCATTTTCATATTCTTCAAGATGTTTTGTCTCTAATAGTGCTGTATGAATGTTCCACACAAACAAGACAATCAAAGTCTCTGAAGAGGGCTGGGTTTTCAATCTCTAGCCAGCCTTGCCCATGTGGAAAGACATGCAGCATTTCGGTCTGCAAACGAGAGCACTGATTGAGCACAGTTAATGCGCCCAGCACACACTTTGTGGGGGTTGTGGGCGCTTCTGGATTGTAGAAAAGAGGAGCATTACTAACACATTCACAAACGATTTAAAAGGATGTTTTACATTTCTTACATTGCTTACACTGTGGCAGGGTAAGCAGTAAGAGGGGTACAAGCAGACTGTGTACAAAAGCAGCAACCTGAAAAAAAAAAAAAAAAACAGGGAGAAAGAAAAAACCGGCTCTATTTCTCTAATCCCTTTTCTCGGCTGAATTTGGAGATGTGACTTGGAACAGACTAGGCGTTTTTCCAGAGGGCCCTGCGGGGTGCAGGGAAACAGCGCCACAAGGGCCGGCACCGTCCTGCGGCCGGGAGCGGCTCCTCCGCGGGGGCCGAGCGCCGCCTGCTGGCTCCGCCTGGGAGCGCGTCCGTGCAGCAGGCGCCGGGATTGCCGCTCCTATGGGGAAAATTTCTCGCCTCGCCAGGGAGAAATTTTGCAGGAAAACCCGAGCACACTAGAAGGAATTCGTGGAAAATCTGCGCTTGTCTGAAGACAGCAGCTAGGTGCTTATAGCTGTGCAGGATACCTTTCTTGTGTGCCAATAAAAGGCTTTACATCTGCGAATATAGTTACGTACTCATTGTATTGCCTTGTGATATCTGGACACCCTTTTCTGAAAAGATCTCCACAGATTTTTAAAATGGATGGAGGGTAATTGCTGTACCCTTTCACATGTAAAACCTCTGTTACTGGCTTAAGCCCAGTTCTAAAATGTGAGTTTAGAAGAATTCACGAGCAATTGCTCATCCAGCATAAGTGAACAAATGGATCTATTTCAGTCACTTTATTATTCACAGAAACCTTCCAGGTTTGGTTCATGGGATTAAACCACTGTTCCAGTGTGAAGTTTTTATTAATCATGTCTTCTTCTGTCATAAGAGAAGTCTTTTCTTGCCCCATCTATGGTTCTGTCTGAGGCTGGTCCTCTACCAAAAACCGGAGAACTTGTGGGATAGGAATAATTTTTTTCCTCTGAGGAAAACAGAAAACTTCATTAATTTTACAAATAAATTATTTTTCCTCTGGAGAACTTGCAGTGATTCCAGAGTACTTGATTTATGGGCAGTGCACAGGAATGGGAGTCAAATGTATAATGACACCGCTTCATTATCAAATTTACCACAGGGTTATTGCCACAAGCTTGGGTTTGCAGAGATTGAGAAGAAAAAAAGAGAGAAAAATCCTGACTGATGGCCAGATTAACCCTGCTTTGTGAAACTATGAGACTTGCACTGCAGAGTCTGAAAAAGCTGTGTGTCATTCTCAAATATGCATTTCAATCTTCCGAGTTCCTAAAAATGCATTTTCAAAAATATCACGACTTTAGTAAAGAGATCCATTACTAACTTTGAAAAATAATTTCAAACAATTTCTTCAAAATGTGTAACACCATCAGCTCTTCATTTATTTTCTTTTCATATAAAAGCCAAAGACTAACGGTGATTAATTTTAAAGAGGTTCATTATAAAAAATGTTATGCATATTTCATAAATAGGAAAAAACTAAAAAGATTAGAGAATTAAAATTGTTATCAGGAGAGAAAAAATGAAATTAATGATGTAAAGAAACAAGGAAGTAATTGAAGACATAAAATTCCAGGATCAAAGGATGGAAATGGAACAAACCTCAGAGAAAATAATTTTTTAATGTGGCTCTGAATACCCTTTTTTCATTTGTGTGCTCTCTGTTAGAAAGACAATGAGAACAGCTGAATGTATCACTGCTACAGAAGGTAGAAAAGTATAATTCCAAGGCCTATAATAGATGTTATAAAAATGTGATTAAAATAGTTAGTTGTAACAAAATACATAATGCTTACCATCCCACCCTACCAGTTAATCTCCCTGCCATGCAGCCCAAGTCCATTGGAATTCATCTCCCATCACTCTCCAGGGTCTGAAGCACCCCTTCTGCTCTCCTACAGAATGCAGAGCCAGTCTTTCCCAGAAGGGACACAGCCCCTCTCACAATCATTTTCATTCATGCTTACTTCTTTTTTTCTCCACAACTGTCATATATACAACAATGCATAAATGCTACATATTTATTCATGCTTGCTATGGAATATAATCACAGTTTGACAGAGTGTTCTTGATGAAAAAAAAAAACCAAGAAAATGAGATAACAAGGCAGTTCCATCTATATAAACACTTCAGCAGGGGAGAGTAAAAGGCAGTTTAATGAGATGTTCATCTTTCCTCCTTTGTGGCCAAGTTGTAAAAGTTTGCCATGGAAGTGCTGATAAAGATGATTATAGTGAATTTTAAAATCTGCATTCAGATGCAATGCTGCCTGGAAACTGCTGGAGGACAAGAGATTGACAAGCTTAATATGAGCTCTGCTAGGCTGCCCAAGGAAGCTCTCCCTAGAAAATGAGACGTTCTCCTAAGCATGCAGCTCTTTTGTCATATCAAAAATATTTCTTCTCTCATGTTACATTTTGTTCCCAGTACTAAGATTACCAGCATATTCTTTTTAGACTACTTTGGGTAAATGTGATGGCCACAAGCACACTGAGGGGCAGGATGTGGTTAGAGCTCTCTGGGACCTGACAGCAGCCAGAAGCTTCCACACTCTCAGACCCCATCAGAGTGTGCAGGAATGACATGAATCCCCTGGTGGAGGAACACCCAGGTAAAGGCACTGAGTCTCCATTCAAGGAAGGGGAGAAAGGTGACTGATGCCTCCAACAGCATCCTTCATGCTGCTGGGAAGGATATTCAAGAAAGGTCCAGTGCTTTGTGTAGCTCAGCTTCAGATTCACATAAGGGGAATCCTCTTTCATTTGAAGTGCCTGTGAAAATTGCAAGAGGCCAAAGCATATTGATATACGAGAAGACACTACTGCAGCCTTAAAACCTTTGCCACAATTTCTATTTGGCAATTGGAGCCTAATGAACACATGCTGTCTTCATTGGCATTGAGTAGCAGATACTTCAGTTTCTGGAATTAGGGAGCATCTTCCTCTGCAGGAAAAGATGCAAGTCACCAAATCACAGGAAAGCAGTCTCCGTCTCGTATTAGGAGCTCAGCGTGCAACAGGCACTTCCCGAGCATCTCCCAATGTACTTGTATAGGACCGACAAAGAGGGACACAGAAACGAGGCGCTGGGGAAAAGCATCAGTCAAGGGAAGGAGAAGGAATGTGAACAAAGATCCGGGGGGAGGTAGGGGGAAACAAAAAAACTGCAAGAGGTGAAGGCCATGGCGCATCTGTGAGCACAAGAGCGCACCCCGTAGCGCGGCCCCTGCCCGAGCCTGCGGCTGGGCGGATAACGCAGGGCTCGGTGAGCAGCCGCTAGGGCCGAGCGCTGCGGGAGCACGGCCCGTCGGGCGCTGCCCGGCCGCAGTCCCGGTCCCGGTCCCGGTCCCGCCCCGCTCCGCCTTTGGCTCCCGCGGCTCCCGGCCCTGCAGTGCCACCTCCCACCGCCAGGGGGCGGCGCGCAGGCGGCGGCGCGCGGCCGCTCCGGGACTGGCGCCTCGCTGGTGCTGACGACGCGGCCCGAGCGGGAGCGGCGGCCGGAGCGGCGGCGGCGTCGTCAGTGGCGGGTTCGGTGTTTCGGTGGCTCTGCCCCTTCCCCGCCGCGCCATGCCCACCGTGGAGGAGCTCTACCGCAACTACGGCATCCTAGCGGACGCCACGGAGACGGCGGGCCAGGTGCGGTGTGGCTGCGGCCTGCAAGGCCTTGCTAGGCCTCGGGCTTGCGTAGCGCCACGGCGGGGAGTTCCGGGCCGAGGGGGGGCTGTCGGGCCAGGGTGCCGTCAGAGGGGCTCCTCGCCTCGCCGCACAGCCGGCGAGCCCCCGGGGCTGTGCTCGGCTGGGTTTCCTCAGGCCGGCGGCGGCGCAGGGCGGGTAAAAGTGAACAGCGCGCCCGGGGATCTGCAAGGACCGCAGTGGCTCCCGTCGCTTTTGCAGCATCCGCGTCCTGTCGGCAGCTCTCCTTTAAATGCGGCGTCTCGGATATTAACCGTTTCTTAGCTAGAGTCAAAGCTGTTTTTTCCAAGGGGCCGGGGAGTTTCGCCTGGCGAATTCGGGCCTTGAAGTCTTTGACACCGCACTTGCAGGTCTGGAGGGCGTCTGGCAGGCTGTCTTGCTAAAAGACTTGCTGAGGACAGGTGAAGTCTGTTGTGGTTTGACAGCTGCACGTAGCCCTTTGGTTTTTTCTTCCTTGAGGCAAGAACGTAAGGTCGACCCTCAAGACTGAAAAATATTTTTTCTGTAAAATTTTGGTAAGATCTGCCATTTGTTTACACCATTTCTGAATTATTCAAGAAAAGAGGATGACTTAGAATATTACTAGTAGAAAATACTATGGTTAGTTACAACTAGTTTTGGAATTGTATTAGTCCCTCATTTTCCAAAATGGCCCCCTGAAAAAGCAGAAGATACTTTTTTTTCCTTTTGGTCGTAATGTCAATAAGTAGGAAAGTAGTTTTGCCATATCTGTATCTAACCGTGGATTTTAAACTAAACGAGAACACTGCTATACAGCGTCACTTAAAAAGTTCTTTAAGAGAACAAATATTTTGGTGGTTGGTTGGAGGCAGGGGGGTGTTGAAGTTTTTTTTTTTGTTTTAATTCAGGTCCGTTCACTTTGCTTGTGTGGTTATGCCCTAGTGAAACAAAGCATCCTTGCAAATAGTCCAACAAAAACATCACCTCAGAGCTGACACCAAAGTGCAAATAAAATGTAGGGAACTGCAGGGAGAGGTGCAGAGTAAAACATGCTGTTACCTTGCCACTTTAGAAATGCACAGCTCATCTCACTTTGATTTTTGTGAGTAGCTTTTGTGAGGAATGAATGGGTAGAGCAGTCTTAGGCAGAGCAAACTCCAGCATGGTTAAGAAATGCAACCTGTGACAGGGTAGGTGTGTAAGAACCTCTGAGGGTAAGTATAGAATGGGGATTCCTAAAACTCTCCCAGCTTTGCCCCTCTCCAGCTTTTGGGTTCCCAGAGCCAGAGGAAGTGTCTCTGTAACAAGCATAGCTTGTGAGGTTATTCTTCAGTGAAATTTTCTGATGCTCTGTTGAACTGAGTGTGCTTCTGGCATATAAAAGTTCTGTGCTAAAACATTTCATTGTTTTGTTAACTTTTGTGGTGGAGTTACCTCTTTGGATTTGTCATTTCATAATCTTGCCTGGTGGCTCCAGTTTCTGCATTCTGAGAAGCTGTGAGTTCCCTGTTCATCAATTCTATCCCACTTAATGCTTTATTATCTCTTAACAACATCATGAACGTGATCTCTTACTGCAAAGCGTCATGGTCACCCTGTTTCAAACAAGGAAACATTGAGCATGGGCATGGGCACTCCCAGAATTATGGCATCAAGAGAAGTACTGAGCTTGTCCAAGAGTGTTTCAGTTGAGAAAGGTGCTCAGGTGTGAGGTGTCCACAAGTGGAATGAAGGTGAGAAGTTGAAAAAAACTATTAGGAAGCTGGCTGAAAATAGAGGAAGAGAAACATTTCTTCATAAGGCATTGTGGACCTTGGCACAGGGCACTGCAGGGCATGAATTGACTCAAGAACTAACCTAGAGAAGTTAATGGATGATTGGTCAATTAACAGTAATTTAAAACAAAGGTCTGGACGCTCTCTCCAGCTTAGGACATTCCTTTGTTACAGATGGGAAGGGAATGCACAAAACAGAAGGATCAAACTGCCTCTGTAGTTGCCTGTGGTTTTTCTAGAGCATTCCGTGCTGCCAGGTACAGATAAAAAAACTCCTGCCTGAACTGCATTTTGCCTACATGGTAGGAGTAATTAGCATACAGGAACACAAATGCAGGGAACACAGGCTTCTCTCTTCCAGTGCTGTGTGAATGCTTTTTCATATGTATTAAGTTTTATGTTACTTGTTCTTAACATGCAGCCTGTGAACCTATGTCTGTACTGATGTGTGTTTTCATTGCTGGTTCGTGCTGGCTCATTCCTGCCTTTGCTGCTCAGTGCACTGCACTGGCCCAACTACAGAGGGAACTGGGTGGTGATGTGGTTCAGCTGAAAGGCAACTGATTCTTTCACTGCTTATTTTTCATCCAGATCTGTATCCCAGTCCAGATTCTGGCAACACAGCTATCAACAAGCTGAAGGGAGTGCTTCAGGAGCATGGGCACTAAATTTTAAAATGCAGTTTGCTTTTGAGGTCATTAAGGCAGTGTACTGCTTTGTAAATTAGTATCTGTATTTGCTATAGGACAACTTTCATGTGGAGTAGTGGTGATGACATATGTGGCTCTGGGAAATTTAATGGAAATAAAGCAAAAAAAGTGTCCTGTACTGTCAGGGTTGCTGTTCAAAGTAGAATAAGCTGTTTTAAGCATTCTTTTTCACAGCCATGAGGAAAATTAATCTTAGAAGGTCCTGATTTCCGCTAGTATCCTAATAATGCTGACTTCTATTTTACAAAAACACAGCTAACCACAAAGACTTCAATTAATTTAAAGTTTTGGTCCTGCAGGCACAGAATCAGAAGCACCTGTGTGATTCTAGTTGGAGCAGCTAGAGAAAATTCTAGCTGCTCCAACTAGAGTGTTTATTCCTGTATTTGGAATATATATTTCTATATTTAAAATTGGAGTTTTCTGGGCTTTTTCTAAAATCTAGATTCCCTTAACAGTTCTTCGAAGCACTGTATTTCATCCCAGATTAGCTACCTGAATACATAGCAGAGATTCCAGGTGGAGTTAACTACCTGAATAGATGGCAAAGATACTTTAGCACCATATATGTTAGTAAGAATTCATGATCCACTGCAGTGGCACAGTTACTGTAATCTCTACTTCAACGACATGAAGTAGAGAATCCATGAGCATACAAAAGGCAGAAACTCCTTGAAAAACTGCCCAAGTTCAGTGGCAGGGTTCATAGAATTTCTTGCACTAATCTAATCACAGTGTGCAGGAGGTGTTACCCCTAGGGCTAGCAGCTGGAGTGGTACATGCTTGAACAGACAGGAGCCAGAATAACAATAAAAGCCATGCAACAGAGGCAAATATTACCAAATTGGCATGGTTGTATCATCTAAGAAAAAAATATATTCCTTTGTAAGAAGCTTGTATAATATGGTTCACTTAAATAGTTTCAGAGAATGGGAGAAAAAAAGTCCTTCCTTGTCTTGAGAATAAGCCAGGATTTTTCCATTTATGTATTCTGGTTTTGCTTTTTTAGCATAAGGATGCCTACCAGGTGATCTTGGATGGTGTGAAAGGAGGTGCCAAGGAGAAGAGACTTGCAGCCCAGTTCATTCCTAAGTTCTTCAAGCATTTTCCTGAGCTAGCTGACTCAGCTATCAACGCCCAGTTGGACCTCTGCGAGGATGAAGATGTTTCTGTAAGAATAAGAACCTTGTAGCAAGTTGATACTTTGAATTTGTATTTTGCTGGGTTTTTTCTCTTTTTGTTTAATGGGCTGTGTCTTTTGGGAGGGCAGGCTTGGTCTTTGGAAAACATAAATTTAATTGTATTCTTGCATTTAATTCATTGTATGATGGTTTGGGAAGATGCATCAGTTTTCATTTATCTGTTTTAGCTCCCACCACTAATCAAAGGAATAGCTCTGTAGAAAGAAACTTACAGTTTATTTGAATAGCATTTACATGGCTTCCTATCAAAATGCACTTTGTGGTAATTGATTCTGATAAATACTGCTGGGAGACAGAATCTTGTTTGCACCTGAGAACCACGGGGATGTGATTCTGGCTGTTGTGCTTCTTGAGATGCTTCATGCTGCTTCTGTGGTGCTGGTAGAAGCTGTACCTTTGAAGCATTTCTGTTCATCAGGTCTTAAGGGATTTGGACAGATCATTCAAGGATTTTTTTCCGTGCTGGGAACAAACCCTAGAGTTTATCCCTGCCATATACACAACTGTAGAACTGTCCTTCCTGTCAGCAAATAAAACTCCTTAATAACACACATTCTAGCCTTTATTTTGTTGATCATAGGAATGATTTTTTGAACAGAAGTACTGTTTGACTTTGATTTTTCTCCTGTGCTGCCTAGCTCTAAGAAAAATACATTATTTTATTCATAAATATGTCGAAATAGGGGGATTTGGGGTGTTATGTAATTCCTGAAAGTTTAATTTTTTTTTAATTTCCATGTTATTGACAATTTCAACAGATCCGTCGACAAGCAATCAAGGAATTGCCTCAGTTTGCCACTGGAGATAACCTTCCTCGGGTAGCAGACATACTGACCCAGCTTCTGCAGTCAGGTAGGAGACACATCCTGGCTGATCTCATGGCACACCTAAATATGTATACAATTTTGCTTCTGTAGAACGTTTTTCACTGATTTATAATTTATCCCAGTGTTGTTCATGTCCTTCTTGTGTTTTCTCCTTTATATTTGCTGTACAGTTAGGCTGAAAGGGCACTAATTATTCTAATCAAAACGAAAAATCTTTTAGATAAAACAATTTTTTTTTCATTCAAGTTCTCTGAAAGCATCTGTAGAAAAAGGCATGGTGGGGGAAACCTTCCAGTTATGGACTGCAGAAAATTGCTTTCTGAAAAAGAGTCACTGAATTTTTGATCCAGTTTCTAGAACCTGAAAGGGCCTGAGGGCATTTTGTCCCATACAGTTGCATTTTTTTAAAAATAGCAGTTATGTTGTTTACAGGTAAATGCTGAGGACAGAATTCTTCTTGTGCAGTATTAGCCTTTTTGGTTTTCTGCCCTTACCTTTCCATTTCAAGTGTATGTATATGAATTTTTTTTCTTTCTCCAGATGATTCTGCAGAATTCAATTTGGTGAACAATGCCTTGCTCAGTATATTTAAGATGGATGCTAAAGGTAAAGGACAGGTTTTTCTCTACATGGCTTATATTAATACTTTGCAGTCTGTAGTAGGATGAGAACAGGACTCAATTTTGTATCTTGTTAGTACAGTGTGAAAGTGAGACGCACACTAATTGTTTGGTTTTGCAAGCAGTACTGAACTTAATAACTGTGGATCTGAATTATGTAGACTGATAAAAGAGTGTGAATTTTTATGTCAAGATATATGAAAATAGTAATTTTTTAAAAGTTAGTATAGCATTTATTTTTAGATGTTTCATGGAATATTAAAAGAGGAAACTTCATTCTTCTGTATAAATGGTCCAGGTCATAACTTCTAAAATAATTTGTGTTATCCAATTTATTCTCCATTCAGGGACTTTGGGAGGTTTATTCAGTCAGATTCTTCAGGGAGAGGATATTGTGAGAGAGCGAGCCATTAAGTTCCTTTCTACAAAACTGAAAACCTTACCAGAGGAAGTGATGACAAAGGAGGTGGAGGAGTTCATATTGACTGAATCAAAGAAGGTGAGTGTTTGATTTCGGTTCAAATTCAAGTATTGTTCAACCATCCCTTGTCATTGGTGTTGCTTTGGAGGTCTGTTTGAGCATTGTACAAATCTTGTACTTATCTATTCTGATACACTCAAGTTTGCAGCATTTTTTGTGGTAATGTTAAAATCGTGGCTCTTCTAATTTTGTAAGAGTGACTTTGATTAGAATTGGACCCAATCATTCACATTGGAAAGGATCTTCGAGAGATTGTTCAGCTCAGTGAATCATGCTCAGCTCTGGTGCTTTTTCCAGTTGGGTTTTGAAAACCTCCTACGAAGGAGAGTTCCTATACTCTCTGGGCAACCAGCTTCAATGTTCAGTTGTCCTCAAGAGATGCTTTTTTCCCTCTCTCCAGTTGAAACCTCCCGTTTTAGTTTTGTGTCATTGTTTCATTCTGACATGTCCACCTCATCAAAGAACCTGGCTGCTATGGGCAGTGTCTTGCTGTGAAGTATTGGAAGGTTAGTTTGCTCCACCCACATACAGCTCTCTTCCTTTAGGCTGGAAAAACCTGATTGCTTTAGGTTCTCCTCATAGCTCATGTGCTCTAGACACAGATCACCTTGTTGATTTACCTTCCAATGACATCCAGCTTATCAAGCACTTCCTCATACAGGAGAGCCCAACACTAGGTGCAGGATTCCAGATTTGGTGAAATGAGGGCTCAGCCAAGGACCTGTCAATCTTCTGTCCCTTTGTTTCCCTTAGTCTGAGCTCTTGTCCTTAGCCCAGAGCACTGCTTGTCAGCCAGGGTATGGTGCTGTCACTTGTGTTTAGCCTGCTGTCCCCCAGAACCCTCAGTCTTTTCAGCAGAGCAGTTCCCTACCCAGTCAGTCCCCTACATGTGCTGATGCAGGGAAGTTGCTTCATCCCAGGTGCAGGACTTGGCATTTGTCTTTGTAGAATCTTAGGAGATTTCCATGCATTCCCTAAGATGAGAAAGATGCAAAAAGTTTTAAAACAACCAGTAATGAGTAAATACTTGTTTAACATTTATTCTGCCTGAAGCATTTGATTTTTGTTAGATAGGAGTTTGTTCTCAAATGTTTGTTTTAGAGTTAAAAAAAGTTTCCTATGCACAACTTGATGACAGTTGCTTTGATCTGTAGGTGCATTGAATTATACTGAATGTTTTCATGTGTTCCTTCAAACTTGTGTTTTTAAATTACTAAATGTTAAATTTAAATGCTAAATATTTGCATACTTTACCTTTTCAAATCCAGTAGGTTTGACTTAGAGGCTTGCAAATTGTCACCACAAAATTCACCACAAAAATACATTTTCTGGTTTTCTCTTAAGGTTCTGGAAGATGTGACAGGCGAGGAATTTGTTCTGTTCATGAAAATATTGTCTGGATTAAAAAGCTTACAGACAGTCAGTGGGAGACAGCAACTGGTGGAGCTGGTGGCTGAGCAGGCTGACCTGGAACAAACGTTCAATCCATCAGATACAGACTGCGTGGACAGACTTCTGCAGTGCACTCGGCAGGCAGTGCCACTGTTCTCAGTATGTGTTTGTTTGCTTTGCATGAGGAAGTTAATGGCTGGAACTTGGCTTTAGTGTTCCCAATGATTATGTTTGAAAGACCACAAATCAGTACTTCTCCACCTTTAACCTCTAATGTATCCAAATGTTGGAAAACATCCTTAAAGCCTCCAAGTGCAAAGATACCTTGTGTTTTTCTCTTCTCTTTTCAAATTTTAGCTGTTACAATTAATTTTGACAAGATTCTCACATTATTTTGTATTAATCTGATTATTTCAAGTCTAGTGCCAGGCAATTGCAGAGCTTAAGGGCCTATTCTTGGTTTGCAAGCAATCTTTTCAGCTGCTGTTGTGGTCATCCTCTGAATTTAGGCTGCCTGCAAGGAGGTCTGTGTCTTAGGAATAAGAGGGAAGTTTCATAAAGCTTTAAGGTACAGCTGTGAGGCAGGCATTTATAAGGGTGGAGGGGGGTGATGGGAGAAAAACATTTAGCCCCTTCAGACTCAAGACTAACATGAATTGTGATCATTTGTTTGTGGGTTTCTTTTTATTTTTCAGAAAAATGTTCATTCCACAAAATTTGTTACTTACTTCTGTGAGCATGTTCTGCCAAACCTCAGCTCTTTGACTACTCTAGTGGAGGGTCTTGATATCCAGTTAGAGGTAAGCCAAAGCTAAAATGTCTTTCAAATAGTGAAGAATAACCATCCTAGATAAAGACAGCTATTTTAAAAATCACAAGCTCTTTCCTCAATGAGTTTTCATTTCTTGGCTTGTAGGAAAAGTAGCTGCACTAGAAAAAACATTTGCTCTTTTGAGGCATGACTGAGCATTGCCTTTTAAAGTGTGTGTCATCTGTCCCAAGCTTTTGAAGCAAGGTAGAATAAGTAGATCAGTGTAATCATTTTTATATTACTCTCAATTTTTTTTAAGCACATAGCATTTACTGAAATGATGGTTGCATAGTTTGGGCTAATTTAGCCTCCTAAGGGAGTGGCTTAATGTCTGTAATTTTGTTTACATTAATCAGTGCTACGGCTTCAGTTAGATCTCTGTGGCTCTCACCTGAAGGTGAGCTGTGCTGCAGATGTGGAGATGAAGTTTTGTTTACTTGTTGACTAATGCTTGTTGGGATTAGACATGCAAATCTGTGTTTCTCTTTACAGACAGGAAAAACAAATTAGGCATGTTCTTCCTTGAATTGCTTCCTGATGTTTTGGGAGGGGTTTAGTTGTAATAGCTGGCCTCTACTGTGACAGCCATCATGGTGATGTGATAATTGATTTTAGGTTGAAAGTTAAGCTTGTGTAACGTTCAGTTAACACACAAAAACCTGGCTATCCTTATGTGTAGGTTTTGAAGCTTCTTGCTGAAATGAGTTCATTTTGCGGTGACATGGAAAAGCTTGAATCAAATTTGAAGAAGCTGTTTGATAAATTGCTGGTAAGACTACTTCAGTTTTTATTCATGTAAAACGCTAAGAAATTAAGTTTTCCTCAAAACAAGTTATTTTTATGTATTCATCTCTTTATCCTTTTTCTGAAGTGACTATTTCAGAGATAGTCCTGTGCACTGATAGAAGGTTGAACATAATTTTGCTATTTAAAGCCTTTGTAGATAGGGAGCTGTTACCTGAATAATGTTTTTAATCCAGTAAGTTCATGTGTGTTTCTTCTTTTTAAATTTCATAGTCATGAGAGACTGGTGTTGATGTCATTAAACACTGTATCTGCACTGACAATTCTAAGCAAATTCAGCACTATTTCAGAAGCATTGGTGCAGTACATTATTGCTTCCTGTGGTAGTTGTGCCACCATAGTATTTCCTCTGAGTCAAGTCACAGAAGTGTAGGTAAACCATCTGCACCAGGACTTTGTTCAGTACTTCATCCATTAGTATAGAGATGGTGGATACTTCTTAAATTGTCAGCATAAACCATCCAATTCAAACACTGTGAAAGAGCAGTCATTCAGCATAAATGTGTCTCATGCATTTGTTTTCCTTTCTGTTCTTCAGGAGTATATGCCACTCCCACCAGAGGAAGCAGAAAATGGGGAAAATGCTGGCAATGAAGAGCCCAAGTTGCAGTTCAGTTATGTGGAGTGTTTATTGTATAGCTTCCATCAGCTAGGTCGCAAACTTCCAGACTTCCTCACAGCCAAACTGAATGCAGAGAAATTGAAAGACTTCAAAATCAGGTAATGATTTAGAGGCAAGTATTAATGTTCTGTTACAAGTTGTTTTTTAAAAAATGTTAGTGGAGTTCCCCGGGGCTCAGTACTGGGGCCCGTCCTATTCAACATCTTTATCAATTACTTGACTGAGGAGATTGGCTGCGTCCTCACTAAGTTTGTGGGCAACACCAAGTTGAGTGGGAGTGTTGATCAGCTGAATGGTAGGAAGGCTCTGCAGAGGGTTTTGGACAGGCTGAATCAATGGGCTAAGGACAACTGCATAAGATTTAATAAGCTGGAGTGCTGGGTCCTGCAGCTGGATCACAACAACACCAGTAGCACTGCAGCCTTGGGCTGGAGTGGCTTGAGAGCTGATCTGCAGAAAGGGGCTTGGAGGTGCTGGTTGACAGCTAGCTGGGTATGAGCCAGCAGTGAGTCCAGGTGGCTAAGAAGACCAATGACATCCAGACCTGTATCAAGAGACCAGCAGGACCAGGACAGTGGTTGTCCCCCTGTACTCAACACTGGTGATTCCTCACCTCGAATGCAATATCCAGTTTCAGGACTGTTGCTTCAAAAAGGACATTGAGGTGCTGGAGTGCGTCCAGAGAAGGGCAGTGGAGCTGGGGAAGGGTCTGGAGCACAAGTCTCATGAGGAGGGGCTGAGGGAGTAGGGGCTGTTTAGTCTGGAGAAAAGGAAGCTCAGAGGGGACCTCATTGCCCTCTACAGCTGCCTGACTAGAGGTTGTAGTGAGGTAGGAGATCGGTCTCTTCTGCCATGTCTCAACTGAAAGGATGAGGAAATGGCCTTATGTTGCACAAGGAAAAGGGTCAGATTATATACTAGAGAAAAAAAATTTTACTGGAGGAGTGGTTGGGCACTGGAATAAGTTCCCCTGGGAGGTAGTGGAATCACTGTCTCAGGAAATGTTCAAGAGGCATCTGGATGTGGCACTTGCAGTATGGTTTAGGTGTGACAGTTGGATTAGCTGATCCTGTAGGTCTCTTCTAACCTTTGTAATTCTCTGACTCTACGAAGGTGTGAATTACTGTCTGGATGCTAAAGAAGCACAAATCAGATTGATGGAAGACTTACTTTGAGCATTTTTCCTAAAAGGGAAGAAACAAGATTACAGCTTCTCTTTGCTTATGCTTTTATTTCTACAGCACTGTGTAAATTTTACTAAGGGATTGTTTTTAAATGTTTTAGGCTACAGTATTTTGCTCGAGGATTGCAGGTGTATATCCGACAGCTTCGTCTGGCACTTCAAGGAAAAACAGGAGAAGCTTTGAAAACAGAGGAGGTAAGAATTGTTCAGGAATTCCGATTTTTCTAGTTGAGCTTACTGAAAGAACCATTGGCACACATTAATAGGCTGTAGTCAGTTTTAAGTATGCAAATAGATTAAGGAAATAATAGTGCTAACATTATTGCAAGTGCATGTTACCTTATGCTACATTTTGCAAGTGAAGATGACCTAGTTTTGACTTTTAGCTGCTTGCTGCAGCCGCATGTATTTGGTTTAATTGTGCTCTGTGCTTTGTTTTGAAGGGGAGATTTTCTTATGTTGAACAAAAAAAAAAACCACAGTGGGAACTACACTGGAACATTAAAAGCAACTAGTTAGTGTGAAACTACAAGAATCTTAAAAGCAGCTGTGATAAAAACTTGGAAGTGTACAAGTGTACACGCTTTTCACTATCACTGTTACTATAGCAATTCACTAGGAAGAACAATGAGTTTCATGTTATGGCTTTGTGTAATGAGGTTGGCATAAAGGTACTAGATGCTCATTGGTGTCTGGTTCTTTTACAGAACAAGATTAAAGTGGTTGCCTTGAAAATAACCAATAACATTAATGTTTTAATCAAGGTAAGTCTCACATTATGAAGGACTAAATTCCCACTGCAGAGTAACCTATGCAGAAGAAAGGAATAGATTTGAACCAAGTTGTTTTGTGGTATTGTGTTAATTGGTGGCAGCCAGCTCAGAGTTGGTGCTGCTTTACTTTCTCTGAAGAGATGTGGAACTTGCTGATCGTGCTAGCAGCTTAGCTTTTGCTGCTTATTTTCTTGGGATAGGGTGTGGACACACTTTCTTACAGTACTAGTTGTCCCCTGGAAAAGACCACCTTAACTTCTTCAGGGGTCTCTGGATTTTCTTGTCATTACCCTTTCCTGCAGTGTCAGTGAGGAGTATGGAATAGTCCAAAGATGTGCAAGGAGATCTGAAGGAGGGAGGAGGCAGAGCAAGCTTCTATATAGAACCTGTTTCTCCAAAACACCTAGAAGAGATGGGCTGCAAGAAATAGACTTTCATCTGGAGCCCACAAAACCATTCTGATTTCTTCTAACCCCCTTTTCCTCTCTTTCTTCACTCTCACTTCCCCCAGTGAACCAAAAACTTGGCCTACCATATTGAGAAGCTTATCTTGTACCATCATAGGGATATTAGATGTCTTCCAGCAGGAGCCACTGTGGTTCATTGTAAGGTGCTTGTGGTGCACAGGGAAGGAGAGAAGTCCCAGGCTTTCTCTGCAGATGCCCCATTCCTTGGAACATTCAAGGCTGGATTAGATAGGTGTCTGAGCAACCTGATCTAGTGGAAGATGTCCCAGCTCATTGCAGGGTCATTGAAGTAGATGGCATTTAAACATCCTTCCAACCCAACCTAGTGTATGATTCTGTATTTGGTCAGTGTAGGACACTATTCTGCTAAGATAAATCCTACTTGAATTTCCTAGTAAAGGCAGCCAGATAAGGCAGTGTTCTACTGCCTTCTCTCTCTGCCATGGGACTAAAGGGTTTAAAATTATTGGAAAGTAGTGGTTATTCTGGAGTCTAGTAAGTAAGTAGCTGAAATTTTGAAGTGCAATCGACATAAATTTAACTGTAGAATAAACTGTCCTATTCTGCATCCATAGGATCTCTTCCACATTCCTCCTTCTTACAAAAGTACAGTTACATTGTCCTGGAAACCAGTACAGAAGGCAGATGCAAGGTAAGAGTTCCTCATACAATAAAAGAAAAACAGTGGGGTTTATTTTGTAAACAGTAAAAATTAACCTTCCAAGCTGTGTGTACAATATAGACAGCATGTGAGCTAAAAGTTTCACATCAGAAATAACACCCATCCTGTGGCTGTGGAGAGATGCTCTTAGTCTTGCTTTAGGGATACTAAAGACAATCAACTGGAGGCTCTTCTGAGACTGTTATTCAGGGCATCATCATTGGCTGCTGCTGGCTTTCAGTGGTTGATCTTTGTGGCTGAGCTACTATTACTGTACTTGTCACCATAGGGGTGTAATGATATGTTTTTGTTTTCTTCTGTCAGTCAAAAAAGAGCAAGTGAAGATACAACTTCAAGTTCACCCCCAAAGAAAGCTTCAGCAGGACCAAAAAGGGATGCCAGGCAAATATACAATCCTCCCAGTGGAAAATACAGCAGTAACCTGGGTAGTTTTTCTTACGGTAAGTTAGGCAGCTTGGAAAAACTTTGTCTAGTGACAGTTGTGTCTTGGGGTGGGGTGAATAAATATCACTTTCATGGAAGATCAAATTGTACTGCCATGAATTTTTTCTTTGTGCTGGTCTCTTCCTAGTTGTCAATGTATTGCAGTGTTTGAATGTTACCAGCCTATGACTTAAGTCATTTGCAAGTTAGTTTTAGTAGTGTTTTAATACCTAGAGTTAGTAATTGAACTGTTGTGTTCTCTGTTATGACACACAGTGCACCAGTTTCCCATTGAACAGGCCAGTTGCAGCAAATGGCAGAGCTGGGTCACCTCCTGTCATACAACTGGACCTGTGCTGCATTCCTATTACAGCCACTGCTGATGTTGCAGACCTGATCCAGAAGTTCTGGGAGTTGCCAGGTTCACTCTCTATGCACACAGTTATATCCTCGTGCTCCCAGTCATACTGAATCTGCCTTTCTGCGAGTCATATTTTTGGGTGAAGCACAAGAGCAGTTGCAGACTGAATGAGTAGGACCAGCAATGGCAGCAGCCCGTTCCTGTCTTTCCTGTAGGCCCATTGGTCCTACCTCTGGCAAGGAAAGAGTCTGCTATGACAAATTGTCACCCACACCCATGAGTTGAAAAACTATTCTAAACCTTTGGCAGATATATAAAGCAAAGAGAAGAGATAACACCATCTGAAATTTCTTATTCTAGACATCAGATGACACACCTGTGTCTTTTAAGATAAGCTTGTAATCCTGCAGGTCTAAAGATTGGGAAGCATTCAAATGTTTTATTACTTGCTACTGTTTCTTGTTAGTGAGATGCTTTAGCCTAGTCAGTCAGCTCCTGATTTCTATAGCCTTTAAAACCAGCATGAAGTTCTCTCTGTAGATTAATAGAAACTGTATTTTAAGACTATACATGAAGAGAAATCATGAAAGGGGAATGAGGGTTTGGTACGCTTTCAAACAAATCCAAAGAAACTATATAAACTTACTAAGTTTTGTGTTATTGGGTAATTTTTTGCTGTGATCAGATATGTTCTTAACAAATAGAAAGGAAAAACTTTCTACAGTATCAAATAGTTTGTGTGGTATCCATCTCTAGCTAGGGTTTGTGACTGAATGATGATACCAGCCCCAGAAAAAAAGAATAATATGCTGGTGGTAACTTAAGGCTAGGAAAGGACAGAGAGAAAGACAAAGTTCTGGTTTTCCACAGTTTTATAAAATCACTAGTAGCAAATCAGACCAACACCTCAAGGTTAATATTGTGTTATTGAACAGAAGGAAGAGCTAGGCAGCCAGCTTTCTATCTGTGGTGATAGATTGGCCCAAATATAGTCCTAAATTACAGGGACAGTTATGTATCACAGTATTAGTATGCAGAAAGGCTCCACTTAATTTGGATGGGCTCATTCTCCTGACCTCCTTTTAAAAGTCAGTGGGGTCCATTTTCCATCAGAAAATAACTCGTCAATCTCATGGCCCATAAGGAGGCATAGCCTCAGAGACTGAAGTTACCCTTCAGAACCTCCAGATCCTGCTATTCATTTTGGATCTGTATACAGCATAAAACCTTCCTGAAAAGTTTTGACTCTTTATTTCAGAGCAAAGAGGTGGTTTCCGGGGTGGACGAGGAAGAGGCTGGGGAGGACGTGGCAATCGCAGCCGAGGAAGAATCTACTGAGAAGACTGCTAAATCTTGCATGCCCCTGAAGGGCTGAAGTGAAAGTGCTACTCAGCAAGTTTGCTTGGAGCATTGTTTTCTTCAAGGACTGCCTTCCATTGAGACTGACTTAAATGTTCTTTATACCTTTGTATGTATGATCTACTTTTCTAACGGACTACAACTTGTCCATAGTGAAACTACAACTGTATTTTTGGATGCTTACAGTCAGCAGTTTTGGGTTCTTACTTTTGAAGTGTCTTCAAGATTCAAAATTGGAAAAGAGCATAGATGTTTCATCAAAAGCTGCATCTTGACAGTTTGTATATTAACCTAAAATTCAGCTACTGCATAACTGAAATATATAATTGAGTTTATGTATTAAGTAATGGACAGGAAAGGCATGACAACAGAGATATGTGTTAGATAAGCTTAGCAGCTGAAGTAATCCTTTCCTCATCTGTAACCATATTTTGCAATATGTGGAGAAGAGTACCATTGTTAAATTTTCTTTGATTTACTTTCTTTAATTGAATTGAATTAAATACATGCTGGTTTTTTAAAGTTTGCAACATGGCTGGAAATCTGTTCTGCTTGTAGCATGAAGCATTCTTACTTAGAGATGTGGAGAATGTGGCGTTTTTTGGTTTGCACATCTTACTCTTCTCCGTGCATTGTAATACAAAAGTGATGTTTTGAAAATTAATTTTTAATGTTTAATATGAATATGTGCATATAGTTATGCCGTGAAATCTCAGTAAATGAATAGCATAAAAAACCAAAACAATAAATGACAAATTATTTCAGGAATGGGTAAAGACTGATGCAGTGATTAAGCTTCATAGACTGGAGCTGGACCATAGGTGTTTCTGGCTCTTTTCTGTTTTATGCAGATTTCTGGATTAGCTGGCACTTGAGGGTGGGCTGCTTGGTTGGTTTTTCTTGTTTTGTGATTTTTGTGTGTGTGTGTTTTGGTTCTTTTTTTTTAACCAATAGTTGCATTCAAAAATATATAAATAAAACTGTATTTTGGGTAACATTGAAAAATTCCAGCTACATAGTTCAATTCAAGTGGAAAAGTTAACAATTCCATGCTACTTTTTCCATAACAACTTGAGATTTTTATTTACTGATGTGCACCCAGAAAATACAATGTAAGAGCACAATGTTGTTTTGTTTTTTTTTATTCTCACCACTCAAAATTTTAACTTCTCAGGTCATTCAACATTGTAAAGGAATTAGTATATAGTAAAAAGAAGTCAAAACAGGAAAAGAATTTTAATTAAGTGTTCCAGAGCATGTTGATGTAAAATACCTTAGGCTTTAGAAGAGTGAATAATACGTCTTACCCTCCTTTTTTTTGCCCAGTGATATCCACAAAAGGTGATGTCTCCCCACCCTAGTTGCATTTGTATTTGCTTGTGAATCTCATTCAGGTGTTTTCATTAACACTCTTTAATATTTATCACTACAATCAGAAGGCCAGAATGCCAAAATTATGTCAAAGTTAGAAACATTGTTGAGGATGCTAAATTCAAAGTCTCTTTTTGCTTAACTCTGGAACAGTAGGTAGGAAACTTTGGACATTCCAGGACATGTGAGCTGACTGTATTTCTTGTTACATGCCAGCTGCTAAACTCTGATTTGTCATTAAAACCATGAAACTTGGCTAAAAGCTTCAAAGAAATTTGTGAGGTCAAAATGTCACTCTGAAAATAGGCACTAGATATGTAATAAGCTTCTACTGGGAGGGAAAAGAAAGGAAAAAGAAAAGACATTTTGCACTTGTGGCTATAATTGGTATTTTGAGGGGATTTAATAATGTAATCCCAAGGCCTAAACACAGCTTGTATTTAGACTAGTAACTAGGTACTAGCAGCTGCTTTTCTCACTGAATTTTGGGTGAGTTTTCTTTGTGTGACTCCTGTATTTCAGAGGTGATGTGCAAAGCTCTTGTGGCCTCAGAATTAGTTAGATCATTTTTCCCCAGTTTCCTATCTAATTTTAAAATAGTGAATTCTTGTGGAAACACCTGTTTACCATCTTGTTGAATTGTAAATGTTCCCTTACAGCTTTGGAATAAATTCATTTTGTAATTTTGTTTGGCTCAGTGTTTCACAGTTACTTTGCAGTATTGTGTCACCTTAGTAAAAGAAGTTCTGTGGTACCTTTTTGTTGTAGTTCAGTTACTCCTTAAGTTGCTGTAGATCCAGAAAGCTGTTTACCACTAAGGAATCATAATTAGACTGCATTAAATGTTTCAAGTAATTCAACTTTCAAATGTAGAATTTTGAGGGAGAATTTAAATATTCGGCAAAAGCTGCACATTTACATCTTATTTGGAAATTCGGTGAAAAGGAGTCAGTCATTGTCTTACTCAAGCTCCTCGATGTTGACAGTGTGATACAGTTTTTTAGTAACTTATGAGAGGAAAGCTAATGTCTACAAACAATTTGAGGGATGAAGGTGTGGGTGTTAACATCTTTGAAATGCGTCCCAATGTCTCTGCTAACTTTGGGCAGCAGGTTTGTTGCGGAGCCCAGGCAGCTTGGCTCCTGAAATAGATAAGGGTGTGCACAAACCTGAGTTTCTGAACTTGGTGTAAAATGGTAGTGTCAAGGGAGGAATATGTGAAGGTGGTTCAGGAAGGCTGTACTTTCCTGGTACCTCAGCCAGTGGGGAAAGGAAGAGGGCAACATGCAGCCAGTTTGGGATAAACCCCTAGAGAGAAAACCCCACGGTTGTGTGCCTCAATGGACTCTCCTTTTCCTGGAATAAAGTTGCAGGACTCCAGTTTCCCTTTTGGACATAAACCTCGGGTGTTTGTGGATTTTCCTGACATTTTTAATAAGCAAGAGCCACTTGGAACGGCAGCCTAGGGTTTTTTGCCTGATTTGAAAACTCTGGCAGCAGTAAGGAACTATCATAGTTGTGCTGTATTTTCTCTCAGCTGATAGAAACCAAATCCGTTGAGCCACTGACACACCATTTTGCAAACTTGCTCTTGTTTCTACTTAATAAGTTTGAGTTGCAAACAAATACTGCTGTTCAATAGGCACCGGGAAGTTTGATGTTTCCAAGAAGCTGGACTGCAGAAAGATTGAACAGATCAACATTTGAACGTGGCAGCTTTTAGATTTCTCTCGGTACTGGGGAAACAGGCTCCCGCTGCTGTGTTGGTATTTACTGTCAACTAGAACACGAAAAGGAAAGTTCAGGTTTTGCTGTGTAACTGGAAAGCATTAGAAGGGATGTGGCCTTCAGAGCTCTCTTCACCCAGCTCCCGGGAAGGCTGGCATTAACTGTGAGTGCATGGCTGCAGCTACGGCTTGGTTTGAGCTGGCCACAAAGTCATTCCCTCGACCCCTCGTGGCAAATGTTCCAGTGCCCCGGACAAAAATCACCTCTTTTAAATCGAAATTCAGCGTGTCGCCACACGGCGCTTGTTGGCATTTAACGCCGGCCTAGTGCTGGGGGCAGCAGCTCGGGCGTTACCGGCGGCTGCCAGGGCTGCGGGAAGCCGCTGTTGGCCGGGCCCGGCTCCCCGCGCGGGGCAGTCGGTGCGCGGTGCTCTAACGGTGCTCCAGGCCCGCGCTCCCGCTGCTGGCCACCCCTCAGCCCGGGGCTGCTCCAAGACTGAGAGCGCTCCAGCTGGGGGCTCCCGGCCCCGCCTCAGGCACCGACCCGGGCCCGCCCCCGTCCCGGTCCGCCCCCCCGGCGCGGCCACACCGGGCCGAGCGTGCGGCACCGCCCGCTCCCAAAATGGCGGGGGCGGCCGTTCCGCTTCCGGGGGGTGCGAGCAGGCCGGGATTGGGGAAGATGGCGGCGGCTGGAGCGTCCGGGCGGGGCGGGCTGGGGCGAGTATGGGTCTTCTCCGGTTGGGCCCTGGGTCTGTGCTCGTTGCTGGCCTCGGGGACGCGGCCCGCCGCTGCCACCACCCACTGGGTGGTTACCGAGGACGGGAAGATCCAGCAGCAGGTGAGCGGCCCGAGGACGTGGGGCGCTGCCCACCCGGCTGCGGAGGCACGGAGAGCCCCTGTCCGCGCCGTCACTCACCCATAGCCCTGGTCTGCCCCGAGCTGCGGGGCACTCGGCCCGGGGCGAAGCCCTGCCTGTTCCCGCAGCCGCTGCAGCAGCCGGGCGCCGGTGCCGGTCGCTCCCGCGGCCCCGGCACAGGGGTCTCCCGCAGCGAGCTGGCGTCGCTCGTGAAACGTGGCTCGAATCCGCCGGAGCCCCGGGGCGAGGCATCGGGGAGGGGCGGTTGGTGTGTTGGGGTGAGCCGAGAATGGATTTCGGCTGGAGCAGCGGCGGTTCCTGCCTGGGGCCGCTCCCGGGAGCCTCCGGCACGAGGCCGGGTCCCGCTGTGGTGGTGAAAGCAGCGGTACCGCGGCCCCGGCTCGCAGCCGGGACCCGAGCGGGGCCGGCCCCGGGCTCCTCGCCGCGGGGAGGAGATGTCAGTGAGTTTGCGATTTTTCACATCCAGCCGCACCCGACCCGCCCGCTTTTCCTTCCTGCTGGAAGTAGGAAAGAGAAACGGTGGCATGTGTGCTCGGTGCCGGAGCACACGCACGCCCTGTGGGTTTAGTCAAAATGTCTTATTTTAGTGGGCTGTGCCACATGTTCACTAAGCTGCTTGAAAGAGTCGATCTGTATCTCTTACTTAGGCTTTTTCTTAGTTGCTTGCCTTCCTCTTTGTTGTTAAGGGAGCAGTACTAGAAATTTACTTTTGTGTCAGATCTCTCCGTTTCCCTCTGGAGTGAAAGAGTTGATCGCTGTAGCAAGCAATGTGGCCTTCCCCCTGTACAGTAGAGTGGAGACATGAATGTCCATTATCAATTTCCATTTGTGAGGATTTTTAGTCGGATTTTCCTGTCAAAATGCATTGAGGTCCTCAGACAGTTGGAGCAGACTTTTCTCTGCAGGAAACTCCTTCTGTCTTTATGGTTCTCGGGCACTTTGGCTGTCTGGGTGGATCCAGGCACTCTAACACCCTCATTAATCATAAATTAATTAATGACACCACTTCCAGTGCTATCTCATCTCTTTTTGCCACTTAACATAGTGGGGAAGTGGTGCAAGTATATGATAATGCTCTGGAAGCATCTGTGTGTGTATACTGAGTGTATATTATAAAATTTGGGTCAGGTGTTGATTTTGATTATTGCAAGAAAAGCAGCTGTAACTTGGAAAAAATCCAATTAGATAAAAAGGCTTTAAAATCTTATTAGCTAAATCCATTACTTATTTTAAGGAGTGGTTTTTCATTATGTCAGCTAACTGATGGTACAGGTAGAAACTTCCACTATACCATTGTGGTGCATTAGTCTTTTCTGTTACAGTTCCAAAGGCTTTGTAAGCAGGGGCATTCGCATGTTCCCTCTGTCAATTTCTCAAAGCCTGTAGGTGAGGTGAAAAAACAGTATCTGTGGAATAGCTTCTCTTACTTGCATGGTCAAAATTGATTCACCCATTTCCAGCAAGGAAATTCCAATTATAAGTGTGTTCTTACTCAGACTATGAGAAGCTAGATTCTTCAGTACCTGGAATGTAGTGCTGCGAATTGTCCAGTGAGCTTTTTGTAATTAGATTAATTTTGGCATCTGTTACTGTCATGTCCCTGGCTCTGATGAAAATTGTATTAAGATTTGTGGTTATTGCTATTGCCAACTCTGCATGGCACCTCTGAATTTCATTTTTTCCACTTACTTGTGTTGTGGGGAATCACTGGATAAGTTTCTTAGTG
The DNA here is from genome assembly GCF_051311805.1 of Agelaius phoeniceus. Taxonomy (NCBI): domain Eukaryota; kingdom Metazoa; phylum Chordata; class Aves; order Passeriformes; family Icteridae; genus Agelaius; species Agelaius phoeniceus. Next base: position 22,875,561 of record NC_135270.1, read on the forward strand.
AACTTCAATGTTGTTTTAAGTGCCAAAATGTAGCACTAGTTCAGTAGTTAGCAGTAAAAGTGACAGTCTCCACCTGTCCAGCAGCAGGCAGGAATTGTTGTTGTCCCACTCTTCATTACACAGGTGCAGTCACACCTTGACTGCTGCATGCAGTTTTGGGTGCCTCTGAATAAGGACATTACACTCTTAGTCTGTGTGCCCTCCCAGAGGAGAGCAAGCAGGAGGATGGAAGCTCTCAAGGGTAAGACTTACAAGAAGCAGCTGAGGTCACTCAGCTCATTCAGCCTAGTTCTGAGGAGACCTCAGGCAAGGCAGTGGAGGGGCAGGTGCTGATCTCCTCTCTCTGGTGACTGGTGAGAGGACATGAGGACAGGGAATGAAGGTGTGCCAGGGCAAGTTCAGACTGGACATTAGGAAAAGGTTCTTCACAGACAGGGTGGTCAGTCACTGGAGCAGGCTCCCCAGGGAAGTGGTCACAGCACCAGTTGTGCCCAAGTTCAAGCAGCATCTCAGCAGCACTTGGAGTATTCATAAGGGATTTATCAATTAATTGGTAGAACCACAATATTTCAAAATATTTAAGCTCTCTTCCTAATACCAACAACTTATTAACAGGACAAAAGCCTCCCAACTTCACCGCAGAGCATTCCTTTGCTTTAATTTTTCAGAGTATTCTTCATTAAGTTGTTATGTGTCATGAGAACTCAGGGGTCCATCCCAGCCTGAGACACTCTGTGATTCATTGGCACTGCAAACCTCTGCATGTTACGTGCTCCAGGGGATGTTGCTGGTGGCCAACTGTTGTTGGACCTTGCACTCCTCATTGCAGTGCTTCCAGCACAGCAGTCTCCAACTGGAAGTGGCTGCTGGTGGCAAAGAGTGGTGATATTAATCAGCATTTATATGATTTAATTTTGGAAATACTAGCATTCTTAAAGTCTGAAACACATCTTCAAAGATGACCAGCTTTTTAGAGAGGCACAGGCTTGATCTTCACTTGGACTACTTCAGTTGATCTGAATGAAGCCTATATAATTATGAGGTAGGCAGAACTTAATTGATAGTAAGACCCAGACATTCCCACTGCTAAATGAGCCACTATCAGTGGAAATGCAGATGAGCACCAGTGACAAGTGACTTCCTTGTAGTTTTGAGTTTGCTGCTGTGAGCTTTTTTTCCTTCTTACTAAAGTGCAGAACATGTGGGTGAGGAGCTGACAGCAGGAGTCACGGATCCTGACCTAAATACGAAAGATAGTTGCTGGAATGTGTTTGGGGGAAGAAAGATGATATTAATATAAATTACTGACCTAAAGTCTCTTTTAGCTGTTTCTCCTTACAGTGCAGCAAGGGTGCAAGCATTTAATATGGGACTGTATTCAAGCATTTAAGTGAGATTGACTTTTCTATGACCCAAGACCACAGGAGTACCCTGGCTCAGCCTTGATTTCCTAGTGATACAAAAACCTGGCAGCAGTGGCAAAATTAACACAGACCAAACAATTTTCCATATATCATCAAGATTTCATCTAGTAAACAAGAGTACTTGCTAAGTGGGCACTGTTCAAGTTTCTAGTGAGCATTTCTAAATGACAAAACAAATTACTAGCACTGCATATAATATTTCAGTGTCAGCCATCAAGAAAAAAGCCATCAAGTTGTATCTGTTGCTATAGTAGCTGGTTTTCAGATCAAAGACATCATTCTCTGGATCAGTTCATGTTCATTTTTAGTCTGAGTCTACCTTCAAATGTGTGCTCTTGCAAGGCCAGAGACTGACTAATCGTCTCTCTTTAATGAGATTATATCTGCTCAGTGCACATGTTTATAAGCCATTTCACAACTCACACTATAAAGTTCAGGCTAATATATAACTGATTTTTGACAGTGCTTGTCTGCCAGTAGGGAGGCTAGTCACTCCACAGAAATACTAGTGTGCTTCCAGAGAAGAGAGAAGCTCAGTGTAAAGAGAGGACAGACAACTGTCAGATGAAATGCAATGTGGAATACAGTCATTCATGGCTTTAATGGTGGGCACCAGCTGCTACCATGGCTCAGAGACCTGACATATGAGAGCAGAGGTGGGGTCTTTCTAGAGATACCTTGATGGAGGTGATTAAAACTGAGCAAGCTAGTGGGGATTCAGAGGGCTGCCTTTTTGTGGACTGCTGTAAACTCTGAAGAAGTTAGGTCAGAATAATTAAAGTGCAGAAACTTCCCAGGCAGATGATCCAAAGCAGGATTGGGAAAGTGTTGTCAGGAGCAAAGAGCTCCTGGCAAGGAATCTGAGTTGGCAAAAAGTTGTTGTAGTTTTAATGTGTTGTCGTGTGTTTTGAAGTTCATGAGAGATGATCTGGAGAGGAGAGTCAAAGAGCAATGCTGGCTAACTTATTTGGAACTAAGACAACCTGCTGCTCAATGAATGTGACATCTGAATTTCCTGCAGTGCTGTAGTATGCTTCACTCTGGCTTAGTCCAGTAGAGAGGACAGACAGTACCTACCAGTTGTTCATTTGGTTGCAGATTTGAGTGCAAGTGCTCCTCAAGCAGCAGCACGGCAAGTTGATTCATGGATGGCTTTAGTTAGTTAATACATTACTCTGTCTGGCATCTGAGTGCACATGTATGCCAACAGGTTGTGATGAGAGCAGTGGTCCATGTGCTCAAGAATACAGGAGAAGCAGCCACCCAAACCCACGGAAAGCTGAGATTCTAGTGCAGCCAAATAAAAAGCTATTTGCTGCTTACAAAAGCATCTTCTGTGATACATTAAGTAGTCACTCAGTCCTATCTTGAAAATGACAGGTGAATCTTTGCTTTGCTCTTACTCTAAAGGTTAGTTTGCTTGGTTGTATGAAATCCTAATTGACTGAATTTCTTATCCTTCCAAGTCTATTGTGTGCTAAACAACAACAACAACAACAAAACAAACAAGGAAACAAAAAAAAAAACACACACATACACAAAAAAATTGTTCATTTTTACTGAAGTGTGTAAGGTGGAGCTACGCCTTTCCCAAAACAGTTGTCAGTCCCTCCTTATGAGGATGTGCCAAGACACCTAGGCTGGTTGGTTTGAATGTTCTGTAGTTTGTTAGATGTTACCCTATCCCTAGGATGAGCTGAAGAAGAATGGTTCTGAGGTAAGGTTTTTTTAAGAAAAGGAAAACTTGTTCTGGTTTAGAACTTTTCTCTTGATCACCAGAGGACCATAGGCCTTCATGTGCTATGAAAAATAGTAGTTTAAAAATATATATCTTTAAATTTTCTGCCTTTACATACAGCACTGCCTGCTCCCAGGGGAGCACAGCCTATGTCTGTCTGTGTCACTGTGAACATCACAGCTAGATCTGAATTTATAAAAATAGGCCTTGTGGTAGCCTGTATGTGGCATCAGAAATGCAAATGTTTCATTCAGTGGAGCCGTGGTAGAGAAGTGGCTTCCACTGCTCCCAACTCAGCAGTCAGAGATTTGCATCTGAGGTGGACAAGCTAAGAGGCAGATCCCAAGGGCTGCTGAGCTGCAGCTGCCACAGTCCAGCAGGTAATCTTCTGCCAGGTTTTGACTGCTGACAGAAAAGCTTTAGTGCAGAGATGTCTGGATTGTCTGAGCATGGTAATGCACACCAGGGCAGTTCAGGCTGTGAGTCCAGAGCGCTGCAGCAGTGGCTCTGACCATGTGCAGGCATGTCCTGCTCATTCCTCAGCTCCTGGTTTTCAGGCAGCCTTTGTCCTCTGGACACTCTGTGTTCCCAGGTCCTGTTTCTCTTAGGATCTTCACACTGTATTTCCTGTTTTCTGTCACCTTTAAAATAAGGGCTGGACAATCTGAAAAGATGATATGAATCAACTGTTTCAAACTGGCTGTTCTGTGGTAAGAGTTGTGCTTGGTGGCTGGAATGCCTTCCCTGTATTGTGAGCTTCACAGCTGAAGGGTGGCCTTGGAATTGGCCCAGGCACATGTTTGCATGAAGACCCCACCAAAGCCCAAAAGAGCAGAGTCAGCAAGACTGATATCCACTGTTATTGCATGTACCTGCCTGCTTTAAAAATACACTGCTGGATAAAATAATTTCCCTCAAAGTTTAACAGAAAAAATGAATGGGTTTTCTGTTGTTCATTTTCTGAAGAAGTTATTGCTCAGGGTTAATTTTTTTTAGATATCTTGTAGGTCTAATAATTAGTCTTCCTGTCTGTATTTTCAATATTAGAACACTTAAAAGTTTTAGGATTTGGCAGTGAGCAGGCATCAAGAACCAGTCTGCTTTTATGAAAAAAAGTACTTGCTCATTACAGATGTAATCTGAATGATCTCTCCATCTCTTGTTTTGATTCAGCTGAGCATATGGCTACTGAAGAATATAAGCCTTACCTAGAATATACAGGTTAGAAATTTGTACCCTTAAATATGACTAGTGACACATTGGACACATGTGTGTTCCAAGTAAAGTCTTGTTTCCCTTTGATGTATTTAGATCTGTTACCTAGGATATTCATGTCAGTTGAGCAGAGCTATTCAGTAATACTGCAACTTTGTTAGGTTTTATTTCTGAAGTGCTACAAATGTTTAAAATTTGTGTTTTCCCTGTAGCACAGCTAGTATTAATAATATCAAAATATCTAGTGCTGTTTGTTAACAGGTTCTGCAGCAGTAAGCTTTAAATGGCTCAATACTTATAAAAACTCATTTCAACGTCATTTTTCTGTGTGAATTTTTCAGTGACAGTCTTGGAACAAGTATCTTCTGACACTGCCTACTCGTCATTTGGATGAGTCAATTTATTTTCCAGTTTTGTAGTTTGTCTTGCACTGAAACCTGTACAGATTTTTTTGTGGCTTCCTCAGAAATGCCATGTAGCATCATGTTGGAGTGTAAAGTATCTCAAGACAGGAAGAATATACCAAAAGACAAGCACTAGTTTTCAGATCCTTGGCTCCCCCTCAAGACTGCAGGAAGTTCCAGCCTGTTGGAGGGGGAATTGCCTTTATTTTGTACAGAGACAAAACATCCACTGCCTATGAAACAAATATGGGGAGCCCATATTTCTCTATGCCATCATTTGATACAGTGTGTTTTCAGCTTCTTTCTCCAATAATCTGCCTTCTGCATATAGTATAATGCTTTTAGGATGTGCAGAGCCACTAACAGCAGTTCTGATTTTCATGAGCCTGTGCCTCAGTTAACAGTGGGGTTTCCACAGTATTTAAAAAAAAAAAGCCTTACTTAAAAATAGTTGACTGAGGCATTCATCGAACCTCATTTTAAAATAATTACTTCATAGCGCAATGTGACTGGATTGCTGGGAAAAATATGCTGGAAGGTTTGGCAAAACTTGCAAGTCTAATTGCTGAGAGACTTTGATATATGGAGGTAACATAGGAGACTCTAAAACTTCAGGGTTTGATTCAACTCAGTGTCTTTTTTCATTACACAAATTCTATGTGTTTCTTGCTGAATCAGGTTCTTGGTGTACTTTGTGACAGTGAATAAATTTGAACTGTGCTTTATAAAGAAACTTTCACCTTTGAGCAAAGTTGAACAGAAAACACTTATTCTAAAAGTGTTTTACTGCCAGGCTTTCTGCAGTGTAACTACAGTAGCTGTCAAAGGTTTAAAGGAAGCTTTTCAGCACAACTTTTTTTTTCCTGTTTACTGTGTTGGAATTGAAGTCAAATTCTTGCATTTCAAGCACTTCATCTTGCATGTCACAGTTTCAGCACTTTGGAGGAAGAGTAAATGAGTGTGGTGCTTTGCTGTCAGCCAAACACTTGGAGTTAAAAATGAGTAAGTTGGACAAAGCATCTGTTCTGGTGCAGGAGTCTCCACTCTCCACACCACGAGGCTGTGTTTGCTGTGTAGGTTGACGTCTGTTCTGTTTCATCCCAGAGGAGCCTTATGGAGAGTTGCTTACATTTTGAAAAACATGATCCAAGTCACAATATCTGTGTATTGTTCACTCGTCTGACTCCCAAATCAGGTGACAAGGCACAACAGACTTTGCATGAGGGGGCGAAGGTGGCGAGTGTTTGTAAGAGCAAAGTATGACATGAGTCTGAGTGAAACTAGCATCCTCTGAAATCTACCTAGAGTCCTGTTATGGGAAGGAAGGGCATAATCCAGAACAGTCTCTAGGTATCCATCAAATGTCTTTTATTTGGACTGTTGTATTTCTGACTGAGTGAAGCTCTGAGGGCTTTTCTAAGTCTTTGGGCTATGTTGCCTTCTCTTTGAATCTTAATAAGCAACAGCTCACAAGAAAGTTCTGATTATTTTGTGGTTTTATTCAGGGTATAATTTTCCTGGTTTGGGGATGTGGCTGCACAGGAAAGCAGGAAGATACCAGGTGGAACTTGAGCACAAGCAGCATGAGGGAAGTGTGAGCATCCATGTAACAAGCCCTGCAGGGCTTCAAGTGTGTCTTCCTGATTTCAGCACATCCTGCTTCCCACTTATCTTTATCACTGCTGCTACTCATATCTGTGCTGTTCAAGTTATGCAGTTGCAAACCTTTGTTTGCAACTTCCTCACTGTATTCTTCATGAGGTGTCACTACTCCCCTCAATGGCAAACACAGTATTGGTGCTCTTCACAGCTCAGTATGTCAGCTTTGTCTTTTTCCTACTGTACAAATGGCTGGCACTGTGAAGAAAACGTGTTTGATGTAGGGATGGGTGTTGTAAAAAGCTGGATAATGAACTTTAAGTCTTCACAGTGTTGCTGACTGGATCTGAGATTAATAAGTTTCAGTTCAAAAGCCATCTGTCTGTCGCTACAGAGAAGGGGGTAATGAAGAGCTTACCAGGTGCCCACCAAAGCTGCTTTATCACTCCTCCTCAGCTGCACAGGGGAGAGAAAATACAAGAGAAAGATCAAGAGTTTGGATAAGGACAGGGAGAGATCACTCACCAGTTACCACCACAGGCAGAACAGACTCAGCTTGAGGAAATGAGTTAATTTATTACAAATCAGACTAGAGTAGGGTAATGAGAAATACAAGCAAATCTTAAAAATATCTTCTCCCAACCCATCTTTTTTTTCCTGACCTTCACTTAATTTCTGATTCTCTACCATCTCCGTCCTGGGTGGTACAGGGGGTTGAAGAATGGGCATTGTGGTCAGTTCATCACAGAGTGGTTTTACCACAGCTTCCTCCAAGAAGAACTCCTTCTCCTCCAAGGAAGAACTCTTTCCTGTACTCCAGTGTCATGTCCCTTCCACAGGAGAAAGTCCTGCATGAACACCTCCAGTGTGGTTCCTTCTCACGGGCTCTCACAAACTGTTCCAGCTCAGGGTCCCTCCCACGAGATCCCATCTTTCAGGAACAGGCTGCTCCAGTGTGGGTCTCCTGGAGGGCCATAGGTCCTGCCAAAAATCCTGCTCTAGTGTGGGCTTCCCACAGGTTCACAACCTCCTTTGGGTATCCACCTGCTGTGGTGTGAGGTCCCCCCTAGGCTGCACGTGGATCTCTGCCCCTGATGGGGTGCAGGGGACAGCCTGACTCGTTGTGGTCTTCACAACAGGCTGCTGGAAATCTCTGCTCTGGCACCTGGAGCACTTCTCCACTCCTTCTCCACTGACCTTGGTATCTACAGAGCTGTTTCTCTTGCATATTCTTACTTTTTTCTGGCCACAGTAACTTCTTTTCCCTTCTTAAATGTGTTATCACAGCAGCACTGCCATAGTCACTGATGGGCTCAGCCTTGGCCAGCAGTGAATCGGTCTCAGAGCCAGCTTCTCTGTCAGACTGAGGGGAAGCTTCTGGCAGCTTCTCACAGAAGACCCCCCTTGCCATGCAATCTCAATGCAACTACTAAAATTCTGTGTTAGGAGCGTTGTGTTTACACACTGGTAAGGTTAACTTTCTACTAGGCTGAAGGATTCTGCTGTTATTAAAAAGTTGACCAACTGAGTCTGATGTGGAAGGGAAATTCTGAAGACTAAAGAAAAATATCCTTAACTGGGATGATTTCCTGGTGGATCACTGTAACTTTATGAATTAATTCAGTGATATTGCTGTTTGGTTGTTGAAACTTTGGTTTCTGCTGCCAAATAATAGTTGATGGGAGTGTAGTACTTATAGCATTGCTTTCCTGTCAACCCACACACACTGGGTTGGTAACATACTGCTCCAAATTCTCCAATACTAATTTCAGACTTCTCATGAGACCGTCTTACCAAAAGTTAAAAACAGAAGGCAACCCTGAATATGATTCTGTTTCTGAATGAATGTTAAGCCAAGATCCTTCATCTTTCAGAAAAAGGTTTTCTGGTTGGTGACGCCTGCATAACTTTCTCCAAAAATGCCCAGATGCTGTTTGTCACTGAAAGTAGAGCTGATAGTTGACTTTTCCCTGTGACTGTGTAGAATCGTGCAAGCAGCCTTTAGATGTCAGATGAGGAGTGCTATTTTGGAATGGGTAATGAAGTGCTTTAAACACAGTGAAACTTATTTTCTTTGCAAATTAATCTCTCATTCATTTGCACATACCGTGGTAGTTTCTTTAGCAAGTGAGGCATAAACCAGTGCCACATTCAGTGCATAACTCTGTCTTTGTGTGCAACCAGTTCAGAGTGAGGTGGGGCCCACGGGAGGAAATAGGAAATATGACCATGAATAAAATGCTGTAGACTTAAATACTTCAACTAACAAAATTATTAGATTTTTTTGAAATGTTATTTTCTGTGCTTCTCTGCATCATGGTGGATACTTGGTCATCCTTTATTTGCAACAGTTGAATACAGAATCTCCAAATTCAGTGCAAAAATGGATTAGTGTCAGTAGCACCCATTATTTTCTATTTGTCTGGTGATATAAGAGAATTAATTTGCTAGGAAATTAAAGGAAGAAACTGAGTTTTTTATATAACTGTTTCGACTGTATAGGTAGCCACCCATCAAAATGGCTCCATACTAAAAGAAGTCCTGCAGCTTTTGCTTTGGAAAGGAATACTTAGCCAAATTTAGCCAAAACCACCCTTAGGGTTTTAGTAAAAGGAACAAGTGTTTATATCTCAGAGGACAAGGTCCTTCCTCAGTCAAGAATCTTGTAACAAATGTAGACTTCACAGTCAGTAGTCCAGAGAAAGTAGATTTGAGCTTCTTAACTGATTCACCAAGAGAGTACAGCCTAAGGTATAACCTGTTGACAGGACACGTTAAGATGACCAGAAAATATGCTGGAGATGCAGTTCTCTGCAGTAAGAGAGTGTAACAGAAATTTGTCCAAGCTGCTTGGAAAGGTGACAGAAAAGGAAGAACTGTGGTTCAGGAGGCAAACTTTTCCATTAAATTGCAATGTCAGGTTTGCACAGATGTCATGGGGGTGGACAACCCATTTAGAGGTATCCGTGCTAACAAACAGGTAAGTGCTCACATCTTCATGCAGCAGCTGGTTCTGTATCCTGAAAACTTGAATGGAAACTGAGCAGATCCAGGAAAAACATCTTGATTTAGACCATCTAAAAGTCATGTTAAAAGTGTGAGATGTTGCGGTCCTTGTCACCTTGTCTCTTCATTCTGTCATCACATACTCCTATTTCCTTGTTTCTGTTCTCATACTCATTGAATCCTTCATGAACTAACTTAGTTTACTAGTTCAGACAAAACAACCAGGAGGGAGTTAACATTCTGTTCAGCTCCTGAGTTTGGGTTAGCTTCCAAGAGATCCTGGTGGTTAGCACAGCTGGTGTGCAGCTAAGTGTACTGCTCTGACACTGACACAGGGGAGGAAGCGGGGCTGAGCCTTTGCATCAGCTCAGCTGCTGCTACACCACCTTCTCCACTGCAGGGACTTTCCCCACCCAGTGACACAGCAGAGTTTGGCATGAGGACAAGGCTGGGGTGTTTCAGCCGTGGGGTGAAGTGCTGCAGTTAACTGAGCCCAGCCAGGGGCTGGTGTGTAGCTGCTCTATCAGTGACTTGCCTCTCATGTCCCTCTTCATGGAGCTGGGAACTCCTGTGCATAGCTATGGAAGCTGTAGCATGGTTTCTGTAACAGAGTTTTCAGTCTTCCCCTGCTTCCCTCTTGATTTTGTTCCTTTACTTATTAATCCTGAAGGCAGTAGATCCTAATGGTAGGCCAGTGTGTTAAATTAGTTGCAGAGAGGAGTTGAAGCTGAACTCCTTTATTCCTTTTGTGGTGGAGGAATTTTCAAGGTGCAAAACAAAATAAGTTTCTGTGATTGCAGTTCAAGATATCTAGTATTTCAGCAGTAAGTACTCTTTTGTAATGTTTGTTGTGGAAATTTATTTGCCTCTTATGCTTAGAACTTGTGTGCCTGATTTAATTAAAATAGGTTTAAAGTTAAAGCATGGGTTGAATTGGATTCCCAAATGACAATGTTGTTTGAAGTATGGATTTTCATAATGGACATGTTATGAGTGTTGACTGGACAGAAAACCTCTGAACAGACAATCTGTGTTTGAATGAACAAAATTGCCTTCTTTTAAAATCACTGTAATTAGGTGAATGTCTTACATGATGGACTGTTAAAATGTCTTGCAGGTGGATTCACCAATGAACTTGAGAAACCCACATGATTTGGTAATACTAATGAGACAAGAAACAACAGTTAACTACCTCAAAGAACTGGAGGTAAAGCATAACATTTAAGTACTAACTAATTCTGAAAATACAGATTTTTTTTTTCCATAGACTTTATAGTGATAGTTTTAGATCACAAAAATAATTTATTATTGGCAAAGTTCTTCTTCAATGAAAGGATGAAAAATTTTTCAGATCTCAAGAATTTTTTGCCTCAAGTTTGCCTAACTGGTCTTCAGTTGTATCATTCCCTGTTGTTAGCCACAAATCTTAACATTTTTGGATAAAGTCACTAGATTCTGTTGTACTGTATTTTGGAAGAACACAGAGCAAATAATCTCTGTTTTTCTTCAAGCCTTTTTATTATTGAAAAGGGGTCTGGGACCACCCTTTTGGAAAGGGTTTAATGAACTTCAAACTGATAAACTGAAGTTTAAATATAATAGGGGTTAGGTAAGCAAACAGCTCACAGCCCTTCTGGCCATGCACCCCTTTCTTGTGCCAGCTTTGGTTTTATCAGATTGGGATAACTAAGTTAAGCTAGATGAACCCCAGAGGTAGCTTTAGGTGAATGGGTGAAGTAGGAGAAAGGAAAATAAGTGGGACTGCCCCTGGTGTGACTGTGTTCAGCCAGTCTTTCTCATGAGAGTACAGTCTTTTTTGTGGTGGGACATTTGAGCTGTGGCTAGAATAATACTTGCAAGCTTTTTGGGACATGGGTTGTGGGTGTGAAAATCACTGATGTCCAACTTCTGGTACACAAATGACTTTCAGCAGCAGTTACCTATTGTAACTTGTAAAATTCTTGTACAAATTGCTACTGGCATATGTATCTCTATTGTTTCGCAGTAGCATGTAATCAAATGTGTTTGGCTTTCATTAAAAATACCGGTTTTTCTCATTTCACAGATATTCATGTGCAGTACTATTCACATGTACTCATGTTCAGTTGTACTTAGCACACTGACTGATGATGATTTATTGCAGTGTCTTGTATTATTTCCACAAGGTCTTACAGTGGAAAAAAGGGGGCCAAATGTGAAAAAATTTTATGTACTTGTAGCAATCATTTCTTCTTTTCCTAAATGGCCTATCATGGTTTTGGAGCACTACTAGCCCACTTTTTAGGCAAACAGGAGAACTAAGGACTCATTCAAGTTGTATTATCTCTAAAGAAAGCATTTATATGCCATCCAAATCTAAAAAAGTCCTACAGATGTTATTAAAGATAAGAAAGTATTCCCAAAATTTAATCAGAATTTTTTAGATTTTTTTGAAATGAACTTTGTTTTAAGGAAAAAGTGGGACTGTTGAATTGTAACAACTATAGCGCTGCTTTCATTGGTGTCATATGCTTCTGTTTCCTTTTTTTTCCTACAGAAACAGTTAGTTGCTCAAAAGATTCATATAGAGGAAAATGAGGACAGAGACACAGGGCTGGAACAAAGGCATAATAAAGAAGATCCAGACTGCATTAAAGCAAAGGTGCCCCTGGGGGACCTAGATCTGTATGATGGCACATACATCACCTTAGAGAGCAAAGATATCCGGTAATAAGACACTTTAATAACATACTTTATATTCTGAGATTTTTACTGAATGAAAATAAAATTAACAGTACCTCTAAACACAAGTGAAAAATGACCAGCACTGACTTTCTTTAGATGGCAATTATTGTTTTGTGTTACTGTGGAATAAAATTGAAACAACATCTTCCACTAGCTGTGAGCAGGTACAACGTACAAAAGCTGTTTCCCCCAACTATCTATGCTAGCCCTGCCCTGAAACTTCCTTTCTTCCCAGTTCTACCACTGTTACTTTGTACTGATACAACCAGATGTGTGAATTAAAGTGAAATATGTCGTGCAGAAGGGGGTTGAATTTGCTTGAGTGTGCTTTCAGTGTTTTGAGCTAGAAATTTATTTTAGTGGAAACTGTCTTGACTCAAATTTGAATGAAATTCCATTGATTACCAAGCTGTTGAACTTTCTGGTCATATTTTGTCCCATGTTTACAAAGTGAAGGATGAGCATCCAGTGTACTTGACATTCAGCTTCATTGGTAATTCATCTTCAGGAATTACTGTTTTGTTTTAGTTGGTTTTTTTATCATAATCACATGAGTACTTGAAGTGGGAGAAGATCAATTTTATCGTCATAGACCTTCATTTGGACTTCTCATCCCCCGTATTTGGGATTGGTTTGTTTGTTTCAGCTGAAGAGCCTGCATGCATTGCCATTTGCCTGGCAGATACATCATTAATCATAGCAGTGATACACTAGGTTGACCCTGATACGTTTTGGAGGCTATCCAAATGTTGATATTTTCTGTAAAGCAGACAAATTTATTTACCTTATCCTACAGTCATGACATCCCAATACAACTGAAATCTGGGAATGCAACAGAAATGGGCTAATGAGCCCGAACAGGGAATTTCTGTAATGATTAAATCAGAGTAATCTGTATCAGCTACCATACTGCCTCTTAGGAGCTTCAGCAGTATATTAATCTGCAGTCTGCTGTGTTATGTTATTATGTCCTCAGCCCTGAAGACTATATAGACACAAAGTCCCCAGTGCCTCCAGACCTGCAGCAGCCAGACTGTACAAAAGTTCTAGATCTTCCATACAGTATTCATGCTTTTCAGCACTTACGGGTGAGTGAGCAAATGCAAGTAAGTATTTTTCCCCATTAGGAAGAGGAATAGAAAACTGCTACTGGCATTTCTCACTCCAGGTTGAAAGGTATTGTAATCTTCCAAGACTGCTTCGCACTTTTTAACACTACAGTTGGGCCCTGATTAAAGTACCTGCGTATCGGAGGTTATACCTGTTCCATCAGGTATACAGTTTCTCCTGTTATTTTTTCCCTTATTTTAGAGGGTACTTTTAGGAAAATTGAGTCTTTTGTTTTCATAACACATTTCATTAGCAAATCAGTAGCTTCATTGGGACTACAACTAGCTTGTGAGTTGTCTCAGTTGAAATTTGGAGAATGCTGAATAGGGTTGTTAAAATGTGTGAAGATTCAGAATAAAAAAATTGTTTGCAGTTTTGTTGGTAGCTCCTAACAAACACGAATGTCTGTTTGGTATCTGAATGCCAAGCCCCCACCCAGACAATGAGATAATTTAGATGCTCTAGAAAAGTTAGAGCACAAGAGTGGTGGGAGAACTGGTTTTGTCAACAGCATTATATGAGCAGATTTTCTAATGTGGATGCAACTTTAGTGCTTTTATCTTGATATTTATTTTATTGCAAGTCTTTCATCAACAAATAAGGATTTTCTTACAGCTAAACACAAAGTGGGGTTTTTTTTAGCTCTGTTCCTGGGTCTGGATGTATTTTTGAAAGAAGTGTGTTTATGCTTGGGGAAGGAAGAAAGGAGAAGAGGTGTAGGGATACTTCCACCTTGTGAATGTAACCTTACAACACTAACTTCAGTGCTTCAGTGGTCATTAGTGAAATCAGTAGCTTCCAGATACACAGCGCCACCAGAACTGAATATTTCCCCTGTAGAACTCACAAGCAGAGGCTGCTTTTGACTGCTTCTACTGTTTTCCCATCTGCAGTAATATATATTATTATCTGTCAGAGGTGAAATTGTTCTATCAATTACCAAAGATCTTGAAAGGAAGATAAGATTGTAAAATAACCAAGCCACGTGTTTTCCTGGAGTCATGCTTTTGTTTGTATTTCTCTACTCTTAAGTATCAGCAAATACCTGTATTCAATTTTTATTTCAGGGTGTCCAAGAAAGGGTTAATCTTTCTGCACCCCTGTTACCTAAAGAAGATCCAATCTTCACATACTTATCACGGAGACTGGGAAGAAGTATAGAGGAAATAGGTCACCGTATTTATGACGGGCTTATGAAGGTATGAAACTGGAATCTTGCTGGGTGCACTAAAACAAGTGCTGGAGAGGTCTCAAAAGTTTAGATACACCTCTTACAAGCAGTCAGATCCAGTTTTGCACATGTATTTTTGGTTTACAGTTCAGTTTCAAAAGGCAAACTGAGACCACTTTCTGATAGGCAAGTAGAAGCAGGAGAAGGCATCAGCAAAGCCAGTAAATAGATAGTTTCTGTCATCTTTAAGGATTTATGTAGTTATGTTGTCTAGCAAGCCACATTCATTGCTTTGTCAAGGTAATTAGAGTTTTAAAACAGAAAATACAGGTACTTGAAGAGCAAAGAAGAAACAACAGTACTGAAGTGTGTATGTTTTTGTTAAATGTCTTCCTGCAAAATCTAGGAACCCTCATTGAATTCCAGCTGATGCTGGAATGCTGTCCAGCTGATGCTTAAACTACTGTCACCTCTCATTTCACCTCATTTTGTATTTTTGTCTGCCTAAAATGCAGAAATTCTGTTTCTTTAATGCATGAGTATGCTAGTTCAGTATTCCTAAACATTGACAACTGTTGCCAAATGGCAGCTTTCCAGTGCAGGAGGATAGCTTAGAGCAGCTGAGCGCCAACTTTGGTGCTCAGCTTTTCATCCTATAGTAATTAAAGCCCTGATTAACCTTTGAATTCATGTGCTAGTAGTTAGTACAGTTCATTTGTTTCTCTTTACTGCAGAACTCTTCTTCCTGGGTACTCTATAACATGGCTTCTTTTTACTGGCGAATAAAGAATGAGCCATACCAAGTAGTAGAATGTGCCATGCGCGCCCTTCACTTTTCTTCAAGGTAAGAATTGCTAATAAGGATTTCTTCTCAGATTGCTTTTCTAGTTATCCTGGTTAGTAAACAGGTTTTAGTTTCCAAGACAGTATGCTAAGGAATAATCTGTGTTACTTGTTCTTGGTCTCTTTGTGCTATACTAGACATATAAATAGTTGAGACCTTCTTCTAGCAAGTGATATGTTTTAATGTGTGACTGGCAAATTAATGTATTATTGTGCATGATTCTTACACAGTCTTAACTTCCTTTAATGTTAGTTTTTAATTTTTTTCCTATTTTTTTTCTTTTATTCTTTTAGGCAAAATAAAGACATTGCACTGGTAAATTTGGCAAATATTTTGCACCGGGCTCACTTCTCTGCAGATGCAGCTATTGTGGTTCATGCAGCTCTGGATTACAGTGACTTCTTTACCAGCTATTACACTTTAGGAAATATATACGCAGTAAATACAATCTTTATTTTCCAACACTTGAAGAAAATTAAATATTACTTGATCTTTTGGGGATGACTTGTAATGGTTTACTCTTTTACAGTGTGTCTTGTGCTCCATGTGTATCTCATGCTTAATGCTTAAGATTCTGTCAAGATACTTTTATTCAAAAGTCTATCTATTAGCAAAGGCTTTTATCTGCACCTGGAAATAAATTCCAGTAAAATTCTTCTGCAGCCTTTCTTTAATAGATGTAGTGGCTTGAGTGTCAGAAATGACAGGCTACTTGTTATCATGAATTAAAATTTCAATTAATGGCTTCTTTAAAAACTGAGTATTGTTTATTAAATATTACTACATAATGGCTAATTCTCTCTCTTGGTAATTCTTCAGATGCTTGGAGAGTACAACCACTCAGTCCTGTGTTATGATCATGCTCTGCAGGCCAAACCAGGGTTTGAGCAAGCTGTAAAAAGGAAACATGCTGTCCTATGTCAGCAAAAACTTGAGCAAAAATTGGAAGCCCAGCATAGGTAACTAAAATATCCCAGTGGCAATCTAATTTCTGTAGTTCTGTTGCAGCAGTTATTTACATTTCAAGAAGAATTCTTTTTAAATTTCTGTATTTCTTTGATTATGCAATAGAATTAAGGATAAGAATACTTTAAGAAACCTAGCGTTAAAAATATGCAAGAGTGTAGGAAAAGGTGGTGTTCTAGAAAGCATTCAAAGTAAATCTTCTCTGTTTAATTTCCAAGATCACTTCAGCGAACATTAAATGAATTAAAGGAATATCAAAAGCAGCATGACCATTACCTTAGGCAACAAGATGTTTTAGACAAGTACAAGCTCATCCAGGAGGAACAAATCTTGAGGAACATCATTCATGAGACACAGATGGCAAAAGAAGCTCAATTAGGTACAACTTTTTAGTGTTCATGATCATTAAAGCAATGAAATATGGCACATATTCAGATAAGTGTCAGGATATAACTTCTTCATACGTCAAGATGGCCCTGAGTGGCTCTTGGGTTTTGCTTATTAAAACAAGAGATTGCTGTATGTTCTTGAACTGGGAATTGTTCTTGAGTCTTTTGAGTCCTCTGGGCTGATGGAGTAAATAAAAAGGATTGACCATAATGGGGGCAGAGAGGTTTACTCTGTGCTGTCTTTTGTCTTCTCAGAAACCACACTTCTCTAGTATAAAAAAATATTTTCTGCTCTGCAGGGAACCACCAGATTTGCAGATTGGGCAACCAGCAGCATAGCTTGCACTGTCAGTGGGATCAGCCTGTTCGTTATCACCGCGGAGACATTTTTGAAAATGTGGAATATGTTCAGGTTTGTCTGTGAATTGTTATCACTGCTTCAAGTTACATACCATTTGCTTTATTAGCAAAGTAATTTCAGTTTTTTCAGGGTTGACAAAAGGGTTACATTTTGGATGTAGTAATTATAGTGAGAAATCTTAGTCTTTCTTTTCCAGAGTGCAAAGTATGTTAATGCATGTTTCTTTTGATACTAGTACAAGCAGAGAGACTGTGAACTGTAGAAATAGAGAGGGTTTCTTGTAAAAGGCTTTGTTTAACTTAGAAAAGAGAATTACTTGAAATCAAAAACTTCATTTTAGTCCAAAGCCTTAGTTCCCTATGATTGCACCAAGAAAATTTTGTGCAAGAGTATTAAGAAGTTCTGGAAGCAAGGTGTGTACTAATACTGAAAATCCAGAATGACAGGCACCTAAGCAACACCTCTGCTGTGTTAGAACTGCAGATAAGGATTATGATTTCAGTTATTTTGCAATGTGGAGTATGTTCTGAAGTTTCCCCTTAACTAGTTTGAAAAATAGGAATAATTATTTTTAATTTTTCTGTTGTCTTATTGTCTTTGATTGTTTTTCCTATTATAGTAATTATAAATTCAGATTATTGAGATAATTCTGAAAGCCATGAGTCTTAGCAATTCTGACTTGATTTCGAGCTGTGCAATCTAGATAAGTAGATTTTATTTATGGCCTATTACAACTATCTGATTGGTACCTTTTAGCATTTTTTCCTTGATTTGCACTTGTGTTTTCATTGTTGGCTTATTTACAGTATGAATATTACTCTTTCATGGTCTGAGTGGATCAAGAGGCTTAAATTCCTTTTTTTTTTTTCTGCTACCCACAGTTCAGCTTATCGGTGAGGCTTAACTACATAAGTGGGGAGGGGAAATAACGTGGAGAAATTCAACAAGCTATGTGCCATCTCCTTTATTAAAATTTGTCTTTCTGTTGTTTCTAGTTTGGTGAAGACTCTTCAACTTCTAGTATGACATCCATGAATTTGGACCTTCATGCAAACCAAAGTGTTCACAGCCAGTCCTCACAGTCTTCCCCTGTGGCTCGTTCTGTTGTTTCAGTGTGGAGTGTGGAATCCAGCAGAGTGAGTGAAGAGGATGAGCTTTGCTCTTTCACAGAGGAAGGGTGAAAGGGAATCCTCTCCTTGTTTGTGTGAAACTTTTTAGCATCTGGGCCACAGTTTTGATGTGTGACAGCACTGGAGAATGTAGCATTCCAAATTTCTTCAACATACAAGTATCTGTCTAGTTTCTCTGTACTGGTTTCCCAACCTTTGAAACTACTGGAGCACTGAGGGAGTTGTTCTGTAAACATCTGCTGCAAGTAAAGTGGTACAGCTATAAATAGAAATTTCAACTGCTGATATTAAAAAAAGATGGAAAAACAATAGCTATAAAGATCTCAGTTTTGTTTTGTTTTGCTTTGTTTTTTTTCTTCTGACTATCCTTTAATGTTTCTTTTATTACCTTGTTCATTAGAATATTAAAAATGTTGAGAAAATATTAAAAAATAATTCCTTTCCCCCTTAGGACAAACAGCATATTCTTTGGCCTCAGCGGTCAGATTGCATGAAATCTTTCCCCAGAATTCCTGACCCAGAAGAACTGCCAACTTATTTCTTGCCTCCAGAAAACAGGGGATTCAGGCAAGTGTTGATTTTTAAAAGCTGTATTTGTACATCTTTATTTTATGAGTGAAGAGTATTTTCTTTCTGGAGAGGATGGATGCAATTAGTAAACAACAGCACAGAGGTGTTCAAACCTCTTTATCTGGCCTTTCCACGGAAGGAAGGCATTTTCTTTGATTGTTGTCTTTGCTGTAAGTATAACAGCCAGAGCCAATTTCGTGGTGATTCTTCCCTGACTGTTGGTCCAGGGTGAGCACACTAAACACAGACAGAATGGGGATTTAAGCACAAGTCTGAATGTCTTGTGAACTATATTAATAAAAAAACAACTTGAGAGAGAGAATGAGGTGAGCATCTATTTAATAACTACAGTTAACTCTTGTACATTACATACATCCTATTAGCTTTAGTTATGATGACACAAAACAATGAAGACCAGAAAACAGTAAAAAAGGATTAGGAGTGGAAAACTCCAGCTCATTTCTTTGGGACAGAGGTAGAAAATCAGCTTAGTCATGGAAGAGTCAGTAATACTTGTTATTATATAGGATAAAATAAATGTGTCTGTACTGCAGTAGCTAACTTAAATATATCAATACAGTGTTGTAATACCCTAGTCACTTAAATTATGACAGTGGTAGTAAAAAGGCTGTTTTGTTCTACCTAGTCATTACAATACTAGTATTGAGCTTGTGTTAAAGGTTCCCATCTAAAAACATCCAGCAACTTCCTTTGGAGAAAAGCAGTTTTCATCTTAGAATGTTATTTATACATAATTTGGCTACCTCTTGATATTTTTGAAATCAAGTTCTAGTGTAAAAAATTCAACTTTTTTTTTTATCACGTATCTGTTTAGTCCTAAACTTCATAGAATCCTTATTAGCATAATATGAGACCCTTCTGTTATCTCTGCTGCACTGTTCATTGTTCTTGTTATAAGCACATTATTCTGTGCTTAAAAATGGAAAGTAAAGACCTTGTAAATCACTTTTCAAGGGAAGGGTGGTCCTTGAGTTTTTCATGTTTGCAGCTCATGTCTCATAGGAGTCTGCAGTACAAGGCTTAGCAGATTCGTGTATTTCTACATGATGGCATGCAGCACATGCTGTTAATTTGTCTTGTTTCTCCTCATTGCTAGAATCCAGCCAATACTGAATATTCCAGGAGATACTGTTGAGCATGGAGAAGCACAGGCACCAGATTGTTCTTCCATTACTGATGCTCGTAATAATGAATCTCTAAACATACTGGTGAAGGAACTAGACACTAATCTAGATTTGAAATTCAGGATGCCAGACAATCAAGCAAGACAGGTAAGAGATGTTTTCTTGTTGGTTCTCTTCTGGTTTAAAATCCTTCTTTTTATTGCCTTAAAAATGTTATTCAGATCATAAAAGACTTTGATATTTCAAGGTAATCAGTACTTCTGAAAAATGTGGGCAAATTCTTTCTAATAGTATTGGAGAAAGGGTTAACTTGTCTAGCTTCTTTCAGATGCTGACCAAAAGCACACAAAATGGGAAATTTAATTTACTCTTTGAAATCACATCTTTCTTTTAAATCTAACAGTCACTTGATACAATTAATTTCCAAGAGCTACTGCATTCTACCGAGCTGGTAACTTCATAGTGCATTCTGGAGATTGGTTGCTTTAAGTGTTAAGTGTTCACATCCTCTTCTTAGTACAATATATTTATCTTCCCTTTGCTGAAGAGAAGATTTAAGGAAGCAAGTGTTGAATGGCCCTTGTAGATCTTGACTGTAAAATTTATTCAGTAGTTTGGGGAAAAACAAATCTTTGTCTTTCAGGTTTTGCATTCTCGTATCAACAATGAAACTATTACACTGGCAAAGATAGGAGTGTTTCTAGATCATGCCATGAAAAAGGTATGTCCATCTGTCACATGAGATGAATTCAGAATTCTTACTTGAGATTTGTTTTTATACTTCTAAACTAGTCAGTGACACACTAGAAAGGAGTTTATTTGCTGCCTGTAACTGAAATGAAAGTAACTTTAAAAGCCATGTTTACAAAGGAGAAATACATAGGGAAGTATCTAATTTAGCTTAATGTGGACCAAACAGCCCCTGTAGCTGCTTGTTCTTGTTGTAAGGATATGGAGCAGCAATATATTAGCTAATTCTGGCAGCCATTTGCTTAACTGGGAGTAGTAGATTGAAGCTACTCCTCCGTCTGCCACCCCTTCCTGCATGCCTTCCTTGTGCTCTTCCCCCTCCTTCCCACTACCCTGCTTTTCCCCCTACTCTCCCTCCAAGGAAACCAACCCTCTGTCAATCTTCTGTCAGGATAATTAGCACTCTGGGGCAAAGAATGTACCTCTGTATAGAAGCCTGTGGAATGCCACCTCCATCTTGCGTGGGGCCTTTGAGAGTCAAGTGACAGGAAGCATTGAGAGAGACGTTGACTCTTTTTGACATGTCAAGCTGATACTTCTCAGTTTAACTTTCTTGTAGAAGTTGTGTCAAGGTATTATATGTAGATACTTTTCTAGTCTAAAATCAGTACCATTTACTATGTGCATCTGTCTTAACCAGAAGAAGAAATGAGCAGTAGGAGTTGATTCCTATTATTGTGTTGTTCAGAAGAGTTCTATACATGTCTAATATCTTACTGTGCAGTGCATGAGTATTTTTGTTTTCACTGTAGTATTCTGTTGCTGTCATGCTAAAAGCCTGAATTTTTCTGCCTGCTGATGTAGGAGCAGTCTAGTGTTTTACCTGTTCTGCTAATGATAAACTACTAAGAGCAGGAATGCCAGAGTTAGTATCTTTGTATTGGGAAAGACAAAATGCTGATAACTTGCTGAGAATTTAGTTCAGGGAGATCAGTGAGACCTGTGAATGAAGAGTAATTCAATGAGGAGTTTGGAATGAAGAACATGAGGAGTTTGGAATGAAGAACAATGTGCATTGCAAAACAGGGATCATTAATAATCTTGAAATCACAGGTTAGGTAAGGTACTCCAAACGATGAATATTGTATCATATTGATATCTTTCAGTTCATCTAGAACCATAGTTAGAACCCTTCTGTGGGAGGGGTTTTTTAAAACCTGGAACAAAAATGTTCTTACTAACTCAACATAGTATCACTGTTTTACTTCCTTAATCCTTGCTGTATGTTTCCTACTCAAGCATGCATTTGGGCTTCAGACACGTAGGTAGAACTGAACATCCATTTCAGGCATTGGTTTTATGCTCTAAATGTTTTGTAGAATTGGGTAATACAGAATGATGAAAATATTAAAAACTAGAACATGCTTCTAAATAATTTCAAAGCGCATCTAAAAGTGGATGTTTTGCCTACCTCTGTCAACCTGTCAGAATTTTTGAATTCTGATATTTCTCCTCTAGGTTGAGTGCTTCTTTTTGCTGTTACAGGTTAAAGAGGAGGAAGGAACATTCAAGGTGTATTTGACACTTCCTCCATTCTTTCATCTGCTCTCACTTACTGCTTACTATTTTACAATCTTTAAACAGTATCTAATGCATGCCAGTTGTCAACTTTAATAAGACAAATACATAACTAAATCTAAGAAAAAGTAACTCTGAAACCTTAAATTGACAGGGAAAGGTAATGTTAGAGGACCTGGAAGCACATCTGCCTGACTTTCAAGTTCTAGCATTTTACACTGATCTGTGTTTATAGAATTTTAAGACTCTGCAGTGGCCCTCAAGCATTGCTTCCTGTAATGAACTAACCATTATCACTTGTACATTTTAAAGGATTTTTTGGTCATGATACAAAGCATTCATATGAGTAGAGTGTGAGCAGCTGCTACTAAATTGCAGTTCAACCTGTAAATCATGTCCATTTGAGTAGAATGGAGCAGATTGAATAATCTACTAATAGTTATAGCAAAGTCTAATTTGTATCCATTTAACAATGTAGTATGCAAGAGTGAGTTCTGTTTGCTTATTATTAAAGAGCAGGTATTTCTGTCTTCCTGAGACACCTCTTTGTGGGTGTTTTTATCCTTTTCCCTGACTCTCCTATAGCCAGAAGATCCTCTGTGGCTTGTGCTTAATGAAGCTGGATTGTACTGGCGTGCAGTTGGAAATAGCACCTTTGCTATCACCTGTTTGCAAAAAGCATATAATTTGGCTCCACATGAGTATCAGGACATCCCTCTGGTCAACCTTGCTAACCTCTTGTTTCATTATGGTCTCCATTCGGATGCCAGCAGGCTCCTGCTGAAGGCTTTGGCCATCAATGCCTCTGAGGTAAGATAATGGGGTTTTGTGTTTGCCTAGCAGTGAATATGTTTTCCTTCATTATTTTTTAAGTACATGTTACTTGTGTTTACCTGCACATGCAGTTCATCTTCCAGCTGGTGATTTGCAATGGATGTTCATTTCCATATAAATTCCTGTCTGCACCAGGGGAGATGCTGATTGTTGAGAGTATAAACATCTAGAGAAGTTCTTGTAAATCAGTGACAGACTTCTAGCCTCCCAAAACCTCTATTATCAGCAGTACCTCCAAAGAATTTAATCTTGGTGTTTGGCAAGATTTTAACCTAAAACAGAGATCTGTCAAGTTGTCAGCATTGTATCTTGATTCTTAAAACCCTTAAAGTAGTGTGTATGCCACCAAGATCTTTATAGACATCTTTCTGCGACACTTGATTTTTATCTGTACAGTTTTATTTGTCCCTAGCTTTTGTCTATCTACATAAAGGAAAATGTGTTCTAGGTGTTTGGTGGCTTTACTTCCAGCTATAGATTCAAACCAGGTTTTTGTATTTCTGAACAGTAACATGATAAACATTCTGTAGGTTGTCACCTATGTCATATAGGCAGTTTCTGTATTATTCAGAAACTGCTTGAACTACTGGACTGGCCAGAACAGTTGTGAAAAGAAAGGGGGAGGGAATGGCATAGCAGGGAACATCTTTTTTCTAGCAGGTAATTTTGGTCTTGCATCACAGACACTTCAGTAAGAAGTTAAGTGACTTCTTTCCTGTGCTTCTAGCTCTCTAGTTAGATTAACAGCATTTAAACCTGCCAGGCCATCAGTCACCTAGCACATAAAAAAGCTAAAAACAGAGTAAGTTTGTTCAATGTAGCATTCAGAAACAAAATTTCAAGTGTTGGAAAGGAATGTAGTCCATTTGGGTGGCAGGTAAGAGTGCAAAAAGGAACTACAGAAACAACTATGCTTGATTGATGTGCCTTAAGAAGAACATATGAAAACACAGGCTTGGAGGGGAGGAACCTAGGAATCCTCAGGACCATGCTGTGGGAGTAGGGCTTTTCTTGAAAAGTACTTGTAAATGCTACCTCATTACAGTAATGCCTGCTCGTGTTTTTTTCAGGTGTACTCAGTCCTGTAATACCTATTGTACCAGAAAAACTAGCAGGAGGCATTGCACTTGAATGGTATTTCCTGGAATATAATGGAAAGTAAATACAAGTTAAAATTAATTACAGCTACTGGGAATAAAAGATGTGCTCCATCAACAAAAGCTCTTAAAAAGAAAAAAAATCCTGTTGCTCTGCTTGCACAGTTTTCTGAATACTGTTTAGTAATGCAAGCTGAGTTGGAAAAATCTTCAGCTACTGCTCAGTCTTCACATTTTTAGATAATGAATGTAAAAACTGTTTCAGTGGGAAAAATGACTGCTTAAATTATAATACTCTAGTCTTTATTCTAGCAGTGTATTGGTAATTGCAGGCAAATTACTTTGACCAAGTGAAAGACTTTTCAGTCAATCAATAAATGTAATGCTTTACTCTGTGCCTGTAATAAAGTGTTGACTTCTACCCAGTGAAAAATGTGTTTATAATCTTTACTTTTCAAAGAAATACATATTTCAGAGATAGTAGCCAAAAGCAGTAGACAAAAATATTGTTTTACAAAGAATGGAAAGGCATAAATGCGTACCCCTGGGCTAGTGCAACATTGGTGTTTCCGGTAACCTGGCTTTTCTGAGGTAAATCTGAACACTCTTGGCAAATGCAATGCATCTGTGTCCTGCTAGAACACTAGTGATATTTTATTTTTTTTGTGGACTTTTAATGATTCTAAATTGCCTTTGCACATTTCAGTTTAGTCCTGTGGCATACTCTGCAGTAAGCATTATGTTTCTGATGGTTAGTAAGTACTTTAAGCTTCATTTCAGTCTGTGTGTATTTAACAGCTGTTTTTTGTTGTGGAAAGATGGAACTCTTAACACAACCCTGTGGCAAATCAGCTTTTGGTTACCACCAATGCATCAGTCTGTTAGTTTTCCATTGTAAGAATAGGCAGTGCCTGTTTAGAAAGTTTTCTAAATTCTTTCCCACCAAATTTTTGAGGGTGTGACTTGACAAGGGTATTTCCTAGTCGGCTTCAATCTTAAAACAGTGAACATACTTATGCTGCAGTGTATTGCTTTTGTGTTCACAGCCCCTGACTTTTCTGAGCCTAGGAAATGCATACCTGGCTCAGAACAACATCAGTGGAGCACTGCAGGCCTTCAGACATGCACTGGATTTGACAGCCAAGTGCTTGGAGTGTGAAAGCAGCCTGAAGATGATCCGCTGTCTGCAGTTTTATCCTTTCCTCTACAACATCACCTCTTCTGTGTGCAGTGGTAAGCAACTGCTGAAAGGTGGACCACAAGTGAAATAATGTCTGTTTGCCTTGGGTGTTGGAGATTTTTCCCCAAGTTTCCACCCTTCTGCTTCACAGTGCTTTCTACCTTTAAGGATCACAGTTGAGACGTTGCTTTTAATGGAAAAGTTACAGTCCATTAAATAATTGCTTGAGGATGACTTCTTGAATATCTAGAGGGCTTCCACTGAGTGCAGATTACTTCCTGACTGTCAGTAATACCTTAATAGCACCACCAATATCTCTTACTGGTTAACAAGGAATGCTGGATTCAGTATTTATGAAAGGGCACATCTACTTCTAGGCAGCCCCTTTGTACATCCCTTCAGGTTTTACAGTCAGCTGGATTTGTTTCCTTAAAGCTGAAGAATTTGAGGAAGGGCAGTTTAGTTTGAATTCATATCCTTTCAGTGGGTTCAGTACTTTGGTTGTCATTTTCTAGAGTTCAGTCTTCAAGGAATAGACTGTCTTGTGTCAGCATTATATTATTTGTATGAGGCCAAGATCATTGCTCTCAACACTCCAAAAATCTGTAAGAATTAATTAGAATCCAATCTCTCCCCCAAAAAAATTTGTAAATATTTTTTTATTTATTGTTATTTATTGTCATTAATGACTACTTATATTTTTAAAAAATAATAGTTTTTGGAGGTGGATTCTTTCATTTTATTCAATCCTACTGAATACTTTCAGTTCTTTGTCTGTACTCGAATATGGCCAATGTGACACTCATGAGCATCCTTGAAGATGATTTATTAATATATTTTCTAATCCCTTTTGTCTCAAATTGTTACTAAGGTAACTTTCCATCTAATATTTTCTTTATTTTCAATGTAAACATCACCAGAGAAATGCTTGTGATTTTTAGCATTTCTAGGACTTCCCCTGAGGGTTTTTTAAAATTCTCTCTCCAGTGGAGAGGCATGGAGAAACCTCCTCTGATTTAGCATCTAGAGTTGTGCTGTGTAAAAACAGACTAGAGGCCATCCTATCTCCTGGTACAATATGGATGATGCCATCGTAGGTGAAATTCCAGGACTGTGCCATTAAATAATAGTACTTTTTATGTCCCTGTGCACTTTGCTGTGATTGAGAGCCCATCAGCTGTGCAGAGAATTGAGTGCTGTTTGGCTGTGTGGGCTGCAGTGAATGGTGTAGCAGCCCAGCTGATGGATCTCGTGCTGATATCCACAATGTCAACTCCTATGCTGGCACCTGACAATGAATCTCTTAACTTCAGATTACCCTTAAAAAAATCCTAGGAGATACTGTAAGCAGTAATAGAACTTGCACATTTCATCACAAGAGACACATTCTTCTAAAAAGAAAAGCAAAACAGTGTTTGTTTACTGCTAATTAAGGTCTTTTAAAAACTCACAATGTTAAAGTTATTCCAGTCAAACTTTAGTCGTAGCTACTCTGTCTTGAAGTTAAGCAGAAAGCGATTTAAAAGTATATTCACAGAACTTAAACAGAAACATGCAGTGGTTGTATCTGAACTCCAAAGTTATCTTTGACATCTTTTGTTTTATATGCTTTTCTTCCTTCAACTTGGCATAATGTAATTTGGTTGATTTTTGGCTTCTGCTTGCATTGGTTCCTGATCCAGGGTGTTCATTCTGAGGTCAGCTGTTACAGCATATACTGTTTAGGACATTTGTGTTTCTTGAATGTGAGGGAAAACCCATCTCAAAAGTGCTTAAGAAAAAAGTGTTATCTTGCCTTTTATTGCCTGCTTGGCCACTGGTTAGCAAAGTGAGCCTGAATATATTTATCTGGTACGTTGGAGCTGGGATTTGGTCAATAAGGAATTTGTGAAGCTGCTAAATCAACAAGGAGTAGAATATGCCTTAGCAGGTTAATGTAGTCATTAAATTTCACTATTCTGTTATTTAAGTATTTTACTCTGTATTTATGTTATTTGCCTTTTTCTAGGACTTTTCTTAATATTTATTTTTTATTTTTATTTATTAGATCTTTTAGGTCATCTTTTGGTTTAGTGCAAGAAACCTGAAAATATAAAGCTGACAAATAGGATAAATTTCTTTGTGCATTCTTGAGCAGAATGTAAGATAAACATATTGGTTAATTCAGCCTTGATGATGATTTGTTGTTTAAGTCCAAACTCAAAATTTAAAAAATGAAAAGTAGATTTACCTATCTTATTTGCATATGGCTTGGGTAAATATTTTTCCCCCACTGCAAACTTCAACTGACTCAAGAGAAACTTTGACAGGCTATATGAAAGTGAGGTAAAGTCTCCAAAACCAGAATGATTTCAAGAATTTGTACTCAGAAATCATATTTTACTCTTAAAAGTATCCTGAAACTTTGGGAGTCTTCTACTGCTCCTTCAGTCCAAGGAAAACAGTTGAAAAGAGATTGTTATTATTCACTTGATGGCATGCCATAAAGTATTTGTATCTTTTGAGATCTATATCTTCTACTGAAAAATGTACCAAGAATTTGGAATGTGAGATGTTTCTCTGGTTTAATATCTTGTTTTGATGAGCATTCCTTCAGTATTTCTGAAAGTAACAGCAGTAGGCTTCCTGTGCTTTGGGTTGTAGGCCCATGTGATAGCTGTGTTTTTGCTTCGCCTGTCAAAAGCCTCTGTTCATGAAAACTGAACTGAGTAGCGAGACATGGAATTCCTTGCTCTGCTGCCGTGAGCCATTGGCAGAATCCAGCAAATGGTCAGTTGGAATTATATGCTAGCATGAGATGGAATATGGGATCAAAAATCTGAATTCATGGCCTGATTTTTGATTACAGTATGTGCTTGGTGTTTATTTCAAATAAGTGAAATAGGCATTTCCTCAAGCATGTTGGGACGTTTGCTGTTAGCCCAGGACGTTGGAAGTGTGACAGACTAACGCTGAGTTTTTGGATGCTTGCTTATATTTTCCTGTCTGTACTGCTGCCTGGTACTGTTTTTTAGTAACTTACTTCTGATATAGATAATTTATATTTCAAACCCGAGAATTAAAAATCTCAGACCAACACTTTTCTTTTTAACTTTTGCCTCCTGTATTCAAGTTTATATAAATGTTCTTTTTTTCATTGTAGAAGAACTTCCAAAACTGCAGAGGTTTTTGGTGGGGTGTTTTATGGAGGATGTGTGAGAAGTGTCCAGTGTTTTTCCAACCCTGTCACCTGTGACACATATGAGTTCAGGCAGTTGTATCTAATATAGATGATATATACAGCAAGAACCCACACAGTGCCTTATTCCCAAATAACTGAGAAAACAGTGGGAAGACTTTGTTTTTCCAGCATTATCCTGTGGTGATCCTTCTAGAGGTGACTTGGCAGTGTTAAGGGTGCTGCCACATCAGCTGTTAGGTTACTGGTGAGTCAGTTCGTGAGGCACGTTAAGAAACTTCGTGTTGCTTGACAGATAACTTCAGCACCCATGTCTGACACACAGGTAACAGGAGACCAAGAGATGTGTGTTAACAAGTGTAAAAAGCTTAATGTGAAAAACAGGGACACTCTCAAAGGTGCAGAAATGAAATATTTGGGCTGCTTATTAAGCCAGCAGAGAAAGCCAGCATCATTTTTGTCTGGTGCTAAGTGACGCATTGCTGAGATTTGTCTTCCACACTTTATGGCTTAAAATATTGCATGTAGCTTTTATCAGGTATTAAAGTCTGTAGAGACTATCCAGCTGTGGGATTGTTCCTGTGGCAGTTCACTGGCTGATGTAAACATTTAGATGTTGCCAAGCCTTATTACAAAGATTACAGAATATGAGAACCATATTTTTAGTGTGATGGTCAGCTGGCCATTGAAACATACTGATTGTTAGTTGCTGTTGAATAAGACTTTTTTTTCTGTGTGTAAACAGAATTGTTGCCTGCGCAAACAGAAGTCATTTGTACTCAAAATATTTTTATCAGACTAAGCATCTATCTCTTTCTCACAGTTCCATTTTTTTGTGAGCTCATGCACTTCACATTCTTTCAGACAAGACCAAAATTCAAAATCTTATCAATAGACTGATGCTATTCAAAACATGAAACGTAACTTGTTTCAAGCTTCAAGTTCAAGTCTTACTGTCTTTCATCCTTGGCAGGATAGTGCTTTTACAAAAGGCTTTGTGTTGCTCTTTGCAAAGTCGAGGGAGTGTGAGTTCATAATGAATGTATGTGTATGCCACCGAGAAACCTGAATCCCTGTGTGTAGAGGGGAGTGTATGTGAGAGCAGTTCATCCTTCTTCCTCAGAGCGAGTTCTGTAATGGGGATCCGCTTTAGGCGTGGCTTTAGTGCCCTCTTGTGGTACCAATACTCCGTGCCACATGAAATCAAAACTCCTGGTTTATTCTGTCTATTTCCCCTTAAAATAAAACATGGAAAAGGTGCTTCAGCTTATATGTATGTGGATTTCCCTTTATCCCTCAGCACTTAGGTTCTTACAAGTTAAAGTAAGTTAAAGTTAATAAGCTTATACCTTTAAGCAAATTGACCCGAAGGGGAGAGGTTGACCTCAAAGGAGAATCTCTACTTGAAACTCTAATAGTAAGCTTATGACAGATTAAATAACTTCCTTAAATCAACATCCCAGTTTAAGCAAGCATCTGACACTAGTTTGACAACTGCAATCAACTCAGGTCCCTCTAGTGATTGGGGATACACAAACATTAAGCAAAGGTATAACATCATTTTCTTTTCAATAGTATGTTAAGACACAGGAATGTGAAATACTTTGCATTTTAAAATGCACCTTTCACTTAGTTATTCCCTACTAGTTATGACTGACTTGATAGTCCCAGCAACAGCTACATTTTTGTTCCATTTCCTATAGAATGAGGTCCCATTAGGCATTTTTATTGTAAAAGTAGTTCCCTCCTTCTCCAGCTGCTGTATCTTGTTTGTCCAAGGAATGCTTATCACTTACAGTGTTAATGGTCTTACATTAATGTTAACAGAATAAACATCCCCTAAGGTGTTCACTCTTGGAGCACTTCTGTATGTTTAAAATTCAGCTTTTCCTCACCTTGATTTGCATATTAGAAGGCAAAATTCATGAGTGCTCCTGAACCTTATTGAGAATATTGCATCTACTCTTACTTATCTTAGGGTTTGCAAAAGGGGTGGGATCTTTGGGTGACCATTTGTTCCTCTGTTGCTCTCTCTCTTGCCTTATGATAAAGTTCATTTGTATAAACAGCAGAGTCAACACCAGTAGGGTATTTAAACAACAAGCAGAATTCTATGAAGCACATGAACAGCTTGTCAGAGCTCTCAGAAACACATCAGGGCAATAATTTGCCTTGGTCATGTAGCAGTAGCATGGAGAAAGTGGGTTCTGTGTGAAACAGTGGCTGTTCTAAGATCATTGTTATCCTTTGAAGTTAAATACTCAGCTGTTCATTGGTGCCCCATACACGCACAGGAGTGCACCCACGTGCCTGTTGTTCACCCTGCAAGTTCCACCTGGAATCTGAAAATCAAGCTGGATTCTTGTTCCCTCTGGCAGCCAAGCATCTCTGTCATTGAGGATCGTACAGTGACTGTCCATCTGAAAAATCTGGTGGGTGCCACACAGGTGGACTCTAGGTCACCATATTTGGGCTCTTTAGTGATAAAGGAGTAAGAGGAGATTAAATTGTACTTGTGTAGAGTGAAAACATCTTGCAGAATACAGGCAGGTGGGTGATATGGAGAATGATGGCTGCTCTTTGTCCTGGTGGAATCCAACATCCCTGGGGAGTGAGGGTGTTGGGAAATGTCAGATGTGCTTCTGAGTGGAAGATCTTGGAGAAATCCACGTGAGAATGTGCTCTGTGTGAATAATGTGACAGAGTTATTTTGGGTTTGTGCAACTGTTTCTGCACCACTAGCCCAATAAGGGAAGAAGCAGTTGCCACAGTCCACTTTTGCAGCAGTATTAGAATATTAAGAATATTGACATGATCTTGAAGATAGTTGACCAGATGCAGGCTTCTTGGTACTTTTCACTCCTTGGAGCCTGATTTATAAATCATACTTTTCCCTGAAAAGTCTTCATTTTGTGTCTCTTGAGTGGCTGAAGGAAGTTGAAGGTGAATGACCTTACCCTAATACTGCTGTGCCAAGCTCATTGAAACCTGTCTTCTCTTTCCATGTATTTTTCTTTTCAAAACTATCGAAAGGATGTATAGAAGGGATTCTTAAATTGAAAAATGAAAGAATGTGGTACTATGTTAAGCATGGTATTTTTAGCTACACCAGTACCCCAAGGCTGTGCACCCAAGGCTGTGCACCCATTGCTTCCAAGCTGCTGCTTGCTGGAAAGCCATTGAGAATCTTAAAGGTTTCTGTAAACAATGCAGGATTCCTTAAGTATATCCGTGTTGTTCAAATGTCATTCTCTTTTGCATGGGTTAAATATGCTAAAGATTGAGTTTGTTCTGCAGCTTCTTTCATCATGCAGAGTATGCCTTGCTATCCTACACACATGGCCTGCTTCTTTCCTGCATGGCAGTGTACCTCACAGCTTCTCCCAGCAGTCATCAGTCTCACTTTGCATCACGCTCTGTTAATAATGGTACACCTGCAATATTTAGTGTTCTGTATCCATTCTGTCTTTTCCCAAGATCAGAAGGCCATTGGCTAGCAGAGGAGTGAAGAGAAAATTATGGCCTCAGCTGCTGTAGTAACTGAGGGAATGAGAATTGCACTGTGGAAGGGAATTTAGAACTGTAGGAGAATTCAGTGAGAGTTTACTGATGCAAAACCATTCAGTATGAAGAAAAAGCAGTACAGTATTAAATATAATATGACATTTCCCATTTTTATCTGCCTTTACAGTACAAAAGACTTTTCTTCATATGTTACCTGGATCTTTCCTTTACTTGAGCAATAGCTACATGTTCATGTAGGAGGAGGAGAAACATCAGGCATTGCTCAAAGGGAAAAGATTCCCTCTCCAACTAAGTTTTCAAAAGCTGATACCTTCAGTTATCAGATATATTACCATTTCTCTGCAGTGTGTGTGGTGCTTTTCCATGACAAGAATATAGAGAAAATGAGAAATTTGTGACTGTGTCTTCCTCTCTGAGAGACTTTCTTTGCCAGTGGCAGTTACTTATGTGTTGCTGCTAAAATTTCTGACTGAACCTTAACTGGATGCACCGCCTAGAGCTGGACCTATTTAAAGAGTTCCAACAACTGCATATGTTCAGCAGCCTTTTTAGGAGGAATAGTAATTCCCCAGCTACATCTGCAGGGAGATGTGGTTTCACAAACATGTTTATAGTTGAGCTGTATGCACTGAATTAGTGAGTTGGTTAAAGCATGTTTAGAAGAGAAAAGAACCACATATGGGAAAGTGACAATGTGTAGTTTAGTGTCATTAGCAGCTGGCGAGACCTTGAAGGCTGTATTCACTTGGCCTAAATCTGAGAACTTGTAAAGTGGTGATGTGTGGCCTCAGCCTGTAATGAGTCATGTGGAGGTTGTCTGGAAGCAGCATGCAGTGCCATGTGCTCAGATTAAAATGAGCTCTGCACGCTGAGCCACAGAGTACCAGGCACTTAACTACCCCTGATCTGTCTGCTTTATTGATTTGTTTTTTCCTTTTAAGGTTGGTTGCCTGGTTCATGTGAGTTTGTGTTGTGCTTTGACTGTCCTCAAAGCTTTAAATCCATCATCTGTTCTGGCTACTAGAGACTGAAACTAGGACAGTTCAGCATTTCCCTAGAGGAAGAAATTGAAGCTTCTTGAATGTTGTAACCATTTTGAGGAGAAAGGACATTCTTGCAAAAATTTTTAGTCTTTCTGCAGTAACTATTCTATGGCTTTGTACTGTTCTGGCAGTGTGAGGAGAGTGTTTTCTTGTTGAATTCTAATCTAGAGTGGTTGGCAGTATTCTTGTCCAACATAACCTTCTGCAGGTATTCCTTACTTAAGGCTAATCTTGATCATCAGAACCATCAAACCAGGAATTTTTTTATCCTGTTTACAGAACAGTTCTGCTTTTTAATGGATTTGTGTAGAATGTGCCCTGTCAGGCAAACTGCCAAGCACTTAAAAGCACTCTTAAATTAGTAAGGGACAGGCCTACCTGGCCGTTAACACTGGTTTGCTGCTTGGGTGTGCCAGTAGCTCTGCCTTGGTGTCCAGTTAGGAGGAGCAGTTGCATGAATATCTATTCCAAACAAATTTATAAATTGTCATGGATCTACTCTATGAATCTGTTCTTGCTGAACAGATAAAGAGATATACAGATAAACATAAATACAACCTATCAAAATAGTTTCTCTGAATAAAAAACATGTAATCGGGTCCCTGTGGTATGTTGTTTAAAAGTGGTTATCAAGACATATGCATTCAGAGACGTGGGAAGCTAACAGTAACCCATGGTGGAGTTACTAACTCTCGTAGAGTTCAACTGTATGATGGCATTTCTCAGTAGAATGTTACCATTGTACTTAAAGTCCTTTTTAAACTTGAGTTCATAGATACTTAGGATCTAGCAGGATCTACAAAATATGTGATGCCTAGTATAACAGATATGTGGAAAAGAGGAAAGATTAGAAAGCTCAAAAAAAGGCCACTGTAGCTTTGCCTATGCTAGTGATACTTAAACTAAGAATTGTCTTTTGCTTAATCATAAACTGATTTCAGAATTGTGTTTTGTACAGGGATGTAAATAGTAGTAATTTAATATTCACAGCAAGCCTTATATTGGGAATACTGGGTGAGTATTTATTGTTAAGAAATTAATAAGTAACTATTTTCTTACCTACAGTAAAAAATTCTAGCCCAGGGAGAAGTCACTGAGGACAAGCCCTTGTCTTCAGAGCTTTTTTGTGCTTATTTCTCTTGGCTTTTTTTCTCTCTTTCCCCAAAACAAACAAGCAGAAAAAATCATTATCCTTGAGGCACAGACTGAAATTCAGGCTGGAGGGCTACTTACTTTTCTGCTGTATACATAGAAACAGGGTCCTCTGAAAGAGACATTTTCCAGTCTTCTTTTATTCACTGACTGGATTTGGTGGGGTGGGGGGTGGTCTACATAGAGATGTTTAGATGTTTCTATGTTTTATGCCCTATTCCTGGCATCATAGAATAAGTTTCTGCTTATACATGTGCATCATGAAAAAAATAAGTTCCTATTTTAGTAGGTGGAGAGAGAAGGCTGTAGGTAATCAGTCTCTTTGATTTTCCCCTCTGTGATGCTGGGAGGAAGATTGATATTTTCTACTCTGTTATAGAGTAACCTACTGAATTCTTCAGGATGTTTTGTAAGCATGTCCCTTATTAAACTGCATTATGTTCTATTTTAAATAGGTTTGTCTTTCTCTTTAATTTTTTCCCATATTTTATTTATCACTTCTTTATATTTCATGAGGAAAATTTTTGTATCTGTTCATCAGGGACTGGTCTGTTACACAGTGGTGAGATATTTCTCTCAATATGATCAAGAAATCTGGTTATGTATTGTTGGCATTTGTATGTTTTGAAAGGTTTAATCAGAACTGCTGTGATGAAACAAATAGATTAACCAATTTAGAAGCAGCTATTTTGCTCCAAATCAGATTTTAAAACTTCCCACAAGTGAGAACAGTTTTACCATATAAACCTCTTAACTGCAAAACTGTTGTTGGAATAAATAATAAAAAAGAAATAACTTATGCTTCATTTTGTGTGCTTTGGTCTAAATTTTGATGGCATAAATTATCATCCTATTTTTTGCTATGCATCAAATGAAAGCTTTTTTATGTAGTGTTTTCTTTGGCTATTCCTTTATGAGCATACCTCTCATCATCTTTGAAGAAGGACCACTGGCTATCAAAGAGAGGAATTTGTGAAAGTCAACTTAATTTTGCTTTTCATTATTTGTTTTCAATACTTCACTTTTTCAATCAGCAGTTTGTCCTGTCCTTTGAAAATGTTTGGTTTTGTCCTGTAAATTCTGGTTTTTCAAAGGAGGATTTATATTAAAGGAAAAAGCTAAAAATTAACAAATAGTGTTTGTGCGTAGGGAGAAAACACATTAAAAGCTTAGTTCAGAATTTGGGCATTACACTCCTCATTCTTTTCCAGTACCCATATAGATACTGAACTTCATCAGAGTGGGAACTTACTGCCATCTGTCTTTTGTTATCCAGAATAGAATCTATGATGATATGTGCATAGTAGAGACATCTTTTTGGTGGTTTATCCAGTGTGTTACAACTGTAAAAGGCACTGGAGCTCCCCTGGTGTTACTGTTCTGGAGCTGAGTTGTGCGTGGCTGAAATCACAGTGATTGTGTGGTAGATCTAGGGTATTTCTCTTGAACTAAATACAGACCTAGCAAACATTCACAGATCAGTATTGCACAGCCAGCTAATTTTAATTGAAACTTCTAGTTTTCTTCTTCTTTTGCTTACCTGCTGTTATCATATGGTGATCATTTTTCACTAAAAATTAAGTGGATATTCTTGTAGTTGTTTTTTTTTTATGCTTGTGTGTGTGGAAAGCAACAAATTCCATTGGTATTGCTTCTGGAGTTTTATTGCAGCACTGTTGTGCAGTTCAGCAGTTATGGCCTGTGACCTTTGTGTAATGTTTTTAATGGCATCCTCTCTAGTCCTAAGTGTTCTGCAGTTTCTGCTTTCAGAGCTCAATCATGGGATTCATTTTGAAGTACAAACATGTGGTTTCTTTTCATTAGAACAGTAAGAAAAGGACTGCATTAATTTTAGAGCAAAATCTAAATAAAACCATGTTAATTTATTATTAAGGTGAGCAGAGCAGCAAGAGCTGCTAAAGATAGATCTCTCCTGTAGTTACTGCTCATCCTACTGCTTTTAAAACTCATGTCAAAATAAGTGGCTTGGATTTTTTTCCCTTAGCAAATGCGTTGCAATCAAATATATGTTTATATGTGATTGGAATAACATGGTTGCTGTTAATGTCTCAGAAGATCTTTAGGAAATTGCCATGTTCACCTTGAAAGATCAGGGTAATTAGAGTATGCAGTGTGTTAATCACTAGTGTTAACATTGCCAGGAAAGTCAAAGTTCATGTTTTTGTGTTGTCTAGAGAATGGTTTCCCAAACAGCACTTCCCTGTGACACTGCCTGGCTTGTTGATCAACAAAGTCACTGTGGTGCAGAAAGTAAGACAGTTCTTAGGGAGCTCATTTAGCCCAAATGCTGATGAATGAGATCCCCATAGTTCTAGATCCACAAAAGGTTCTGGTAGGTGAATTCTCTCATTCTAGATTATTTTTGTAAACCTTGGGAAATTATACTGCCTGTGACACAAAGCACTGAACAAGACTGGTTCTATAAAGGTGATGGGTGACAATGTGCTGAGTTTCAGTTTAATTTCTGTAATGAATATATTTTAGCCTAATTGTAAATATATGTCACTCAGGTAGTGAGCACACCCAGACTTTTCACATGACCTCTAAGCAGCATCATTGTCCATTCTCATATGTTAAGTGTTAATACACCACCCCCTTTTACTTATGTGTCTCTGCACTGAGCAGTGCAAAAGTAAAGAGAAGACTCCTTACTGAGGCACTGCTGCTGAGATGTCTGTAGATGAGTCTGTTCATCTGCATGTAGGGATTGAAATTTATTTCCATTGAGCTCAGTGATATGTCATTCCTGCTGTAGAAAGAAAAAAAAGACCTATCTTTACTGAATTTCACTGTGGGGAATACTAGTTTTAAGCATTCATAAAAAATAAGTATGGAGTTAATAACTTGTGTTAGCAGCTTGGTTTCAGTTTGTTCTCTACTCTCACAACTCAGGTATTAGGCTGACTTACATCTGTATTAGGTGCAATTCTCTCTTGGCTGTGTTTACCCATAAAGAGGCAAATTATTTAAGTGACACGTATCTCCAGATAACGTGCATTTTTGCCTAAACTAATGCAAGTCACTGACTACAGCAACAGTCCTTGACTCTTGTAATAATTCAGGTGATAATGCAGCTCTGTTTATTACAAACAGTAGGGAAAAAAAACAGTACCTAAATTTAAAATTACTTGAGTTTTAGTTCTGAGGCATTATTCTGCCACTGTAATTTCTAAATATGTACCAAAAAAAATTAAGGGAACTAGTCTGTATAACATTAGAAGTTAGGACCCAATAATTTTCATAAACCTAGGATGTTGGAACATAGATGATGGAGTTAGGAATGCCTTTTTTTTTTTTTGCAAGTTCTGCCCTGACAAAGAGCTAAATGTCAGTAAAAATTTTGTGCTGACCAAAGACACTTGGAGATAATTTTACTTTTTATTTCTCAGGCTATTGATGACACCAAATCGTGTATCTTTAGTTGGTATATAAGAATTTAACAGTGAAAATATTTAATGAGGCCTCATTCTCTCTACCAGATATACCACAAGAAACAAACAGCTACAGTGGCAGTTAATTTACATTTTTAGAACAAACAGTGCCTAATTTAATGGTGAGGTTTGATTACTTTGAAGAACTTACTCAAGGTGCACCACTTCTGTGTGATACTCTGGGGGCGTTGTTTGTTCATCTTTCCTCTTTTCTGCACTTCCCACGTTTCTTTCCTTGCCTTAGGTGAGTGGCTTTCAGTCTGAGCATCTGGGATCACCTAAATTGACAGAAATTTGCTCTTAGACAAAACAAAAAACCCAACACGTAGCACCAGAAAAGTTCATATGTAATGAGGAGAGTTCATAATGGTTTCCAGGTGTGACTTTTCTGAGAAATGGGCAACATTAAATATGGTTCAGAATAAGTATTTGTTACCCATTCATAGATGGAGCAGCTCTTAACCTCCAGTTACTGCATCGCTTCTCCCTCCTAATATTTCTCCTTCCCTATGACAGATGTCAACACTCTGGGTGCTTCCCTCCTTATGCTGGTGGAGTTCAGCTTAAGAGTTCATTCCTAAAGACCTTGAGTCTGACCTTTTCTCTGGGGTTTTTTCTGCCCTACCAACTGCAGTAGTTGCCACAGCTTCAGTGGACATTTGAGAGGAGTCCTGAAAATCATGAAGGTGGTTGATATTAAATGGGATGGATAATCTAGCAAATCTTTACTATATTTAAAGTTTGGTTTGTGCTGCACAAGTGTGTTCACATTGGCCGAAAAAAATTACAAGTTATAACAATATGGGAATAGAGTCCTTTTATAAACAATACTGTGTTCTGCTTTTAATCTCCAAGGTCTCAAGGCTTCAGTCTCAAATACAGGGTTTGTATTTGCTTTTTCTCCAGAAGATTTCCTTTGTAAATTAGGAACTACTGTGGGTTTTTCTGCCAATTTCTATATGAACCTGGTACAGACTGTTTGTGTTATTTGCATCACTTAAATAAAGGCCCAGACAATTGTTTGTATCATCAGTTTGATTTTTGTTTCACTGTCTGGAGTTTAGTGGCCAGGTCTCATAATACATAAGGTAAGGCAGACTCTGATCCTCTTCCCTCTGAGCTTTCTTAACTCTACAGAAGCAATGGGAAGAGTGACAACAGCTGCTCTCAGAAAATAAATGAGCAAGTACGTGATCCTTCTCTAGTAAATTTTCAAGGTGAAGTAAGCTGAACTTATCAAGTACAATGTAGAAATTTTAGACTTCCAAGTTTTGTAATATCACTGTGTCAGGAGTTTACACCTAAAACTCACATGTGCAGACTAAGACAGCCAGAATATATATGAAACAGTAGTAATAAATTGCTGGGCATTTTTAGGTCAGTGGTCACTTTTGTCCTTCACATGACAGAGGTGCTGTAAGTATTGCAGTGATACAGCCAAAGTTCTACAGACAGAGACTGTGCCTGGAGTTTGGGGCTGTGTTGTTCCTTTGTTGGTCTCACACTCTTCCCCACTGGACTTCCTGGTGGGTTTCAAGCTTCTGGCTGACAGCAGCTGTGCAGTTCTGACTTGCAGTGTTTCAGAACCACCAGCTTCATGGTTCACTCACTAGAGATCTTCAACTTCCATTGGTTTTTCAACTAATGTTTTTGTCTCCAGCAATATCAGATAACTGAAAGCAGCAATTTGAAAAAATTAGGTCACTCAGGTTTCTATATATAGCAGCTCTCAGATCCCAAGAAAGCCGGCACAGTCATCTAGCCTGTTTTTAGCTGTCAGTGTTTGTAAATTAATGTTAACAGAGTTGGTGTTAAGTAGAATTTTAAGTACCATCATTTTTTCCTTCTGCTTGTGCTTTCCAGCTGTTTTAATCCTTTTTGGCATTTTTATTTCAATTAAAATAGTTGTCTAGGTTTGAGCCCCTCTGCTTCTTTCTTTATACTAATGATGAGTGGATCTTCAGCCAAGGGAATTGTGGCCATCACATTTCTAAGCACCTGACTTGCCTTGAAATCAGGCTGGGTTGATGTCAGGTGGGGACAGCTTAAGTGTTCTGTGTGCACCATTTGTCATGACTAAATGTGAGGCTCTCCATATATTGAAGTGATTGTTTTATCTTTTTCTTTTTTTTTTTTTTAATATGAAACCGATTAGTTTTTATTAGCAAAATGGGAGAGGTGGGCAGGGGACTGAAGAAAGAATCAATGACTGATAGCTGATAGATTAGGAAAGGTTGACTATAGTGGATGGTAGATATTAGAAGAGTTTATGAAGTTAACTACTTCTGGTTTATATACTTACTCATAACATTGTTTGTTTTCTTACATACAGCAGAAGAGGTAGGACAAGAAATAGTTTTCCCAAAAGATTATAAATCTAGTTTAATTTGTTTGATTTTGGTCACTCACACAGAGAAAATACTGGTTTGTTTCTCTTCCAAAGGTGACACCTGAGTGTTCCCAGGTGGAGAAGCAGAGAGCTAAAAGCTGTAGTTTCACTTTGCAGAGAAGCACTGGAACAAGTTACCCTTATGTGAGAGTTAGAGCCATCCTCTCATCACACTGGCCTGATGATGGTGTAAAACCTAGAATTTTCCTTTGTACCATAGGATCATTGTGTGAAGTAGAAAGGGCTCACTGATCTACTTTATTCACATTCTTGTTATTTTATGCTTCTGGTTGAAAAAAATAATGCTTCCCATATGCATGGAGAAATACAATTTGCACTCAGAGAGGGTAGAATGGAGACTGTACTTGACAATCTCTAATGCTTTTATTCAGCTGTGGGCTTCTTAATTCATTTGTTGACGTATACTGTTTTCACTCACAAGTGATTGAAATAAAGGAAGGAAGGGTTTTAAAGCAGTAGATGTGTACATGTCTGTGTCTCAGCATCATAGCTGCACCTTGGGGTTCAGGGCAGTTCCCAGCCTCACACATGTGGAGAATGGCATCATTAGCAGTATTCCCTAAGCACCTCTGGCTGTGGAAAGTAATTAGTATTAGAAAATTGGAGATTTGTAGTTAAAATGTACTTATTATCAAAACTGTTGTTACAAAGATGCAGGTGGTCACCCTTTAAAGTGTCTAAATGCTTATGTGGTACTAAAGGATGCTCAAAGACTACTGTTGCAAGTGTGCCCTTTTTTATTTCTGCTTATTACTGACTCTGTGTTTGGATTCTTTCCAATGTTATTCCTGGATCTTTGCATTTGGTGGAATGTGAACTTGTAACCTGAGCACAAAATTATAGATATTTAATTTTAAGCTGTATAAACTTCTGATTTTTTGCACAGATTAATGCTCTTAACTTTTGTCTTTCTCTTTCATGAGCTGGTTGTACCAACATGCTGTCTGTTGCTGGCGTAGAAGGTCAGCCTGGCATTCCCAGATCAGTCTGCCTTGGCTCTTTCCTCAAGCATGGTCACCACTGTGGTCTCTTAAGTGAAAATTCATGTGGCAGGCAAACACCTCATATGGTGTATTGTCACTAAAACGTGTCTTGGGAGTGTTTGTTGGAGTGGGTACCAGCACACAGTAATTTCTCACCTCCTGTGCAACCTTCCTTTGAAAAGTAGCTGATTTTTCTTGCATTAGTAGTTCACAGCATGTACCTAATAGCATAGTTTCCTGTAACTGTTTTACATTATCTCCCTTGTCAGTGGGCAGATCAGTTTTTAATCACTGAATGAAGTCTTTCATACTTTGTAGAATTATTGTTTTAATCCATAGATTAAAAACATAGAAAATCCACACAAAACTAGAAGATGGTAGCTTCCACAATACAGCTTCTGCACTTGTGTCCAGGAAGAGCTTTCTCTCATGGTGTATCATTAAATTTCTCTCTTTCAGGCCACTGTCATGAAAAAAATCCAGATGGCAGTTATGGCAAGGAGAAATACTTTGATGACCACTATGAGTCAGCTACAGCAGTGACAGAAGGACACTCTGAAGGAGGTACAGAAGATCCAGAAGTCCTTACTCAGAGTTCAGCAAGGGATCCCTCCTTCTTGAGATTGGAAAGTAAGTCAGCCTTACAAAATCAGTTCTGGCCAATAAAACTGTTTCTAGATTTTTCAGAAGAGCTGTCTGTTTTCCACTGAGAAGCTGTATTTTCCCCTCTCTGTCCATAAAGTAGTAAGTAACCATAAACTAGTTTCATTCTTTTCACCATTCTTCTGCAAGCATAACAGGAATGCTTATTTGTGATGAGGAGATGTGCATTATTGTCTAGTT
Organism: Agelaius phoeniceus; assembly: GCF_051311805.1. Lineage (NCBI taxonomy): Eukaryota > Metazoa > Chordata > Aves > Passeriformes > Icteridae > Agelaius > Agelaius phoeniceus. The sequence continues at coordinate 22,917,322 of NC_135270.1, forward strand.
CTCTCTTTGTGCAGTGAGTAGTCAGTGATACTTGGCTTGTGCAAGGGGAAAAATTAGGTCACAGAAAAAAGATTATTTTTGTACAATTTGTGAAAGCACAGGGAAAATAGTTTTTTATGGTATTCCCTCTTAGACACAGTCACCGCAGAAAGCAATGGTTCAGAAGGAGTGGAGGGTTTAGAAGATGAGCAGATGTCTGAAGAGATGCTGGCTTTGGTGGATGAGTTTGAAAATTCTTGGCCTCAGGAAGCTTTTGAAGGGGCACTGGAGGTAAAAGGTCGTCGGATGGACTTGCAGGGAATCCGGGTCCTGAAGAAGGGATCTCAGGATGGACTAGCTAGCTCCTGTTTTGGGGACTGTGGTGATGATGATGAAGCTGAATGGGTAAGTTTGAGTTAGTTTACTTAAGTCTTGTACTAAGTGTTGTGGACAAGGCAAAGATGAAAACAGTTCAAGGGATTTAGTACTGGGAGATACAGATCTATGAACTTCTCCTATGAGCCTAAAAGACGCAGTCGTTGATGGCTGGTGTGAAATGAACAAGTAGTTTCAATCCATCACCAACTTCTTGATCACAGTTAAAAATAAAAAAATATTCTAACCAAAAGTTCTAGTTAGCATGAAAACACAGGAATCCCTCTTGTCATTGTGTTGCCAGTAAAATGTATTATGAAAAATGCCTTTCAGTTCTTCAGCAGTTAAATTTATTTTCTCTTGTGTTGGAGGTCTGAAGTTGCATACTTGGTTTGCATGGTGTGATGCAGTGAAAGGGAGCAGGCTTTGAGAGTGAGTTGAGATGGGGAGGAAAAGAGAGAGACAAAGGTCTCATCTGTAACATCTTTGGGCTAAAACAAGTAGTGCATTGGGCTAAAACAAATAGTGCAAAACAGTCATGGTGTTTCTTACTGTTAACCTTGCTAATATTGTTCTTTTGGTAGATCACTTTTCAGGTCAAGCGTTTAAAGAAACCAAAAGTTGAAAGCTTGGATCTTCAGGAGCCAGTTGGAAGAAATGTGGAAGAAGGGACTAATGCAGAAAATGAAAACTTTTACCAAACTGCTCTAGAGATCAGTGGACCAAAGATACCTTCTCCTGGACCAATAGGTAACCTGCAACTTCTAGAGATAGCAAATCATTTGCAGCTTTTGTATTATTATGGTTTATTTCCTTTGCAGCCTTTATGTTACACTGGTTTATTACTGAAAATAAGCATCACAAAAACTACATAGTGAAATGCCCCTTCTAGATGAGTACATGGAAAACCAAGAAATCTCTTCCATCAGCAACTTCTTGATGAAGTGAAGCCTAACTTTGTGTTGAATGAAAACTTTCTGGTTAATTTCCAAAACTTCTGGGGGATGAGGTGGTGAGAGTGGAGGATGAAAGAGGTAGATATTGTAAGTAGAAGTTGTAAAAGAGAGAGGGGACTTTGGTGATCTCTTTTGATAAACTTAATAAGCAGAGGAGTTAGTTTATCAGGATGCAGAATAAGACTTCTGGCTAAGCAGAAGACATAAAACTCAAAGAGAAAGAGCTGAAAGCTTAGTCTAATAAAAATTAAGTAAATAAAAATCAAGTGTTCTGCTATAATTGTTCAGTGATATTATAAGAGAAAACTTAGAGACTGTCTTCCAAAACAGTGTAGCCATGGAAGAGAAGGGTTTTGCACCAACACAGATGAGATTTTGAGAGGCAGATGGAGTTTTTGCTAGTTGAATAAGAGGAATTGGAGGGTACTCTGTTAATATAGTGCCAGAGAATAAAACCTAAGTAATTGACCCCTTTACTTCTTGTCTTACCTTTCAATGGAGCTAAAATCTTAATGTTGTGGGGCTGATGTGTAAGCAAAGTTCTACAGTGCATCTTAGTTCTTGACAATTTGATGACCTGGAAAGTGATTTCACATTTTGAAGGCTTTTACATTAAATCTTAACAACCTCCTTTTTTAGCAACTGACAAATGTAGGTTATTGAATAAAATATTTAAATGGGGGGGAAAGAATACATGCAAACAGACTGTCATTTGTGAGTAGTACACACCTGTCCTTTCCTCAATGTATATCTTCTTTCCCTCTGAGTTACTTCTGTGGCTTTATTACATAGCATCCCTCAATTGTAAAGTAATCTTCCCAACATTCCTGTGAGGCAGGGTCTGCTGGCATCCTCTTTGCAAGAGCTAAATCATCAAAATTTAAGTAACAAATTGAAGATCACCTAGGGAGTTCTTGGTAGAACAGAGGAATGATGGTATCTGTCTTGTGTTTCACTCCTTCCCACACTACTGAACTGTGTCTGTAGCATTTCCATATCTCTTTATGTCCTTTCCCCTTCACGCCAGTAGGAACTTGCAATTGGATAGTTCACAGTGGTGGCGATGGGAGCTGATCATTTTCCTTTGAAATTTCTCTTTGTATCTCGAAATTAATTTTCCTTTTATCACAATATTTTCCAAAATTCATGGTATTGCAGACTTCTTCATTATTTGCAAAATATGCTGAAGTGGTTTGCTGTAACTTGGATGAGAAATAGGCATTGCATCCAAATGGGCAAAATTTCATGTAACTAGAAATAAATACTGAAACATTCTCTATGTAGCTGATTCGATAGACTGGCATGTTGTTAAACTTGGCTTCCCACTGTGCAAATCTACTGCTATAGCAAATTTTTCTTACATTCCAAATAGTTTGGATGTTTCTGATACCAGAGGAAAGTGTTTCCTAACATTTAACACAGGCCAGTTTCCTAGGACTTGATATAGTATCTACCAAATTTGGGGGAAAGATTTCAGTAGGCTTTAGTTCAGATGTGAAGATCAGGTTCATGTTTCTCTCAGTAATCTGTTAGTTAACATAAAGCAAGTTATTTAACCTTTCCCTGCCTTGCTTTGCTCCTCTGCAAAGTGGGAGAGCTAAAGTGTAATTGTTAAATAGTCTCAGGAAGGTTTCCATCTTGAGTCTAAGAACATGGTAAAAGCCACTGACTGTCTTAAACAATACTCATTGAAAGTATTGGCAGGTTTTTTTGCCTGGAATTGTCAACAGATAGACAAGTAAACTTTTACTAGTTTTTAACTGTAGCTGTAGAACATTAATGATGACTCACAAATTTGGTTTAAGGACATTTAAGTAGCAACGTTACCTGTAAACAAGATTGGCAATTGTTCTTAATGTGTAGTTTTGGAAAAAGTGTAATGAGACAGGTTTGAAACTTCATCTCCTAATCTGTCTTGTGCACAGTCTGGTTCTGTCTGTGCATGCTACCAGTCCCATTCAGTCCATTTAGATTCAGGAACATTCTTAAAGAAATGTCTCTGCAAGACAGTGACTTTTATAATGTAGGGGATGTATCCACTGGCATAGAGTATTTTAAGAGTCATTGTACTGAAGTAGAATGTCTTTCTCCTTCCAGAAAGTTTCTTCTATTTTTGTTTTATTTTCTCAAGGAAAAAGGCGTGACTACCGTAGCCTTGGCTGGCCAAGTCCTGATGAATGCCTGAAACTCCGCAGGGTAGAGCTTACAACTGTAGCCAGCACGTGGCTTGCTGTTTCTGCTAAAAACATTGAGTGAGTATCTTAGATATGAGCCCTAAGTAAGTTACTTACACAAAGCAGGACAGTTACTTGGTCTTCAGTGTGTGTAAACTGAAGATTTTATGTTAGTAAGAAAAAACTTCCAGGATTTCTAAGAAGTTTGAAAGCATTATGTGGAATTTCATCAATTAGTCTTGGAAAGTGCAAGTGCAGATGAAAGATCCAGTTTCTCTTGTTTCTTGAGCTACTCAGATGAGATTCTGCCAGGTTCTGAGCAGTTTACGTTCAGCAGAGAGCTTTCTAATGACTATTCTGTTCTCTTAACTAATTTGACTTGTTTTATGACATTTGTAGCATTACAGAACACATTGATTTTGCCACACAGCTGCAGGAACCAGCCATGGAGCCCCTTTGTAACCCAAACGTCCCAGCCAGTATGCATACTTTGGACCACCTGCAAGGTGTCTCTAGTCGGGCCAGCTTGCATTACACTGGAGAAAGTCAGCTGAAAGAGGTATGCCAGAGCTGAAGGCTGTCACACAAAAGTGGCCATACCGTGGCAGATTCAAGGTGCATTTAGCTCAGTGCCTTGTCTCCAGAGGTGACTTTCAGTGAGTGAATGCCTGGATAAAACTGTAAGAACAGTGCAGCATGAAATTTTCCCAGAATGCTTTCCCAGCCATCTACAGTCTGCCCTGAGGGAAATCCTAAAACACCATTAGTGTCTCTGTATTTGTAGCTCTTTGTGAATGAATAAGTGAAGGTAAAGTCCAACTCAGCATACTCAGAATTTCTAGTGTTCTTAGTATTCAGTGTCATGGAGTTATAGCACTGTGTTATATAGATGGTATCAACTCAAGATAGACAGTTGTGTTTAGGTTGAAGCAGGTTACAGCATTTGTAAAAATGCCAGGCAAAAAGCAACCAATGAGCAAGGCAACATCTCTTACCAGGTTCCAGCATCTAAGTACTTTTACTTCCTATTGCACAGGTCCTACAGAATCTTGGCAAAGACCACTACTCACCACAATCACTAGAACAAGTTGGTACTCGAATAGCCAAAGCTCTGGAAAAGGTATGTGTAAAGGAGAAGATGAGAAGTCTGGGCTTACTGCTCATGAGTGGCATAGTGGTCAATCCGGTCTCCAATCGTTTGTCTGAAATCCTGCTCAAGGAGTGTATTAGTACTTGGACTAGGGATTTGTGTCTATTTAGCATCTGTAATGCCCTCACAGGTATTTTGTGGAGGCATATCCTATGCTTATACCATCAAGTGTCTTCTGTATCTCTCTGCTGAAACCTAAGCTTGTCAAATGTCCCAGTGTTTCCTGTGCCCTGTAGTGAGCAGCATTGCTGATTATTGATTTATTAAACTATTTCAACAGTTCTCAGCCCTCTTCTTTCTCTTTATGCTACATTGACTTGGAGCTTATGGAAAGTGGAGCTAAGCCATGTCTCCCCTCTCCAGTAACACTCCTGGCATGCTGCTGCCAGACAGCTCAAAGGGGCTTCCTGTTTCAGCCTGCTGCTTCTGCCTGGTGCAGTGTTCAGGGAGAGGTGTGGTACCATGTGCAAGCCTGCACTTCTTGTTCTCCCCAGAGAAACCCAAGCTTCCTACGTAAAGGACCTCAGCAGTGAGCCCTAGGATGAGAGGATTAGGGGCATAATTTTCACAGGATCCACGAAGCAGACAGGAATGTCAGGGATTGCTATTCTGTATTTACAACTAGTAGGGACAATATCCCAAACTACTATGGAAAAGAGAGCTCAATGAAAACAGTTTGGTGCCCCTAGCCTGTTGGACCTAAAGCTGTCTGAGATACTTGCTGTGCTTTGAAATTATTACCAAAAGCTTTGTCCATCCCCTGAAAGTAAAGACATTACTCTTATCCTCATGTTACAAGAGTTAGGTTTTTTTCACTTTAGATGTATACTAGCTTTTTCGCTTACATGCTAGTTTCCCCTGCAGACACCAAGATTTATCCAGATAAGCTGAATATTTAGTGCAGAGATTAGAAACAGAATTCTCAGTATTTTCCTTTGTAACACAGGGCATGGGAGTCAGCCAGGTAGAGACTGGGCTTTGGCAGGCTTCTGGACTGAGCTGCATCCCAGGGCATCCTTTCTCTTTCCAGTGACTGCAGGGAGCCTACAGGTCCAATCAGCTAATTTAGCTAAGTTTTTTCCTTCATGTTGGGTAATGTGTGTGCACATATAGATGCTTAGCATCAGAGAGCTGTTAGAAGCTGTTGTGTCTGCTGAAACTGTTGCTGTTGAAAGCTGTTTAACTGCTGTTCTGTTCCTAAGGAAATGGTGTTGAACTTGGAATTTGTTTCATTTGGCAGTCTCATTTACCTTGTTATTGCATATATGTTATCAGAAACTTTTAGCTGCTTTAAAATAGTTTAATGCTCTTTTAAAGTGTAACATCCTCTACCTCAGTATATCAAATAAATTGGAAGAGTGAAAGGTAGGAAGAGTATTTGCTACCAGTGTTTACATGACAGTTTTTTGTGTTCTTCTTTTGCCAGAATCAGACTTCATGGGTCCTCTCTAGCATGGCAGCTCTTTACTGGAGGGTGAAAGGCCAAGGAAAGAAGGCAATTGACTGTTTACGGCAAGCATTGCACTATGCACCCCATCACATGAAGGTGTGTACACATGCGTGCCCACTCCTCAGGTGAAAGAATGTTTTCCTTGTCACAGCAGAGCTTTCACAGACTATTGTTAAGGCCAACACTATATCAGGTGTCTGTAATGTATTAGATACTAGCTAGTTGAGGTGAAACCAAGATTTTCACCCTTTGTTTAGTATGGACTTAAAAAAAGCTAACTGCAGAAAAGGTTCAGTGGAATTTCCTGCAGTTCAGTGGGTGTGACATCTCCTCTGGGCATCCCAGACTTGAACTTCCTCCTGTTAGGTAGGACTTTGAGTCTTTATCAGACGTTGTCTGGACAAGTCTAACCTAAGATGTGGGTGTATGTTTTCTGGTTATGCTTTTAGAGAAGGGAGTATGTCTTCTGGTTGTGCTTTTAGAGAGGGTGGGAGGTGATTATCTAAAGGAATTACTAAAGTGCTTGAATCTTAAGCATTTGGGCTGTGAATCTCAGTTGTACACTCGTCCTTGATTTTGTGCAGCGGTTCCTTGCTCCAAAAAAAAGGCAGTACTTTGAACACAGTCTTCTCTTCAGTGTTTCAGTTGGCTGAAGTGCTCTGTACCCTTCACCTTGGCAGGTGCTGTGCTGAGCATTGTAATGTCTGCTCTTAAACACCAAGCTCCCTCTTGCAAACTGGTAAATGTAATATAGGCTCCTTACTCAACATAGCAGTTTTTTCTTTTTGACCTGGGCAACAAATTGTACAGCCTGGAAAAATGCAAATTCCACTGGAATCTTGGTCTTCAACCTTTCTCTGAAAGTTGCCAGACGAAGTAATTCATGCTTTCAGGATATTATTAGGAAGGTTTAGCCATTAACAGCAGAAATGCCTCAACTAAGAAATGCACATCCCCACTGCATATCCTTTGTATATTTCCTATAATTCTATTTATTTGCATTATCCATTTAAAACAAGGTTGGAACCAAGACCTAACACATCCAGCTTTTGCTTATTTTCCTGTCTTTCCATGTAATTGGTTCCTCAGTAGAGGAGTCCTTAGCTGTGTGATTTGTAGGGGTCAGATTATGGATTGGAAACTACAGGTTTTCAAAATTATGGTGAAGTAATGCTTTTTTCTAGAAGTATGATATAATGTTGCTTGAGACGGTATGACTCTCCGACTTTGTGCCTTGTTTTTGTCCTCCATATTGAAGCTGCCCCCAGAGAAAACTCTGGTTTTTGTTTCTAAAGATAGAGCTGCAACTTTTAATTCAGTGCTAACTCTGAGTAAAAGCTATTTTGTGTATTTTGGTTTATCCTCCTCTTTGTTTTTATGCACTTTGGCAACTTTCTCTTGACTTTTCTCATGAAAATAAAGGGTAATTAATTTTCCTGTGAACTTCTCCTGTGATCCTGACTTCCATAATATCTGCTTTTCAAACAAGAATAACTTGTCCAGCACAGGTATTCCTTGACATGTGAAGGTCAAGGAAACGGGGATCACATACATCCAGAACTTTTTATTGTCCTGTTGAAGGCACCTAAGCCTTGGTACTAAGCGGTATTTTGAAGATTTGAGGCCCAGCTCCCAGAGAGTTTGTTATGGCTGCCAGGGCTCTACAGTTTTTTCAGTCAGACAAGGTCACAGTCTGGAAATCCAGGAAATAAAGAACATACCATCAGTGTCTAGCTGAGAAAATTTTATTTATAGCTATTACTCAGCATCAGAATAACAATTCTGTGGCAGAGGCAGGACAAAAAATGATGCATCTGTTGCACTAATGATTAGACCGTGTTTTCTTCCCTGCTGTCCCCTTTGTTCATATTCCCTTTCCTTTTATGCAAGAGCTGAAGGAGGGTATTCAAACAAAACAGCTTCTCTTGTCTCTAAAGAGTGCACCTCATCTTTGGAGAGAAAAATAGTCTAAGAGCTTCTAAAAACTAAATGTACTTTCACTTAAGTGAGTTAATCGTTGACTTTTTTCTGTCCAAGAGTAATGTTTGTCACTATTGTGAGTGGATGTGAGGTTTTTTTGTTTGTAACTCAGGTTCAAATGTAGTTTTGTATTAAAATTGGTCTGGATCATTATTCTCAACATCAAAAGAGAGGGAAGTGGGTAGGAACCAGATGAGTGTGGTTTGGTGGTGGATTCTTCTGTTTGTCTTGCTGATCCTGAGACAATTGCAATGGAAAGAAACTGTTTGTTGCTTGCTCTTCTCTTACAGGATGTACCACTAATAAGCCTAGCAAACATCTTCCACAATGCCAGACTCTGGAATGATGCCATCATTGTGGCTACCATGGCAGTGGAAATAGCGCCGCACTTCGTGGTGAATCATTTCACACTGGCCAATGTGTATGTAGCAATGGTGAGTGTGCTCTTGCCCAGGTAGAGCTGTCTTTGGGACCCTATTTACATGTATGTAAAAGTCTTATTCTCACAAATAATTTTGAAGGAGCAATGTTCAAGAAATTTGGTATGATCATCAAGAATTAGTATCTTTAGAAAGACAAAACTTTTACTACTTATTTTACCCCTATTTGTCATTTAATACTTTAAGGCCAACATTTTTATAAGCTGGCTTAAGAATGCTGTGTGCCAAGCTTTGTAAAGACAGCAGCAAACAATTGGTAATTTGGGTTGTCCATTCATCTAAATACAAGATACTTTTATCATACTGGAAAATTGATGATGAATTTGGTCTCTGTCTTGAAGAGCTAAGCTTGGAATAAGTAAAACCCAACTCTCAGTTGTGGTGAACAAACACAAGGGACGTTCATTTCAATATCTGGATTCTTAATGCCCAATATAATTTTCAGATTGAACTCAAATTTCTTTGTACTGTCTATATATACTATTAAAATACACCTTTTAAGATCAAGATTTAAAACTCACCTTGATCTAGTTAGTCTTTATGATATGGCCAGAAATTCATATTATCTCTACTTCATAGCTAAAGTTACTGAGAAAAGGAACTTAAGAGAAAAAAAATAAGTGATGAAACTAACTGAAAGCCCCAGAATGTTCTGGGTCTTTTCTCCTCTCATTTTTCCTCTAATACACTATTGGATGTTGGCATGCTTTCCTAGTTAATAAAAAAGCAGGGTGGCGTAGGTAATGAGATTTCAGCTCTACAAAAATAGATGCTATTTCCACATGAATGCTTCTAACTACCAGCCTGGAGTCCAGTTTATCAAGTGAAATTGTTTAGCTATTGTATGCACTTTTAAGTTTTGGGGGGGTTTTGTTTAGGTTTACTCTTTTTATTGAGTAATTTTTTTAAAATAATTTCAGGTTGTTTCTAAAAATGTTAGCTTTTCAGAAAATGTGATGGTTTTTCATTGTCCATGATTTTAAAGCTTTGATCTACTCAAATTCTGACTGAAATCTGTTTTTAGAAGTTACTTGCGCAGCAAGAATACAGAGGTGTAATATTAAAAAGAAAATGCGAGAACATTGGTCAATAATTCTCAGCAATAACTTGACTCCTTTCCATGGATTATGCAGAACTGAGTCATTAGCCCAAGAAAACATCAGTTATTTGTGGGAGAAGGAAAAAAATCCTAAATCACAAGGATTGGTTTTTTTACTTTTGTGCATATCATGCTGCACAACTGGTTGGGATGGGAAAGGCATAGAAAATGTGTTCACTGTTTTTAGAATCTGACTCTTTGCGCTCGGGTTTCTTTCTCCACAGGAGGAGTTTGAAAAGGCCATGAAATGGTATGAGTCAACACTAAAGCTTCAGCCGGAGTTTGCCCCAGCAAAGAACCGAATCCGCACCATTCAGTGTCATTTACTTCTGAAAAAAGAGCGGCGGTCTCCTTAGAGATCAGCATCTTTCTCTTTTTTAAAAATGTCATTATTCTCTATTCTGCTCTTAAGTGTGCTAAGATAAATTGATGAATTGAAATTTTTAACAAGACTGTTAAAAAGAGATGAGATTTGGATCAAGGGTACTTTTATTATTTTTTTGTCAAATAGAGGAGCATCTTTGGAAAATATATTTCACAGACCGTAATTTTAAAACATCCGTGTAAATATTAAACCAAGAAACTTCCATGAGTCCATGACCACCTGTAACAGGACCTAGGCACTGTTAGTTTTTCCGTAATGCTCAGATTGGCATCAGCATCCAAAATAACTTGCTTCATGTCTTATAATCTAAGCCACTGGAAATGCAAAGCACACAACCATACCAAATAGTAAGAAGAGATAATCAGCAATTCATCCATGTGAAACTCATGCTTTGTCCAGTCTTGTTCACTCCATACCACATTACCTGCTTTTTTGGAAGGAGAGGAACAGACTTCTAAATATTTATTAAAAAAACATGAGAAACATGAAGCATCATTGGAATTCTTCGTTTCTGTTGGGGAATGAGGAGGAGGTAACAGCAGGACCCTAAAGTCAAAGTAGTTTTTAATCATACTTGCAGGAAAAAAAAATTGGTAAAAAATCCCAATGAGATGTTTTTATATTTGTCTGTATATTCATAGCCCTCTGCCTCCCTGAGTGGTTGATTTACTAATTCTTTGTTCACTGTATTTCTAGCCGTTTTGGAATGAGGTGCAAGTTTATGCTCACCCTGAGCCATACTTTCAGCTGCCAAGGAGGAGGAGGGACATGGTGTCAAGGTATCAACAGCAAAAAAGTCAGGTGGAAGATTTCCAAATCAGTTCTGTCTTTGGTTGGTGGAGGACATGATTCTCCAGAATCAAAAAGGGCACATACTTGAAATAAAATAAATTGTTTATGAACAACTTCTCCTGTACTGTGTATGTGATGCGCCACTCACAAGAGTGCAGGTTAGTCTGGAGGTGCTACAGCCTTTCCTTGGGAGCAGACTGAGCTGGGAGCCAGGAAAGCCTTGGACAATCCTGAACAGACAATGATTTCCTGCACAATGATTTCCTTGGAAAATTCCTTGCACCGCTGTTCTCACTCTGTTTGTGGCAGAAGGAAATAAGGAAAAGTTAACTAACTCAGCTGTCATGTAAGCCACTCTGCAGCTTCTAGTGTTAAACATGCTTCTTTGTGATTCTTTTTAAAGAACTAACAATGCTTTTGAACTTACTGGGTGTTTTTTCTCCCCCAATATTTTTCCTGTCTCATTGATGCAAATTAAGAGTAAGTATGGCAGTGGTAGAAACTGTGACATCAGTGTAATTTTTATTATAGTGGAACTTATTACTTCATAAAAGGATCCTTGAATATTTTTATATATGACTGAAGATGAGCAGTTCTAATGCAAATTTTACGTCTGTTTTATTGCAAGTAATTTCCATTTATCTAGGAATCCTGACAGAGGTATGAGCAAGTGCTGCTGTTGGGTAGATTTTTATTAAAAGTGTGTGAACCTGTCAAATTTTTGTCAAGAGAGTCAACAGCATGTCAGATTTTATGTTCTTCCCAAGGCTACTGGAAGGCTGAATGTTGTTGGCTGGAGACAGGCATAACTGTATCTCTGTATAAACTCCAAGAGGAAGATCACTTCGTGAAAGGTCTAATACCACCACTAGGATCATGGACTGGGATAATGAATTACAAAGATTTCTGACATAGAGCTGTGAAAGGGGAAAATAGCAAGGAAGGTGCAAGTAAATGGAAAGAATTTCCATTTGATGTAGGAAGAAAGAACAAAGGCTTTTCCTTGAATTAATGTGCAGAGCAGGTGCTTTTATTCAGTTTTGTTAACCAGTCTGCTTCACTTTTATAGTGGTTAATAAGTATTGAGAGTCACTTAAATACATTTGGTAAATCTTCCATTTCATATACTAGTTTTAAAATGTAGTATGCAAAAACCTAGCTTGGTACAGACTGTGTACCTTACAACATGGTTTCCTAATGTATCACATGGTTAAATCAAGTGGTTGCCATGTGCTGAGCTCTTTTCTACTGCATCTGTCTCACTGCTGCTGGGAGATGCTGGGATTTAAGTCTAAGTAAGGCTGGTCCTTAAGAACCTAAAGCACCAATATATGGAGCACTGGTGGTCATGGCTTTGACAAAAGATGGAATTAAAATAGACCTTTTCTGGATCAGCAAGGATTATGCTCGTAGAGAATGTTGCTGGGCACTTGAAATTGGTAATTAATTAATACTCACACCAGCTTACATCTTGCTTACTGCAGTGTTTACTGATTTATTTAAGAAACCCGGCAAGATGCACTGTACACAGACATCAAGCAAAAATGTAAGGAGACTGAGTTTGTGTGTGGTCCTACTTTAAACTGGCAGCAAGGAGGTAGCAGGACATTGCTGTTCTTGCTATGTTTCACATTTTCAGAGAATTTGCCCATTAGAAATGGTTTTTCAAAACTGCAGTAGTCTGATGATGGGTTTTTCTTCTGAATCTTGGGTAAGTACTTAAATGTGTACTGCCTTAGGCCCATAAAATTTGTATGTACAGATGTTCATTTGCTGCTTGGCTACTGTGTGCTCTCTCTGCCATACAGCCAATTATAAATAGCCTATGCTTCTCTCTTAACTGTATTTCCTGAAATTTTAGGTAATTCCTAGATATGTAGTGCACAAGCAGTACATCCAACTGAAGCAGGGAAGGAAAAAGATCTACTTGGGAGCATAAACTTGGCCTAAGCTAGCAACAGTGTGTGTCTTAAAGATTTTACCCCCTGGTGATCTGCTGGGGAATGCTGGCTTCTGCCCTTGGAGAAGGCTAATGGAACACTCTCATCTCCATGCCTTCAACCCTTCTGTATAAATGCCAAGAAGTGGTGGGCTTCAGTGCTTTGACTGTGTTCAAATGTTAGTCAATTAAAATTAATTATGCTGATCGTATGAACAGGAAACAAGTTGGGCAGCATGCTGAAATGGAGGCCACTGAATTTCTAAGAGCAAAAGTGTGATTCTCTGCAGGGTAAGATACCTATTCAGAGAGTACATGCATCTTCTTCCATTTAACTTATTTCAAAATAAGCTAAGGTGGTTGTCTAGGCTCTGTCTTTCGTGAATGGGAAAGATGGTTACCTTGAGAGGGTGATTTACCCTCCCTGTTGTAGAGTGTGACAAATTGCCTGTTCCTTTCCATGGACTGTTTGGATACCTTTGACAAACTGAACTTCAGTATGATTTCTAATAATGAGGCTTAGTAACTCATTTCACATTGACTGCTCTGCTTAACATATCAAAAAGTAGTCTGATTTAGGGATGACATAACCATCGGTAAATGGCAAAATCCTCTCTTCTCCAAAAAGATGGGGTTTTCTCAGCTGTTTTCAGAGCATATCCAGGAATGAAGTACAAATGGGAAAAAAGTATCCATTTGTTCACAGATAGCATCCTTAAAATCCTCAGCATCCTCACTTTAGAGGCTTTAGATAGCCTCTAAAGCTCCTGACATTCAGGGGTTTTTGAGGGAAAATGGTACAGGAAAAGAATCAGATACTTGTATCTATAAAGTGGTTGGATTTGATTCACTCTTGATGCCTTAGTTGTACTGGTCAGGACTGCACTGATGCCATACAAAAAAAGGAAACACTGAAATACTATATTGGCATCCAGTGTGACCATAGGATCATATTCAAACAAGAGGTTTTAAAATGCAATTGGGACTGACATCATCTGTGGACACCTTGCATCACCTATGATAGAAAATGGCCATCAGAAAAGTTTTCTGATGCTGCTCACAACCTTCTTTTCCCTTCTATAACTCTCTCTCTTTTCCTCTCACAGGAAAAAGGTCAAAAACAAACAAAAACCCCACAACCTCTCCCTAAGAATAGTATGGTATAGCTGAAGATGCTAATTAGTTCTGTTGCTGTATTGTGATGCTTTTGCTTCCTACAATTTGCAGTAGCTGCCATTAACTTGTCTGGGTACCAATTTAGGAACCCCCCCACATTTGGACCCAGGTCAGTAATGTTCCTACCCTTGTTGTTGTCCTCCTGTATGACTTTAGGCAACATGTTTCCTCTCCTTGCTGTACCTCTCTCTCCCACACATTGTCTGATGTCTTTTTAGAACATATTGGGGGGGGGCGCATTGGTTGGGACTGAAATTATTGCTGTTTATGAATTCGGGTGAAAAATGCTGTAATCAGAGGTTATGAATAATAGCAGCCCAAATGAAAAACAACCTATGAAACGGAATAGGCCAAGTTTAAGTCTGTATCAGCAATGAAAGAATGAAAATGCTTTAGAAGGACTTGCCTGGGTATTCAGAAAAACACAAGCTCCTCTTCTCCAGAGCTACTGGATGCTGTGTGGCAGGTTCAGCTGATCCTCCCATCTCAAGCATTACCTAGCTGTGTCCTTCTGGAGTGCTGCAGGTTGTCTTGATTCTTAGAGGACCAGCTGGCCATTTTTGAGTCAATGAGACTCTCTTAAAAGAAACATCCCCCAAGAGAAGGCTTTGTCAGGTGTGGGATTGGTTTTGTTGATTTTATTTTTACTCTTGATTTGCTGAATGTACTCAAGTGTGCCAGTATTTATTCAAACAAAACAATTTGAGTCTGTGAACACTGAGGCTTACGCAGCTTTCCTATCAATTTGTGGTCCTCTTGCTGAAGTCCACTGGCTGGTCATCTGTGAGAGCCAACAGAAAGTTGTGCAAATGACTACTACAAAAGAAAAGGCAGTAAGTTTAAAGGCTATTTGTTTTCACTACCATTTTTAGGGAATCTGCACAAGAGTGGTACCACCTATATTCCACACAAAGAAAGTTTAAAAAGTGACAATCTGAATTAAGGGAGAGGGTTCTTGTACTTTAAGCTTTTTTCATTTTTAAGTATTGAAAAGCTCAGGGTTGATTAGGAGTGGTGTTTTGATAAGGCTGACTGCTTAAAAAAGCATTCCCTCAAACTTTTATTAGTAGCTGTTTTTTTAAACTTTTAAACCTAATGATCTATATCTGGATTTCAGAGCAAAAATAATAGTATTCAAGTTCAGTAGTCCCAGAGGAGATGCAATGACAGTGCTACAGAAGGAATGCTTTTGAATACAGGTGAGCAGGAGTTAGCTTTGTGGTATTTATAATCTAGGGGTATTTTCTTAATGTGGTTGTTTTGATTTGTTGGGGTTTTTTTCTTTAATCTAATTTCAGGCTTCTTCCAGTCCTTCAGAATCGGGTTATTAGTAGTCCAACAGTGTATTGCTGTGCATGTTTATATGTGCCTATGGCATGCCAGGTACTTCACAGAAATGCCAGTCTCTGCTCTGAAGGGTGTACAGCCCCAGACACTGGCCCACAGAAGAATTTCAGTGGTTACTGGTGCCTTAACCAGGGAGCAGACAGTTGTTGAGTCAAATCTTCTGGCCACAGTCCCTCCATGGTGACACCACTGGTGGTTTTGAATTCCAACCCATCCCTATGTCTCTGAGAATAATACTCTGATAAATCAATGATCATCATTCTACTACAATTCAATGGAAAATTTTTGTCTGTTTTGCTTCTTGATCTAAATCTAATCATGTCCTCTCTAATAGTCTAATTCTACTGTTGGTTTGGTTTTTTGTTTTTTTAAAGAAATTATTCCCCAGAGCTGCAGCTGTTACAGATTACAGTATGGTAGCATGAGTTACCACTATGTCTTAGGAGTGTGTTTTGCTGTGCCCTGTCTTGTGATTCATATACTGAGGAGCAAAGAATTGGTATATAAAAGTTGTTAAGGGACACCAACTTGTGGGCAGATGCAATCCAAACAAAAATGGATGGAGGAGCCAGTCATATCTCACTGCTATGGTAGAAGCTAATGTAGGAAAATTATTTCTCTGTGAAAACAGAAAAGAAACCAGGCTTTAGTAGTTTAGAGGAGACTCTTGAAGAAGAGAGAGGAAGCTCCAGGTAGAAGAAGCAAGGAAGACAAGGGTCCTGCTTTTTGTACCATCAGAGACTTCCTGGTGGCAGAACCAGACAAAGTGAAAAGGACAAAGCAGTGGCCTAAGTGGATGGCTCCTTCTGGTTGTCTGGAGGCATCACAAAACAAGGAGAAGGACACCTAAGAAGCCGTGAGTCAATGTTGCAAAGCCACTGCAGGCAGCAGGGCACCTGGCATTGACGTGCATTCCTGCACGGTCAGTGTGCCCATGGAGTTTGGAGGGCCACAGCTGCTCAGCCTCCCTGGCCCAGGGACAAGCCAAAGTGCAGAAACGTCCTGAGAGCACGAGAACGAAGGCTCTCCTGGTCACCTACAGCTGGGAGTCCCAGAGGTCAGTTTCCAGTGAAGTATCTGTTCTTTTTGAGCCTGCTACTTCTGTGTTAAAAAAGATCATTAACAGCTTTTGTCCTTCACTTTTTCTGTGACATGCTTATCTAAGGCATGCCTTCCTGACTAAACTGAGGCCTGAGCAGACTCAGCTTGGCTTTTAGCCTACTGACTTCTTTGGGAGGGTAGAATACTTGCTTGAAAGCAATTTTAAGTTTTTTTTATAATAAGACTGTACAGCATCCGTAATCTGCTTTTTTATTGCCTTCTCAGGCTAGATTGAAGTTACCTCTGGAAAAGAAGGGTCAGGATGTGATTCCAGTAAGTGAGGTGTTAACACCAGGGAAACCAATCTAGACCTCACACACAGGGAGGCATCTTCCCACTCACTCTTGCCCTCTTTCCTGGGGACCTGCAAACAGTGAGTTCTGTCTTGTGTGACATGGGGACCTGTCACACAAGGGTGTGGGCAGTTTGCTGTGCAAGTGGGTGGCATGATGGCAGGGTGTGTGTGTCCCTAAGCATGGCTGGATGCACGCATTTGCACAACAAAAAGTACATGATGCACCCTACCTCAGTCACTGAACCAGTTCTATTAACCATTACACTGCCATAATGAGAATTGGGTCTAAAATCTATTTAATCTGTGTGTTATCTCTTGAATACAGTAGTGCCTTACAGTCTTTTTCAGTGATCTGAGAGAGGTGAATTAAATGATCTTCCAAACCCTACTTAATTAATTCTTGACTGTCATCATAGGGCAGTTTTAATTATTTGGAGCAGCTTAGTCAGCACATCAGGTTGCAAGAGCTCTACAAGAGTTCTTATCTTGTCACTGTGGGTCTACATGGGCCTTCCTTTGAATATCTATAGCAACACCCCCTACACCTGCATGCAATAACCAACTTTAGCAGGAGCATCACTAAAACCTCTTAGAAAACTGGGTGGCTGCAACCCAAGTGACAGCATTTCCTCAGGAGCAGATCAGATCAGTGCAGCACTGCTTCTGGTACTCTGACAAAGAACCCTCTGTCCCTTTTCATAAACAGGATATTTTGTGCCTTTAGATGCCTAGAGTGTTTCTTATGAAACACTTTCTCCTAAAATGTTTCAAAGACATTTTGACCAGACGAACAAACAACTTGGTGTATTTTAGTGTAGGCAAGGCTTGCTTTCTTCAGTTGGAGGACCTGCAAGACACAAAAATAAGGGAAAAAACCCAAATGGGTAGAAGTTTCTTTAGAAATGCTTCAGAAGAGAAGCCAAGACAAACCCCTTCTATTTGCCTGTAGTTTCAACCTTCCTCAGTGCTGGGCAGAGGCTTAGAACCTGCCCATTCCATTACCTGTGTGAATCCAGGGACAGAGCTTTTATTTTCTTTCCATCTTTTTATGTATTGGGTTAGCCCTGAGCTTTTTTTTTGTTTTTAATCCTTTTGACTGACTGCATGGCAGTTGTAGTTCTTTCAGTCTGGATAGCATGTCCTAGCATACCAGGTTACTGCGATTTCTTTGTTCAGCACACAACCCTTCAAGTGGGTGAAAAAGAAGAACAAGACCTTCTAGTATTGTCAGCATGACTCTAGGAAGTTTGAGAGGGGAATGCAAAGTGTGAATGAATTCACAATATTCATTTAAAAGTTGGTATTACTAGAACAAACAGCAAGGTCACAGCAGATAAAATGTAAATTAATTTATCCCTGTGACTCTTTCACTTCAAAGTGTCACCAGTACCCCTTGATTACCATCTCAGAGCCTTGCTTGCACACTACTCACAAGATCTCCAGCAAAATGGATCCTGGATGGCATGGCTTGGTTTTCAGGGGGAGAACCCATGAGCTTTACTTTTTTTTGTTTACATTAATCCTCCCTTACTTGCAGCAAAATGACCTCTTCCCAGGGCTTCAGTCACCAGCTTTAGTTCCCAGGCACTCACATTTCTCTGTGCCCCACTTCATCCACACCATGCAGCTCGGCCACCTCTGTGAGTGCTGCTGCCAACTTGGAGCAAAGGCAGGAGACAGTGAAGGTCGAAGGAAGATGGAGTTCTGGAAAGAAACCAGGCAGTGGCATCTGTCAGCTTGTAAGTGCTTCCCCTGTTCCTTACTGTCTCCTCCAGCCTCTTAGAGCTGCTGTGTGGGAGGAAAGAGCAGCAGCTGGAGGAAAGTGGGAGGAGTGGGAGGAAGAAGAGGGAAGAGCACCTGGGGGCTGAGAGCCAGCCTTGCTGTCTGCTCCCTCTCACAGCTCCCTCCAGCTGTGTTTCTGTTCCTCACCTAGAGGTAAGATCAGAGGGGCTGACAAGCAGGTAGTGGTGTGAGCAGTGGCTGTGGGGCAATGCCAACCACCTCCCTCCCCCTTGCCGTGCTTCTGTCTTTCTCCATGCCGGGAAAAGTGCTGTCACTGACACTGAAGCACTCCAGCACTGTCACGCTTTATTCTCTCTACCTCCAAGTTAATGAATGGGCAGCTGAAGCAAAGATGAGAAGTGGCCAAGGACAAAACTAGTATTTGCTTCTCCCTGGATGTATTTGGACTTGGATGGGATGGTCTATCCTACTAGGAGCAGGTAAGATTGTCGTATCCCAGTACACCTCTCCTATCCCATCCCACGGACTGTCCCAGCATCTTCCCGGGGGGAGTCACTGTGACGTAAGGGTCTTGCAACTCTTTGCCAGTCTGGGCACACCAGGTTTGTTGAGCTGTGTGCCCTGTCACAGTCATGCTACCTGTTCTCCTCCTCTGCCATGCACTCTTGGTCTCCATTGACAGAATCACTCTTGCAGGACCCAGTTTTTGCTCTGCCTTTCTCTGTGTGCCATCTTTGGCCCTGGTAGTGCAGTTTTGTGCCTACACAACTGCAGCGCTGGAGCCTCCTACGTACACTTAGAGCCCCCTTCCTGCCCTCACTGCTGATTCATGGCAGCCCTCTATCTGTCCCCTCTATTCCTTTCTCGGCCAGGCTTTGCCAGTGCGACAAGCGCTGGCGATGGACACTGAGGAACACGCCGAGGCTGACGCTGCTTCCCCAGTACCCCCAGCTTCGGGCTGAACTAACCCTGGGCAGGAGTTTCTCATGCTGGAAGGGGAAGGGGATGTCCGTGCCGCAGATATCCCGCTCTGTCCCCGTCCGGGGGTGGGGGGGATCCGGCCCTTTCGCCGCCAGGGACAAAAGCCGCTCCCGCCGCAGCTCGGCGGCCCCGGAGGCGGCGGGGGGAGCCGGCGGCAGGTCGGGGACGGCCGGAGGCGTCTCGCCCCCCTCGGCCGGCAGGTGGCAGCCGCAGCCCGGCGTGAGGCGGCCGGCCGGGCGGGGCAGCGCCGCCGCCGCCGCCGCGGGCCCGGGGCTCCCGTCGGGGCTCCCCCGCCGCGCTCTGCCCCCGCACGGAGCGCGGCCCCAGCCCGGTGGAATCGCCCCCATGGACACCCGGCTGCTCCCCCGCCCACACCGCAGCCGAGAGGGCGCTGCCCTCGGAGAGCGGCGCCCCGCTCCCCTCAGAGCCCGAGGTGCGGTCGCGAGGTTCTCGCCTCGGCCCGGGTTCGCCCCTTGCGGAGTGGATGGGGGGGCAGGGGGATGATGTGTTCTGGGTTTTTGGGGACGGGAATCCCCATGGTAGCTCCTGGGAGCTCCAGGTTTTGCGGGGGTGTTCCTGAGCCCCCTGCTTGGAGCCGCCCGCACTTCGCCCCGCAGGCCCCCGGGTCCGGGACAGCCCTGGCTGCGGGGAAACCCCCGCCCCGTCCCCGCCTCCCCGCCCGCCGAACGGCCCCGGAGGAGGCCTGGCTTCCCCGCGGGCACTGCAGCGCCCCGGCGGCTGGGGGGAATCTTCCCTCCCGCCCACACGGTCTGAAGCTCGGGGGATGCGGCTGCCGGGGCTGGAAAGGAGGAGGCGGCGCGATGTCACCGGCGATCCCCTCCGGGGCAGGTGGAATCCAGCACTGCACTTCTGAGGGGTTTACCCACTGCAGCTCTAGATTCTGCAGGGACAGGGTTTGCCCGTGGAAGGTTTCTCCGAGCGATCCTCCCAGCCCTCGGAATGCTCCTTTGTGCAGTCTCACGCCGATCCGCCCTTTGGGCTGCGGTGTGTGATTCCCTCGCCTTTCACTGTGGGTTGTTGTTTTGGCCAAAACTTCAGTCACAGCTGCTTAATCTTTATCTATTTCACGAAGCTCACGATCGTTGCTTTCCAGATGACCCTCCCCAGCTTTTTTTACCAGCTCAGTGCCTCACCTCTGCGTGCCCTCCAGCTTCTCACAGCAGCCCGTCTCCCCCGAGCCCAGGGGACAGCCCACTGGCAGGGAGTTCCCTGCTCACCTTTTCTGCCTCTGGAGCGGGCAGAGACATTATCCAGCACTGCATCTGCCCTGAAATATCGGTAATTCAAAGCACCTCAGGCTCTGTCAGTTTCAAACCTTTCGGGCTGGATTCGTCCTCAGAGAATGACACCACTTTCTTCCAAACTGTTTTAAATTCAGACAAAAATCAAATAGGAGTCATGCTTCGAGCTGGACTTTATGTGGAGCCTAGGAGAAAAACATCGGCTCTTTTCACCTGATGGTCAGCAATCCTGCTGGGACAGGTAGTTGCTGCCTTTTGGAGACCTAGAGGGGCAGAGCTGGAGAAGTGGTGCAAGCAGCCCCACCCGAAGTTGCACCACCGTTTGTTAGTCCTTGCTCAACCCCCTGGCAGGTAATGAGAGATAAATTGGGAACTCGCCCACGCAGGGTGTGGCACAGGCACTAAAGGCTGAAGTACAGACGCCACAGCCATGGTGGGGACTTGTCCTGCCTGTGTCTATGATGTTCTTTAATATCTCAGAATACATAGGGGATTGCAGTCTACAGGATTCTCAGACTGCCCCCCATTTTCTAGCTTGAAATGCTCTTTAAAATGTATTTAAAAAAAATAAATCCAAACACTATTAAATGCAAAGAAATCATGAAAAACAACAAGGAACAAAAGCTCTCAATCCTAGCTGAGCACTGCACAGACAGGAACCTGCTCTGACGTACATGAGCACCCCATAGGGATTAACTCTCTCCTGCCCAACAAAGCCAGCCTTCTAGCTTCTACTTTGCAGCACATTTTGCGTGCTATAAATGTATTTAATCTAGCCAGATAGGAAGATTAAAATGTACAGGCTTAGTACATTTTACAGTACTATCTGCAGTTGTCCCCACCCAAAAAACCCCTCACAATCCTGGTCCAGGAGTTTTCTGTCTATATGACAGATCAAAAAAAAAAAATTCCCTGTGAAGCAGAAACAAGAATCAGGCAGCAGAAGCCTAAAGGAAACGACAAGGAGAAGCTCTTAGAGTCATTTTTCCCTTTGCTTTCTTGTAGTCAATATGCAGAAGGGCATCTATTGCATGTTTGCTATCAGCCAGTTAATATTTTCTTACCCTCACCCCTTAGCTCAGGTTCCTAAAGCCCTTTGCAGCCACTGCTTCACTCAGGTACTCTCAGGAGACAGCTGGTGTCACTAACCTGCTTATAAAAAGAGGGGCAGTGAGCCACAGTTGTCTGTGTAAAGTCACCTAATAGACAATTCCTAGAACACAAATTAGGAGGTGGGATTCTCAGTTCTGACTTTAACCTTCAAGGTAGGTTTCCTCCTTTTCCCAAACCTGCAGTGCCAAAACACTGCAGTATCAAACATGCAATAGCATCCTCCATCGTCTTGTCATCTTTGGTACCACATCAGGGTGGAGGGACATGTAGGCTGCAAGCCTCCAGACCCTCACCTGCCTTTTGGGGAGACTGCCATTTAGAAAGCTGAACCAGGGGATTCATAATAGCTTTTGGCTATTTGTGTTATCCTTCATTTCTATAATGGAGCATCATTGCTGAGGAGTGAATTATACATTATATCTTGCTTTAGGTGCTGCATCTGTCCCATGTTTAAGCACCATGAGAAGGTCCGATGTTTTTCCCAATGTACCACATACTTTTATTCCAATGTTTTTTCCCTGTATCTGTGGGCAATTCAAAATCTCAGCATGAGACCACCTGTGCAGGGACACAGCCCACAGAAGGTCTCAGTTGTGGCTGCAGCAAGAACCACCGTAGAAGAATTTTTCCACAGCCATGGCAATTAAAGCATAGCATTGCCTAAATATGCTTGTCCTTCTCACCATGGTCTGCAAATTTTGAGTTCTCTCACTTTTTTTACTTTCAGGTCTGACTGGGCCCAACCAGCATCTTGGGGTGCCTGTATAGGAGATGTGTAGAGATTGTCTCTCTCTCTCATTGACAACCCATTACTGTGGTACAGCACAGACATGAGCAAGAGGCTCCATAGCATCTGAGATGGCAGTGAAGATCCTGTGACAGAGGCAAGATCCTTGGAGACAGGTGTGTCATAACAGGTATGGTGTTTTCTCTGAGAAAGCCAAGTGTAAAATATTTGCTAGCTTACACTCTACTGCACTTTGAGGAAAATAAAAAAAAAAAATCTCTCTCAGAAGAAAGGGAGAAAATGGGTTCTTGGGAAGAAGGGATTTATAGAAGGGAATTCCTCATGTCTGTACATCTGTTCTAGAAATAGAGAATGTTTATGAGCTCTACCAAATCACTTACTTGGAATCTTTTCCCAAAACACTACATCTACTTTTCTTAATTCTGGGATGGTACCATTCTGAATCTATACTTTGAGTTCATCCTAAAATAAGATAAAACCCTGTTGAGGATGCCTAGTTAGCATTGCAAGAGTGTGGTATGAGACATAACTTTTCATACATGACATGGAAAGTATGCTGGACCAATACTGAACTCAAAAGCACGCCAACAAGTTTCTGGACAATGTTGCTAATCAGTGTGCCCTGTGTTTCATGTGCTTGTGCTCTCCACACATCAGTGCAGTGTAGAAGTCTTAGGGGAAGCACCATAGGAGCCAAATTGGACTTTTCCAAGCCTCTTGTCTTCCACTTGACTGTGCTGAAGGCCCTTGCCCTCTGCAAGGATCTGTCTAGGAGCAAGTGCAAAGTTTAAGTGAGATATCTCTGAGGGTATTGTGGCATGAGATGAGTAAGAAAAGAGAGGGAAAGCATTCGCTGATAATCAGAATGTGAAAAAATTAATTTCAGTTATTTTGGGCTTGTGTTGCTCAAAAGCCAGCATTCATTGACATTTGAGAGGAAATGAGAACTTCTCAGTTAAGATCAGGCAGACATCAGTGTTGTTCAGTGTTTCTTGATCATTACAGGGGGCGGATTAAAATCCCTTTAGTGCTCCTAATGCCTGTGTCCTAGGAATTCCTCCTAATTTGTCTATCTCTAGAAGATAGACATGTCTATCTCTAGAAAGTCCAGCAAAGTCTGATTTTTTTTATACTGGTTTAAGTGTCCTGAATCTTGGCTTGAAACATGAAACCTTCCTCACCCATGGCCCTCCTGTCAGTGAGACAACAGGATCATAGATCCTCTTAAGCATCTTAAGTTAAAACCCCTTTCTTCCAGTGTTGCTCTTCTTGTCTCCATTTGCTAATTGTGAGCATGGGAACTTGATAGCAAGCGACCTCATGCTAGAGCCTTACAGATCTCCAGATTACATGGCCGTAATTAAATTGAGGAGAGCAGAGGGAAAGGAATTAATATCTTAAAAAAAAAAAAAAAGAAAGAAAGAAAAGAAAGAACAACCACCTAACCCCCAGAAATCAAATACAAGGCAATGACTTTAATTGTGTAGTATGTGGTCAGTGACATATGAGTCACTTGAGCCTATCTTTATAAGAGTAGCAAAATATGAATAAAACACCCAGCTGGCACAGTGCCACTGTCCCTGTAGCTATATCAGAGCATAACAGCAGCCTGCATTGTCAGCTAGAGGCTTATTGTCATCAAGGCTAGTAGAAATCCTAGTCCTGGGGCTCAGCTAGGAGTCATCTTATACCTCATCCTCCTATTGCAAGTCTTCCTTGGAGCTGTCTTCCATAGCTGTATTTCTTTTTATACCCCCATTTCATTTTCATGATTCCAAGAGTTTCCAAAAGAAGGAGTAGAAGTTATGATGTCTCTGTCTCATAGTTACAGTGTTCTCAAGACTCACAGCTCTGCAGCGCAGGTTCAATCTATGCTTGCTTAATGTTTCTGGGCTAGCACAGAAGCTGATTGCTGCCTGCCAGGTTTGACAGTCCAGTCCACTTTATGTGATGTTACCATGGACCTTGGCCAGGTCCATCCAGGTTCTCCAAGTGTGGCCAGTGCTGAACCATTGAACTTGCTGTCTAGGGTGGAGGAGCACAAGGAGGTCCTCTGTCAAAAGGAGATGTGTGCAAAGGGTATTGGCAAAGCCTTTAAAAAGGTTGAACTGGCATCTGTCAGCGATGACATTGGTTGTGGCTGACTCTGCTCTAGCTAGATGGATAGATTAGATAAAGTAACCCAGGTGCCCTCCAGCTCTGCCACTCTGTGACAACCCCTTGAGAGCAGTCTGTGCTACCATTAGCTTGATGAGCCATCACAACCAAAACATAAAGAGAAGACAAGAGCCTATTTTGGTTTGGGGAGAGAGCTTGCAGTAAATTAGTGTACTTCCAAACCTGTGATAGTGTAGATACAGCTATAGCACAACTGCAGAAGTTGGTAACCTGCCATAGTTTAAAACCAGGGTCCATCTCATCCTCTCTTGCCAAGGAGCAGACTAGAGGGAGGTCGGAAGTTCAAGATGAGTTTTCCAGAAATGGCTGGTCTCCTATGCTACGTCACTCTTTACCAGCATGCTGACATTGCAACCGCGTTGTGCTAAAAGGTCAAATCCATTCAGTTCCCACGTTGTGACCCCCAGTTCCCCAAGGGAGTCGCACAACACACATAGTTAGCTACTTGTGCTAGCTGGTTCCCACCTCCAATCTCAGGTGAAGCAGCTATTTCCCTTGGAGAGGAAACCTAGAAGAGGGAAGAGTTTCAATGAGGTGCAAGACAAATAGTTGTGAACACAAGCCCAGTGACATTGCTCAGCAGCAGTCCTTAGCCCCTAATTCCCAAAAGAAGGGGTTTCTTCTTGCTGGCTCTAAATGGGACTAGCACACGAATTATCAAATGAGTGAGGACGTTACACAACCATGAGGCAACTGATCTCATGTTCATATCGCTGAGAAGGAGAGGAGCCCTCCCCCGCATCTTACCAGAGCAGACAGTGAGCGGGGTTTCCTTAATGGGAATCCCTCCACTGCTTCTCCCCCAAATCCCAAGCTCCTGTGTGTGGGGTGTGCCGCCTGTGCATCAGATGGGCGGAATGAGGCTGTCGACTTATTTTTGATTCAAAGGTTTAGCTGAAGATAGATTTGAACTCCACACATATATTTCAAGGGAAGTTTTTTCAGCAAGTGTAGTAGGCTTAGCCTGATATGCCCACCTCTATCCACCCTTCTCCCTCTGGAGAAAGGAGGCAGCTCAGTTTGTTGCCTTTCACTATATCTGTTTGTAAGAAAGTTGTGAGAGAAAAGCTGTGGGCTGAACACTCCAAGATAAAAAATAATAAAGCCAAAAAACTACCATGATCCTCTTAAGCTATCTGACAACTTGAGGTTCACCCTGATGTTGGTGAAGACCAGGTGAGAAAGGGCTTTGTCCTTTCCCAGCAGTGTCCTTTCCCAGTTTGTGTGTGCAGGGAAGGTTAAAAAAGACTCTGATTAGGAGCTCTCCCACAGTCCCAAACTTTTCAGCATCTTCCATCACCTAACTTTCATTTTTTTTCTGAGCTTAGAAGCATTTACAAGTCACTGATTAATCTCACCCTGTGACTACCCCAGCTACTCCTGCTCTATGCTGCTGGGTAAGGGAGCATGACTTGCCCAGGTCAGGTCATGACAGAAGCAAGAGAAAGCCTCAGGAATATCTGGTCCCAGTGCTTTCCTACCTGTTAGGTTATATCTGTTCCCTCTGTATGCAAGTTTGAGGAAAACTTGGTGCATGAATGGGTTTTCCCAGGAGACTGGGAGTATATTTGCATGTGCAGATCTGATAAGTTAGGTAACTGCCATAGCTGGTGAAGATCAGTTCCACACTGGGCAGCTGCAGAGGAGGATGACCTTCCCCATGTGGCATGGCTGGGGAGAGGGGCTGAACCCTGGCCAGGAGGGGGAGATAGGAGACAGGTCATGGCCCTTCAGGAGTGGATTTCCCCAGTGTCACCAGGACAGCCCTTGGAGAGAAGCGCTAAGCTCCCTGCTCTAGGTGTCTGAAGAGCTATGCTGGAGCTTCCTCTGACCTCTCCTCCCCAGGAGTGAGGAAGCTTTGGAGTAGGCTGACTCAGTTCAGCAGTGGACAGGAGCAGGGACACCCTCCTGGGCAGCCCTACCAGCAGGAGGGCCGGGCAGTGACCACAGGCAGCCGTCACCCCGAGCCCCAGGCGTGCACTCACCGCAGCCAGACTGAGCACAGGAGTGACTGCAACATGGAAGAGAGGGCCTTGGAGGCTGCTGAGGCTGCCTCCCCTCACCGTGCTGGACACTCAATGGGGAGGGCAGCTCTGGTTAGTACATGTCCCTCCATGAGAGACTAATAGGAAGATTGCTGGGATTTCTGCTTTTGTACATCCTCCTGCCTGTGAAGTAGCTAAGCAGAAACATCTAGGAGAAAAAAATGGAAGCACCTTCTTGATCATATGAAGAATGTTGTCCCAAGACAGAAAAACTGGCTTTGTGTCCCAGCAATGACACAGACTATCTCTACAGCCTTGGGTAAGTCACTCAACTTCTATTTACCCAGCTATAAAGTAGGTGCAACTGGCTTTTTCTTTTTGTCTTTATTATTTTATTTTTCTTTTCTTTCTCTTTTCACATCCTGAGGTCCTTGGGCAGCCTCTTAATACCTAGCATGTCTAGCTCCTCACATGTTATGGTGAAGATCTTATTTGGTTGTTTACTTCCTCCCATAACATAAATGAGAATTCACTATTCAGATATCCTTGTAGGAATACTGAGATTGGGAGAGGCTATTTTGAGAATGACAGGCTGAAGGGGAAAAAAAAGGATTTTGTTAAAATTCAGTCATTGCCCTTCCTAAGCAAGGCTGAGTTAGCATCCTAGAATTGGGCAATAAATGCTGTTTTTTTCCTGTGTCCATCCCTTCTTTCATCCATTCTGAGTTGAACCCTTCTGCTGCAGTGTATGTTCTGTCCTCAATTAAAAAAAAGGGGAGAAAAAGGAAAAAACCCACAAAATAAAATAAACCCCTGATAGTATAATTCCTCTTCCACTGTCTGAGTCTCTGCACCAGGGAACTGTGAACAGCACAGTTCCCCGTGCAAACAGCCCCCTGTGTAAAAATAGCAACACAACTGCAAACTTCAGAGTAATCACTGCTTGATTTCAAAATATTTGTTCTGCTCCTGCCCTGTCCTTTATCTCTCGGGCCTCTATATGTCACTAAAGCAACATTCGACAGCTCCTCACCAGGTCTGCCTCCTCCAATGTGCTCCATCATTATTAATGGAAACAATCTCCATTTCAGAGTATTTAAAAATATACCCTTTTCTAAATATAGGCAATCTGTGTGTGCTTAACTACTACAAGGCAGAATGAGAGGGACCAAAATATTGACATGCACTGGGTGTGTATAATTTGTTTTGATTCCTGCTCCCCCCCCCAGCCCCCCAGTGCCGATCTGTATATTACCCACACACCTTGGAGGAAAATCTGACATTATTTAGCATGAGGAATGTAGCTGCTGCTTGGAGCCTGGAGTTTCCTTTGTTTATTTTTCCATCCTCTGTCCAAACGGTGTCAGTGAGAGTGGAGCTTACGGAGCTATTTATAGCCTCTCGCCACACCAGGCTGCACCTTGCCAGCAGCAGCAGCAGCAGCAGCCCCCGGGGGGGGACAGGACAGGGCATTCCACAGGGCAGGGCAGGGCACAGGGACCCGGGCAGGGAGAGGAGGGCAGTGGAAAGCCTGGAAGGCAAAGAGGGGCAGGGAGCAGAGCAGAGGAGGTGTGCAGAGTGGGGGACCATGGCATGCAAGGTGGAGAGGAGCTAGGGGGAGGTGGACAAGGACAGCTGTCTCCAGTGCTTGACAGAAGCTGTTTTGGAAGACATTTGGTCAGGTAGCTATTTCCTGGTTAGTATGGGGGCTTTGAATGAAACCGTCTTGAGGCAACCTTTGCCTGGGGGAGTACTTGGGAGCTAGTCAGAGTGAGACTTGCCTTTTTGGGGAGATGCAGAAACATCCCATCTCACCCAGTACAGAGGGAGAATCTCAAAAAAAGAGGAGTTTGTCCCAATGGGAGGGGGCAGCAAGTCCAGTGAGAGTCATAAATGGGTCTGGGAATTCTGGGCTTATGTGGCCTGTTGACTCGGGACTGGGTGCTTCCCAACTCTTCCCTGGCATCATCCCCTTTTTGGGGTGCCAAGCTCTGACCTTGGCTGGAGCAGACAGTCAGAACCATGGCATATGTGTGGCAACCCCCAGGAGGGTCTCAGTGCTTCCTCCCCAGCTCCCTCAGCTGTCCCTGAGTCTAAGCTCCCCTTGCCATGCCTGGCCCCTCTCCCTGGGGATCCTGCCTGCTTCCCATGCCCCACTGGGGACATTTTCCCTTCCCTGTTCATGGGTGGATTTGATTCATGCCTGGTTTTATGTGCAGATGTGCTGGTGGCAGTTCCCTAAAAGGGGGGTGAGGGCAATGTACCCACTGATGAGGCAGCTCTGGGGCTCAGTTTGCGGCTGTGCTCTGTTGTTAGCATTAATAATCTTGCCCTTGGTGCAGTCTGCAGGTCTTGAGGTGCTGACTAAGGAGCAAAAATCCAGGGAAGGTGGAGAGCAGGAAGGAGAGTTGATTTGGGAGTGTGTGTGCATTCATGCTCTCCCCTGAGTACATGTCCAGAGCTTAGGGCCACCCCATTTTTCTAATGGGGTGCAGGGAAAAAGCTGCAGTTTCTGCCTGAGGTATTGCTTGAGCTGGCAGGGAGAGCTGGGCTGGCCAGATGGAGGGATGAGAGGGAGGCAGGGAGAGAGAGGCAGGCAGGGATGGGAGGAGGGAGAAGGGAGCTAGACACCTACGCAAACACAGAGTGAGAGGAGATCCTTGGATGCAAACACAGACACAGGCGTCCTCCTCCTCCTCACATGCCCCTGATTCATTTCCACATGCCATACACGTGACATGCTAATTCAGGGCTACTACAGAACTCCAGGGCTAGAGAGGAACAGGAGAGAGAAATAAAACCCAGTAAGGCACCAAACTGCAGATTTTTAAAGGGGATTCAGCGCAGCTTAGCCGCACCCCCGCCCCTTGCTCCCTCCGGGGGAGCAGAGCCCGGGTGGCCCCCTCCCCGCGTCCTCGTGCCCCAGGCACCCCCACACCACCACCTTGCGGGAGTGGCTCCACGTGAGCCCCGCACACAGCACGGAGCCGGCACACATCCCAGCCCTGGCCCGGACACACGCGGTTACATCAGCGGCACGCTCCGCTCCGCGCCCTGCGGCACCGCCGCGCTGGGGCAGCGCTGCCTCTGCCCTCCTTCCCGGCACTGAGGGCCTGCCGAGCTCCACTCTATTTTTAGGCACAGGCACGTAAGCCCTGCGTGCTGGGGGGCGAATAACTCCAAACAACCCCGTTACAAACCCGAACATCCCCAAGGTAAATGTAGTCACCCGGCTGAGGGCAGGATATGCTCCCCGCCGCAGCCCACCTCCCCACCGCCGGCCCCGGCGCTTCGTGCCTCTGCCCACCTCCATTCCCGAGGCACGGCAGGCTGCCGGCCCTGCCTGACTCAAACAGTCACATCCCCACTGTGACAAGGAACTGAAAAAGAGGGAAGGTAAAATACAAAATACATCTGTAGCTGCAGTGGGCTCAAGTAACTCTGGCAATATGACTGCTCTGACCCCACAGGGGTTTACACCAGGGAAATGGATAGGACAGTTTTATCCTCTGTACCTGTAACCTTGCCTGGTTTATAAGGTGCTTTCTTACCATTCACTCTTCCAACGCTGGGTCCAAAAGGAGTGAACCACCTGGATTCATAATTTCTGTCATGCAGAAATAACGTCAGTACAAAGAGCTCTGCAGCCCATCACCAGCCATCTTCCTCCCACTCCCTGTTTAAGGCTGCATCGATGCAAAGACCTGAAGAGCTTCACCCTCTCAGGCACCACCAGGTGTGCCAGAGACGCGGGCAGGGGGAAGCAGTTTTCCTTTTCAGAGCCTCCCCAGCATGGGTAGGCAGAGACTCTCATCTTACCCACCCCAGATGAGCCAAACAGGGGTCAAAGTCCCTGGACCACACCAGAGCAAATGTGGTGAGCAAGAACAAGCACCCTCTGCACTGTGCTTGGGAGTGGTGGTGGCCACAGAAGCAGGACTGGACCCCAGCAAACAACCAGCGATGGTGGGAGCTCCTAGTGCCCTTTGGAGTTAGCCCTGATCACCACCAGCTCCCATTGTATCAGGTCAGTTTGATGGGGGCTCGCTGGGCATGACACAACCAACTTAGTGGAATTGATGTCTTTGTAGCACAGAGAACCAAGGATAATTTGGGCTATATTGTATCCTTAGTATGTCCTCGCTAACTGGAGTAACCCTCCAGACATTTCTAACAGGAGCTACAAATCTAGTAAGACAAACGCCTCTTTGCTCTCTCCTGGATAGAATCTTGTGTGTTTCACCTTTGAAAAGCATATTGAAGAAATTTAGGATGCAGTCCTGGTGATTTGCTCCTGTGAACAGGCAGTAATGACAAGTTTTTCACCAAGTGTTGAGTCCCCTTCTCATTTTGGGAGCCAAAGGAGCTGGCCCCTTGGCCCAGGAAAGATAAGTTAGCAAGCTGCTTTCTTCTGCATTTCTGAGGAGGAAAGAGAGATCTAGTTTACTGGCTTAGCTCTCCCCACGTGTGAATGGGCTTTATTTGCTAGACTGAATGTTTTGAACCAAGACCAAGGAAGGAGAATACACAGCAATTTCAGGTTTAGCTACCACTGCTTGTATTAGAGACACTCTGCTCACTCAGGAGAAGAAACTTGTGTTGCAAAGTATGAGAGAAGAAGGTGGAAAGCATTCAAGTGAAATATTCCACACAAGTATTTTAAACTGACAGTCACATGAACTAAAACATCCCACAAGCTATATAAGACTGTGTAAGCCTTACTGGAAAACAAGGCTTTCTGTCTAAGGCAGAGGAAACAAAGGTCATTCATAACACCCACTACTGTTTGTATTTATAACTTTTATTATGTCCATTCTCAGAAGCCCTTATCATGATCAAGGTCTTTGTGTTTCCAGATATAAAGGTAAGATACCAACCCAAAAATGTTTTTAATGATGTAGACACACAGTTACACTGAAAAGGGTTGCAAATATACACATGCACAAGTGTGTCTGTGTGGTTTATGTCTAGTATCCAACCCCCTCACGATACCAGCCATGGGCGCCACAGTGCTAGGTACTCCCTCCAGAGTAACAGGGAAATCCTTGACCAAAGAATGTGCAACTGCAAGTAAGGATCAAACTGCCCTGAGTACTTAGTTTGACTCTGACTGCTGCATACATGCCAGCATTGCAGACCAGGAGTCCTGCCTCTCCCTGTCTCCAGTAACCATAAGACAGCACTCCCTCCCACATTTGCAGAAACAAAGATTTTATTTTTCGTAATTACATTAATACCTGTTCTTCCCTCATGCTAGCAATTTGGTTGCTTTCTTGTTTATTGCTTTTCACCTTCCACCATCTATAATTCAGCCACATAGCCCCCAGGAGGTGGAGAACTAAATCCTCATTTCACAGAGACTTTCCCAGGAAAGGAGTGATATGATAGCTGGAATTGGATCTCTGGCATTCCTAGTTCCTAACCCAAGACACAATCCCAGAGACAGAAATCCCACAACTCATGATGCCAGGGCTCTTGCTGGCTTTTGGAGGTTTGTTCTGGCTTCATCTCTTTGGGTTTTGCCATGAATAACAACTGCAGGATGTGACCCTGATTGCAAATGAGGTCCATGGGTGGGTTATGCACTGTCAGTCTTGCTTCTTCTCCTCTGGTCTTTGGTCCTGTATTTCCCAAATCAAAGTGTTGTACCCAGATCCTCTCAGGAGTCCCTCTGTGAATTAGGTCATGGGATTAATTTCATTCTCAGTAAAACTGGTTCTTGTGATTAAACTGCTACCATAGTCGACCCCA
Source organism: Agelaius phoeniceus (assembly GCF_051311805.1). Taxonomy (NCBI): domain Eukaryota; kingdom Metazoa; phylum Chordata; class Aves; order Passeriformes; family Icteridae; genus Agelaius; species Agelaius phoeniceus. The sequence continues at coordinate 22,949,721 of NC_135270.1, forward strand.
GAAAATCCTGTGTTAGGGACTGGAAAGGGTGAGGAGAGAAAAGGCTGTGAAGAATCAGCTCCACTCACGCTCTCTAGCGAGTGTCTGAGCCATATAGGTCAGGCAGAAGCCATTTGCTGTGCTGTACCTGCTCCATGGATGAGCAGGAGACTGCACTTTGCATTTGTGTCAGAGTTTGGTTCAATTAACTAAACCCTTCTTAAAACCCTGTAGAAATAGATATCCCCCTATTGCTCAAGCTACTGCTTTTTTTTTCTTTTTTTTTTTTCTTTTTTTTTTTTTTTTAATTCTTTTCCTTTTCTGTCTTTCTTTGCATGCTGTCGTTCCAGCTCATCCTTTAAACACCCCGGCCATCTCTTCGGGTACCGTGGGCTATTTTTAACCTCGGTGCAGGTTCGAGCGAAGCCTCCCCGTGCCCGAGTCCCCCCGCCGGGGTGCGGAGGGGGCTGGCGGTGTGGAGCAGGGAGCGAAGTCAAGCCACAAGGGGGCATGTGCTCTTCTAATTCATAAAATGTGCCTTCATTGACAAAAAAAGCTGAACAATTGGTGAATGGTGTGTGCATAAGTTAATGCTGCTGGAGAACACACGGGTAGTGACGGGGAGCTTTGGCCGGGGGGCTTGTGCCCAGGGAAACAGAAAGATAGGGAGAAGTGGTGGGGGTCTAAAGGGCACCTGGGGTCTCTCTGTGCCTCTCTCCTGCTGAAGCAGGGAGCTCTGGTGAGGGAGAGTCAGGGAGCCTAATTCTGCTCCCAGATTCCTCTGAAAGTAATGACAGCAGCAACTCTAAAGCCAGCAACATCTTAGTGATAGGCACAGGCTCGAGCTGGTTCTGGGAATGCCTTGTTAGTTTTTTAAGGTTTTGTAGCAAATGCTCTGAGAGCAAATGCTCTCAGCTACCAAACATTTTTAATTCCTTCACTAGGTGACAGTAGAGGAGGCTAATGGCTAAGAAGCATATTTACAAGCAGAATATTTATTTCTAAGCAAACTTGACATCCACCTCCTAGCCAGGTGTGGCTGAACCCATCCTCACCATGTAAGTTCCCCACCTTTTGCTGTCTCTTTCTGCCCTAGAGCACTAGGGTGGTTTCACCACTTTGGGTGGTTTCACCAAATGGGAACCAGTGTAGAAGGAAGAGAGAGGGACTGAGCACTGAACAGAAAGCATGGACCCCTGGGAATGCTTTAGCCCAGCCCTTCTATGGTCTCAGGTGTGTGTGAGTACTCTAATGAATTAAAGCACTAGGAACTGCTAAAGACCACTGTAAAGTCCTGCTTTCAAGCAAATTTCCCAATGAAACGGATAAAAGAAAATATGAGATGAACAGAAGCTTTCCTGTCTGAGGACCTCACAATAAGTTGTCACCTCACAAATGGTTTACTGGCTTTTTAGAGTTTAGAGTATTTTCAATCCAAAATGGAGCCAGATGTGCAGGGAGTCAGTTTATAAATTTCCAGGATATGGAGTTCAGCCAAGAATGAATTTGACAAAAGTGAATTTATCAGGATGATCCTAAGCGATATCAGGATCGGGAAGACAGCCCTCATTCTGCCTGCCTTGTGTGCCCATGCCCTCCTTCTGCAACCCTTCCCTTCCAAGTGTCTGGGCAATGCTGTCAGACCTCCACCCACCATGGGCTGTGACCAGTCAAGGGCTCTTTCACCAGTCATTACAGACCGTGCTGAAACAAGGGGCAGGGTTTGCAGACAGTGAGTCTTGTCCTGCTCCCTGGATTATTTCCCACTTCCCATTCCTTTCTTTGATGGGGATGGGGAAGGGGAAAGCCAGGCAGTAAGGAGAAGTACCGATGCTGTCCCTACAGCATGCGGAGGGGAGATACTGGATTACTCCATAGTGACAAACGTGTGTCACAAGGAACGCCTCCTCAAGTAATGAGGCATGGGAGGACCAGGCCTACAGCCACCATTGTTTAACTTCAGTAATTCAGCCTTCCTCATTTTAAATAGGCAGGGAATGCCCTCATCATGCAGATCAGAAGGTAACATTTCCCTCTGTGTCCATCTCTGCCTCTGCACAGGAACAAGCAAGACATAGGTACTGCAAGGTTTTATAAAAAAAAGAAAAAGATGAGGGGAAACAGCTGGATTTACTTGTAGTCTGAAACAGATTTAAGTCTTCAATGAGTTTTCTAAAATGGCATGTCTGAAAATTTTGAGTACAATGCAGCAGAGGTAGAAATAAACCTGCAAAGGGCTTTCTGTCATGTAAGATCCTCTGGCAAAACAGTAGCATGTGTGTATGATAAGATGTTTTAGATAAATCAGCAGAAACAAACTCAGCCTAAAGCCTGGGATGTCATATCCAAGGCTGCTGCATATGAGTCTCTTTCAGAAGCTAATTCATATGTTGACAGCGACACCACAACATTCAACATTCTGTGTGTGGCATGGGCAAAGCTTTGGGAAGCCTAGCTTGCCCTTGGGACATGTTTGGTTAGGTGAGATGCAGGACAGTCACCTCTCACCATATTACCAATTTGTTAGGCCTTTTGTAGTACTTTTTGCTTTTGCTAAATTCCAGATAAATCCTCCATCTCACTCCTTGCACTTTGTGCAGACCAGAAATTTTCCTTTGGACATCAAATTCCAAGGGTAATCCTCCTACACTTGGGAAAAAAGACATCTTCCTTTGACTTGAGGCTAGACACAGCCGCGTGCTCTCTGTAGCCTGTGGCCTCTAATACCCCTAAAGCCATGTGCCATGAACCAGATTTCTTGGTTCTTCTTCCAGGACTGAAGCTCCTGCAGTAATCACTAACAATCTTTAAATACAAGACGCTGATTTGATTTAAAAGCTGAAAACAGCAAGATGGATCTGTCCCACCCACAGTGAAATTTGGTAGCTTACTTTGTCCATCCTTCTTCCTCTCTTCTAATTGCTCTTCTTTGTGCAGTTCCTCATTTAGACTGCAATCTCCTTGTGTACAGCACGCTCTCTTATACTGAACCATATAGCACTGTGTGCACTGAACTGCCTCCTTTCACTATTATTTAATGTTTACAACATTTGCTGCTGCACAGGTGGTGTGGTAACTCCCTGCTCTTCTAGAAAATTCCAAAAGTCATAGGACTGCAACACCTAAGAAGTCAACAATGAAACATTAAAAGAAATATCCTTTCCCAACACAATCTTAACTGTGAGCTGCTAGCATTAGCTCCTGGAAATGGCATGGCAAAAACTGAGGAGCCTAATAAATAGACACTCTCTTTGGGTGTGCTATTATTAGAATCACAGACAACAAATTGGAAATCCAGCATTTATCTGCATCTATTCTGAGTGTATTAACTGTGTTGACTGTAGCTGTATTGATTGTCTGTCAGAGTAGCTTGGGAAAGCTGATATCGTGATACACTGCAAGGTCTACATTGAGAGATGGTGAGTGGGTTATTTGGTTCACCAGCAGAGGTTTGGCCAATGTGTCTGCAGGAATTGTCTGCAGCCTTGTGTGTGATCTCCTAGTCACTGGGAGAGGTCAACTAGGCCATTACACTGAAGGAATCTGTATAGAAAGGGAAAAGTCAATGCATCTTTTTATGTGATATATGTAGACTCAGCACTCAAACAGTGGCCAAGCCTAGCTTGCACTCATTTGTTTGTGTGACCTTGCCTTGTGCTTTGCCACATCAAGGGAGACATCAGACTCTGTCCAGAAGTTTCCATACTCATTTCCAGTGTGCATGCAATGGCAGGTGAGAGCCCTGCTGTGTCACAGCACCCAGAGGGTAGAGTTGAGGTCTCATTGCAAAAAGCAATGTATGCAACACAGTTCTGGGTCTCTTCAGTTTCCTTGCTTGCTTTCACCCATCCTCTGCTTCTCTACTTCCTGAAAGGTAATGAAGGAAATTTAATTTCCTCTAAGCAAAGTTTTGGGGATACCAAGTCATACCGAGTCTTCTTCAGTTCACATAAACATACACACCCCTAGAAAAACCCAATCCTTTCCACGTTGAGAGCCCAGGTCCCCACACTGGATTTCCTTCACTGTCTTGCACACCACTTTCCTCTTTATGCTCCTATGTTTGCAGGTACCAGCAAGAGGCTCCAAAGAGGAGCGAGGGAAGGACTGTGGAGTAGCCTGGCCACTGACTACACTTTGAAAGGTGGAGAGGATAAATGTGAAGAGAGCACATATGACAAGCAGGAGACCTGAAACAAAGTGCCCCAAAGCCCTGTGAGGTATGGGTGTTGGTTGAAGTTGATCAACTTCTCACATTATTTTTCACTGCTTTCATCTACCATATTCCTTTGGGTTCTTTTTACTTCCTACAGTGCTTCAGGTCCTCTGAAATCTCTTTCATTGCACCCACACTTGGTACCTTCCTACCTTCTGACACCTTTCCCTTCTTCTCCTTGCAGCTCTGTTGGCAGCTCTCCTCCCTTGTTTCCTCCCACATGTCCATCCCAACTTTACCCTTCTGCTTCCCACATCACACTTGGAGGTTATTTGACATATCTATGGGAAACTTAGAGCATGGCAGTGGTTTGAGGTGTGGGTGTACCATGCACAGAATGGCAGCACAAGGGACAAGAGGCAAGGGACAGCCCCAGGCTGCTCCTGGTGCATTGGGAAGGGGATTTACAGCTCTGGAAATTCAGAAACTCATTCTTTGTCAAACAAAAGTGCCACATGAAGGAAAACAATGTCTGCACAACACCAGGTGGCTCTGGCTAGAGACAGGCTTGATGCCCAGCAAAATTCCCCTCTACTGCACTAAAACAGAGGGGAATGGGAAGTGTTTCTAATTTGTACTCTTAACTGCCTACCTGGCCTTCATTCTGCACCAGGCCTTTCACCATACTTCTGAGCTAGGGCCCCAGCTCTATTCCCTTGCTTTTTTTTCCTGTTGTCTTCTAACCCACTCACTCTAATTGCTTTTGTGCCTCCAGAATCCTATCCTCTCCTTCCTCTGCTCTCCTCCAGACCTCTCTTCCCTCTGCATCCAGCCAACCCACCCTGCCCCTCTTCAGCCAGTGCACATGGCTTCCCTCTGTCCACTCCCTCCAGAACATAAAAAATTTAGAAACTTCAGAATAGTTTGTGCTAAAGGGATTTCTTGTCAGTGACTTGTTGGAGTAGATGACCAAATTGCTTGTTTTTCTTCGACTGCATTCACTTTCCTTGCTCCAGGTAACCTAATCCTGTTGTTTTTAACTGTCTTCTATGTTCCCTCAGTAAGTCATTACTGATTTTTCCTGACTACTTATGTTTCTAAAACAACATTGGACTGTTTATTTTAGAGAACACACAAATGTTGGTTAAAACCAGAGATAGTGGGGTTTGGACAAAAGGAGCTCTTGTAAAACATGAGAAGCATGTTTATCACTCTGTTCCCAAAAGCTGTCAAGAGAAGTCACCTGCCCAGTGCACGGGTGCTGCTCAGGTTTAGCCAACAGACCACAGCACCCTGTGATCCACGTGGGTCACTTAGTTGTTTTCCCAGCAAGCTGCCTGGAAACCTTCTTGCCTCAGCACATCTTTCTTCTCACGTGCAACTCACTTTCTTTGACTGGATAGTTTGCCACAAGCTCATGTGAGGACCTAAGGTCAAAGGTCAATCACCTTTGAAGTAGAGTGTCATCACTGGTGCTGAGCACCAGCAGAAATGAATATCAAGGAACAGACCACTGGCCAAAACATCTTTTGCAAAACGATGATGAGGATGATGATGACAACAATAATAATAGTAGTACAAAGATGAATGAATGCATGAATGAATGATTCATACAATGGCCCTGCTTTCAGTCTTTATTTCTCCCGCAGAACTAAGAGTGGAGCCTCTGTGCACACAAATGACATGTGAGATGCCCATCTCAGGCAGGCTGTGCATCTACAACTTCTAGCTCAAATGACTCCAAATTTGCTCCAAGTGGTTTTAGCCAGGGCCTCTGGGACGTTCATCAGTATTGCAAAAATCAGATCAAGCATATCAAGAATATTGGGGTGTGTTGTATACTTCCTCATTCAGCAGAATATGATGCTCATTCCTTACTAGAGCAGAGCAATGCACACTCTCCAGGATGCTTCCGAGTGTATACGGTGCTGAAGTATTGTAAGTAATAAATGGTGTACCCAAAAGTGCCTAGCTGCAGTGGTGATTAATCATTTAGGCCCTGATCCTGCAAACATGCATGAGTTAAATGTTACTACTATGAGTAATCCCCTTGATCTCAAATTAGATTAGTCACAGTCTTAACACTTGGCACGTGAATAAATGTTTGCAGGGCTAGAGCCCTATTTATGGCCTGATCTTGCAAATTATTACTGTCTAGCACTGTGCCTCTGTTTCTGAATATTTTCACCAATGCAAAAAAAATACCCCAAATCCTCACTCTCCTGAATTGTGAACATTGCAGGATTAGGTCTGCTATTTGGCATGGATGTACAGCTCTGCATCGTGTAGGTCATGGATAGATACAGCTGTATCTGGCCATGGGCGTGTGCCTTGATGCAAAGCACGCAAAAGCTGATCACCGTCAATGTTTTTTACTGTCCTTTACCACTGGTTCTAAGATTTAGGTCTACCATCTACAGTGTAAATGGAATTTTTCTCCTACTTTTTTTTTTTAAAGAAAGGAAGAGAGAGAGATACATTAAATCAGTTTTGCTAACTTAGGATGAGGACAATAAGGAACCCAATAAACAGCTTGCAAATTTAAGTCACCAGTCTAATCAAATTCCTCTGGGCTGCGGTGTCCTTTCTGTGAAATCAACCTGCATTAAAGCGGCTGGGTTGCTGTTTGTGAATGTACCATCTCTGCAAATTACCGCTGCTCCGTTGCATTGTGTTTGTATGAATGGGGGTGACATGTGCTTGCCCACAGGTCCACGTGAGAGAGGTGGGGTGAGGAAGGAAAGATATTTTTAAAATGAATCTAGAGGGAGAAAGTGGAAGCTGCGGCTTCACAGAATGTGAATGGTATCCTAAAATAACCCCTGTCATCTGCCCACCCACCCACTGCCAAAATCAAGGTGCAGCTCTTTCATTTAAAATTAATTCTTGGCCCCAGAGGGTATCGATAGATCAATATCTTGTGCTTCTGATCTCTTGCGGGCCACCCTTCAATGCCTCATGCAAGGGCTAAAAACAGAAAGATGCAACACAAAAGATACCGCAGTCAGCTCAAGCAAGGGGGATATTTTTAGATCAGAAAAGGGAAAGGAGGGGAGAGAGAAAGGAAAGAGAGGGAGAGAGGCTGGTCTAGGGTTTGCAATCTAATTTAGTCTCCCTCTTCCCCCCCTCCTTTTTTTTTTCTCTCTCTTTTTTTATTCCATCGGTGGTATTTTCCATACAATCTGATTTCTGCCCGCTTGGCTGGGGGGGCTGGGGGGAGGGGGGTGGGCTGGCACAGCAAAGCCAGGCTGAAGATTCTGGAGTTTTATGGCTCATTCCAGCTAGTGGCTTCTCTCTGCCAGTTGAATTAATTTGATACTATTTTTGAAAGTCAGTGTTTCTAAGGGAGACCTAATGACGCAATGACGTCAATGCAGGTCAATAGCACACACTGGAGGAACTGACTGTGCTACCGGGAGCCAAGGGCTGGGAGCCCGCTCCAGCAGCCCGGCTCCCGCACACATCCCCGCCGCCTCCCTGGCCACCCCCCGCCCCTCACGCCCCTCGGGGGCTGTGGCAGTCACCTCCCACCCCCCCACCCCAAAAAAAAAAAAAAAAAAAAATCTGCGGTGAGAAGCAGAGTGGTGGAAAAGAAGCCCACCCTCGCTACCTGTGAAAGGCAGCGTTATTGTGGCTGTGCACGCACCCGGAGGGAGGGAGGGAGGCAGGCAGGGACACGCGTGTGCCCGCCGGCCGGCCGGGCCCGCGGGCTATAAATAGCAGCGGCGGGGTGCGGGGCGGCGGGGGCCGAGCGATTCCGTCCCGCGCACTCGCTCAGGAGGTGCCGGGCTCGGCGGTGCGGGGGTGGTGCGTGGGCGGCGGGGCGGGGGGGCGGCGGGGCGGCGGGGGAGGGGAGGAGGGGGCTGCTGCTTCTCCCTGTCTCCAAGTCAGGCTCTGAACACGAACTGGCTTCTTTTTTTTTTTTTCCTCTCCCTCTTTTTTTTTTTTTTTCTTTTTTTTTTTTGCCTTTCTCCTGGAAGAGTGCAGGCACACATTACGCGAAACCCACAGCCTTTCGCGATACACAGCTAGAAACGCTCTAGTTTATTTATATAGCCCCTCCACCCTCGGCTCTTCCCACCAGTCCCCAAATTCCCTAGAAATCCAGCTAAGGCGTGGGGAAGAGGAGAAAGCAGTTTTGGAGGGGAGGGAGTTATTTTTTTTTGTTTTGTTTGGGGATTGTTTTGCTTTGTTGATTTTTTTTCTTTGCATACAAAAATAAGTGAAGAAGATTTTGCAAGGTAGGTTTCTCTGTGCGTGCGTGTGCGTATGTGTGTGTGTGTGTGCAGGTGTTTTCCTTTTGCTTTTTGCAAAGTTTTCTGATTTCAGTTGTTAGATGCTTTTACAAGAAGTAGACTTTTCTGATTTGTTCGGCTGCCTGCCTTGGAAAAGACTGGACAGCGTTGCATTCCCCCTCCTTGTGAAGAGTTCTCTAGGCTGTCGTGTCGTGTGTCCTGTGCATTTGATGTTCCTGCAGGAAAGCATGCTAGTTTGCAAGCTCAAACTGCAGGCAGGGAGCTATGCATTTAAGACCCACACACACTTATTGTAGAGGCTGCAACTTTCATTTTGTCACATTTTGGGGTGGGGGGAGAAGAAAGGCGTCAAGTCACTCGGGAAACGAGCTTGCAAATGAAATTTTAATTGCAGAAAGAGTAAAAGTCAGCAGTGTTGAAGCTTAAGGAGAATGGGAGGGAGTTGACATTTCTTGTATAGAGAATTTGCTACCACTGGGAATAGACTGAAAGTCCATAGTGGGGGGGGGGGGGGGGGAAATAGGTAAAATAGTAACAAAGTAAATGATGAGGCAAAATTCTAATTAAAGTGATGCAGGAAAGGCTGTGAGAGGCTGTTACAAGCTCTAACCACCTGTAGAGGGAAATCTTTATACATAGTAATTTCTGATAGCTGATCTATAGAGAAATTAAAGAGAATTACAGGTTCCAAAGTTTGCTGCTCTGCAATGTTCAAGCCAAGACGCCAAAATTCTTGGTTAATTCTTGGTGGCTTGCAAATTGCAGATACTGTTAGCTCAAGAGAAGTAGGGGTTTAGCAGCTACTGATTCTTAGTCTCCACCTTGGCTGCAGCCATCTGTGGTGCACATCCTGGTTTTCTTTACTGCTGCCACACTCAACGTGGTTATCAAGAGATATCTTGCCTGAGAAGAGTGGGTTTGATTTATTACTAATTTCAAGCAGGTTTTTTAATTGGAAAAAGTTGGATGGTCTTAACTGTCTGAGGGGAAGGTTTCCAAAGTAGCTGTAGGAACCAACTGGTCTAACCAGTGGAAAATATTTTTCCCTTCAGAGGATCCTGCCCAAGTTCTGTATAACCAGAAGAGTAATACCTTGTGACAACTGACACAGGGCACAACGTGGATAATGTGTCGCATCTTGGGCAGTGCTTTTTCTTCTGAGGAATCTCAGGGCACTAAGCAGAGCAATGAAGTAGCCTGACCTCAGAGGGGATACAACATGCAACAGCAGGGTGATGACCAAGTGCCTCAGAAGGGTGAGGTGGCAGTGGAAGTCAAAGCCATGGCAGGTTGTGGAGAAAGTCAAAAGTGAGGTGGTTAGGAGGCAGCATTTTCCCTTCACATTTGCTCATACACTATTTTCACCCCTTGTCATGAAGGACAGACCTGTCAAGAATGGGCTGCTGGTAACAAAGCACTCATTTCTTAATCATAGTTATAGAATGGTTTGGGTTGGAAGGGACCTTAAAGATCATCTAGTTCCAACCCCCCACTGCCCACTTGACCATGTTGTTCAAGGCCCTATCCAACCTGGTCTTGAACACATCCAACACTTAATTCTTCTGATGCCTGCTGCATCATTGGTCCACCTCCCTTAGAGAAACATGGAGATCTCAAGTTAACTTTGACTTGAATCACCTCTACTGCCATCTGTTGACCCCTCATCTCTCATTTGCCTGTCCAGCTAGGGAAACATGGAAATCCTGTGTTTTATTCCTATGAACCTTGATGCATGTGTCTTTGGGGTCATCTGAGTAGTGAGACTGCAGAAGGTGAAACAGCACAGGACAGTGCCACTCTCTTGTTTCCTCCATATAACATTACAGCAGCTGGAGTGCATCACCTCGGGGTGCTATTTTGCGTCCAACCTGTGCCCTCATTATCTGCATTAACACCTCTGATTTTTGGTTCAATGATCTCGATCATCTTCTGGCAAAACCTCAAGTTGTTCCCACCCCTTGTTTACTGAGGCTTGTGCTTCATCTTTTCTTTTCTCTATTCCTTATCCCAACCCCCAAATCTTTGATTGATCTGGATATCTGAATGTTTTGAAATGCCATCAGATTTAAACAGCTTCAGGAGTTCCTCCCTTGACACTTCAAGAAAGCAGTCAGTGGCAGGATGACTCTCGGTAATGGGTTTTCATTAAAATCCTTTCACTTCCTCCTCTCTGGGGACTTCTGAGGTCCTACACATGGTCTTCTCCATACAAACTCTCTTTAACCCAGATATTCTCACATCCACTTCACCTATGAGTCACTGCACTTTCTAGCCTACAATTACATTTGCATAGCTTGTGCAATAGAGGGAATTCTCCAGCTTGCACACTGCTCATCTACCCTCCTGCAGCTTTCCAGATGCTGCGTCTTTTCATGTCAGGTTTAGAAGGATTCTTTGTATTGAAAGAGCTAACCACTACCTCTTTTTCTGCCCTGTCCTTTCTCTCTACTACCATCTCCTCCTAGCCCAACAGGGAACAGGACTGCATCAACACAGGATCTTATCCTGAAAATGCTTATGTTGGTTTAGATGCTTGTGGAGAAGGATATTCCTTATTAAGACTCCTCCCAGTTTATATGGTCTTCTGCTACTCCTGATTTTCTCATGTTAAACTATGTGCTGTGATGCAACTTATCTCAAGGAGACTGCATAAACCAATTCTAAAGTGAAGTTTTTATTTAAGAAGGTGGTTGTTTATGTCACCATACAGCATATTAAGTGTCAGGTGGACAGCCATATAGATGAAAATCCTGTATTTCTTCTCACAGTACTTCTCCAAATGGTCTTACCAAGAATTGCATAGTACCTCTGGAGATCTGGATACATTCTTCTTCATAGTAAATGGGCAATGAAAGTACCACTTTCCTATGAAAAGCCTTCAGAGAGGCAACCCCACACTACCTTATAAACTCTGGACACAAGAAGCAAAACTCTTTCTTCTACTAAACTATGCATTCTGTAGAAGGACTGGACAAAAGGTCAGTGCTGGTGAGGTAGAGTAAAACAGTTTCTTACTTGGACTCCCTTTTAATTTATAGAAATATGAGCAAGAGGACACAAGTCCACAAACTGTCTGACAGAAGGACTGCCCTCTCTCAATTTCACTGCAGACCTCTCTGAAAGACACTCCAAAATTCAGTGACACCTATGTGCAGTCCCACTGCCCAGTTAGTTCACCTCTGCTTTCTCAATTGAAAACCTAGTACCAAGACAAGTGGCTCCACTCATCCTCATACTCCTTGGAGTATTTTTGATATTTTTGACATTTTTCCCCTTGAAATACCTGGATCACAAATAGGATTCAAAGATTGTCTCAGCCCTCATATTTTCTCTATTGCATCACATTCTTGCAGATTCTTGTTGTGTAGAAGATTCAGTTCTTCCTGCTTTTCAGACTTAGCCAGCTTCCCCATTGACTCCCACTGTGAGTGGAGGCCATGCATCTTGCTCTTTCTGCTTGCTTACTTCCCACTTCTCTTTGTACTACCCAAGGTCTCCTGTCTATCATCTTGTCTGTCACTTTCTGTAATCCTATCAAAATTATCTGCACAATATAAACACTGTTATTTATAATATAAATTATATGTTAACTCCATAATATAATTTATAATAGAACAATAATATTTCTGCAAAATATAACTATTCCAAAATATAAAACCATGCTGGGACACAAGTAATTTTCCTCTGTTTTTCACAGGACTCTGTTTTGTGCCCTTCCATTTGAATTGTAACCTCATGGGGCAGGTATTGAGTCTTGTTCATTCTTTTGTCCAGTACCTGTCACATCACAGATGGGTAGGTAACAATGACACAATCTGTCATTATTTTTACTTTTTGTCCCCCCTGAATAACTATCCAGCTTTATTTTAATGCTCCATGCTGTTTTCAAGTGTTGACTCCCAGCTAGAATGTTCCACATTCTTACTTTTTGATTCTGGATTTGCACAGCATCCAGTAGGATGGGAGCTTAATCTGAGATTGCCAACATATGATAATGGAGCTCATGTTTGAAAGTTTAACTTGTGACGTGTTGCTAATGTAAGGAGCAATCAGCTGATACAATATTAACATTAACAAAAATTAACACATTTCTAAATTTAGCTAAATATTCATTCTCAGTCTTGAACAACAACTCAGAATAGCTTTTACATGCAAACCTTGAACTACTCAGAAAATCATTACCTGGAATGTAATTCAGACTTTGTATCTCTGTTCATATAGCCCCATAATAATTGCAATTACTGCAAAAGCAGCACAAAACAGTGATCTGTGAGACATTTGCATAACTGTATGGGTTTCATCCCCTGGCTCTGCAGCAGGCATTTATAGCAATATGATAATAGCCTGCACTTCTCTGTTGCTCATCCATGGATCTCCAGATATTCTACTAATACTCAGTAAGATCTGTATGATACTTCTCCATCCAGTTCACATCATGAGCTGTGTAAGTATTAATACATGTCTCTTGTCATTAAAAGGATGTACAGACAGCCACAGCAAGGACCAGACAGAGCTGCTGCCTATCCTGTGCTTTGGAGGGGACAAAATGGAGAGAACCACTGTAGTTCCCCTACCTGCAGTTTGCCATATATTGGCTAGTGGTAGTGGTTTGATCAGGTGTGTGCAAGGCAGTGGTGTTCCTGAGGGCTTTCTAAAGGGCCAATACTCTTTCAAGTAATGAAATTTGTCCTTCTTCCTGTGAATTTCATGGCTTGTCTTGTCTTCTCAGTGATAGCTGTTAGTCCAGCAGCTGTCACAGTTTTCCCTAGGGGAGCTGAAGCATGTCTAGCAGTAAAAACTTATAGATGTTTCTGCTCCAATGCCCAGTCACATGAATGAGCTCTTCCCAATTCATGACCAAATAACACCATGTACTAGTAGACATAGTCACTTATTGGCAAAATAAAAGAATGTGAATTCTACCATGTTTCTGTTGAGAAGATCCAGCATCTGGGAAAGTAAAAGCCATTGGTGCTTGCCCAGCTGGTCCTCCTGGGACTTTCACAAGTTCTGTACACACCAATGGTTTGCCAGTCACAGTCAGGGAACCAGTGGCTTAATTTGTAAACTGCTCATAGAAAACACAGCTTGGATCTGAGCACAAACAGCTTGGATCTTGGTGCCACTTATAGGGTTGAACTTGCTATTAGCACACAGTGCATAAATGTTAACTGAGGACAAAAATAGATGTTCAGACAAAAAGTCATATGTGATCTAGATCTTTTGATCCATTTGTGTTTTAATTTTCCTTCATGCTATTGGAAACTACCAGATGTTTCTGCTTTACTGAATGTGGATTTCTGTAATTTGGGGGTCCAGAGAGATAGGAATTCCAGGACTACTGAACAGTGTGAATTTGAGACTTTTTGTTACCCCAAAAGGTAAGTAGAAGAGTGAATGATGAAATCACCACCCTGTCCTTATTTGAATATGTGTTACATTTCCTGGCTGAGTAGCAATTTTTTGTTGCAATTTTTGATAGCCACATAGAACTACATTATGAGGAAGAACAAATCAGAAGCAACAAACAAGCAAAGAACAGTGTTACAGGAGCACCATAGGTCAGGATAAGAGCTCACAAGGCCATGTCTTCATAACCCTAGGCATCTCACCTTGTCTTTTACCTCACCATCTAAGAAATGAAGCTAAATTAATGTATTTTCTTTTTCCCACCTGCCTGTCTTCTGCCTTGAGAGAACTTGACATTTTTTTTCTTTGATGGATCCTTTGGCTTCATGATTTTTTATCTCAGAAAATAAATTCTTCCTAAATTAGTTTGATACCACCCTACCCATATCCCATTCTCTCACACTGACTGTAATACTGGATAGCTTGAGGTAAAGACTGACACAGATTTTTGGCATTTCTTCATCACAGCCTTCTCTTATTTTCTACTTGTTCAAGTTCCTGTATAATTTACCTTGAAGTGTTGTCTTATCTTTTGGTCTTGTTTATAACTCTTTCTTTAAGGTGGTTGCCAGATATATGTGCACATTATGTTAAAGGTCGTGGGTCTTATTTGTGACAAATTTCATTTTAAAGGCTAATGAAAATCAAATCTTAGTGTAAAGGCTCATCAAATTTGTAGCAGTATTCCTCAAAGGTTATGCTCCTTGTATCTGAAGTATGATGCTTATTCACTGTATTTCTTCCATAGGTTTAACTTTTATTAAGAAGTGATATGAGTTTCTTTTGATATCATCCTCAATATTGAGACCTTAGTACTTCCACCAGCTTCATTATGCTAATACTTTTCTTCTTTTCATCCCTGTTATGCAGAAGTATGTCTCCAGGGCCTGATTTTGCAGCCATTGGAGGAAAATCCAGTTTCTATCCTTCTACATGTTATAGCAATGTTATATATCTATAATGTAAACAGAAAAGATAATGGTGACAAAGCAACCCACATATACTGACATTTCAACCCCAAACTGTTCAACGTCTTTATTAATACAATCTCTGTAAGATGATACTTGCACAAGTTGTCTATTTATTGGTGTCCTGGTATATGCATTTAGGTTCTCAAAATGATCCATAAATTGAAGTCTTAGTAAATCCTTGATCTTCTGACACAGGTGAGATTTTCTTTACTAATGTACTGCAGTTTCTCATTCTGATGTTGGAGGTAAAGTGTTCCTTTCCTCCTTTGGCTTCCTTGCATGCTCTAATCTCTGATTATTTATAATGTTGCTGTCTTCTTACTGATGACTTTTATTGATTATCTCAATGCTATAGATATCTTCAAGAACATCCTCTTTAGGTGAGTATTGTCTTACCTTCATTTCATGAGTAGATATGCCAAACATATAGTGATTGGCACTTCATCTAAAATTTGAGGACCTCAAAATTATTCAAGGAAAAAGCCTTTCCATGAGAAATTTCAGATCAATATTTGTTGTAGCAAATTTGTGACTGGAAGAGGAATATCTAGATTCTAATCCTCTGCTTTAACTAGCAATTACTCTTCCTCAGTCCTTTCGCTAGCATATACTCCACCCCCTATAAAAACCAGCAAATTCTTGAATAGATGTTGCTCTAATTTATTTCCATTTCAATGTTATTGCTCTTTCTTCTGCATTCTATGTTTTCCTGTAACAAGAGTTAACTAGTAGAAGTTATTGATTAACCTGTACCTTTTATTCAAAAAGATGAGGTGAGTTTGTGAGATCCTAGTATATCCTGGTGGCACTTCATTCTGTTTCTGTTTATCTTCTGTTCTCCTTATGTTTGGAACATATCACATGTCTTTCAGCTGCTTGGGTAAACTAGGCCAAGAACAGACTTGAAATGTTAGTGGAAGTAAGACTGGGTTAGGGGAATATTTTATAGCAATTATTTTATTGAATGGCTAACAGGTGAGCAGAACTCCAAGTTCTGAGGAAGTAACTGTCAAACTACAGCAGAGCCAAATTGAGAAAGAGGTGGTGTTTGAATTTGCTGGATCAAAACCCCGAACAAGTTATGAATACCACTAAAATAGTTTTATTTTCAAAGTATACTGCTTTTAAAGTGTCATAGTTGGTTTTGAGCAGCAATTTTGTGCATGCTAATGTTTTACTATTAATAAAAATAGTAGTACCCCAATGCGGGGCATTATCCATCAGGGCAGAGTCTGAAAGGGAAATTTCCAAGAGTGAGGACAGTTCAATATGTGGAGCATATGTGTTAGAAACTGGGCTGCCCCTTTGGCATCTTCAGTAGCTATGGATGAAAGGTCATATACCTGCAGGTGGTGGGGACTGTGCTGCTTCAGTCGCTTCAGTCAGGTATCACTTTACAGAGGAGGAAAACATACAGAATCCATTGCTTTCATTAAGACTTCATTGGCAGGGAGGCTTAATTGTTCAAAAATGAGATGGCTAATAACTAAAATATCAAGATAGAAGATTTTCTTTTTAGTGCTTCTAATGATCAGGAGAAATGGGAACTGCTGTTTGGTACATGGTCACCTGCCAAACATTCTTTTCATTTTGGATAGCTTCCATTTATTTTTTCTTTTTTGTGCGAGAGATTCTCTGGGCACTGGACGTCACTTCAGCTAAGCCTTTAGCAGCAGGCAGGGACCACAGGAGATGGTTCTGCTGAGATGGAGATGATGCATAGGACTGGAGAAACAGGGGAGAGCGAAGGGGAAGGCAGGGTTTTATGAAAATGAGGGTGAAAGGTAGTACTACAGCTTCCATGAGAACATGTTAAACCCATTGGTAGGAAGATCTAACTCTTTCACTAAGACTAGAGAGCTTAGGAGAAAAAGAAACTCAAAAAAAATAAACCAAATCCCCCATCCCCAACACAAACAAACAACCAAAATCAAACCTAAATAACTCACACATGTGACTGCAAGGAGCTGCTCAGGGTGTGAAGCAGAGAGGGTATTCCAGGTATCTTTATGGCTGGAGAGGGCCCGAGGTCCAAGAGTTGCAAGGCTTGCCAGTATGCCCACTCCTGACCCACCTCAGAGATCATCCTTTGTACACAACCAGGTTGATACCTTTTTCTCTGTGACAGAGAAAAACTAAAGCTGAACAGCTTTCCTCTGTTCATGTGCACAAAAGTGAACGCTACAGAGAAATGCAAAGCTCTTGGGGTGTGTGTGGGAGGGAAGAGAGTAGATGATCATCCCTTCCTTCCACAGTAAGCCATGGGTTATCTGAAAGCTCCTGGGTCTGAGTGACAAAAGACAGTTTAGGTGTGCACTCCTCCATACTCAGACTCCTGTGTTCCCTAATGTTTTTATTAATCCAAGATGAGCTTTGTTGCAGCTCCTCAAAGAAGGTATGTTGTGTGTCTTACACTCTGTCTGGGCTCTTGAGGTGTCTTGGTCTATCCCTGGTATAAGGTCTTTCCCTACAGTGGTATTTCTCTGCATCTGTCTGGCTTCTGGGCTGCTACTGCTATAAAGGCCAACTTCCCAGGTGTATATGGTGAAAACATGGTTTAGGTTGGGCTTTTCTCCTAGGTCTGAAGCACAACATCTGTCCCGGTCCTGGGAAGATAGATTTGTGGCTGGCATGCCAGAGATGTGTGAATGAAAATGGATCTACTCACTTCTACCTGAGAGTGTGTGTAGTCATTTTAAAATGCCTAATCTGTCTCTCCAAGCCTGACAGTGCCTATGATGTGATCTCATATAGGTGTGTGATGTCCCCCTCCCTGCGTGCTGCTGTATCGCTGTATCACTACCATAGCTTACAATGGCATTGTGTGGCTGAGACAGAGGCGGAGACAGCCTTACCTCATTGATTGCAGTTTATTGACATTAGGAAATTCATTGTCTGCAAAAGAAGTTGGTAATAATTAAGTGAGTTAATAAATAAGGAATGTGTGTGTACAGATTAGACAGTAAATAACTTACTGGCTTCTTGATTGCCCCAGCATCGTGCTTCATGCGAGGTGTGAAAAGGGCTGATGGTGGGCAGGGTATGGTAGGATATTCTCACCTGGTGAAGAGATGGTCCCATAAACCTTGGCTTTCCTTGGGATGCTGGGGTGTATGCCTGAGCCTGTCCCCGGGGCGGGGAGGTTGTTTAATGCTTTTAGTGCCATTTCCCAACAAATGAGAGATGAGTTTAAAAATAGCAACAGCCCTTTGCGCTTGCCTTTTTTTAGGCATTTTAAGAAACAGCTGCATCCCTTTGACTGGGAGACAGGGAAGGCGATCTGCTCTTCAAGGTCCTCATTAGCTCCTCTGGGACTGTGGAAGGGCTACTGCTGCCCTCCCCTCGCGGCTGCATTTGTTAATTGACCCCTCTTCACTCACTTAGTGGCAAGAGAGGTCGTTTCAGAGATGTGTTTTGCTTAATGGGAGCAGGGAAAGGTGTGGTGCTTAAAGAAAATCCCTCTCTTGGCCAGATAAACCCCGGATTTGTCAGCAAGACAATTCTCTTTTGTCTGGTTGCTATTGATGCCTGGGTTTGAGGCGGGGGGCTCGGGGGTGCGAGTGCGTGTCTGTGTGTGTACCACTGTGCAAGCTCAGGTTTAGACATTTGCGTACAGACAATAGCAGCATTATAATTTTTAATTGCAATTTCATTTGATATTCTCTCCCTTTCCCCCACCCCTCTCTCTGTATAATCTGGATCATTGCTCTCTGTAGCTGATTCCGTGGGAGACCAAGCAGAGTGCGTGGGTGCAGAATATAGAAAGCCAGAGCCATAGAATCTGTTATTTGCGTCATTCTAGGAGACGGGGCTGTTTGCCTGACAAATATACAGAATTAATCCTGGTTTTATCAATATCTGTCTTTTGCTACAGTAGCCAAATACAAGTGTAAAGTGGTAGGGGGACTTGCTGCTGGTGCTGTTGTTGATATGGGGAGGGGGGGCATGCGGGGGGGTGACAGGGAAAGAGAAAAAGTGAGGATGCTAAAATATATTCAGCAACCCCCATGCTGTTTGTCTTACAAATATTCAGAAAACAGGCTTATGTTTCTAACTTGTTTTTTGTTAAAATTGGTAACCACGAGAAGGGAACTGGGGGGGGCGAGGGGGGGCTAATGTTCTTGCAAGGTCTGGCTATGCAGATTGCTCTCCCTACCTGTGCTTCTGCATGGGATATGTGTGTGGTTTTTAAGAAATATTTCCCTGTCCTCAGACCATATCCCCCTCCCCCCCCCCGCCCCCCCCCCCCCCCCCCGCCCTAGCCCCCTCAGGATTTTTGTGCAACTGTGCAGAGAACCGCACTACACAAAATATGGGGCTTGCTAATTAACTCTTTTCCTCGAATTGAAAGTGCCTTACTGCAAGCACAAAGCTCCAAGCACAGACATCTTTTATGATGAACTAGAGCCTCTGAAGAGGAGAATCTGAACGTGACGTCAATAGCTGATAACTGACGCAGCCTTGCAAAGGAGTCTCAGGCTGGCTCCTTGCAGCCTGCAAGCCCTAATGATTCTATTTTTTCCCCAGTCCCCCCTTGTAGTGAATTACTAGAACGCAAACACACACACCCCTTTTTTTCATATATATATTTATAGATCCTTTATTCTCCAAACAAAGGGTTTTTTTTAAAGGGGGAAAAGGCAGTGGGTGGGGAGGGTAGAATTTTTTTTTAAAAAACAACCCTTCTTAGTGCTGGGTGCAATTCAGTACATGAAACCATCTCTGTGTCTTGGCAAAGCAAGCATCCCTGCCTGAAATCCACATTTGTGCATGATGGCAAACTGGTGCATGGTGGTTGTGTTTTTTCCAAAGCCCACTTTATAAAGACTCCGGAGGAAGAGAGACACAATAATGCTTGCAAGGCAACAGGCAGAGAGGCACAGAGACAGACTCAATACAACTGTGGATTAGGGGTTTGTGCAATAGGACAGCATGGAAGGCGATCAGTTTGGGTCGTTTGGTGTGGGTTTTGTTTGTTTGTTTTTGTTGTGGTGTTTTTTTTTTTCTCTGCAATGATGCACCTAAAGCAAATGTAGATGGTGTTGCAGAAAGAAGCTGGGGTATGGGGGTGCATGGTTGGGGGTTGTTGTGTTGTAGGGGGGCAGACTAAATGCACATTTAATGTTTTGGACGTAGCGTTCCAGCAAAATGCCTTTGTGTGTGGATTTTTTTCCCCAGTACCTGCTAAAAATAGCATCAGGGTTTTGATCGCGTTCCAGAAATAGACAGAGGGTTGCACTTGTATAAAAAGCGAGCGCGGGTGGAAGAAAACCTGGACATCACCGCAGTATTTTTTTTCCAACTCCTGTCTGGAAATTAATTGTTGGATTCTCCCCCTCCTCCCCCCCCCCCCCACGCCCCCCCTCTTTCCCCCTCCTCCCCCTCCCTCCCCTAACCGAGGAGTTCCCGTTTGGGTAAGTAGTGATCTTTCCTGTGCATGATACAGAGAGTGGCTGTGAGTCTTGTCTTTATTTTATGCATGCCTGGATTGTTTTTTCCTTCCTTTCTACTTTTCCTCTAAAGCGAGAGGGTTATACTCGTCTACATAATGAATTTGGTGCATGCCCGGAGCTCAGACAGAGGGAATTCTTGCAGAAAGGGGAATCACCCTGTCGGTAAATCTCTGAATCAATAGCGAGCTGCAACTCTCTCTCTCTCTCTGTCGGCGCTGTTGAGCCCCTCTCCCTGCCCGCCCCCCCCTCTATTTTCGCCCTCTGCGGGGGGAGAGGCAGAGCCGGCGGCGGGGCCGGGGGCGCCGGCCGGCCGCTTCCCGCAGGGCGGCCGCCGGGAGCTGTCCGCGCCCCGGTGCTGAACCCGCCGCTCCGTCGCCGCCGCCGCCGCTCCCGCCACGGGCGGGAGTCGGTCCCGGCCCCGGTGTCCGCCGGGCGGGGGCCGCGCTGCGCCGCCCGCAGCGCCGCTCCCGCGGCGGCTTCCCCGCCGCCGCTCCTCCGCCCGGCGCCGCCTGCCCTTCCCGCCCGTGCGTTTGAAAGAGCCTGTACCTGATGATGGTGCTCCGCAAAATAAGAGGCTATAGGTTGCTTTATTTGGACTCACCCCTTCTCCTCCCACCTCATTTTTCCCCTCTAAGTGCTCACACTTTCTGCAGATCGCGTGTGTGAGAGCGTCTGTTTTTATTATTGCCCGTCCTTCGAGTCCTTAGTCATACCCTCACCAGCGGAGTTGGTGAAATGACTGAATTAGAGGCGAAGTAGTAGGGGATTGTTGTGGTGTATACGGAGTAGCTGTGTGGGGTTACCTCTGTGCTGCAACCACCCGTCACCCCCTCACCGCTTCTGGGAGCCAGGGAAGTTCTCGCTAGTCTACGAGCATGCATGTTCGCAGGCATTCCGGCTAGCAAAGGCATGTCATCAGATTGCATTAAAAGAGACAAGGAAACACCGTCTGGCACTCACATGCACCACCGCGTTATCCCGGACAATGGTATCCCCTCCGAAACCGCCGTGGAAGGGGGCTTAGCCGCAGACTGAGACCTGCAAAGGATGAAAAACGCACGAGGCAGACAATAACCAAGGAAGGAGCTTCCCCCGGAGCACGTTTAGCCATGGCCTCGCAGTAAAAGCAAGCTTAGAAAATGGTGCACCTACCACACAAAGCCCAGCAACAATTGCGGATCCTGCAGACAATGGCATGATGCAGCCATGAACATCAGTATAGCACAGTACACTGGGCTGGGGTGAGAGCACCTCCTGGCCAAGACCGCATGCAATGGCTCTAATCTAGGCATACAAAAGACATAATTTCTTGCAATTAATCAAACACCAGCGCCTGAATTCACAGCACGGTACTCCACCCACGGCTCCTCTTAATGTCTAAACCGTCCCTTCCCCGAGCTTGCGTGGTCGTATTTACAAGCGGACCAGATATCTATTTTTTTTGGTTGCTTTTTTAAAGCAAGAAAAAAAACCCTTTACAACACGTGTAGCCAATCATTGCAACTCTTAATATACCTCTACAAAACAGGCATTAAAAACAAGAAATGCCCTCCTTCCTCGCCCCCTCCCTCGCCTTCCCAGCCCTCCCCTCCTAGATCGTTGCCTCACTTGACACAATGCATAAGATTACCCTTAACTGGATCCTATTAAATAATTCAATGGTGGCGGTGTAATTTTGGTTGGAAACTGCACGGATTTCCAAGTCGTGACTGTAAAAGTGAGTAATGTGCTCTGGCTGCGTCATGGCTCCAGTCACAGATGGTTCCAAACTGAGGAGAAATCGTGACTTCGACTTGAGACGTCCCCTCTCCATGAAAAGACCATCCAATCACAACGGCGTCGGGGGGCAGCCGGACTCCGCGGAGCTCGCTTTCTCCTTGCTCTCCCGTCCGTGTGTGTGTGTGTGTGCCCGTGTGCCCGTGCCTGCGCGCGTGTGTGTATAAAATCCTCAACAAGTTGCAGAAGGGGTAGGGAGAGGAGGGGTTAATCCTGGGGAATCTTCTGCACCTAGTGAGATCGTGACCCTCCCACACAGTACAGTAACTTATATACACACCTGAAGGAAGGGACGCTTTGCTTTTGGGCTTTCCAAAAAAAAAACCAAAACACCAAAAAACACCAAAACACTGTTGGTGATGGTTGCACCCCGCGCGGGACTCCCCGGAGCGGCCAGGGACGCGCCCCGCCAGGTAAGTGTTGGAGGTTTTCAAACTTCTGCTGCCTGCGCTGCCCCGGCCGCCCTGCCCGTCCTGCCTGCGCTCCGCTCCGCTCCGTCGCGCCGCTGCCGCTGGTCTCGCCGGGGGCTCGGGAGGCGCGGGGCGTCGTTCGTGCCGCCCGGCGGGCAGCAGCGTCGGGAGGGAGCTGCGGCCATGCGGGATGGGACGCGCGCGGGGGCGTCACGCGTGGGTTTCCCGTGCCGCTCGCGCGGGACCCTTTGCCGCCGCGGGGCAGTGGTGGAACTGCAAGTTCTGGAGTTCGGGCCCGGATGCGAGTCCCCTCGGTCCCCCGCGGGTCTCTGCCCCAGCTCGTTCGGGATGCCGGCGGCCGGGCGGGCCGCGACGCGGACGTGTGTTTGTCTTGCTCTCGTTGCCGCCGGGCACTGGCGGGGCCTCTGGTTCCCCGCAGGCTTTCAGGAGAAGACCTCTGGAGTTCAGTGACACGTCCTGGAAACTTTTAGCAAGCGGGTGTCCTCGCCGGCGGCGGTGGCAGGTGGCTTAGCGCCCAGGACGGCGCTTAGGAGCGGAGGGGAGGGGACGTCCCGCGTCCCCCGCCGACCCGGAAGGGTCGCCCCTCGGGTCTGGCTGGGTCCCCGCGCTGAGGCGGGAGGAATAGGGGAGGAGGCAGCGGCAGGTCCCCGTGTCCCCGGCTGCCCGCCGCGAGGTGGCGGGCGGCCTGGGGCGCCCCCGCCGGGGGGACCGGCGGCTCTGCGCCCGGGGTAGCCCGCGGCGGGGCTGGTCCTTAGCTTAACGGCGCCCCTTTGGCAGAGGATTCCCGGAGAGGGGCTCGGGGAGCGGCAGAAGCGAGAAGGGATCTGGGCTGGCCCAGCCGCACTCTTGGACATGCTCTTGTCGCGGATTTGGTGACTAATTGAACATGGAGGGGGCCTTTTTTTCCTCCTTTTTTTTTTCTTCCCCCATCCTTCCTTCTATCCATCCTTCCTTCCCTCCCGCTCTTCTCTCCTCTCCCCCTTTCGGGAAAAAAAGGAAAAAAAAAAAAAAAGGAGGAAAAAAAAAAAAAGGCAAAAAAAAAAAAAAAAGCCGACCGAGGCAGTGTGAGGCGGCCCCTGATTGGTGGGTGACGATTTTAGCCCGCACCAATGAGAGGCCCGCCTGCTCTCTATTTATTTAGCGCTCAGGGGGGAGAGTTTTCTCTTTACGCAGCGCCCGTGCCCAGCGCCGGAGCCTCCGCGCGGAGCGGGGCCGCGGACACGCCGCGCTCCGCCACGCTCCGCGGCCCCGCGCCGCCGGCCCGCCGCGGGGGGGAGGGCGGGTGGCAGGACACCCCCCCTTCCCTCCCAGCGCCGCCTCGCCCCGGCGGGGTCCTGCGTTTCGGAACGGGACTTGGCGGAGATGGGGGGTGGGGACCCGGCGTGGCGGGGGACGGCGGAGCCGATCGCCCGTGGGTCCTGTGGATGTTATGGTGGCAGCCGGATGGATGGATGTAGGAAGCCGCGGGAGACTTTGTCCTTCGCGAATCTTTTTGCGGTCTGGGCTTGCTGTACATAACTACCTACCCGGGAAGCCCTTACCCCAAAAAGCATTTGCGGAGGGCGCATTCGCCGAAGGAGCAGCAGCTGCGATCGCCGAGCCTTGGACTTATCTAGACTCTGTGGGCTTCTATTATTAATTCCTGGCACCCTTTCCCTTTCCCCCGTCCAACCCACCCCCCCCAACCCCACCTCCCGCTGTGAGTGTATATATGTGTCTCTAGATATATATGTAGTGAGAGAAATAAACACCCTTTCCCCCCTTTCCTACTCCGCTTGGTCCCCCAGACGTCCAAATATTCCCCGTCGCCTAACTTTTTAATCGACTTTTGCCTAAAGGAGCAAATCACACGTTTATTCGGATAACTGTATGGTGGTTTTTTTATTTCATTAATGGAAAAATAAAAATAGATTAAAACTTCCTAAAAGTTCTCCTATCCTCACCTTCCTCCCCCGCCTCCACCGACCCCCCTCCTTCCAGGGCATAGCCGTGTTTGAAAATATGGGTGTCCTAGTTGATCGAGATTAATTCATAAAAAAAAATTCTTCGGAGCGATTCATTAAATGCTCTGTAATCGTGAGCCTCGGTTTATTTCGAGGTGGGGAGGGTGGGATTTACTGGGATCACCCTATAAATAATAGGGAGGGAGGAGGAGGAGGAGGAGGGGGAGGTGCACGGATCCGCCGCGGTTTGGGGGAGACCCCAGTTAGCAGGAGATGCACCATGGAAGCGCTTGCCAAAGGCGCCTCCCTCCCCCCTGCCCACTTCCAACCTGATTTTAAGCAACTTGCAGTCCGGTGATATCTTCACTCACTCTTTCCGCAAAAACTAGAGCCTCCTAAAAGGGTAAAAAAGGCAGAATCCGAGGGAAAACCCAGCCGAGGCGATGCTTTTGGACGAGGTGATTGCAAGCGAGCAAAGCAGCATCAGCACCAGCTCTGTGGTTCTGAAACTGCCTTGTGCATGCACACAGCACTGAGAGCATCTCAGGCAGGAGTTAGGGAAGCTGCATTTTCCCTCTCTTTGCAGTAATTACCAGCCCGGATTCTGTGGGCAAGAAATAAATAGCAAAGAGAAATCCTCCCTGCCTGCCGCCCCCCAAAAGAAGCAGCGATTAAGCGCAGATCTGTCCGTGCAGATCAGCCTCGTGAAAGAGACAAGATCTAAGCAGCAAGTTGGTAGCAGAGTGGCCGCTTGACGCAACACAGGGGCCTATGGTTCGCCCGGCTGTAAAATAAAAGGGAGGTGGGGGTGCGATCCAATGTCTCAGCTGTTAGAAAACACAAGGGCTCTCCCATCTGCCCCCCCCCTCCCCCCGACAGCGGCACAGAGGGAGACCCGGCTGAGAAAGGGCTGATCTTGCATTTCAGGGAAGCCTGCATTGGAGAGATCGGGTGAGGACCACAGTCTGAGTTAATATTTCTCGAGAAATAAAAGATATTTTGAAGACTTGCTCGCAGTTTAGAAAAGAGTAAAAGGCTGGCTAAGGGACAAGTGAGAAAAAAAAGCAGAGCAAAAGCACCTCATTGCTCCCTTCCCTCCTTTTCTTCTTGCTCAGGACACGTAGCTTGAGCACTAGCTGGCTTGATGAAAACAAAGGTGGAAGGGTCACAATACCTTTTAAGTAGCCTTGCATTTTTATAATTATTTATCCTCTTCTACTTAGAGAAAAAAAAGACGTTTGTACTTTCTGGTGGCCAGCAAACATCTTTACGGGGGTTTTATTCATGTGAGCATATTCTAAAGGGAGAGACAAGGTAGAGGGAACTTGGGAAAAAAAAA
The DNA here is from genome assembly GCF_051311805.1 of Agelaius phoeniceus. Lineage (NCBI taxonomy): Eukaryota > Metazoa > Chordata > Aves > Passeriformes > Icteridae > Agelaius > Agelaius phoeniceus. The sequence goes on from NC_135270.1 coordinate 22,975,434, forward strand.
AGAGAGATGTGATAAGAGGGATCAGCCAAGCTAAGGCTATAAAAAATCCTCTCTGTTCCCTGCCTACTGTCGTCCCTCAAGAGGATGGAAACCAGGAGTGATTTGGGGGGGCAGCTCAGGCGCGAAGGGAAATCCGAGCCACGATGGTGCAGCTCCCCGTCTCTTTACCTTGCCAGCCAACTGTTGCTGCCATGCTTAGGGCTGCGGCTGCTGCGGGCGGAGCGGGAGCCGCTCCCTTCTGCTTGGGGCTGCCCCTGGCCGGGCTCCGCGGCCGCCGCAGCTCCGCAGGGCGCCTCTCGCCAGCCGCCCTGCCCCGCTCCCTGCCCTGCCCCTCTGTCTGCTCTCGCTCCTCGCAGGTTCCCGTCCGCTGCAGGACACTTGGACACGTCGGGCGGCCCGGGCCGCTGCCGCGCCTGCCGCACCCGACCGGGCACGCACCCGCGGCAACCCCTCCGGGCTGCCCCGGGGAAGCCCCGGCCCTCTCCTCCTGCCGTCGGGCTCCTGCCCGGCCCTGCCAAGGCGCGTCCCGGCCTGGCCTCGCCTCCCCCGACGTGCTGTGCCGGGTCTGGGCCTGAGGCAGCTGGAGGGGCTCCTCTCTGGTACTCTGTGTGTGTGTGTGGGGGGGGGTGTATCCCCACGGGTGATAGGGGCGTCCGGGTGGGGCCGTGAGCCAGTCTCCGCTCCCCTCGACGCTTCAGGGCAAGCCGTAGCCAGGTGAGTCGGGGAGGAGCGGAGACTCCTGCGGGAGCCACTCCGGCGCGATTAATCCTCCTCTGCCTCTGCCTTTCCCTGCAGGTGCGGCCGCGCCGTCGAGGCCAGGGGCGCCGCGGGAGCCGCGAGAGCCGCAGGCAGGTGAGAGAAGCGACGGGCTTTCCCCACTCCCCGGGATTCCTCACACGGGCCCCTCCCGAAAGCCGGGGAACCGTCCGGGTTCCCGGCTGCTGCCGTTCCCTCAGACCCCGGCGCTGGTTACGGCCAGGCTTGGCCTAACACAGCACTAGGCCACAGCTGCCCCCCGACCCCCAGCACCGACAGGGCTCCAGCAGCACCTACTGCCCCCAGGCATAGGCAACAACCTCATCCCACATGGGAGAAAGCTCAGGATGCTGGAAGGGAGGTCAAGGCAATGAAACAGGGGGGCAAATCCACGTAAAGTTGTTACAAATGATATATAAACAGGCCGTCATGTTGATTTCTAGTGAAACCTGTCATCTTAAGACAGTGGGGAAGGAAAAAAGTTAGTGAGCATTGCCTAAAATCTCCGTGCTTCCTTCATTCATTCACTAGTTAACACTCTGCCACTTCATGGTTAAATGCATTGTCCGACATTTGCAGTTCTCGTAGTTTTTGCCTGGTCGATTTCTTTCTTTTTTCTTTTTTTTTTTTTTATCCACCATCCTTGAGACAGCTAGTACAAATTACTGTCTACCACTATAGTCGTGAGGTAGAAAATTGAGAGGCAAATTAATTGATAGCACATGTTTTAAAAGCAAAAGGACCCTCTCCCAGTAAAACAACCAAACATATCCTTGTTTCAGTCAGGTTTGGCCATTGTCCCCTTCTCTGTTTTCAGACGTGGCAATTTTAGAGAAAGACGAAATACGTTCCAGTTACAAAATGAAAAGTTTACAAATAATTAACTACAGAAAAGTCTTTTTATATTTTGAATTTTAAGTTCATTTTTCATATTTTAAATTTTAAATTCAGTTTATGAGTAAATGAAATACATAGGAAGGATTTTTGTAAGAAGTCCATTTTTGTCTTTTTATTTTGGCATCTAATTTCTTGATGGACGTTATCTGCCCACAAATTGCAATGGACAATTTGCTGTAAAACAACACAAATGTCTTCCTTCAGAAAGCTGCCATTATGGGCAGATGTCTTCAGAGGTTAGAAGCTCCTAACCTGCCACCTGTCTTACATCAAACACTCTGTTAGGACCCATAAAGCTTAGCAGTGCTTTACTGATATCAGCTTGTTTGCAACTAAAGTAGACAAACTCTGATTACTTAAAAATATGAAAGAAAAGCAGCTTCTCGTAGCCAAAGATGGGTAAGGCCTGCTAGAGTCTCGAGTACATGCAACTCCTAGACCAGCATTTAATCTCCCCCAAAAGAGGATGTATCAAATACTAAACTAGTACTGCTATTGAGGTTTCTTAAAAGGTTAAGGCATACATTGCTAGGAGTGGGGGGGTCAGTGCATGTTAATTTATGTCTGTTACTGCACTTAATACAATTATATAAAGGCTAAGAGCCTATGAATAGAATTGCTGCTTAAGACCTCTGAGCCTCCCGTATTCCTGTCAGTAAAGGGCTGAGAAATACCTCCAACCATCTGTAAAAAATTGCTTTGTGAATATGGGCCTCATGAAATAATGATTTAACACTCTTACCCCATCCTCCTTCTCCCCTCCTTCTCCCCCAGTTTTTATTAGTATTTGAGTCTTTCACAGATCATCTGCACATCAGTTCTCATTCCTTCTATTTAAGATCTGTTACCACAAATATATTTAGCTATAATATTTGGATTAGCTGTAGTATGCTGCCATCTCATTTCTGGATATAGAGATTGCTCTTATAAAGGACTCATGTAAATTACCTTTTATTAGTATTATTATATTTTCAGACAAGTTGTGTAGTTGTTTGCTGTGTAACTTTCAGTAACTATCAGGCTTTGCTGAAACACTAGATGTTTTAAAATATATGTCTAAAGGGGCTTTTCCTATAAATTAAAATAAATATCTTTCGGCTTTTCTACTACAGGGCAGGTTAATTTGGTTAGTGTCGTGTTGCTGCCCCCCCATTCCCCCCCCCCAAACGAACAAAAACTTATTATATCTCCTTCTTTTTCTGAAATATTTTATGGGAACTAATTGTGGAATACTAAATAGGGTTTGTTGACTCACTGGCAGTGTCCACAGAAGTGTGTTTTGCCAAAATGTTCCCAGTGTTGTCATCCCTGGTTTAGCACGACCAGTGGACGTGCCCAGATAACAGTTCTGCAGGTAGTAGTGCTTGCAGCATGTTAGTTGACACTGCGTTTATCTAACATAGGGAGTACGAGAGTGAAACCCCAATAAGCCTAATTAGCAGTAGAAGTGGTGGGAAAGGTTGGCAGATTTATGGTACTGCAGATGTGATATGTAGTCTGGGGGAAAATACAGCATGTAGACTTCCCAAAGTTCAGAGAGGAGCACTGCAGCAGCCAAACTTGGTCTGAAATAACACAACGCTCTTTCTGTTTGTAAATATAATCCATTCCCATTTGTAAATATAACCAGAAAAGAGCAGCATTGCCCATGGACTTTGTTTGGAGCAGGAAGAAGCTGCACCTTATTTAAATACATTCAATTTTCTGTGTAAGTGACCAAGTACTGTTCAGAGCAGCACACACAGGCACAGGGTTGGCTGCATGCATGCACAAAAATACATATGTATGTGAATATAAATTGGATTTTTTTCTAGCACTTTGTTTTAATTCTGGATAGTCAAGCTTCTTAATTTGTAGAAGAGAGTTACAAAAGTATTCCCTGTGAAATTTAAAGTTTGCACTTAATTTAAGAAGTACTACCTGTGTTTTATAGCATATTTGATGCTGTTGTTCAGATGGTTTTGGAAGGATGATAGAAGATGCTTTATTAATTTTTCTATGTGCACAAGGAGAAATGCATCATGGTAGTAGCATGACATGAGTCACATTTCTAATACGTCTTTAGTCTCTGCAGAACCTCTCTGGGGTTAGGAGACACCATCTACTCCATGTGGCCACAGTCCAAACTCCTGCACAGCTCAAGTGCTTCCCATGACCCACGTTCCTGTCCGTGTGCAAGTAGTCACAGGCTGTGGTGACATAAGTGTGGTGACAAGGACACGCATTTGGGCACTGATGATACCTCTACTAGTCACCAGGATGCAGCATTAACTTCTGCAGGAGAAAAGAGATGATTCCCTCAAGTCGAGCCAGAGAAGAAATGTGACCTGTGTGTTTGTCAATGAGTTGTGGTGTTTTCAGTGCTAATGTCTAGGCACCACGTTGTTCTCTTCCAGGCAGGCATAGATGGGAGACATGTGAGAGGAAAAGGGAGGTGAATTTAATTTTCTGTTTATTTTATTAGAGGATTCCCTCATCCCCAAAGCTCATTCTCTGAATTTGACAAATCCATGCTCTCCCATTGCAGCAGCTCTGTCTCTTGGGAGGTGGCCAGGCTGTCTTCTGAAGTTGCCCCCTTTGCTTGGCAGTGGAGGTACTGAAGGGGTCACCTTCTCCCCACAGTTGAAAGTGGGCAAGTAGTTTTTTAAAAAGGGCTCAGAGAATTGTGAGTTTCTAGGCCAAGAACATAGTAAACAATTTACTAAGAATAAATTCAGGGTGTGCCATGGAAAAGGTGTTCCATCATCCCTTATTTTCAGTGAGCTATATGTTAACAGCATGGAATAATGCCATGCTAAATAATGTAAGCTAGCATGGGCTTCTGCCCAAACGGACAAGGTTCATTTGCCTGGGAAACCTGAAAATTCTCAATTTGTGTGCAAACCTCTCTGAAAAGGGGAGTTGCAAAAAAAAATTTATTCTGAGAATTTGATTGTTTTAAATGATGCCTTTTCAAAATGATTGCATGGTTGAAGGAAAAAATGGAAAGCAGTGGGACACTGCCATGGAGAAATTACATCCTTTTTAAAGAATGTGATTCTTCCATTTTTGTTCTCTTCAAATTATCTGCCCTCATGTGAATGTTTTTACCAGAGAGGTGTGGGAGGCAGAAAGCACTGCCAAATCAAGGCCCACCACACCCTTGAGTTTATAGCTTTACTGAAGGAAATAAGGTTATTTTCCAACAGAGGAGCTGGGACAAGCACTGGGAGAACATGTGTTGTTGTTCAGCTCATCACAGCACAGCCCCAGCTGTACAGATGTAAGTCAGCCCATGCAGGTGTCCACCCTCACTGCAAACAGGAGGGAAAGGAGGAAGTGGCCTAGAAGAGAGGGCATTTGATCTTGCACTGAGTGGATGGCACATGGTGTCCACTCTGGAAAAAACATCAACATTTTCTGGGAGAGGAGTAAAGACCAAAAAGGCCAGTAATTAGGAGGAGGGCTGGGGAGAAGTCACCAGCAGCCATGACACCATCAGTTATTTAACCTCAATGTATAGAATACATAGTCAGCAGTGTTAATTGAACAGAAGTACTGTGAGCAGCAAAGACCCAAAGAAAGCCACAAAAGCCAACACAGAAACATCTCAATGCCCTTGTCTTTCTCTTTCTGGAAAGTCTGGTTGGGTGACTCAATAAAATTCTACATGTCTGGTGTAGCTGCCCTTTTCCTTAGTGACAAGCTGATGCCAGGTCTCTATCACTTTCTGATTTCTGTTCTAAATCTCTTTAATTATATTGTTATATTTTAGTTATTTTTCAGCATGTGTTCATATGCTCTGTCACATTAAAAATGGCCAGTGATTAAAGAGAAGACCTACTTGTCTGCTGAGAGGATGTGAAAAATCTTGACATACTGTTGTTAGAAGTTCTTGGCTGTGCCAATACGTTTGCCAGTTTTGATGTGAACATATACTCACTGCTAATTTGCTGTTTGTTGATCCATCTCCAGTGCAAGGATGGTACAGTGAGGGGTTCCCTGCCTGGGCACAGTTCTCAGCCTTTGTCACAGATCTATCTGTTCCTGTGGCCTCTTGCTCCTCAGAGAGTCTCCAGCCCATGTGTCCCAAGTGTAAGGCAATTTCTGGTTGGAAAAGAAATTGGATTTCTTCTCAAAGAGGTAGAAAGAGAGGGACAGGTGATATGACTTTTGGGGGGCTGTTTTCTGACAATATATTTGGTAACTCTCTTTTCCTTTCAAATCAGGATTTATGAAGCCAAAAAGAAACAAATTAGCAGAATGACAGGTAGGCTTTTAAAAAAGATTTGTCCACTGCTGGTTCCCAGACTCATCCTCGTCAAAGCAATACTTCTCAGTCACTCTCCTTACCCTCAGAGGAACATCTGCTGGGGAAGCATGATACGGCACAGGTAGAGAAATGACTAAATGCAGCTCATGATGGGAACATGGCAAGACAGTTCCCATTTTTCCTCTTTCAGTCCTCCCTCCTTTTTTTTTTTAATTTCCTGGTTTTCCCTTATTTTTATTTCATTGTTTCTTCTTCTCTGTCCCAAGTCAGGTACATGCACACTGTCTCTCTGTTTTCCTTCCATTGTGTCTCCCAGATTTTCACCCACCTCCATGGACACCTGTTCCTGGAAAGGGCCCTCAGCTGATTCCACTGCTCCTCCCACCTTGTTCCCTACAATGCACACAAGATGAGTGCTCCTGGTGAGCACAGGAGGTGAAAATTGGGAGGCAGGGCAAGAGGTAGAGGAGTGAGCCTGAGCAGCCAGTTTAAGAGACATGATCAGTAGCTAGCCTTGCTACTGTTTTTGGGCACTTGGACGTGTACAATTTTCATCATGGATACAGAGTGTGGAGACATCAGGGCCTGTCAACGTAAGTGTGAGAAATCTTCCCCTCACCCATGGAGTTTAGTGTTAGGGTTCCTCACCTTAATTGCTCTTTAGGTAAATTAGAGAGGTGTGTGCTGCTGTGCCTGTTGCACAGGGCAGATCTGGACTTTGCAGGTAGTTTAGAAATGGATTCTCCATCTGCAGTATGTTGCAGATGATGATTGAAGTTATAAGGCATAGAGGGGAGCACATGATCCTTGCTTTATGACCAGTTGAGGCCAGAAATGATGGGAAGGAAGAATCCATTACACAAAAATAGGATTTATTGGCATGTATTACACATTTTTAGAAAGAGTTTTGTAACTAACTGTGTGTGTGTATGTTCACATGCTTATGTTTTTATCATGCAATTGTAGCAAAAGGCCAACCTAACTGAACCAAATTAAGAAAAACAGAAGCAATAGAAAAGCCCCAATTTTACATTACTGATTTCTACGCTGAACTGTTTGAGTCCATACACTGGCAGGCCTCCCACACCTTCATCTCTAGGCTTTATTAAGTGGTTGAAGGATCATGTATAGTGTGACTAAAAAAACAGGGTGCCAAGTCATGCAGCTGAAACATTTGGGAGCTCTGCTCGTCAGGCTTGCAGTATAAGGGACATTATGCTGAAGACTGACCCTCAAAGTAATCATGAAGGACCCATGGCAATGACTTTTTAACATCCTATGTTTTTCTTTAAAAAAAAAAAAATTAGACGTATGTTTCTGAAAAAGAAAAGAAAAAACCTCCAGCTATCGTGTTTAAATTAAATTAAAACACTTTATAGTTAATGTTAAAAACCAAAAGTAACTGATTTTTATTAGTACGTGATGGCAAGGAGTCTATATGGCTAGGACAGAAAGATAAAGAATTGATCTTTTAAGTTTTGGGTATTTTGTTTTTTTTTTTTAAACTGGCCACACTGAATGAAATAAAACAATAAAGAGCCTAGAAAAGGGGAAATCAGTTTTTTTTGTTTCTCTGAGTGCTTTCTGGTTTTGCTCTTTAAAAAAAAATAGTATCAGAAACCATGACATTTTTTGCATAATAATTTTAAATTTATACAATAGTTTTAACTTATTATAACAATTATACAAGGTGCTTTTTTTTTTACTTCTTTAGTTTTTCTTACCCAGTAGTTGTGAATATATAAGTCTTTGTATGTGCTTAGATAGATGTGTATGTGCACATAGGGACATATCCTCAAATACAGGTACATGCAAATCCATAGTAGAAGTAATAAAGGCAAAACTTGATCTCTTTCTTGATAGTTATAAGTTTTGCAAAAAATTGAAGATGGTTTACTGGCCCAGAGGTTTTAATGTGCACTAAGAAAATTATAGTTAATTTCATAAATATTTACTAACTTTTTAAAGGCCTATTCAGTATTAATTCTGCTGAAATACAGGGCAGACTATTTTATTATATCACAGTTTATGGAGTCAAGGACATTTTAAAAAATAATGTTTATTGACCAGTGACTGCCTACATTTCTGCAACTTCCATTCAGGTGTTTTTTTAACACCAATTTTAACTATTTAGTCAAGAAAATATTTTCTGGCTGTTTGCATTTACCAGCAGTCTGTTGCAATTCAAATCTTGGTATGTAGCTTCCAAACCTAGCAGCTGTTTCTGGAGAAAAGTAACTACATCCTGATCCAGCAAGGGCTTTCCTCCTCCAAGCAGGCTTCTAACAGGACTTAGCCTGACCACAACAGGGCTTCTCAAAGCAGTAAATGTTGCAAAGAGATACAGATACTTGCAGGGAAAGGCCTTTTGTTTTGCACTGCTGCATCTGAGATTTTTTTTCCTCTTCCTTTTCACAATGGGTAAAAATATATGGCTTGTGTTGAAAATCAAGCTCTTGTTGAATTCTGCTTTACTTCTAATTGTGCAGTTACAGAAGTGGGACAAAGACTTTACAGCCCCCCCAAAGGATCCTTGTCTCTGAGAATATCTATTTTTGTCAGTTTGAACAATTTCCATAGGATGCACTTCTGGCATTGTGTGATTTGCTATCTGTTCCCATGCTTGGTAAACCTATTGGCAATAAACATTCTGGCTTTATTAATTCACTGCTTTTCACTGCTTTATGCTACATACATCTACTTCAGGGCAGAGAGACTGTTCAAAGCCTGAGAGAAATATTTGGGTTTCTAGGTCCTTTCTGATTAGGTTATCAAAATAAAAGAGTAGGGGTATTTTCTTTTATTCTTTATTTGTTATTTTTTAATTTTAATTTTTTTAAAATACCACTAACAATTATTGCCTGGCAACTGAATAGAGAACTTCCAAACTTGTATTACGCAAACTATTTCTACCTTTCTTGTTTCCTTCTCTGATTATTCATAGTCATACTAAGCCTTTCTCAATGTAATGGGCTTTAAAAATGTATGTATAATACAGCTCCTAAATTGAGAATGGGGATCCTGCAGTTTAGCATTCAGTAAACAAAATGTTACCAGGTACTGTCATGCCAATAAGTTTAAAGATTGCCAGATGAACACGAGTGCAGAAACCCTTGTAACCTGCTATAGTATATCTTTTTGCATAATACCTTCATTTACTTTCCCATATGGTTCATGAGATTATGGGGTCAGTTCTGCTCCTACAGTGAGACCATTAGTAAAACTCCTTTAGACTTGTATACAAAAAGTACTTGTTCAAGAGTGATAATTTCTTATTCTGAAGTTATTTGACTTCTTTTTTTGAGGCATATTTATCCCTTTCATTTTTTTTCAGTTGATATATATTGCTGTACAGTAGAAACTCATGGTTGAGGTATTTTAATTCTGCCCAAATTTAAGCAGATATTACATGCAAGAAGAGCAATCTTGAAAAAAAATCAGAAAATTGTGATGAGGTTGAAATGGAAGAAAACATTGTTCTGCATAAATTAACATTGCATTTCATCTTTATTTTTTCTTTCCAGAATAATTTGGGTGTTCTGATGTATAAAAGTCCATGCTCTGTCCGCTCCCTGCCCCCACATTGTCGAAGTCACTAGTACCACACAGGCTTGTCACCCTGTACCCTCCATACTACATAGGTGAAATTTTAGCTAATGTTTTCTCAGTTAAATAATGGTCATTGCTTCTCACTCTTATTAAGTAAATCAGTCTCAGGTTCATTCCTTTTATAGGAATTTCTTGTACAGATTTGAACTGGTAGAGTAGAACTCTGTATGTGAAGGACTAGGTATATGTGCATATATGTAGGCATATGTGCATTAAAAATACAGGAAAAATATAGCAACTTAAAATAACAAATAGAATCAAATTAATCTGCCCTTAATTCATTTGTTTTTAAGGCATTTGGTTAGAATCATAGTATTTTAATATGTTCATGAAACTGCAGTATATTTCTCCTCTACAGTGAAACAGATATGCTGGAGAGGAATTGCACAAACAGTTGCTTTGAAAATGTGTTTGATCATACCTGTCTATAAAGGGTATATCTAGTCCTTATGAGGTTTAACCAAATCTGATCCAAATCCCACTGAAATTAAGGGCTGTTTTTTAACTGAATAGGAATTGCATCAGTCCCTTCAGTAGCCTTATTTATTTGGGGGTAACAGCTGTCAGGATTTCTGTCTGTGTGTGTGCATGTGTAACTGTGTACATTTTATTCATGTATCATCATATAGGAAAAAAACATGTTTTATGTAGTTTTACTGTGCCTTTGTGCATGTGTTAGGTAGGCACATGACCATGAGATAGTACTTGGGAGGAGTTGTGTTGCAGAGGTCTCCTCTTTATGCTCAAGTAGATTTATATATTTCTTTTGTCTTTATTTTATTTTATTTTTTATATCTAGGAGATAGCCATCATCTAACCTTCAACAGGAAAAATGGCAGATTAATTTTTGCTGGGTTTTTTTTTTCATTTTAATTTGTCCTTGAAGGTCAAAATTATTTTGGTGATCACTTCATGTCACGATTTTTATTTGGAGTCAGACTGTAATATCTCTGGCACAGGGACTGAGAAGTTAAGAATACATATCTGAAGTGTCTAACACATCAGAAGAGATTTCTTTTTTTTTGCCCCATTCCATAGTGGTAAAGCAAATATGGGCCAATACCTGCTAACTTCATTATCCACATTTTCTTAACCACTTGGTAATTACACTTAAGTCCACTTGCTTAATTACAGAGCTAAAAATAGTGTTTTCTTTCATAGGTAGCTGTAGTATCTGTGTGTAACCTATTACAGTAAATAATTTTTCTTTGATTTACAATGCTTTTTTGTATTGGCTTGCCTTTCCTGCTGCCTAGTTTAGGAGCCTAACCTCAGACAAGCAAGTTTGACATTTTAGGCAATTGTTTTCTAACCTTATAGATGGTCTCCAAACTATACAGCACTTATTTCTTTATCAGCTTTAAGAATAAATGAGATACTGCTTTCTGGTATCCAAAAGGTAACCCCTTAAGTTAGGTCTAATGCAGTTTTGGGAAAAGGTGTCAAGAAGGAAACAAGTCAACTTGTTTCTCTGTAATTTCATTCAGCCCTGAACAGTATGGAATTTGAGTAACAGAAACTCAGTGGAGTGACCAGAAGATTTTGGATCTAAGGGCATTCTGAACAATGTAAATTGTGCTAATAGAGCATGATGAAATGTGAGCATTTGGTCATCTAAGCATCAGCCTAGGATGAAACCCATATGTGCAGGCAGTCCCCCACTCTCTTAGTCCAGCAGACATGTGAGGCTGTGTCAGCATGTCAGAGTGAGTGGGCAGGAGAGGGGACGTGCACCGTCCTGCTGGGGCCACCTGTGGTTCTGCCACCAGACAGGGATCTGCTGCTCTACCCACTGCCCTGCCACAACAGTAGCTCAGCCTGTTAGAAAATCTGGGTCAAAAGAAAAACAGAATATATTTGGGCCTGATCTTTTGTCCCAAACAGTTTTTAGCTTTAGAGGTTTTTAGTCTTGTAAACAGGTAGGTGTGTAGCATGCGTGAAGTCCCTTGGAGCTGTGGTGGCCCATAGTGGTCAGCTGAACCAGCAGCCAGCCTCAGTGCCTGCTGTGTCAAGGACTGAGCTAATCTTTCTAGTGAGGATGAACAAAAAAAAAAAAAAAAAGAAGCAAACTATATGCTGAAAAGAAAAGTTAAACATCCAAAAGATAGCAAAAGTACTTGGTGCCTCTTTTTGAAATTAAAAGTTCTGGATGCATGATAAATGCAGGCTTGACTTCCTATTTGAAGAACTATTTTAACAGCTATGTTTTATTTTTTCTAAGGTTAGGTAGTGTTGTAATGGAGACCTTGAAGGTGTTTTTAAGTAATTGTTTTAGAAGCACATTTGCCTAGTATGAGTAAACTGTAATGAAAGTTTTACTTTGTAATTGCTTATTCAAGGGTCCAACATGGAAGCAAGAAAATGTTTTGTAGGGGGGGTGAAAGATAAGTGTGTCTGTTAGGTATGATACAGTTTCCAAGCCCGTGTGTGTCAAGGCCAAATGTAACTCACTTTTTATACATTTACCACAGTCTTGTTTCCAGCAAATGAAAGGATTTATCTGAGTGGCCAGAGCAGAAACTTGCATTAAAAATTAGCCTTGACTATTATTCCTTTATTCTTTTGCATCCAGCAGTATTATTCCTTTGCATTCTTTAGAAAAAAACAAAATTATCCACATTTATAATGAAGCTGAGAGTAAACAAACAAAAAAAATTAAACCTTTGCTGTGTTATTCTTTCTACAGTTAAGTCAGGGGGCTATTGATATAGAAAGAACATAATTGCATTTTTAGGTAACGGTCAAATCCATATTGCCCCGTCCCATGAATCTGCTGCTGTGACATGTTAGCAGGACCGAGCCCATTGGCTTCAAATGGACAATTCAGATACAGAAAGGAAGCAGGTTTTGGCTCAGTCATGTGTAAACAGAAGTTCCTCTGCACATCTAGAACTAAAAAAGCAAGTTTAGGATGATTTTTGTAATGAATGTAACCCCAAATAGGAAGGAAAATAATTCCATTGCAGTAGTAGTGGAAACTAAATGTTAAACAAGCGTGGATCAGAAAAAAAATAATTGTCAGAGCAGCATGCTGCCATTTTATCACTCTCATCTGTTAATATACATGTTATTAAGTAAATATGGGTATTAAAAATAAATGTTAATCCTCTTTTGGTATTTATTCCATGGTAACAGTCATATTTTTCTCTTTAATTTTGAAATTAAAAATATAAAAACATTTTGCTCTAGAGAACAAAGGCTGGATTTTTATTTTCCCCTCCATTTAAACTACTGATTACTAATTTATGTACTGGTCACTTATTGCTGACCATCCCAATTACTGCTTTTATATGATATTTTACTTGCTGTTTTTCTGGACAGTATATGAAATAGGTTTTCATTTCTGTAGGATTCTAATCCTCTATTTCTACATATAGTACTAATATTTTCCTTAGAAATAGCCTTTCAAATGAGAATTTCCCCTCTGTAACTTTACCTTCATTACCCAAAATACTAAATACTCCATACTGAAGTTGTCTTCTTTTGAGTAGTCAGTATTTAGGTTAGTCTTTCTTGCAAGCTTGGGGGCTCAGGTCTGAGGCTGTAAACACTTCTGTACGTATGAGTAAGTCTAATTTTGTGAGTAGTCTAAGCCAGCAGGGCTCCTCAAACAAGAATGTGTTTGCAGGCTTGGGACCTACAGATATTTGGATGGGGAGACGACAGGGAAGGGGTACAGATATCAAGTTTAATTTTTAATTACACATGCCTTCCAGGATCATAAAGAAATATGATAGTATATTTAATGAAATGGATTGTTTGGGACACATGACACAAATAAAGCTGTTTGCCTACTTTGATACCACAAGATAAAGTTAACCTAAATACCTGGTATCTTAATCAAATCTAACTATTGTGATTGTTGAAACTTTTGGTCCTGATTTAGTTAAATTTTAGGTAACATTCAAACATTTAAAAATCTTCCCATCTTATGATACTGGTTGACAAATCTGCAAAAGCAGGACAGGAGTCAGTTTCTAAAATTTGTGGGGATCAAAAGGCTCTTTAAATATGCTATCAAATTAACAGCCTTTTGGGTTTTATATAAAAGTTGTTATCACTGCTGTGGTTTTTCACTAAGAAATTTGTTTTGAATAGTTAGGCCTTTTTTCCCCTTCACCACACCCCTTCCAAACTGCAGCCACAAATTAAAAACCACTCAAGAAAAAGCTACTTGCTTGGTTCTTAATACTGCTTGTACTTAATTTAGTGGGATTAGTATCAGTTTTAGATATGAGGGGTATAGTGTAAAAGCAGAAGGACAGAGGTACATAAAAAGTATTTCACAACTTGGAGAATATTTATAATGTAATCAGAAGCCTGTGCAATGAGAGAAAAGGGATCTGAGGATATAGTCAAATAAGGAAGCAAGAAAAATGAATGTTTTAGAAGCCATGTTTGCAATATGATAAATATATCTACCTGGGAAATGATACTTATGGGTTTTTTTAAATTCTGTTTTACAGTAGTGAAATTAGGAAAAACTTTGAGAGTCAAATTCTGCCCTTAGATATACTCATATATTGCCTGATGGCATCGAGAGGGAAGATTTTAACATCTCACATCTGACTTGGAACCAAACCAAAAAGACTATTTTCAGATGAATCTGGAGTGACTTCCAGATCAGAGGATCCCAAATTGATCTGCCAATGTATAGAGAGATGATTTCATCAGGCACAGAGAGCAGTCTCTTTGGACTTAAACACGATAGCTATTGAATAGTACATAGCAATGACAAATGGCAATTTTGGCTTTTTAAGAGAAGAGGGAATTTACTCACATGTAGAACTTCATAGTACAGAAGACTGTCTGCTAAAATGAGTGACAGGAACACCGGCCATCATTCCCTCTTCAAACTGCTCTGTAATGGCTTTGCTCCTCTGTCCTGTAAAAGTGAATAACCCAAGTGAATTGCTAGGTTCTGTGATTCAAATAGAGCATTAGTAAGCAGGATGTCCAGGTCCTCCTCCAGGGTCCACCAGTTTTCCAGTATAAACCTGGGCAGACATCTCTTTTTCAAATGGTATGTAGTATTTACATGAAACATGTTTCAGCAGAATGGAGGCTTCAGTAAGCAGGCACAGTTTTGGGTAGACTGATCCTAGGCAACTGGTTACCAATTTGGGGAGATTGGCATACATACTTTTATTCTCCTTCACTTCTTTTATGAATGTAGTTTGGTGATACCATTTGAATATCTTGGTTTCTGATAGTTTCTGAAGGGTCCTGTCTGGAATAGTGATTTGGTCTCTATTTCTTAAAATTCTTGAGAAGAAGAAAGGAGGCAGCCTGTTGTGTCAGAAGGCTGCGTACAAGGATAAGTGGAAAGGCTCTGGTGGGTCTTCCCAAACCACACTGACCAGAAATTGTCATTTATCTAGCAGACACTTAACAATATCAACAAGAGTCAAAGTTTTTTTTTTTTTTTCTCAGAAGTCTTTAGAGGACCCAGCTAAGCTGCCTCTGATGTTTCTTGGTCCTTTGTTTTAGAAGATGGTCATCAAATCTTTGATTCTTACTTGTCCTGCAAGATATTTTATTTGTGAGGCTATTGACATTCCACAGTCCTAAAAAAAGTCCAAATTGAAAGTTCTTATCTCCTTGTTGTTAATCAGGATCAGGTGCCTGACGACCAGCAATTGAGATGTCCCTGGACCTTTCACCAGGGAAGATAGGAAAAGGAATGTGGCCTGAATGTCTTATGTACAGTAGCACCAGACCTGAAAAAGCTGATTTCCTGGCATTGGTTCGTGCCTTGCTGTAAATTTTGATGGATGCTTTTCCTGCAGTTGGCCCATTCATAGCTGCCCTCTCTTGTGTGGATTCTCCAGAGCCTAATAAGGCAGTCACAGTGCAGCCTTTGAGTCCAACCTGGAACATTTACCTGTCTCTGTAAGTCTTGTGGCCACTTGTTTCCACAAAACTTGCAGGAAGTCAGTTACCATTGAGACCTGTATTGGAGTGCCAGGATTGGCTACAAACTGTCAGTGCGTTCAGCAGTTATTGAGCACTCTTATGGTCACTTTCTGTCTGTCTTGTCCATGCACAAGTACACACACATGCACACACACAGCATGATCACAAACCTTGTTGCCATAGGAAACCAAGCTAAAAACAAGCAAGGTCAGAAGGCATGAGCTCATTGTTTTTCTTTTCCTGTTCCTTCTTAAAAACTCCTTGCACAAGCTTTTGTTATTCATTAGATTAGGCGTGGGTTTGGATGCTAGGTAATGGAAATTGTACTTGCTGCCTGCTAGTTTTATACTGCATGACATGGTGGTGTCCATCATGGTGTTTGTCTGGCTGCCATCTTTTCAGGCCTTGCCTCACTCCCTAGTCAGTCTCTACAAGATTTGGCAGTGGTACTTGCTGCTTTGGCTTGCAGTTTCCTTCCTGGTCCCCTGCTTGTTGTTGAGAATGTCTCCCATAATCACTTTGATCTCAGTGCAGAGTTTTGCCCACCTTGAAAAAAGTAGCATCATCACAGGAAAAAAAGATATTCCAAAAACCCAAAGCAGGGTCATCAGTTGTTAAATATTACAAAAATCGCTAGTCTGGTTAGAACTAACTCAACCACTGTCATCTTTGCTTTAGAATAAATATTTATAGTGTGTTATGACTAAACCTTTATAACACAGAGGTATTACCTGGGCAGGAGATCTGATGTATACCACGTCTCTCCACAAGGGCCATGAAAGACATACTTTTGGTAACTGTTCATGGATAACTTTTCTTTCTTTGTTCCCCCTAGTAGAGCAGCAAAGTGCCACATTTTTGATCAAAATGGTTACTTGCAGAGACTTATTTGTCTTTTCAATATGAATTGTTGCATTCTCTTCCATCTTCTTCTATCAAATACACTTGCAAAGTACAAGCCATAAGGAACAGGAACCCATCTGGATATATATGTTTAAAACAGCTTACATAATAATAAAGCACAGTATGTATTTTTTTTAATTTAATGTAAACATTCAAATTAAGTGCCTACAAATGGGCACAGTTATTTGTACATGTTCTGTCACAAATAAATCAGAATAAATCAAGCTTCATATTTTCTATATACTGTTTTAGAAATTCAGAAACTGGACGCTTACTTGGTTATGGTGGCCTGTCACCATACCAGGGAAGGCTTATGCCTTGCTTGTGGTTTTCTGTGCTTTCACATGTACTTGCTCTTATGGAGGTTCTGGTCTTGGGTAAAATCAGAGAAGTTTCAGACTTGGAAAATATTTCCTCTTGTCCTGTCTGGATGCTTTTTTGCTCCAGTGGATGGAAATGATATCTTAAATATATATATTGTTTATTAATGATTCCTTTGCAGTGGAATCATTAATAAACAATAAATATTTTTATATATATATAAATACCCCAATCCTATCTGCATTTCTACATCTTCTTTCCCTGGCTTTGTCAGCGATGCAGAAACAGAGTACCCAAAGTCACTCAGCAATGTCTTCTAGACACCTCAGTTTTGTTAGGCCTTCTAGGGACAAAAGCTCTTCTCAGCATCAAGAGTTTATTGAGGAGGGGGAAGAAGCCTGTTTGAGTAATGGTGGGAAATGTAAAATTTGGAGCACTTCTGGGCACCAATAAGGGCATGGAAAACACATTTTCTAAATCTCTCTTTTACCACCCCATCCCCAGGTTCCCTAGAACTGTATTGCTGTCTTTACTAGTTGTATACACAACGTTTTGGCTGCCCATGGTGCCAAGCCATGAAACATTTGAAGTCTGGGAGCCATGCTGATGTTATCAGGTCAGCAGAGGAAGGAACTACTAGAAAACAGTTTTTTGCAAAAGCCATCTAGGAGATTAAAGTTGCCACAGAGAGTACACTACATTCTTTCAAATCTTAGGCATATAGCTTTAAAATCCTTAAAGAAAAGGAAACTGGCAGCTCACTGAGAGACACCTCAGACCTGGCACCATGTATCTTGAAGGCTCACATCACTGGCTGTGTCCATGCTAGTGAATGATACACATCCTGGACCATTCTCTGGCACTGAGGTCAACTGGCACAAAACATCCAGTATCCATACTACTAAGCTGTCTTGATCTCCCAGGACATATGCAAAATGTTTCTTGAACACAGTCTCTAGCTCGTGGTAGCTTTCAGTCATCATGCAGGAGCTGTTCAGGAAAGTGCTCTTTGGTCCTGGCCTCAGCCATGCCAGGGTTCTTTGAGAAACTATAGAGGTGCCAACAGTGACGTCCCTGGCATCATTTAATGTTTCAGAGAAGGTGTAGCCAGAAGGCTTGCAGGTGAATTGTGAGTGCCTTTGCTACAGCAACAAGATGGAAGGCTTGATTCTTTTAACAAGGGCTGTAATTCCTTCTCTTTGTCAATCCCTTTGCCTTCTCACTCAAACCTGAGATTTTGTTCTGATGAATGCTGGAATAGCTTACTATTTTCAGCTGTTTAATAGTTTGCTGTTGTGATTGTATTTGATTGTGTTTGAATTTGTATTTCCCCAAGGATAGAGAAAGGGGTTCTATAAATATTATTTGTTTTAATTAATGAATGTCAGTTTCTTTTGTAATGTAGTAGGGCAGCAAGGATGTGCAGTGGGAGAGTGACCAGCAAGGCCAGAAAGGCATTGCTGTTTTTATTCCTGTGCCCCATTCACTGTAGTCCCTGTGCATCTGCTTCCAGAAACTCTGGCACAAATGCCACCATGAAGGACATTATCTATTATAAAACCTTTGCTAAAGCCCCAAGGTACTGAAGGCAAACAATAAATTGCTTAATACCTTCTCAGGTATTTTTTATGACTTGTAGTTTGCTGACACGATCCACAGAGACCCTGTAATGCAGGCCCTACTGAAAAGATGCACTTGGTCAAAAGTTTTTTATTTGAGCATTCAGACTATTTTGATCCCTTTTAGGCACTTCAGAAGACCACTAGAATTATTTTGTGCTAGTATAATCTTTCAAGGTACGTCTTCATTCTGGAACATCCTCTGGTGCAAGCTCTGGTTGAATTTGGCTGGGCATGTTAACCAGGCTTCTGCTCACTGAGTCAGAGCCATTTGTTGGCCGTGGTCTAGGAGGCACACTGTTAGCCAAGGAGAAGAGGTTTCATTCTGGTGATTATTTTGTTAACTGAGAAGACTTTAAATTTCTTGTTAATAATATTTTACAAAGCTACACGTCAAAATCTGAAGTAAAAGACAATATTTTCATTCAATGCTGATATATCCTGGGCAAATCAGTGATGATACAGGGCCATGAAGATTCATTGTAATCTGTTAAGGTTGTGTCTACATTCTCAAATGAGTGTATCTAGTCCTAGAGCTGTCTTGGATAAGTGAACAAAATATCTTGAGTGTTTTTGCTATTCTGAGGATTTCTGTTAGTCTGATAGTTGAGTGAAATATTCTGTGGGACCAATGCTGTTTGCTTAACTCATGGGAGCTAGTCTGCTTATTTCATGAGTTAGCAAAGTGAACTGGATTTTGTTGTTTGGAAGCCATTCAGAAAGCTGTGCTATGTTTTTATGGAGGAGCCTCCACTAGTGTGGATGTCACTATATCATTAAATCAATGGGAAATCTGTGGGGAAGTTAGAAGGTATGGCATTGAGTTTGCAATGTTTTGAGATTAACAAACACACCCTTGAAGAGGGGCATGCACAGGGCAGATGGACCCAAATTCCATCTTTAAATGATATTAAGTAATATTCATGGTTACTTATTATGCTATATATTTAGGGCTTCTGTGGATATACAGCACTGGAATCATTATGTTCTAAACTAAGAATTTTAGAGTAGTTTTAACAAATCTTCTATTCATCTGTAAAATCTGGAAATGTATTCTGTCAATGGAGGTTAGTACATAAGACTCATGACAGTTGGAAAAAAAGTGAACTTTTGTTTGAATATAACTATTTGTTTTGATGGTAATTGAGGCAATTCCTTCACTTTCCACAAACATTCATTAGATGACATTCTGTAGAAAAACTGTCACATGCAATGATGCATTTCTGTATCCATATGAATGCCTGAACTGGAACTGCATGTAGCTTTTAGGAAAGCCTTTGATGGGTTATAAGTTTACCAACCAAGGGTAAAAAAAAGATGTCCGGTGATTGGGATGACCAACAAGCCCCTATAAATACTAATTTATGAGTGGTGAGTTCCTAAAGTACACAAAACAGTCATTTTAGTGAGTAGCTTGTGAGCAATCTCATGGGCAGAAGTATGTTGGCAATTACTCATTCAATAATTTGTGAAAAATATATCTGCTCATTGACATTTTGAAAAAAAAGAAGATAAATCTCTTAAATGCATTGCAGAGAAATATCTTGCCAGCTAACAACCCAAAACACACAACTCCACTTACAAATATTTAGCCAACTTCTGATTGATATTTCTGAACTTCTGATATTTCTTATTGAAAGAGGTCTGTCTACATCCTCCAGTTCCCCAAACAGCAGAAAGGTAACCCCAGAGTTGTGGCACAATTTGAATAAAACCCCAAGTCTATATGAGTGGCTTGGTCCTGGTCTGAAATTTGCAGCTGGGTGGCTTTTTTTTCAACAAAATTCAAAATTTTAATGCGTGGATATGTTAAAAAAAATGGATTTCAATTTGAACGTTGAACCAAAATTCACTTCCGAAGGCTGTTATGCATGAGTATTAGGGATACACATTTGAAAATGCAGCTATTGGCAGTCATTAGTTTAAACTCCTCTGCAGACCACAGGTAGATCCAGAATAGCTTATAGCTTGTGATTTATGATCTGCTGCAGTTACAAGATTTACGAGGGCCCATTCCTGCATCATTCCCTTCTCATTGGCCCTGAGAATCAGTTCTCCCATGCTACTCCTCTGTGACATGCCTTGGAGGTTCAAAGGAGGTTTGTTTCCTGTGTCTCCTCCTTCCTTTGATGTCTTTGCTGAAACTCCCAGGAAGAAAGGTCATTTTTAAGGGTATATTTTTATGATGTAGACATGGGACATGAATTGAGACTGACAGATTCATTTTGTGCAGGATACGTGAACAGTGCTTGCAACTTGTGGTCCATATGTGCATGGACTGATTTCATATTGGCAGCTTAGCTGGCATTCAAATGTCATACTTACAAGGTTATTTGTGCAATTTCAGCCTCGTTTCAGTAGTGGCTGGACAACAGATCCCATCATGTATAGGCACAGAGCTCTTCGTGTATTCCTTTTCTGGCTGGGGGGGGTAATATAATTTAATGACACAAATTGTTGGTTTTTTTTACAATTTTCTAACTAAGACTGAGTTCCTAAAGCACTGTATTATTAAAATGGTTTCGGACTTTACTAAAATTTCTTCTGGTTCTCAAGTATACAATGACAACCTTAGCATAGTCAAAACAGTACCCTCCATTACAATTTGATAATTTAAGATTTTCTTTAGATATAAAACAACTGAAGTAGAGATATTTAATTTAGAGATATTTTCATTTAACTTCTTCCTGAAATATACAATGTTTTTATTTATATTTTTGGATTTCAGCTTTCCTCTGAATGATTTGTTATCCAAAACAAAATCAGGGCTTTTCTAGTACACAGTAATTAAAAAGATGAGAACTAACAAGTACTAGAAAATGAGTTTTGTTCATTGTAGATTGGTGACCTGGACTGCAATGCAGAATGCTGATGATGACCTGAAAGTCAGAGAGACTGAAAAGAGTGACAAAACTTATTACAAAATGATTACTGAAATTGTTAAGAAATTTGTGCTTTGAGGCAGTCATGTGTCTTTAAGCTTGTCACGATTCACAATTCAGCTTCTTCTTTTTTAAAGCATTCGGTGATGAGACTGAATACAGCATTCCCAGCAACTCTGGTAATGTTGCTGCTGCTGGCTTAAAATATTCCACCTTTTGTCAGGGCCCTTCTCCCCACATGGCTTGTGTTAGTACACCTTACCCTGTTATCAAGTGTCCCCCTTCTTCTGCCCCACTCTCCTTTCAGCCAATGGGAATTACAGTATAGGTTTTTGTGAGAACAGGGGTTGGCCCCCTTTCTCAGGATTTCTTTCCTCAAGAAACAATAACTGTGCACAATGCCTGCTTGGTTTAGGGGAGTTGTTTATGGTAACTACTTGAGTTCAACAGAGTTTTTGTGTTTTCTTTTATTGTTGCTAATTTGAATTTATTTTTAAAAGGGGAAATAAATTACCTAGACAGGAAGATATTGATGCAAATTTCCTTACTGCTACGTTAATAGGATTGAAATTAGGAGCATGTACATATTTTCAAGAAGCATCAAAAATATATAACTAATTTAGGGACCTTAGAAAGACTTCAGTTTTAACAGAAATGTAATTCCTTGACTTGCTTAGCTCATCTGTTTTTTAAATGCCATGACCAGGACTGAAAACCTCTTTGTATCTTCAGTGATTCTTCAGGATTGTGTTGAACCTTTCCCGAGAACAACATCCTGCACAGCTCTCTCTCTGTTTTCTTCAGGGTGCTTCAAAGACTCCCCAAACTAAACACTATAACAATTATGCTTTACAATACATTCCACCATATATCATCTTCATAGTTTTACCTGGAAATTTTGTGAGGGAGTTCCAACAGCAAAACCTAAACTATGGAAGTGTTGTAACATGTACTGCCACACATACGTACATGCAATTGTTTTACAGCTCAAGATGAATAAAGTCTATCTCTGAGATTAGTACTTTTTAGGCAATCAAATGCTACAGAAATATAACCCTTCTATTATTAATTTCTCCTTTTGTGTACAGCTATCACTGCACATTCAACCCAAAGGATCTTGTGGTGCTTTGCAAATGACATATGTACAGGAATTCCTTCTACAATGAAATGCCCAGGCTAAGAGGGTGGGCTGCAGCCAAGAAAATAATTAGCTTATAGCACACTGCATAACGTTTGTGAACTGCATGTGTGTAAGGATCATTCTGGCCAAGGGCATACCAGACAGTACATCTCACAAGTGCATCCTGCTGGAAAAGTCTAATATTTAAAGGCTCTATTAAAATTTCAAAAACTATCAACAGCCTTATTCATTATAGTCAGTATGATCCACTAAGGTTTTCTTTTTATTTACACATGTACATCTATTTTAATACCCATACATACAATTAAAATGTTGATTTATCATTGACATCCCTAAAACTTCTCTGTTTTAACCAGTATTTTCCTTTAAGCACCAGGTTTTAATAATTGATGATAGAGGGAGTTTGAAGAAACTTAGCATATACATCTGAAAGGACAACATACATCTATATTGACTAAGATAGGGCAGTATATATCTTTATTGGCTACTGATACTGACTGACAGCTCTGAGTACCAGGCTATACACAGACTTGCTAGTATAAAATGTGAGCTAGACAGGGAATTGTGTGTGGACATTTATCTTTTTAAATACTCCAGCACCTGCTACCTGTTTCTTGTTACATATGAAGTGCTGCTAGCTTGGAGATCCCCAAACATTTTACCAAGATTAATTGAGTTATAATCCCATTTAAATGGGGAAAAAAAGTAATAAAAAAGTTCCTACAAAAACCTAAAACTTTTTTCCCTGTTTAACAAATGAGAAACCACCAAAGAGTTCTATGATGTGGTGAGCCCTGAGTTAATACTTATTGTCAATACTGAGTGCCACAACTACATCTGTCAAGCACTTTCTCTGACTGGATTTATCCTTCAGTTTGCTTTTGGAGTAGAGGCAGCTAGTTGTTGTGGGACTGTACAATCCTACCACAGTGAGGTGGTAGGATTTGTCCTCTCCTTTCATTCTCATCTCTGCACTGACTCTCAGGATGCCTCTATTCTCAAAATTATTACACCAGCTCTCAGTTAATGCTGCTATTCAGGTACTGTCTTTTTCGGCAGATTCCTCTGGAAAAATTTCTTCTGCAAGTCCTTTCAAAGGAGATCTACCAGTGAAATGTCCACAATAACAGATTGAAAAGGATGATAAAATAAAATGGCAAGGACTGTGTGGAACCAAACAGCAACTACTTGCTGTCTTCTTGTAGAAAACCCTTGCACTGCTCAAGCATCTCTACGCTATTGCTCCCTTTTCTTCATGCCCCCCAAGGTATGTCTGGGATTAGTCTAATTTAGAATATTAGCTTTTCAGGAACCAATGTTTTTAAAATATTTTACGTATATTGGGATATATACATGTATGGCACCATGTCAGTAAGAAGAGGGAAGGCATCAGCAGAGTTCCTTTAACTCAAATTTATGTGTACTAACCAAAGTGTTCATTATTTCTGCTCTTCCATACTTAGATTTCCAAGTCAGATCTTTCATGACAAGGCTGTAGATGGAAAGCTGTACTTCGAAATAAAACTTTAAGAAGTAAAGTGGGAATAAATGATCTTTATAAATGTAATCCAAGTAGTTATTATTTAATAGCTGATATTTTTGCTTCTCCCTTCCCACTTACTGCTGAACAGCAGCAGCTTATAAAGAGAAAGAGCCTGACAGGGGAAAATAGCTGATTTTTTTTTCTGGAAAATAGAGTTTTCTCTCTGGAATGTATGTAAGTGCTGGCATGTACACACTAAAGTGTGCATGCATTTAATGGAATCAGTAGCTTTGGAACATTATACGTGGTCCCTCTATGAAAAAAAAGAAAGAAAAGAAAGATGGTTCAAGCTGAAATAAATTTCTGATTTGGTCAGACAGCAGTAATGTGGGGATATGTAGCCAGGATGCAAATGCCTACATAATGGATATGCTCTCTGACTGTCCTCTCCGTATGTGTCTGCATGTTGGTGAAGTGTTCTGTATTTGTTTTTCTGTCTGTCTGGACATGCATTCAGTCCATTTTACCAGTTCCTCCAAGGTGATGTAAGTCATAACTCACTTAGCTGTGTTTGTCAATGCTCATATTTGAGTTCATTTGAGTTCTGCGTGTCCTAGTCAGGACTTGTGCTTGTCTGTAATGTATGGATGCATGCATTCATGTAGATATGGTCAATCTGCTTTGGTCTGATCTGGAAAGGTGAATAAGTCTGTGCAGAAGAGTGTATACAAGGGAAGTTTACTTTTACTAATTTGCAGACATTTAGCATATTCTTAGTATACAGAATGCTGACCACTGAGTGCTTGTGACAACATCAGGGTTAGTAATGATGGCCAACGTTAAATATATTTTAATTTATCAAGATAATAATGTCCATATTCTTGCAGAAAACTGATTGTATTTTCTCTCATTCACACACACACACACACACAAAAAAAACCCCAAAAATTACAACACTGTGAGAAAACTGGCCTTTGTTTCTTAGGGGAATGCAGAATATGGCCAAGACTGGTTTTAAGAGGTTTTTTGTTTGGTTTGTTTCTGGTTTTTTTTGTTTGTTTGAGGTTTTTTTGTTTGCTTTTGCCTTATGTTTAGAAATACAAACCTTTAGATTTCTGATGCCAAGTTTGGAAAATGCATCCCTACTAAATGTTTTACAGGCACTTTGAGCTGTCTGGTGAGCCAACGTGAGAGATGATATTCATCAGTTGTTCTGTCTACTTAATTTGTTAAGTGAAGTAACATTTCTGAAGTGGGAGCATTTCACATAGTTTTCCAAAGAACCAGAAATTTTTTTTATAATGGCAACAGAAATAAAAGTAATTCTTTCTCCAGCACCTTGAATAAAAATAAAGACTTGATTTTTGTATTGCTTCATTTAGTAATTTAGGCCCATGCAAAGCGAGTGCAAAAGAGGTACTGATGATTATTTTGCACTATTTTCTTACCCGAGTCTGGAAATGTGATTCTCTAGTATGATACAGAGTAGCAGGATGGTGAAACAGGTGCTTATACAGAGCTGGGTATACAAGGGGCAGGACAGCAGAAAATTAGGGCATAGGGGCCTATCCCAATCCCCCCAAAGGAAACGGGAACTGGATTAAGCCTAAACCTCTAATTACATAGGGGTAATAGTCTATCAGAACTCCCACAGCAAAAGGGAGTTGGAACAAACCCAAGACTCTAATTGCTTTTTTTCCTTGACATTTTTGTTCATATATTTTGTTTACTCTGGCTCATCATTACATTATTTTGTAATTATTATGATAGGATTAGTGGCCATTAAATATCTGATTTCTGAATGGTATGGCTTGTTCCTTGTCACTGATGTCCCTGATCTATGTCAGAAAGGTTTGCATATTCTGGTTGGTATAGCAAGAAATAGACACATTTATCTAATTGATTGAAATGGATCAAGGCTTATATGTTCCCTATCAGCACCTCAGAGAGCCATACTACTTTTCTGTGTACAGAAAACAATAAAGTGCAGGGCCACACCAGTGCTTTTTTTCCTTCCCATTTTTAAATGCTGGTGTTCATTCCAATGTCTTTGAACTTCTGTAGTGAGGCCTGGATCTGTCTAAGGAATTTTGTAAGAAAAAAGTGTTACTGGCCAGGTGAGAGATAGCACTGTAACTTTCTCCAAGTAACGGCTATCTGTCATTTTGGAGCACACCAATACATTTGTTCAATTAGTTCAATACTGGATTTCTTCCTGCTCTTCTAAGATTAAATCTGCAGTGGTATTAACATGTCATCTACAGTGCAGATATTTGGATATTTGTCCCCTCTGAATCCCATCCCCAAACATCCCAGCTCTAGAGTCAGAAGAGAGTTCTGGCACATGCCAGGCAAGAAGTATGCCCATGCTTCCAGAGGTACCCTGACTGTGCCATAGTGGCAGTGTCAGAACTACAGGGCTGTACAGAGGCCCTGATATGCGATGGGAATTCACTGGTGACAGTAGAAACTGCATGCCTCAGTCTAGGCAGGACTCCAGGTAGATGACGTCAGCGTGGCTTGGAAAACATCAAAGTAGGAAATATATGCTGGAGCAAGGAGCATTTCTGCAGTCAGTCCTCACAACTTAATTTTACTTAGTTGTCCATTAATAATGTCCCGAGACAGAAGGGTACAGCTTTATTTTTGAGATTTTATTGATTTTTCCTAATTTGTACTTTCAATTTGTGACCCTAATATGTAAGCTCAAAATTAGGGGAGGGCTTTAGCCAAGACAGGTGTAGGCTTCTGGAAAAGTTTTCTCAATGAGTGGTGGAAACAGGCAAGCACATTAGCTATGGATTTTGATGAATTAATGAAAGGGTTTAGATAGCAATGTTGTCCCAAATAAGAAGGTTTTACTCATCAACACAGGAGATCCCATCCACTGTATTTATCTGGGGAGCTGGGAAGGAGATAATTATCAATACTCATTGGAAGGATATGGTGAATCATTGATATAGCTCTTTGTTGCTTTCTGGGACAGAAGGACTTTGACCAATTTGGAGGTGGTTTGTTCCCAATTAAGATATTTTTGGCTACAGCAGAGGTACAGAAACTTTGAACCAAATAGTAGAAGACGTGTCTGTCAATTAAACGATCCAGGAGATGTATTGGTAAGTGACCTTCGGTTACAGAGTTATAAGGACTAAGTAACCTCAGTCACTTCACTGGAACCATTCAAGACTTAAACTGACAGAAAAGAGGAAGGAACGTCTTTGTCTTTGAAACCCTTTTATCGCTTTTAGAATAACGCAGCCTTACCATGGATCTCCCAACTGCAGCAAGAAATATGTTTTTCTTTCAGACTGAACAGTATTTTGGTGTTTAGCTCACTTGACATAGTCTCTGTCAAAGAAGGCCATTTTTTCTTTATGAACTTACAAACCTGGTTTGCAGTGTTTCCAATGCGTACACTAAAATCCGTAGCACCAATCTCACTGCAGGCTTAGCATTTGTTAATCTTTGGAAGGGACATTTGATTAAGAACAAACAGGGCAAAATAGATCACGATAAGCAACAACAAAATTTTTAAAAATAGATTCAACTCTCTTGATTAAAACAGATTAATTTTTAAATTTGCAATGAAAATTAGTTAGATCTGTTGCAATGCTTTGTAAAAAGTAGTATCAGAAGGCCATTTTAGTGACTTGGAGTTTGCTGCCCTGGGCTATGTGGAGACTGGGAACTCAGGGAGGATTCAGTGTTCAACATGACCAAAGTACATCAGCACTTAGATACTTCAGGATGTGTGATGGAAGTGAACTTGTAAAAACTGCTTCCTTTAGCAGTTCCATATGCTAGTGGTAACAAAGGTAAGGAACCTATTTAAAACATATACTTTAACCAAAATATTTACCTTTGCATTGCTTTTTGGAAAAAGCAATGTAAAAATACATGTCAGATCCATTTTAAAAGATAGGTTCTCTTTTACCATGAGAGAAAACCACGTGTTTCATCAGTGGGGACTGACATTGAGGTAAGCAGGTCTTCTCTGTGTAGCTTTAATGACAAGACATTGTCATGCTTCCCCCCCCACCTCCTAAACAACAGATGCAAAGTGTGGTACACCTGCAACCACTGAAGTTGTTGGAGTTTTGGGGGGGTTCAGAGGGGCTGGTTCTGGCAGAATTCTGCTAGAAAGGGGGAAGTGCAGGTTTTGTGATATAGCTTTTGTAAATAAATACCTAAATTGCATGTAATTTGACAGCTAAGCATTTCCTTAAGCACTATTATCAAGATGCTGACTAAAAAGTAAATAATATGAAAAATTTCTGCTAGTAAAATCTTCTCTTTCCTAATATAAAAAAGTGGAGAAAATGCAAAATGTTTTTTGCCTTTTTTGAAGGAAGGAGTGTGTATGAAGAAAACTATTTGAGATAAGTTTAAGGAAAAGATGTTTGAATGCAATAATGTAAAAAAACCCAAAACTTTAATAGATTTTGCATACATCTGTAGTTCATTGTAACCAGGGGAAAACTGATTCTTCTGCAGAATGTAGACAGACAACATACCACTGGCTTGGACTGGGGCTCTGTATAGGTGGCATATTGGCCCATGGCAGAGAGTGACTTCACTGTGTTAGGTGATAATGTTTTAAACAGTTATTTAAACTAAAGTTTAAATGTTTTAAACCCACATTTCAGCCTCCAAAATCTGAAAATAAAGGTCCATTTTACTGCCTCTCGTAGTGCTTATTGCAGATCTCTGTGCTACAGTGGTAAAGAGGTCATGATGCTTTCCCCGGCAGACTGAGGTCCCACTCTCTGTAACTCATACAGGTAGTTTGCCAGCATTTCACTGATAAAAGTACAAGCAGTGGATCTGAATTCTTACTGGCATAATGAGAGAAATTGCTAAAATCATTGCCACTGCAGATGTTCACATCAGTAACTTTGGCTTTAGTTTGTCAGTAAAATCTTTCCTCTCAAAATGCTTGGAAGTCTTCTGCCATGGGTCAGTGTTATGTACCACCTAACTCCAGTTCCACAGAGTACATTTATGTGTAGGGAACTGAATGCCTGTGCTAGGAGTGGGAAGCGTTTTGCAGTCGCTTCTCTGTAAGATGTGTGCCATAAACCTGCTGTAAAGAGTTAACACCACTGGGGGCTAACCACAGAACACTTGCTGACCTCAGGGAATTTCAGCAGACCATGCCCCAAGCATGTGATCACTTTTGTGATCAGACCCAATGAAGACGTTGCACAAGTCATGTGTGTGTTGAGGGTTCAGTTGTTGGTTTTTGAAAACTGGTCAATGGCTGTTGTCTTTAACGAAAAAAGTGTAATAAAAATGTTGTTTTCTGCTTAATGCAGAATGCTTTAACTTCTTAGAGGATAGCTCTTAGTCTTTGCTTACCAATCTGGCCCCTCAGGCTGGTCACTTCCATGGATGGGTAGTGCAGCTGAGGGTGCAAGAGCACAGCAAAGGACATCCCTGAGACTGCAGTCAGTGGGGGGGCTACACAGAAGAGCCCTGCCACAGGCAACAGACCAAACTGTGACCATTGGATTCCAGTTCAGTTATAGACGTTGAAAAAAATGAACTCTGGCATTAAGGTGTTTGATTAACCCTTTGGAAGTGAGAACCTGTAAAAGGTGGGGGTGGGGGGGGGGGAGGTTTTCTAGGAAAGCACTGAAATATCATGATGTATTGTGAAAGGGCTAATAAAGGGTAAAATCAGCAACTCTATGGCTCATAATACCTGTGGAGCATATATTTTTTTTAAGTGGACTAACTTTTTTCATACCTTGTAATAGTTACCTTACCTGTATAAAAGTACATTTTCTAGTTTAAATAATTGTCTTTATTCATGATTAATGGGCTCTGAACTTGAACTTGCCTTATTTACAATTAAGGAAATATTCAAAATCATCTGAATATCCCTAATTTGTATTTATCAGCAAGGGATTTTTAAATTCTTTTTAGAAGTTTAGAATAGGACAACTTATGAATTACTTTTTAAATAGTCTCACATCTTTCTTAAATAAAAGTTTGATACACATCTAAGACTGAAATTTTAGCTGTTCTGTTTTAATTTAGTGAGACAGTTTTTGGCTCAAAAAAAGAGTAATTCTGAATGGAAAAGTTACCAAAGCTTTATTTTTGGCAACAGCTTTTCAAATCGACGTGAGGTGTAGTCTGTTGTGCCTTGTGTAGTTTCAAGCTCTTGCTCTGCTTGAAGTGCTCACGATTTTGTTCAATCAGGCCCATAACTATCTTTGTCACTACAAATAGAGCCATCAGTGTCACTCTATTCCAAAAAAAGATGTTAACCCTTTCCTGCCCAGCACTTTCTCAAAGACTTGCTGCAACTCCAGCAATTTAAAGAACTAGATCTTTGCTGGTTGATTTGGTAACTCTTTAACAGACCATCCTGATTTAACTCCTGGTTTTGGATAATATAAAGGAGTTTTCACCAATTCTCTTTCTCTGCTTTTGGTTCACACTTTCTGTATTTACTGGGAAAATTTCCTGCCAGCTTGCTTCTTTGTCGGTGGTGGGGGGGGGGGGGGAAGAGGTGCAGCCTATGACTTCACCAAATAGACTAGACATCAAGGTCACAGGTAAAATAGGCAGAACTACTATTTTCTCCAGCCGTATACTAGCAAAAGCATGCATCACAAAGGCATGATCTCGACCAGCCTCCCATGCTTTTCCATTGCCCTCACCATTTGACACCTGTAGGTTTGTGGATTGGAAGGCAGCTTTCATCCCAGCTGTTACTGGTGCCCTGGGTCCTGAGCATGCAGGACCTGTGTGCCTGGGACCTCACCAGCCTGGGGGCTCACAAGGGTCCTGCTCTGTCTGCACCACACCCTGCTTGGGTTCTGAGGCAGCTTTACCTGAGAGTAAATTGCACTGCTTACTGAAGGAGTTGGGAAATCCTGGGGGCTACATTGAAACAATTCGTTCCAAAGTAGTTTTGTCCTGTAAAATAGCTTTGATTAACATCGGGACTAAACATGCTTTTTGTTCCTTACTGAAAAAGTAAGGAATTTCTGCTGGCTATTTGGAGGCTAAATCTTACAACCTCTAGTGAATATTCATGCATATTCATGAAAATAGGATAAAGGAACTCAATAGGAACATTTCTGTGGATCAGAATTATTCCTAGGAGTGAAGGTTAACATAATATGGCCCCAGCAAAATCTCCAATTGATAATGCTGCAATGCTTCCTCTTTTGGTACCTGGCTTTTAGAGCTGAGTTTTGAAAGCAGTAAATCAAAAATAAAAGTTAAAACTTTTAATTTCATGTATCCAATTGCATTATACATCAAACAACATTAAGTATTCCAAATGAATCAAAAAACAAGTAAAAAAGCCTTTAGCTGTAGTTTTGTTTGAGTTTCTTTTCTTGGCTGTTTGGGATCTGCTATAATAAGTTCTACAAAAATTAAAATCTCCAGGACAAGCAGCTTGAATCTATAACTAAATAAGCAAAATTTTGCACAGTACTAGAGTTTTTAAAGTAAAGAAATTGGTGATTTGATTTGTAACAATAAATTGCAAATTTAACTTTGGAACCAGCTTTTTCTTCCAGATAGGGGAGGACCAGAAGTAGCCAGAACATTCAGAGAAGGTAACTATACAAGCTTTCAAAGCTGCTTTTGTAACATGCTGTCTACCACAAACATTATTTTCACAGAATCATAAATCCATACTTTCATATGAAGAGAAATTTCATACAAGTCTCTTGACCTCCATAGTTAATTTAGGCAAAATATCTTCTGCCTTTATATGTATTGCCTGAAATTACTTCTTTCAGGGAAAAAAAAATGTCTTGAGCTTTATGTAGCTTTTATTTGAATATATTACATATTGTGAAATATTGACACGCAGAGACAGGTCCTCTTAATTGTCATGAATTTGAACTTGAAGGAAATTAAAAATTAGAAAAGAACTAAAGTTAGGGAAAACATTTTAGAACTGCAGGCACCAGCCAGATAATTTCAGTGGGCAGTTTTTTAAAAAAGTGAATATTTATACTAAATAGCATCCAGTTCAGAAATAATTTTCAGGGAAGATATTTTCTTATATTCTGGGAAGTTAGACTCCTAATAGCCAAAGTACTACGTAGCATGCAGCTAAATATAAAACAAAATAAGCTCAGTTATCTAATATAGATATAAATTCAAGTATTTGTGAAATCTATTTAGAGCAGTGTTTTATACCTTGATATACAGATGAAAAAGCTGAAGTGGGAATATTGTATGCTTTAGCTAAAATACCAGCTAATTTTTTTTTCCTTTTGCTGGACTTATTACCTAACAATAAAAAACAAGAATAAAATTATTGAATATGTCCAAAGAATAAGCATATCTAACTGTTACTGAATTCATGGTAAAACATGGTAAAAGTTAGGAGACAACTGGATTTTATATTCTTCTGGACTGATCCTGCTGTCCTGAAATGAGTGGCTAAATTCCATTTGCCTTCAAAGGGACCTGAATTTCATGTCAGCTTTTTAAATAGAATTTATTAACTCTTCAGTATTCTGCTAAATAATAAAACTTCACTGTTTGTTAAAAATCAAAATAACAAAAATTATAGATTAAAATCTAAGCAAACAAGGACTAGCAATTACTGTTTAAAAAAGCTTTTGGAAGATAGCTATTGGTAAGCTATTGGCTGATAATTTAATAAAAAGTATTCAGCCTTATTTAGCTACTGTTTTAAAGTGGTTTATAGGACCTAGATGTTTTAGAGTCTCAATTAACATATACAGGATGCAAAAGAAATAATGCCCTGCCCTTGCAGAATAAAGGTAGAAATATGTTTTGTCAATTAAAACAATTAAAACAAGCTGCTGAATCTAAAATTTAGTTACCTAAGAATTGACATTTTAATGTTAGCATTAGAAAATAAAATAGGGATATCTTTGCATCAAAAAAGAAATTCTTTTAACAAAAGATACAAATTTAGTCTTTCAGGCATTAAAAAAATTTTTTGTATTTGTGAGTTCAAGTTTTTAGTTTAGTAAATACATTGTTTAAATAGTAGGCAGAGACAACCTTTGAGGAAGGACAATTGGTAGGATTAAAACTTAAAGTTTGTACAAAAAGAAAATACTTTGATAAGGGTAAACACTAAGCATAAGCCAGTTTGGGGTTCATCACTATCTCATGAATTCCTTTATATCAAACTAATTCATATGACTTTAAGACAAAATTGTTAGACTTGTTACTCATCCTTACTGAATATGTTTCTATTTAAAAGTTATGTTTTTTCCTCTTTCAAAAATTGTTATTGATTTTTCTATAGAGAAGCAGAGAAAAAAGTAAATTCAATAATAATTCACAAATACTCCTTCTGTTGAAGCAGACTTTTTACTCTGGAATTACTAATAGGAAATTATTTGAACATTTTTTTAAAAAGTTAATTTATGTAAGAAGCTTTTTGAAAGTTATAATATTATCTTATAACTAACTGCAGCTAGAATACAGCCTTTTTTCAAATTGAATACTGTACATAATAATTAACAAAACATGTGGATGTAGATACAGTAACAATTGTTAGAAACATTAATTTGCATTGTTGAATCTTAGTGGGGAGTTTGTTCTTTCTTAAGGCTCTCAAGTAGTTAGCAATGAAAACAAATTGAGATTAAAAGAATCTGTTTCAAATCTTCCTTAAAAACCTGAAAAATTTTTCTAAACCTGTAAATGTGGTTTGATATATTTTTGCTTATAATGTGTAGGTTATTTATAAATACTTTTTGGGAAAAAATATTTTTTTTGGGATAGTTCATATCTCATTAAACTGACTGAGCAGAGAGGGCTACATCATATTTGTTTGTAAGTTTAATTGAGACTTATTTAATAGAAAAATGAGCTAGATAAATATCCTACATCAAGTTTTATCCAAATAATAGCACTTGTAATAATTATTATATGTTAAAAGTCTCCTATTGATCGTGTATCTGGAAGCTCTCTGTTCAGTTTCTATTTAATATTCTTGAAGTTTTTTCCATTTATGGCTTTCAGAATAATAAACACAACATCCCTGTTGTTTTTGAAATTAATAATAAAGAATAAGTATTTTTTTTGTTTTGACATCAAGAGAAATTACTGACAGAAGGAAATATGCAGCAATTTTGCACAAGTAACTTTATGAAGTTTTAAAGACTTTGCAGGGAAAGATTTAAAAGAACAAAAACAAATGACACCCACCCCCCCCCATATTTGAATAAAAATATTTCTAAATGTCTGCTGCAATTTTTTTAAGAGGGGAAACACCTTTTTTGCATTGGCACTGTATTAAAATTCAAATAAAAACATCAAAATTCATGGTGAGAGTTCTACCACAGACCTTAGCTTTTCAAAGGTCTGGAAAGCTCCTTAAATTTAATTGAAACTACTTTTAAAAAATTTTGTTATCATGTACTAAGCAAACCTAAGTGTTTACCTTGGAGAAGAATAACTGGATGTATCTGATCAATACAGAGAGGAACACCAGAAAAGTGATTTTTTCAAAGAAAAATAATTATTTTCATATAAAATTTAAATTGATGGGCATTTGTTTCTGGCCATGTTAATGCTATAATCAGGTAGATTTTACTAACTAAATGGAAGGTAGGTACAGCATGATCTGAAGTGGGAGGGAGCTTAGAGTAGAGTTGCCTCAGTGTAATGGCAGCACATAAATGTCACAAAGAAAGTTCAACTTCTTGGACTACAGTTTCCACTGAGATACCACCTTAAATTTAAGTTTGTGAATTGTATGTGCTTCAATGAAATCATGGGCTTCTAAAACATGTATTAACAAGCTTAAACGTGATTATGTTTTTAACTATTTCATTAATTAGAAAGAGAGCTCTGTAAGTCACAATGTGAGCCAAAAATGGAAATTAGAACTGATGTGTTAATAATATGATTCATTCCTTATTTTTAAAAGAACAATTTTAGAGGTGAATAGTAAATTCTCCAGAAAAAAATCAAAAATGTATATACCTCTATGAGTTTTTGGAAATGTTTTGTTCTCCTGTCATTAATTATGACATTAATTATGTCATCTTTTTGTTCTCCAGAAATTATGCTAAACTTGTGGAAAGGGTCAAAATATTACCAGTTTAAGTCCTCCCAAAAATTTTTCAAATAGTTCTGTATTTCACATTACAATAAGGCATATGTGAAAGATTATTCAATGTAATTAATTAATTTAAAAATTTCCAATTATGAAGATTCAACTATAAATTATTATTCCAGTAAATTCTTATTTTATAATATTAACTTTTTTTCTGTAGGATACCATAAACATAAGACAAAGTCCTACATTCAAAACTCCAGCTGATAATAGAATAAGATTAGGCAAAGCAGAATTTGGAATGCAGTTTCCTCATTTCTCACTGTAATTTTATGACCATAGGAATATGTATATTAGAGGTTCCAAATTAAATACCTTTCATCTGCTACAGTTTTCTAGATTTCTATTCTATTTACCAAGACTAATATTTTTGCCACAATTTTCATTGTTCAGGTATTTCAAATAAGAAGACCCAATTGCTTGGTCTCCGGTCTCTAAAAATCCACCCTGTCAGGATGAGAATTAATTAATACAGCTTTAATTAACTTTAAGTTTTTTCTTTCCCTTTTTCTCCCTGGTTAATTTGGTAGAGGGCAAAAATAGAACTCAGATCAGTGTAACTTCATCTGCCATGGCAGGGGGGTTGGAACTGGCTGATCTTTAAGGTCCTTTCCAACTCAAACTATTCTGTGTTTCTGTAATTTCCTAACTCATATCAAATCCTCTGTTTCTGTAAGACAAATTCTTGGGGTAATAATGACATGCTGCTACTAGCATGAATTTGTTAACCTAAAATATACCATTCATTAAATTTAATTCACTCAAAAAAATCCAGTTAATTTGCCTCAATATTTATCAGAGTTGCAAATTGGGATTTTAGTTATTAAATCTTAGTTTTAATGGTCATTATACTTATCATATAGAATTCTATTTAAACAATCAGGCCCCACGCTTTTAAGATTTAAAGGAACCATTCAAGTCAGCTTCACCACTGTTCTGCTATAATAATGCAGTAAATCTGTATTTCATGACATAGGGATTTAAGATAAGATGGTACTATGTGCACAAGGGCATCTAATTGGAACAAAAAGGAAAGCAGTCAGAATAGGAGGATATCTGGATTTAAGTGGGTTAGCACCAAACTTCTTTGTAAATTGCTTAACTGAAGATATGAAGTTTCAATTAATCTAGAAGCATAGGTGTGAAGATGTGAAATTATACAGACTGTGTAATGTTTATAAATCCAGCCAAGAGTTTGTCAGTGATCATTGGGCTCACAGGATAGCAGTGACCTGTTGTGCTGCAGCCTAACTCCCTCCTGGAATGGAGTGCAGAGTTGAGATGTGCCTGAGGTGGGGTACAGGCTAAGCTTTGCAGCTGGAATACAAGCCTGCCCACCCTCAGAGCAGCCCAGCTCTTGGATGGGGACCACTCCAGGTCTGTGGTACCAAAGTCTTCCAGAAATTTAGGGTCAGGCCTGTTTTGGTAAAAACTATTTGGCTACATTCTAGTGCATGGTGCAGTTGGTTTCAATTTGGTTGTATTTATCAGAATTTTTATGTACAATATTCTGTATTTATGGCTTGGATGTCGTGATTATTTTAACTGCTTGCTTAAAAGAAACTGAAACTTTAGGAATAGAGAGGAGTTAAATTTTTACCAAAGAAAATATTGTACATAGAACAGACTCTGATAATACTCTAATAATCGGATAGATAATACACCTAGCTGCTGCTGTATTTATTCCCTATGCATATAAGTTGGGAGGTAACATAAAGCAAGAAGGTATTAATGGCTGCCTTAAACTAACAACTGGTAAAAATCAAGTGGATGCTGACAGAATCACTTACAATTTGTGGGCGTTTCACATATGTCTCATTTTCCAAATTTAATTAAAATTCAGAATTTTTCCTGTATACATTTTCTGAAATTTCAGAGTTCACTGGTCACACAAAGATGTGCAACAGTAGTGAAATGTGGGTCATAGTCTTCAACTTCATGGCATACAAGGAAGGTTCAAAAGGGGGTAAAAGTCTCAGCTAGGTTGTGCCAGTTAACAGTGTTCTGTCCATGTTTAGTTTATTTGAGAAGTTCAAACCAAGTGAAGTTTGAATTAATCTGCCCAACCTTCTCTTTTACTTGAGTTTATACTTTGGCAGCTCACTGGGTGCCTTTACAAAACACAGTAAGACCAGCTCCAATGCCATTCATGTGAGAGACAGAAAACCTGAGCAGAAATACCTGACCTTAACCCTTTGTGAAGTGTCCACTTCATACTGCTTTGATCAGGAATATGTATTGGGCCACTGTTTACACATAGGTCTGTAATCTATTATCATAACTATCAGGCTAAATTTTTCTTCTTCTCTATTCTTTTCTCATTTCTCATTATTTTAATTATGGTTTTGTAGCCAGAGAATATTTTGCTATTAGCTGTGACCAGGAGTCCTACAGTATTTAGACAAATACGGTAAAACACCATAAATTTAGAGGTGCTGCAAAATCATACAGGACAGTAAGAAATGTCCATGGAAAAGACTGACAGGGCTTAATTTTTCATAAAAATCTGTAAGATCATTGATGTAATTTTTATACATAGGTTTAATTTTTTTTTTTAATAAGAAAAGATCAAAGTCATACCTGTGATATTTCTGAAACCAGAACACTGCATTTCCTTTTTATGGAAGTCTACTGTATTTTGTTTAATCCCATTTAAATTGTTACATCATGCTCATAACTGCACTGTTGAAAAGCCACTCGCTTAGTGCTAATGAGTGTGTTTTGATACTTGAGAATGACTTGACTTGGTTCCCAGGAAAGGGATGGCTGTACCGTATATCCAAGATTAGTTGGACACAGCTTGGTTTACAACCCATGAATATGCATTCTTGAGGGCTAGCAAAGTATGGTTTTGGATGGTCCTCCTGAGGATAAAAATGATGGATGTTCTGTTAGTCTCCTGTTAGTAGATGGTTTCTGATCTTCATTATGTTAGAAATTTCTAGCCAAACTTTTGTCGTCCAGAGGGTGTTATTTTTTACACTAGGGTGTTAAGAGGGTGGGAGAAGTAAGGGGTCTTTTATCTTTTGCAAGAAGTTTAATATTAACTGAGTTGAACACCATTTGCCTAGGTGCCCTGGAATGTCAAATAAGATGTAGAAATATATTTCTATGTAGAATATACGTATGAACATGTAGAATATGAAGTAAAATAAATTATTTAAGATTTGCTGTGGGAGAAATCACACACCATCTTCTCCCAGAAACAGCTGGGAAAGGACTTGGGAGTGCATAAAGCTGGTTTAAGAACAAGAAAACAGAAGGACTGTTTGGCAATAAGTTTTTTTTATAGCTGAATCTCTTCAAAATGGTAGAGGGAAATTGAGCAAGCTCATCAGCTGTCTGCATACAACCCAAAAGGTACCAAGTTCATAATACATTTTGAGACAGGTGAAGTAAGCAGGATTTTTACACATGCTGAGCACTTCCTCCAGCTAAAATGAGTCGTGTGTAGTTTCTTCCCATTCATCTACTAATATCTCATTCAGAAGGACCAATGCTTTCAGACGGTGAGGATCATGCCCTACTTCTCAATTGTCGGATACTGAATATATGGCAAAAAAGTAGTCGCTAAATGATGTGCCATTAATTGATCAAGTCTGATAAATCTGCTACCAGTCAGGCCATCATCAGGGAAAGTTTTATGTATCTTTCTTTTAATCTCATAGGGAGGTAACCTGTGGTGCAGTTCCCTTTCCTGTTAGCAGGCAGCTTATGCACTTCCTTATTTTGCAATCTACTGTATGCAATGTCATTGTGTCCTTTATGTACAGTGTTTATTGAACTTTCTGAATCTGTGATTTCCTTTTGATTCACCTCTCTCCCTGTCATTTTCTTGAATTCTTCCCTTTTTTGATGATAGATTTTTGTAATTGTTGCCTGAAAAATAACTTTTTCAGGGAGACTGGACTCACTGACAGTAAGCCAAGGTAGTTGGTAGATCAGTAGCTACCCTAGATACTTGCAGGATCTTCTCAGTCCCCAGTTGTCAAAACTGAGATACTCCTGACAAACTTTGGGTTTTTTAACACTGTGAATATCATTGTCCTTTGGCAACCCGTGGTTTGAGAAACAATTGTTTAGCAGAGGCAAAGTTCCCACTGAATGATGAATTCCCCAACAGCACAGTTTTAGGAAGTGACAGAAAGCAGGTTTTTTTAACCTGGACTCAGAGAAGGTCTGCTGATAGTGGCAGAGGACCTGTGTAATTCCAGAACAGCACAAAGTCTGTGATAACCTGAGTTACAGCTACCTTCTCTCATGTTTCTCTACAAACAAAATTATTCTTGGTAAGGGATAGGGGCGATAGAAGAGGTTTTGATGTTGGTATATTTGCTTTAAATGTAAGGAAAGAATGTAAGTATTTTTCCCTGTGTTGTATATCCATTGTTTTAGATCCTTGATCAGCCAGTCTTTAGTTAGAAGTTGCAAAAGACTATTGGAAATCTATGAGGTTGTGTTACCTAGTTGTTTAAAATAGGGCCAGATAGCATTTCTAACCCATGTGTTGTAATAGCCACTGTGTCTCTGAGATAACCCTGCTGTGCAAACAGGAAGATGCTGTTCTATCACAATCCAAAGGAGGGGTTCCAACGCTACTGGGATTCTCTGCATGGATCCCCATCCCCCAAGCTAGCCTGGTTATTGCTATGCTCATCTTGGTCTCTCCTATGTGAATGCCCCATTGAGTTAGGACCAGGGCACTGCTTAAAGATCAGGAAAAGGTAAAGACAGCTGAAGTCTGGTGGATTTGAGACTGAACTAGAGTGAAAGAGAGGTGAAAAGTCAGTGATCCTAGGCTGTGCTCTCTTCATCTGTCACAAACACTGTTTGACCTGTTCACATCTCTGTTCTTCTGTTTAACCTACCTGTCATGACAGTTACTCTCCACTTGCAAGGATTATGAATAATGTGACTGTTAAATAGTGCCACATGTTATGCCTGGTGCCTTCCAAGACAAATACACAAGCAAGTATTTGTTAATAGTTGCTCTGCTCCTTGTTTCCAGAAGGAAAAAGGAGAGAGGAGCAGACTGTCCTTGTGATAACCTCTTGTACTTCAGCAGAACCTGTCAGAAGAGGGCTGCAAACCATTAGGAACCCCAAGGAGAGACTGCAGAGCCCTTCAAAACTGCTGGCATGGCTAGGATAGGCACCTCATGGAGAATTCCCTTTTCAGGAATTAGTATAACATTAAGTATCTTTGAAGTAACACCAACCCTCTTTCCATCTTCTTTCCTGTGTAGCTGTCTTCGGCCTCTCTACCACTCTCACAGTATTTCAAAGGGTTCATTGAAATACTTGCTGTGAGGCCTTAATATCCTTATTATTGGAAGACAAAAGATAAATGGCAATCACCCAGCTAAAATGATCTGTTTTTTCTAGTTTTAGAAACACAAAAATGTACAGCAGATATTTATATAAAATTCAGGTAAAATACAGGCCAGAATGCTCCAGAAGGAAATAATTTCTATGAGTGCACCAAGAACAGCATTTAAGAACAAGGCTAATTTATGAAGCCCATCCTTTCAAGCAACCATTTTGAAACAGGCCATTGTATTTCCTGTAATTATTTATCTAATTCCACCAATATTAATTGATAGATATTTCCTGGTTCATGAGTGCTCACTTAAGCTTCATCCTATATTAAAGAAATTGATACAACTCAGGGTTTTGTGTCCTAAATGCTAATACAAGGAAAGCTGGCAGTAGTAAAGTCTTTCTCCCAGGACATTGTTACTGGGGCAGATGCAGCTGTGGGTGAAAGCCCGATGTAAAATCTGTGTAATAGCTAACTCCCACCAAAACACTCTAGCAACAGCATGGTTGGACATCAGGAAATTAGGGACAAACAAGTCTTAGATGTTGCTGTTAGGAGAGAGAGAATTTTGGCACTTAGAAGGAATATGGATGGATACCCTGGGACGCAGATGTAGCTGATGTGAATATGTGAAAGTCGGTGTTGTGATCATGCTTTCCAGCAAACTAAGTTTTCTGTGACCCGGGTCATGGTGGTCTGTTTTTGTATGGCACGGAGGCACCTCAAAGTGTGGTTGACATGAATGAGTGAATAACCCCACTGAACATGGGGTATATTTGTATACCTGATATTCAGTTTCTCACATTGAACTGGCCTTGGAAGCGAAAAGGATGTTTTCTGGGGAAAGGAGAGGAAATGTTGTGGTTGAGAAGGAAGGCAAAGACAAACTTTTTGAGAGAGCAGTTACTCCTCTTCTGTGTAGTAATATCCAGGAAAAGAGAAAGCAGGAATGTGTGCTTCATTGTGCTGTGGAAGCTGCTCGTGTCTAGACGTGTAATGTGGCAATATAAGTCAAATATACAGTACCCAGATTACTGGGATAGAAAAGTGTGTAAATGTGAAGTAGATGGGCACATAATCACAATGAAATTCCATGCCTTTATTCACATTTCATATGGTGAAATAAACAGTAGTGTTAATAAAACTGTGATATAAGTATTCTCACAGGAGTTGCATATGTGAGCTTTTAGTATTTGACTTTTGGCATGTAAACGTGACAGGAATTCGGTAAGTGGCTAGTGACAATTTCTATGTGTGCTTGTGGGACACAAAATTTCTATGAAAGAAGTTGAAAAGCAATTTTTGCAAGGCTCCTATAAACCCCTAGGTCCTTCCATTAAGTCTCAGTGTCTCAGAAGCCCTTATGTCTACAAAGGCAGAAACTGAAGTGCTTTGGTAGCTAGAGGAAGATTCCATTGTATGTATATGTGCTTGCCTCCATGTGTGTGAGTTCACAGCTGTGTTTTGGAGTCTGCACATAGAGAGGGAAGGTAATATAAAAAGGAATATATAGGTTTAGAAAATATAAATGCAGGCCTGTTCTTGAGCTGCTGTTGATTGCTTAGCTGCTTAGAGCATTGTGGTTTATCCCGAAAAAAATGAAAAAAGTATGCTTTGGAAACTTAGACAAGGTCCTGGTGTAAGACAGTAAAGGTTCTATCTGGGCTGGAGTGTTTTTTTTTTAATAGATTGCACTTGGCAGGAGGAGGAGAGTTACTGTAGTTGGTAGCAGGGAGACACGGTGTTTCCTTCCCCATCCCAACCAAGGTGAACATATGTCCTCTAATTTCCTATGGCCTATGTCAGGAAGAGTATTTATGGCTAATTTAAAAGCATACAGAAAGGTAAATGCAGGGACCACTTTTTTCCCCTTAAGTTTGCATAGGAAAATAATTAAAGGCAAACACTGTATTTTGTAAGGAATATATTGGTCTGCATATGGCATTCTTTTGTTGCAGATTACAGACCCAGTGGCCTGATCCTGCTATCACTGAAATGAATGGCACATTTCCTATTGATTTCAGGGAAAGAAAGAGCAGACTACAACCCAACATGAGACAGGTGAAAGCTGCTCCTTTAGAAGTTTGCCACCCATTATATTTAGACTCCCAAATTACTTTTTCTTAGTGTCCTGGGAAGTAGATGGACTCAAATTGTTCATATTAAAAGTGCAATGAGGATTGTTTAAAGATATAAATGTTATCTTTAACATTGCTGAACCAAAAACATAGAAGATTCTGCCAGTGCATGAAAGTGAAACTAGCTGAGAACAAAAGTGAAACCAACAGGCAACTCTCCCTTCCCAGGCTGAGTGAAATGCAGAAATCCTAAAGTGCTGATGCTTAACAGTAAATTTGATTTTTAAAATTTCCTTTGCTTTTATTAGTGTGAAAAAGTGTTAGTGATCTAGAAGAAGATTTCCCCTAAGATAGGTGTTTTCTTATGATGGTATCTCTTTAAAAAGTCAGAACCAATTAAAAATGTCAATTTTTTCTTTATGATATTTAGGGGCATCTGTACACATCACCCTCTTTTTCTTACACATTTTCCTTTTGCATGCACTGCATCATAGACTTGTAAGTCATATACCCTTAATATTATGACAGAAGCATGTGCTAGAGCAGGACAGAATTGACCTTGCTTACAAAAGTATTGGTAACTGTAATCAGCAAGTTTCTAGAGAAGGGAAAGAAAAAGTACCTTAAAAAATATATTTAAATGATGGTCAATTGCATTTAATTGATAAAACACCAAAAAATAGCAGTGTAGCAATGGGGAGAGACAGACATTCAGTTCTTCCTGCCCAATCTAGTAGGATCAGCAGGAGACAAATGTACAGGAAAGTGGGGAAATACCAAACAAAACAACAGCAGAGGGTAAAAAAAAACATTAGATGCCATGGAAAAAAAGAGAGAATGGAGGAAATAAGTGGTTTAGATAAGTTGACTTTGAGCAAAATTCTTCTTTGGTTCACATTTGTCAGTGTCTAGGAAATTGTGTGTAAAAATACATGTGTGGCTACAGTGTGCTGTAGATCTGAGCAGTATGAGGAAGATAAATATATGGAAGGAAAAGGGTACAAGATGATGTATTTTTTTAAGGCAGTTTAGTCATGAATACTACACCCTACAGTGCTGAGGCTTTCTGACCACGATTTATGTTGATAAGGCTTATTAAATGACAAACTGAAGCAGGATGTTTTGTTTGTTTGTTTGTTTTTTCATTTAACACACTGAATTTGTATTCATTATCTTAAACAATTTTCCCTCTCACATTTGTTTGGAAAAGTTTGAAGCGAAAAGGGGGGGGGGGGGTGGAATGGTCTATAGACAGTGATTTTAGCTGGTATCTACCGTGCAGGTGGAGGGAGGAGATAGAAGTCTCAAAACTACAGGCCTATGTAAATTCTGCAGCATCAGAAGTAAATACAAAATAATACAAATCACAGAAAAATGGGTAAAGCAAAGACCATATTTGTCTGGGAAGGTATTCAACTTTTAAAGCAGAGGAGGGAAAAGTTGCTGTGGGAAGAAATATTCCAGGACTTTGTCTCTCATGTAAATGGCTTTTAAAAAATTTCAGTGTATGTAAAATATATATATATATAGATTTAAATATAAGATCATAGCACTTGCAGATTAAATGTTGCTAATGAGATAGAGCATGCAGTGATATAGAGGCTTCTAAGAAATTAAAAGCAGGCCTGGGGAATCTGGTACTTCAACTGACAATGTATGGAACTAATTTTTGACATGTGTACCTGACTTATCAAAGCCAATTTTGAGAACTCAGAGTAGAATGTAATAAGAGTTTTTAAAATGCTTTTCAGACA
The DNA here is from genome assembly GCF_051311805.1 of Agelaius phoeniceus. NCBI lineage: Eukaryota > Metazoa > Chordata > Aves > Passeriformes > Icteridae > Agelaius > Agelaius phoeniceus. Next base: position 23,019,450 of record NC_135270.1, read on the forward strand.
AAAAGATATAAAGCTTTTTGAGGGACAGATAATTTGAATGTACAGAAATGTGCCTGGGTATACAACAATTTTAATCTATTCCCTCTTATGTTACAGAGAGCGTGGCACAGCCCCTGTTCTGGGACAGAAGGACGGACATCTAAGGGACATGAGCATTTCTTCTCAGGTAACCTGCTCTTACTGATGGCTTGAGAGAAAGAGAAAAAATAACTTTTCTGTTCAGATTAAATAATACCTGACCTTTTGGCCTTCTAGATTTTGGTGTTTATTGACATTTCAGGCAAACATAGATACTTTTGTTTTATTTTGAGAGAGGTGAGGAGGCAAAGTGTTGTGAGGGAGGGAAGTTAATGCCAAGTCCTTCTGACGTCTGATCAGTTGCAGGAGAACAGCAGTGCTGACAGTGGTATTCTGGATTTTCCCATTAAAAGATGCAAATGATAGGATATTATAGAAAGATCAATGTATTTGTGAACTGTGCTGTGTGTTTCAGTTTGCTTCATATTAGAAAAGCTAATAAATTGGAAGTAGATGCTACGATCTCTGGTTGGTCAAAGGCAGGGCTAGAAAAAATAGTTCTTTCTAATTGTATGTGGTTTTATTGTGTTGACAAATATATTTGATGTGGTAGCAATTAAAAGTAGTCTGTTCTGATTAAGTTGAAGGGCCGAGACTTGGTTTTAAAGCATGCTGGTTAATTAAGCAAGAGTCAGTAAATGGCACAAAGTTCTAGATAGGATGCTTTTTGAGAAAAATGCAGTTGCTTGAGGTCAAATTCGTGAATAAGTAAAATTTTCTGATCAGGAAAGAGTCTGTATTTCTGAGGTATTTTATACTTTGTGCAAGCTTTTTATACACCAATACATAGAAGAACTGTGTTAAAGTGTTGGAGTTGCTATTGTGTTACGGTATGTCACTTGTTCTTCTTGGTTTGAATTGTTGATTCAACTCTGATAATTAAGACAAGAGAAAAATATAAATTCCATTTACCAAGTAGGATGTTTGTAGCATTGAAAAAAGCGAGAGATTAAAGATGATTAGAGGACTCTAAAATCTATAATGTTGTTCTGTAGCCTTTGAAAAGGCAGAAATCTAAATAATAATATTTTTACAGGGAAAATAATATACATTATCTAAAATAAAGTATTAACTGCTGTTAGAAGAGTTTTGAAATAAATAGTATGTGCAGATAGGTAGTTAGGATTTTAAGTATTTTTCTTCCCCTATTCTTTCTCCTCAAGGAAAATAGAAGGATTTCTTTCAAATACAAAAGGAATAAATAAATACAATTGGAGTGAAACATTATGCTAGATATTTGGAGAAATTTGTTTTCTCATAAGTATTTTGGTTTTAAATCTAATTGCCGTGAAATAGTTCAGATCTCAAAGTTTGTGGGGAGGAAATGTTTCAGCATCTTTGTTCATACCTGAGGAATCCATTTTAGAAGTCTATTTTCCCTGTTTGCAAAATACATTTTTATTAGATCTGTGTATTTGGGTTAAGACTTACTTAAAATCACTTAATTAGGTTATACTTAAATTCTAAGTGATTTAAAAAGAAGGATTATGATTATATGACAAAACATAACACTATTTTCATTGAAATTCTTAAATAAAGCCCTTTTAACATGCCAATTTTTAAAATCTATAAATTTAGGGTGTTAAAATAGTACAAAATATAAAAAGGCTGAACTTATAACGGAATGTATAATCCTGTACCAGTGAGGAGGGATTCTGTAGGTACGTCTGGAACATGGCAGGAGGTCATTTACACCTTCAGTTTGGTTTTGAGCATTTTTCTTGTGGTATTGTTGTTCTTCTTATTTTATTATGTGTATGTAAACACTTACGAAAGGTTTGTTGTTGATTTGTGAAGAAAAAATACAGAGAAAGAGGTAACAGTGTAGGTGCGCTTAGCTAGATGGGGACTGATTGTGTTTTCCCAGGAAATTCTGGAAAATATATCAAAGTAAAATTTTCCACAGTAAAGAATAAATTCTAAATAATTGTATTCGTGCTGTTTGAAAGAGCATGGCTGTGAATTGTCTTTAAAAACCTCCTGTAAGTGTTCAAAAAGAGTGCAACATAAAAAGGTTTTCCAATTGTGTTTTCTCTAGATAAATCTATGGGTTGTAGGCTGATTTCAGGGGCAGGGTAGTAAAAAATGAACTTTAAAAAAAGGAGCTACGTGTGGGCTTTTCTCATAGATAAATTTGCCTTTTTTTTTTTTTTAAAAAAGGGAAACGTATATGTGTTTCTTTCCTCTGTGTTGTTTATAGTTTGAAATAAATAATAAATTTGTAGTGATTTAATTTTTTTAAAGACGTATTTGTATTAAAAATCTGGCAATAGGTTTGTTTTACTTGTAATTTAATATTGGAGAAATAGGAGAATGTTTCTGGATATTTGCATTTGTTTCAGAGGCTGGAGCCTAAGGTAGATTTCTGTGTAGCCTGTCAGGCAGTTACACGTCTGAGCTTGTTACAGTCTGTAGCATTACAAATTAGAGCTATTTGACTTTTATTTGCTGCATGAGGCTTTCATTAAAAAAAATGCAAATAAAATAGAAGAATAGAGGATGAGGTCTGCGTGTGTGCAGGGGCTGTTTTGGGGTGCGATGCCGTGCTGTGGAGGGGGGCTGGGTGAGACCCAGAGGGTTTTAGTCCGAGGTGCTGCTTTTGCCTGGACTTGTGCTATCTGCCCCTGTCCCTCACTGACTTTATAAATTGAGTCTGACTCCCCGGGATATTTTTTAGTTCCCAGCAGGGTAGTTGCATGCACATTGTTTGCTACTTGTCTTAAGAGAAGAGCTGTAAAAGTGCTGTATGTGTTAGTCGCACGTATACTGAGCACCTGTATGAAGAGTGTATGGGAAGGAGGGCAGAACATGAGTGACTGATTTTCACATTCCTTTCACTACAGGATAGCCCAGCATTTCCTAGTAACTTTGTCACGAAGTTTTCTGGGGGTTGTAAAGCTATTTTGGAGTTAATTTGCTTATTACAATTTGCCTCCTCAAACATAAATAAAGAATTTTTTTAAAGCCCCACCAGCTAGAATAAGGTATTTCACCAGTTTTTTACTGTCTCTCAGGGAGCGTGCAGTTAATGCCAGTAACGAACAGTTGTGGCCGGGACCAGAAACCACACTGCGGGAGTACTGAAACCCGCCACAATGGCAGCGGCCCGGGGCCCGCCGCTGGGCCGGGCCGGGCCGAGCCGCTCGGAGCGAGCTCCGCCGGCGAGCCGGGGCCGGGTGGATCTTCCTCGGGGGCCGCGGAGGCACCGGGCCGGGGTCCCGGGCAGGACCCGCCGGGCAGCGGCGGGGGGGGCCGAGCGGGCCGGCGGAGGCGCCTGGGCGCCGCAGAGGGTTAACGGCGGCGGGCCGCGGGGGCCGGCGGGAGCTGTAGGCGCCGCGGCATGCCGGGAACCGCCACCAGCGGCCGGGATTCGCTGACAGCAGCCGTGACGGCGCCCGCCCGCTCTGGCGTGGGTGGGCCAGAGCTGTCCCGTCGGGCGGGAGCTCCGGGCCGGCCCGTCCGCACTCTGCCGCCGCGCTGGGCCGGCCCGTGCCCGGCCGGGGGTCTCTGCGAGCGCCGGCGTTATCCCCGCGCCCTGAACAGCGGCCTCGGGCCGCGGCCCGGCGGGGGCGCGCCTCGAGCGCCGGCAGGTCAGTGGCCGCTTTGTCCCGGAGCCGGTGGTGCTGGGGTGCCCGGCCCGTCCTGGCCAGCCCCGGTATCGGCGGAGCCGAGGCCTCCTGGTGCCCCTCGCTGCTGGCCGTTCCGCGCCCGGTCCGGGCCATGAGGCATCAGCCCGGTCCGGCAGGGCTCGGCCGGAGCCGCGTCCTCCCGAGAGGGATTTGCTCTGGTTAAACCACACGGGCGGCTCGCCCGCTCTGCCCCTGGGGCTCCTGCCGTCCCGCCGCGCCTGTGGCTGCCCGGGGCCCCGGAGAGGCACGGGCTCACTGCGGGTGCGGACCTTGGCTTCCAGTTCGCGCTGAGCTCCGCACCGAAGCCCAGAGCACAGAGATGCCTTGCTTGCGCGGATAGCAAAGGCTGGCACGTGGCAAGAGGGGATCGAGTGCTTTTATCTGCAAGTTGGGGTTTTTTTCTTTGAGATTTTTAAATGTGAAGTGGAAGAATGAAGGTGCTGAAGTGCGTTGAAGTTATGGGACAAACCCAGGAATCAAACGGGACTTGGTAGTTTACCGGATAGAGAGGTATTTTCTTTCCGGACATAGCGATGAGGGAAGAAAAAGGAGACAATTAACGCTACGTGTTAATTTAATGTAATTTATACCAGTAGTGTGAACTCAGTTTTTGTTCAATCTGATATTTTAAAGTAACTTTAAATTTAATTAACTAGGGATAAGTTACTCTATGTATCAAAGGAATGACAAATAATAAATCAGTCTAAGTGACATTAGTAAATTTTGTTTGTGTATTTTTGTTTTCCTCCTTACGTTTTTGAAGCATGTCTTGGGGTTCGCAGTTAGCTGAACTTGGGGCTGAACATACTTAAACTTCTGCGAATGGAAATATTCTTGTGAGGTTATTTTCCTTGCTAATAGTAATCCTCCTGAGATTCAGAAGAAGACTAATTTATTATAACTACTAAATCAAGTGCAGAGAATATTACACTGTTGAGCTCAAACAACAACATAAAAAGGAAGTACACCATAGTAGGCTTGTTTTCTATTGCTCAGTTTCTGGGAGAGGTATGTGAGGAACTCTACAAACATTTTTGAGCCAGAAAGCACATCAGATTTAGCCAATGATATCACCTGAAATACAGTTCTTAAAGTATACATAGATGGTTCTCAGAAGAAAGAATTGAAATATATGGGTTTTTTCAAGGAAAGGTATTGTTCCACTGGAGGAAAAAAAGTTGTTTTGCTTATGAAAGAAATTATTGAGTAGCCACAGAAAAGGGATAAGTGCCTTTAGTGCCAGTGTTATAACCTCCGGTGGTTTGGACTTGCAGAGTGAAGCTGGTGAAGATGGCTTGAGATACAAATCAGCAAGTCCAGAACAAAATAAAGCAGAAAAGATCAAGGCAAGGGAAATATGATTAATCTATTGTAATGTGCTTTAAGCTTGTTAGTGTATGGCCTACTCTGTTCCCATTCTAACCATTGCTTTTCCAGTTTTACAATAGTAGGTTTTCCTAGATTCTGTTTTCTTATTTCAGTGGCAATGCATTAGCACTGCAGTTGTGTTTTAGCACAATAAATACAGAATATTCCCTTGCCAAAAATGTATGATCTACCTGCAAATACTGTACTGTATTAGTAGTGGAAGCTACACGCAAAGGGGGTCAAATAGTTGAGGGTACCCAAAGGGAAAGACAAGATTAGTAATAGAGGTGATCTAATCTGGCAGCAATTGTACACTTAGGTGTTGGACAATTTTTGAAGAGCAAAATACGATGACAGAGAAATTAAAGGTGGGATGAAATGCAGCACTTTTAGCAAAAAAAGGCTGTGCCAGACTACCTTGTTACCCTCTGTTTCATTGTGAGGAAACTTTGATACTGTACCATGTTAGGAAATAATGTAAACCAGAGAAAATTTGGATTAATTGCATTGTAAAGTGACTTTGGAATGAACTGGCAGATAATAGGGAGAAAGAGACTATACTGAGGAAAAGAAGGCTGGAAACTGGAGGTTTTGAGGACTATTGGAATTCTTTCCTTAGTGATACTAGTGAAAAAGTACAGCAATCATAAAATCTTATGACACGAAACTGGTGGACTGTATTAAGAGAGAGGAGGATTGGAATATCCATGTGCTGACATGATGAATCAAAACTGAGATTAATAGAATTAGATGAGATTTAGTGATGCAAATAGAAACTGATGACAATTTATTCTGTCACTTCAGTGACAGGTTGGTAGTTGGTGTAATAGTCTGCAGGAGAATGACAGCATGTGACGTGGCTGAGAAAATAATAATAAAAAAAGATAGTGTCCTAGAAAGTGTTAAGGGATGGATTTCCTGTATGTATAGAAAGTATTGCTGTCAAAGTGTATGACATTAATAAGATCTTATGTGCAGCCCAACTCTCACCCACATTCAGATAAATGGGTTCAAACAGATGGATGGAACAGATGCAGAAAAGGACCACATGGATGTTAAGAGGAATAGAGGGGCTTAACAGAGAGACACAGAAGTGACAATTACACTGTTATGTAAGGAAGGAAAATAATTATATGAGCTCAAGATTAGAATAAAGCAAAACAAATGTGTGTGAAAGGGATAATGGGTAGACTTTGCTGGAAATTGGAGGAAGAGCTTTAACTATCAGACTGACGATATTCTGGGGTAGTTTCAAACGAGAAACAAGTTTAATTTTCTTTTAAAAGGAAGTTTGATATATCCAGGAAAGAACATCAGTGTTGGGTTCTGCACAGGGGTGGGGAATTTGACTTGGGAATCCTGGATATCCCCTCCCATAATACCACATTCTTGTCTATCAGTGGACTCTGAGATGGATATGTTAAGTTACAGTGGGTCCATTTTGAAAAGTGCTGCTAGTTTTTGTCATATAATTTCATTTTATGGCTCTTAATTGAGTAGCTTGGTTGTGTTTACTCTGAACTATATGTTTGGTTTGGACACTATGGCTGAATTCATGCAGTGCTACCTGACTTCTTGTGCCTGGATGGGCTACTTGTAGGAGTCTTAATGGAACAATTTTTAGGTAAGTTTTTAGGTATCTAGGCCAAGACAATGTTGCATTCTAAAATGTATGTATAATCAGTTTCCTTGGGACTTTGTGTCTTTTTTTTCCCCTGCCTTTTGGACTGTAGTTTTTACATACTGCACCTGGTGCAGTACTCAATAAGTAACAGAAGAACCTAAAGATTAAAGAACATTGCTTTTCAGCAAGGCTGCTGTCCTCTAGGTAGACAGTTTAGATTTTTACTTGGCATTTTGGCTTTTGGGAAATCTCCACAGGGTAGGGAGTTAAGCAAGCTTGCTCAGTCATCCATTTTAATTTTATTTTTCAGTCCTAATAATCTGCTACATCTGTAGCAGATTATTCAAAGAGAAATAATATGTTTTAAGGAGGTAACTTCCTGTTCAGTGGTCAATAGAAAACTAAGTGATAGAATCAATCCAATCATCAATTTATGCATTAAGTGCTACCACTGGCACTTTCGGTAGTTGCTGAAGCAAAGAAGTGAATTGATTATCAGAATTAAACTTCCTTCATATGCCTAGAGGTGAACAAGTAATGAAAATGGAAGGCTTATTTGGTATGAGACAGTATGAAAGACTAGGAAGAAAGAAAAAAAAAAAGAAGTATTATTTCTAACTGATTTCTTGAACTTTTTTCTGTAAAGTGGGATTTGAGCTATAGACATTTATCTTGAAGCTTACAGGGCAGACGTGTGACCAAAGAGTGATGGTATGAGTGTGGAATAAAACATACTTGGTTGTTATTTAACCCAGATTCCTGAAAGTTATTTTATTCTTCTATTATGAGTCTGATTCTTTAAAGAAAATAATTCCTATTCATAGCAGGTTCTTTCTCTTGTTCTTTTCTTAACCTTTTTGACTTGGAAGGAAGTTGTGGACTTCCCTTTGAAATGGTAGGAATACTGTGTTAGGCCTTCAGCAAAGAAAAATTTTCTGACCTGATTAGCTCATGTCATCCTGCCAGGCTTTCTGCCACTAAAAGAGGCACTTCCACTGGTGTCACTTGTTTCTAGTCCTCTTGTGCTGTATTATGCCTCTTGAAACAACACTGATTGGGGAAAGTCATGGAAGTGAGCAGCGTTCACATGATAAGGCTGATAATGACATTTGCATGACTCAAAAACAAAAGCAAAACAGCTCATATTTTAGTGTTCAACGAAAATAAGCTGTTACTGCTGTCACCAAGAGCAGGCCAAATCCATTCTTTTGCTGGTTTTAGGTAACCACATCTGGGGGGAATGTGTACATGTGTCTGCTCACACACATGTATGTATAAACATACACCTGGTTTTGCTGCAGGTGCTGGCTGATGAGTAGAAGTAACAGAGAACTGATACATAGGAATACTGGGAACCTACACACTGAACAGAACCAGAGTATGGCAGGGCTTGGTTTGGTATCAGTAGACTCAGAAAGGGAGGGCTCACTGCAGCCTGTGGCAGCATTTTTTGAGTTGTTTTTTTAATTGCTCATTGTTTGCTTTTAATTATTTTTTGTAGGAATACTTTGGAGCCAGGCCATTGCTTCTGTAAATCTTCAGATTTCCACTGAAGTCACCAGATGGGGGATAGCATTTTACACACCTCAAATAGATAGCCTTGTGTGTGAAAACATTATTATGGTGTCTTTGGTCCTACATTGTTTTTAAACAATGGTGTTTTGAAATGCCAATTTCAATGGTTAAAACTGCAATGGTAAAAGTCTTTAGGAAGTCTGGAATCCAAACATTTTAAAGTAATACAGAGAATTTGATGAAAAATATGCAGATGCATAATTGGGATTTAAAGATAAATAGCAATCTGAGATACCTTTTTTGCTTGCAGCTTCTGTCATGGTAGGGTCCTAGTTGAACTTTCTGCCCTCACATTTCCCCTAGGAATGATACATTTTGTTTAACAGGCATTCAAAGTAGAGTTCATGTTTGTGAAATACTGGGAGTAGCCAAGAGGAAGTCTTCTTGTGTTTTGGCACCAGAACTGTCTGGCATGTGGATTTTTAGGGAGACACTTGAGGACTACAGATTTTTTTTAAAAGGATGAGACAACAGAGATTTATTACCAAATGTGGTCTATCATTAGGGGCTGAAAGTGAATGTATCATGTAAGATGACAGTGTTAGCAGTGGTGTGAGTGCCATGCATTCCTGAACTTTGTTCATTTCATGTGGACAAGTATCTCTATCACTTATCTACAGTTCCAAAACTAGGTAGAAGAGACATCAAGGATTAAACAATGAGCAAACAGTATTTCATTTCTACGGATGATATTTTCAGCTCAAATCAATATATTTCAGTGCGTTGTCGGATTGAAAAAGGGTAATCTGTTGTCATGGCCATATTATGTCTCCAGTAAACACATGCTGCACTGGATTTGCAGCATGCACAACTATTAGAATTTTTTTTTTTGAGTAGTACTTGATTTCCAATATTGCTGGTGATTATAAAACCCAACCCTCACTACATATGCATGTCCTACTAAGCTTTTCCTTGGTTTGCATAGTAAGAGGATCTGGAGCTCCCTGCAGTCACTTCTGAGAACTCTAAACAGGGAATGGCAACAAAAAGTGGAATTTTGAGTTTTAACAGGAGACGCACTTGTCAATCCATAGCAGGTAAAAGTGAAAAATCCCTGTATCAAGTACAAGAAGTTTGTAGTACCATTTGTATTGTTTCCTGTTTGAAAGGTAAACTGAACAGACCTTCCCATAAAGAGCAGCATACATCTGCATGGCACATTGGATTTGCAATCTGTAGACTCAACTAGTTAATGTGCCAGCTACTGTTTGGCTTTAGGTTCTGTTTGTCTTCCATTGCTACATTTGCCTGGAGTGTTTTGTTGTTGAGAAATTTGGGACTTTATTCCCTGAAGCAGGCTAGATTGCTGATGCCCAAGGTTTATTTGAGAAGCAAGGAGTGTATAGCTGTAACACAGTGTGGTAACCTAAAATGCCTGACTGACTCAGCTTCAAAGTTAAGACTTGAGCTTCGCAGCTGCCTTGTGTTTGCAGATTTCTGCCCTTCTCATAGAAACTATACCCAAAAGTGTGCAATTGCAGATGAGTGACACATCAATCAAAATTTGTGCTTAGTTGGTTATTTATTATGGCACTTAATGTTACCAGTTCCATCCCTTTCTCTCAACCTGCTGTTCTCTGGCTCCCTTGTTTCCTGCAAGCTCTGCAGAGCAGGGCCGATCAGCTCGAAGTGCCTTATGCTAGGCCCACAGGAGTCCTGTACTGCAGGAGCTGACAGCAAGAGCCAGCTGGCAAAGCCCAAGTCTGAACCATGGAACCCCAGCACCTGCTGCATGTGTAGCATGCCAAAAGGAAGGAGGGTTACATAAATACCTGCTTTTATAGTTGCCCAGATACACCACTTTAACATTTGCTGAAGATGTATGCACAGGATGTGTGCTGGGGCTGAGAATGTCTGCTGCAGCCCCTCCAGCTCTCCCTCCCATTATTATAGCTGAAAGAAAAACAGTTACTGAGAAGAAATTCTTTACTGAGGGTGGTGAGGCACTGGAATAGGTTGCCCAGAGAAGTTGTGCACGTTCCATCCCTGTGAATGTCCAAGACCATCTTGGATGGGGCTCTGAGAACCCTGGCCTTGTGAAAGGCATCCTTGCCCATGGCAAGAGAGTTGAAAGTATATGATCTTTAAGGTCCCTTCCAACCTAGGCAACTCTATGGCTCTATGATGTGACGATTCTGTGATTCTGTGTGCTGTGAAATAGCTTCAACCAAAATCACCTCACCCTGCACACCTGTGCCATGCTGTTAAAGCACTTTTCTGCCCTTTCAGGCAGAGGAGGGAAACCGGAACTCCTGGGTGAGTGCTAAATAGTGCACGGACTTGGAGGGGTACCATGAGCCTTGCAAGGAGATGGAGTAGATGCCTAAGGAAAAGCTGAGGATCTGGAATTCCATACAAGGTATCTTGCCTCACCCCATCATTACAATGAACTCAGCAGTTGATGAGGTGCATTGAGAGATTTGTTGGCGTGTCTGAATGGTTCTTGTTGAGACATTAACAGAACGGACAATGAAGCTTACATTCTTAGGTATTCTAATTTTTGCCTTCAGTGTGCACTGGGGCAGGGTGTCTTAATTTGGGGCTATGGATTTAGGCAAAGACCCACTGCAGGGCTCAGCACTGCAGCAGCCAGGCCCATTATTGAATCTGGCCTCACTGCAATAAGTGTGAGTAATGGTAAGAGAGGCATGAGAGCAGAATGACTGTACAGAGGGGAGAGCTGCTCTTGAGTTGCTAGAGTGAAAAACATATTTGTAAAGGGATAAAATTAGTGCTGGGTACAAGAATGCCATTTAGTGAAACAAATGACTACACTGTTCAGGGGCAGGAAAAAATATGACACATCACAGATAACCAGCATTCCCCCTCTCCTGTCTCAGGGTTGCTGCAGAGCAGACGGCATTTCTGGCAGCACTGGGCAGGCTAGGATGAGAAGTGGATCCCAGTGCTGAGGCTTCCTGAGTGCTGAGACCCCTGAGCCACAGGTGTCACTGTGCGGACAGTGAGTGACTGTCTTGGGTGCTCGCCTGTGGACTTGTAGTGAGAAGTGTTTTCCTCAGGTACCGAGAGAGCAGGGCAGGAGGGAAACATGGGAATGTGGTCTCACTGAGATGTGTATTGCTCGTGAGGTACTTGTGGCAGCAACATCACAAAAACTTCATAATAAAAATCGAATGCTTCTTATTGGGTGCTCTTTTATCCTCTATTCATTGTGGTTTATTGCTCCTGTGCTATATTTTTGTCTCCTTTTGATGTCATCATCTGTGTGGTTCTATGTCCCTATCTTCTGTTCCTTATTGTTGCATTTTTTAGTCATGCATGTCACTACTCCTTTAGCTTTCCTAAAGACTTCTCTCTCATCTCTGTTGTGATCTGCTGTACAGCTTAGCCATGATCCATATGATGGAGCAATGTAGCCAAGCTGTGGGCTGACCGAGGTTTGCATCACTGCCCTGACCCAGATTGCATCTGCAGTCATCTGGAACTGACTACACGCCTGAACTGATAAAAGAGGCTGTGGAAATATGGATCTCTGGGGCCTTGGCAAGGTATCCTCATATGTGTATGCATGTTGATGTGTGAGTACACTCAAAATGCCTGTCTGTTCCATCAGCTCAGTGACTGGGTGCTCCTTTGGGATTTGCAGCAGCTTAAGGCAAATGGGAACAGACCTGCAAAGCTCATGAGAATACTAGGATTAACCCTGGAAAGGGGGATATGCCTGTTGCTCAGGAATGTGTGATGCCCATAAGCAAGAGATGCAAACCCCCTCATTTGACCTTTGTATAATTCTTTCCCTTCCAGTGAGTCCCTTTCCCTGCCTGTGACTCATCTTCTTCTAAATGTAGACTGTAAGCCTCTCAGAGGACTGCCTTTTTCTCCAAGCAGGGTAGCATAAAAAATAGCAACACTTTTGAATAACCAGTATGATTTTTTTAACACAAAAAAAAAAATGGAGGAGTGCCTTGCTTTGTCTGTGCTTCTCTGTCAAGGGGTTTATCAGTCCCCCTGAGAGAACAGTGGGGCAGGTTCTGTCCTGACCTGCAACAAGAAGGTTGTTCAGACAAGAGGTCTCAGGACCAGCACAACTGCAGTGCAGTGGGCAGGAGATGTTATAATAAAAGATGGGTAGACTCTGACAGAGACCAACAAATCTTTCATAGCACCCACATACTTTCCTTCCTATTTCTGACCCATTTGTAATTGTCAGCATTCCCTTGGTAACTGCAGTGCAGCTTACAAGTATGTCCAGTAGGAAGTTGCCTGCTCCCTTCAGCAGGTTTCCCAATGCTCATCTCCTTTCCTCCAGCCTCTACATGCACTGTCCAGCTGCCCAACTTTTCTTCTAAACACTTGGTGAGTCTGGTGACCACTGTTACCTTCCATCCTTTGCTTCAGCTCTACAATGTTGCCTTTGACATGTAGTAGATCTCTTTTCTGCCTTTTCTCTTTCCAGATGCTTATGCCATATTCACCTGTCCTCTGGAAGACAAAAGAGTGAGGATCAGCAGTGTCATTTATTCTGCAAAAACTGAACAGATGAGAACTGCTGTGACAGCCAATAGACAAAATTAAAAATTAAGGAAAGGCTGGTATGGAACAAGAGGAAAATTATCCCAGCATTTTGCATTTTTTGTAATCAAAGTCCTGTCTTTGGAGGGTGTTGTCAACTACACACTTGGTGAGGCCTATAAGGATTTTCCGTGTGTAATACCTGCAGGAGTTAGGCCTAGCCTATCACACTATTCTAAAAGTGATGTCCAGTAAGCAATAGGTGGGCTCTCTTGGGAAAAATGCAGGAAGAAAACTTGGTGAGAGCTGGATCCTCTGCAGTGTCACCTCTCATGAGGGATTGACAAAAGAAAAAAAAAAAAAAGGTGAATTAATTCACCATGGGGATGGAAGGATGGATGCTTCCTGTTTTTTTCATTGCAAAGTGTATGATGGCTTCATGCCTTTAATTGACATCAGTGCAGTGTTGTTCAATCCAATGAAATTTGAATCCCACAATGAATTTCTTTTCCACAAGTAGATTATGAACAGAAGGGTTTGATTTTTATCAATTATGTATTTTTGAGTGAAAAGCTATTTTGTGTATATGTATTTAACAGCAGGAAATATAGCAAATGTTTATTTTTATTAAACTAATAAAAAGGATAAACCTATCACGGCAAATTTTCATTTGATTTCTTTGGTCTTGTTTCCCTTAACATAGACAAGAGGTCATAGTGTGCAGCCCCAGGTATCTCAGGGTGCACAGTTCTTTGCATCAGGTAGTTGGTGTCATACTAGTGTGTCTTGTTTCTAAATGAGAGCTTGAAGTGGCAGTAGTGCTTCTAACTGCATTCACAGGGCACCATGGCCAGGTTGTGGCCCCAAGTTGCAATACTCAGGGTACTGCTTACTTGTTACAATTAAGGTGGCACCTTACATCAGCTCTTTCCAAAATCTGAAGCAGGAAAAGGTTAGGAAATGTGGAATGAGATGAGAAAAGAGAAATGTAGAGCACTTGTAAATCCATTGTGGTCTTCAGAGGTGGAGCTGCAAGGGGAGGCCAGGCCTGAGGTGTGCCAGGATTTGGCAGATTAGGCTCCTGGAGGCTTCCTCTGCCATCGACATGGTATGTGGCAAGTAACACAAAGGAGTTGGATGAGGGCAACATGGCTGCAGCCTGGCAGCTGGTACAGCTTGGAGATCTTCAGCAGTAGTGGCTGGATTTGGGTATGACCTGTTTGCTAGTCCAGGAGAGAAAGGAAAGATAGTTGCAAGGGGCTCCCTTTAAAAACAGCAGTCCCCTGGACCTCAACTGGTCTTCTCTGACATTTTAACTGACCCACACCTTACACCACATTGCCGCTGATTTTCCATGTTCCTCAGCCACTCCTGCCGTTTCAGCCTGTTGAGGCAATACATCTCAAGCATGAGCTATTTCAGGGCTTCAGCCTCCCACAACCTAAATTGCCCCATCTCCTCTCCATTGCCCCAGGCTCCCTCCTGGGGTGTGTGTGTCATTTCAGAGGTGTCTCCTACACTCCTTCCAAGTCCAGGCGTTCCTAACCCCATCGTGTGAGGGGCTCTGGGAGAGAGGTCGTGTCAAGCGGGCAGGTGAAGGGCGACGAGGCAGGGCAAGTTCAGGCATGGCACAACAAGTGGGCAGCTCAGGGGAAATATTTCGGAAGCCTCCGTTGCCCCTGGATCTTGTCGGGAAAGACAGACCGAAGCCAGCCGGACGGGACAGCGCTGCCAGCCCCGCGGTGTGTGGGGTGCAGTGACAGCTGGGCTGTGGTGCTCAGCCCCTCTTTTCCCGGGATGGACTTTCCCCGGGGGGGGGTTCCCTTTGTCCCGGGGTCCCTGCGGACCCGTGCCGTGCCGTGCCGTGGCGATCGCGGCGCGGCTGCGTGGGCGAGCGCAGTGCGGGGCTGGGGGAGGTGAACCGAAGGACATATTCGAGTGTGAGGCGGAGCCTGAGCATTTTATGAATGGGCTCATATGACGTCAGTGGGGGCGGGAGCGGAGGCTCCGTCTTTCACCAGTCCTGCGGGGTTCCTGGGCGGCGGGACCAATCGAAGTGCGGCGACCGGGTGACGGCCATGCTCACTGGCCAATGGCGACAAGAGAGCGGTGCCGACCACGTGGGGTGCAGGCCGCAAGTAGTACGGGGGCGTGTGGCCGCTCGCTGCCTGCCCCCCCCTTCCCGGCGCGGCGGGGCCGGGCGGCCCCAGGGCGGGCGGGCCCGGCCGCGTTGCCGGGTTACCCGGTGGCTGAGAGGCCCCTCCGCCAATCGCGGCGGGGCGGGGGCGGGCGCCGTGACGGTTGCGGGGCGGCGGTGGCCGGGAGGGCTCAGTCCGGCCGCGGCAGCCTCCGCAGCATGGTGGCTACCGCCGCGCTCCCGGCCGCCGGCCTCTTCTACTGGGTGGGCGCGCTGGGCGCTCTCTACGCGGCGGCGCTGGCCTCGTACCGCCTTCTGGCCGGGCTCCGCGTCTGGGTGCTGGGTAGCGGCGCCGCCGCCGTGGGGCCGGCGCTGGGCGCCTGGGCAGGTGAGTGCGCGTCCCGGCCGCCCCCGCCGCGGCTCTTTCTCTGGTGACTCCCGGGCCGGGGCAGGGACCTCGCGGGGGAGCGGCGTCGGCCTGGCGGGGAGGGGGACGCGGGCGGCGGGGACGGGCCCTCCCCTCAGAGGGACCGGGGCAGTCTGGCGGAGCGCCCGTGGGGCGACAGCCAGGTCCGGGGCGGGCTGGTCTGGGGCAGCGTCTGAGGGACCGGCGGGTTCCACTACTCTGCCGAGTGGGCCCCCGACTAGCCGGGAGCCGCTCTCAAGCTCTCCAGGAAACGTGCGGGAGCAGAGCACGCCGGTCGGGTCGGTCCTGAGAGAAGCGCCGATTGTTGGGACTTGCGGGCGGGCAGGCGGACGCGCATGGCGTGTGTGAACTTGGTGTCTCCAGGGCGGCCGGGCGCGCAGCGCGGCTCCGGGGCCGCTCCGCAGTTTCCAGCGCGGCCGGGGCCGCTCCGCAGTTCGCAGCGCGGCCGGTCGGTGCGCGCCGCCCCCTCCGCGCCGGCCTCGCACCTCATCGCTGACGTCAGGCCCGCCCCGTCCCCGCCGCCCCCGGAGGAGCGGCCGCTCCCGGCGCAGCGGAGGCCGCGCGGCCCCTGCCCGGCACCGGGAGCCCTGCGAGCGAACGGCGGCAGCCGCGGGTGCCCAGGGAGAAGAGCTGTGCTGGAGGGCGAGGGAGGAGCCCTGCCGAGAGCGGCGGGAGAACAGCGGAGCGGCGCGAAACTTATGCCGACTCCGTCTGCTCCTGCAGCTCGGCCCCTCATCGGTCCCGTGCCGCGCTCGGGAAGGGGCTGAAGCACGAGTGGCCCTCCCTTTGGAGGGGGTGACAGTAGCGGTGGCCGGGAGGGGGTGGCGGCAGCATTTAGCTGGCATCCCTGAAATACAGGAGCGCTGTGGAAGTACAGCAGAGGCTATTACCAGGGTAATTTCAGTGCTACGCTGCTCTAACTTT
The DNA here is from genome assembly GCF_051311805.1 of Agelaius phoeniceus. NCBI lineage: Eukaryota > Metazoa > Chordata > Aves > Passeriformes > Icteridae > Agelaius > Agelaius phoeniceus. The sequence goes on from NC_135270.1 coordinate 23,035,685, forward strand.
TCTCAGTACTTCGATTCCTGGTTACAGGAGCCGCGCTGGGAAAAGATAGTTTCTTCCATCCGAGTCTGCCGCTGCCTTTAAGTAATGATGAGATGATAGAAAGGGCTTCTCTGCTGGTGTAACAGATCAGGCCAAGGGAATTTTCAAATCCATTATTGGAAAAGTTATTGGAAAGGGCAAGTTTTTTGCTTGATTGGGAATTGATAAGATGGGCTACAAAAATAATTGTAGCGTGTAAGGGGTGTGAGTTTAAGGTGAGATGACACTTTAAAAGGCTGCAAAAGGTATTTCCTTTCATCAAGGGGAGTAGGAGGACATCAGGTGCTCAGCTGCTGCAGCTGCTTCCAGGTGCCAGACCTGTAGGCAGAGCAGCCCTGCAGGTTGATTGCTGGGCTTATGACTGTGCTCCCCCCATAACCTCTGCAGCCAGCACAGAACTTGTATGTGAACACATGCCTGGGTAGTTGAATGTCTGCTTGTGTGAGACACCAGTAAAGCAGCACTGCTACTCACAGCATACATAATGCCAGAGCATGTCATGAGTCCTGTGTTTACAGGCTTGAAGTGCAGCAGCCGTGCCTTGGATAAGTAACAGCTTGACATACAAATAACTAAGGCCCAGGTGTTCTTTCAGCTGCAGAAACGTTATGCCTGTTAAAGATATGGCTGGCACAGGACACCCAAACCTTCTTTGACTTTCTAATATGGGTTTTGAATATATTACTGCATTATCAGTTGCCTGCTGACTTGTGGTGCATCATAGAAATCTTGGTGGCCACTTGAGCTTGTTTTGCATTGTTTCAAACATGGAGGTCTGCTGTGCTTGAGCTAAATGCCAGCTTATCAGCTGGAACCACAAACTGTAAACAGCAGATCTTCCCACAGTCACATCCTCAAACATCCAGAGAACTGCAGTGCAAATGTCCTCTGTCACTGTCTTGAGCAAGTGCAGGCAGCAGTGGGCCACTGTATGTGGCCAATGGCTGCTCACAGAAGTTGTTCTTTCTCTGCCAAGATTGTGATGTTCAAGGCAGGGAGGAAGAGGAGCACTGGCAGCACAGCTAAATTCTATGTTTATTGCTCTGCTCTGAAGTGGGAGCATTGCTGCAGTGTCAAGGAGAATGGAGAAATGAGGTGATGATGCCTGCTGTCGCTGTAGGAAGATGTGGCCATCATGAGTTAGCTGTTGTGTGTCCTCTGTGTGCAGCTGATGCAGGTGAGGTGCTGCTTTACTGGGACAGCTGCTGTAGTCTTCAGCTGAAATGAAGAGAGGTTGTCTTAGTCTGAATAAGCACTGAGGTAGTTTGCCCTGAAGTGTGTTGTGGCTGGGAGGCTCTCTGTTTTCTGTCATGGAAAGGAAGATGGAGGCACAGCTGCAGATACGTTGGGTCACCTTCATTGGCAAATTACTAAGTAATACTGTAGGAAGAAGTGCATTTCCTGTTTTTCTGATATTTTAAAAAACAGTGGTTTTGATGCTAATTGGCTGCTGTAGTTATTGTGTCAATGTATTCCTTCTAGTGCACAACTAGAGAGCAACTTTATAAAAACCCTAAAACACAAGTCCTTTTGGAAGGACTTCTTACTGCCCTTGAACTCTTCTGTACATTTGAAATTGGGTTGCAAATTTTTTCCTTGTTTTCTTAGAGATTTTTTCAGATGCATATATGCAATTGCTTCTGTGTATGCTTGGTCTAACCTACTGGTATTTAAAAAGAGGGGATGTGAGGAGGAGGAACCACTATGAACTGGTAATGTACTCTGGAAAAACTAGGTTTGTACTACTTGAAATAGCACCTCTTTTGACAAAAAGTTAGTTTTTCTACAGTCACAATTATGTGTGAAGGTCTGCATGCAGCTGTTCTGGTTTTTCTCTCTGTATAACTTGCATCTGGCTTGGTTTTTGGCTACTGTACTGTTAAGTACAGTATGGAAGTTGGGTGGATGTCTCAAACGTGAGATTTCTGGGTGCCTCGAGAGACTATACAGTGAAAACTCCTGGGTTGAATGTTCTGCCTTTAATGTGCTTCACAAGTTGGTAAAAGAGGAAAAAATAACAGTTCCTTTGATTTAAAAACAATGTAGCTAAATAAACGACAGACTTAACAGGACCAGAGTGCTAAGGAGTCATTCTGAATTCACCAAGAATACAGCAAAGATGTGGTTGTTCCTCTGCCTCCCTCTAGGCAGACAGATCTGTTGGTAGTGCTGATTGTTGCGATCCATAGTTGTATTTCCTTAGGTTGGATGAGAGTCCTGTTCTTCTCCCATTGATGGTAGTGGCAGGCAGCCACCTTGCTTCTCTGCCATTGAAAACTGGGTGTATTCTGGAGTACAGAGTGTCTGGAGCAGGGAACTGTCTGCTGCTGTTACAGCTCCCATTTGGAGAGTTGCCGTGTCTCCTATTTTAGGAAGCCGCCTCTTTTGCAGGAAAACATGAAATCATTCTTCTCCTTCCCTTGAGTAACTTGGCGAAATGAATTCAAAATCCTATAGTGATTTAGGCTGGGAAGGACCTCAGGAGGCTTGCAGTCCAACCTCCTGTTTGGAGCAGGGTCAGCAGTGTAATCAGAGCAGTTCAGTGTATGCAGATAATCAACTCTGTATGTTCAATACACATGGGCAGTGCAAATTGGATTGATCTGGTGCTCTAAAGCATCTAACGTCTTGGTTGTGTGGGTGCTTAAACTTTTTGTTTCTTTTTCTCCTGTCTCAACATTGCAAATATTTTGATGATAAATGCGGGGTTTTTTCCCCCCAATTTTCTGTAGCTGAAGCAATGTGTTAACTGGAAACAAAATTATTTTGATTATGTGAGTTGCCATATGACACTTGAAGAAAAGTCCTGTTTTCTTTCAAGCCTCACAGTGTCTTAGAAAAGCATCCACTTCTCCTCTATCTTCAATGCCTCTGATAGAGTCATGGTTGAATAATTGTACATTTAGTGGTTACAAGATATCTGCTAGTGGTGATGCTTTCTCATGTGGTGAATACAGCTGTACAGTTGTATTTGGGCCAACAAAGGTTTGTGAAGATGAGCTTGCCTTAATTAAGCTTCTTGGAGTTTATTCACTAACATGCAAAATTAACTAAATGTGGGCAATTTGCTCTAGGTTTCTTTAAAAAGAATTTGAGAGGTCGTTAATCAGGGTGGTGCTCTCAACTGCCTCTAACTTTCTGTAATTTGATTTTGATTTTATTCAGTCTTTAACCATTCTTTCCCTGTGTAAATATTTAACAAAAACTTTAAGCAGTAGAAAGCTGGGTGACCCTCTCTGCCTTCTTGCTGGCTTCTTTTACTTAATAAGGGCCATGCATATCCAGCATCTAAAAATAGCAACTTGTGCATCAGGACCACTGAGGGAGACATGAAAAATGTATGTAACTGGGTACATGAGCAGTCGAGTAGATACTTCTTTGTGTCTGTACAGTCAGGGGCAATTCCCAAACTCTTGTTGACTAGTAAGCTGAGATAATAACAAGCTCTATGCATCAGACCTTATCAATAATATTATTAAATTAATAAGATGTGATGCTTCTGTCAAGAGGAAGAAGTCTAAGAAGAGGACTAGCTGGATTTTGTGCTTTTAAATGGTTTGAGTTAGATTCCATCTGTAAGATTATGCTTTCTGCAGTCCCTACAAATGGTGTCTTATGAAATAGACCCTGATCCTTATAAAGTTCTTGAGGTATCCTTAATGAAATAAGTCAGATGGTAAAATATTTTAGTTACAATTTAAGAACTCCATACAGAGGACATTCACTGCTGATCGGGTGCTAACGACACAGTCAGTGTCGTTTTTCAAACTCCTTAGCATCAAGTGAAATAATTGTTGCCTTAAAGCTTCTTAGTTTTTTGCAAGCAAGTTTCAGTCCTGTGTGCACAGACAAGTGCAGTCTTGCTTTGCATGTGTTTCACAATGTGCAGTGATAAACAGTTGAGAGACCATGTCACAAGTCATTGTTGCAGATTTCAACAGCCACCCTGGAGCAATGTGTGATGAGGGTGTAGTTGGTAGGGAGGTGGAGCAGAAGGGAGTTTCAACCTCTCTGAGCCTTGCTCTCCCTGCAGGATGTGAGGGGAGAGGCTCTGCCCAGCTCCCATTTTCCCTGTGCAGGAGGGCTTGGCTGGTGTGTGCAGAGCTTTGGGGGGAGCTTTAGCTTATCTTTAGTTCTTCAGCTGAATCACTTATTCAGGGATTTATCATCTTCAGCACTTCAGGTCCATGGTGAAGGTTTTCTGGCCTTGTTCTCAATTCTGGAGGCTGCCCTTGTATGAAATAAAGCATGGCACTTGTTAACCTGAAAAGTGATGTTAAGAATGTGTGAAAATATGCCAGCTTGCTTGTAAACTAACTTGTGATCGTGACAGCTTAAGTGAAATGTGCAGACTGAACTCAGAGCATGTTTTGTTTTTTGTATGATTATTTGCAAGCTGCTTCTGAAGGGTTACTGCACTGAAGAGTGGCTCAGAGAACAGTCTGATGCAAGTGTCAAGTGTCCTAATCCTGTCTGTACTTCTTAGGAGTACTGTGCTCCAATGTGTATGGCTTTTTCTTTTCCTAGTTGCCATGTAATATTTCCAAGTATCCATCCTAAATTTTCTCTTCTAAAATTTTAGCTGTCTGCCTCCAGTCATCAGTCCTACTCATAACTTGTAATTTAAAACTTTTCTTTCAATGTATCCCTTCAGCCTGTGCTTTGTTGGGCTGAACAAACTTCCAAGCAGTCCAGGAGAAGTGGGATCTCTGACCCTGCTTCTCTAGACTTGGCAGCATGAGCTGTGTGGAGTTTGAGGGGGCTGTAAATCCTTCAGAGACCTTGCAACTCTTGGTGAGTCAGGGAGGCTCTCTAATATTTTTTACATAGGCTACTGCTATTAACATACTCTAAAATCAGTCCTGCGTCCTAGACAGTATAAAGTAATGAACCATACTCTGCTGTTTTCTACAATTTTTCTCTTTCTGGTGCTTGCTTATTTCTTTCAGGTGTCTTCATTTGCACATGATGTTGCTGACAGTTTAAAACCTCCACTTAGTAGGATTGCTCAACACTTAGTGCATTGTGTGCTCCTTTTTATACTCTCTGTTCAGAAAAGTAGAGGGAGAGCAACTGCTCAGAGCCCAGATGTCCAGAGTCCCAGTTCTGCTGTGTCCTAGCTGATGGTCTTCAGCTCTTCCCTTCTGGCTCATGCCAGCACACTAAATGTGGCATGAGTGGGCATCAGCAGCCTCAGCATCAACCAACCTCATAATCTACAGCTCTGCAGTTTGATTCAGAATATGAATGAGCTTTGCCCTGTTTATCTGCAGGAGCAGAGAGATGTCTATGGAGGAAGGTTAAATGCTTTAGTATGGTTTTCCCACCTGCAAAAAAACCAAAAAAACCAGCTAATGGTGAGTGGAGGACAGATGTTTGCATTAAGGTGAAAAGAATACCCATCTCTGATAAACAGCCTGAGAGGGAAATGCTTGACAATTTATTAGCCTGGAGATGAATAGCTGTCTTATTTTAAGCTAGCTCATTCTCTCAGTCTTCTGTGTGTTTTAAAGTAGGAATACTTGTAATGGAAACTAGTTACTTAAAACTAGAGAATTTACACAAGGATGTAATCTAGAGTAATATCATGCTCCAGTTTCTTTGGCTTGCTCTTTGTGGGTGTGCTTCTCTCACTTTGGGAAGATTACCTGTGAGGTTCCCTGGTGACAGCAAGGAAAGGCATTGTGTAGAAGTGGGGAGTGTCTTCAGCAAGGAAGTCCCAGCTGGAATTGTGCTGGGTGTTAGTGCCAGTTAGGTAAATGCAATCCTGTGTAAGGAACAAGTAAGCTGGCAGGAGACCCTGAGGGCAGAGCTGAGAGTGTCCTTTGGGAAAACTCCACCTGGGATATTTTTTTTGGTAGGTGGGTGAAATACATGGTTCTTGGTCTTGTCAATATATTAATTCCTAATCCATAGGGTGAGGATGAACATCTCTGCTATGGAAGGGATAACAGTAAGAAGGTATCTTTCCTGATTATTCTAACAGAAATGACAAATGTGATTCTTTAGGCCTGTATATGAACAAAAATGTGGGATAAACTCTGTAACTAGTAGGTAAAACACCCATGTGTTGGGCTTGCATGGTTTCATCACTTACCTAAGTTGCTACCTCTTGCTTCAAATGACTTCTGGTGCTCACTTAGTGATAAGTTTTGGAAAACGTGGGTGCTTAGAGAAAAGCCAAAGATTTTTCAGATTGAGTACATTAATATCTGAAAATGCTAGAATTAGGGCAATTCAAGTTCCTTCCCCTGTATTACATTTAATGTCACAAAAGAATTCTACCTTAAATCTGCTACTTTTTTGACTCCTGATTTAACCTTAAAATAATATATTGTTTTTCAAATCTGTGAAAGTTCCCAGATTCCTGGAAATAATGTCTAGAGCAGTGCACCATCACCCACTTGGTGAGTCATTAGCAGTGCTGAAATCCTGTTCCACAATTTAAGCATCTCCAGCTAACATGGGAAGAGAGCTATATACAGAATTTCCTACTGAACTTCTAATTCACTCTGTTGCCCTCAGCAGCAGATGGTGACACCTAAAAGCCTGAGGTTTGGTTGTAGGTTTTGAAAGAAACCTCTTGTTTAGTTGTTCTTAAAACTGGAGTTGAGATGTCCAGAAGCTGAGCCTCAGGGAAAATGGTGCCTGTTCCATTGTTTCTTCTACTCCTTTTGCCATTTTTGTTACCCTTCCTGCTTCTTTCTCTCCTGAGGGTTCTCTCATGTTTCTCCCATGATTCAGTTGCCTGTCAATTGTGGAAGACAGCTGGGTGGCTCAGCTTCAGGCATGGTGTGTGTATATGCAGAATTTACTGTCTGGTTGACTGTACAGATTTGGTTTTGGTCGCATGTTTGGTTTTTTCTGTTTTTTACACCTCCCTTCTATTTTGTCCTCTTAAGCAATTGTGAGCCACGTGTTCCAGAGGGGTGTGTTCCATCAGTCATGCAGAGGGACAGCTGTGTTTCCACTTCTTGAAGAGCTCTGTACTTACTAGACAAAGAAGAGCAGCCTTGAGGAGCTCAGCTCTAGGGCTTTTAATCACAGCAATTTTTCCACAGGATTTTCATGTATGTTAGAAGGCTACCACAGAAGCACAGAGGGAGAAAAGCTGTAATGAGAGAAGGGGAATGGGAGGTGGTAAGCTCAATGGGACAAAGGTTTTTGTTGCTGATGGGAGGAAACTGTTGTGCAGGCACTAAAGAGTCTGGTCTCCTTACAAGGTATCTGGTCCCTGCCTTTACATGGGGAGGTTTGCAGATGTGTGTGAGGATACATACAGGTATAGAAATATTTCTCTGCCTTCTGCTTTCCATTTCTGCAGCTGCTGCTACCCAACCAACACTTGCTTATGCTTGCATGCTGCTTCCCCACACTCTACTTCATCACTGGATCCTTATTCCAACAAGTCCTGTTTCACATTCCTCTGTGACTGGCTGATCTGTTTCTCCAAAACTCTTCCATTGTTCTGAAGTCTCTGGAAGACTGATTTCCCCTAGGCTTTGTGCCCCTTTGCTCCCTTCCCCAGGATTCTTATCCTGCCAGCAAAGGTGCTTAATCTAGAAACTTGTTATTCTCTATTATTTTGCATAAATATTTTTTTCTTGAAAGAGGTGTATATGCCCAGTATTCCTGCTGTCTCAGTCCCATGTGCCAAAGGGCTCTCCATCCCCAGAGTGTGGATTCAGTATGGCTCATGAGTCAGCTCTCTAACAGGAGGGAGAAGCATCAAGGATAGGGCAGTAAAGGATCAGTGCGCTGCTGGAAGAAGCTGCTACCCTGCCTGTAGTTGAACAAGGGATTAGAGTTAGGATGTCTTGCAGTTTGTTCCTGCCCTCAGTTGTCCTGCACGTCCAATGCAGTGTTTGTATGGCATGGCAGAAAGGGATGTGTACTCCTGCCAACTCACAGAGGTGTGCTTAAAGGCAAGTTACCTGTCCTGATACAAACTCTTTACCTCAGTCTTTTCATCCAGGTAGACCCAGATCTATGGCAAGACTTTTGGGGCTCCTCAACTTGGTGTTTGTTCCTAGATTTTGATCTAGAACCCTCCATTTGGTGGACTGGTTCTTCTCCTTGGGTGTTCACTCTAACCTCCAGAACCTTGTTCATGTTCCTTTGCACTGGAATCAGTTTGCTGACACTCTCACATAATTTCAGCTTATAAATGAGATGCCTTTGTTCACAAGAGTGAGTGTGTGTTTTTACATCATGGCTTTCTGACATAAAAGTTTGGTGGGGAGAGAGAAAGTGGATGGAGAGCTCTTACCTTGCTTCTTTCTTCCTTATGCTGGCACAGAGGTTGGTCTGTTTGTGTGGTGATCCACTTAAGGAGTGTGCCCTGCAGAAAATTAGTCCCTTGGGGCTATTTATGCTCCATAGTCTGCTTGGTCATATGAATTCCAGCACTGGTGGAACAGAAGGGAAACCTGGTAGTACTATGGAACTGTATGTTGAAGATTCAGCTGAGCCCTGTGGTCAGCTTGAGTTGCTCTGAGACCAGGCTGCTGCCAAAAGAATTGTGGCTGCTCTGGTTGCTGGCTGGGAGCTCTTGGTGCTTCCCTCACATTCCCTCAGTCCATGTGTGGTGATGCTGCTGGTGAGGTCCTTGTGTGGCTGGCCTCTAACTCTGCAAGCAGGACCAGCTGCAGTCAGCTGGGTCAGCTTCCTGAGCTGCCTGGAAAGCAGTTGGCAATCAGTTACTGAGGAAGCAGGTAGGCATGGATTGCTGGGTGATGCCCTGCAGCTGAGCTGGCTGAAACTGAGCCTGAAATTGCAGGAGCCCGTTGTTAGTTCTGTTGCTTGGTCCCATCTCGATGGGCTGTTCCAAAGTCTTGTTTTGCTGGGTTCTTTGTGGGTCAAGATGGGTGGCACGTACCTCTTGTGTGTTTGAGAGGATTGTTTATGAGTTGCAGAGTATGATTTTGGAAGTCCCTGCTAATAGGTTTTAACTAGCTCCTTTCCTTTTCAAAGACTAGGATAATGGTGTTGTATTGGTTTGATAGCTAGGGTTATTAATTTTAAGAAAGAAACCTCTTTGTCATTCCTTCTACAATAGTTCATAGCATTGTTCTTCCTGTGACCTTGTCCTTGGGGACAGACAGGTTGTGCTTGGCTGTGTTTCAAACTCTTCCTCTGGTAACCAAATTCTTGATGCTTTAGAGTGTTTGAAAGTGGTGGGGTGGGAATCTGTTAATCTGAAAGTCTTTGTAAGCCAAGAAATTTTAGTAAAATGAAAGAGGTGGATTTTCAATCTGCCAGCTAGGCAGAATTTTGGTAGCATCTTATCTCAGCTGGATTTGTCACTTGGTTGCTGTTGCTGGTTGTGGTTAAATCAAAGTGTAGAGTTTCTGATGTAAAACACTGCCTTGGCAACATTTGAAAATAATGCATTTGTTCAGAAAAATGCGTGACGCTCCAGCATAGACTAGCTTGTTTCAGTCATCGTTAGTAAGCTTTGGATTGAAACTGTATTTCTTGTGCACTAACCTAGAATTAGTCTCCTCAAACTGACTTTCAGCACAAATTCTTTACCAAGTGAGGAAGCAGATTTGAGTAACAATATATCTTTTTTTAATAAAAGCATATTGTTTTAAAGTAGCCTTTACTGTAGCAGTTGGTTTATATTTTCAAGCTTTACTTTGGGGGGAATTAGTACTATGGGATGTATGTAAATATGGGATGCTGATTAAAACTTTGAATGCCCAGTATGGTACTATATGCAGATATTCTTACTAGCTGTGGATTTTCTGCAGTGTGAAGTTGGCTGTTATTCCTAAATCTTGGAGCAGTGATCCTGTTCTTAAAAAGTTGGGGGTTTTTTTCCCTCTCCTTGTCTTCCTTCAGGTATCTTAGTTCCTTAGATACAAGGAACTACAACTACTACTTTCTCTAGCCACACTGGCTGCTTTCAGCAGGAATGGTGCACCTAAATTCACTGCTGTGACAGTTTGCCTGTGCAGTGGGCTGCTCAGCCTCTAACCAGGCTATGCTGTGCCCCAGCTGTGTTTGTCCTGTGCTTGTGGGACAGCAGTGCTTTGGTGAGGTGGCACTGGCTGTCTGCGTGCTAAGAAAGGTTTACGGATCTGAAGGAGAGCAGCAGGAATGCTGGAACAGGTCCCATTGGCAGGGAGGGAGCTTTGTTCAATTTTGAGGGGTCTTTTTAAACAGAGAGTAGAAGGACCTGTGGATAATAAAGCTGCTTTATCAGTCTGGTTCTGATCAGTGGACTGAAGGTGCCAAGATCAGTCTATGCAGATGTGGTGAGAGTGACCTCCATTGCTCTTTCTGGTGTCTGACTTCTAAAGGAGGGTTTTCTCTTGGACTGGAGAGAGAAGTTCAATTGCTGGCCCCCAGTCCCACTCAAAGAGGAGTTGGGGAAGCACTAAGGTTGTGAAAACCTTTCCTGCTGTGGAACCTATAAAGTTCTCTAAATCAAAGAGTCCTTGAGAAGTTGGGATAGGAGGGCTGCAAGAATGGGATGTCAAAAATGAAGGAAAGCAGCAAGTAGAGGAGAGATGGGGCAGGAGGTATCTAAAGTCATGGATACAGGCTGGTATCTAAAGTACAGGGAGCTAGAGGGGTACAAACCTATTGAGCATGCTGCTTTCCAGAGCATCCTGGCAATTGGTGGAGGCTGTTCTCCCTTTATAGCATTGCATCTGTGGATAGGGGATGTTGCTGAAAATTCCTCTGAGCTACCTTTTTTTCCAAGCCATGGCTGCTGGTTTCCTTGCTTGGGACAAGCTGAAGAGTCCTGTCACCACTTGCTTGAGTGGACTCTGTAAATGAAAAAGGCATTGGGGAGATTGCAATGAAGACCTTGGAAAGAGGTTGTGGAGGACCTTGATAGGGGAGGCATTTTTCGTTTAACTCTCCATAGAAGTCTCCACTTTGTCAGGGACATGGTGCATGTTAAAGACAAGGTGAATAGTGCTGTACTTGTGCCAGTGTTCCCTGATGGAGCCGGGGCTCAATAGGACCTGAAATCCTTGCATGGTGTGGGCTGGCCCGGAGGTCCTTCCCTCTGCCGGGCGTGTGTGCCCTGGTGCCCTGTGTTTGGGACAGAAGCACGCAGGGCTGGGGGCCACGAGCTAAGGGCGAGTTCTCTGCTGCGGGTGGATCCTGTGTGCGGACACCCGCGGGGCAGGCGGCAGCGGGGGATGCGGGGAATGCTCTCGGCTGGGGCCTCAGCCCAGCTTGGCCCGGGCTGGGCGCGCTGGTGGCTCCGCGCTGCTCCTGTCGGAGGCAGCGGGGATCCAGCACTCCGGGATCGTGCATGCTTAGTATCGGGCTGATCGCACCCTGCGCCGTGACGCGGGCGTGCTGGGATCAGTGTCCGGGAATAGGACGTGCTCCTGGCACGCCGGGCCTCACGCGTGGGCGCGGAGCAGCAGCTGCAGGGCGCCGGCGCTCCCGGGCCGTCCGTCCGTCTGTCCGCCCCCGCCCTCCCGCCGCGGCGCAGCAGCGCCCCCTGCCGGCCCGCACGGCGCGCCGAAGTGCGGGCGCTCGGGGCCGCCCCGCCGCCCTCCCGGCGGGACCGGCCCCGCTGCCTCCGGTGGGCGGCGGGGGAAGCCCGCCCCGCTCCCGGGGATCCGCTGCCCGCGGGGGAATGCCGGCCCCGACAAGGGTTAATGTCGCCTCACCTCAGCCGCCCTGGCCGCGGCGGGAGGGGGCGGAGGAGGAGGGGGAGCGGTGCCGTCACTGCGGCGGCTCCCGCGCCGTTACCTAACCGGTGACATAACGGGCTCCCTCCGCTCCGCTTAAGAAGCGCCTGGGGCCATCACGGTGGCCGGCTCGCAGACCCTGCGGGGCCGCGGTGGGGCCAGCCGGTGTGAGCCCTGCTGGGAGCGCATGGCTTTCCCCGCCCGCATTGCCGCTCCTCCCGGGGCGCCCTTGGCTTCCCGCCCCGAGGGGCGGCGGGCTGCCCCGTCCGAGAGCCGGGCGGCGGCGGGGGAGCGCTCCCCGTGTTCTCCTCCCGAAGTTTCCCGGGCGTGCAGGGGATCGGCGGAGCCGCCGTTCACCGCCGCTCCGTGGGAGCCGCCATCCCGGGCCCGGGGATGCGCGGCCGCCTCGCGTGACAGGGATACTGCCGGGGACACTGGCTAGTCCACGTGCGGCAGCGGGGCCGGGCAGCCTGCGCCAGCCCACGCAGTGCCCGCGGGCGCTTCCTCTGCCTCCCTGCTCTGCCAGGGAGAAGAAAGTGCACCGAATCAATCGTAGCTGAAACATTTAAGGAGGCTTGGTGGGAGCCTCATTTCTATGAGAAAATCTGGGGAGTTTTCCAGCGGGGGAAATACTGCAAGTTTTCAAGGGCTTGGAGTGAAATATAGAAGGCATCGGTGGGCGTTTCTTTATTTAGAAACGGGAAGGCAAAGGCAGTGTTGCCCGAGTTCTTCCTTAAATCTTTAAGCCAAACACCTATTGCAAAACAGTGCCGATACATAAAAACAGTCAAGGATTTCTAGAGCGCTTTAACGTAAGAGTCTCCCTAATGCTTTATGGTAATTTATCGAGGGCATTTCTCATGAGACAACTGTTGCCTTCTAAGTTGATTAACTTGGGCGTGTTAACATTATTCATCTCCTTCCCCCCCTCCCCCCGGCGGATGGATAGAAATACTTAATTAAAGCGAACGTAATTAAGAGCGTGGGACGGAAGGGACCTCTGTGGAGCAGTAATTACCAAATATGCTCATTTTAGCTGAAACTGTATATATATTTTAGGGTCAAAAAATACAGAGTGGCGTTCAGATTGGCTGGGTTTCCGGCACCGCACAGTCGCCTCTCAGTGCTGCGCGACCCCCGTGTTTATGAATGGTGGGGCTGGGCTCGATTGAGCAGCCGGGCGCGCTCGCCGCTGCCGCCGCCGCGCCGGCTGCGGGCAGAGGGCGCTGCCGGGAGCGCTCGGTGCGGACCGAGGGCGTCCTGCTCGCCCAGGTGCGGCTCGGGCTGGGCTCCACGGCGGCTCCGGGGCACGGAAGCGACGTGATCGGGTCGCTTCCAGTTTAAACAGAGCTGCCCCTCTGTGTCCCCTTCCAGTGCAAAGGCTAGAATGCAAAATGTGGGCTTGAGAAACAGCATACTGTGGAGTACCTCACACTCGTGGTAGGCAGGGTGTCTTTGGAAGATAAGTTTAATGGCTTCCAACAACCTTAATTTCTAGGGGTTGTTGTTGTTTGTATGAACCATCTATTTGAGTAGATTGTTTCTCATCCTAATTAGGTAATTTTCAAAGGCAGTAGAAATTTAAATTCTTCTAGTGCTACTTCTCTACATTTGTAAGGCTTACCTTTATAGGATCTTGATAGAATAAAGAATAAAGGCTTGTCAGCTATGGCATCTTTTATCTGTGCTCATCTTTGCATATTTTTAAAAAAACAGTATCTACAAAATATGATCCTGAAGCCATCTTTGCCTCTAACAAGGCATGAGAAACTTATTTCCAGTATGTCTGAGAGGGCTCCACTTTTTAACAGAGATAAAGGTGTTATTTAGAGTTAGGAATTACAAGAGATTTAGAGCCATTCCTAGCATAGCATAAAGAGGATTGAAGGCTTGTTGTGGATCTTGGTGTATGTGCAGTTGTGCTTCAACCTGTGAAAGGGGACACCCTGAGGGGTGTTCTCCTCTCTCCCCAAAAGAGCTACTTTAGCAGTTGGTTTGAGTAAGATTCCACAGATTCTTCATTCCAAAGCAGCCAGGGAGAAGGAAGAAAGGGGTTGTATTTGGTGGTAGTTTGTGTCTTGGATAGCAAGAGTCAGCTTAAATGGTCCAGTTCACTTTTTTTGTCCTTGGGAACGGATGGTTTGGGTGACCTAAAATTTTAGCTGTTGCCAGTCATGAAAACAGAAACATAAGATTCTACTAGGAGATCCAGTATTGTCTCTAAACAATATGATTTTGGTTCTTGCTTAATGTGAACTGCTTTGCTAATTAGCTCAGGTGGCTTCTTATTCTAAACCCTTCCATTTTATTATCCATTTTAAGTGCTGGAGACTTTCACCTGTAGTTGTCACATTAGTTTCATTTATCCTAGCCAAGCTGCCTACAGATGTAATAAGGATTGTGAATGTCCTGCAGTCCCCCAGTTCTGCAGCCTCAAGTGAGGAGCAGTGGGCTGGGTGAAATGGGAGCAGCTCTTTCAGCCTCTTATGACACTAATGTTTCTTACTTCTTTGTCTAATGGGACACATATTATGTGGCCGCTGTGCTCTTACTTAGTCCCAGTAAAACCATGAGGAACTGGCTATGGAAACTGGTCTGTTCTTCTGGCTTGTCATTGCTGCTGCTGTGCTGGAGTGAAGCTGATGTACATTTGTCCACTTGTTTTCTACTGTATATACATTGAAGGGCCTGAACTTGCATTCTGCAGTTGTTATCCTCCTGATACCTTCACAAGGCCTTGAAAAATTCCCAGTGTGATGCTTCCCATCCTGCTGTTTAGGGGTACCAGATATGGAAGTCTCTGTACTTCAACTTCCTTACTTTTGAGCAGGTTACATGTTTGGGCATGAGTTTTGTTTCCAATTCAGCTGTTCTGCAGAATCCTTATTTTCATACCTCTGTGTCCCTGGAGCTAAGGCTACCTTCTCAGCGTACAGCTTGTTTTAATGTTGCTTCCAGCCAAAATGAATAAAATATCACTGGGTGTCTTCCTGCTCAATTTCTGTTCTACTTCTGAGCTGTTAGGATTTCAGAGAAGAGAGAGCTTCTGAATGAAATCTCTAAGTCTCACCCCTTTGCAGTTGGATCCTTTTTCTCAGTTAGCCTGGAGATATTACAAATTCTGCTGACATTGGCTTCCCTATGCTTGTGTTGGTGAGGGAGGAAGGGCATACATTGTGTGGGTGGTGGGGAGGCAGACCTTTGCTGCTTCAAACAAGAAGTTTTGTCAAGCTACTTCTGTTTTTCTTGGGTGGCACATGGCATGATGAGAATTCATGAAGAGGGAAGATCTTGGAGCTATCCTTACACAAAGCAAATGCTTTTGCTGTGCCCAGAGCCATCTCTATACCTGTTCTCCCACAATCTGTTAATGCACTATGGGAGCTGAGGTGTAAAACTTGGGAATGTGATACACATACAGGAATTTCTCCTGAGCCTTAAATGCTGGCCATGACTGATAAATGGATGGTATGAAATAGGAGGTAAGAGCTCTTATATGTCCCCTGCCTGTGTTAATAAGCAAAGGACTCAAACTCTGCAGGGCAGCAAGTGTGCTATATAAATCATGGATTTATATAGCACACTCGTAATATATTTTATCTGTGACCACACAGTCAAAACATAAAAGCTTTTTTAGAACGGTTGGATGGTGTCCCCTCCCCTGGGCCCCTGGAGGTAGGAAGTTAAACAAAAGTCATTGCTTGGGTAGTTCTGATTTTGGGATTAACTCTGGGGGTTTTGGGAGGGAGCAGATGGAATTAGAATTTAAAAGGGGTCAGTGCAAAGCTTACCAGTAAGCTTGACTGTTACATGGAGGTCCACATGGCTATTGCAGAACATAAAGGATCCACAGATCCAAAGGGCTGGAAAATCCCTATTCTATTAAAAAAAAAAAAATTAAAAGCCCTAGCATTTCAGGAACTCTTCTTGTTTTTTAGAATTCTTAGCTGTTGAAACAGTCACTTAGCAGAAATGTGTCTTAACAGTTGTCTGTTAGACACAAGGACTTCTGAAAAGATCTCCAAGAATGGAAACAGCTTGGGGAAGGATTAGATGTATTAGCTTAGTGGGCTTTTCAAAGTCTTCACACAAATTCAGCAAGGAAGCCAAGCTGCTTTGTATTTCAATAGAAAACCAAGAGGTCAGAAAATCTCTGTACAGTGTTGTGTAACTTACTTTTCATATACACTGCAGATCAGGTGTGTTTGCTGACGAATTTATAGATACAGATTTTCTCTTCACATGCAGAATCTTTCTCTTTCTTGGAACATGAAACTTAAAAAAGGAGTGACTTGTGTGGGTAGTAGGCTGGTGCAGAGAATGGGAAGGTGACAGTGCAGGGATATTAGGGATCTTGAAACACGTTTTAGTATGGCTTGGGCTCATAAATTAAAGGTTCTGGGAGAGCCCTTGCAGCTATTGCATCACTTGCTAAAAATAGCATCTATACTGCATAAGGCAGCCTGTCTGCAGTGTGGATAGTCTTGAGAATTTAGTGCTTCTTGTGAATGATGTTCAGTCATTTTTACTTCTCAGCTAAGCACGTTTTTAATCTGAACTGTGATAGAGAATGAAGCAAAAGGTTTTATTTTCTGTCTCTGAGGGTGGGGTGAGTTTCAAAATAGCATTGTCCACAATTCTGTCTGCAGCATGATTCTAAAAATACATTTTTAAGCTTACTGAAATTACAGTTTAGAGGCACTGATAAATATATTCTTATATTGTAATTGTCAGGGGAGGGGAAGAAAAAAAATAGCTTTGTGCAGCTTGAGGTATTCTGCTCTTCTCATCAATCACTTAAAATTTTGCAGTTTTTTTTTTATATTGGCAGTTACACAATGCAAGTGAAATATAAGGCTAATCTGAATTCTTACTAAAAAAACACCCCACAAACCCCAAATCCCTTCTCTTGAAAATTGAATATATATTATACAGTGCTTTTTTTCCTTCTCTTATTTTGAAATCTTAGTCAAGAATCACCAGCAAAGGAGTGTGTTTGTATTCCAGTGGTGTTGCTGAACCAGACAGGTCTGCAGCACAGCATTTTATTTTTAGACTCTAGGTTGCCATTTTTATCCTGTAAAAAATATTCATCAGCGTCTGGGTGACAGGCCATCAATTTTTTTAAATGTGTCAGACCACGTTTTTCCACCTCTCTCTATTTCTCCTTTTATGTTCTGCTATATACATTTCTTTTTTGGGGGGAAAGGGAGAGGGGGAACGAGGGTACAGATTTTAATTCATGCATTAGATTTTTCAATTCACAGATCTTTAGCGTCACACGGTTCATTCATCTTCTGTGCTCGGCTGCTTACGCAGCTTTGCTTATTGTCTGCAGAGGGTGAACTGCTCTGGTGCAAGCAGCAAAGGCATGGGTTGGGCAAAACCAGCCTCCTGCCAGACTGGTCACCTCAGCTGCCCTCTCTGCTTGCCCCAAAATACCCCCACATGGCAGAGCTGTGGAGAAATAGTTTCATGTATGGTTTTGGGGTGCTGGTCAGGTATAAAATTGCTTCTGGGAGAAGCTATTCAAGGTCTCTTTGCAATAAATGGATATGGGCCAGCTGACTTCTAACAATAGAAAATGGGAGATCTCTTCTGGTGTGTAATACTTAGAATTGTTTAGTGCCTGGCAGGAGGGGCTCAAAGCCACACAGTTTTTGGATGGTGAGGTAGTAACTCACTAAGTGGGAATCTGCAGCACAAATTCCATGGCATGGCAGGAGTGCCACACTGCAGTTGCTTTCTAGGGTGCTGGACTTCAGAACCTCCACAGTGCAGCTGTCCTGTTTATGAGTAGAAAACCTGAGGCTTCCTTAAAGAATTGCTCTTTGTGTCCTTGAAGAGCCTCTGGGTTGGCAGGGAACTGTTGTCATCTGAACAATTGGTAGAGCTGATGTCCCCTCCCTTTTTCCCCTGAACTCAAAGGCGGGAATCTTTCTGTAGCAGTGAGGGGAGTGGCTCTTCAGCTCTGTGCTGGAGAAGAGTTGTTGCTTGTGGGCGGTGGAAGCCAGGGACAACTTGCTGCTGGAGCAGGGATAGCTTGTAACCCAGGGAGGACTCACCTGTGCGGGTGATGGGTTTTCTAGTGGTCTGGCTGCTTACTAAGACTTTTCCTGAATCATGTGGTCTCAAATGCTCACAGGGGACTGAAAGAAACAAGAAAAAAGGGTGAATATACTATACTAGTAACTGAAGGTCTAAGTCAACGCTATCCTGATTAGTTTTATTTATAATTTTAAAAGTTTTTGAAGTCTTTGGAGCACTGGTACCTAAGATGGCTTGTTGTGGCAGGGCCAAGCTTATGACAAGTAATAGAAGGTATTCTCAAGTACAAGAGCAATAAAATTTTAAGAATGGTTGGTTACTGATACTTTTGGAGTTAGAAGTGGAGATTGAATATGCCTAAACTATATATCCACACCTGCTAAACCTGCTTTAAGAGGGAGAAAATGGGTAAGATTTTGATCATATTTGTAGAGACGTAGTAGGTTGACATCTTTCTAAGGAAGGTTCTTGGGTACAATTGTGCACATTTGTTTATGGGAGATAATATATTGTGCTTATAGTGTGACTTGTAAACTCTTTAAATGTCTGTAAAAAGTTGCTTATCAACGATAGCCTATCAAAGGTATGCCTAATCATATTTCTGCTACATGAACTAATACAGCACTTTCTCAGGGTTAAAACTTGTTTTTGCTTCTGCACAGCTAAGTAGCTGTCCTGATTTGTATCATCCCTCCCTAAATTTGGAATATTTTAATTTTTGCATAACAGAATTTGGAAACCTTAAGGAAGTGGCTTTGTAGAAGAAAGTAAAGTGGTAGGTGGTATTCCAGAAAAAATTAAGTAACCCATGTGTTTGATTTCCTACATCTGTTTTGACTATGATGGGACTGAAACCACACTGTAAATAATTGGTTAAGGATTGGAGACTAGACCTATAATATCATAAAGGGTAATGATATCCAGTTGGAAGGAGTGTTACAGGAAGAAGAGATGAGGCAGCAGCTCTCTGCTTTCGTTTTCAGGGGCTTGCTGCAAGGAGGTTTGTTGGGTGAGAGTAGGGCTGGATGAATGTATGACTTCAAGGCATTTCTTAGCTTTTCAGGAGCTCAGAAGGCTCCATATGGAGGCACCCAGTGGTTCTGGGTGAGCTGCTTAGGTCTGGATGGGCTTTTTAGCTGAAAGCTGGCAGGCTGTGTTTTGAAAATATATTCCTGAGAGTCTCCATAGTCTTTTGGTGCTTCCCAGTTTGTTTACTTTTGGTGTATTGTTGATGCAGTGAAATTCTACTCTGTAACTTGCATTTTGAAATGAAGCTCTTAATTCTGGGAGTAGGGAAGGAATATGGTTTTTCTGTTATGTGGAATATGGTTACTTTGGTATTTTAAATGTACTTAATTTTTAAAATTAAATTTTCAGCCTGCAAACCTGTAGTCCAAGGGGATTCTGATAGAGGCTTCCATCAAAGGGTTTCCTAAATATCTAATCTTACAAATTTTGTTTTATCCATTAGATTTACTTGTTCAGTAATATATAAAATAACCTGAAAATCCACAACATCAATTTAAAGGACAGAGAGAAAGTTAAGCAAAGTGAAAGCAAAGTGATGAGTGTCATTGGCTTACCATGATCAAGAGGTAGTGGAGAAATCCAAACTAACAGATGAGTTTCAAAAAGAATAGGAGGAGATGATACTGTCCCATGTAGGATATAGTTCACCTGGGTGGCTTCTTGTTACAGTCTGTACTACATGCTAAAGGTTTACATGGATTAAAAAAAAAAAAGTTATTCTAAAATACCTTAACAGCCTTATCTCATGTGGATTTGTCCAAGATCACCAGCTGTTGTTTACTAAAGTGCAGGGCTGCAAGATGGAGACAGGAGGAGCATCCTGGAGAGGTATCATTATACTTGACTTCTCAAAATCTCCCCTCAGTACTGCTTGCTGACCACTACCAAAGTCTTGGGTTGGTTGCATCTCTGTTCTGAGCTGGAAGATTTGTTCTTGGGATAAAATGTGATACTGTGAGAAAGCTTGTCTACACTGTGTTGGGTTTTTTTCCCCTTTGCTTCCAGTAAAATGGTTGGATGTGTGCAAAGGCAAAGGAACAGGTGATTGCTAACATGGATTTTTTTTCTCCTAATGACCCGATGCATTAGATGTGCCAAGCTCATACAGAATGATGCATTATGCTTGAAATAAACCCAAAGCTTCATTTAGAAATTTCTTCAAGACTGTGTTTTGTATAACTGCAAATAATTCAGGTCCTAGTCGTGAAGCTGTGAAAGGTCAAACAGTGTTTCAAAGGTGCAGAGAAAAGGTTGTATTTAGCACTGCACCAATTTCATGCCCACGGTCTGATCTTTAAAAAGCCATTGCAGGGTGCTGTTGGTTTTTTTCATGCCCCAAATGGAGACTGGTGTCCTCACTGTGAATAGGGAGGTGCTTGAGTAAGATGATTTGACTTACTGCTAGCAGGATATGAGGTTCAAGAGGGAACCCCTTCCCAGTTCCAGTGCTTCATGGAACCAGAGTCTCTGCTCTGTTAGGACCACGGTGTGTTTGAGTCACATATTGTTTTTGTTTTGTATCTCTAGCTGCAGCTAGCCTCTTTCTCATGAAGAGATGAACAGACACCCTCTGGAAGTCAAATTGTATGTTGAGATGGTGGGGGAGGAAGGATAATTTCTGCGATTCCCTCTGACAGCCTGAGGATGTGTAGAACCATGCACTCGACAGAATGTATCAAAAAAAAAAAAAATTACAGTCTGGCTTATTTTGTTTCCCATTTTCTGTCTGATCCATTAAATGGATAGTAATGAACAGATTCTTGTTCCAAGTTTGTAGCTCTGTTTCCAGAGTTAGCTCTGGCTTGACCCATATCTCAGATCTCCAGCAGGTCAGGTTCCTTACTCTTATTCTGCTCTTCAGAGTCAGAAATGGGGTTTTTTTTCCTTCTTTGAGATATAGTGATTTCCAGTTGGTTGCAAACAACCAACTTATATTGTCTTCCCAATGTTAGCCTAAACTTTTCCTTTTCTGGTGATTACTCTGTGGAAGCTTGTGAAGAGCAAACAAAACCCTTTAAAACTCATGTCCCAGAACAGCTAACTCTAAATCATCTTAGCAGCCCTTTTTTAAAATTCTTTTTTGCAGCTGTTCCCATTTAAATTACTTTATATATTATTGTTTCCTATTACTATAGGAGGCACCTCAGTGGTTATGTAAGTTGTCTTTATAGCTGCATCAGAAGGACAATTTACAGACAATTTTGTATGCAGACACTGATACCTTAGATAGAAAGACCAGATACTTTTTTTTCCCTTCCTTACAATGGTCACCTCACCTCTAAACCGAGTTAGTCTCAAGTGCGTATCTTGAATATCTGGCAATATTATGTTTTATTCCTGTGGTCTGTAGACCCATGTAATTCTTTGCAGTGTGACACTGAGATCCTTTTCCAGAACTAGGTTGTTTGTGACATTCATAAAGCATTTCCTTCTTTGTGTGGTGGTCACTAGTAACAGTGCTGAACAGGATTTGTGTTGAGATCAGTCTCGGAGGAGTGTAACTAGTCACTTGCTTTTATCCTGATACAAGTCTGGTTTTGGTCTGAACCATTGTAGATGACTCCCCAGGCAGCCCTGCATGATATTCTAAGATACTTATGTTTCATCATATAAAATTATTTTCTTTTGCTTGCTGGTAGGTCTGGAGCATTATTCTTGTCTAAATAGATCATACCTTTTAGAGGTTAGACACAGTTTGCCTTTTGATTAAAAATGGATCTAGTGCTGCATTTTATACCAGTCTCTACTTTTTCTATGCTCACAATTATTCTGACACCTTGCATAGCTTTGACTTGAAATGAAAATGCCCACAGCTTGCCAGGATCACTTGTTATCCTCTTTTGCTTGCAAGTGTTGGGTCTTTGTGGCCACGTCGCTAACTGGAATTTATTTTTCTGCCTGCTACAAATACTTAGTGAAAGAGGAAAAAAAATCTCAAATTTCTTCTAGTGACTTCTGATGTAGAGTCTTCTTTCAGCACTGCAGGCTCTAAACCCAGAGGCCCTTCTTCTGGCTGCTTAGTTTCTTCTCAGAAAAGTGACTTATCTATGCATGTTTTCAGTGGCAAACACACTGAAAGCCTTCAGATGGTGCCAGTCCTGAGCTATCTGATCTCTAAAATGTTTGTGTTGTATTCACCCCCTCCTAGAGGCAGGAAGAACCAGAAATGGTAATTTGAATGACCTCTATGCATGTGTTTCTTTGGCCTGGTCGTGCTTGCTGTGACAGTCAGCATCTGTCACGTATTTCAGAGCGATGAACAAACGAGAAGTTGTTTTTGCTGAATATTAATGCTATGCAGTAACTTGTACTGTAGTGTCTTACAGAGCACAAGGCAGCCGTAGCCTTTGCAAAATGCTTAACTCAACCTGAACTGGCTTGAGCAGGTGATCTGAACAATTTACTTGCTACTGCAGAAAGTTTAATTCAGGGCAATCTTGGTTTCACCTGACATTTTCTGGATCAAAAGGCTTGAAAGCAGCAAAGGATGAGGGGTGGGGGCTTCTGAACAGGATAACAGAATTCCCACTCTCCTTCCAGACTCCCATGTCCATAATGCAGCAGCCCTTGACTAAGAGGAAAAAAAGACCTCACAGCAAAGAGTGGAGTTTGAGTGCATAAAAGACAACCAGCTTGAACTGGGAGAGTTCCCATAGAGGCAACTGGAACTGGAGTTGCTTAAGCCTTGAGTGTGACTTTCATGAATTCTTCAGTGTGCTTTACTTGTAGAGATTTCTAGATTGCTTCTAGTTCTCAAATATAAAGAATCTTCAGAGTGCACTGCCCAAAACACTTTCTTGCTGTAGTTCTGGGTGAAATAGGAACTTGTCAGTGCTGGGATATTTATAGAATATACCCACAATCCTAGCTCCTAGACACAAGCTGTTACCACGTAAGTGTTTAGTTTTGGGAATTGAACCTTTTTCTGTAGCCTGTCTTTTCAAAGCCTGGCCATTAGGTGTTAGCTCCTCTGTGCAGAAAAAAACCCTTTATATGAAAAAAAAAAAAGAATGTACTTCTAGGATTCCAGCTTGGGTACAGATCTTTCTGTTGAGGCTTCCTATTTCAGCAGTTAAATTGAGAATAGATGTGAAGTTTCTTATTTTTTGCAGACAGTTTTCTGTTTTTATTTAATAAAAATGCAGGGAGTTGCTGCTGTCTTATTAACTTGCAGCCGGCATGCTTATCTTCTTTGTTCTTTGTTAAATATGAGCTGGCATGTGTTAGACTGCGTTAGCGTTCACTCTTTGGGACTTCAGTGGTTTCTAAATTTGGCATTGCTAAGCCGGTGCCCTGTTTGCTAGAATCAATTGGGGCTGCTATTTTTAGCAACAAAAGGGAATTGAAATAGCAATTTTCTTTCCATGTAATGGATCCCCAAGAGGAATACTGATGCAAGCTCTCTGTCATCCTGTATTCTCCCCCTCCCCAAAAGCACTCAGACGAAAGGCAGCTGTCATGGTTTGCGGCTGTATTAATCTTTAATCAATCGAGTGTTTTCTGCATTCAGGTGTTCAGGGAGAAAAAGGGTCACGACTAAGATCTGCCTAGAATAACTAAGCACTCATGCATGGTCTGTGCAGTCAGAATTAGTGGATAACGGCAGGGATAGATGGAGCAGCTAAAAATAGTATATGCTTCCAGTGTTTCTCCAGTCTATTTTTGATGCTTGATTTTGATAAGGTTGATTGGAGTCTTACTAAAAATAGCTGTTCCTAGCAAGCTGAGGACAAAAAGTAGAATATTTTTAACCAGCACAGTCTAAAGTACTTTTGTTGGCTGGAGATAATCTAGAAGCTTGGTATTGGTCAAATGCCAGTGATTTATATAAATCTGTAATAAATGAAGCACTGCTTGATGCCAAGCAGGGATAGTCTTTTCTCCCCTTGCCAGCTTTTGTTTTCCCCAGGAGCTGTCATATTCTTAATATAGCCTCTGTGTTTCGTAGCAGAAGAATCTCGAGTCTTCAGTTATTTATGGGCTGTACTTTAAACCCATGCTAAGGTTAGCTGTGCAGTGAAGTTTCTCTCAACTGCATTGCTTTAGCAATACACAGAGGGTCCTAGTTTATGTAGATGTGTGCTGCAGCTGTGACAGACCCTCACTCGTATCTGGGTTCTGTCTTGCAGGACAGGGATGGCTCTTCTGTGTGAATGGAGGATGTTGCAGACAGACTAGATCTGCAGTGACCATTTTGAAACAAATTTGAACCCTTCTCAGGGGATCGGAGATGTAGCTAGGCTCCCCTCCTTGACATCTGTTAGTTAGCTTAGTTTTTTGACAGGAAGGGTGTATTCCCAAATTGCTGGACCCACATCTGTCTATGGAGAATAACATTGCTGATGGCCTGAGTTCTCCCTCCTAGGTAATGACATGCATGAGTGCATCTGCAGTACTCTGAAAGATTGCCTGAAAACTCGGGCTTTTCTGAATGAAAACAGGAAAATGGCTGAACCAAAAAGAATTTGTAGTTTGAAGAGACGAGTAGAGAACATGCCTAAGAGTTGCTAGCTTCATTGTGCAGGTAGTCAAAGCACTGCAAGGAGTATGCCTGGTGCTGTTTTCTAGAGGCAATATGGATAAAGATATTCTGTGCTTTATCTCCGTTAGGCATCTCAAAAGTTCATTTTGCTGTGGAAAACGTGTGTTTGTATCTGAAGGCAGGCTTGATCTCTTTAAGCTTTTTTTTCACTGTAGTCTAACCTTGAGTTGGGGAGTCACGAATCTATAATCTTGTTTCAGCGTGATTGCTCTGCAGAACTGCAGTAGAATTTTCTATGCTTGCTGTTGCTCCCTCTCCCTGTTTCAACACTGGTCCTTGCTCCTTTGCTTGAGATGAGATGATTTCTACATGCCTGCCTCATGTTTTACTGCACCACTCTTTGCTTTTGTTTTAAGATGTCCTGGCTGCATAAGAAGCAAGTAAAATGTTCTCCCTGGGCCTTGAATACTCACTTCAGTCACAAAACAGACTGCCAATGACTACTGGGTTCTGCTTTTGCCTGGCTCTGGAATGGCAGTCCCTTTTTTATGAGCAAGGAATACAACTCTATTGTACCTCTTAGGAGGTGGTGGATGTTTTTTGGCGACCTCTTATTTGGCAATTACTGGCAATTTGCCACTTAGTGGCAGTTACTGCTTATAAGCAGAAAAAGCATGTGAGTTCCCCCACACGGTTGGTGGCACTTTATCTCTCGTATTTAGCCATGGACTGTGGGATTTCTGAAGGATGCAGGTGCTATTGGAAACATTTGTGTATTTACCCCTATGGAAGGCTTCTGGAGACTCCTCCATATTTTCATCCCCTAAAGTACCACTGGTCATTTTAATCTTCTAGACTAAAGTCACTCTCTGGTTGCATGTGTGCCACAGGCTTGGTCTATGGCTTCTTTGATTACAGGAAAGCTGTTCCCTTTTAGTGCAAGATGACACATCTCACAGACTGGTGAGGTTTTCTAACTTTGTTTATCGAGGGTTGCCAGTTTGGTACTGGCCAGGAAATGTTGCCAGTGCTTGTCATACCTCTTGTATATGGGCAAAAGCTATGAAGTATTAGAAAGTAAGTTGACTCGGGGGTATTAAAGTGTAGAGAATTAATAAGCTGTGTCTGTCAATAACTATTCTGGTAGTAGAGGCTGTGGTGGGTGCCTGTATAGCTGTATCTTCAATTAAAGAGATCACTGTAAGAGGTCAAAGATGTGTAGTTAAACGCCAAGTAGGAGTTGAAAAGTCTGTGGGGGGAGGTGTGAGTTTGTTTTTTCTTTATTCTCTTCCCACAACCACACAGGAAGCAAAATTCTGGCACAGCCATTAGGACAAGGATGCTATACTGAACTGAGGTGTAGATTTTGGTGATTTAGGGAAAAGATTACACGACATATTAAGGATAATACTGTAATACAAAATTTAACTGCTGATTTGTGATCTTGTGCTGATGACTTGTATATATACAATGGTAATTGTAGCGTAACCTCCTCCAGCAGTGGAAACAGATGATGCCCCATACTGCTCTCAGTATTTGGAGACCTTGATACTACATTGGCAGTTTCTTTTTGCACCCTATCACTGCATCCAAAGCATGGGTGGGTTCACAGTAATTTATACTAAGGTGGTGTACCCTAGTGGCTAGCATGAATAATGATTTTAGTTTTATCAGCTTTCCAACTTCTTGTCTACCACTCCAAACAGTGTAGGGTTTGGAATATAAGACTGTTTATGTAAAACTGGAATGAAAGCTAGAATTAGATGATGCTACCATACATACATCTGTCACTGATTACAACAGTGATTATGCCAGTCTTACCCAAAATGCCGTTTCCTAGAAGAGCAAGAGATGTTTCTTTCAGTGTGCTGGACTCACTAGGGCCAGGCTTTGTGGACTCTGACTCAGAACAGGAATTTTTAGACAGGCTTTTTTTGCAGTGTAAAAAAGATGATGTACATGTCAGCTCTCTAGTCATGCATATACTAGTTTCAAAAAAGGGTTCTTGAGATGGGACTCTGTTCCAGGTGAGGCCTAATTCTTTTGTGAAATACCATGTGTCCTAAGCTGCTGAGGACTGGCCAGTGGGGGCTTCACAGGGTAGAACATCTCCAGCCCAATGCCTGTGCACGTATTGATTTATTAGGAGTGAACTCTTCTCAGAGTATGTTGTGTTACTGGATACCTTCCCTTATTTTTTGTCCCCTGACTTTTAGGGTTGCAGGGGAAAAGGCAAAGATGGGTGTTGACTTCTTTGTCTAAAATTATCCAGTGGTGCAATATAAGCTTCCATTCAGGCAAACATTTACTTGGTGGGCTCACACACAAGTCGCCTGGGCACTCTTCTTGCTTCTCTCCTGGAGACAGCAGATGGCTGAAGTGGGAAGCTACTACAGTTAGTCTGACTACTGAGTAAATGTGTATAATCACACTTAGGTGCTGGTGCAGCTTTCTTGTATAGACAATAACTTATTTCTATCCTACTTGCTTTGCCTTTAAGCTCTGCCAACTGCAGTCAGTTTGTAACTTTTGTTGGAAGGCAGTCTGTAGAAGAAACAGAATTCAAAAGCTTTTAATACACACTTGGAGTCAAACTAGCTTGGGCACATCAAGTTGATAGTAGAAACTTAAACACTGACACAGCTTTGGAATGGTTGAAACTGCAACATTTCTCTCCAGTATGGAAGCTTGAGATGAATGTAATCAATATGAAAATTTTAAGTGACTTCCTAATGTACAAGCTTTAGGTAATCTAAAATGTGGAGGAAGAATATTGGTGGCTGAATATTGACTTCTGTGATGTTGGTCCTATCAGTTGCCTTTACCCCACCTCTTTTCCCTGCTTTTACAATGTAAAGTCTAAAGTTTGCTTTCTGCTCTGGCAGATTCCTGTCAGGGCAGCCTTTCTGACCCTCCAAACTGCTCACCAGGATCCAGCAAATGAGTAGTAACCAGAGCTGGCTGAACTGGTCAGCAGCAGGCCAGGTCTGTGCTGGTGCATGTTTCCCATCTCAGTCTGTGGGTGCTGACCTCCATAGCCTCTCCCAGTGCAGCTGTAGATGGGAAATCCATTTGCTTGGAATGGGAGGGAACTGAGACAGGTGGCTTTTCTCAAAGGGCCTTAGGAAGGGAAGTGTGGCCTGAAAAAAAGGGGTTTTAGGTTAGGTGTTGGAAAGCAGTCCTTGTACTGTTTGTTTTTCAAGATGGTTGAGCATGGAGCAGAATATAGTTATCCTTCTCCACATGGAACCACTAATTAAATGGTGGTCTCAGTGTCATCTTGTGAGGATAATTTTTCTTATTTCTAAGAAAAACTAGCTGCATACTATCCTGAGGCCTTTTCCTGCAGCAGAAGCAAAACAGGGATGTGTATTAACCAGGAGTCTGTTTCTGTAGGTGATGGCTCAAGCACTGCTTTTTTCCTGATGGGATTTTGTAATTTTCATGTACATCAGATTTAGTTAAATTTCTCACATTCTGTTCTGGAGGGTACTTGAATCTCTGGACTACAGGTTATTTTAATTTGAACTTGGACTTATAAAGGGAAAAAAACCATCCTGTTACTCACACTTCAGTTAGAAATCCCTGATCTTCAGCTTATGTCTCGTGCTCCAGCTGATTCCATTACCATTTACCTAAGCAATGGATTCAATAAATGACTAAATATCCTTGACTGAAACTACTTGTACTTTACTAAGCCTTTAAAGGGCTACAGGTGCTTTTTGGAGTCCCTGCCTCATGGAGCATGCATTTTGGCTGCAGCTGCTAGAACTGGAATAACTTGCAGTGTCAGAAAACAGTGTTTTGAAATGCTGAGCTTGTTATCTGGGAATAAAACCATTAAGTCTGTAAATTCTGAGTTGGAAGAGAAGAAACAATCTAAGTGGTAAAGGGAATGGCTCTTCTTTAGATGCCTCACTAACTATGGTGAAAGAAACAACCCCTTTCACCAAGTCACTGAAGTTGAATGTTTTGCACATTGGCCCAGCTTAGAACTTGTCCAGTTACTGTTATGATCCTTATGGAGAGGGGTCCTGGTACTGTTTTCACTGTACTCCTGTGTGCTCCATTGTTTTGCTGAAGCAAAAATTACTTTTATGATAATACATAATGTGAATCCCAGGTCAACAAGGCTGAAACTGAAGCTTGTTAAAGGGATCACGCTGTCCTCCAGGACTGTTGTGTGTCTGGCTGAATGGGTAACAATAGTGGTCCAAGTTTGGTTGCAGGAAATGGGCTCCTGGGAAAGTATTCTTCATTTCTTCCCTAAAGTCTGATTTTTATTGGTCATTTGGACCCTTGCTTCACCTTTCCTTACATGGCTTTGTTTCTGTACCAAAACTGCCACTCACACTTCCCTAATGGTGGCTGGATAGGAAGTGGCAGAGCAGTGTGACACAGATACTTGGTTTTCTCAATAAAATTCCCTGGCACTGACAGTGCAGCAGCCAGAGCTCTGTTTAGCAGCTGGACCATCCAGTGTGTGCAGTATGCATATCCTTATCATGCTGGAGTTATGTCATCTTGGAAATAAACCCTGAAACCAGGGAGGGGATAAACATATATGCATATACCTTCATCTGTGGTCATCTGTGAATTTCACTTAAATCAGGGATATGACTGGATCTTTATTTCTAGCCTGTTCCTGAATTGTTGCTGGACCATTCAAACTCAAATAGGACCTTTGCAGCAGTTTAATCTTTTGTTATTATAGCTACTTATTTATAGGTAGCTGGCACAGAGACTGAAAGGGTTACAGCATTTCCTAGCTGTTATTACTCAAACAGAAATATTCTGGCTGCAGTTTGCATGCTGTTAGAGGGGATCTGCAAGCAGTAACTAATCAAATCATCTGCAAGCACATCTCCTTCCAGTGCTCCAAAGGGATGCTATTGCTGAATCCCAATGCCATTCAGCACCTCTGTCTGCTATGACTTTCATTCAGATAGAGGTTGACCTGAGAGTTAAACCAACACTCCCAGTTCACTGTTCTGAAACATTAAACAAGTCCAGTTATTTGGCCATGGCTACATTCAATGATAAGCAGAGGAAGCACAAACCAAGCTCTTCTGATCTGATAAAAGGACAAACAGAAAAAATCCAGTATGTTCTGTGGCTACTTGGAGAGTGAGAGCAGAGACAGGTAAATGACAGGTTGGACAGGAGAGGTAAAAATGTAAGGATGTTGAGGTGTGGGTGTTGGGTTCAGTGAGAGGACAAATCTGAGAGAAAAAAAAAAAAGTGGTGCTTAATTTACTTGCACAAAAAGAGGTTGGAAAAGCAGTTTCTGTATGGAGGAATTGCTATTTACTGGGATGATCAGCTACTAGTGTGGCGAGAGCCCGGGAATAATCTGTCAAACTAATGGCATGTTGAGTCACTCACAGCTTCTCAGCTTGTGGAAAAGAATCCTAGAAAGACTTGAAGCTTGACTCAGATCCAGTCACCCACAGGTGAGAAAGTTTAAGCTGCAGAAGCCCAGCTTGCAACTGATGCCTGGATCAGTCGTTCATACTAGTGCTGGTGAGCACAATGGCCATAAGGAACTGAAATCTGCTGGAGGACCACTAACAGAAAGCTGTTGCCTGTGTCCTAAAATCTATTTTCTTGGATGCTTACTGGATTTGAGATACTTTTTATTTTACTGTACAGTAAAACTAAGTTGGCAGCTGGTTTAATAATCACAAATCAGCTTTTTTTAAAGTTAAATGGCTTGGAAATCTCTTAGTCCACAAAGTTTCTGAAGAAGAGTATTAGGACAGAGGCCTGGCTTTAGAAGGGGTGCTGAACCTGATTCTTGAAACACATTAGGCTCCTAATTCCCTTTCTTTCTCTCCTTTCTTACCTATGGAAAGGTTTTAGTGTGAGTTCTTAAAGTAATTTCATAGGAGTTGTACACCTGTTCCAGAGACTTTGATATGTTTCTGTCTGGAATGAGTACTTTAATAGCCTACAAACAAACACACACATTGCAATTACTTCTGTGAAGCAACTAATGCAGATTTGTCTTTTTTTTTTGTTGTTGTTGCAGTGGTCACGGGAGCTACTGATGGGATTGGAAAAGCCTATGCAGAAGAGGTAAGAATTCTTACCACTTGGAAGTCTGTCTTGATTCTTGGCTATACGTCAAGCTGCATGTGATATTTCCTCACCTTATCTTAACACAGATATCTGTGGAGAAAGAGGTCTCCTACCTTGCCTTCCTCTGCTAACCAACCAAAAGTTGTATTTCTTTTTGTTAGTTTCTTGTTAGTTTCTTTTATTTGTGAACTATATTTTCAGCTCTTACCTTGTCCTTCAGTTTTTATTTTTAACTTCCTTCGTTTTTAAAAGAATTTTAACTTTGTCAGCCCTTAGTAATTCCTTTTGGTACTTCCAGGCACTGACTAAATGGCATTTACAGCTGCCAGCAGTAACTTCCAATTATTTTCTCTAGTTCATGAAGTCTCTGAAGCTGGGTTTTACCTTTATCTCTTCTACTGTACTTTTGCTCTTGATGGATATGTGGGCTCCAAATATATTTCATATACTGGAATGTATTGCTTAAGACAGAAAGTGCCTGTTAGTATAGGGTAATTTAGCCTATAAGCCCAGAGAACATAATGACAAATAGTGCTGACTACAACAATTTATAGCAAAAATAACTTTAAACTCAGCATTAGTATCAGAGTGAGCCTGTCTGTGCTCATTTTTGTGTTCTCTGAAACACCAGCGTGATTTTGTGCGAGATCAGCTGTGAGACATTCCCTTTTCCTTAATTTTTTCTTATTTCTTTTTTTTTGTTTTGCAAAGCCCACGGGGAAAATGGCATTCCTCTTCATGGATAGTCCTTGTCCTTTGGATTTCCTGTCATCCAGATGTGCCTTGCCCTGCTATCTGCAGCTCTAGCCCCCAAATTGATTTCTACTTTGCAGGAAGTAGTACTTCATAGTCCTAGTTTGAGAAAGGGGAGATGGCTGCAAAAGGCATTAAGCCTGGTGTCAGCAGCACCTGACCCTGGCATATTGCTCATAGCTGCCAGGTACCCCAGTTACATGGCACCAAAGCAAATGATGCAACACTTAATTTTAACTGTCTAGAGCAAGTGGAAGGAGGTCACTGTGCCCACAGCGCAGAGCATTATCAGGAGGAAGTCCTCTGGTGTGGGAGACACCCCCTGAACATCATGGGAGATTAGTTTCAGGATCTATATGGCAAGGTACTGGGTGAATAAAATGAGAGCTTGCTTTATGTTCTGTAATGTCTCTAAGAACTAGGCTGCTTTTGAGCATGGAAGTCTGCTGCTGGCTGACTCCTGCATTCAAACCCCCATTAGGAAAGCATCACAAGTATGAGATACTGTTGGAAAACCATGTCTATTACAGCTGCCTTGCAGTAATTGCTGTAAGCAGAGGGCACCCCAAAGGGTACAGGTACTCATTCTTGGGCTACAGAATAAAACATACTTTGAGTTGTAGTTATTATTGTTATTTAAGCATTTATTTAGAATAAAACACAAATCCTTCCTTTGACAGCTTAAATGGATGAAGAATACTTTGATAAAGTCAAGTGTGGATGTGGGGTGAAATGTGGAATACCTGAAGAGACATCTCAGTCTTTAGCTCTAGAGACATCTACAGAAGTCTGCCAGAAGAGGCTTGATTTTCTACTAAAAATTCCCTCCTGGCTACTATAAATTCTGCTGGCATATGGCTACTTGGGCCTTGATGGCTGTGATTATAGTCATGTAGACAACTTCGTTTTCCTTGGAGGAATTTGTGAGAATTGTAACTGTGTGTTGAGAATTGCCTCTTTGAAAGTTTGATATGGTCTCACTGGAAAGTGATGGAAGAGAACATTATGAGTGTGTGGAATCTTGGGTTATACTCTGTTCTGTAGATTATTTTCCTTTTCCAAGCAAAGAACTGTTTCTACATTTTCACTCTTGCAGTATTAAGACCTTTAATCTTTGCCCAGCACTGATATCCTTATCATTGCTAGATCAGCCCTTTGTGAAAGGTTTCATGTTTTGAGGATATGGTGAGGAGTCAGTATTCGTTGGCTCTCTATCATTATCTTTTGTTTGTTTTTGAAAATCATTAGTATAAATTCAACCTTAGCCTTATTTGTGTGCTGGTGATAAACTAGAGGTTATGATCCCATTGCTTACTCTGCAGTACTCTACTATGCACATCTGTGGAAAATGTGGTAGTCACTAACGTGGCATTTAAGAAAATCAAACACCTCCATTCATCAGCTCCATTAGAATGGTAGCCCTGGCTTGCATCAATCCTTAGGCTACAAGGGTAGCTTCCCAACATATGCTACTCTGGGTGAGTTTTTATGGTAAGTTTTAAGGTCCTGTCATTCAGCTGTTTCAGGACCCTAAGGATATTGGCCAAAGGGACAAGTTATAATCACAGTCTATCTAAGAAGCAAGTGGGTCTTCCTTGATTCCTATATAAAAACAAAATTAGTAACTGGGATCTTGGGGATCATTATCTCTCTTTGGATGATTGTGTTTCCTTTCAACCAACTAGGTCTATACCAGTGAAGGCAGAGTGCTCATCAGGCACCTTAATTGAACTTGCTCTCAAGTGCTGTATCTTTTTCAAGTTTGATTACTTCTCTTCGTGATATTTGTTCCTAGTTACAGGGTCTTCTGTTGGCTCTTTTATGTGCTTTCTACTTAGAACTCCACTTGCAAAAGGGTTTCCAATTTCAGATTGCAAACCACTTCTCAGAATGCATCCCTTCAGTGTGAACATAGCAGAGGTTTCTCTCAAGCTCGCCCTTGTGGTGGAAATTCTCTAAATGTGGTGAAGTTCCATTGACTGGATGTATTGGCATCACTTTACTTCCTTGGCTTTTGAGACAAATGCAGATGAATACTTATCCATTAAGCCCAGGTACCTACTGAAGCACTCTGAGAGCCCAAGGGTCATGACTGCTGAAAGAGAGCAAACTCCTCTGTCTGCAGTCTGGAGGTTTGCATCCATGAGGAAGATCTCTGGAGCTTTTTGCCTCATGGGAAGACAGCTATTTTGGATTCTGAGTAGATTGTCCTAGCAGGTTAGGTAATTAAGGCCTTCACTGCCTTGGTCCTGTGGAATGAGAGTGCTATTCCCTTCTTCTTGGTGCCTTCCAAGCCTACTAAGGGCTTCATGTAAAATGTGTTCCAGTGAGCCAGTGCTTCTCTGCAGTTGGCTGAATGTGTTCATTCCTTTCAGACAGTAATTCTTGTAACACTGCATCATTTCCTGAAGGAGAAGGCTTAAGTTGCCTGTGAGCCTGAACCTGGCAGCTGTTTGCTAGTGATTTCTGTGGTGTCTTTGGTGTCACCACACCTCACTCTATGCTCATGAAATCTAGTATGAGTTTTCTACTGCTTAGAGATCACACCTGGAAGTAGAGAGTTCACTGATGAACTCCGCCATACCTCTGTCTGACAGAATCACTACTGCTTTGCATACTTCTGCTAGAAAAGTAGACAGCTTTAAGCCACTTCAGGTTGTGGCTGTACTGTGGTGTAGTGTTTTGAGGTTTTTGGGTCTGTGTGTTTTGTTGATTAGTTGGGATTTTTTTGTTGTTGTTGTGGTTTTTAAAAAATTCCATCAGAGTCCCATTCTCATCAGCTTCCGAAGGCAGCGAAGGAGCTTTATTGGAGCAATGACAACATACGTGGTTTTTATGTGTAGGTCTAAAAGGCAGAGCCACTTTGAACTGTGGATAGAGATATTGTTTCTACTTACAGTAGTCACAAACATAATTTTCATTTCAGAGTAATTTAGATATGTAACTTTCTTCCTGCAGACACTTTTCAGTTGAGTTGTTGGATCTCATTTTAAACTTGCAGTGGCAGGTCTGATTTGATGACCAGGGTATGCTCTTGCCCCATCTTAATTTGCTCAGATAGCTTCCCTAAAGAGTTTTAGAAGTAAATTAACCTTAATACCCATGAGTAGTACAAAGTAAGAGTGGAGCCTTACTAAAGGGAGGAAGTATTGAGTTGCAACGCAAGTGTTCAAGTGACCATGGATATCTTAACTTGACATGTTAAACTTCATTATGGGTAATAATATCTTTGCTCTGACTTGCAGAGGTAGTGTAAAAGTTCTGTAAAATATCCACTGTTTGTTTTCTATTTTATAAATGTGCCTATCCACCTCTATTAGATGACTGAGAAGATAGCATGGTGTGAAGGGAGTTAAATAATAAATAACATGGAAGTATTTATC
This sequence comes from Agelaius phoeniceus, assembly GCF_051311805.1. Classification (NCBI taxonomy): domain Eukaryota; kingdom Metazoa; phylum Chordata; class Aves; order Passeriformes; family Icteridae; genus Agelaius; species Agelaius phoeniceus. Next base: position 23,070,166 of record NC_135270.1, read on the forward strand.
CTGGTTTTCCCCTTTATATCTCTATTTAAAATTGTATTTTTTTCAGACTTGCTGGTCATATATTGTTGGGATGTTTGATGAATTTTGCAATTGCTTTGATTAGGTTACTAACTTGGAAGTGCTTTATGACTATTCTAATGTCTCCTGTTTTGTCTTCTTGCAGTTAGCAAGACGTGGAATGAAGGTGGTTCTAATCAGTAGGTCAAAAGAAAAACTGGACCAGGTTTCTACTGAAATAAGTGAGTTAAAACTTCTTCCCTAAACTTCACTGGCATGCTTATAAATAAATGCAATTGCACATGAATTTCATACATGCTAATATGTACAGCTCTGATTTTGAAAAGAGTTTGCTCTTGTGCACCGTGCAAATGTTACAGATATAAGTGGTAAAGGCCTTGCAGTTCAATTTTACAGCTCTTCACATTTAACTTCTGAGAACAATAGGGCTTAATTCTGGAATAAGTACTCCTAAAACTGTTAGTCTTCCATAAGAAAAGCTTATCAGGCCAGACTGAAATACCACCTATTTACATAGTAGTAGTTGTCTAAAATCATAATAAGGCAAGAAACATGCAGTCACTTCTCCATTTGAATATTCTCTCTGTTTGAAGTGAGTTTCATTTCATGGGCTCCAGCCATAAGGGTGGTTTCTTTGCAACTAGAAGTTGTTGAAAGTGTTTTCTTTGTTATTTGTTGTCTTACCAAGTATACAGATTTATTGTGGGTAGCTTGCCCCATCTCCCTCTTTTTTGTTTTGTTTGAATAAACTACTCAAAGAATATATTAGAGACCTGTAAGTTCTTTTGAGGTGATGAGTGTTCATAGTCATAAGAATATATGGAATGAGGTAATGTGTTTAAGAACCTGTATTAGGGGTTGTTTCTTCAGTAAGTGTGTAGTAAATGGCTGTAATGGAAAAATAAGGGAGCAACTTTAGTGTTTCAATCACAAATGGGTATTTCTACAGGATCAGTTAGGAAAAAACTTCCTCAAGTCTCATGCTGACAAAGGATTTCCCAATCAGAGAAAAGTATAATCTAAACCACAAGAATTCCTCTTCTAATCTATATCTCTTTTATTAGGGCATATTTCATGCAAGGTTATTAGTTTGTGCAGTGTATGTCAAGATAAAGTGAGAAATATAACCATGTGAAAAGGTTTTGATAAGCAGGAGTAGAAGTTGTGTACTATAAAGCAGGTGTCTCAGCATAATGCTGTTGGGCAAAGAAACGTTTAAGATGATGCTTCTGTGCTACCCTCTCTTGTCTTGCTTAGGCTTTCTAAAATGGTTTGTGTATGTAATGCAGATAATGGTAAGAACTGCTCTCTTTCCAGGGTCATAAATGTATAATTTTGGCTTAAGTTTACTAAAAATTCTGTGTATTTGTTAGTGGCACTGTTTTACTATAAAGCATAATCCCCTAAGTCAAGCATCAACACACTGTGCTGTATGAAGTTGTAAAGGATTGCTGAGTGTAAGTAAGGATCACTGAAAAACTCAAGGACTTCAACTTGCTAAACAGTAGCTGTTGTACTAGATCTGTAAATCAGGACATACAGTTCTGTTGATATTGATGTCACTATTTCTGGCTTTTAGTGTCCAATGTAAGATGGCATATCAAACTGTTTTCTAGACAGAAAATTATTCTTTCTTATGTGTATGTTTAAATTGTAGAGAGCATTCCTTCTTAGAGCAAAGTTGTCATCAAGCTATATCTTCCACTGATTTGGAAGTAAGTGTCATTGTTCATTAGTATCCTTCATTTAAAGCTGTCACTGCAGTGTCTGGACCTACCTGTGACACTCTGGTCAATGTAGTGACAATGTAAATGCAGCAGAATAGGTGTCACTGCCTGGGTAACCTGTCTCACTGCTGAAGCTTGCTGCCCATACATTAGGAAGCTACAACAAGGTGGTGTTTTTCGGTGGTTCACTGCAGTAGCTGGATGATAGTTTGCTGCATTTGTGTGGGCATGAGCAGTCACGTTTCTAGCAACGTTACATAAACTTGTTTTGCCAAGTCAAACTATAACTGAAAGAAGTTTCTACAGATAGTCTTGTTCAGGAATCAAACACCTATGCATGAAGTGGCAAGCTTCTTGAGAGTGGTCATAACCCCTTCTTTAAGTTTGGGTATCTCTTTCTCCCTGGGAATTAAGCATGATGCTGACAAGATAGATAAATCGACTGCTTTAAGCTTCAGCACTTACATGGTAGCTGCTGGGGGAGGTTCTCAGATTAAAAAAATAGGTACATTTCCCTATGTGAAGCAGCCTGTAATACATAATTACTGTTAGGCCTCACCCAAACATTTTTCTGCTTCCTTTCCTAAACCGTTCTGAAATGAGATGACTCATGCTGGGTTTTCAGAACACTTCTTTTGACAACACTGAGCTACTGAAAAGTATATCTTGTTCATCGTGGCATATACTGAAGGATTAGGATAGTCTGCATGAACATGCAAGCCTGAGTTGCACTTTCAGATCCTGCTAGGTTTTAGCTGGACAGAATTGTCTTGTATTCAGTCCCATGTGGTCTCTGCAGTCTGCTCAGATGTTGTCATATATAAGGTGGGTGACTTTTTTAATGCTAAGTCTGTAATTACCTAAACGGTTCCCTTGCAGGCTTCTAAGGTAACTTTAAACTTCTTTATAGTGGTCCATTGTTCTTCAAATTGGCATAGAGCTTGCTCCTCTTGAGTAATGACTCTTAATCACTTTAAGGAAGAATACGTGTTTAGCTAATTCCAGTTCTTTGAGTTGTGTGATTCTGTGCATGTTTTCAGTTTGCTCCTCCTTTTCATTAATCAATCTCATGCTTATCCTATTGAATGGATAGATAGACTCTGTCATAAATAATGACAGGGATTTTGAGACTCAGGTGTGTTCATTCTACTTCAGAAGACTCATAGGGTAGACTTCTACTAGGAGTGACATCTATTTACAAAATACAAGTTGTATAACCACCATCATAAGGGAAATACTCATATGTCTTTCTGCATGTTAAATGCCAGCTGACCTGGAGCTGATTTTTTTTAATGTGCATATGCACATTAAAGTAGCTGAATTGATGTTATGGGAACACCAGATGTTCTGAATGTGCAGCTCAGTTTGAGCAACAAAAATTAGTGGGTTAATTACAAGTTTTTGAAGACTTTATAAGATTTTTCACTGTGTTTTCAAGCATGTTTTAAAGCTTTTTTTTTTTTCAGAGTACTTAGGTGTTGTAGGATTTGCCATAAAAGAGAAATTCTGCTTTTTGTTCCCTAAGAAATATGGATATAGGGATAATATAGGATAGAATAGGGAGAACATCGGATAATAGGGATACTCTATTAAGAAATAGAGTATCGGCCACTGACTGAAGAAAAAATTTAGAATTTCCTCTTCAGTTGTCATGGACAACCTTTATGAGGAATTATATAAGTTTTATGGAAGTATATTGGATCTTTTAATCAAGTTGTCAGGCACAAGCACAGACTATTAAGGTCACTGTAAAAAAGGCTTCCCTAGTTTAGTTCATGCTGCTTCACTGTTCCACCACTTTTCTGAAGTGTCTGTTGCATTGCATTGTTAAACACTTCCAAACATTCAGGGAGGATCAGGAAAAAAATTTCTCTGTGAATGGAGACAATTGTTTGAGTGCCACATGTTGAGTCTATTCCCTGATTTGCTGTATTTAATAATGAGCATGGTCCAAGACATCTCAGGTGCTCTGTGCCAGCAGTTGGTTCTTGAACCATGGATTTGCAGGCAGAAAAGCTTCAGTTACTGCACTGGATAAGTTTTTCCAGAGGGAATTGAGAACTACTTTGCTGTAGAAACTCATTACCCAGGGGCTGCAATATGAAGAATGTAGTGCAGACCAGATAAGCAAGGGAAAAGCTTCAGTTTGTCTATAGGGAAATTGTCAAAAGAATTTGGTACTGGTGTCCATTTTTAGCTGGTACCTTCACAGGACACTTCATGGAGTTGAGCATGAGCTGCAAAAGCCAGGAAAAAACTGCTACTCCTTGCTGGTGTTTCTACTTACAAGTCTGAGTAACTACTTACTTGTAGGTGAGTGCATATAAAAGCAACGTGGCAGATTCTGTCATCTGTTATTATATAATGAAAGGAACTTCCTATGTACTGCTTTCAAGTTGGTGGTTTAGTTTTACATACACACAGATGATAAAATTGGCTGCAATTAAATTGTTTGAATTTAGAGAAATCAATTGTTTTTCCAATGTATTCTCAAAAATTACCATTGGAATACACTATAAGCCTTTCATACTTGGGAACTACATACATACAACCTTACATGCATTGGGAACTAATGTTCAAAACTTGGATTCTGCTACATATCTGTAAGAAAATACAAGTTTCTTCTATAAGAAAATAAAGATTTTTGGCAATTTTGCAAAAATCTATGTAGCTATTTCATTCCAATACATTTCCTCAGCCCAGTGTGCAGTGTATCTAAGTTGCTTGGTCATGGTAGCTTCATCTTGAACTACTCTCTAACCCTAAGATTTTGGGTATCAGTAACTGATAACTCTCATGCTTATATTCAGGATCTGTTGTGTTCTAATACTCTGGCATGATTTTTGAGTACAAAAATGGGATGTAGTGCCAAACCCAGAAATGTTTCTTCCCCATTTCCTAGGTGGGTGTGTTTTACAATTTTCTTCTGCTTTCTTGGTGAAAGGATGCCCCAGGTTGTGGGCAGCATCCTGAAGCAGACCTGTTGCTGACCCCTGTGCTTGTGCCCCATCCCTCACCATGACCCACTGCAGCAAATGGGCTGTACCCCCATGACAAACCTAACCCCTGCAGATGCTCACCTGCTCCTCCCTTGGAGCACTTGGCTCCTTCATCTCTGCCCTGTCTCTTAATTTCCTCTCTGCTGCACCCCAGTACATCCTCCTCACATTTTGGAGTTGGCAAGTAAGAATATTTGTGTTTAATGGAGGAGGTTGAAATGCAGACAAGTTCTGAGAGGAAGGGGACATCTTTTGCACAGAAATGACAAGATTCACTTGCCTGAGCTTAACTTGAAGACTAAGTGAATCTGGCAGTTATTCTGACCTTTTGTGATCTATTTTAAGGTAAATGAATATGTTTGTAGCCTTCTATTACTTGAGCCAGGTTCAGGTTGACATACTTGAAATCCTCATATATTTCTTGAACTTGACAAAATGGCTTCAAATATTTTAGACTTGTTTTGATGCACTGAAGTCACCTTTCACATAAAGTTGTAGTGTGAGGGTCTTTGATAACGAACTCTTGAATTTAATCTCTGAAGAAAGTTTCCCTTGGATGAAGTGAAGGAAGTTCTCTTGGTTTTGCCTTGTGTGAGCCACTTACTAAAGGAGCAGTTGGTGGGCACTGTAGAAAGTGGACAGAGGATTCAAACTGAATTAATTTTCATTAATTTGTTAATAAATTAAGTAGATGACCCTGATGTAAAAAAGAGATCTGTTGGAAAAGGAGCTTATTTTTAATTTTGAATTTTTTTCTTCTTTAAGAAGAATTCTGCTTCTGTGGCTGGATATTTTTCCCACTTAGTCCCTCTTTTTTTATGGTTTTCTCTTGAATTTTCTCATTGACATTTTGTCTGGATTTATTTAAAGAAATTGAACAGAATACTTAGAGAGCAACACTTGACAGATGCCCTGCAAACTACAGGATGCAGTCCTAGAACTACTTCACCTCTTTGGAGAGTTTTGAGGTAGCAATCTGGTAGGACCATACACAGGTAAATGTTCTGCAGATGACCAGTGATATCCTTGCAGAAGGACTTCCTTTCCACAGCATCTGTCAACATATGGAATAACAGACCACGTGTTACAGGTGGTTTTAAGGATGAAAACCAGGAACTTTATTGGTCAGTGTAGGGGTTCCACAAAGCAGTAGGTGAGCTAGCAAGCTCTAGGAGATGGTGCTTTTTCACACCTGGTAGGACTGAGTGAGTTTCTTCCACAAAGAAGGTTCTTGCTGTGAACCTCACTGCCAGTGTCTTTCTATGCAGTACTTATTAATAGTTCATAAACCCAGGAAGTCCAGGGAAAGGAATGTATGAAGGTTATTTAAAATGTGAATTCGGGACTTTGGGTTTCCTTGTCTGAATATAAACACAGCAGAAGTAGCCTCATACTCTGTATATTGTGCCTGTAGGATCAGGACTAACTCTAGGACCTAATGCTTTCTTGAGTCTTAAAGCTTTACATGTTAGGTAACTGGATCAATGGGCAGGTGACTTCCTTGGTACTTTTGAAAGCCAGACTTGAACAACCAGGAATTGTCTTCCCTGCAAATGTTTGGGGTCACTGCTGCCTCTGCCTGGCAATAGTTGTGTGGGAGGATACACTGCATTTTCTGTAATACTCAGAAACATAATGCCTGTCTCTGCTAACGACCTATCTGTAACATAAGCCTTTAGGGATGCCAAAACAAGAGCCTCTGGGCCTTTGAACACCTTTTGTTAACATGTAAGCTGCAATCTATTGCTTATCACTTTCAGTGTAAAATAAGCTGAACATCAGCACATGAAAAGATAAGTATTGGATTGTTTTCACATTGGATTGGGTGAAAATCTGTTTTGAAAATTTAGTTTAAGCCAACTGGTAGAAGCTCTATTACTAAGGGACTTAAAATCAGGCCTTTTAAGTGTCTCTGCAAGGAGTAGTCTCTCTCTACTAGTAAACTCTCTCTACTAGTCTCACAAGAAAGGACTGTGTGGTGCAAACTTCCTGTCTTCCTTCTGCAACTTCATTCTATGAATGTGTATTTTAGTCTTATGTCACTTTTTTAGCAGGTTAAGTTCCCTTACATCAAGTCCTTTTTATCTGTCAAAGCTGTAAAAATCCCTGATAGACTTCTCTACTGAGGAAATAGTGATAATCACTTCTATGGTTTTTCATTAATATGTTGTGGTGAGGAAAAAAAAATGCTAGTTAGTAGCTCTTCATAGGGAAAGGAAACTCAGTTGATTTGTTCTGCACAACAAATTCTTTTTAAAAAATCCTTGAATATGAGAAATAAACAATTTTCAAATTTGTGTAGCTACTGGATAAAAGTATGACTGCTGTAACTCCTTAGGTGTATGCCACACTTCCAGTGCTGAGTGGGTACTCTATTTTTTCAAGCAGTAGATGGGGACTAATTAACAATGGATTTTTCCTTACAAGTAATACTTTGGAGAACCCTGAAAACTTGTCCTTTTAAGTGCCTGACTTTGGGATACAGCAAACATTTTACTGTGGATGCTGAATTGGAGGTATAAAAGATAATGCTGAATTAGCCTAGAAACTTGTTTCCCTTTTTAAATTTGCTTTAATTCAAGTACAGTGACAGACTTAAATGTCTTGAAATTGACTTGAGAGTAAGGGCACAAGTTCTTTTTGTTAATCCATGGTATGACACCTTTCAGTCTCTATAAGTGACACTAAATTCTTCTTACAGTGTATTTTTTCTGGTCTTTCTGAAATTCATTCTGTTAAACCTAAATCTGAAAAAAAAGGTGTTGGGTTTTTTTTTAATAATTACTGTTCTAATAAGTATATGGCTGAAGAATAGACTCCATTTTGCAAAAAGTGATGCAAAATTCATGTTTACATGTATACACATGTCAGGTGTACACATTGTCACAGACAATAATAATGGCATTAAGGGAAAGGAAATGTTACAGGAAGTATGGGAAATAGTCTATATGCCCTTCCTAAAATGATTAAGTGAATGAAAAATAGCTCTCTTCATGCTTAGTAACAACAAATACATCAATGAATATTAAAAAAAAAAATAAATCATGGGGGGGTTGAAAATAGTGTTGGGGAAAGAGGAGAGGAATGGGAGTTTAAGAAGCTGCCTACTACACAATAGCAACCTTCCCACGCTTCACGTTGTGCATCCCCCTGAAATAGCTGGGGACTGTGCCCTAGCCACTGCTTGTGCAGTTCAGGCAGAGTGGATATTTTGGGGCTGTGCTGCAGAGAGCTATTCTGGGAATCACCACTCCTGACAGCACAGCACGGCACAGCGCGGGGGCGGCCGCACGTGCGGGGCCCGGGAGCCCCCCGTGCCTGGCACACGGGGCCGGGGGTGCGTGGGGAGCACCGCGCTCAGCTCGCCTGGCTGCCTGCAGGCACTGCAAACACTGCCAGCACTCGAGTGTGCAGCCCCCCTGGCTGCCAGCCTCTGCAGCTGTTTGTCACAGCCTGCTTGATTCTGTGTTTTTAGTTAGCTTGGTAATTAGAACAAGCTTGATTTAGAAAAGCTTGCAATGCTGAGCATAATATTTGGGTGAATGGCCTTATTGATTGATCCTGCGTTATTCAGAATGTGTTTCTGACTTGGTTAGTGTGTTTTAGAAATTGTAATGTATTTTGATGTAATGGAAGTCAGAGGAGAGCAAATGGAGGCAATTATTAATAAAGTGTGTTTTCCCTCTGTTTTGTAGTACTGTACATACACATTAAAAACTTATGCACCCAAATGGCTCAGTGGTTTTTGGACTTTGGCTTGGAGAGCTGAAGTCATCTGTGAAAGCTGAGAAGTGATGAACTGACTTTTGTATGTCTGTGTATATTGAAACTTAAAGTTAACAGAACATTTAAATTAAGATCTGTCATTGTTTTATCTGCTCCACAGTTCTATGTGATTAGATTTTTAAAAAATATTCTCTCTTTTTAAGGAAGCTGTTTCTGTGAGATTACTTGTGCAACTATTGCAGTATGTAAGGAATTCCCTGGAAGTCCTGCATGTGTACTTGAATGAAAGGAATTGGAACCTATTCCTAGAGGCTTTACCAAGTGTTCATATGCATATACTTACAACAATTTATGGAAACATAGCAAGTACTGTTAAATTGTAGGCAGGCATCTTAAGCTGTGCAGGAACAGCATAGGCTTCCTTTGCAACAGGTGCAACAGAGCTTCCTTTTACTGATTCCTTCAATTATCAGTATTCGGCTTTAGAGTTTCAGACCCTTCAAAATGTTCAGAAAAAACTAGCTCTCTTTTTACCTAGCTGATTTTAACATGCTTCTACATGATGAATATATCACTGTGTAGTAACAGTCTGCTACCACCAGTCTGGAAGTACTTGATACTTCTGGAAAACAGATTCCATCCATCCATGACACTATGAGTTACTTCTGTGAACTCTGAAAGTCCCGAATTGGATACATTCCCAAAATTAATAGCTCTCCCTTAAAACCAACCAAATACTTTGTAGAGCTCTCAGCAGCCACTCTATAGTCTTAAATTCTTCATCTCTGTCCTGCTTAGATAGAGTACTAAAAAGCAGGAGGTTTTAATGTTTTGCTTTCATCTCTCAGCTTCTTACCCTATATTGAAAGGTTACAAACTCTGTTTCTGGAGACTGAGTGCTGGATTAGGATGAGTTTTACCACTGCAGTGATACTGGGAAGATGGCATCTTTATTTGTGGATGTAGTTGATTCTCCTTACCTAAACAAATTTGTCCTCTCCTGTATGATGAAAAACAGAGAGCTATTTTTCTACTGCTTAGAATCTCTGACTGTCCTGAAGCTAAAGACCAAGTGAGACTTTATATTTCTGCAAGCAGTCGCATTATACTGTATCACTGTGATGGCAATATTTATATTGGCTTTGAATGTAAAGTAGTGAGATGCTTCAGTTCTAGCAAGAGTTTTTAATGTCCTTTCCCTGATCTTGGAAGAACCATCCCCATTACCTGCTTACAGTGTGGGCCTTGTATCTCAAACCTCTCTGTTGCAAAGTTGACTGGTTTTGCCTCAAGGTGCAAATTCAAGCCGTTCCAGCAAACTGCTTTGAAACAGGTGGTCAAGAGCTAATGTTATTTTATTAGGGATGAAGATCTTGTAATTTTCATGTGTCCCAGCAAGACTTTGTATGACAGACACCCTGACACTGCTTCTCTTTGGTAAACTGAGCTGCTTCTCCTGACCATCAAATTGGTGTACGTTTGCTGTTGCATCGAAATACACAGGCTTGCTCCTCTTGGGAAACCTTCTTTCAAGTGCAGTTTATCTGTGTCTGAAAACTTCCTTAGCATTTTCTTTGCCAAGAATCAAGATTTCAGGAGGGCTGCTGATTTCAATTATTTGCAAGCTTAAAAATATTTTAAAACAAATTTAAAAAAAATTGAAAACGGTTGTCTCTTAGCCATTTTACAGTCCTTTGTTATTATTTAGTGTAGCTCACTGTAGTTTCTAGCTTTCTGCTTTATTTTTTTTTTAATTACAGTGTGATTTTTTTTCCCGATGTTCTAGGCAATGTGGTGTTATTTTGCAAGTGAATCTTTTTAGTAGACAAGGTGTGCCCTACTTCTCCCAATAGTTAAGATTAGAATTTTCCTTGCATAGCAAGACTGGATACGTTTCCTGTAAGTCAGACATATCTGGCCTTTGGAATTAATTAAGTTTTGCTTCACCTACTGATATTGTAACTGACAATCTTAGATGAGAAATCAGGCAGGTGTTGTCCTGTTGGCTGTTCAGGATGGTTGTAAGGTTTTCTTACGCTTATTTGGAATAAGTAACACCTTAGCCAAGGTTTCAAGCACTATTTGGAGTCCTCTTCTGAGGATACTGAAAGTAATGTGTCCTTCAAGGGTTTGTATGTGAAAGTGTTGGTACTTCTGTTGGTGTGAAGAATGTAGTTAAATAGTGTATTTGTTTCCAGACTGTCTCATCCTGTATTGTGCAGAAACGCACAATGGCAACGTAACTCAGTAAGTCAGTAGCTCTTTTACCACTGCAAAAATAGGCACTTTTTCAGTTGTCTTATATTCCCCTTTCAGTGTGTATCTTATGTACTGCTTTTGTTTGCATGACCACTGTATTGGACTGCACTGTGCCTCTGCCTCTGGAGTCTGTGTTTTTGGGTTGCTCTCTAGATCTTGGGAAGGATACATCCTTCTGCAGAAGTTCACTTCATCTTTTTGTCTTGTACACTGTTTACACCAGCCTGCTCTATCACTATTGGGACTGTTGGTTCATTTAGCCTTTCCACAGCTGTGAAAATTTGTTCATGGTCAACAACTTACTTCTCAAACGATGCTGTGATTGCAGAGGATCATGTCTGCTTTTCTTGGTTTACCAGGATAATTTGAGCACAGTTGGTATCTTGCTAAATGATCAGATGTCTTGGCTAAGGTAATACGGACCCTGTAAATTAGCTGGACATGTGAATGTTTAGGTTAAAACTTATTTGTAGTCTCAACTGAATATTTTAGTAAATGAGATGATTAGGACACTAGTGCGTCAGAATTGGGAACTGTGAAGGAGAGCTGCTGAATTTCCTTTCCCATCCTATGGATAGGTGATGACTGACCATTGCACAACTGCTGACAACCTGGTGCTTGTAGTATTTAGTCTCCTGCTAAGGAGTATTTGAAATACCAGTTCCAAAGACAAAACATCAGATCCACTTTTCAAAGTGTCATCAGGAATGCTGGACATGCTGGCAGGTAATAGCTCTTTCAGGTCCTCTAGCTGTGGCTGCAAAAACTGGCTAATACCCTCCTTTCACTCCCTGTGGCTCTCAAGTATCTCCTGGTCCTCAAGCTGAAAGCTCCATTAAGGAGTTTCAGATTTTCTCTTGGACAGCAGTAGCCCAGATACCTGCTATCCTAGATACCCTGGATAAGGACATAGCCTGTTTGCTTCTTTCTCTATTACTCTACATCTCAGTGTCTTTTTGGTAGATAAAATAGGAGTGTGCTCTACTCTGTCTTGCAGCCCATCTGTTTGAGAACATCTTAATCCTTAAGATCAAGGAAATTCCCTTTTCCATTTTTTCATGCAAAGCAGAGGACACCTGCTCTTCTCTGCACCTCGTGCTCTGACTACTAGACCAAGTTTACACGGAAGTGACTTAATGCTATTTGCATTGTCATTTGGTTTTCCAAGTGTATCTTGTAGTCTTTTCTCTGATGCAGGGGATCCTCCCACCTATTGCAGGTTCTGGGACAGAGCACAGGATATGAAAAAGTTACAGGATGGATACCTGGAAGCTGATGTGAAATGGGAAGGGAGGGTTTGATCAGCTGGTGGTATCTGTGGGGGCAAGACAGTCTTGTGTGTTTGCGTGAGCAACTTCACAAAGACCTTGTCCACTCTGGCTATACTAGAGGGCAGCCTTCTACTTCACACATGGTTTTATACCTTGTACTGTGCACTCTGCCCACAAAGGATGCTGCAGCTTTGTACAGGTGTATTGCTTAACTACCATAAGTGTAATGGCTCTTTGCTAATTTTCTAAAGGATCAAAGAAGGGCCTTATATAAATAGTAGTGTGAACACTTTAATTTTTGTTTTATATTTATAGTGTTATGTATAGTAATATGTATATATTTTATAGTATTATTTCTGTTTATAGTATTCTGATTTGTGTTTACTTTGTCCTCTCAGTATCTCTGCAGTGATTTCAGGAAGCTTTAAAGATGGATTGGTAGGAATCCTAATGAAGAGTGTTTAGTATAAAAAGGACAGTACCAATTGAGCAAGTTTGTGCGAATGGTGTTTGTGTCCTTTAAACAGCTTGCATTTCACAAAGCATCTGAGTGGCAGTGACAACAGCTGCACTCCCACAAAACAGTTAAAAATGGCACATGTGTAAAGTGTGTGACTTGGGCTTTGCCCATCCAGTCCATTTGCACATATGAGATGAGCCTCTAATGTTGTCCTTAATACTGTGTCCTGTAAAAAACCAAATGTGTGTGCTAAACATTAGAGCAGCTGTGTTCAAAAATAGACTATTTCTATGCCCCCCCTCCAGTGCTGAACTTGATTTTCTTCTGACGCGATCACAAGACTGCTGCTGCAGTAGGGGCTTAATGCTATTTACGTCGTCATTTGACATAGCAACATCTCTCAGGGGATTTTTAAACAATGCAGCTGTTCGGGAGAGATGAAGAGGTTGAGGATGGGAAAAGGAGCAGAAATAATTTCATCTGCCATTAGGGATATTGGGGGGGGGGAGGGGAGGCAGCGAGCAAACCAGTGAGTTCAGTAGATTCATGATTCTGCATGAATGGATGGCAGGATCATGGGAGTCACGGCTTTCCCTTGAATGGGAAGGAGCATCATGGGAATCTGGCTGCTTCTAATCTTTTTTGTGAATGATTCTTTTCCTTTAACATGGCACTGGTTTTTATGAATGGCTCTGGGGGCAAAGTGCTGCAAAATTCTTCTCGAGCTGTATACAGGTCCCTTAAGGAATGCTAGGGTGGGAGTCGGGCGCAGCAGAACAGAGATGCTGCGATGTTAAGCTACTGTTCTGTTCTTTTGAAGTCTGAGAGGACATTGTACTGCTTTTAAGTCAATATAATTTAGCTTGATGAAAGCAGAGTTGCTTTTTATATGAAGTATTTTTACTACGTTCCTTCTTGTTTTTCAAAATGTAGTTGCCTGTGTGTATTTTTCCTGTTCTAGTAAGGCTGGAGATGACAGCACATCAGAAGGGCTTTGGAATGATTGAGTTTGAAGTTCTGCTCTTCTTGTTCACCCACACATTCTCTTTTTGGTACATGTTCAAAAAATGAAAGATTCAAAAAGTTTTATGGGACCAGAAGTAAGAATGAAAAGGGAGGGCAACACAGAATTGTTTTGCTTGGTCTGAAGCAATTAATTTGCCATTTGGCCTCAGTTGTAAAAAAATGTTCTTGTCAAGCTGTATGTGAACGCTGTTGTGTACATGTGCTTCCAGATTTCTCCATTTTTCTGTTCTATGCAGAAGTGTATCATTTGCTATCTTGCCACCTTTCTTGTCTCTTAGAAATAAAATGTGCAGAATCATTTGAGAATTTTTGTTCTCATCAGAAGTAGCTTAACGTAATGAACTTCTGTGCAGGTAATGTTAAAATTCAAGGATTCCTTGCAGAGGTGGAAATGTTCCTGTGTCATGCTAGCTACTTAAAATGTTTTGTGAAACCTAATAACTGATACAGTCTTAATATCTGAATGGTAAACTATTTCAGACTTCTCAAAACTGTTTTATTCTAGAGGAGAAGTACAAAGTGGAAACAAAAGTCATTGTCGCAGACTTTGGAGAGAGAGAAGATATTTACAATGGAATCAAAACAGGATTGGAAGGCCTGGAGATTGGTGTTTTAGGTTTGTATCTGATCTTTCTAATCTTTCATTGTGGTGTTTTGTCTTGACGTGCCTACTAACTTCTTCCCATATTCAAGTTTATTGAGACTAATTCACAAAAGCTGTTACTTGTCTGACTAGGGCTATGTTGCTGCATGCTTGAGATGTTTTCTAGCTTGCTGTTGATACACTACATGAGATGGTGCTTGCATGTGTTCCTACTTTCTAGGAACTTATGATGTTTATTGAATGTGTTCAGTGTGTTATTCTGTGATTGTTAAAGGCCTTTGACTGCAGCTTGTGACTGCAAACACCGTGATGTGAACACTTGGAGTTGTTGAGCCTGGAGAAGGTCTCTCTCCAGGGAGACCTTCTTGTGCTCATTCAGTACTTAAAGGAGGCTTGTAAGAAAGATGGGGACACTTTTTAGCAGGGCTTGTGTAATAGGCATGTTGCAAGGAGCAGTGGCTTTAAGCTAAAAGAGTGTGGGTTTAGATTAGGCAAAAAGAAGAAAAGATATTGAAACATTGGAGCAGGTGGCACAGAGAGGTGTGGGGGATGCCCAATATCTGGGAACATTCCAGGCCAGGTTGGATGAGGCTCTGAGCAACCTGACCTGGCTGAAGAGGTCTCGGGGATTGGACTAAATGACCTTTAAATGTCCCTTTTCAACCCAAACTATTCTCTGATTTTATGATGTAGTGCCATCTTAGATCCTAAGCAAGCTTCACATACTTAGCTCAGGAGATACTCAGTTAGGAGTACAGCCCTGTGGGAGAGCCATGAACTTTTAATTACAGAGCTGTTGAAATTCAATCATTACAATAGAACATCAAGTAACTGTCTCCTGCTTCCAAAGTCCTAAGACTTTTCTGTCTATGTTGGTAAGCTGTGTTTCTTTTGCTGATAGGACAGTATGCATGAGTATGGTTTGCCACATCACAGGAGTGTAGGTGGTGTGGGAGTCCCTGAAAAGACAAGGTGATCCCTTCAGTTACTTTGTCAAATGTAGAACTGAGGTGATTTCATATAGGTGTTTTATCACAAGCTAAGAAGATTTTCAGCATACCAGCAGCTTACCCGAATCCTTTTTGAATGGGGGTAAAGGCAGCAATTGCTTATTGGTTTTCTGTTTGTTTTTTTTTTCCCCCTTGGAAACACATATATCTGTGCATATCCTGTATTTCTGTGGTTAGTCAGCATAGGGATGAGAACCTGTGATGGTTGAATACATGAAAAAAATCATGTGGCTCAGACATCTACTAGAACCTGTCATCTGATAAAGCACTCCTCACTACAAAACTCGTTTTACTAACCTGAAGTGCAGTAATTGGAGCTTTAACTGTGGGGTGTTTTAGGCGTATTTCAAAACAAATTTGTTATATACATGATAATATACTGTATGAACTTTGTTGCTAATAGATGAATCTTGTTATACAATGTTTGAAAAGAATGCTTAAGAAAATAGTGTATATAAAAATGCAATTAAAAAATAACATTAAAGGATAAACCCCAGACTGCTCCCTACTACTTTTAACAGACTTGAGTACATACAACTCATGGCATCCAGCATTTAATCGCTATAAAAATTCAAAGCCATTGAAGTAACTTCAACTGCCAAGGATGTGTTTTGTGTAAAGAGTAGTTGTGACACAGCTGTGAATGCCTTGTTTCTTGTTTCTGAAGGAAATAAGTTCCAAAGAAACTTTGAAGAGTAAAATTAATGTACATTCTAATCTGTCCTGTCAAAATCCACTGAGGGACTGTAAGGCTTGCAAGCTGCCTGTCACGTAGCAATTGCTGCAGACTGGTAGAGGGTTTAAATGTCTCAAAACACCAGCAAACCTTTTACTGTGCTAGGTACATATCCACACTGGAAGGGTTTTTATTATTTCTTAGGTTGTGATTAGGTTATGGTGATCTACAAAATAATGAAAATCTGACTTTTTATAGCCTTGCACAAACTGGGCACTAAAGCAGTGTGTGTGTGTGTCAAATTTTGTGTAAGCTCATTACAGGAAAACAAAGCACGTTCCTTAAACAGAGCCTGCTTCTTGCTTTTATTTGCTTGAGCACCTTGGCTAAAAACATGGTAAAAATGGCAATTAAATGCTCTGGAGTTGGGTATTCTCTAGCTGAGTTCCTCTGCTTTTTTGTTTTTCTTGCAGCCATTGTCAGTGTAGGTTTACAAAAACCTCTATTCTGACTAGTCCCCTGCAGTTTTAGTAGATCTTGTGCCCAAGATCACCAGATTACATGATATGTGGGTACTTGCTTTCCTCCAGATAGAGCTGTATTAATAGCAACCATTTGCCAATGTAATTTTTCCACACAGATGATGGCTACTCCTGTAGGATAGTATTTTAATGCTTTTATGGTAATTAATCTCATGCTTTAGTGCCTTATATTTTAAATTCTGTAATATTTGTTGGAATCCAGAATGTAGCTTTTGTTGAGCTGTATTTTCCATGTTAGTGTGAGGGAAAACATGGATTTAAATGAGAACAGCCATAAGGGTTGAGTTCTCAGGTTCCAGCATATTTTCTTCTTTCAGGTCTCATCTGGAGCAGTAGGTATGAGAAGCATTGGTAGCACAGCACAGTTGCCAGTGATCAGTGCTGATTATTTTTTAATCTTATACTCAGAGACATAGGAGTCTCCACACGTTCTGCTAAAGAATGAGCTTCTAATTATGGAGTTGCACAGAGTCTAACTAAAGTATTTACAGACTGAAATCCTTGTAAACTTCTTATTTGGAAGCTTCTTCTCACCCACGTAGGAAGGCTAAAAGAGTTTGCATAATGTTTTGCTGTGTGTTCAAAACAGCGTCTGTCAGTGACTTCGAACATGTGCTAGCTACAGCAATATGTTAAACAAGCAGAGGTGGGAAATCTTCCTTTTGCCATTCTTAAATAGCTCTGATTATTGAAAGGAGTTTGTGCTGGACAGTATCTTACCCTGTTGCTATCCATTTTTTTCTAGGTAAAATATGGTGATGCAACCCAAAACCTGATTTTTTAATGGTCTCTTACAAACTTGCAGCAGAGATGATTGCAGAAAATGGGACCCAGTCAGCAGTAAGGGGTGTGAATTCCGTGTGACTGTCTCTGTAGCATGAATCATATAAGCATTCTAAATTTGGACAGAATTGCCAAGATTAGTCCCATAACCCTGCCACAATTCATAGCCAAAATTCTTTCTAGAGAGATGGAACAAAAAATAGTTTATTTTTGGATGAAAAGAAGAAAAAAATTTCGTTCACTCTGGCAGTAGCCAGACTGTATCGTCTTCCTTTTAAAAACTTTTCACCCTTTCTAAATATAGCAAATGTCTGCTGGGATTTTGCCAACTCCGTGTTCCCCTCAATTCCTCACCTCAATTTTTAAAGGTTATCTAAAAGTTAAAAATTTGAAACACACAGCATGACTAATGAACTTCCATTTATACACTAAGATCTGGACTAAAAGAGCTTGAGGGAATTCCGAATGAAGTTGGCGCACTTTGCCAGAATCTCTTCCTCCTGTTTCTTGCACATCCTGCATCTCTGTTGATACCTAAATTATCTTTCAGGCTGGGTCTTAAAACAATAGCTTTTGGCACAGATGGAGGGGCTATTTTATTTTATTTTTTGAAAAAGGCATCAGTGCCTTTTGACGACGTTTCTTGTCCCCGTGCAGACTCCTGCCTGGAGGTGCACAGTGCTGCTGAGCATACATAGCACTTTGGGATTCTCTGGGGTGTAAGACACTATATAAATGTAAAATGTTGCCACAGCAACCACATGTCACGCGATTCACTTGCGTAAGATGAACAACAGATACTTAGGAAGCGGAGATCCCTTTTGGTTGCTGCTTTTTGTCTCCATATCAATGTGCTCTGTGGAGTTCGAGGCTGCAGAGCAGCTCTGTTTTCGAACAGAATTAGAAGTTTTCTCCTGTTGGGGCTGGGATTTAGAGAATGGGTTGTTGGTTTCACGTCCGAGAATAAAACCGTGCCAGTGTAAAGTATAGAAAAAACCCAAATCTAGGAGGTTTAAGTAATTCGATGCAGGTGCGGGGATGACGGGGAGAAGGGTTTCCCGCGGGGGATCTCCGCGCAGGGAGGCCGGGCAGCGGCGCGGGGTCCCCGCCGGCGGCGGCCGCTCCCCCCACCCCCGCGGGGCGCGGCGGCGCTCGGGGCGGGGGGCGCGGGACGCGCCGCGCTGGGCTCTGCTGCCACCTGCCGGCCGCGCCGCGCACTGCGCCCGCCGCTCCCCGCCCCGCCGCGCCGCGCCGCTCCCTCCGCGGGGAGTGCGGCTGGGCTCTTACCGCACTCGGGGTATTGATTCATCGGGAAAAAGGGTGTGAAACGGCTTCACCGCTGTCCCGCCAGGCAGCTGCTCTCTGCCTCGGCACCCCGCAGACACCCCCATTGGTGGCAGAGGCAGCGCCGGGCCCCCGCGCTGTGGGGCGTGGGTGCGAGGCGCTGAAGTCGGCAGCTGGTAAACAATGCAGAATTAACGCTCACACATTAAAAGGGCCCGTCCGTGTGCTCCCGCCCTCCAGCGCGGGTACCCGGGGATATTTACACTGAAGGAAACTCGGCCAAAGCACTTAGAATGTCATAAATGCAACATTTTAAGCATTTAATTGCTTGAAAATTGCCATTAATCAGGGGGCATCCAAGTGATCTCATTCATCCTTTTCTTTCAGTCAACAATGTGGGAATATCCTATGCTTATCCTGAATATTTTATTGATATTCCAGAGCTGGAGAAGGTAAGTGCTTTTGTGGTACCTTCTAGTGTTCTACTGGGGTTAGCAGATATTTCAGAAGTATTTAGGTTTGGTTAAGGAACCCACATAATGAGGTTTTTTGATTAGAATTAAGTGTTCAAAAGCTTGGAGATTTCCATAAGCAGCATAACACAATGCTGATGATGGCAGTCTCACTTTTTGGTGGTGTTCTTTACGTACTCTTCCCTGCTGCTTCTGCTCCCGTCCCTGGTCTCATCTGGCTGGTGTTTATGAGCTGCTTTGGCTTGTGCTGGAGCACTTCTTATGTGACTGAAGGGGGGAGCAAGCAATTTCATGGATGAAAGCTGCATAGTCCATAACACTTAAAAACTTAATATGACCATTTTAGACAGTTTATAATGTAGGGACAATCTTGGTTGTACTGGATACATAGAAGACTCTGATTATGAACAATTTCACTGGTGCATGATTTTCATTCTGAAACCCTTCTAGCTCACTGGGTCCACTGTGTTTTCTGCCTGAGTGTTGCTAAATATATCCAAATAAACTTAAAGTCACTGAAATGGTGAAGAGTAAAATAAGTAGTTAATTTTAAAACACGTGTCAAAGGTAAGAATTTATTAAAATTCATAAGTACTGAATAGCGTTAGGAAATAGAGTGTCAGTGTGATACACCTGTGTGGTTCTATATTTAATGCAAGTCCCTAATCAAAGATGAAACCTGACCAAGAGCAATTCACAGACTTTGCTTTGAAAGCCTGTCACTGTTCCTGATACTTAAGCAGGTAGGCAAGGAGGAAAGGCAGATAATTTATCCTGGCACTTAAACCCAGAGGATGTATAAATATTGTTCAAATAACTTAAAATGAATAAACCCCAAAACTTTGTTTTCTTGCAGACGATCGACAAAATGGTCAGCATTAACATCATGTCTGTTTGTAAGGTAAGTTAGCAACACTTCTTGATAATTCAAAACCAGAAAACAAGACTCAGTTGTCTGAGGGAATTACTTTGACCTGTTAGGCTACAGGTTCACTTTTTGTCTTGAAGAGAAACCCAGCGGTTCTAATTGTAATATTGGACTGTTCTGATTGATGTGTGAAATGTAATTTGTTGCAAAGATGCCTATTAGCTATTTGAAAGGAGCAAGGTAAGTATATAAAACAGCACCTAATGCTTTTTGACAATTGTTCTACTAGTCCTTCTTGTAAATGCTTCTTTCTTCTTCCCCTGCATCTGTGTTTCTTGGGGTGGGCAGCCCTTATGTCTGCATGTCTAAGGTTTTTGTACACTATAGTGAGAAGGCACTTCATTTTTTCCTGCAAAATATATGAGCAAGAAGGAAAACCAAACTCACAGAAGCATGCATTAACTTTACTTCAGAAGTTACCTTCACTTTTGGATATTTAAACTGAAGTTTTTATTGAGAAGAAATCAGCATGACTTGAGGCTAAAACATATGGCTGTTCTCTTGCTGATTAACATGAGGCCCATTCAAAAATAAGATTTTCATCTTAGTATATCAAAGCTTAAAAAAGACAGAGGAAATAGTTGCTTACACATCACAGGGATGCTGTTAGTATATTACCAGTGTGTGCTGATGGAACTCCTTGTGACTATTGGCTGCTAAACCTTCTGCATACAGAATATACTGCATAACAGTGTATCTCTATCAGCTGAGGGTTAACCTTCTGCCTCAAAGCTAAAATATTCAAAGATGGCTCTAAAGATTTTTTTGCAGCTCTTCTGATTAGGTCAAGTACTAAATTCATCTAGTACGATTCTTTTGGTGAGTCTAAACTCTGTTTGGTTTCCATGTGAGGAGGCACAGCACCTCTTAAAACAATGCTTTAATAAGATTCTCGCACTTTATTAAATCATAGACAAACAATGAAAATGCAGCCGTTGCATGACTGAATTGGGGAGTTGGGTGATGTCAGCTTGCTGCTGCAAGCTCTTACATCTGTGTGTGTTTGATTTGACATCTCAGAACTACTTGTTGGAAAGTTAGAAATGCTCTTAACAGTGAGTCTTCAGAAGCCTTTCACCTGGAAAATGACTGTGAGCCTGACAAGTACAGATTTTCCAGTTGACCAAGAAGGCCAACCCATGGTGTCTTGTTGTCCCCCAACAGGATTTAACCAGAGAAGTCAGTTATTAATGAGTTTTCTCTTAAGGAAGTCATTTAAGTTAACAGAGCTGCATCAGGTGTACATCTGAAGAAGTGTCATGCACGGACCTCCTCTGCTGAGGTGTGAGGTCTGTGCTGTGCCAGCAGAGGGAGTGCACTATTCAATGATAAAAGAATTTGGGGTGTCAGTCTTCCTGGGAGCATTTTGTTAGAGTAGAAAAGTTAGAGATGAACTACTTCAATATGTATTTCTGAAGATGGGAGGGTACAGTAGTAGTTTAATTCAGCATACACCTGAAGTTCCAGAGATGCAGCTAGACTGTGTTGTTTTCCAAAGTAGACTCGTGCTTTAGTTGTAGTGTCAGTGTTCATCAACAATTTTACAAAATTGTCATACAGCTTCTTGTAAAATTTGCATCCTCTCAACCTCTTCAGATTTCTAAAATGGCTATTTTTGCACATACAGAAACTTACTCAAGATCTGCTTGCTGAGTGTTAATAGTGTTTTTTGCTTCTGTTTGAAAACTTTTTCCTTGACTGTGAATAACTTCTGCTACTGCATTTAATCAGAATTTGAGCATAAGATTTCAAGCTTGCAAATGTTTTCTCCTGCACGAGCGTGTTGTGTAATCAAACAGTAGGCAGGCCAGATGCTTAGTGATTTGGGGAGAAGAACACATTAGAGATGTGTGCCATCTGTAAGACACTTTTTCAGGAGAACCCAGAGAACTAGAGAATCATGGTAGGAAAAAAATAAATTTATGAGAAGTCTGTGTATCGTTTTATGTAGACTTCTAGGATGTAATCCTGTGAATATTTAGTTCTGTTTTTGAGGTTGATGCCATATCTTTTTTATATATATGTGTGTTGGTATGTTTTTAAAAACAGTAATAAAAATATTCTCTCTTCTTGTCTGACTAATAGCATCAAATTTATGATGGAAGAGAGCACCAAGTTCTTAGGCAAGAAGCTGAAGGTCTGCTGAAATGTGAAAGTACAGGAGAAGCAGAGCTACTACCTGTTCACACTCTACCCACAGTATCTCCAGATCCTTCAGAAATGTCATATAACTTGTGCTGTTATTTTCTAGAGCATTGGCATCCACTTCCTTGCCTTTTGGACCAGCCTTTCTCAGAGCCTAAAAGATGCTGATATCCCCTGTCCTCTCAGTAAGCTGCACCATGTGCCATCAGCAGCACCTTTTGGACAGCACAGCTTTTCTGGTGTGTGTGTCAAGTAACTCCAGTTCTGGCTGAAACACCCCTTGGACTTGCAGTAGGAAAGTCTGGATAATTAGCACAGAAATGCTGAAATCTGTTTTATTGCTCTATGTATAGACAGTTTAGAAGCATAATGCTCATCCCCTAACTTTTTGATCCATCTTTTTCTTCATTAGTCAGCTCATCGGAGCTCCTAGAGGATATGCAGTGTGTGAGAAGGGGTACACTGAGAGAGAAGACATCTTCACCTCACAGGACAAATTGGCAGCCTAGTTGGTCCCGCTGTTCAGTATTTTTCCCAGCTGCAAAGTACCTAATACTATGGAATTTTGGCAGCTGTTTGGAAAATTTGTTTCCAGTCAGACTTTTTAAAATCTCTGTCTTTCCCAAATCTTCTTCCATGCTCCCCTGCCTGCCCCCATCATGTCCTTAGAGCACTGTTGGATTAGATCATCCATGAACCACGAAGTCATGCAATTTTGGGGTTCACTCAGTCTGGCATGAATTGTTGATTACAGTGCCTTGTACATCACTGAAGATAAGCCACATAAAACTACTTGAAACATGTTGGAAATCTCATGTCTTAAAATGCTGGTTAAAAATGTGACAAAATACTATCCTTTCCCCCAGCCAAAGTAGATGCTTTTTAGGCAGTCTGGGCAAAATCACATTTTTATGGTGATGTGCAGTGCAGGAGTTACTCTGGTCTTCATATAACACACAAAAAAATAAGTGTTATGGGTCTTGATGCCATAAATAGAATGAAAATTTTTCATTTGTGCTATTTTCTCAGGAGAACCTGAGACTTAATACAGTCATATACAAGGATTGAATTGACAAATAAATGAGGAAGAAGATGAGGTAGTAAATGTAGTTTCATGGTTCTTGTCATAATCTCATCTCAAGCTTCTGGAGGGATTTAAGTAGCAGAACTTTAATGGTTGTTGGTAGCAGTTCAGGTAATGTGGGTTTGTATTACAACTTTTGGATATCTTTTTGCATTTTGAGACACAAATATTAGTGGCATTGAGTGAAATATTAGGTCAAAATCCCTGGGTTTTTTCATTAACCAGCAAGTGTTCAAGTGTTCATCTTTCATTTTCTTGAGTCTATTCATCTTTGTATTCTACAGCCTTTAGTTTCACTTGGGAAAACAAATTTGGTTTGGCTGTTGGCTTAATGTCCTGAAAGCCTAGGGTGCTAGAACTGCTGTCCAGTGGAAAAAGTGAGTAGGTAATGAGCACAGAGAACAGCTTCAAGTGCTTCCAGGAGCCCTTGTTTCTCCTTTGAAAGCTGCAAGAGTTACTTGGTATGGGAGGAACTGCAAGTTTGTTAATTCTTTTGCAGCATCACACTATGCTAATTGCATTGGGAGTGAGGCATAAACTTATGTTCTCTTGAAAAATAAGCAGGACTAAATAGTTGAGGGAGCGCTGGCTTAGCGGTTGATTAAGCAAGGAGCTGAATTGGTTTGCAGGCTATTATATTGTGGGGGGATGCAAATTTTAGGCTTGCAGGCCAGGCTTTGCTTGGAAATTGGCATTAACAGATGAAGCAGGAGAGTAAATTATGTTCATGTCCATCCCTTGTGTCTGTGGTAGTTGTCATGTTGATGACTTCACTCATGTTTTATACTGAGTGTCAATGCAAAATCCTTGCTACATCAAGGATTTTTGTTGTCATATTTGATATGCTTTTAATTTTCTCAAGATTTTAGAATACTTAAATACTTCATGTTTAACTGAGAGATCTGGTGTCAGCTGCCCCCTTAATGGAGGAGAAGTAAGAGGTGAATACCACCAGGCTGTGAACCAGGCAGGACATGGAAATGACTACTAGAAAGTCTGAAACTGAGTTTAGGAAAGAAAGCAACAACAGAACCCAAAACCAATATAAAATTGAAAGGAGGAGCAGAAGTTTAGTGTATTTGAGAAAGAGGGGAAATATTCTTATGCAGGCCTGTATGTAGAAAGAAGAAAAGCCTGGGGAGCAGCAGTCCTGAAAAGACAGTAGGAAATGGCATCTGTCTCTCTCCAATGTGTGTTCAGATGGGCCAGTGCAGCCTAATACTGCATCTGTAAAGGTACCTTACCAGAAATCAGGTGGTAGTTGCTTGTCCCCTGCAAGAACCCTATGTGAATTTTTGTATTTGCTGTGGAAAGGGTCACAATAAGTGGAACATAATTCTGAAGATAGTGGCAACACTGACTTTTAAGAAGAGATCACTGTGTGTGTGTGTATTCCAGTCTAGCCAAGAGATTTTTTACATTTATATACAAAGTCATAATCAAAGAAGGGGTTGATGATTTAGCCACGTACATAATACAAGTTTAAAATAGAGAGGGACAGTTACCAGTGCTTGGAAAACAAGTAAGCCTCCTGTGAAGGTGGTCATGCATATCATTCAGATGGTCAAGGGAGAAATTCAGTGCTGTGGTTTCCCACCTTGCTGACTTTGAACTTGAGAGTATGTTACACAGAAAGCTGGATCAAGGGAAATGTAGCTGCAATAAATATTTTTAAGCAATAGTCAGAGAAGCACTGGGGGGTTTTGTTCAAAGTACAAGTAACTTGGAGAAAGTAAGGAAATCCTATAGTTCTGTGGCTTTCTGTAGATTTGGGGTTTACACGAACACATATTTTGCCTCTTGAAAAGAGAAGAAAGTTCAGCCTTATTATTTGAGCAGTCTTTGTCATGTGTAAAGTGCAAGAGAAGAAATATGCTTATTTCAACAGCTTTCAGTTTTTAACTTGACTCCAAAAGTTTGTGGCTCTAAACAGGGACAACTTCCTGTTCTAAAACTGTTGCTCAGAGGAAAGTCACTGAAAGTGAACATGCCTTGTTACTTTTATACTTCCCTTTTTATGTCTGGTGCCCCTGACATGGCCACATGGGTTAGTTACTGTGTGAGTTGCTAGTTTTTACAAATGTAAATAATTCTTGTTTGGCTTTGGGGTATGAGCTGCATTAAGAAGTTACTGTTTCAAGAGAGACACATTAAAAACTTTATAGATGCTGAGAATAGACCTCACAATCAATTTAACTGCCAGTGCATGAGAACAGGTCCTTAGATTTTCAGTGTACCCTCTGCGGGCGAGGGTGCCAGTTAACTTTGTTAAACAGCTACTGCATCTGTGAGCTTGTGTGAATCCTCTGGACTTGTCTCATGGTAGCAGTGATGTTTCTGTACATGAGTGGGTGCACCACAGGGAATTCCTGATCTTTAAAAAGTTATGTTACTCTGTGTTGTTAAAATTTCACCCCAGGTTTTTTGAGTGAGGGAAGCTTCTTAGCTACATAACACTGTAGCAAACTTGTCCAAATTCTCAAGCCTCACCCTTTGTTTTATTTGTATAGCTCTAGTTACAGAAAGGGTACCATTATATTCTTTTGAAGTGGAAAGAATGACTTGCAGTCGTAACATCATAGAATGATTTGTCTTTATGATTTATATTTGTAAATATACAACTGTGGTGTTAGATTTCTGGTGTTGTATAACAGTTGTTATGAGGTCATAGGGTGACTTTGAATATTTATCTCACCATTTCCTGCTGTATTTTAGTCGTCTGAGTAGCATCACTTGAAAAATGTTCAAAGTTTTGCATATTATTATTCTTCTCAAAGGCTCTACTTCTGAGCTATTGATTGGACCAGATTGAGAAAAGACTACAATGCAGTGATAACTAAGAATGGGAGGTTTTCTTCTGAAGAAAAATCACTGGAAACCCATGGTTATGACTTCCAACTATATTTGCTGGTCCTCTAATTGCAGCTTTTAATTGTAGTGCCTGCTTTAGAACATAAATCTAACCGTAAGTCTGTGCATCCTTGTATTTGCAAGTAGGAATCTTTGCTTTGTTAGGGTAAAAGTGATGTTACTTTTTCCAGAACTAGAAGGTAGAAGACAGGTTTGGTAAGGAAGAGTGGACAATGCAACCAGTGCTTGCCAGGAATGTAATAAATGCAGTTGCGGATGAAAGGACATAAGGAAATGATAGCTGCCGATAAAAGATTATTGAACTGGTCTGTAATCAATCTCTACTTAAAGTTAGTAATTTGCCTTGTGCATCCTGGAATTTTGAGATCTGGATAGGTAGGTGTGAAAGAAATTGACTTAAAAACAAAGCAACCCTCCAAACCAAAGGAACTAAACCCCAAACTCTGTGGTAGCATTATGAGTGTATGTGAAATAATTGGAAAACACACAAAAAACATAGAGTGCACCAACCACTCTTCATGGTTGAGTGCTAAACATAACTTTTAGCCAGACCCTGTAAAATATCAAAGATTAACAACTTCTTGTGCTGAGTAGTCTGTCCTGAACCAATTTGTCAGATGCACATGCTCACTCTGCTCTAATGCAAATTTTCAGAAAGAAAAACCACTTTGTTTTGGATGAGCAGTTTTCATGTAGCCTAACTGCTCGTCTGGAATTACCTGAGTTTCCATTCATATTTTCAACTGTAGCACACATTTCTGTGGAATAGTATTCCTTCATAAAAAAAGGTTATGTGAAGGAAGCCTAACCATGTTCAGTAATCACCAACTGAAGGCACTCTTTTTAGGGTACCTCCCAGCCTCTCCTTTAGGCTTCCTGACACTTCCTTCTGCCTGTATTAAATTGTCTTCAAAGAAACAAACACTACTGTAAAGTTCTCTGACATCCTACATGCAAATTCCTATAGATTGACTTGCAAGGCTTTGCCATTTACGAGCTACACACCATTATAGAATTGACTATCTCTAAACAAGATCTAGCTGAAATTTAGATTCTTTATCTGGGAGATATTTATTCAGTTCTAGATGTTTTGGTTTTGAACTGCTGTTTTTCCTAATGGCATGTCTGATATTACAGCTGTTGAAGATGAGTGTTAACCAGTTTGGCTGTTTTGGATAAGGATCGTACAATGCAAGCAGGGGTAGACACCACTGACACCATTATCAGTGATAAAACTACATGTCTGCTATTGATTGTTTTATTTGGATTAATGCTGAAAATATTTTACATGTGTGTAGAGTGTATAAAATTGCCAGACCTGAGGATGGCTGCAGAATACCCTGCCAGCATTTTGCCAGTCGTGCACTTTGAGTGTGCAGTTGGCTGGGTCAGGTGAGGCTGACTCAGAGCGCTGCCTTCTGTTATCTTGCTCTTTAAAAATAACAGTATTTTCACATCAAGGTACTGAATAGTCATAAATACATTTTGTCACACATCACAAGGTATAAAAATACTGATAGAAATTTTTGTCCTATTTCACAGAATTTTGAAATACCCTCAAAATAAGAATTTTAGTAAAACAAATGGAAGTGGTGTTGAGTATGAAATTCCGTTTTGCCATCAGTGTTTTTCTGTGGAGGGGAAAAAAACTGGCTGCCTGTTCAGCTGAACTTTAGAAACAAACCATTTAACGCAGTTGGTAGTAGAGGCTTCTTGATTTCTCTCCAAATTGTGTACCTATTGTTGTATTTCAGCTGTCAGTGGCTTCATAGTTTTTATTTTATTTTATGTAAGTCCACCAATTATTGTAGCACACTTTAGTAGCCAGCAGGTTTGTGATAAACTGTTAGAGCTGCTTGGTGGGTTGCAATTTGGATTTTGACCATGAATGCATTTGTGTGGATTTATGACAAAGTTTCAAATGTGGGGTCTCCCCTACACTACTGGGAAATTGTGTACTGGTTTTTCAGGTCATTTATGGGTTGCCTAAGGGAAGGCAGTTCCAGTCCATGTCCATGTGCCAATCTGTGGAGATGATATGTGGCATTCCACTGCCCTGAGAGGCAAGAAACAGTATGCTGCTTTTTGCCAAGGGATCTGTGGAAGAGATCATAAAACTTGGATCAGATAAAAGCTCTTCCAATCTTGAACTAGTCTTAAAATCAGTCCAAATCATTCTTTATCCTTGAAGATTAAAATAAATAGTTGTTTCTACATCTCTTTTGGAGCATTAGTGTATGAAAAAGCTCATGTATACTTAAACTTAATACCAGAGGGTTTTTTGAAGCTGCATCAGATCTGTTTAGCTTGTTGATGCTTATCAGCTCTGAATACTTAGTTTGACTTCTGGGGCAGTGCTGACAGCACTGTGTGTCAACAGCTGACTTCATGAAAGGAAGGCCTGTTCAACTCTTGCCTGTACAGTCCCTTATCAAAACTGTCATGCAGTGTGGCTGATGGCAGAATCTATTCTAAGGGAGAAATGCCAATAAGATGGAAAACACAGCCCTTCTCTAGCACTTTCTTTGTGTGTCAGCTGCAATCAACTGAGATTGCTTTCTTTTGTGGTTTTTTTTCTCCCTTATTCCTGATGTTTTATAATTAAAAATAAAAACAAGCAAACAATAAAACCTCAAACCCAGATTGAGTCATATGTGAGGGCTAATGTAGTGGTGATAATAAAATGAGTAGCTTCCTACAATAAAATTTGTTTCTTTGTAATCAAAGTGCTTGCAGGTGTTTTGTGTGCCTGTGTATGCTGATTTCTTTTGTGTGTGTTTTTCTTCCCATACTATTCAAATATTCAGTGTTTTATTTTAAGCTATCAAGGTAATTTGGGATCAGTGGAAGTATCATTATGTTTTGGTGTGTGCTGGTTTTGGTATTTTATTACCCACCTCTCCATGTTCTCAAAAACTTTGTTGGAACACCTTTTAGATGTCAAATGTGGTAGCAGTTTATTTTTCTTGTGTGATCTGTCTTTGGTGTCAGTGGCAGTTATTCATAGGCTTACATGGGGCAGGGCTGAATTTGGCACAAGGAGAATTTTGATACTATTTCAGGAAGGCAGAAGTTTTGGATTTAAATTGTGTTTTAGGATGGTAGTAATTAGTAGTAGGAAAACTATTTTACACTAATTTAGATTTTGTCCAAGTTTGGATCAATGCCTGATTTGTTTCCCTTGTCAGAGAGGCTCTGTCTGCAACTGGGAATCTTGTTTTAGGATTACTGCTCAGGAGAATCCTTCAGCCAGCTTGTAGATGGATTGCTCAGAGTCATAATAAAGGCAGGAGTTTCCAAAGCAGTGAGGAGGCTTGCCAGGTGACTTTTCTCTTGGGGGTGTAGTTTTTCCAGTGTGAAAACACCTGGGTAATCAGCAAAAATATTTTGGAGTCTTAAATATTTTCTGTAGTTAATAATGTGTTCAGTAGTTCTGTCAGTGCTCTTGCTGCTCCATAATTTGTCTTAAACTCAGCAGTTCAGTAAGCCTAGCTAAAATGTATTGGATAATGTTTTGAATCTTGGCATAGGTGGTAAATTTAGTCAGAGTCGAGGAAGACAGGTGTTTTTTGCAGGGAGAGAAAGATGGTACATGTACTGTAGTACTCTGGTTTTTAATGTTCTGTAGAGGCCATGGATGCTGCAGAGTGGTGAAGACATTTGTTTTATTTACTCTTGTGCTACTGCCTAGATGGGTTCACCAGATTCAGTGCACACACTACTTGACAGAGCCAAGTTATCCAGGTAGAATAAAAATAAACTGCCTACGCAAAGTATGGGCTCTGCTTCCCTGAGCTGTGCTTGGGGTGGAGGGGGTGGCAGCTGCTTCTGGGAGGCAGGGAGGCTTCCCTCGGCCTCTGGCTGGCTGCTGTCTGCATTCTCAGCCATCACCAATGTTTTCCTTTTGCAGATGACACGATTGGTGCTGCCCGGCATGCTGGAAAGGTGAGTCACACTAACACTATCCAGACAAAGTCATCATTATTTATAGGGGAGAATCCTTTCTTGAAAAATTCATTACTGTGACTAATCAGCCTAGTCTCCATGTTTTAATGGCAGAGTATTGCTGGGTGAGTCACGCTGATGGTGCATGAATCATCAGACGGTGGAAGCCTTTTCCACTCGATTCCCTTTTTATTTTTCCTCTCCCTTCTCCACTGTTGTGGTGATTCCTTTTAGAACAGAATTAAAAAGCCCGTCTGACTCATCAGCACTAACTCAACAACCTGCTATTCTGAGGGGGTGGTTACAGTTCCTGGGAATAACCTTCTTAAGGCTATTTCTCTCAGTCATTGTAAGTAAAATGGATGCAAAGAATATGTTCTCATTATACAGTAGGAGGTATATTGAGGAAAGGCTGTTATCATTTGGAAGAGTAGAATTGAAGACCAGCTCTTTAGAATAACACACCACTGTCAACAGGGAAGACATGTACTGACTTTTCAACTAGCTCCCAGGTGAAACCAAAAGGTTCATGATTTCCATTTAGTCTCCCCCAGGCTGTTTTGCAGCTGATGTTGGCTCTGCTGGCTGTTTGCCATCTCTCTTGGAGTGCTAACCCCACCTTGCTGGGGGTTGCCCTGGATGAGGCTTGAGCTGTGTTCACAGTACTGGGGAAAACTCAGTAGAACCATGCAAATGAATGCAGCAGGAGGAGTCCCTATATGGGGCAAGCCTCCAAATCTAGCAAAGATGATGAGAAAAAAAAAAAAGGCTTATTTTATGTCGTCCCACTGTCTGAGAGTCTTCAGTGCAGACCAGAATTCAGTTATTCTCATGTTGCACATATACACAGATGCTTCACTTCTAAAACAAAGCTTCTTCCTGGGTGCAAATTGTCAGAACCAGCAGTCAGTAGTGGGAGTCAGTGTCTAGCACATCAGGATGATGGTGAGCTAAGATTTTTACTTAGCCAATCAGGAGATATGAATAAGTTCATTTCATGTAAAGAGATTTGAGCCCAAGACTGAGCTCTGGGGCAGGAGTGTAATATTTCCCAATGAAGCTGGAGTAGAGGGTGAGGATTATTATAGTACAGCGGTGATACATACTCAGGGCTCCTAGGTCAGAAGCTACTCCTTGTCCTTGTAGTGTTATTGATAGATAAAGGGACTTGTTTTTTGTGAAACCTCTGAAGGTGCCAACATGACCAAAACATTTATACTTTTGTGGGGATTTAATGTTGTTTCATTATTAGGTTTTGGAACTTAAAAACTCCTAAGTTTCTTGCCTCAGTTTCTTCTTTAAGAAATATTGTAGCTATCCATTTGGCAGAGTTATCTCTTCAGCTTCTCAGGACAGAATGGTGTATACTCTACTTACATCTTGCATAGGTTTTTCTGTTCCACATCCATGCAGGTAAGATGACTTGAATGAAAGGCAGCAAACCAGGATCCTGCTGACTTCGGTTCTGACTGCCCTTGAGCATACATTGTCTTTCCTCTTAGTTGTCTAAATTCATGAATGCCTGTGGGGTTCTGAGGATAAATGTTCGAGAAGCCTGGAAAGAAAAGGTTAATGTTAGTTAAAAAGAATTAAATATGCATCTTGAACTTTTTCCTGACTATAAGAAACCACTTTAAAAGACTGCTCCATTTGGATGACAGCTTTGCTTTCCATCTCAGGGGAAAATATTTTAAAAAGCTTCAGTTTTCTGTTTGATTTTTGTGAAGTTGGTTGGGTTTGCAGTGCACATAAGCAGTGCCTGCAGCTGCCAGCTCCTGCACAGTCATAGCTCACAGGCCATTAACACTGCTAGGAGTCTGTAACCACAGGAGGACATGGATGTCCAGCAAATCCAAGGGCGTGAATGAATTGGAGCTGGATTCAGCTACTCTTCAGGTCTGCCATATATTTCTCACATGGGACCACAGGCTAGAAAAAAGGGCTTCAGGCTCTAAGAATAAGGCTAGACTAAGAACCTCATTGTCATTCCTCACTTGTTCAAGGAGGAGAGCATGTTGAGTAGATAGATGTGACGTAGCGTGTTAGAGCATCTTGCAGCTTGCTCTAGCACGTATTTGAATGTTGGCTTTATGACAATATATTGCAAGATAAATACAAATATAGAGCATACTTTGCATGCTTTGCATCCAGGTCTGGTAAGAGTAAACAAAGCTACATCTTGGTGTGCCTTTTACTTTTCTATTTATAATAAACACAGCTGCATTAGATGAATGCCACTTCTGGTAATGGCATTTAGATTCTCTGCTGTGACTTCTCTCCAGTGTTTTGAACATTTAAAGTGACAATTTATTATCTGAAGCTTCCTATTATACTTAAATGAGCAGTTCCTGTATAAATACTCAGGCTACTGTCTGAGATGGGAAACTCATTGAACTGAAAATCAAGGCTTGATGTCTTTGGGAACAAAAAAAAGCCACCACCACAAAAAATCAGTTGGCTGTTGCTAGACAAACACCAAACTATGGTATTTATTGCCAGGAAAGTAGCAAGTGCATAATTACATTACAGAAGAAGCTTGCTCTTTCCACTTGGCATGCAGCTGGAGCAGGCGCTGGTTGCCACAGCAACAGGGAGATGGCTAAATATAGCCTCCCTGGTGCTGGACCACTTAAGGTAGAATGACTGGGAGGTGTGAGGGTGTGGGCCTGGCTCTCTTCATCTTAACCAACTTTTTTTGTTTGGTTTTGTTTTGTTTTTTATTTCCCATTAAGGGCACAGTTGAATTAGATGGAGCCAAAATTTCCTTTTACCATGCTGATGCTCGAGTAATTCTTCAGATCCCTCTCTAAAAACATTTATTCTGCAATTCCTCAAAGAAGCAGAATTGTAATTGGAGTAATTGGAAGTGTTCCCCCTACTCACATGCTTCTCAATTTCATTTTATCTGGAGGTTTTAAGTTATGAGCCTTTAAGGCTAGGACTGTTTTCTTTAAAATGTAAAAATACAAACCGCAAAACCCCCAGTGGCACTGACTGCTTCAAAGAGACCAATACACAGAGCTTCTGCAAGGGGCTGCTGTTAATGTTTTGTGTCTCCAGGAAGGGTTTCTTCACTGGGTCAGACCATTAATTCAATTCACTCCATCTAGGTGGTGGTCAGGACTCCTGCTAGAAAGTTGCAGTGTAGCCCGGCACCGTGAGACCTGTGCTTGCAGCCTGCATGTCAGCCTCTCTTCCCAAGCTTCTGTTTGTTTTAAAAGCATGAGGCTTGTGTTTATCCATATCAATGCTTGTCCTTCTTTGAATCCTGTTAAGCTTTTGTCTTCAGTTAGGTTTTGTGGCAAGTACTCCCTAGTCTGAATATGAGAAGAGCACTTTGGTTTTTTGGATCTAAATTTCAGTCTTTCATTTAAATAAATGTCATCTTTCTTTTGTATTCTGAGAAGCTGAATCAGAATCTTGATCTTTTTCATTTGTTAGTGTGTGTACTCTTATCATGGCTGCTCTTAATAGTCTCTTAAATAAATAAATTGATGTCTCAGAGTGGATTTTTTTCTTCTCTGCCCCTTTCTTAAATCATCAGTTTCTTAATATTTCTGTTCAGTATTTGGAGGGATAAAGATGGTTTGTAGACTGTAATTCAGGATTTTGGTGGTGGTGGAGGATCTGTCCCTGCCATTCCCAGCATCCTGTTGTTTGGCTGGTTTTGGTGACTGCTGCACAAAATAGAACTTCTTGTTCAGGTTTTTCATGGAGGGGACAGTTGGCTTAGAGCCCTGCAAGGTTTGTGATTAATTCACAATTTTTTTCTTTAGTAAGCATTGTTTTGGTTATTAAAAATAGATTATTGATGCCTTCTTAATATTGATTTTTCACCTGCCATTTTGTAGTCTGTTCACATTCTCCAATCTGATAATCTCTTAAAAAATGAATAAATACTCATTTCATTGCTAATCTCAATTTGAGCTCATAAATAAATATCACAGTCACCGCCTGTCTTGATACAAAAAACTTCTATGATCCACTGTTAACCTTTTGCTGTCTTGAAAATTCCTGATTAATTTGTGATCTTACCCTTTCCATGCTACATATTTGGATCAGTGTTACTACCTTACTTCACCAACCAAGCCTTGCAGGGAAGTCCTGAAAAACGCAATGAACTTTGGCAAAGGTGCTTGAAATCCTGAATGACTGAAATTATTCTTTGCTGTCACATTTGCCATCTCATTCCTTGTGACAAATCAGTCACAGATGTAATTTACACTTGTATCATTGCACGAGCCATGCTGGTTTGAATCTATTGTCATGATTTCCAAAGCATTTATATTGTTTTAATTTTTAACAGTGACTTAAATTACTGGTTTTTTATAAGATGGTTACTGAAACGATTGTGGCAGCAGTGGTGTAGGGTGCACCTGGTTGAACAAATCTGATGGAAGCTCTTGTGAATCTGCAGGACTTGAGCTGTGTGATGTCTGCCTGCATGAGTGTTCTCACTGCACTGAGCATGGCATACTTATGCTATCTATGTTCAGTTAGGTAAACTGGCTTGAATTTCCAACAGGGTGGGAAGAAGTAGAGATTTATCTTTCACTATGTTGGACTGTCTTGCAGGACCTTCTAACAGAGTAATTGCCCTAATTTGCATAAAGCTTTTAAAATTCTTTCTTTTTTCTACCTAGCACTAAGTATGTCTGGTTTTGTAGGTAAAACTAGCCTCAGAAATAGATATGGCTCAAATCAGTTTATATTGGGGGGTCAGGAGCCTTCCTGTCCCATGTGTATGTGATTTTGAAAGGCTTGACAGAGCAGGTATCTTTTCAGGTACCTTTACCTAATTTCAGGTATCTTTACCAAAGTACTGTTGATAAATACCTTCAGTGTTACTGTAAAACAGCTGTAAGACAACTTTCATTTTCTGTGTTCATCCACTGAATATCTTCCATATTTGTTAAATTCTGTATTTGAGCAGTAAATTCAGATCCTTGCTATCTTGAAGATCCATTATGAACTAATATTTAGAAGATGAAAGTAATTATCAAAGTGTAAATCATACAATGCAACTGTGTTGCCATTTCTGCCATCTTATCCAAAGATGTAGAAGTTCCTCTTGAACTTGTGCCAGCTTGACTCAGTGGTTTTGCATCGTTTAGCTCAGTGTGTGTGTATGTAAATGTGTATATAAATACAACTTTGTTTCTCTTGCTGTATTGATCTTGGAGTTGCTCCCGATTTACGCCAGCTGCTTGGATACTTCTAACTGTGCATAAAGTGAATTTCACTTCAGGATTTGGTTGGGATTTTTAACCAGATCTTAATCTCAGTTGCATTCTAAAGGGTGTTATTAGGCTTGCTGTAACTTTTGGAAACATGAAAGTTGTTTCCTTTATTTCATTATAATATATCTTGGCTTCCTTTCAGATCAAAAGGGATAATCCTGAATATCTCATCAGCTTCAGGGATGTGTCCAACTCCACTGCTGACTCTTTACTCTGCAACCAAGGTAAGTGTTCCTTTCCACACTGAAATCAAGTGTCAAACATAAGGCAACACTCACAGGAATAAATGTTTTGGTGTCCATCTAGTGGTGCTTTCATGAACTAAAAGCTCAGAGTCTCTGTCTTGAGTTTTTCCAATAGTGGAAGCTGGAAGGTTGAAAGAAAACTGAGTGCAAGGGTTTACTGGCATAGAAATGACTATTTTATGTATTTCCTCATGTATTCCATTTTTAAATGGAAAAGGATAGTAGTCTACCAAGCAAGCTTAGTGCAAAGCTGAGAAAGAACATTGACTAAGTTTAACACACTTTCTTATTTTGGTTTTGAAACATCTTTCTCCTAAATTCTGTGATAATTCTATGATCTATATTTCATCTTAAGTTCATCTGCTCTAGTTTCTCTTTGTGTCGCTGGGACAGTTTCATCTTTTTGCAGCCGGTCATATTTTTTTTTTCCCCAAAGATAATTTCAGGGGATTCTAAAATGTTGCCCTAAAATATCTCCAGTGAACACTGTAAAAACGGAATGTGGCTACCCAGCATGGAACTGAGGCATATGTGATAAAACAGAATGCAAGAGACATTTACACTGGCATTAAAGCAGTATGGCACTACAGCTTTTTCAGGCATACCTGGTAATTACCTTGAATATTTCAGGCATCTCAGAGTCTAAGCAGAACCTTGACTGGATGAAGAAACCTTCAGTAGTGTCATTCATGTCAGAACAGACTCACATTTCCTCTAGATTCTCAGTAACATCTTCATATTTCCAGAAGGGAGTTGATGCACACTATTTTATTCATACTAAAGGAGGGCATATATTTAAGTTTAGAAGCCTGAAGTAGCTTTAGGTGATAAAATTTCCCCTTGAAATAGATGTTTCCTGAGAGGACAATTTTTTGTTTTAATACAAATGGTCACTTTGTTGTGGCAGTGCTTTCAGCTTTATGGAATCAACTGAGCTTCTGATTTTAGTAATAATATATCTTACACTGCTTTGGTAAGTCTTTTTTTTTTCCAACAGGAATCTGAAATATTTCTTTCCCTCCCCTTAAAAAACTTAGTTACAGGTTGAATAATCTGCCTATTCTCAGCACTGCCCATCTTCTCCTACAGCAAGATTAGTAGGCATGAAAGTGACTCCCCTAATGTAGCTATAGAAAGACAGTATCTGCAGTTTCTAGTTTGGGGTTTTTTTTTCCTCATCTATTTAAAGGGGATTTAAAGCATAATAATACCCTTCAGGTGTAAGTCAATGACTTTGACTAATTATCAGGAACAAATGTGGTCTTTAACCTTCCTGTGGAGAATTCCCTAGTTTACACTGGAATGAGACTCTTTTAAAGGAATCATAGTGCTATATTTTGACAGGTTTATCTACCTGTGTTAATGCTGATGAGAAGTGAAATATGATTATATCATTTCCCACCTCACCCCCATGCCTCTACTCATGACTATTTTATGTATTTTATGTATTGGATATCCAAGGAGAATAAATTTTCCAACATGCAATGCTTATCTGCTTATTCAGAGAATGTTTACTTAGAGAGCATTCTTAAAACTTCAGGTTCAAGGTTGTTGGGGGACTTGAGCTTGTGGAGGTAGAAAACCCAACTTGTCTTGAAATAAATTCTTCAAGAAGAAAAACTCCAAAGCTTATTCGTATACAGGAAATAGCTTTCACTTCTCATGTAATATGAACATTTTCCTTCTAGCAAGCTCATTGCAACCAGTAGAGAAGACGGTCTTTTGTATTTTGTCTCCATATCTGGAGCAGTAGCCAACATCAGGACTTTTGTCATGGAGGAATAGTTAGAAATTTGAATGATCAAAGCACTTTCATTAACATAATATAGTTCTTTTTAATAGATTATCAGTATACTCTGTGCAGGTATTACACATGCACCTGACTGCTGTGTTCAGTTACTGCACCAAACCATTTGGCATGTCCATGCAGGTACCTTCCTGTTCAAGAGGATGGTCAGAGGATTCATTTCAATAGCTGCTGCTAGGCCAGACTTTCAGTCTCATTCATGTTGAGTACTGAATTTTGTTACGAACTTATACTCAGGGGAGAGGGAGAAAGAAAGAAAGAGCAACTGAACAGCAGATAAGCTTTTTATGGCTAAAAGAGCCTCCTGCTAGCTTATACATGCAACTTGAAGAAGAAGAGTAAAAGGACCTACCTGCTATACAGCAAAATCCAGTTTTATTTCAGATCTTCCAAGTATGCTCAGCAGAGTGTCTTTAGAAATAGTCCAGTAGTGTGGGAATGTTTCTGTTGCTTCTTGTATAGGCTGATTTCAGTGGGATGGCCTGTGTAGGAAAAACACTGGCCACTGTGAACTTTAGGTGCTGGCTTCAGTTAAGACTTGTGTTAAACAACTGGGGACATGGTGACCAAAGGAAAACTGTAAAGGAGGTGCAGTACCAGAGCTTTGCTGCTTGGTTTGAATCTGGTGTGAAGCAACTGCTTCTTAAATAGTTGAACTAATTTACTTAGTATTTATTTTAGTTTCAAGCATGGATGGGATGGTTTAGCTCATTCAGTTGAAGGTACTCTATTCATCCTACTTGGCTGTATCATTTCTGTAAAACAAGAAACCGTAGCAGAACCTGGTATTTTGTCTCATTGGACAAGAGGGTAAGGTGAAAGAGTAGTTTAGAAGAATTTGGGAAGTGGGAATCTGTGCTGGTTTGAACTGCTGAATAGCCTTTGATTCTTAGCACAATATTTCCTGGCAGGTTAAGGAGGTGGCTGTATCAGCTTTGAGAGCATCTTGAAGGTGCTAACATCCACCTTTTAAGTTCTTTAACCTCTTTCTTTGAACTTTCAGTTTTGCAATTTCTAAAACTTCCAGAAGTTTGGAGGAGAATCTGTGGAGGTGGACTTGAGGATTAGGAAGAAGTGTCACCATAGGATGTCATCTTTTAGAAGTGTAAAGGCAGAAGACTAAGTGTTCAAACACTATGTTCTAAAAACCATGCACAAGAGGAACCCAATTAAATCACTCTTAAAAATATCCAAGAAGATGACATAAAGTAGTGAACAATGTGAACATGAAGTTGTCTTTTCCTCTTTTAACTAGGCTTTATTTAACAAATTGAGTTCCTTTTCCTTCTAAATTAAAAAGGGGATTATTTGTTTAGGTTGAGCTTTGCTTCTGTAAAAATACTTCATAAGCATACAGTTTCTATTTGAATGGCATTGCTCTTGTATGCAAAGTTTCATTGAAAACCTAGGGTTTTCAGTTTGAAAACAGGAACTCCAAATAGTAACTCAAATACTTTTACACAAAACTGTTAAACTAGAGTTTCCATTGTAACGTGTAGCATGCTGCATGTTTCCCTTCTTCTCTCTGCAGGCTTTTGTGGATTACTTCTCCAGAGGCCTCAATGCAGAATACAAGAGCAAGGGCATCATTGTGCAGGTGAGTAGCTTGTTTCATGTAAGTGTGGTTACCACAGCAACATTGGTGTCTTGGCAACAAAAAGGAATCAGCATATTCTCTTATTCATGAGTGTGTGACACAGATTAAGGATAAGGATTTCCTTTGATCCCATTAGCAGCTTTCTTAAATTACTCTGAAACCATGGGTCTTGAAGCAACAAAAGACATGGTTTGATTTTGTGTGGTTTTAGCTGATGGTGCTAATTGAACCCTTATGGATAAAGTATTCCATAAAACTGTGCAGAGTGCTGTAGAATACATCTTTATGAAGCTTCATCTACTGGTATACACTTGTGGAATGCATTTGTACAGTCATTCCATGGGTAACAGCCCTAACAACTAGAATAGGAGAATCCCTGCAGTGTCAGTGAATCAACTGCTAATCTAAGCATAGTTGAAGAATGAACAAAAGCCTCAAAGAGCCTTCATGTCTAACTGACTGATTTAATTTTCTGTATTGCTAAAGAGTCTTGCTTCATAGCCCTCCTTGCCCCCTCCCCATTTGTTTACCTGCCTTGATTTTAATTATTTTTGGCATGGCAAAAAGCAAACCATACCAGTTTCTCACAGCTTTATAGGATTTTGCTTTAATATCACTTCTCACATACTCTTAGTGTTTGCTTCCAAAGCTGGAATTTCCAGCTTTGATCACAGTGAACCTTCCATTGCTGATTAAACCTCTCCAGAGCAAGAATCAGTTTAATAAAGGTGGTATGAGATCTTACCTGCACTGTGAAGACAATGGTATCTCTTTTTGAAGTTCAGTTAGGGATCTTGCAAACAGGGTTGCCTATGTCCATGCCTCTCATTTCTCTGTTCTGTGTGGTGGTTCTCAAATCCACTTGAACTTCAAAGGCTTCATAAAACTCAAAGCACAAAGTTGCCTGCTTTACAAAAGAGCACAACTCTTATTACTGGCTAATACTATAGGGAAATTGTTACCAGATTAAGGCTATGTTACCTTTTTGATGTGCTAGATTATTTTTTCCTTTTAAGTGTATTTAGCAAAACAAGAACTTCTCACCATAAAATGTCCTGTCTCATTTCCTGAGAATGGATTGCATTAAGAAAAAAGAGAGTTGTGGGTGAGCTATTCCCATGTAGTCACCGGCCTTTTAGTGGGAACCTCCTGTAAACCTAGATTTAAACTTGGTATTAAATAAAGCTTCACTTCTCCCCTGGGTGCTTGATTCTGTGCCCTAGCACTCTGGTATGTACAGCCAGACCAATGTGCAGCAATGGAGGATGCATAAAAAAGGTAGCATTCTGAACAGGTCCAGGTTCAGCATACAGGGTCATTTTGTGTGCTCTCAGTTCTTGAAGTGGATTTAGCTGGAATAACTTTCAGTGTTTCATGTCTTCTTGTTACTTTCTCTTCTCACAGCTCCAAACTATCCTGCAATGGGTCAATGTTTACCACATGGCAAGTTCCTTACAGCTTTTTCACCATTCTGCCTGCTTGATTACTTCTACCTCCTCGGTGTCTTTCAAATTGTACTTACTACTAGCAGATTTAGCTCCACTATCAGACAGCTGTTCTTCAGTAATTTTCATCTACATGCAATGTAGCCCTCTCTCAGTCTGTCACATCACAGTCTCAAAATGAGACTCAAGGAACTGGTAAAGTATTGCCCTTTCCTACATCAAGAGTATCAAATCTTCTGGGTGGACTTCCTTCCTGCTGAAGTCTGTCTACAAGCTGAGCCATAGGCCCCTTCAACACACAGCTTCACTGACAATAAAGATGGGATGAATTTGTGGGGGCCTGTGTTGTGGTACCACATCCAGCCTCTGTTTTCTGGTGTTTTCTTAGGCATAGCTGCTCATAAGTTACTTCAGTGTGAAGGTGCTTAGAGACAGATGCTTACAGGAGAAGGAGCTGTTATGTCTTTGGGATCTGTTGTTTCTAGGTGCAGCCTTCTCCTCCTCCCCAGATTTTGTCTAAATAGTACTCTTAGCAGTTTGAGAGGAGAATGAAGGAGGAGCAAGAACTGTTTGTTGATGCCTATGGAGGAGTACCTGTTGAGACTGTAAAGGTAAATACCCCAGTAACTCATGATTGGATAAAGGCATTAAGCACAATATGAATGTACATAGTGTAGGAAAGGTTTTCTAGCTTTTGGGTATAGAAAAGCTAGGGAAAGGGTTTTTAATGTCTTACATTTTTAGGATTACAAACAAATGAAGAATTTAATCTAATTTTCTGTATTTTCAGTTATGTTTTCCTGTACAAAGCTTTACAGGTTGTGGTAAACTGTCTTTTTGTGACTCTGGTGTTGGCTTAGGATGCTGAATTCCTGACAGCACTGCTTTTTATCCCTTAAATGTAGAAGTGAATTGCTATTGAGTTATGTGGATCTGATTATCAATAGCTGTCACAGCTTCAATTTGTTATGCTAATTTTGTTGCAGGTCCATGTCCTTGTCCTCCTGTTTCAGCCTAAGTCACTATAAGCCACTAATGAATATTGCAAGTACCTTCCTGTGAAGACTAGCTGACTTATCTCCTTCAATCCCTAAGGAAGATTGCATCCCTCTTAGATTTTTTTGAAGTACATCTCTATAACCTTCAGAAGCATTACACTTTTAATTCCAGACTTGCCCTTCCAGCTAGATCATCGTCATTGAAACCAGTTAACTTCTGCCATGCAATACCTGCAGAGTACCACTGTGTGAAAAGCAGAAACAAAGTGCTGGAGGGATTTTATCAGTTTCTTCATAGCAGCCTCAAGTATGTGTCTTGCTGAAGTGGATTACCATCTGTGGAAGCTTAGTTTTGATAGTGCTTTTGTTGTAGTGTAGCCATCTTTGGAATAAAAATATACTTTTCTGGCTGATAGGTCTGCTTAATTTTTCAGAAGCAGCACTGTAATAGCATAGGTTAAAACTTTGTGTGTATTTACATAGGGAAAAGAGGCATAAGAAAAGAAACAAGGAAGAAGGTGACAATAACTTTCCTCAAGACTTTCAGAAAGATCTCCCCTTGAAAGATTTCTGCAGACTTATGAAATTTTTGCTCTTTTAATATGTCTAGAAATATTGCTTGGTTCTTTGACCCTTTCTTTTACTCTCATTTTAAACTTCAGGTAGTTATTGGCATTGTCCCTCTGTACTTCATTACTATGCATAGTAAAAGTATAGTGCTAGGAACTTGAACTATCTGTTTTCTTTTATTGTATTCACTACATAAAATACTAGACCACAAATTCATGAAAATGTTCATTTAAAAGGATTACCAGAAAGTTTTCTACCCTAACCTCCTGCTCTCCCAGCAGCTGGATTGCCTAGCAATTAGCAGTGGGATTGCTGCTGTATTTAGATGCAGGTCATGGGCTAATTGTGGCTTTATACAGCCAAATCTTGGAAACCTTCAAGGGCAGGGGTGCTGTGAGCTCTCTGGACAGTCTGTTTGAATTTTATATTGCTCTCCTAGTGAAAAGGCTTTCTCCCTAATGCCCAGTCTGACAGTCTACAGCCAAAATTGACAGTTGTCCCTCTTGTCATTTGATCAGGCATTACCAAGAGGAGTTTGGCTCTTATCTTCATAACTACCATTGAAATAATTTTAGGTAAGGTGTCACCACCAGCTTCCTTTTCACAACACTGAACAGGCCCAGCTCTATCTCCAGGTATCCACAAAAGTTTGATGTCACCAAAGTGATGTTTACTGGCATTACCATCCTTCCTTCAAAAGCATTTTTGCTTTGCTGTTCAGCTTTCTATACAGATCAGCTTTGGTTCATGCAACTCTTCCGTTTCCCTTTTATGTTCCCCACTCTCCTTTTTCCCACATTGGAAAGGGAAGGAA
Organism: Agelaius phoeniceus; assembly: GCF_051311805.1. Classification (NCBI taxonomy): domain Eukaryota; kingdom Metazoa; phylum Chordata; class Aves; order Passeriformes; family Icteridae; genus Agelaius; species Agelaius phoeniceus. The sequence continues at coordinate 23,112,713 of NC_135270.1, forward strand.
ACTTATTTGGCAACACTGGAGAGTTCAGATCTTTTTACTTTTTTAAAGGTAAGGTAAAAAAGGTGATAAAATTATGTAACCAAGCTGTTCTGACTTTGGAGGACTTATGACTTAACTATTCAGGTCTTGAGATCTGACTTCTTACATCTAAATAATATTAAAGAACCCAATTTTGAGTGTGAGCCAATTTTAATACACATCAGAGCTGTAAGCAGTAGCAAATGTTTTAAGTGAGCAAGACATATTGTACTGACATAAGCTACTTTTCAGGCATGTTTTGAAACTATAGTGCAGGCTAAGCTTTCCCTGAATAAGGAGAGTTATTTGTCCAGGTAGTGTGGGTTATATCTGTTAGAATGTAAAATGCTGAAAGGCTTGAAGGAGTGATTTTTTAAAAATCTGTTATGCCTGTTTTAGATACAGTTCATGAATCTCTGAATTCCTTGTGGGAAGGAAGAAGGGGAGAAAACTAAATAGATTCAGCAGGTCTCTTGATATCTATTAAAATAAGGTCCAGTTAATATAAAGGTGGTAAATCTAATGTATCTGAAATTAAGTACCTGCTTTTTTGTTTTTGGGAGTGCATCTGGGAGAAGAAAAAGGTTGGAGTGTAATCCCATGTTTCTATGTGCCTTGAAGTCTGTGGATCAATCCAGTAGTGCTACCATATGCTTGCTTTTTCAAGTATCCTCATGCACAATTGTTTGCCCCTTCATGCTATCCAGTGGTGTAACTGAGTAATGCAGTTCACTTCTGAAGTTGTTTTGAGCAGAGAAGGATAATAGATCACATCTATTGCTCCTTTCTTGGTGGGGATGTTGTAGAAATAATTTGGTGGTGAATAAGAAACTTAAAATTTTAACTTTTAAAAATATTAAAATAATAACTATTAAAAATATTTTTCAGATTGCATTTCTAAAATGCAGTCTGAAAAATAGATGCAGTTCACATTCTGGAGCTGAAATGAGGTACCTATGCTGCTGTGGTAGCAGAAGGAGTAGTTTTCTTATCCAAGCATTTGTAGCTTTTGGTGACTTTAAAGGCAGTAGTAGCTGCTTTCACTTCTGAAGTTTAGGTCTCCATGATTTTCCTTCCCATTTGAAAGTGGACTCATGTAGTAGATTACTGAAAGTCCTATTTATAGACAGAAGGGCACAGTTTTTATGTTCTCAGGTGAAGGAATGAGCAGACATACTAATGTTTCCTGTTTGTGGTGGTAAAATTTCTGTTGACATGTGCACAGCTATGGCATGGATACACACTCAATGACAACTGAAGGGGCCCTTTCCCTGCTGTGCTGCTGTTGAAACAGCAGATGTTTCTGAATTCAGGCATGTGTGGTTGTTCTTTAAGAAACTAACATGGGAAGCAGGTTTACAAAATGTATTTTGCCCAAATAGACTCTTTTTTGAGACGATATTCTCATTTGGAGATGAATTAGCAGAAGTGGACACACTCTCAGGCACTTGCTGTTAAGGGATGGCAATGGGAGCACTCAGAGATGGGCAGTAGTGGATGGATGTATTGAATCAGTGCTAGAGCCACTGACAGTGTCTTAGGAGGTCCTTGTAAAGTGGTGACCAAGTTCCAACCTCTCTAGGTGTGTTGAGTTATGGTATGTTTAATATCTGTTTCAGGGCTGTAGACCAGGGCTTTTTTGATTACTTTTTTAGAGGCAAAAATTGAGGACATGTTGAAAGCATTGCCAAAAGCACGACCATGAGGAAAGAATATTGCTTTCTACTGTACATGTGCATTTGCCTTCCTTCTCCAGCAGGGTGAGGTTGGGATAAGTGCAACGAGGTTTTGGATCTTCCAGGTCTATCTTGCCCTACCATGGACATGCCTTTGTTCTGTCAGCATCCCTCCATCAACATGTATCTGTGCTGCTTCCTCTTGTTTCTCCACTACAGACACTTCTGAGACCTAGCATAATTTTCTGTCTTGCTTCCAAACATGGCTATAAAAGCTCATTAACTGTCCTCTGTTTCTTGATCTTTCCTTCTGTCTTTTCACTCTGGTACTAATACTCTCCTCTGTCCTTTAAGCCCTGCTGTGGAGCTACAAGCTCCATGTTTCAAGTCTCTGGACATTCTTTTCTCCTTCCTCCTCCCACCTTGTACTGGTGCCAAACTGAGGAGCTTTTGCTGTGAAATTTCCTGTCTTGGGTTCTGCAGCTCCTTCCCAAGCAAATGTTGGGGGGTTACTACAGAGAAACAACAGTACAGCATTTTCTATTAAACAACTGGAATGAAGTTTTGTGCTTACAAGGCCAATTGTAAGAATGGCTTTTCAACCCTACACTTGAAAGAGTGGTTTTTCTAGGGCTCCAGCTGGTGATGTTGACTGTCAGGAGACAACTGAACTATGTACAAATATGACCCATGTGTTATCTAATTAAAAAGTTCTTGATCTTATATTGGGGTCCCATTGTGATCTTAGAACTGAAAATAAGGCTGGCTTAAGCTAGAATTCAGTGTACAGATTATCTGATTTCCAGTTACATTTATGGATCTGTAAGTTATCTTGAAAGCATTCCCTGCTTAACATGAGTTTTCCTGTGTGCAGAGTGTTCTACCATATTATGTGGCAACAAAAATGTCCAAAATCCGCAAGCCAACCCTCGATAAGCCCAGTCCTGAAAGGTATGTCAGAGCTGCCTTGGGCACGGTGGGCCTGCAGTCCCAGACCAATGGGTACCTACCTCATGCACTCATGGTAAGTCAATGTGAGGATCTGAAATGTCCTTTGTGTTTATTATGGAAAAAAGAGTAATTAGTACAGGTTACAAAATGCTGAGACCTCACTCCCTTCTTTTATTTTTCTTGTTTTGTTGTTTTTTGTTTTTTGTTTTTTTTAGGGATGGGTCATCTCTCTTCTACCTACATCTGCTGCCATTAACTTGATAATGAAAACAAACAAACAAATTCGGGCTCGTTATTTTAAAAAAATGAAGGAGAAGTAAGTGGGAAGCAACTTGATCTTGGGAACATGGGACTCCTGCAAGTTCCACACCATGCTGCAACATCAAGTAGACCTAATGTTTTAAACATCTCCAATCATAGGTGTGTTTTCTAACAAAAGAATAGTCTTGTTTTGAGGATACAGATGAAACAAGACTGTTGACTTCTAATATTGATTGAAAAATAGGCTTTATTTGTTTATAGCTATTATGAGGGGGGAAGTGCTTTGAACTAAAATTGCATTGTGCTTTACAAAATACTTTCATGGACTTGATCAGACATCACGCTCTTGAGGAACATCTTGGTTATATAGTGTCCATCATATCTATTCTTGTGCTCATGGGTGAAGGGCAGAAAAAGAAGCAGTTCTCATATATTCCTGTGCAGGTGGGCAGGAGAGGAAAGGGAGCATAATTATTTTAAAAGGTAACCTAGTACTATTTCCAGACTATTGACCTCTTGAAGCTCAGGTTTTGGATACTTGCAAGGATTCTGCACTATGAGTCAGCTCATGAGTGCTCCCCTGCTTACATGGTCCAGTGTGATTTTTTTTGGTTATGAACTTGAGGGAAATGGGCCAAAAACAGAAATAAATGTAATAGCTCATCTATAAATATATACATAAAGTAACACTGCAAAAAGCATTTAAAATCTTGGGTCTTGAATATGGATTCTAACTTTTCAGTAATATGTAATCTTCATGATTTGTAATAACATTTTTAAAAGTTCAGTGCCTGCTCTTTGTAATAGGTGGTGATAACACAATGTAGATAAATGTCACAAGTTACATGTTACATGCTGGTTGCTATGTAAAAGATTATGGGTACTTTAAATGCAGAGCTTGAAATGAGTTACTCTCCTTGTTAGCAACGGTGGTTTAAATTCTTTTTGAAGTTATGTATCAGTCTGTCTTTCTGGTGAGGTCTTTCAAAATGTGACTCCTGAATATTTGATGGCTTTAAAAATGAGAACCAGGAAATGTCTTAAAGAGTAGAACAGTTTTAATTTAATTGCATTACAATTAACTGATTTTTTTCATGGTTCTGTTCCAAAGTGGAATGTTCCTATAAGGCTCAAGTTACTTAACTCCTGGACACAGGGATCAGAGTACATGAGAAGTCTGCACTGCTGTTGTCTGTGTTTACCTACTCTTTATTAAAGATTTTGGTCTCTAACAATCCTTTTTATAAACATAAAATGTATAAAACTTGCAAGGCAAATGAAATTGCAAGCAGCTACCACTGTTTTCTGTGGTGACTTCCTATGGTTGAAGAGGGGAGGTTTTTTTCTGTCTTTCAAAGAATAATTTCAAGCTCTGATTTTGAAGTAAGCTGTGTTGCACTGAGACATGATTTGGGGCTAACATTTCTGTACATTGAAAAAACCTGAATACCGATGCAATGGTGCTGATCAAATCTGAGATGCAGATCCTATCCCTTAGTTTTCTTAATTTTTTGGAACAGGGATGGTGAAGTTGGTGGTATTAGTTCTCTACGAGCACATGATTTGGTTTGCTCTGGATGATGTGAAAGCATTGGACTAAAAAATCTGTATGTTTTTGACTTTGTAAAACTAATAAAATGGAAATTACTCTTGAGTCTTTAATGTGTTATGTTTTTCTTATAAAAATGTTTGCGGGTACATTGTCCTTTATTGTGAGTAATAACAATAAAAATTACTCTAATTTACATGCCAAAACCAATGCTTATATTAATTTGTTTTCCTGGCTGTCATCTACCCCCTATCTGGGGTGCTTTAGGCACAGCATCTCTGTCCAGTTAAGGTAGGTGACTCTCCTGCTCTCCTCTGCACCGACTCTCACCTTGAATACTTTATGTGCAGTTTTGAGTGCCACAATATAAGATACAAAGCTATTGAAGAGTACAGAGGACAACTGTGAAGATGGTGAAGGGGCTGGAGGAGAAGCCTTGTGAAGAGCAGTTTGAGGTGACTTGGTTTGTTCAGCCTGGAGGAGACTGACAGGAGACCTCATCACGGTCTTCCTCACAAGGGGAGGTGGAGTGGCAGACACTGATCCCTGTGGAACCAAGGGAACAGCATGAAGCTGAGTCTGGGGAGATTTGGGTTGGATACTAGGAAAAGGTTCTTCACCCCAAGTGCTTGGGCACTGGAACAAGCTCCCCAGGAAAGTAATCATGGCACCAAGCCTGACAGAGTTCAGGAAGTGTTTGGCCAACACTCAAAAAGCACATGGTGTGATTTTTGGAGCTGCCCTGCGCAAGGCCAGTAGCTGAACTTAAGATGATCTTTGTGGATCCCTTCCAATTCAGGATATTCTATGATTTTACAGTGCTGATGCTTTAAATAAGCAGAATACAAATTTTATTAGTACTGTTAAGCTATTAATAAACATTTATTTCCAGTTAACAATTTTCTAACTACTGAAGGTCTTTAGAAAGGTATGCAGAGGGAACAGCATGCACATCCAGCTGGCATAGAGGGAGGCACCGAGGTAAGGAGGTTCTCTGAGCGCTTGGTCCCTTTTCACATGGTGTCAGGCTGCAGGTTGGGTTCCCACTCTCATGCCCTGAGGTCTTCTATTTTCCAAGCTGCAGCAGGGCATCACTAAACTATTTTTTTACCTAAATTTTATTTACACTTTAACCTAAATTACCTCGACTTTGATTTTGAATGTCTGTTCACCTCAGCGATGGAGGTAATGTCCATTTAATAGCTGTCCATGTCCTTGGGACTACCCTGGGCACCTGTCAGAAAACAGGAGGGGGTTTCTGGTGCCTTCAGCCCCGTGCCTTGCTGGTTCCAAGAAGGTTTTTCTTCCCGGCGCCGTGCAAGACCCGGGCTGCGTTTTCACCCCCTGTTGGAACGGGACAAGGAGGGCGGGAGGCGGCTCGGGCGCGGGGCACCTTTAATGGAAGCTCAGCCCCTGCGTGCGCGGCGGGCGGGCGGGCGGAGCCGCGGCCTCACGGCCGGGCCCAGGCGCGGGCGGGGCTCGGGACCCTGGGCAGGGCCGGGCATGGCGGAGCGGCGGCAGCGGGCCCGGGTGCAGGGCGGCTGGGCCGGCGTCCCGGCGGGGCGGCCCGCAGGTAAGGAGCGCTCACAGCCGCCCTTCCTTTCCTTCCCGACGGCCTGGGCGCGACGGGGCGAGCAGCAGGCGGGGCGCCGGTCTCCGGCTGCACTTTCCGACCGCCCTGCGCGGGCCCGTTCTTCCCGTTCCCGTCGGTAACTGAGCTGCAGGTGTTCGAACCCAGTTTTTGAGTGGAAATTTGCGCCTGTGCCCCCGGTGCGGCGGTTTTGGCTGCGGAACGCAGGGTGCGGGTGTGTGCTGAGGCGCACGGTGAGGTGAGCGCGTCGGGCGCACCTCCGGCAGCTCCAATGGGACGAGTGGAGTTTGGTGCAGGGGACTTCTCTAAGAACAGTCAGACGCTTCTTATCCATAAAACGCGTTATGTGCCTTCGTTTGGCTTGTCACGGGGAAAACATTCTAAAACAAAGAGAAGTAGTGAGAAGGGATGGAGTTGTAGTGTTTTTAGCAAACACTGAAACCAAAGAGTGCAGAGGCAGAGGAGCACTTTGAAGGTTTCCAGTCTTGCAGGAGGGACTGGTTTGTTTTTGTGAACATGCTCAAAACATGTTCCACTCATTGATTCTAGTTTCCATAAAGCTCCCCTATCTCTGCAGACTGAGCATTCTAGGCAAGCTGATTTTTTTTAAATCATGAAAGAGAATAGCCAATTATTTTGACTTATGCATGTGGCCTCAATTTTCTGTCACAGGTGCATTTCATTGTTTCTATTCCTAAAGGGATTTAAAAAAAAATCCCCATTGAATTACACAGAGTGAAGACTGTGTTTCAGGCCCATTTTAAAGCTTGTTTGCATGCATAAATAAAACACCTGAAGTAGTGTGCCAAAGTTGCTCTTCTGCTTTCTCCCTGGTTTAAAAATTCTGTTTTAATAAAAATATTTTTGTCTTTTCTTTTTTTTTTTCCCTAAGAAAAGGAATACAGAGGGAAGCAGCTTAGCTGCATGGAGCAATTTCTGCTGGTGTGTGATAGGTGTTTGTTTTAGAATTGAAAAGTTATAGATGTCATCCTTTCAGATAAAAGTACATTTTCAGTTTTGTTTGTGGAAACAAAATTAATAACAAATAAATAATAAATACATATAAAAAATCAGTTCCTGTGCAATTTTGACTCTTAGGTTTGGCAATTTCCTGAAGTCTCTGCGACTCATAGGAGAATACTCCAAGGAATGATTCTATAAGTTTTTCCTAACTATATTTTTTAGTATGGTGATACTCAATTCATGTGATCTTTTCTTCCTTCTTTCTTTCTTTTAGCACCAAAGGCACCTGTGGCCAGCAGCCTTGCCCTTGCAGGTACAAGGCCAGCATGGAAACAGAAAGATCAGCCTCACACTCCAAAGCAATTTGTCTTTGAAAAGCCATCAGAGGTAAAGCTTACAGGGTAACTAGCAGAATCTTATCTGTTATAAAACTTCATATGACAGGTAACAAGGTAACAATTATTTGAGAATATAGTTAGTTGTTTAAAATCTGAGCTGAGCTTTGAGCTTTTGCTAAGCAGAGTTGGCAATTGTTTTGTGTATATGGGGAAAAGAACTTGGTTATGGTCCCTCTGTTTAGCCTGTTCAAAACTACTCTTTTATAGAGAGCCAAAAGAATATGTTTTACTAAATATTCAGTCTGCAATGTCCTAAGCACATTTGAGCTCTTCTTGTTTTCCTCAGGGGGGGTGTCTTGTCTTAACTTGTTAAAGGGGAAGAGCATGGTATTTGTTTTGTAGACTTTATGTCCCATCAGCTGATGAAGGATATTGTGCTCTATGCAGCGTATGGAAACTTCCTTGATTGGGGAAAAAATAATAATGAGCTCTTCTTTCTAAGTTAGACCTATTTAAAAGGCTGTCATCTAGGCTTGGAAGACTTGAAGATGGCCTGGGAAGATTCTCTTTCCCCCGTGGCAGAGACCTGCTATCTGTATAGTACTATATTTTGATGCTCTTGTTGCCTCAGTGCAGTAACTCCTTGCAAATCAGAACTGTACTGAGCTCAGAGAAGAGCAGCATAAATCCCTTAGACAAGCAGAATGATAGCCAAGGCTGGATTAAACTACTCTGTCTCTTAACAAAATACAGCTATCTCAGCTGTGCAGACAGCTTTACAGTGTAAGCTCCTGCTATGTCTGATCTTTCATGTTTTGCTCATTTGACTGAGACCTGCAGTTTGTTCATGTTTCTTAGGGTTGTTCTGAAATTTTCCTTACATGAGGATATTTTTATAAATATAAAAATAAGAATTTTCTTGATTGCAGTTGATAAATATCAAGTATTGTGATGTCTAAATAATTTAGAAATCAGTGTCCTTTAGGGGGCAGTTGATGGCTAAAAACCAGCCTGCAGTGGTAGCTGCATTTGAGAGTTTCTGGGGTGAGGAGGGAGTGGCTGAGCTGTTACTGCTTCCCTCTTGCCCTGAGGTGTGTTTTTCTCACTGGCCACACAGTGTGTGGCTACACAGAGTCACTAGAGATGATGTTTGACTGGAGAGTGCCAGGTACTTTAATATTCACTGTGTACTGTCTTGTTGCCTTTCAGGTGGAGCGCAGAGTTCCAGAGGCAGGTGTGATAGAGTGAGTACCCTGCTGATTTCTCTGCACCTTTACTGTTGTCATGCTCAGGAAGAGTAGAAACTGGACTTTTAACCCTTTTATCATGAGCTGAATGTGTTATCAGGAGAGCCCAAGTCTGTTAACTGGTTTTTATGCCTTTTGTATAGCTGGCAAGCCAGTAACCATGAAGAGTTGAACATTCTGGTTCAGCACAATTGCCAGTATGTCTCCTTTGTTAGCAGTGTACATTTTTCTGGGAGAGTCCCAGTGTAAACTGTGCTGGAAATTACTTACTCTGGAATATACCAGAAATATAGCTGGTATGGCAGCTTCTTTCTGGACTCAGAGAAGTAGTTGATAGTAAGTTTCATAGTGAAGCTGGGTATTTGTATGTCACTTACCCTTTGTGTTGAAATGGGGATCTTCCCAGGATAACTTTGGGATGAAGCGTGACAAAGTGTGGTGCTGTATGGTGGAGTTAAGATACTGAAAATCCAGCTTGGCTCAGTTTGGCTGTCTTGGTAGAATTTTCTTTCTCAGTGTATCTATAAATGCAAACATAGTGAATCTGAGTGCAGTCATGTATGTTTGTCTTCCTTAGGTTCCCTGTGACATCCCTCTTATGTTTTTTCCAAGAGCCCTAAAGCTGTACAGAGTCTTTGGTGAAGGGAGGGACAGAAAGTACACACAAACTCATTGGCTTCTGCAGCGCACCTTGCTGCCTTACTCTGACCTTTATGTCCAGGACATTAGTTCTTCCCTTTTCTAACTTTCTTTTCTCTTTTAAAGAAAACTTTCCCTAGTCCAGGCCTATAGCAATTCTAGTCTGTGCTGCTCAGTCTAAGATAATTTCTTGTTTGTCTTTCTGATGGCTCTTTCCTTTCTACATCCTCAGCAAGCCTGGTGTGTATGAGCTCAGCAAGGGACCCACTGGCATTTCTAGGTAAGTGGATGAAATGTGAATGGTTTTTGCAGAGTAATGTGGTGGTACTTAGCTTTCTGAAGTCCAGTCTCTGCAGAGGGTTTTGACTTCCTCAGCTGCACATGGCACTTCTTGTGCATCATCTGTCTAGAGTACTTCTGGAAGTACTTTTGAGTGGCACATAGCAGGGCCTGAGATGGTTCTGAGCAGCACTGAAGAGAAGAAACAGAAACCTCTTGACCTATCATGTGTACTGCATCTGGTGCTCTTTCCAGAATAAGGACAAGGGGCTCTGTCCATTTGTGTCATGATTCACAGTAAGTTGCTGATGAGAATTTGGATCAGTATTCCTGTTTTAGCAAATGTGTGATGTCTGTTGTACAGTTAAGAGCAGCCCAAGACTTGTAGCTGTAAATTGGAATTGTTTTAAATAAATCTAATGAAAACATTTAACTTCAGGCAATTCTGGTAACCTCAGGATTGTCCCTTGTGCTTATATGCCATGCCTTAATTATTTCAGCTTCAGGGCACTTCAAAACAAAACCTACTTGTTCTGTGATTCCTACTAACTAAAATACATTTTACCTTGCTGTCTTAGCTGCAATATCAGTATTAAGCCTCTTCTTTTGAATTTTATAGGTTTTTATTAATAGTGGAAAAAATGCCAAGGACATAGTAATTTTTTGTGCATTTATTTAATTTCTTCTGATTATTATATTATTTTATTTTTGTGCCTTCATCTTAGTTTCTTCTGAAGATGCAAATAAATCTTTAAAGTATTTTGAAAAGTAAAAGTTTTGACCAGCTGGAAGGAGACAAGATACACAGTCAGCTGGGTTATCCTGCATTTTTCTGGAGTTTGTTTTCATAATACACTGATGGAATATATATATTTCTGGAAAGTTAATAATCACATTTGTGTATTTTTTAACTCTTTTACTATATACTCTTACTGTGACGTCTTTGGGGTATGAAGTACTTGTGAGAGTAAACTGCTGTTAGCAGCATTCCTACTCTGCAGCCCACCACAGTGGTTGTGATTCTTGGGTGACCTTTAGTCCAATCAAGATATTAGATGTACATATGGAAATGAAAAAATAGGAGATGTTTAATACTGTCCTTATAGGAGATGTTAAATACTTTTCCTTATGCTTTGAAAAAGAGAACAAAAATGGCAGTAGGGATAAAGGGCTGTCATATTCTAAGTGATGTGGAGATGGTGAATAAATTATTTACTTAATTTTGATTGTAATGCCATAATCAGGTCTATCTGATTTATCAGATGTGAAGTTAATAACAAGCAGAAGGATGCCATTTTTCACAGCATATGGCTCATTCTGGAATTCATGGTATGTTGCTGGTTGTCATATGTTTTATAAGTATTGAAAAGAAATTACATTCATTTGGTGAGGGTAAGACTCAACAGGAGCCCTTCTGTTCTTTCCTTCACATCTGCTTTTGGCTGTGGTCAGAAACGGGGTACTGGGCTTTGACTTTGGATATGATGCATTGCAGCCATTTCTAACTCCTTTGGGAATCCTGGAAATGAAAATTTTTTCCCAAAGCAGATATAGAAGTGTATATTCCTTCCATTTTTCTTTTTCATCCTTAGGATTCATTTGATTCCTGGCTTTATTGACTCAGAGCAAGCAGACTGGATGTTTGAGCAGCTCCTCCAAGACATACCCTGGGGTCAGCGCACTCACGTCAGGCAGGGTAAGGAGTGTGTGACCACCTTTTCAGGTCATTCACAGGTCAATTCCATACCAGAATCTGTGCACTGTTTGGAATTGGTTTTCATTTTCAGTGTTACCACTTCTTCAAGTTTCCGTGCAGGTTTTCCATGCATATCTGAAGGCTACTGCAGCTTACTTTTCAATCTCTAATATCATGTTACTATTGCCAGCTAAATGAGATATTTCCAAAATAAAATCGCCTGTCTTAAAAATCTTGGAATTTTACTGTTTCTTCTGTCATTTCCAGTTCTTTTTCTCACTCATTTTTTAAGATTTAGTCTGGCCACTATCACACAATCTTCCAGCAATACTTAAAAACTGTGTTCTTGGAGGTTTCTTTCATGAGGTATATTTTTGCCTCTTTTACTGAAAATCCCAGCAGAGCATGTTCATTTTCCTTTGGCTTTAGTTATTGGTTGCAATATGTAGTAGGTGAAGAGGCTGCTATTCTGGATTTGTTCACTAAGGGGCACCTGTTCTAGCCAAATTTTGCTTTCAGTCAGGAACTGATGTAAGATAATGTATCAGAGCAGTTACTGGATGGGACTGGAAACTGTCTTCAACCTGTGTGTTTGTTGGCTGGCAATAAAGGGACAATATAATGGAGAATGCTACCTGTCAAGCATGAGAAATAGTTGCCAAGATAGTCTTTTCAGAAGCCAAAAATTATTTTTAACCTTTGTGTTACACCACAGAGCACGAACACATTTGACAAAATATTGTGTCCAGCCTTGCTTCATTTTGTTTCTGTGGTGTCCCAAGGATGCTACAGTCCTTTCTACTTCACCCTTTCCAGTGCATCCATCTGCATCTTGCAATTTAGGCCAGCCTACTGGGCACCAGAACCAAGTCAACTTAAAGCAAGATAAATGTTCAGTTTTGTTTGCTATCTTTAACTCATCCAGTCTCTGCTATGTCTGGCATTTAGGGGTAAGAAAATTGATATGTTTCCAAGATTTTAGCAAGGTAATTCCTCTTGCAGATGTACACCTGATTTTGAAAAATTTAATTCCTTCACTTGAGTTCATTATGTTAAGGGGCTGCTTTTTTAACTTTAGGTAAATGGACAATATCTTTTTGATCAAGTTTCTTGGCAAAATGGCATTATCTTTCCATTTTGAAATCGTTTGATAAGTCAACTGAAAAAGTCTTCCTGGTTTTTTCAGAAGTATCTTTTGAGGAACCACGGCTTACATCCTGGTATGGGGAACTTCCTTACACATACTCCAGAATAACAATGCAGCCAAATCCAAATGTATGTATATGATTGTATGTGTTTTATTATTGTCTACAGAGAAATCCTTTGCAGAGGTCAAGAGACAAAATTTCCCTCTATCCTCTATTCTAGCTATCTAGAGAATCTGTTAGCAGCAGATTCTACTGGCATGTGGTCAGTTTTATACAATACACTTTATGAGGGAGTTGACTGAGAGCAGCGTGATTTAGTTGTCAAATATTGTCAAAAGGAGGTTACTACTCTAGAGTTTAAAGTTTTGCTTTGGGTTGCTGTAGCTTTGTACAAAACTCTGAATTGCTCTGTGTGACTTATTCCAAGCATCTTTGTATGGCAGATTTTACTGCCCACACTAATACTGATTTTTTTGCTGTAAAGATACCATAATACTAATTACTGAAATAGTTATTTTCAGAAACACTTAAGTTCAATACTGCTTAAATGAAAGTTTAGGCATATTTTGGTTCCTATGTGGATGCTATGAAATTCACACATCTGTGAGCTGCTGAGCAGCTCATCTGCTTAGCATCTCCAGATTGTAGCATGTAATTTCCCACAGTGTTTTGGAAGAGTTAAAAGCCTTCTAAGTGACTCAGTGATGTTTCATGTTTTCTCTCCCTCCCCCTCTCTCTCTCAGCCTGTTGTCCCATCAGCCTGTCTCTTGGTATTGCTTTGTTTAAAATTTCCACAGCAGTAATTAGGTGTCACTGTTGAAAGCTGGATAGCATGAGAGGAAGGTGTCCCAAGTCCCAGAACTGCTGCCAAAGTGGGATGTTTGGGAAGAGTTGGAAAGGCACTATTTAACATGATGAGTTGTGAAGATTTCATAGTCTCAAAAATACTGTAGTTAAAAATTCTATGGTCTATGGAACTTCTGGTGGAAAACCAAGCATTTCTTTAGCACTCATTTGTGAGTACTGTTTCAGATGGGCTTTTCTGAAAGCTGAATGGCTTTAGGGATTGGAAGGGCCCTCACAAAATCATTCTGTTGTATGCTAATGATTTAAATCCAGATCAGAACTGCCTGTTGTGAAATCCATTGCTGTTCAGAGATTGGATAGAGCCCATATACCCTGAATTCAATGTTTCATTTCAGTTTGCATCAAGCTCTGAGTTAGCACTCATTGAGCCACTGGCTTGTTTCTCTCATCCAAAAGGTACAAGGCCTAAATGAATCACTCAGGCTGTGGTTCTGTCTTTTATTCTGGAATATTTCTGCTTTTTACTGAGAGGAAGAAACTCGAGCAGGCAGTGAGATGCACTGGAGAAGTTGCATAGCTGGAAGCCAGCCCTTCCCCAGCTGGAAGTTGCCCATAGGCAGATCTATGGGTACGCTGCACAGGGACACTGATATTTCACACAGCTTTGCAGGTGGGAGTACCTGCAGCTTAGAAGAGTAGGGGTGGTGTAAAAGTACAGTCCCTACCTGTACAATAGGATTTCTAGCACAAAAATATCTTGAGCAAAATGTAATTTAGTGCACAGCTTAGCCAAAACTGATTATTCCCTTAAACACTTGATCTGTAGGAGTAATTAGTTTTGTGTCCCTCCTTTTTTTTGTTTGGTAAGAATTGGTAAGCACTTCTAGATATAATCCAGTGTTTGTGCCTCAATGATTTTTGTTATTAGAAAATGTTTTTCTGTAAGCAGTGATAGAGTTGTTTCAACAAAACTACTTCCACTGCTGCAGGTTTGTAGTGGGCTTTCAATTACATTGTAAAATTCACTGTATGGTAACATGTTAGTGATACATACTTCTGTGATGGAAGTTGAAGAAATATAGTCCTAGTTGGTCACTGAAAAGTGCCCTCAATAATTCTTGTTGGACTCCTCTGCACATTCAGGCAGCCCAGTTGCAAAGCAAACTTTTTTGGGGTGGTATTACTGCTTTTCAGTTATGTTCCATAACTGCAAGCTGTGTTTACCTAGAATTAATTAATCACATGATGATTAATTGTTGAAGGCATGACTTAGCTGGAAATACCCATTAGAGAAAGATGGTATGTTGAGGCTCCTGCAGTGTAACCAATAAGTTAAATACCTGTTAAATTTGAGGAAGCTTGGAAAGAAGGTAGTTCAGCCTTGTTTTTTTTGAGATGAATACTAGAAAATATTCTCAGGTGTCTGTTGCTTTTTCTGTCAGTGGTGCACTGGGAGATTTGGAATCAGTTTCTTATCCTCTCTTGCTCTCTGTTTCTGCTTACATAATGGGCAAAAATTCTGGCCTACATTGCTTTGGCTTTTTTTTTTTCTTTATATATTTGTGAAGTTCTTAAAAGCACTCTGACAGATGAAAGTCATGATGTAACTTCATAACGTTAAATAACTGGACTGAGTTGTAATGGAATGTACAGAGCTTCCCTGGGCTGTGGGTTCAGCAAGGTGTTAGCAAAGGAAGGGATGAAATCCAGGGCCAGTGACATTGGTTTTGAGACCCACTGAAGAGTTACAGTGTTGAAGTTAAAACCCCAAGAGGTGATGAGTTGAGCTCAACAAGCTGTGTTAACAGAGTGGGGACAGAAGGCTGTGCTATGCCAACCATTTCCTCTTGTTCTCTGTCAACAGCTGCAGGCAACTGAGAGCAGTGTCATTTAGTCACTGATTGCCTCCATTAGTATGAAGGGCAGTCTGGCTTCAGAGTTTTAAGAGACGATTTAGTATTGAGTGATGGGTAACGTGCCAATATGTCACAGAAAGCTCCACCCATTCCTCTTCTCGTCTAAAAATATCATCAGAATTGCTGTAATTTGTTTGATTTAAAGTTTATTGTGAATAAAGTGCGGTGTATTTCGTTTCTTGGTGGTTTTTGCCTTCTGTTCCTGGCATTTACATTTGCCTCTGTGCCGATTGCAGTGGCATCCTCTGCTGAGCGTGCTGAAGGAGCGCATTGAGGAGTTCACTGGCCACACCTTCAACTCTCTGCTCTGCAACCTGTACCGAAGCGAGAAGGACAGTGTGGACTGGCACAGTGACAACGAGCCATCGCTGGGGGAAAAGCCTGTCATCGCCTCACTCAGCTTGGGCGCTACTCGGACCTTTGAGATGAGGAAAAAACCTTCCCCTGTGAGTGTTCATACCACACTGAGAGACTCTCAGAGCTACTAACAGGTTTATTGTTTTCCCCGTTTAAGGAAACTTAATTACTAAAGCATTTCTAAGTTAATGAAAGCACAGCTTGGAAAGTTCTGTGGAATAAGTGTAGGGCTCAAGAAATGTCTCGCATGGACCGTGACATTCTGAGGGTGGGGATGGGAGCACTCTAATATAATGTGCAGCAGTGTAGTGTAGTGCTGCAGTGAATTGAAACCTGGGCAGCCTTCTGCCCAAATAAGGGCCCTTTCTGGTACTTAAAATGAAATCAGTGATGCTGGAAGTGGACTTAAACTGTGCAAATGAACCAAAGAGTTGCATTTTCTTAAGCTCGGGACAATGTTATGTAATGCAGAGTGTACGTGGGGTGAAGAGTAGTTCTGACTACTCTTGTAAGTAAAAATCCTCTTGACAGTGTTTGCACTTTGATGTGTGTGTATTCAGATTGAGGGACAGTGAACAAAGGGAAGAAGCTCATTTCTTTTCCATGAAATGCCTTGGAAGCTGTCACATCATATACTGGCAGGCTAAACAGAGATCCTCTACTTGGATAAAGAGTCCTGTGGAATATCCTTTTGGGAGTTAATTGGTGACTCAGTAGTCCCTTTCTAGGTAAAGTGTTGTGCTCGAGAGTGCTTTGTTTATAAGCCAGCTTAAATTTCCCAGTTTGTATTTATCCAAGTAAAGGATTCACATGTGTTGAGAATACAATTTTAGGGTGTCCTGTTTCAGATGAATTTTCTGCTTGTGCAGTCTTTGACACTTTGGAAAGAAGTTTGCTAGCTGCTTGTGTTGCTATTTATTCTGAGTAGGTAGTACAGAAAGCAGAGGTGATAATTTTAACAGTGTACAGGAAAACTCTCTGCTGACATACTGAAGCCTGCCCATCAAGAGTCACCTTGGGTCACCTAGTCTGAACAGAAAAGGTCAGAAATTGAACCAGAAAACAAAGAGTTTGTAGTTTTCACCAGATCTCCAACTTGTAAATTCTTTGTTGCCTGAAGTGAATTTAATCTTGGTCCCTGAGCATGAGATCACATAACCAGTCTATTATGTCAGTGAGCATAGCATGAGTAAGTATCCCTGATGCTGTGTTGATAATAAAATGTCAGCTGGAAAGTTTATTCCTCTAGAAAACTGTAAATGGTGCTTGGATTCATTTTAGAGGTCCCCGTGTTCCCCATCAATCAGAACAGAATCAGAATAAAATACACTTAAACTTTATAATAAACTTTGCAAGTTCTCTCTTAAAAATCAATCCTAGTTCTTGAGTAAGATGCCTTTTTTATAGATTTTCTGAAAAGACACCCACTATTAGCAAAGGGGAAATTCAGTCTGTGCCATTTGTACTTGACTGCCTTGTTTGAGCTGTACTGCACGATTTCTTCCCTTTTCTTCCAGAGATGGATGGTTTTCTATAGATGTATCCCTCAAGCTCTCCTCTTTTTTTTTTTTAACACCTTTGACCTGATATTTCTGACTAGCTGAGTCTTGCTATGAAGTGTATCCCTTTTGCAAGTGACATACCTTTTTCTGAGGTAGAATCCCCATGTGCAGATCTTTGGAATAGTTGCTTTTAAGTGTGTCCTGTGCCTGAGGGAATTCATACTTAATAATTACATGGCACACATTATGTATTCTTTGCACATTCCCAAAGACTTAAGTTTCCTCAGAGCATCCTATGACAATAGATGCTTTGCCAAATGGGAGTTACAAGAGGCTCTGATGGAAATTACAACCTTTCAGGCTGTACTAAATAAGTAATTTCCATACCCTATTGTACTGTAGTGTTCTCTCTTTCATTAAGAGAAAGTTAAAACTGGTTGTAGATCTTCGAAGTTTGATCATTCCTTTTTTAAAAAGCAATTTACAGGAAGAGGAATGTAATCTAGGGAAAAGGAATTAATATTAACAGTCATCACAGGCATTCAGGCTCTCCCTGGTTTCAGTATCAGCCAGTATCAGTACATTGAGTTTTCCAGAGTTAGCCTTCATTGAGGAGGGAAATAGAAAGTAAATCCTTTTCCTCCCAAAATTAAACCCGTTTGAGGGCCAACACTGTGCTATTTCAGATTTTAGGGTTTCAAAGACCTTCATTTCCCTCTGTTCTTGTAAGTGCTTTTAAGTATTTTGAGATGAAAGATAAAATGAACATACAAGATGAGAACATCACTTATGGTAGAACATCACTGTGGATCCTTGGTCCTAGGAAAAAATATGGTTTCCTGTGTGGGACCATGTATTGAGTACAAAGCTGAATGTACCACAATACATAGGCAGCTTGAAGGGCAGTTGAAGAGTGCCAGATCAGAGCCTTCAGAGACTTCAGTTCATGTTGGTATCTCTACAAATATTTTCTAGGTTATCACTTGAAATGTGGATGAACCTGATAGTGAATAAAATCCTGTTTCTGTAATTGAAAAGATGACCAGTAGTGTTGATGGGTTACATTTTCTGTACATGTTTATGTGAATTTTGACAATTGTCTGTTAGTAGTTTGCTAGTGTTTATATAAGTCACTCTGAAACAATTACACAATCTGAAATCTTTTTTCACTTGGCAAAAATGAAAAGAAAGTTACTTAGGTTCAAGTGTTTTTTTTTTATTATCCTGAAAATTGTTCTAGGGTGAGGTAAGGAAAGGTTCAGTCCTCTGCTTTTCTTTTTGGTGAGCACTGTACTGGGTAAGTCTTCATCATATAATAGAGGGTAAAGGAGTGCAGAGACATGCACAGACTATTTATATCTTCTTAACCAAGCATTCTTTGTGGATAAGTAGAAATAATTCTTACTAGGATTTCAGCCCTGTGCATGTTAAAAAAGCTGCAAATACGTTTCAGGTGTAAATTCATCACTGGAATAAGGAGACTTCATGGGAATTAACATGACTCCAGCAACAGTTTTATTTTGCCTGCTGGAATTTTTAAGCATTCTTTTTTCTAAATACAGCCTCTTCTGTTTATTTGGACCAATTACATGATAGCAGCTGGTATTTTTCCTTTGCTTTAAATGGTTTCTAGGGTTTTTTGGATGCCTACTTCATGGTTAAAAGTCTACAGTGATGTGGCTTCTTCTATTTTCTTCTTCCAGTTCCAATAATTTACTTTAACCTTGCTCCTGCTTTCTTGTTCCTCCTGCCCCCATCATTGTAGCTCCTGCCTACACTGAAATCAGGAGAGAAGTGCTTTGCTTTGGAGCTGTGATTCATACACAGTTCACACAGCTCCTGTTGAGTCAGTGAGTCCTCGTGTGCTTGCCTACAGCCTGAGTGTCACCACTGTGGCACTGTGACCTCCTCCCATTGCCCACACAGCCTCAGCCCCCAGGCCCACCTGGACATGACTTCATCCTGCCAGTGGGGAGGAATTGGTTTCACTCTGTGGGATGGGTGTTTCTGATACAGCCTCACCACCATTTCTACTATTGCTTGTTCACTGCTCAGCTCTGAGACAGGGCCAGGTTATCTGACTGTGTCCTCCTGAAAGCTGAGTGGGGGCAAGGGTGATACCTGATGTCCTGCCTTCCACTGGGAGGTGCCCTGGGGCAGGGTGGGTGCCATAGGGACAGCTGGGTGGTCATCCAGAATGGCCATGTGAACTGGAGAGAGAGTTAGCCAGCTGTCTGCTTGCCCTTCTTCCATCTATAACCAAGGAAACTGATGGCTGCTGGGAAAGGAGGGAGCTTCACACCTGTTAGACAATAGCAGGATGTTCTGGTGTTCAGAGAGTCAGCCTTGAGATGAGTCTGTCCTTCACATGAATCCCTGAAGCACAGTCCTTTTTTCCTTGCAGAAGGTAAAGCTCTCCTAGTACTTCTGGCAAGAGCAGAAAAATAACCCTTTGTGACATAACAGACCTAATTGAAGATGAATGTGGGAATCTGGAGCATGGTATAAGCAGGGATTCAGACCAAGATATGAAGCCAGGTTAAACTTTTAGATTGGCATCAACGAGATTCACAGACAGTGGTGGCTGCAGTGGAGGAGGAGGTGTTGTCCACCAGCAGTGGCAGGCTTGAGAAGCTGTAGGCAAGCAGAGGGGAAGAAGGGAGTGCTCAGCTGCAGGACTGAGGGAGTCTCAAGTTAGGCCTGTGTAGGCAGACCAGTGCATTATGTGAGCAAAGGGCAGTAGAACTGATACTCATCATTACTGAATCTGTAAGGAACTGCAGTGAGGATTTTGTCAGAGACAGTGAAAATAGACATGTTCAATGCAGAAGTACTGGTAGGTGAGAATACTTTGCTGTGGAGGAGGATGTTTACACAGCTGGTGCTAGAGATGTATACTGGAGAACAGGGATACAATCAAGATGAAATCTGAAAAATTCAAGATTTGAACTTTTTGTAAGGATGATGCTCTTGGTACTTGGTAAATAGGTGAAGCAGAAGACTAGAAGCCAGTATTCTCCATGAAAAATGCTGACTTTTGAAATTGAAAATGATTTTGCATCATTTGCCTGTATGAATACATTATTATTTATACATTCTTCTACAGGATGTTTCCATTTACTTTTCCTTATAATAGAAGATTCCTCTACACTGTCCAGAAACCATTTCCTACAACTATAGCAATGAACTTTACTGAGACTTAAGAAACAAACTTGGGTGATTTATATAGATTTGTACTAAATCTTTTCTCTTTTTGATTTTCAACAAAACAACCTTGATGGAGTCCAGGAATTCTTACAGATTTTGTATTCACAGCTTCCCATCAACTCACACTGAGCTTTCCTTACTTATTAACTGTAGCTACTGTAATCAAGGATTTTTAAAAAAGTTTAACCAATGTACTTGGATAGTGTAAAGCTTGGATTGTATTGAATGTGTAACTCAAGATTATGAAAATTCTAATATATAAAAAGCAGAACAGTTGCTTTACTATACCTCTTTTTGTAAGCAGGTGGGTTTGTGGTACATATATAGAGTTACAAAATGAACATAAAGAAGTCACCTGATGCACTTTCCATGTTTGTTACCAGAAAGTCTTTTTCACCTTCAATGCCAAAAATAAATTTTCTTCATAAACCTCTTGACCTCTGAAAGTCAAGTGAGTTTTCTGTATGTCTGACATCAGCTCTAGGAATAAAAGTTCTGAAAGGAGCTTTGGTTGACAGTAATGGCACATAAGAAAGTAAGAACTTTTTGTTTAGCTTCACTGGCTTTGCAAAGCAAATGGAAATAATAATCTCTTTTTCTAAGTAAAATGGAGTTCAGAGATGTCCCATTTAAACCAGAAACTAATTGTTGTTTTTACATACTGACTTTTCTAAGCCTAAAGGATGTTTTCTCCTAAATCATTTATCTTAGCAGAATTCCTTTTTAATTAAGATGAGCAAAGGATAAAAATAAGCCCACTGTTGTCCATCACAAAGTGAAATGATGTAATCCTCTGAAATAGAAAATATGCATGCAGTGATATTTCTCTGCTTTTCCTCAGCAGTCATGTTTATAATACCTATTTTTGGATTTTTTTTCTCGTTTCCACTGACAATAAGAAAATGTTTCCTGGTACTGACTTGATACCAGCCAAGCTCTTTGCATTTCAGGAAGTGCAGTCCTTTTTCTCTATGCATCTTATTTATAAACACACACACACTCCTTGGTGATTTTCTGAAAATCAAACTGGTTTAGTTTAGGACATAATTTTCCCTGTATTTGTTACTCTACCTCATTATTTTGAGCTTCTCAGCAAGCTGTGAACTTTTATAAGGACAAACCTCCTTCAAGCTGGACTGCTACACACTGAGCAATGTATAACTCTGATTTAAAGTTGGAAAGGATAGTGCAGAGCAATAGAAAGTTGCTGCTCCCACTCAATGTGGCATGTGTGAGACCACTGCTGGGGTATGTCACTATGTCTAGTTGTTATATTCGAGTTTTAAAATACTTGCACATAATCTAAAGGCTTAACAAAAGTTTGCAAAATATTTGCCTTTTAGTTTAGCATTATGTTTTGCTTAGTGGTGATTAATACAACTTGTTTTACCATATATTATAGGAAAAGAAGATTTTTTTTTTAAATAAGAAAAACTTCTTCCAGCAGCTAGTGCCATAGCAGCATGTAATGTTGTAACAAGAGAAATTCAGAATAGCAGGAAGATGTTACTTTTGATGAAGTAGTTAATTGTTGGACAACCACTATAGGGTGGCTGTTGCAGCATGTCTCCACACTGAACTGTTTAAGATGTTTCCACAAGGTTTGCACCCTCACTCCAGAATTTTGCACTAAATCCAGGAACTAGTTGTTGAACTTTACCTGTGGCATCTGGCCAGCGAGATGCAGTGGCTTCTTTTCATCGTTAAAATGCTCGGCTCCTGGGCTTTGAATGAAATACAGAGAGGTTTACTGAGACCTCTTGATCTTGGAAGAGCCTCCTCCCTCACAGGTGTTTTAAGCTCTGCTGTAAAGGACTGGTTTTCTAGCAAATGCCCATGCCTGCTTCTTCAGTGTCTGATGTTTCTTTTTAGGAAGAGGATGGAGACTATACTTATGTGGAAAGGATTAGGATCCCACTTGATCATGGGACTCTGTTGGTGATGGAGGGAGCCACCCAGGAGGATTGGCAGGTAAGAACTCCTTGGCACTGTTTATGTGCTTTACTTGCAGTGGAGTTGTCCAGATCTGCTGAGGCACTCCCATGAAGGTATGGGACATTGTGCTTCCAGTGGCACAGTTGTTTTCCAAGGCATTGGTATTACTTTCTGCCTGAGAATTTGAAAGCACCCACAGAAACAATGGGTTTGCTTTCATGTGCCAAGTAATGCAGTAGGAATCAGTTCAGATGTTCCAGCATTAAAGTTCAGTGACGAAGGTTGCAGCCTGCAGTGAAAAGAACAAAATCAATATAGAAATTTAGAATATCAAAAGTTGTAACTTAATAAGGAAGTCTACAGTAATGTACAAAGACTTCTTGTTTTCAGTGGCCCTGAGCAGTCAGAACCTTTTTTTACCTTAGCTAAGTGTTAAGAAATATGAATAAACAGCCATCACAGGAAATGAAGGTTTTAGTCATTGTTTAATTGTTTGATGACTTGTATTTTAAATGCACCAGCTCATGCTTTTTTTTTTTTTTTTTCCCCCCCTCTACTGCCACTTACAGCATCGAGTGCCTAAGGAGTATCATTCTAGAGATGAACGAATAAACTTGACATTTAGGATCATTTATCCAGAACCTGATGGAGTTTGGAAGTGAAGAGCCACTTTGGACATTGTTGGATGTACACCCACAGCAGATCTAGAGCCTTAGATTGCTAGAGATTTAAAGGAAGCCTTACAGAAACAGAGTTCCCTAAAGTCATGGGGAAAAGAGTTGATATTATGAAGACCTTTGGCAATCAGAAGCTGCCTGTGTTATGTGGACAGAAATTATATGTTACTAGATGAGACTAAATCACAGGCTTTAAGTTTTTGAGCAGTTATTATTCTTAAAAGAGCACAAAGCAGGTGAAAGATGTGAGAGGTCCCAACTGGAGCAGACAGATTCAGTGAGCACATAGTTTGCACCTTGTCTTGTCTCTCCTTTACTCCCAAGTTGTGATCTCTGTTGGAAGTAATGACAAGATGGGATTCTGTAATGTAAAGCCACCTCTGTGTGTCTGTACAGAAATGAGAAAGCTGCACTTGGGGATGATCTCTGGGTATTACTCATTTCACCAAAGGGTGGTGCAAACACTGCTTTTAATCTGTAGGTTGCAGGGTCTTTTCCAGTTAAGCAATCAGTTTCATAACTTAAATAACTACTTGAATTATACTGGTGTCTAGTGGAACAGAGGGTCAAGGCTCTCTTCTGCCATGCACTCTGTGGTCAGACTTTATCCTCACTGTTTATCCATGTAGACAGGACAAGCAACAGAGACATCTGACGACCCTGCTTCTGGGTCAGTGCATTTTGCATTAAAGAATATCACTCTTGAGCCTCTCTTATCTCTTGAGCCTCTGCTGCCACAGATCAGCAGTCAGCACCTCAGAGCAGATTCCAGGCTGACTTGCTGGAATCCTTCAAGCTTGCCTGCTGCAACTCACCTGCTGCTGGGAAGCAGTGGGCTCATGACTGGAGTCTGGATGTTAAGTCAGGAGTGCTGCCTATGTGATTTAGTTCTTACTGCAGCTAAATATCATCACTGTACAGGATCAAATCATAGGTTTGGTCCATCTTCACTGCCTAAGGTTTGCCAAATCATAGGTTTGGTCCATCTTCACAGGATCTAAGCACAGGGAAATACTCTATGCCTTGCAACACGTTAACTTTGTTAAGCAAGCTAATGTCCATCTTCACTGTAAGAATAAATTGGTGTTGGGAAAATATCTGCATTTTCTTAGCCAGCATTTGTCGTGGTTTCAGTTCTTATTTGGTGAGAGCAGTCAAGTTATTAATACTTAGTTATGCCTATGTTTTAATGTTATTGATGACATAAAAGACATAAATGTTGAGCCATTTCACTCCCTGTGGTCTGAAATTGGGCAGAATAATTTCCTAGAAACAGCTTCTCTACCTAAACCACCATACATTATTCTTCTAAAATGAATGAATGTTACTAGAAAACTTAACTTCATTATCTAATTATGTCTTTACTTTCATCCCAATTTTTACAGAAATGTTTTTGGAGTATTTTAATGTTATTTCCTTGCATTTGAAACTTTTGTCTAAACTCTGTGATACATTTCATGGGAATCAGAGTTGAAGGAGTCAGACACTTTCATATTTACCTTCTTTGGGTCATTGGAACTTTGTGCACATCCCTGTGTGTGTCCAGGTTTGGCAGTCCTGACAGAGTGGGTGTCCTTAACCAAGGGACAGTGCTAATTTGTCAAGGTACTCTGAGAAGGCAACACTTTTGCCCATATCGCTTCATACAAGCTCCATTTGTTTTCACTTTGTTAAGAGCAGCCAGGCTGCAAGAAAGAGTAGGAGATGGGGATGAGTTGGAAACTTTTAAACCCCCAAACCTCAGCTTGTGGAAATTGCAACTCATTTGAATTCAGTGAATCTATGGCACATAACTAATGACCCTGGAGGCTGATGCTGTTGTGGAAGAGCAGTTTTTTACCTCCTTTTCTTGGTTTCAATTTGTCATGTTAGCAAATTTTGGTTTAGTTTCTTTACTTCCTTTCATTTGGGAAAAGACCAAGATTTCCTCCCGAGAAGTGAAGTGATTTATAGGAGAAATGTTCTATCCCCCAGCGCTCCTTTTGTTGCTGGAGACTACTGCATTCTGCTTTCTCTCACGTGTCAGCTTCACTGTATCCAAATCTGTTTGACAGTGAGGGGAAGGCATATGGCATCATTCCCCAGCCTGTCCTGTGTGTACTGGCTGCAAGGGGAACACTTGGCCTCGGGGACAAGTTTCTTTGTCAGCTGGGAGCTTGTGGTCCTTCCTTCCTTCCTTCCCCCACCTCTTGGCCAGAACAGTCAGCTAGCCAGGTAGCACAAATTGCAACCCCCTGCCTGCCAGGACAGCAGGAAGTGGCTTTGGGCAGAGGAGATCCCAGCCCAGGACTCCTCAGGAGACCTTTCTGCAAGGACTTTCTTGTTGGTAGAAATTTGTTCCTGAATGCTACAGGCCCTCCTGCTGAGTTCTCAAAATGGATGTGCACAAAAGTGACATTTGAGAGTTCTTGAGCTGGTGGTGTTCTCTTGGCACCTAAAGATTTTTCACTAGAGACCAGGGCAACGTGCACGTTTCTTGTGCTGTTGTTCAGCTGTTTCTGCTGTTGCAGTCAAGTGCAAAGGGCAGCGTGTTTAGGATGGTAAATATGCAGTTAGGTTCTATTCTTTAACTTAAAGATAGGTGGAGAAACCTTTCCCCGAGTTACATGGATTTGAAAACAGTGCTTCTAAAAATGTCATCCAAAAGAATTACTTTCCAGTTTAAAAGCTTGCTTTCTTCCTTCTCAGGACTATTGTGAGATTCTCAGCCAACAACTTTTTGAAAAATAATTTAAACTCAGAGTACACTAAAGTAAAATATACTATTTATATGTTCACAGAGGATTTTGTTTTTGTGATTTGCACCAGATTCTGTCCATCTGAGGGGCTGCAGCAGCTGCTGAGAGCTGCTTTGCTTACAGAACACCTCTCTGTCACTATTTTTATGTGGAAGATATAAACTGTGGGTTTACTTTTTTCCTTTTCTTCAAAATACAGAATGGGTTTGGGTTGGAAGGGTCCTTGAAGATTTCAGCAGAGTATGTGTCCCTTCCAAAAAATGCTCAAAAATTGCATTCTTCAAAATTGTTTGTCTTTGGCTTTCAAACACGTGGAATCTACTAATAACCCCAGGTAAGATTCCCTTTTCCAAAACAGCCATCACCTTTTCCAAAATGTGATGGCCCTCAGATTTGATGATAAGGAGCAGATGAATGGAATCTTTCTTGGGAAAGGATGGACAGTAGCCTGCCTTTCTCGGGGAACATGCAGGATGGAGCTGGTCTGAAAAAAAACCACACCTGGATCCATATGTAACCATTCGTTTATTTAGCAGCTCTATGAGCAATGACATTATTAATTAACCACGCTGGTGTCAGGCATCACTCTGTCCCCATGCTACTTCTAATCATTTGTCACAGAATACTTGAATATTCAAGCACAAACTCTTGGTGAGGTTGGAGTGTTGCTGATTCAATACTGCACTTCTGGGCCACAGTGGGTTGATCTGAGCCCACACCATTTGAAATCAATAGAAAAGTTCTGTCACTTCTCTGGGTTTTGGGTTTTTTTTTGTTGTTTTTTTTTGTTTATTTGTTTTGGTTTTTTTTGTTTTTTTTTTGTTTTTTTTTTTTTGTTAAAGCCATAGATAATTTGATAATTTTACTTCATCTGTGTCAGATGAATTCTGCCTGTGTCTTTTCTGATTGCCATGACTTACAGGGTTAGTATAGCTACAAATGGTAATTTATAGCTACAATAGTAATAGAAAAGGAGACAGGGTGCCAGGAAGGGGTTAAGAAGTCAGAATTTTCATACTGTAGTGTTGGCAAAACACAGAGGACTGTTCTCCTGGGGTTTGGGATAAAAGATGCATGTATGATGGGTGCTGTGAATCCATAATGCCTCCTCCTCAAGTGCTGCTACTATTGCCTTAGCTCAAAAGCACTTAACACCCACTTTGCCTATTCTGGTCATAAACCTTTTCAGAATGGATGGGAAATCTACCTCACTATGGTTTGTTTTCAAAGTGCTTTTCCATCCTTGAGGTTTCCATAGCAACCTGGATAATTTGTTTAAATTGGAGCATCCTGGCCTGTCCTGTCTGCACCTAAGTTCTGCTGAGATCTTGCAGGTATCATCTCAACATGCTGGGGAGTGCCTGGTGATGGTTGGCCAGGAGAGCGCTGGCCCTTCCCAAAGAGTCACCCACTCATCAAGGTGACAGATGTGTGCTTTCTCCCCTGTGTTCCAATGTGATTTACCTCCTCCTCCTGTGTAGTGTTCAGAAGAGCTTTGTGGAGTTATTGCCAGCTCCCTTGTAGCTGGCAGGTCCTTGGTGGCTCACGCTGGAAAAGCACCTCTCGAGGGATCTGGGAGTAAAGTAAGTAAAGACAGTGGGGACTGTATTGAAGAATTTAAATCAGAATAAGGAGCAAGGAGGTCTGTTCCATGGCTCTCCCATTGTTTGTTTGATTCAGGTTTCCCAGCAGAAACACAAATTTTGTTGTGTTCACACAGGAGACTTTGCTGGCTGAGCGAGACTTAGAGCAAAGTCTTCATCACAGGATCCTCCTGACAGACAGTGCTCACTGGATCCAGAGTGGTGCTCAGCTGGAAGCTGTTTCCATCTAAACTTGGGTGTGCAGCTGCTTTGCTGGTCACAGAGGGTGGTGCTTTTCTGTTGCTCTGCTCCCATTGTGGAGGCAATGCATAGATCCATGCTGAAGAGTGGGTTGACATTACAGCTGATCTCTGAAATGCCCTCTGCCCCTGGGCGTGTGTTTCCAGAAATGCTTTGTGCCAAGGCAAGCTGCCATGCAGCTGGAAGAACACATGGACTAGAAAGAGCCTCAGTGTTGGATGGGATGGGATTTGTAGCTGTGACTTATCAGAGCCTTATCATTGGGTCCTCATCATCACTAGGGAGGGCTGTGGGAAGGCTTGTCCTGAAAGCTTCTGATGCAGAGAGCAAAAGATAAAGCAGGAGTGAGCAGAGACATGAGTTGCTAGGGGGTGTACTGGGCCAGATGTACAGCCCACACTTCCTGGCTGGTTTGTTAGGGTGCAGAATCTACATGGTTCCCAGTTTCTGTTCCCCACCTCCTGCTTTTTGGGGGCAGATCTGTGTGAAGGAGGAGACAGTCAGGCCAACTGACAGGGCATGCCTTTGGCTTGGGACACCTGTGGGAGCTTGGAGAGGAGAGTGCAGGAAGGTGCAGGCTCCCCAGTTTTTTGCAACAAATAATGGTGGAAGTGGGAGGGAGAGGGTGGAGAAGTGGTGGTCACATCAGTGAGACAGTGAGTGACAAACTATATAATGCAAAATTTGCCAATACTTGCACTTCCAGAGCACTGATGGAGCCATGCCAGTTCATGGCAGAGAAGAGATTGTTACCCTGGAATAAGCTGACAAGCCAGCCTGAGGAAATCCTCCCAGGCCTCAGGGCAAGGAGAGCGACTGAGTGAGGCAGGGCAGGGTAGCCAGGACACAGCATCTTGGTGCTGCAGCAGCCATGGGTAAAAAAGAATGTCCTGAGCATTGGCTGCTCCTCTGTAACACCCCTGTATTTTGCACTAAACATTTTTTCCTGGTGACCTTGCCAGTTATCTCCTGGCTTTGCTTCCCTTGCAGAGACCAAAGTGGCTCAATTTTACCTTAGAAAAGATCATTCCTCAGCTTTGGGCACTGTGGGCTTTTATCTGACAGAAATGGGGTTATGCTTTTTTTCTCTCAGCTTGTCTGCATTGGCACCACTCTGGCTCCTCTTGGCAAGGCAGGGCTTCAGTTGCTGAACCATCACTCAGCAATTTACTACTTTGGTTGTTACAACTTTTGTCTAAAGTGCCCAGAAACGTTTAGAGATTGAACAAAAATGTCTCAAGGATTAGGTTACTTGAAGCCTGATAGTTCAATTGTCAAGAAACTTCTGTTTTTAATCTCTAGACCACAGTTGATTTCTTTCTTGATTGCTTGCAAATAGACTTTTAAAGAGAAGAAAAAATGAAATTTATTCTGCTGAAATAAGTGGATGCTCTACAGAGCTTTTAGCTGCAGAAGAAAATGGAAGATGAAATCCATCAGAAGTGTTAAGATATTATTTGTGGCACCAACTTAAGATTTTTAATCTTGACTCAAACAGAAAGGATTTTTCTTTTGTCTGACCTTCAGAGCAGACAGAACCTTTGTGGCCATGCTCTCTGTTAGGTGTCTCTGACCTAACAAGGTCAGGCCCTCCTTGTTATATTTGAGATGTGTGGCTGGTTTTGTCCAAATCTGAGAGAAGATGGGAGGTCTCAGAAATAATTTAATTCCACTCTGGCAAAGCTCAGCAGTTGGGTGCAGAAGAGAAACCAAGACAAGTGCTCTGTGCTCTGACAGCTCTGGGTTACTCTGGGCCTCCCTGGCAAGGAGCAGGAGAATCCTCCTCTCCTCCCTGCCTTGCCTGTAGCATTTGTGCTCTCCAGCTGACTCGAGTCCCAGAGGGCAGCTCAGAATGCAGGGCCATCAGCACTGTCCCAGCCACCAGCTCAGTGTGGAGCATGGGGAGGGCTGGGAATTCCCAGGATTCATCAGCAAAGTTCTTCCCTGCCCACAGAAAGTCTTTTTTCTTCCTAGACATTTTAAATAATTTTGTGGGGCAAAATATTTCTTCTGGATTTTGGACCTGAGACAGAATGTCCTGAACTAGAAATCCTAATTTCTGTGCTGCTTACTTGATAGGGTCACAGTAACAGCTGGACATGGTAATACCTTGACATTTAGAGCCATGGGAGGTTAGAGGTTTTACTTCATGTGACAGCAGCTTGTACCAGGAGGAATATCCAAAGCAGAGTCAGTATCTTAATTAGTTTAAAGTGTAGTTTCATTCTTTAAAGAGTTGAGTTTTTTGCAATTGCTGGTCTTTGGTCATTGGAACCCCACTTTTTTCTTGTGTCCTCATATCACTGTGCCCTGATGTATCAACAACAATGCTGGGAAAGGCTGCCACCCCTTCTGATGCCTTTGAGGCCAAACAAGGGAAATTTAATGTAGCAGTTTTTTGTCAGGAAACACTTTGCAGCTCTCTTTCAAAACAAAGAGTTTTATTACTACATTTATTATTAGTGGTGTGCTGACAGCCAAATGTTGTTAACTTGTGAAGTGCAACTGGAAGACTGACTTTTCACTTCAGCTGTCACTTTACAATTGAAGCAATTCTATGTAGAGAATAAAATAATACATTTCTCTGAGAAGCATTCATACATTCAAATATTTTAGTCTGTACTTTCTCCTAATGATATGGGGCAGAATATTTATGGG
This sequence comes from Agelaius phoeniceus, assembly GCF_051311805.1. NCBI lineage: Eukaryota > Metazoa > Chordata > Aves > Passeriformes > Icteridae > Agelaius > Agelaius phoeniceus. Next base: position 23,142,710 of record NC_135270.1, read on the forward strand.
ATTTATTGCAGCTCATAAAAAAGCAGGCAAGACTGCAACTGAGATATTTGAGGGAAAAGGAGCTTTGAACACACATATTTTGTATTAACTATGTGGGATCATGAACTTCCCACAAGTGCTGACAAGTGTTTGTCTATCAGGATCATACCATGAAGCTCTCTGTAAAAAAAGAAAAGGTCAGGAATCCATAACCTGGCTGAATTTTCTACTCCTTACTTTAAGGAGACCTGGAAAGAAATTATTTCAGCTAAAATAGCCAAGTTATATGAGACATATACAAATGTGACAAACCTTTTCTCTTAAAATGCTATTTTATCTAAAACTTACCTTAAAACCTCAGTAAGTGTCAAGGGGGCACCATTTCTGTGGCAGATTGCCTGGTGAGATGTAAAACTCCTTCTGTGCTCCTAGAACCTGTACACTGGACATACCCAGTTTGAAACATCCCTCAAAGAACTTGCCCATCCTAGCAATTCCCTGCTGTGTTGGGAAGAGCTTTTTGCTGGAAGTTTCCATGAGCTGCCTGCAAAGATCCCAGCAGCAGCAGCAGCCTGAGCCTCCTGCTCCTCACCCCTCGCAGGTGCCTTGCTGCATGGCTGCCCTGCAGTGCATGGCGAGGGCTGGTAGGAATTTCCTCATGCTTTACTGCCTGAGCCTTCTCCCCCATCTCCTGCTGTGGGAACAGAAATCTCCTGCTGTGGTGCTCAGGGTGTGCAGGAGACCCAGCCTGCAGGGGGCTGGGAGCAGAGTGTGCTGCAGAACAAGCCAAATCTTCCCTTGCCTCTGGAGATTTGCAATCCTGCAGCTAAGGCTCTGCCAACACCTGCCTGCTGCCAAGGGGAGATGTGCTTATTCCTCCCCTGTGCTGGTGGCTCCAGGGCTCTCCATGGCTGGCCCCAAATGATGCCAGGCAGGATGCCCCTTGCCATGGCCCAGGGGAATGTGATGAATTTAGAAAAATACTTCAAGGGTCATGTCAAGCATTTAAAATGCTGGCTGCATGTTGGCCTGCTGGCTGCCTGAGTGTGAGGGTGTGTGATCCTTGCTGTAGGATTACCCTCAGGCAGTCAGCTGCTGCACTGGCTTGGCTTTAATTATTTCAAGGGGAGAAAATGTTAAAAAGCTACTGAAGTCAAAACAGTGGAAAGGAAGGTAAAGGATATCCAACCAAATACATAAGGGCAGGGATATGACAGCCCTGAGTGCATAGCTCTTGTGAGTTGTTAGCCAGTTAATTCCCTGGTGTAAATGCATTCACGTGTGCTGGAGAGAGGCCTGGCTGCCCAGGTAAGCTGCCTTCTGTGTGCTGCAGTTTTGTTAGGATAGCTACAAAGAAACAACAGTTTTGTTTTTTCCAAGCAGAAGTGTAACAGTGGGTTTCAGCTGGGTCTCGTTGGGTAACTTGGGTTCCCCCATCAGAAAGGTACACTTTGGAATTTAAATCAGATGTGCATGCAGAGAAAGAGACACAAAGACTTTTGCTTTCAGAGGTAGTTTGTTTTTGATGCCTGTTTATTGATGTGTCCTCTCCAGTTTGTAAGCAATATCTGTTAGGTCACAGTTGCTAAATGTTTTTATTGCTATTTTAAAAATGGTTGTTCCAAGATACAAATTCTAGTGGAGAGAGAGCAGCAACTCCTTCCTCTCTCCTGACAGAAATGGGTACCCAGACCAGGATGCTGAGAGGGGATGTACACAGTGAGGTGGCTGGAAATGCCCCCTGCCAGGGCAGCAAGAAGCAGCTTTTACTCTTGAGTATGTTTTGGGAGGATATTTGAAACTTCCATGGATGAAGGCATCTTGCTGGGAAGCAGCTTATCCTGCTGACTCTCAAGGGACCCCGTCAGCTCTGACAGACAGTGAAGTAACTGCTCTGTTTTGGGGCATGAACTGTGGTGTTCACTGTGAGTGCCCAGCTACAGGTGGTTTCTGTAAAAGCTCTGGCCCTTCAAAAGTTTCTTTTCCTACAGGAAGAGGTGGGTATCCATCCCTTTTTATCCATCTCTACATCCTCTTTTTAATCATTCCTTTCCCTTCTATGGCATGAGATCTGATGGCCAGCAAAAGGCTGTGTGTGTTTTCCAATAATCACATTTTTAAAGGAATAACCAGATGACAATTTCCATGCTGGTAATTTCCATGCTGTTTCAGCAGCAATAATTGTGTCTCCTCCTATAAAACTGGTGATTTAACTACACAAGGCCCCAAATATGAATATAAAATGTTCCTAGCTCTGGTAAAGGTTCCATACCGTGCCTGTGCAGTGTGTTGGCATACAATGTGACTTCATGAAAGGAAATGAAATCTTGACATTGGGGAACAAAATGAGCAGAACACAAAGGAGATGAATTATGATGAAATGAAAGAATACTAGAAAATTCTGAAAATGAAAATATTTAAATGGAATGTGATGACATGAGGTACAGTGAAAAGTTTCGAAACTTGGTGAAATGACACATATTGAAATCTCAAAATCAAGGAACAAAGTGAACCAGAGAGACAGAAAAAGAATTATGATGAAATTTGCTGAGGTGCAGAGCCCGTGGGTGGTAGCAAGGAGCAAGGTGTGGAGGGAGCAGTGTTGGGGTGCAGCTGTGATCCACTTGGCAATGCCTTCTGCAGCTGCAGTGTCCCCGGAGCTCAGGGCTTTGTTAGGGCTAGGGTTTTCTCAATCCTGACCCTGAGAGGAGCAGTGCTGAAAGCAGCATTTTCTGAGGCTGAGGTGCCCAGCCCATGGGTGCTGCCAAGGAGAAAAGCATGGAGGCAGCAAGGGTGATGCAGTGCATTGGGGTTTTTTTTGCAGTGAAATGGATTGGAACGTACCAAAATGGTACTCATTGAACTCATGCAATTCCATTTCCTTTCATGAAATGAAAATTCAATTCACAAAGAATTTTCATTTCATGAAAGGAAATGACTTCTCCAAACCATAGAAGGAAGGCAACCAAACACATGGGACAGGAGGTACGATGAAATGAAAAACAATTGAAAGAAAACCTGAAAATTCTGAAATTAAGTGAAAACTTTTAAGAGGAATGGGATTACATAAATTGCACTGAAAAGTTCCAAAACTTTTCTAAATTATACCCCTTGAATTCTCCATATCAGGGAGCACAGTGAGCTGAACACACAGGAGAGGAATTACGATAAAATGAAATGCAATAAAAAAAAAAAAAAGGAAATATCTGAAATTAAATTAAAACAATTAAATTGAATGGGTTGACATGAAGTGCAGTGAAATGGACTGAAACTTGCCGAAATGTTACTCATTGAAATCACAAGATTTCATTTCCTTTCATTAAATAATCTGGGAGAAAATGAAATGAAGGCCATTATTTAAACTGCTTGAGTAAATACTTTTTTATGTTAGCACCTTGGAGATCTAACTCTGGGGATTATGTCATAGGATATATTTTCTAAATTTTCTCAAATAATATCTTCAAGTCCTCTCAGTTATTACCATGGTGATCTTGCTCCAACTCAGCATTGAAATTTCCCAAAGCATTTTATAATCATATTTGTGAGGGTATTAAATATATCTGAGTTTGCCTTCATACTGAACTTTCTGTAGGAAACCAGACAGGCAGTTTGTACTGGGATGTGTAATGCCAGAACAAGGCTCCTATGTCATCTTGTTTCTGCATGAGAGGCAAGCTCAGCCCCAGAAATCCTCCAAGTTCATTATCAGGCTTGTATTGGAGGGCTGTACTGAGGAAACAGATTTCGGCTTTTCCTGTGCTGCAGAATTGAGTTGTCAGGAATTTAAGTGGTTATATGTAAATGGAGCTTTTGGAGAGAAAGTTGTTGAACTGCAGCAGGGATGTATGGGCTAAATTTAGCCACTAAAATAAACTGTAAAAAACACAGCCCTCTGCAAGCTGGAATGATTCAATTTGACCAAACATAAAATTGTTCCCCTATTAAGCTAATAGTATCTCCCAACAAAAAGGCTTCAAACTGACCCTGGCCCTAAAGCTGCCTTGGGGAGCCAAGAAGCCAAGAGATTGCAGCCAGGTGTTTCATAAAGCCAAGGCTCTTTGTGTTGCTTTTGCACTGGCAAGGAGCAAACCAGCCAGCCTTCTGGAAAGACACTAGCAAGTGCCTCTGGTCCCTGCTCTCCTGAAACTGTGTTCTTCTGTTCTTGTTCCATTTTATCCCCTTTGAGACAGGGCTGTAATTAAAATGGTTTGGTTCCAATGCAGGTCCCGAAACACTGCCACTGCTAAGGCAATTGGGGCTACTCCGAAGAGTTACCCGAAGACAAGGTTGAGAGTTTCTGATGGTGAGCTCACAAAACCAAGGCCATTTCTGTGTGCTGACTATAGCAGGCTGCAGGTGCCCCATCTTGGGCACAGAGCCAGAGCTGCTGGGGTAAGTGTAGATTCTGCTGTGGGCTGATTGGCAGTGTGTGCCTGCAGTGCCCTGGGTGCCTCTGCCTGCGGTGCTGTGCTGCATGTGCGCACTGGGCATGGGGGACTGTGGGACTGTGCTTGGCAAACCTCGGGCCCTCAGTGCATTGTCCTTGTCCCCTGAGCATCACAGAATTCCTGACACAGCTGCTAAGCCTCCACTTCCTTCCTGGTTCCTAATCAAGCTTCAAAAATATCCTCGAGTGGGTGAAGCTATATGGAGAGTGTCTGAATGGGAATCATCTAACATGAGCCCTGAAGAGGGGACAGACTAACCATTTCAGGCTCTTCCTCCCTCATGCTTTTCTACTCCTCCTCCCTCTACCTCCTTTCCTATTCCTATCGTATGTTTTTCTTATGCTGTTGGGATTTTCTATCACTGAGAGTGCTTGGCACACACAGCTTTAGAGCATGGTTCCAGCTGTCACTAATTTGCAAGCTTTTGTTTCAGCTCAGTAATACTCATATGCCATTTTCTGTCTGAGGATCTGATTCTGCATCATATCAAAGAAGCACCACAGAGCCCACAGGGGAATGGAAAATTTTAGGATCCCTACTAAATGGAAAAAAATGGAGTCACACTGAAGGAGGTATTTAAGCTTCGATAGAGGTGGCAGACTTGGGAACAAGATCCCAGAGTCCTGCTTAACCCTCTGATGGTGATGGTTCTTGTCTGGGTCCATTCCGTGTGACCTCTGCAGCTTATATCTGGGTCACTGTAACATTCGGGTTTTCGGATTTGGGCTTCCTTTGAGCATGGGTTTGTCACTCTGACTGGCACCGATAAGCTGAAAGCTGATGTGACGGGTCTGTCGGTACTTTTTCATAGCTATAGAAATCAGGATATTGATAGAAAAAGCAGCGCGGTGAAACGCAGAAAGCCGAAGTACGGCCGTGGCAGTCCGGGACCCGCCTGAAGCTCCACCGGGTGCCGCTGGGCAGGACAGGGATGCCCTGGAGTTAAGGGGAGAGGAGGCGGGAGGGGGCGACTGGATGGAGGGCGATGGCTCCCCCGCCCCGGGCTGTGCCCGACTCCCCCGCTCCGAGGGGACGCGGCGGGCGGGGGCGGCGGTGCGGGACACGTCATGCGGAACGGGGAGCCCGGCCGGCCGCGAGTGGGCTCCGCTGCGGCCCGAGTGCGCTGCCGTCTGAGCATGCTCCCGCGGGGCTCCGCCGGCTATATAACGGGGCTGGAGGGCCGGCGGCAGCGGCTCTGCTGAGGCAGCGGGGGAGCTCCGCTCGGCACTGCGCTCCGGTCCTCACCGTACTGCGCCTCTCCGCTCCGCTCCGCTCGGTACCGCAGCGCGCCGCTCGGTACCGCGCTCCGCTCAGCACAGCGCTCCGTACCGCGCTCCGCTCCGCTCAGCACAGCGCTCCGTACCGCGCTCCGCTCCGCTCAGCACAGCGCTCCGCTCGCACCGAGGTCTCTCCGGACAGCCGCGGTCCGCACTGCTCCGCACGGCACCGCACGGCCCCGCGGGGCCCGTCCCTGCCCCGCCGCCGCCCGCCGGAGCCTCGGCGCCCGGCACGGCCGAGGCAGCGCGCCCCGCTCCGCCGGCCCCGGCCCCCGCGGCGGGCGCTCCCGCGGGCGGCAGGATGGCCGCGAAGCCGGCCGAGCTGATGGGCATCTGCTCCAGCTACCAGGCGGTGATGCCGCACTTCGTCTGCGTGTCCGAGGAGTTCCCGCCGCCCGCCCGCCCCGCCAAGACCCCCAAGGGCAAGCTGCGGCGGCCGCGGCAGTCGCGCTTCAAGACGCAGCCGGTGACTTTCGACGAGATCCAGGAGGTGGAGGAGGAGGGGGTGTCCCCCATGGAGGAAGAGAAGGCCAAGAAGTCCTTCCTGCAGTCGCTGGAGTGCCTGCGGCGGAGCACCCAGAACCTCTGCCTGCAGCGGGACCGCCTGGGTAGCTGCCGCCTCCGCAACAGCCTCGACTCCAGCGACTCGGACTCGGCCCTCTGAGCGCGGCGGGACCCGGCCCGGCAGCGGCCGCACGGACTGAGCTCGGAGCTGCGGGGAGCCGCGCCGCCGCCCGCACAGGAGCGCCCGGACGGGCGGCCGGCTCGGGATGTTTTCTAAGAAAGCGCTTGTACCTTCGTTTCTATTTGATTGTATCAAACTCACCATTTAAAAGACAAAAAAAAAAAAAAAAAAAAATCTTTTCTATTCGTTAGAAGAAATGAGCTGTTTTAGATGCATTGAGCTGCCGGACTTTATATTTATTTTTGCATTTAAACTGTTGACTGCATTAATTTAATATGTTTCTACCTGAATGTCTGTTATTATTTCCATAAAAAGAGTAATAAATCTGATATATTTGCACAGTACTTACTGGGCTGTCCTTATTTCAGGGATCCAACTGTCCTTGTTCAGCTTTCAGGGGTAAAGGGATTTAAAATCTGTCGGTAGCTAGTGCAGAGCCAGCAATGCTTTTCTCAGTGATGCTGCTCAGAGAGGTTTTGCAGGCTGTACTGTCAATGTACTTAATGAGACAAAAGTCGAGTTGACTGATTTAAAACTATTTACTTCTTTGACATCTTTGAGTGAATGTGAATTGAGGTTTAAAGAGCGTCTATAACTGGTGCCCAAGAGCCTTAATGCAACTGGGCAAGCCTCTTGCATTCACAAAAATTGCATATATAGTTTCTATTTTCATCTAAGTTGGTTTTGTCTCTTCTCCTCTTCCTCTTCTGACCCATAAATTACTTAGTGCTGCAGATGGTTTTGATTTTGATTAGATTGTTTTGGTAATTGGCTAGAATGCAGTTTTATTTACCAGAGCAATGGATACAATGTGGATGTGCTTTTCTTGGAGTTTAAAAGTAAGGGGATTTTGATGATGGTAAATTTGTAGGAGTGAGGCGTCTATTGGGTTGCTGCATGTGTGTGTGTGCAAGTGCATGTAAGATTTTCTCTGTTTGTGGGATACATGCTGAAGAGCATCTGAAGCCCTCTGCAGAATGGAAAACAAATTCCTGGACTGGGAATATACTGCCTCTATTTCTCCATTTTCTTGAAACATTCCTGTGCTAATAGTGTAATCCTGTAGTAGCACCTTCCTTAAAGGCAAACCTCTGGAAATTAAAACTTCCCAATCAGAAGGTATTAGCTGATACTGAGCTGTAGCTAATATTTCTCTGGTATGATTATGGTGTTTCCAATGTCGTGGTTTGAGGTGCAATCATACTGATCTGTTGGAGAGGTAAGGGCTGGGATGGAGGAAGGAGATGGACATGGTGCTGGTGAGCAGGGTGTCTTGGCAGGACTGAGAAGCACAGACCTCTGCCCTCTGGGCACTGAAGTACAGCAGATGACCCGTGTGACTGGTTCCTGGACACAACAAAACTGAAGCTCATCTTTTTCTAGCCTAAAGCTGAGGAAAATCCCGGGGACATGGGGTGTGGCTTGTTTTTGGACAGGTCCTTCACAACTTCCTTACAGTATCAGCACCTCCAGCTGACCTCCAGCACCAGGGGAGGGTTCTGCAAACAATTCAGCAGGTAAGGAAACAGGTCTGGACTCTGACCCAACCTCCTCATGAAAAAGCATTTAAATGACCCCATGTGCCTCCCTGCATGCAGCCTGTGAAACAGCTTTTCTCCCTTTGCAGTTAGACCCTTGTGGCTGCTTTCTCTGCATGGCATGCCCGTACATAACATCTATGCACAAAGCAAAGCAACTTGACCTCCAGAACAACTTTCATTCAGGCAGGCAACTGGAATCAGTAAAACAAAATCAGTTGTCAACAGCTGGGCTAATTTTCCTCATCAAATTCCCTAACAGTAATTCAATTCTGGGAGTTCTGGGTTTGGGAAAGGGTTTGCAACATCTGCAAACCCTTTCCCAAACATCATGTGGTAACTCTGTAGCCATGTGTCTTATGTTGCATAATGTACACAGCTAAAAAGCCCCATAAGATTTCCAGAGATTGTATAGTGTCCTTCCAATACTGGAGGTTTTAGGCTACTTTTCAGTCTCCCTTTGCTTTCAGGTCTGGTACAAATCCCTGTGATACACAAACTGTGGGGTACAGCTTCAAGAGGCTGTGAGCACATGATCCTTGTCTCTGCTCCTAATTTTTGTTTAGCAGCTGGAGTTGCTAGCAGGCCCTTTACCATTGCTGTTGCCATCCCTCCTTCAGCGTGCAGCTGTGCTGCCAGCATGCAGGAGGCACAGGAGGCTGTGCTGCACCAGCCAGCAGCAGAGCCATGGATACTCTCTTCCTGGAAGGGTGAGAATAGCTGTGCTCTCTTTTCTGTTTCAAGAGACAAATGTAGATGTTAACACATCTACAAAGAGCATTCGAAAATCTGCCCTAGCATGTTTGAGGAAAATGTCATATTCCAGTGGTTATGCTGAATAAATGAGTTTCTCTTCAACTGTTCTTTGTTGACATTTTTCTGTTCAATTTCAGAGCGAATAACATGGGAGATGCCAATGCTAAAGATAGGACAGTGTTTATCTTCCAAACAGTTGCAATCAAGGCAAAAGGGTGAAAAGCCAGGGTGATTTAGCTATGTCCTGGAGAGGCCTTCCTGAATGCAGCTGGAAAAATAAACCTCCCTCCCAGTCTTCCTGTGCTGCTAATTTTGAAGGTTTCTTGTGCTGTACTTTTTAGTGTCATGACTATCGTGTCTATCTGTCCTGTAAGGATTGCAGGATGACTTATTACATTCACTTTAGTGAGGGTAATGACTGCATCAAAGGGGTTTGAGTCTGTCATCCACTCCCTAGGCTTGAGATGTGGGTTGTACATTTCCTTTCAGCAATTCACAGCTTAAAAGCATCCACAGATGCCACTTCCAGTGATGCTCGGCACGGCAGTGAGTAGGCATGAGCACTCCATGCCTGCACAGGAAGGAGCTGTAAGCCAAATACCGCTGGTGCAGCAGGACATGTCTCAGGGCACAGGTGAGACTCAGCAGCCCTGGAGTGTCTTCAACACTATTTTTCCAAATTACAGGAAATTGCACTGGAGAATTTGTCTTTAACCGGACTGCCTGTTATTCTCATATCACTTTATATATAAATCATTCTGTCCTCGTGTCAAGAGGTTCATCCGGTCAGTAAAAACTTGAACTTGAAAGCAATTCTTTTATTCTCTTTCTCTTTTGTGTCCAGTCCCTTCCATGCCTGTCAGCATTTCTTCCATGTACTTGTTTTTAAATGCTGTGTTATTGTAAAACTCATCATGCTGGTGTGGTGGATCTGTACCTCCATGCTTATTTTGGCCTGATCAGTGTAGAGGGGATCTGGGAACAGTGCAGTATCATTGCTCTACTGGAATCAGGAAAAAAAAAATCCTCTCTGTTCATCTTATGAGAAAGCTTTTTCTGTTCTTTTTGCAAACATTTTAGCTAGGCTTGTTCAGTAATTAATGGAGGATTTCTGGGTGCAATTTAGTGTTCACCTCAAGAGGCTGAGGACAGTCTCCTCTCCTAGCCGTGTGTGCACCAGTTCTGCTCTTGCATAACTTCTTTCACCCCTGGGCTTCCAATAATTCACTGGCAACACTTCAGAGTAGAGCTGTTATCAGGAACAAATATGAGAAGGTTCTTCCAATTCCTGCAGGTTTTGTGCTGGGATCCTGAAAATGCATTTGCTTTACGAGCTGGTTAATGATGACCCTTACCAGTGCTGGGGATCTGATCCTGCAGGAGCACAGTGGACAGACTGGGGCACTGCTGTTGGTAAGAAGCACCACACTGTTCTTATCTAACCTCCAAAGTGACAGCAGAGCCATGGGACACAACACAAACCGAAGCATCTATTGAATTGTCAGGCTGACAGCAAACAAATTGCAGTGTAACAGAGGCCAGTGAGTGAGCTCTAGCAAATCTGGTTGCTGTGGTTTCTCAAATGTCAGCAGTGCCAGCAGTTTGCTGGCTGCCTTCCACGAAGTTTGGCTCCCTGGCAGCATGCATGGACCTCAGCCTCCAAGGCCCCTGCTCTTAGGCTTTTGAGTCACCATCAGAGAGACCAGCATGGTTCCCCAGGCTGCACTGAGCCTTGCTTGAACCTCAGCTCCCATGGCATGGCTCAGCCTGGGCTGTCTTTTGTACATTGGTTTGCATTTCTGTGGGGAGAAAAACCTTGGGGAGGTGCAGATAACCCGAAATCCCTGAGCTGGGCTCAGACTGTTTGTGCAGTGATGGTGCCCTGGATTTGCAGTTTGACTTTTCACAGCCATTTTAAATAGAGTGTGCAAGCTGAAAACAGTGTTTCAGCAAGGCGGGCTCCTAACTTTAGGGTATTTTTTTAAGCTGTAAAGATGCAAGATTACATGCTGAGCAGAAAATAATCAGGTGTCCAATAACCGCACAACAAGAGGATCTCCTTTCTCCTGAAGCAGGAAGCCAGTGCACAGGACAGGGAGGTTACCAGGTCAACCCTGAGGGCTTTGTCAAGTAGTATGCAAACTTCTCCTTGAGTAGCCTGAAGTCAGGTGACTGAATTTGGAAGAATTCATTAATGGTGAGAATTAATTAATTCTCAAGCAGCATCTTGCCACATGTGTGTCCCTGTGCCTGGTCTGTGTAGTCTGGAGTGAATGCTGCTAGTAGCAAAGCTGGCCAACCTTTGACTGTACAACAAAGCACTGCCAGATATTTAACTGGAAGTGCAATTACTTAACTGGTCACAGGTGAGAAGGAAATTCTTACTGCAAAACCAAGAGCTGTGAAATCAGAGTCATGTAATGGTTTCTTGTGCCAGAATATTAAGGCTATTAAATGTGTAAAGTTGGTAATTATGCATTTGTGACTCTTGTGTTAGCAAATATCATGCTATGTTACAAACAGCTTAGGGACAATCCTGATTTTGGCTGCACTGGTTGGCTTTGGCTCAGCTGTACTCAGGAGTCAATCTGGATTTGTTCCTTGTTGCATTCGTGCTATTTGCTGATGTTGCTGAGCAGGTTTCTGGACTGGCTTGAAGTGTCCAAGACACTTCTTCCCTGCTCCATCATGCTCAGGGTGCTCTGAGGTTTCAGACAACCTTCCACAACTTTAACCATCCTTGTGTTTTGGAAGTAGTGGGAATGATGTATGTGCCCTTGGCTGGGACATCTGTCCCCTTCACCCACATGGAGTAAGAGCCAACAGCAGCAATGGTGAGAAGCTGGGGAAACTGCAGCAAGAGGGGAGGGGGCTTTCCTTTGTCTCCTCTCTCCGTCCATACTAACATGAAACCACAGATGACTTATTTTGAAACCAAGGTGAGGTTCACCTGGATCTGATTTCACATGAAACAAGATCTACCTCAGTAATTTATTACTCTGTCCTAAACAGAGATTCTTTGTTTGGAAATGCTTGCATTAAAGAGATTGAAGTTATTTATTAGGAACTGGTGAAAGGGAAGTTTTCTTCTTTAGTGTGATTTAAAACACTGTCGTTGTAGAAGTGGGGATTTTTTTTTCTTCCTTGTGAAGAAAATTACCTTTCTTGGGCAAGAGGGAAGGGGATTGGTGAGAAGGGAGAGAGGGAGAGAGGCAGCAGAGCTTGCTTGTGAAACAGCTCTTGGCTAATACAAAACCATGTGAAGGATGTTTATGTGCTTGTTACTTTTAATCTTGGATTCTTGCAAGTGAGAGTTTTCCCTTGGAGAAATATTTGGATGTCCTGACCGTGATGGTTAAAGATACATTTCAGGCTCTTTTCACAACAACCTCTAATGTCTGAGGGAGTCTGCAATCTGATGGCTCGAATGTTTTAGGGGAAATTCAGCAAGGTAACATGGTTTTTTCACTGTTCTCTATGTAAAGACAAACAGAAGGAAAGCAGCACTGGACACATGGGTTATCACGTGTGCTCACTGTTAAGCATTTGCTGTTAAGAGAAGTTGGATGCATTTCAACTGTAAGTGGCTGACATTTGTTGGCTGGGATGTCCTGAGGTTCCTGTGCTCTAGAGGCAGACGGGATGGTTGGGTTTTGAAGGGCAGAAAGATGCAGCAGCACAGAAACCTGGAAGGACACAGCTCTGTCATTTGAGGAGTGAAGACAAAAATACCCAAACTCAGAGCAAAATTGGATGGGGCCTGCCTGCCTAAGACAGCAAAGAAGAGCCTGTTTTTAATCAACTTCTGTCAGTAGTACTCCACAGTATATGCACCCTTGGGATCCAATGAACTGAAGAATGAAGTTTTGTCAGCTTTTACAAGTTCTGAAGCATATTGACATTTTCATGTGACATTTTTAGTTCTTTTTCCTGAAATAAATGTGGGAGTTATGGAGTTATCTACCAACTCCTCATTTTCCCAGAAAATCAAACCAAAATAACAAATCCACTAGTTTTATGAGTTTAGTTATGAATTTTGTGACTATGTATGTGTTTACTCCCAGATATCATGTCCCTGTGTATTTTTACCATACAGAGGAAGCAAGCAAGCAGGCAAAACAGGGGAGGTGGCAGGATTGCAGAGATTTCTGCTCAGCTTTAGATGCCAACGTGCTCCAGGTCTCAGAGCAAGGGTGCTGTCAGCTGGGCCTCCTCTCAGCTTCTTGTTAAGCAGCAGAATATGGTCTTGTGCTTTCAGGGACAGATGAAGGGAGGTGGGTCAGGGAAGAGAGTGCTATTCCTGACCTTAGTGACACACTGCCTGACCCTGAGAAAAGTGCTTCTCTCTGGACCTCAGTTTCCACGTAGGAGAGCTGGGAATTTATGAGGCTTGGATCATGAATCCATGCAGATGGAGATCATCTTTTGGTTTGCAGCCATGGGAGATATGTTTGGTTGGCAAATGGGAAGGAAATGGATTTATTCAGAGGACAAATGCCTAGCAATGTGGTGTCAGGGTTTATAAAAGCCCAGCTGTTTGGTGAGATCACCTGTGCCATGGAAGCAGGCTTTGCTTTGCTGGAGAGCCTGGCACAGGGTCCAAGCCCCTCTGGGCCAGAGTCATGGAATGGCTTGGCTTGGAAGAGACCTTAAAGATCACTCAGCTCCAGCTGCCCTGCCTTGGGCAGGGACTTCTTCCACTAGACTAGATTGCCCCATTCAACCTGGCCTTCAACACTTTCAGGAATGGGGCATTCACAACTCCTCTGGGCAACCAGTTCCAGGTTCCCACCACCCTCACAGTAAATAATTTCTTTCTAATATCCAACCTAAACCTGAGCTTTTTCAGTTTAAAACCATTTCCCATGTCACCTGTCAGAGGCTGTGTGCAGCCCTTGGCTGGCCAGAGGCACTTGCTCGTTGGGGACACAAACATTCTTTTGGCTGCTCAAAGATATTTATAGGAACTGGAGAGAAAACAGTGTTCTGCCACTGCTGGTGAACTGGATTTCAGGCTGAGGAAGCTGATGAATGGTATGTACACATTACTGGGACTGCATGTGGCCTTCTCAGGTGTCCCTTGCTCAGGAACCCAAGAGTGGTGCCTTTCTTCCTTCTGCTACGCAGGGATCCCATGGTGTCTCTGTGTTAGGAAAGGGTCTGTTTTGTTGGCATGAATGTGAGTCTGATTTAGGGAGAAAGGAGGGCTTCCTGTGAACATCTGAGGGAAGAGAGCAGCATGGTGCCTGAGCTGAAATATGCTTACTTAAGGAAAGGAACTGCATGGTGGCTGAGTGGGTCAGCCAGTGAAGGCAAACCTGAGTTAAACAGGGCCAGCAAGTAACACAAGAGTCTTTACAGGCAGAGGCGTCTGTCTCCATAGCATCTGTATATGGCCAGCCTCCAAAACTGAGAGGATACTGCAATGAATGTGCTATTCTGCCAGAAAGACAGCGTGCAAAGGTGGCCAATAAAGCAGTAACAAGAGGTTTCACTTACCTTGACACAGACTGAGTAAATATTACAAAAGGGAATGATAGTGATGCTGGTTTTGTATTAGTCTTTTAAGCAGTGCTTCCTAGAGCAAGAGGTCTGAGCACCCACAAGCTGCAGAGAGCTCTTGATTTTGCTCAGTGGATGCACAGATGCAACGAAGAGGCACTTTGCAGTAGAGATAATCAAGCATTCAATTTTTTTTAGTTCTGCAGGGTGAAACTTCCTTCCCCCATCCTCTATATTAAACTTTTAGCTTCAAGGATGAAAATTAAAAGAACCCAAAAGAGTAAAAAAAGCTTGAGGATATCTAGGTTCTGGATATTAGGAGTCCATGATAAATGGATAAACTACCAGAAAGCCTTTTCAAAAAGAATAAAAATAGCTAGCATAGTTAAATAGTAGATGAAAGAATATTATTAGAAGTAAAAAGATATCCTACAAAAAGCATAAGTCATGTCCAAAGGGGGAAAACAGAAAGGATCATAGATACTCGGATGTTAAATGTGAAATCATAAGGAGACATGCTTAAAATAAGATTTTGAAAAATCACTTGTAAAAAGGCTAGAATTTTCTGCTATAAACTTTTGCAAACACATTGAAAGAGATATGTTCTATGCTCACTAGAAAGTCTTTGGATCCCTGCCTGAATGGAGACTAAAGTGAGCACTCAAGGAGAATAAGACAGTTTCATAAAATCTAACTCTGTTCCTGGAACACTGTCAATTAGGCATATTTGACTATATATGCAATACAATGTAGTCTAAAAGAGCAATTATGGATGGCAAAAGAAATGCTGGAGTCATTGCAGGTAGTCTGAAGTCAGCTTGCTGCTCAGCAACTATTAAGTGATAGGAATGTTGACAATTACAGGGAAAGTGTGCTGGTTTTGGCTGGGGTAAAGGTAGCTTTCTTCGTGGTGTCTGGTTTGGGGCTGTGTTTTGGATTTGTACAGAGTACAGGGTTGATAATGCAGAGATATTTTTGTTATTGCTGAGCAGGGCTCACACAGCCCAAGGCCTTTTCTGCTTTCCATGCTGCCACGGTGGCGAGGGAACTGGGGGTGAATGGGAGGTTGGGAGGAGACACAGGACAGGTGACCCCAACTGACCAAAGGGATATTCCAGACCATGTAGCTGAGTATATAAAGGGGGGAAGAAGGAGGAAGAGGGGGATGTTTGGAGTTGATGGTGTTTGTCTTCCCATATAACAATTACATGTGAGGGGGCCCCACTCTCCTGGAGATGGCTGAACACCTGCAAGTCCACAGTGAATTAGTGAATTCACAGTGAATTAATGAATTGTCCACAGGAAACAGTGAATGAAGTCCTTGCTTTGCTTGTGTGTGTGGCTTTTACTCTCCCTATTAAACTGTCTTTATCTCAACTCATGAGTTTTCCAGCTTTTACCCTTTCAATTCTCCCCCCAAAACTGCTAGTGGGGAGTGAGTGAGTGGCTGTGTGGGGCTTGGTAGCTTTTTGGGGTTAAACCATGACAGGAGAAAATCAAGAGCAAAGCAAAAATCCTAATCTGGCAGCCATCTAAAATGACATCGGTGTAGTATTGTGAATATTCTATTTAGGCCTAGTAATTAAAAAAGGAAAAAAATCAAAGAAAGATTTGTATTTCCTGCTGTTGAACAGAAACTTAACAGTAGAACCTTTTTGTTTAGAAAAAAAACCCAAAACAAACATGAAGAAAGGAGGGAGATGCAGGAATAGTTTCTGAAGATCAGTGAGGATCTTCTTAATTATTTCTGACAATACTAAAGCTGGAGCAATGTATAAGTTATTGGACAGCAGGTTTAGGACAATCAAAAGGAAATATTTCTTTTGTGCAATGAGTAATGGGACAAACAAAAAAGAAATACTTCTTTTGCACAATGAGTAACAGAATGCCAAAATTCACTGTCAAAGATGCCAGAAGGACCAGCCCACTCAAAATGCAGTTAGGCAGATTCCTAGGAGGCAGGTTTATGCAGAGCTAGCAGTGATCATATGGGCATGGGGGACAGAGGCTCTCCAAAGCCCTGGTGTCCAAAAGCCAGGTGGGCGCTCCTGAATGATGTCCCAGTGCTTCCCTGCAGCCTCTGCACATGGCCACAATTCCAGCTGGGATGAGGGACTTTTATCCAAATGGCAGCAGCCTCTGGACACCCCTGAGCTGCTGCCCAGCTGTGCTGGCTGCCTGCACTTCTCCAGGGGAAGTCCATCTGCCTGGCCCATCCTGTGTGGCACCCACAGCTGTCTGTCTGTCTGTCTGGGCACAGCAAGGGCAGGTCAGGGGTGCCGATCACCTACCAATGCTCCCCCAGTGGCAGTGGAAAACTCTTGGCTGAGGCTTTTTCATGGCTATGGTGAAGCAGCAGCTCCTTGCCCACACAGGAATCCAGCAGGAATCCAGCAGGGAGCTGCTGCTGGCATGATCCCTCCAAGAGCATCATAGGTGTCTGCCATGGAGGAAGTGTTCAAGGCTGTGGTGTTTGCTGCACAAATGCTGAGTTACACCCAAAACTGAGGGAAAGTTTTGTTAGGAGCCAAGACTCCCCCAGGGCTGGTTGCACTGAGCCCCATCTGGCAGGGCACCACCACAGGTGGGCTGAAGGGAGAGGCTGCTTGTCCCTGTCCCTGTCCCTGTCCCTGTGCTGCTCCTCTCTGCCCCCGTGGCAATGCCATGCCCAGCGCGTGCATTTGTGTGTGTTTGTGCTGACAGGTTTGTCTGTTTTCAAGTGCCTGGAAATTCAGATTTATGAGAGGAAAGCTAAGATGTATGTTCTTGTTCTGCCATGTCTGTGTCCCTATGGACATGAGCTTTATCTCCTATCCTGTGTTTAATTCCTGCATAGGCACTTGGAGACCAATCTTCAAGTGCGCATCAGCACCACCTCCAGAACACAGCTAAATAAAGCAGAGTTTGAGTGCTAGCATATGGTTCTTTTCCAAATGCCGTGTTGGTCCTGCTAGAGAAAATGGTTATTTTCATAAGCTGCAGGGTTAACATTTCAGAGGCAAGACTAAAAGCATTAAGTAGATGTCCAAATAAAATAATTGGGCCAAATTTTGCAATGACTAAGTAACTCCACTCAATAAATCGAGTGATACTGAGAGAGGAATAAATCATCTCAGAATTTGGCTCAGGGTTTGCTGCTGGAGGCCAGACAATAATAACAGGTAGACTGGGATTGTACATGAAAACCCAGGATTATGCTTTTCCCTGCTGTTGCCAAATGTGCAGTGCCTATTTTTGTCAAGTACTCTCTTAGCTCATGTACCATGGGCTGAAAGCCCTTATCGCTGTGTGATGCCCCTGCTTCCTGCACAAACAAACTCATACATGTGTGAAGGTCTTGGCTGATCTCTGGAGCTTGGCTTGACGTATTTCCTGCTTCTTATCTGCTAGGCTTGACCAGGCCAGTGAAAATCTGGAGAGGGTCCCTGTGTTGCTGAACCTATTGGACCCTTTTGCTCAGAGCTCTCCAAGTTCCTTCCTTGCTCAGCTTCCCCAGGAGACCTGTGCCTGTGGTTTCCTTGCATTTTGGAATTGATTTACAGTTCCAGAGGGTTAGGGCCATCTGAGTGGGAGGCAGGCTGAAGAGGAAGGCTGCTGCTGTTTGCAGTTGTCTCTGGTGAACCACGGGCAGGAGCAGAATTCCCTGTGGAAACCGCTGGAGCTGGGAGGTCTTGTTGGCTTCCTGCAGGAGCTGTTTGCACTTCTTTGCCAGGGCCTTTAGACTTTTTTTTTTTTAAATACTGTTCAGATTTTAAACACACCAGATGCTGTTAAAGCAAGGAAGTGTCCATAGCTCCCTTGCCCATCCACAGGCTCTTGGGAGTCCTCTGGATCCTGCCCATCCTTAAGGCTTATAGAAGCATAGAATAGTAGGATATGCTGATTGGGAAGGGACACACCAGGATCATCAAATCCAACTCAGGCTTCTGTGATCTGAAGCCTTCAACATGCTGCCCTGTCCTCTGTGAACCTCTTAAGACAGAGCTGGACCCGAGGTCTGTAGGGAAAGCCCACCAGGCCAGACTGCACCGAGCTCCTCTGGGCTTCACTGGGCTGGCTGCAGACTGGCATCCATGAGCTCCTCCTGGCCTGTCCCAGTTCATTCCCTGCATATTGGCAGGGAAAGGAGGACAAGATTCAGGATCTTTGGGGACTATTTTGTCACACCTTCTGCCGCTGTGTCCCTGTGAAACACCAGTTAGAGGCTGTTAAAGGAGTATATGCTGTCCAGCCCACAGAGAGCTACCTCTTTCAGCTGTGTGTTCCTCAAAATACAGATATGGTTGACACAATTCTTAGCACAGCTTTTCCCAAGTACATTTTGTTTTGTAAAGCTCTGGTTTGTCAATGTTCCTAGCAGAATATAACCTGCCCTGAAGGTGCAGGGCTGAAACTGGAGAGCTGAGCCCCTCGTTCCACAGCCATATGCCCCCTACATTGCACAGTGTTCTGCTCTTTTTTGCCATCATCCCAAAATGAGCAAACTTCACGGAAAGCTGTAACTCTGCTTAGTGTTTGCACTGCCTGCCTGCTTCTCCCCTGTCTTCCCTGTGCTCTCAGCTCTGATTTACAGCCCAGAGACTGCTTGTCTCTGTACCCCAGCAGATTCACTTTTTCCATTTTGCTGTGTCTCTCTCAAGTGGGACAGCACACCAGGCTCAGCCTCCTTCTCAGCAGCTTGTAAGTACATCACAGTTCTCCAACCAGGGGTTATTTTTACCACCTCCCTCTGCTTGCTGGTGGCACTGATCTGGAAGCAGCTTTCACAGCAGTGTCCTGGCCAACAGATGCTTTGGCCAACAGCTTCCATCTAATGAGATAGGAGCATCACATAGGCAGGGTCAGGGATGCCTGTGCCCTGGAGAGGGATGAGGCATCTCCCCTCATCCCCAGCCTCATTTCACAGTTCCCATGATGCAGCCTCAGCCAGAATCAGGCCTTCCTCGTGCTTCACCTTGTGTGTGCCTGAAAAAACCTCTATGTCACACTTGATGCATTATGGAGATCTCTCATCCTATCTCTGGTTACCACAGCACACAGAATTAAATAAAAATATTAATAAGTAAATATTTCCTCTGAAAATGTTGTGGAGTTTATTTCTTTTTCTTTGGCCAGGAGATTGCTGGCCATAGAAAAAGAAATATATTTTTTCTGCTGTCTTGATTTTTTTTACCTAGCTTAAATGCCTGATTTTGATTAATACTGGAAAAATCTAATTGTGCCTGTACTGCAGCAGTGTCCCCTGGGAGGCACAGCTCTGTGGCCTGACACTGCCCTTCTCTTGGCTGCAGTGGATGAGGGCATCCCATCCCATTCCCCACCCTGGGGCAGTGCAAGCCTCCTGAGGCAGTGCTGCCAAGAAGGTTGCTGGCACACCTGGGAAAAAGGGCAGCTGGAGATGCCCAAGTGACAGATAAAGTCAAATTCTCAAAATGTTCTGCTTTTGTTTGTTTCACCTGAGAGACAGCAATTTTCAGGGGGGAATTGCTCTTGCCTCTAACTCTTCAAGCCACTGCTGATTTCAGGTCTGGCAAGGAGAGCCTGGTGTGAAGGCAGAGGGCTGGAAGGAGACGCTGCTGCCGCACATCAGCAGGGACAGTGGACTGAGGTAACCTTTGCAATTACTCCTGTAAAACTCTTCCAGTGTCTCTGTCAGAACCTTCAGACTTTAAAAAAAAACATTGTTGAGGCTTTTTATTTAATGCTGCTGTACCAGGAAAGCTTTAGGGCTCCCTTGTGTAGCAAAAGGCAGGAGGAGCTGATGTGTTGCGGGAGGCTGTGTGAACATGGGAGAAGCTGCAGCACAGACAGACAGACACTCCTCTGTCCTGGGGGTGTGTGCTGCTGACCCATGAACCATGGGGACACAGCTCTGGGTAAAGTCTTCCCATGCACACACCTACACCCAGCATGCCTCAGCCCTGCCTGCCTTTGTGGATGCTTTAACCTGATGAAAGCTCAGGAAGAGCTCTGATCCCCTTGTGTTGCTTTTCCAGCATGATTAATACAGTGCCAGCCCCAGCTGCTCTTACTGCTCCTTGGAGATCCTTCAGCCACCTGCAAACACACCTAAACACCCACACAAGCCCACACCTTGGAAAACATGGGTTACAACCTACCACAAGGCCCTCTTGTTTTAGCCACCGTTTACAGGTACTGGAACACAAACCCAGCACATCCTATGTAGTCCTGCTTGAGTGCACAAACACAAACCCACAGCTTTGTTTACCCTGGTGTTACATGTGTATGCTGAATGCAAAATGTGTCCTCATGGCATAGGGTTTGTCTTCCAAAGAGAACAAAGGGTATCCTAAGGTGGCTTTTGTGTGCAGCAGAAGATGAGCAGCACAAGCAGCTCCCTGAGAGAAGCAGCCTCCAGCCCAGTTTTGCTGCTGGAGTGGATTCCTCTGGCCCCTGCCAAAGCCAGAGCTGCCAGCTGAAGACAAAGGCTCCTTACAGTCTGGGGCTGCTGTGGCCAGACTGAGCTGCAGGGAAAACTGTTGTGTCAATGCTTAGCTGAGCCATAGGCACAGCTCTGTGTGCCATCCAGAAATGTGTGCCCTTAGTGCATGCCCTGTGCACACATTTCCATGTGCTACCACATGGAAATCCAGAAGATCAGAGGTGCCCTATGCAGCACACAGAAACGAATTCCAACACCCATTGCACACCTGAGTGCCAGCATGGCAATGAAAACCCATCCATGTGGAGGAACCTGAAGCCTCTGGCACTGTCCACGGCACGGGAGTGGCCATGGCTCTTAGGGATGGCCAGTGGATAGACCTCAAACTGAAATGCCATGGGGATTTTAGAGGTGGGATAGCCTCTGGTTCCTGGCATCTGAATACTCTGTATGTATCCTCTTGTTAGGAACAAGGACATTAGGAAGAAATTTTTCACGGAAGGGGTGGCTGGGCATTGGAATGGGATGTTCAGGGATGTGGTGGAGTCATTGTACCTGGAGGTGTTTAAGGAAAGACTGGATGTGGCACTTAGTGCCATGATTTAGTTGACAAGGTGGTGTTAGGTCGTGGGTTGCATTTGATGATCTCAAAGGTCTTTTCCAACCTAGCTGGTTCTATGATTCTGTAATTAGCACTGGACATCAGCTGGCTAGTGGTGAAGGGATAACCAGAGGGGAAGGGGGTTGCTGTTAATGGTGGTGGCACAAGGATGCACTTCTGGCAAGACAAAATCAGCCTTTGGCTTACTGAGAAGGGATTTATTTCTTGGTCCTTGAAACTGAAAACCATAAAAAGAGCACAAATAGCCCTCCCATTATAACTGCTTGCTCTTGGACCATGATCATTGTGTTTTAGCAGCAGTCTCACAAGGACTTAATCTAAGGCTTTGATTTCATACCTCTTTGGGCTGGAGGAGAAATTTCTGGAGTCTTCTCTTGCCCTGGGAGTTTGAAGTGGCCATGAGTAAACTGAGGGGTTCAGGGGGGTTTTGCTAAGGCACAGAGTGGGCTGGGCTCCTGCCAGCTCAGCTCCATCATGGTAGATCTCTGTCAGCCCATTGAGGCTGAGGGAGGAAGTTAGGGCTCCTCTTGTCTTGCACAGCTGCTGCCACAGCGTGTGCATCTGAGCCAAGGTTTCACCCCAGGTTTCTCATACTTCATGTACATGCTGAAGCAGAGACACAACTAGCAAGACCAGAACAAGACTGAGTGTGCAGGAGGCTGTTAATAGGAGCAAATTTCCTTGGAGGAAAATTGAAGGCATAAGTAGTTCCATTTAAGTCTTTTGAGATGGAAAATAAAGAACAAAAATCTCAAATATATTGCCCTTATCATAATCACTCATGTACCACTCCACTCCTCTCCTGCAAAACAAAATCAGAACAGCATTACCTTATGGTAATTTGGGGTTCTGACCATTGGTGCTCAAATATTCAAGGTTGGAATGGTCAGGTGAGGTAAGTGCTATTTGTTCCAAAAAACTTCAGCATTTTGGGAAGGATTCTTGCTGGAGGCAGTATGAAGGTGTCAGAACTGTCTGTTCCATTCTGTCTTCAGGAAGGCTAATGTGGCAGGAAAATAGTGTAAGACTGGAAGAAAACAGGGGTGAATGCTACAAAGGCTTGGACACTGGGGGTATCTTTGTTGACCCTTGATGCACAGCAATGCTGAATCTGTGAGAAGCTGTGGAAACGGGTATCTGCTCTGTATCCCAGGAAAACCACGGGTGACACTGTGAAAGATGATGTCTGATAGTACCAGGCTGTGGAAGGGCAGGCTGGGCTCTGGGAGGCTTGCTGTGCAGATGGGCAGCATGGTAATACACATCCAAAAGTGTCCTCTGTGATCTGTTTTGCCCTTGGCTACCCCACTGAGCCTGCTTTGAGCCCCACTTCGTGCTCTCCATGCTTTCTGCAGGGCTATAGCTGAGCTCAGGTCAGGTTTCTTTTGCTGTTAGCTGGGACAAGAAGACACCAAATAAAATCCAAGAGATAAATGGTGCCTGTTAATCCTTTCTGTGTGTTCCAGTGAACTGGATTTGTTGTTTAACAACCAGCAGCTCTCCCTCTGTGCAATGTTCCCTGGAGACAAAATGCTCAGCTCCTTACATATCAAGTTCCAGCAAACGGGGATCCAAAAAGGCTTTTAGAAGAGGGGTTTCTGCTCAGTCGTGGGTTATTGATCAGTGGAAAGAACAAAATGCTCCTCATGCTGTGGGGACCACATATCCTTGTATCTTTAGCAATAAAATCTAATACTGGCTTTTGAAATACAGCCAGGGCATTGCATGGCAGACCTAAGGCTGCTGCTTCTCACTGGGGCCTGGCTTGAGACTTCTGCTTCTAACAAGGGGTCAGCAGAGAGGATTTTGTGATGAGGTGAGGAATGGGCTTAGCATTTTATTTGTGATTCTTCCAAAGTCTCTGCATGAGTGGGAAGCACAGCTCCTACTCCTTAGCTGCCTGTTTCTTTTCCCAAGAGCCTGGCCATGGCCTTGTAGGCACTTTATGCACATCAGCATCTGGTCTGCAGGGCACGAACCAGGGGAAGCAGGCTGGGGCTGGATGTAGCTCTGCCACAAGTCTGATCCAGCCCTTATCTCCTGGGTAGGAAACAATTCCCAGGAGGTGCTGATATTTCAAAGGGAAGCAATGTGGATTGAAGCATGTTGCACTCTGCAGGGGGGACTGGCTTGCAGCAGAAGGGTTTTTCTCTGGGCTGGTGTGACAGGACATCTGAGCCCAGACAGGATGGACCTATCCATGAAGCAGTGCAACCTTCAGGTAAGAAAGCCATCTGTCTGTGCTGGGGGCCTTGGCTGTATAACCCACAAAGGCAAGCTCCCCTACACCTGACCATGTGGCACCTGAGGCTGCAGCAGTTGTGTGTGCAGATGGGCAGTGGCAGAAGCTTTTACTGTGGCCTTGGGGCTGCCACAGACTTCATAGGGCTACAGCAGTCAAAGAAAGAGAGCCTCTTCCCTGGACTGGCTGGCAGGGTGGTGCTGGAGCCATGATGCAAGTATGAGACCCTCCAGTGTGCTTAGCTCTGAGCAGGTTTGTTATTTAGGGCAGTCTCAGAAAACAGGATCCCAGAACCAGACGACTCCAGGAGCTGTTATTTATTAATTTAATTCATTATTTTTTATTGATCTCTATTAATATTGTTTATGTATTTCTTCTTTAATACATTTCCCTTTTTGTTTTTATTAATGCATTTTCCATTCAGTTATCTGCTTTGTGCAGGCATTGGAGTTAGTCATGTCAATACCAGATATTGAATCTGTTGTCCTGCCAGATCTCAGAGGACAAAGCTAAGGCTGAACATCCACCCCAAAGGCAGCACCTTCCAGTCCTGAAGGACTAAATCCAAATGGGACCCACTGTGTCTTTGGGATTCTGTACCTAACATTTCAGTGTCACAATCATTCTACCTTAAACCCACATGCTCAGCTAATCACGATAATGAAGTTTCTGGTTTTCTGCACAACACGCTCTCTGAAGTCCCAGACTGGCCTGACCCCATAACTCAGACCAGGTCTCCTGGAATAGGCCTCAGGTAAAGGTCAACAAACATTGGCATTTTTGTGTTACTTTGTCCTGCAGCCAGCAGACAGAGCACTAACCTTTGGTGGGACAGAGATGAAGACTTGTGTCCTGACCTTACTCTGCCTGATTTGGCGCTGGGATTAAACCTGATTCCACCACATCCTGGAGGGAAGTGTAGGCAGAGGAGACAGTGGAACCCCTGTCCAGCTTTGTGTCTGGTTTTGTCACCCTAGGGAAGGTCTCAAGCTCCATGGCCCTGAGGAGAGAGACATGCTGCCATGACCTAGAAGCTGCCACCAAAGCCCTTGTCTTGGCCCCTCCTGCTATCTAGCTGACTTCCAGCTTCCTCTGCTGCTGCTGCCTTAACAATCTCCCTGTCTTGTACAGTGAGCCCTGGGAACCTGATTCTTGACTGAACTTGCCAAGGGGTGAGCAGACACCGAGGAGCTTGGCATTGCCAGGCAACTTGTGAGCTATTTATGGGCCATTGGCAGCCCTGATTGCTACAGCCATGTGGGAAGCTGCTGGTGGTGAGGCAGCACAGTGCACAGCTAGTTGAGCCTTTCATGGCTGCTCAAAGAATCACAGAGGAGGAAGATGATTGCAAAACTAGCTCCTGATTCTGAAGCTCACAGACATCTCAGGAAGTGCTTACAAAACCAGGGCTGGTCTCAGGCAACAAGGTCCACATCTTATGGGCAATGTGGTATTGAGGAAGGGTACAGGGCTTTGTATTGCTCTTTGATATTTATAGTCCTGTTGGATTTTAAAAGCAATTCTTCTGGTGTGTTTAATACCATGGGCACAAGGAGGACTCAACAGGCCCAAGGCAAGAGAGAGGATTACTCTTTCCATAGAGGCTCAGCAGAGCAATGTCCTGATGTAACAGGATCAGACACCTGCTTCCCTTCTGCATAGAGGACTCAGGCAATCAGCCCCATTTGCCCCTGCCTGCTCAGCCATGGCTTCAGGCTGTGAAAAATAGGAATTTTGTGCAGAAAAATTTTGAGACTAAACTAAGTATTAATTTTGGTTTTTTTTTTCCTTGTTTTCAACTACAGTTCAAGAGACTCAAACAATTTCTAAAGGAGGACCAAAAGTGTGGTGTTTTTTTCTGGGCAGAAATTGAGAATTTTGTGCAAAGAAAAAGACTGGGATTTAAAGATAGTAATGAACCTGTCTTATCCTGAGCTATCAGGATAAAAGCCCAAGGCACACGGGTCTGGATGAAGTGCCAGACTGGAGTGTGAGTGTTTGGGTGCAGTGGGGTGAAAGGAAAGGGTTTGTTCTTCTGCAGCCTGGATGGTAGCCACAAACCAGAAGTTTTGCACTTGAAGTTTGCACCCCTGTTGCAAGCTCTACACCTTCCACATTACAGCACTGTGCCTTCCTTCTCACTCTGCAGCTTCTCCCAAGGTGCCTGCGAGGAGGCCACACAAATCCTGTGCAGGAGGGTGCTGCAGAACCTTCCAGGTGCAGTCCTGAGCTGGTGGTGCTCCCCTTTGTTGTGGATTTGTCCCATCCCATGTCCTGGAGAAGAAGGTATTGTCAGGGCTGTTTCACACCAGGCTCATGGCAGCCAGGCTTGCTGCCCCTCTGCCCCTGGGAGACACTGCTTTGGAGCCACCCAGGAGCTGCACCCAACAGTTTTGCTCTTTCAGCAGAACTGGGGGGTGCATTGCAGGGATGTCTTTGCCCCTACACTGACTGACTGCCAGCAGGAGCACATATAGATCTTGCTATATATATACAAGCAGGGTCAGAGCTCTATTTTTAGCCCAGCTCAAAATATATCCCTTGCAGTGCATTTCTTGCTACCAATTTCTAGTGCTGTCTTCTGGCCACAAAAGGCCCTGTGAGGTCAATGAAGTCTGTCAGCCCTGGGATCAAAGTGGGGGAACAGGGTAGAAAACTTTGCTATGGGGCATTCCCCAGTACTGTGCCCTGCTGTGAGCAAAAGGTGAGGTGGACACTTGTACTAAAACATCTCTTTAACATTTCAGGTGAAAATGTCTCCAGGACAATTTTTAGCATTCAGAGTCGACCACTCTGTAAAATGAAAGCCAAGCAGCTCAGCTGTTCCAGAGCCAGCTGTGGTCATGGGGGGAGTATGGAGAAGAATTGGATACTGCAGGACACTTATCCTAAGTCTCTTCTGCTGTACCAGGTACACACAGTTCTGTCCTCTCTAGGGCTGAGCTTTGCTTTCTCGTGTAGCTGATAGGATGACGGAGTGCATCCCATTTATCTTGTGCCAGCACACAATACCATTGGTGCTGCAGTGAGGTGGCTCCTGTCTTGCTTCAAACATTTCCTGGAGCCAGCATGGCATAATGAATGAAATGCTGCTTCTGGCCTGCAGACCAGGGCAAATTTTGGAGATTCTGCATTGGCTTTCCATCTTCCTAAAGCAGACACCTTTGGAGGTGTTTGCAGTACAGCTGATGCCACTGCTGCTATTTAACCTGGCTGCATGGGGACAGGACGTGGCTAACCTAAGGCTGAAGAGGCAATATTTTCATAAAGGGAAACCTGGAGCATGCTTGGCTGCAGGTATGGGAAAGAGGTGGAGGTGACATGTGAGAGGGCAAAGGGAGCAAAGGCTGGGGGCAGTGATTCCTCTTGCAGTGACAGCCCTTGCCCCTGGCTGCACACCCAGCCTGCTCTGGGAAGGTGCAGAGTGTCCTGTGGCCATCTCTCCTGCTTCTGTTGTGTGCTCAGGTCCCTGTGACAAAGACACCCTAAGGGACAGTTTACTTTGAAGGGCTCTGGGTCCTGAGGAGCTCCCACTCTCCCTGGCTTTGCCATGCCACTGCAGGTCCCAGTGCAGCTGCTGAGCTGGGGCAGCTGAGTGTACGTGCTGCAGCCCAGGATGAGCAGATCAACTTACTGCCTTTCATCACGGGCTGAGCTGAATTTCATTTGCCTTGCAATAGTCCTGGCTCGTCCTGTGTGCATGGCTGGTTACTCATGGTAACTCATGTCACCCTAACCCAGCTCTGAGTCCCAGCTCTGGCAATTTGAATGTAAATCTTTTGCTAGTGAAGGATTTTTTCTCACTGTCTTGGCTCCTGGAAGCCTCTGGTCTGGCAAATATCTCTCCTTTTGCTTCTATAACACTTTCCACACTTCCTGTTATGGAAAGAAAGAGCATTAAAATGGGATTCCAGTATTCTTGGTAGGCTGGGAAGACAGAGAGGAAATGCATCAACTATTAAAAAAGTAATAATGACTTTCCAGCAGTTTCATAACAGAGGGAGACAAAGAGGTTTAGAAACAACCTGTTCTGTTTATTCCTTTTATGAACCATGGGTCTTTGTAAATTTATTTCTGTTAACTAAAAGACAACAGAAAACTAATGGCATTTTGTCTTTCTTAGTCTTTATACAGGAGTTAATGTGGGATTTCTAAGCAGGAAGACTGGAAGAATCCCAGTAGATCAGTCAGTGGAACAGAGTGTTGTGAACTTCAGTGCAAAGACCCACAAGCTGCAAATCTATAGCAAAAGGAAGACTGCAAAGAATCATGTCAGCAAATAAGTGGAGGAGGAAGGTAAGGACTGTGAAGATGTGTGAAACAGACAGCCAAGTTCTTACTAGCTCCTTACAGTTACCCATGATGCTTTTAAGGGAAAATACATTAATTTATGATTTGTTACATGCACAGGATTGATTTTCTAATTTCTTATTTGTAAATAACTAATAATTTCATTTCTCAATGTGCACCTGTCTTCTCACAGCATCAGCTCATATTCTCCTCCTAGTTCGACCATTGAATTGTATATGGCTATTTGATGATTAAAAATGTAATGGGAAATTGGCATTTTCCTTCTCTTAACCCTTAAAACTTCTCCCTTCAAACTTCTCCACTTCTCTCACTTCCAGATAGCTGTGAAGGGAATATTTGGATATCCACAAGACTAAGGGCGGGATTAGGCAGGCAAAAAAGATGGTCAGTGCCTAATTCCTGATATATCACCATTTTGTGGTAAATGGAAAATTCATGCTGTCTGGTGGATGCAGTGGCCAAAGCTCAGTTTCCCTGGGTCCATGCCATGGGGAGAGGAATGGACGAAGAAGCAGGGGAGACCAGAATTTGAATTTTGGCCATGGCCTGTTTGCTGCTCCCATTGACACTGTCCCAAGTGCTAATTATAATTTCCTTATTCTTTATATTTGGCCAGGGCAAATGACAAAATGGGGTGAAAGGCAAAAATAAACAGACCTCAGAACAGCCATCTCCACATCTTCCTGCTAATGGCATCTCTGAAGAAGACTGCTTGTTCCACTTCAGACAAGCTTTCAGGTTATTTTAATCTATTTTTAGTTGCAAATAGCATTTATCAGAATAAGTGTGGGCTGGTTGCCAGCTCCTTCAGATCTTTGACAGCCTGGAGGGGCAAGTCTCTGAAAAATAGACTGAGTGTGCTTCTGCTGCATGTTCCCCTGCCCAAGGGATTTTGGGAACATAATAAGGAAACATTCATCTGATAGAGCAGAGCTCAGGAACCAGTGCTTTACTAAACCAGCCATTCCTCTGTCATCAACACTTGTTCCCAGGAATCAGAGCTCTTGTTCCTGTCATCAGTGGGGTTGCTTCAGATTCAATTTAGCAATCATTAGGAGGCAAAGAAACAAGGTTGGCAAAAAGGTTAGAGAGTCACTCATTTCTGAGTCACTGCTTAGAACATGACCCTAGCTAATTGTGTTCAAAAATCCTTGCTGACAGTCATCTCATGGCCACTCCATGGTCTCCGGTGAGTTCACCATCTTTGCCAAGTTCATAAACTGTTCAAAGTTATATTTTAGAAAATGCCATATTGAATATTAATTGGCATTCCCAGGGAAGGACACCTGGAGCAGGCTGAAGCTTGAATGATTAATTATTTAAAAGATTAAATGCCCCCTTTCCCTGGAGAAATTTTGATGCCAGGCAGTACCTGGGCAGCTTGCCTTGGTGCTCTGTCCTGGACTCTGGGGCTGTCATCTTTCATCAATTCTGAATCAATTATAACGTGTCTTAGGAATAATATGTATGGTGACCTATTGCCTGACTTCCCTGGGAAAGGAGAAAGTTCAACAGAGGGCTGGGGGTAACATGAGAGATCTTGGGATCTGATTGAGGTTGCCATAGGAGAAATTTAGGAAAATATTGCTACATTCATGGTGCATTGCTGTCCTCCAGCATTTGTCAGAGTGGCTTTGAAGACCACTTGATCTGGCCTTGATCTATTTATATCTCTTGTATTCAAAACCAGGCATCTGAAATGCAGATCAGAAGGAGTTCATGAGCAGTACTATGCAGAAAGCCTGTTGAGTCTGTGATACCTGAGACAGTTTTGGATGCATGATCCTGGCCCTGCGTCAGCATAATAATAATAAATTATTTTCTGTGAGGGGGGAATTGTTGCATTTAAGCAAGAATACAATGGTACAGATCCACTTTTCTCTCTCTCCTGACCCGAGACCCAGTTACATGTTTTATGATGTGCAAAATATGTGTTTGTATGTTTTGACTGTCACAATAAACATTTCAGGATGATATGGGAATTTTCACAATATTGCTAGGTTCTTGTTTCTTTATTATTTGAGAGGATAAAGCCCAGGAGCAACAGAACCCATCAGACATGCTAATGTGTAGATACAAACAAGCCTTCAAGGAATATTAGCCAATCTTTGTCTCCCTATTTTATTTCACTGTGAGAGGAAAGACGATTTGGCTGGAGGTGAGCAGGCAGATCATATTTCTAATTATGTCAAGTTTGAAGGCTGACTAGACAGTCCTTGTGGCTACTGTTGACCTCCATCCATGCACTGTCAGGGTCTCATGACCTGTCATTTGTTGCCTGGAAAATGCCAATAAACCTGACATGCCAGTTGTGTGTCATCCTCTCAACACCAGTAGGGCAGTTAAAATTTTCCTATTAAATACCTTTAACTTGATTGTATAAGGGAGCCCTTACCTACTGGCTCATGTCAATTCTGTTTCACTCTCTTTCCACAGATGCATTGGCTGTTGAGCAGGGCAGTCTTTAAACAGTGGAAAGAGTAGGGGATGACTCACTGCTGCAGCAAGCTGAGGATGCTTCTGCTCACTGCCTCCAGACTAATTAATTTATCATGAAAGTGGAGGAGTTTTGCTGAATGTCACCATGCCTGTTTTCCCTGCCTGGGCTTCCCCCATTATTTCTAGGGGGATCTTTAATGGAAAAATTGGGTCTGCCATCTGTAAGTGCACCCGTCTCTCTGATGATGCTGCAGGCCTAAATGGGAAACCCCAGCAGCACGACTCCTGCATGACTCGGGGCCCTGCACCACGACAGCGTGCCCAGGACACGTCAGAGACCACTCTGCTGAGACTGGGGATAGCACCTGAAGTCCCATGGAGAAGGCAGCTGCTCCTGGCTCACTGCCCCACATTCTTGGCTGCTTCCTGCCTTGGTGCCTTACTTGTTGTGCCAGCTGGAGCCTTGGGAGAGCTGCTGCTGATTTAATCGCTCAATAAATTCCCCAGTGCAAATACAGATGAAAGCATCCCCCTCTCAGGGAGGGCTGGTGCCAGCAGTGTCAGACAGCAGTCCAAATAGTTTCATGGAAAGCTGGAAAGGACATTTTATGGTCTTACCAACAGGTTTGAGTCACAGATGTCCTTCCACTCATGCACTCCTGAATTCAGAGCCTGAAGTGCCAACTGCCTTGTCACAGCTATTCCTACTCAGGACAAAGATGGATTAACCCTGATGCAGATTTTTCATGGAAGTCAGCTTTGATATAGGTGTTATGTAGTAAAGCTTGGGCATCCTTGTGACAACTAAAAGTTCTACAATGCTTTCAACTGGGGACTAAACCCACCTTTTTCACCTTGGCTCAGCTGAATTCTCTCCCCTGCATTTTCAGGGATAGGTGCTGCTCCTCACCTAGTGAAGGGGCATTCAGGGGGGCATTGAATTTAAGTAGAGGGTTTAGCATTTAGAATTAAAAGAAAGTTTACATCTCTGAGCATCTAAACTACATAGCTGATGAAATAAAACTGAGTACTTGTGGGGAAATCTTTATAGGCCAAATGAGAAGGGATGAGCTCTGACAGTTCATACTTGACTACACCATCTGCAGAAGGTCACAGGCTCCGTTTTGTGTTGAGGAAATGCTGAGGGTAGACTGTAAGAAGGAAAGAGGAAGCAAGCAGGGGCTTAAGGAATAAAAGGAGAGGAAACCAGAAATGACACTTGAAGGCTGGTGACTGGTGGAGAGTGTCAACTCCTTACACTCACAGTGTTGCAGAAACAAAGGGGAGATTTTACCTGAGCAACGAGGGGAGCAAGGTCTGTGTATCTGGGGGTTGTATTTGTTTAGGTTTTTTTTGAAAATGAACCTAATGTTTGGTTTTGTCTTTGGATAATTATATAAACACAGGGGTAGAACTTTTCATAAAAGGCTCTCATTGCAGTCTGGTAAGCAAAGATTCCTCCTCATTTCCCAGAGTTCCCTTAAAGTCAGCTCCCAGGGCAGAGGCAGTACACAGTGTGCGCGTATTCTGGGGGTGGCAATACAGAAATGAGTAAGCAAAGGGCTGCCTCTTGCTTGGAGTTCAGAGCACTTGGACATGCTGTCCTGGTGGCAGGCACACACCAGAGACAGGGGGCAAAGTTTGCTCTTTTCCCGACAGGCCAGAGCTGTCTTTAGCATCTGAGTTCCCACCCTGTTCTCCACCACCCTCTTGTAAAGGGCACTTGGACAGAACATTCTTTTGGATGGGCTTCCAGAGACCTTTTAAGGCTGTGGGGTTTTTCCTTTGTAGCTGCAATTTACTGGTAAAACTTGTCTGAATTATGCAGGCTTTTTACGGTGAAATGGGCTCAAGAACCTCTATTTTTAGTCCAGCTCTAAACAAGTGAACAAGTGCAAGAATTACTGCCTGCTAGTCTTGTGTTCCTCTGTGGCCCTTTCCCTCACCAGGGCTGTCAGCTTTCTGTGCCAGGTAGCTGTAAGGTGGCAGGAACAGTCAGAGAAACTGGACTATTTAGTCTGAAAGAAATCTGCTTTGCCAGGACCACAGAAAGCCCATCAATCCTCTTGATTTGTCACAACAAGCTGATGTGACATTAACTAGCAAGTCCAGGTTGCTCTCCAAACCCGAAAAGTGTTCTGGCTTTTGGAAGATTGTTGATCGGGAAGGAGCATGAGGTAACTGTAGGGATGCAGTTCTGGAGCAGTGAGCGTGCATGTGCACTGCTGGGATGCAGCTCTGGAGCAGTGAGCGTGCATGTGCACTGTAGGGATGCAGTTCTGGAGCAGTGAGCGTGCATGTGCAGTGTTGGGATGCAGCTCTGGAGCAGTGAGCGTGCATGTGCAGTGTTGGGATGCAGCTCTGGAGCAGTGAGCGTGCATGTGCAGTGTTGGGATGCAGCTCTGGAGCAGTGAGCGTGCATGTGCAGTGTTGGGATGCAGCTCTGGAGCAGTGAGCGTGCATGTGCACTGCTGGGATGCAGTTCTGGAGCAGTGAGCGTGCATGTGCAGTGTAGGGAGGCAGTTCTGGAGCAGTGAGCGTGCATGTGCACTGTTGGGACACCGCGTCTGTGTGTGACGCGTTGCCGATATTCCACACGCACATTCCTTGACAGGAAGCGCTGTACTTGAAAAGCCATTTGCAATCATAACAAGGACTTGGGCTGACCTGCAGAAATGTTAACTGTGGCAGAGTTCCTTACTCCAATATCTGTTTATATAAAGCATGTATGTGCTGTCCCTTTGTTTTATATACAAATTGACACGGAGTCCCAGGAAGTTTATGATCTAGGCTTAGCACTAAAGGATGCTGACTGCGGCATGGATGGGAATGGCTGGAAAGCACTCAGGGCCCACCCTCAGAAGAGACAGTGATTGCCATGAACCCACTCTGCTGATCCCCACCCACATTGTTTCTCATTTGAGCCCAGCTCCAGCAGGTATCAAACAGGCTTGCAGCACACCTGCAGCCAGCTGCCCCAGGAAGAGCCCTGGGGAGCAGGAATGGTGGGCCAGACCCTTCTGAGGCTGCCTCTGCAGCACGCACATGTGTGTCCCATCCCACATCAACCCAACCTGTTGCCTCCTCCTCAAGGCTCAGCTTGAACTAATCCACCAGTAATTCCTTATGTATATCTCCTTGGAGAGGGGATTTTGTAGGCTCTGTAAAAGCCATGAAAGTAGCTCCAGCCTCCTGCTTCCCATCTTGGCACAAGTGTGGTCCTCAGAAGTGCAGGAAATGTGCAGCCACCTTGCAAAGGCTATTCCCTACCTCCTGGACTCCCACTGCTGGCTTTATGGCTGAAGCTGCCCAGGCTGCTGCTGCTCTACCAGGTACACCCCTGTGGCTGAGGGTGGGGTGGTGGTGTGAGAGATGGAAAGCCCCAGGCTGGGGGCCTGACTTTGGCTGGCTGGACTGTGTCCCGGGGTTCCTGTGTGTCACTTGATGTAACTTGAATCCTTATGGGCAAACAGTTTTGCAGACCAAGCAGAGAGGCTCTCAGGGCCTGTGTGGAGGTGGTTTCAAGGGGCTTTCTTACATGGAGTAAGGTGCACATGGAGGGAGGTGACATGCTTCCTGAAAGACTGTGGCCCTCAGCTCTTCTCCCTTGGGTCTAAGTAGTGAAAAACTATGGGGACTTAAGTAGGTAAAACCTGTAACTGGCAGATCATCTTTGCTTTCTGTTGCTAAAAGACCACTGAGAGCTCAGGACAGGCCTGTTCTCCCTCCTGGGGACACCTGTGAAAGTCTTGCCTTGTCTGTCCCAGCTCTCTTCTTGTGCCTCCCTCCACACTTCCCCAGCTCATGAGCAGTCCTGAGGATGTGAAAGGAAAAGGCAGACTTTATTCCAGCCCCCAGAGCACATGCCTTGTGATGCACCTAGGGCTGGAAGAGCAACAGCAGTAGTCATTGGCAGGGTGTAGCTCTCAGGCTGTGGGCCAGCTTGGCATGGCACAGCCTCCTGGGTTGTAAATCCCAGGGGTGAGTTCCATGTGGATAACTGCCTCTCTGCTTCCTGCAGAGCAGCACTGAGGCATCTGTTGCTGCTTTTCTGCTCAAAATCTATTCATCTGCAGACAGAAATGAGAACCAGCTGGTGGTTGTTGGGATTTATTTTAGAAAAAAGAAAAAAAAAAATCTTCTATAAAGCATGATTCTGTTTTGAGTTCCTGTTTCCTTTCCCATCTGCCCAGGAGCTGGGTTGGTAGGTCTCCCACTGTCTGCATGTCCTCGCTCACGGCACGGCTCCTGTGTGCTGGGTCCCAGTGTGGCTCCAGTGCCAAAGGCCAGGGTTACATTTCTCCCCAGACTGTGCACAGGGGAGCTTGTGCAAACTCTGTTTGTTAGTTGGGTATGTTTTCATCTGCTTATGGTTTCCCTCCTCCCAAGTTTCCTGGATTTGAGCAAACCCAGAAATCTCAAAGCAAAACACCACTGAAGCACCATCTGGTTTCACATCAAAACAGCACTTGCCAGGCAATTCCGTGCCAGAGCCTGAGTCTCCCTTGCAGCCTGCAACTGCACATTGTCACTGGCACCAGCACACTGGGGTGGTTTGGTGGTATTCTGCAACCACAATTCCTCTGCAAATATACAAAAACACGAGGCACAAGGCCAGCTTTCAAAAACTGGGGAGAGCAAACTCAACAACATGGAGCAATCTCTGGACTGTATTTTTTACACCTTCCTTTGTTTTCTGTGTTTGATTTTAGGAGAGTACAAAACTCTTTCTTGTTTGTTTAAAGTAATAGGCCAGGTGTTGCTCTAAGTTGCACCAAAATTATTCTACATTTACACTCAGGTTTTGCAGAGAAGGAATACTTCTGTGACCTCTTTTTTGTTTTCTATTGACGTCCTTCCTCTTTCTTCAGTTGTTGGCAGCTACGTGAAGGATTTACTCTCTGGATTTTTAATATTTATTAAAGAAATTGTGGCTTTCAAAAAGATTTCATGTTCTTTTGCAACTTCTAATAGTAATTAAAATCTCTTTCATAACACAGCACAATATGTTCAGATATATTTCAGTGCTTTCAGAGGTCTTTTCTGTTCTTCCTGGGCACTTTTCATATTTTTAAGACCTGAGGGAACTTTATGATTATCTGTTCTGACAATAAATCTCACCCAATAATTTCTGCTCCAACATTTCTTGAGATGCATTGTATCTTTGTAAAAAGGCTGTTTTGTCTTCAGTTCAAGGTTTCAAACTGTGGAAGCTTATCCCATTCCTATGTAAATGGTTCTAATAGGTAATGGCTTTTGTTAAACAGTGCTCCCTACAGTTCCTCTGAATTTGCTTGGCTTCTAAACACTCATCAAATTATATTCCTGGGTTTTTTTTCTCTACCTGATTAGAAAACCTTATTTATTATAATATCTTCTGGTGCTGGTAATTACAAATAATCTTTTGACTTTCTGTTGGGTAAACTTGGGTTGACCTTCTTAAGATTCTTGCTAGAAGTATGTTTTCCAGATGCTGTGTCTTTCTTGAAGCTCTTCCCTGAACTCTTGACCATTTCTGTGTTGTTTTTAGACTGTGAACACTGACATAAAACTACACATTCTCTTTTGATACAGTGGGGTAGTTTCTGCTGCTGTTTCAACAGCAATGTATATTAAGATAATGCCACATCTCTGCTATTGCAGGATTATTTATGCTTTTATGAACAAGAATCACATTTGTTCTAGCAATAGGAACATGTTTTACTATGTACCATGACCCTTGGGTAGAGTCAGATTTTAAACATCCCTTATGGACATGCTATTTTGTGAGGAACTGTCTTCCACTGTATCCATGTAACCCTCACCATCCTTTACTACCATATGATTGATCCAAATTTGGATGCAATAACTACCATAATGTACAGCTTAATTTGTTGTGTTGGACAGGCTTTTAGGTGGGCCTGTACATCTGAGCATGCTCCTTGTCTTTCCAAGCTCACCATTTTTGTATCATAGTTAATGCTACCTGCTTTCCTTGAGCAATACTGTCCAAATTAATATAATTAATAATAATAATTAATAATGCTGTGGGTTGCTGTTTTCATATGGCAATGTCAAGGGAGGCTGTAAAATGACTCCTGGCATTAATGTTCTCAGAGAGTTAGCTACATAAAATAAACTAGTGATGTCACCAAATATGGGGCTGTGTTTTAAAAAGACCGGATCCCATAAAAAGATAAGCACCTTTCCTAGAGAGAAAGTGGAATTTTTGTCTCTACAGATACTAAAATTGAACCAGACAAGTCCCCAAACAACCTCACCACCTAATCACACCTGTTTGTGCAGAAGCTTAGATGAGGTGACTTCCATAAGTTCCTCCCAACTCCAATTTTTCTGTAATTATGTAATTGTGACTAATTAGGTCACTATTTATAATAACTGTCGCTGTTCTCTACAGTCACCTTTCTGCATTTCACCCTGTTCAAAAGACAGGTTAACTGGAATAGGCCCTTCAGATTTAAATATCTTTTGTATCAAATCTACTTAAAGAATGTTCTTATGGATGAAATGGAGAGCACTTCATTATCAGGTAATCCTGCTCATGCCAAATACAAAACAGAGGTGCTTTCCAAAGATGTGTTTCTCTGCAGGCTGACAATGTTGTGGTGGGTGTCCACTGTGAGTGTGTCTTGGGTGCCTGCAGAGATTTGTCAGGGGCCTCTCTCTTGCCTCTGGCCAAACAGAGGCGACCATAGCCTGTGGCTGGGCTCCTGCTGTCCCTGGAGCCAGGCCACCGGGCTCCAGCCTCCAGGAGAGGTCACTCCTGCCTGCCAGAACCTGTCGGCACTGCCTCTGCAGATCCCTACTCTCACCTCTGCAATATGCGAAGCATGGTGGGCAGCAAAGACATCTCTGGGAGGTGGAGAAAGACTTTCTCCTCCCTCTGGCTTTCTCATTCTGGATGCATCCAGCAATGTCAGGAATGTGACTGGCCTGTGATTTAAATTAAACCTATTTGATCAAGTTCATTTTAATAGCAGAATATTTCCAAATCATTCTGCATTTGGTTTGTCCCCCTGATCACAGTTCTCTTCCTAAGGACAGTGAATAGCCACTCTCAAGCTCCTGTTTGATTCCAATTCTTAATGGTAGCTTTTGATCAAACACCATTGTTTTAATTTGGACTGGAAGAGATCTCTGAAGATCACCTGGTCCTTCCATCCACTCAAAGCAAGACCAACTGCAGAGCCACTCGGGGTCATGTTTGGCTGATTGCTGAATATCTTCAATAATGGTGAATTCACAGCTTCTCCAGGAGCCTCTTGCACTGCTTGACCAACTTCATCAGGGTTTGTTTTGTGTCTTAATACCCAAGGAAAATTCCCTTGCTCTGTCCTTTGTTGAGTCTGTGTAATCCTATTGTTGTGCTCTTTACTGAGATATTCTGAAGTATTTCCCTATCAGCTTTCCCTTCCATTTCTCATATTAGTCTTGCTGCCCTTCCTGAAGTGTCTGAACTAACAGGGGCCAAGCATGTACTTACTGTACTTGGGGAGGTCTGGAGCACTACAGCTCTGCAAGTGTGTTTCATATGGAGAAACATGCTCTGGTGCTAGAGCAGGAGGCAGCTGGAACCCCTGGGAGCTCCAGAGGGGCCTCTGGGGTGACAGGGGGGACCACAAGCCCAGGGCATTGTTTGTGCAGCCATCTACCCACCTCTGTGAAACAGCTGCTGCCTAAGCCAGGCATTGTCCTCTGGCTGCCTCCCCTGTTTGTTTTCTTCCTTGTGGGTTCAGTTGTTTTGCATCTGTAAGGCTGAGTGGGTGGTATGTAGTTTCTGTACACTCTGTTCTTTTACTAGGTTTGGTTTAGTCTGTGTTTTTAAATGCAGGTAGTGCTTCTCAGTAGGAACATTAATGTCATTGAATGGCATCATCCATCTAAATACCTGGTTTAGATTTTACACCAGAAAATCTGATGAGATACAAGCTGTCATCTTCTTTTCTTCGTCTGGTTAGAGGAAGTCACGATGTTTTTTCAGGGAAATCTTTATTCAAAGATCTTGGAATATATAAACAAGTAGATACTTCCTCTGCTTTCCTTTGTCAGGCTGTCAGAATTTTCCTAGGCCACACTGCTTTGTGTTTTTCACTTGTTATTCCTTCTTTTGGATGACAACAGAGAAATGAGTTGACAGGCAGTGGTATTTAAGGCAGAGACTTGCTCTGGGGAGACAAGCACTCAGCTTTAAAGAAAACTTTCCTGTACTTTT
This sequence comes from Agelaius phoeniceus, assembly GCF_051311805.1. Lineage (NCBI taxonomy): Eukaryota > Metazoa > Chordata > Aves > Passeriformes > Icteridae > Agelaius > Agelaius phoeniceus. Next base: position 23,181,124 of record NC_135270.1, read on the forward strand.
GTCAAGGCTGGATCAGTGACCCTGCCACAGAGCAATGCTGACTTTTGTCCAAGGGTATTCATATTGCTAAAATATACAGAATGCCTGAAAGAGCTGGTCCCTGTGACTGTCCTTTGTGGATGGGAAGGTGTGCATGGCTTTTTTCCAAGGGATATAGGCTAGGCTCAAACCTGAAAACATGAGCATAGGCTGACTTACTTATAAAGCCAATCTCCTGCCAATGATACAAATAGTATATTGCTTTCCAGACTGAGTGTAGATCCTTACCTTTCTTCTGCTCTTACTTACACTTTTATTTCATCAATATAAAGTGTTGAACCAGTAAAAGGGCAGGCTCAAGCCATAGGCTCCTCACCAGTTTGTTTTGTTTGGACCCAGTCAGGAGTTTGAAGGCTGAGTGCAGGGAAATGACTGGGACAGCTGATGTCTCTCTGGTCTTCGACTTTCAGCATCAGACCTTAGCAAATCACAGCATCTGACTCTTGTTAGATGGGAGCAGGAAGGGATGACTCAAACTTACGTGGTTATATTGTGTTGGTTTGAGCTTAAAAGAGCAAAGGATGGGGAGCAGCGGCTGGTAGGGGTTGTGCTAGTGTGTAACATGCTCATGTTGACTGGAGACAGCAGGCATTGGGGAAAGGGACTTTGTGGGCTCACAAGAGAGGAACAGGAAGAGGAGAGGAGAGCTTTAGCCATGACATGGAAAGGGCTTGACTCAGGTATAATGGGTCTTGTGTTTTAGAAGCCCATGTGATGAGTTGGAAGAGTTGCAGCTGTGAAAAGAGAGAAGTAGAATATGAGAGCAGAGAAAATGAGATGGGAAAGAAAGAAGGGAAAAGATGTGGGGGGAGTGGTACAGACCCCTTGAAAAGGGAGTGGTCAGGCAGGTGAAAGATTTTGGTTTGTTTGTTGAAATTTGTGATGGCATCCAAATCTGTGCAGCCAGACACAAGTGACATACAAGGAAGCTCAGGTCTCAGGACTGTGACTTGTCCACTTGCCTTGTCTCTTCTACTTGTTCTTCCTTCATCTGTCAGCTCACACTATGGCTGAACAAGGATGGAGCTCTCCAACCTTCTGCACACGAGTGTTCTGTGGATAGCAGGGCAGGGCCTGTGGCCTCCTCTCCTTGCTCCAGGGAAGGACTCATCATTGCTGTGAGGCACACTGGAGCATGTCAGGCATCTTCTGAGCCAGGCAACATCCAATCAGTTATGTCCACGAGAAACTAGTGACTAACAAAGGGTGAGGGAGTTATGGGGATGAACATGAAGAGTGTGGGGAGGGAGGGATGCACTGTGTGGCTTTGGTTGCTTGAGGTAGTCAGGGAAGTACCCAGCAAGGTGCTGTGTACTCAACCATCTTTTTGGCAAGGTACCTTGCCAAAATCCACAACAGATGCCAATGTTGCTTGGGGATCATAGGTATGGCTGTTCCTCTGTTAACCTCCAGCATCCCTTATGGATTATGTGTAGGAGGGAATAAAAGCCAAAGGTACACACAATGGTTCTCCCACAGTGGATGTGAAACCACAGAAAAATGTTCTGTAGCCTCATACAAAGGTTACTTGGCAGCTGTCTGACAGAATTTTGTTCCTGTTAGAGGTGGGTGTTGCTGAAAAGTCAGAGCAGAGTAATGCACCTCCCCAGAGAGCTGCCTTGCCTGTTCTGGAGGTCCTGGGTGTGCTCTGCTGAGCCCATGCTGCATGCTGTGGGAGTCAAATGTGCCGTGCCTCGTGTCCTCTGGAGCCTGGACTGAGAGCATAGAGCTGGACCACAGGCATAGCAGCAGCTGTGTGGCAGAGGGTCCAGGGGCACCACTGCTCCCTGGGGCCCACCACTGGATGGTGGTGCCTTCCTGTAATGCCCAGCTCCATCTTTCATGGGCTTTGTTATTTGCAGGCATGAAGAGACACCTCCCTGATGTAGACTCACAGCTGGCTGTGGTTCATGGCATGCATCAGCCTGTTATTGTTATGACACTGATCATGTATTTCCTTCTCTCACCCACTGCCTGTCCAAGGGGAAGCTGTGATAATGACAGGTCTACTTGTTCTTTGTCACAGAAATTGGGTATAATTGCTCCATTTTGGCGGCTTTAAGATGTGCAGCAAGGGAACAGGCAGGGTTCTTTCTTAAGGCATCAGTCATCTGAAGCATTTGGTAGATGGCACATCAGAGCTGGGAAATGACTCAACCATCTTTGTTAAAAGCAATCATTCAGCTCTGGGAATAAAATTAGAGGAAGAGAGCTGAGGGAGGTGCAGGAGGGGAAAGGACACTTGAGCAACAAAAACAGAGATGCTGCATTCTGTGTCACTGTCACAGCACAAGAGTTTCTTCTTGCTAGAGCTGTGCTGAATCATCCCTTCAGTCAAGGAGCTGTTCATCAGCCAGCCTACCCAAAGCGCAAAAGGGTGAGGTGTCCAGAGGGCAGAGGTGGGTGCAGCTGGGCCCAGCACAGCCATGCTGCTTCTGTCAGCAGCAAGAGGATGCAGGGCTGAAGCTCCTTCATGAGTGACTGCAATAGTGTAATTTCTGTGAGGGCATTGGGGTGAGCTCAAACTCTCTCCTAAACCTCTGGAATCCCTTAGAGAGGTGCTTGGAAGTGAATGCTCTGATGTCTGCCTAGATCTTGTATATCTCTTGTTTTCAGCATAGTGTTGAGATCTCAGCAGAAGAACCCCAGCTTCCCACCGCTGTCTGAGCCAAGATGGGCTGTTATTAGTGGAAAACCTCTTTAAGGGAAGTGAGGATTGCCAGGGAATTACATGGTCTGATTAAACTGGCTTCCTGTTCTCAGCTGACATGGTGTATTGGAATCAGGGCAGCCTCCAGGTTAGCCCCCTGCCCAGGGGGCCTCGAGCTGGTGGTGTGCTGCTGAGTGCATGGGTGGGCTGCAGCTCTGCCCTCCTGTCACAACACTCAAAACATCCTAACTGGCAGCCATTCCTCCTCCTGTCTGGGCTTACAGAAACCTAGATGGGCTGCTCTTGCCTGCCAGTGAGTCTTTGCAGACCTTGTGTGACAAAATGTTCATGGCAAAACAAGCTGCTTCTCAGTGGGCGTAGCAGGGACTGGCTTTGTTTGTTTTTCCTGCTGCCAAGGCCTTGCTTATCTAACCTCCATTTCAGTTCTGTTCTGAGTGGAAATATTCTTATTTATGCAGCTGGGGCAGAGGTCCTTTTTGTTTTAACTCTTCGAAGTTTGAACTTGTGGAAGAGAATCTCTCACTGTGGCTCTGTCTTCTTCTGGATGAAATGTGGTGCCTGATAGAGTTGTACAGATGAGCACAGGTCAGTAAATGTGTCTTCTGGTCTGTAATGAGCTACAGTAATTTCTTCAGTGCTTTTACACATCTATTTAATTGGATCTAGTAGAAATTAATTTGGGCCTTCTTGGTCTCAGTGACCCCCATGTCAGTAACGTCCAGAGGCTTCAAGCCTGATACAAGTTACACATAGGAAACAATTCTTGCTCCAAAGAGAACTCGGAGGTGCGACACCGTAGCTGAGGGACTCCTTGAAGAGCACCCTGATGTCATCTCAGTGTGAGTTTGGAGGCCATCTCCTGGGATGTTTTGTGCTTGGGCACATCCATTTAGGCTGCTCTGCAGCTGGGCTGGGAGCTGCTCATGAGGAGGCAGGTGACTGAGCACACTGCGCCTGTAGCCACCCATACCATATGAAAGGATGAAACCATCTATCTAGGAGACCCTATGCCTTTGTCCCAATGTTTCTGTCCTTACTCTGGGTACCAGCATCCCTGGTGGATGACCAACAGTGACTTGGCAAGGACTGTTGTGACAGTGGGGACCTGATGGTCTTTGCACACCTGTTTGCTTGTGGGAACCAAAGTGACTGGGTTTTCTGTTATACAGAAGGAACTCTATTCTTTCTAATAGAGAACTCAGTAATTTGCAGAGTATCTGATGCCTCCTACATGGCCTGCTGCAGTGTGAGAACTCCATGGCCCCAGTATTGGGGCTGTACCCAGTACTGTGCATTCCTAGCTCATACTGTGAAAACATGCAGAAACGTAATTTCTTATATATTTCTTCCTTTTATGGCCTCTCAATGCACTACTTTGTGTTTTTGTTTAAATACTTCAAGCTCTAGGTTTGCTTTGTTCAGCACAGTCTGTTCAACACAAAGGAAAGTCAGTCATTAGTGATTAATTGGAGCATGCTTTCCTTCCTTAGCTGGGCTTTTATGGACCATGCAGGTGCCTATTTCCAAAACAAAGTTTGTCTCTGTGGCTCCACTCTGAAAAGCACCTTCCTGTGCTAGGTTATGATTCCACAGTAATTAATGAAGTGTTGCAGAGCTGGTCATTGCTGTCTATTTAGTGTGGGCCAGCGTGTTTCTAAGTACTGTGACAAATTGGTTAAGGGAGCACATGTACACGATTTGCTACAGCTGAGGAAGGACAGTAACAGAATTACCCTGTCCATTTGCATGCCCAAAGGATCTTGATAAGGCCCTAATGACACCTCTCCTGTTGCTTGTATGAGAAGAAATTGTAATTTTGGGAGCAAGCAGAACTAAGTAGAGCTTGTTTCTGCAAGCTGAGTAGGAACTGAGTAGGAATGTTTCACCAAAGCTGATGCAGTTAGAAAATGTGTATGTGCTGAAGTAGAAATGTTGCATGGAAACATATGTGGTTTGACAAATTTTAATGGTCAGTCTCATGTTGGATAACTTGTCTGTTGTATTACATGCTTGATCTGGGAACTGCACAGAAACAAAGCTGCTGAGGTTTGCCCAGGAATTGCTGCCCAGTAGTCAGTCCTGCATCCTCTAGCTGGCTGAAGTGGGACTTCTTTTGCTCCCTAGAACCTGGAAATTTGATTCTTACATGAGGCTGATGTGACTCTTCAGTTTTGTTGCTCCACACTCCCAAATACATTTGCCATAATGCTGCACAGCCATGATATTGGAAAAACACCCAGATATGGTCATTTTGCTCAACAGCTACTGAAGTCCTGGCCTGCATCTAATATTTTGTATGTATTAGCATTTCTGAAATAACATCTCATGGGATTTCAGCTTTATAGGAGACTTGCGAACTTTTTAAATGCATTTTTGAAATGTAATGAAATTACATTTCAAGTTATTGAAAATGTCTACAGAAAGGAAATCCTATTAGTCAGCTAGCTTGAGACCTGACTTTCAACTTGCTGTTGCTGAAATTTTGAGCAGATATGCCTGGAGGTGTTGTGACAACCACTATACTCTTAGATAGAAGTTGCTTTTATTGCTGTTTAAAATATAATTTATACTGAGGTTTACTTTTACTTGCACACAGGCTCCAGAGGCTCATCCAGTGGAGATTGAGGGCAGAACAAGTTTGGCCATTTTTAAAATTCTTTGCAAGAAAGAAAATTGTTTTACAGGTTCTGATAAGATATTGGTCTGTTCTGTCTCTACAGAATGAATTTGAAGCTCAACAGAACCAAGAAAAAATAGTGTTAGTATTTTCTGTATTTAGGAGATGTTCCTTTCTTTGGAATTTGGTCACAGGTATATTTAGGGCTTGAATAAAACCCCATCCCAGAGAGCCAAAACCTCTAGGGAAGTTTAATTGTTGGCTGAAGAGATCCTATGACCCAATTCTATGTAGTCATATCAAATCTGAAATATTGTGCCTCTAAAGCCTTGGCATGCCTACTGCTTCATTTCTAAATGGCTTCACAGGATATTGACATTGTACTACCTGTGGATGCTTGAGTTTCTCTGTGTGCAATTTTGCTGCCCATAAGTAAACAGAGACTGAGATCTTAATGAAGTAAATTCCAAGAACTGCAGTCCTGTAAGAAAAATGAAAAACTCACCCAGAGCCATCAGTATTTACCTTCTAGATCAAATCTCAGGTCAGGCTGGGAGTAAGCTGTTAAGAATGAAAGTCCTGACCTAGGGACAGGACAACTAGTTTTGAGTCAGCTGCTCTGTCATCAGTTTTATGTGATAATTTGGGCAAACAGTTACATTTCACCTGTTCTTGGCTCCTCATTTTCAATGTGGGGGCAGTAATATCTTTGTCTCACAGGCGTGGGAATACAGTACAGCTTGTGAGGCTTGGTCATTACTAGTTTGGAAGTAGGACAAATCCACCTGTTCTCCTGATTTTACAGATGGCAAAGGCAATGTGGGGAGCTGGCTTTGTCAGAGGCTGTGCTAGAAATGATGGACTAATCAGTGTAGTCTGGAAATAGCGTGTTATGATACCAGATCCTTGCTTTGGCCATCCTGCTGCTGTCTCTGCTATGCTTGGCTTTGCATCTGAGGTGCAGAGGAGTTTCACCTGGGGGAGTAAATGGATATAAAAACCTCTAGTTTCTCTCCTTTACAGACGTGTTTTTTTCCTGGAACAGTTTAAGATTAGCTCAGTCATTAGACTCTCTAATTCCTTTAAAAAAGGGTTTGTTTTTGCTTTCACATGCTGACAACATGCTGATGCTTGTCACTTGACTTGGCTGCGTAGCACTTCCCATGACCCCAGTGAGATATTTTGGAAAGGATAATAAAACAAGCATAAATTGGCCCTGAAGAAGAGCATGTTCAGTAAGTGTGTGTTGCAAGCACTTGCGTCAAGGAAGCTAGAAATCTGTGCAGAACTTTTCTGTCCCTGAAAACCTTGTCATGAGGTAATTTTCTGAGGTGCTGACTGCTGACACAAAAAGACCTTGATGCTGTTTATGGAAAATCTGGTTGTCTTTCCCTCTAGTATTTACAGCACCCTCATAGATCCCAAATAACCTTGTTGATCCTACATATCAGTGGAACATAGGAGGCTTTGCTCACATATCTGTTGGAGCAGTGCACATCTGCCTGGTACCACACAATTTGGGTTCTGCCACATAGTTGGTTTGCTTATTCAAATGTTACTGAAAGAGTTGCATGTGGTCAAAAAAAGTGTGTCCATTTTCATCACTGACAAAAGCCAGTGAAAGAATAATTAATGCAAAGATACAAGAAAAATTAAATCCAGAAATATGTCCATATTACATTTTTTTGCTCCACCTTACCAGATTTTGTTTTAATTTTGCCAAAGACTGCAGTACCCGATTGCTCAAAATGATTGACTAGTTTATGTAAAAATAAGCAGATTGTTTTGTCTATCTATGGCTGAATGTAGACTGATCCATTTTTTGATGTTTCTGTAACAGGATGTTTCATGTTTTGCAGACTGGGTTCCTATGCAGAACTGGCTAGCAGTTACTGCAGGGTTTCCCAGTCCACCCACTAGGGCAGAAGATATTTTGCTGTGAGAGACCCACATCCAAGCCTCCTTTGGCAAAGGCTGATGCCCAAGTGCTTCAGTCACCAGGGGGGTCTGCGTTAGGTTTTGTTGTAGAAATGGGGGATGGCTTCAGGAGAAAGCCTGAAATACACAGAGAGATATCTGATGGTTCCTTGATTGGGAGCCCCTAAGAGGAAAGGCAATTAGGGCAGATAGAAGTCCATGAACCTGGATTCTCTCCTACATGATGAACAACCACTGCCAGGGCTACTCTGCCTTCTGTCTCTGCTGAAGCTGCTCCTCTTCATTTCCAATAACTTCTAAGGTCAAAGGAGGTTCCATGGCCAGGTGCTTCATTCAGCCCAAGTGGTACCACTTCTCTTCTGTAGCCCAGGAACACTTTCTGTTCTTCTGGGAATCCAGCCATTCTGTCTGATTCTTTAGGCTTTTGTAGAAAACGCCTCCCAAGGGAAATTACTTGATTTCCACCTAATAAAACATTTCACTTAATCTGAAGCCAAATGTTTTCAATTTGCCAGATATTCCAAAATAAGTAATTCTCAGGGGGACCCACAACAACACTTCCTTTTTTTTTTTCCCTCCTGTTCCATGACAGAACAGAATTAATTAACTGGTGCCTCACCTCCTCTCATGCTAAAGGCGAGGTGGCAAAAGTAGCAGCACTATCTGCCCTTGCCTTGCAAAATGTGCCCAGGCTGAGGGAGCCTCTGGAGGCAGTGACAAGGGGGCACTCTCCAACCCTGAGGTCGAGCTCATATTTGAGTGAGTCACTCCTGCCTGTTTGCTTCCCAGTGAAAAAGCAGCCCTGCAATAAGAGAGGTAAGTGGTTCAGAGGTTCAGGGCTGTCCTCTGACAAACAGATGAGTTTCTCAACACCATCTGTCCTTTGGGCACCTTTATCTCTACCCGCTGACAGCTGAGCTGCTCCTTTCACATGTCCTGGGGCCACTGAAGTGCTCCTTCTTTTGAGTTGTCTGTCTTGCTTGAACAGTATGGAGGACTGAGGTTCCTGCTGTCATGACAGTGACCTTCCTCCAGGCACCACAGAAAGTGTCCAAGGAAGGATTGTGAGCTCAGTTACATTCCTCCCCTACAGCTGCTGCCTCTGGCTCTCTTGTTTTGCAGCAACTCTGCCTGCAGGCATGATGCCTGTCTGTGTTATGGGGATACCTTCACCTCAGCCTCCAATGTCAAATCTGTGATTTCACTCATCAGTCTTTTCTCTCCTGATCTGTCATTTGGGCTATGATAACACCCCTATGCTCCTCAGGAGGGCTAAATGAGGGAGAGGAGGGACAAACTGTCTTCCAGCAAAGCAGGAACATAAAGCTGGAGCTGCAATTGCAGTTAGAGAGCACATAAAAGCCATAATTTCTTTGCCAGTGCACAGCCCAGAGACAAAGCCTCTGCAAAGCCCTGCTGGCAACCACCCCAGACAGAGACATCTGTGTGGCACATCCCCACGGGGGTGCAGAGTAGAGGGGATGATATGTCTCTACTCTGCAATTAAGGGTCTCATTTTGTAACTTTTATTCCCTTCTTGTGGAAGTGGGTAAAATGCTCTGCTCTTCCCAGCTCCCACCCTCAGTGCAGAGCTTCATGGTGCTTGGGTGCTCCCTCCCCACTCCACAGAGCAGCTGCCACCACATCCACCTGTCCCCACTACCCTGGCAGAGCTGGGTGACCTGCCCCTCTGCCTGCCTGCCTTCAGCTGAGTGATGGTCTTCCAGTGTTCCTGAGCATTGCTGCAAGGCACTGACCAGCACAGGACCCTGCTTCTGGGAAGCCACTACATGCAGCCTTGCTGTGAGGCACACTGCCAAGGCTTTAATTAGGTGTGTTTCCTTCTTGTGGCTGTCCAGGCCTTTCCCCATTTCTTGTTATTTTTTAGAGAATTTTTTTGATGAATCCTCTGTTTCTGTGTCTGTGATTGAAAGCACTCTGCTGCAGGCACCATGCTATAACCCCTTGCCTGTCCAGCTCTCCTGTTCCACCTGATGCTGTGCTGCCAGGGCACACCAAAGTACTGAACTCTGAGTAGATGGGCTGCACTGATCAGCTGTTCAGATACACAACAGCTGCTTCTGGGATGTTATTGATCTCTTGTGATCCTGATTTCACAGAGACTGAAATCTGGACAGACTCTGGGAAGGAGTCAGGTCTGCTGCACTTCATTGTCCCATTACACCAACACGTGTTGCAGGTTTTCTCTCTTCTCATCTGCAAGATGATGTTGTACATCCTTTATCCTTCTTCTTTGTACCCTCACATCAAAGATCATCTCCAAGCAGAGCTGTATTTCTCAGCATTCTAAATGAGGAGTCACCAGGCAGAATGAGTCACTGGTGCAATTTTCCATAGCCTGATCTAAACTTTTAGGGCCTGATTTCATTATTATTGCTTACTTTAAGTGGTTTCTTCCTTCGTGCTGAAATCAGCAGGATTTCTTGTTCACTTGGGTGGAAAGTTTTTAAAAAACACACAGGTTGTTTCAGGTCAAGGTTCAGTTGGGGGGTGAAGAACAGGAAAAAAAGCTGGGCATGTAAACAGCTGGTGATGAAAGTTGGCTTCAGGTAACCTTCCCTCTGCTGCATGTTCTTTTGTGTTAAACCCTTGAGTGATTTAGTAACTTCTGTGAGCTCCAGGCTGATGGGCTGGCATGCAGTAGGGTAGAGAGATGGCATTCAGTGGACAGCTAAGAAATGCCCGCTGAAAATGGTAAGAATTTCCATATCTCTTGTGGAAATGTGAAGATTTTGGAGAGCAGGGAGTTAGATGCAGTGCTGTTCTTCATATTTCCTTTTCCAATAAATCCTCGCTTGGGAAATGGAATAACCATCTGACCATCAGAGCTGAGTACTCCAGAAAAAGCATTTAGGTCTTTGAAAGAACCCAAGGACCTGATACTCTTTCCTCACACATCACAAAATAGATCTCTGTGATTTCTCAGGATGTGTACAAGGATGCCATTATATCATGGAGAAAGAAAATTAGAAAAGCAAAAGCTCAGCTAGAACTCCATCTGACCACTGCTGTGAAAGATAATAATTTAAAGTGTTTTTATAAGTATATTGGATCTAAGGCAGGAGAAAACAGTCCCCAAGGATGAGGAAAAAGCCAAGGTACTTAATGCCTTTGGTGCCTGTCTTTAAAGGTGGTTATCCTCAGGGCAACTGGCTCCCTGAGCTGGTAGACAGTGACAGGGAGCAGAACAGACCTCCTGTGATGCTCACAAGTCTTTGGGACTGAATGTACTACATCCAAGGGTGCTGAGGGAGCAGCAGCAGGGCTTGCTAAGCCACTCTGCATCATTTATTAACTGTCCTGGCTGACTGGGAGGGGCGCAGATTATTGGAGGTTGGCCAGTGTGATGCCCATCCACAAGATGGGCCAGGAGGAGGATCCAGGGAGCTACAGGCCTGTTGGCCTCACCTTGGTGCATGAGCAGCTTATGGGATAATTTTGAGGACAGATAATTTGAGTGTGATCACACAGCAGACACAGGAAAACCAATAGATCAGGCCCATCCAGCATGGGTTTGAGAAAGGCAGTCCTGCTTGACCAACCTGATTGACCTGGGTGACCTGCCCAGTGAATGAGGGAAAGGCTTTGGGTGCAACTAGCAACCAGACAAAAGGACATAGCCTTAGCTGTTCCAGGGAAAGTTCAAATTGAACATCAGGAGGAATTTCTTCAGAGAAAGTGTTGTTAAACATTGGAATGGACTGCCCAAGGAGGTGGTGCAGTCGCTGTCCCTGCAGGTGTTCCAGAAAAGACTGGATGGGGCACTTAGTGCCCTGACCTAGCTGAGAAGGTGGTGATTGGTAAAAGGTTGGACTCAATGATCTCAGAGGTCTTTTTCAACCTAGCTTATTCTGATTTCCCAGCATCACAGATTGTTACTTTTCCTTCCTGTCCTTTCTGCTAAAACAAACCCAGTCCCTCTGCAGGATTTCTTAGTATCATGGCCAGTCTGACTTGAAAAATACTCTAGAATTGAATCTTTCAGACCTACTGTATTATGTTACTTTTTCCCTACTCACATCTTTCTCTTTTTTTCAGGTTAAGTCCTTTTCATATGCATCAAAAAAATCTTTTGCTTATTTTTGCCATATTTGCAGACTTAGGAGTATACCTCGGTTTTTTTTTGTTTTCTTTTTTTTTTTTTTTTTTTTTTTTTTTTTTTTTTTTTTTTTTTTTATCAGCCAAAACAGCACATAGAGCTCAATTCTGAGAGTCTGGCTAGAGTTTGTTTTTCCTCTCTGAATTTGCACTTTCATAATGCCTTACTAGCAATGTGCTACACACTGCTAAGTGAAAGTATCCCAGAGAACTTCACCCACAGATCTCATCCAGAAGGATTGTTCCTTCTGTCCTTCAGGACAGGATATCTTTTCTCAGATTCTGTCAAGAAAACTTTTGCAGAATAACTTCCCCCCACTACCACAGACAGACTTGACTTTTTCAGGTTTAGCTGAGGAAGACTTTGACCCTGCCAGATCTAGGGCAAGAGACCCCTGGGGATACCAAATCAGGTCGTGGACCCCCACTGCACTTGTGCCAGAGTACTGGTGAGTCAGGTTGGTTACTGTGTTCCCCAGTGAGCTCTGCCCTACTTTCTTTCCTTCCTTTATCCCTTTTTCTCTGTTCCTTTTCTCATGGCAGAAGAAATTCAGCCCCTATTTCTTCAGTTAGTAACTTTTTTTTTTTTTTGTTCAGTCCAAACTTCCCACACTGCAGAGATTTTTTTCATGCTGGCTGTGATATCATTCTGTATGTAGACCCATCTATTTCTGTAACCCTTGAAAGTGTGGCTGAAAATGGTAGAGTATATTCAAATATTTTGAGAAAGCATATAATAATAAAAAGCTAACAAATGATTAGCAGAAAATTCAATGTTCTTACTCTCAAAATGATTAGATAATAGAGTAGGTCAAAAATATGCCTGCCCCACCTTTTTTTTTCTCTGCTCTTTCCTTATGTCCTATTTCTGTAGCTTTTAATCCTTATAATAGCTAATCCTTTGGGAGTAAGGATGAATCCCTTGATACTAGTGGACTTGGAAGGCCTGTTACTTTTCCTTTTCTTGAAGCAAACACTAACTTTACCAAGATGCATAATCCCTGAGAATACTCTCTCTGGCAGCCTATATAACCCATAGGATCTTCCAGGTTGTTATCTGCAGTAGAAATGGTTGAGAGCAAAGGCTGTGCTTCAGATGGAATGAGCCCTGGCTTTTAAGCTGAGGCACATGGGTGATGAGTAAGAATTGCCCTTGCACATTATCCCAGGAAAGTGCATGTACTCTTTGATATTTTTTGTGAGGGAGTAGCATCTCTGTCCTAGTTTTGGCCATGAGACAGTTGTTAGTCTATACCACCTCACATGGTTGTTGAGGGTAGAGGAAAGGAACTCTCTGGGTTAGTAAAAGAAGGGTGTGGCTTCTGGCCAAAAAAATGTGGTGGGCAGGAGGGGAGGATAAGCTGTCCACCTTTCTTCATTGTCTTGGGGTCTGTGGTGAGCATTTTTGCACGTGAATCACCCTCTCTTTTGTGTACTTTTGTAATAAACATTGTTGCTGTTACTGGTTTTTTCTTATATCACTGCTGTTTCCAGTAAATTGTTCTTATCTCATCCCATGATCTTCATCTTTTGTGTCTCAATTCTCCACTCCATTCCACCAGAGCAGGAACTGGGAGGAGAAGGGGGAGCAAGAGAGTGGCATGTGATTTGAGAGTCTCAGTAGGGGCACTGAACTGGGGAGTAGCATTCCTAAGCCATGACAAACACATAGGTGAAATCCAAACCAAAGGAGAAGGGGACTAGAAGTTGGGCAGAAGGCAGGCTGGTTTATGAATAAGAGTAGAAAAGGGAAAGCTTTTCCTGGTTTAGCAAAAAGTAAATGAGGAGTGATGAGGGGGATGATCAGAGCCAGATCTGAGCTCTTCCCAGGTTTGCAGGTGATACCTGGGGGTCTGGCAGGACCCCATGGGACAGCAGCTGTTATGGCTTCCCCTTTGGCTCTGTGTAGCCTCCCAGCTGGAAAAGTCTCATGGGCTCCCGAGGCTCCACCTGCTCCCTGTTTGTACTGCGATACGCTCCGTGGGGCCGTACGCAAGGGACCTGTTGAAACACGGAGTCTCTGCAGATAAAACATCCCTTGTGACTCGGTGCCTTGTGCTGTACAGAACAGCCATAAAGCTCCTCCCTCTTGCCAAAACCTCCACTGGCTCAGACCTCCTCTGAAAATACAAAATGCCCAGGTGTTTGTTTGTTACAGCTGTAGGTTTGAAAAATACCTGTTCTTCTCAGTGTGTGTTGTCTTTGGGGATCTGACACAGAAGTGTGAGTCTGTACATGGTGTACCACCTTCTACAATATTTACCAGGATCTAGAAAGCTAAAAGCCTTAGAGGAAAAGTTGTCCTTCCAGAAAGACTACCCCAGACCAGGCAGCTCTCAGAGATGGGGCTGAACTTGCTAAGTTAAAACTCTCCTACAGGTCTTTGTTATTGCTCCAACACAGTTGTATCTGGAAGGGGGCTTTGGGCGAGTTCTGCTTGCTCATTCTTATTGAGATCAAAATTTTCACATGCCTGTCCAAATTGTGGCCTGAAATTCCAGCTCGGAGACTGGCTCACAACCCAGCCCACCCAGGGAAATGGGAGTGAAATTCCCAACAACTGTGGCTGCCCTGAGCTGCCTGGATATTTATTGAGCTCTCACACACAAAGCGGGTTTCTTCTCAGAGGGAAAAAAACAAACAAACCAACAAAAAAACCTCCAAAACAAAACTAAAAAAAAACCAAAAAACCAAAAAACTTTCTTGATCTCTCCACACTGCACGTTTTTTCCTCTCAAAACAGTCAGATGTGATGCAAGCATGACCTGGTTTGTCAAAGCGTTTGTGAACTTGAGCAGACCTGGCTTTCACTACAGCTTGCAGTGAAACCCTGAAGCAGGAGCTCATAGCCTGGTTCCAGCCTGGGCTTCACTCAGCAGCTGGGATCAATGCAGCCCCAGCCAGCTGGGTTTAATTGCTGCAGACGCCGTACGCTGTGCAGCAGGATGCAAAGTGGAAAACAGGCTTTCAACCCCTCGTGTTCTCAAAAGACAAACACTAAAGGGGTCTATGGCTTCAAAGGGCAGAGGGTTTGGATGGGAGTTCCAGGGACTTTGCAGGGCCAATTCTGGTGGAGCTAGGTTTGCAGAGGGGCCAAGAGCATTCCTGGTGCAACTCTGTTGACGTCAGTGCCTCAAGCGTTCAGTGTCGGATCCTCATCTGTATTTCCTCCTGAGCTCACAGGGCCTGGCATCCAGTTTGTGCTTTTGTTACAGCAGCTGTTGCTGGTCTGGCTGCCTCAGTAATTTCCCCAGTCCCTAGAAAACCCACCCATGAGTCCATCTCTAGAGCTCTGTGATTGCTCTCTTAGGCATCCAGATTGACTCCCTCTCCACAGACTAATTCATCTGACTAATTACCCCCTTCTTGGTGCTAGTTTGTTTTGAATGCAGAAATTTGGCCGTTGCAATTTATTCTATTCTTTAAAATTCCAAAGTCATTGAACAACGAAGAATAGAAAAATCCTTAATTCAAATTCAGCAGTGAACAGAGGCAGCCTCTCTGATTGACCTGGCATGTGAGGCTGTCTTTTCTGAAAAAGTGAGGCTGTGGCCCCAGAAATTCAGCTGCTTCAGAGAAGTCAGACAGGAGGCTCCTCTTGTCCAGTACTGCAGCAAGCACTGCTTTCAGGCACTTTCTTGAGCAATATACAGGTAAATTATTGGGAGATTTTTTCAGTGGGAAAAATGAAGCAAAACCAGTGACTCCTAGAAAGGAAAAATGGATTTTCCTTACTGGATTAGAACAAGATATATATATCAGCACCTTATCGGTGCAGCACTCTAGCACAGGAATTAACACAGTGGCTTACACAAAAAGTTTGTCATTGAGCCCATCTTTTATTGCTTCAGAGGACAGCACAAAATACCACTAAAACAGGCATTGAGTAGCACCATGTTAACAGCCATGTTTGACTATGAGGAGTACTTCTGCTGTCCATAAATCTCTGCTGGGTACTTTTGCATTCCTGTGAGCACTATTTCTCAAGCAAGATCTCAAGACAACGGCCATGTCTTTCAAGTTCCTGTGGAGCTATGTTTTAATTTGAGGTCATTAGGGATGCCTAAATGATCTCTTACATGGGTGTGCTTATGTCTGCCTTCTTCTATTCTTGCTCATGTGCTTTCTTTTTCTAGTAAAATAACCTTTTCTCTAGATCCCTCTCTATGTTTTTTATATGGATTTTCAAATCTTTCTTGTTGCCCCTTTACAAATTTCAATTTTATTTTGATATTTCTTCTGAAAAAGGATAATGAATACTGCTTTTTCAGTGTAAGTGTTAATTTTGTTCTTAAAACACCAGCAAAGGCAGTTTGCCCAGTTCTCTTAATAAGTTAGGACCTTCTGAAACTCTTTCTTAATGTCAGGGGTAAATGATGTGCTTCCCAGTTTAGATACCTCTATGCCAAAAATGACTGCTTATGCCAGATTCCCACCTGCTGCATTTTTGCTTAAATGAGTATTTTGAGATTATCTGGATGAGCATTCTTATCTCAATATCACCTACTTTCAGGGAACCCTGTTTATGCCTCTCTGAAAGTAACTCACAGACATTCCTGCTTTCTAGAAGGACTATGATTACAATGATGTTTTGGTTTCATGGAAAGTAAGTTAAAGCTAAAATTACCTGAAGGAGCACAACAGATTGAGTCAAAGTCCATGAAAACCTTGTTATCTTAAGGCAGCCCTGGATTGAAGGATGATCTTTTTGCTTCTGTCACCTTCTTGACTCTTTCTTGAGGTCACAGCAGTCAGGCTCTCACCTGGTGTTGTTTAGTGGCATGTCTCAGTCATGTTCCCTGGGGCAGTTCTGTTCCAGACAGAAACCACCACAGCTTCTGTCTCATAGATCACACCAGAAAGTGAAGTTTTGGGGAGAGATGGAGTTCGTTGCTTTCTGATCTGTAGATGAAAGATTGCATCCCTTTCCACTTACCTTAAACATGCAGGTTCAAAAGAGATTGTTTTATTAGTAAAGTAAAATATTAGCTCAGGAGGTTGCCTTGGTAGGTCTCTCTCAGGTTTCTTCTCCAAAACTCTGTGAGATGCAAAGTGACTTGTACACAAAACACTTGCTGTGTTTAACTGTAGAGAGGACCTATGAATCCAGAATCAGAAAATGGTGGGGGAAAAAGAGCAGTGAGATATGGTCATGGAGAAATGAAGAGAATTCCTATGAATGGAAGACTTCCTATAAAAGGCCACACAATACTAGCTGCTTATCCCCATTTGTCTCCCTGGAAAGTTTTAGATTGTGCTGGAATACAACTTTTTCACATTCTTTTCTGTCTACCAAGTTATCCTCTTCCTCTGTTCCCTTTCCCCCATCTCTAATATTTGTGTTTGAGTGAAAGCTGGACATAAGGGGAGAGATATTTGGGTTCCCCACTCCTCTTCCCCCATGATCTCTTATTTATTTGTGTAAATGTTTTGTTTTATTGATGCACATTTGCCAGAGAAATGCTGGGCTCAGCTCCAGGCAGTCTCATTTCCCTCTTCCATCTTGAGACATTCCAGACCTAAACAGCATAAGTTTGCACAGCTAAATATTTTGGAGAAAGCAACAAATCTGTGTCACCAAAAAGCTCTAAATACCCCTCATAATTTAGTATGTGCAGAAGAAGAAATAACACACCATTTCTATGAAAAATCTTGGATCAAATTAGGAAAGGTTTATATTTAAACCATGAATCATTGTAATCAGCATAGCATCTCACTTCAGTCTGATGTCAGAGGTAAAACACCACCATACTCAACTCACTTCTAATCTCAGAGCACTGAATTACCAGTGTGCTGGAGACTCTTTCACTGAAGATCAGCATCTTTATGCTGTATCCTCTCATTCCTCTTTTAATCTTTCAGTACTTTCTATGAACATGGAGAGGAATTATGGACAAGCACACTTTGTTTGGAGCACAGGCACTGTGCTGCTCACCTTTGTTGAGACAAACATCACCTACTGCTATGAGTGCTGGACCTGACACCAGCAACTTGGTCTGCAAAGGTTTCTGAAATTCCCAAACTTCTCATAGAAGTTGGTGCAGAAGTTTGCCCTAGGTTACCACAACCCATAGGAGTGGTGAACTTCAGCAGGAAAGTGAAGAATACAGATCGGACTGTCTGCCTTGCTTATACTGTTGCAACCAATTTTGACAGAGGCTGTGAACCAAAGCATGAAGTCTGAAAAAAGTACCAGAGGTTTGGAGTATCTTCTTTGGACTTTAGCGCTTCTATGAATCAAGCCTTCAGACTGGACATATCCTGGACTGCCACATGGCCTGGATGTGAAGGCAGTAAAGGAAATGGAAAGCAAATGGGATTCTGGAGAAAGAGGTCCAATTTATCCTCAGTGATGCTGGAGTAACCCAAAATGGAGGATCCTTCATGTCCAAATGCATGAGAGAGACAATGACTGGCTGCCTGGCTGTGCTTGCTCTGTCTGGTAGTGACTGGAGCATGCTCCAGTTGCCTCCTGCCCATGGAGCTTCTCTCAACAAGTAAGAGCAACACCATATTTAATCAGTTCCCTGTCAGCTGGCACAGTGCCTTGAAATGGTTTGGAGAGGGAATGCAAACACTGCATGCCTGCTTCCAGCCTCTGCCCAAAATGCACTCAATCACACCAGTGCTATCATTGGGTTTGATTCTGGGCTACAACCAAGTGTTGAGACAGGGCTACAGGTTACACAGATGTGCAGTATCTTTGCATCAGCCCAGGCACAGCAATGCCCTCAGTTTAGCTCCTCAGTTCATGGGAAACATCTAAAGCTGGTCACATGCAAATGAATATTCCCAGTGGATAAGAGGGGGGGAAAAAGAGAGAGAAAGAGGGAAGAGCTAAGGCAAAGGCTTGACTGACTGCAAATGGGAGAAGAAGTGAACCAGCACTGAGTTGCCAAAGTCTGGATTTTTCTATCAATCTGGTGGTTGCTTTTGCTTTCCTTAATGCCCCAGCTTTATGGAGATCAATGTTTATTTTTATTATTATTTAAATAATTTTTGAATATTTTCTAACAATATTTTGATGGAAAATAGATGCTGGTTTAATTTCTAATTTTTTTTATTGGAATAGGGATACACAAATATTGAGAAATTACACATTTTTGTGTCTATTAATATATGTATTTTTCTTTTAGCTGAGCACCTGATGGAGAAAAAAACCCAAACTATGAAAGATGTAAATAAAAGTTCTTTTCTTCCTCCCTTCTTGCAAATTGTTCTGTAAATAACTATGATTGGTTTTAGACCGGAGGCCAGACCTTGACCACCTAATCAGTGGATCAGCTGTGCCTTTTCCCCAGCATCACTTGTGAGCATCTGGCATATTCTCTATGTGGGACAGGCATGTGGCTTGCACCTGGGTTTGGAAGGGAGACAGCAATAATCTTGCTCTTCCCCCGGTGGTTTGGAGCACAAGAGAGTGCCTGGTGAAACAACACGGCTAAGGTGACTCCAGCTTGGGCACCTGAGGTCTTCCACTCCTGGAGAGATGTAAGTGACAGACAGCGCTGCCTCTGGGGTACTGAGTGACCACTGACATTTAGGAAAGTTCCTCTGTCAATGGTCAGTAATGCAGAGGGAATGGGGAGTGGTTTGAAACTTGCTGCTGTTATTAAAGGAGATTAATATTAGCTTAAACAGATGCTGATGCTTTCTGAAAGAGATGTCCTTCTGTTTGCAGACAAAGAAGTTCAAAGTATGCTAATGAGGGGAGCTGGTTTGGAAATTTGTGATGTCTTTCAGAACATAACTATACTCTGGTTTCTCTCATTTTTTATATTTGAATTGAGTGAAGTTTAAGGAGTTTGATGAAGATAAAATAAATGAAATCCAATCAGACTGAAGCAGCCTGGGTACAGGCAGAACACATTTCAATGTATGCTGTCTTTGCTTGCCAACATATTTCTTTCTTCTAATTGGAAGAAAGCAAGTTCCCTTGTGGGACAAACAGCCTGCTTAAGTCATGACCTCTGAGCCAACAACAGACTTAATGTTTTTTCTGTTAGGTATTCATCATTCCTAAATAACTGACTCGAAGTGCAACTAATTTCCTTCATAAAGGTTTCTGTAGCTTTGGTCACTTCTAAATGAAAGCAGCCTCACTCAAACAGGAAAAAACAGGAAAGCAGAAAGAAGAAAGATGGCCATAATGCACACATTCCAAATTGAAAGTTAACGTGTGTATTCCTTCATAATTCCTTCCTATTCAGCTGCTATGGAGGCAAAACTGCAGAGAAGAAGGGGTGAAGGTACATGAACTAAATGTGATCAGTAAGATAACTTTAGGGTAGACTCAAGTTTGGGTTCAGTTAAAACAAAATATCTTTAGGGTGAGGATACTCAAGGAGTGTACAGTCAGATGACAGGACAGACTGAAAGGCTGAGAAATTGGGAAAATGATGTGAAGACTCTTCTTTGTAAGTCTTTGTCAGTACTGCAGGTGAGATCATGTTCCCTCTCTCCCACCTGTTCTTGATTTACAGAGGGTGAAGGCTGCCACTACAGTCTGGGTTATAGGCATCTGACTCAAATTCAAGCCAAGCAGCTCTCCTCTTTAATACTGGTGAACTCTCTTTCCTTCTGTCTGTCAGCGAGGGTGGTGATGGTCCTGGACATGTTCCAGCAGTCTGGAGGGGAGATTTAGGTGGAACTGGCCCCTGCTCAGTTTTCACTGCACAACTCCCATGACACAAAAGCAGTTCCCTTTCTGAAGTCTTGCCAGATGCTTTGAAGGCTTAAATAGAAAAAAAATTCTTTTATCTCTTGCGGTCACCCACCGGTTTTAAGCTGTGCAGTGGTGGCAAGTCGCACAGGGAAATCTTCCTTTGTTGGCTGAGCATGACATGCCCTTTCTGGCTGCACTCAGGGTATGAGTACCCTGACTCAGATCACTGCACTTACCTACTATTTTAAGAAACAGCTTACTAAACCAGAGGAAATTCTTTTGCTCCCACAGTGTATCACATTTGGAAAGTGACCTCAACATGTGAGCAGCAGAGACCCGGTAGGCTTGAGACACACACCTGCAAAGGGTGCTGGGCCTCAGCTTGACAGAGCTTTATCAGCTTTGGAAAGAGGGGTTTCAAGTATTCCCTCAGGCTCTGGGGTGGGGATTTGCTGTGACAGTCTTGGGTTAGGAGATGATCTCTGCAGAAGCCCTCTTTGTGCTTCTGAAGTTAGAGGCTGAAAGCCGGTAAGCATTGGCATTCTTCAAGGCACCAATCTGATTGTTATTAACATCTCAACAAGTGAGTAGATGAACACCTGTCATTTGTTGACCTAGAAGGACTTTCTTATATGTTTCTAGAACCTTTTATGAAGTTCCCTAGAATTAATCATTGTTTAAAAACTGTTTAGTAAACATCTTAGAGTTAAAATGATTTGAACATAACACAGTTCAAACTAAGACTGAGTTTTCAAAGAAAAGGTTTGCCAGAAACTGCAAAACAAACTTTTCTTTTTCTTAATGTAATAAAACACCAGTCAGCCTCCAAAGAACCAGATTTTCAGAAGTGTCTAGCAATAGCTGTGAATTCTGCATGTTCCCTTCCGCCCTAGAAGGCATACACCTGATGATTGATAACCTGCACGCATTCTGCTCTTTAAGTACTGCAAGGAAGCCACATGACTCAAACCAAGGGTACAAGGACATGGCCTCTGATTGGGAAAACCATCCAAGGTGGGGGTGTGATTCTCACACATGCTTTTCTGGGAGCTCCTTGATGCAATCTGTTGAACGTACCTGACAAAGTAAATAAACATCAAAGAGAGCATTTCCTCAGCCTTTTTCCAGAGTTATAACTGCACCTGTATCCAGGATCATAAGGCAAAATCTGACTGTCAGTCCATTTCCTCTTCCAGTAAAGTCTGCAGGTAAGAGCAAACTATTACTGTCTTCCTCCAGTTGTGTTTTGCTTCAACTGTAAGGTATGGAGAATTATTTTTGTTTGCTTTAGACAATGGGCATAGTTAATTTCTGGGGCATTCTAGTTCTGGATAAATGAAACTGTTATGAGGTACTGAACTCTGAAAAGACATCCAGCATCTTTTGTTGGTACTTTTCCACAGAAAAAATTTTTGCTTAGTATTTCTTTTGACCTGTGACACGTCACTGAATTGCCTCTCTTTGTAAAGTGGAAACAAGCTGTATGACTGTTGTAATGTTGCAGTCGTAAACACACAAGGCATTTGCCTATTCTATAGTAGACAATGAGATTGGGGCGATCACAAACTGTATTTTTAAGAGTAATTATTTCCATCTGCTAACCTTTTTGGAACTGGACCAATGTAGTGGGATGCATGTTGGTCAACTCACCATTGTTTGGCTGGTAGGGAAGAATACACTGTTTATTGGGATGGAGAAGCTGCATGTTGAACCAAACCAGACTCAGGACCAGCAGATCTAAGCAGTTTTGTGGCAGTCTCCTGGATGGGTCTGCACCCCTGCAATGTGCACTAGTGAGAAGAAACAGTGGGGTCTGGCAGAGATAAGGAGGTCAGGCTCAACATGCACGCATGTGATTGTTGTGCTTTAAGAACTGGGTTGGCTCATGATCAGTGTCAGAGGGAATGGGCCTCTAAGAGACTGGAACTGGATTTGTGTAGTTCCACACAACCCTAGGATTATTCAGGCACTGCTCAGATACACGTCTTCATGCACCTTTTATAACTCCAGCATTAAGGGAACTGGCTGAGAAATATTAGGAAATATTTCTGAGCTATCACAGGAAAGGGATGAGATTCCAAAGTGTAAGATAAGAGTAGATAGTGATAGATTTGAAGAAAGGAGAAAAGGGAGTGGAACAAACTAGGTAGTAGTCACCACAGTTATAATTTCTGGAAAAAGGGGGAAGAATGAGCTGTGCATAAGCCTATAGAAGATAACAAAGTGGTAAGTTGCAGGCACACACACCTGTCAAGAAAAAATCCTATCAGAGCCACCTGCCCTGTGTTTTTTGACAGAGGAACCAACCAGGGAAGAAAAAGGAGATGTCCTATATTCTGACTTGGACAAGGTTTGCCATGTTCCTTCACATGATACTCATAAGGCAGCTATGGACTCAGAACCCATGTGAAACTCCAGGAATTTCAGTCACAGTCCCATGGAAAAGCTTATTCACTGAACATTCCTTGGAGCTTTGCATGAAATGGGAGGGAGCAATTGGAAGACTCTTGTCTTTAATGACTTCATAGGTGCAGCAGAGATAATGCTTATCAGATGTGACAGTGGTGTCATGCTGATGAGCATACAAGAACATGGGAGAGCAGGGTCAGAATTCAAAGGGGTCTTCAGGTGCTGGAGGACCAAATGAAATAATATTCAATATGGAGAGGTACAAAATCGGAATTAATAATCTACTGCACAAATATAAAGTAGGTGACAGCTTGCAGGATAGCAAGAAGGTTTTAGTGATTTTAAGTGATCACAAAATGAATGTTTCAAGTGCTTTGCTACTGTTAAGAGACCATTCTTGTCCTGAGACAAACAGACATGAATACAGCCTCTGAAACAGCCTCCTTTCTCTGCTTCACATTGCTGGGGTTTTGGATTGAGTGTTATGCCTAACTGTGGATTGCAGGTCTCACAAAAGCCATGGATTAGTTTAAGAGAGTTGAGACAAGAAAAAAAAATCAGATGTCTAGAGAAGATTTTCTCTACATTTTTTCAATTTGTTGACAAGGCTGTGCACTAACCTCTCAGCTTATTGTGAAAGAAGAAAAGCAATTTTCTGAGTCAGTGCTAGATAGGATAAGAACTCTCCCTTACAACTTACATTGTCGCAGGAGAGATAAGGGTTTGCCTCTAGGAAGCCCTTCTCATTCCAAATGTAGAAGAGCATTGCCTAAGTCATTTAGGACAGTTTGGGAGTCTTTTAAGTGAAGTTTCAAAAACTCTGCATCTTCCAGGAATTGTCATGGTAGTGCTGCCACAGGTAGAGATGTAAATAACAAGAGAACAACGGGGAACCTAGACAGGATAGCTGTGCAAACACAAGAAGCCTTTGGGCAAGCAAGTTTCTTTTCCAGTCTCAAGCTATTGGTAATCTTACTGTGGAACAGACCAGACAGAGTCCCTGCCAGTCTAGGCCAAGGGTAGGAGAAAATACTCAGTAAGAAAAGAGGTGTTTGTCAGCCTGTTTACAAACAAAGTTAGCAGCACCACCTGCATCCTTCTGTTGACTGTTTCTGTCTTATTTTAGTCTGCAAATACTAATGACAGGTTGTACAACTGTTGGAACAAGGAGGATCTTCTCCCCAGCTTAAATTTAAGTGTCTGGGGGTCACTGGTTTTAAAGGAATTTCAAGTTCTGGTTCTGGATCCATGTGAGAAATAGGAAAGATTTCCAGTCTTAGGAGACTTGACTTCCATCCCAACCACTTCTACATTTCTTTTCCTGATCAATTTTTTTAATCCATGCACTACTTTGAAGGGAAAATAGGCTCTTAGAAGCATTGGCAAATATCTACTTACAGCTATCAAAACCTTGTGCTAATCCCACTTCTGGTTGTCTCTTCTTTCCAGACAGAAATCAATCCAGTGTGGTTATTTTAATTTAAATATTAGCATAAAATTTCTGCCAGTCTTACTTAAAAATTTATTTCAGGCAGCTCAAAAACCTCCCTCTCATTCACTCCCTTTCACAGCTGGACAGTGGTGGTTCCCCCAGCCTGTTCTCAAGAAGTTTACATGAAAATAATTTTTAAAAACAGGACTTTATTTTTGGTCCACATCAAGTTCAGATAATGATAGCATAGCTGGATGAGACACCAAAGAGTTGTGCAGATCAGGCAGTTGCCATTACACCAGGCAGTGTTGACCCACAGGGTCTCAGGCTGTTTCCTGAGATACTGCTAATTACACAAGGACAATAATGTTCCTGGGAGCAATTGCTGACTTTTTTAGGGCAACATCATTGAAGCTCTTGCAAAAGATAGGGAGAATGAGGAAAGGAGAATAGAAAGGTCTCTATCTCTCATGAACTGACTGCAAAGAAAAGCTTAAAAAGACAAAAAATAATTAAAGAGTATTTAGTAATAGTTGCTAAGAAAGCATGACAATATATGAGGGGACCATTCCTTTTTGGGGAGTATAATTGGCTCAGGAAGGCAGAAGCTGAGCTGTCTCTGTAGCTCTCTATGTGCAGTTACAAGTTTTGTGGCTCAGCCTCAGCCACAAGGTTACCAGTAAGTGTTAGCACTATTTGTTATTCTCAGGGCTGGCAGAGCAGAAAAGAAGGCCAGGGTGAGGACGATGATCTGCTGTCAGTGCAGTGAGGCTAGAGCAGAAAAACTGTGGGGCTCCAGCAGAGCTGAGTTGCACTGGCAGAGCCCTGTAAAAACCAAGGACACCTGTAGCAGTGGCTGGCCTCAAAAAACTGCACTGATACCATCATCCCTCCCTAGAAAAGGCTCTGTGTGAATGAACAGGTCCTTTTGAGGGACATTAGAAGTATCCTGCTTGGCTTTTAGTTATGCTACAGGAAACAAGATCCCAGTCTCAGCTCATGTAGTTAACTCAGGCAAAAGCAGTATAAGCTCCTCACTATTATAAATTAAAATACAGAAGAATTCTCACCCATGGTTTTCTATAGGAATTGAATTCCAACTGTTCATTGTATAAGACCAAACATGGAGGTCTCTGCGTCTATCTTTAGCATCAGATAAGGGCAGTTAGCCTGCTCTTCCTTGAGTCTGGCTTTTCTCTTTTAAGGCAAATACAACAGATCCTGAATATGCCTTACGTAAAACTAGAGAGACAAAAAAAAAAATCATGGTAACTGAAGGGCACAGGGGAGATAAATGGGATGACACCTGATTTTGTTGTGTCATTACTTAAGGAATTTTATCTCTTGTATTTACCTTAGTGAATCTGAGTTTGGAGGCCACAAAAAGGAGGGGTTTTTGGCTTGGTATCTGTGGGTTCTGAAATGACCCTCGTTGTTTTCTGGCAGCAGAGAAGGAGAAAACATTTGCAAAGAACTCCCAGACCAGAGTCAGCCCAAGAAGCAGCGATGGCCAAAAAAAAAAAAAACCAGACAAAAATGCATGCCTGACTAATATAAACAGTATGTTAAGAGGGAAGCAACTTCTAGTGCCCGTTTTCTAGCTAGAGCCAGTAGCTCTCCTTTACCTCTACTCCCTTGAACATGGTTTTTCCTTGCAGTCCTCTTTCCCTATCAGTGACTATGAAGAAATTGCAAACAGAGGTCACTTTGTCAGATGCCATACCATGTCCTTCACGGTGAAGCCTCTCAGGGTTTTTTTCTCTAGAACAATGCAAAATTTCTGTTGTTTACAAAATGACGATTTCAATGAGCCCTGTAAGGAACTTAAATGTATGTGTGAATGTGCAAGTGCTGAGTTGCCTCTGCTTGCCTTGGCCTTGAGTGCCTGACACGCCTTAGTGGTGAGCATGAAGCACTGCAAGAGCTTTCTCTGCATATAGGATGACAAATGTCAGTGTCATATGGAAAGTTAAATTTATTTGCCCTATCAGATATATTTGGTTTGATTTCTTGCCTGTGGCATCAGTCAGTGTTACTTCACCCTGAAGAAGAAAAGGCCCTGTCACCCACTAGTGGTGTGCTTATGAGTTTAGCAGAAGTGCAATCTGCTCCTGCCCTGAAATTTGCCACCATTTAATCTGTAACATAAACACTTATTCAGTCACAATTTACAGAAATCGTATTATGGCAGCTAAATCTACAGAAATTTAGATATCTTGAAGAAGAGAACGGTTTACAGGAATCCGAATCAATTTCTTCTCTTGAATCCCTCTAAAAAATTAATTTAGACACTTAGATTCCCTTTATCTCTGTTTGGTTTTAGTCACAGGGTTAGCCAGTACTTGAAACACCCCCAGTCTAACCACCACTTCCTGCTCCAGGGAATACCATTAAATATATGCATGGGATGAGTAAGCAGACTTATCAAAATAATTTCCACAGAAAGTGTATAAATCACAAATCCTTAATTGTTTGTGTAGCTGTTACACTGACTTTGAGGGTGGAAAACACTCAGCACTTCCAATAGCACCCTCTGCTTGCAGTGGGACAGGTCCCATGGGTGCGCTCAGGATTTCACTGGAAATGCAATGTGCTGTTTAATGGTGTACAAAACTGACACTTGGGGAAAAAAAGAAGAATCAGTCCCATAGAATCTAGGAGCTGAACAGCTTGTCTCTTCTTTTCTTCTGCAGTTTTCTTTGTCCAACTCCACTTAACAAAGTATTTTTGAAGACCGTCCTAATGCCCTCTGTGGGCTTTACTGTGAAGTACCTTAAATAACCCTGTGGGCATGCGTTGGGATATGACTCCCACAGAAACTTTTGCTTCTCTTCTCTCATGCCCATGTGCTGCAGCTGCTTATTGAAGTGATACCTTAATTTAGCAAAGCCAATTGTACACTCCCCACCCCTTCATGTGCCTGCCAATGCTATAAGAAGCCTAAGAAAGGCAACTGTAATGGCTGTTTGGTCTTGCTAGTTCTGAAAGGCAGTGAGATATAATAAACTCGTCTCCAAATAAACATACAGAAATAGAAGAATTAGTAATAAGTTTGGAAGGAAGATCCTGGTATGTATGAGATCCTGCCTTAGTTTTGGTTGAGGTGCTCTGTTTCAACCAGCATTTTGTGGTTTTCAGAGGCTGGCCTGAAGGGGTTTTGCAGGAAATTGAGTGGATAATGAATATTACTAATAAGCTTTACAACTAGGAAGTCTGTGAAGCAGAAAGGGTGTTTTCCATTTCTTTACAATGGTCAGTTTTTAAAGAACGTAAAAATAAAGGCTGCTTTGGCTTCAGCTGTTTAGTGCCTCTTGGCAATCTGGGGAATTGGATGCAGAACAGAGAGTGCCTGGGGGTGCTTTTCTGCACCATCCCTGGCCAGAGCAGTAGCTCAGATCCAGAGGAACCAGCAGAATTAAGAGAGTTTAAACTTGTTCCCATTTGTTTGATAACATTGCAAAATATTATATTTATTTATTTAAACTATCTACCAAACTAGGGAGATGCATGAAGTTTTTTGCCTCAGTGGTTGATTTGGACTTTAATTTGTAAACTGCAATTATGGCAATGAATTTTTGTTAGTTACCTCTTGGGAAAAAGCCCTCAGTCTGCTCAACTTGTCTGGTTCCAAGGCAGTATGTAAATGGGCATCAGGTGGTTGTGGTTTTGGTCACAGTGTTTCTGGGCTTTACTTAAGTACTGCCAGCAGCCACTACCCATCCTGGGAAGTAACCTTCCTGTGATCTAGAGCATTGTAAGAGCCAACCCAGCCCCTTTCCCGTGCCAGACACTCCTGTGTTTCACTTGACTGCAGCAGAAACTTCCCTTTACACCCCAACCATGGAAAGCCATGTACTGAACTTTTGGAAAACGAGCCTGCTGGGCAACTGGCCCTCCTGATTAAATCTCTCGCTAACACGTTCCCAGCCTGCCAGAGTCCCCCGCATGTTCCTTCCCACCCGCAGGTTTCCACGCACACGCACTGTGGCGGGCAGAGGAAGGTAGCTGGGGCTGGAGCACCCTCTGCAGGGACCTTCCTCCCGTCACCGCGCCACCACGCCTGCCTGGAAGGGACAGCCCCAGCCCACCGCGCTGCCGCGGTGGATGGAGCGGAAAGGTCAGAGAGCTCCTGCTGCGCCCAGCCTTGGCTCAGCGAGTGTCAGCGGGGCGAGCGCCCAAATGGCCTCTCCGCTGGCAGGCGATGCGAAAGGCATTCTTTGGGAGAGGGAAGCAGCGTGACAGCGGAGACGCTAACCACATGCTGCTTGTATGAGCCATCCTCTTTGCAGCATCAAGGCATTTATGGTTTTAAGGCTTTGTTATTAATATTACTATTAATTCCTATGTAATAACAAAATAATTTATTATTTTATCAGTGAAAACAACTGAGCCATGAAAACTAGTTCAAGATTATTATTTTTTTTTAATATCATGAATCTAGGTTCCATTCCTTTTAATATTTGCATTTTGAAACTGTGGCTTTTCCTGATGCCAGGATATATGACAAGTTACTTTTGAGAATACTCTGCTGATGCCTGGCTAAGTTATGGCCCTCAGGTATAACAGACTCTAGCCAAGCTCTCAGGCTTCTTTGAAAAGCTTTTTAAAAAAGCTATTTCATGCTGCCTTTAATGTATATTTACTACTTAACTTCTGTCATCAATGACTCTATTCATGGTTGCCCTGGTCTTTGTGTACTCCAGTACACAATCTATGTAAAAGTCCTTATGTAATTAAGTATGTACTTGTAGAACATAGAGTGCCATTCCTATGAAAAAAAGCCAGGAAAGTAAAAGCACGTCTTATGGACATGTGGAAATACAAACTCTAGTTCAGCAGACCACTAAAAAATCCAAACATCCAAACTACTCTCTCTGGTCATCATTTATTAAGAAAGATAGTGTGATTTTTAAAGCTAAGCCTTTTTTTTTTTTTTTTTTTAGTCTTTTGCCTCTTTTTTTTTTTTATTGCCCCTGCCCCCAAGATAAAGTATTTAATGAAATTTAGCCAAGATCAAGTTTTCTGTTTCCTTTTCACAGACTGAGAAATGGAATCATAGAGGCTGTGAATGATTTATTAAAATCCGGAATGAAGGTAATAACAGTTGGATAAAAAAACCTAGTGCTGCAATGAAGTGGATCTCTTGGTCTAAGAGGAAAATTAGAAACTTAGTATGTGCTTCACCACCTGTACGTTGGCCACAGGCGATGCAGGATATGGACACACTGTGTCATTCTGGTTTCCTCATTAATTACTGGTTTATGTTTGTACTTGGTGTCTTAGGGCTCAGTCCTTGTCCTGCCGGACTGGGGTCTGGACTGAGATTTCCACACCGATGTGGCACGGTGCTGCCAGCTCTGTCCTGCAGCGTGCCTCGAGGCCACCTCCATGGCTGATGCGGCAGGATCGCTCTGTGAAGTCGAGTTCCGCAATCACAGATCCCTACCGGGAATTCGAGCTGGTGTGGTGTGGAGGAAAAAAGGAAGAAATCTTGCATTCGCTCTCAGCAATCCTTCAGCCTAGTTAGAGACAGGGTAGAGGACGGAGTGCGTACTCGATCTGACGGTGGCGTGTAAACAAAGGACCGAGCTGGTGTAATGCCTGGTCGCTCGGGACGGCCAGGCTGGAGGCACCGATCCTCCGCTGGTGTCCAGGAGGGCTGGGCAGTGCCCCCGTGCGTGTCCCCGAGCGCTGCTGTCCCCGAGGGACACGGGGGCAGCGGGGACAGCCGCTGTCAGGGGCTGCCGCCGACCCCCGCAGCTCTCGCCAGGCCAGGCCTGCCCCCGGCAAAGGCGCCGCCAGTGACCCGGGCCCGGGGGCGCGGTGGGAGCGGGGCCGGCCGCTCCACCGGCGGCATTCGGCGGCACCGCTCCCGAGGTCTCCGCCCCGCCGGGGCCGGAGCCGGGGGTGTTGCGGGCGAAGCCGTGCCGGGCCGTGCCTGGCAGCGCCGGGCGGAGCGGGGCGGGGCCGCGGTGCCGAGCGCCGTGAGGGGGGGCGCGGCTGCGGCGCGGCCGTGGCTCGGCACGGCCCGGCACGGGTGATGCGGCACGGCACGGCCGGTGCTGCCTCCTCCCGGGCCGGGGCGTGCGGAGGGACGGACGGCAGGAAAAGAGGCAGGGTGGGAGGGACCCCACGGCGCCGCTCGGAGCCCGGCCCGGCCCCGGGAGCGCGACAAGCGCCTGGCACGGGATAAAGTTATCCCGGAATAAGGCTGCACGCATGTGCGTCACCCCGGATGTGAACATGCCGGCCCGGCTCCCCGCTAGCTCGCTCCGCCTGGCTCCAGCGGATGGGTTGAGCCGTGCCGTGCCGAGCCGAGCCGTGCCGAGCCGTGCCCGAGGCCCTGCAGCCCGGTAGGGGCTGGGGGAGGCCGGGCCGCCCGGGCGCCCTCGAGGGCCGAGGTGCGAAAGCCCCTCCCGGCGGGCCAGGGGCAGGTGCGCAGCCCGGGGCGAGCGGCGGGCGCGGCCCCGGGAGCGATGGATTTTCGTGGGAAGAAGTACGAGCGCGGCAGTAACTGGTCGGACCCCGAGGTGGTGGAGCTGCTGCAGCTCTGGGCCGACGAGTCGGTGCAGATAGAGCTGGAGAGCTGCTTGCGCAACCAGCACGTCTTCAACCGCATCGCCGAGGTGCTGCGGGAGAAGGGCATCCACCGGACGGGAGACCAGTGCCGGGAGAAGATCAAGAAGATGAAGCTGGAGTACCGGCGGATCAAGGACAATAGCAAGGCCCCGCGGGGCGGGCGGACGTGGAAGTTCTACGAGGTGATGGACCGGGTGCTGACCAGCCGGCCGGCCCTGGCCTATGGCTCCCTGAGCGGCAGCATGATGGCTCAGCAGGTGCTGCAGGGCAGCATGGTGGAGAGCTACCACCACCAGTTCACCTCCTCCGCCCTGCCCTTCGGACACTCCCAGCACCCTGAGCTGATGGAAATCAAATGTGAGGAGGTGAACTCTGATGACCACAGCTTGACCCCAGAGCCCCCACAAGCCATGCCTTACCAGCAGGGCTCCCCTGAAGAACAGGAGATGGAGAGAGCCTTCTTGGAGAGGGCCCAAAACGACTCTCCCATCTCCAGGGTGGAGATTCCCATTGAAACCAGTGTTTCACCTTCAGGTAGGGATAGCCTTTTACATTCCAGCATAAGGTTCCTCCCCATTTTCCCAGAAAGAGAAGATTATTTCTGGTGCAGAGATAGACACCTGGTTTTCTCAATGACATTTGGATCCTTGTTTCCACATCCCAGAAAGGTTTAAAGTAGATAGCTGATATCTGAATTCATGGTGTTTTGGCCATTCCCAAAATGCAGGTATCTCACTGCAGGTAAATATAATCTAGAATTACTGAGCTAGGTGAAATACTGTATATGAAATCCAAAGAGCTCCATAAGTTGGGCTAGTTAGATTTCTGCATATAATGCTGACAGTAAAAAACCCATTTGCATGCTTATTTGGTATCACATAACCAGAGCTGTCTGCTGTCCTTATGCTGAATTGTATCATGACACCCTCTTCTGCCATGGTTGCACTGTAAACTGTCCTTGCTTTGTTTTAAAATATGTTCCAGATCTTATATTTTAGCCCACTCAACAGTGAAGAATACTTGGGAATAATCATTGCCTGACTTCTAAGCTATTTGGTGGGACTTGCACAGAAGATGTTTGTGAAAGTCACTGGCAGAAACAGTGTTTGTTTGCAGGAGATGAGATTCCTGCACTGAAAGTGCAGTTGGCATTGCTTAGCTACCAGGAAGGGTATAGTCTGGGAATCCTGGGGATTTCAAACCAGTCTAGGACAGGCTGATAGAAGACCATGAATTGTTGGAGAAGAAGAGGTGATAACAAATGTGAAGTTAATGTCTGAGGTCAGGAAGAAATGGTATGTCCTCTTGGCTGTGGTGCTTGCATAGTTAGCCTAGTGGAGGGAACTGATGATTATTCAGGTTAATGCAGAGACCATATAAGGGGCTGGGGCTGGCAGCATCATGGTGTGCCCAGTGTGTGATGTTAAAAACAAACTTAAAACCTGTTTGCAAACCTCAGGATGTACTTGACAGGTTTTACTTTGTTTTTTCTGTAAACTCTGTGGTAGATAAAAGGTTGTTCTTGCGACAGGCAGGAGAAGGAAGCAAGGCATGCCCACGCCACTTTGCTTGCTGCACTTCTTCTTTGTTGCTTTTGTGTATTCACAGGTTTCAGTGAGCCAAACATGGCAAACTCATCACGGATCCAGAACGTTGTTCCCCGGCCTGGCTTCTCTGCCTTGCATCGGCTGAGAAAGAAGCGGAAAGGGCAGCGCATGAGGGACCCACTGGACGATCTGCTGCTGAAGACTCTGACGTCCCAGCGGGCCATGGAGGAGCGCTTTCTGCAGATGGAAGAACGCCGCTTCCAGCGAGATCTGGACGTGGAGGAGCGCCGGATGCAACTGGAGCAGCGCCGCTTTGAACTGGAGAGGGAACATGAGTTTCGCATGTTCAATGTCTTTGCTCAAATGCTCAGCATCCTAAAGCAGAGCCATAGTGGCTCCTCCTCCTCTGTTGCCATGCCTCAGGGTTTGGACTTCAGCCAGGCGCTGTCCGAAATTGAGGGGATGCGAGGAAGAGGGAGCAACCTGCAGGAGATGAGGCTTCGGCCGCTTGCCAAGAGGAGGGTTGACGTGCACAGCTTCTGTAACCCCAGCGGCTTCCAGAGAAGCCCCTACCTCTCTGCTCGTGGCAACTTTGCCAGCGCTTTTCAGGGCTCCACTGAGGAAGGGTACAAAGCCTATCATGCTGACAAGTATGATGAAGACAAGAACCCCAACGTGAGTAAGAGCCTCAAAGTGTTTTCCTGGCTCCCTTGTTAGGAAAAAAAAGTTTCTTAGAAGTTTGTTGGCAGATGTGCTAAAAGTGTGGGGTTTTTTTTTTTGATCTCAGTAATACAAGGTGCATAAAACTGCTTGTTTGAGGAAAAGAAATTAAAAGTAGCTTTGTGAAACATTTAGATACCAAGGATGAACGCTGTGTTCAGCTCAGGTTTGCACACTGATTTTTTAATCAGGGTAGTAATAGCAGTAGCAGACCTTGAAAGATGTAAGCAATCTGCAGGAACAGAGCTCATGTTCGTCCTTCCACCTCATGGCCTCTATTGCCCACTGAGGACCGTCTCTGATTATCTGATTATATCTGATTATTGCAGGTGATGGGTGCAGGAAGTAGAACTACTAAGTAGTAGCCTTTTTTTTAATTACTGTTAATAACACTCAGCACTTTTTCTGCCCATTTACACTCAGCTGCTTGGTTTTAAGTAGCTCGTCATAGCCCTCTTGTGGCACAAAGGCTGTGTTAATAGTTCATGGCAAACTATTACTGAGTAACAAATATAGTAAATGTAAATAATTTATATGTGGATTACTTTTATTTAGATCCTTCATTCACATACTGAACTAACTACTTGAAACTTTAAAAATATTCTATTACTAGTCCTGACTTTAGTTGCGCTGTGTTGCAGGGATGAAAATTGGATTGTTAAACTAGAAATACACAGGGAAGTTTTTGTTACAAGGTGTATTATGAGGTACAGGGTTCTGCTTCTACAAACTGTTGTCTATGTAGGAGGTAGGTTTTTTTAAACAAATACCTAAAATTAGACTTGTACTTTAATAACATCAGAAGTGTATAGTTGTTTCAATTTTCTTTCACATATTAAAATTTTATTTACCCAAATTCTTCTAATAATGAGAATGTACTAGTAGATTTGAACTCTTCAGGATCTAATGTCATATTATATATGGCCAAATCATAAACCTGGAACTGTAGAGTCATCTCTCCAGAGGGAAAAATTCAGGATTTTAACTACTTATCATGACTACATGTTTATATGGTTTTTGAGCAAATCAGTAGAGTGGAATAGTAATTAATGGTAAACAAATGCTTTTAAGATAAAGAAACATATCCAAAACTTTGTTTAAAACTGCTGTTGAAGTGTTAACCTTGTTTTTTTCAGAGTTGTTTTAGGATTTCTTTTTTTAGTTACGTATAATAGTGAGTGCATTCAAGATTAAGTTAAACATGTTCTGTAAAGAAGTATAAACTATTAGTACATGTTTATTTACTGACAGTTTATTTTTATTGACTAAGAAGCCAAGTGTTTGGGATATATATGGAAATGTACACACGTAGATGCACGTCTTGAGTTTTATATGGTGAAGTTTATGTGAACTGTATTTTGACTTTTCCTTGGTAAGCTTTTTGGAGGCAATTTAGTGAAGTGATAGCTAAGGTGATGTACTCATATGTTTTATGTGTCTATAAACAATACTGTTTCTTTTTCTAGGGTATAATAAACTTTGGCACCAGTGAGAACAAGCTCTGCTTTGACCTGATGTCCAAGCGGGTAAGTTCTATTCCAAAAT
This sequence comes from Agelaius phoeniceus, assembly GCF_051311805.1. Classification (NCBI taxonomy): domain Eukaryota; kingdom Metazoa; phylum Chordata; class Aves; order Passeriformes; family Icteridae; genus Agelaius; species Agelaius phoeniceus. Next base: position 23,215,405 of record NC_135270.1, read on the forward strand.
AAAACACTGAATTTGCTGTGCAGTCCCTCTTCAAAGCTTGCACTTTCCTAGGGTTACTGCTGTTACTCAGGTTTCTCTGGTGAAGTTTTTCATTGTGGATTTTAAATTTGTTGGAAGTCACTTTTGAATACAACTACTTGTACATTTATTTATTTTATTTTTCCAGGAGGATAGGAGCACGGATGTTTTTCTCTTCCTCTTCATGACAAGTTTCTCTCTAGGGATGCACTTATTTCAGAAAACTAGATGAAAATAAGATTAATTTTATTTTCCCTTGCTCACAGTAGATTATTTAATACATATATTTTGAGATTTCTTTTGAAATCTATTTAATTTTGAATATCTTTACACCTGTCCATTATAAAGTCACACAATTGGACACCTGGTTCTGAACTCACCTGAAATGTGCAAGTGTGGCAGCAGTGAAATCTCTCAAAATCAGAGTGGGTCAGCTGCTACCTGCTGGCTTTGCACCAGGCAGAGAAGTGCAACACATAGCAGAACTGAAAAAGTAGAAAAAGTTGAAAGGAAGCAAGAGAACTATGCTGTAGAGGAATGCTTCTAGATTTCCATTAAAATCACTGCCCGTGGCAAGCAGCCTTTGAGGTGGGCAGGTAGCACCTTTTCCTACCTGTGGTTGTGTGCAGGGAGGGAAGGTGCCTCAGGGTTGGACAGTTGGACAGTCTCGGCAGTTTGAACTTCATGGTTTCTCCCATTCCACCACTTCCCACCCTCAAAGTGTTCCCTGTTTTATTTCTGCCTGCTACTTCACTGGCTTGGGGGATGCTACCCCACCACTCCTCCTTCCAGCTAAAAGAACAGGTAAGGCAGAGCTGCTGCCTGCAAGGAAAGGTGTCTTCTAGGCTGTGTAGGTGGTGCCTTCCTTCCTTCCTTCACTGTCCCTTCTCCTTTAAACTAACACCATGTCTGCAGTAAGTAGTGCAGAGGGAGACAGTAGCAGCTGCCCTTCTATGAAAGTGAGTTGAGACTTTGTCAGGTACAGTGTTCATGCTTGTGGCAACAAGCAGAACAAAGATGTTGTTGTCAGCTTCTCAGTCCTTGCAGCCTTGAGTACCAGTATGGATTCACTGAAGCTGGTGCAGCATCAGCTGGGATTGTAGGCAAATATTTTTTTTGCTATTTGGGATTAAAAATACTTACTGCTGCCACTGAATAATGTATCCAGTTTCTGTTTTCAACTTCTGACCCTTAAATTAGAGAACACTTAACACATTACTTTTAGGGGTTCTCCTCTTATTAATTCAGAGTAATTTTTGGCCAAGTCTGCTGGTATGTTTGCTGTTTCATTCTCTAGATAAGTTTAGGAGAGAGATGTAAGGAGGCACAGTTCTTGGAGCTACACAGACTCCAAGAACATCTACAGCAGAATGAAGGAACTTTTATCCTATACTATCAGGTTGTAATTCTGCATGGGATAAGGACATTGTCTTTAAACTCCAAAGCTTGGCACCAGTTATTAAAACACCTATAGAAAATGTTATGGTTTTGTTATCAAGTGTGAAACTTTCACACTGCATGTGGAATTTCCCTCCTCCTTTGCACTATCACCTACTTGTGTCACCTCCACCTTTACTTTTTTTGTATTAACTCATAGATTTGGTAGCCATTAAATGTTTGGAAGGGGCATCATATACAATACTTGTTTATTGCCTTTTGTTTATCTAAAATGTTCCCTCAGCCTGTATCAATGCTGTGCTTTCCCTTACAACTTCACAGAACTGGATTATGTGAAACCCTGATACTTAAAACCTTGAAAATATTTAGGTAAAAGCAGTGTGCACACTTTATCTAATTATAAATATTAAAAAGGACCTCCACAGTTCAGGTCAATCTGTCTTTGAGATCACAATGAACTTCTTATAAGGAACAAAGTGCCTGTCCTGGGGAATAATTATTAGGAAGATAATTTCCATCTTCTCATGTCTTTTGAAAGCTCCTGTTACACTTCAACATTTACCAAACTGATCAGAAAAATAAATCTGAAGAATCTGCCATAACTTTGAACTGAGACATAAATGAAAGCTGTAATTCATTAAAAAAATTAATAGATTGAAAGTTAATTAAGGAAAATGCATATCTGACTCCAATTCAAATTCATTTCTAACTCTTTCTGACAGTCTGGACCTGAGCTTTCACAACTGGCACTTATTTTTCCAGCCAAAAGCTGTTGTCCTCAAAGCTTGGGCAAAACACTCTTGGTTTTGCTTCATTTGCTGAGAAAGTCTTTTGCAGACGCCTTGGTTATGGGCATTTTACGTTGCTTGTTCTGCATCCTTTTTGTAGATTTCTGTGCAGAGAAGTTTTGGCTGCAGTAACTTAGCAGAAGCCTGTAGTTCATACAAACTGAAGATATCACAGATCAGTTTGCTGGTCCTTGCTTCTCTAGGCTGCATTAATTTTGATGATCAGTAGCTTTCCCAATCCAGTTTTACAACTGTTGAAATTGCACAAGTGTCTGCACAGATGTGTGCCTGTGCAAGGATCCTGTCTATCTCCATATTTTCCCTATCAGTAACTGGGCTTTTAATGATTCTTTGCATTTTTCCCAGCTGACACAGGCTGATATGAATCTCATGGACCCTTCACTGCTTCAGTATCCTGACTGGAAAGGACATCTGTTGTAAGTCTTTTCTGTAACACTTCTCTTTTTGACTATTTGTTTAATAAACAGAATGGATGAATACAAACCTCTTCTGCTACATTCTCTAGTTAAAATGTTTCTAGGTCACTTAAATCATCTTTTTCTTACTAAACTTTACATTAGCTGGCCTACCAGCTCATCCAGTTAAAAATCCTTTTATGTGAGAGAAGATGCAAATTTTCTGAATCAGAGTTTTAAAAGCACTTGTATATATTAACAAATTGGGCAACTCTAAACAATTCTTTGAAACATAGTGAACACTTGGGGTTGTTAATCCTCCTTTTCTGTGCCAGATTAAAGCTCATCAGATATATATGCACGATTATAGACATTATCTCTAGCACCTCTGTGGGGTGTAAAAATCATGTCTGTTCTATGGGCCAGAGCTATCCTGTTTTCTAGCTATTTTCACCAGACTGTACTGTCCCTGACTTGACTTTCCTAAGATGTGAACCTGGTTTGGAAGCCCAGCCTCTTGGAGAATATTTGAATCAGTATTTGCTTTCGTGTGTTTTTCAGTTTACGGGAAGAAGTGGCTCGATTTTTGACCTATTACTGCAAGGCCCCTGCACCTCTCAAAGCAGAGAATGTAGGTAACCCAGTGCCCATTGGTGTCTATTCTAATGTATTGCCATTTGTTGGGGCAGAGTTTCAAATTCTGTTTTTTTAAGCAAGTGATTTGGTAAGAATGCAAGCTGTTATCATGTAAATGAGATTGATTCTGCATTTCAGTCGCTTTTGATGCACACTTTCACCTACTGGCCTACTGTATATTTGCCTCATGTTTCACTTCTGTGTGCCAACTCCTCCTGCTGGTACTCTCAATGGGGCTTTATATTTTGATCTCCCTATTTAGCTCAGGGACCTACTCTGCCTCTATCCCTCAGCCTTGGCAAAGAGTGCCCACTGTTTCAGTTGAGTTCCATGTCATTGCATTCCTCTGTTACACCTCAAGACAGAGATTTGTAATTGAACCAAGAGTTAGTTTTAGCCTGTAAAATTTGTGGCAGTGTTGCTAGAAAGACATCAGGACCTGAATCTCTGCAGGACTTGCTGACTTGTGAGAGATACAGCCTGGACAAAGGGGCCTGTGGAGGTCAGGAGCTCCTGTCTCTGCTGAGTGCTGAAGGCAGCAGGAGCTGGTGCAGGCATTGCTTTCCTGGCTGCAATTCAACAGAACCCCATGCTTCCTGTGAACTGAGGTTACCACTGATCAGATTGCTGATCACTGCCTCTTCAAGGCACCAGATTCTTCCTGATACTTGGAATAAAACTCATGGTACCTGTAAGCATTTGTCCTGTAGAAGAGGGAGTCAAACCTGCTTCTGTACGAGACAGCAGTTCCCACTTTTGCACAAGTTTGGCAGGAGGTCAGAGCTGCTGTTACCATGAAGAAATGATAACACATATTAACTGTTGAAAAGTATTTTGATTTACTAGGATCTCAGAACTGCTCCCCAGCTTTTTCCCTACTTTAAGCCTATTCTTTTTCTAAATTACTTATTAGAATGAAAAATGGCACTAGAACAAAGTATCTGTGAAAGAACAGGATTAAAGTTATTCTGGTAGAAGTGGAATTTCAGCAGGAAAATCCTAAAGGAGAATTAGGGAGAATATTTCATTGATATTGTCAGTGATATTGCTTTATGGTGTTGACTTTCTATGTATGGATTTATCACTAGCATTTCTCTTTCTTCTCTAGGTGATTGTTTTAAATGGTTGTGGCTCTTTATTTTCTGCATTAGCTACAGTCCTTTGTGATCCAGGGGGTAAGTGGATGGTTGGAACATAGTTTTGTTTTATTTTGTTTTGTTTTGTTTTGTTTTGTTTTGTTTTTTTCTGCTGGAAAATAATGTTAATTTGTTTAAATACTGTTAGACAGAAGTGAAGTAGTGGAATTAGCATTGGCCTGCTGCACAGTTCTTGTTTCCTGCAAAGTAGTGCTGTGAAATTCTTCAATTCTGTGGTCTGCAGATGTCATGCACTCACACTTGATGCCTGCCCTGTCTGCCTTCACTGTTTTTGTGGTACCCTTTTTTAGTTTGCCAGACTAGACATGGGCTATACTCATGGTTACCTGGGCACTTGCAGAAGATTAAAGAATTAATGTAAAAATAAAGTGAAGAAAGAGGCAGTAGAATTGCAGTTTTTCCAAGGGACACAGCTGTAAAAATGCTTTCATATTTAGCTAAAGCACATTAGGAGAGAAGACTGTGACCTGTTGGTAACTAACTTTGTTTTCTTGGTTCCAGAAGCTATTCTGATTGCTACTCCCTGTTATGGTGGTATTACCCAGAGTATCTTCCTCTATGGTAATGTCAAGCTGGTGTATGTCTATTTAGACAGTAAGGTAAGATCTGGGAGAAGGGAATAACAATCTCTGTAGTTAAACTGGAAAGCTGAGCTTTGGGAATGTCTGCAAGCAGTTTTCAGAACAAGGGTACACTAGAGCCAGTGGACATTTACACAGTTTATTGCTGGGAAAATGGATGCCTGGCTTACAAGAAAGTCACTTGAGACCATGAATCTGAATTCCAGTTTTGTACTTTTCTTGTATCTTACTCCCAGTAAAAGTCCTTGAAAGGAAAAAAATTACCATTTTGAACCTTGGAGAGAGAAGTTATCCTACGTGTCCTACTGAAGGCGGTCCCATGGTGCAAGAGCAGATGGAGATCTTGCATTGCTTTAGTTATTCAAGAGTAGCAAGAACATTCTGGTTTTGGCCAGCCTGTCATGGACTTTTCTTTGATTTCACTTATTGATTTATTTATTCTCTCTGTAGTCTAAGAGGATAAGAAGATGGTTGCTAGATCATTATTGTTGGGGGTTTATTTTCTTTCAGGGAACATTTGTCAGTGGATTGGCTCAAGGCAGTCTCTATTGAAACAACTTTGCCTTTTTAATCTTTTTATGTCTTTCAGATTACTGGAACAAGTACTCGGCCTTTTCAGCTTACAGTGGAAAAACTGGAAAAAGCCTTGCAGGATGCCCAGGCAGAGGTGAGTTTAGCTGAGCTTCACATTACCAGCTAAGTTTACAATATATTGGAGATATCACATCCCAGATGTGGCCTAAAGATCATTTTCAAAACCTAGCACCTGGCTTTCTGGTTGTCCTTGTAGATCATCTGAGGTGATGGCTTGTGAACTCAGGGGCACTTCTAGGGGGAATCCCTCAGTGTTATGTCTGTCCAGTTTTGGTCACAGCACAAAAGGATAAACCAGACAATTCACAAAGCACTGGAACCCATTCATATAACCAAAAATAATGTACTTGGGCATGCACTAAAATTTGGAACTACCCAGGATTTCCCCCTCAGAAAGGCCAGCTGAGTTACCTGAAAACTGTTTGCTCTACACAGCAGGGCAGATGAATATACTAAGAATGCTGAAAGTTTTTTCAGGAGAGAACTCTAGAGGATAAAATGCAAGTGAATATCACTTTTCTGAAGAGTTAGTCTGTAAGTTTGGCATTGTCCTAAATCCCATATATATTAAGCTGCATCTTTGAATTGTTATCAGCTCTGACATGTCCAGCCAAGTATGCTTTAAATGAGTACACTTTGCATCCACCTAACTCAAATTCTCATCTTTCTTGCCACTTTCATGGGCAGTCTTCAGTAATTTATTATTTCCCAATTACTAATGCAGCTCAGAAAAAGTACTTCCATACTGAGAGCATGTGAGACCATCTTTCTCATTAATTGGTTGACCAGATGGCAACCAATTACTTGGTAGTGGCAATTCCCTCTTTTCGAAATCATAGATTAATTCTATAATATTTTGATCATTTCACTTTGCAACTGAATTAATTGTAAACAAAAAAAAATGTTAATTTGTGCCTGAAAATTTTCTCGTACAAATTTAACTTTGAGGTAAAAAGTCATAGTGGAAGCTTCAGGGGAATCCTGTGTCACACTCAAGTGAGGGACTACTCAAGTAGAGGAACTGAAAATTTATCCCATGCTAGGCACTCTCTTAGTACTGTGATATTTGTATTCTGCAGGGTGTCACTGTAAGGGCCTTAATTCTTTTGAATCCCCAAAATCCCCTTGGGGACATCTACTCCTTGTCGGAGCTACGGGATTACCTGGAATTTGCTAAAAGGTATGTCACTTTGGAAAGCCTAGATATCCTGAGTCAGATACAGCTTTCACACTCTGGTGGACTACTTGCTGTCCCTGAATTTGTCTGTGAATATCTTTTAAGTCAGGTGAATAGTCTGTTCTTCATACACATTGGTGGACTTAAGAAGGGGAGGGGAGTGCTGGGATCATGGACCCTGCAGTCATCTGGGCTGGCAGAGCAGCTTGTATCAAGGAATGCAAGTTTTATTTTTCAGTGATCCAAGGAAACACTATGGCACTGGGCTTCCCTGGTAGAAAGCTGAGTTCTTTTCCTCCCAGTTTCTCAGAACCCGTAAAGACAAAGAAGTGTGTGAATATGGTTTCATCATGGATCATAATACTGTTTGAGATTCAGATTCTATGAGATGCTGAGTAGATGGGTAGTACTTCTAGGAATTAATTTTCACATTAGCAATGATAGGATCTTTGTCTTGTTACATGGTTACAGTGTGTGACAAGTGGATATACCTCAAATCATTTCAATGTACACAAAATAGATCCAAGTTGAGAAAAGTTGCTTTATTTCTGCAAAATTTGGCATCCCCTCTTCTTTGTATAAAGCAAGTATTTGGAGGCCTGAATTTATCTCTGTTAAACCAGAAGCAGCCTTCTTTTGTAATCTCCATTTTGTCCTTTTGCAGACATGAATTGCATGTGATAGTAGATGAGATCTACATGCTGTCAGTTTTTGATGAATCAGCCACGTTTCACAGTGTCCTAGGCATGGACAGGTAAAAGCAGCTCCTACTTCCCTGGCCATCTTCCAGTGACAGTTCAACATGATGCCTTGCTGAGAACTTGTGACTGGAAGTTAAGTCATGAGCTAGTAAATTCTCAATCCAACTTACATTCATTGATTTATGCCCTTTTTTAGTAATTTCTGAATGGCAAATGCATTTTGTCAAGTACAATCTAGCAAGTAAAAAATGGTAGCTAGCTTTTTATTGTGGTATACTTCTCAATGTGTGCATCAATATTTGGTTATGACAGTTCCCAAAACAGAAAGCAGATTTTTCTTTTGTTTAAGGTGATGCTCTTCTTCCTACCTAAACGTCTTTTTTCCATGTTTCTGTTGATGCTTGTAAAGACTTTCTATTGTTGTTTACTTTCTAATTTTCCATAGAGTAGTCTCAGATCACAGTAGTATTACAGACTGGATAATGGATTTTATTAGGTATTGTTTTAATGAGAAGAACTTTTAAAATATTTTTTAAAATATAGTGTGTTGTTGAGTTGTTTGGGTTTTTTTTTAATTTTTAGTCTTCACCAGTGCTGCTAGCTATCTTTTTGTGCTCAGTTGCAAGGAAATAAAATATACTTGGTTAAGTGTTAGCTCAGTCTTGCTGGGCTTAGATGTACAAGAACATCACTTTTGATTCTTGACAAAATACATTGGCAGAAGCCTGATTTCTAGCATTAAATGTATGAGCTTCAGGAAATCTGCATGTAAAATGTAGCACTTGTAAGCATCTGTGTCTTTGAGGTATTTAAAAACTTGTCTAAAGCTACTTCCAAGGGGTTCCTAGTTTCTAAAGTTAGGTTGCATTTGAATTTTCCCTGCTTGACTGCTGTTTGGTGGTGCACTGTGTGTCATTGTGTAATGCTGCCTCTCTGTTTCTGCAATGCTGCACTGGTGATCCAAAAGCTTCAGCACCTATGACACTAACTGCCCATCTGCATCCTTCTACATACAGATTGCCTGATCCACAGCGGACTCACGTGATGTGGGGCATAACCAAGGTGAGTGCTGCTTGTTATCATGCTGTGCCTTTGTGGCGCTAGGTTTTGGTCTGGGCTCCTCAGGTTCCTCATGCTGGAAAGATCAAGTTAGTAGTAATAGGATCCCAGTTGTTCAGTGTAATAAAGTAGTCCCTCTGTGCCTTCTGCAGGATTTTGCTGTTTCTGGGATTCGTTTTGGTACTTTATATACAGAGAACCAAGATGTTGTTAATGCAGTGGCTTCTTTGTGTTATTTCCATGGGGTTTGTGGACCTGTCCAGCACAAGGTTGCACAGCTGCTTAGAGACAGAGGTGAGTCAGTAGCTCCATGTACAATCTTCTGCCATTCTGTGTGTCTTAATACCTGGAAGATCTCCCCTTCTCTTACTTTCCCGAGTGGTCTCCTCTTTGTACACCTTAATTGACAGTCTTCCATTACCCTGAAACTGCCCATGCAACACAAGGCTGACGGCTCTGCAGAAAAGCACATTTATGCAGAGCTTCTGATCAGCAGAGTTAGAGGAGCAGCTTGGAGGAAGCATGGTAGCTATTTATACAGAAATTGCCAGAGTTACCCAGAACCAGATGAGCAGAAACAAAGAATACAGGCTTGTAGGACAAGGGAAATGGAAATGGGCTTCAAACTCTGCCCAGGGTGGAATGCTAACAGTCCATGATGACTAAGAACTATAAATGTAGGGAAACTTCCTCAGGAAGGTCAGGGAGATACTCTTCTGCACAGACATGAAACTGCAAAATACTTCTTGGCTGTCCTTTTGTTATTTGAGGAAACAGAAAACAAAAGAAGGAGGTAAAGTGTGAAGCAGAAAAAGACAGCTGGGCGTTTTCAAAGCTTCAACAGATCTGAATACTTCCTCAGTTTGTGATTCTTTATCTTCTTCTTCTTCTGGTCAGACTGGATCAACCAGGTGTACCTGAGGGCCAACCATGCCCGCCTAAAAGCTGCCCATACGTATGTGACAGATGAGCTGAAGACACTTGGGGTTCCTTTTCTCAACCGCAATGCAGGCTTCTTTGTCTGGATTGATTTCCGAAAGGTTGGTAGTTTTGGGAAGTGAGGCTTCTCCTGGGATGAGGGCAGGCATGTAGTGCAACTGCATCTAGAGGAAGACTTAATATTGTGACAAGCATTTTATTTCAACAAATCTGTCGTCTGATGAGGAGAGGGAAGGACTACCAGATGTTTCAGTCTGTTCTTTTCCTTTTGTCAATCTGTGAACTTCCCTCCTTGCAGGAATCTTACTACTCTCAAGCCACTTCCCTCCCCATTTCTTCCTTTGTATCACAACTGCTGTACTTCAGAGGTAAAAGGTGTCTCCCTTGGCCTTTGCAGACTTTATGGGAATCACAAATTCATGAGGATCTCAGTGATGTAGTCTATATGGTACTAACCTCTGGCCCTTCTGATGACTCTCCTAGTACCTTAAGACAGGCACATTTGAGGAGGAGTTGCTGCTCTGGAAGCGTTTTCTGGATAATAAGGTCCTCCTGTCCTGCGGAAAAGCCTTTGAGTGCAGTGAACCTGGATGGTTCCGCATCATCTTTTCTGACAAGACCCACCGGCTGCAGTTAGGTGAGTAATGTTCTTTTTCCTCCCACCACAATTTCTGCACCACTATTCCCCTCTCTTCTCAATCCTAAACTTAGGCTGTTATTATCCTCTTGTCTTCTCTGTTTTTTTCTCACTTACTCCATTATCCTTTCCTGGATCTGATGGATTTGGAGACACTTGTGGCTTAAATTAATCCACCAGTGTTTCTCCTCCTTGTACCACTGCAGGCATGCAACGGATACGCAAGGTTTTGGAAGAGCGTGAGCAGGAGATACTGGCTGAGGAGAAGGAGCAGCCTTGTCAATCAGATCAGGATGGCAAAGCAGATAGCACAGATGAAGTCATTTTTGTATCCCGCCACCAGGACCCTCTCTGTGCCAGTAGCTCCAGCCTTGGTGACCTCATTGGCCTCCTGCAGCAACAGATGCGTTCATCTGACTGGCTACAGAAAAACACAGCCGAGCAGTTTGCCCAGGAAAAGCCAGAGATCTATGATGTGTTCAGCAAACTGGTGGGGAAGCAGTAGGGGTCAGTGTGCCTGCAGGGGCTTTCCTGAACACTTACTGACCCTGGGCTCCTAACAACTCAGTAGTGACTTCCAGCAAATAATATATTTTCTGTATAGCAAGAAAATTACTTTGTAGGCCCCCTCCTCTCCCCTCTGTTTGAGATCTCTGATTTGTACTATATAGCTGTGTTTCCTTGGATTGGGGTGAGGGTAGGGAAGGGGGGGGGTGTCTTGTTTGTGTGCTGCTCTCTGTTCTGCAGCATGATTGTATTTTATATTTAATTAATTTCTAATGAATATGCTCTTAACTCTCTTATAAGGTCCTGTGGTGTAATTTTTTATTCTTCTTCACACTTTCCAAAAACAGATTCTAGATTAAGTTATGTGAGGTTTCCCTTTTCTTAAATCATGGTAAAATATAACTATTTGGGGGCCAGCTGTCTCAAAGAGGTGTTTTTGGGAGATGGAATCTAGTGTCAGCCCTAACTTAGCCCTAGCTAAGGGCATATAAACATGTGCATCGATTCATCTTCATAACTGAGGCTCTTAGGACCATAGTCATGTAGACTGAGTTCTTTAAATCATTTTGTTTGGAGTTGGTTTCCAGTCTGGCCTCAGATCAGACAGTATGCACTGCCCTTGGCTGGTGAAATGCCTGGTTTTGTTTCTATTCTTCTTTTTTATATTCCTATAAATAAAATGCACTCATTGGCCTCTTGGCAGAACGTCCAGAAAAGAGCTACAAATGGAGAGGCAATAGAAAGTAGATGTTTTTGCATTTTTCTATTCCTGGAAGTCCATCCCTTGTGGTTAACAACAACATGTATTGGCAAAAGATTGCAGAGAATGCTTCTGCCATCGTGTTAGGTGTACCTGTAGGTACAGCTGCTTCTGTCACCTACCACAGGCATCCAAGGATGCACCTTCCACCATTATCACAATATTGAATGCAATTTTTTTCTGTGTTTCTCAGTTTGCAGGGGAATTTTTTTTTTACCAAATGGTATTCTTCTGTCTCCTCCTCTTTCCCATTTTAAGAAACTGTTTTCTGTATGCTGGTGATAGAGTATTTCAACTAGAAGGCCTCTTTCACAGATAAAAAACTATTTAACTTCTGGTACTATAAAATTTAGGTATCCTAAAGAAATTGGAGCTTGTTTTTCTGCATACATATTAATCAAGAATTGAAGGAAATTGCTCATGAAAAATGAATAGAAGTGCATCTTTTCCCTCATAGATTTTGGCAGATGGGCATGAGTGAAAAAAACACATCTGCATCATAAACCAAATTACCAAAGCATAGGCAATTAATGCAACCACAGTTTGCTGTGTGGTGATGGCAGAGAACAGCTTGGACAGGGGAAGGAAAGTCTGAGCAGTGGCTGAAGAGAAGATGGTGCTGCTTTTGACTGTTGTGGGCAGTAACCAGCTCCTCCTTCAGTGCTGAGGCCAGGCTGGTGAGGTGACAGGTAAGATCAGTATAAGGGACAGTTATAAACAGAATATTTGCTAACTAGTTTGGCATTTGCCCATGGACAATATTTCCAAGTCCACAAAGAAAGCTATAGCAGAAGACAGGTGTCGTTAATGGAATGGGAAGTGCGATGTACAGCCAAATTACAAATGGACTTCCTGATTTTCCCCCTCTTATTTATGTACCCCAAGGAGGACATGAGCAACAAAATTTTAGGGATCAAGTTCTTTGAAATCAAGAATAAGGTGAGACATTAGTTAAAGTGATATTTTAGGGAATCCCTGTAGCAAATTCAACCCATTAATTACTCCTCATTTTCTTTTGCTCTAGTCGTTCTTTCTGTTGGAGTATATGAATATACAAAAGTAACAATTTATATAATATTTTTCACCCATATATATTTACTGCTCAGGAAGCAGGTTTATTGTACTGTTTCTGTGTGGTTTCAGCTAGTAAAGCATGCTTCTGCAGGAAAGAGGGTATGACGTGCTTTCAGAATCCTCACAGCTAGTACAGTATGGCTGACAGCCACATCTGAGCTTGCTGTAACTCAACAGAACACACACATAGAGTATTTTCCATGTTATTTTCAATTTTAACACCTGCCTTAGAACCTCTCCACTGAGGAATGTCAGTTTGGTCACAGAAAATATAAATATAACTGGAAAGGAGGCAGGAGAGAAACATGGTCATGAGATTGCTGTTGGAAAAAAAATGGGGTTTTTTGACTGTGCAAATCCCATAAATTTTGTAAATGGCCTTAAATGGTTTACAGGAAGTGGTAAACATGTAGAAAATCCTGTGGATATGTATATAGAAACTAAATCAATTCCTATTTGCTCTAAGATTTGCTCTAAGATTACCCCGAGAGGAAAAACACGGGTTCTGCCTCTACAAATTGTTTGTTCTGTCTGCTACCTTCATGTTAGATGTTTTCTCTGCTTGATGTATCTCATAGTTCTCATTAATGGCCTTTTCTTCTTCTTTGTGGCAAACCTCTACTGACAAAAAAACATCGAGAAAATATTAAGGATTCTCCCATGCTGTCCCGGCCCTCACTTTTTTTTTTGACCTGTTTGTCAAGTGATAGGCAAAGAGAGCAGCACTTCAAATGAAGCCAGTCAGATCTGTTTTTAAAACTTCTGCATTTCATCAAAAACAAGAAATTCCATCAAAATTAGTATAACACTGTGCCTTCATTGCTTGTACTCATTGTAATCATACAAGATGATCAAATCCACTTTGCACACAATATTTATGTTCCAGTTATCATTCATTTTAGCACAGAAAGGATCCTAGATGTTTTCAAGGTCCTTGCCATGTTCCAGTCACTCTCTCTGTCCCCCTCTTCCTCTGCCCCCTCCTTTGCCCCCTTGCCTATTCTGTCTCTCTTCTCCAGAGAAGTATTCAATACTTTTAGGGTAGAGGTGGGAATTTCCTGTCCAGGACTGCTCTCTGTCCTAGAAGCTTCCATAACATACATTTCAGGTATACACTTGACATTTCATGTTTCTGGGAAGGAATAAATCTGTAAATCTTGAAATTATTAACCTGTGTTACATTGCAGTTAAGCAGACAACATAAGTGGGGCCCATTCAAGATAAGTATTTATGAAAAATCATGCATACTTACAGAAAGAATCTGTGAAAGTAAGTTTTTCCTTACAGAAATTTAATAGGTCCTAAACAAAATACCTGTAAGGGAAAATATTCACTGATAACTTAAGAGTTTTCCACCTTAACTGAAGAAAGGAAGTTGCTCAAATGTACTGTGTGATAGACTATATTTTTTTAAAATAAATGTTAATCCTTTAATTGTTGCCTTTCTATCTTGGAACATCCAACAGGACACACAGTTGGGCTGACTGCTGCGTGTTTCCCCCATCCCCATAATGACTCAGTTTCTTGAAACCTGCCTTGGGGTCAAACTATCATTTATACTGACAATTTCTTTGCAGTCCTCCTCCAGTTACTTGGTTACAGAATCCCTCTGTTGCTCTCATCCTGCTGGCAGAGTGGTGATTTCATTTCATCAGAGAGGTAGTGGCACACAGGGGCTCTATGCTAAAAAACCTCTCATGGAGGAAGCCATGTGAATCGCACCCCTGAGAATTTCTGCATCGGAAGTATCAGGCACACAAAACTGCTTTTGCACTTTAATTACTTATGCAGCTATTTTTGTAAGATTGGCTGACCTAACAAGAACTTGTTTTGTTTATTTCTGAAGCAATTCAGACCACATAATGAAGAATAGGGCAAGGTAACCTACAAGGATTATATACAGAATGATATGTGTTCCATCTGAGAAAATCAGAGTGGCAAGATAGACTCATTTTCCATTCCAATTAATGCTTTGTTTATTACTGACTTACATAAAACACTGGCAACTGACTGATGACAAGATCCTAGATTATTTGCAGCCAGCAAATGTACTAAAGAGTCTGAGGAGGTTATAAATACTCTACTTTTTGTCCTCAGTTTGCCAGGATTGGTTATTTTTAGCAAATAGCCAGTCGACCTTATCAAAATGAAGAATCAAAAATAGTCTGGAAAAACACTGCAAGGAAAGGTTATTTTTAGCTCTCTGTCTATTCCCTGCTGCTATCCAGCAAGGTCTGATGGCACAGCTCATGCACGACTGCTTAGTTATTCTAGGCGAGTGCTTGTTATGACCTGTCCTTTCCCTGGATGCCTCTCTGCAGAAGGCATTCAATTGATTAAAGATTAATGCCTCTGCAGACCATGACAGCTGAAAGCTTTAGGGAGGTGGAAACACACACTGGCAGATTGTTTCTATCTGCATCTTTCTGCCACATTAATAGTTTCTTTAAGGGAACTCTCACCTAACTGAATTTTCTTGTGTCTCTTATCCCTCAGTGGGAGCTATTGCAGCACCCCTTCTAAGTATATTTGCACCTCTTTTTCCTTTCAGTTCAGGAAGGGAGTAGAGAAAGTAAGAGTTACAAACATAAGTCAAATCACTGTTTTGGCCAGTGCCATCCATCAAAAACCAGTAGCACTGGAAGTGTATGATGGACTGGATCAAGACAGAAAACCATGTCATTGGCTGCTAGATAGTTTATTGATCAGACTAGTTAAAAACTG
The DNA here is from genome assembly GCF_051311805.1 of Agelaius phoeniceus. Taxonomy (NCBI): domain Eukaryota; kingdom Metazoa; phylum Chordata; class Aves; order Passeriformes; family Icteridae; genus Agelaius; species Agelaius phoeniceus. The sequence goes on from NC_135270.1 coordinate 23,230,571, forward strand.
ATATAAATGAGGGTACCATTTGGTTGTAAGACTTTAACCAGAATAGTGAACCAAAGCAAGGACCTGGCTGCTACAATATCCTTCTTTCTCTTATAATAGAAACTCTTTAATTTAGTTCAGTACCTCATGTTTTGGCAGTAGCCAATAACAAAATTTTCAGACGAATGAACTGAATTATGAGTTTTTAGGTGTTATGCCATAGGTAGAAAATAAGGTTGAAAAGATGTCTTCAAACCATTAGATTTCCTCTTCATATTTGCTTTTCAAAATTACCTCCTTGTACTCATTGTAATCATACAAGATGGAGGCAGAATGTGCTGCTTCCATCACTGCACAAGGTGCACCATAATCTCACATGCAGCTTCTTTACACGTGAAGACACAGTAGCTAGCAAAAGGCTCTCTTCTGTACACTGATCATCCCAGCAGAAAATGCAGGGTGCTGTATGCGACAGCAGGCAAATGTATGGTGACACAGTAAAGCCCTTAAATTCCAAATGATCCCAAAGAACCACATAAGGCAGGACATAAAAGGGCAAAGCAAAGAGAAGTGAAATATCTGATTTCTCCTGTGCATTTATAAAAATTGATAGCTGGTTATCCAGATGCTGATGAATATTTTCACAAGCTATAAATGGCAACCTAGAGTCTAAAAATAGATGCTGTGCCGCAGACTTGTCTGGCTTAGCTACATCACTAGAATATAAACAGGCTCCCTGGTGTGGTTTCAGGGAAATCTCTATCAAGACAGACTACATCCTCCATTTTTCTTGCTACATAGCTGATGCCTCTTGAATTTGTTTAATATAGCTTTTAATAAAATCGCATCGATTTTCAAATTTTCCTACAGGGACAAAAGGATCATCAAGTCTCCGTGAATATTTCAGCCGCAATTGATTCGATGCGCTTTCCTCTCCCTGGCGGAGCAGGGGGGCGGAGGAGGCGCCTGCGGGCACTGCGTGGGCTGGCGCAGGCTGGTTCGGTGACCCCCTCCCTCCTCCCCGCGCTGCACGTGGCCCAGCCAGTGTCCCTGTCACGCGACAGGGCTGGGAACCCCTCTCCTGGGCTCAGGCACATCCAGGCACTGCTCATGCTGCTGAATCCCGTAACTGCAGGGATCCAGCGCTCATCCGAGCAGCCCCAACACGTGAATGGGGCACCTTCCAATTCACAAAAACCAAACGCGGAACCATCCTCCCGAAGGAGGGTTCCTGCCTCTGATTTATGAATGGGGCAGCTTGCGGCAATTGGAAACTGATGGGTTACGCCCAGAAACATTAAGTGCTGTAACAAACCCCGGTAACTTGTACTTGAGGGGAAGGAATAAGCCAGTACCAGAGGAAAAAGCCAGTACCAGAGCTCAGAAAGGTGCTTTGAGATCTGTGAGTGCTGTCTGTTGTTGGTTTGAATGTCGCATTCATAAGATGAAGAAGGTAGCGGTGAGTCTGAGGAGAATGCTACATCACCTGCAATGCCACGTGTGTGAGGGGAAGTTGAAAGGAGGAGGAGAAAGCACTGCAGTGACAGTGTTCTGCCTTTTTTGAGGGAGCACCGAGCTGTCTGTGCATGCATGTGGATGGCTTTGCAGAAAGCAGTTTTCCCAAGGGCAGGTGAAGTGAAAGAGAACTAATCTGTTGCTGCCAGTCAAGGCTGTTTAAGGACACTGTACTGTGTGTGTGACAGAGAGATTCAGTTTAGAGGCTTAGAGCAGGGATAGGTGCAAACCCCCATCCTTTCACAAACACATATTATAGGATAGCACACCATCACATCACCATTGTACATAAGATACAAATCTATAAAAATGGCTACAAGAACAATTGAAAAGGGGAAAAATACAAAAGCTGACACTGACATGAGAGACACATGGTAAGAGTCTTTTAAAGCACCAAGGATTACAAGATAGAAGCAGAGCTGCTCTGCAATTTATCCCAGGGGGCAGAGAGACTGGAAATGCTTCTGGCTCAGAGATCAGGGGGCTGAAGGGGCTGCAGCAGGAGAACTTTTTGAGGCAGGACATAATAGTTGAAAACTTAATGGTTAAACTGTAACAGTTGAAACACTTACAGTCCTAACAGCTGAAAGTTGTTTACAGGTGAGAGATACAAAGCCAGCCGTGGGTCTGCTGTTTGAGCGCAGAGAGCAGAGAAGGATGAAGGGCATGGTGTCACCGGCAGGGACATGTCTCCATTGCACCATTGCCCTGTGCACGGTTCAGCTGCAGCACTTGGGGATTGTTCAGCTGGAGAAGAGAACGCTCTGGGGGGGCCTCAGAGCAGCCTGAAGGGAGCCTACAGGAAAGCTGGAGAGGGACTTGTTACAGAGGCAAGTAGGGTAAGGGGGAATGGCATCAAACTGAGAGAGGCTTCAGATCAGATATGAGGAAGAAATTCTACACTGTGAGGGGTGAGGCACAGGTGGCCCAGAGAAGCTAGGAATGCACCATCCCTGGAAGTGTTCAAGGCCAGGTTGGAGGGGCTTTGAGCAAGCTGGTAGCTGGTCTGCTGGAATGAATCCCTGCCTACAAAAGAGAGCTTGGAAATAGATGATCTTTTTGATGGCCTCTTCCAACTCAAACCATTCCATGATCTTACCTACTTGAGTGGTTTTTGTTTGGTTAGTTTTTGTTGTTGTTTTCTTTTTCGCCCTTTTTGTGTGTGGGTGTGGGGGGGTGTTGTGTTTTGTTTGCTGGTTGGTTGGTTGGCTTTTTTTTCTTTTCTTTTAAATTTTTTGGTTTGGTTTTTTTTGTTTTGTTTTGGTTTTTTGGGGTTTTATTTGGCCTACAGACCAAGTCAGCTCCCATTTTTGGGAATGAAACCAGTGTGTCTGATTCCCACACAGCTGGAGTTTTGTGCAACAAAATTTTCCTCCTCTATCTTCTATTAGAAGAAGATACTTCCAGTTACTTTTATGAAGGGTTTGGGGAAGGTGTAGATTGAGGATATCTCCTTGCTGAAGTAGTGTGATCCAGCAGAAAGTGACACATGACCCAAAGGTCCTCAGTCAATGAGAAAGCTCAGTACAGTTTTGGAAAGGCGCACAGGACTGGAGAATGCAGATGTGTTGGAAAGCGGGCTGCCGGCGGTTCATGGGTACAAGTGTTGCACACGCAGATGATGGCTGAAGTGCTCCCCGTGCCGCTCCGCCGGGAGAAGCTCCCATCCCATCCCATCTCTGTGGGGAGACCCCCGCGGGCCGGGTCCCGCTGCACTCCCGCCCTCCGGCCGCGGGGGGGCGCTGGGCCGGCGGGGCCGCGCCTGCGCACCGGCGGGGCGGGCGGGGCCGGGCCGGGGGCGGCGGGGCGGGCGGGCCCCGCGCGGAGCGGCCGGGGCGGGCGGGGCGCGGCCGGGCGACCCCGGCGACTGCGGGCGGCGGTGAGTGCGGGCGGCGGGGGCGGCCTGTGCGGTTCCGGCGGGTGGGCGGGAGGGAGGGAGAGCAGGGGCTGCGGGAGCCACAGCGGCGTGGCGGCCCGGCTGCTGCCGGCCGGGTTCCGGGCTGGCTTGGGCCCGCCCCCCGCGCCTCTCGGAAGGCGGCCCGTCCCGTCCCGTCCCTCGGCCCTTGCGGCCCATCCCGCTGTTGCCACCTCTGTGTGTGCTGCGTCTTGCTCCCGTTACTTCCCGCACTCCAAGCGCGTACGGCTTGTGCCGTGCTTGCAGTTGCCCAGGTGGATTGTGTGGTGTGTAAGAGGGAAGGTTTCCGTGGATGGACAGGTACCTTCCATGGAGAACTCTTTCAGCCGGCCTCCGGGCTGGACAGGTTTGCCGAATGACTGAAATGCTCGCTGGAGAGTGTCATCACGTAGCTGGTTCTGGTGCTGTGTCAGAAAGGAGGAATAAAGGACGTGGTTAACAGTCGGAAGCATATGGGAAGTTTTTAGTTGTAAAGCTGACTGTATTGTAGCATTCTGGCTTCTGTCCTAATAACAGCATGACACGTGTATTGCCTTGTACAGGAGATTTTAGAGGCTTCCTCCAGAATCAGATTGTGGACATAAAGTGATGAGAAGAGCCGTTAAAAGTGGAATGTTTATTAGCATCTGAGATTATTTTAGTGCTACTGTGTGTAAGTACAGTCAAGTCATGCATTTGCCAGCCCATCCTAACAGTCTTTTGTTAAGAACACAAAATAAACATAATTCAATTTGTTGCATCATTTGATTAATAATGAAATTAATGCTTCTTTTGTTCATTTATACTTATTTTATTCATATTTGATGTCTACTGGATAGTTGACATGTCAGACTTTCTTTCTAGCTCACAGAGCAAGAAAACATCCCATTTTTCCAAAAGAAAAACACATAATTATACCGTTGACATTCTTTTTCTGGAAAACATGCTTACTACTCTTACAAACTTTTCATTATGGAGAATTCAGGTTGAATTTACTTATTATTGAAAGTTTTAGCTGAAAACCTAAGCAAGTTGTTGCTTGCTGATTTTTCAGTCTGTAGTAAATGTAAATTGTCTTTTGCAGGAACCACGATTCTTTGTGCAGGAGCTTGTAAGGAATATCAAAGATGACAGTAGTTTGTGATAAAGTATTTGTATAATACTTTATATTACATCATGTTTTTCATTTCAGCTGTAGTTCAGGCTGTAATGAACTGTTTAAATGCTTTTCTCAATGTGGCTGCAATGGCAGCTCATTGAGCACTTTTGTGCCCCACAAGGCACATTTACAAAGATGACAAATAATTAATTTTTCTTGCCAGAAGTAGTTTGCCATCATTTTAATCAGGTATGGTGGGGCTCCTATGAAATTCTGTTTAGAAGCACCTTTACCTTAGAAACAGTATCATGGTCCTAAGTTGTGTGTGATGCCCCATTATAAGCCCTTTGTAGGTATCCAGGTTGTTTCTCCTGTGGGTAAGCATTTTAGTTTTTTTATTAGCATTCCCTTTGACTGTGCTTTGTTGTAGGTGTAGTGGGACTTATGAGGCCTCACCACTTCTGCAGTGTCTGAGATTTCCTCTCCCTCTCTCTGCCCAAGCTGTGCCTTTTTCTGGCTAGTGGCTGTTGACTGGCCCACATCGTTTCATTCCAGCCAGGCCCAGCAGATCAGCCTCAGTTGGTGCCTGCCAAGTGGCAGGCCTGGTTGGCATCCTGTGTTCCAGTGGGACTCATGAGCATCTGAAGAAAGCCTACTTCAATCTGCTGAAGCAAAGACCCTTTCCTGAAAGGAGTAACTGCATGTTTCTTTGCATCGTGATAACTGTGTCTCTTTTGTAGAGTTCCTCCTAAAACCTCTCTCTCTGTTTTGTAGTGACAAGAGATAATTGATGCCATTATGTGTGCCTCGGCCAAATATAACACCCGGGGTCCAGCCCTCATCCCAAGGATGAAAACCAAGCATCGCATCTATTACATCACTCTCTTTTCCATAGTTCTGCTTGGCCTAATTGCCACAGGAATGTTCCAGTTCTGGCCTCACTCCATTGAATCATCCAGTGACTGGACCGTTGAAAAGCGCAGTGTCCATGATGTGCCTGTGGTCAAGCTTCCTGCTGATAGCCCCATTCCTGAGCGAGGAGACCTCAGCTGCAGGATGCACACCTGCTTCGATGTCTATAGGTGTGGCTTCAATCCCAAGAACAAAATCAAAGTGTACATCTATTCACTGAAAAAGTATGTGGATGAATATGGGACGTTGGTGAGCAACACCATTTCCAGGGAGTACAATGAGCTGCTGACGGCCATCTCTGACAGTGAATTCTACACGGACGATGTCAACCGGGCCTGCCTTTTTGTGCCATCCATAGATGTCCTCAATCAGAACGCCCTCCGGATCAAAGAGACAGCTCAGGCTTTGGCACAGTTATCCAGGTATGTGCTGAAACTTCAGTGCGTGAATGTGAAGAACACAAAGTGAAAAAAGTGAGTCTAATGCAGGAGAGGAGAACACAGTGAGTTAATGCCAGCACTAGGCTTAGAGAGAACTTGTCTCTGTGTAGAGAACACTTTTCTAACTGCAGTTTGTTTCTTCTTTTGCTGTAGGTGGGATCGAGGCACAAATCATTTGCTCTTCAATATGCTGCCTGGAGGACCACCAGATTATAACACTGCCCTAGATGTTCCTAGAGATAGGTATGTGTTGTGCTGTGTGATGGACAGATCTGGGTTCAAGTCCCACTGAAGAAGCAACAAGCTCAGAAGGGCAATTGGTAGCAAAGGATGTGCTCCTTAAACTTTGCAAAGATAGACTCTGACTTGCTTGCTTCTCAAAAAAGGAAAGTAAAGCCTTGTATAGAAGTGGTATTTACTTTTGAAATTTGATAGTTTAGCCCCATCCTTAAATTTATGAGGGATGTGGCTGATAGTTTGCTTTTAACTCTTGGACTTGCTATAAAGTTGGAGAACCTTGATCTGGTGTGTAACTGATTATGAATGCTTTACAGAATGTCCCATTTGATGCAAATTAGAAATTCAAAGATGACTGTAGCAGCAGCTTTCTAATAGAAGTCAGGTGCTTCAAGGACATTTTAAAGCAGCTGCTCTGCGTGACAAAACTATGTTGAATTTCAATTGTTTTTGTTGTCTTAATAGACTATATTAGTAATTGGACAAATGCTCTTAGTTATTCTCTGGCAAGTGTGCTTTAAAAATATTTGCCAGGAACTTAAAAGGTCTACATTCTGAGCTCAATTTTCACTTGAAGGATAGTTTAGTTTTGGAAGAGGAAAGGTTGTTGCAAGGCAAGGAAAATTGGAATTAGAGCAAGGCGATACTGTTGCTGAAGATTCTAATATGTTGCTGAAGTTTCTAATATGTCAGCTGGTGTGTGCTTAGTTCTGCTGAGTTCAGTCCATTGTAACCAGTGCTGTTCCTAAAGGTCAAAGTTAACTTTCTTTTGCCAAATGTTAATAAAATCTTGCCTGAGATATGGGATCTTTGCTAAGATGGTGGTCTGTGAAGTGTATCTTGATTTCTTTTCAGCAAAGACAATTTAAAACATCCTCCAGTACCAGAACAGATTTCTTTCCTGCACATGTTTAAACAGTAAATTTCCTCATTGTAATTACATCACTGTGAAATATGTGTGAGTAAGTTTTTTCCTTCTCTGTGTGAAACATGTTGTATGTATGGGTTAGCCTGGAGAGGGCAGTCAAGCATCAGTCTCGTGCAAACAAGTCTGTTAATCTGTTAGTAAATACTTGAATTTGTTATCTTAGATTTATACTTGAGGAGAATTTTCATTTGACAATGGCATGGACTGCATGCTTATGGATACACATGTCTATCAAAGATTTGAATTTATTAACTCAAAGTAGTAGATATGCTACAGAACTTTTTATTTTTACTTTTTGATCTCAAATTACATTTGGCCTTGCATGCCTTGGCTTAGCAGGCAGGAAACCTCTTATTTTGGTAGGTGTTTCTCCTAAGTATTTGTCATGCTAACATGGAAAACTGAGTAATTTAAGTAAAAAACTGAAGTCTTTTTTGGCATTCAGCTGTTGTAGTTTGCTAATCTGACTCAGTCCATCAGCTGTATGATCATGAGCTGTAATACATTAGAGAGGCAATAACAGTGCTTGGGATGGAAAAAAAAAGGATATTTCTTTTTGTAGGCAGTCAGCAGTTGGGCAGTTTGATGTACAGAACCTATTCTACAGGTCACAGGTGTGAAGACACGGGGCCTGTGAAAGAAGTTGGGAGTGTGGACCAAGAGAGGCCTGAGTGATGCAGTGTGAGCTTTCAGTATGATTTTGGAGACCTTTGGAGTTCTTAGTTCATGTCTAACAGAACAAGCAATGTGGGTGTGTTTTCTTTATTTGAGAATATTTAAAGGTGTTAGGAAGGGGTACAACTATGAAAGACAGTTGTTTGTAGCATCACAGGGTGAGAAGCTGCTGGCCAAAATAAAGGCATGCTGGCACAGTTCAGTTGGTTTTGAATGACTTCTCTGAACTGTACCATGACAACTCTAGAAGGACTGCATTTGTGTGAGTTTGTGGATCACTTGTGAAATCCACAGGTAATACTTATGAAGTTTGCACAGGAGTGTGGCCTGCCTTCTAATCAACATGTCTGAGACATCATATACAGTTGAACTGTAGTGGATCATGAAGTTTAATAGACTTGTGTTCCAATAATTTGCTGCAGAATATTGATCCAGATAAAGTAAGACCTTATACACAGGGGGCAGTTCAGTTATATAATAATTTTACATCTGGAAAAGTTCTTGGCTAAGGTACTTCACTAAGGGGTTGTTTGTTTATTGAATCTTTAAATCCAATTTCCAAAGGCAGTGTAAAAGTGCTTTATTCCATAATTTCAAAGGTGAAAGTTTGCCTTGTGGGCATGGAGTTTATGTTGCTAGTATTAGCTGCCATAACATTTGTAATCTCCTGCCATAAAGCTTAAAAGATAAGCTCGATATTGTCTGCTAATTAGTGCTGTTGGATTCAGTACAATGATGAGGTTGAAAGGATTTCTTTTGCAGAGGAATTCTGGTGCTGTAGAATTGAATTTATGAACTAAGATACTTTTTATTTATTTCTGTTTCAGTCCGTGAATTGGGTTCAGTGCCCTGTGAAGTTTGGCAGAAAGCTACTGCAGATGGCAGTTGGACAGAAACATTTAGTGTACAGGCCAGCTGGAGCACTTCATGGAGAGAAGGAAGGATCAATATTTGAAAAGTGGTGAAAAGTTGCTTAGGGACAAGGGACAGTCATTCCTTGCTGATCAGTGCAATTTAAAGATTATTTGTCTTGAGTACATTAGGAGTTAATATCCCTACTCTCTTAATGCACTGTACAATGAAAATCCAAGTGGAGTTACTTAACTGGTGTTGGTTCCCTGTGGATTTATTTAGGTAAAAGTCTGCATGACACACACCTGCTTTCTCAAGGCTGATGAGGTGCTGTTGTGTTTTCACTGGATCCTATTATAACAATCTGGTTCTGGTTTCCCAGTTTGGAGGGAGGGGGTGTAAAAAAGAGAAGGGAGATATAAACTGCAAGAACAGTAACACTCGAGCGAATTTTTTTTCTCTCTTCTTGTAACTGAATGAATATGGATAAGATATAGAACATGCAGCTTCGACTGTGAGACCTAGTCATAGCAGTGTTGTACATGTCACCAAAAGCAGGGGGATGGGGAATGTTGGAAAGGAATTAGAAATTATTTGGAGCCTAAGCTCATGTACTTAATTTATCATCTAGTTCTCAAGTTGATTTTTGTTCCTATCATAGTTTGTGTTCTGAATGAAGAGTCATATTTATGGCAAAGTGTGATCATGGTGTTTGAACACTGAACAATTGTGCTGCAGGTCAGAGCAGGAAGTGAAGTATCTGTGGGCCGTCTGATGGGGATTAGAACAGGCACAACATACTGGTGTTCATCCTGAGTGTCTTGTTCTGATGGGAAAAATCTTGGGTGATAATTCGGTATAATGGTAATTGTTGTCTAACATTTGTGGAAAACTGCTTTTCCAAACACCTTACCAATGATTTCATTCAATGATATCTGAAAACAAGAATATTAGCTAATGGATTGTTGGTGCCTCTTCCAGTCTTAGGTTGATATTTTGTTCCTGTATGTGTCCTGATTACTGAGACCTGTGCCTGCTCTGACCTGAGTATGGCTTCTCACTGTAATCATAGCTGCAACAATGGGTACAGCTTCTCGAGATCCTTTCTTTAGTGCCTTGTCTAGTAATGTATTTGTGTCCTGCTTCTTTCCACAGAGAAGGAGACAAACTGGAATTTAGAAATATGGTTCCTTAAGCAAAGCCAGTATGCCATAAGCAGCTAAAAGTATAGCAGACCCCCCTGCTGAGTGACAAAGGACTGAAAGTTTGGTCAGCTCTTTGAGAAGTTTCACAAAAGAAGCTAAATCTGAGCTTCTTTTGGAACTAGGATGATATATTCCCGATGCCACCTGGTCACTGGACATGAAATGGCAATGAGAAAACTTTTGTCCTCTACTAGCATATTTCAAAGGGGCTTGGTTTGTGATAGGAGATAGTAGCAAACCTTTTTTTTTTTTTTTTCTGGAATTCTGCATGGTATATTGCTTTCTTCTATACATATTGTTCTCTTCTGTTTCTTAAAGCACTTCTGTGTGGCAAAAGGTTGTCCCATCTAAGAAAAGGCACGATGCAGGTCATCCTGTTGGAAGGTTGAAGTGCATTTTAATTTATCAGTCCTTGATTTTTCCCTTGTTCTCTAGCATATAGTCTCACAAGCAACCTCTACTGTTGGAACTTAGTGTCATAACATACAGATTTCTTGTTTTCATGTTTTCTGTTTATAGAATTTTTGCGTAATAAAAAATGAAATAAATTTCACTAGTATGATAACTTTGAAAATACAGTTGCAGGTAATTTCATTTTGTTTTCCATCCTGAGACATCCAAAGTCACTGTAAGATGCTAAAATACTGTTACTGTACTGCGATTTGTATCTGAAATACAGCTTGTCTCAAACACTTTGAAAGTTGTGCTATACACAATTTTAGTACAGGCATCTATGAATATCTTAACTAGTATAAATAATTCAGAATGTGTTTCTTCAGATTAAAATTGTCTTACGATATGTAAGCTTGGAAATTGCAACAATGACAGCAATATGTTAGATTTCCCTATATTAATGCAAAAATGATCCATTCCTCAGTGATCCTACACAATTGTAAGCATTCTGCTAGAGTGCTTACAATTACTCGATCCAATTCAGCAGTAAACCAAGATGACAAAAACTAAAGTCAGCCTAAAACCAGCATGAAAACATGCCACTGATACATGCTGAGGGAAAAACTTACCTTAGAGCACGTGCCTTCTTGTTCTGGTAATGACAAGCAGTGAATCACTGGAGTTTGAATGTTATACATTCCCAGTTTAAACTTTCTTGTATTTTCCAGAGCTCTGTTGGCTGGTGGAGGCTTCTCCACTTGGACTTACCGGCAAGGCTACGACGTCAGTATTCCTGTTTACAGCCCATTGTCAGCAGAAGTAGATCTGCCAGAAAGAGGACCAGGGTAAAATAATTCCCATGAATTGTGCAAAGAATATTCAATATTATATTCAATTCAATATCATATTTCATATTGATGATTATGAAATATAAATATAGCTAATAACTTTATGGTGAGCTTGGGCAATTTGGTAAGTGTTGTTTTTAACAGCTCTTGCTATTAAAATAGATGATGCTTTCAATGCTGATGGTTCCAGTGGTGATGGTTCAATTGGCAACTGTTCCCTCTAATAGCTTTATGCTTTTCTTATATTGTGGTGCCCAAAACTGTGCAGAGGACTCAGTGGGACAATCCCCTCCTTTGACCAGCTGCCTGATGCACCCCAGGACACGGCTGGCCCTCCTGGCTGCCAGGGCACTGCTGACTCATATTCACTTGCCATTGACCAGGACCCCTAGGTCTCTTTCCACAGGGCTGCTCTCCAGCCTCTCGTTTCCCAGTCTGTCCATACATCCAGATTTGCCCTGTCCCAGGTACAGCCTGGCATTTGTCTTTGTTAAACTTCATACTGTTGTTGATTGCCCAGCCTTTTGATTTGTTATAATCTCTCTGCAGGGCTTCTCTGCCTTCAAGAGAGCCAAGAGCTCCTCCCAATTTTTTGTTGTGGACAAACTTACTTAGTATCCCTTCCAGTCCTGTGTCCAAGTTGTTTATGAAGGTGTGGAAGAGCTCAGGCCCTAAGCTGGAGCCCTGAGGAACCCCACTGTGACTGGTTGCCTGCCTGATGTAACACCCACCATTTGCACCTGACCTGTCATTAAGCTCATAAAAAAGAAGGATGAAAACTTGTATGTGTGATTATGGGAATACATACATCTGGAGCTTAGAATACTGATTTTATTTGTTTCTTTTTTTAAAGTAATGGAGTAAGAGATAAACACAAACAACACAACCCTCCCCTACCTGAGCCTTGTAGCTGGAAGTAAAGCAAGACAGTTGGGAAATAAAGCACTGATTTTCTAAGAACATGTAATTAGCCATTGAAATTAACTGTCCTGGCAATGGTGGCTTCTCTAATCTGTTCATGTCTTCAGAACAAGAGGAGGTAGAAGTTTGGAAGACATGTTTTAACTGGTTATGGAAGGTTGTTCTTTTTATATTTCATAAATCTTCTAATTACACAGCTGGAAAAGTTCCACTGTAACAAGGTCTTCTGTTATGGTTTAAAAGATGAGCAGACAGAGGCAAGGGGATCAGTGATCTGTCTGCTCATTGTCGACATCAAGTGTTCAAATGTAGAAGCTTTAGGTCCTTTTCTTCTTACAGTGTTCTGAAGAGAATATGAATTTTCAAAATTGAAAACTGATTGAAATGGTGCAGCCTCTGTTGGACACAAAAGTTATCATCAGTCTTTGGGTTCAGTTGTCTTTTCTGGTTAGGGTAGTGCTCTTGCTGTTGCTCTTGGCTGCAGCAAGTACAGTAATGCAGTCAATTAGGACAAACTTGTGCAGCAGTGGTTTACTTTGCTCACACCCTTTGTGTCCCTGCTTGTGATGCCTTAGACCAGGCCAGCGAGTGGCATCTGCTTGCATCCCAGCTGATTGTAGGTCTCAGGTGTTACTACATTGTGACACAGAGTGAAGGCATGCTTTGTGTTTCTGTCTGGAGAGCAGGAATGTGCTGATAGGCTCCAGCATCTATAGAGCCAGTTGTAAAGAGAGAAGCAGTCACATTGTTCATGTCCATGTAGTCAAATAAACTCTCTGTCTCGTTTTGGGTCGAATAAGAGAAGTAGGTCTTGTGTTCAGTAAAGGTGTTGGAAATTCCGTTTCTCAAAACTGTTTTTTTTTTTTTTTAATTGTGTTGGGCAGCCTGGTGTCCGGAGTGCCATCCAGTGGCCGGTCAGCGTTACTAGTGAGACAGGTTCCCAGCCTCGACTGCTTTTTGCAGGAGGGATGGGATGGGGATACACCGCCCAGAATCCAGGCTTGCTTGGGATAAACCTTTTCATCACACTATGTTAGTGTGTTATTTCTTGGGAGATGGCCTGTTCTTTCCTTTGTAGCAATGTTTGATAAGCTAGATTTTGAGTGTCATAGAGTGATGACAGTTTCAAGGCAAAATTTGCTTTTAAATGTGTACACAAACCTACTTTTTTCTTTAGCTGGTTATATGCATTTATTATCACTCATCTGTATCATTATTTCCTTTTTTTAAGGCCTCTTACAGAGTTGAACTAAGGGGGTTTGATTTACTTGTCTTTTTAATTGGATTGCTTGAAATCCACTTCTGCTGGTAGCAGCTGGAGTCTTGTGAGAAAGAATGTTTAAAAAAAATACTATGCATCTGTTAATTGGAGCAACTAAAGTAACCAGCATGAAAATGAGTAGAAGAGGTGAGAAGAGCAGCAGGAGAGGTCTGACTTTATAAAGTGTGTGTGTTTGTGTGTTTTCAGAGCTGTAAATTAAAGATAGCATCACGTGGAGTAAAACTGGAACTCTAAGTACAGGCCTCGTGCTTCCTGTGTTCTTTTGGCAGCATGAGGGCACTCACTCACTATGTGTGTTCCTTTCACTGGGGAGTGGTTGGAGCAGTCTGACTTCAGCTGACCTGTTTTAAAAGAAAACCCAAGTATAGATGAGTATAACAATTATATGACATGCTATTTTCCAGTATTAGTATAACTTCTTTAAGCAGCAAGCACCTAATTTAAGCTTGTATTCCTGTATGGTTTACCTCGAGTGTTTTTAAACATGTCAGTATTTAAAATGTTCAGCACATTTTAAATATTCATGGTTTTGGAGCATGGTAGGAGTTGAGAGTGTATGAGATAACATACACCATATGGATCTTCAGCTTTTCATTGGAAATATTGCCTCTATATTGCCCCAAGGGACAGAACTGAATCACAGTTAAAAAGATGAGCTTGTGGTATTGCTGCTGTCACCATATCAAGACTAAATAAGCTAAATACTAAATACTGAGTTGTTAGTTCAGCATCTTTTCTCAATTAAAATTCATGAGAACATACATGGGAGGAGAAACTAGAAGCACTCAGCACTCAGTGTCCTATCTACTTTTTTTAGTACACCAACACCAAACAAAAGTACAAACAATCCTGGCATCAGTAGCAGGCTGATTTAAAATGCAGCTAAATAATGTTTCTCTAACCTTATAATAGAAGTTATAATGCAGGTGCCTATTCTAATGTAATAAGCACTTTTACCAAGTACAGATTTATTCAGAATTGTAAATAATTTTGAGCCACTTGCTATCCCAGACTTAATTATATTTCATCATTACCCTTTCCAGTGTTGTCTGAAAATCTGGTCTTGGAGCATGTCCACATTTAGTTAATCTTGCTCTGCTTCTCCAGAATGGAAGGAAATGTGTTCTGGAGATCTTGGAAGTAAACTTGCAGTGCAGTCAGGTGACCTGGCTGTGTTTTTTCAGCCCTCGCAGGTATTTCATCCTCTCATCTCAGATGGGTCTGCACCCAGAGTACCGCCTGGAGCTGGAGGCTCTTCAGGCTGAGAATGGGGAGTCAGTGCTGGTCCTGGACAAATGCACAAACCTGTCAGATGGGGTCCCTGCCGTTCGCAAACGCTGCTACAAGAATCAAGTCTTTGATTATCCTCAGGTGCTTCAGGTAAGGCTGTCTGTCCTGCAGACTCCTCTTCCCAGTGGTGTCTGTCTTAGCTGTCATTCTGTTCCTCTTCAGCAGTGGTAGGGTACTCCCTTGTATTTAATTAGTATGCTGGATATCTTTTAAAACTGCATAATTTGTTATGTTAGCTTGAGTACTATATCCTAACTTTATCCTTATTTTTAAGAGGGCCAAAACCGATGTGCTCAAACTTATATGCAGACTATGCGTATATGAGACTGGTCATGGTGGTTTAGTAACACAAGACAGTGTCATGTAAACTTGAAAAAATTACACAGAGGATACTGTCAAATCCAGCAGCAATGGGATGCTAAAATGGAGGAAGGGAAGGAAAAACTTTTGGAGGCAGATAAAGTTGCTCACTTCAAAACTGGAGAGGAACATTGGAATCTACACCTTCCAAAATAGCTGGCAAAAGGGCTGTCAGCAGGCATGAATTTGGAATTAATTTCTCAGCTATGACAATCCAGGCCTTGCTAGATGAAGCTTGGAGCTGAAGATGGCTTTGTCAATTGGATAGAAGGTTAAAATGAACTTTAAACAGCAAGAGTGTTACATTTAAGTAGAGTTAGTCAGATTACATTTTTTGTATGCAGCTTAGTAGTTAAATTGTACAAAACTATCTGTGTCTATATGACAGACTGAGCTAGAAGGCTTGTCAGCATGCAGCTATGAAAACATCTAGGTGAAATGTGTTTCATGGCCTTGGCCCAGCTTCCAGAGGCCTTTTGATGTGTCAGTGAAGATAAAACTAGATAGTGTTCTCAGACCCCTGTGTCTCTTGGCAGTTCACTAACAGAGGTGCTTTGGCATGCAGTGTGGTGAAGTGAGTTATGCCATAGGCCATTGTGCTCTGTCTGTGGCCAGCAGCATATAATCTGTCTTTGAACTTAAGCAAATGATGGTAAAATAACAAACAAGCCGAGGAAAGCCAACGTTTCCACCCCTCCTGTTATGTTTTGTAGGAAATATGTTTAAAATTCCATGTGGAGGAGGAGGAGAGGGAGGAAAGGATCACCGTCAGTCCTAAACTTTGAGTAAAAAAAAAAAGTTGTTTGCTTTATTTCTTTAAATACAGACTGAATTGCTAAAAGATGGCAAGTCAGGGAATCTCTATCTATATCTTGCTATATATGATTTTATAACTCAGAAGAAAGCTGGCACATGCTGAGATTGTTAAAATACTTTCCCCTGCATTTCCCTTTGGAATGTCTGGCTGATAACAGTGGTGATGTGAGGAGATGTATTTATAGTAACCTTTGTCTAGACAGGAAAAATGGTTATCTGGGCAGATGAGCATGTGTGTCCACATCTGGGCGCTTTTTTTTCCTTTTTTGTCTCTCCCAGACCTTACTAGTCTCTTCCACCTGCTGCTGTGTGATCCAGTGAGTCAATGGTTAAAATGTGTGTTCATTTTCTCAGCTCCTTCCATTCCCCACACCCTTCTTTTCCTTCTCTTCCTGTCTAAGAGTGGGGGAAGGGGGACTTGGATCACAGTTCATCCTTTCCAGCACTGCCTTTACAGATGTCTTACTAGACAGACTCTTGGACTTCTGGGTTGTTAATGCTTCCTGTTTGCAGTCTTCCCTTGGATGAGATTTTCAAGGCTCTTAGTGCTCTATGGGTATGAACACAGGTCTTATGATTGCATCAGGAGACAAGTGAAGAGCCAGCAAAACCCCTTGTATTTCCTAGTTCCATCCTGATGTTTTGCTGCCCTGCTGAGCATTCTGGCTCTTTTTCTTCAGGCCATGGAACACGAGCTGGAAAAATGTTTTCTTATCTGTGGGAATCCCTGTATCAACTTTATAATTTTTCTTTCTTAAACTTAGGGATAATACTGACTTGGGATTTTCCCTGTTGTTTAGCTGAACTCTACTAGCATTTATATTGAGATCTGTAGCAAGATTCCTCAGTGGCAGTGAGAACCAAAGTCCCTAAAAACAGGGTGAGGGCAACATAGTCAAGAAGTCTTCTCTGCTGGAGGTTAAACTCAGGGCACTTTGTCTTGTGTGTTGTGGACATGAGTAAATGGATTATACTCTTCTCTACGACAACTTTTTTTATCTTTGAAGCTCCCTTCCTTCTGCCCTCATTCCTTCAGAATAAGTAGCATTGATAGAGTAAATCTTTCCTTGCAGATTTCCTTTCAAGGTAAGTAATCATCCTTTATTTACCACTGGAAGTGCTCTGCCCAAGACTGAACCCTGCTCTGTCTGAGGTCTTTTGTTACTGTGAAGAGTAAGTGAATTCTTCAGATTTCTTCAATTGTACATTTTTTTGGACTGTAATATTACCTGTGGATGGAATGGTTTGTTTTTTCAACAGTACCACATTTCTATCCCAAGAATACCTTTTATTTGCCTGTTCTTTTGTAGGAAATGTCCTCTTCTGCAAAATGCAAATCTTAGCCAGTTACTTCATGCTTTATATTTGTGCAGTTTGCTATTTTTCTCTAGGTGTTGAATTCTATATGTATCAGTATTTCTTAGTTGATTTATGCATGTGATGCCAAAGTCTAATCCTGGTATCCATTATACCTGCTAATCCCACAAAATCATAGGTATTGTGAGCTCTAATAAGTATGGCCTTAATTCTGCTACTCACTTAACTAAGGGACACATTGAATGCTGTTGCACTTAGGAAAGATTACTTGGTCCATCACTGTTTTATTTGTGAGCCACTGCTATCTACTTTATACTTGGAGTTCTGTAACTGGAGTTTTTGTAACTGTGGAGCCTATAAGGGCTTTATCTAGCCCTGATTTCTTAATTTGCATGTGAAAATGCTGCCAAACATGTCAAGTGACTTGAGGTACAAAATCTGATACTTCCTTACTATCCATAGAGCTGCACTGCCTTATAACAGAAGAAAATTAAGTTGGCTCCATACTGTTTATACTCAAATAAGTTTATCTTAATTGTTGCTCTTCTTGTTGTGCCAGACCTTTGAAATGTTTGAAACTTAATTTTCTCCTTGAGTTTTCTCAACTGAATTTTAAAGTTTGGTCATTAAAATAAAGCACAGAATTGTCCTACCAATTTGTTTCTCATTCCTCCATTTAGGATATTTTTCCTAGCCCCTGGAAGATAAAGTTGTAAAATTATTTTGAATTAGCTAATAATTCAGAATATATTGATTGCACAGAGCAACTTGGTTTTCCTTTTGACTTGTTTTTTTGTTAGTTTTTTTTTTAATGAAGGGGAGGGCAGGAAAACATAATGCATATATACATACACACACATCATGCAAATATAACATTTCCCTTTTTTCCTCATTTGTGTGTCATTTGTTGACAGGAGTCTACGTTCTGTGTTGTTCTACGTGGAGCCCGCCTGGGACAGGCAGTGCTGAGTGATGTTCTTCAAGCTGGCTGTGTCCCAGTCATCATTGCTGATTCCTACATTTTACCTTTCTCTGAGGTTCTGGACTGGAAGAGGTCTGTGCCCTCACTGTTGTACATTGAACCAGTGCCTGAGATACTTCACTGCCTCAGTGATTTGAATCAAATCTGTCTGATAAGTCGAGTGTACTGTGGGCTACAGGAAATGAAATACAGAGGAAGATGCACACTGTCTTTGCTCTTGATCTATTATGTATCAAAATAGGAGAGGGAAATAAATGAGACTGATATGACAGAGCATTTGATTAGCCTGTAGCCTGTCATTCTTTGTTCTAAAACAGATTTGTTGTGTAATCTTGTGCTTGAATTCAATGAGGACTGATTTCCATTCAGGCTCTTTTAAGGAAAATATATACTAAATATTGCATCACAGAAATGCAAATTCTCTGTATTGCACTATGATTCCCAAGTTTATGTGAGATGGAAAGATATCATTACTTTGTGACTGAGTACACTGCTAGGAGTTTAGATGATTTTTCTATGCACTGTGCCCAGTTACATGGTCTTGGGATAGGGATAATATGTACAAAAATTATTTGGTTTATTTTTAACACTGTATATGCTATTACTGTTTGATTATTCCAAAAATCTCTGCTGTCAGCCAGTCAGTGGCAATCCAGAGATGAGAATTCAGGATTTCTGAATCTCTGTCCCTTCCATAGTTATTTGATTGTCTGGACAGATCAGTCTACAGACTTTGATGGCCTTATCTATGGGCAGACTGGCTGGTGTTGGGAAGGAACTGCTGTGGAGTATTTTGTTACACTGAAAGAAGACTGCTTCTTTTTGCTTATGTTTTTTGAATATGTCTTGTTAAAATAGGACAAGATTCTGGATTGGAAAAGCAGTCTTTTAATGAAAACTTCTTCTGGAAAACTTCTTTCAGTATAGAATTTCTTTTTTCTCACCTTGCCATATGTTTTCTTTTCTTTGCTTGTAGGGCCTCTGTTGTCATCCCTGAAGAGAAGATGCCTGAAATGTACAGTATTCTGCAAAGCATCCCCCAGCGACAGATTGAAGAGATGCAAAGACAGGTAAACCAATGTACCATGATCAAGTTACTGTCCTTGCTTTACTGTTGGGGTGTAGGTTCATACACCTGCCTTGCTCTGAAAGCTTTTGGAATGCAGAAATATGCACTGTACTCTCATGTTAATATTTTTATTATTTGACCCTATTCTTTCTTTCTGCTAAACATCTGCATTTGCCATCACTTTTCAGTGGGATGGAAGCTCTCCCTGAGTACTGCCTACTGACCTCTATTAACATATTTCTGATGAAATCACGGTGTATATTTGTTTTTCTACATGGTATTTAAATTGTAGTAAAGAAGTTCAAGAGTTTATTTCAAAGGAATCTTTGGTTTGTAGAAAAATTTTAGTCACTTAAAATGTGAGGGGAGCATTAAGTCCAAAATATTTTAAATATTTTATCTACGCTGACAATTCCTCTGAGAGAGAGATTTTTCTTATTTGATGACTGCAAGAGCTGAGACCCTGAACTGTCAGGCCAGCAAAAAAGATATTAACATGTAATGTACACTTACTTGTATCTAGGATATTTCATCCTTGACATCTTATTGTACCTGAGCATATATTGTCACCAGGCAAGATAGTACCCTTATCATTGCCTCAGTTCCTCATCAGGAAAATCATAGAGGAAGTAAGAGCTAGGTATTTAAGGAAAAAGTTAACCATCTGATTTCAAGTGACTTTTCAAGATGCATGGAATTTCTGTAGTCAAATTTCTGCAGGAATTGTGAAGTCATGAAGTCATGAAATTCTCTTACACAACCTTAGTGACAAAGTGGTCCTTTGCATGGTCCTTGTAAAAAGTGACCCAATTTTTTCAGACATTTTTTTCAGAATGTAGCCTACAACACTCTGGTTATTTCTACTTAGGCAGTGCTGAAAACTGCACAGTGTGTATTAATAGTGATATATGAGGTGAAAATAGACTCTCAATTTAAATGTAAATATCTTTCACACCTGAATTCTGTTGCCAGCTTTACTTCATTCTGTTCTGAGTCTGCAAATACCACAGCAGCCATCAGGGGTCTCCTTTCTCTTTAGTACCTTCACACAAATGAACCATTTTGATGGGGCCTGCTGGCAGCACCAATGTGCCACCAAAACCAGGAGGTGAGAAAGTAACCTTGGGGTTACAACTCCTAGAGATGTGATTTTTGGTTTAGAGATGTCAACACTAGGGAGTTTTGCCTAATAAAGCTTTAAAACTGATATTAATAGTCTGTCAAAGTATGCAATAACTTTCTTGTTGACTATTTCACTGATAATGCAAAATAATCATTTCAGGATAGTGTTCTCCAGCTATGGGCAATGCACATGACATTATTGACACCTTAAACACAAAAGTATGAAATCAGGCAACTCATTTGTAAAAAAAAAAAAAAAAAGCCAACAAAATAAAGACAAAGGAGCAAACCCCCTAAACATTCACAACGAAACAAACCAACAATAACCCCTTAATTTGGGTTATATATACATTATCTATATTACCCATAACTCAACACAATTAACCTAAAATAGATGATATTTTAGTGCTCACAGTACAGATATAGTCTCTGTTCAGAGGGAATTTTGTTGGATTATACATGGTTTGCAATAGTCATTGTCACTGGGTTAAAACATCACTGAACATCATTGGAAAATGTGTTTCTATTGCCTGAAGGTGTGATGTGTTTTTCTAAAGCATCTTTTCACATCTTGTTGCTTTTATTGTGTGTTTTGATAGTGAAAGTAACAGGATGAAATCACAAGGTCTGTCTTTCATCTTTGTAAATTTATTTCTGTTTGTGTATTGAGGATACTTAATCATGTTATCCATACATTTCATGTCCTGTCAGCTTTATTTACAAGGCAAAATCCCTGTGTATCTCTGAAATTCCCTTGCTGATAAGTGTTCTGTGTTCTAGCCACCTAGAATGGTGAAAAGTACTAAATGCCTGAAACTGTGTGGACTACCAGTAACCTGACATGTATGGTTGAGATCATCTTTTTCTAGGCAAATAGAACAAATCCTTGCTCTGAGTTTCTCCTTGCTGAAACATGCATTTATCATATTTGTCAGACTTTTTGGGTCTAATAACCTTTGTGGGATTGGAGCCTGCTGTCCAACTGCATTGGTTTCAGTTGTTGTCTTATGATATCATTCTTATCCTTATTTGGAAAACATCAAAATTAAAACAAATATTACTGTACGTGTTAGCTTACCAGTTTTCTTTGTTGATTACTACATTGTACTTTTTTGTAGTGTTTTATCACAGGAGATTCTCTGGACATCATACATCAGGCTTAAAATGTAGACATAAACATATAAGCACACACCTACATATACGTGTATATAATTTTTTTCAGGTTGTCAGCTTTTAATGAGTAAAATTTTCTCTATGCATTTTTTTTCTTTGTTTCTGGAGATACTTCTGGCTATACCTGAACTGGGTAAGAAAGGAAGTCTTGTAGAGAGAAGTCATTACTTTTAAGTTATATAAGAACTCATATTTGAAAGTGTGTTCTTCCAGTTTGTACACCTGTCATGGACATCACATAACACTGCCATGAAGAGGATAAAATACAGGGGTTTCAATTTTGGAGACATCTGCTAGGATCTGTGGCTGGTATGACTTCAGCTGTGCTTTCCTACAACACAATTTTATTTTGCTCAGCTTTTTATCAGACAGTACATGGTATAAACTGGGAAAGAGATTCATTGGTTTGAGCAGAACTTGAGTGTGGGAAATCAAAATTAATTCTACTGTCCTACATGATCCTTGATTGCACTGAGATCTCTGGAGATCAGCTATATTAACTTATGCTTTTATTGTTCAAACTTGCAGAACAGTTTGCTCTCAACTATTGCCAGTCCAGTTTCCTGGGTGTCCTCACAAAAGGGAATAGTTTCTATGCTTGTAGCCTGATCTACACAGTTGTAAAAATTTGATACGTATTGTCAATACTGCAGGTACAGCCTATGTCCCTGAAAACCAGATTCTCCCATATAATAATACATAATAAATAAAATAATAATAGCTCTTATAAACTGCAGCATTTTGACCATCAAAACCAGCCTCTGCTGATTGAGCTGCTAAAATTAATAGCAGTCTGGATAAAACTTATGTGTCTCTGGGATTGCTGTCTTATCTGTTTTCTACAGTAATGTTGTCATTCTCATTTTCTTTGAAGCTTCCTTGATCCATCCCTCTCTTACAAATAGTTCCATATGGAGTCTGAAACACTGGCAGAAGTGCCCAGGGGCAAGTTGATAAGCAGCTTAGCTGCACAGACTTGATGCTGCATCCTATGCTTTCATTTTATCTGCACCTCTAACCAGCATCCAGGTAATAGCAAAGTTCTAGAAGTGGAGGGGAAGAAGTTGATGCAATGGGCCTGTATGACAGAGAGTAAAATTTGAATTTTTGTCTTGCTCCTGCAGAGTGAAATAGATTAAAAAAGCAGAACAAAACTTTGCTGGTATCACCTTGTCTCATGCCTTGTACAGTTTCCCTTGCAACAGGTTTTGTTTTTTTTGTTTTTTTGGTTTGTTTTTAAGGTTTTGCTCTGGAAGCCTTTTAGTCTCTGGAAATATGTTTCAGCTGTAGTTGATGCATAAATGTCTTTAACTAGTGTGAAAGTTTTCCTCAGCTTATATCTCAGCCACTGTTCTTTTGTCACCCTCTTTTTGTGAGGTGAATCTGTCTATATGAATATACAGGCATCTTGTAAGTATTTGTCTTCACTATATACCAACATACTTAGAATTCTTTTAGCATGGATAGACTCATTAAGGCATAGAATCAGAATGCAGAAGTACTATGCAGTGGGAATAGGAGATTCATTCTTCTGTTTATTTAGGAATTCTTGCTCCTTGAAGAGATTTTAGGTAAGGAGTTTATTTTCAAAAGGTGGCTTTGTGTGCCTGTTCCTTTTTGACTTTGTAACACCCCATATCTCCCAGAAATAAAACTTCTGAATTCATATCTGTTCTGGAAGTCTGGATGACTTTGTGTGCTCTGGTGGCACAAGGATGATGAGCTGATGTTCTCAAGTGTGGGAATTCTTTTCATCCTGGTTTTTTAGGGAAATGTGTATGATCACATACAATGTGCATGCTGATTTCTCTTCTGATTTCTGTTAGTGCCCAGTTTCAACCAAACTTACAGAGAAGTGGAGAGGTTGGAGATAAGAAATTCCCTGAATTTCTTATCTGGGCACCTGTGTAGGAGTTAAGTACCCCAGAATAACATGGCCTTTAAGAGAAACTTTGCAGCTTGAGCTAACAGTTATAGAAAACCATTTACATGTATCCATTATGAATTATCTGCTTTGGGAAAGGTTTTATTTGGAACTGGCACACCTTAGGCCACAGAAATTCAGGTACAAAATGGCCAAATGATAGAGTGATAAATTAAATTCAGTATACAAAGGGGTATATATGCAATTTAAAACAGCCTTTTCATAGGCAGTTTTGGCCTCTCAACTAGTTGCAATCACTTGGAAAAGAATTCTTAAGAGCTGTAATAAATAGTTATGTGAAAGTATAAATTCCATAGTCAGTTATGTTAAAAAAACACAATGAATTTTTAGAAAAGAGAGAACAAGATGGAAAATACTGTGCCACCATGTGTATCTGTTGTATGTCTGCACCATGAATACAGTCTGTAGTTATGGTTCTCCCATCTTGAAAGTTATGTAATAGAACAAATGTGATCAAAAGTTTCAAGAGGAGACTGATGAAATAGTGTAACACTCTTCATCTTGAAAATTAATGATTGGTGATGATGAAGCAGGAATAATATACAGAACTAAAAAATAAGAAGGTAATGAAAAAGTAACTGGATGTGACTGTACATTGTTGGATACAATTTCATTTGATGTCTCACAGTACTTTTATTATTTGGAATCTGGTCTAAAAAAAAGGAGATGATCTCACAGACATAAGAGGTAGCCTGTGAGAATCACTGCTTCATAATTTTGTGTGAGTGAAGGGGTTTTGTTGACATAAAAGGCAGAATGAAGAAATCCAGAGAAGGAAAATCTGTCAGAGATGGATGCAAAGATATACCCTCTGGCTTAAAAGTTCCTGCATTGCAGACTTCTGGAAGCTGGAGAGTACTTTGAGGAGGTGGTGGCTTCTGCCTGCTGTGTCTGTGGCAGGGGGGTTCCTAAGGTACCTGCTGTGGAGCTCTGTCAGAGGGAGAATATGGGAACAGAAGGCCATTTGGTCAGACCTGGCAGCTTCAGGACTCATGTTTACAAAAGACTTTAGTATTATAATGCCTTGTGTAATAACATTGTCAGATGCATCTTTAAAATGCATCTTTACTTCACTGGCTGCCAAACACTTCAGTGGGACACTATTGAAAGTGATGTATAGTTTCCTTCTTTGGGTGAATGTGTAATTCACTTTCCTGAAGCCCCACAAGGTACCCTCTTAAATAGTTGGCCATGTACCATTCTTGCTTTTCACTAATTAAAGTTTCAGATAATCACAACCTCTTGTGTTTTTTAGCCTGAGTGGACAATTGAAGGCTAAAACAGGATGTAAATTCAGGGTAAAATTTGTGGATAGAAAACATGTAGTTTGCAGTGTTTGTTCCCACAGTTAGAATACCTGGACAAGCTGTTGTGGTTTTTCTTGGGCACATCCTATGTGCCTCACCCTTGAGCTGAAGAGAAGTTCAGACTCCAGGTCAAACAGAGCTGAAGACACAAGCATAAATCAATGACTTGTTTTAGTGCCACGTTAAAACAACATGAGTGGCTGGCTTTTCTGACCCTCCTCCCTTTCATTTAATGTGCTTCTTTGGCTCCTCTTTAAAGAGGGCTCTGTAGAGTAATTTCAACTCTTATCAGCTTGCTGACAGCTATATGAGCCTTTCTGCTGGCTCCAGGCAATCACTGCCAGCGTGTGAAACATCCCATTCTTGCAGTGAAATGGTCTTGGATAGAGTTAAAGCAAATGGGTGGTGGAGTTTTCCTGTGGGTGGTGCAGCTTACATGAAAGAGATGGGATTTAGTTCTTGTTAACCAATTAAACAGAAATTCATTTCAATATCTGGACACTAGATGCTCTTTGAGCATACTTAGGCTTTTACAAGTCCTTTTAATGAGAATATTAAATGTACAGCTGCAGTTCTTTCCCTGACAGGGGACAGCTTCTGTCTCTGGGTTCTGTAGAATCATCATTATCAAATTTAGGAAAACTTTCATCTGTCTGCCATTTGTAGCATTTTAAGGAGTGTGACTGCAGAGCCTAACCCTGCTTTAATCCTCCCAGAGTGCTTCAGTGAAGCTCTGGGTCCCCCATAAATGTCAGGCCTGGACAATTTGCCATCTTATCAGATGCAGTGAAGTTAGTTCCAGCCCTCTCACCCCTCCCCCAGAGGAAAGATTTGTTGCTGCAAACAGCAAAGGAAAGAAAAAAACTTTTTCCTGGCTTACTGCCAGGATCACCATGGGAGTTGTAGAATCCTTGGCATTTATATATGAGACCTTCATTGCTCCCCTCTCCCTTCAGTTGTTGCAGAGAGTATCCTTATCCTAGAATTTTTTTCTTCTTGTCTATCCTGCCTTGTTGTTTTTCAGAATGAAGAAAACTGTCTTCGTGGCATCTCTTAGAAAGAGCTCTGAAATCTGAGACCAATCAGCACCTCTATGTATAATTTTTATAGGATACATTTGGGTTGCTTTTGCATCTACATTGGCAGCTTCTAAACAGTAAAAGGTTAAACTTAACTGTAAGAGGAAAATTATGCTATTCTAAGACAATTTTATTTTGGTTTTCAGATTAGATTTTAAGAATCTGTGCTTTAAGAGTCTGTATCATGTTGCACAGTGAATTTTTGGATACTCTTTGCAGATTGCTATACACAACTTGAATAGACTACAGATAAAGCAGATGATCCAGAAATTGGAAAGGCATGTACTTCTAGAAAGAATATTTGAAAATATTCTGTCGTGCACATGAAGCAGTTAGCTGCAGACAAATGGATGATTAAGCATGATCTCCTGGTGTTGTACTCTTTCTTTGTTACTGTGTGCTTTCCCTTTGCTGCTGTTTACTCTGTACCACATCACATTCCTTATCAAAGCTGCTTGCTTTGTTTGCCCCCTTTAATTGTTGAAAGTATTACAAGTTTAACATTTATCTATATAGCATAAATACACTGCATTGCTGTAGTAGTTTGCATGTGAGTATATTAAATAGAATAGTAAATACACCTTGGTCTTGTATCCATTTTACTGATGAGTAGGTAGATATGTAAATAACTTATACAAGGTCAAATCATAATATTAATAATGGAATTTAGAAATCTACATCCTGTTTTAATGACTATATCAAATGTATCTTACAATACAGTAGGAACATCTGGCTTTTAAACTAGAAAGGTCTTACTATTTTCTATAGAAACAATTTGCTGACAGATAATCTTCAGCCAGCTTTTCCTTTAATCTTTGTCTGTAAATTATGCAGATATATTGAATAGTTTCTTAGATGCCTGGAGGTAGGAAAATTATGTGTCTTTTTTTTTTTTTTTGCAAACTAAATAGTGGGCTGTGTTAGGAATATACTGTAGTGTCCCTTGACTTTAAAATGCTGTAATTTGTATATAGGGTTTGGCTTCTTTTTTTTTTTTTTTTTTTTTCATTAGGAACAATTTTGAATGCTCTTTAGAAATTAAAGTGGCAGCTGGCATTAGTTGTCATTGAATTCTGGTGGCTTAGCTCTGTAGAGATGCTATGAGCAGAAGGATTGTAGAGGGTGTGCATATTCCAAGATGCTAATGTTGGTAGGGAATCATGGATAGAAGTTTGGCTTCATACTGTAGAGAATAGAATGCTATTCCAGATGTTTACCAAGAAGAGATAAATAACTCTTTTTGATGCCTTTCAGTGATTTTTTTCGTGTTAATTTATTTTCAATCCTGTTTCATTGTGGTGTGACTACCACATACTGTTATCACAACTTGCAGTGAATATTCACCTTTCCCATTTCATCAGATAGCCATACAGCCATGTGCAGTTTGAGCCATGAAGGATGAGGTATTTTTATATAGCTCAAGCTCAGATCAGTTATTTTTAAGATGTGGAGGAAGAAAGCAGTGTCATGTCCTAAATGGAATTTTTCCAGTAGATATGGAAAAACCCTCATGACAACCAGTTCTTCAGATTTATCCTCAGAGAAGTCAGTAAGATGTGTTTGTATTCAAGCAACACTGGCAGTAATGTCTGTGGTTAAAGTTGTCCAGTGTTGAGAACTGTGTGTATGGGGGTATGAGTGTTGTGTTTGTGCTTATATAAAACAGACCTGTATAGCTTACAGGAAACTGAGCAAAACATGCCTACATCAAAAGGGCAAGTTCTTCCTGGTATAGAGCTTAAGCTCTGAAATTGAGGTATGTGCTGATTTTTGACAGCTATAATATAGTGGTAACCTTACCTAGATTTTTTTTTCATCCTTCAAAAAGCTGTCCTTTCATGTGTGTGATTGGCACTGGGCTTGCTTTGTGTTTAGCTTCTCTAATCAAGGGAATTCAAGCTTCTATTCTCCCAGCATTAGTACAGCAGTCATGGGAAATCTCAAACAAGCCAGATCTTATTGCAGCAGTTGACACAAATAAAAGCAGTTGTGCTTTTATTTATTTATTTTTGATGCTGGATGCTGATTAAAAGTTTCCAAGCATCCTTTAGCTATGCTATAAAGCCAACCAGCAGAGAGCAGGGCAGCTGCCGAGGAAGGGAGATGCTGGTGGACACAGGACAAGATCACAGTGGGAAGCATCAGTGTGTGTAACTCAGAAAGCTGGGAAAGGTGTAAACAGATCCCCAATTTATCTATAGGGTGGGCTCTCCAAACACTGTTTTATTGGCCAGTGGCTCCTGCTTTACTAACCTCTAACCTCAGCAGTACTCAGAGGTGCTGCCCACCAGCCAGCCTTGTCTTTGAACCTCCCTTGGCTCCTGCCACCTCAAAGACTTGCAGTCAGATTCCTGTGTTTTGCTTGGGACCTCACCTCTCAGCAGGATGCCTGCAGCAGGGAAAACTGATCTACCCTGAGAACATAGACATATTTGAAGGCAATACCCCTAGGACTAGAAACCTATTGCTTTCAGTTTCAGGAGCTGTCCGTCACTTGTCAAGAAATGTGGATAAAACATCTTCCCACCCCCCAACTTCTGGGCATGCAGTAGTTGAATGTTCCCTGCAATTACATACATATATATTTGTTTTCTGTTGACTTCCTGACTGCTGTTGAATCAGTGATTGCACAATTCTAGCTCACTGTAGGTCTGGTTTTATGTTGAGTGTGTTGAGAACAAACATCATAATAAGGATGATACAGGTTCAAGTATTTTTGACTACTCCCCAGGTTAGGTGTGCCTGCCACTTCCTTTACAGTAATGGCCTGGTGAAATTGGAGTAATTACAGAGCCATGCAAACTCCTGGAAACTGGAGGGAAAAGAGTGGGCTATTTTTTGTGTTTTTATATCATTATTGATGACTATGTAGATATAATGGCTTATCTGGAAGCTAGAGTAGTACCTATTTCTCTTTTTCAGCTGTGTTATTTCTATGGTGTCAACACATGCCATTTGCTTGTAAATAGGAAGACAAACTGAAAGCTCTTTGGGAGCAAAGGGAATTCAGAAAATGGTAGTAATATTTTAATATCACATGTATTAAAAGTTGTAAATGCTGCGTGAAATTTTGGGGTTTTGTTTGGTTCTGGGGTTTTTTTGGGTTTTGTTTTTTTCCCCTCATCCTGCTGCTTTCTTTGCTGGCTCTGTCTCCACACTTTGTAATAGTATTCCCTGCCACAGCTGAGAATGGGGTGGGTTGCTTGCTGCTCATAGTGCTGGTATCTGTTTGTTGGCTCCATAACTGAAAAGTATTTTGACCATGGATTTGTAGGGTGCCAGGACAGTAAGTCAGATTTCCTGGCTGGTGCAATGTTGCCTTCTGCACAAGAATTGCTAAGTTGACATACTCATTAATCAAAGAAGCAAGTTTGAGGTGCAGAAATATATGGAGGGAGGAGAGAGCACCAGTGCTGGGTGATTATTTTTATCTATTCAAGTCTTGTGTTCTTGCTATTTTTAGAATTAAGTTGCTATTACTAGGACAAGGAATAGCAGAAATCTGTATTTTAAGGGTAAAGATAATGCAGGATTTCAAAACTATATAAAAGTTGCCATTTAGTGAGAGAGAATGAGAACTCTTTTATTGAAAGTACCTTCTTTTGTGTCATGTATTTAAGCAGAAGAAGGCTCTTCATGAGAAGATTAAAACCTTAGAAACACCAAAGCAAGAAAGCTTCCAAAACCCACCACCCCTAAAACAAATCAAAAAACTCCTCAAACTCCCAAAGATAAGTGAAAGTGTGGAAGCAAGAGTGAAAATGTTAACTTTAATAGATAAGCTTCTAAGAACTGTTGTTGTATATGCACGGTATGTGTTGTATATATGGATTACTACAATGGATGTGATTCTTTTCAAAGCACCAAAGAGGAGAATCTGAGGAAGGCTGCAGTGCAAGAAGCCTAGTTTTAATGTCTGAGCTTGCACTAACATTTTCTTTTAACTCTTCCAAGAGTCAGCAAGTAGTCTCCAGCAATAAAACTGAGAGTGAGTAGAAGTGAGTTATTCCCAAGTGGCTGCTATCTGAAGGGTAAGATTAGCATTTCGAACTCTGACCTCTGTCCCCTTATGAATTGGCAGCTTCAAAAAGAAAAAGGAAAAAAAGAAATTTGGATAATGGAAAGATTCAGTTTTCACTCTGTTGTATCTGAAGGAGGCAAATGTACTTGTTTTATAGCTGAAATTACTGCAGCAGAGAATATTGAGCTGAAGAATTAAATCAACTTACTGCTTCAATTTTGAAGACATTGTTTTTGAAGCTGAATTACAATAAAAACCAGCACCATGAAATGTCTGTCTAGAATCTCTTTCTTAAAATATTTAACTGTAATGATACAAATTATTGATTTGTTTGCTCATACTGCTGAAGTGTCTTGTAATTAAGGAATATTCCTCTATAGGCCACTCATATAAGTTAAATAGATGAATTGAGTGCTCTCAGGGCTTTACTTGAGAATTGTGCGTAAGTCAGTAACATGGAATGAAAGTTCAGGAATAATATTGAAATAATGATGTCAGATTACATTAGGAGCAAAACTTTGTTAACTGGAAACAACAGTGTGTGTCCTGCATTGTTCTACTGTTCACTCCTCTTTTTTCCCTTGCAGAGGAGCCTCTGGTTTGAGGTTCAGATAACCCCCATGCTGAATTATGAATTAGTCTTTATCTGAAGTGATCATGGGCCTCCAAAACTTCAATTCCTTGCTTATCTCCATTTTTAGCTTTAGAGGTGACATGTTGTTACTCTGAACACTCTCTATATACTGTCTGCACTACTGCTTTTCTTGGATAGGTCTGCAGTGAGAAACAGATGCAACACAGCCAGTTTAGGTTGAATTTGAAAAATGCTTTTAATCTGATATTCTATAAAAACGTGAAAATCAGAAAACTTTTCAGTTTCAGGCAAGTTAGCATGATTTTACCAGTATTTAATTGATTTAATGGACTAGCTTTTAAAATTCTTACATAATCCATGTATGGGGACAAGAAACTCATTTTTATTTGCAATTTCGAAAGAGTTTACCTCCTGTTTCACGTAATTGTGCTGGCACCCTAAAAGTAAGAGTACTTTTTAGAGCACAGCTCTCTTACTGTTTTTCATGGGCTGAGAGTTGTTTTTGAAAAATGTAACCTAGATTTGTGTAGCCTAGATTTGCATTTCAAGTCCTCATCCCTCTCTAGGAAAAATGAGACTACTTCAGGGCACTATTGAAAACAGAGCTTTAAGGGGAAGAAGGACCATGGCCAACAGCTAATTACTTATTTTATCCTCTCATGATCCATTACTAAGAGAGGAGTGGATTTATTGGAAGTTATTTTAAGGTACCAGAGGTCTAAATTTCTGTCTGAATAACCCTATTTTTTCCTGCACTGATTACTGAGAATAAGCCAACCTGCCTTAGGTTGAATGTGATTGAGTGATATCACCAAGGGTCCTAAACCAATCAAGCATTTTTTTTTATCCCAAAATCTTACCATTTTTTAGAAACAACAAAATACTGTTTAATTCTTAATAGTATAAAGTCTTCTGAGGCTTTCTTGTAAGCCTGTATAAAAAAACTAAATATATCACTGGTTTTAGCTGATACAAGCTGGTATCATCTTTGCTGGAGAACTGCATACTAAAAGTAGTATGTGTGATCCGCAAGGAAACTGTTGGAACAGGGAACCAGATGTAGGAACAATAAAACAGTACAGAAAGAGGGTGCAGATTACAATTCATAAGCAGAAAAATGTGGGAACTTGGGGCTATAAGTTCCTCAGTCTAAACCCAAAATTTATCTTGGGAAACTTTTTCTAAAATGTGTATTGCTCCAAAAGAGTAACTTACCTTTTCTTCAGTCCCATTTTGCACCAGAGGTCAGTAGGGCTCTTGAGAGCTCAGCTTTACTATTGGACTATTACATAACATCAGCTATATTCATATGCATCTTGAGTATAGGGCAAGCATACAAAAATTCAATTTATCTTGAACCTCAGTAGCCCATTTAATTCTACTGCCCAATGGCAATAGTCTGGGGGGAGGGGAGGTTGCCTGGGACCAATCTGATATAATAATGTGCTGTGTCTCAGTAACTTAAAATATGTTTGTTTATATTACAATATGACATAAAACTTTAGCAGGCTTTCTGGATGCACTTCCATGTCCAGAGCTGTCAGATGCACAGTTGAGCTGTAGATATTTACTGTAATATCTTTTGTATCCCTGTTGAAGGTACATGTTTTAGCAAAGGGTTACTGCAGTCAGTTACTTCAGTTACTTGGCTAAATATTTTATTAATTTAAAGTTTCTATTTACAAATAATAAGAGAAGATAAAGTTATTGGGTTTTTTTTTCTATTCTTCTATCCATCCCAAAATTTGAAAGTTTTAGGATGGTTAAGTCTCATAACATCTCTTTGAGGTCAGTATTACACATACTGCTGAGATACTGAAGTAGAAGCAAGAAATCTAATAAATGCCAAACTTTTATCTGTAAATAAGTAACAGAACCGGGATTAAAAGTAAGATCACCAGGTTTCCAGGCCAGTACTGCTGCAGCAGGTAGGCCACACTCTTTTGCTTGCATAGACTTCTCCAATCCAGCTGGGAGTAAAAACCAGGAACACCAAGAGCCATTAAGAAGGGAAAGCATTTAAGTAGAGTCACCATAGGTGGTGTGAAAATGGTTGTATTTCAAGGCCTTGTAAACCCTTTCAAGGCATTTTGGAAGCACTGAACTGTTGCAGTGGGGCAGAATCTCACAGCATCATGGCGCCTGACCTAAAAGTTGAGAAAAGTGGTGGTTTATGGGCAGTTAAATTTTACTACTCTTTTGCGAATTTTTTTTCCCCTCTTGCCTCTTTTACAAACTCCCACCAAATCATGGGCTGTGAAAAGCCAGAAGGCTAGAAAGTTCCTTTCATGGATGTTTTCCCCTTGATCTAAATGTTAAAGAAGGTAGTCCTTTCCTTACCTTATGCCCAGTGGTTTTTTTGTCAAAAACCAATCGAAAGATTTACATTGGTCTGTCTTGCACTGCACACCAGAGCACCATTAATGGGATTAACATTAGAACTTATAAACTTTATATGAATGGACTCTGTAACCTGATGCTATGTTGGCTTGTAAAGAGCTTATAAAGAGATGCTAGCCCCCCAAGTGTGTTTATTTCTAAGGAAAATAACACCTTACCTAAATAAATGTTACTTTCTATGAGTAGGCTGCCCTCTTGCATGCTGCTGCCTGTTGTTTGGTATGAAAATGAGTTCAAATGCTCCCTTCCCAAGCTCTTGCCTGTGCTAATACGTACTGAATATTGGCAGTTTAGTTTCTTCATAGTCTGAACTAAATCCTGGAACTGAAAACGAGTGGAATTGAACTTTTGGGTTGGATGCTTGCTTGCTTGGTTTAAGGAACTGTCTTGCAGATATTGCTAATCTTTCTCAAGGTGTGCATGTGTATTTGTGGAGATAAATTGATAACACTACATTATGTTAAGAAATTTTGGCCTTCACAGAAAGTGGCGGGTTTTCATGGCTGATCTGATGAGGATGTAGCAGTTGGAAGTGGGGCAGGAGGAAAGAAGAAAGGAAGGGCAACAACTTAGAACTAGTTACTGGCATGTCCATGTTTGTGAACTTAGTCTGCAGTGCTCACTGCTTGGCAAGAGAAGAGAATTTGGTCTCAAATTCCTTCAGTCTTTGGCTTCCATAATGAAGTTGTCATGGCTTTGTTAAATTTACTGCAGAAAGTGAATTCAAATGAACTAATTTCATGGGCAATCTATTGTGTAATGAGAACTTCCAGTCACTTCCAACCCACTGGGCAACCTGATAATATAATGTATTTCTCATTGTCAGTCAAGTCATACGGTATGCTCGATTTGACTCTTCAAAGCATTGGTAAAACTGTTTTCAAAAGTAATGCTTTTCTGTCTTTCATTTTGGATCTATCCTAGATTTTCTATTTATTCAGAAATTTAGAAGGAGAAGAGAAATTGGATTTCTTCTTTCAGTTTTCAATTCCTTGTAAGCCATAATGGTTAATGTACATTGATCTGTGTTGTCTTGGCAAACAGAGT
The DNA here is from genome assembly GCF_051311805.1 of Agelaius phoeniceus. Taxonomy (NCBI): domain Eukaryota; kingdom Metazoa; phylum Chordata; class Aves; order Passeriformes; family Icteridae; genus Agelaius; species Agelaius phoeniceus. The sequence goes on from NC_135270.1 coordinate 23,264,274, forward strand.
ACAAAGTAGATGTTTGATCTCTGTTAACCACGTAGGTTGCCCATGGTCTAAGCAATATTTAGGTGTATACAAAGTTAGCTTTCTCTACAAGTCTGTGGTCTACATAGTGTTTCCTTAGAAAAATCTGGAAACCTCATCAAACAGGCTTCTAGTGTACTAGAAGGTAATTTCAGTTCAAGTTGAAAGGAGGAGTCTGACTTCATCATAGTTGTAGTCTGTGTATAATCAATTCTGTGTGAAAGCCAAGGTCTGGACTTACAGATTGTTTATTTCAAGATCCTGAAAGGAGTTCAGGTAGCTCTAATTAGTGCATTACAATTACCATACCTTAAAAACATTGCTTAGTGTATTAAAGTTACTCTTGAGTTTCCTGGATTCCTAGATACAAAAAAGAGGAACAGAGATCTCATTAAAGCTATGTAAGAACAATAAGAAAGTTGGCATAAGAGTCTGGAACAGAAACCTTTTTCTTTTGTTGTTGTTACTCTCTCCCATATCACAAATGTGTTCGTGGGATTTCTATCCCCTCTATTTATTACATTCCAACATAAGCTTTTCAACCTCACCAAGCAGAGTAGAAAATAGATTTCAAATGGAGTCAACATACATCTTTCCAATAGAAAACTTTCCCAAAATATTTAGTAACTCAGCATGTGGACCAGCAGACACTAGCAAGCCATGTTAATCAGTTCTGCTTTATAAAAGCAAACAAGGTGGGGAGGAAGTAATGAGACCCTGAAACATCTGTTTGGGGACTTCAAATCCCCTTAGAAGGTTTTGAGTTCTGCCTTAAAGAAACACAACTCCAAAAATATTACAACCAACTGTGGGAACATTTTATGGCTCTTTACAAAAAAATTAATTACATAAATATTAGTCTATAAAACATAAATTCCCTCTGCCCCCTTCTCCAGATTTGCTTCTGGTATAAAGGTGTAATCTTCCCTGACATTACAAGCATTCTTTAAGTAAAGAGAAGCTAGATCAGAGCCATCCTAGTTTTACTGAAGGAAGAAAACCATCTTTGATTTTTATGAAGCTAGATAATAATAAATATTATGGTATTAATAAACAGTCTTAGAACATTATAGGAATGCTGTCATTTAATGACAATGGAATACATAATCCTGTATTTCACACTATTAATAGTTACTTAGTTGCTTATAAAGTTGTATGCTTAAAGGCTACGTAGTTTCTCCTTCCTACTTAGTGCTGCTTGCAGCAATTGTTCTAAACTGTTGTCTATCATGAAAATAAAATTTAGAATCCTTTTTGTTTAGCATACTTCAACAGGGAAATTAGCTGTTGTGGTCCATTTTAATTCTTAATCTGCTTCTGGTTTTCTTTTTAGATAGTTTGCTGCTTTGATAATATATTTTTCTTTCGGGATAGGATATGGGGAAGGAAATACTAATGCTTTTGCTTAGCATGTAGTGTTTGCTTTATTGTCTTTTTACTTATTCTTTCCCCTTTTATGTAATTCTTCTGCTTTTACACTTGAATGTGGAAGTAATTTTGTTCTGTGTTTCTGGTGATCAGCCTGTTATCCAGCTGTTAAGTCCTATCAGGAAGAGAAATAAGGAGAGGGAAGTGATTCCATTCTAAACTGAGGTTGCTTTGCACTCTCTCTGGGTGACAAGCTCCAGAGTAGTGTCATTTTGGACATACCCATCACTCTATGCAGTTAAATTTTGAAATAGCCTGAAATAGTCACAGTCATTGTTTGCACAGTAAATGTAGTACTTCAGAGAGCAATAACCTCTTTTCTAGTTTGTTTTTTAAATTCTAACATGGATTTTTTTCATCTTAAATATTTGCAGAAATATTCTACTGAATCTGTTTTAGAGATTTTATTTTTTTTTACTCACAGAGTAGAGTTTTAGGGCTGGTTGTTCTGCAACAAGTCTGTAGTTCTAAACCCCATAGCTTACACTTGGAGTAAAGTACAGGGTAGCATAAACATAAATATGTGCAAGTTTGTGCTTATAATCTTTCCTCTATACTGTTATTTAGTCTCGGAATATCCAAAAGGAAGTGTAAATGCAGGAATCACTGTGTGTCTTCTGTTAAAAAGTACTGACGTTCAGAGTGAGATCTGTTGGCATTTGTTAAAAACAGATAAACCAGAGTTATTTTTGGTTCATCCTAAGAGCTGTACCTCCAGAAACTTGGTATTCCTTCAGTAATTGAATAAGGTAAATAATACAGTAACTAAATAAGGTAAATAATATTATTTAATATTTTCATGCACACTATTTAAATTGCTAAACTCTAGACCCTTTTTTGCTATTTAAGAAATCTGTAGCAAGAATAAAATAGCACTTACCCAAATTTGTGTATTGTCTTCAGCTGTGTCCTGACTCTGAAAACTTCTAAAGGTTCCAATTAAAGAAAAAATGCATTTGTTTTAATTGCTCTACCTTCTAGACGCAAACACGTACTCTTATAGCTGGTAATTAACCATAGGGAGATTGCAAATGAAATTAATTTCTGAAGACTTGAACGTGCTGCAGTTTCCTGAAGAAAAGCAAGGTTGAAAAAAATCATATCTTTTGGGCCAGAACTCTTGAACTACATGGTTTGGTTAAGCATGTTTCCTTCTGGGTTGGATAGGGACCTACAGGATCATTTGATAGTTCTAGGGATTGAAAAATATGTTTATATCTCTTAACAGAGAGTCAGATAAGTCAGCATTTTCATTTCCAAACCTCTGCTTTTCTTCTGTAATTTCTGTCATACACAGAAACTGGGACAAGATGAAAACTTGTATGGGACCTTAGTTTTGGAGCAACTCATCTGTGAAATTCAGAGCACCTGTGTATAACAATCTCAGGCTTCATTTCAGCAGCTTTACACTGTGCTAGAAATTAGCCTGGATTGACGGCTGCAATAAATTGGCATGTACATGTATATTTCTATGTAAAAATAATAATCATTTACTTGTGTAAATAATATTAGGTGTCTTGGAAGCTATCAGTCTGGTAGGTTTTGTGAATACTGAAATTCTCTATCTGATCAAGTGTCTCTAATATTGATGTTAAAAAGAGACTTTTAAGTTCTGCCTTTCAGGCAGAGTGCTTTTATTTGACTATTTAACTGTACAGTGGATTCCTTTGCCTTAGAAAAAATGGAGTATAACAGTAATTTATTTTCTTCTATGGTCGAAATGCTTTTGACATTTTTCAGGATGAAAATGTATGATCTAAGTGTGAAAGTACTTGATTCCTTCAAATATTTTCATTCTGTTTAATCTCTTGCAAAATAATGCTGCTGCTTCTTTTTATTGGCTGTGAGTCCTTTTAAGGGGTGGAGTTGAGTTTGAAGCCTTCAGGCATTATGGAAATACTCTATCTACAATAAACATGCCTCCTAATTTAATTTCCACCTGACATGTAGACTGCATGGAACAGATTGTGCATGGCAAGCCAAAATTGATTATTAAGCACTGGATCTGTGCAATGTGAGTGAATTTTATTCTCTTTACAGGCAAGGTGGTTCTGGGAAGCATATTTTCGATCGATGAAAGCAATTGCTCTCGCTACTCTTCAGATTATCAATGATAGAATTTACCCATATGCTGCCATTTCTTATGAAGAATGGAATGATCCCCCAGCTGTGGTAAGCAAATTCGTTTGATTTACTCATAAAAAAAAAAGTGGTTTTGGGTTTTTTTTTTCTTGTATAAAAGGTATATGCTATGAAACTTGGTAATAATTCTGTGTCTGATTTTTTGTGTGTATGTGTTGTGCTGGTAACTTGCACAGATGAAGCTAATATATTTTATGACAACTGGCAAAATAACTAGCAGTTTTATGTCCTGGCACAAAGATGAGAACTTTTAACTTTTGCTATTGCACACATTAAATTGCTTCCTTGTTTATATATATTTTTTTTTCCTTGATGCACACACACACACACACACACACACACTTTTCTTTCTTTCTGTTTAATGCAGAGAGAGTTTGGAGCACTGTATATATTTGGACATAGTCTGTATGATGCAGAGAAAATAGTGGAAATGCTGAAGATCTCAAAAAATCTGTGGGAATCTTTCATATAATTCTGTTGAAATAGCTAATGATTCTTCTGCCTAAAATTTTCTCTATGTTACTTCTTAACAATTTCTCTAATACAGAAACTGATGATCAAAGTTTTACTGGATTTTTTTTTGCCTGTTCTTGGTGTAATTTAAAGTTTCACTAGTTGAACTCACTTCTGTTAAGAAAAAACAGTGCAGTATTAATTAACCTCCTGCACCAAGCAGCTGGTTCTGATTTTTTACTATATAAAAGCCTGTAGATAATTTTCACTCATAATCAGTTAATTTTCTCTGTGTCAAAATGTAAAAAATAGTTTTGTTTTACTAATAAAACCAAACTTGTTAACTATCTTGCTTTATGATAGTTTAGAGAAAGAAAGCTGAGTAGGAGTACTGGGTAGGAGTAAAGTGGGTTTTACTTGAAACTCTTCAGACCCATGGAGTGTGAACAGTTGCTGATGAAGAGTTAGAAGCTCATTGCTGTGTTTCAGAAGTTCTGTTTTCATTGCTGAGCCAAAGGCATTAATAATCTCCTCTTGTCCTTTTTTTGAGAGGAAATGTGGCCCTGATCACTATTTAAGGAAAATTAATCTGCACAAGTGTGTACTCCACAAGAAGGGAATCAGCATATCTTAACACCTTTACATTTATGGTAGCAGAGCCAAGCACCTTTAAACACGCTTAGTGAAATGAAGAAAATGCTTTAAGGATTACTGAGTCTTTAAAGGGAACCTAGAAACATATCCTGGATTCTCTCCTATACTTTTTTTTAAATGCACTAGTCAGAGTCTCAAAGTTGTCTTCTTGTTGGGCAGTAATAATCTGCTTGAGCCTGTGTCTCATCTAGCTCCTGCCTCATATCCACTCTTAGCACTGTTGCAATTTCTAGTCAGCCTGGATGAAACATTATAGTTGGAAGGACTTAAATGTGTACATTTGAGGTAGCAGAAAATGGCAGCTGTATCCTCTAACTTTGATAAGAAGGCAAAGTAACTAATGTCCTTTTTGTTTACAAGAAAATTGTGGTATTCTTTTTTAAATAAACTCATGACTGAAGTTTTTAAAGAAAATTATTTCAGTCTCGGGGCTAGGATATAGCTAATTGTTAAAATAAACAATTGTTAAAATAACTCACAGTATTTTGCATAAGCGAAATAATGTGAGTTAACATTAATACCACAGTGAAAATTGTGAGTAACTTTCATAAAATCTTGTGTTACTGGCCAGAACTAACCTCCAGAACTTGCCATTGTATTCTGCCTTCAAGCTCACCTGAGTGCAGCCAGTTCCTTTAGCTCTGCCTGTTGTTCCATGTGGTGCTGTGGTCAGTAGGGATTAAGTACAATTCTCTTCTGTATGCTTTTGTTCCTGTTACCTGGTTTCCATAGGAACACAAAGGTGCAGGGTGTGTAGAAGAGGTGCAGAGGTGCAATCACTGTTTTAAGGGCTTACTGAAATTAGCCAGAAATTACTGTAATCAGTACAAGGCTGTTCATAGAGCTCAGATCCCTGTGCTCTGAATAGTGAGGTTTTGAAAATGAGAGTACAGATTTGCCTATGGAATATCTATACAGGAGAATGCCAGCTTTAAGGAATTTGTGCATTTAATTGCTAGGACAAATTCAGCTGTATAACAGAAAGAAGAGCTTGCTATGCAAGATCATTATGCAGAGAAGGATACTTAGAAAGAATTCTTGGCCATGGTTTCTTACCTGCCCTCTTCCTTGGTTTGAGGTGGGGTTTTTTTGTGTGCAATTTTGCTTAGTAGTTCACAGAATCCTGAGAAGTAACAGAAGAAGTTTGGTAAAATGTCCTGGTTCCTAATTGTTGTGCTGTTCAATTGTTACAGCTGCTTCATGTGTTAGACAAAGCAGTATAACCATTATTTCTACTTAGGCAATTAGAATGGCTCACAACTCTCCAAGGTGCACATTATACTTTGCATTTTGTTGAAGTATTGTAGTTTCATGTGTTTGCTTCCAGAATACCCAGAAGTATATTCCAGAAGTAGTCCTGCACTCTTCTACAGTTAGGTCACAGTTTCCTCTTTTATGTGCAACCTTTTTTTTTGGTATTTCTATTTCACTTGTGGTGACCTAGCCAAAATAATATTCCTTATATAAAACTTAGCAAGAAAAAAAAGAAAGAGTGGTGGTGTGTGCAAGGGAGGGACTCGGTGGCTTGAAGGCTGCTTAACTTGGCATTACTTTGACTTATATTGGCTCAAAATATTAGTAAAACTGTTGCCTGAGTATCTTCACCAGAGTGTCCATACAGCAGTGGTACAGGAGGGTGTTTTTCCAGGAGGGAGTATGCAGTATGCAGAAGATAAATGCATATACAGTTAATTCCATACTTAGTACATTGCACAGGGGAAGTGATCCAAGCAGTTTTCTGTGTTTTTATGGGCTGACTGAAGACTGTTGGCTTTTCTCAAGCAAAAAAAAAAAAAAAAAGTAATAAAGTGGATTATTTTTCTACTTATTCACTGTCCTGTTGAGGAAATGGAAGACTAGTAGCATATAACATGCTGATATGTTATGGAATAATACTTTGAATAAAAATGCATTATGACATATTTCCTCCTTTTAATGAAGAGGAGAAAATGATAATTTTGGGGCCTGAAATTCATTGCTGTACTACTTGAGCCCTTTATATCTCAGACAGTCTTTTGATGCAGGCATGGAAGTTTAATGTCTTTTATATTTTTTGGCCCAACCATTATCCATTAGGCAGAGGCAATCAGTTACGTCCAAGTAAGCCAGAAAACGAGTGATTCTGTGGTGTGCATTTTGATGGTTACCAGTTTGGGCTAGAAATAATGGATTAGAAATAATGACTTGGGCTTGAGATGTGATCTGTTACCTTCAATTAAGTACTTTGTTATGCTCTAATAGAGGTAAATTACTTCCTCACTTATGCTTCATTGTAGATTGCTGAAATTCTCCTCTTTGCCTTATAGCTCACTAATATGTATGGGTTTCTGAAAAATGAGGAAGACAGGTTTTTTCAGAATTCTTCAGCTGCTTTTGTTGAAATTCTTTCAAGCCTGTTTATAATGTAGACCTATGAAACATTAGATGGTTTTTTTGTCAGGGGCTGCTTTTGAGCTCTGACCTTGGATGATACAGACCAGAGCTTAATAATCACTTGAGAATATCAGTATGTGAACAATAAACATACCAGATTTCATTTCTTCCAGTGAGGCAGAAAACAGCACCATCATTTGGTGTAAGCTAAAATAGCAGAGTTGTCTTAGTGCCCAGAATGCCATTCATTTAGCAAAGCCTAAGAAGAATGTTAATTTACAAAATACTTTGTGGGTCCTGCCAATTACTAGGAACTTGACACTTGTTAAAAATTTAAACTATTCCTACCTTCTTTGGCTAATATTTTGTAGTCCTCAGTCTACAGATGATGCTACTGTTATAACTGTGCTTCCTTCCTAGTACCATTTGTCGTCTCCAAAGCATTAAACAAATATTAGCATACACTTTACCTGTAAATGAGAACAAGGTAGCACATTTCTGGGTAGTGCATATTTGGTATTTTTTCCATTGAACAATATTAGATTTCTGTTTCTGCTGTATTTTCCAGCTACTTGTGTGATGGTTTCAATCAGCTGGATCAAATCTTGCTTTATTTATTATATTAGAAGATATGTATTTTTTAAAATATTAAATAAAATTCAGTTTATTGATTTTTTTTTTTTTTTTTGGTGTTGGTATTATGGACTGGTGGAATATCCCACACATATTCAGATGTAAACATTGGTGTTTTTATGTGAATGTGAAACATGATTTAACAGTTGGTTCTTTAGTTTACCTGCCCAGGGTTAGGGTACTTTTCTTACACAGTGGATTATTCTACACTAGGTAGAAGTTCCTGTCTGTCTTGTAGCTAATTTTTTATGTGAGGAGGGTTTAAGATCTTCGTTAAAACATGAAATGATGGCCACTGCAACTTTGTAATTCTGTTGGGTATAAGAATTTTGGTTGGCTCTGGACAAATAGGGAGAGTTAATTCCTTTGGGTTTGCCCTGTTGCAACAGTCTTCAGTCAGCCCAATCGCTTGAGGATGGGAAGCATGATGAAATACTTTCTCAAAGTATTGAATAGAAACTTACCATAAATAATTGGAGAAAAATAGAATAAATCAAGGCTTTTTTTGGTCTGGTACTTCATAATTGAAACCATGTTGAGGTTAGATTGATTTTAAGAACAACCCAGCTGAAAAAAGCCTTAACCACAGTGGCAGGGATATATCTCTGTTTTGCTTAGATGTATAGGACTGTTGAGCTACTAAGTTCAGCACACTGCTGTCCTTACCTCTTTGTTTTTAAAAGACAGTGAATTGTTGTTCAGACTGTATGGTTTCAGTAATAGGTAGTTTGCAACAAGCAGGCTATGTGTTGAAAATAAAATAGACAGGTGGGAAAGCTCACTGTCTTGTTCATGGGAGCAGTGAAATTTTATTTTTCTTAAGTGCTGTTGCTGAGTTTTCCCACTAAATGATAGCTGGAAAGTTCTTGATTCTTCTTTGATATGGAACATCTTATACAGCCTTGTTTTCTCAAAGACCATTCTGTGATATAGTTCCTCATGTGTCTGCTGTACCTTTCCTCAAGTCTCTTTCAATCGTGAACAACCAGTTAGGAAGTTTTGGGACAGGACTGAGTCTTCGTTACCTCTGGTGTTTTACCAGTATCTCTGAGGCTCCATAGAATTTAAATATTAAGATTGTCCATTTCTCAGTCCAGCTGTGTGTGTTCATTGATGCTGTGAAGCTCCCACCTCTCTCCCTTCTGTACCTGCTGAGAAAGGTCTGTTATAAGCTTCCCTGCTAAGTTGAATCTGAAGACTCTACATCAAATCCAGCCTGAAGCCTCCCACATCATGAGAATTCAGGTCCCTTAGTGCATCATCCTTAATGTATTTATTTTTTTTAAGTAGCATCAGGTTGTTTCTGATGACCAAAAGGGAGGACAATATTTGATTGAACTATATGAAGGAAGGTGCCTTGTTTCTAAGGCATTATCACACATGCACACTTGTAGAAAGCATGCACAGGACAGCTGCAGCAGTCTGAATCTTTATGTATATACAGAACCCTTCCTGACTTCTCCCCTCTTCCATCTTCAGGCTATTCCCAAGCTCTCACTGTCACTCACATTCCAGTACTCTGGATTTTCATATGAACTGCAAAGAGCTATCAGACAACTGAGACTGTGAGACTTAAGTGACATGAAATTACTCTGAGGAAACTAACATTTCAATTTGATCCTTTTTGCCCATAAAAATGATTCACAGCAAGTAACCTATTAATCTTGGATTAATTATCCTGGCTCTTCTAATGATATTAGCTGGGAGGGTGATAGTGAAGGGTTGTCTTATCTATAGCTGAGTGTCAGCACTTTGTCAAAGAAAGGTGATGGATGATCAATCTACTGTTGCTGTTTGCTCTCCTCTCTGAGAGTGAAAGTTCCTGTGAATTTCCATCGAGAATGTTAATAAAGATGGGAATAGAGCAAATGTGCCTTCATCACTTGGTTGCTTGAGCAGTGACTGGGAGAACCCATCCCTATGTCATTAGCCATTTCATGCTTTGCTGCCATAATGGAGATTTAATTAGGTTGCTGTTGTATTAATTGCCTGTATGGTTTTCTTTTCCCAAGCAGAAATCTGGAAGACTTTAGCAAATTATGGAGGCTTGAATTTGCCTGATTTCCTGCAGAAAGTGGGGTCAAGAGGTCTCAGACTGTAGACACACTCCTCAGGCAGGCAGCAGGGGGTTGGCTCTTAATGGCACTTGAGAGATGCTTAATTGCCTTTTTGAAATGTTTTTCTCAAATGAGAGGCATGGTTCTCCCATCCATTAGTGTGTGTCTACAGGCTTTTCCCTCCCTCCATCATCCTTTAGTAGGTGCAGAAGCAAAATCTCCTCTAAAGTTGCCTTATTTTCCTAAGTTATGACCAGCAGGGGAGAATTATCATGCCTTTCTGAAAGTAGTAGAAGTTGGGATTTAAGGAATGTACCTAAAATTTAACTTTAAAAGACAAATTCATGACCATTTTAGGTACATATGCATGTGCTTGCACACATATGCACAATATATTTCTTTCTGTAAGTACATAAAATAGTCTTAGATTATGGAAAAGGAATAATGCCTTTCAAAATATATGATAGCAAGCAATTTGTTAGGAAGTGCTGTGGACAAAGAGAAAATGTTTCTAGAAAAACTTCAAATGGGAGCCATCAATCTAGGTAGCAATTCTCACCCGTAAGTAATAAATAGAACATTGTCTGCAGATGGCTCTACCAGTTATTTCTTCTTGTAGGACAGAAACATAATATTTTCTTGGCACTCTGATTATGATGTTAAAACTCTGTTTCAAGTATTAATGAAAAGAGGTTTCTGAGAGTTGTGTTAAGAAGCTGCTTGACATTACCAAGGTCATTCAGATAATAACAGTCTTGGGGTGGGGGTTGTGTGGAAACAAGTCTGTAGTAAAGCTTTAATGAGGTGGATTATGCTCTGGTAACATTTAGATTGTGATTTGCTGTAGGAATTACTGGAGCTACAGCAAAATCAGAGGGCTGTCCCCATCTGCCACTAGTCATCTTGTACAACTAGCAAAGTATGTACAAAAGCTTTAATTTTAGAAAATGTAATAATCTGAAAGCAGATTTTTCTCTGCACACATCAGTTGCTGAAGTAATGAATGTATATTTTCTGAATTACTGAGTGTGCTTTCACAGGTAGCCATGTCCCTTTCAAGAACCAAAGTTCCATATTGTACTGTTACTGTTTCTACATTATCCTATTACTCCTCTCAGGTAAAAACTAGAATTTTGTGTTTTCCATTAGGATCCTCACAAAGAGTTTAAGATGAATGCTGCTTTTACCAGACCTGATAAAGTGTGTGTAGCTGAAGACCAGTCTGTGTTTTCAACTGCTTCAGGAAGTCTACTAAAACATATTACTCCTACTGACAGGTCTTTGCCTGGAACATACTCTTAGACCGTCCTGGAGAAAAGAGTCTGCCAGTGCTGTGCTTAACTTTTTTGCCTCACATATTTATCCCCTCTTCAGTTTTGATTTGTTCATAGAAGGAAATCATATTCACATCATTTTTTTTTCTACTTTACCAAAATGTTGTGATGTCTTTCAGTAAATAGGCTCTTTATTCTCCTCATCCTTGAAGTCATTGTAGTTAGAGGTGCCTAACCATTAAACACGAGGAATGTGATTGTTGGATGTATAAAGTTAACCAAAGGCTAAATAGGGGAACAGAAAATTTCGACGTTTACTTCCTACAAATGTGACCTTGTAACTCTGAGTCTGTAAAACTTGCTTTACTCCTGATACAAGCAGGCCTATGGTATGAGTTTAGCTGGAGAATTTCACAGTATTTCTGTAAACTGCTGGCAATTGCCAACCTCTTACGAGTCTTCATAGTTTTTACAGGCTAGGATTCAAAACTTCCTTGCAAAACAGCATCATTCAGTTTCTGCTTTCCCAACTCCCCTTTTCACCTTGTCCCAAGGGGTTTGGTTTTTCCCTTTGCTTCTCTGTCCGACCTCTGCTTGGAACGTCAGTTGGAATGGAAAATTTGAGACTAAAATCCTGGTGTTTTCATTCTTGTCAAATGGTCCCTTCACTGCTTCCTCCCCCATGTTGTCAGCTCCAAAGGGGGTTGGCACATTCAGTGGGAATGTAGTTGTCTGTCTTGTCTCTTGCCATCTGGGCTGGCTTCCCTATGCTGTGTATTGAAGTAAGACCTTTAAAGTCTCAAAAGGGATGCCCTAGTTAAAATTCTCAAGGAGCAGATAATTCTGAAATTCATCTTTGAATCTTATGTCTTTTAATTTTTTTTTTAATGTAATAGGTGAGATTTTTTCCACCATTGACCAAACTTTGTGGAAGCTCGTATGCTGCTCCTCTTTGTACCTGCTTTTTCCCTTTTTGCTTGGGTGCACATTTTATGCCAAGTTTATGGGTTTGTTCCTTTGCTTTTGTTGTTGTTAACGCTTTTTCACTCTGAAATTGTAGTGCTGATTAAGTTTCTCTTTGTTTATTGAGTCCTGACTATAAATATAAAGGTCTTGAAATAATTATTAGTAAATGAGAGTTGAACCATGCTAGCTGGGCTCAATTCACCTTGGTTTTCCTTCTCCAGAAATCTATCTACCTCTTCCACTTTAGTTTTTGCCTTAATCTCTATCTGGTTGCAACATTACAGCCAGACATAAATGAAAATTGAAATAAGAAAGAGATTGGAATAAAGGTTTTGAGAAATTGCCAAAGTCAGAATTGGAGAATTGCCTGATATGAACAAATTACAAATCTGATGGTTAGGGTCTGGCTATATGAATTAGTCCCTACTGTGATAATTTACCTTAAACAAATTGCTTTGCTGTTTTCTTGTATTCCTTCACAGAAATGGAGCAGTGTGAGCAACCCACTCTTCCTTCCACTGATCCCACCTCAGTCCCAAGGTTTCACAGCCGTGGTTCTGACCTATGACCGAGTGGAGAGCCTTTTCCGAGTTATCACCGAGGTGTCTAAAGTGCCCAGTCTATCCAAATTGTTGGTAGTCTGGAACAACCAGAATAAGAATCCACCAGAAGGTAAAAACCTGTGGTAGGGGTGGTGGAGGAAGGTGAAACTGGGCATAGCATGTCTATTGACACCTGTTACAGAATGACCTCTCTTCTACATCATTTATATTCTAGAAGTATTTAATGGTTCTTTCAAAATAATGGGTTTGAATTTTTTGTGACAAAGTGTCTGAAAGTGAAATAAGAGAAGCCAAAGTAGATAACAAGAACAAAAGCATGCCAGTGGTTGTGCTGCTAACTTCTGAATCAAAAGTTATAAATACAGTATTGCAGAAACATTTCTGTCCTTAGCATTTTTAGAGGGTGTAGTAAGGAGAAGTTTATTTTTGATCTGTCAATACTTGCTTTTATGTCTTTGTAGACAGACTTCTGTCACAGTGTATATACTGCTGCTACTGGACTGTTTCTAGAGCAAATGCTGTTCAAAGCAGCAGAGTATTTTGAATGCTTGGAGCTATAAAATAAGTGAATATTTCGATTGATTGTTGAAATTAAAATTTGGGACATTTCAGGTGTCCAAAATGGAGTCTCCATACCACTAGAATATCTTGTGAAAATGCTAATGCTTGCTCAGTAAGACAATACATAACTGCCAGTTTTAAAATATTTCTGTATCTACCACATATGGTATACTGTGCTGCTCTCTGTTGTATGTGAGTGAGTCTGGTGTCATCTGCATGGTTTTTAAATTGTTTTTTAATATATGGTTATTTTAAAATGTGGACTCATTCACAGGCATTTTCCCAAGTTATTTATATGTGTAGATTTTTGGAACGAGGTTTGGTTTCAAAGGTATATTAATTACTCCAGTGTGAATTCAGTGCTGTAAACCTCTCAATTGTTTTGTTTTCAGTAGCTGAGATGTATTTTGCCAGCCTGGCATAATGCTGTACTGTATCCCTTTGTACCAGCACTCAGTCTCAGTCTGCCCAGTCCTCACAGCTTGCTGCCTACATTTTCAAACCAAAGATCCCTGTTCCATGTTTGTCTCCTTCTATGCAATGTCATTGTGCACTCCATGGGCTGCTTTGTGTCCAACCAACTCTCTTCTTTCCCATCCCCAGGCTGCCTGCCTCATGACACCATGCTGCTCCTAATCTTTTCCCAGGTCCTCAGCTGGAAACACATGTCCTGACATTATTGAATTCCATTATGAAATCACCATGGAATAAATGGGAGGTCTTGCCCCATGTAAAGGAAACTAACTAGGCTGGGCCTTTGGTAATCCTCTCCAGTGCTAGACAGACTCTACAACGCTGCTCATTTTATTTCTGTGCTTACTCTTCCCTAGGGTGACTTTCTTCGAGGTCTGAATACCAGTACTAAAACCCTGAGCATTGTGCTGGGCAATTAAACCCTCCTCTTCTCATTCTGGATTAAATACTGTAGCTATAGTAGCTGTAATGAGCCTGGTTCCCATGTGCTGTACATATGGATCTGTCATTCTCATCTGAAAATGTGGTGATTTTGTGGGACAAGAAATGTTGCCTTCTAGGAATACGTGTTCAAAAGAAATGTTGCATTGTGGATTCTTCTGAAGCAAATGAAGTGTGTTGTTAGGACTCTTCACTTCATAATTCTCTTTCCAGAGGCTTCAACTGCTGCTGTGTTCTACTCTTCAAGGTTAGTTATTCTGTGTAGCAGCAAGATGCAACATAGAAATTATTCCCTGACCACTCAATTTACCATCTCTGAAGAGCTGCTTAGAGCCAAGCTGTTGCTACTATTCACTTGGCTCATTTGCCATTTTGGCAACTTGCTACAGTTGGAAGCAGAGTAACTTTATTGCTTACTTTAAAAAGTGTTCTTTATTACTTCTGGGCTAAATACCTCAAGTTTAGTCATATTTTAAATGTTTTGCAACCCTTTAGAGTAAAAATTGTTGTGTATAAATTGAAAACAACAGGAATTTTTGCAGTAAGCAGTTATTTTCTAAAAGCAAAAAAGCTTAGTGATATATACATTTATGTGATCACTGAGTGTGGGTGGATTCAACCAAAATGAATTGTTTTCACATTTCCTTCAAGTGAGTCTGAGATACAGGAGAGCTGAAGCAAATAGATCATTAAAATGACCTTTTCTTTTCAGTCATTGTATTTGTCTTGAAAAACAAAGTGTGTTTAATTTTTTTCTGCCTCTATTACCCCTAAGTCATAAACTAGTTAAAAAAACCCCAACCTGTAGAGCTTAAAATTGTGGACTTGAGAGCACAGTTGAAAGCATAAGCAGTTTTGTCCTTGCATTAGCCTAAGCATTGCATTGAAGCGAATAACTATTTGTTTTTAGTGTCCCTTTTCCCTTTATTGCTGTTAAAATCATTGTAATCTCTTGGCCCATGGCTAGAGAGAGGTCAGTTTGATTAAATGAACTTGTTTTATTCCAGATCCATGCAGGGCATTCCACTTGGCTCTTCAGCCAGTCTCTCGTTCAGTCTGTCTATTAGTGATCCTAATCCTCGGACTTCAAAGCTTCTGCTGTTTATAGCCTGTTAAAGCCAGGAAGTTTCTGATGGATTAGAACAAGGAATGAGTTTGAAGTTTGTAATGTGCACCACTGTCACTGATAAAGTCTAGTTTATTACCCTACAGTAGTATCTGCACTTTTATGGCTATTCATTTTTAATTGGTTGTAGTAAAGCAGAGGTGCTTAACCTTCTAGAGCATCAAGTGCTTTATTTCTTGGTCCTTTCCACGTAAGGGACATGTTTCAGTACAGAAGCAGATCTTGGCTTTTGTCATTGCAGCTCTTCATGTCTTCATTTTGTTTTGCGTGTGTAAGTGGGAGGGCTGGGTGAAGAACATCCAAATTGCCTTCCTTAGTGAGTATGTGTGCTAAATTGAGAATTGGGCTTAGGTTTCCAGGGATGCAACTGGCAAAGTGCCACACAAGTGACATGTGGCCTTTCCTTTCTTTCCTCTGTCAACATCATAAAATTATTATAACTGAAAATATCATTATTATCAAAACAATATGCTATGCATTTGCTATAGTGCCTTTATGTAATGATACGACTTAGGAGGAAAACCAGGTGAAAATTCAATACTCTAAAAATTGTACAAAATTTAAGATCATGGAGTCCCAGGTGGTCACTGCCATCAGTAGTGCTGAGCATCCCAGCTAAGAGGCTGTAGCTGATTTCATCTGCTGTGCAGTGGTAACAAGTGTGGGGAGTGTGCAAGGTGTCTGGAAACAAACTCTTTTCAAACCTAAACCTCTCGGGGCAGATGCAGCTCTGATGCAACAGGATTTTTTTTGTTATGTTGGCTGATAAAAAAGGTAAGCAGGTAAGAGGCAATGGATTAATTAAGCACTTGTCTGGAAAGTTTTCAACCAAGTAGTGTGTAAAAATATAAAATTGGAGAACTACATGTATGTGGGTGGGTTAGATATCAGTAGTAATTTTAAGATTGGTTTTTCCTTAGCCTTAAGAGTTTGTAAGGATCATTTTTTTTAACCTAATGTCTGAGAGCTGTCTGTGGAAGTCTGAACTGATGGTTCTGTGTTTTCTTTAGAATCAGTGAAAAGAAACAAGATGAATCTATGAGAAACACAGATGTCTTGTGCAAAGACAACAAAGTTTGAAGTTTACACAACATTTTTGATGGTAAAAATATTGAATCTTATATGTGAAATAGCAGAAAGAAAATATCACATACAGTGATGATTCTACTCTGGAACCTTAAAACATTATAGAATTAGCTTGTTATCTTAAGTACTCAATGAATTTAGGGACGTGATCTCTGCTCAGTGTCTTTGGCTGAGTTTTGCTTATTTTCTGTGCCATGCATTGTATGCAAGAAGCCCATCAATGCAGCAGTAATGTCAGTAGGCTCATAACTGTGTGTATAATACTAATGAAAATAGTAAAAGCCTTGAAATACTACAGGAAAATAATCTATTTTTTCCCTCACAATGGATCAATTAAAATAAACATTGTGGTTTAAGTGCCTGCTGCTGGGAATATTTTGTAGAAATCATGATTTTCTCCATCAGCCAAATATTTTTTCCTTTCATTTGTGTTTTTCTAAATTGCTAGTACTGAAATTCAAGAAAATAGTCTGTGATAGAAATTCCCACCAACATTTGTTTCAGACAAATGAAGAAACCACTTGGTCTACCACATAAATCATATTATAATGTAAAAATTCGTTACTGTTAGGAAATATGCAACAAGCTAGAAATAATGTGTGATAGACTGATTCCTTAGGTTGTTTTATAAAAATGAAAAATGTATTTTAAGGAATGTGTATTTTCTGTTTAGTTGTGGATCCTGGAGCTAAGTTGCTATAAACTTCTTATAGTATTACTGAAATAATAATCTTTGTATTTCTATTTGATGCTGTTTTAAACTGTATTTAAATAGTTTATATCAATAACATTGATATAAACTATTGGGGCTAAAGAGAGTATCCTTTGGGTTGCTGTACCTTAATGAAGCGCTATCTAAAAACAAATTAATAAAAACTGCAGTGACAGGTTTGGGATTTTTTTGCGTACTGTGCCTTTGGTACTCAGCACTGGTAGGACTGGGTTTTTTAACTTCTAAGTTTTTGATTAATTTGGCTTCTTGATGATGGACTTAATGCCGTTTTCCTTGATTAGGTAGACAATTAATTCATGGTGATTTTAGTCTTCCATAAGGCATATTACAAACATTTTGCAATATTACTTCCTAGGGAAATCTGGAAAGTTAGCCTATCAAACCTATCTTAACAAACTGGGCCCTTGTGTCCTAGAACCAAATGTTCTGTTTTGTTATACACAAGAGTAATTCTGTGGATTTCTGTAGAACAATATAAACACTTTGATGTGGGGAAAAAGCACCTGTTTTGAGCTCTAGACAGACTTTTTCATTCAGCTATAATGGAAGGAATTCTGATAATAAGTAGATCTAACATGCCTGATGTTGCTTCTGACAATTTTTTTAAACTTCAGACTCCAGCAAAATTCTGCCATTCAGTATCAGAGACTGAAAAAGTGTTAATTAGGTTTCATCAGCAATGTTCAATTAGCTGCATTCATGCAAACTACTATAGACCAGCTAGAATAAGCATCAGATGAGAGCTTGTACAAAAGTTCAGGTGTGAGGATTGGTTATGCTGTATGGGATTCTGTGCAACTGCAGGTACAAACAGAGCATGTTTAGAGATGTTTTCTGCCAGTTTATCAGTCTTTGTCTACTTTGCAAAACTTCTGGAAGGGTTTTTCCTTTTTATATTTCCAAATGGACTCCATAAAAGTTTTGGGAAGTGGGAGCATTATATGAATTAATATTCTGGACCCAGATTATCACTAGTGATGAGATATTCTTAGCTGTTACTGAGGCAGTAAAGCAGAAAAAAAAAATGTTTGTACAAATGTCTTTGTATGAGTCATCAAAATGCCATGATTTTAGCCAGTAAGTGGATTTTAAAAAATTAGTTATATTGGTTTTAATACTGACAGGCATTCAGTTCTTGCCATCAGGAGTGTATACTGTGTTTTCAGTTCCTCATTATCCTTACTTGCTGCTTCCAATTGAAAATGCAACAAACTATCTGCATTCAAGTATTACTTGCTATTTTTTGAACTTGATACTACTTAGAAGTGGTGTCCCAAGAATAGTTGTTAGCTCTGTACAGCTGCTGTACTGATTCTCATTTTTCCTACGTTGAGTGTTGAAACTGGAAATGGATGATAAGTATGCAGAGCAAGTAATTCCCTTTGTAAATACACTTCTGTCTGCTGACAAGATCAACAATAATGTTTGTGCTGCAAAAGGACTTCCTGACATGTTATTAGCTTCCCAGTTTCTCAGAAGCAAGGATACAGAGAATGGTGCTATTTAACAACACGATGGTGTGTCCTGGCTCTGGCTGGGAGAGGGTTAATTTTTGCATCCTGTACCACCTCACTATTCTGTACTACCTCACTCAGTTCAAGGGAAAGGGAATCGCTTCTAAGGAGAAGGGCTTCCTTCTGGTGGAAAAAACTTGCTGGGAGGAGCTGTCTGGTATTGTCTGTTGTTGGGTTTTCTTCCATGTGAATAGTTTCTTTTCCTGTTGTTAGTAGGTTGCCACTACTGTTCATTTTATCTCATTGCTGTTTGCAGTAAGTTGTTTTTAACTCAACTTGTGATCTTTGCCTTTTGTGCCTCCAATTCTCCTCCTATGTATCCTCCTGCAGCAAGGAGGGGGAAGGGAAAGAGTGAGAGAGGTGTGTGGTTTGGAGAGTCTTGGTGGGGCACTGAACTGAGGAGTACCATTCCCAAACCATGGCACAGTGCCATTTCTCTTGGAAAAGAAATAATACATTCCATGGAAATATTGCGCTCTATTATTTTTAATGATCCCCCTTTTATGTATGATGTAGCAGTTCATTCAGCACTGAAAACAGGGCTGGATTTCAGACTAAGAAATCATTTTTTATATATGAACAGTGTGCAAGCTTAGTTACATTTTCATTACAAACATCTGATCACAAGCCTAGGGAGGTGTGGAAAGTGAGAGAGATTTTCTGTGTGAGAGGGTATTCCTTTAGGTTATAATGAAATTGCCTCTTTCTCATGAGTGTCCTCCCTTCTCTTATCTGCATGTCTCATGTGATTCACTGGCAGCTGTAGCTGAGAAACACATAATTAGAGGATGGGATTTTTTGCTGCTCTTTTATATGGAAGTGTTTTAACTGCGAATGTAACTATGGCACCTTTTTATCCTACAGTTTAAATCATCTTGAAATCATACTTGAAAATTTTGCTGTGAGATTTGGACTTGCAGGACTTAATGGTGGAATTGTGGGCTGGCCAGAATCACCACCATGTATGGGTTGTTAGGGTCTGTAAGCCCATTAGAAGAGGGAGCTGCATTGGGCAAAGTTGGGAAACTGGTGATTTTGTGTTGAGAGGACCACACACTGTTTTCTATGGGCTTTTCCAGCAATCAGTGCATCAGTAGTCCTAAATAGCAGATAATTCCAATCATGACCTGAGTCATTACCAGAGAGCAAGTCTAAGTGTTATTCACTCTTTACTCCTGATTGTTTCAGTATGACACACAGTAGGAAATGGCTGTCATTCTCTTAGGAATCCTTACATACATAGTCTTGTATTCACTCCAGAGAGCTCTAATTCCATAATTTGCTTCTATTTTCAGCTGCATCACAGAGTCCTCACTAATTTTTTAAAAAGTAAGAGTAGTCCCCAGTCCAAACATGCATTTTTATTTTTGTACACCTAAAGGATCTTGTTCCATGGTGTAAGATTCTTAAGCATCTTTTGTTTGCCATACTCTATTAAAGGTCTGTCTTACTGTAAGAATAAAGCCTGTGCTTTTACCTTGGTTATAACAAAATCTTGTAAACTGAGAATTTCCTCCGTATCTGTTTTGTTAGTGCTGAAGTTTCTCAGAAATTTCCAAGCAGTTTCTGAAAACTCAAAGACTGATATTACAGAAGTGGCAAACCTTTTTCTGATTGCTCTTTAAATACAAATACTTTTCTCTTGTAGTCCTTTAAAATAAATATAGGCAATTTTAACCTTCCTGATGGATTCTAAAACTTTGACTTCTGAAGTGACTGTTGTCTTTTTTATATATGTATTTCTTCTGAAGTTCCTGTGGCAGAGCTAATTTGTAATACTTGGATCTCTCACTGGAGCCTGCTGTCCTTTATGATAGCCAGTTTTGCCAGGGTTGCCAGTTGTTACTCAGGTGCCATTGCTAACATCTGCCATGTGCTTCAGTCTCTGTAGAGGCGACAACCTCCAGTATCCAGTCAGCTCTAGGCAGCAAGGAGCCTTGTGCGTTTCGCATGCTGCAGAGTAACTGGTACCCTAATGTCTTATTCAAAGTTTCTCCAAAATGCTTGTATTTTCTTTTCATTAATCTAAGGCTAAATTCAGAAACTTTATATTATGTTTCTCAAAGCACAAATATTTGACAGTAACATACCCGTTGTTGAGAACTGGTCATTTTGAGAGACTTTCCAAGACCTTAGTAAATCATGTGGATTTAAGAGGATTTGCTGACATCTGAGATGCGTGCTGATTATAATTAGATTACATCTTCATTTTTCATACACTTTTTATTTCTTTTTCTTCTCTAACCATTTTTTATGCAAGGGACATGTCTGTTAGTAAGCTATCAAGTAGCTGATTTTTCAGAAGAGCTGGAAGTTTAATACTTACATACATGCTTGTTTTTCTGAATTATTATTTTTCGATCCTAGTGATTTTTCAGTTTCAATTTCTGTTTCAATATATTCCTGCACTTTGTTGCAATTTGGTTGTCTTTTTTGTTTTCAAAATGTAGTAGACAAAAATAGAAGAAAAGGCTGAATAAAACAATGCTTTACATGTATCAAATGTAAACTTTGATGCTACATATAAATACAAATTTACAAATGCATGCCTACCTATGGCAATTCTGATGGCAACTGAAACACTTGTAACAGTATTTCTGGGATCGTTGAGGCTGCATAAAGTTATTTTCTACCAATTCTGGGATTACATTTGGATAGTTATAGGCAATTATCCAAAGGTCTTTAAGAAGCTTGCAAACATTACACAGTCTGTAGTTCTTATGAGGCAATGACATCTGTCTTTGTGAGGTACCTGTAAGTGTCTGTTACCATTTATAAAATGACACTTGCACATTGTATGGCAAACCAGTAAGAAAGCAGTGAGTGAAATCAAGAGTACTAATTTGCAATAAACACTTCCAGTCATTCAATGTTACTGCCTCCTAAGGTTACAATGACTAGGAAGCTGAAAATTTCGGAATATCAGTGGTCTCCTACTGGAATCATAATTTCAGACTGTGATTCATGCTGGGCTTTTAAAGACCTTATGGTGCTGAGAATAAAATGAGCTCGTAATGCTATAACTGGAATCAATGCTCCATTTCTGTAGTGGCCCCAAGGAGCTTGCTGTATGTCCCCAGCTGGTGGCTGACTCTGACTCCCCTGGAGTCCATCAGTAATGGGACTGAATCCATATTGACCAGCTGACTACTGGTCAATGTCACAAACCACTCAAATGTGCCAGGGCTAATGACTTGTGCCTTCTAGTAGAAGGACAAGAGTTGAGTGAAACAGGATAAGAACGTGCATACATGTCAAATAAAGGCCATGGTCTACAAGACCACAAAGATAAAAGTAGGTTTTACAGACACATTTTCAAACTTACAAGAAAAACTTTGGGGTGGGAAACTGAATGCTGAATACAAATTTGCCCAGTAAATATCACTCCGTGTTTCTTCTTCATTTTTTTTTCTTTTTTTTTTTTTTTTGACCACCCATGCCTGCCAATCCTCCTTTCTAAAATACATCTCCAAGAAAAACTGACTTTTGAAGACTTTCTGTGGTTTGGAAATACTGCTTTGTTTTCCTGAGTGAAGTAGTGTTCAGACTCTGGTGTCTTTTAGCAGTGTGCAGATTTGTGAGTTTTAAGTCTGAGAGGCCCAGTGGCAATGGGGATGGACACTTCTTCCTGAGAGCGAATTTTACTTGTACATGTGGGAATGAAGCAGCTTCTCCTCTTCTCTGGTACTGTCTTCCTAGTGCAACAGACTGACAGTGGAAAGAGTGCAGAACTGTCTTGGAGGCAGACTTGATTCAAGGTTATAATGGAAGTGAAAGTGTGTGCACATAATTGTATCCCATTATTTTTGGTGTTTGTCAGCCAGCGTTCTTCAGATCCTTTTGCTGAGAACAATTCTAGAATATGACCATATGTTGTTGTTTAAAAACTTAAACCATTTCTTTAGGTTAGGACTTCTCTTTATTTTTGTCCTTAAAGTGACTTTTTCCATTGACACCTGTTTTAACTTCCACTTTTTATTCTCAGAACACAGAAACAAGGATCTTATTTCCTTACGCTCTTTTCTGAATTTCTGTATTTGCTCCCCATGTCCTAGTAGTTTTATTCAAACTTCAATTCTTATCCTGGTGACAGTCAACAATCTTAACTGTTCATGGAGTTTGAGGCAGAAGGTGCAGGAAGACCATCTGGTTGACCTGTGTGTCGTAAGTCACCACATTGCCTTTCTTTTCAGTCCAGTGACTTCAAACTTTGACTGCATCTTCTATAATAATACCCAGTCTTGTTGAAAGACAAGATGTACAGAACCAATTGCTGTCCTTTTAAACTTTTGCCAGAGGTTAACCACTGTTGCTATTAAAAATGTCTGCCTTGTACTTTGAATTTGCCTGGCTTTAGATTCCAGTCATTGTTTTTTGTTATGTCTTTCTCCAGTTTGTTGAAGATACATGTCATTTTTCTTCTTGTGTAGGTGCTTGTACATGTTAAGCAAATCTACTTTTTGTTCATTCTTTTAGTAAACTAAACAGATTGATCTCCACGTTCTACTAAAAGGCATTTTCTCCTGACCTCACATAACTCATGTGATTCTTTCTGCACCATTTTCAGTGTTTTAACATGGTTTGAAATATAAAAGCGCCAGAATGAAACAGGATTTTAGCATCTGTCTGTCTGTGTCTGCATACAGGTAAAATTGTCCTGCCCTTAGCCCTGACTTCTTACTACATACCTGACTATACATACAAAAATTATATAAATCCATTCTGCTGCAGCAGCATGCTGAGAACTAATGTCTGCTCTATCCCTTTAATCCTTTTCAGAAGCTATTTTTAGGGAAAAAGTTGCCTTGGTCCTAGTGCTTAATTGTGTCTCAAAAGTGTCAGTGTGTTTTTTGTTCAAATGAACCTAGTTTACTAAGCAGTCCTGTCATATAGAGTTCAGTAAGCTCTGTATGACTTTATTGTGCTCACTGTTTTTCATGTCTCCAGGCTTTGTGTCACTTGCACTGAAAATTTATATATATTTCAGACATGAAAATTCCAGTGCCTTCAGGCCCAGTATCAGTTCCTCTAGACTCCACTTACCACAGAATCAGAGAATGGCTAAGCTTGGAAAGGACTTCTGGAGATCAGCTGTCCAACCCATCTCTCAAGCAAGAACATGTCCAGATGGCTTTCAATATCTTCAAGAGCAGAGATTTCATTACATCATTGGGCAACCTGTGTTAGTGCTCAGTCACACTCACTCTGGAAGGGTCTCCCCTGATGTTTGGAGGGAGCCCCCAGTGTTTCAGTTTGTGCCATTGCCTCTGGTCCTTTTACTGGCCACCAGTGAAGGGAGTCTGGTTCTCTCTTCTTTGCATCTTCCCTTCAGGTATTTGTTCATAGTGGTGAGACCTTCCTTGAGCCTTCTCTAGGCTAAATAGCCACAACAGTCTCAGCTTTTTTTTTTGTAGGGGAGATGCTCCAGTGCCATCATTA
The DNA here is from genome assembly GCF_051311805.1 of Agelaius phoeniceus. Lineage (NCBI taxonomy): Eukaryota > Metazoa > Chordata > Aves > Passeriformes > Icteridae > Agelaius > Agelaius phoeniceus. Next base: position 23,288,209 of record NC_135270.1, read on the forward strand.
CCTTTGTGGTTCTTTCCTGAACTCTCTCCAGTTTGCCCATGTGTCTCTTGCTTTTAATTAAAATATATTTTCATGAACAGTTGCTTTTGGGATGCATCATACTGTAATAATGACTACTGTTAACCTTTGTGCTAGAAATTGTGCATGGTTATATGCATTTAGAATGAATGTTTAATATTCAGACCTTGCTTCCATTTCCTTTAGCTTGGTGCTCTATATTTACACCTATAGTTATTCTTTTGTAGGAATAGAATAGGGTTTTGAAAATTTTTGAATATATGCAGAAACTGTTAACATGACACTTAAGGTGCTACATGTTAAACACATAGGAAAAAGTAGAAATTATACCATGCTATTAATTGGTAGGGTGAATTTGATCCAGTTTTGTATCTATGGGGGGTTCTGTTGCTACTTAAATCCTCATTTGACTTGTGAATTTAATGGTTGTGTACTCCAGTGCTCTATTCTACTTGGAGGAATGCTGTAAGGCACAAGTTAGAATCCATTTGTATTTATCTAGATTTAAATTATCACTGTAACTTAGGACTTTGAAGATGAAAGAAATTGCTGAGACAGAGAATCAACTCCTTAGCAATAGTCAATAGTGCTAAACATTTAATTGATATAATAATTTTTTTTTGCTCAGCTGTTGATAGAACTAACATTCTTAATCAAATTCTTTATGATCCTAGACTTGCAGTCAGTGATTGTATCCCGCTGCTTCAAATTATTTTAGTTGCAGTTGAGTGAAGTACCTTTTCACACTGTGTGCCCTGAACCAATGCGTATTATCCCTGCACTTGCTCTGTGAGTGTTGCAAGTTGTTGTTTTGGGCAAGCTATCCTCTTTGTGGCTGCCCATGAAGCTCTTTGTTGAGAGATACAGAGGGAAATGCAGCTGAGCTTCTGTCTCTTGCCTTCATTGCTCTTGTGTTTGCCAAACCGAGACTGCTGTAAATTCACCATTAAGAAGCATTTGATTAGAAGCAAAGAAGAAAAGAGTAAAAAGCAGCTAAGATGGATATGCATATTCAGAATTAAAGTATAACGTTGAATTCTATTTCTTTCAATTTTTCTCTCTAGATTCCCTCTGGCCAAAGATTCGTGTTCCCCTGAAAGTTGTTAGGACTGCCGAAAACAAACTTAGCAACCGCTTCTTCCCTTATGATGAGATTGAAACGGAAGCAGTGCTGGCTATTGATGATGATATCATTATGCTAACCTCAGATGAACTTCAGTTTGGCTATGAGGTAAGAGAATTGGCTTTTCCCTGTCTCCAGGCCATCGGCTTCAACATTGCATAGAAAGTGTATATAAAGTGGAGAAAGCACTGTGCAGTATGTTGATTCAGATTGTTGCATCTCTCTTTACTATAATAGTTCAATGCTGACTGAAACAGTTTTACAGATAGTCATTTCTTTATTGAAAAGCCTGCCATCTGAGAGGTTTTCAGTAACTGGCACAGGAGTGCCAAGAGACTCTAGAAAATGTTGTAGTGGAATAAGTGTAGGGGAAGCAGTCTGAAGACTGAGCTGCATTCTTCTTAACTTCAGATAAATCAGAAATGCTAGCCAAGGGAACATGTCTTGATGGGCAAGACAAGTTTCAAAGATTAAGTGTTGGGAGCAGAGGAGGCCTCTTGGGGACATACTGAAGTAAGGTGGAGTGCAGTGAAAGGAAGAACTGAAGAATTTCAAGGAGGGGACACGTGGATCATGTGCTTGAAATGGCAAAGCTTCAGCAGCTGCTCTTCTGATGAGGGTATGGACAGAAAGAGAGCTTGTCCAAATCAGTTACTCATGGCAGTACAAAGAAGTGACACTCTTCATAGCTACTTGAATTGCTTGTTAAAAGTACTCTTGAAGCAACACTGTTGTCTTCCTTCCAAAATTATGTTTTGAATTAGGTAATTTTTTGTCTTCCATTTGTATTTGAGTGTATAACAGTCCATAATCTAAGTCCACAGTCCATAATCATTACTGTTATATGTGCATATTTAAGACAAAGATGCTCTATTTGTAAACAAATCAGAAACATTAGAAAATGTAATACCATATTTTAAGAAAGCTTTGAATTATTTAGTCACACCTGTACATGCATTGTCAACAGCAAAACAACACTGGGCTTCCTAAGTGAGAGCTAGAACATGATACTGTTAGCCAAGTTGAATGAAATGATGAAAACTGCTTCTCTAAGGTGGAGAAAGCTAGTGAAATGTGATAGTTGTCCAATTTTTAGCAATCTTAAGTGCAGTTAATACAAGATGATATTTTTAAAAAATACATTGGATGTGTTTCTTTAACGTATGTACACGTGGGGTGAAATATTGCTCTTTCTCCCTCTTGAGTAAAAAAGACTGTTAGCAAGTAAAAAGCTTTTGGACTCCAGAAATGTCTTGTGATGATGTAGGTATGCTGAAGTAATAACAAAGATGTTAAGTAGTGGAGACAGAGGTTTCATCTATCATGTGTGTCTCCAGAAAGGAAATACTTTCCTTGCCAGGTTAAGAGTAGTGAGTTAATACATGAAGTGTGAAAGATGGAAGGAAGAGTAGACAACTGAAGGAAGGGGATTTTGGCTACACAGACCTTCTCTATACTTTGTTGTATACACTGAATGTTTTAAGCCCTGTACTGCAACAGCAGAGCTTACTTCTGCCTGTGTTGGTGCTTATAACTACTAGTTTTGAGAGTGATCTGATGGGATGAATGATAGCAGATCCATAATGTACATGCTGCATAAACCCTTGCTCCATTTGCAATTTGACTTCCATTTTCATAAAGCTGTCTGAAAGTGCCTAAGAGTAAGGAGTGACTTACCAAAGTCACCTAAGTGACCGTGTAAGTAGTTCTGCTATTGGCAGAGCAGGCTTGAAGGGCTTTGAAGCAAAGATTCAAACTGCAGCTGAGTTCCAGCTGTGTCAGCCAGAAGTCACGTGAAGCAGAACCTTGGTTTTTTGTGTGTCTGAACTGTTAATTTTAACACCCTCAGTGGATAATATTTGTAACATGACATGTATTGAGTCTGGTCACACCAGAAAGGAATTATCCTCATGAAAAAAAAAATAAGGCAAAGAAAACTTGATGTGAATTCCTCTGTGGTCAGTGCAACTAGGGGATAATCAGGACCTGCAACTGTTTGTCTCCTAGGATTAAGTCCAACAGGTCTAGCAGATTGATTGTGCTGGCTCATTTATTGGCCTTATGGCCATGTGCCTTGGTTGCAGGGACTATTTGAGTAACAGTCCTTATATTCTGTGTGTCAATGTAACTGTTTGGACATGAGATTGTTTAGTTTGGCAGACTGGAAACTATTTCTTTTGCAGTTTTTTGCATTTTATTATAAATCCTATTCCTTTTTAATTCTGGGAAGTCAGCTTACTGCACAGTAACATTGATGGAAAATTAAAGTGCTGTATTGAGAAGATAGCTGAGACAAACGTATGAGTAATTTGAATCCTTGTATTTTGAGTTTGGCTTCACCAGCCCCACTCCCTCAGTAAATTAAATGAATAGAAATGTCTTTGAATACAGAAACAGAGCAAATTATCCTAGAAATACACAGTTTTCCTCATATAGGGAGTGGGTGATGTAGCTCCTACTCTCTGGCACAGAAATCAGGGGCTGAAGATTGATCTTTCCTGTCCTTGAGTGTCTGTGACTTGCTTGACAGGCCTGAGCTGGCTCCCAGATGTTTAAATTGTCCTCAGCCTGTGATAATTTATTTATCTGTTTATGTGTGTTACCAGAAAAGTATCTCTCAAACTCTTGACTCATTTTCAGGGGAATCCAGAGGGAACAGTAGCAGCATATAAGGTTACTAGAAAGTTTTCTTTTAAAAGTAGGTCTGCTTCTGCTTTGGTCATATGAAAGGCTGGAAACGTGACATTCAGTAATTTTCTTTTCTCTCCGGACATCCTTGAGACTTTGCATTTAAACATGTGGCAAAACCCTCTCTGTCACACACTTCTCTGAATGCATAGAGCAAGCCTAAAAAAAAAAAAGCCCAGAAAACTTTGATCTCTGTACACTTTCAGCCATAAAAAAATATAGTAACACTCAAAGTGTCAGACATTTTTTACTTGTTAAAAGTGAACTATTACGGTACAGTGATTTATGACCTTGCATAAATCTGTTGGAGCAAGCAGAAAAATAGTCCCTGTGTGCTGCTGTATTAAGGTAGCAGAAGAATACTCATGACATTCTGACTTTGAAAAAAGTAGTTCTGTTAAGTTACATGACTTGGGATACTGCAAAAAAAACTTATGTCTAGATAATTTTTTTCCCACTTACTGAACTTTGTTGTTCACAGAGAGAGTATCAAAGAGACCCAAGAAGTAGAACAAGTATTTTGATTATCATAATCTTAAAAAGTTAAAGCAGAACCATTGGCTACCTCTGAAGAGTCTGGTGTTTAAATACATGACTGGAATCAAGCATTGTAGCATTCCCACCTCTGTGTCTCAGCTCGCCTCAAGGCAGATATCATAGTATTAAGTAATTTCTTATCCCATGCTTATGTAGCACTTTGTCCTTATAGAGACAAAATATTTTTATTAGACCAATAATAGAAATAGTCTAAATGGGTGTTATTGTTCTGGGCCTATGTTTTTCCCTCATAAAATGTACAGTTTGGTGCATTGCTAAATTTGCATTTATTCTGTTGAAAACTTTTGGCCTTCTGTTGTTAGATTATCTTATTCTGTCTCAGAATTGTTTTTCAGTGCTTCATGTCTCTGGCACTCTTTAAAAAAATCTATTCTCTATTGAATTGCATATTTTGCTAGGCTGAAATTTTCATGAAGTTGGAATGACTTCTTCAGAGGAATTCTTCCTTGCTCATTTTGACTTTAAAAGTTTAGTTTTCAGCATTCCTTTGTAGAACAAGTACTGTAACTCTGCTTGACAAAAGAATTCTTCACTGCTGGCCACATTCAAAGCTCTTCTTCAAACTGATGATATTTTACAAAATGTGTGTGTGCAAAGCATCTTGCATCTTTTAATGGACTCTGTGTTTACATTTTACTTAATTTTTTTAGTAATAGCACAAGCCATTCCTTTGAGGACTGGGAAAGAATTAAGAGTGGATGGGGCTCTGGAAGATAGAAGGAGTATGATGGGTTGAGTTTGTTTTCATTTGTAAAGAATAATCAGTGTTTCATTCTTAAAATGTCATGGTAGCTTTGGAAATGCTGACTATTTTTCTGTTCATTAAGTTGTTGAAATTGCATGTGACTTAATATAGTCTACTGAATTTGATGCATAAATGTTTGAGAATGTTTTGTAGAAGGATATGCTTCCCTGTCCTTCTGGCTACGTGGAGAGTTTGCTGTTCTGTTGGCACAGCAAATTGCACAGAATAGCTGAGGCTGTGAGGCAGAAAGAGCTCTGGAGAGATGAGGCTGGAGGGTGTTTAGGCTGGAGGGTGTTTTAGCTATACTGTTTATGTCACTTGGGAACTTGACTTGGAAACAAAATTACTATCATTTCCTTTTGGTTTTCCTCTACAAGACTTTTAGTAAAACTACTAAGTCAGAACCTCTTTTTGACATTTCATCTGGGAGATGCTTCATCCAAAAATATTTATCTTTAGGGTTGACTACCAGAGTTTTTGGAATGACTTGTCTGCAAATAAGCATACCTCCTCTTCACTTGGCAATATGATTTTCCTTGGATGTGTCCCTTACCAGTATTAAAGCAGGCCATCCTTCTTAGTCTGAGGAAGCTAATAAGATCACTGGCTAAAATGAAATGTACTCCTAACAGACTAATAAATTATAGGCAACTATCAAACAAGAAAATGGACAGTAATACAAAATAGAGAGTAGTATTAGAATCATTACCACTATTTTTATTCTGAAAGCTTCCTTATATGCAGTAGCTGTATATATTAATTTTGGCACAAAGCATATGTATAGATTTGGGTAATGAGCTGGATGGAGCCACTGGGAGCCTTTCCAGAATTACCATTGAATGAGCTAGTGGTGAACATTGTGAAAAAGCCAAGCTTTTCCACTGACTTCAAAAGCATTACTTTTAAAGGGAATCTTTGTTCAAAACACCAAAGTTATTTTTTAGATGCATTGAACTGACAATTTTCAGAGGCCAGGACATTTTTTTACAGGGTAGAGTTGATATTTAGAGTGACACAAGAACATCTGTATGAGTAATGTGCATTATAGTTGGCTTTTATTTTATGTCATTTAGACTCTTGAAGATGACACCAAGGGCAAAAACTATAAGGGCTATGAATCCAGGGTTCTGTGTTGAGAAGGCACTGCACTCCCGTGGGAAGCAGTAGCTGACTTTAATCTTTCTTTCAGCTGCTGTTAATATGCATGCCATTTCCTCTACAAGAATTCTTAGCCCAGTACGGTGCAGATCTGTGGTGTTCTATTAAATCCTTTGTTGAGCCTCAGTAGCTTATGTGGTGGTACCTTCCAACAGCTGGGAGATAGACATTTTAATATTCAGGTTTAAAACTAAATCATTAAATTTTTGAGTCCTGGAGAGTGAGGAATAAATTTTTGAGTGTCGTACATTTAGTTTTGTGTTCTTTATTAAGGTTTTCTACATCATGTCAAAATAGACATCTCAAGCCCTCACTGGCTTGCCTGCCAAAAGTCTGTATTGTTTTAATTAGCTTATGGCACCAACTGGTAAGTGTCCTATGAATTCTTTCCTTCAGTTCCAAGCTATCTCTGCTTTCAAGAATCCTCTGTGTTGGAGCATTGTCATATCTAAATACTATCCCAGTACTTGTGCCCTAGAGCTGTCTAGAAAGATTGATTTCTGGATAAAATAGAAGTCGAGGAGTCAGAAGATCTGGATCGCATTCTTGTTTCCTGTATGATTTTGGCAGGTTCCCTCATCTGGACGTTTGAAATAATAACTGCTCTCATCATGGGATTCTGAAGCTTTATTAACTGACAGCAATAAAATGTGTTGAGATGTATAGATGAAAAGGTATATAGTAATGAAAAATCACAGAAATGTAGATGCAGAAGCAGTAACTTAAAACTGATTGTTTTATCATATTTACTATGACAAAATACTTGCATAGAGTCCTTATAGTCCAGGCCTCCCAACTGAAATGCACTGACACATAGGAAGTGGCCAAAGTGAACTGCTGATGGGGTGACATTTGCAGGATGGTGGAATTCCAGATAACACTTCCTTTACTGTACATTCCACTGTAGGGTTCCCTTGTCTTTTGTACAGATGAAAGAATTTGTGAAGGGATCCTTGGGGATTTTTGAGGTACTTTGTTCTTGTTGTTGATCTTGCATACAAAAATTTCATTACATATGCCTCTGTTTGTTTATACATTACCAGCCTAAACCAGAAACTCTTGTAACCTAACTGTATGTTAGAAAGTCAAGACTCATTCTTCCAACAAGCCTAGCGGTTATTTGGATTAAGCGACAGATTTTGAATAATTTGTCTGCAAATAATGCAGACAAATTGTATCTAGCAAACAAATAGCATTCAGACCCCTCTAAACAATTATAATCCTTCCTCCCTTTTTCTCTAATGCAAAAATTGTCCATTATTTAATGTGGCCAGCAGTGTAGAGAACCAGGGTTGTGTTAATGATGCCCTTCTCCTTGTTCTTGTCTACTGTATTTGATCCTGTAGTCAGCTATAAAATAATGTATGGAGTGACAAGGATGGTATCTTGATTGTATCCAGCTGTCTGGAACAAGTCAAGGGCAAAGCAGCCTTCCATGTAGCCAAGCACCCACTAAAGAATACCAGAAATATTAAAATTTAAGCCAGTTCCTGACAAAGGAAGCAGGTTGGTTAGATCCAAAGCCAGCTGTGAAAGTAGTTAGGTTGTAGTCATATCTACTGAAGTTAACATCAAAAGTTTCATTTTAATCATGCTTGGGTTTAGTTAGAGTTAAAATCTTTTTGAATAGTCATTTGTGTGTCTCTGTAACAATTTTAGTAGTCCATTAGTGGCCTTTTGCTCTGGGACATGGTTTCTCTGAGTTGTAGAGTCCTTCCACAGCAAGCTTATTCTTTTTTGTACTCCTTCTTGGCAACTTTTTGTTCCAAGAATTTGGACTTAGAAGAATTTAAGTGATCTTTGCCCCACTGAAACTCTACCCTTCCAGATGTGTTGCATTTGCTACCCTTCCAGAAAGCAGATGTGTTGCATTTGCTTTCTGTGCAGGCCTGGTTAACAGCATGTCATGTTTTCTTCTCTTCAGGTCTGGCGTGAGTTCCCTGACAGGTTGGTTGGATACCCAGGTCGCCTGCATCTTTGGGACCACGAGATGAACAAATGGAAATATGAATCAGAATGGACCAATGAAGTCTCAATGGTGCTCACTGGGGCAGCCTTTTATCACAAGGTGATATACAACTTGCACTGCTCTAATGTACAATGTGTACATTAAAAAAGATCTATATGTGCTTCTGTCATTGTTCCATCAGTTTTTGTGGTGCTATGATTATGTTCTTTAAAACAGTTGTAGAACTGATTGCAAACTTTCCCTAGACCTCTTTCAGTTGCTGTGAAAACCACTGATTTGTCTCTGACAGTGAAATAAAACCATTTCTTACCTTTATGAACTTAGAAAATTCCTGCCAGTTTGCATGACCTGAAAGTCCATAGCAAATTTTGCAGGAAATGTATCTTTGTAGCTGGTAGGTTCAGAAAAGAGAACCAATTTTAATGAAATTTCTGTGGTGGTCAGGAAAGGAATAATAAGCAGTTTAGCACCCAAAAATTATTTTCTGTCTGCTGAAGTAGTTCTTGTCTGAAGGCACTATAACTTAGCTGCCAGCTGTTCCATGACTGAAATATTTAGTCTTATAGTTACTGTGTCTATATAAAATTATCTTCTTTCTCTCGCTCTCTTCTCTGCAGTATTTCAACTATCTGTACACCTATAAGATGCCTGGAGACATCAAGAATTGGGTGGATGCTCATATGAATTGTGAAGATATTGCCATGAATTTTCTAGTAGCAAATGTCACTGGAAAATCAGTCATTAAGGTGGGGCTTTTCTGCTGTTTATCTTTATGAAATTAAAAACTATGAGATACATACTTAAATTTATTCAGTAGGCTTCAATATGTTACTTAATCCTCCCTTTTTCTCTCCTTGTCTCCCAGTATGGTATCTTGGTCTCTTTCTCATGATAGAAAAGCCCTTCTGGTAAAGTTTTTGTGTTAACTGAGAACAGAGAATTATTTTTTACCAGTTGTTTCTGGTGGTTATTTTAACCATCTAGATGAGCTATAAAAAAGATAATTTAAATGACAGCTGTACTTATGTGTGTGTATATGTACAGGCCCACAGACATATATTTTAACTATTTGAGATCACTAGAGGAAAGAAATTGCCAACTGTCCACAGCTTGCTCTATCGTGGCCTGACAACAGCTGATTTATAGGAATGTTAATTGCAAGAACATTAATTGCAAGATCAGCTTTAAATGAACTTTTTATCCCTGAATTAATTTCCTGACATGTTTCGACACGTTTTCAGGTCTAGACATTCACTCCGTACATTCATTTCAAAGTGTGTCAGCTTGGAATGAGATTTAGAGGCCACCAGGCATTACTTCAATTAACAGGGTCCGTTCTCCCTTCTGTCCATCATCATTTACTGGGACTGGTGGCTGCATTTCCTAGAAAAGTCTTTAGAAGATAAAGTGTGTGCTTTTGCTGAAAAAGTTTCTGAGCTGTATGAGGGCAGAGCAGAGTAATTTGGCACCTCTGTGCGATTCGGAGAGTGCTGCAGGGTTTGCCAGTCAGCTCTTAACTGGAGAGAGCAAAAGAGCGCCTGTTGGATTAACGTTACGGTGAAGTATGGGAAGCTATATTTCATCGCTGTTATGGCTGCAAGAACAAATGGTGTTTATACAGGGACCTTGGCAGTGAGAAAACAGTCATTAAACAGGAATTAAGGAGCTTGTCATCGCCACTTCTTTTCAGTTACAGAAGGAAAAAACCCTCCAAGCCGTTTTTATTAGGCCCCTGTGAATTTTGCAGTCAGCCGGGCCAGATGGAGCTGAATGGAGGAATAGAGTGGCTTTTTTTTGTACACCCCCTCTTTTTGAGACAGCTCAGTTTACACTGCAGGCATGCTCAGAGGTATTGCACTGCTCTCTGTGCAAGGAGATTAATGTCCCTTCTGTTGATATTTGATAATATCTGGTGTGCCTTTCTGCAGGTGACCCCACGAAAGAAGTTCAAATGTCCAGAATGTACAGCAATTGATGGGTTATCACTGGACCAGACACACATGGTGGAAAGGTGAGTGACCACTCTCTATTTCTCCGATTGCTTTGTTCTGATCCCTAGAATCTTATCCTGTGTCTCATTAAATTAGGATCAAAAATTATAGTGTTTTTATAAATTACTAATTTTGAAAGAATGTTACATGGATTCGATCAACATAAGTTATTCCTATGATGGGTGATGTGTCTCTGAAAGGTAGACTACTACAAAAAGGGACTTTAGAAGGGTACAATTTTTAGCAGCTTTGCTGTAGAGTTTTAGGACAGTTATATGAAGTTCAGGTTCTTGGTTGGCAGTACTGTCAGTAATACCACATTTCTGTTTGCCGTGGAATATCAACTGTAATAAGTATGAATTCTTTTTATAAACTAGACAGTTGGTAGCTTACCAAAGAGCAGAAAGAATATAAATTATTAATAAAATAATTTGAAGTGATATTTGTACATTGTCTTCTTTCTAAGGATTGTGAAGCACATTGCTTCCACTCGTGAAGGGCATTTGCTGCACAATTCCATGTTGCATTTTTTAACAATGCCAGCATTAATTCCAGCAGTTATTAGGTGGAATTAACCTGAGATTTAGAACCAATAAAGACATCTCACTTTAGGTTTCTTGGTCTGTTGCATCTCTCCTGCAAACTTTGGGAAAAATTATTTCCAACAATAGAACTGATGAGGTAGGTAAGCAGGGGGAAGAAGTCGCCAGAAGAAACAGACAGTTGGACTTGATGATCTTAAAGGTCTCTTCCAACATTTTTGATTCGAAGAGGTGACAAAAAAAAAATCTGACCTGCATTTAAAATGTAAAACAGGCCATTTCAGATTTGCATGGAGAGGTATAACATGGTTATCTTACTAGTCATTAGTAAGACACTTATCATTTTAACAGTGAACTTTTTTCTGTCCTTCTCTGTAGAAATCAGAAAATTTTAAGTGTTGTATGGGCTTTAATAAGACTGAATTAAAAAAAAGGAGTATGCAACTCAAAAGTAAAACATACCCCATTAAGATGGTAAAAATTACTCTGCAGGAAAATACTTGAGAAAGGGGTGGGAAATTTTGTAGATATTAAATGTTAGCTAAAAGGAAAGCACAAAAGGTTCCCCCATATCTAACAATTCTGACCTGGCTTACAGGATGGGCTACCAAGCCAGTTAAGCTTTCCTGTGGTCATAGCAGTAGTGCTACAACAACACATGGGAATTTTAGTTATGAACTAGTTTCTCACTAAGGTAAATGCTATAAAAACAGAAGATGAAAAAATTGCTCTTTGCCTTGAAGTGCATTATGATGTTGGGTAAAGGTCATGTTTTCATGTCTATGGCAGTTCTTGTATCCTCAGAGTAAAGTGTCATTGACAGTTTATTGAGAACATGTTTAAACTGTTGTTTTGCTTGTCTCTGATTTTGCAAAGTGGGGAATACTGGGTTGTGGAAAGTATTAGATGGACTGCAAATCCACATACTTTTATTTGCCCAGCCAAAGAAGTACATGCTGAGATAGTCTGAGTGCAGGAGAATCTGGAGAGATACACAGTTTAGGTATATTCAGGCTTGATTTTGAAAATCCTTAATGTCGAACTGAAACTGCTTGCTACACCTAATGCCTTCTTGCCCTGTGTTATCATCTACCTAAATATAAGGGAGCTATTTGAGAATCTGAAAGGGTTTATTTTTTTGAATGTTTTATGCTAGATATTCATTTAAAGTGGATAATAAATGGTAACAACTCCTAGAGCAAATTTTCCTAACTTAACAGTGAGTAAGGCTCTCATATCTATCTATCTATCTATCTATCTATCTATCTATCTATCTGTTCGTCCATCCAATCTGTCCGTCCATCCAATCTATCCATCCAATCTATCCACTAACTATTTTCAGGGTCAGGAGAGAAGCTGAATGAAAAAAAGTGTATGCATCAGGGAATCCTTGTCATTATAAAAGAATAACTTTGTACTGATAACTTTACAGTGTTGGGTATCAAGAACAATACCTGAGGTGTCAGGCAAAGAGCCATTTTCAGCTTTACTTGCAGCTTCCCCAAGTGCCTGACTCCTTGCTTTCTAGCATTCAGAGATAACAAACAGGTAGTCTGAGCTAATTACTTGCCCGGATATCCAGGGATCAACCTACTGTTTGTGAAACAAACAATTTATCAGGGTTGCCAAGTACATACACAACATTTGGTGTTAGGTTTCTGGTTCAGAAATAGCAGAGGGATGCCCAGCAACTGCCTGTTGGCTTTTGTAAATGGAAAAGGTTTGAGAATTCAGTTGTGGAGATCTGTCCAGGAAAGATATATAACTAACTGGTTTTGTTGGGCCTTTTGACTCATTCAGAGGAGACAAAGGAAGATGGTATAGTTGAACTCTGTCTCTTATTAAGAAATTGTATTATTTTAGCAATACACTGAATCATGGGAAAGCCAACTTTGCTATTCTTCCTGCTGTCTAATTTATTTTAGATAAATAGAAGACTTTAGTCCCCAGGGTTATCAAACTCCATTATTAAAATACAATAACTGAAGAAAACTTTGAACCAAGAATTCCCTTCTTGCCCTAGGTTAGCCTTTACATCAGGTCACAGAAGAAACTGCAGGAAGATCTCATAATCCCTGTATTTACAGGTGTTTAAGTAGCAACAAGTTTACTGCCTTTAACATCTTTACATCTGGCTCTCAAAAATGGACATATCTCTAAAATGCAATCTAGAGGGCAACTGCCAGTACAGTAAATATAGCAAAGGGCTGAGCTGCTTCTGCAGCCACAATAACAGCAGCGTTTTATTTAGGACATGCAAGTATTTGTCACAGTCAAAATAGGAAGCCATTTCCTTAAGAGGCAAACTGCCCAGGTCACAGTTGGCCAAAGGCTGCAGGTAAAGGGTTACCCTGCCAAAAATGTAGTTGGATTTTAGCAGTGAGGAACCTGATTAAGAGACCTTAACAAATACCAAGTTCATCCAGGGGTAATGGGGCTCTCAATTTCCAAATTCACACAATCTTAATGTCTTACTGAACTGAGTACAACTGCATGTTATCAGCAATGCAAGGAAAAAAAAATAATACTTGGAAGCAAACATGCCTGTGTTACTTTGAGTTTGAAAAACTATTGACACAACTAAGGGAAACACCTTCCCTCCATATTGAGATGACATTACATTCTCTTGGCTACCTAGCTTTCAGTGTTTAATGTTCTAGATATCCTTTCTGGTTTATATTGTCCAAAAATGGCAAGGACTTCAGAATTCAAGTGATTTATTTCAGTGCTAGACATGAAATTTTTGGAAAGTGTCTTTCTTTCAAAGACATTTTCTGGCTTGTGCATGACATTTATTTCCTTTTAAAAAGCCTGTTTCTGATCTTTGAATTTGATATTTATTTGTGGAGGGCTAACTTCTGCTTCAGCCATACTAGTTTTTCCATTTTTAATTTTTGCCATTTCTTTAATAATGAAATGGTTTCCTGGTGGTTAGAGATATTATACTGGCAGGCTTAAATGGACTTGCCACCAAAATAAGTTCAGCTGTAGAAGGATCCCATCTTGATATTTTGTCATAATACCTCACTTTTGATTTGGGAGTATAACCTCTGGAGGGAAGAGGTCAATTTTGTCTGCCCTATCCATTTAGTTTTGTCTTTTGCTCTGAGGGTGCCACTTAGTTCTGGTTGTGACAATGGCTCCTCTGATGTGGACACCTGCCTGCCAGGCAGTAGGCTGAGATAACTAATTCATTTCACACCAGCCACTCAGCAGCTGTTACATTACAATGTCTTTCAGTCATTACTGGCAAAGGCAGGATTTGAACCAGTAGACTAAAAGTATTCTTGTATTCCAGAAACCAGTGAAGGCCAGCAGCTGTGCAAACCTCTCACATGCACATCTCCCAGTGCATCTACCTCCTTGCCTGTGAAGTTTGTGGGTTTCCTGCCATAAGGCTTCCCCAATACACATCCACATCATGGATTAGTTAACCACATTTCTTACAAGTAACAGATTATTTGAAAATCTGAATTTATCTAAAAATGAGATGTATTTTAAGATCTCTTACAGTGGGCATCCTGTGGAAGCAACAGAAACTGCTTAATGTTCTTGGAGAAAACACTCAGTTCCTGCTGTCTGCAGGAACTACTGCAGTGAACCTTTCAGTGCCTGTGGTCCAAATCTCATTCTCTTGATAGTTCACCTTGTTATTTTAGATTATTGAACATCTACCTGGATCTTCACTTAAGTCCTCATTGGTGGCTCCTTTGCTATTTCAGATCTGTGCTACACTGGAGCAAATAATACTTGTCACAGGAGTAGAGGTTGTGTCCCACTGTACATGGTTTTCTCTTACACTCTGAATTCCTTTTCTTTTGTTTGTGGTCCCAATGATTTGGATCTGAAGATAGAAAGGTATGAGGTAGGATAAAGTATGAGAGGATGGGAAGGTAGGAGAAAGTGAAGCATCTGTATTTACCTGCAGTAATATTTTATTCAAGTATCACTTCATATGAAGTAGTTTTCTGACACTTTTTCCAGGACAGAATATGGTCTGAATGATGACCATTATAGCTTGCAACAGCTATGTGGTTGAGGAAATAATTTTGAAAACTGCTCTTGCTGTCTCGTCTACTTCAAAAGAGTGTTTGGGGCAGTGTTGAGCAGTCCCCATCACAGAACTGTCACACTCAGTTGGTGTGATTGACCAGGTCCTGATGAGGAAAATTATCCTGGAGCCATAGTGACCCCCTAACCCTCCAAAGGGGTCGGGAGAGGGTGCAGTGGTTGGAGAGTGAGAGACCTGCTCTGCCACTGCCTGCAACACTTCAGTCTCTGTAGCTGAGTCAAAGTGCTCACTTCTTTGTTTGTTTTCCTTTTTGAATGGCAAAAGAAATGTCACCTGTTTTCTTGTAGCTCTCTGTTAATGTGCAGGGAACTGTTGTCATGATTCTTGGTATCTGAATTCCTTAAAAGCTGTTTTATGTAGCAGGCAGCTAAAGTTAGCTGAGCATTGGCTGAGGTGAGATGAGCCAGGTTTTCTCTGCCTTGCTTCCACAGGTATAGCGCCCTTCAGTGAAAGAGTTAAAGGAGCAATGTAATGGTTAAACATCTGCTTGCTTGTTTTTTGAAGAACGTGGCTGCTCCTTTCCACATTACTGACACCTGAGATTATTAAAACTGAAAGAGTCATCAGTGGTCCAGTTTTTTTGTGCTAATGTGATGTCTTATTGCTCAATATATCTTTATTTAGACAGGAAAAATAAACTAGTTAGTTTGTTTCATTTTATAGTTTTAATTCAGATTCACCTTTAAATTACAGTACAATCAGCTCTGCCTATTCTCTGAGGCATGTTTATTTTTTTGTGGGAAAAGATAGAGCTTCTGAAGAAGCCTGAAAAAAGACAGACTTTTTGTTTTTAGAACTCTGTTTTCACAAAGCCTTGGTTTTTGCAAAACCTTCGTTATAAATGAAATTGACCCAACAGTGGCCCTTTAAGAGACATGTTGGCAGTTAATCTGTTCTGGTTTACAGCATGTACATTGCTTTAAGAATGACTGGAATTCTAGGGGGAGGGAGAAGGGAAGCTTTGACCTCCATGTGCACATGTGCTGCTGCCAGCATCCCCTTGCTCGTCTCTGTGATTAAATGGATAAATCAAAGAACACCAGCTTCTTTTCTGTTCTCTCTGCAGTGAGGCTCTCTTTTTATTTATTAGTAGCCAGCATGGCTGAAATACTTCCAAGTGCAAGAGGGAAGGTTTCTACCAGTTATTCTGGTGTGGGAGTTGGTAGCCAGCCCAGTTGTTGGAGTTCTTAATTATACTGCTTTCCTTTTCCCCAGATCTGAATGCATCAATAAGTTTGCCTCTGTCTTTGGGACCATGCCTCTCAAAGTGGTGGAGCATCGTGCTGACCCCGTCCTGTACAAAGATGACTTTCCTGAGAAACTGAAGAGCTTTCCCAATATCGGCAGCTTGTAAAGAGTGAGACAAACCTCCATGAGGAAAACAACAGCTGAAAAGGTGCTATGAGGAATATAAAGCCCTGAAGACAAAACTTGCTAGCGAGTGGGTTTGCATCTGAGAGAGATGAGAATTAATGTTTTTGTCTTCCTTTTACACAAAGTTGTATTTGAAATCTGGACAACTGCTTCTCTGTTGCTCACAGAGAGTTGAATCTATTTATGGGTTCTCCAAAAAATGTCAAACACACACTTTTGTCTAGAGGAGGCTATGCATCTGGAAGAATAAAACAGAATCTTGCTCTTTGTGGTCTGATGGCATGACTGACCTCTTCTATCAAATGTGCTGCAGGCTCTCTGGTTAGTGAGCATCCATCCATTCAAAGCAACTGTCTGCCATGTAGAGCTGTTCTCTTTTGGGAGGAGTTTATTTCCTGTGTGGCTGGTGGGCCTCTGTCTTTTGAGCTTTAACTGTTGTCTTAAGTAACTGTAACAAATATTTTCTTCTGTAATATGAAACAAATGTTTATTTTTTTACAACATCACAAACAAAAATCTGTCTGTTTTCACCTAGTTTAAAGAACAAAGCAATTTGTGTTACTTAAATTATTTTGATGGAGATGAAGACACAGCAGCCGGGATGATAATCTCCTTCAAAGCAGAGACCTGCAGGACAGAACTGCAATTGCTGCACTTCTTGTGTAAATCTCAGGTTTTCTGCTGCCCTCCTGCAAAAGACTCTGACTCTATCAGAAATAGTTGTATTACAAAGAAAATTATTTGTCTTTAGTCTTCTTATATTTTTATCTGCATTATAAAACCAGCAATCAGGTTACACTTTTACTTTGTAGCCATCCATAGGGAAATAAGTTTTTCATGTCTGAAACCTCTTTAGCAAGCAGTGTACTAATTTGTAAAACACCTTCTATATTTGCAGAAATTCCCAGTTCCAGCTTCAATGTACAGGCACATGTGTATGTGTAAGACACTCTTAACGCACACTTACAAACTCCTGTAGGTTACCATTGTTGGAAAAACAATTGTGTCTTTGGTTGTAATTTAAGGAACCCATTGCCACAGGCTGAAAAATACAGCTTAGGAAGTCTTTTGGAGAAGATTTACATTTCTTAGGAACATTTGAATTGTTTCTCCATACTGAAATGAACCTGAATAAGAAAGCAAAATGCAACAAAATTAGAAATAAAGTTGCTTGGACTGTTACACTTGCCCTTCAGTCTTAAGGAGGGTCCTAAGTTGGGCTGAGAAAGCAATCTCTTTTCTAGCTCCACTGATAAAATGCTTGCTACTAGATAAGTGTGATTTCACTGTCTTTTGAAACCTCTGTTGCTGCTGGTTACAGACACAGCCTACTTGATGGGCTGTTTTTCTGTTACAGTGCAAGCAACCTTATTCCTCAGATTTGCCAAACCCCAAACAATAGGACAAGTGTTAGACATCATGGTTCACCCCCTCTCCTAAACTGGATACGCAGCAATGACAGAAACCAAATGAAAGTCAGGCTAGAAACAGGAAACATCTGCTCCTATTTGTCTCACCCCCACTAAGTCTTATCTTATTGCCCAATGCAGTGGATGTGCTGTGAATAAAAATCATATTGGATCAATAGCTTTGTGGGGATGCTTCACTTCATAACCTCCCTGGGATGTGCCTGTAAACTGTATCATCTGACTCTCTGGGAGTGTTTAATTACTAGTAAATGTTTTTTGCTGCCCTCTTTGTTTCATTTCTGAGTTGCTATGGGAGCTAAAAGGATAGCTGTTGCAGTGACAACTGCTGTCTGCACAGTGGCTATCACAAGAGAGAGGAAGGTTTGTTACTCATTATATCTCCTTTGCAGCCTTTCAGGTTTATTAACATGAACCTTCTTTTTGAATCTTCCTGTTGATTTATGTGCCGGTGCTTGAGCGTCAGGAGATACCAGCATATTTCCCTTGTGAAGTTTGTTTTAAAAGGGTACCTGTAACAGTGCAGTAGTCAGTTTTAGCTGTCCTTTTGGAGCTGATCTCAGCTTGGCAGGCCTTACCAGCTTAAATGAGTTATAACACCTTCCTTAAAGAGTTGTGAAGCTTCTGTGATTTTTTGATTCTTTCTCAGTAAGCCAGTAAAAGGTTTGTTTTGCACAGAGTCTTAAAAGACACTGAGGATTTGAAACATTTGGTTGAATATTTTTAGATGTAGACAGCCAAACCAGTCCTGCTAAGCTGAGGTATAATCTCCAGTCAGTAAAAAGGTAACATGTCCCTGTGTCTGCATCCAGGAGCATCTGAGTAGTTTCCCCTTGCACAAAATGTCCAGTGACCCCTAACAATAATGTTTTATCCTTTGGCCTTTTACAGTTGCTTTTATAGGGCTTGCTCATTTACAACCCCATTTGTCTCTGTTTAATGCCATGGAGAAAATTGGGCAATTGACCATAAAGAAAAATTGTAAAATTGCCTTCTTACTTGCTGTCTGCATTTATTATTGTGATGTTCTTGGTGCAGATTCTGTAAAGGTAAGATTTAATTGTATGTCTGATTTACAGCAGAGGTTTTGTCAATCTTTAAATTAAGATAATTTTTAACTTTTCATTGTATATATGATGACCAAAAAAGCTTGATAATTGTATATTAAAAATTAAATCACATGAGTGTTTATTGTATTTCACTTCTGGAATGGCACAAGGAAACATGAATTAATTCAGAAGGGAGAATTTCAGTGACAAGCTCTTTTACTACATAAATCTATGTTAAACTTGAATATCCACAATGCATTTTAGAAAGGTCTGTCAATATTTTGTCTTTCCCGTAACTGCAGTTTGATGGTTGTCTTGAAAATAGAAGTTTGGTCTGCATCCCAGTCACCTTTTGGGGAGAATAGTTGTTACTCTAATTTTCTGCCAAGATTTGACAATAGCATTTATCTTGGAGAAATATAGAACAGGTTTGGTTTTTTTTATTCTTGCAAAGAGATACAGCAGATGTTAAATAACTGTACCTTTGAGAAGAGATCTTTGGCTGAGTCACTGAGATTGTGGAATCCAATGTGGTGGCAGCTTTTTGTTTCCAGAAGCCCTGTGGATCATGCTGCAAAAGGGCAGTATGTGCATGGCATACCTTGCTCCTTGTGCATAGCAAGGGGGAATGTGTTGCAGGGACTGCTCTGCCAGTCATGGGGAGTCCTAAGGATGCATTTTTAGCATCACTAACTCTTCCTTTAAGGCAAGAGTTTTTTATTCCTCACAGCTCCACTGTCTTATTACAGGATGTGAAGATTCAGGCTCTAATGTTCTGAATGACTCTGTCCTTCCATCTCTAACTCCTGCTCTGGAGCCTCCTACCATCCATCATATTTCTGCTGGTGTGGTTCAAATATGCTGTAGCAACAAGTTTTTCCCTCTCAAGGACTTTGGACACAGATTTCAAAATAATTGTGAGGTGGGATTTAAGTGATGCTCAGTACTTCTGACTCATTTTGGTTTTAGGCTGTATTGGTGAGTATTGAGCGTTCTAAAAAGATGCTATACTGAGACACATGAAAATGGATTTAGAAGGGCAATTTTAATATAAATATGCCTCCAAGATTTTATATGAATGCCCTCCATAACAAATGTCTGATACATTGGGTACTTCTCACAGGTAGAGCATCTTTTGATCAGGAAAGTTCTCAGAATGGTTAATGGGTACTGCATAAATCTGTCCAGCCCTCTTACATGGAAGCTGCTCTCCAACCAAAGCATGATATATGGAAGAAAATCTAAATCGATGGTGCTGATGAAGAAATGGGATCAGACAGAGTGAGTATGATTTTTTTCATTTTTCTCTTTGAAGATTTGCATACTTAAATTTTACTATGACTGCTGCAAAACATGTTCTTTTGTAAACTAAAATGTAAACTGTGTAGTTCTTGTTGTCAGGGGTAGTCTCATCCATGTACTTGAATCACAAAAAAGAAATCGGTAAACTTATGTTTGATTAAATCTATGCTAGAAAATGAGCAATTTCCCAATTCCAGTTGGTCCAGTTGCTAACTTCAGTCTGATCCTAAAGAGCTGAGAAGAGCAGAGCAAATCCTGGCAAAAATTTCGCCTATACTGCCTTTTCATTTCAATTTTTAGGCTGAAAATAATAATTTCTGTCAAAACCTGCCAGAAAATACCAAACACAATGCTCCATGGGATCTGCAGGTTATCCCATGAGCAGGTGGTCACTTCAAACCTCTTGCTAACTTTGGCACGTGACAGAGGTAGCACTTGCTTAGCAGAAAATTCAGGTACAACACGTTTGCTTTGCTATTGAGTCACGGGTCCTTAAGTTGTATCTCATGCTGTTGGGAGTGCCTGTAGGACAGTGTAAGTTCTTTTTATGATGCCTGCCACTGCTGTATCTAAGTGCAAGAAATTGATCTTTATGGTCCTCCTGCATGGGTAAGATCAGCCTCTTACTTGTACCTGCAGATAAGGAAACAGAGAGAGGCAGTCGGATTCTCTTTGGAGATGTGTGGGTAAAAACAGGATTGAACACCAGTATCCCAAGCCTGGGATTTAGCAGAACAGCTACACTTTTGTCTGAATTGTTGTTTATTTGGAGTTTTGGGTTCCTCACTACCAAGGCAGAGGACTGTTAACCTTGACTTTAAGAATCAGCAGGCTTCAGCGGGCCCTGGCTTGAAGCCATTTAGAGACATTCCTGGTGCACTCTGTGTAATTTCAGCCTGATGGAAATGGCTGTAATGCAGTCCCACCTCTGCTGATCTTCAGGATTCCCCTGTCTGCAGCTTCTTGTGGTTGCTTTGAAAGTGAGTTATGTTTCCTATTAAAGGATAACAGGGACAATTGAGGCAATTACGTGGACTGGCTTGGAGCTAGCAGCACGAAGGGAGTTTTCCGACTGAAAGCAGTGCTGCTCAAAGGTTCTTCCTGCAAGGTTGCCTGTTTGCTGTCTTCATTTGTCTGGAAAAGGATCCCATAATTGTCCTTCAAATTTCCTTTAGTCATGCTAAATGCCTGTTTACTTGCATAAACAGGAAGTGCTCCTGCTCCAGACAAGCATACCAACTCTGACCATGGACAGAGATCAGTGCAACTTGGTTATGATTTTATTAGGTCTATAAACTTGTGTCAGTGCTCAGTACCAGACTCTGTGCAGGGGGGATGTTGTGACTAAGAAAATACCAGCATAATTATTAAGTCACATCTATTAGATTTTTAACCTAAATTTCAGTTGAGGGGGGCTGGACAAAGGTCAAAGCTGGAGCATTTGACCAATGAAGGCATGAAGAACTTGGGATATGCAGACCCACATGAGGTTTTCCATGTGTCATTCTGAGGTGTGGTTTCTGTTGCATCCTGTGCTTTTAAGGATGAAGCTTATCTCTTTTAGCCCCTCCCCTCCATTCTGTGCAGTGATGGGAATCTGTAAAACTAAAAAGCTTGGGACTGACTGAACAAAGTGTCACTTACAGATATCCAGCTGCCCAGTGTGAATACCTCGTGCTCATCCAGGAAATAAGCCCATAATGCCTTGGAAAGATACCTGAGCTTTTCAAGCCACCAGCTGTGTTCCCTCCCATGTGTATTTGTGCCACACGCTCAAGAAAACCATTGTTTCTCACCTGCTTGGCTGGCTGTTTGTAAACTTACAGGTCCTTCTTTTGTGAAACTTCTCTTTGAAGGTGAGGGGCAGGTCTCAGCTGGGTGCTGGCCACAGTTAGTGCCGGGTGCCTTCAGTTGCAGACTGATGGGAACAATAACTGCTTTGCCACACTTCATACAAACAGGGAGGGGAAAAGGTTTTAAGGAGAAAGGACCGTAAAATGAGATCCAGGAATTCAGTAAGGCTACAGCAAATGGAGCAGATTGCTAACTCAGAGCATCTGTCTTTGCCCTGTGAGGAAGTTACGAACTGCAAAGCAAGAGAAAGTGGAAGATCCTTTCACAAATAATAAACACTTGTTTGTCTCAGATTAAATGCAACACCTTTACATGTGGGCTCCAGCTGGCCATAAGTAGATGCACCTTGCATGGCTGTTACCTTCCTTGCCAATGAGAAGATTATTGAACATCCATCTGCTTAAAGGTTAATAACCTGCTTTTAAAAAGAGGAAGAAAAAAAGGCAAATCTGTTTAGTTTACAGGAATAAAAAATTGTTTTTCATTTAAACTGCCCGAACTTTGCCCTGCCTCAAAGTCATATTCTCCAGCAGAGAAGGAACGCGTTAACCTAGGAGCTGTAGCCACATCTCCCAGAGAGAAATTTTTCCATGTGTTTTAAATAACTCCTGTAACTCCACTAAGAAGGTGCAGCTTCAAGAGGAAAATGCACATTTCTAATCTGGGTTCTGCCACTATCTAGTTTAGAGAGAAACTTTTTAGTTCTTTGGCATCATTTAGGCCAGGAGCAATTTCTGATGTAAACCCATACAAGCAGTATGTTACTGAAACTGGCTTTAGGCTCTCAACACTCTGAACTCTGCCAACATCTGGAGAATCTGGCTTTGAGTGCTTGGGGAGGGAAGGAATTTTTCTCCTACAAGTGAGAGGAATGGATAAGCTTGCAACAGCACCTGCATTATCCATTTCTTTGTGAGATAGAAAACAGCCATGCACCATCTGAAGCAAGCTGATGCTCCCAGACAACTGATGGAAAGGCCAGAGGGGCTCTGTGGGTCTTGGTGGGTTGCTGGCAGCTGCTTGGCACCTTCTCAGCTTTGCCTGGGCAAGACAGGCCCTTTCCAGTCCACCCAGCACCTGGGTACAGGGACTTGACTCTTACTGGGCCCAGTGCTGGTGGGTCTGTGCAGTCTGAAGGAAACAGTTTTGCAGCTGAGTTTATTGATGGAGTGCAAGCCACAGAAAGGGCCCTTACAGAACGCAGATTTTTCTGCAGTGGGACAAGATCTGTGCCCTGTGAACTTGTGGGGCCCAGACAAACCCTTCCCTTTGTGCGGGGACAAGTGAAACCCAGAGGGCTCAGTCTGCCCCACTGAGCAGCTTCTGGCTGCAGGCAGGCACCTCTGGGAAACCCTGCAGACCCACAGAGGAGAAGAGGGTGGGTGAGGCTTGGATGCCTCTGCTAAGGTGGAGCTGGGAGGGGAGGGAGTGTGATGGCCTGTGGGAATATGGGAAACGCTGCCAGCGCCAGGTGTCTTCTCCTAGGGCTTCAAGAGACCTTGTGCTTGGTGCCCCGAGCATGACTGTGCTGTGTAAAAGGGGTGGTGACACAACATGGGGAGCTGAGGGTCCCCAGTTCTGTGGCCTCTTGCTGCCAAGTCAGCTTCTCCCTGTGTCAGCGGTGGTTACCGGCTGCCTCATTAAGGACTGCTTGAGAAGGGCTGGGAGAGCTGCAGGAGCTCTTAGGCTCTGCTGAAGCAGCAAGGGCGGAGCAGTAAGCCATGGGGACCATGCTGCTCTGTAGCCCGTGGCCAGGGCGCCGAGCGGTGCCGGGGCGCTCCCGGCGGGGCCCGGTGAGGCGGGAGCGGCCGCAGGGCGCTCCGGGCCCGCCCGCTGGCTCCTGCCCAGCGCTTTGTACGGCAGAGGCGGCAGCCCGTGAGCTGCCACCTGTTGTTAATCTACCCCCGGCTAATCCATTCTGGACTGCGTCAGCAGTTCAAAAGGGCACTGTTAGTATTTTTTGCCAGCTTCAATTAACGTGAGATTTTGGAGGCCCCTCTGATCACATTTCATCTGTCATGAGTCAGGAACAAACCAGCCAGATTGCAGTTGAGAGGAGAGAAGAGAAGGAGTTTATTGCAAACCAAAACAACAACAGTGTTTGTGCCCCCTTGGCCAGGGTGGCTGGGAAGCAGGGACCTTCTCACTCCTTTCAAAACCTGGAAAAATAAAAATTGGTGACTGGAAATTCCAGCCCTTCACCTCAAAAAAAAAAAAAAAAAAAAGAAAGAAAAAAGAAAAAGAAAAAGCTGCAAGTGCAATAACTTACTTCAAAAAAAGTTAAAAAGAATCAAGCTGCAAGACTGTTTGTTCTTTTTTAATATTCCACTGTAATGAACTGGTAATACATGGTTGCATAGGCAATAACATTGCATGGCACAAACCTCATGTGGCAACATTTAAAATGATTTTTTTTATTCTTTTTTTTCCTGAACATTTTTAAAACTTTTTTATTGTTTTTATATGTTCCACCCCAGGCCGTTAAGCTAAAGAGAGAAAAAAAAAAGGTAGCATTTATACAAGGTTACAATATTTTACAACAAAAAACCAATAATATTGATTGAGGTTTGTTTTCTTTCTTTCTCCCAGTCTCTCTTTCAAGCACTGCACACCTAAACCGATATATTATTATACATTGAAAACTGTCCTTCAAAATCAGTAGTATAAAAGTCCTAGCTCTACCTACCTACCTAGCTATGTGGGGGGAGTGGAGAACCATGTTACCAGCAAAGAGTTAAGGGGGTGTAAGGCTGCTCCCTCGCCTCCTCCCAGCTCCCTTCGGGAAGCTGCAAAGGGCTGAATGACTTTCCATCCGATTCCACCCCCTTCCCATTTGGGTTTAATTTCTCCCTTGGTCTGTTTGCTTTTTGCTGTGTCAGTCAGAGCAGCAAAATAAACACGGGGCTCTGCCTCTGCTTGATTATTTTTCAATCCTTTCCCAAGAAACTACCTTTTTGCCTTAGTTTGTTTGGAGAGTGTTTTACAATGTGCTGCCCGGTCTGAGTGTACTCTGGGAATCAGGGGAACATGCCTCCCACCCCAAAACACTGCCAGTGCAGGAGGAAACCAGCAGGGAGCCCTCCTGGGCAGCACATGGGGTACTCCTGGGCCAGGCTGGTGATGCACCCGCTTGGCTGATGGGGTTGATGGGGCTGATGGGGCAGGTGAAGCTATGTGTGCTGCAGCTCTGAGACCTCACATGTGACACATTGTCACGGCGTGTGGCCTTTCCCTAACACCTGCCCATGCCATGGCTCAGGCCAGGCGTGGTCCAGCAAGGACGTGTCACCCGGCAGGGATGTGCATTCCGGCAGGGATGGATGCTCGCTCACACCCTGCCACGGGCTTTAGAGGAGAGGGAGGGTGGTTCTCTTTTTATTTTGCTTGGTCTTCCTCCCTGTAGGCTCTACCCAGGTAGGGGCTGGGGCAGTGGGACCTGAACTGGGTAGCATATTCCGGAGGGGGCAGCTGGAGCCTGGCTGGAGAGCCTGCTGGGAGTGCAGGTGGGTGGCACTGCTGGCAGCAGGTGACGTGCCAGGGGGCTGACCTGGCCCTTCTCCAGGAGCTTGTTGAGGCATAGCAGCCCTAAGAGTCTGGACCCCGCAGGGTCCAGCAAGCCCAAGCCTAGTTCCCCACTGGTTTCAATTGCTACCAAAGCACTAACTACTGCTTGTAGGCAAGAAGTGCCTCCGAGTGCTTGGCAGCGAGTGGTACCCAACCACTTTTAAGCCAGTGCCAGGAACCCGTGCTGCTCTTGCTATTTGCATCTTCCTGGTCTCAAAGCTCTGGGATATCTCTGGGATACCCAGCCATGGGCAGCATAAGGCAGCCACCTTGTAGGATACCTGCTGCATAGCCAAGGCCAGGACTGCTTGGGAGAAATGTTTTTCTCCTCCCTTCATGAGGCTGGAGGGAGCATCTGGGTGGGCTCTGTGGGCTGCACCCACAGAGGATGCCACCATGGGCATGGCAGGTGTTGGGACGGCTGATGCTTGTGAGACATTTTGGTGGTGGATGGGGAAAAAGCTTGCAGCTTTGAAGGCAAGTCCAAGCCAGGGAATTGTGATTCAATGTATAGACAGGAGTAAAATACTAAATAAGAAATAAATAGAGAAGAAAGTCATAAATAGAATTGAAAAGTATTAAAATAACAACAATAATAATAATTAAAAAAGGTATCATCATGGTAACGTGGGATTGCAAGAACAGCACTGACCCTGTGACCTTTAAGAAATGCAGTAGCTGTAGGCTGGCTAGGTTAAGATACACACACACATATATATATATATATATACATATATATAAGTATATATATATATTTATACAGTTTTTCATGTTAATTTAACAGCTAGTTTTAAAACCCTTTTAAATTAATTTTTAAAATGTGTTTTAAGTACAGATGCATGTAGCTTAAAAACTACCAGAACAACTGCTTTTGAAGGTTTGGGAGGGACACCCCTTCCAGCATTATCCAGAAGTGTGGGTGCAAGGGACTGTGCCTGAATGGCAGCAGCACCCAGGGAGGTGAGGCAGAGTCTGATGAGCAGTGGGGCTGCCTGCAGCTGGAGGTGGGAAGGGAGCCCTGCACAAGGGGGTCCAGGGAACAACATTCCCCTTGCCTCGTGGTGTTTTCGGGAAGGCTGAGGGCTGGGCACGCACAGTGGTGTTTAAATTAGACTGAGTCCAACATGTGCTTTCCACATGAATTTTAAGGTGAGAGAAAGTGGGGGCCAAGCTTCTCTAAATGCCAAGTCTGCTGCCAGAAGACTGTCCTCTCTCTCTCTCTAACAAGACAGGGATACAGCACTTAATCCTCTGGGCTGTTAAACAGCTCAGATGAAATACTGGCCCCGTGGAAGTCTGTGAGGAAAAGCTACCTTTTAACTTCAGTAGGGAATGTAGCTAAGCTCTTGAATAGATACAGCCCTCCACTGGAGCTGCCTTCAGAGCTTGCAGGCTAAGTGAGACCTGTCCCCATATGCCTGCCTGCCCCACTGCCCTCTCCTTAGCTCTGCTTGTTGCTAATTTGCTTTGTCAGCAGGGGTACTGGACTGTTCAGGCAGCAGCCCTCCACTGATTGCCTGCTGACACTGGGAAGCATCAAGATCCCCAGTGTACCTGGGAAAAAGCTCAACACTGTGCTCAGCTGCCTGCACAAATCTGGACAAATTGCCTCCTGTCACCAGTCCTGGATAGCTGGGAAGCTCAGTGGCTTCTGGGGTACCCAGTGGGGATGTGCACATCTCCAACTGGTCAGCATGATCCTGCCTGGTTCAGTGATCAGCATCACTTTCAGCATCTAAGACACCATGCCTGAGGTCTCAGCTGAATGTTTAGGCTGACGTAAATCCTGGCTGCTTGTGATGGGAGAGGCCCTGGTTATGCAGATGATGTAGTGAAATGCATGCTGGCTCCCTGTGCATAGCAGGGAATGCATCTCTTAGCATTTCTGAGGAGAGAAAAGAAACAGTACTACTGGTGTTTTCTTATTCCAATAAATATATTACTTTTGACCTAGCAATAGTGTATCATTAAGGTAGTGTATTGACAGTCTAGGCACTATGGAAATACTTGTATGGCTCATTAACCTGAAGCTTTGGTTGTAGCTTATTTGGAACTTTTTCCAAGACCACTAGATATTCCTGGACCTTAAACCACAAGATCCCCTAACACTGAGCAGAGGAAAGAGGGAAGGGTGACAAACCAGTTTTTCTGGGAGTAGTATCCTATAATTCCCTTGTAAATCTTGGAGATGGCAACCCTAGCTCAAGCCCAGCTTGCAAAGCCACACTGTATGGCTGGTAGTGCTCAGCTGACTTTCAGCTTCTCCTTGGCAGTATTTCAGTGGGGTAAAAGGATGTTCCAAAATTATTCCATGCACTATGATCACTGAAAAACTTGTAAAACATTTAGCCTTGCAAAGGAGATCTAGCTTAACAGCTCTGTGCAGGTAAGAGCACTGGGACGGAAAAGAAGAGAGGCATGTTGGTTCACACAAACCAGAGAAGCTCTGGTCTCTTCTACTTCCTCTGCAAATGAAGAGGATCTGAGGTGGCTGGAGACGGGGCAGTATCACCTTGTTCTCCCTTGAGCCCCTTCCCAGCCTGTTCCTTTGCTGTCCCTTGTGCAGAGATGCCCACAGCCATTGTGTGCCACAGGGCACTGGGGTGGAGGGCTGAGGGAGGGCCTGTCATTGCACATGTCTGACCCCAGGATGAGGTGTATGAGGAATTTGGTGGCCTTGTGCCACTGTGATGGTGTGCTTGTGCTTGAGCTCTTTCTTAGAGCAACTTGCAGATTTACATAGCAGTTGTGCTTCCCTGCCAGAGCTGCTGTCTCTAAACTGAAGTTAGTAATTCCCGACCCAGTGAAAGACAGAGGGAATCTTTTTCCTGTATCACCATACTTGTAAGGCTCAACATAGAGCACAACTAGGGAAAGCAAAGCCCGGGGGCATTGAGCCATGCTGGAAAGCTTTTGTTTGCTGGGGAGTATCTCCATCGGGGTCACCAGAGGGCTGGCAAAGACTCTCAGCATGATAACACCATGCTATGGTGAGTAGAGGGGCATCCCCTTCACAGGCCTTTACAATTCTGCTTCATCTCAGAGTATAAGATGGAGTGGGAGCGGGGTAGAAGGAGGTGGGCTAATGTTGCCTTTTTTCTGGCTTTGGTTATCTTCCCAGCCCTGTTCCCCACTCGGCTGTGGGAAGTCGTAGCTCCCACTAAAATGATGTTGGCAGTGTGAGAGAGTCTCTTTGCTGGTGCCAGAGTCCCCATCCAGTCCCTTGCCCAGGGCAGAATATGTGAGAGTGTGTGTGTGAGTGTGTGGGTGGGTGGGTGGTGGGATGGGAGAAGCTGCTGAAAGGCCAGTGGGCTCTTGCTCTTTGGAAAGGCATGTCTGGTGTCAGAAAAAACAGCGGGAAGAAAAAATGCCCAGGTTGTTGGGGAGCGAGAAGGGATGCATCCTATTCCAGATCTTGATGGAAGAGGTGCTGCTCCACAGCCTCTCTCTCCCCGCCTGATCCCAGGAAGCCGGGAGCTGCCACGTTCATGCTGGAAACACTCCACTTACATTAACATATGTACTTTATATGCCTAGGGTAGCTAAAAGTGCTGCATTCAGATCCCCGAGGAGGCAACTGCTGTCTGGAGTCCAAGCGGATGGATTTACTGGGCTGTCCCCACGTGCTCTCTCTGTGTCTGGTGGGCATGGGCTGCAGCCCTGTCATGTCGCCCAGGAGATCGCGGCGCTGTGCTCCTTTGCTTTCATCCTCAGGGCAGCGATGCTGGAGGTCTTGCGGTCCGGCTCGCTGTTCAGCTCGTAGCCATTGAGGCTGGGGCTCATCCCGGCTGTGCCGAAGAGGCCGCCC
This sequence comes from Agelaius phoeniceus, assembly GCF_051311805.1. NCBI lineage: Eukaryota > Metazoa > Chordata > Aves > Passeriformes > Icteridae > Agelaius > Agelaius phoeniceus. Next base: position 23,317,451 of record NC_135270.1, read on the forward strand.
ATGTGAGTCTGTCCCACGTGGCTGCCGGGCCCGGAGACCCCAAGGAACTCGGAGACGCCGCCGGCCGCATGGGGGTGAGCATGGGGGGACATGCAGGAGGGCACCGTCTCGCAGGGGACCACGCAGGCAGGCACAGGGGAGGCTGCTCCATTGTTGCCAATCCAAGAGGGGTTCTGGATCTGGGGGTGGGAAAAGAAGCGTCAGGGCTGCCCCATGCAGGATATTTTGGGCAGCTGGCCTGAGGGAATGGACTGTGTCCAGCCCCAGCCTGGCAGGGCAGCCTAGTGGAGGGGCAGCCAGTGAGACGGGCATGTAGTCCCATCTGCTGGGCCCTGCCAGCTGCAGCACCCTCAGTGCTCCTGCAGCCAGCAAATCCACTCCAAAACCTGTATGCCAGCCTGGACAGGGGCAGGGAGTGCAGCAGGGTTACTCACAGGGAGCAGGATTGTGCTCCTTCTCTGCCGCAGCATCTGTTTATTTATTCCTCTCCCAGACACTGCTCTTACTTTTTTTGTCTCATGAGCACTTTTCTCAGGACAGGAAAATTTGTGTCATCCACGGTATTTCTGTGGTCCAACTCATTACGGAGGGATCAGGCAGAAAGCAGTGCTGTGAGGCTGCTCATCCACCATCCTTCTCCAGCTCAGGGCAGCTTTGCCTAGGCAAGGGCTATTTTGTACCACACAGACATGCCTGTCGGAGCTGAGATCCCAGAGGCAGCTTCATTGCCCCTCTCCCCCAAGCGGGCCCATCCAGGCAGCATCACCCACCCTGCTGCAGAGCAGAGCCCTGCAGGGCCACCTCAAGAGACCATCTAGGATCCTGCAGGGTCACTCATAAAATGATATTGCAGAAGAGAGGAGGGCTCAGTATTTGGCAGTGGAAATAGGTGCGCTGCAGCAGGGGACACATGGGCATGCAGGATGAAAGCAGGGAGGAGGTGAGCAGCTGGCTGGAGCAAGAGAGCAAAGGGCCCTTCATCCCACTGCCCCTTTCCACTGCTTGCCCTTGGGCCCTCTCTGATCTCTTACCTTCTGCAAATTGCTTTTCAAATTTTTGATCTCTTGTGCTGGGAGAGGAGGGCAGTATGGAGGGAGAGAGCAGTGTAAGTTACAAAGGCAAGAGAAGGACATGCTAAAAAGGCTGCTGAGAGTGTTCTCTGCTTGAAAAGCTGCTTTGGCATATCAGCTGTTTCAAAAGGGTTTCTTGTTCAGTTTATGGGAGACGCCAAGCGGGAGAGAGATCAAGCACTCCTGGCTTGGCTGCGGGGTAGCATTGGTACAGCACCGGCTGGGGAGGCAGCTGACAGACAGGGTGTCAGGGAGAGAGGGCTTCCAGCAGATCTGTGAGGACAGTCAGGTTCAGAGCATCATGCCTGCAGAATTGCGCCCTTGAGCAAATTCTGGGTGGTGGGAAGAGGAGTGGAGGAAGGCGGGAGTGCTTTCTGAGGCACACCCTAGCCCTGGAGCTAGCAAACCCCAGTCTGCCTGGCATCATCTGGAGCGTTGTGAAACTGGGCTGGCCCAGTGTTTAGGAGGCTATTGTGCTGACAGGTTTTCCAAGACAGGAAGCTACGGAGGGGAGGCAACCCCGTGACTTGCTTCCAGGGTCAGGGCAGGAATGGTTTCAATAGGACTCAGAAGCAGCCTCAGGTACCCCAGCATGGCTGCTCCCTCCCTTCTTCCTTTGGAGCATAAATCTACAACTCCCTTGGGAAGCATCCCCAGATGTCACCAAGTGTGCTGTGTGTACCACAGCCCATCACTGGGACACTGCTGTGGGAATTTGCCAGGGGAAAAATCCTTTTATCCAACAACCATGTCCAAGGGGCATCGAAATCAGACATGGTAAAAGGAAGCCTCCCTGGGATCTGCTATTCTTTAGGCATGAATTAGCCTTTTGGATCTGTTTCAAACCAGTGGAAAGTTAGTGGGCAGCACACATGTGATAGGATGTGCTGAGCAGGGTGACCTGTGTGCTCAAGCGTGCTGCTCTATATCACGCAGTGCTGGGCCTGGTACCTGCTTTAAAGATCGCTGCTCTGGGCCAGGGCATGAGGGAGCCAAGCAGAGCACCTGACTATAAAACTGCCAGCCCTTCAGTACAGCCTGGCAGTATAGCCCCGGAGTCCCTGCAGCCTTGCCTAAGGGCAGGCAGATGTGCCTGAGAAGTGAAGCCTGGCTTGGGGAGGACTGGGAGCAGAGGCAGCGTGTCCAGCAAGCACAGTGCCCAGGCAAAGGAATGCACTCACCTGGGCGTAGTTCTCAGCACGGGTGAGCAGAGGCAGCTCGTAGGCGGTGGAGAAGTGGGTCCGGACCTGCTGCATCTGACCGAACCGCTCCCGCTTGCGCCATTTGGCTCGCCGGTTCTGAAACCACACCTGGGGAGAGGCGACAGCAGGGCTGTGAACAAGGGCAGCCCGGCAGGGGCGGGTAGCCCGGCAGCCCTGAAGAGCCCACCAGAGGGCAGGGCCTCACCAGGCGGGTGGTTTTGTATGGCATGGAGAAGGGCACTGCTCCACACACATGCTCGGCAGGGGAGAGATAGGCCTTCCCTGCTCTCCTGAGGGTCTGGGGCCAGCCCGTGCTCCTAGAAAGGGAATACTCCATGCAAAAGGGGATGTCCATCTTCTGGTGCACATCCGCTCTGGGGACATTCCCAGCTCTTCCCTCCCACAGCCTGATTTGCCCTGGAATAGCCCTTCTTCCTCTCACCCCTAGATCTGTGTTACCCAGGCTCTGCCTGCAGCTCTCCTGCTGTCAGCCAGTCTCAGAGAAGTGTGAATACATCCGTGTGTGCTGCTGCTGCCAGGCTGAAAACAGCAGTGACGGGGCTTTCCCCAGGACTAATCCTGGCTATGATGATGCCATTGACTGCAGCTTGCATTTCTCACCAACTCCCTCATTTTTCTTAACCGCAACAAAAAATACAAAGCTGAACACCCCTTCCCTCCTTAGCTGCAGGAAAGGACAGGTGTCCTTCTGTAACATCCTTTGGTTTACACTGAATTTTCTTTGCAGGGTTTGCTACTCTTTACTTCACAGTGCTGCTCAGATCCCTTCAAGGCAAAGACTAAAACTCTGTTTCTGCTCTTATTTTTACTGGCTTGACATCAGTGTGGGTTATTGCACTGTTGTCAGCACCATTGCTCCTGATTTGCATCAGCCTCAGAGAGATCAGAGCCTGGCCCAGTGTCTTCAAAGCCTCTTGAAGCTCGTGAGTCAGGGAAACACATCAATCAAGAGCTGCTTTGAAGGCACTGAGAGATGAGGGAGATCACCAGGGGCTGGGTTGTGCAGGTCACACCAGTGCATGAAAGGAGCACTCCTAGAGCCTCTCAGCTCTGCTTCGAGTTTTACACGGTGACTCGCTGCGGGGGGCCAGAGGGGGTATTGCTGACAAGCAGCTTGGCCCTTCCCATGTCTGGCTGTGGGGTAGTTTCGCTGATTGCCAGGCACCTGGGCAAAGCAGACACCAGGTAGGAAGCTCATGTCTTCACAGGACAGCAGGACAAGCCAGGTGCTTGGCACAAGGTAGGATAGCAGGACAATTTTTGCAGGGGCAGGAGTGTTGTGGCACCTTCAGCCTGAGTCAGTGCAGCCAGAAGCTGCTACGGGAAGGGATAAGGGGTTTGGGTTTCTGGTCTGAGCTGACCTTCCTGCTTGTGCTGGAAGACTTGTTTCAGGCTCTCCTGCTTCAGTTTCTGCCTTCCACCACATAGACAGCCTCGTGCTGGTCTCTTTCAGCCAGGCATGTGGTATGAGTAGGCAGCTGAGGGTCTGGCCCTGCACTGTGGTCTGCTTTGGGCAGGGAGCAGTGCAGCTGCCAGGCACATTCTCCTCATGTGGGCTGTGGATAGCATAGGGTTTAGTGCCTGGCCCCATGGCCATGGCAATGCCACTGGCATGGGCCATCCACAGGCTGGCCAAAGCAGCAACCTGCTATCAACCCCCTACCCCAAATCAAAAACCCTGTGAGTGTTTTCAGTAGGTGCAAAAAGCATAAGGAGAAGCATCCTAACGTTATCCCCACTGCACACACGCTGCACATGCAGAGCGTCCTACTGGAGCAGGTTTGATGCCTCAGGCATCTGCCTGTTTTTCTTCTACCTCTTCTTGGCACAGCCACTGCAGCCCAGCTGCAGGCCAGTCCCAGGGCTGGCCTGGATCACGGCGCTTTGATCTGCAGATTCAAAGTTAGCGGTGGTGACCTGGTTCCTCCTCAGGCGGAGGAGGCCCTGCTGTGCACAGAGGGGTGCAGAACAGGTAGGGAGCAGAGTGCTGCCTGTGCACGGGGCTGGGATGAACATATGCCAGGCATACGCGGCCCCTTCCTGTGTGGGGAAGGCCCCGGCTGCCTTGCCCGCCTGAGCATCCCACCTGGGAGCAGGGCGGCCCAGCTCCAGCCCCCACGGCAGTGCGTGGCTCTGCAGTGTGACCTGCAAAGCAAGCAGTGCAGGGTCTGTGCCCTCTTCTTCCCACGACAGCACAACAGCTGCCTTGACAGAGCAGAGTGAGGTCTCAGCCTCTGGTCTAAAGCATTTATGCATTGGATTGAACAGAGCAAAGTGATTTAAACTGGCAGCTCCCAAATTGCCACGCGGCTGGTGGGCTGGGACGATGTGACAAGTCATTGCATTAGGCTGAAGAAGAGTGTCTTTGGTCCCAGTGTTGGTGTCACAGGCACCAGAGACACTCTGAGAGCTGACAGTGAGCTCTGAAGCACTTGTGGCAAGGTTTGGACCGCTTTTTAAAGCTTTCCTTTCTCCTCTGGTCCAAATCCTTATAGGGTTCTTGTTTTCTTGCAGTTGGGTTTCTCCAGGCCTCCACAGTGCTCTGGGGAAAACAAGACAGGCATGGCAACGTATAATGTGAAAATGTCAGCAAAAAACCTCAACTAATCCTCAGTATTTCCACAGTCTTAGAAGACACCTGCTTTTAAAAAGCAAATCTAAACCCAAACAGAAGTTCATTTTCCTTTCATTGCCTGTCACTCCTTGTCAAGAGCGGCTGTTGTGGGATGGGAATGTGGCAGGGGAGGTTGCAGTGGCTAGTGCAGCATGTTCTCTGGGGTGAGGACGGGCTACTTCTGCTGTGCAGGGGCCAGCAGTCACTGTGGACTGAATCTCAGTGTTAGCAATTACAGCAGGAGTGTATGGTAATGTCACGTATCTGACTCCTGCAGACAATGCTTTGATAAGCCCTGATGGACCAAATCAGCCCCGTAAAAATCTACAGAACAGAGAATGTTTCACATCTCCATGAACATTCAGCTATATGTGGTACTTAAATCCATATGCATACACAGCTGACATGCTGCTGGGGGTGGAGAGGCCAGAAGTGGCCTGAGACAAAGCCAGGAGGCTCCTGCTCACTCTCTTGCTGCCTCTACCCTCACACCCAGTGGGCACTGCCAGTCTGCCCCTGCCATCAAGCCCCGGGTGCCCTGCACGGGGCACAGGGGGATGGGCTCAGCTGGGACTTAACCCAGGCCACTGACCATGTCTGGATATCTGGGGGCTGCATCACTGATTTGTCCTTCCTCCAAGTTAAAGGTGGGTGGTGGGTGAGGCTGACCTCTGCACATGTGGTGGTGGGCTGGTGGCAGCTGTGGGGTTGTGCTCATGCCCTGTGCTCAGCTCTGATGCAGGTAACAGCTGCCCACCACGTTCAAGTCTCTTGTGCTTTTACTCTCTTTTGGCAGCCCCACAGCATCCATTCTCCCCATTCCTGTCCTCTCACCCTGCTACCCTCCTCTCTCTGCTCAGCCTCCATCTGTCTGTGTTCAGGACCCCATCCCTCTGTGAAAGGCCAGGCTGTCTATTCTCTTGCTGGAGATGGACACCAGCCCTTTGCTTTTCAGACTGCAAGAACAGAGCCAGAATTCATCCTTGAGTGCTGAAACTGGACACCATTTTATCAGTGGCCTGGAATGGGAAATTGGAGCCTGGGATGAGAGAATTGAATAACTCGAGCTTGTTTTCATTTCATGTTTAATTTCCTGCAGGCTTAGCTCAGTCTTTCCGCTCCTTCCACCAGCCTCCCAGGGTTTTATGGGGGAAAAGGGATCAAGATATATTACTTCTTGCTTTGCTTTGCTTTCTTTCTTTTCTTTTTTTCCAAGGCGGTGATTTTGCTACAGCGGAGTTTGACATTTCCCTCTCACTTTCAAGGCCCCGCCGCATCACAGGGTCACCGCCAAAAACATTTCATGAATGGTCCCAGCAATCATAAAGCTGCCTCTGAGGGGGGCTGGCTGGGGGGTTATATTCCCTGACTGCGAAGCCTCCTTCCAGTCCCATCCCCTTCTCCTCTCCCAGAGAGCAATCCAGGAGGGAGATACTGATAACCCAAGAGAGATAAGCAGCCAGGGCCAGGCTGGCATGGGCTTGGGACATGCCTGTGTGTGTTTCTGTGCAAAGGAAAGGAATAATGTGGAATACATGTGTCTACCTTGTTTTTCTAGTGCCACTGCCTCAGACATCTGCTGCAGACCTGGATGAGCTGAAAGAGCCTCAAGCAGTTGCTGGTACCAAGCAGAAGTTCTCTCTGGGGCTCTGCAGCCCCAGACATGGAAGAGAAGAAAGGAATGGGATATACATGGTGTGTAGTACCTACATGAACACAGCATCCCCTGTGTACCCTTGCAGGTTTGTGGCAGAGCCATAGCAACCTCTTCCTGTCTGTGCCTCTGCACAGAGCTTATGCATGGCTCCCACTCTGGAAAACAGGGATGTGCAGTATCTTAATAGTACATGGAAACAAGGGGCGAGGTTGTGGGGAGTAGGCAGGAAAATTTGCACTGCATCACAGGGGGAATTAGCTTTGACATTGTCAGACACCAGTCCAGATGGCTGGAAACTGAGGCAGGTAAGGAGATGGAACAGGAGAGGGGCCTGGCCACGGAATGCCACTGTTTCACAGACAGTATGGTCCACCTCATGTATGCTGCTGGCATGGGCTCTTCTCCAGACACCAAAATTCTCCGGCAGCTACTTCACTAATGAAGCATGAGCCTGGCAAAGGGATGGAAAAATCAGAGCCTGTCTGGGCTCTGTATCTGGTCCTGCCTGCAGTGCAGCTGGTTATGCTCCCCAGGAAGCCAAGCCTGGCCAGAGCGGGTGATGTCCAGCCAAAAGCTGTGAGAGGGAGCATCACACCTTAAACCTGTGCCTCACCTTTCTGCCATCTTGCTTTGCTTAGTTCAGCTTTGCAGGCAGATGAAGCTGACCTCCAAAAAATCATTTCAGGGCAGGATTATCCCTTAGATGGCCATATCTTCCTTGGGAGAGGGGCTCCTGAGCTTCCCTCAAAGCCCATGAGGCTTCAGCAGGTGTGTGCCCAAACAACACCCCCAGCACCCACAGCAGCCAGAGCCTTTCCCTGTGCAATGGAGGGTGTCTGAGTACCTAGCACCTGCTGCTCTGGGCACAAGCCTGCTGCTCCTTGCTCTCCAGTGATAGGAGTGTGCTCTGCTGCTGACAGCACAGCAGGCCTGCCTCACGAGGTGGTGGCCTGGTGCCAGCCCATGGCCCAAGTCACCAGGTCCTTCCCAGCAGAGCCAGGGAATGACTGAAATGCAAGTGCTTACCCCTTTCACCATGGGGTAAGTGCATGAGCAGCCAGGCCACTCAGACAAGCCCTTCAGCAGCTCTGTCACACGAGCCCTGTCATCACCATCCCAAGTTAGAGGTGGCACTGGCAGGGAGGCTGTTCTTGGCTGCCTGTGGCAGCAGGCTACTGGCACACTTATCTCAGAGCAAGCTGAAATTCCTCTTTGCCAAATATACTCCTGGCTACCTAGGGAGTTCTTCTGCCCTCAGCTGAAGTGTCATCCAGTCGTAAAGTGGGGAAAAACCCCGAAATGAAGGGTCATATGTAAGAATGTGTAGATTGCATCTGCCTCGCCTGCCCTGGCTCTGATGGACCGCCCTTCACACTGCCTGGAACACACAGTAGCTGCAAGCCCTGGCTCAGAAGTGAGCAGGAGGAGCTTGCCACCCTCCAGCACCTCATTCTCATTCCTGAGCTGAAGGAATGTCATGCACTGTGCAGCCAGTAACTCGATGCTATGCTGGCCTCCCAGGAGACCCCATTAGCACTTGTGGTGTGTTCTTGGGAAATGAAGAGCTGCATGCAGTGGCACAAGTAAAGAGCTGGTGTTTGCAGCACTGCCTTGCTCTGCCCATCCTGTGGTGCTCAGCATGCTGCACTCGGGACCAATGGGAATCACACTGCTGCCTACTGAAACACAGCCATGCCCAGCCTAAAGAGAAACAGCTGTGGGGAAGAAGAGTACACCAGCCCTGCAAACCAGTTTAGGCAAGCACACAAGAAAAATTCTGCTTCTGGTTGAATTCAGAAGTGAATGTACAAACTAAAAAAGACTTAAGCATGGATGTGGGCCTTATTTGCAACAACTACTTGTAAAGATTAAAGCAGAGGCTGGTTGGGAGCTGGAAATATTCCTGGTATAAAAGATAGAATTGGGTGTCTCCATGGGCCAATTATTCTTGATGCTAGAGCAGGTTCTGGGGGTGGTGAGCTGACAAATACCTGCAGATGGAAGTGAGAGGATTAGCTGGGCTGGAGAAGGAGCTGACCACCAAGGCGTGAGCTGCATATGTCCGCCCCATGCAGTGGTGCTCCTTTTTGCACATGCTTCTGAGCCCTGACTTGCCTCCTCCTGTTTAACCTTGACTCACAGGAAAGAGCAGTAGTCAGAGAATCATTCCCTCCTGTGGTGTGCATTTTGCGTCTGCTGGCCCCCCAGGTTATTTCAAGGGAGCTAATTCATGAGAGCTGGCACCTGTGTGGGTGGGGGTGATTGAGACTGTCAACAGAGTGTGGCTGTTTGTCTCTCCTGCTTCTCCTAAGGTGTTGGGTGCATCTTTTGCCTCCAGATCTCCAGCTTTCATGCAGTCTCAGCACCTGCCAAGCAGCAACAAGAGCTGCCTCTCTTGCATCTCCACGTTCTCTGGCACTGAACTCCCAGTCACCTCTGCAGCCCCCTCTGCCATAAAGAGCCGATGCTGTGGAAAAGCTTGCTCCCACTCAGACTAATGGACCTGTGTCCCCTGCAAGCCTCCTGAAGAAAGCAGGTTTTGTGCAAACTTTGTTCAGGCTGGTGGTAAGGCTTACCCACCTGCTGTCCCATTAGCTCAAGGGCAAAAGGTGTTTCTGTGAACACTGGTTTGCAGGACCCCAGACCAAATAAAGGAAGTGACACTAGTGTCAGACGTGGATGTACCTCCTTGTGCATTCCCTGTGCCATAGGTTCTGATTAGGGCTCAGCTGCCTGCAGCTTATGGAGGGGCTGCAAGGGAACCTCAGAGGTTTTTTGGAGCTCATCCACTCCTTACCCAGCCCCAGGACTTCCCCCATACCTGTACACGAGCCTCGGTGAGGTCTGTCCTCATGGCTAGCTGCTCCCTGGCATAGACATCGGGATAGTGGGTCTTCTGGAAGACCTTCTCCAGCTCCTCCAGCTGGTAGCTTGTGAAGGTGGTGCGGTTCCTCCGCTTCTTGCCCTTGTTGCTCTCCGAGTCAGCCTTGTCCATGGGGCTGGGGAGGTCTGTGCTGGCCCTGTCCTGGGGCACTTTCACGCCGGCCTCCTTCACGCTGAGGTAGCTGCTGTCCATTGCTGAAGGGTCGGAGCTCGGCTGCAAGTCAGGCTCTCCCAAAGCACTTTCCTTACCTGTTTCAGTGGGAGGTAGGGGAGGGAAGAGGGGGGCAGGTTTGACCAGGGGTAGGGAGCAGGGAGAGAGAGAAAAGGAAACACATGTAAATCTTTTGACCTATTTTGCCCAGCACAGATGGGCAAGAGGAGGTTGGGGCAAGCTCTCTCACCTCCTGCTCCCTCTCAGAGACCCAGGTGGGAGGATGAGCACTGCACACTCAGGTGCACACACTCCAGCAAGATCCTCCTTCAACCTCTCAACACCCACATCAGGGTTGAATGTCATGGAGCACTACATTCCTTGGTTGTGGCCACAGGAAAGGTCTCTGAGAGGTACCCGTCTGCTTCTTGCACCATGCAGGTCCCCTGCCACCAGCCCATCTCTGTTCCTACTGAATAACACAGCATAGAAAACCAGGAGTACAGAGCAGCCACATGAGGTGCTCAGTGGGGTCTGTTTTCTGCTCCTGCATCCTCAGGCAGTGCTGGTGTGCCAGGAGAGGTGCTCCTGACTGACACCCCCAGTGACCCCCACAGCCTTCTGCCAGGACTTGCACTGCTTTTGGCAAAGAGGTTGTGAAAGGGGAAAAGGACAGTTTGAGACACCTGCAGAAACAGCACCCCATGTGTGCAGGGCAGAGGGAAATGAGAGGAGTGTGGCAGCAGTCTGGGGCACTGTTCCCACCTGGTTGCCCTCAACAATTAATTAATGAGACATGACATATGAGAGTAGTATGGCAGACAGGAGGAAGAGGTTTCAAGCCCTGAACCAGTGAACTGGTTTCTTTCTAAAAACCACCTTTGAGCTTTGTAAATGGGGTATGTGCATCCTCAGGCACAGGCACAGGCACTGTGTGTCCTCTCCTGCCCACCTCCTGCCTCCAGTGACAGTGGTGTCCCCTTCTTTAGCAAGAGTGATGCTACACCAGCAGGACCCTGGTGGGGATCCATGGCTCTCCCTTATCTGATGCCACTGCTCTGCATGGTGGGCTGAACCCAGGACAGAAAAAGAGGGATCTGTGTGAGCAACTGGCAACCTGCCATATAGTGCACAGCCAAATGTCACACCTGGCCACATTTCTGGCTGGGATCTTTGGGCAAAAACATGGTAGCCCTGCTACAGGTTTTAACCTTGAGTCACTATGCTCAGTTCCTAAATGTGTGGGAAGTGATACTGTGGTATTTTCTCTCCTCTATGCTCTCCTTACGAAGCCAAAAGCACATCAAGTGTCTCATATTTTTTTTAAATTTCCCTTTAGTCTATTTTTAAATCTTACCAGGCCAGGATCAGTCTTTCTGGGAAACAGTTCCACTATTTAGTGATGTCCCCACTGGGAGCTTTTCCCAGGCAATGTGATAGGGTTATTAATGCCAGCTTAGGCATATTCGCCTGTGTCTTTGGCAATACTCATCTCTTGTTACAAAATCCTTTTGCTAATTCATTGTATATTTACAGTTTAGCCCTTCTGTGAACAGCTCTGTCACAGCCAAAAGCCCATGGAATTGTTGTGAGGAGGTGCACAGTGTACAAGTCCTCGTCCATCTCTCACTCTTGCAGCTGAAAGGCTGCACTGAGATGATTGGGATGAATCCAGGAGGGTGAAATGTGGCTGTCACCCTCAGGCATGAGAGCAAGGGTGGCCCAGGTTTAAGCCTGGGGGAATGAGCTGTGAAAGGGATTTGGGAAGAAAATTGGCCAGGTGGTACAGAGGGCTTGCAGGCAGACCTTGGATGAAGGCAATGGAGCTACCTGCCACTTTCACCCTGCTGTGATTTCAGATGTATTGCTTTCTCTAATATTGTTCCTGCAGACTTTTGAGGAGCTCCCTATAAAGCTTATCAAAGCTTGATGTCTATCTCAGCTCTCTTTGCTTTGATCGTTGCGAACATTTTGCAAAAATTTATTCTCCCTGGGTTCCAGGACCAGTGTCTAGGCCAGTGACTGACACACTGCCTCCTCTTTGAACCTGCCTTCTCCACTGGCTGACCTTTTCCACTCTCCTGGGGGATGCAGGTGGACAGACCTGTCCAAAATGGACTGGGACAGTGCCCTGCCACACAGCCTTGGTAAATCATAAGCTACAGACATGATATTTATAATTTTTACAACTGAAAATAAAATGGTTCCAGAAAGTCTGCAGCAATGGACTATAACCTATGAGACTCAGTAGAGACAGAGTAATAATTAAAGTATTCCAAGAGGTTGGGTTTTTTTTTCCCCATTCTCTTTTTCTTTTATTATTTATGATGTCAGGAAGTTCAGTACATTTTCCCCCTAAGTTTTGCTCTGGCTGCCTCCCTAACTCCTAAGCCCCCTGCAGATCCAGCAGCAGCAAACACAAGATCTGAAGCCTTTCCTTGGGAAATCCTCTGCTGGTTTTTATCTGCCTCAGGAGCTCTGTTAGCTGGGGAGGGGTCTGCACAAACACAAACACAAACACAAACACAAACACAAACACAAACACAAACACACACAGAGAAAAGCTCTGTGTCTGTTCTAATTTTGTTGGCAGCATAGCTCAAACTGCAGCTGAGAGCTGGGCCCAGGATTTTCAGCAGTGATAGGTTATCTCCATTAAAAACCATCAGCCCCAAGGAGCAAGGACTGTCCCTGCTGCACACACAGGGGATGTTCCCATGCCTGCCCTGCCAGTCCAGAGCCCTCCTTGCAGCTCAGCCATGCTGCTCTAGTGCTCCTGCACTGCAGCAGACACGGGCTTCTTCACCTCCAGCCCCTGAGGGCCCTAGTAGGGATGAACTGTTTCCATGGGAGGGGCAGAAACTCTGGGATGGAGGCCGTGATGGCAGTGCTGGGAGGGCATGGTGTGCATCCCAAGAAGCAGCTCTCATTCCCTGGAAGCAGGCTCCCTGACCTTAAACAGTCACGCTAACTGCTGAAGTGAAACAAATTGCATACATCTGCATATGGATATGCCCACACTTCCTGTAACTGGAGATGGACTCAAAGTTTCAGTGCAAAGTTTGGGGTGTCTGTTTCTAATCAAACCTAGAGAGACCTTGAGTTACATATTGTAAAGATCTCTATGGCAAGGAGTTGATGTGAGCACCACTGCACCCTTACAAGCCCGACAGCAGGGCTTGGTGCCTCCTTCACTGCTTGCCAATCCACCCCTGCCCTTGTAGCAGTAGAAGGAGGATCTTTTCTGACTTCCCACAATTATACCCTGCTCTCACAGTGCCTTGGCTGCCTGCTAGACCATAAACACTCCCAAACCTTCCCTGAGTCACCCAAGGATCTGCCATGGGACAGTGCAGGATAACTGGGCATGTGGGCTCCAAGCATCTTGCAGCTCCTTTTGGGCAGGAGGGATGCCTGCATTCCCACTTCTGCAGGGGACATGCAAATCTCTTTCAAATCTCATCACATTTGTCCTGGGAGCCCTACAGAGGAGAAAGGAGGTGCAGGACACTCAAGACTGTGTTCAGCTGTGGCCATGAGGTAAGGCCCTGAGACAGCAAGGCATTGCACTGCTCTGCTGACACACTCCTGGAGGGAACAGTCATCTTTATCATGCTGTCAGAATGTTTGGATTCACAGCTTGTATCTGTTTTGTTCCTCAGGTGTGCTATTTTGAGAGGGTGCTGAAGTAAAATCTTCGCTATGTACAATCTTATCCATGGAATTTAATTTAGAGCAAAGTCAGTTTGGTGCATCCACAGGGATGGAGATTAGGACATTTCCAACATACAGCTTTGGGTCCAACTTGAAATGGTAGGTCTGCTTTGCACAGCACATGCATGAAAAGCCACAGCTCCTGCCCGATAGGCTCCTTCACACAGATCCTGTGATGGCAGCCCCACAGCCCACAAGGCTGCAGGAGAGCAACATGGCCAGCACAGGGCAGGGACACAGCCAGCACAGGGCAGTTTCCCCTGGGCTGCAGGTAAAAGAGCCTGCTGGGTCTTGGCACTGCTAATGTACTGCTCTGGCAGCATCTTGTCCAAGTTATTACAGTCTCAGCGAAGAGCTGATGCTACCCAGTCCTGGGAGGCTTCAAGAATAGCCTGGAACTCCTACTGGCACGTGGCAGCTCACAGACATTGTCTGCCTGTGGACAACCCATGTCCAAGGAGCACAGCTCAGGTGGCATGGGGCTGCACCAGCCTGCCCCTCTGCTCCCACACTAAATGACATTGGGGCCTTCTGCCTTCCTGTCCAAGTGTGGGCACAGGGGTGTCCCCCCCTGCCCACCCCCAAATTCCATGGCCTCCAGTGCTGGCCACTGCAGGGTGCCTCCCCTTGCCTGCAGAGGCATGGTCTGACTCTTCATAGCAATGGCCCTTTAAAATAAAAAAGCTCTTAATGTAATTCTTTCAACTCTTGCTTAAATACCAGTGCTAAAATTTTGCCCTGGGAGGGTTCAGGCAGTGCATTTACACTTCTTACCAAGGCAAATTTGCACCACAGCCCAGCCAGCACACCTCATGGACTTGGCCAACTATAGGAATCTTATCCAACTCCTGTGATCTTGCCTTAACGCATGCTGAAATGATTATACTTGTTTCTAAGCTGTCTGTTGCAGTCTTCTGCCTCCTATCTGTCATTAAAATCTAGAAATCAGCACAAGATTATTATGTAAAAAACATGCACATTTTGGGTTATATAGGAAAAAACCAAAATTACTGAATTGTAGACATATAAAGATCCAAATACTTAGGTTTATTTCTGTTCAGGGAGTCAGTGCTCTTGCAGTCTGCACATGTAGAAAAGATTTGAACACTTTTTTAGTTCTATGTGGCATCACTGATTTTATTTGCAATGATCAGATGCTTAATCATACTTTCACTCCTGCGCCAAACTGAAATGTAAAACTGGGCAGCATCCATCTCTTAAATGCAGGTGGTATAATTCTAGATAGGACACAAACCATTGGCTTCATTCTGGGAGCTGCAGTTACCATTTGCTGCTAAGCAGAAGCTGGTTGGAACATCTCCATTCAGCTTTGGATAAGGATGAGTATATGGCCTGTCCACCCCTCCCAGACTGGGCCCCCTTTGGCTGATTCTGCAGAACCTGAAGGAAGGCTGAACATGGTCTATGCTGTTCCTCTGCTCATGGTACAACATTCACTGACTTCCCATTGTGCTCAAGAGACCACTGCATGAATGTTCTCATCTGCATGGACACTGTCCATCTCTGCTGAGCTTGTCAAAGCTGCTGGCACTGCTGCTCTGCTGCTGCAGCCTCCTGAGGCTCTGCAACAAAGTGGGGACACATTCAGTGGTTACTCGTGGTGGAATTCACAGACTAAAAATAGCTGTGAAATACCTGGTCACCTTGGGGAGCTAATTACAGGCAGAGTGAAGTCCCACAGAAAAGTCTACTTGTAGAATAATTAAAAGGGAAATGAGTGTTTCTCTCTACTGTGCTCCTCCTCACCACACCTAGGAGTCCCCTCTTTGAGAAGAGACTTATTTTTCTGATCAGAGCATACAGCAGGAACAATACTAAGGCCTGGAGCAGAAAGGCCTAAAAACCTCCTTCTGTTCCTGAAAAGCAGTCTGGAGACAGTGTCAAAGGTCTCACACAGTAAGTCCATGGGTGGATTTTTGGTGGCCCTGAAGCCAGAGTATAACTTGAGTCTCTGGCTCTACCTCCACTGTGTGTCTGGGAGATGTTTCTGTGGGACTCAAATTCACCTCATCCCTGGCTGCACTTAAGCCCTCTTGTTCCTGGCTGGCTAGTTCTCCTGGACTAAATCACTGTATGAGTTTGGGGACAGACAGCTTGATAAACATTAGCTCTAGTGCTGCTGAGAAGTTTACATCACAGCAAGCCTTGGGAATATGCAATATTTACTTGGGAAAATTGCTGTTCCTCTCACTTTTATTCTGAACTATTTTTTTTTTCCCCCAATACAAACATCTGTTTTTGAGGGCATGTGTTGCTTTATTGCCTGATTAGCTGGATTCACACACCCTGTGGCTACTTGGGGAGAGCTCAGCATTGTCTGTACAAATGCAACATGTGCTGCTTGCTCCTCTTTCATGTTTTTTAAAGGACGCTAACAAAACTGGCTTTTACATAAACAAATCAATTCTGAAAACTGCATAGAAGCTGTGGCTAGAGAAAAAGGCACAGCTCATTCCCCAAGTCCTTTTTCATGTGGCACATCCATCTGAAAAGCAGGAAACTGCTGACTAGCAAATTTTGAAGGCACAAAAATGCTTCTAGCAACCTGCTGCAATTGCAGTTGACTTTCTGGCTCCCAGAACATGATATAAGGAAAGAGCAAGAAAATGTACTGCCATTGCCTCCATGGAGAGGAAATGAAACTGCTCCATTGAATGGGGGTGATCAGCTTCAGGTTTGCAGCATGCCAGGCCATGTGCAAAGTTTGAAAGTATGACAGACAAGTATGGGTCAGCTAATGCATTTTAAAATGTCTCATTTCCCACATGTCCCACTGGCATGTCACAAACAGCTAGGAAAAAATGGTGGATTTCTGCTCCATCCTACTTGGGTCTCTGCCTAAAGCAGTGCATGTTAACCAAAAGCCATCTAGAACCTCTTAACTGATATATCCCCAGTGAGTACCAGCCAGAGAAGATGGACGAGGCAGACAGCTACGAGAAGGGGGCTTGAAAGGTCTTTCAGTTTCCTCTTGGCTCTGGTTTTGATACCTTTTGGATAAGTAGTCTCCTCCTTCCCAAGCAGTCCTGCATGCCTTGCCATGACAGTGATCACCTGAGGGTCTTGGTTTTTCCTAAGCTACTCAGAACCAGATGTAAGCACCTAACTACTCTGAAGACTTAGCTCAGTGCTGAATGGATGAAATATGTGATTTCATTAAGAAAAAAATCAGCCTTCCTAATATTGGACACAGTATTGAATGGTGTCATCTCAGTCATAGACACATACCTACACACAGAACAGACAGGTCCTCAGTGCTGTTTGCTGAAGATTTATGTTCTCCACAGACAGGCACTGTAGGGTTTTGCACACCTTGATGCTCTGTCCCAGTGTGGGAACTCTGTTCTGCTCCTGTCTGAGCTGAGTTCTCCTCCTGGGACATCCTTATTGGCTGTCAGTATCTGGAGCAATGTCTGCCCAATCCACCAGGTCTTTGGGATCATTCAGTTATCCCTCTGTTGTGTTGTTTTTAGAAAAATCTAGATCCAGCAAGGTTGCTGCTCCTCTGCTTGGCTGCTATCTCCAGCTGAGTTAGTGACAGTAGCATCTAAGGCAGCTGGGATTCAGCTCCCTCCCTGTGCTGGGGCCCTGTGAAGTCAGGCCCTGCACCTGCAGCAGGGAGAGGGAAAGCTGTGGAGCTCTGGGGCTGAGAGCAGTCAGTGCCACTCTGTGCCTGCAGTAGCACCGAGTGCTGTTCACATGTGAGTGACAGCTGAGGTCGATGCA
Source organism: Agelaius phoeniceus (assembly GCF_051311805.1). NCBI lineage: Eukaryota > Metazoa > Chordata > Aves > Passeriformes > Icteridae > Agelaius > Agelaius phoeniceus. The sequence continues at coordinate 23,334,510 of NC_135270.1, forward strand.
GGGCTTAGGGCTAAGCGCTCGCTCTGAAAGGAAGAGCATAAGAGTTCCCATCAGATGCAGATTTATGTATTCATCTTAACCTTACCCATGTCGTTTGGCCACTGCAAGGATCTGAAAAGATCCCTCCCCTGAGCACTGCAAGAGAAAAGAGGGCTCTTTTCCACAAGCTGTCATCTTCTCCAGAGGTTTCCGCTGCAACCACTCAGTGCCTCTCTCTTCCCCACAATATGCCTCGCACATTTTCCCCACAATTTCCACCCCAGGCTGTGTGCTGGATGAGCAGGACCTCTGCTCTGACAGGGTGAGAGGGAGGTATGAGGCAGTCATGCAACCTTCCACACTTCAATGTGTGTGTTGCCTTCCATGCTAACCACACACCAAGTGAGACCCCACCCGCCATCACCTGTCACGGAGGGCAAAAATCAGCCATCTAGTCAAGGAGGGAGTGGGGGATTCTGCTTCCTGCTGGTGAGGAAGGCTGGGGAGACAAAGCTGCCTGAAGGGAGATGATCCTTGCTCTGATGTCTGGCTATGGCACAGTTTAATTCCCTGCTGCCAGCTTGCAGAGTGATTCACCCCATCCTGTGGGTCGGTGCCTGCCTGGACGCTGTTCACATCATTGGGTTGGTTGGTCTGTCTGCCTCTCTCTGCATTCTTCTGTCTGTCTGCTTTGCAAAAGCAACCTCTCTGCAGCAGAGACAGCCAAACATTGCTGAAGTTTAGCTGCCTCCCAGAGGTGACTTCTAGTGGTCTGTTTTGTGCTGCTGGTAGCAGGGCCAGACCTGCAACCTTAAAATTGCTGACTGGGAAGAGGGGCAGTGGGAGGGAGGTCAGGGCCATTTTGTAATGGGCTGGGCAAGAGCTCAGCTGCATCTGCATTATGAAGTCCTGATTCAGATTAATGACAGATGAACTTCAGTGGCTTGTGGGCCCTGGCCAGGGCAGGGTCCAGCAGGCTCTGCCAGGCTGAAGCAGCCAGCCTGTGGCCCTAGTCCAGCAAGGCACTGCAGCACATGTGTGTCCCTGGACTACCCTTGTGCTAAAGTGCAGTGTTATGTACTTCAGATGGGCAGTCAGGAAAGCCCAAACAAATCTTCCCAACACTGCTCCCATGATGCTCTTTGTGCTTCTGAGTTTGGGCCCTCAGGTGCCCCCACGGAGAAGACCTGGGGACTGCTGAGTCTGGATGAGGTGCTGTGGCAACCCATTGGAACCCAAGTAAAACACAACTCAGGGGGATTTGAGTGCTACCAATTACACTTGGAAACTGGAAAGCAGGAGTGATAGAAAGCTGGAGTAAAAGCAGAAAACAACCAAAGTTGGCTGAACCTCACAGAACCACAGAAAGAGTTGAGTTTAAACACTGAGACAAAGCTTGGGCAAGATTTCTTAGCAAAGCAGTTCTGTTGTTCTTTAGTTTTATGCAGCTGATTAGTAAAGAAAGGCCCAGACAAGGAAAAAAAACTTTCAGCCCTCCCCAAACCTGCCTGTTCTTGGAAGAACATCTATAATTTAATTCCATTTCAACTGCACATTGCAAAACTCAAGGCTAGCCAGGTCTGGGAAAATTCCTATGAGCACTAGGCTTTTAGAAGCATTCCAGAAAGAAATGAGGTTTCTGGCGACCAAACCCACTAATTCACCATCACTGGGCCTGGGCAACAGACTGGCATCAGCTTTTACTGGCAGAGAGTAGTAGGGCAGCAAAATCCCAAAGTGAAGCAAGAAGCAGCACAATCAAATTGGGAACTTGCCAGCCAAGAAGCAAGACACAATAACTGATCCAAAAAAGTGCCTGAGAGCAGCAAGTTGTTTCCCCTGACCTTTACACCCTCATCATGAGGTGGGGACAGTACTGCAGCCCCACAGGTGTTTCCTGCAGAGGAGATGCTGATGCCAATTGGGGTGGGAAAGCCCAGACTCCTGACATGGTCTGAAGGTGGCAGCAGCAATGACTGGTACCAGGGACTCATCCCTGGTCTCCATGAGCCCACATGCAGTGCAGGGGGTACACAATGACATCAGGGTCTCTCTGAGCTTGAGAGTTGTTTTGAGGTGTTGAGGAGACATGGCTGCACTGCGTGGCCTGGCCATGAACCACAGTGTGTCTACACCATGGCTGAGGAGAAAGGGCAAAGACAGAAAAATCCATCTAAGACTGGCTTGCTTGGAAACTCCAGTTGACCCTGACACAGTCTAAACAAATATTTTTTTAAATTACTCAGAATGCCCTGGTCTTCTTATATGTATCCCCAAAGACTGTCATAAAATGTCTGCAGAAAGGACTCTGTGAACCTCTGCTGCCCTGCTCTAGAGGCACATATTTCAGCTCCAGTCAAACTGAAGTTTAATAAACCCTTGGCCTCTGTAGGTTCCCTCCAGCCTCTGCAGCAAACAATTCTCCCCTGCCTCAGTCTGGCTCTGGGTCTGTGTCCACCACTGGTGTTTGCCATGAGCTGCCAACACCGCTGCAGCATCTGATGGGAGACCACTATTAGTTGTGAATGCTATGCCCTTGCATCTCACAGTTTTTTCTGCTGGGGCTGTGAGGAGTAGGGAAAAAGTATTTGAAACTCTCCTTCATTTGCCATAAGCTCTGAAACATATATACCAACTTAGGACTTCTCTGGGGCTCTAGCTCCACATAACCTGGAAGAGAGAAGGTATATGTTTACTATAGAGTCAGGATAATCTAAGTGAATTATTTTGAATTATTCCAATAGCTGACACAAGCCACTGTGCTTGGTAAAATTCTGGGAAACCCTGCTTGCGTCATGGTTTAAGTGCAATTCTTTCCTCATCCAAAAAAATACTTATGTGTTGTTCAATAATCCCCTTTTAATGAAGTTTTGAAAATTCATCAAGGAGTAAAATTGATACTCCATGACTTGACCAATTACTCTTATGAGACACTTGTGCAAGAGCCCAAACACATGGTTCCCAAAGGAAAAGGATGAAAATGATTTACAGAAGCAGTGAGGCAAAGGTTTATTGATAATGAGGCACCGAGAGGAAATGGAACGGATGTGCCTGAGATTCCTCTAGTAAATGAACAACAAATAGTACTCACAATCAGCAACTTACATTTTTAATTTTGAGCTGAGAATAGCAACATTCACAGACTCACAGATTATTCTGAGTAAGAAGGGACCCACAAGGATCGAGTCCAAGTCTGACATGAATGGCCCATATGGGGATTGAACCCAAGATGCAGGTCAAATGACAGTTATTAAGGAAAAAAATCCATTAAGTAGTACTGAGCAAGGAAAACATCCACAAAAGTGTGCTCTCACTTGTGAAAGGGGAGTCATGAATTGCTCAAAGGGTAAACTGTGCTTGTCAAGTAATTCAGAGAGCTATGCACTCTGAGGTCAGAGAAAGGGATTTCATTTCACTTGAGAACTACTTCACCTTGCAACACATATAATTGTCACCAGGGGGGAAAAATGAAATTAAAAAAAAAAAAAAAAAAACAACCAAAAAAACCCAGAAGTAGGTTTGCTTGAGCCAAGAGCGTTTGACCTTTACTTTCTACTCCATCTCTGAGAGTTGGTTATTTTCCCAGACTGTGCCTGGTGAGCTGCATCCTCACAGTGACTGCCCATCCTGCACATACTCTCCAGCTAAATACTTCTTGCTTTCTGGGTCTTTGGATCACAGACACTGCACCCCTCTCTATGGTGAACACTTCTCTGTTTTCTCATCATCATCCAGTGTTGGCAGGTGATCATTATTTACTGCCTGGCACCCACACCGTGTTCAGCAGTGTCAGCAGTGTCATCTGGGCTCCCCACAGCATGCACAGAACTGTGCCAGGGAGTCCCACAGCGATGCCTGAGTCACAGCAAGCCCCATGAGGTGAGGCACTGCTATTTCTTGTGTTGTGTGGATGGCAAAGTGAGACAGAGCACACAACACACACACTATCTAAGCCTGAGTTTTAAAAAGTACTTAGCACTGTCTAATATTTTTGCAGCCTGGAGGTGACGGTCCTGTGCCTCTCAAATGCCCTGAATCATGCAATACCTTTGCATCCTGGCCAAGTAGATCTAAACCCCCATTCAATCCAGCACACTCCTTCAGAACAAGTTTCTGCCACATCAAAATTCCTTATTCTTATCCCAGCATTTGCTCCCCTTCATTGCCTGGGTCCAAGCAAGGCTGGACCACCTATTGGGGTAAATGGCCACTGCAATAAGAGTAAGTTCAGACCTGGCTGAAAACACTTCCTAAAACATGAGAAATCTGCAGTGTCTTTAGGTGTGAAAATCAAAGGTGCCACAACTGAGACAGTTCAAACCACAACTCCTTGTGGCTAGTTGCTGGATAATCTTTCAGAGGAAAGGCACAAAACACATTTCCTACCCAAAGCCCAGCTCCACTGTAAATATGATGATCTTGCTCCACAGCACAGTGCAGCAGAACTTATGAAAAAAGTCATCATTGGATTTTTCCTGACATGGAGAAAACAAAAATGTGCTTAGTTTTATTTACATTCTTGGAAATGTCTTAACTGATTCGAAGAACTTAAAAAAAAAAAAAGTATTATAAAAACAGCCAGAGGCAAACAACTGCTGTGGGAGCTTTCAGGCAAGATTGTTAAATTTTGATTAAGTTAGAAGAAACTGGATGCAGGATTGTGGTATGAAGTGTCAGGCAGTAGACACAAACAACAGTGACTCTGGTAACACATTTTCCTAACAGAAAACAAAAAAATCATGACTCTTGGAAGGAGAGAAACTCCTGGAGCACCACTAGTTCTCAACCAAACTGGATGATTACATGAAGGATAATGACCATGAAAATCAGCCTAAATTAGACAGCTGAGTTCATGCCCACTTTTGTGTTTGCTTCCAGTTAGCATTCCAGAACAGGATCATATTGACATGAGTGACTACAAATGTGAAGTAAACATTAGCAAACATTTACAGAAATTGTCTTTAGGAACTTGTGAAAAGGAATATTTGTCCCAGAAACCTGCTTCTGCCAGAGGTGCTCATCCAATCAGGGAACAAGGTCTCACTCTTTGTGTCCACCTTCCACTCACCACCACAGAAGCCCTTCCAGCTGCCTGCTCCTTGCACCAGTTCACCCACACACACACAATCTGCTGACCAAAGATTACTCACAATCATCATCCCAACAACAATCCTGTGTCCCAGACAGACCTCAAAAACTCATATCTTGCTCACAATTTGCAAATAAAACACACGGGGTGTTCATCCCTCCTGCTCCCTGTCTCCCAAAATACTTCCTTAGGGGAGCCTTATTTTGGGAGATACCTCATCTCCAAAAAGGTGGCTGTGTGCTGACAGGGACCACAACTCAGAAAGTCTCTGCCTAGAGACATCATGATGCCAGTGCCACAAGCAGAGCTTCAGTGCTTAGAAGCTGCCTTTTCTAGCAGGGTGGGAAGCAGCAGGAGGCCTTAAAAGCAGATGGAAAGAGTGACTGCAGACAGGACAGCCTAGAGGGGAAAATAAAATACACAATCAGAAAACATGGGCTGGAATCAATACACCTGGAAAGCACTGGTTGGAAAGGTACATGCTCTTTCAGTTTCCTAGATGAGAGCAAGATCCCTTTTCACCAGCTCTTTTCCTTTTCTCTTCAGAACCAAGCCTGTCTGCAAGGGTCTGGAAAGGTTGAAATTTAGGAAGAACAGATAAAAACTTCAGTTTCCAGTGTCTGAGGGCTTCTGGAATTAGTGGAGCCACCGGGCACCAGCTGGCCTCTGTTTCCCCAAAGCATCTCCAGCTCATGGGCTCAGGGTGCTTGCATGGAAAGATGCTGGGGCTGCAGTGGGGTGCTTTCTCCTTCCTTCTCATCTCAGGCTAGGCTTCCCACACACTGCCTTCTCAGATTTACTATCTCACAGTACATTTGGGTCATGAATTTTTGGATTCATGAGGAGCAAACACGCCTGTGTGGGAATGTGTGATTTCTTCTGCAATTCATTTGGTTTATAGGGCTCTCAGGAGAAAATATACAGTTGGATGTAAATAATAGGACTCCAAACTCCAAAACCCCCTCAGTGAACACAGTTATGGGTATGTAGCTTCCAAGAAGCCAGGGTTTTAGAGCCAAGGTTTTAGTGCTAGAGGAAAGTCTCCATCCCAAAGAAAGGAGCACAGCCCTGGGCTGTGCCTGCTGGTAATGAGAGATTTGCCTGGCATCAGGGACCCTCTGAGTATTTGCTGCTTCTGTCCTCTGTTTTCCAAAGGAAAGACACAGCTTCCTGACTTGTCTTAAACAACATTGTTCTTCCCACTGACATCTCCTACAGTTTATGAAGCTGAGGCTTATAAACTGCTATACAGTCAAATTTGCTTCAAAGTGTAGTGCACTGTGGACAACATGACATGAGTTTTTAACTTTGTCAAGAACATGATCTGACAAACAGAAAATGAAAGGTTACTTTGTCTCCTGTCAACTGATGGACTGTGGTGTTTGGATGTTACGGTAGGAACCTTCATAGATGATTACCAGGCAGGGAGAGTCTGGAAGGCTGTGTACCCTCTTTTTGTTTAATGGTTTTTGCCCCAGGAGAGCTGAAGGCTGTGAAGCAGGACTGCCTGCCTGGAAAAGGGGTGGTCTGACATCCCTTTGGGCAGGACACCATAGGGTGAGGAGCAGGTCACCTCTGCCATGGTGCTACACTGCTATGACTGTCATGCTGCCAGCTCCCCTGCTTTCCCCTGCCACCTGGGCCAGGCATGCTCTGGGATGTGCTTTGGGCAGTCCTCAGGGCCCATGCTCATGCCACGGTGTTAATACTTCTGGCACAGGACTGAACAAAAGGGAACTGCTTTGCTCACCACTGTCAGGCATACCTGCAAAAACATGTCCTGCTCAGCCTCCTTCCAGAAGAACACAGCCCCATGGACCTACTTCATGCCAGGCATACAGGGAGGAAATGCCAGAGCAACCAGTGTAGCTATTTACACACTCAAATCACGTTTTCCTACTGGGACATTTTCAGAGAGCTTGGATTGACTTTGCTCCCACTGAGATGCCACCACAGGCTTTCAGCTGCTGCTCCCTTTTCTTTTGAAATTCTGAGGAGGAGTTCTCAGCAAAGTTCTTGGTTTTAATGAAATCTGTGGGCTAAACGAGGCCATTCCCTGTTTTTCCCCAGTGGGGAACTAATTTCAACCAGACTCAACACCCTTGGCTGTATTCTTGGCTTTCAGGACCCACTCAGTTACCCTCATAACTTCTCCTTGGCCAGGACCCAGTGGCCTCTTACGTGTTAATGCATGTATGTGGTCAGTGCTACAGACCATGGTTTATCTGCTGCAGGCTCCTAATATCTCCATCTCTGTGGGAGGTGCAATCAGCCAGATTAACACACAAAAGCATACATCAGAGAACATTCACATTGCCTGAGGCAATATTTGCATCAGATTTTCTCTAGAAAAACCTAGGCTGTTCCACTTGATTTTTGCAGAGTCCAGATAGGCCAGACTTACAAAGTCTAGATTTAGGAATTTCTCATGAAGACTGTGCTATGTTTGCTGGCTAATGTCTGAAAAGGACAACTGGGGTCAGACAGCGCTTTCCCTTTACTCTGAAAGTCATTAAAACCCCACAGAATAGACAAAGGGCTGGATCAGTCCTGGTCCTTTTGTCACTCTCTTGTGGAGTGTCTGGGGTGTGATTCAGTTGCACACTCATGGGGTTTTGGTGCTGTGCAAAACACATTCAAGTCTCTCAGATGCTGACACAGGGCAGGTACCCAAGCCTTGAGGAGCAGCCCAGGGAGAGCAGGGAGTGTAAATGGAGGCATCTCGGGCCAGGTGGCACACAATTGGCTCAATGCCTTCTCTCAGCACCAGCTGAGCTTCTCCTCCCTACTATCTTTAGGATGCTGGATACCTCCTATTGCCTTTACTAGCATCTGACAAACCTGTTGAAATACTTTGGCATCAAAGCCTCTGCCTTGTTCCATGCTCTTTGTGTCTTGGTCCCCAAATATGGTGAAAAATTCAGCCCTTAGAAGCTTGGGTGCTATCATAGACTCTTGGTTCCTTTTTGGGTAAACTTCAGGTCATTTTCTAAAGAAATCCATAGCTACCAACAAATATTGTCTGGCAGATTCTGTCTCAGGCAAAGGCCCAACAACATCAACAACAATGAATCGCAGTAAGGTCCCCAGGAGACACTGCTCTGCATGGCTTCTCCCCATCTTTGGGGACCACTTCAGAAATACAACACATGCAAGAATAGCATCACACCTCCTTGTAGTAATTTGACATCATCTGTCTCCATTTTCCTCAAAACTGGCTCTCTCATGGCTTAACTAATGACTTTACAACTTCAAGACATCACAGCAAAACATCAGAACCTCTTTTTTGAGTGTTTTGGTGATAATGAGCTCCCACAAGTGCTTGTCGTACATTGGTTTATTTTCCCATCTCCTATAAACCATTTCATCTTTAAATTCCAAGCTTTCCCACCATCACCAGAGAGCTTTTGCCTCATTCATCTGAAAAGAGTCAAAAAGCAGACAAGGCTGCCAAGCGAGGGTTTGATTTTTTTCATCGCACCTTGTTTGACACCAGGAGCCTTTTTGAGGAACACTCCCTCTTAGTTCCATGAACTCTGCTCTTGAAAACTTACATCTATGGATGAAACAGGAGAGTTTTCATTCCTGCACACTGTGGAAGAAGGAGGTAAAAAAGGATGTAGTCTCAGTTTTTTCTTGCTGCCCTGCTGAGGGAGGTATCTGCACCAAAAAAAAGAAGCCTTTGAACGAGGCACTGGCAGAACTAGTCTTTGGTGACTGTGCTCTTGTGTCAGTGCTGTTCCGACCCCACAGGCACCCCCAGCTGTGTTCAATGGAAACTGCTTCAGCCTGAAAATGCCTGGCTGCTCTCCTTTCACTGTCAGGGTAGCTTTCTCTTCTCACAAGGGGCATGTGGAGCTTTTGTAATCCTGGCAAGACTTCAGCTGAGCCTCCAGGAGCAGGATCAGTGCCCTGCAAGGCCAGACAGGCTGACAGTTCTGTGCTCCCTTCCTTGACATTGGGGAAGCACTGCTTCTTTGCTCCTGGCTGAGTTTGCCCAGGGTGCATGTTATGCCTATCCTCACCTTGCTCTGGGTTCAATTTAGCTTGGCAGCCTGGAGCTCATGACAGCCTCTTTATAAAACACCATTGGTTTCTGCTAAAGGGCTCACCCCTGAGCAGGACATGCCAGCTGTACCACAGGCTCTGCGTGGCTGCCTGTGCAGTACCTGCTGGCTCGGTCTCTTGAGGGAGGGCTGCTCTACACAGGGGATGGCAGACCCATGCTACAGTATTTGATGGACTTGTGCTAACATGAAAGACATTTTCACCTCCAGATATTCACTGTGGAAACCAAAATGAGCCTAGTAAGGCACATCCCAGATATTATCTAGTAATGGTAAGACACAAGCACCCTCTGGTTAATGTATCACACAGCAAAGCTCCTGCTGGCTTTCTTCTCTAACCAGGACAGCTGATGAGGTCCAAAAAGCTGTGTAGAAGCTCAAAGAGACAGCTCAGGGCCTGCCCACAGAGGCAGGCACCACCAACAGATTGCCCAAACCTCCTTCTTTCACGAGCCATGTTTTTGAAGGAACACACCACAGGCTGAAAGCCCTGGTGCTTTCAGGACTGACCAGGTCCCAGCCCCACTGGTGTGTATGCTCAGTTTTAGTTCATCTCCCACCTTGGCTATGCTGAGCAATTTCCTGGATCCCAGCAGTCTGGTCTGCTGCATGCATTTTTTGCCAGCAAGGACACTTTCCTCAGCCCTTGCCTTCCCTCAGACCCATGTTGGACTGTCCCATCATCTCCCTCTCTAGTTTCCATGACCAACTGCAGTAGGGTTTCTCCCCATCTTTGAGGACCCACTTTAGAAATACAACACGTGCAAGAAAAGCATCATACCTCCTTGTAGTAATTTGCCATTATCTGTCTGCATTTGCCTCATAAACAGTTCTCTCATGGCATGACTAAAGACTTTACAATTTCAAGACATCACAGCAAAACATCAGAACCTCTTTTTGAGTGTTTTGGTGATAATGAGCTCTCAAGAGTGCTTGTTGTACATTGTTTTATTTTCCCATCTCCTATACAACATTTCATCTTTAAATTCCACACCTGAATGAGCACCTGTGGTGCCTGTAAATTACACAGGTAATAAACCCCTCTCCTGCTACTTGACTATTCCCATTGCCCACCCTCTGAGGTTGACTGCTAACAATGGAGAAAAGGGTTGTTCAACCAAGAACTCCAATTTTTACCATCCAGGCCAAGGAAAAGGGGATTTCCAGGACAACCAGCCACAAACCCAAACTAATTAAAGGCCACAAGGGAACAGCAGGGTTCTCTGAGTACCAACTTAATATCCAAACCCAGGCACAAATAAGTTTTATTATAGCTTCAACTCTAACTTAAAACCAGCATCACTCAACTCTGCATGTACAGCTACAGGTTCCTACTTTTCCTGAGCTGACTTTGGGCCTTTCATGATTTTTATGATTTTTATGAGAGTCTGTCCTAACCAGCCATGTATTTATAACAACCCTCTCTGTGGATATTTCCCCTCGCCAACAGAGCCACAGTTAAGTGAGTTGCTGTGCTCATGTTTGATGTTGCAGCCAATACCCTATTGCTTTCTATTCTTCATAAGTCCCTTATGAAGGGACTTAGCTTTCTAATAGCTTGAAGTGGTATGATCTGGATGGAAATACTCATTTCTCTAGCACAAGAGCTCATACCTATATAAAGCAACCAGCTTCCCTCTCTTCCAGTAGCAGCTTTCCAACTTCTGTTCAAGAGCTGAAATGCAATATGTAAGCTCTGCCACAAGCTCCATGGAGTGTTTCTGGCCTTCTGCACATTCTGTCTAACTGTCTGGTCCATCGGCTATTTATCTTGGAAGTCCTCACTGGAGATGTGAGAAACACAAAATGTCTGCAGGTCCTCTGCCAATTTGGGTAGGTTCTTCTTCCTCTTGCCTTCTAGCATTTGGCTATGTCCTGTCTAGCTCAGAGTGATATCTGGCTCCAATCTGCTTATGAAGGTTCAGACCAAATCTTGATAAGCCAGGTTATGTCTATAGTGCAGGGCTTCTCAGCTCTCAGCTATGGGTCCTTGCCACAGCTGTGCTCCTGACTCTACTCCAGGAAGAGGTCTGGGCATGCACCATCCCAGGGAAGGCTGGAAAAGAACCTCAAGGTGTTCCAGAAGGTCTCCCTGCCTCATGAACTGCAGCACTGTGGCCCAGGCTCCAGGGCATACCCTGCCCCACTGTTTGGCCTCAGACTCCCCTCTGGGAACAAGCTCTGCAGAGCAAGGCTCTGCCCATTCCCCTTTCCAGCTGGCCTCACAGTGGGAATGGACATGCATCAGTCTCCCATGCAGTAATTCTTGAGTGGCATCTCTGGGGCAGGACAAACCTGATGCTGTGGGCTTGTGCACACACACTGGAAAGGACCGGTCTCTCATCCCCATCTGGCAGACCCAATAGCCTGAGAACAGTTCCATGCCCAGCAGACTGGTTCCCCTGTGAGCCTGTGATATAATTTTTGTAGTGCTTTTCTTTTCTTTCAGAAACCTTGCCGTGGCATGGGTCTTGTATTAAGTTTTGGGCTGAGCAATATTTTTCTGTTTCCCCTGTTTTGTAAAACTACTTCTGGCCTGTGTCGCACACATTTCTCGACACCTTGCAGAGTCGTGGTCTTGCAGATGGGGCTTCAGATCTCTCTGAGCACTGTTCCAGAACAGAGTCATTCTCTCATTTTTTTTGACCCTTTCTGGGAAAATTCTCAATATTGCACTCTTTCCCTTTGCATACTGTTAAACTTCGGTTTGCTTTGATTTAATTTTGGTGTAAATTTCTTTCACTTCCCACTGCTCCTGAGTAGATTAGATATCTGCAAGCACTTTTGTTATCTGATCTCTCTGCATCAAAAGAATAAATACAGTTCCCCATTTCCCTTTTTGGAAACAGCATCCTACCCTAAAACTGATGTACAGCTCCCAAGTGAACCAGTCAGTCACTATCCAAAGTCCCAAGAGGATTGCTTCCACTGCAGGGAGGAACTGATGTGACACAAGATATTTCTTTTAAGCAGCAGTGCTTGCGCCTAGAGCCCAGATGGGGAACAGCAATCAGATAGGAGTTATATTGAGATCTTACAAATTTATTTTATTTCCCCTCAACACCAGTCTGCCCAAAGCATTTGTACTCTCATTCCCCATTGATAACACTTCTCTGATGGGCCTTGATGCTGTTGACTCCCTCCCTTCCCTCTGGTTTTGCAGGGTTGTTTTTCAGAGTTCCGCTGAATAGAGGTGGCTGTTATGTTAAGTCCCACAGAGTTTGCAGCCAGGCTCAGCATGCAGCATACAGTCTGTGGGTGAGTAAACCTGCTTACCTTTCAGGCTGCAACACTAGCTCACCCACTGCCTTACAGATAATGAACCTATTAGTTCTTGCTAATAAATAATATATTTAGAAACAATATTGATTCAACCATCTGTTTCCAATAAGAAGATTAAGTGTAAAAAGGATAACACTTAAACTGCATCTTCATTAAAAAAAAAATTAGATACAAACAGACTTAAATAGACATTTAGTACTGAGTTGGATAATGCTACAGTCTTCAGTCAGTGCAGATGAGAGACCATAGCTCATGATATTCCAACTTGTCATGACTAAGTCCTGCTGGGACCAGTACGCAGCAGCTACAAAATGTTGAATCACAGATATTCTCAAGGGAGATATAAGGAATTTTATACTGGTGGGTTCATACTTAGATAGTTCATAAAATCTGTTGCAGACCACCTTCCATAATAATGCTGAGTCTGTCACTGCTTATTTCCCATTCAGGATATCTTCTCTTCTTCTTCTTCTTCTTACCCAGCCTCTCCTCATTCATCTCTTCTCCTTCCTCTCTCCATCTATTTACCCTATTTCTCATTGATCCCTCTCTTTGACCAAAAAATGACCTTAGAATTATCATGATGATCACAATTGCTCTTTCACATTGTATCTACTTATGTGACAGTCAAAATATGAAGATGATTTACAAGCGTGAATGAAAAATATGGCCAAGCAGATTCACCAGTATGTATAATAGCATTGAATCATCTGAACTTACACAGAAAATAAAGTGGAGATCATTTATTTATTATGTGTAAGTAGCTTTCCTCCTTTACTTATGAACTTTCCTTTACAAGTTGAGGCTGCTGAGACACATGTAACTGTGATAAATTGCTCTGACATTTTATTAATATGAAATATTCCCATCCATCTCCTAGTAAATGTTTCTCAAGTCACAGGGGTCCTATATCAGCTGCATTGCCACTCAGGCTTCTCCTAATCCACAACTATCTCTTTTTTCCATTTGAAAATGTATCTACATAAAGATATTAGACCTGTGCTTTCCAACATGATTAACAATTGAGATGGGATTTTTTTTCAGATGTGTAGGAGTAGTACCTCAGAAACATATGACTTTTGGGGCAGGGATTGCTCAGCATTTTCTGAAAAACATAACTCATATCTTGTGTTGGCCAGTTTAGGTTGCCTACACTGATGAGTTACTTTTTAAAGATTAGACCATTAACGTGGATTGGCAGGTTGAGCCTGTTTTGCATACCGAAAAATACGAGGATATGAGAACACACTGATTGCTTACAGCTTTTTGCACAGAATAAGGACATGGCTGTCAAGAAACCTGAGTTAAAGCCCCTACAAAATCACACATGGGACCTCTACTCCATGAGTTTCTGACTCCAGCAGTGGCTCCTTCTCAAGCCGGCTGAGTGCTTCTTTCTGCCTGAGTCACGGCCCTGCAAAGGTCACACTGATGCCACTGAGTGGCCACAGCTTCACCTTGTACAAGCCACTCGGGTATTCCAAGAGTCAGTTTTTCCAACTGTAAAATGAGAATAAAAACTTCTTACTGCCCCAAGACATATTCACACTTTTAACTTGAGAATTGCTAAACTACAAAAATGCCCTGAACAAGTAATAAAGCATCTTAAGGACTCCAGGGAGAAAAACTGGCTAAAAGGCCAGGAACTAGGGTGACCAAATGTACAGGTCTGGAGATGTCCTTTAGCAGCAGACCTTGGCTCTGAGCCTCTCAGACATCACCTCCCTCTTACAAGGGAAACTCATCATGGCTGTGAACGCAGGGCTTGGAAAATGAATAAATCCTCACGATCTGAGGGATTGAAGTCTGTACATTAGCTCGCCTTAAACCGTGGGTGCATTTAACTTGGGAGGTTAGAAACCACAGCCAAAGAAATCTCTTTTGATTCACAACTTGTTTTGAGCAGTCACCCATAAAGCAGCCAGTGAATCACTCCAGCCAGTTAGTCATGCAACCACACTGAATGTACACTCAAAAGGCTGCACAAAATAAACAGCCTGCAGCTCCAGATAACACACACAGAGCTCATTTGCGCTATCTGGCATCAGCATATATTGTTAATAGGACTCCTACACCAAACCCTTAGGAAAAAAACGCACTCAAATAAGCATCTCCAAATCTCTCTCTACATCAGTACTTTTCTCGTCTGCTTCGCTCTGTGTTTCTTTCAAAATAATTAAGACTAGTAAAAGTTTTAAGACTCTTTCTCTCTCTTTCCGCACCTTCTTGTTGCTGGTAAAGTCCTGCTGGGTTTACAGGCGTGCGCTGCTGAAGTGTAGGGCTAAAGCGGAGTTAATTCCAATCAGCAGCGGACAAGTCGAAAATAAACAGCTCTAGTGCGAAAAGAAATCTTCCTGCAAGGAGGGAGCGGCGGGGATACAGGGGGAGGGAGTCTCCCGGTCCTTTGACACATGAGCGTTATAAACAGCTCGGGTCAGGAATCCTGTAAAAGCCTCCAGCCAGATCTACCAATTCTACCGTCCAATTCAAGAGAAGCGCAAAACACCTTTTGGAAAGAGCCGCGAATAAACCTTCCTGCGCGGCCCTAGGGGTAAGGAACGTGAGCCCTACCTTCGCGTCTGGCTCCCTGAGGAAATCCCGCAGGTTTCCGCGGAGGAGATCCCGCACCTCCGAGTGTCTGTTCAAACAGAGGCTTAGCCAAACTCCTGGCGAGAGCTCCCTCCCCTCCCTGGGAGGGTGCCGGAACCCTTGAATGGCAGATCTGGTGGCCCTATTGTGGAAAAGAGAGGGCTATTGCCAGGGCGGCGTCAGCAGCACGCCGGGAGCCGGCGGCCGAGCCTCGCCGTGCAGCCGGTCCCACATCAGCAGCAGGGAAGGGCCGGCTCTGCCGCCCTGCTCCCTGAAGCTCGCCTCGCCTCCCGCCCTCCTGGCTCCGCTGGCCGGCTCCTGCTCCCTGATGCCAGCTTGGATCACGTCTCCCCTTGTCCCCTTGCCCCGCTTCCCCACTCGCGCCTGCCTCCCGCGCACCTCTCCCCTTTATAGTCCCGTGTTGCTCCCCGCGGGAATCCGGGCAGCGGCATCTGCCCACCCCGGCGGAGAGAGCTGCGGGGGCAGCGGCATCTGCCCACCCCGGCGGAGAGAGCTGCGGGGGAGGCCGCGCACCCCGCCCGCCTCCCGCCCGAGCCGGGAGCCGAGATCAAAGCCGCGGGGAGAGGGAAGGGGAGGCAGGACCGAAGGGCCGCGGCATTTCGGGACACCCCTCCCCAAGCCCCTGCACCCCGGGCTCTCGGCGGGCGAGGGGCAGGGACCGCCATCCCCCTCCTGGCAGAGCCGCTCCTGCGGAGATCCTTGGCAGGGCGGCCCGATGCCGGTGCGGGGACACGGCATCGCCCGAGGTGGGGGAGCCCCAAGGGGAGCACACGGCCCCCGTTCCTCCCTGGGCGTGCGGCTGTGGCGGAAGCCGGGGGAAGGGGGCCCTCCGCGGCGAGCTCCGCAGAGCCCTTGAACGCCGGCGGGGGCTCCGTGCGGCGCCGCGGGGAGCCCCGAGCGGCCGGCAGCGAGCGGTCGGTCTCTCGCGGGAGGCGGAGAGGGACCGCCAGCGAGCTCGTTCCTGCCGTGCCTGGAGCTTACGTTACATCGGGGAACGAGGAGGGGGAGAAAACCATTAAAAGTGTCAATTTAAAAAGCATGCGGCGAGCCTCCGATTCCTACAGCAGTGGCTTTCTGTACTTCTAATAATAACGCGCTTACGGCCGCACTTTTTATTTGCTAGCTAAATAAAAAAAGTGGTCGTTATTTGCATAACGGGGTACTTAAAGAATTTCCCCTGTTAGAGAAAGCCGTTTCCTTTCTCCTGTTTCCTTTGAGCAAACATCCCCATCACGCTGGCCTTCACTCCCGAAAGGATTTTGTTCCAGCCGGAATTTCTAGACAGCAATATACGTATACATTTCTGTGTGTATAGGGGTATGTGAATACATATGTTTCAAGAAATATAACTTACTTCAGCTCCACGCAGTAGAAATAGCAAGTCAGATTACTACAGCACATAAATCATCCAAAAGCTTTTTCCCCTCCTAAGCCAAGATATATAACCTGTTCTCAAGACTAGATGATATTGAAGGTCTCTTCAAACCTTGAAGATTCTCCCATTCTGTGACTTTTTTTTTAAGAATTCTGCTTTCACTGCCCATGCCGGTTTGTGGAACAACCCGTACCCCTGCTGGAGGCAGGGAACGCGGGGTAAGCAGGGCGAGGCTGCCGGCCCGTCGCAGGGCAGGGGCAGCGGGCCCCGGGTAGGCACAGAAGGAGCCGTGCCGGGAACCCCATAGGGACAGGCTGGCAGCCGCCACTGCGAGGGGGCCGTGGGGAGCCCGGCCGAGAGCCAGGGCCGCCGGTGCCGCTGTCCCTGCCAGAAGCCGGGCTGGAAGCGCTCCGACGATTGCCGTCCGTGTCCTCCGTGTATTTACGGCCGCAGCTCTCCCTGGCCTATATTTATCCGTACAATGCAGTGGAAGGTCTTAGATCTAGAAATAGAAGCCGAGGGCAATAGATGGTAGGCTCGGGCTTTTTATAACTCAAAAAGACTTGTTTATTAAAGAAATAAAATGAAATTATACAACTAAAAAAAGGAGGGGACACCCTGTCCCTCCAGCAAGCCGGGTGTGTGCCATGCCCGCCGTGCCCCGCCGGCCCGGCCCCCGCCTGCTCGGCTCCGGGCTCTCCCGGGCCTCCACAGCCACCAGGGGAAAGGCGAGGGCTACAGGGCCGCCGTGCGGGGAGCAGCACCCCCAGGAGGGGACCGGCCCGGGCGAAGGGCCCACGGCAACGATGGGCGCGGGGGGAGCCGGCCGCCTGGGTATCGCCTGGCGGGAGAGCCTGCCTGCTGGCTGGCCTCGGTTTCTGTTTTGCTTGGTTGGGGTTTGTTTTCTCTTATTTTGGGATTTTGTTGTGTTTAAAATCGAGGGGTTTACAGTCACGGCGTCCCACCACTCCAGCATCCCGCTCAGGCCCGGACAGCAGGGGACGCGGGGAGCCAGCGGCTCCTTCACCTCGGCGCAAGGCGCACGGCAGTACCAGCACCGAAGCTGCGGCGGGTGTCGGCGGGAAGCAGTGGGACAGTCGCCTGTCCCCGGCTTCCCGAGCGATCCTCTCCGGGTAGCTCTCCTGACCGCCGTGAGCGCCGCGTGTGCGCTGCTGACCGCGCCCGTGCCCGCTGCGGAGAACGAGCACGGCTTTCTCTTGCCCCGGGCTCACCGCGCCGGGGGGATCTGCCCCGACTCCGAGGTTTCCCCGTCCCTGTAGCCCCCGCGGGGGTTCCTCGGGCACAACTCCTGCGCCCGGCGCGGTGGTCTCGCGGTTTGGGAAAAGGCGGAGAGGCGCCTATGGATGTTGCAGTCGCTCTGCGAAACCCCGATCTGTCTGTTATTAGCGAGTCTCTCCCTTCAACCATTAAGCACTATTATTATCGCTATTGCTATTAATTATCCTTGCCGAACCATGTGTCTCTCATTACAGCCCACCGTCCCCAGCCACATCACAAGGGGCTCACAACGAGCGCGGTCTGGGCCGGGCCGGGCCATCCGCCGCCGCCGGGCTCCCACTGAAGGAGAACCCCGAGCCTCGCTTGAAAATAAATCAGGGGAACCCCGGCAGTGTTAGGAAGGCAATAAACTCGTGTGATTCTACCGGGGGGTTGTAATGTGTCATCACAGGCTATGCCGCCGCCCTGGGCCTTGCAACCTACAAAAACAAGAGACCGGTTAGCAGAGAGAGGATGTCGGGGCGGCGGGGAAGGCACGGGGGACTGACCTGCGATCCCATTCCCAGAAGGAGCGGGGAGCGGTTATCTCCTGCACAGGCCTCAGCCCCACAGGTCTCCCCGGTCCCACCGTGTGTCCTTAACCGCGGAGCCCGGGCTGGTCCCAGAAGGCCTCCGCGGATGCGGAGCGGGCCTGACGCTGGTGGGGATTGTCCGCTCACGGGGAAAGGGCAGGGGAAGAGAGGGAGCGTAAGAGAGGATCAGCTCTGGTCAGCAAATGTGTGCAAGCAGCCCTCAAAGAGAGCCCTCATGCCCCTGCGCGGCCCGGTGAGGAGATCCCACCCGTGGGAGGATGGCTGTGCCACCGGGAGCGGGAAGGACCCGCGCGGGTCCGGGCGCAGCGGAGCTGGGCTATGCCTGCGGCTCCCGGGCACGGTTGTATGGAGAGGACCTTTTCCTGTGAAGGGCGGGAGTCACCTGTGCGTGGGGGAGCTGGGGCTGTGGAGCTGGATCCGGGGACACCTCAGCTGCAAGTCCGGGGCGAGGGACGGCACCTGAAGGCGACCTGGCAAGCCGGGGTTTGGGAGACAGGTAGAAGTAAGTGAGGGGCCTCTACCCTCTTTTAAGTCTAGAGATGGAGGGAAAGGGTAAAGAGGGCAAAGAGTGCTCAAATGACGGCAAGTAGCCTAGAAGTGGGATTGCTGGCCTGACCCGGACCTCTTCCACCTCCTCTGTGCCCCCAGTCCGTAGTCATTGTCCGTCTTAGGGTCTCCTTCGAGACACAGTCCTATAGGTGTCCTTGCCTTTGGGACTAATGCATCGAGAATGGGATCCCGTCAGCGGAGACGCGCTCTGAATCTAGGCCGGGACAGCCCCTCTGCCCACTGAGAGATCACCGGGAGGGAAAGGAAGAGCTTTCCTTTCCACCTCCTCTACTAAGGAAAACTTAGGGGGTTTATTTGTTTCATTGTTGAATTTTTCTGTTTGTTTTAAGGGGGAGCTGTTTGTTTGTTTTGCTTTTCCCTAACTGCCCCGATACAGCGGAAACCTCCCGAAAAAAACCTTTTAAAGCCACGGTCGGAAACGACATAAGAAGCGCCCCCGTTCCCGGCTGTACTGTCGAGCGCCAGCGCGAGGGAGTGTCTTAATTGCCGCTAATGACCCACGGAGGGGATGCGAGGGGCTTATCTGCAGCCGGGCAGAAATCAATTAGTGGAGCGGCAATTAGAGGGGAAAGTGAGAGACAGGAGAGGCCGTTACCGCAAAAATGATGATTTCGGCGAAATTTTCCAGAAATTCTTTCTGCGGAAAACGGTCCCCGCGGAGAATACATTGCACAGCCCGGCGCTCCGCTCTTTCTCTTTCTGTCCCGGTTTCCACGGAGTTCCCCGCATTGCACAAGAGCTAACTCTTTGCGGGAGCGCATCGCCCGCAACCCCAAACTACGATTAAGATCGCGGCGAAGCGGGACCCGGGGGAAGGGCGGCTTCCCGCGGGCATCGCGGGCTCCAGAGCCGGCTGGGGACGAGGATACTCGTGGGGCACGGCGGCCCCCGCTGCGGCGAGAGGGGGCTGCGCGCCGGAGCCGGGCAAGGTCTCCTTGACCCCGCTAGGGTTTGTCCTGCCAGGCAGCCGCCCCCCACATTCCCGGGAGGTGCTTCCCAGGCCCGGGAGTCTCTCTCCGCTTCCGCCTGCAGTGCTTCCCCGCCGCACGCCAAGGACTCACCGTAACAGGGGACCTGCAGGGCTCCGTTGTGGCCGCTGCTCTCTTGCAGCTTGATGTTGCTGTCCGGGGGGGTTTTGCAGGGGCCTCGCTGCATATAGAGGTGCGGCGGCTGCTGCTGCTGCGGAGGGTATTTGTTAAAGGAGGCCGGAGAGCCGGCGGAGCCGGGAGCCTGCACGCTGCCATCCAGGGACTGACATTCCTGCTGGCTGTAGCGGCTCCGGCACTTAGTGCTGCTGTCACCAAAGCCTTGTCCTTTGCTGGCCAGGAAAGTAGGGCTGAACTTGTCACTTGCTTGAAATGCCCTAAAAGGCGAGGAGCCTTCTGTGTCCTGGGAGGCTGCGTTGTAGTAGGAATCCATGGCAGCCGGATCACAATAAGAAACACAAGTATCAGCATTCATTCCTAAAATTAAAAGGCCCGAGTGTCCTTAATGCGCTTGGAGGGGCACCAGGAGCCACTCTTTCTCTCTCCCTCTCGCATAGACACACACTCACAGCTGGGCCGGGGAGCTCTAAGAGGATTCAGATGTTTGTGAAAGCTGACCAGATCTCCAAACCCCCTTAAGTTCTCGCACAGTAAAAGGGGTCTTTTTCTTTCCCTCCCTCCCTCTCTCACATACGCTTGCCCTCCGTGTCTCCCTCCAAACTACATTCTAAAGAGGCTCTTCCCTGCGCTTTCCCCCCCCACCACATAGGAAAAAAAAAAAAAAAGAGAGAGAGGGAGACCTCTCCCCCAATTAATATGTAGATGATGACAGTGGAGGGGAGGGGGCCTAGGAAGGGGTGTGTGTGAGTGTGTGTGTGTGTATGGGGGTGTGTGGAAGCAGAGGGAAGATGGAGGTCATATCTTTTGCGTTAAAAAAAAATAAAATAAAACAAACCAGAAAAACAAACCAGCCCCTAAATTTTTATGATTATAAACCAGAAAATCAAGCAGATGACATAAACTCCACGAAGGGATGAGTGCGGCATCCGCGTCGGCGGAAGAGCCGGGGACGATTTAATGGTCGTGACACGCTCTGTTCGCTCCGTCTCTCTCCTCTGCTCACTGCCCCAGCTGTGGGGACCCTCGCCTCTGCGACCCCCTTCTCTCTATTAAAGGCAATACGGATTTTCCCCGCAGCTATCTGCCTTTAAGCCTCCCGCTGCCCGTTAACCCCTTCAGGGCCGACAGCTCTGCCAGCGCTGCCGTGAGCCGTTTCTCTACCGTGGCACGGCGGTGCCGCGATCGCCCTGCACAGAGCCGGGCGAGCTCTCCGTCGGGTCTTGCCACACGTTTATGATGGTCATTATTAATTTACCTCTAAAAACGTGCTCTCCTCAGGTGTAAAACTACTGGATCCAAACGGGAGGGCAGCAGGGATGGATTTTAACAGGGTCACCAAGCACACAGAATTGGACCAAGCCTTTGGGATTGCCAGAGGTGACTTGCAAAGGGACAGAGGCTGGCAGGAGCCCTTTTTGGTTTGAGGGGTCAATTACAACCCAGAAAGAGCTTAAAAATAAATCAATACTCACCTTTCGTCGTCCTTCCCCCCCCCCCCCCCCCATCAACCTGATTCCTCTCCTCCCCCAGTTAACTCCTGCTACCCCTTACTTACTCTTACTCTGCCTTCCTCCCATCCCCACATCTGGTTTCCATTGCTCACTTACCTTGAAGTTTTCAGTAATAAAGATATTATGCAAACTAAATCCACAGTTCTCCGGAAGAAAAGAAAAGAAAAGAAGAAAAGAAAAGAAAAGAAAAGAAAAGAAAAGAAAAGAAAAGAAAAGAAAAGAATTTAACGAAATAAAAGAAAAAACGAGTAACAGAACGGGAAGACAAGAAGAACCTTAACCCCTTCGGGGGCGCGGGCCGCAGCGGAGCCGGCAGCGGGCAGGGAGCGGGGGCACCGGCTGCTGCTCTGGGCTCGCAGCGGGTCCCGCCGGGCCCGAACCATGTGTCCTCCCTTCCCCCGCGGAGCTTCCCCCACGCCGTGCAGAGCGGGGCACTCGTGCCGTTCATCTGTGTATGTGTATATCTGGGGGAGCGGGATGCGGCAGAATGGGAATGTGACCCCCGAGACGGCGGCTCGGGAGGGGCCCGTGGCCACCGCCACCCTCCAGGCCTTTGCTCCTCGAGCAAGACCGGCACCGCCGTTTTCATTAGCTCGGATCTGACAAGAATAGGCGCCCACCCCTCGCCCCCCAGAAGCAGAAGGGATTTCTAGAGACGTCGTCATTAAAAACAGCCAGAGACGGATTCATTTACGAGATTTTAAACCATTTTGCGAGTTTCCCTCAGAGCAGGGCCGGGCTCGCTGAGTTTTCTAGTCCAAGAAAGCTTTCAGCGGATTTGCCTTCCTTATTCTCTTTATTACCTCTACTTAATTATTTTCTCGTCCTTTCTTTCTCCCCTCCCAAACTCACCCACCCCACTGCAGGCCCCATTCTTTCCCTCGTCCACGACATAATAAAAACCAAACCAACTCAATGCATGAAAGCCTTTCTAAAATCCGCATCGACGCGGCCAAGGGAGCCCGCGTACTGCCGGCACCGGCAGCCTGCGAGTGGCTGCGCCGAAGGGCAGCTGCCCTGGGCACCAGGAGCACCTCAGTCCCGCATCCTCCGCAGCCGATTCGCAGCGTCACTCACGGTGGAGGGGCGCTTTAAATACGTGTTCCCCAGTTCCTTCCCCTGCAATTTGTTTGGGGGAACGAAGAAGAAGCCTGAAAGAAATGATGTGAGGGCAGTTGTCGATGCTACAGCATTATACTCGGCCTCGGGATTTCTCTTCGGCAAAGTTAAACAACGGCAAGAGCAAAAAACTAAAGGGAGATATTTGGAGATTATAAACACACACGTGTCTGTGTGTGTGTGTGTGTGTGTGTGTGTATTTATATATGTGTAACATTTTTATCCAGAAACGCCGCAATGCAGTGGCTCGCAGAGGCAGCGCAGCGTGGCCGACCCGAAGGAGAGCTGCCCAGAGTTCCTTTGGTCAGAAGTCTCGGCTAGCCCCTCCTTGCATCAAATTATAACGAAAAATCCATTAACTTCAAATCAGGGCTGATCCGCAGCCCTCGGAAAGGACAGCAATGGAACCCTCTGCCTAAGAACCAATTTGCATCCCCAGAAGCGGAAGGTTAATTCGGGAATCGTTACCGGGGGAAAGGACGTGCGCAAATACCTGGCGATCTAGCGGGCGTGGGGAGGAATAACCGGGAAATCACTTTTCCTGACTGTTTTCATTTAGCTGGACTAGGTTTGGCGTGCAGTTCTCTCAGCTAGTGTGACGGGGGACTCCCCTCGGCCCCCGTTAGCCGGGAGCGGAGCCTTGCGAATACAAAAGCACGCAGGGAGCTGTAGCCGCCCTCCCGTTCAGCGAGGCGATGGAGCTGCGTGTGGCGGTGCGGCCGGGACGGCCGTGTCCCTCCGGCCGCGGCGTTCTGCCCGCCCGGGCTCTGCATTCTCCACTGCGGGACCCGCGATCCGCAGAGCAAGGGCGCGAAGGGACGCGCGCCGTTTGAAACACGGTCTCATCATTTTTCCCCCGAGTGACCCCAAATCTGCCCCGTCCCTGCACCAAATGCATCCAAAAGGGAAGGGAAAATGAGCGGCCGAAAGGTCTGCGCTCCGTAGGAACCGTTTGCCAATTCCATATGGACATGGACTTTATACCGAGACAATTTTCAGGTGTGGTCCCTGTCGGTTTTGGAAGAGGTCACTCCCGAGGGTCCCTTCTCCCCCAGAGCTGCGGGAGCCCATGTGAGAGCCAGCCGGTCCCGCCTTCATGGACGGCAGCTCACACCGACCGAGTGATAGATGCGGGAATCGCCAGGAATCTGCAGCTCCGGGCGTTCCAGGTGTCGCCTGCCGGCGACACCCGGGGAGAAGGGACAGCCCAGGGCAGCCCTGACTAGCTTGTTTCCGAGGAGCTGTTTCCTTTCCGCCGAGGCAAGGGCGGGCGTCACTCCCGGGTGAGGACCCGGAGCGAGGCGCAGGCGATGCCGGGCATATCCTGCATTTCGATTTCTGGAAGAAAAATAAATCTTTATTCCCGTGTGATTTAAACACTCAGGCTTGTGTAAAGTCCAGGGGAAAGGCCGAGGTTTCCGCTGGTCCCTGCACACCGGGGGCGGCAGCGCTGGGCTGCGAGGAGCGGGCAGGCGGGACGGCTGCTGGGACGAGCCCGGCTCTCGCAGGAGGCCGAGGGGAGGAGGCAGGAATGCTCTTCTCCACTTTCCCAGCCACCTCCGAGGGAAACCCGCGGCTTGAGGGGTGTCCCCTCAAGCCTCCGCCGTCCCCCGGTATTCCCGATGGCTGCAGCCAGAGCGGCGGCGGGATGGCTGAGGAGAGCCACGGCAGGAGTCCGGGGTGCCGGATCCAGCACCCCGAGGAAATACCTCGGTTTAGGGAGCGGGGTCATTTCACTGGAGAGGGGGATGGAGAGAGGGGAGATCTTTCACACCGTTCCCTCCCGGCACTTCGGCAGAGCCCTGCTCTTGAAAACTGTTTCGAACTTTTTCCCCCAACGGATTGGTTTGTGTGGTCACTTCAGACCTGCGGGCTCCTTTTGTACTGGACCGAGATCTGAAGGCAAACTATTTACAACACCACTGCAAGGGGGGAGTGAGGGGAGAAAAGTACTCGTGCTAATCTCCCCCAACATATATATATATATATATATTTTTTTTTTTTTTTCCCAGCGGGATGAAGGCTGCATCTTTATTTCAGGATGGAGCTTGCTTAGTGACCGTCCGGCCGGTACCTGTCGCCTTGCGCTCTGGCTCCTGCTTCCTGCCGGGCACCGGCCGGGGCCTGAGCTGCACGGTGCGGGGGCTTTGCTCTCCTGCCTTTTGAGCCTTTCCTCGGGAATAAATATCGAATGTTGCTAAAACGCGTTTCTCGTGTAACGAAAGAGCTTGCAGAGAACTGAAGCTGACCCGCTCCCCTTCTTTCCGGGAAGAAGGAAGGACCAGGCTCCGACGCTGGCCAGGCTAGCCCCGGCCTCTCCGGGCTTGTACGGGCAAAGCTTTTTCATCCGCCTCCTTAGATCCCGCCCCGCTGCCTCTTACAGCCACCTCAGCAGGAGACCCCCGCTTCCCGCAGGCTCTCATCCCTCAGCCCCGCGTTTCGGCCGTGTTCTCGGCCCCACTCCGCAGCGCGGCCCGTCCCGCTGCTCCGGGGACGGAGGGCTCTATGAGGATCCCCAAGGCCACCTGTGCCTGTGTATCTGTGTGCTGTCACCAAAGCGGGCACCTGCTGGGTGAGGGACCCGCCGGACCCGAGCTGCCGCCGCTGCCGGTCCGCGGGCTGAGCTGCTCATGGTGGGGCCCCGGTGCCCGCTCGGGAGGAGGGGCGAGGCGGGGGTCCCAAGCCCTCTCCGTGCGGGGCACAGGGGAGGAGGGGGCCGGAGCCACCATGGCCTGCTCTGCTCGCACGACGCCGGGGTCCCTAAGGTGCATAGGGTGCTGCTCCGGGCCGCAAAGATGATAATTGTGTTCCCCTAGTTTTTATTTTAATTTTTAAGTTTTGTTTCATTTCCCAGACAGTGTGGATCTCGCGCCCAGCTGCGGGCAGCGAAGGGCATTCATGTACCCGGTCCTGCACGCAGACCCCGAGGCTGCCGCGGCCGGAGAAGGGCGGCTGGGCTCCGCTGCGGGCTGTGCCCTCCGCTGTCCGGGGCTCAGCGGAGCCCGGGGTCCCCGGAGCAGCAGAAACACCTCGATCCCGTCCTTTCCCCGGTGTTCCCAGAAAAACATGGAAAATCGCCTCTTTTGGCATCGCGCTCGCGGGGCCCCGGGTGACGCCAGTACGTGAGGACCAATGGGAAGATGGAGCAGGGGCGGCCCCGCGCCCCCCGCTCCCCGTTCCGCACCCCAGTCCCGCCGGGCGCGGGGAGCGCACCCCGCTGGCACCGTGTCCCGGTCCGGGCTGAGCCGGGTCTGAGGACTGGCTTAGACGGTAAAGCCGGGCTGAGCTAAAGCCGTGCCGCTCACTTCGTCCCTCTTCCAAGCACCCCGTACAGACCTGGGATGGTGGGGGGACGGTGTCTATATTGAATATGCCATCCCTGGTGGCTGTCGGTAAATTCCTTCACGCGGGGAAATACGCACTTGCTATTAATTTGCTCGAAACTTTCCTTTTGCGTTACCAGCCCTGGCTCTGAAATCAGGGCTATTTTTTGCGTAATTCAGAAGCTGGGGCGCAGTGAAGGCAGGGCGGCTCTGCCGTCGGGGGAAGCGCTGCTCCTCCGGGCGGTGATGCCGAGCCAGCGGCCGAGCTGGCCCCGCGGCTCCTGCCGAGGGCACGGCGGGAGGCAGCACGGCAGCACCCCGGGAGCTGCGGGAGGCTCGGCGGGGCAGCGGAGCCCCGGGGATGCGGCACCTGGGTACCGCCCCCCCTGTCCTGGGAATGTGCTACGGGACCGGGCGGACCCACCGCCCCAAGCGTCCGGGCTCTGGTCCCAGGAACAGGACAAGGACTGCCCCCGACACTGGTGACCTTTGGGGCCGGGGCCGCGATGCGCCGCGGGATAGGCATTTCCCCTTGGGCTGCGTCGGCCTCAGAATGTCCTCCTTGCCCTGCGCTTGAAACAAAGAGGTCAGGGAGGAGGGAGCTCCGAGCCGAAGGCATCCAGTGGCAGCTGGTGCACCTGTCAGCGCGGCGAGAGCGGCTCTCCCTGACCTTTATGAGCAGGGCAGAGCTGGGACAGCCCGCAGCGGCGGGGGCGAGGGAGAAGAGACGGGGACAGGCTGGGGCAGGAGGGGAGGTTGAGCGAGAGGGAGCTCGCCCCCGGTCCGTCATGCCTGGTGCTGAGACCCGGCCTCGCCGCCCAGGCCACTGGCCCAGCCCGCAGACCCACCTCCAGCATCCCTCGGCGAGCAGCAGCTGGTGCCTGCTGGCAAGGGAGGATGAAAACTCTCCCAGAGAAGTGTGGATACTTGTTGTTGCAATTATGAGGCAAGGGCAAGGCGGCTCCAGGTCTGGGAGAGGGGCGGCAGGTCCGCGCCCGATCCCGCACTCTACGGGGCTCTGCTCGGCGCCCCCGAACCTTCGGGCTGCCGCGATGGAGCGGCCGGCTGAGCCCCGTCCCCGGTCCTGCCTGGCCCTTGAATTTCGTTTGCTCCTCTCCCAGCCTTTCTCTCCGGTAGATATTTCCGGGGTTGTTTGTAACAAATGCACCTTTCTCGTTGTAATGTCTAAGCAGCCCCCTTAAACCAGCTATAAACCAAAGGAAAACAGATCTTCCCAGATAAAGCAACTCCTGACCCAGTGCTAGGAATTATAATAATGACGATTTTTCTTTTCCTGATAACAATTGCGTACCAATTACAGATATCACAGCACAATTTTAGGCGGACAGTGCACCACGCACAAACTTATTTTCCTTGTGATTTGCGCCAAAATTTGCTGCCCAGCACGATTTAATTACTCAGGGCAATGGGTAAATGTGCCGCGGAACTTCTGAGCTCCTGGCCCGGGTGAGGAGCGCCCGCGCTGGGCTCCCACGCTTGCTCCGGGGCCACGGCAGCGGCTTTCTCCCATCCCGCTGCTCAGAGCGCTGCTTTCCGAGGCACTGGAGCCGGAGGAAACCCCCCTTTTATCAGCAGGTTCATTCGAGGAGGAGTACAGGAAGGGGAACGTGTACTTTTCGGGGGGCTTAGGCAAGCCCTGGAAAAGTCCCTTCCAGAACTGTCCCGAAGAGGGAGGGGAGCAGGACAAAGGGGATTTGCAAATAAAATCTCCGGCTTCTTTGCACGGCGTCTTCTGTCGGGCAGCCCGCAGCCCTGGGCAGCCGCGGGCACACAGCGCCCGGCCCGAGGGCTGCCCGGGGGCGCAGCTCTCCGCCACGGCCGGGTCTCGCAGCCGCAGCCGCGGGATCCTTGATGGATGTGATTCCTAGCAGGGGCTTCATGCTGCTCTTCCAGTCTCCCGGACCGTAGATATGGCCCCTTCTTTCCTGTTACTCATTTGCTTGTTTATTTTTTTTAAGCCTTTCAGGAACACTGCTATTTTTTTTTTTAAATTTGTAAAATATCCTATCAAGGCTTATTGTGTCAGAACCATGTCTAATTAATGGGGAGTCGGTTCAGAGGGCTCGCAAGTTCCCTCCACAGGATGGTCCAGGATTGGTCTTACAGAAAGCACCCAAGATATTTTGCAAGCCTTGGAGCAGGCTGAGGACACGCCTGCCTGCATGGACATTCCGCAGCGATGTCACATCCTTACTTTAAAGTCTCACCCTGAGGGAAGAACCCTTGATTTAAGGTAGAGAAAATGAGCCTCAAACAGTGATTCCTTGAACTTTCACTCAGCCACAATATCTGCTGTCCACAGGATGCTGGGAACGAGCCCCGGAGTGAGTCCTGTGGGTCTCTGCCCCTTCCTTCAGTGAGCAGCTCAGCAGCAGCCCAGGTGACAGCACGGCCAGCCTCTGAATTTCAGGCAAAAGTACCTTATCCACTGAGACACAGGGACACAAGTGACTGGTATTTCTCTAGGTCCTGAGCTTCGTCAGCTTTCCTGGAGCCTGTATTAAGTACTAAGTTAGCAACCTTGGTGAAGTGCACCCAAGTCTCCAAATTGTGTGGTGACAATCTTGCCCAGTCACAGCAACAGACCTCTGCCCAGCTGCCATCCTCAGCTTTTAGGGGTCATGCACTCATGAAAATTTCTTATCAGGACACATTGCTGCCAGGGCACAAGAGAAGGTCACTGAGAAAGTCCAAAAAGGAACAGTGTTTGAATGATATCATTAGGAAATTTGCTATCAAAGCAGGAGCAATGACAGTGTGACTGGTCATTTTTGGTGGCTTAGAAATCAGAACGACAAAAAGAGGGAGTAAACCCAACAGCAATAACAATAACAGCAAGGAATCATAGAATGGTTTGTGTTGGAAAAGACCTTAAAGATCACCCATTCCAATCCCCCTGCCACGGGCAGGGACATCTTCCACTAGAGCAGGTAGCTCAAAGCCCTGTCCACCCTGGCCTGGAACGCTTCCAGCAATGGGGCATAAACACCTTCTCTGGGCAACCTGTTCCAGTGCCTCACCATCCTCACAGTGAAGAATTTCTCCCTAAAATCTAATCTAAACCTACTCTCGGTTTAAAGCCATTCCCCCTTGTCCTGTCACTACATGCTCTTGCAAAAAGTCCCTCTCCCTCTTCCCACTTTAGGTGCTGGAAGGCTGATGTAATGAAGCAAAGGCAGAGCCTCCACAGCCAGTGCAGCCTGTTGCTGTGCTGATGCTGGGGTGGGGTGGGAGGACAGTCAGACAGACCTTCCCCAAGTTTAGAATGACAGTCCAGTCAGCTGAGCCCCGGGCCCACCTGTGTCCTCCCTGCTGCTCAGATTTATAGAGTGCAACATTTTAATAAAAAACACACACACCTCTCCACTTTGGTGCATTAAGAGATTTCTAGCAAAACACAGTAATGTTGCTATAAATTTCCCTCCCAGCACCCTCACAAGTAATAACTCAAGCCCCAGCATTTTGCATTTAATGTTTATTTTGATGGCTGCATTCCAGAAAGAAAAGGGAAAAAGAGGCAAAATCTACTCAACCACTCTCCCCATTGCTATTAGCCTGATGTTTTCAATAAAATTTAGTGCAAACTGGGAAACAAACACTTGGAAAAAGAAAGGAGGAAAACAAGCACACGGGCAAAATTCTCCTAGACATCTGCCAAGGCCTGGGTTCAAATCCTGGCTTAAATTAAAGATGCCCTGCCATGGGTTCTCATTATGTTCCACTCCCTTGGCATGTTTGAACAGCACCCCGGGGAGCCATACCTGTGTTAAACAAGGTTCAGTGGTGGGATGCTCTCAAGGACTGAGACATATGGAGGCTTAAGGTTGAAATGGCCAAGTCTGGAAGCTAAAGGCTGAGGCTTCTTGGCCAAATAATGCAGGGGAGAATACTAGGAGTGCTGCCAGTCATGTTTGAAGTATGTGGCAGAGCTATTTAAAGCTTTCAGAGCACCTGCTTTTCTGTGAAGCCACCAGTCCTTCACGTGCACCAGTACTAAGCCCACATTTGCCACTGAAAAAGGACAAAACCATGCAGACAGCTGGTGATACACCCAGACAAGCCATGGGCATTTGCTTGATGACTCCTGATTCTGGGAGTGCAGAGTCATGTGATGGTGAATATTTACACAGATGCAGTTTAAACTTTTGATTGCTTACCCAGAAGTAGTAGCCCTCATTCAGGTGTGATTAACAAACATGTGCTGAGAGCAGCAGCACTGTGTAACCAGGCTGCTCAGTACTGAGAGATGTGTCCCAGGCCCATGGTGAGATGTGTGCATGCATGGGCTGATCATGTAGAACTGCACATCCAGAGCATGTGAAACACATCCTTGTGCATCAGAGCAGGAGAATCAATGGGTTGCAGGAACCATGAGATTTAAATGTCATGAAAGCTTTTGGGTTGCCCCTTCTCCAAGGCACCCTTCACCTTGCATTCTCTGTCCAGGAACCCAGACACATGCTGGTATGGCTGTGTCTCTGGTTTGAGGTGTGTATTAAGCCAGCTGTGGCTAGACCTGAATTTTTCAGATTTCCTTCTCATATCACTCTAGACCCCAAGCAGATTCAGAGACTGACCATACTGTGATGTTTCACTGAACCACCAGTGCCTGTACACACTCCCTTGGAACAAATTCCATTGGTTCACTAAGGTGCCACCAGCTCAAACAGCTCTCCTTTTTCCACAGGGTATCTCTGATCTCTGAGTACTTTTATAAGGCATTCGCTTCTCATCATTTTTCAACAGTGAAATCAGAAAGATTCTCTGCTCTGGGTCAAGGGGACCAAATCCACCAAACAGTTCTGCTACAGTGGCACACATTGAGTTCAACCCCTTTTTGCATTCAGACCGTGTCTCTTGAGTTCACATCCAACACTTGAAGTTTCTATGGACAAAATGACTGTCTTTTGTTTGGCTTATGATATTAGATTCATTGGGCAAATGGTATATAATAAATTAGATATTGTGGCCATGACTTCCATATGTGGAAGAATCTGTTATCTCACACTAATTCTTATATTTTGACATAAATGACCAATTTGTAAGTGTTCACAGTACCCAGATTCTCCTAAAAGAGACTTCATGCTGTCTGTGACTCTTAAATTTCCATGCCATCTGGTTGAACCTCTGCAATGAATCCTGTCATCAAAGGCAAAAAACCCAAATCATATAGAGACAAAATATATTACTCTTGCCCATGGCATCTTGCAGTGTACCTCTGTTTTCTTCAGTGGTATGAAATGACCATCAAGACTTGGTCCTGAGCACAGTGGTCAGAATGAAAGTGTCACTGCCTGTAAAGGTCAATAAGATTTTTGATCTCCACCTTTGAGCTAATGTGATTATTTCTATTTGAATTATCCCTAGTCACACACGTCATGAGTGCATGAGGCATGCACATGACTGTGAACTCATGTCTACTTTACTGGAAACAAAAGGCTCATGGCAATGGTGAGCTGCCCACCAGCAAGCACTCTACTGACAGGAATGGGAACAACTCTCAGCTCCTTGCCAGTGAGGGTCAAAAATATATTTGCTGCCAGAACATGGCAAGAAAATGTCAGATTTTTCCTTACTTCAAGTTGTTTGCTCTATTGGCTTCAGAGTGGTTTCAATGAGGATAACACTAGTTTTACACCTAGAAGCTGGTCCTTTGCTTCCTTTTTACTCTCCTTTTGAACAGGAATTTTATTAAAAAGCCAACAGTTCTGAGGGGCAAATTTTAAATATGTTGGTAAAAGAGTATTAATCAAACACGCCTTTGCTATTACCTGGAGAACATCTGCTCAGTGAACAGAATTTGTGACTTTTTGACTCCTTTTAAGAAACGTATCAGTCTGTGACTCCATGGGTCTGAAATATGAACCTGCTGTTTCTAGAGGGGTTAAGGCACATCTTTTTACCTCTTATATTTTCCCACATTCCTTCCCAGCAGAACTGTCTACAGCAGCCTTAGTGTACTGAATACCCAGGATGGTTTTTCACCTCACAGAAATTGACATGGCTCTGATGGCATCGTGGCAATTCACACAAGGCATTTCACTCTTCAGTATTTGTCTCCATTAAAAAAAAAACTATTTATGTTTGAAAAAAATGATGTTCAGAAGGAGGGCAGCTTGGGTTTGGGTTGATTGTATTTCAACAATCAGAATTAGCAAAACTTCCAGCCAAACTGGACAAAAGGAGAGAGTTTAGTGCTGTGTCTATCTGATTTCTTTTTTTATAGAACACACAGCACTGAAAAATATTGGAAGAGGTATAGTAGTTCCTCTTCGAGGCCTCAAGCAGCATGAGGGAAATATATTCACTAAAAACCTTAAATTGACCCACTCAACTGATAGCCAGTTCCAAGAAAGTCAGCATTCTTTTTTTTTTTTTTTTTACCTTGGTTAATATTATTTTTATAAGGAGAATGGGAATAAAAGTTCACTCTGGATGACTGGCATGATTTACTTCAACTGCATCAGCACTCTCCCAGGTCATATTTGAGGCAGTTTCTTGGTGATATTTCCGGGAGGGCAATGGAGTTGTGTGATGCCATTTAAACAAAACAGAAAGCTGAAATATGATTTTTTTAGGTTCCTTGAGGGACAAGAAGAGATTTGTTTTAAAAACCTTCAGTCACCTTAAATCCATAAATTTATTTTACCTTGGGACAAGCAGCAAGGATGAGATCACTGAACTGCACAGATGAACAGAGACCTCACAGATACCAAAGAAACATGAATCCAGTTACTTCCATGGCTGAGGATGAAATGGAACTCCATCCATTGCCTTGTGTCCAGTTCCTCCTCCCCAGGGGCATAATTCCTGTGTTACCCTGGGTCCAAGCCTCACAGGTGGAGTCAGTGCCATGGCTTTGGCAGCTACCCAGGAAACCTGGTGCAAGAGGCAGTGGGTGCAGTGGCAGATGGTTTGGTAGTGTCTTCTTGGACACTTGACCTTGACCTCTGATTCATACCTACACGTGACAAGCTGCTAAGCACTGTCTTGGTTTGCTATCAGAAGCTATATGGGGTTTGCTGAGCCGATCCTTCTGGACTGCCCTCTGAAATCCCTAAATAACTATAGCAGGAAAAGAAAAATACTCTGAGTATGACTGGGCCTGCAAGGTTATGTCCTTCTTTGAGTGGCAAGTGGGGCCATGGGGAACTGAATTTACCTGGAGATTAAATGAATCCCCTGGAGGAAAAGCCTTCCAGTAAAGTTTGCTGCAGTGGTATTGCTGTTCATGTCTGCTGAGGATGCACCTCTTGCATAGTCACTTTACAGAAGCAGAGGCCACTTCAAGGCTCTTGTACTGATATTTCCATCTCCTGAGAGATTCCTCTGGTTAGAATACAAAGGACCACATACATGCAGCAGTGTGGACTCCCTGCAGCTGTGGCTGCTCACAGTGCTAAACCTGTAAAGAGATGTCTGAGCTTGAAGAGTGCAAGAACATGCAACATTCTGGGGAAGTGTTAAAAATACCAATTTTTCAGCCCATCTTTACACAAAAAGTGCACCTACACGTATGTTCTACTAGTCCAGGTATGGGGACTATAAAGTTTGCTTTTCTATCACCTAGAAAGAGAAATATATGTATGTATTTGGAGCGGTCCAAGAAGAATATATGCAAGTCTGTGAGGGAAGTTGAGTTTTGGGAACTATCTCCTTCTCTTAGTCATATGAAACGCCAGCATTTCAAGCATTTCGGTAGATGTGTTTCCAAAGGGAAATCTCCCTAACCTCTAGAGACTGCATTATGTTGGCTCATACAATCTAGATAGCAACTTTTCCTAGTTTCTCTGTGCCTGGGCCCAATCTAGCCTGTGCTAACGTCAATAAAATTTTTGCTGTTCAACTTCTTGGCAGCAGGATTAGGTTTTCTGTTTGTATTACTTCTTTATCTGTGATTTAGATTTTCTGCCAAGGCCTTTAACCATTGATGTCAATTGATGATAGGGAAAGCGAGAGGAGAGAGGATTTATTTTTTACTTGAAATACCATACACTGAGCGTTTAGGCATCTTACCAGTTGTGTACAAAACTTATGGTTGTATGCAAATGCCCACCTTCCTGGATTACAATAACTTGACAAAGTTACTCTGTACTTCACCTTTGCACAATGGCTCTTAAAGATACTTGTACGTCTTATGCACTTAGAGTATTATGCAAGTAATTCAAGACCCAAGAGCAGGAATATGCCCATGAATTGTTGTTCAAAAATTGGGTAAAGAAGAATCTAAAGTTAATTTCTTTCCTCTGTCTCTGTTTCTCACTGTCTCTGTCTCTCTCTGCCTCATATGGGACACAAACCAATATTCTCTACTCTCCAGAAGCAGCAGGAACAGTGTCTAGAAGCACAAACATGCAGATATTAAAA
Organism: Agelaius phoeniceus; assembly: GCF_051311805.1. Lineage (NCBI taxonomy): Eukaryota > Metazoa > Chordata > Aves > Passeriformes > Icteridae > Agelaius > Agelaius phoeniceus. The sequence continues at coordinate 23,368,761 of NC_135270.1, forward strand.
CTTGAGCTTATTCAACCATAATCGACCAAAAAGAAAATGAAGTGAAAACCAAAAGCTTAGTTACACAGCTAAGAAAAAAAATAATTTATTTCCTGAACACATAAGGGTACAATTCTCTCTCTCCGATTAGAAATCTTCGGGAGATTTGGGTTTCAAGTGGAGTTAAAATCTTCATGGTTTGTTTAGCCAACACATGTAAACCCAAAGGCTATTTTTGGCCAGGAGTGTATCCTTGGTGCAGGGAGCATTTGCAAACAGACAGGGACACTGTCCCTCCTGTGCTGCTGCCCAGCTGGGACGTGCACATCCTTCGTGTGCCATGCTGGGAGGCAGCTGCTGGAGAGGCAGCTTGGGAAGGGCAGAGGTGGAAGTGGGGTCTCTGCACCTCGTGGGCAAAGACCAGGATGGCCAAGGGCTCTGAGAGGACACTGTGTCCTGGTGGGGACAACAGAGTTACACCCTGCTCTGCAAGCACAGAAAGGAAAACCGAGTGCCTGAGGGTTGCCTCTGGCTCTCAGTCCTTCCTCCCTCCTGAGCAGGGAAACTTCATGTCCAGTTCCAGGCTGGAGCCTTAACACAGCCCAGCTCCCCAAAGCTTTGACAGACAGACACTCTTCTATAAAAAAATCAAAGGACGAATGCAATTTTTCTCTAACATAGTAATAGACCTACAGGCACAGGAATTTCTTGTGGGTTTGGATCATTGCTGCAAAATGTTACTGCACAAGTATCCTTGCTATGTCCCTTCTCCAGCATGGATGGTCAGACAGAACTGCTCTGAGTGTCCAGGCTGGGCTCTCAGTTACACAGAGGTACATCTAGGGTCAATCCACAAGACTTTGTGAATAAACAGTGCTGAGTCTGGGACTGAAGGATGATTCAGGGATCTATAGGCAGAGCAATCTGATGTTGGTCATGGATTAAAAGTGCAATAGTTTTGGTAAACAGCAAGGACAAAAGTGTTTTGCCAATACACTGTTTCACAGGAATGGGTCTTGTGAGAGGAGCTACTTGTCCTTTTGAAACAGAAATACAGCTTGCTTGCTAAAGTCAATTTACATGAAATCCAGCTACTCATATTTCTTGCCTGTCTCAATACTGCCAGATTAAGAACTTACAGTATGTGGAATTAAGACGGAACTTTATAAACTGAAAAAAAATTTGTTCATGTATTTTAATGAAAATACTGCCAGTGTGACACCAACAGAAATGCATATTTGTGGTAGCAGAGCTTGTATGATACTTGGTAAGGTTGCTACTCAAATGTTGCACCAGTTCTGCCTTTCTCTGGCTGGACAACTGCTGGAGGAAGTTGAAAAGATTGTCAGCGAGGCAATCTAATAAATTTCATAGAAGGAGGCTGTCCTGTTGGAGACAAAATATTGGGAGGTCACTGACTATGCGCACTTGCAAAGAGAAATATCCACCTGCATAGGGCTTTTCCATACTGCAAGCAAAATGCTTTTTATGATGTAGTGGTTGGATTCTGGAGTCAAGCAAGTTCATCCTTGGAGCAAGGTATGATCTCATTGTCACAAAGTCACCTCTGCCTATCCTGAGCTCTGTGCTGGCACGTGGGAATTTTAAGCTTGGGCAGCTTTCAGAAAGAGAAGCTTTAATCCAGCTTGTGGGAGAAACCTATTGCCTGTGTAATACAGGAAGCAAACAAGATGATCACAGCAATCCCCTCTGCTCTGGGAGCCTGGGAATAGAAGAGTGGAGGTGCTTTGCTTTTGCAGTGGCATGTGGTGATACAAAAGCTTCTTGGTCATTTAAGAATTTTGGGGTCTTTATTTTATGGGCAGGGATAATGTCTAAATACACATTATTTTTTTAACACCACCACCCCCTCTTGTGCTTTGTAGAGTCCCAAGCTACAGTTGCAGAGCTGTGGTCAGGATAAAAGCCGACAGTGCAACCATAAATCAGCCAGAACCGAGTTCCTTAACCTTTCATATTAACCTCTTGCATTGACTTGAGTTAGGTGCTACGCTCTGCTGCTATAAATTGTCCTGCAGTGAATTTATGAGCCTCAGCACAATAAAGGAGTTTTTCTTTGCCCCCCGCCCCACCCCTGCCCCCCACTTTTCTCTTAGTGCATTTTAGAAATTATGCAGGAAAGGCCTAATGACTGGGATCTGTGAATATTGCTAACTCTCCTTCCCACCAAAGGGATCTGACAGGAAGATGTGGGGGTTGGGAGTGGGGGTAGAGAAATTCTTAGTTTCATGTATTGGTGACATGACGAGGAAAGCCTCTTCTGAAAAACACAAGAAACTGTTAGCTGCCCCTTGGAATAAGGAAAAAAATTCCCAGTAATTAAACCCATTTGAGAGTTAAAATAACAGTCTATTCATGCTGTTGCAGTCATCACTCTGTTTCCCCGTCTCCTCAAGTTATTTGGTACATAAGGACAGTGGGATGCTTTGCCCCATGAGCACTCTGCTCAGGTCACCCTGCACATGTTCCAGGGCAGAAACTCTCTGTGCTCCTCAATGGCGTGTGTAGGAACCAGCCTGTGGCAGCATGAGGAGAACCCTTGGAACAGCACTTTCCTCTCTGTGTATCTCCAGCGAGGCTGTGGCACTGAAATGGGAGCCAGCAAAACCCCATGGCTGGTGGGAGTGCAAATGTGCCTTTCTGCCCCCAGGCACCTGGGGGGAGACTCGGGGCTGGAGCTGCTGAGGATGGGCATGCAGGGGAGATGGCTTTGCAGTTCTTCGGTGCTGTTGGGAGGGAGGAGATATTTTTGCATGGACATCAAACACCATGGATGCCTTTTGGTGTGAGGGGGGCCTGCCAAATCCTTCCTCCCTTCCTGCCATTAATCTGTAATGCTGCAGTCCGCTATCTGCTGCCCTCCATCCCAGAGCTGGCTGCATTTCTGTGTTATTCAGAGGTTTGGGAAGTATTTTGAGATATTTATACAGTGATAAAGTATGTGACTCACATCTGCATCCTGGTGTCTTTGAGCCTGTCAATCTGCAGGATTTCCATGGTGCTGGTGACTGCAGCACCTGACCCAAGAGCTATGAAGAGTTTGGTGTCACTGTGAGGAGTTTGCTCCTACCTCTAGATGTGGCCCTGCAAAGCAATTAATGCTGATGGACTTCACATTGTGTGGATGACCAAGGTCTGCCTGGCCTTGCAAACCCAAGCTCTCTGACCTCATGGCTAAAGAGAAGACATTGTGCCCTCTGAAGCTTTTGGGGTTTTTGCACCCTGATATTTTGGTGGCTGATGTGACAGCTGCTCTCCACACAGCAATACTGCAGGGGCTGGGGCTTGGAGACACAGCCCTGCTGTTTCCAAAGCAGCGCCTCTGGGCTCCACACCATGAGCTGTGTGGATCAGAGGTACTCCAGCTGATTTAGACAGAGCTACCTTGGAGGCAAAGCATGAGCATCAGCATGGCCTGACACCTTACTGAAGTATCTACTTTTCTGTGGAAAATCAGAAAATGAGTAAAAAATGAGCCTTCTTCTGTCCTACCTGTGGTACACACAATTTCAGTGACTCTTTCAAAGATAAAATGGCCACTTCAAGTAAATAGAACTGGAGCTCCAGAAGCCTTTTTTATTTTTTCCCAAGGGTAGGTGATTTTATTCCCTTATCTGCATTTATAAGTACAGCTGGTGCTCCCTAAAACTGGAGTGACTTTGCTGAGATGCAGGGAGCCATCTGGGCTTTCCTGTCTGGGTGATGGTCTGGGGAGCAGTGGCTGCTGGGGATCACTGGAGCTGTTGATCAGTGTGGCACTCCCAATGGAGAGGTGCAATCCTGAGGACTCTGCTTCCCCACTGAGAGAGCAATGCAGCTGTTCCACGGCTAACTGGGCAAGTGCAGCTGTGTTGGGGACCCAAGCAAATATCCAGCAAAGAAAAAGTTAAAAAGAGCAGCTCTCCTGGTTAAAGGTGGGAGTGAGGACCTGCATGTTTTTATGTTGTTTTGGTTTTTTTCCACATTGTGTGAAGAAAACTGAAGAGGGTTTAGCTGGAAGTTTTTCTTGTGCGTTCTGTTTCTCCTACCCTGGCCACCATTCTTGTCTCTCCCTTGTCTCCGTGTAGCACGGCCAAGCTGTGCCTGGGTTCCTCAGCCCGATGAGTTCCTGTGCTGAGGGAACTTTCCAAGCTGCGGAGGACCCTGGTGAAGCCAGCTGTAGGGGAGGGACTGCAGTTTGTGATGGTGAGGAAATGCTCCCGTTCCCCCACTATATGGTGGTCTCAATGCATGTTATCCTCTTCAGTGCTGAGAAACATCTTGCATCTCAAAAGCTCTGGTGCACCAAGGGCAACCTTTGGTGCAGCCCTGGGCTCCTCCGCGCGGTGCTGTCAGCATTTCCCGGCTGCTCTTGTGAGCCCCACGGGGCTGGGCTGCCTCCCCAGCCCCTGCTCAGGTCCCCTCAGAGCCCAGCACGGGAGGCACCTTCCTGTCCCTGCCCTGGTGATGAGGGAAAAGGCACCAAAAATAAAGGGAAAACAACAAAAGGCAGGACCCCTCCAGTCAGATCATTCGCGGGTCTATTTCCAGTTCCCCGTTTGTTTACCTTATAGAAAAGTTAATTGGCTCCTTTTGATCTTACAGTGAAAACCACAAAGGAAATTTTGTTAGAGTAGGAGCAAACTGAATCCTGTGAGTTTCTCCGATATTCATTAAAGCAATTCTGTTTGAGTCTTAATTTAAAGAAAACATTAAATTCTTTTCCCCCTTGCTTATTACTAAGAGCCCACTACGTCCCTAGGCTAAAGCACTCGCTCCACAAATAACCTTCCCGACAGCTGCCAACTGGGTGCACTTTGTAACCTGCCTTTGGAATATATATATATATATATATGTGCACGTACCTGGTAATACAGAAAGAGCTGTGTTTATAGTGGCATTTTCTTTAAAATTTCCAAATAGGCAAGTCAAGATTATTAGAAAGTTTAACGGGCTAAAGGAAAATCACTATAGGTTTAGAGTATGCTACTTTATTCTTTTTAAGTATGAGTCTTCCCAGTGTACTGAAATTAAAACATTTTTTTATTCCAAGTTTGAGGCAATTAAACTGAAAATGTGATGAGAAAATATTTCTTTTTTGAGGTTGATTTAATTAGCTGAGCTATATTAGGAAAGCAAGTAATGTAATCTATTTATGGACAGATGTATCTCTACATAATAATAGACAATAAAAATAAATTAAAGAGAATCACAAGGCAAAAATAGCTGATGTTTTTCTCAAGTCTCTTCTAGTAATTTTGTGAGGGCAGTAAGCAGCTCATCTCGTCTGCTTGCAGTTTTTTTTCCAAACAAAATGATTCCCTCTTTCTTTTTACGAAATCTCTGTCTATTTTTATGAAGATAGTTGAAGAAAAAACAAGTCACCCAGCAGTCACCCTCCCACCCCTCACTTCATTTATAACTATTGTACAGCAGCAAAATGAATTTAGTGAAAATGTGGCTCGTGACAATTGATGACACAAAGTGAACAAACAAATAAGATCTGATCTCACGCTCTGAGGAAAAAAACCTCCACATTTTAAGCAGATAAAAATCTAAAGGACAAACTCAGTGGAAACTTGTGTGCCAAACACACAAGCCCCAATGGTGAACCAGTACGGTTCGAAGGCAGGGAAATAATGGAGCGGATTCCTGTAGGATTTTCTTCTTTTCATTGCAAAACTGGACTAAACCCACTGCTCATCCCTCTGTGCGCAGACATTCATGGGGACAGACAAACATGTATTTGCAGCTCGTTGTCTGGACGTGCTGCCATACAAATGCAAACTCTTCTGAGTACATGGAGGACAAAAAATAAATTGCCACGTAGGAAAGCTATTGCTGTGTGATTATCAGAGAAGAGTAAAGCAGGGAGTCATTCTGGAAAGGGAACGAATGCTCTGTGCATAATTACAACATCATGGTCAAGATATTTTATTTTCATTTTAAAAGACTACATAAGAATTAGCCAAAATGTGACAAGTAAGCACTACTTAAATATGTAACATATTAAAGAGAGTTTTACAGCTATCTTGTTGTGTGTTTCATCGGTAAATTTTAAATCAACAAATGGCACATATCAGACATTCAAAAATATATTGCAATATTTGTCCCCCTTGTTTTAACATGCATGTATAAGAAATATGATGCTGTCAAAATATAGTTTTAAATAATTAAAAGAATAAAAGCGAAATTAGGTTTGATAATTTCTTTGTGGGGGTTTGTTTTTTTTTGGTAGCAGAAACAGATTTAGAAAACATCCTGGAAGATGTTACAATTTTTACAAAAATTCTTATGCTTATGCTGTTTTTGGCATTTCTAATCGCCTTTTCCAAACCATGAATATTTCTCTTCTTTAGTCAATAAAAAGATGCTTGTGAGCTATTATGTCAAGTAAAATAAAGGCAAGGAAATATTTTTGACTGGTAAAATGGGAAGGTATTTTTCAATATTTTTAGTGAAAAAAATAATAATAAGAACACATAAATGCTGTTTAATAGGAAACAAAACCTACTCGAAAAGCAGTTGGAGCTCTTTAGGTTTACCCCCTCCAAAATATTGTTCTAAACAGATTAATTTTCCCCATTTTCACCAGTGAAGACAAGTTTGTAGAATTACCGAGAAATAACATTTTTTTTTTAACGTTAGCAGGAACAAGGAAAATAAAAATTTCTGCAGGTTGGCGACTAAGATAGGATAATCCTTAGAAGGGAAGGAGAGAGGGAATGAGAGTGTTGAAAAGCACAATCAGGCAGCAAAATACAAATGTCTCTCTTGCCAAATCCAGCTCACCGTTAAAGCAAATAAGTTACTCAGCAAAGAAAGAAAAGTTTGGACCCTACCTTTGTCAGCTGAAAAGTAATGGGGAACGTCTTCCAATACTGAGAATGACCTGCACTGCCTATAGGGTACTCCTTACCTTAAAATCTATACATTTCTAACCAAAACAGCTTGGAGCAATTCACATAAAACAGACCCAAATGTTGCCCATTCCATGTAAAAGCTCAGGTTTCTGTCTCAGCTCAGCCTGTGATATCAGACTTGGGCTTTTTTTTTTTTTTTTTTTTTTTTTTTAAATATGTATTCTTATGTTTCCAATCCTCCAGCACACTTTTTTCATCTTAGTAAAGTTTGCTTTTGGAAAGGGTATGTGGGAAGGATTTTCAACTTGTCAGGACTCTCTCTTTTCAGTACAATTAAGCTTTCACTTGATCATTTTGCAGGCTGGAATGATTTGCTCTGGTCACTGGCTCTTTATTATTAATATTGTTTCAGATATATAAAGTTTACTGCAAGCTGTAAATATGTCAGGTTTTGCCACGGGGTTTACTAATAAAGAACTCTTAGAGGGGGATTATTGATGGGAAAGATAATCTTTTCAATAAGGGTTTCTGCTCTTTTTGTTTCCCTGGGTGAGCGCAGTGCAGGGGCACTCCCGCGGAGGACGCCCCGATCTCCCCGTGCTTCCCTGCAGAAAGCACAAGGGTACCGGGCAGGGCCCTCCTGCTCCTGCCTTCCTCCCAGCCTGACACATTTCTGTCTTTCTGCAGGATTTTAAATGCCCTATTAATTTTTTTAATATCTTTGGTGCTATGGTTTTTTTAATGGGTTTGTGACCATAAGGAATTGATTGACTGTCAAGTGACACTTCCAAGTTATTTCTGTAGGTGTCACCTTGGGTTAGCGTAGTGGTATTAAACACAGTGAATACTTCTCTTTCTTTCAAATATGGCCACACAGCTCAGCTAATTAGTTATTTTTTAAACAAACAAACAAGAAAGAGGCATATATGTTTGAATTTCTCTTCTGCCAACATTTCTCTTTCTTCTTTTGAAACATCCTATTATTAAATATATATATATTTGGGCAAGTCACAATAAATGTCTGATCAATCATTCTTAATTCACTTTGGTATTTACTGCAATAACAATAAACAATTTTAGGCTCATATGGTGTTAATGTGGCTGTCATATGGCTGCCCAGAAAACTTCTATGCACATTTACTATTAATTAAATGCATCATTACGAATTGTGAAAAGAGAAGAGAAGAGGAGAGGAGAGAAGAGGAGAGAAGAGAAGAGAAGAGAAGAGAAGAGAAGAGAAGAGAAGAGAAGAGAAGAGAAGAGAAGAGAAGAGAAGAGAAGAGAAGAGAAGAGAAGAGAAGAGAAAAGAGACACATGGAATGTTGTCTGGTCAGAAGCCTAGTTAGCTTACACTGTATGGGGAAGGAAAGGAGATTAATGGTGAGATAAGGCTGTATTGCTTCAGCTGTCACTTCAAATCCAAAGCTTAAATTTTCCTGTCAACTATATAAAATTTACCCGGCACAACTATCTCTAGATTCTGCAAGTCTGGAGAATTTCCTTATTCTCACATAAGATAATGTCAGAGACTGCAAGATGAGGGCAGCACTGATTTTACTTGACACCCTTCCTCTTTCCACACAGTTGATTTGTTGGGAGGTGGGGGAATTTTAAAGCACACAGGGAAGGTGGAAACCAACTGTCTTTTCCCAAGAACGAGTAACAGGCTAGCAAATAGGCTGCATTAGTGTAGGAAGGACTCTGGGGCCCTAGATGGGTGTATTTAGGGCCCTACTGAGCAGGACGGGCTGGGGACGCAGTGGGAGCCCCTTGCTCTTTGCCAGTAGGACAGGAGGGGATGAGGTGATGCAGGGGACCCTGGTGCACCTGCACCTGGTGCTTGGGGGGGTTTTAGCTGCAGGCCAGTGGCCATTCATGACCCCCAGGCATCCCCAGCAGAGCGGAGGCAGCTGAGCAGCGGGCGCTGCAGGAGGAGTCAGCTGCAGGAGCAGGAGGTGTGATGGAGCTCGCTGATGGGATGAACTGGCAGGGGCAGGCATGCAGTGGCTTCAGCACGGCTGAGCTTGCCACGATGGAGAGGAGAGTGGGGGGATTGAGCTCGGCAGCCAAAAAACCCCAAACCTCAGCTGTCATCAGGATAAAATAATGAATGTCTGAAAACCAGGCTCGGTAAAGTAAGCATGTTCAGGAAAGCCTGTAACCTCATGCTTGCTTTTAAGCCCCACTGGTATCAAATCAGTGCTGTCCTGAGGAATGGTAGATTTAAGCATGTACTTAAGAGTTTCCTGGATTCGTGGCTCAGGGTGGAGGTGGCTGGTCAGAGCAGCTGCAAGCTGTGGGTGTGGATTTTCTTCCCATGGTTGTGGCTGTAGAGGAGCAGAGCAGAGCCTGCTCAGAGTCAGCTCTGTTTTCGTATATAATTGCAAGCAATTCTCATCCAGGCTCAGGAAAGCTGAACAAGGGCCTTGTTTACTTTACCCTTCTTATTTTTTCCCCTGAAGGCAAGCAGTCAGGGTTAGGTTTCAGCCTGGTGGTTGCTTGGGCCAATGACGCAAAGGAACAAGGTCTCGTTTTCGCTGTGATGGTCTCTGGGTACTACAGCCTGACTAGTAATGTTAATGAAGTCCCTTAACATAAACACTGCTTTTCTAGCACACTCCTCAGGGACATGGAAAAATCCCTTGGCTTCATCTCGGGAAAAGGCCAGGGCAAACAGAGACACACAGTGGGTATAATGCACCGGGGAAAAAAGAACTGAATATTTACAGCAGGTATAGGCAGTTGTTTAAACATGATCCTTGCCTTGCCTTGTGCCATCCTTGTAGGCAGCAGTGAATTAAACTGATTCAACGTTTTGGCTTCTTTGCATTGCCCTCTTAGTCCTGATGGTGTTGCCAGTTGCTTTGGTGCTCTTCTGGCTCAATGATCTAAGACCTGATAGAGGTATCAGGTCACATGTGCCTTACCAGAAGGGCAGCCTGCTCTTCTCAAAAACAGGAATTGTTTGACAGAGATTGTCTGCTGTTGTCTCAGGCAAAATGGCATGTGCTGTTTTTAGTGGAGAGAACTTGGAAAAAAGGTGAATCAAAGAAAAAAGGGTTGTATGTACAGACTGTTTAATAAAGCTTTATGGTTTTCTTTGTTAGCAACGGAAGGAAACATTTTAGAAGTGTAAAACTAATGTAGTTTAACAAAAAAATAAACCAACCCACAAGGTAAAAGTAAAAGTGAGAGAAAAAAATTAAATAGTTTCCAATCGTTTTGAGTCGGGAGAAGAATTTGGTGCTGGAACAAAACAAAAGACAGACTTTTTTTTCTATTGTTCCCTCAAAACTTAAAATTTTAGCTTGATGCCAAGTCATCAATTCCGACCTAGCCCAAATTTCAGCTTGGCATCTGACTTTAAAAAAAACCTACCTCACTAGTGCATTGTTAGTACTGAGCTAAATGATCTGCCCTGACTTACTCAGACATCTAGAATTCACCTCTCTAAATAAAATTCTTCCTTCCATTTACCATGTGAAACTTATTCCTCATGCTAGTGAATAATCCTTCTCCCCTGGTCAGATATTGGCATCTGTCAGAGCTTCTTGCTTTGACCTCTTCTCCACACTGACCACAGTGGGGCAAGACCTAATGTCCTTGTTCCACATATGGAAATGGGGCATGGAGGTGTAACTACAGTGTCTTGACATGATGGAAAGCACTAATATTTCCCAACAGAAAGGACAAAGTTTGAAATGTGAAAGTCCCATTATTTCCCTGGTCTCGTACAAATCCATATGGCCTTCTTGGAGATTTGGGAGAAGTATCTAGGCTAGAGTGTCCAGGGTAAGGTGAGTGTCCTTTAGTGCCTTGCTGGCTGCTGTAGCCTCGTAAAATTAGGAACAGCCCAGGTTAAAATGTTTGTTCTTTGGGGATGAAGAGCAGAATAAAAAATGGTGGGGGCCAGTATGAGCCCTCAGGTCTGAGAGTGGTAAAGTCCTTTCTGAACTGCACCCCCATCTCCAGTGAAGCAGCTACAGGGCTCTGTTTTTCATGACTGATGCATTTCACTCCTCCAGGGACAGAGTGGGGAAATCCATCTTTTGGCCAGAATCCACACGAAATTGGTGCATTTTCCACTTCCCTTTTGAAGGCCCTTGAAACTGATCTCCACCACCCAAAGAGGCCTTGAAATCCTCGAGCTGGCTGCGGCACATCAGCTTTTCCCCTCTGAGAAAGTGATCAGAGGGAGCCTGCTGTGCATCCTCACAGACACACCAGCCTGCTGGGGCAGAGCTGGCAGGAGGCTTTGGGGTGGAGGCCATCCCAAAATGGGCCATCCTGAGCTGCACTCAGCGCTGCCTGAGAGGAGCAGAGCAGCCTTGCTGAAACAGGCACTGCCTCTTCCCTGTGCAGAGCTCCACATCGTGCTCCCCAGGGAAAAAATGATGAATGTCATTGGCAATTAGATCAATTCAAGGTAGCTAAGCATATGAAATCCACTTAATAATCTTATTTGTAAAAATTCTTATTAGATTTTGTTTTGATTTTTGATTTTTTTCAAAATTTCAAAATAAGTATTTTGAAAAGAACATGATAAAGTACCTACAGTAGCCAGCTAAAATTAAATCCCAAAACTAAGGGAAAAATGACCAGTGCTAGGGTCTTGCTTTAACTTCTGATCTTCCAACGTACTCACCAATATTTTAGGTGGTTCCTGTCACACATTAAAGGGACACTAAAGAAATGTATTGTCATGATCATCAGTAGTGGTCCTTTTGTGGCTGAGACATTAGACTTTGGAGGCTTTGGAGCCTGAGATATTTTCTTTATCTGAAGATCTGAGGAATATATGTGACATATCATTTAGAACACCTCCTGAAATAACTATCACTTTTGGATCCAGGACAAGAGAGTGACAGGACTTCAGGCTGCTCTGAGATGGCAATTCTTACATTCTTATGAAAACATTAAAATACAAAATTGTGACATATTTTAGTGAAAATACTCATGTTTTCTTGCAACAGATAAATCAAACACATTCAGACCAATGTGAGCTTTATGCTTCTAGTACCTTTTGCAATATAATTATTAATTACCTATTCTTGAAAAAATAAAATCAGATAATTGTTGAAGGAAAATAATGGACAAGGATGCTGTGTATTACTGCAAAGTTCAATGAACCAACAATCAATCACCTTCTGCTCAAATCCCCTCTGCTGATACAGGAATTGTCATGGGAAGCAGATGCAGGGTGGCAGGGCCACCACTGCTTCTCCATGGCTGGCAGCAGAGAGGGCTGTGATGTGCTGCCGGGCTTCAGAAGCCACATCAGCATCTTCCAAGTGTGATGCAGACCCAGGGCAAGGCTGTCACCTGCAGAAATGACAGTTCTAAGGTCTCTGTGCTCAGTGTGGGCATGAGAGCACAGGCACTAGGATGGCAACCCAGGAAGAGCCTGGGACTGAGGGGGAGGTAAGAGCAGCCAGACCATCCCTAGAGGGGATATGTTAGCTGGAAAGCAAAAATGATAAATGCAATAAAGAAGGTGAATGGGAGCAGGAAGGTAGGCTGGCTGATGAGGTACAGAGCAGAATGGGGAAATGTTTAATTGCAATTCAGGTGCAATTGATTTTTGTGCCTTTTGTCCTTATGAATATTTCTTAATAAATTCAGGGGACATTAATTATCCTTATTGCACCATTTCAAAGATATGATCTTGAACTTCTCCTGCAATGAAAGTCCTCGAGCTGACACTCAGTGCTTCCCAGAGGCAATGATAAATATCAGAGTGAAGTGGGGTGCCTGCCTTTGGCTTTTCCCAGGGCCCTGAGCTGCTTCTACTTGTTTGCCTGTTTTATTTGAATGTAGAAATCCTTGTGCTAGATCTGATGAACTAGCTGGACGAGCAAACTGGGTGGTGGCTGTTGCCTACTTCTTAAGAAACTGGGAAAGTATAATTTATGGACAATTTTCGGGCTAATTTTCTAAAGAGATTTCTTTTTCCTCCAGACCTCAGGCAGCTGGAATTTGGCCTGTCTTGAAGCATGCTGTTCCTTATTGTTAATTACCTTAGTGTCATCTGGATATTCTTATTATGAACATTAAATCTCCACTTTAGAAGTGAGTAGATAAAGCCAGGCATTGGAATGGATGGGAAGGATCCCACTGATGTGCCCACCAAATCATACTTATCTGCAGTGAAGACCCAAGAAGAAGAGAAAATAGAAGCCATAACAATTTTTAAAAAGAGTTGATTAATATATCTACAGGGTACTTGAAGTTCAAGCCTTGTAGTGTTCCAAATGGATGGCATTGCTTAATGTTGGCATTTCATAAATTCCCTCCCTTTGAGCTGGAGAGGCCACATCTTTGCTCGGTGGTGGGAGGACAGAGATGTATTTTTTACAGCCTTGACTGACTAAAGAAAGCCACAGAGTCAGATTGTGGCACAAGGGATCACAAGCCAAACACATTAGAACATTTTGTTCTCCAAACACTGCATCGATTTCCATGGTCATGCTTTCTGCCCTGCAGTGGTGGCTGTGACACACTTCTGCACATGGACAGAAGCCAGCCCTTGGAAATGAGCAGCTTTGACTCTGACCATGGGCAAGTCTGACCTTGGTTCAGCTGTGGGTTCTGTACCCACAGCATTGGCAGCTGCCATCAGCCCAGCTCTGCAGCTCCTGGTCCCATGGAGCCCCTTCCCTGCGTGCCCCAGGACATAACAGAGGTGCTGCTCTACTGAGGAGTGCACACCGAGATGGGCACTGAGAGGCAGCCTTGGGCAGCAGAGCACAAGTCAGTTCAGGACTAAAGTAGTCCTGAAATGATCCAATTTGGTCAATGGAAGCTCCTTGCAGTGACTTGGGATGACCTATCCCTCTGTATGTCTCTAGGGAAGATGCCAGGGAAAAAAAGCTAGAAGCTGACGGAATTTGAAACATTAAATCTTTTTTTTCACACTTTTGGGCCTTGCTCCCATGCTGACATCTCTACAGACCTTAGCCCAGCATCTTTGAGCAGACCTTCTATTTGGATTTTCAGCTATTTGAGCTTCCTTAAGATGTGGGTGATTGTTTTTCTGATAAGACACATAATGTAGGATGGGTATGTTATTACTGTGTTATTTTACCTCTGATAATTTCATTAAAAAGCTTATACAACCTCTTCACAAACTTTTAGGTCATGGGTTAAAACAGGAGAAAAATATGCCCTGGCTTGTGGAAGATGACTTGTTTACAAGGGTAAGGAGAAAGGCAGGTGCACCATGGGGAGACAGCAACCAGATAAAGGGGAACATCTGGAAGCACTGCTGGCTTGTAGACTTTGTACAGAAATAACTTGGTTGGTTTTGTAAGAGCTTTTATGCCTTTAGAGGTGCTTTCTTTCCATTTTTAGAAGAAAAAATATTGCTCTCTGTCTGGAGGTGGGGGCAGTAGCATCATTTCCAATCCCAATCACCTTCACTGATCAATTTCTGCCCCAGATGGTGAAAGGGTTTGCACATTTTGACTTGAGCCTGTGTTTTCCTGGGATGAAACTGAAATACTCACACTTGTCTCATGCTGTCTCCTGGCCAATTTCATGTGACACTGGGCCCCTTGTTTAAGATATCCAAATGCAGATGAACAGGGCAGTTTTGCAATCCACCTTTGAGATGAGCTGGGATTCTTGAGGTGGCAGACGGAAAGGCTTAGTAGGAAGAAAAGAAGTGGAAGACAAGACAGGTACTGGGGTATCATTTCTACATTGTCTGTTGTGGAATACAGACTCCAGTATTGATCAAAACCTACCACTTCATTCCTAAATACTTTTTTTTTCTTTATAATTTAAAACCTAAGAAGCCATTCATTTTCATCTTTTAAAATCTTGGATGCTGATGACTCACTTGCCTCTTTATTTGGGCTGTGACATGAATGTTCTGTTCCATTGTAGGCAATGGGCTATAAGTGATGAACTGTTACAGGACAGACAGCCGTGGGCTCTGTTTCAGGCAGTCCTCAAGATACTTCAAGCTCTTTAACACACTGTAGCATGAACTATGAATAGACATGTTTGTTCTGCCACTTAACCAGAAGTTTCCCCCAAAATGTGTTCAGCCCCTCCTAAACCAAAGGTTTTGAAAACAAGATGATGGTCAATGCTCCTATGATCAGCAGAAATAAACACAGGGGATTCTTTTCTCTTCTTACAAGATGCCTCTCTCCTCCCTTTTGCTCTCCACTAATTTTCATATACAGAATCTAAAAGTGACAATGTCTTAGGGAGACACAATCTCTGTATAACTGATCTTCTCCCTCTTCTATGAAAGGCCCTGGACCTTCTGAAAACCAGAGAAATGCCTGTGAATGATAGCAGTTCATGCCAAAGGGAAGAGCTCAATGACAGTACTCACTTTGCCTCTTAGTAGTTTTTGTGTTTTTTCTTTTTATTCCAGTGAATCTGAGGTTTCATAAAGATATTTCACAGGTAGATTCCTTCCCACTCACCCACCCCTTATGGCTTGTGCGATATTTCCTTCCTTCCTTCCTTCCTTCCTTCCTTCCTTCCTTCCTTCCTTCCTTCCTTCCTTCCTTCCTTCCTTCCTTCCTTCCTTCCTTCCTTCCTTCCTTCCTTCCTTCCTTCCTTCCTTCCTTCCTTCCTTCCTTCCTTCCTTCCTTCCTTCCTTCCTTCCTTCCTTCCTTCCTTCCTTCCTTCCTTCCTTCCTTCCTTCCTTCCTTCCTTCCTTCCTTCCTTCCTTCCTTCCTTCCTTCCTTCCTTCCTTCCTTCCTTCCTTCCTTCCTTCCTTCCTTCCTTCCTTCCTTCCTTCCTTCCTTCCTTCCTTCCTTCCTTCCTTCCTTCCTTCCTTCCTTCCTCTCTCTCAGCCCCACAAGTCCTTCCTCTTCCTTCTCCTGCTTTCCAGGGGCAGAACCTTTGTTCTCTCTCTGCAGTGGAGAAGAGAGGTACAAAAGACCTTACGGCATAGTTTAGCTATGCTGAATTTTTCTGTTAACTAATACAACATGTTCAAAGCTTTGACTTTGTATAAGCAGATTCATCCAGAGGAAAAGCACTGTTAGGAAAAAACAATTGTCAAAGATAAAGGAGTCACTTGAAAGTGATCTAGACAGGCTGTGCTGTGGCTGTCTCCACGCATGGGAGAGTCTTTTTGGGTCTGGAGAAAGTTAGCAGAGTGTAGCACTGCGCTGTGGGAGAGGGATGCAGAGCCACATATGTTGATATCTGCTTTTGACAGAGTGTTGACCTGAATGGCAAATTTCATATGTGGATAAGAATCATCACTAAGACACTGTGCTTTAAGAGATCCCTGTTCGATTTAAGAGTGCCTCTGATGAAAGAATTCACATTTAAACTTTAGCTGCAAACCCAGAAGCTCTGTTAAATTTATCTGGGCTTACGTTTTAGTGACTATCTGAAAATTTGGCAAAAGTTCATCCAAAGGCTCCCAGAGGCTCATGAGCCTTTTTGTTGAAGATGTCTGAATGAAACCTGGAGAATTGGAAAAAGGTACACAACCTAATCTTTGAACATTGTGGTTCAGCCAAGTCCATTCCCCAGAAGAAATGGTGGAGTCTGAAAAGTTGCACATCTTGCTTACATACGCAGTAGAGATGCCATCTCTGCCCCGGGGAGCTTATGGTCTGGGCTGACATTGGGGGCCCCTCAGCTGTCTGCATTTCAGAGTACTTACTCATGGATAAATATGAATGACAACATTAATTTACCACCCAGGGGCTGGGAAGACAGATCTGATAGTGCTTGTGGGGGGTGGCCCTCTACATTACAGAAAGCATAACGTCAAAGAAGAGAAACCAGCTAATCACATCGACACCTACCACAGAGTAGTATTATTTACTGTATCTCTAGAGACATGAGGGGTCACTAGGGACCATTAGTACTAGTGGGACTATGGTGTAGTATTGATCAGCCCATCAAATTTTGGTGGTGTCTGTAGAAATGCTGATGGAATGTAAATAGCTGCAAAAGAAGAAAGCAGAGGGAGTTTTGTGCATCCCCATGTAGATGGGACAAATTCTTTAAGACAGTATCATGGGAACATTACATTGTCAGTCCCCATTAATGACTGCTTCTTGGTGCAGCAGGACCAGCATGCTTAGCTGTGGGCAGCTCTCATGCAAGACCCAGCTCTTGTGCTGCATAAAGTGGAGGCACTTGCTCAAGTGGGAGTATCTGAAGGAGAGGAATCAGAAGTGAGGAGGAGGATGCAAAGGATCTTGTGTTCACCCTGTAGTTTGAGATTAACTGAAATGGAGGTGCTGATTTAAGGGATAGCCCAGCACTTAGCTAAATGCCTGAATGTGGCTATTGTGACCTTATCCTTTAGGACAGGTTACAGGCAAATTTCACAAAGTCCCATAAAAATAAATAGAAATAAATATGCTTAAGTATAATACTTATGAGCCACATGTCTTTGTAGCGCAAAAGCAAGTTCTAAATCTATCACAATTCTTTAAAAGGTCAGTAAACACATGGAGGAAGGTAGTCTAGCAGATTTACACCACTTAAATTTTCAAAAGAGCATTCACAAAGATTGACTAATGGTAATATAGTCTCTTGGGGCAATAGGAAAGCTCCTCTCTTAGAATAATAGCAAGTTGAAGGGAACTGGGAAACAGAATAGGCTGAAATAGTCATCTTTCACAATAGAGGGAGGTTACCCACAGTGCCCTTCAAGAATCCTTCTGGGATCACAGTTCAGGGTATTCAGAAATCATCCTCCACAAAATGGCATAAACAGTGAGCTGATAAAATACAGATGATACAAGACTGATCTGGGTAGCCAAAACCAAAAACTAAACGGAGAGGGTTGCAACATGACTACAAATGGTTAGTTATAGAATAGGAAATTAAATGTTGCAAAAGTGACATATATTGAAAAAGCCAGTCCTGACCATATAGACAAAATAGCAATCTTTAACTGGCTTATGACCACACCAGACAGGCAGATGTGAGAGCTATCTGAAAACAACAGTGGCAGTCAGGAAAAAGGAGTGACAATTGTATGGATTGCCCTACAGGGGATTTGCAGCCTCCTGCTTCAGGAAGAGGTAGACAGTTTGGCTAGAGAGAGGGGACAGAGTGGCAGGAGTTGTGCAAAACAGAAAAACTTTCCTTTTTAGAGGGCAACAATCTTATTTCCATGATTTTGGTCCCCAGGTACTGTGGGATGTGACCCAGCTGAACACATGCTGCAGGGCTGTAGGAATACTACTGATTGCCTATCTCCCCATATGGAGTGTGCATTACCAACCTTGCCCTAAAGCAGGAGAACCACAGAAAATAAAGGGATTTGACTGTGATCTTAGATGGGATGGAATGGAGTGGGAGTGCTGCAGCCTATGTTTTGGGCCCAGAGCACTGGATTTCATTAAGTCCATTGCTCTTCCTTCCTCTTCATGTATAGAGACTGTGGTGATTGCTGAGCAGGAGAATTAACTCAGCTGCAAGGTACTGCCTTGGTAGCATCAGTGTTTTCCAGTCCTGCAAACAGCTCTGTAGTTCTACAAATCTGAAGCTACAGATGTGTTTTCTGCTCCATGTGCACAAGTCCTGTGAGTTGTGCCCTGGCTCTGTGGCTACAGATGTGAGAGCGGGCGAAGTTAGCACTTAATATATGTATAGATAAACCCCATTGATAGCCATTGCAGTGACATGTGCTTTCATCAGGTTGGAAGAGTAATTTCTAAGACTCCTTCTCCTGAGCTAGAGTCCTATCCACATCTAGGAATGTGTTGGAGAGTTTTGCACATGCTGGACTCTGGGTGTAGGCAAAGCTGGCAGCTGCCTGCAACATACTTTGTCTGACACATCCTCTGCCTGTGGAAAAGGACAGGTTTGGAGAGCCAAAATTACCATTGCTTTCACTCATGGAAGAAGCTGCTCTGTGTGTTTATGGTAGGAGTGATGTTGATTCCGGCACCAGTCATTTGTGCCTAACCCCTCGCCTCTCCTCTTCCCATGGCAACAGAGTCAGCCAGCCTTGCACTCCAAAGCATATCCACCTGAGCTCCACTCTTCTCCAGCAGAAAAGCCAGGTTTAGCTCCAGCCAAGATACATGGGGTAGGAGCAAACATTTTGGTCTATACTGCCACGGAGACTTGAGCTGCTCTGTTACAGCTGGAAGGACAGCATGGCAATTTGAGTGAGCTGCAGCGCCGTGGAGCTTCCTGTGGGTTACCCACTGACACCCATCCTCCTTCCCATGCTGCCTTCTCATCCCAGTCAACCCCAGAGTGGTATTTGAGCCATGTAGTTTGACTCCACACTGGACAGCCATGCATGAGCGCTGTATTTTCAGTAGCAGTGTGGCTTAAATGAGGAACAGGGAAGCAATACCTGGTCCTAATGGAGGGATAACAGGAAGAACTGTATGGCCAAGAGCTCACAAGCCACCTTGTAGTGGCAATATCCTGTCTGTACTGAGACCCTGCCTAGCTATAGTGTGGCTCATGTATCCAGAAGTCAGATCAACAGAAGTTCTCAGCCTACAAAACCTCCCATTTACAATCATCAGGTTTGTAAAAATGTGAGCATTCTAGTGGAATGCTGTGAGCTAACAGAGGTGTCTGCAAATCAGGCCACTTCTTGAAAGGCCTTAAAGGTGCAACTGCACCTCTGGACAGCTGAACTATTGCTGTAATTTTCTGAAAAATGGAATCTACTGTTTCTAACTTCCCCACTTGAAGCAGAGCAAAGCAGTGCAAAGAGGCGCACCTCTCCCAAAACTTGTCTAGGCAACAGGAGACAGGCATTTTTCTCATGATGTCATTGTCCTGGAAACTTTTGAAAGCACATTGCAAAGGAGGAAGCCTTATGGGTCTGAACTCCCCATGAGCCTCTCCAAATGGGCCAAGCTTTGATGAAACCAGCTCATTATCAAAAGCGGGGAAAAACATGTTGGACGTTGTTTACCACTGAGATCACCCTAGTGGTTCTTCCAGCTGCCTGAGGATATTGGTGAAGACAGAAGGAGGGAGAGATGGAAAGAGAGAAAATGGCTGTTTTGAAGTTTCCATTCTCAAGGTGACATATTTTCTTTCAGCCTCTTTGTTCTAAAAAACATCTTGAAAAGACATCTACCAAAGGCCTCTGCATCTCGGGTTCTGGGTGAGGTCCGTAGTCTGAAACTGTTTCTGGTGAACTTTGTTAACTTTTGAGTGTGTTTAATGACTTTACTTTCCCTGTTCATCTTGGCATTGGAGTGGATAACTCTGACTAGAAGTACATGTATATAATGATTCCTGTACAATTAGGGACAATGCCAAGTTTCAGCTTTCTTGACATTAGAGTTCAGCCCCAAGAGTTTAAGCTCTGTACTGTTAGGAATTGCTACATTCTCATGTTGAAACTCTGGAGGATTTCACAATACATGAAGCTCATCATAACCAGGAATGAGAGATTTTCCCCTGTTGTATACACTAGAAGTTATGAAAAATGCAGCCAAAATCCTGCCAGAGGTCTCCTGTCATCCTGTAGTTAAAATCTTTTATTTTCTCTGAGTTGATTAGAAAACAAGAGCAAGATGAGGCTTTTTCCAATTCATTTGTGAATGGTTATATGGACCACAAGGTGACTCAGAAAGGGCCAGGCCATGGTCCTGTACTCTGAGCAAATCTACTGACACCAGTGGATTTACTGAAATCATCATCTGTATCCAAACCTTCCTTAGGGTGGGGGCTTCCATACAGACTTGTGTGCCAGCAAAGCCTGAGCTCTTTTCAACAGGAAGCTGAGGGGTGAGCACTTGCAGGAAAGTCAGAGAATGGAAAATCTGACCACTTCCATTCAAACTGTGGTCCTTGACAAATTATAGAAAAAGCAAAATGTTACCTTGGGAGTGGTCATAGAAAAACCTACCTAGTAGAGAGGCATAGAAAGCCAAGTGTTGATTTGATTTTTAATTATGGCTTCTCTTCTCCAGCCATGATCAAAGAAAGACAAATAAACTTGGTTTTAACTATTTCTTGATATGCTGGAAAGGATTGATCACCAAGCTTTCAGTTCCCAGAATATGTCTCCACTACTTTAGCAGAAGACCAAGCAACAAGACTCAGGAACAACATTTATTAAATATTTGGAGTCAAGGAAGGGTGAGTATACTTGCTTGCATTAAGGAAGGTGTTTACCCAAGTGGCTAAATGGCTAACAAGCTCAACTTCCATTGATGGGCTGACATCTGGCCAACTGGGCTGCTGAAATGGGTAGCACCAGTCTATTGTCTTTTTCTGGGCTCATCTTGCTTTGGAAGTTCATTTCCCACATGCTCTATGACTTGAGGACATAAAGAACATTTCTTCTAAAAATAAGCCAAGAAATGTAGCAATCATAGAATTATAGAGTACCTCAGGCAAGAATATCTCAAGGGACCCTTAAGGATCATCAAGTCCATCTCTCTGCTCTTTTCAGGACTACCAAAAACTAAACCATATAACTAAGAACATAGTCCAGATGCTTCTTGGACTGTGACAGGCAAAGGCTTAGCTATACATCTATTTTTTTGATAGATGTGCTCCTTACACTTTGGTATTCAACAATAATGCCCCAAAAAACAACATTTCTTCTGGGAACTAAGCAGTATATCCACTTTCCACTGGGGGCTGGCTAGGGATTCTACACTCTTTCTCATTCTCTCTGTACAATTATTCTTAACCTCTAGATTTTGGGACCCCTGAACTACTTCCCTTTAGAAATCTAAGTACTTTATTTTACTTCAGTTTACATTAGGATTATCAGTAGTGTAGCAAGATTTGGAGTTCTTTTGTGTTCAGCTCTGATTAGACATAGGAAGAAGTCAGGCTTTAGGTCAGCAACATTCACAAAAAGTACTGGACTTGTGCTGCTTAGGAAACTCTATTATTAGGAAGAGAGCAGGTTTTTCAACATGCTGGTCCATTAATGGTCAAAATAATACAAAAAATAGATGGAAAAAAACCCTAAGAGTGATATTTTGCACCAAAAATAAAAGCTGTCTGAATTATTTTACTTTGGTTTCTTAAGGCAAAAATAATCGAATTGAAAATCTTTGTAGCGTTTCTGCTCTGCAGTAACAAGAAGTGTCTTTGTTTACAGGGCAGAATAGGGCTTGATAAACAATCCAGTCTTTACATGCATGAATACAACCTGAAAGAGATTTTTCCTTAATTTTCCCATTTTCTTTTCTTTCCTTTTTCTTTCCTCTCACCCCCCTCTTCCCTCCCTCCATCCTCCCACCCCTGCATTTTTACAAAAGCAGTTAACTTAATTTCAGGAGCTTGTGTGGTTTTCATTAGGATTGCAGTCTTTTGAAATGTCATGAGAACACCCAACAGGAACTGAAATTGATATAAAAGGGGTTGACTCAGATCACCCTCTGCACCCTGCCATCTTGCTTCAGCTTGATTGCCTTTGAGTTGGAAAGTGAAAGATTGAAAATTTCTGGGGAAGAACAGAAGAAAGGAGAGAAAAGGAAGAAGAATGAAAGGGAGACGTAAAGTTTTCTCCAGTCTTATTCTCTTTCTGGTCCTGCATGACTAGTACTTAGTGCTGTGAAGAGTATATCACCACTTTGCTGACCTTTGAGGAAGGATATACTGGATGGGGATGCTCCAGGTGATAGGGATACAGCATGCAGGAACAGAAATGTGGTTATGCCACTTAAGGTATGCAACAAGGACATAATCTGACAGTATGAATCTTGCCAGAATGAGACCTCCCTGCACAAAGCATTTTCTTAAGTCATTAGGCTAACTAGTACTTGCTTCCTCAGTCTGACTGGGAATTAGGCACACAGACTGATGGGTATGGCTGGCCTGGTGAGGGTGTTTATGTGAGCACATGCTGTACACACGCACACACACACACACACACACACATGTTCTCTTCAACTGTTGCAAGAGCTGTTTCTTTTGGAAAAGAAGAGGCTTGTCACTGAATATGCCACTTTTCCTGCTTGCTCCAGTCACCCAAAGGCAGGCACATTTGCACTCTGGGCCCATTTGCCAAGCCCTCTTCATCAAGGCTTGGTTCTGACGACAGTCTGTGTGACTGGGCCCAAGCTCTCACACATGCGACCAAGGAAGATCAGACTTCAAATGAGTGGGGATGAGCTAAAGGTAACAACAGGGTTGGTTTGTTTGTTTTTACTCCTAAACCTGAGGGTCACTAGCATTTCATCACATCATCCTTGTGAATGGTGTCTCTGTCACCAGACCAGGAATGTGTGTTTGAGCATGGAGAGGCAGAAGCTGGGTGTGCACAAAGGAATGCTGAACGTGGAAGGAGTGTGGGCACAATGGAGCAGCACTGCAGAGACACTGCTCTGCTTCTCTGTCCTGTCCCCAGGCTGCATTGCACGTGTGTGCCCTCTGCCAGGGACTGAGGCAGGTTGGGGGGCTCTGTGCCATGCTTCATTGCACACAAAAGCCACAGCCTTGGATGCTTCTTCTCTGAACTGGTTGAATTTCAGACAGAAATTTTCACCCTTAATAAAAACTTGCTTTACTGAACATTGGGTCTGGCCTCAGAAGGATACTCAAGCTGCCTGTTTTCAAGTTACAAGGTTACAGATCCAGGCATTTCCACTGTGGAAAAAGTCATTTGAGATGGCGTGCTGTTCCTTCCAAAGTGTGTTAGTCATGGGGAGCAGGCAGCATGTTACCAAAGATCCAGGCCCATTAAGGCAGGGAAAGAACAAAGTAGTCCTTCTCTGCAGAACACACAAAGAAACATTTACTCCACATTTGCCACTAGTGCTGCAAGAGTGCTAAGAAAGAGAGGTAAAGGGAGGACATAAAATAATGGGAACAGACCAAATAGGAAGACAAGAGAGGGGAAATGAGATTTCTAAAACTAGCCTGCATCTTCTCTCCAAAATTTTAGGCTTAAGGATTCCTTGACAGGGCATTGGTTGTTCATGGTCCCTCTTCTTGGTTGTTCATGGTCCCTCAGCAAATCAGGCCTCTAAGGAACAACTCAGATGGCCTCTAAGGAACAACTCAGATGGCCTTTCCAACTACAGATTATTGTAATTTTAACCCAACCTGTGATGAGTTGTCATATACCTTTTCTCTGCAGTCTCCTAATGGACCTGTTCTTTGTAAATCCTCAGACTGAGTGACAATTAGCATTTCAGGAAAGAGGATTTAGCAGTCTGAGATAGAGGCCAAGAAACAGCTGCAGAAGAGTGTTTCTTTCAGTAAAGACTGGAAAAAGTGACAATGAGATGCTTTGATACAGGGACCTACATCCTGCAGTGTGGTTGTATGGGTCTGTGTGAGAGAGATGTGGGAAGGAGGCTCTGTAAAGCCAGTTACCACTGGGGCCCTGCAGCTCTCCAGCAGAAGAGGATGGATGAATTACAGTGCTAAGAAGGCTGATAACTGCTATGATACTTAGAGCTCAAGCAGGCACATCACACTTATCATTCTTCTGTCCTTATTCATTCCTGCAAACCACAGCAGGGATAATAACCTCTGCACCAGCTGGAGCAATGTCCAGGCCAGCTCAAAGGGGACCCTGGTCAGAGCCGTGACACCAGCCAGGTTCATGCCTGTGAGGCCAGGAGCAATCCCATTCAGCCAGCAGCTGTGGCCTGGGGAGTTTGGGATGCATCAGTGGTTTTGATTATGTTTGAACTTCCTCTCCTACAATTGACAATTGTCATAGTCTGGAAATGTTTCTTCCTAGCAGTGTACTAGGCAAAAAAAGATAAATAAACTATTTTTTTCGTTTGTTTTAGTTGCTGCTGGCATCTTAGGGGTCCCAAAGCAGGGGGCACAGAACACAATAGAGGAAAGAACAGACCAGCTTTCAGGGACCAGCTGACCTTTCAGACCTCCTGAGCCTTCACAAAAACCTTGCCAGTTACAAACCAGCTGTAAAATCAGGAACTCCTTGTGACGTCACTGCTGAAAAGTCCTAATTAGATAATTTCCCAAACCGTGCAGGTCTCAAGTGCCTCAGGTTCACCTTTAGCCCTGACCAAATCTCCCAATTTAGTGGTTAAAGGTTCAGTTCTGTGTCAGGTCAAAGGCGTTCTTGAGAAGCCACCTATTGTTCCAAAATGGATTTTGCTCTCTGATAGTATTTCAAGACAGCACCTTCCCTGTGTGCTTCCAGTGCCTCAGCATTCAGCCCAGCTGCTCCAAGGAGAACAGCAGCAGTAGTGAACTGTCTTTCACCTAAACCATCCAAGCAACCTTCACCTCCTAAGCAGCCATGAATAAAATCCAGCTCCCCAAAAGGCATTTGGAAAGGCTGCAGTATATTTATATGTATACACCATTGCAAGAAATCTGTGCCAGGAGACTGGCTTATTACTTTCATTATTTGTTATTATCAAAGGCCAGTGCTGTGCTTTAGGAACAGAACCTGTTGAACTATAAGCTTCTGGGTGCACTTAACACATCCCTAGAAGCGGAGTGAACCTGTCACATGTCCCAGAAATGGATGGGAAATGCAGTTTGGAAAATGCCACTTGAGACACGTGAGTTTAGGGCACAAAAGAAGGGAGAATGCCAATGTTAATGAAATCACAAGAGATGTGCTTCTTGTCAAACAAATGTGGAATAACGAAAGAAAAAGGATTTTCCCTTCCTTCCACTCTATTTTTTAATATTTCCCTTTTTAATCAGCCTTTTGGTTAGTCTTAATATCAATTCACTCTAATTTAATATTAGTTCAATGAAATATCTGGGTATACTTCCCTCCAAAAGAACAGAGAATAAGGCCCCTGTTTTTAATCCATGGCCTTGGTTACAGTAGTGGTGTGAGATGTGTAGTGCATGCTTGCTGCTATGCTAAATTAATTTAAATTCCCCCCCAGAAAGCCACAAGACAAAGAGAAAAGGTAAAACCACTGTGATCACAAAGAGCGCCCTGGGCCTTCATGGGAGTACAAATGGAGACATGTGATGGCACCATCACCGTGTTTATCTGGGGATTTTCTTTTTAGTGAAAATCAGAAGGGCCTGCCAGATCTCTGAGCTTCAGGTTAAACATTTTTCATTTGTTTATTCTTGTCTGCATTCCACTCATTTTTCTGTATGCCCTAAAATATCATTTGAAGTTTATTACAGTCACTCTAAGAAAGGTCATATGGTAGGTTTGGCATGATGTCTGATTTTTCCTGTTCCCCCAAATTACAGCATTTTTTGGTTGATCTGTCTTCTGTGAACCTTTGCTTTTTATTGCCTGGCTGAGTTTTTGGAGATAAGTAATTTACTTTATTTTAATATGACACTCATTCCCCTTGTCCATGAATGGATAAAGGGCACAAGGCACTGTTATAGGTCTCTAAAATAATAGCTCACTGCTTAATGATATTCCTCTGGATGCTAATTATTTAAAATCAGAGCCAGCATGTATGTTTTAGCAGATTTTGAAATTTTAGCTATGGAATCAGAATCGTTGCTTTTAAAGCAAAGCCTCTACAGGGGTCCCCAGATCACACAGGCAGATGCTCTAATTTTAAAGAGCATAAAATGAAACTCTCAGAATCACTGGGTAGAGACACACCTGAAATTGTTCCCCATGGCATAATACTTCACAACAGACTTGCTCTGCCACCTGGGGCCTCTGCTGCAGAGCAGGAAAGTCCCAGACTGGGCTCAGTGTTTGACACTGGATCCCCAGGCTCACCTCAGCAAGGGCAACCTTGAGTTTTGCTATCTAGGGGTGATGGGCTGAGTGTCCCCCACCAGGGGAAAGGAAGGGGAGACAGTGCAGTGGAGAGCACGGTGATTTCTACAGGTTCCTGGGAAGTAGCAGCCACTCACTTAAGCCAGCCTTCACCCAGCATCTGCACCAGTCTGACCCAGCTGTGAAAGGCAGCTTCCCCCTTTGCAGGATTTACAGGGCAGCCCTTGTCCTGTGGTTCACTTTATAACTCAAAAAGCTCCTAAAACAGAGATTCCTTTTTAAAAAAGGGGTAGTGTAAATGATCAAATACCACCTGAATCCTAAATGAGTTAGCTGGTGAAAAGGACCAAAAAGGAAGTATGAGCCACAGCTGTGCAGCACAAGGCACTCTGCAAGAAGAGTGCAACACTGCTGCTGTTGCTGCATCGTCTGTGGGGTGTCTGCTTATTCAAAGACAGAGGAGGCTGTGCTGGAGCTCTTCCCCAGCAGCCCTCGAGGCAAGCAATTTTCACAAAAGTCTGAATAAGCACGTGGATTTTTGAAGTACTTAGAAAAACTTTCTGTGTAACAGCAAATCTTGATCTTTAATTACAGTGGTGCTATTCCCCCATTATAGCTAGCGGGGTGTGCGTGGGAGGAAAACTCTTCAATTGCCTCTGTCTACCTGAAACTTAAAATAGAGAAATATAGAAATAAATGGTCAGAGACAGAACTACACTGAAATGCAAGAACCCATGTTTGTATACGTGTGTGTGTTTATACACACATGTAAACATGTTCTGATTTGCATTACTATCACTTTTCTTTTTTCTCCCAAGAAGACAGCCTTCTCTCCCAGGCTCCAACTGTAAATTTCCTAAGGCATTGACTTAATCTTCCCTCAATCTGTCCTCATCGCTGGGATCACTGGGATGGAGGCCTGGAAGCAAAGCATCCAAAACCTCACAGCCAAAGCAAAACAATGTCTCCTTTCCCCAGCCTCCTAATAAGTTCAAGGAGTTATGTGAAACCAAACAAAGTGGTGACCTGGTCACATAGCTGAGCACTCCAGCCCCCACACTGTGCCATGCTGTGGTATGCTGTGCCTCCCTGCCAGGGCTGGCCAGCCCTTGGCAACCTGTGGGACATGATGGCAATGGCAGTGCATGTGGGGTCTGGCAGAGAAACCCATGCTCCAGTGGGTGGGCTTGCTGTGGAAGACCACAGGCACATCAGTGCTTGCCTTGTCCCCACTCAGAGCTGCTCCTGGGGTCCAGGCTGGCAGCAGCATCCCTGCCTACCTGTGTGATGGCACACACAGTGTGTGCAGGAGCACTGGCACAGACTGTGTGCCCTTCACTGCTGGGCCACTGAGGGGTCCAGAAATGCAGGAACACTTCTTTGAGGAGGTCTGGTACTGTCTGGTGACATAACAAGATTTCCAAAACAATTCTTTGCTTTCTCTTTCCATAAAGTTTACTGATTTACAGTAAAACACTGATTTACAGTGTTCTGACATTATTTATTCAGAAGGACTCAAATTGGTTGCTTGTATATGGCAAACCAGAAGCGAGGATGGTATTGGGGACATGCAGGTGTTTTCTTACAATTGTGTGAGCCATCACAACACATTCAAGAGTTACTTCAGCTGGTGTTCCCATCAGCACTATAAGTCTTGATTTGCTTTGTGTATAGTTTGGAGAAGAACTTCTGTCTGTGTGAAGGAAATCCTTTCAAAGCAAGACTTTGTGTCATGCTTCCAGAGACTGAAGATCACAAATCTAACACGAGGAATTTATTGTACTTTGTTGTGTCACTCACATGAGAGGCACACCCGAGGAGACAGAACTCACTAAGCCATCATCTCAAAGCTGAACTTCTCTTCAGCTACAAACACAGCTCCCAGTCCATGCTGGCACCTCAAGGACATGGCGCTGCTAACAGCAGTGAGAACTTTGCTCTATTTATCAGAATTACAACTGAAAAGTCTCCTTCCCTTTTTTTTTTAAACATTCACTTGAAAAAACCCCACCTTTCTTAAGAAACTGAACCAATGTTGCTTATGTTCAAGGATTTGCTCTGGCTGCTCTGACCTGCTGATAAGTCAAAGCTTTGGTTTCAGCACAGTGCAGCTGCTCCTGAGCAGTGATACCAGAGACAAACCAGGGAACATCATGCCAAGTGACTGCAGAGCAGATGCTCTGGTGTGGGCTCTGAGATGGCCCCCAGCAGGCTGGGCTGCCCTGGGAATGACAGGTTTTGGTGTCTGCATGGAAACCAAATGCCTCTTCAAAATTTCTCTCTATTTTGGAGTGCTATAAAAAAATGTGTTCTAACACAGCTGACCAGTCAGCCCAGGTTACAAGGAGTTTGCTGGTGGCCAGGCTGCTGGTCCTGCCATGCCATGGCTCTGTGAATGCCACCAGCCCCTTGCCCTCCTCTGGGGTGTCTGTACTGGCAGAATCTGTGGGGCTGACAATGGCAGTGGCACTGTCAACACATGGGACTCACACCCTTGCCCTGACCACCCCGAGCATCCCTGTGCTCAGGCACACAGACCCTCACACTGCCCTTCTGCCTGCTGAGAGAGGAGCAAACACTGACTTGTGAGGCTGAGTTACGTTAAAAATAGTCATTGTGCCTGAAGGAATGAATCCTACATTGTTTTTTCACTTCCCTGCTGTGCTGCTATTTTTTCATCTTGTCCCTCATTAAGTGTCTCCCTGCTGCAGTGTGGGCAGCCCTTTACTCCCTGGTTTCCAGCTACGTGGTGTGCTTTATAGTTTTTCCCAACTACTGCATGAGAACTTCCAGATGAATTCTTGGCATGAGCGCTGCCTTCAATAGAGCCTGAGAGATTAATTAATCTTTCCAGTAATCTCAGTAGGTGGGTTAGTAGTGGTCAACACTGGTGCTCCTGTTGTGCAGAGGACAACATCAAGTAGCTGGAGGTCTGAGCAGCTTGTCCAAAGCTGTGGCTGAAATCTCAGAGCTCAGTTACCAGGCCTGAGGTCTCACCTTCTCATTTGGTCCCAAAGAAATGGTTTTCTGTGGCTTGGTTTTCCTTCAGAATCTCTTCTGTAGTGTACCCAGACTGGCATGAGGGGTGTCTGAAATGGGGAGGGACATTTTCCTGGGAGTCTTTGTACTCAGGCCTTATTTCTTCTTGACTTGCCTCTCATGCAGCCTCAGCTTGCTGGGGACAATAATGTTTTTGTTACCCGTTACAGAACTTGAATTAACTGGGAAAAAAAAGTTCAGACTCTTCCTTAAGAAGCTTTTAATTTAATAGGTGAAATGTTAGGGAAAATCAATGTGAGTCTGTTTCCTCTCTGCTTCATTATGCACTCCATTAAACAGCTTTTATGTTCTGTTTATAGGTTGGTTGTGTGTTTCGTCTATTTTTTTGGTTTAATTTATTTTAATTTTTTTATAAAAGAAACATTTTTACATTTATGATGTAAAGCAAGCTCGGCTGAGAACCAGCACACAAGAAACGAGTTTGGCTGGAGCAAGGAATCTGTGAGACCACGAACATCAAGATGTCCCTAGCAAGAGGCTCTGTGGTGGGACATCATGGAGGGGAGGTGGGTGGGGAAATCAAACATGTTCCAGACAATTTGCTGATTGCAAATCTTCTGAGGTATAAAATGTCCCTAAATTCTTACGTCCCCTCTTGCAGTGTTGAGAGAGGTCTGATTGCCCAACCTGGAAAGAGAAAACCACAAGTGACTTGTCCCACCCCTGCAGCGAGGAGCAAGAGAACGCCTTTTCCAGTCCGTAAACACTGCCTGCTTGACTGCAGGGATGTTCTCGCCCGGATGTGGCAGATTTTATAGCCGTGCGAATAAGAAACAGAGCACGCAAAGGAAAGTATTACACTTTAAGGGGTGATAAAACTTAATGCCACCCTGCTCCATTCCTCTCCTGCCCCATGTTTTCTCAAAAAGTCCATTGACAGCCTTTGACTTTGGTGAGGCTTAGGAGGCACAAAGGACAGTAAAACAAAATCTGGAGACCAGTAGAGATGTCATCTGGGCTAAGGCATTTATTTTCTTTGAGTAATGGAAGATAATAGCCCATGACTAGATTGAGAGGGGAGTTTTTCATTCCTTTTTCCTTTGATTTACCACAGGACTGCTCAGCAAAGTTATTTTGTTGCTGAATGTCTCATTTTTTCCAAGTGTGCTGTGGGGACAAATCTTGTCCCTCTTGGTCTAAGGCTATGAAGGTTAATTTACCATTATTTGTAAAGTGCTTTGTGTCACTAAGGGCCAAAGTGTCCAAGGGGAGAATGGACACTGATAATGGTGCTGAAGTTGCACTGCTAAGCCACCTCCCACACTACAAGGCCAACCTCTGCATTTTCACTGCTCTTCCCTTCATTTGCACACAATTCCCAGATATCTTAAAGTCATGGTAAAGTTTTCTAGCACAGGAGGACAAGAAAAGAAAAAAAAATTAGGCAGCTCTCACTGGGAAACTGGACTCTCACCACTCAGTAAAGAGATTTCTGAGCAGATAACAGAAGAAATTACTGAGCATCAGCAATTGTTACACAGAAGTACTTCATTTGGATAAGCTGCTGACCAGCAGGAGCAAAGGTGTCCTCGGGATTTACAGGGAAAGTCTCACGTCAAAGTACAGAGGACTTTTCTCCATGAATCATGTTGCTCTTCCAACTGCAGATGACAGCAGGAAGGTGCTAGTGGTCTGTGACAGGGAGTGAAAACCAAGGACTCTATTGCTGCAGTAACCAAGCAGAAGCAAGTTGGTGAGAGAGAGAAGGGAAAAAAGATGACTGATGTGATCATGACAGTGACTTTATGAGGAAAGTTTCAGTAGTAATGAGTAGGATCATTGAGGTGCCACATGCATTAAGGAATGAGTCAACAAGGCAACAGGAGAAGATTCAGCAGATGCACTGCTAGGGAAACAGGATGGAAAGGAAAGGAAACTACAGAGCGAGGTGGGAAGATCTCTGCTAAAGTAAAGACTGTGGGGAAGCCTGCATTGCTGTGCCACTTACTGCCATGTCACACCACCAGGATGGTTTCTGCTATGACAAGAAGCACTACTGGGGAATGCATTGTCTATGGCCTTCCCTCCCAAAAATACATGCTTGCTGAGAGCTATCTGCTATCTCAGAGGGTAGAAATGTTTGGGCCTAACTTGAAAATTACATCTAAACCCATCATCGCTCAGATAGCTCCATCCAGAAGTCTAAGTAAGAGATCTCCAGACAAGGAGAGGAATGTAAATTTTTGCACCATTGAAATGCGTCATATGGTGGGTTTTTTCAAACATTTCTCAGTTTTACTGAACTAGTAACTCATACAGAAAATCTAGGGAAAACAAACAAACAAACCAACCAACCAAAAAAGATGTTGTTTGAGAAAAATCTCATTTTGTCACCTGAGGACAGAGAGATCTTTAGAAGTTGCACCGGGTCTCCTGACCACTAGCAAGTGGTGAGAAGAGCAAGAGCCATGGTTTTGAAATTATTGTCAATCAAACAACTACGCTTTTTTTAAGAATTGAAGTTTGGATCATCTGGAAGCACTGAGTATCTCTCTGAAAGATAGAAGGTTAGAAAAATATATAATCCCTCACATATGAGACTTCATTGTATAATGCATATATAATAGTGGGGGTTTACACAGATTCTCTTAGGATGGCCACCAAAATATTGGTGTATGTCTCATTAGTGTGGTTTATCTGTTTAGAGTTCATAATATTTTTATTTTTGTTTTTTTGTTAGGGAAAACATTTGGACATGTTGATGAATGGAAAACACATCAGAAATTGCTCAGGATTAATTGAGCAAATCCAATGGCATAAGCCATTCTCTGACTCCTGTCTCCTGGGCCATACCCAGATAAGTTTGTCTCTGCCAAAGAAAGGATTGGTTAAATTGGTCATCACGTAATATACTCATTAGGAAATCATGCCCTTGGTTGGTTAAATAATTGGATGGAAATGATTGCTCTCCTTCAAGAGCACTTACAAAAAACATTTAACTCACTTTTTGTTCAATTTAAAAAACTACAAAAGGAATATTTTTTTACTTTGTTGAAAATTGTAACTAAAACTTCAATTAAAAGCAGATATAATAGTTTTATTTCAGAATTAGTTTATTTGACTCAAAGTTTTTAAAATTAAAAGGCTTCACGAATTAATAAAAATTTTGAACTATAGATTTTTGTTTTAAGACATTCTGTTGTCCTTACTGCTGCTTCCTATTTCTTACTATTAAGCAGGGAGGTTAAAAGTAGCTATGCTTTCTGATATAAAAAAACAATAAAAAAATACCCCACCCCAAAATCTCTGGAGGGCAATCTTGCTCTGGAGAGGAAGGGAGAACAGCTCATTTTCCATAATATCTATTGATTTTCCATAGTTCTTTTCCATTTTGAAATACGTTTCGTTCATATCTTCTTGTTTCTGTGTTTTCTTAAATACCTACTAACAATCCCAGGCTGAAACACCTTCTCATGCATGTTAGCCCTGGCAATGTTACAAAACTGTCCCTGCTGTCAGGGGCTCCCGTGGCCATTGTTCTGCACTGGTGGAGTGCAGAAACCATCCTTTCTACTGGATAAGGTCCAAGAATCCAAAAGCCTGGTTACATGATCTGTCAGGCAAGGTACAGTCCAAATCTAAATAACTTCTCTAATGGCTGAAATGGTTTTGCTTATACACCCGAGAAATACAGAAACACTGGAAATGATGTTAATTGAATTTTCCCTCCTCCTTCTTTTGTCCTCAAACCCCACTGCATTTTAAAAAATTCCTTTTTGAAAATAACTATCAGAGCTGGAAATTAAGTTCACATGAAGTGAGTTAAGGATGTGACTAAACTCCTGATTAAATTTACTTGGAAAAAAAGAGAAAGTTCTATTGAAGGTGGAGGGCCAGACTTGTGTGAGGCAGCATGGGCTGAGCAGTGGGTGTCCAGCACTGGGGCAGCTGAGCATCACGCCAGCATCACCCATAGCTCCCCCTGAGTAGTGAGTTCTTATCTCCGCCTACAGTATGGGACCCCAAACTGAGGTTTGGATTTCTGTGGGAAGCAGATTTCCCCCTGCCACAGGCCGTGTGCTTTCACTGGCTTGAGATGGGGCTTCCTGCCTTCTGATAGCTAACACTAGCTAGGGCAAAATTTCTGCCTAGTGTGCATTTCCCAGAGCTTTGTCGCTATGATTGAACCAATGTTCTTTCCACTGCTTGATACATCTGATTGTTGAAGTGTTGCTTTCAGCATCCTCTAATTACAGTTGAAATTAAGCTTTTTTTTCCACCTTGGCTTTCACTGGTCTGTGGCTGGGACAATATTTTCCAGAGTAATTCATAGTAAATGAGTTTCAGAAGGGTAATGACTAGATAGAGAAGGGGGGAAGACCAGCTTTCACTCTAAACAGACACATGACTCTTTAGGATTTTTCAAAGTTTTCTTTAAAATGCAAACAGCGCATCTGCAACAAAGTCTCATGGGCACTGTAATCTTCTGGGTTATGAACAGCTATGAGGGTGGAAGCTTGGTGTCAACACTTGATTTGGACTTCAACCATATCTTTCTGACACCCCTGAAGCTTCCAAGTTTTCTGGCTGCCCTTTTTTTCCTTCTGTACACACACCACCCAGGCACAATCCTGGCTTCTGTGCAGAGCTCAGTCTCAGCTTCTTGGAATCAGTCAATCCACTCTCCCCACACTATTTGAGAAGGGGCCCAAGACCAGTCAATGAATGCTTCTTAAAGACTGACAACAAGCACCCATGTGTGGGATGTGTCTCCCTTAATGAGGCCACATAACTGTAATTTGCCAAGGGAAACTGGTACAGGCAGTTTTGTGTCACAGCATATGTCACAGTTGAGACAGCCACAATACACAGGGCATCACCATACAATAGCAGAAGGCTTCAACCCCTACAGAATAACACCTTACCACTTCAGCAGGCTTCAGGCATCCACCCTTCTTGTTCTTTAGCCCATCCTTTTATACCTTTTATGTTCATGCACTGCACCTGTGTGCCCTCTGTTCCCTTTGGTGATTGGTCAGTGCCCCTGGGCACTCCATGGCTCATTGCTGTCAGTGCTGCTCACCTGCTTTTCACACCTGTAGCCCATTGGGGATAAGACTGGGCTGCAGCCCCACTTCCAATTACCACAAACTGTCCCTACAGTTTTGCACAGGGGTACCTGAGGGCAGAATACCTGCCATGGACAATCTCCCTAAGGCGAGAACTAGGCAGGAACCAAAAACTTTAAACTGAAAGCATTTCTTGAAACCAAATGTTTCAGAGCTTAAAAGAATGTGCTTTGCTATTGCACAGCCAAATGGAAAGCAAGCTACATAAATACTTTTTTCCAAAACCCTTGTCCACCTCTTCCCTTTTGTTCTCCCTCTCAGAAACAGAGAAAAACAATGAAACATCTTCAGTAAGCCTGGTGGCAAAGTGCTCACATATTGTGGATTTAAATCCTTGCTTAATTATGGGGCTCCAGCTCCATCTCTCACTTTTCTAATGAGTATTTCTTTGACATTTAACACCTCTGCCAAGAGACACTGCAAGCAGCCTGGCAGCAGGAGCAGTGGCCACATGCCCCACATGTACAGAAAGGGACCCCATCCCACTGTATCCGAAGGAGGCCAAAGTGGGTCTGAAGTTTTGCCATGGTGGGGGCTATGGACCTGTCTTCCCTTGAACTTCCTCCTGCCTCTTCCCAGCTGTCACCAGATATGGCACCCTACAAGTGAGAAATGTTCTTTGTAAGTCAACCACTTCTAATGAAAAGCTATTTTGCACCCCAAATTATGAGCAAACTCTCCTGGAGCCATGCACAATACCACATCACCCACCTTGGTGTTGGCTTCTCATTCTCTCTCCAACCAGACAAAAGGATTTTATTAAGTAACAATCTGAATGGCTTAGAAAAAGAACAAGAATCTAATTTTGAAGAGATTACGGTGAACCTCTTGTAAACTGTGCTCAATAAGAAGAGGACTTAGAACAGGGCCTATAATGGGTCTGAGTGACTGTGCTGGGGGAACAGGTCATTTCCTGATGGTTAACAGCTAATTTTTCTAACAATCAAAATGCAGGGATCATGCATGTAGGTTTCTAATGGACACTCTGAAATGGTAGGAGGATTGATGAATACCAGGTGGCCACACTTCACTTTCCTATTGTCGAAAGCTCTATTTAACTCAGCGGGCAGTAGGATCTCTGACCACCTGAAACTGAAATATATTGGCAGGTAGTAGCCATATACAGTTTATACCTCCTCTACTGAGAAACAAAAACCATTGATAAATGGCATCACTGCAGTAGCTCCATTAGAAAGAG
Source organism: Agelaius phoeniceus (assembly GCF_051311805.1). Classification (NCBI taxonomy): domain Eukaryota; kingdom Metazoa; phylum Chordata; class Aves; order Passeriformes; family Icteridae; genus Agelaius; species Agelaius phoeniceus. The sequence continues at coordinate 23,404,521 of NC_135270.1, forward strand.
CACCATCAAAACTATCCAGTCCAGGAACTCAACCCCCAAGCATCCTGGAATCACCAGAGGTACCATTGTCAGTTAACTCTGTAATTGCTGGCTCACTGCACTGTTTTGTTCGTGGAATACAGGAATGCTGACTCCATGGGATCACCAGTGCTTCAAGGGGTGGCCTGCAAAACTCACCACTGTAGGACCAATAAGGGAAATAAATACATTAGAATGGCTTTTTGTCAAACTCTCTTACCATTCTGTATGCTGTTGACAGTCCTGTTTTTTCAGGAGAAATGTTGTTTGTGAGTTCTAGACACTGTTCTCTGTTATGGCATAGCTTACCATTATTAGTATTATTTCTAGTGAGATTAAGTTGTGGGTTTTTTCCCTGAAAAAAATATGGCTGTTCCTTTTAAAGGGAAACATTTTTTCCCTATGACTTTGACAATTCCTATTTGCATAACTTAATGCTTCATATCAGAATTCTGTTTGCAAAGAACCAGTTCTTTGCAAAGAACACCCCATCATATTTTTCACTCAAAATATGGACTAGAAACCCATTCTGAGCCTTTTTCTAACTTTCCTGGCAATAATATCTATCTTGAAAAGGATTTTGAAATTTAGGAGTTCATTCAGGGCTGCAGAGGTTTGATCATTGAGATTTAAAGTTTCAAATACACTTTCCACTTTTACTGGCCACCTCTCTTGCATTGAAATTTCACTTGCTTAGTGCCAGTCTGGCTTGACATCCTGGAAATGTATCTAGGAAACTTCTCTTGAAAAGCCTGTAGAATGTGTCCTTCTCCTGGTGCCACATCATGTAGGTTGCCCCCCTTTGCCACACATAAATTTCCAGAAGCCTATAGATATACAATGAAATCCTCCTGAAATTTCTGCAGAATATAAAAACTGATGCCACACCCTAAATTTCTTTGGACTAGGAATCTAAAGAGAAAATAATTTCTGATTCAAATTATCTGTACAAAACAGCTGAGCGGTGCAAGATACAGTGCAGTTTTATTATATGGTACTACAGGATAAATTCTATGGGGGCTTATGCTGGGATTTGAATCCACAGTGGTAAAGAGCTTGGCTTTCCAGAGACTGTGACATTTCCAGATGAGCTGTGCTGCCTTAAGACTCTACAGAGCCACAGACATTTTAGAGCTTTTCCCAATGAGTTTTTGAGAAAAAGAACTGGGTAAAACACAAGATTCTCTTTCCAAAGACATTAAAAGACAAACATCTGGAGAGGTTGTGGGAAGACAAGGAGAGACAGGAAAAATGAAATAGAGAACAGTGAGATCCAGGGCAGATGTGGGAACAGAAGACAGATTCTGCTGCCCATGAACAGTAAGGCAGCAATCATCACAGAGCCTGTGCTGACTAAGATTTGCTCCTCTGCCTCTCCCATATCCCTCCAGTGGAATTCATTCCTCATGTTATGTAGCTGCTTCCTGGTCCTTCCTGCTCTTTTTGGTATTGAACAGATCATAGTCTAGTGGTTAACACTTAAGATTGGGAGCTGGGCTTCTTGGACTCTGAAGCTTTGTGACTGATATATTGTGCAGCTGTGGGTGAGTTACTTCATCTCTCTGTACCTTGGGTCCATTGTCTTCAGAGGATAACAGTACTAACTGTTGTGTTGGAGAGATTAGGGGGCTTAACTAAAGCATCTTTGAAAAGCTATTCTGACATCTTGGGTGAAGAACAAATTGGTAATAATGCATATTGGTCCTCATGATACAATGCAGTTATTAAGAAAATATGTTTGCAGGCTCTCAGAAGGGTTGTGGAAATGCTAAAGAAAATTATCTAAAGAAGGGTCACTTACAGGTGTACCAAAGCCTGAGCTATGCTTTTTCTGAGTTTGTCAGATCTTATGAAAAAAAGAGCATGTGGACAGTGGATTCCACACAGAGCCAGGGCATTTCCTGTCTTACAGAGAGGGAGCTCAACCAGAGCTCACACTTATGGCCAGAGGGTTTCTCACCCTTCCCTAATACAAGTCAGTCATCAGGCACACTCAAGAAACAGTTTTTGTGCCTTTATGCAGGAAAACACAAATTCAATCCAAGAACAGCTGTCAAGACCTTCATGTGCTTGAGCTAAGGATTCATGTCCTAGTCCTCATATGCCACCAGTGCTGGAAGTCTCTGTTTCTCACAGCTGGAAGTCGGGGCTCAGGGAAATAAATTTCAACTTTGAGAGAGTCTAATAACAAAATTTTCTCCATATGCAAGTGATGAAATGAGCCAAATACAGCTGCCTCCCACCAGCCCTGGAATAACAGCCTCAGCTCCTCTAAACTGTCAGCAATAAAATTATATTTGCTTTGAGCAACACTTCGGAGAATGGAATGAAATGATTTTTTAAGGAAATAAAACCTATTTTGCAATATGTCTTTATTGTACACATTAACTTCCACTAAGTGATACGGAGTAATAGTATCAGAGAGCTTTGTATTTTTGCAGTGATTTCCTCTATGTGCCTTGGTGAGCTTATCTCCTCAGTCCCAGCTCACATTTCCTACTCTTGCCCTCACTTTGTCAAGAGGAGATCACATTGCAGACTGGCCAGAGGTTTTCTCACCTTTCCCTAATGCAAGACATTCCATGAGCGCACACAAGCCATACAGATCGTGCATGATGGCTGCAGACACAGCACTCAAAAGCTAGGAAGGAAACATATTTCCCCCTCTTGATGGGATGTGCCTGAACCTGCAGCCTCTGAGCATGCCCAGATCCTGGGATGGCGGCCTCCATGGGTAGCAATTGCAAGTCTGGGCACATTGTATCACTCTTCTTTTCCTTAGGGACCACAGCCTTAACACAAGGAGATGATCATGCAAAGAACATGTGGGTGCTGATTTCTGTTGTGTAACCTAAACCTTCCTCAGCACCTCATTACAGTGATATCAAAACAATGGCCACAGTTACATTAGTGTTGTACCTGCCTCCCTTTCCCTTTGTTCCATGCATAAAAACAGTGATTTTTGCTGTTCTGTGAACTTTCAAAACTCCTATGTTGTGTGATGGATTCACAGGGCTCTGAAACGTTTCTTTTTCTCTAACAGGAGACTGCAGGGTCCTGTGTCTGTGTGCACGTCTGCACAGCAAGGAGATTCTGGATTATCACAGAGGGCACATGGCATCCTCTGGGCATATGATGCTGCTTATGTGCTCTGCAAGTGTTAGCAAGATGAGCATGGTTTTAAAGTAGTCCAAAGAGCAAAGAGGACATACAAACAGATCGTAGCAGGGAAATTATTTAAAGTTCTAGGGCAGTAAGCAAGCTTGGTTTTAATGACAAATATGTGCTTTGCTCAGCAGAGGTAGCCTGGCTAAAGGAAATGTGAAGTACTATATCTCATTACTAGTTGGCTGTTTCTGGCACCACAAGTGTACTTTGTGAGCTGTGGAAGGAATGTCAGGTACCCAGATACCCCTATGGATGTATTTCTGATAGCTGGGGGCCCTTACTCCTGGATATATTGACTTGAGAAACATATAAGGTCCTACTTTCGTACAAGGTGTTTAAGATAAAGAAATATAAACTAGAATTCTCTCTTGAAAGTGGTAACTGGTGGTGTGGATTCAAATAAAACCCATGTCTATGTTATATCTTGGCATCAAGAAAGCTCTCAGGTATCATTCCATGTAAACAGAAAAGCATGACCAGGTTGAATACAGCACAAAACTGGTCAAAAAACATCCGAGATCATTAGCCAACAACATGATGCAGTTGCACAGCAAAAAAACCTCCCATCAACCTGATTTTGCAATGTGGCAAAATGAATGTTTTAGGCAAGGTAATTACCCTGTTGTACTCTGACTTTGTGGCCAGAGTACCAGGCGAGTCTGTGTAAGGCTTATAGGCTTAAGGTCTCACTGTATTCTGGGCCATCCTAAATGCTGGGTTGTATTAACTTAGCTGTAAAATTAGTCTCCTGACTACTCTTGAATTGGGATTTTCCTGTACACATCAAGCACTTTGCTCACCCAGCATTAGCTGAGAGACATGGAGGTGCTGTAAGCTCTTCGGCACCTTAGATATGACTTTTGCTTTATACCCATATAGGAGACTCTCTTGTATTAGTTATTACACTTCAGGAAAGGTATAGTGAAGACAGTCCAGAATAATAAAAGTTAGAAAACACCACTTCTGGGAAAGAGCAAAAAAATTTAATGTATGTTCAGAAAAGAGAGAATGTTGGGGGCAATATGGAAGCCCTCTGGTATGTGAAGCTGCTTCTGGGAAGAGCAGTGATCACTCATGCTTCCTGTTAGCACTGGGCAGAGGTAGAAAGAATGTGTTCAGTTTGCAATGAATAGGCTGTTTGAAATGGAATGAACCTATTCTAAGCACTTTCAGATCAGCACTGGGAAAGGCTGGGGGTACTGGAGATCTAAGAAAACCAAGTGACATCTAACTAAGAAAAAGTTAGATATCACTTAGTCAAGAATAAGTTGGTTTAATCCTAGTTTAGATATGGGGGCTGGGCTAGATGAATTCCTTGCTTTCAGCCCTGCATTTCCATGTTTTGCTTGACCCCTTAGTATAAGAATCTGGAAAGCCCTAGAGGCTGGGTTGGCAGAAGAAGAGAGCCCTTCTGGGCTATGCACTGCACTGATTAATTTCTTGTCACATCAGTGTATTTTGTCTCCTCTTGCTGTCCATTTTCCAATATTCTTTTCTAAATGGCATAGCAAGCACTCAGTATGGGTCTGTTTCTCAGGGCAGGACTCTGAGAACAACTTTAAAGCCTGCCTGATGTAGCAGGCCATATTGAATATGTGCAAATGCCCACATAATGCATCACCTGCAGCTGCAAAACTGCTTGTTAGTAACTTTGACTAATGTTTTTAGTCATGGGGTCTTTCACTTACTTAAAACTTTGACAGCTTCAACTGTTTGGTCTTAAATTTTAGGTAGAGAGTGTTTCCCTCAAACTGAATTATTTACCGAAATTTCAGCCAAAATGACATAGTGTTTCTGAGAAGAAGCCTGGAAAAATTGTTTGCCTTGTTGTTTTTTCCCTTTTTTTTTTTTTTTTTTTTTTTTTTACAACCTTTTATTTGGAAAGCCCTAGAACCCCTGTGCTTTGGAAGTGCAATTGGACACTTGGCAGAAGAGGTGGCTTTTGTGTTGGGGATGGGCTTTGTCTGTCTCTGTGAAAAACTACTCACATTTGGCCAAGTTATAATACTTTGAAAAACCACGTGGAGAGGAGCTGTTACTCCTGCCAGCTTAACTCCTGGCACAGTGACATGCCCTAGAAAGTTGCCATCTTGATGGCAAACCCTGTAGACATCTGTGGTATGGCTACTTTGACATGCCTATGCTGTCCCCTAGCTTACTTTAAAACATAGGAAATAAGGCATCCCTGTCCTAAGGGAGCATTACCAAGGTTTTCTATTTGATCACTCAAAAGTCAGGAAATACTTGGATTAGGTCTGTGCACAGTGGTAATCCCACCCTTTTGGGCAGATCATGTGTTACATTCTTGAAGCCACTTTCCCACAGGTCTCCTGCCATGCTCCAGCAAAGAGGGGAGGCTACCAGCTCCTGGACTCCTGCAGGTGACAGCAAGAGAGAGACAACTGAGGATGAGTTGTCTCTCTCAAGGAGGATGACAGGGAGGGCAGGATGAGCAGTGGGAGGGGTGGTGCTGTACCTGAGGGAGCTGTGAGAGCAAGCAAAGGGTTTGGCCTCACAGAGGCTAGCCCATGCTGCCTACAGGGAGTTGTTCACTGAGGGCTCCTAGATGTAGGTTCTCATTTTCTGGGGACCCAGCCTGAGACCCTGGGGTCTCAGCTGGGACTGAGGTCGGCAGGAACTCTGCTATGAACATCTGCAATGCTGGCTAATGACAAGCAAGAGGAAAAAATCAAGACCTAGGCATCTCAATGACAGGATTTAAAATTAATGCTTACCACGGATCTTGTAGACACACTGTTGACCATATGGCTATGTCTATACTGTCAAAGGCCCTGAGGCTGCCTTCAAGACTAGATTCAATTTTGTAAGTTTGCAAGCGTGGCCAGGGGGTCAGGCAGTGCACATGCTGAAGCCAGATGTAGCCTGACGGACCATGCAGGCACTGTTTGAAACAGTCGTGGGGCCTCAGAGGACACCACAGCTTTAGCTGCTTGGTAAACTGCACCCATGATTGTATGGACAGGGTTTATGCTTTCAGTTCAACATTTGGAGAATGAAGCAAATACCAAGTTGCCTCCTGGGGCTGTAGCAAAAATAGACGAATTAATCTTTACGAGACACTTTGATACTATTGTCATGAGTGCTATAGAAAAGCCCATGAGAAAACAAAATGATGTTGTTTTCGGAGGAGGATTTGAATAGTGTGCAGTCAGTAAGGCTTGAGGTCACAAGCTGAACAATGAAGAGAAAACAAAATCTTGAATAGCTGTTCCTGTAATGAACAGTATCCCTCCTGAGCACAGAGTGAGGCAGCCATCCCATGGAAAAAAGCCTTGTCGTCATGCCACAGAAGGCTGTGTCATGAATAAAGCAAACACATGAGGGAGCCCTCCTAAAGGTGCACAGGTAACTGAACTGGACTACCTAGCTTTCACCTCAAGGTTTTGCAAGCTTGATTTCACAGGTTTTCGCTCGTCCACAGGTCCCCCCAGACATGTGCATGTATACATTCCTCTCACATCAAAGGTCAATGGCAATGTGGTTACTAGGCAAATTTTCCCCATTAAAACCTTACCAAAGGCAGATGTTTGGGGGCCAGCAGGATTTACAGATTTGCTCTCCAAAGAGCATATTAGGGAAGATGGCTGTTCTCCTGTTGGGTTGTAGGCTGTGTTTTTGAAAGCCTCAGTGCCCACCCCAGATTAAAGCAGCATGTTGCTGGAATACTGGGCCTCCAATGAAGATGCCTTTCAACAACGCAAAACCACTAATGAGAAAACATAGACAGAAAGAGAGCCAGCCCCTGATGGCAGTGTTTGTCAGCTTTGAGTAGGTTCCAGGGCCATCGATGGCACTGGCCTGATGGAGAAGCGGGTCAGAGGAAAATGAAATCTTTGCTCTCAGTGGCACTGACATTTGTCTGGAGTTGGGACACAAAAGGAAAGAAGGAAAGAGAGCAAGTAAGAGAGAGAAAGAGAGGGAGAGATCCTGGTTAACCACATACCATACATGCAGAGAGTGTATTGCAGTTCTCTAGGCTAGGGAGACCTCCTATTCCAAGTGTTCCAGTAATTAACCTCACTTTCTTGGCTGGTGTTAATTTGTTCCAAGTATTTAGGCTTTAGATCTAACCATGGGAATCTCATTCCCTGCAGAAGCCTTGCCAACTATTACTAGACATTTTACCACACACATGCAGGCCAAAAAAAGCAAGGCTAATTACACTGCTTTTTGCAAAGTGAAGTGTATTTGTTATAAGTTCAACGTCTCCTAATAAAGGAGAGGAGCGGGAGAAAGCAAGGCAACATCTTTTAATGTGTCTGCAAGTGGGAGGAGGAGGCAGGGAGGAACGTGGATCTGCCTTTTGTTGTGTGGTACCTGCAACACAAATCCCCAGTGAGGCTTTAGAAGCCAAGGTGTGAGGATCCACAACATGAAACCAGTGGGGAAGAGTGCTACCAGGGTTTTCAGCAGTAAATAACCTAGTTCAATTATTTGATACCAATGGGAGTTCTCTAAGTAAAAATTTAAATGGGGGAATTATTCAAACCAGATGTTGATTTTCCAATACTTTCTTGTTTCTCTCCCTTTTGTGCTGTATGTGCTACCTGTTAAGGATAGAGTGTGTATGGGAAGAAAAACGTGTGTTTGAGAGTGTGTGTAGGGGCTCTGTCTGACAGCATGACAAGCAACAAAGTCGTACATGACAACACCTACAGTGGAAGAAATAGGTTATGAGAAACCCTATGAATTTTCAAGTCCAAGTGCCTGCAGTTTTTTGACTCTTTCTGCACTGAAGGGGTTTAAAAAGGCCAGCAAGGTAAAAAGGGCTGGAGGGGCAGTCCTAATGCCAGAGTGTTGACATTTGGGATCTCTTATCAGGTTAAGTCCTTAATTTCTTTGAAAGATTTTTTTTCTGCTTGTTATTAATTTTCTAGCTTTTGAAATTAACAATAAAATGTAATAATACCTAGTACTAACATAAACCCTTTTATCCCTAGACCTCAAAGCAGTTCATAATAGTGAGTCAGTACTATTATCCACACTTTAAGCCCATCTACAAATAAGTTTCTTCAGGGTCTATCTTTAAATCTGGCTTTGTAATCCTTTGCTTAGTGCATTTGAATTTATTTATTTTTTAAGTGGGTAAACGTAAGTTGCTCAGACAAGCTTCTTTGTAACTTCTCTGGGACTGAGGTTGTTGAGTCTCAAATGAAACCAGACATCTTTAGTGTTTGGGAAGGCTAGAAAGTAGTTAGGAAGTAGAAGGAAGCATTCACTTTTTTCCTACAACAAACCAAAGTTTTCTGACTTGTTCAGTGAAGAAGATGAAATGCTTACTTCATTAAATAGTTCAAGATTTGGGAATTTTTTTCTGCTCCAAATCTGATCAATCCTCCCCAGGTTAAGATATCCATGACACAAAATTCTACAGAAAAATATACTTGGAAAACTTTTAAATACTTATGATTGATTTTGGATTTCTAATTTTTAACTGTTTTCTTATACTAAATATAGCATGACTTAGAAAAAAAAATAGCAAAACTTTGTATCAAAAAGAAAAGGGCAGTTTCTCTGTTCCAGAATATTAAAATATCTTGTGTTTTTTACTGGCATTGTTGAAATTCCTTCCCTTCCCCCAGGTTTCTTCTTCACATAACAACAGCAGTATCGATTTTATCTTGATGGAAGGGCATATTCTCACAGAGTGCAGTTCCATCAGCTTTCTCTGACCAGCATCAGTTGCCAACTTTGCTCCTCTGTGATTTATATTAGAAGAAAGGCTGAGGTTACTCCCCTATAATCCTCATTCTCTTCACATTGAATTGTTCCCCAGAAGAAGGTCAGACACAAGAGTGCTGTAAATTAGCACAGCTCCATTGAAAATCGTGTCACACCAGCTGCAGGTTTGGCTCAAAACCTGCAGTTAGGGGAGTGTGTTTTTGCCTCCATAAAGGCTGAGACTGGCCCAGCCAATCTGATGGAGCAAGGCCTAAGAGGGGGGTCAGAATCTGTTGTTTTTCTTCTTGGTAATCTTCTAAAATCAAGCATGTTCTGATATTTCTAGCTTGGTTGGAGAATCGAGGATGAGCCAGTGGTGGTGGAGGTGCTGGGCCAGTGGTCTCACCATGGTACCAGGGCGGGCCTGGCACAGGCCCATGGATGATCAGCTCCATCTCAGCTCCCACACAGCCCCTGCACCCTGAGCAGCCCTCTGTGCTCTCAGGGAGGAGACCCCTGTGAGCCCACATGGAACAGCCTCTGCCTTCTGTCTGTGCTCTCCTACTTATGGTAGAAAAGGGTGTGTTTAAGCCCTAAAGCCCATTGATAGGTGTCTACTGCTTTCACATATCCGACTCTGTCCTCACCCACATGTGCTTTGCCTGAGGAGTTTCCAGGCTCTCAGGTGACACCTGGCTACACAAACAGTTCACTTAGTGTTGTCCCACTGGAAGGGCCAAAAGATATTCTTATGAAAGGATTGGAGGAAAGTGGTAAACCTCTTGGATCATTTACATTGCCTGGAGAATTTCTTCCACAGTGCATCCACAGCATGATCCCCAATTCTTCCTCTTTGCCTCTTCCCTCCGTTCCAAAATTTTCATACCTTCAGGTAATTGTGTATGAATTTTAACAAAGGGGCAGAAATGTTCAATATTTTTCCCCAGACCACAAGCTGGCTGTGAATGCCAGGCCAAAAGAGTTCTCTCCTGAAGCAGGGGCTGGACAAACTGCCTGGAACACTTTCACATTAGGTATTGTATTTTGAGTAATTTTGCTATCTCTGAAAATATCCAGCCTCTTTTGAACCTTGTTATATGTGGAGAGTGAACAGGGGCACATGTTGATGGCAGAGATGACCCTTTTTGTACAAAGCATTGTATGGAAACATCCCCCATAAAATTACATTTCTCCAAACAATAATGTGGGAAAGGCAAAACCCCAGAGCCTGGTGGGATGCTCAGGTGAGCAGCTGCTCACTGCTGTGGTGGCCACCTTGGCAAAAGAAGGCCAGAAGACTATACTGGGGAGAAAGAGAAATCCTGTGCACACACACAGCAGAGAAATGGTTATAATGAGACAGCCCTGGGATGGCTGCACAAGTTTTTGGCTTCCCTCAGGGCCATCAAATAGTGAGTGCAAGCCTCTGGGGCCTTGTACAGCTGAGCTGAGATGAGAGGAATTTTTCAACACCCAAAGCTGGATCAAACCCTTCTTCCTGCCTCTAGTTCATAAAGCTTTTTAACTTTTGAAGGGGAGAAAAAGTGATCCCAGATGTACAGCCCTAATTACATACTTAGATGAAATTGGATTAAGGTGGCTGCTGCCTGTCCTTTTCCTCTGAAGATGTCTGGGACTGGTGAGGGACTCTGGGTTGCTGATGCTGGGGCACAGACCAGGGGGATCTGATCCAGCACTGCACTCAATAAAAGCTCCACCAAATGCTCCCCTCTGACTCAGGACATGGCTTCTGATCATTAGGGACATTATCTTGATCATAGAGAAGACTTGCACTATTTTTCTAAAATTTGCCCTTCTCTCTGATAAAACTATATGTGGGCATGAAGGGAGCATCTGCAAGAATCTTCCCTCACCACCAAAAAACCCAGGGAGAAGTAACAGTAAGCAGGGCACAGTATGCACCACTGCTTTTAATGTGCTTAACACATGTCTAGTTATTTTCATTTCCACTAAATCAGGCCAACGCTGTATATCTCTATCGTGCCTGCCTCGCATCCATGTGCAGCACATTCCACCCAGCATACGTGGAAGGCATGGGAACTGCCTTTCCTTGCTGTGAGCTGAGGGGCAAGGCACTGCTGAGCTGCTCGGGGCTGTGAGGTTGCTGACAGCAGGAGGACGTCCAGCCAGGCACATGGATCTGATGTGGATCTGATGAACAGGCAGTGTGGGGGTCTCCCTGCCCGCTCACAGCCGGATGGCATTAGCAGGGCACAAATCAGTCTGCTCTGTGCTCCCTGTCTGAGCAGGATTTTCTCAAAATGAATATTTATGGTGTTTTCATATTTCAGATAAACCTCTCGAGTCTCATTATGTTGTTTGAATCCAAATGAGGCTGATGGCTGCGGCACAGTGCCCTACCACAAAAACCAACTCTTGCAAATCTGACCCAGCGTATAGAGGTTTAAAGCTAAACCAGTACAGAGGCTTGAATGATCCTGTGGTCAATGCCAGACCAGCATGTTAATGGGCCCCTATGGAAACATGGGCTGAGGTCCACAGCTTCAGGTAGGTGACTTCAAGGTCAGTTGTCACTTGTCAGTTCCTTGAACATAGAAATAACTTCTCCTCTCACCTCTTAGTCACTTGTTTGAATCTATATTTATATATTCTGTACCGAGGAAAGGTGAGACTTTGGCTCAGAGAAGCTACTGGTAGAATTGGATGTGTTGTGATCTCTTCTTAATATTGCTTCAGTGTCTGTTTTGAAGCTGTTTTAAGCACATAACTGTAAAAAAAAGCCTCATTGGAGAAAATTGTTAAAGCAGAGATAAAGATAGATGGGTAAATAGATTTATTGAATCACAGTTTTAAGTTCACAGAATTAGGGTTAAGCATTTTTTTTGAGTGGGTGGAAATCTAGTCTTGCAACCTGCAAAAGTTCATGGAACTTTAACCTGTAAACAGCTCCAAGTGAGATGAATTCAAGTCTTTGAAGGTTGCAGTGCAATCAAACATCCCTGTGGCAGCTGTGACTTCAAATAACCTTTTGTGGCAGGAACAATAATTCCCTTCTGGATAAATATTCTGTTGCATTGAAACTATTTGGCCAGCATAATACAGGACAAAAGATAGTCCTGAGAGCTTGACACATAGCTGGTGGCAATAGAATAGTGATAGAAATTCAAGAGGTTCTGAGTTTCCAGAATTAAACAAAACAGTGCTGGAAGGGACCTTTGGAAATCATTTAGGACAGTGTTTTAAGCTTAGGATCAGGAGAACAACTGCTGGTCTGAAAGGCATTACAAGGCGTTTCACAAAACCATTGGGGGAAATAAACCTTCCTTCTTCCTGATATTCTCTGGCATCTGAGAAAGCAAGAAAATGCATTGGGCAGCATTACACTGAGCAAACTCTTAAAGGTCAGTCTAATTTGTATTTGGTTGGAAATGGGAACCACTGTGGCTCATGAACTTTTTTCTGGAAGTTTTGTTGAGCTAAAAGCCACCAATCTAGCCCAGTCTCTTGCCAGACTTTAACACCAGCCCACCCAGTCATTTCCTTTTGAGCTTCCCAAGTAACTGTTGTAGCTCCCCTCTGAAAACCCTCTCTGGATTCAGCTGCCTGTGAACTAAGGAGCAGAGCCCTGCTCTGATATGACACAGCTTCATAACCTTGATTCAGGCTGCTGAGGAAGAGCTGTGAGAGTCTGTAGAGACATAGGAAATGTGAAATTACTGACAGAGAAAGCACTGTTGAGATGGGCTCATATGTTGCTCAAGGATTCACAGGGAAAGCACTACCATAAAACATAGGAAACTGTAAAGCACAAAAATACAAACCCCAAACAAACAAACAAACAAACAAACCAGCAAAGAAAACTAAACCCCCTGGAGGCTTGTGAGGAATTGCAGTGTCCTGTGTGGGGAAAGTGTTGTTGCTGTCAGTGAAGCCAGGGGAAGATAACAACGGAGCAAGGAAGGGAGTTAGTTCCCAGAAGCTGCAGAGGCCAACCCAGCCTCTCCTGACTGGTGCCTGCCTGGGTGCCTTATTTTTACACTGGGCACACTGATTTTTACCCTAGTGGATTATCAAACCCCAGCTATCTATTCTGTGAGCCAATAAAGGATTACATCACACTCCTAAGCTGTGCATATTCTGCTGTGCCCAGAAGGCTGACCTTAAGGAGGGGCTGTCATGAGATGTCTCTATTTGATAGTGGGAGAAGAGGAAGTGACAGGTCTGATGGACTGTGCTCTCACTGGGCATGAAAGTTCAGCATCAGCCCCAGCACCCAGAGTGTGAGCTCTGGGAAGTGGGAAATGTGGTGCCAGTGCTCTGCTCTCCATATGGCTCCCAGCCTCCGTGAGCAGAGCACAGGATAACTGTGAACACCCAGTGGATTTGTCAGAACTTCCCCACCTCAGAGGGGTGCATTGTGAAAATTAATCAGTTTGTGTTTGACTTTTTGGCTTGGCGCTCCCTCAATAACTTCTTCACACACAAACCCACAATAAACTAATTAGGCCTATTTCTTTGACAGGCTGTTAAAGAAGAAAGAGAAGAAGGATGCGTCTAAACTGCTTGAAAGACAATATTGGATATATATGCCAACAAAAGGCATCAGTAGCTCTTTAAATTCCTTCATTCTGAAGCTGCGATGAACCGAAATAGCAAATGAATGGCTTCCAGAAATGATGGGATATAGTTCTTGTTGCTGTTTGGCTTGTGTTTCTCTTTAAGGGATAAGGAAAACTAGAACAGAGGGAGAACTATGAAAGAATTAGTTTCAAAGAAAGGAAGTATGTTAAACATATTTTGAAATAACTTATTCATTTTGAAACGTAGGGTGATGCAGGCTATGCTCACAGCTCGATTTATGTATATAAATATATATACATGTATATTGTGCAGAACACAAAATATTTCCATCTGGAGCACGGAGTATTGTCTTGCACAAAAGGCTTCTACTTCAGTCATTAATAGTATATTTTATTAAAGGAAAATTGGCTTCAAAAGTGGTTGGGAATTGTGGGAATAAAATTGGGATGAAAGTAATTATCCCCCTACCCTGTCTCTTCCCTTGTGTTCATTTTTCTGTTCCAGACACAGACGACAACAGCAGCTCCTCGGTCTTCTGTTCCTTCCATGTTTGATCTTCTGCCTGCGCTTTCTTCTGCTGGGTCCTGGAGCCCGTAGGAATGAGGGTATTGTGTCCATATTGCATGTGATGACATGTGTTTGAATGAGCACCAGGGCAGCCTGGCAAGAAGAGCTTGAAATCCAGCAGGACTGAACAGCAGGCCAGGTCCCTGCTGAGGAACAGCTCGGCCATTTCTGTAAAACCCTTTGGGGATAAAAGAAACAGGAAGAAAAACTTGAACCTGCTGTGGCACCTGCTTTTTTCTTCTTCCTAGAGGCTTAAGGAGGCCAGGGAAGAAATAAGGTTGAGCATGTCTGCCTGGTCAGGGGCTTCAGCACATTAGTAAAAAATAGGATACAGAGGCATTTCCTGATATGGGGAAGCAACCTGGGAATTCCCACATCAAGATGGATGTGCTGAGTACCAGAAAATGGTGGATCATCCCAAACATCTTTGCAAAGAAACGGGAAACAACAGGTGGCAATGAGAGTACTCCTGGGCAAGGCATTTTGTGTTGAGTTTTTGTAGCTCATCTTGGCCACTCTGGCCCAGGAAATGGACAGCACAAAGGGACTGAAAAGACATTTCCTTTAGAATTCAAGAAAGTGAGTGCAGTTCTTGGGTGGTAGAATGCCTCTGTGGTTGAATAATTAACTTGGAAAAGCTACAGAATGTTTTGTTTTTAACACAGCCAGCGCCCTTTTGCCTTTAATCAATACAATGACTTATGGATTGAAGTATCTTTCCAAAATGTCTACCCCATAGATTACTGGTCCTTGCTGAGAGGGCTGGTCATGAATTCTTGATGATGGTGGCTTTCATTTTACCCAAAAAAACATTGTGTGTCATAATTGAGGCAATAATTAATGCTCACTGGCAATGCTGGATACTGGTTTATACAAAAAAACCTATAAACCAATGAAGCATAATGTCATGTGGAAAAGACTATTTGGCTCAGCAAAAAGCTGGGAGGAGAAAAAGGGAGAGACAGAGAAAGGAAGAGTTCAACAGAGACCATGACTCTTCAACAAGGCTTAAACTGAGAAGGAAGTGGGAAAACTTACTTTTCCTCTTGTTAAAATAATCCAGTCAGTTAATATTAGGTCAGGACAAAAGGTCAGGGATCTTCCCATTGTTAAACATCGCAGTTGGAGCACAGTATCATAGCTGGGGGGAATATACAACAAGTATTCCAAGAAAAAAAACAATCCACTCACAAAATTAAGTAACAAACAAACAAACAGAGAGTGTGTTAGTTTAAGTGTCACTGTGGATGTCACAGTCTCTGCTTTAAGGGTTATTTTTATTCACAGCACAGTAGTACTCAAAAGATCATAACTGAGATCAAGATCCCATTTCTCTTGCTGCCGTACTGAGGCACAAGTCAGAAGTATCCTTTGCTTGAAACAAATGCTCCAGCTGGAGTGTGTGAAGAGACCCTCAATCATCTCCCTTTTACTGGTGGAAAAATTGTGGCAGAAAGGCACCATAGCCCTGATAACAGAAGAAATAAATAGACATTTAGGAATCAAATACCTTGATACCTCACAGATCTGTCTTTGCATGATTGGCCTAGGTTTAAACAGGAAGTCTACGACAAAGCTGAGAATTGAATCCAGACCCCCTAGATACTCAGCCAGAGCCTTTTCTAAAACCCAGCTTTATATCTATATGCATAAGCCACTGTAAACTGTAAATGAACTCATTATGTCAATTAATTTTTGCTTAATTAAACAAATCTTCCACAAACATATGTGAGATGTTAGTTCCTTTTCTGTATGAAAAAGCAGACAGAGGGATGGGCTGCTAATTGACTTTAGTAGGATAATCACTGATCTAAAATACATCAGCCCAGTTCACAAGGGCAGTCTGTGCAGCTAGAACTGTGTCCTCTTTTGACTCTTGATGCATGGAACTGCTTGATAATCCAATGCAGCCTGAGTAGTTATATGAGATCCTGACTATTGAGCAATATGAGCTGTTTCTCTACAACATAAAGTAGAAACTGATAAGATGCAGCAGGCAGTCACTTGCATCCATATGCCACTTGCAGCCAACTGGTGCCTTATTTGCAAAGGAAATTTGTAGTTGTCACCATGCCTGGCAGAATCAGCTGGTTGCTGATGGCCAGATCTGTCAGCCAAACATGACATTGTAACTTAGACAGGGTCTAGAATACCCCATGGATGTAATTCTACTCCAGACCATCCCTTGAATTGGGAAACCATTTCAGGTGTCTATTCCAAGATCTTCTTGTTATGAAAGTGAATGAGAGTTGGTTTTAGAGGATGCTGGGAGAGACTGACAACTTAAATTTGCTGTCTAGCCTCCCCTTGATGCCCCATTCCTTTAGATGAATGAAGCTTCTCTCTGAATGAATCTTGGATTACATCACTTACTCACTATGAGAGTCATGGAGGTGCATGTTGGGTTAAAGATCTACTTAAATTATTTATGGGTTATAGCAAATAAAAATGGATTACAACTGTAATCTCTGGTCTGAACATTTATACTTCAGGATAGAGATGAAGACCTAAATCTCTGGTTTTATGAAATGAATCAAATTCCCCTATCCAGGCTCCTCTGAACACATGAAAAGAGAGTCAATCAGCCCATAGGAAGGATGAAGCCCTATGCCATAATGTCGGGACTGCTCTTGGTACCTAAAGAAGAAAGTCCATGTTCGCTTTGAGAACCACTCACTTAGCTGCAGTGAAGGGTTGTTTTCACTGTGATTTGCACTCAACAAATGTATCTGAAGTTAGCACCATCAGACAAGGACTTGAATCATGAGCAAAAAACACATCAGTATCTCATCATCATGATACGTAGCTTTGCACACAAACTTTGCTGCAGGAAGAAAAGGATAAAGACTGCATGTCTCTGTACTCAGCTCGTATGTGGTTATACAGTAAATAGAACAGAAAAACCTCCAGAGCAGAATTCTCCTAAGAAAAGTGTAGGAATAGATCTCATGCCAGGACATTCAGTTAGAGTATTTGTTGGTGCCAAACTGGTGTTGTTTATAAATGTGAAGGCCAGACTCCTTCACATGTGGTGGTAACCACACTCATCAGCTGGTGAAGGTAAAGCTACAGGTTGAGGACTTGAGGTTTTCCCTTGTGTTAGGTACTAAAGAAAGGGAAGAAAAATTCAAACTTCACATAAATTTCATATTCAATTAAAACAGATGTTAGAAACTAATATATTCATCAACAAATAACTATAAATGCTAGAATTTGAGAGAAGCTTTCCCAAAGTCTTCATCTGGCTGATTCCATCCTCTCTTCCTTTCTGACCTTTCCCATACTATGTTCAATGAACCTTCCCATTTCTTGGTTTAGAAACATCTTCCCACAATTGTTGCTTTTTTTTAAACTCCAAAATAAAAATGAAGTACTCACTAAAACTTCAGCGTAACTCCTCTTCTCAAATGATTTCAAAGAAAATATTCTGTGCAGATCTCCTTAAATGAACTGTCAACAAAGTATGC
Source organism: Agelaius phoeniceus (assembly GCF_051311805.1). Classification (NCBI taxonomy): domain Eukaryota; kingdom Metazoa; phylum Chordata; class Aves; order Passeriformes; family Icteridae; genus Agelaius; species Agelaius phoeniceus. Next base: position 23,421,986 of record NC_135270.1, read on the forward strand.
TCTGGGCAGCCAGAATTCAGAAAAGTCACCCAGTGTGCTGACTGGGGACTAGAAAAACAAATCAGGGAGCTGTTCCCCCGAAAGAAGAGGAGATGAACCCTGTCCCACTGGAGAAACTCTGAACACTGAAGGTCTCCCTTCGTGCCTGGCTGAGGAATCCAACCCCTCACCTCGCTAACTTCGCCCTTGGAAAGGTTATCTTGCAATCAGAAATGTTGCATTGCGTGACTTGGATCCATTGTTTATAGAATCGTCTAACCGACTTCATATGTATCTGGTCCAGAGAAACTGATGTTATTAAAACACAACACTGAGACATTGAGCCCTGATAGCAGTTCAACATGAACAAATAAAGCAAGAGTTTTCCCCAAAGTAAAGCAAAGCAAGGATCCCGGCCTTCGTGTGAACTGCAGGGATGAAAGGAGGATGTGATACCATCATCTGAACATTGACCTTTTCACTGTTGTTTCTTTTTCCAGCTCTGAGCCCCAGTCCTGGGTCTCTTCCACTCTCTTTTATCCCCTCAATCCAACTCCTAGCAAACCCCTGGAGCAGGTAAGCTGCGAGCTGAGAATGTTTTTCTCATGTTTTGACTCTTTATTGCTTTTGCAGCCTGGTCAGAGAAGTGCCTGGATTTTTAGTTCTAACCTTTAACCCCCAGTATCAACTCTGCTTGCAGAAAGTTCTACAGCTATGGATGAAATGGGCATATGAACTGAAAGGTAAAAGCACACACTGCATGGCTGTATTTGTGAAGCACTGATATCTCATCAGAAACATCTGACTATATGTTTTTCCCATACATTTTGCTAATATTATCATCAGAATTTCTAGATCTCAGGTATGCCTGATAACTATGGAATAAGCTCACTGGAGTCTCTGATAGTCTTGTCATTGGTTATGGAGGCCTTGGATACTGGGCATTGCAAATAACAGAAAAAACTCACTTAAAATATTGTGTGTTCTTATTCTAGAGAAATACTGCCCCTGGGGATGTACTAGAAAGTGAAGAGAGTTTGATATTCCACAGAGAGGTGCACAACTGATGAGTGATAACTTTTTGATGACTGAAGAACTTGGACCAGCAAGATTAATTAACTCACATATATTTAGGAGCTTTCATCCAGAGATCACAGAGCTCTTAGAAACAGAGGGCAAGGGAAATGCTTTGGCTATTTCAGACATCAGTAGAAAGAAGCCAGCTTTGGGATGTAATATTTTTTCTAACAATGCACAATGGGAGTAAATAATAGCCTATGCTTTGCCTGCACTGCAGAAGAAATTTTGACAGGAGCAAATGTGTAGCAGTGCAGCTAGTACCCTTGTTTTCATTAAAAAAAACCCACCATATCTGTAGCAAGCACAGGTTTTGCCTCCAAAAGATTGTAGAAGAGGTTAGCAAGAAGCTGAGGCTACCAGAGGGAATGGCAGCACTGTTTTCTTTGTGGCAGCTGAACACTGGTACTTGGGACTGCTCTTTATTTATCCCCATACCACTCTAAACCAAACCAAGCATAAACTCAGACTGAAGATAAAACAGAAACTTTCCATGTTAGAGTCCCCTGGGCTGAAGAATGAAGGGAAGAAGAGCCATCCTTCTCTATTATCAAGTACATGCTGCAATACAGGTGAGATCCAGGGCATGGGAAGAGTAAGGATAACCCCCACTTTTAAGTGTATTTTGTGCCCAAGAGAGAAGCAGACCAGGATAGGTGAAAACAAGTTTCTTTGAGAAACAGAAGCCACTCTGAAAGCTCAGCTTGCTTCTGTGCTCAAAACCAGATGGATTGTAACGGTAATAAAAGAATTAAATCTTTATCATCTGGCAGCAAAGCCAAGAGGAGAAGAAAAAATAAGCTCAAAGGGTTTGAAAAGGACTCCACATTCCCCATAGAGGAAACAAATGTAAATCTGGCAAGCAGTCACTTGGAGATCCAAGATCTGTGGGTTGAAATGAGGTCTGAGTTATTCCTCCAAATTTATTGCCAAGCTCAATGGCGATTGTCCTTGTAGTGTACAAAGATTGCAGTCCTGGGATGCTTGGAGGTCTTTCTGCACCACCAAGGGTTATCAGAGCTCACAGAGTGACTACTTTGCAAGTTTGTTTGTTGTGTTATGACAATGTTTTAAAGTTTCATGTTGCTGCCTGATGCACATGTGAAAGAGAGATGTCAAGATTTGATATCGGTGAAGCTGCAAATGCCTAGATCCTATCTGAACATTACTGAGGAAGTTCCACAATCCTATTGAGAGGAAAAAAAGAAAATCTCATTATTTCAGTAAATGAAAAGGTATGATGGAAATGTGTAGGATGTGGAAAACCATTAAGTCAAATCAGTATTTTTCTTAAACTCAAGAAAAAAACTTGTTGCATCAAGTCTACAACATCTTTATTAAGCAAACCTTCTTAGCTGCTTAAAATGTACTGTAATAATTATTGTGCTCACAGAAACATATGTCCTGGTATTTAGCTTTCCCTGAACCATTTTGCCTCAATGTTGCTGTGCCTTTGTACTACACCAAAAATATATTCAGGAGGACAGTTCTTGACTCCCTTGGAGGAGAGAATTAGGAATTCCAAATGATGCTAATTTAGCTGCCCAGGTTAGTGGGATTGAGATACACATTTCTTCATGTGCTTGCAAAATGTCAGTCCTTAATACCATTAATATTTATAACCATTACTGTATAATAAATACTATAAATATTTATAACCATTACTGTAGGTTTCCTCATTCTTGAATTGCATCTATACATTGACAAGGTGCTGGGCTGACAGAGCTTTGGGCTGGCTATGTCTGGCTTCTCTGTTTTGTCTTCTAAGTGCTTGGAAATTGCTGCATGAGAGCTCCTGGTTATCCAGTACTGCAAGATTTCTTAATAGACTCCTAAATTCCTGTGGGACTGTGGCAATTTAGAGACTGAAAACAGTTAATCCAGCTCTCAGTCACTGCCTGCCCCTGACTGAGAAGTCTCCCAGGAAGAGTATGTATATGTACACAATACACCCTCTGAGCCAAGTACCCACACCATATTCCAATCACGAGCACCCTGCCTGTACAATAAAGCTCAGGAAAAACAAAAGCATCACTCAAGTCCTATTTCAGCCCTCTAACAAAACAGTGGGCTGGCTTCTACTGCTTCAAGGTACTATCACTCTTCTTTTCTTGACCTGTGATTCTGCAGTGGGTCCTTGAATGCGTGCGCAGGAAGTCAAAGGGAAACTGGTGAAGAGCTCATGGCAAAGGCTAAAGCATTCCTGAAGGTAAGATAATACAAGGCCCTCCGGTCTGGCAACAGCTTTGGCTTCACATGCTGGTGAAACAATGATTCTCTAGATGCTCTTGAAAAGTCAGCACCAGGAGTGCTCCAGGGAAAAGGATTACTTCTGTCAAAGTTTCCTGGGCCTCTGGGATGGGATGTCTGGGCACCATCCATGGACAGGCTCTGCTCTTTGGTGCTGAGGTGAGGAAGCTCTCTGATATCTCTGCATGTCCTACAATCCACAGAAAAAACAAACTGAGATGTGGTCAGCTAAAATATTTTTCTTGGATCACTTTGGTTTTGTATCAATGAACTGTGGGAGAACCCCTACATTTTCCTGCTGGAGATGCCAATAGAGGATAGGATGACCATTGTTTCTCCTCAGAGTTCTGGTCTTCAGACCAGAGGAGGCTTTGAAATTAGCCCTTTCCTGGAACTGAAATTGTTCTGACAAAGCCAGAGCTTTCTAAGGTGTGTATGAGTGTGCATGAATTTCTTCAGAAAATGCCCCCTGAGCTCTTCCTCAGGAAGGCAGCTATTAGATATAGAAGGCTGAGGAAGGTACAGAAAGAAGATCTGGTGCTGCCCTTCCTTTGGCTCATGGGGCAAAACAGTCCTCTCATGTCACCAGCTCCCATGTCTTGCATGCTGGGTGGCAGTGGGGACCCTCAGCAGCAGACAGAAGTCTGCTCCCATCAGCATTAAGCCCAGAGCTCTCCAGCGACTCAAAGTATTAAATACTGTCCTCAGGCTATTCCATCTGGGCAGAACAGTGGGTGGTGAAGCAAAACCAACAGTTACAATGTTTAAATTACATAACAGACTTTTTCAGTGTAAACCAGGGCTCTCCTCCTCACTTCCCCTTACCCTGCACATCTCTTCAAAATTGCTTTTGTCAGTCAAACATTGTTTTTTTTAATATTCATGCTTTTCCCTCTTTGACCTGGTTATCTTGGCACTCAAGGCCCAACTGCTAGCCAAACTAAGTTTAATCCATGCATCAATGCACCACTCCCATGTATCAAGCTTCAGAGAAAAAAAAAGGCATTAGAGAAATATATTGAATATGCATTTTGAAATATGTATGTTTGAAAATTCTATTTCATTAAACACAATTAACTCTGAGGAAGAGTTGGTGAGAGGAAGGGCAATTTTTTTTCCTGACAGGTGAAGATGCTACCAAAGTATTTTTGTATATGCCATTATAGAGACGTGGTGATTGGAATTCTCCATAAGGAAAGCCTCCTGAAGATGTTGGCACACTGTTGGCCCAGCAAATAATCTTCCATCAGTGCTGCCATCCCAGGCTGCCATGGGATCATCATCCATGCAGGTTCACCTGACTTATATTCAAGAAGTTATAGAAGCTATAGAGGAGGCTGTATGCTAAAAATGAGCAGTCATAATGCAACATCATTGCACAGTGGTGACATTTATCAGGACAAACTAATCAGCAAATTAACTGGTGTGGTTCCAGCTGTGGTGCTGAGGCGTCATGTTGTAAATACCTATCATGATACAAGCTGTGGTGTTGCTATTTTGCTCTACTGTGTGCAAACAAATGAAAGGAGGTTGAGATGAATAACGCACCTTGGACTAGCATCAGTCAGTCCTGAGCAGCTGCCCAGTCCCAGTCCTGCACTGTCTGTTTTGTCAGTCACTAGGGAAACCAAGGCAGGAGGTCACTCACTCCAGTGGGGAAGTGCAGAGGACACCAGCATTTAAAGCTTCCATATTTTGTATGAGATGATTCTTCTGTAAACCAGATCAATATGTTGGATAAGGCATGTGTTTCTGCTTAGGTCAGGAGTGAATCAATACAATCCATGTCTGAGGAAGTGCAAAGACCAGGCTAGAGAGAAACTCAAGGGAGAACAAGAGAGTAAGTGAGCTCCACTGAGCTTCTTCACAATTCAAAGGTTTCACTCATTCAAAGGGCAGTCATGGGTGACCTACCTTGTGCAAGGTCTGGGGTGCATCAGCCTGTGGGCTCTCACAGGCTCTCCTGTTGAAAGGGCCTCAGGTTATACCTGGCAGGATAAACCAGCCATCAGACTGCTCCTTTGTGCATCCTGCAAGTAGATGCTTCCCAACATGCTATGACTCCGAAACCTCCTGAGGCTTCAGGCAACCAGAACTGCTTCTGACAGCATCTACTGCTTGTCTGACCACTGCTGAGGAAGTAGAAGCTGTTCATACTGTGCACAGCTCAGTTATGTAACAACTGAGCTTACGTATACAAAAGAAAACTTCTGTCAAAATGAGGATTTAATTTGTTGGTTATAAATTTGGAAACCAAGTTACAAAAAGAAACCCCAAAAAATCCACCAAAAAGCCCAAGTGAAAGCAATGAAATGCTGACCAGTAACCTGACTCCTCATTCCTTTTTCTAGCTCTCAAGGAAGGTATGGCAGCTGAAGAAGAACAGGAGTCATTTGGAAAACACTTACTTATTACCTTTCTGTATCTAACCACCTTGAAGATTTATTTATCCATGCAAGCTAGAAGACTATGTTAATAATCCATCCTAAATGCCATCTTCCTTCCAGTGATGATTTTTAAAGTTAAATTTGGGGGAACTGTTGACCTTGTCAAACACTTCACCTAACCCTACTGCAGGAAAAGCTTGCTCTGGGCAGTCCTCCATAGGGCTACCTCCTTTCTTGCTCTTCAGCCAAGATGAAACTCTCTGATTTCTCAGTTCCTGCCTGTCTCCAAATACTCTTCCCAATTCTTCTGTCCAAGAGGAACATAAATACCAAAATGAGCAGGAAGGTGGTGATGATTTTGAGACATTTGAGGGATTAAAGCTTTCCAGAAGTGAGGGTAGCAAAGCACAGCCACAAACTGCTTGAGGAAGTTGCAGAACTTCTACTGCTTGCAACTTCTATGGAAACAGTTGGACAACAGTTTTGTCAGGAAGGACAGAAACAGCCTGCCTTCCCCTGGCATAAGAAGCTGGACTGGGCAATGCTTCAAAGCCTCCTCCAGGCTGCTTTTTTTTATGGCTTACACTTCTGGGCAGTCTCTTTTTATTCTTCCAGTCTTATGTGATGGCAGTGAATCCAGGAGTGTTTCCCTTACTACTGACAGAATGCCTGTGAAAAAAATCCTATCCTGCCTTATCTGGCAGGAGTACATGACAACATTTTCCTGACTGGTGCAATGCCAGGAAACCAGCTATTGTAAGATGCAGCCTTTATGTATCTACCTTATCAAACTCTCAATCTTCAGATCACCATCTGATGATCTTCATAAGATATATCACATATGACATAAGAATTATGTGAATGACCTCCAGCATGTTTTTCAAAGTCACCACCATCCTTACCTTTTCCTGAGTTTCTGGGCTAAACCCATCACATAAACATGGCCTTCTTGCTTGATACTACCAAAGGACTCCAGCTAGGGAGACTGAATGGTGATCTAAAGCAATCTGTTGTAATTTGAACTCCAGGATCAATAATTGAAGCAAATACACATTTACCACATAGCCCAATATAGCTTTCCTGCCTTATTATTAATTCATCTGCAAAATGACAAATAAAACAGCCCCAAAATCCAAACCTTAAGTAGTTTGGAAGAGTTTTCTTGGGTTTCAAGGCATGGACAATGAAAAGATTCCAGCTTGGTTCAAAAACGACAAGTTTTTCACATGTACTTGTGTACATGAACATATCCCTAGGAATGCATATAAAATAATGTACTGGGAGGAGGTATACATATGTGTGTAAATAAAAGAAATAGAAAGGGAAGAAGGTGACAGACTATGTGTTTCATGTGCATGCATTTGAACATATTTGCATTCAGGCACATTCACTCCAGAAAGAGCAAGTTAAGAACAAAATACAAAAGTCAATTTCTAAAGAAAAAAAAAATCACACTTTTGGGGAAATGAACATTTTATATCAGTGAAACATTAAATACCATACAGTCAGGCAGTCTGTCAAGAAGGAAGCGGTCATCATCCAAATGGTTTAGAAAAGAAACCCAACAGAAAAGTGATGTGTAAATGGAAAATAAATAAATTTAACATAAGGCAGTCCTGCTTCCAGACTTGTGTTAATAAAGCAGCTATTAGGTGGAGACATTGTGGTGATGCCTGAGTTGACTTGGTTGGGTCTTTTTCAATTCTTGCAAGACCCTAATCAGTGTTACTTGAAATGATTACGTGGGTTTTAAATAGCAAGAAGCAGTAAATTTTAATGGCACGTCTGAATGCTGTTCCATTTAATTTCTATATGGAGCAATATTAAACCTCTAATAAATAACCTGTGTCTGAAATGGTCTCCCTCCCTCCCTTTGACACACACAGGCCAGCTCCTAGAAACATCTTTGATGTTTTTGCCATGGTCTGGGGAGAGATGGCAGAAGGAAGAACGAAGGTGGGGTATGGATCAGATGAGGACAGCATTCTACAGGAAAGAAGTATGTTTCTAATTTTCTAATTTTCCCCTTACTTGTCCCTTCCCCCCCTTTTTTTTTTTTTTTCTCTAGGAAAATATAGTTTAGGGAGTAGTGAATGAAAATAACATCTCTGTCATGTGCCAGCACTAATCTTGTTTTATGCTAAATCCTACTTTTTAGCAACTAAAAGCCAAGATAAGTGGTGCTTGAGTTATTGTGAGCCTGGGGTGCAAGATCCATACAGCACATTCTGGGACATAAATAAATGAGGGCTTTCACTTCAGACAGATATGCAAGCTGAGAGTTTTCCATTCCTTTGGGTGCAGGCATAGCTACATAACTTCAATAAATGGCACAGAGACAATGTGGACAAAGGCACAAAAGGTGTGACCATGATATAGTCCCATGACATCATTCACATCTCTGTCCCAGTTCCCACCTCTGAGTAACTTCTCAAGGATAGTCCTCCCTTGAAGCCCCTTCCTTGTGATATTTTCCTATTCAGATGCTGGCAACTCATCTTGCTCCCTGTGTGGCACAACCAGCCCCTGGATGAGAAGGGACTGATCCCTTCTGACACAGATTGTAGAAGGAGCAGTGCATCAGTGCCTACCCCAGCCCCTGGCATTCCTCCTCCTGCTTCACTTCTCTCCATCTTTCCACTTTTGGCCTCCACCATCCCAGTCAGGCTCATCTCCAGTGCTTTCTGATTGGAATCTCCTTGGAGCAGGGCAGTTTAGCTCTGCACTAGGCACTGTGCCATGCAACGTGCTGTTTTGCAGCCCTGCAAATGATTTTTCTTTATGAACAGTGGCTGACTGTCCACAAAAGATCTGGATGTGGATTAAAATCATCTACTTTAAACACACAAAAAAAAAGAACTTGCAGAGAGAGTCAAATATTGTAATCAATCAACCTAATCTGGAAAATCATAGGAAGCAAGGGAGGGAAAAAGGAACTGCAGGAGAAATTTGGAGGACAGAAGCAAGGATACAAAGCCTCAAGTGAGTGGCTATTTGAAAGCCGAAGGCTGTAAGTGGGAAATCCTAGATAAACACAAGGGTGTATTTATACCTTCCTCCAAGCTGGCTGACACAGGTGCTCACCAGACATGGGTTACCTGGGTGGGCTGATCATGGGGCCACACTGCTGCAGGGGAGGCAGATCACTGCAGGGAGCATCACATGCCATCTGCAAGGTGTGTATTTGGAATGTGCTGCCAGTCCATTGGGTACAAACTGCAAGAGTTCATTTGAACCCTGATAGTTTGCTTGGGGAAATAATAGACCTTTTTATTTTTTTTTTCCCTAACATTGATACTATTCCCCCACGTCCACAGCCTGATTCCTCACCTGGGCATTCCACATCTGCAAGGCTTTTGTTATTAATGCCATAAATCATGGTTAGTAATAAACAGCAGAGAAGCTCTGAGAAGGGGGAGGCCAATTCCCCCACCAAGGTGGAAGCCCCAGAGTTTTGGTTCCTTCTCCTCTCCTAGTGGTAGTTGCCTCCAGCTCTGACTGCACAGGGGTTTGTGTGTGTGGCAGCATCCTCCAGCTCTTGCGTCCCCGCCAGGCCTGACTGTCACTCGGGAATGAAGCTGTCACTGCAGAAAAAGCCTTTGACTGTTCTTGTTGGCACCCTGGGGGTGCTCCATGCTTACCAACCTCCCATCACACTATGGAGGGACGGGCCTTTTTTGAGCTCTGCGTGTGTTCAGCGCAGAGAAAAATGTTTCCACTTACTTTTCCCCCTCCTCTCTTTGGAATATGAGGCACACACTTGTCATGCTTAAAGGAGTGGATTTATGGTTGACTCTGTCTCTTATCTCCCCACAGAGCTCACTGGAGCTGCTCTCCAGATGGGACAGTATTACAAGCTTCATCATATAAAGCCCAGTTCAGCCTACAGCCCAGATGTTCTTTGTTCCCAGAAATATTCCTTCCCAACAGTAAGTAAAAGGGAACTGGTGCTGGTATGCAGTCCCTGCTCCTTCTGTTTCCATCACTTGTTTATGGGTTACACCCCCAGTTCCAGACAGCACACTTACCTCCCCAAAAGCCACTGGTCAAACCTGATATTGGGACTCTGGGACCTGAGCAATGCTGGGAGATATGTGGGGAGATGGAGGAAAGGATCCAGCAAGTCCCTCATGGACTACCATTGCAGACTACTCCTAATGTGAAGGGTGCCTTTTTTCTTTCAGCCACAGATATGGGTCTCTTTTTTCAGGCCAAAATGAAGGTGCAAAACAAAGCTCCCTTCACCCAGGTTTCAGAGGGGAAGATGTAGGATCTTGCTAATGGGAGATTCTGGCTAAGAAAACCACAGCTCTCCAAGTCCACCGGTGGCAGCAGTATAAAAGCTATTCTTCTGGCTGAGCATGCATTTGCTGCAGCATCTCCAGGACATGCTCTGCACAGTGTTGGGGGCCATACTGATAAAAAGCATCAGTTCCCTCTCTGAATGAATCCTGCTGCTCATGGGAGCTAGTTTTCCCACTGCTAACTTTCTGATGGGACCCAGGAAGCTTGCTACAGCAGATGTGGAATGATGATGTTGCTGCCTGGGTCAGTAGGGATGCTCTTGGGAGCTTGCAGGATGGCCTGGCTCGGCTGCCAGCAGCATCCCTGCTCAGGCACAGCCCCCCAGCTGCCCCTGCATAGCTGCACAGCGATGGGGCCAGGCTGGCTCGAGCCTTGCCCGGTGCTGGTGGCCGTGGAGAGCTGGCCTTGCCTCGTCACGCTGCGTCCAAAGCGGGCAGGAACGTCCTGAGGCAGCGGATCATCCCCCTGATAAAGACTTCATATTTATGCAGCTTTCCCTGTGCCCTGAACTTTGCCTGTGTCTCTGGCAAAAGGGCAGTTACCTCAGGTCAGAGCACTGCCTCGAGCCAGCGCAGGGAATCAGCTTTCAATTTCAGCAGCGACTTTCCTTCCCTTTTTTCTCTTATCCCCCCAGCCATCACAGAATAATTCCCATCCCTATTAGCTTACCCCCCTCCCCCTTCCTTTCCCTTCCCCTTTGAAATCCTCCCGCCTGTCCCCAGGACAGGGCAGGGGGAGGCAGGAGGCGGCGGGAGAATTCCTCCAGATATTACACAAAAGCCTCATGTATCCCCAGTGTCAACCCCAGAGGGCGGCTGAGTAATTTAATTAAGGCAAAGGAGCTTTTGTTTTACTTGCTTTCTTTTTTGATTTTCTCAAGTTTAAGACAAGAAAGAAAAGAAAGAGGGAGAGAAATGTTAGCCCTCAGAGGAGGCGCAGCGATTCAAGCTTTCCCATCTCTGCTCAGTCTCTTACTGAGGAAAGACCATGGGCCTGTCACCCAGAGTCCGTGGGGCTCCCCAGCCTGGGATGGGTCCCCTCCTGCGGTGGTGATTTAAGGGACTGGCATATTCCAAGAATTAGTGGGTATTCTTCTGCAAACACATTCATGCCGTTCCCTCCATCTACCCCACACCGCTCTTTGTCCTCTTTGGTATCCGTTCTTTTGTGCCTGTGTCTCATGCTCTGCGACTGCCCCTTCCTTCCTCTTCCTTCTCCTAGGCACCCTGACTGTCCCCTCTGTCCTTTCCTGCTCTCCCTTTTCCTGTGCTCTTGGCATACCAGTTCCCTTTCTCCCCTCAGCCTTCCTCTCCACACTACTCTTGATGAGGGAGCCTATTTTTTCCCCCCAATTAATAACATCTTTATTCCTCTGCCTGATATTTATTAATTGCAGATTTATCACAACTGATGAAGGACATACATGGCAGGGTAGACTCAAGTGTGGGAGAAAGCAGTGGCTGCTTTCAGGCATCATGATGGGAAAAGCATCAGTCCACCCCTGTGTTAGTGGCAGCAGATCTCTCTGTTTCTTGTCTGAGGAAAAAGAAATGGCAGCACAGAAGGGCTGAAAGCTGTGCTAGATCCATCTTCTCTTCGTGTTGCAGCAAAAGGACATGGGGACATTGTATCAGCCCTGTGCAGGGGTGGAGTGGGCTGACAAGCCCTGTTCTTTGCCCTGGGGCTGCTTCTAGTGCTGGGCCCAAGTTCAGCTTTGGGCCAAGTCCACAGGGTGCTGGAGGGTGGGTAGGGAGGCTCACAGGGGAATGAAGCCCTGAGGAAGCCAAAATTACCCTTGGTGTCAATTATTAAACCTGTGAGCCAAAACCTGGCCCCAGTGCCCCATCAGGAAACTCTCCTGCAGCCAAAATGTTTGTCCTTGTTCTCTCATCAGCATCTCCTGAGGGGAGGTTGAAGCCCTCACAGAACACAATCCTGCTGGGAGAGAAGGGGGCCTGTCCTTTTTGGGGCCAGAACAGCCCCAGAGTCTTTTTGAAAAGAATCTCTTTTCCAGCATGGAATCCTGTTCAGGTTAAGAGCTGAACAGGCCTGTTCATTCATGGGATGCCCCTTTGCAGTCCCCAGGCCTAACACTCTTACACAGGTTCTCTGGCCCAGGGACTGGCATCAGCCCCAGGGAGTGACTTTGGAGGACATGTCCTGTGCCATCAGACCAGTGATGTTGCCCCATCACCACATCTAGAGGGGATGTTTCTCCCTACTGGAGGGGCAAGTAAGTTCTCAGCACTATCCCCATGTGAGCTGCTTACTGCTCACCCTCAGAGCCAGGGCAGTTCTGTCTGTGGGAGTGACAGCAAAGCCCTTGGGCTGGGTTTGGCTGGCCAGACACCCCTCTCCTCCACTCCTGAGCTCAGCAGGCTCCTCACGGACTCCTTGCCTCCATGTCTCTGCTGCCAGGCTCTGGCTACTGGGCTGCTTCCAGCCCAGCCCGCCCCTGCTCGGGACTTAGGTTCTACTTAGGGACTACGTTCCCTCTTCCTGCATCCCAACACACACAGCTAAACCTTCACCATAGCCAGAGCTTGGGGTTAGGGGTGGTGTTTATTTGTCTTTTGGTTCATAATCTCTCTGAACTGTTCACCCTCCTGCCTCCCCTCAGCCCAGTCCCCTTCCTGAGGAGCTGCGTGCGCATGCTGGGGCCCGCGTTGAATTCCCCTCGTGTCACAGCTCCCCCCGGCCAGGCGGCTCCTATGGACTCCACGAGCCTCATGTCTGTGGCAGCCTCACCTTATTGAAGGGGACATATAGACCAATTAGTTGTTATACAATAGCTCTGGATAGCCAGGCAATGGGACAAAGGGCATTTGCTCAAATTAATAGAGTCTGGAATTGATTTAACTCCAGGGCAAAAAAAAAAAAGGTTAATTCAACCTTTAGTATCTCCCTGGTATCTCCTCAGACAAAACAGGACAGGTTTTCCTAGTACCCATGCTGAATCTAGATGTATACATCAATACATGCTTGTAAAAGCCCTTGTTCCTAAAGAGAAAACTTTGACTTTGAACTGACAAAAAGTACATGTTTTCCCTTGTGTTTAGTCCATCTGTACAAGAGAAGACCCTCACTTTCAGAAAAACAGTGCACTCAGCATAGGAGGCCCTTTTCCCTGAATAAGGCATTTATTCATATAATAGAAGGCTCAGGAGTGAGGGATGTCATGGGACTTTGCTGTTTAGAAAACACGTAAGCTTCCATCTTGTAAGTGCATCTGCAGCAACCAAAATGTGCAGCCCAAAAAGATGGGGAGGAGGGTCACAGGCCCTAGGACAGACAGAGCCAGAACAGTCTCAGCTGCAGAGGAGGAGAGCTAGCTGCCTATAGAGTGAACAAGGGTCCTTGGGGACACACTTGCTGGGCCCAGGGTGCACCAGCCCAGCCGCCTGTCCTGGAAAAGCCCCCACAGCTCCACTGGGGTGACATCAGCTCACATCTCTCTGAAACCATCTGCCTCCCCACCAGTATGTGCTGTGGACACTGAGCTCCTTTAGTCTGTTAATGACATCTTCATATGGGTTGGACACATTTAGGAAATACAGACCAGGAAGAAATGGAATTTTCTCTAGTGGCTAACTTCTTGTGAAAGGAACCAAGGCTGCAAGATGGCAGAGACATGTTTCCTACAGTACATGATGTTCATATAAAATGTGTTCTTGGCTCCTTCCACACACTGTTTATCCCGCCTGTGAAGCAGGAGGCAGAGAAACGGCACATAAAACTGTCCACACGAGCTGGCAGTGCTGGAGGCCCTACATCCTGCTAGCTTGGCTCTCATGGCTACCAGGCTGTGTGTCTGTAACCCTTGCTGTTCCCTCTCTGTGTGCTACCCTCAGCCTTCCAGAGAGGTTAGAGCTGAGATCCAGGAACCTCCATGGTGCCATTGATGTTCTATATGAGAAATCAAATCACTTCTCTATTGAGTAGGAATAGAATTAGGATTCATACAATAATCAACAGCTGGTCACAAATACTAGAGGTGGTTTGCAAGTGATTTTGCAAATTAAAGCACTGATGCCATGTTGTATTGCTTGCTTGCTGGAGTAGTTTAGATTAGGATGAGGTACACAAAGAAATGTGCAGGTCTCCAGCATTTCACAGGTTTTAACAGCATACATGAAACACTAAAAAATTAGTAGCAGCATTTTTTGGCCAGTGATTACCCTATTGCAACAAAAGTTCTCCAGCCAGGAAACAGCTTCTCTGTCCCCAGCCTTGATCTGTCTTGCAGTGCAGGGGATGATAGTGCACATTATCATTCCTACAGATAGAAAAGTATCCCTCACCAGTTGGAGAGCTAGCATGCTGAGCCACTCTTACTGTATCAGACAGTGAAAATGACATCACCCAAGAAGGGGCAAAACACTAATTATCACAATTTTGAATATTACAAATGTTTAAAGAGCTTTTGGTGGGAAGTGTGAGAAGATCTGGAGGCTATTGACAGATTCCATTGTTATGGAAGGCTTTGGATTGACAGCATTAAAAAAGAAAAGCTTTTAAAAAAAATAAAATAAACCAAACTATGAATTATATTGTTCAAGTATGTGACCCAAGTAAGAGAATGATGGGAGGGAGGTTTGTCTGCAGGGAGTTGTGATTCCCTTAGACAAGCCTGCCTGGAGAAGTAGTCCATTAGGAGAGTAAAAATAACCCACTTTCTGCTGCTTGTTCCATTTACTGGTACCTCTCTTGTCCCAAACACACTTTGCATTTTGAAAGGGTAAAGTAACATTGGGCTTTTGCTGCCTCTGAGCCCCAGTGAAGCCCCAGAAAAGAGCAGCAGGATCTCATGAGGCCCCTTTTCATCTTGGCAGCTTGTTACTTCTGACACAATGCAGAGGAGAAAGCTCATCCTTTCTGTGTTCCCTCTCTATCCTGGCACTACAGCCAGTAGGCATGTGCCCAAAAGCGTGCATACAACTTTCTATGAAAAAAAAGAAGCCATAGGAAATACATCAAGCCAAGTTGTTACACTGTTTGATATGCTGCCTCTATTCAAATAATTCCATGATCTGCTCCTCCAGCGCTGCAGTCAGTCAGCTATTTATCTCTGACTGTTTCCATTAATCACAAGGGTATGTTTGATGGGCTGTGGGGCAGATGGGGGGCCAGGAGGGGAGCAGCTCTACTTGTTGGAAGGTGGGATGGAAATTCTTGGCTCCCCAGTCTCGCCACTGCTGGTGCCTCGGCTACACCACAGCCCTCAGAGAGGGCTGGAGGATTAAGAGACTGGGGAGACGGGTTTGGGAAGAGTGCTGTCTGTGGGAAAGCAGTGAAAGCTGGCAGTTGAAGTTAGCACATGCACTGTGAAACATCATCCTAGCTCTTCTCCCTCTCTCCTTTCACATACCAGCTTCCCAGAGCACTGCACAAGAGTCTGGGACAAAGCCAAAGCAGCCAAATCAGAAAGAAAACCAGGCATCTGGCACCCAGTACCTCTGCTACGGGCTCTCTTTCTCTGTGGCTCTGAAGAAGAGCTGTCACACCTGCAGGAGCCAAGGCTGACAGTGAATTGCTTTCAAGAGTCTTAAGCATCTGATTTTACAAGGTGCGGGGGTTTATTTCTGTAATACTGCAAATTATTATAGAATTCTGTAATTATTCTGTAATAAATACATTCACAATGTAATGTGCAGCATTTTAGCCACACATTTTCAGGGTGGTCACCCTGCAAGCTGAAGGGCTGCAGGATACCTTGCTGCTGCCAGGTGAGGAGCATGGGCCAGACCCAGACATTTCTGCTGCTGCAGTGCCTCCAGAACATCCCATTCCCTTCTTTGCCAGGGAGGAGTTCTGCAGGTCCAGGAAGAGATCCACGCTAGAAATGCCTGACAGCAGGTCAGCTCCTCTGCTCTGATTCTTCATCCTGCTTGTCTGCTCTGGAGAGCAGGTTCTTCTGAGGACAGTGAGTTTTGGAGGTTTCCTGTATCTTGGATGTGAAAGATCTTCCCAAATGTCAGAGGCTGAGAGAAGTCCCTTTATAGGTCCAGTTTTTCAAACAACTGGTGTCTGAAGCACACCTATAAATTTCTGCATAGAGTTCCTGAAATTAGGCACCTTAAGCTTCTGAAGACAGCAGACAACAATAAAAACCCAAACAACCTGACCCAAAAATAAAGAAGAGTAATGGCAATTGATCTTAAAAATCCACCTAAACCAAGGAACTGGAAAGGAAACAGTACCTTTGCCAAAAGGCCTTGACTACAGTGGTATTTTCATTCTGGTTTGCACACAAGCCTACTATTGATATACTAGGTCAGAAGTCATTTATTTCTCTCACTTTGTAGTGCTGAACTCTCTGAATGAATTTGATACTGGAATTAATTTTTTTAAATGGGACATTCACTTAGAAAGCATTAGAAGAATGAAAGGAATGACAAATATGAATCAAGATTTGAGTATACTCTCCAGCTTAAGAGCTGGTAGTTAAAATACAGAATTTTCATGAAAGAGATTCTGAATTTTCTCTTTTAAATATATGTTCTTATTTCTTTTAATGGTAAATCTCTGAAATTTTGTTCTTTTGTTATGTTTTTTAAGGGAAGATAAAAAGAGAAGACTGTGTTTCAGTTTGTCAAAAGCTGTGACAAACATCATCCAGCTGCAGTTACCCACAACTGCAGATGACTTTTCTGAGAGTCCTTCCTGCAAGGTTGGAGGAAAGAGAGAAAATCTTCTGTGGGGCAGTTGACATCTGAGCAGGACATGGAGTAAAGATACAAGGGGCAATTTCCTCCCCAGTTCCCCTCTGTTAAAGGCCATGGGAACACAGATTTTGACTAACATCACTAAGACAGAAAACACAGAGAAGCTGGGTCTAAAAACCAGCACAAAGATAGATTGTGGGGACAGCTAGCATATGATTCTCAGGCTGACATCAGTATGTGGGATGGAATTGAGCAGGAGTTTAGGGCAACAAAGTGAATTGTGTGTTGATATCATTTCTGGGATCCTAACTTGGAAATAAGCTTCCCCATTTACATCCTTGGGCCATGATCTAGCTACATGCTTAGAAGGTGAGTTTGTGTATCAAGAACATGAGTCACATTGTTGTGGTGTGTTTTATGCTTGTTCAGTTTTCCCTGAACAGGCCATGTTGACAGGGCAGCCTGTTAGGATATGTTCTAACAGATATTGTTATATCTGTTAGATATATTTTGTCGAATCCAAAGTGACACAACCCCCAACCCTGCAGGAGCCCAAATCTGGTGGCAGGCACAGTGAGATGTTTGGGAGGTGGTGAGAGCAAGTATTCAGTGGAGGGCTCTCACAAACTGCTCATGTTGAAGATGTGGGCTGCTGTCTGGCATTTCCAGCGTGGATCTCTTCCTGGACCTGCAGAACTCCTCCCTGGCAAAGAACTGTGAAAAGTTCTGGCTGATTGATGGCCATTTCTCCAGGAAGAGATGTACCACAGGGGTCTCCCAGGGTGTCCATTCTCTAGGCAATCATGCCCACCAGAGCAAAGCCCACTGCTGTGGCCCATGGAAGCCCTGGCAGCGAGGTTAAGGTTTGGAGTGGCTGTGAAGGTTTCTCTCCAGCTGTGGCACCAGCCTTATCGGGCTTGTGCTTTCCCACATTGTATTTACCCTCTCAGGTTTCGTGTGTTTTCCTTGGGCTCCCCTTGGTAAACGTTTGGCTGCAGCATATTATTAGGGATTATTAGGGAAACAAGAGCTCGGTATTAAGTGATGATTATGCAATTTATTCTGACAGCGAAAAACGTGAAAAGAGGAAATTGACATTTGTGATTTTAGTTATGCGCTGACAACTATAATTAATCTTAACTCCAGCAAGTACCAGATAAGTGAATGTGATGGGAAAACTTGCATTTTCATTGCTGCTGCCTAGGGACAGCTACTTAATCATGGCAATAAAATGGCACTAGTTAAGGAATTAAAGGGAGCAGTAACTTTAAGATAGATTAAATGCAAATAGAAGAGAAAGACATGAAAGTGCAAAGAAATTCAGATGCATAAAATACACAAGTGAGCTATATAGAAAAATACCACTGTACAAGGGTAAAATAGCAAGAGATAATTTTATAAAAGAAAAACAAAACTCTTTCAGAAAAATCAAGCTAAAGGCAATTGTAAATAGAAACAGGAAAGGGCTTACTTAAATCTAATATACAGAAAAAGGCAGAGCAGCTATTTTTCAATGTATTGATTTAAAACTTTTTAGAAAAGTGAATGAAGATTGATCTTTTTGTCTTTTGAGGAACAAAAATTGTTTTTTGGTATGCCATTATTTTAAAATGGAAATGACTGGTGATTTTGATCAACAAAATTTGCAGTGAAGGGACCTAAATCAGCTTTAAACCCCTGAAGTGAAAACTAATGTTTTTTTGGTAAGTCCTGGTGGGAAAAAAAACAGTCCTTCAACCCATTTAATTTCTGTTCATTGTGTATCAAATTAAGAGATGGTACCCGCTGCCTTCAGGCAGAAGGACAGGCTAGATGACTTCTTAAGCTTGTCTTTCCCTTTGCTTTCCCCTGGTTGTAATTGAGTGGAATAGGATACATAGTGTTCCCTTTCCCTTTTCCCACTGATCTGTTTTCTTCAAGCTTGTTTTAGAAATGTACTTAGTGCAGGGAGAGTGCCTGCTTCACAAATACTGCATTGACTGGGGCCCCAAGCACTGCCATAATGGAGATCAGAAGAGAAGGAAACCAACTTCTGAGGAACATTTCAGAGGTGTTATTATCACTCTGCATTACATCCAAGGCCATGGGCTCTTCCACCATGCAGATCTACCTAGAGTTTTGGCTATCTTCTGGCTTCTATGAGGTAGCTTCTCCTGAAAACAAAATGTGCCTTAATTTTTCAGAATTTAGTTTGTTACAAGCTAGAGTGAGACTGTTGTTTGCAGCATGTCCTGTTTGGGTGTATCCCTGTACTTGACCTGTGGCTCCTGCAGATGGTGGAGAGGAACCCACAGGGGCAGTGCTTTTGGACACGTGTCTCACAGAATGTGCACCACTCTGTGGAGCATGTGTCCTCTTCCCTTGCATCCATTCACTGTGCCATGTGTTTCACCATTAATGAAAATGAAGGCCACATGTTAGTCCATGGGAATGATCATCCTGGGCAGCAAAGTACACTTTACAACTCTTCTTCTTAAAGATTAATTTTTGAAAGGTGAGCTATTCCATCCACCTGGTGGATAAATCAGAATACAGGACAAGATTGAAGTTTTTTGATCAAAATCTCTGATTTCTGAGAAGTGGCTGGAAATGAGGCTACCAGTGCTACCAAGCATCTCCTTGTACAGATCAACAGGTTACTTTTGCAGGGTTAGAACTGAGAGCCTACAGATTGCAGTACCTCATCTGAGCCATGGAACAAAAAGCCCTTTGTATCTTTAACTTCTACGTCCAGTACAAGAAAAATCTTCACTGGAATAAATTTTAAAATTGCAACAGAGATAATTGTGTAGCAATGCTGACATTTAAACAGTGAGATGCTTTAATAACATGTACCAGAATAACAATTTGATTGAGAAATCAGATGTTTTGGGACAGATTTAATTGGACATTCTGTGATGTGTTAGATCATAGATAACCAGGTTCATCAGCTCATTTAGGACTGCTAACTCTGCACTTTTTATCCAATTACATGCCCAAGGGAAGGCATGTTAACTTCCAATAACTTGACTACTATGGTGTATCAACAACTCACTGAAGGTGTCTGTATGGTGAGCGAAGGGAAGTCCTTGCCGTATCTCAGGAAATAGGTGCAAGTTGGTGCAAGTTGGTGCAAGTTGGTAGTGTTGCCCACCCTCTTAGGACTGATGGGTTGTCAGAAAATTTGCCTTTTTTACAACCACTGAGTAGATAAAGAGAAAACGTGTCATCAGTTTTGCAAAAAGGTGTGAATTCATTGACAAGAATTGATTTCAGCAGTCTTCTACTGTGGCTGAACTTGGTTTTTATGCCTTAAAGGGAAGAGTCACAGTAGTTATGAAGAAAAGTTATTGACAAAGACATTTTTCATGTGAATAGAAGCCTGCTTTTTTTTTAGATCTGCCAAGAATGACAGCTTCCATTTGTTCTGCAACAACCTTGCATAAGGATAGGATTAGAAGGCAGCATTCAAGTCTAGCAGAAAAGCTTATGATTCCACCCATGGATATAGGAGAAAAATTAAAAACTCCCGAACTTGAGTAAGAACTTGACAGGTAGAAGAAACAGCCATTTCTCACTGCAACACAATGTTAATTAATTGTTCATTTTGCCAAGAGTGAAATAGAAAAATCCACCCAGCCACATGATTTTGAAGTAATTTCTGGGCTGTACAAAGGATGTAGTGGGTGCACTAATTATAAGGCCATTTCTTAATCTTGTAAGTTACAAGCAGGTCTGAAAATGAGAACTTCAGTGCTGTGTTCTGGGCTTCACCATGTCCTATCAGGCTTTGTGATGATCTGACAAGGTGTTGATAAAATAGAGGTAATGATGCTCATCCACCTGGGGGGGGACAGAGCTGAATACTGAAATTCAGAACAGTGATACTAAAGAGCTGTGTGCAGTCTTCATAACTGGCTTAAAAATAGTGTCTTCAAGTCAAGACTGCCCTTTCTACCCATCCTCTCAGAAAAAAAAAAAAAAGAAAGAAAAAAAGATGGAAATGCCATAAGAAAATTTGAGAAATACATGGAGCTTGTGATATTTGGCAATATTACCTTGCAAAGCTTTTCAGTGCTCTTTGACAACTGGAGAGATTATCTGGTCCAAAGCATCCCTTTCTTAGTCCAAGTTTTATTTCAGAAGTAGCTTCTTTAGGAAAGGCTAGCTGCCAGCCCTGGGCATGGTGTGTCTGCACTGATGAACAAACATTTGGATCTCCAATTTCAGCAGGACTTGGAGAAAGCACTCCAAATTCAATGGGTTAAACATTTCCATCAAGATACATAGCGCAGACAGATAAAGTTAAAAGACAGTTTGAGCTGATTCAGAGGCCATGTATATTTCCAAATAAATTCAATTTACCAAGACTGACTCATAAAGGGAGCCTAGTGTCAGTAAGCCTTCTAATAGAAAACGTGCAGTCTTTGTACTTTGTGCGCTGATGTGTACCAAACCAGATGGCACTGGCTCTGGGATGGAACAACCAAGCTCCTTTCCCTGCAGGGACAAATGTGCTGACATTACATAATGCTTACAGGTGTTATTCGATATAACAAACACTAATAACAGACTTTCATCTACAGGAGGACCTTGCCCAAAGGCCTCCAAGCTCCTGAACACAAATAAACCCCAAACATAATTTGCATTAAACAGGCAAAATGCCTGACTGAGAGACATAACAGTAACAAAGTTTGGGAGAAGACTTGGCATACTTTGAGCACCCATCTGTAATGCTCAGTGGCAACATCAAGAGTGGGAAAGATGCAGTGGCCTTGTCTCCTCTTCCTTGTGCTCACAACAGGAAGGAATTCTTCCATCAGGGAGAACTCTGGCAACAAGGAGCAAGCTGCAAGCAGGTTCTTTGCTCTGTGGGCAATCCCTTAGAGAGTGTCGTGACTTGTTACTCATTCCCTTTAACATATATGCTGGCCCCAAGGATTTTTCAGGTTTGGGTGTGATCCCAGTCTCATAAAATGTCTGGGAAGGATGCTCTGCAAATAAGACCTGGCAATCTCTGAGCCTAGGTCTTTAGGTTTCCTTCTGGAGGGGAAAGGTGGTTGGCCCTTTTCAAGCATCACTGCCCCTTCTTCCAGCCCAAGCAGTTTAGATCCTCCATGCAGAGACCTTGGGTGAACCTGAAACTACAGGCATTGATGTTGCCTACTGGGAGCAGCAGCTGAGGTTGGTTACTGTAGGGTTATACTGAAACCATTCCACCCACAGACTCGATTGTGGCTCCTCACTGGTGGCAGACAAGACATCAGGACAGTCTGAGAAAGACAAGGTCTTAATGATGAGGAAAGGTAAAGGCTGTTGTATTAACCGGTTAAATCACCTCTTAAAGGTGCAGATTAGCTCTCAATGCTCATACAGGGCTAATGCTCATCTTGGAGAGGATACAAAGAGCTGGATCAGAACAACTAATGACCCTCGTCTATTCCAGATGGGTCAGTTTGCAAGTAGTTTGCTGGCATAAACCCAGAGACACATAAAGCATCAAGTCTTCAGTCTTTGCTGGAGGAAATGAATTACAAAGAAGATATTAAAGCAATGTGTCTGCACTCATTTTGCATCAGAAAGATGGAAGGAGTTCATTTCAATCCTCCCTCCCCCTGTCATCAAGTGTCCTAACACCAGTGAAATCCCTTTCACATCAGGTCAGGCAGATCGCCTTTCAGCGGCTGCTTCCCGCAGCCAAGAGGGAGAGCAGAGCTGGCCAGGCAGCGGCTGGGAGCTGGGGTAGGCAGCAGGTGCCGAACACTTGTGGATCCCTGGAGTTCCCCAGCCCTGGGACTGGGAAGCCAGCAGTGGGGAGAGGGCTTTTATCAGCTCTTGCTCTGCATGGGGCTGGAGGAATGCTGCCCCGCACCGGTGTGCGTGCTGGGGCAAGCAGAACAGGTGGATGTGAGGGGCTGCTGGGGCACCCGGGATGGAAGTGCTGCCAGTGCTGCCCCAAGCCATTTGGGGCTGCAGGAGAGTGAGTAACTCTTGATTGCATGAACAAGATTGGGCTAGACAGGGTGAAAGTTGCAGAGTCTGCCCCTCTGTGTTGTCACCTCATATGGAGTCTGACTCTTGCATGCTCTCTGCAGCACAGGGTATGTGGGGCAGATGGGAAACACACAGGAGAGGTTGTGGCAGATGGGAAAGGAAGGAACAGCCCTGTGCTGAGTGGGGCCAACAAGGGGTGGTGAACTCATGAGTGGGCAAAACTCATGTCGTGTTAAACTGCACCTTACCTGCAGTGGCTATTCAGACGTGTTTCTGTGATGTGCACCTACCTAAACACACATTCACAAACTTGTCTGCTGTCAGCCTATTCAAACCAGATGTCATATGGAGCAAAAGGCTTCTTTTGTGCGAAAGGAACCACTGGCACAGAGCAAAATGAGGCATAGGCGGTGGTGAAAGACAGACTTGCAGAGCAGGACCCCACTGCACATATGGCAGTGGAAGAAGCATGGTATTGCAGTCCACAGGCTCTGGAAAGGAAAAGGTGCCCAATACCCTCATCACATTACAGGCTACATCAAGATGAAGTGCAAAATGAAGGTGAAGCAAGATGAAGTGATTGCCAGATAATATGAACCCCAAGCAGCTTTTGCCCCTGGTGATAAAGATTAAGGCCTTGTTAAACACAGCAGAACAAATATTTGTGGAAGATAAATTTGTGCTCCTGACATGAAATGTTTAGCAGAGATTTGGGAAGGTGGCATTTTTCCCTGCATTCATGGATGGGAATGACAGATGTACAAAAGAGGAGTTGTAGCCACTCACAGGAACCTGATGTTCACAGACATTCTTGTGTTATCACTCCTTGGTTATTGCCATGTCCAGGTGCCTCACAGTACTCAGGCAGCTCAGTCAAGCTCAGCAAGCTTAAGAAAAGAAAAAGAAAAAATGTGTCCCTGAGCATATTGAACAGGCAGCTTCTCTGCCTTGGGCAGTCCCTGCTGGAGAGTGCCCTCCTGCAGCACCACTGTGGATTTGTCTTTGCTCTGCATGAAGTTTGGTGCACTGTCAGATATCAGATATTGTCTGCCCCCCAAAGGACTGTTTTAATGGTCATTGAAACTGGGTAAATTATATTTCTGATACAGACCATCTACCCATAATAGAGCTGAAGAAGCCATGCCACTGAGCAAGTTTCCACTGAATAATAGCTAACATTTAATTTTGAGTGTGAGGAGTAATTTTTAATTTTTTAATCCAAGCTTCAATCCTTACCAACACTGAGAACTTGGATTAAAAAATTGCAATTGGAACTCCAGAGGTGGAGGGGTACTGCTATCTCTCTCCATTGTTGCTTACTAAAGTGGGGCAGTGAGAGTCCTAAGTTGGTCCAGAGGGAGCCATGATTGCCTTGCATGACCTGCTTGTCTAACAGCAGACACAGGACTTTTCTGGTTTAATTCTCAGTAGAACATGCTGGGATGCAAGTGATAAAGAGAGACAGTAGGTCTTTGATCTTGACTTATGTCCTGTGGACCATGGGACTGTGGGACAATGCATGATTGTACCATGATTTCTTGTTTGATAACATGGACTTCATAACTCAGATGTTCCTAGGACATTATTTCCCTTCTTTTTCTTCACTTTAAATTCACAATGACTGCAACTATTTGCCCTGCTGCAGCTTCAAGTTTTCCTTGGCCTGATTTCTCAGCTTGCCAGCTCAAAGCTGAGTCTCAGGCAGGGCCAGACACAACGAAATCAGGCCAGCTGAACAGCAATGAGGAACTGCAGATTTTCAGATGGGCTCCACTGAATCTGAAACCCAAAACTTCTGGCAGGGATTGAGGAGAATAACAACATCAAATAGCAGAGTCCTACAAATGTAACAGTGCAAATGGGACATAATATTTAAAACCAGCAATGCTATTTGTGGAGAGAAAAACAAGAATCATTTGTACTTAGGCTTCGATTCAAATTGTCCTTTAGTGCAATAATTCAATTAGAATAACATGAATTGTTTGCCCATTCCAGAAAAAAATTAGATTTCTTTTTAGTTTCTCTTGTTCTTATACCAAGGCTATCACTCATGCATCCAAACAGTCTCCTCATTATCTGAGAGGAATATTCCTAATTTCATGCACAGCCTTTGCATTTCCCTGGGATATAACAAAGGAAAGAGAATGTGCTTGGCATATTGCAAAGCCTGGAAACCAGTATTGCTCATCTTATTAGACACAGGCAAAAGATAAAACTTTCAACCTCAAATTTTCTAGGTTCTGAGGCAGGATTTCCTACTGCTCTGCAGTGGATCATCTCCAAGAGCTTAACAAGAACTTCTCTGGTTTGGAGGCTACAAGGAAATATCCCTCAAGATCACATATCAAACTAGACTCCTTTTACCCATGCCAGAGGAGTGGAGCTGTCACTGGCTCCTCTCTTTCTGTTTTTTGGTTTTTGTTTTTTTTTTTTTTTTTGTGATACAAACCAGGCACAAGAACTCTCTCACTACCTAATTTTTCCTTTGCAGAGGAAAAATGTTCCTACCATTCATTTTCCACAGGAGTTTACTTTTACAGTACAGCTACTTCTCAGTTACACATGAAGAACCCATGAAAGGTGTTGCTGGAAAAAGGAAGAGGCTTGGACTTCTGATCTTCTATTTTCTCCTTTGTGGTGGGATCTCTTGTTCTTAAGAGCCTTGTTTTGATTGATCTGTTTGAAAGCGAGGAAAAGAGAGAAAACACTAATATTTACCAGATACACTCACTCCCAGATTCTTCCATTTGTATGTGTAGAAGCATCCCCAGGAGTCACTGGTGTGGGGAACTTCTGCTCTGCCTCTCTCAGGTTGCTATGAGGATACCTTGCCACCACAAGTGGAAGCTTTTCCTCTGCAGGCTGTAACCTCACATTTTTGGCAGAACAATGCACAGGTACTGCAGAGCTGACACCCTTTATCAAGCAACCTTGCCCAAAAAGTCATGGAAATTTTATTCCTTCAAGCCTATCCCTCTCAGAAGGAAAGAGATTCGGGGTTCCTCTGCAGAGATGTAACACAGTGCTGAGTGTGACACAGTCCCAACTGGACTGACATGTTTGAGAGCAGGGGAAGAAAAGATAAGCCAAGTGGTGAACCCCTGGTGCTGGCAATTTGCATATAGGGGTGGTTGATGGTTGGTTGGCAGCCTGTAGAGTAAGAGTGGAAATGAACCTCAGCCCCAACATGGGAACACACCTGCTTGCCCAGTATCAGCAGAGCAGGTGGGCTGTGCTCTTGCTGAAGCTGTGCCTGCAGGCAAGGTCTGCTGGCCCCAGGGGTGCAGGCTTGAACAAAGCATAGCTCAGGTGTTGCTCAGGCAGATTGAGCCACCTTGTCCCTGCAACTCAGTGGAGCACACCAGAGGGCCCACACTGAGGTTCCCTTAGGAACAGAAGTGGTCTGGGAACACTGATGGTGTGCTCTCCTTGAAAGATGAGGGTAATAAATCCAAGGACACGACCTTCTAAACAAGGCTAGACTGCTTTCAAGGTCTGTGCTGTAAACATGCCCTCAGTGCTGCATGGGTATAGGGATGGGGCAGCTCCAGACAGCAGCAGCTCAGACGCCTCATTCCTTGTGGGATGGGAATATCCACAAGCTTGATAATAAGTTTTCAGTAAAAAAAAGCTCAGATGATATGAGAGAAACAGGAGAAATTATCATAGCTTAAGTTTTACTGGAAAAATGTTTTTGATGAAGACAGCAGAATTAGTAGAAGGGTACAAGATTCTTCTCATCCCTGCTTTATTATTTCATCTGCTTTTAAAATGTCTAGACCACTTTAGATATGAGATGTCAACCCCCTGCTAGAGGGGCACAAGTCAGGAACTGCAGAATGAGGGCATCCAAAGTGGATAGTGATGTGCAAAGCCTTGGATAGAAACCAGTCTTTCAAAATAACAGCTATTACTTATGGGGCCTCTTTAAACACTGATACATGTATTTTCATTGTTTTTCATTAAAGCTTAGTGGTATTAGCAAATCAAAGACTTGCTTTTTCTCATCTAGAAATGCAGAAATGATGCTATTTTTATAGAGGTTGGAGGGCAACCCTTCTAGACTTCTGCAAATCAACTCGTTTCTCAAGAGAAAATGACATCTCTTCTGTGTAGGATGCTCGTGAATGCAATGGAGTGTGATTTAGGGACTCCAGTTTATCAGTAGGGTGGCACCAGAATACAATGTTTTTCTAGATTAAAAACTTTGGTAGTCAGTGTTTCCTGTTTTGAGGAAACTTCAATAGTGTGTTAGAAGAAGAAAAACCCACCAAACCGTAGCCTTTTAGATTTGGTATTTTTTTGGTTTTGACTCTTCAGTTCTAGTCAGTGATGCTGAAGATTTGCTCTCAGAACTTGTAATGTTGATCTGATCTTCTGACCTGCAAGCTGCAGTGCTGAACATATCCTGGAAATTGTCATAAGAGAGATACCTTATAATCAGTACAGCTAATGAAGGATCCTTTTGTTGCAGGACTCTTTTTGTGCAAGCTATATGCTCTTCTCCATTTTTCCTGTCCCATGTGGGTGGTCAGATCTGGAAGCAAAACATTAAAAAAAAAAATTAACCATTTCAAATGCAAGGAATTTTAAGTTCACAGACTGTGGCTAATTGTCAGGAGCAATTTCCTGTGGATGGTGAAGAGGGGTTTAGTTCTTTCTTAGTAAAAGTACCTCTCCACTATCTATTTTTTGGCTTGCCATGCTAGAGAGATGTACCACATTGAAGAGTTCAGAAAAACAAGTTTTCTTATAAAAGCTGGTTAAAATATGTAGCTTAAGATAATATTGCCTTCTTCCCTCTCCATCCTAATACCAGCTTTTTTTTCCCATAAGAAATTTTTCTTTTTGCTGAAAAAGAATCTCAAAAACTATTCCATTAAAAAACATTACACTTTCTAAAATTCAGTACTGAGATCCATTTTTTCTTATAAGCAGAGTTTAAGAGAGCATTAGGAATAGCAACATTGTTCAAAATTCTGTTTAGAAAAACTGTAAATTCTAACCCGTCATTATCCACTGTTAAATGGAGTAAGAGCTGCCACCTGCTTCCCAACCCCAGTACTGTTTGCACTTTACAATAACTCCTGAGAGGATGGCACATGTGGTAGCGGGGCTCCTGGAGCAGCCTCCAGTCCCACTGTTCCCACCCGCTGCCACCCCAGGAGCTGAGCTTGTGGGGTTCAAGCAGAGCTCTGGCACCAGCTGGGGCAGCAAATGGTCCTGCCAATGCTGTGCTATATGCACGGTATTTATGAATTTGGTGCAGTCCTCTGCAGTCTTTCCACTCTTAGGCTGAAAGAGTAAAGCCACGAGGAAGTAGAAAACTAAATTTCAATAAACTTAGAAAAGCAAAGCCTGGAGATTATTTCCTCGTTTCAGTATATTGCCATCTTTGACTCGCTCTTGAGAGGAGAAAGTAGATTTGTAATTCATCTTTTGATTACAATTTATTGAATTATATAGAATATCTTGTGTTCTCTGCAGGAAGATGTCATGTCTAATGTATATTTTTCTTTCAAGTGTGGTAAATCAATAGACACATTAAATTTAACACCCTGAAAATATGCCTACTAAGTATATTTAACTTGTGGGTGGCACTTCTACTTGAAAAATCCAACCCCATCCATACTCCAACCCACTTCCCACACCTGTCCCAGAGGTTGTTATTGTTATTATATTATCTTTTTTTTTTTTTTTAATCAGAGGAAACATGGCCCAAATTAACCAATGTGACTGAACATGCAGATATGTTTCCTGTTTCCTTCCCCCTCATTATCTTACTTTTGTGAGCTCAGAAATATGCCCACCAGAAACAAACAGGTCTCAGCTGCGAGCAGCTGGCTCTCTACTGCTGCAAGAAGTCCCGGGCCAGGGCTGAGAAACTGTGTGTGAGAGTGGGCCAACTGCTTCTCCTCTTGCCTTTGCAACATGCTGCCATTCTGTGTGTGGGCTTTGATTCATGCACCCTACTGGAGGCAGTCCTAGGAATTTTTCAGCAGCTTCAGATAATTAAAAATGAATAATGCCTTCAGCACAATAACCTTTGTGCTAATTGCTTGGATATTAAGCTACATTCCTTTCACTTTGCCCCTACATTTACAGATGCTTGCACTAACATTGCAGTGGTACTATGGAAGTGGTTAGGGTGAAAAATAGAAAAGTTAAGACATCCAGCTACAAAAAAACAGAGCATTCAATATTTGGTGTCATGTGGAAGGCAGTGTGGGACACCAATAAACAAATTTCTTGGCTTTTTTCTGATAAAATTATGACCTTATGCCTATTAGCAATGGTAACTAAAAGTCTACAGACCAAAGCATTCATCCTGCTTTGTCACCAGGATGAACAGGGTGAGATGCACCTCAGCCCTGCTCTCCCACCAAGATGTCCATGTGCATCGATGCCTTGTTCTGCAAAGGTCCTCAGGGTGGCCAAGTTAAGGTTAAGAGGGAGGAAGGCTTTCTACTGTGAAGAGAAACCCACAGATTTGAGTTCTCAGCTTCAAAGCCAGGGGTGGGTTTTAAGGCCTTTCCCTATAGCTTTGACACGGCATTAACACAGCTGGCAAAATGTGCTCAAAACTCAGTGGTGGGGACCTTGAACATTGCTTTGATACATGATCAAGTTTCAGTATCAAATTCACACAGATCATAAAAATCAATCTATGCTTTTCTGATAATATTGTCAGTAATGTCTCAAGGAGAGCTCTGAATGGAGCAAGAGAATAATTTCATTTCCACAAGAAGTGGACTGTTTCAGTCATCAGGAATATGTGGCAGGAGAAGGGTGTGAAGGGCGTGTCTCAGCAGGGATGGAAAGAAGAAAGGCCTCAAAGCACATGGACAGAGAGACACTGAGGGAAGCTGCTCTCAGCAGCAAATGAAATTTTGAATCTTACGTGAACAGGGCTGATAAGAAAAAACTACAAATGTTTGTGTTAGCATGTTACACAGAGATTGAAGGGAAACAGGAAGGTCAGAAAGGAGAGTAGATGCAATGAATAAATTTTAATTCATCAGTGTAGGAAGTATTCTGAGCTTTCATAGAGTGGACCATACCTGAAACATGTATTTTCTCTGAAGACCTCTACTCCAGCACATCTGGAACTGATTCCTAGGAGAAGCCAGAGGCAGTTTGCTTCACTCCCATATGAGATGCACCTGTGAGAGGCCCACGAATCACCTTAATAAAAGTGAGCATAAAAAGGGTCATGGTCTTATGTGGTGGGGAACCCACGTGGAGGACTCAGATGCTTGATGGTGTTACTGTACATCACCTGAGCCCTCCTGATCCAGCATGTGCCCTCAGCCACCTCTCAGCTGAGGCAATATGGACTCACTCACTCTCCCTGCCTGCAGCTCAAGCCCTGGGGACCTCCCCAGGTGTGCTGTGGGTTTGGGGCAGCCAGACAGCTTGGCTGGTGTGTGAGCCCTGGGACACTGCCTGAGAGGGTTTTGGTGGTGCTATGTGGCCAAGAGAGGCATTCATCAGCAGCAAAGCTTGTTTCACATTATGGACACTGTCTTCTTTTGCACTTACACAAGCTGGGGAGAGAGAGGGACTGTAACAAGCAGAGGGAGTTTGTATGCCTCATGCTCATCCTCCATCAGTCCAGGAGAGTGTTGGGGACAGCAGCCAGAGCCACTAGAGGTTCCACAAATTGTTTTAAACCTTGTGTTCATCTTTTGTTCTTGTGAAGAACAGATGCTGCCAATATCTACTCACTTCATTCACCCTTACTGTCTTGCCCATGCCACCAAAGCCATCTTCCTTCCAAGCTACTATCTTTTCATTTGGTATTTCCCTTCCTGCCCTGTCCTGTGGCTGCAGCCTAGCAGATGAGTGCCTGAGGTGGAGAGAATGCTGCCTGGTGGAGGAGTGGCCCTGGGCAGAAGCTTCATGTGGGGGAGTGTACAGCAGTTTGTTCTGCAGAACTGCAAAGGGGAGCAAACAATCAGCAAAAGTGACTGAGAAAGCAATGAGAAGGAGGGGGAGATTAAGCCACTCTTTTTTTTACAGTGTACTAGCTGAACCATGTTGCCATTGTCTGAATGGTAGGCAGATGAAACATTATATATCTGTGCAGAGGCAAGAGAACTAACTGAAAAAGATTCAGTAAGTCTAATATTTTCACTGTCTTTGATTGCCTCTGTACATTATCACTGGAAGGTGTTTCTGTCCACTTCAGTTCCTCTCAGGAGATGCTACATGGCTTGAACAGACTCAGGGAGACTTCACTTCCACAGTCCTCCTGATCTTTACTGTGAAATGCTGCTTTGCATCTCTTTTGCTCCCCCTTATCCTAATACGCTCTCATTGGCTGGGTCCCACTCAGGACTCCTAACCAGGGAAGGGAGCACTGCAGCTGGCAGGCCTGGTCCTGGAAACTCTCCTGAAAGTTTTTTTGGATGAGATCTCATGTGCTAAGCACCTTGTGGCACTTTCTGGAAGCCACTGTGTCTGCAGCTGTGGATCCAGGGAAGCCACATGGCCAAGTACTGACACTCTTCTTCTTCTGGACACCCTGCTCCAGTGGCCAGGAAAAGGGTGTCAGCATTTGGAAATGTGGATTCCCTGGATGATGTGCCCACCTTTAGTGACAGCACAGACATGGTACAGCCTCTTTTAACCAGAGGCCCTTTGCTATTCATTCTGGGGCAGTCATTTAGTCCAGGGAAAAGTGCAGGTAAAGCTGGGCTCAGAAAACAGACTGGTTTGATGTGGAGGGGTAATGAAGGTGTCATAGGCAGAGACTTCACTCAGAAGCAGATCTTGGCCAACAACAGTGGAGAATTTCTTTAGTCAGAGAGATTCCCAAGATTATACATTCAAAAACATCCATCACTGAAGCAACCAGAGGCCACATGTTATGTTTCCTGACTCCCTCATCTACGTGTTAGAGGGCTCATGCTTGTAGCTCTACACACTTCATGTGTAGGTGCAGTCCTTCGTACACACATCTCACAAAAGGCAAACTGGCTTTTCCTTCTCCTGTCCCACACTCACAGCCTCCCCAGCACTTTCACATCCACAGTTTTCTGGACAAAACCTCATCCAAGTCCTTCTGAGAGCCTGCATGCACCTTGATTTTTCCTTGGCTGGAAAGAAATCCGCCGTGTTTGGAGCGTTTCCTCCCCACTCCATGTGATTCTGATTTCACTAATTAAAGTTAATCTGATAAAGGGAGGAACTGCAGAGAAGAATAAGAGCACAGAGGCGGGCGGGCAGGGGTCACAGAGCGTGCCACAGAGACGGGGCTTTGTGGCCGGGGAGCCGCTGCAGGGCACGGAGGGGAGCGGCACGCTGAGCACCTCATCTGTTTGGCCCATGGGCTGCCCTGAACTGCTGGCCACCCTGGCTGCCCGTCCTGACCTCCCCACTGCCCTGCAGCACAGCCAGCACTCGCAAGGTGGGGTCTAATGAAAGGCATCAGGGAGCAGAAGGAGCGCTTCTGCCTCCTGAGTGTATTTATCCAGAGCAAAGCAAAATGCAGGCTGGCTTGGGGGATGAGTAATGGGTAACAGAGCAGCTTCTCATGTCCAGGCCCCTAGTCTGGCTGGTGCCTGGAGGGCAGCACTGCTGAATTCATTGCCACCTGATGGTGGTTGAAGGGTTTCTGTAGGAAATGAACACTTGGGTTTCAAGATAAAAAGTACCTTCTCTGGACAAAATGGTTGTTTTGGGATGGGGTAAGGGAGCAGTGTGTGTGGCTGAGTATCCCAAAGAGAGGAAAACTGCCATTCATGGCTTTGCCACACACAAAGCTACTTCCCTCCAATTCTCCTAGCAACGCCACCGTGCAGAAAAAGCACATTGATACATAACAATGCAGCTCAGTGGGAAAGATACCTGGCAAGGTGTCATGTCTACCACTGAGAGCAGGCAAGGCCATGATGTTCCACTTCATTGTTCAGTATCTTCTCTAAAGAACAACCTTGATCTTTATGTCCAGTAGATTTACAGTGGGAAAGATCTGCAGAGAGAAATGGCCACTCAAGCCACGCACATGCATGTAGGGACTATCAGAGGCTGACTACTGGAAAGCTGGAAAATGAGGAGAGCTCGCCTTACTGATTTTTCTGAAATTATCTTGTTGTTGTTTAGGTGTTAGAATTAATTTTTCTGAGCATAATGCAGTAAATCAATCTAAAAGCATCAGGGATTAACTTTGTTCAGTTTCTGTCTGGGCAGCAAGCAGCCATAGGTAGAGCTGGGAGCAGAATAGCCTCTTGCCCCAAACCTGCCAAAAGAGATGTTTGCAGAACCTCTCTGCTGAGGCATGATATTCACACACAGCTAGAGATTTCCCACTTCTCTGCTTTCTTTAAGTGGCTGGTACACACATCGAGTTCGACAGCACCCCTGCCCCGCCTCTGCAAGCTCCATTCATTGTTAACTTGTTTAAATTAAACACAAGCATGGACAGGATCAGCAAGCAGCCGTCTGTTTTAGTAGTGCTTCTACTTCAAATGTCAGTCTTAGTCCTTTCTTGCTGGGCTCTGATCTCTCATGACAATTTGATTAACTTTACATTTCCTTTTATTGTTGGAGAAACATTTGGAAAATCTTAACATATCCTACTGGCTGGTTCTGAGACCAAGATGGTGATTATGTCCATGCTTAGCATCATCCATCAAAATCAGGCATCTGACAGTCAGACCACCTGAAAAATGTGTCATTCCTGAGAAGTTCATGGGCTATAAAATGTTTCTTACTTGTGAACAATCACAGGACACTCCTTTTTCTCTCTACAGCAATGCTTTAACTAGGAAATGCTTAAAAAGCCTCATTAGAAGGAAACACTTTGTATTGGTTTTCCCAGATAAGAGGACATTCTTAGCTCCCACCAGCTAGAAACTGGTATCTGGATTTTTCCAAGAACCACATTCCTGCCAGGACTCCCTTATGGGAACATACTATTGATGAAGAAACTCCCAGGGTATGACAGAGCCAGGGAAAGGGATGCTCCATTTCAACTTAACAGAACAGCTCAGGCTCTTTCCCCTTTCCTCATGCTCACACTAATCTCATAAGAGTCTCAAGCCTCTGGCACATACTCATGGCTACATTTCTTCTGGCCTCTGAGGTTCTGGATTTTGGCTCACCTCCAGAGGGTCAAGGCACCAGTGGAAAAGGCTGGAAGATTGCCTATTTTTGTCTTTATGTTTCAATACCACGATCAGAAATAGAAGTGGTAAGAACCTCATGGAAAAAGAGCACTGTTTCCTGGCACTTTTGATGGAGTTAATTACCTGTAGACATTTAAATTCTTTCCCTTGCACTATTTTCATTAATTTGAGGGGGTAGATACTCAGTCATTTTGAAAAGCCCTACCAGTTAACTTTATTTCTGAGGTTATTGAGATGAATTCTTCAGAAAGCACTCAGAAGTCACAATTAAGCTGATGCCATTAGGCCATGATAAATCTACCCACACCTAAGCCACCCTTTCACCTGTTCAGCAAAAGCTAAAATCAGTACTATCATATTATAGTCACCCAAAAACATATCTGGGAAACTTGGTCTCAGATCCCAGTTCCTGACAGGCACTGCCAGGGTCTCAAGCAGTACCAAGTACTTGAGGGTCTCTTGGTAGTTACTCTAAAAAGTTAAGCCTCATGTCAAATGTCAGGGTATGTGTATCTTACAGCACACCAGTCCCCAATGCTTCTTATGGGATTTGCAGCTGCTGCCGAACACTGCAAGTTGATGATCCTGGTACCAGGATCCCCCTGATGGATAACTGTAATAATTTTATTCTAGTCTATAATTTTCAGTCCCTGGTGAATTCCTGCTTCAATTCTCTGACATTTCTAATATTTCTCTGCTGAGACAAGCTGCCATTTCAGACTTTGATAATGAGTAGCTCTCTTCCCACTCAGAGGATAATTATGATTAGCTATAAAATAAGAACTACTTGAATTTATAATAAAGAGTCTCAGACTCTAACACTTTGTCAGTCAAATCCCTGCAATAGAGAGGTCTAAACCCTTGAGTAATGCTTAGGCTCCTTATACCCCCAAATATCTGTACTTCTATTTTGCAACACAGTACTAAGCCTCTCTGCAAGAAGAAAGCAAGCTATGAAGAAAAGAAGAAGAAATCACAGCCATGGTAGAGTTAAAAAGACAGCACATAATGAGAGCAGGAATCTGGCCCCTTATTACCAGCTCTCCCTGCCTGAGTTCCCATAAAGCCCAGGCCTAATCCAGTGTCTTGCTTTCAGTGCAATGGGTGCTGGGAGGGCTCCAGCCCCCACTGTCCCAGGGAAGTGATAAAACCCCATGTGCCAGTTAATGCACTGCCTCTTATAGGCCCATGCAGCAGGTGAGCAATTATCACTTGCAGCCCAGCTTAATGCTTTACAGGGTCTGAGAACTGTTTCCAATTAGCCTCAGTGTGCCATGGAAATTAACTCATTTGTGTCACCTTGGCTCGCAAGTGGACCGTGAGGAACTGGTGAAACAACTGGAATTGAGTGCAGGTGGCACTTCACCTCTCCTCCTGCTCCTTGGCACTCCTTGCACAGGATCTGGGGGGGGGCTATATTTGATGGAAGAAAATACCATGAAAAAACCATTTTGATCCATAACCAGGACCTGGGGGAGGGCTTGATCCATCCCCAGAGTCTTGTCTCCATGACATTTTTCCGGGCTGGTTCTCTGTGTCCCAAGAAACAGGCTTCCAAGCACTTCCCTTTGGATTATTTAGTAATCTCATGAGGCTTCTCAGCATTTGGCCTCTAAAAGCCTCTTTTTATAAAGAACCGTGTCATATGTGTGTTTTATCTGTGAGCCTTGTTTAATGAATTCTTTCAGACATTATGAGCCAATTTGGAGCCTGCTGTAAAGCCAGCACCATTCCACCAAGCTTGCCACAGTATTGTTACTGCCAGACATTTTCTCTTAAAAGGATGTTCTGAAAGTTGATGTCAGGGCTAAAATTAGGCTTAATACTTGCAGTGATCCTTCTGTGAACTCCTGATATAACTTCAGTGCCCATGAATGGTGTGCATATCAAAGGAACTATGATCTCCTGGACAAAGACCAAGAGGATTGAGGAGCTCTCCACTCTTTTCTGAGCTTCAATATGAAGAGTTCTGTGTCATTTAGAGCACATCACTTCATCTCTCTGTGCTTCAGTTGTCTGCCTTCCGAGGTTACAGTAGTCACATTTTGTGGAGATTATATAGTTAAACACATTGTGATATTATTTAATGTCAGTGTTGAAGAGATTTCTTACACTGATAGTTTGATTTTGAGCTTGGTGAATTCTGCTTACGTGAGCTTCTTAAAGCACCTCTTGAAGAAGGGACACAAGATATTAGCTGATTGTCATGGTCTATCCATCCAAAATTATCTGTGAATGACTGATTGAAGTTTAGAGATAGTGTGTCTTTGTGTTATATTTGGACAAAATAAAAATGAAAAAGCCAAATTAAGCCCTCTTATTAAAAGATCCAGTTCAATTGAAGAACTGATTATAAAATCACTGAAGAAGGGACTCTGAGTTGTTGATCCTGCTTCGGTGGCCTGTACTCTGAATGTAAGGTTATCACAACATGGGAGGGTAACTGTGGGGTCTGAGCTGTAGGCAGATGGCCTGAGATCTAACCTGAATTCCCAAGATTTATTGCCATTTGATTGTTGGCTTTTTTTTCCCTCTGCGAGCAACACATAGCTGCAGAGAGCCCAATCCCTCTAGATCCCTCGCAGGGCCCAAAATGCCACAGCAGCAGCATCATGGCAGGCTTGTACCCACCACTGCAGGGATTGAATTAGCAGCAGTAACGACAGGCAGGGGCTTCTGAACGAGCCGGAGCAGCAGGAGAGCTTTTGGCAGCAGAGGGTCAGAGCCCAGGGCTGGCCCTGCACCGCGGAGAGGCTGCGCGCCCAGGGAGGGCGACTTCCCAGAACTGCAAATGTCAAACTGCTCCACAAGGAGAATCCGGCCCGGGCCCAAGCCTAAAATGTCAGGCCGAATCTCAACTGCCCCAAATTTGGATCTGGATGTGAAATCTGTGGCTTGGGACCATTTCTGGTTTATATTTAAAAAGCTAGTTTTCTCTTTGCCGTGGGTAGCGAAGTGTCGCAAGAATGGACATGGAAGCAGCGGATTGAAATCTGTCAGGATTCTATTTTGCAGTCGTTGGAAAAAAACCCTCTTTCCTGAATGCAGGGAACAAATTTTGCCACATCTGCAAGCCAGGGAAAATCACTGGAAACTCTGGAGTGAATAATTATACACAAATGTTTACAAAAAGTAAATAAGAAGAATGTATGCATAAGTGAAGAATAACAAATGACATGTGGCCAAACCCCTGAATAGCTACTAAAGCCTGGGACTGGGGTATGCAATTTTCACATCATTTGCAGCCTTGGGCAGCTAGAAAGGGTGGAGAGGTGATATTAGTGTACAACGGCTGCTCAGTACCTCGTATTTATAGTAAATTTCCAGTGGCCAGGGAAACATCACACAAATCCAGCCTGGGAAAGGATAGAAAATGCCCAGGATAGCCAGTTTCCTGGGTGTTCCTGGCCAAGAGAGAGGATTTGAGCAGTACTTGCCTGCTTCAGGCCTGCCTATGCCCAAACCCAGATTTCTGCTTTCATTGCTGTCCCTCGCTTGCTCTAAGGCCCTACGGCCTGTTCATATTTTAGACACATCTGTGTCTTTCTTCTTTCAAGGACTGAAGGTCCCATCTTTCAGTAGATATTACTTCCTTTCATGTATTTGCTCCCAGCCTACATATGCATCCCTGGAGGATGGGGTCTGTTCTTCAGAGCCTGGAGGACTTTTGCTTTGGTTTTGTCTTTTGTAGAAAGCAGCTAAAATCTGAGCTCGGGGTTCCCTGGGCAGCTTGGGTTCCTCAGGGCTCCCACCTACCTCCAGGACCACAGCCCTCTCTCTAGGGGCATATTTCTCTCATGCAGAACCTCAGGCTCTCCTGCTGCTAATCCTGAGCAAGAAAGAAGTACAGAAACTGGATGTGAGCAGAAGAGATTTCATTTCTCCTGCTCTCAAAAGGAGATGTAAGAGAGGTCAGCTGCCTGGTGCAATCAACATCATTCCACTTTGGAAATGTCCTGTCCCCAGGAGAAGGAGCCCCTTGGTGGTTTTCTCTTCCCAAGGCTAAAGTAATGAATACCCAGCAGTGATAAGAGCAGGCTGGAAGCTCTCCCATCTCTCAAGGAACATGAGAAAAATCATTCCTGCTCATCTTTGGAGTTACAAGGGGATGGTAACTCTGCAGACCCCCATTCATACTAAGTAGCAGAGAGCTGAGCTTCTCGAATATGGCAGTATTCCTAAGCACCTCTCTGCTCCACCCTGTGGATTGCTGGGACCACTCTTCAACTTACTGGCCCTATGAAAAATAAAAGACAGAGAGAAAGCCAATTTACAGCTACTCACTCTGATATGACCTGTTGTTTCCAGGTGACTCTTGGCTGGTGCCAGGGTTTGCCTGGCATAGAGTCAATGAGGCCAGGGAGTGGGCTTGAGGCAATCAGATAGAAACAGCACCCCACTTTCCCCTCATCCTACTGATAGCTGGCATTCAGCTGGAGCAGCTTGGTGAGAATCTCCTGGGTGATTTGAAGTGATTATATCCTGCTCATAAAAAATATATTATGCTTGTATATGGAGAAGAGCTGTTGACAGCAAATCAGAGAGTAAAGCAGAACCATATCAGCCTGTAAAACTGGCCTGCAGAAGATGATGCATTACAAATTACATTGCAGGGATTTCCTCCTTGTTACTACACAATAACAGGGCTCATTGCACACATAATTTACAATATCTAGGTAGGAAAGCATGCAGGATGTGGCAGCCACATAATACTCTTCACCTTCTCCTAACTCACAGCTGACTGCAAGAAGACAAAATTACTACAAGCTGCATCTGAAAGTAACAGAGTGTTTTAATTGCAATGTGACTGCGAGGCTGTTAGGCAAGAATTCAGTTTTAGCTAGAAATGGGAATGATCTTGGACTAGATTCTCTTCAAAAACTAAAGGCTGTTTTGTTCTGGGATTTGCAGTCAGGCCATTTGAGAACCTTTTCTGTCCCAGCATGAGATGCAAATACTTCCCCTTCCTCACCTCTCCTTCTAACCAAGTTCAATAGACATGCACAGGGACACAAGCCCAAATCAAAAACCTGCTGCCAGGTGCAGCAGACTGCACTGCATTTCCCCTCCCTCACTGTAAGGCTGCAGACTCTGTGATGTCTTGTTAAGCCACCAGTGCTAGCAGGGCTTCTCTGGTAACCATACAGTGAAACATGGGACCTGCTGGAAGAGCCACCCCAGCACGGTATCAGTGGTTGGGCTGACCTGGTTGGGATCCAGTGCCAATACTCAGGGCTGGCTACTCATCCTCAACAGAGAGGATGGAAGGGAAGCCACCCTTCTGTCACTCTCTTATGGTGGCACAGTATTCAGTGCATGCAAGCCTGGATGCTGCTGAGGAGCAGGGGTCCACAGAGTTCTTCTCTCTCTGAGACAACTGAGCTATATAGAAGGTGTTGAGGCAAGAAACATCAACCAAAAAAAAAAGGCAAAAAATCCAAAACCAGAAAACACCAAAAAAACCCCACCAAAACCCAAAAAAAAACAGCGAGAAAGAAAGGTAATTTTTGAGGTCCTGCTTGTTCTGCAAGGTTGTAAAGTTTTGTGCTTTTGGGCTTTTTCACTGCTTATACACACTTTTTCATTTTCTTGTTTTTCATTCTTTTTTTAATCTTTTTTTAACCTCCTTTGCTTCACATCTTCTCTCTGTTCAGGGAAATGCAAAGGCATCTTTCAGAACCAAAAAAAGTGCAGAATTGATGGCCAAAGGAAAAAGTGCAGTATCCCTCCAAGCCCATACCTTGTGATTTCTCAGTTTTGTTGAAATAAAAACCCAAAATAATAAACTGTTATTACTAGAATTAATCATTAGGTTTTCAATGAAAGAAGGCCACAAATGACACTATTTTCACCAAAAATAACAAAACCCCCAAAGACAACAAAGCAAAAAAACCCTCAAGATGAATGAGGCACCCCTTTTTAATGGAAAAAAAATTTAAACATTTTCAGCTACTTCTAGGAATGAATAATTGGCAGCGGCTTTTATCTGAAACCTGGACTTGGTTTTTAGCTTGGCAGCTTTAGAGCAGACAGCAGAACACACTGATCTACAACACAGGGCATGGGAGAGCACAGCAGGCAGGATGCAACTACCAAGTTTCCTGGTTCTCAGAACTACCTGGATTATAAAGAATCTGATAAGTATCAACAGTGACAAGATGGTGCATATTTTACCTGCCTCTTTTGACTCTGTGGGCAGGAAGCCCTTCTGTTTTCTGTGGGAGGAAGACCCAATGGCTCAGAAATAAGGATAACATTTTTGCCCCAGCAGACAATGCTGAGGCTGAATCAGCAGCTGTTCCTGCATCACTTTCACATCATCCCAGCTTGTTCCCTTCCATGTTTATTATTTGACCCAACCTTGGAAAAGCTCTTTTCACTCTGTTCCTTAACTTAAGATGTAAAATCCCATTCTCTTAGAAATCCATGGGAGCATTGTCACTATCTTTATTTGGGCTGGGACTCAGCATGTGGCCCTGGACCTCAACGCCTTTGAGAATGTCTCCTGCTCCATGGAAAGGACTATATTGTCCCTTTCAGGCATGTTCTGCTCCAGCACAGACTTGTTAGTTGAAAACCCCTCTTCTCTTGCTGCTATGGTTGTTTTCTGGTATTACATAATTTTGAGGTTTGTGCTGGGAACAAGTGTCAAGTGGCCCTTTAATTTCTAAACTCTCCAATACTCAGTTGCTTCTCTTAGCTTTTCTTCCTTTTGCCTGCTGATGCTTTTGGCCCCTGTTGCAGAAGCCCTTCACTGTCCTGTACATTCTAAGTGTAAGTGAATTCAGGCAGATGCCACCTGGGGTCAGTAAATTCCTCTACTTATCTAGCACAGGGCCAAACCCACTGGCTGTTGAATCAGCACTGACACTGGACTGGCATGAGAGAAGGATTCAGCAGTGTCTCCTCTCACCTTTTGCTGCTTGTGTCTGCACTGTCCCTGCCTGCACATCTGAGCAGAAGGGCTGTGCCAGGTTTTGCACCAGAGCATGAACAGGGATTTTATCTCATCCCTGCAGACAAAGAGTTAACTCCCTCCCTAACTCTCCAGCAAGAAGGGGATTGAGAAGAGATTGCAGCATCATTCCTTAGGCATACCCAGATGCTCAATATTAACATAGGCAGCTCTCTGAAGATTTTTTTCCTGCTACCCATTGGATGGGAAAAATATTTGGACGGAGAAGTGGTTGGGGTATCACTTTGCAGGTCTGGAGTATAACTCAAATGGAAAGACATGTAGCTCCAGTTACTTGATGTAATTCAGAACACAGAAGAGCCGCCTCTTGCTAAGTCAGTATTTAGTTTTTGATTAGCTCTTACTTCAGTGGTAAAAGCCACAGCAAGCTGCAATCTTGAACTTTTTTTTTTTGAGTGTACATATGTCTGTATGTGAGGCCAAACCTCAATCTCAGTATCCTGAGCATTAAAGCAGGCACTGAGATATGACTCATAGTTGTGTATCTAGCTACAGTCTCTAATGAAAGAAGAAAAACAAGACAAGACCAAACTGGAAATTAACCAAACTCATTAAAAATTCCAACAAAACAAACCAGCAACAAACCTCCATTCCTTTCAGCATTTTTCTGTAAGGTTTTTTAATGCCTTTTCATCTGGCTGGGTCATGAAACTGAACTCCTCTCCTGGCAGTGTAATGCAGTTCTCATGCCACAGGCAGGTATTATTTTGTTTGGATTTCCAACACTACTAAAGATGTTTGTATACAGCCCTGTTTTCACCCATGCTGCGAATAAAAGCAACGTCAACAGAATAAAAAGTGAAAAAAGCAGAAGATTTCCTTAGTGCTATTGTCCCTTTTATGACAAAACTTTATTCTGAGCATAAACTAAGCCGATGATTTTCATTAAAATTTTATTATAAATGGATGATAATCTATTAATTAAAGTAAAGAAGTGAAATAGGTGACTTGTCTGACTTGGAAAACTTCACTGACAAAATAAGGGATTTAGTTATCTCAGAAAAAAGAAGGAACCTTAGCTAATCCCAGGAGTACTCAAGGGCCAGGAAGGGATATTGAAAAGGAACTAAGTGCTTCAGAACCTTTGTAAAAATACAATGATGCCTGGCTGAATAGTGTTAATTATTAGCTATGAACCACTGCTGTCAATGTGTGCAACAGGATCAATAAAGTTAGGGTTTTCCAGAAGAGTAAACCTTGTTTTCCAATTTGTTGAGAAACAAGTTTAGTTGTGGAGAACTGTGTTCCAGTGACTCGATTAATGGTGTAACTTGAAGAAACCTGAAATATACTGGGGAAGATAGCAGGATATATGTTTGTTCCAGTGCAAAAACCTGTAATCTTTGATAAATTACAGAGCATGATCCCAAGCTGTTTCTGAGATTGTCTGAGCAGAAGGTATTTCCCCAGAAACCTCCAAGGTTTGTTCTCTGTTTCTAATCATTGCGACTGCAGGCTCCACGAGCCAGGGGCTGCTCTTTGTCATCCTTGGTGCCTCTATGTGCCTCAGCCTAGTTTATCCCTCTCCCAGGTGACAAGGAAGGTCAGTCACTTCAGTCCTAAAGTTATTTCTGTTTCTCATTGTTCCTCTATTTCATTATTGGCCACTATGTACATCCAAAGGAAAGAAATGGAGGATATAAGGAGAGTTAAGAAAGAGTTGTCTGGCACAGCAAAGCTGTCTGTCTGCACATGATCTCCCTGTTCTTTGCATCTCAGAACTATTTTGAGTCCAAGTTTTGGCTTTATATTGCTCCAGGA
Source organism: Agelaius phoeniceus (assembly GCF_051311805.1). Taxonomy (NCBI): domain Eukaryota; kingdom Metazoa; phylum Chordata; class Aves; order Passeriformes; family Icteridae; genus Agelaius; species Agelaius phoeniceus. Next base: position 23,464,491 of record NC_135270.1, read on the forward strand.
TCATCCTTGATCAGTGTTGTGTGCATTTACCTCAAGGCCTGAGAAAACTAAATAAGTTGTGCCAGTTTCATCAACACCTTTCTAAAAACAACACAAAGCAATACCAGAGTGTTGAGCTAAATATGTTTGACAGGCCATGCTTTTCCTCCTAGGCTTTAAAGTCCAGGCAGCACAGACTGTGCACAAAAATGGGGTGGTTTTCTCCCCACCCTTCCAAAATGATTTAAACCAAATGAAGGATGCCCGATTTCCAACCTGATGCAAAAATGTTGCATTTCCAGAAAAATGTGAGGCCAATTTTGCTGTGTCACAAGCTGATCTTTCGCAGATGCTGAAAAGCTAGGAAGTGCAATTATGGGAAAATTGCACTAAGGCAAACAAGTACATGCCAAGTCCTGCCATTCTCCATTACTCACCTGAGCCCCTTGATTGTGACAGACAACAAGCCATCTGTGTGTGCTTTGTCAGAGGGGAGAAAAAGTAATCCCAAGAGCAGTGCCTGAATGGAGGAGTGGGAGAAGTGGGGGTGGCTCCCAGAAGAAGCACGCACCCAGGAGCCACTGCAAAGCCAGGGTGGCATCCAAGAGCTATGTGCTAGCTCAGGAGTGGTGGTTAGCAGAGACCTTTGTCAGGGTAACCCCAGACAGGGCAACCTCAATATTACCTCAGTATTATCTCAGTATTACCACAAATGCCCCCATTGCATTTGGCCATCAGGGCTTTCTCCAAATCCCTGGACAACAGCCTTCCTGAACATCCCGTGTGAAGCTCAGTTTTTATGAGAAAAGGTTTCCAGGCATTTGAAGATGTCAAATACTTCCAGCCCCTTCCTGGACCAAAAATAACTCATGATCTTCTCTTTTCTCCTCGTTTCAGGAAAAAATTACTCATATTCTGGTAATGCTGTTTCCCAGCTGGGCTGGATCTCCCTATTCCTGAGGTATCAAAGCACAGAAAAGAAGAAAACAATGAGGAAATAGCACAAGAGGGTGGGGAAATGAAAGAGACACTCATGCTCATTCAATCTCTGAGATCACTTGGTTTGCAGGTCCCCATTTTAGGGAGGGGTTGAACAGCATCCCCTCCCTTGACAGGTTTTTTGTGGAATAAACATCTCAGAAGGCCCCACAGTGCAGGAATGGGACCTGAACAGATGAGATGAAGAAAGACCTGCCTTGGTCCCTGGAGGCTTGTCTATCTTTATGGGTTCCCAGGGGAAACTGTCTCTGTGGTGTGGCACAGCTAAGGTGCAGTGGGGTTGGAGAAGTCACTGCCTTCAGGGCTGGATTCCATACTGCAGAGGAAAGGTTTCAGATTCCATCTGCAGGGAAACCTACTCCCAACTCCACAGGACTCTGTAGAGAGGTGGGTTTGTGTCCTTCCAAAGCTTGTGTACTGCAATTCCAGCAGTAATTACAGCACTCTGTGTGGAGGTGGATCCTGACAGCACATTAGCACCCCAGTGGCTGGCAGCTATCAAAAGTGTGTCCCAGAGGGGGAAGCTGAGGACCAAAGAGCAGTGCTTTAACATTATTACTATCTACAGTTATAAATAGTGATTGGAGAAGTGATCACAGTAAAACTTAAGGAAAATGCTGATGATCCCTAAAACTGGGAGCTGGCATTTCAAGGTGGATGTGGCACCTTCCTCCGTGGTGCTGAGCAATTGTGCTGAAACGAGGAGAATTTTTGGTGCAAACTCCATCCTGAGGGGGTGGGGAGGGGGGCTCTGCTGCCCTCTGCCACTGTGGTGGATCATGGCTCCTCACTCAGGCACCTGCCCCAGCCTGCTGGACACAGCCCCCTGCTCTGCTTGCAGCCCTTGCCTGCCAAAGGGGCATCTCACCCTTTGGGCAGTGAGAGCCCTGAGGGCGAGGGTGGCAGCGAGGGCTGAGGAAGCTCAAGTGCTGCCTGTGAACAGAAATGATTTCTGTGTGGCTTTGTCCACATCCTCTCATGCTGACGTTTCACAAGTATTTCAGCAAACATATTTGCTTGCAGGAATGTTGGCAGAGCAGCAGAATTTAGAGAATATCCAGGGCTGGGCCCAGCTGTGTTGTGAGCTGGGGAGGTGCCTGGCATGGGGAAAAGAGGCTGTGTAGCCGTGTGTGTTGAGGCATACCTCAACAGGTTTGGGTGGTGCCTGTGGAGCAGAGGGCAGGCTGGGAGACCAGTCCCACATAGTCCCTGAATAAATCTGCTCATACATGGACAAAAAGTGGAATCTGGTTATGTGAGCACCAGAAATCACAAAGCAGAAGCACCAGTGCTGGAGAGCTGAGTTCTCCAAGTGGGGACACAGAATCCCCTCGAATGCCAGTGTGTGACAGGAGAGTGGTTGGGTACAGCATGGCAGCACAGCTCAGGGAGAAGCCAGAGTGGAAATACTGAATCCAAAGTCAAAAGGGGTCACCCTACAGTCATCTCATGCCAAATGTATGTAAAAAGGAGACTTTGGCACACAAGTAATTATTTTCTGATGAAAACCCTAGCAAAAGGGATGATTTTGGTTTTAGCATGACTCTGATCAGCGCAGTAGTCCTTAAGGATCATGACTATGGGGAAAGCTTCCCTGTGCTCTGCACTTTGCTTACACTGTCAGCTGGATGGCTCTTGAACACATCTGAGATCCTCTTGAAACCATGGCTTCTTTCTGGCTCCAATCAGGACTTGGAGAATGGAAATGAGAATAAAGTGGGAAACAAAACTTGCACTAGTTCCCTTGTTTCAGAATGAGATTTTTACACTCTGCTTTTCCTGTTGGGACAGTGGAGTAACCAGGGACACAGAAAGCATTTTGCAACCTCAGAGGAAACAAAAAATCCATGATTACTTTATTAGACTAGTAATTAACCTTTAATCCTCTTTTACTCAATACACAGGGCACAAAAATGGTTGGGCTGTAGAAGCAAGAAGCCAACTCACGGCAATGCTTGAGGGTTTGTACTGTTTTGGGACCTGGAGAAATCACCCTGGGTATCTTCCACTCCAGGGGGACACTGCAGCGGCTGCCAATGCATGTGAGAAATAGCTGATGAGGAGTTAGGGACTCAATGCATGTGGAATATGAATTTGGAGTGGATGAGCTCCTCAGAAGTATCCATCTTGTTACACATATTCAAAATGATGCAGCTGAACACAGCACTTTTTGGATTGTGTTTTGATGTGCTCAGAAGACTCAAGACAGCCTCCTAAAGAATGTACCTGGGCAGGTGTGTAAGTTTGGATGAGAAATCATATAGATAAATTCCTGAAGGCTGCTGCTAAAAACAAAAGATGTGCTTGAACTGCTCTGGACTCAGCTTTGGATGAAGATTAGGACTTGTACTCTCTTTGTCTGACTGTCAAGTTCTGGCCAATGGCCACCTGGAAGCTGAAGGGACTCATTAGTTCCTTATTTCTCCTCAAACAGTTTCACACTTGCTACTAGTCAGGATTGCTTGTGGACAAGAAAACCTGTGGGTTTGTAGGACAGCCACAATAGACCAGGAAAGGAATCAAATCTTGGTCTCTGGAAGTGCCAATACACATTGTCTTCCCTCTCCAGCAGTTTCAGCAGTACCCTGGTGCTTTTCCAAGCTGGTCCATTCTAGACTGTAGGAACTGTTCTCAGGCACCAGGGAGCCCAGCACCTGCAGCCCTTGACAGCCTTGCTGCTTGCTGGGTGCCAGGTAGGGGGAGCAGGGAAAGAAGGGCAATGAGGCAGAAGCTGTTTGGAGAGATGGCAGGGTTCCAATTTCTGCTCACAGAATACAGCCTCATAGAAGCTCACAGTACAAATTTTTGCCAGGCATAACCTACTGTGCTCCTGTGCAGTGTAAATACCTCTTTGATAGAGCAGGAGCACAAGTTCTTACACTGATTTGAAGCTGGCTGGGGGGTCTAAGAGAAAACACTGGAATTGTTGGAGCTGGATCATCTCAGGTCTTATGGCAACTGTTTACTATGGTACATAGCTGGCATGGCTCTTGTGGTATGGCATTTCAAACAGGTCAGGAGGTGTCAGTCCAGTCTCAGTGTCAGGTACTGAAGGCACAGCATCTCTTTTACCTCACACAGGTTTTCTTTGAAGGTAGTTTTATCTAACACAAGGGCAAGTCCTACCCCTCTGCACAGCAGAAACTGCTGGGTTGAACCTGGTGACTCAGTGTATCACTGGTATAAGGGAGGTCTGGCCAGGAGGGTGAAAACTCCTGCTGCCATGCACTTTCTTTCCAAACCAATATCTGCTCTGAGAATCAGTTCATAATCTGAGGCTACATGTTTTATTCTGAATGCCTTTGCCAATAGAATGTGGACTTTTCATCTTTGTCTTTAGATAATTACATTGAAGACATTTGGGACTCTTCTTGCAATCAGCAGAGGAAAGGAAGCACAATCTACTTCACTGATTTAGCAGTTCTGTCTCCGTATGAGATGTATGACACCCTGGAAACATCTGGCTCTCTCCAGTTAGGGAGGACAGCCAGCCAGTACCAGCCAAAATATCAACATTGCAAGAATCTAAAGCCAGGCAAGGGAATCCATCCTTGGAGTTTCATGTCCAGCACTTGGCTGGGCGATGCCCTGGAATGTGACACAAGCCATTCTCCAGCAGGGTGACCTTTGCCTGGTCAACAGGCCCTGGCTGGGGACCTTTCACCCTGTAGTTTTGCAGGCTGCATCTTCTTGAATAGAGGTAAAGCCATAGGTAAGAAGCTGGGTTTAAGGGTAATAAAGCTTCTTATTTGGCCTTATCATAAAGCAGAGCACTAGGGCTCAGGAGCTCAGTCCCTGGGTAGGGACCGGGTGCCCGAGGCTGGCTCGCTCATGCCAACGCTGCGGGGCTGCCATCTAGCAAGCATGGTGATTATCAGCTCTATAGTGATTGCAAGCTCTCAGGATTTCAGCTCTGCTTGCTAGGTAGTGGTGCCCTGGGCTGGAGGCTGCAGCAGACGGAGAGAGAGGAGAAGGAGAAGGCGCAGGCTGTTCCACAGAGATGGCTTTATTCGGGGAGGTCCGTGAAGGGTCTCTGCTCTTCTTCTTTCTCCCCTAATGGGGTACAGTACGCTTCTTTTGTAGGGTTGGAAAGGATCCAAGCTTGACCAATGGTAAGGGGTTAACATGACATTGCCTTATAGGGTTACAGAGGTAGGTTAGGGGGTGGAGGACAGAAAAACAGGAATTTTCTTTTGCTGTTTCAGCATTCCTATTGTTCATATCCTCCATGGTGCTTTTCCTAAATCTATGGGGTTTACTACATAAGGGGAGGGAAGTAGGACATTAATGGACTAGCCATGAAGATGCTGCTGGCTTGATGTTCCTTTTATTGCTTCTAGAGGAGAATGAGATAATGCTCTGATTTGCTACAGGCTAACCAACACTGAGTTTTAATTGCTGTCTAGAAAGGACATATCTCCTCAGATGTGTGCAGGCAGCAAAATTTGTGCCTCTCAACAATGAAATAATTTTCTTCTGTTTGCTATGCTCAGTCAGAGCATGGGCATGTCATTGAATGTGGGTCCATCATGGCCAGCTCTATTGGCTGTACTGTTGTGCCAGTTTTTACCAGAGCAGGAAAATGAGAGCTCTTTGCAGAACCTCCTCTCTCTAAAGGTTTGCCTTTCCTCAGTTGCACTCATGTGTGAAGTATGCCACATTACTGGACATTTCTCTGGCAAGTGGGGCATTTATCTGTCACAGAAGAGATTTTAGAGCATGAATTGATGCCTTGAATTCAGTTTGCTGTTCCTTTTGGCTGCTTCAGTTGCATCTTTCTAGATAACCTGTAAGTCTTACTGTGAATCTGTGCTGCCACGACAGGATCTGTATGCTACAAATCAGATCTGAGACAAAAACTTTTACTGTCTTTGTCAAATTATAATAGATTTATGGATTATTGAACAAAATTTGAGTACTTTGAAGAACTGCCTGTGATCAAGTCCTTTTGATCAAGTATGAAAGTGTTTGTTGAGCTGGTTTGCATGCACCCCATAGATGTAGAAAATTACCCTCCACTACCAAAAGGTATTTTCACTTGAAACTTGACACCAAGTGAAAGGGAAGAGAAAAAAAGTGAGTATATATGTAACTTCCTCCCACTAGTCTAAAAATTGCACTGGCAGGCTTACAGTTGGCAAAAGACAGCAACGGATGCGACTATTTTTTTGCATTCCTATAAATTTAGGATGATTGGTCTAATTTAGGAGTTTACAAGCAGTTCCCTCATTTACATCAGATCTCAATACCTCATACATCTTTCCATTCCCTACTGCACTCCTTCAGTGCATGGACTATCTCCCTTCTCTCCACTCTCCTCTGGCCATCCTGAAGTCATTCAACTGGCAACATGAGGAAAGTATTTGCTGTCTTTATAGATGCCTTTGCATGCAAGCTGGTATGTAGAAAGAATGAAGAGATCTGGCCAAGGGAGTGACCAGCACATCCTCCACAGAGCACCAGTAAATGCTCATGAGCACTGGCAGTGTCAGCCCAGAATCCAGTGCTGGCCACTAGAGAGTTTGGGAGTGTTAGGTAAAAGATGCTTTGCCATTAGTTTTAGATTTGAACAGAGAGAAGAAAAGTTGCTCCAAGATTGTCCATACCCTTGGCAGCTTCAGGGATGACATCTGACAGTTGTAATTTCTAGGCTGGTTGGATTTGCTTCCTTGCAAATGGAAAGGCCTCTGTGATAGAGGTTCCCAGGCTACTGTGGGTGTAACCCACCCTTGTGCTTAGAGCCATTAACATGTGTGGCTGTGTCCTGAGACTGACAGTGTTGCTGTGCTGACAGGATGGCTGCTGGGGAGTCCAAACTGCAGGGGCAGGAGGATGCAAACCAGCATGGGATGCTGGGACAAACCCCACTGCATTGTCCTGGATCCCATGTTGCTCCCAGACCAGACCAGCTGCCGTGTTTGTGGAACAATGGGAGCCCTGGGGACAATGTCATCTCCTGTCTAGAAACTGCTCTTGGATATTTGTCCCCCCTGGCTCTAGCAGGGCTGTTATGATTTCCAGACAAATGGACATTTTCATATGCCGCATATGAGGCTTGTAGAATTTTGGTCACCCCGAGCCAGAAGATCACTGAATTTACTCCACTTATTTACCTCTCTGCAACAAAAACAAATTCTGGATTTCTCTTCATTCAAGACAGGCACAGCTTTCCAACATATATATATATATAGATATATATATATATACACACACACACATATATATATATATATATATATATATATATATATATTAGTTGTTGGGATTTTTTGGGGAAATTTCTAAAAATAAGTCAGAATTTAGTCTTCATATAGTAGGGGGCTTGGGAAAACTACAGTTGCACCAAGTACAATTCTCTTCTTCACTCTCCATCCCATGAGCATCTCATTGACTGTGCCGAGAAATCACGTCCTGGTCAACCAACCACCTGCAGCCCAGTTCTGAGCCCCACCAGGCCCTACTAAGTGCACTTGAAAGACCCAGCAGTGCTGGCACAGCTCAGACACGTCCAGCTGTTCAGAACTGGCACTGTGTCACAGTGCATCAGCCTGAAATGTGTGTCAAGGTCTGCACCTCACAGATGTGAGGGTGTTAGCAGGCTCCCTCACTGTTGCCAAGCTGTCTGCAGGAGAGTGCTTATTCTTCTAGTCCTAACAATGCAAGCAGAAAATATTTCCTTCCCTTCCTTCTGGTACTGCTGGAGGCTTCACAGTTATGTTTCTGCTGCCTCCAGTCTTTCTTAAAAGAGGCTGGGAGTACAGACAATATGCTGTATAACAAAACTGGAGGTAGGAATAGTTTCATCTTCTCCCAGGACTTAAGGAAACTTTGAAGCTGGGCCCGCAGATGGACATTATAGTTTTCTTTAAAGTCCTGGGCATCCCAGTGACATAGCTGCAGATCTGTGGGGAAATCCAGCTTTGGATCCAGTTCAGGAAAAGAGTGTGCAAGACATGGGCTCATCTCACTCCCAGAGAGATACTTCCTCTGTTCACCATTCCCTCTGAGCAACATGAAGTGAAACTCTCATTTTCCCCCTGCAGTCCTGCTCTGTTTCTGGGCTTCCATGCAAGATTTGTCTCTAGTGAATATGTTACGGGAGCTTGGGGAGGCTTATGTAGCCAGATCATATGGAGAAATTGGCACAGGCAGCAGGGAGCAAAGGAAGAAAAGACAAGCTATAGATGGAATGTCAACTGGGAGATTAAATCCAATAAGGGAATTTATTTATGAAGGCAATCATCACAGTCATTACAATATGTAAGAGAAGTTTGAATTCTGAAGTCCTTATAAAGGAAAGGGGTGTTTGCACAGAAAGGAAAGGGACAGGAGATCCATGTCATAGTTTGGATTTGAAGACTCAGTCTAGATCCATTCCTAATTGATAGAAACCCTCTGAGGTTGAAGCATCATTGTATTTCTGGGAGATGACAGACTGTAGCCTTTTGCTTTACTTTCCATGTGCTTCTTAGGGCTTGCCAGGATATGTTTTGTTATCCCTTGAGCATGCTCCTGCTCTGCATTTATCAATGTCATTGCCACATTGAAGTTGCTACACTCACCTTTGGCAGCAGGAATAGAAAGGAGCCAGCACTGCTCTTTGCTCCTGCTCAGCCTGGAGACAAGGATACTGCACCAGGTGGTGTCAGAGGCCTGGGCACATGCCAGAGAGAGCTGGCCCCCAGATTCAGCACGATTGAGACTGGGGTGGAAGAGAATAGGGCAAAGGCACCAAATTCTGACTGTTCCCAAGCTCACAGAATTGTGTTGATGTCAGTACTAATTAAGATTTTCCAAGGCCAGTTTGAGCTTTGATTACCAGCTGACAGGTATGTACTATTCCCCTTCTGGGATCTGCAGCTCCCTGCAAATCATCAAACTGTCTTCAGTCAGCTTTAGACCAGAGGAGTTTTGCCAGAGGCATCCTGCATCTGTTGCATCGTATACAGTACATTAAAACCATCTTTAATGCTCTTTATAAAGAAACCACAGTTGTTAGAGAGTCCTGAATGCTCAGCCCTCATGTACTTCCTTGCTGTGTAGCTATTTGCCTGTGTTACCCCCCTGTTGCTCTCAGACATGGTAGTACATAAGGCAGCTAATCATTTAAAGCTATATTCATCCTTCCTCTTGGAAAGCAATAGTGGCAGATACATAATGACACACTGGATCGAGGGGGGTTTGTTCAGTCCCATCTGTAATTTATCGAGTGGGAGATGCAGGGGGAATGTCTTTGTTCATTTGTCTTATTCAAACATGTCTATCACAGCCTCTTGATATCCATACAATGATCGGGCAGGGGGAGGGTAAAGAAATTAGAGAGGAACAAATTGGTGACAGCCATCACAAGAGACAGTCCCACCAGCGCCTGATGGAGGGCTGCAGAGCCTGTTCCACGGGGAAGGGCCACCAAGCCAGGGCTCACAGGATGGGGGTGACTTAACTTCAGCCCCCAGAGTGACACAGGAGGGGAAGCGTGTGGCACATGCTGGGAAACACGGCTGCTCTATGTCTGTGTTTTAAGTGGATGTAAAGGGAAGGTTTCCAACCATGTCATTTATATAACCCTAAATTGGGTATCAGTAGATGCTCCTGTCAGATTTCATGTCAGCAGCCACTTTCCCTTTCTTAATCTAGGAGTTTTTCAAAACCCATATAATTGTGGCAGTTGGTAGGACTTTCCCATATCAGATAGGATTTTAGGATTAATTAAACCTTGCAGCACCTTGGGACTCCATCAGGAAATGCAGTTGAGACTTCCCCTCTCATCCAGAGCAGCAAACTCTGCAAAAGGAGCTGTTTTTTAGAAAGGCTGCAAAGAGCCAGTGTCCAGTGTCATGGGCTGGAGTGAGGCTGGGCTCTTATTGCTACACTAGAGCTCAGTAAGCAGCAGGATCTCCTGTGAAGAGCCAGACTGCACAGCACTGCTTGGCATTTCAAGCAGGACTCAGGACACAGCAGAGGGGTCCTTGTCCTGCCTGTCACCAGCACAGAGCAGAGTGGTCATGCTGAGACTCAGCACAGTGACTACTGCTTCCATGGCCCCCCATCCTTTCCTTTACTTTGAAAATGATGTTCAATGCATTGGCCAGTCTCACTGTCATTCACAAAGTACATGAAATATTCCTGGATATACCAGGTGTTGTGTTTAACATACTGCTGCATGTTTTGATGCTATAAAAACAGAGCAGTTCCATACCAGCAGCAGATGATGCATTGACAGCAACAAATTGAAATGTTTCAACATTTTATACCCATGAAAATTCATGAAGACTGTCTTTTCACATTCACTTAGAATGACATCTCAGTTTTAAAAGTGAAAATTTCTCACACAGTGAAATTTTACCTTACCATCATCCAGGTCTCCCCCTTTATTTATAGAAGTTGTGAAAGCAGAAAGGTCACTTCTTTGTGTATCTCTCAAGCTTTAACAAAAACAATAAGGTGCCCAGACATCACTGGAAGAACCATAAAACTTTGACAGACAGGCAGTGTTTCACTCTTAAACCTGGTCTCATGCCAAACCTTAATGTGAAAGCATGAGAATTTCGAGAAGGAATGGCATTAATTGGTATTTCCTGCATGGTCTGAAATCTCAGCATCTCCCCAAACTATGAAAGTGAACAGACCATTCATACTGTCTGACACAAATAAAATGTTGATGGGAAATGAAATAAAAAATGGCATCTTGCAAGTCAGATTGTTGAAAATCTATCCTTAAATTCATATTTTCAGCATGGCAAAATCTTAAAATATTTTCTTATTCTTGCAATTCCAATTAAACAAAGCTTTTATTCAGAATCCATTTTGTTTATCTGAACCAGGAAAGGAACTAAGCTCAGATTTTAGCCATTTGAAAGAGAAGGAATTGTAAAAATATTTTTCATGACTTTATCTACTGGGTAGTCAGAACAAAAGAAAAATAATTGTATCCTGGAGCTTCTGTGGTCACACAAGTTTTAGAAACAGGCTGCTTTGATATCACAGGAATATTCTTTAGATTTCCCTTTTCAATCTGATCTATACCCATCATCTTAATTGCTGTGATCAGGAAGTGTGTGGTGGCAGCTTGGTTGGGATATGAGTAGGTTTGAAAGCTCTTCTACACAACCAGAATTTCTTATTTGTATTGATCTAGCATGATCCTGCCCCAGAAGGAAATTTTTTTTCCCCTAGAAGTTCTAATATTTCCTTCTACCTGGTCAGTAAAATTATGTGAGGAGCCACTTTCCAAAGCCTGGGCACAGTATTCAAACATACAATGTTCAGAGCCATATCTGAGTGCCTCGAAATACCAGCAGCATTTGCATCCAGAGGGAGAAGAGATTCAGGGAGTGAGTTCATTTCCATTGCTGCTGGAGATCAGAGGCCCCCAGTTTTGTACATCAGTTTTCACAAGCTTAATTTTACTGACTTTCTTGCGGTTATTCCTGATTTACGACAACAGGAGATTAAAATGAGGCTTAGGGAGGATAGCTTCCTGCTGAAATCCCCAAAGAGACCAGATCTTGCATTATTTCACATCAGAGTAAACGATTCCTTTGGACAAAAGAAACCCATGAAAGAGATAAATATCCGTCCAAATGCTAAGACAGATGGGTTCCTTCAGAGCTTTCTTACTAATCAAATACATCAGTGCCCCCTTCAGTAATGTGATGGGTGAGTTAATGTGGGATATATTTCATAGAGATTGGGGGAGAGGGCCCAGGATCAGCCTCCCTGTCAATGGGGATGGCCATCCTGATGACCTGGAGGGCTGCTCCATGCAGCTATTCTGTACCAGGAGTTTGTCTGCCTTCCTTCCCATCAAGTCCTGCCACAACTGTACAGACAGACAAGAAAGTTTGAGCAGCCATTGCAAAAAGATCAAGTTAACAGTAGAAAAACTGTCAGGAGTCAGACATTTGTGTTTTAAACACGGAGAGGGTGAAAATCTGGTATATGCCATTTTCAGAGATATTTTATTTTGTAGAACAAATAGAAAAAAGACATTTCAGGCCTTTGCAGAAAAAACCAGAACAAGTCAACCGAACTTGGCAGTACAGTTCTCCCCAAAATGAACAATGGAAAGTAACAAGGGCCTCAGGACACTATTAGGAATTAAAAATAGCATCTAGCAGAGCTGAACCTGGCACTCTCCTGGCATTTGGCACATGCAACTCAGCAGCAGCCGAAGGGTGCAGCACTGCCCTGCAAACCTACACTGGTCAGAGCCCATGACTGCAGGGGTGAGCTATGGGAGCTGGGCAACATGAAGCAGAAATTATGAAATTATGTTAGCAAGTACCATCTTGGGAAAATCATTCATACTGTTGGGCAAAAAGTGCATTTTTTCATACTGTTCTTCCAATATTTTTCTTTTGGGTTCTCTTCAGGATGGATTAGAGCTTGTTTGACACTTTTCCATGGAAAACAATGCAAACACAAGTATCCATTTATCAAGGTTTGGATAAAGGTGGGGACTTCTTAAACATACTCTGAGCAATGGGTCTGGGTCTGGATCACCTATGGTCCCAGAGAAGGCTTTAGCTGCAGGCCATTCTCAAGAGAGCACACCCACCTCGGGGTTTATAGGCTTCCTATAAACATAAACTCAGAAGGTTTTGACATTCTGAGACATGAGACTATTTTCCTAATTAAGCTGTTTCCAAATCCCTCAGATGGTTTAGGATATGGCAAACAATTTTTTTCTGTCAAAAAGAGATTATGCAAGAAAAATCATGCCCTGCTCTCGTGGATTGATGAACTGTGAGAGCTGTCTAGAGCTCATGCTGCCTCAGAAGCTGCTCATCCACACTGCTCTTCATATTCCTGCACTACTGCCAGGAATTGTAGGTCTGTTTGACCCCTGACAAACAAATCAGACACCAGCAAGATCTTCTGAAACTTCTTCGTAGCATCTTCTGCATCTTCAGACTCTCTATCATCAGCTTATCACACTCCTCATGGCCTTCAGGCCTGGCACTTTGGCACTTGCATTACAACTTGTGTAAGACTGACAGCAGCCAAAAGCACCCTGTGTCCCCCACCCTGCCACTGGGCACACTCTGAGTGGGCTCTGCCCCTGCCACCCCCCAGCACCAGTGGGTGCTGCCTGTGTCCCTTGGGATGCCTCCTGTGGTACCCAGCTGCCAAACAAAGGGGCAGTGGTGTGACAGGCACCAAGAGGCTGCAGCCAGCAGACTGTCATCTGGATCTACTTTGTTCGGGAAAACCACTTAGTTTACAAATATTTATATTTAAATTCTTTTCTGCCCACTTAATTCAAGCCTGTGCTGCAAAAAGAAAGGAAACCTTCCTTAGAGACAAGCAAAACACAAAGGCGAGGTGGAGGGAACTGCTCATTCACTAATACCACATTTTCCACAATGGAAATAATTGTCTCTCTTCATGTTTGACAGTAATCTGCAGTCCCAAAATAAACAGGGCTCCTCTCAATTTTGCTTCAGGCTATTTCCCATCTGTCAGAGGGGAGCAGGAGATCGCAGACAGCTGCGGCAGAGATGCAGCACGCTCGACTTTGTACCCCTCACTTTCACCTCAGAGGATTATGGCGGGAAAGGCTTAACATCCTCTGTTGGCCATCAGGGAAGGCACACAGGTCTGCCTCATCAGCCAGTGGAAAGCCAGGACTGGCAAGGGAAGGAAAAAGCAATAAGCTTTGGAGAGTAGTAAGGCCCTCTAAAGGAGCAATAAGGGCTGAAATGCAAGTCAACTAAACATACAGGGGACCGTGTGGTCCTGCAACACAGCAGCTGACCAAAGGTCCATCTCTTCTGGCCCCTCTGAGACCTGCATAATGGAGGCTTAGGAAAGGACAAACAAGGCAGATTTTAAGCAGATATTTCCAGACTTCCAGAATTTAATATCCTTGTGTTTAACAGCTCTAAATGATTTTTCCCCTTTAATTTAGCCTCTAGTAAGTACATTATTTATATCCAAACATCCTGTGATGAAGAATTCCATGGCTTAACTCTAGGCTGGATGAAGAAATACCTCTTGGTATTTTGATTCTGTCACTAGCATTTCTTTTTCTAAGTCTCTTCCATTCTAGAAATGGAAGATTTGGTGACTAACCCAGGCCAACCATTATTGTCTATGCCCTTCTCCTATGTTCCCTTAGGCTTCTCTTTTCAGGCAATGGAGGACAATGTTTCATAGCAGGGTCTGTAGGTGGCTTGCCTGGTGGGAAGCCAGGGGACCCCAGTTTAGTATATACACATACCTTACTGGTTTACACACACTAATTTTGGGCGGTTTTCCCCAGTGTTGTTTTCCTTATTCAAATTTAAAAGTAATTTTAAACAGAACATCAATAGATGCACTTTCCACAATGTGAAGAAATTCAAAAGTTACACCTTTCTCTGTTTTTTTGTTGTTTGCTTGGGGTTTTTTTGTTTAGTGGTTTGTGTTTGTGTTTTGGGGGTTTTTTGGGGGCGTTTTGGGTTTTTTTTTTTTTTGGTTAGGCTTTTTTTGAGGCTGGTGACAAGAACTGTTTAGTGAAAAGGACTGCAACTGCAAGTAATGGCACTTCTCCCAGCAAGATGAACTGGTTTTAAGACTGTGGTCAAAGCTTGGCTTTCACCAGACTAACCATCAGGGGATACACAACAGGCAGAAGGAAGTAATCATGTAGTCCCAAAGGGTTCCTTAACACATGGAGGCTCAGACAAGGAGATCAGGTTTTCGGAATAATGACTGGGAGAATGCTGGCAGGGAAGGAGATGCCGACATCTGCACCATGTGGCTGACAGACCAGAGACAATTCAGGTCCAGCAAAGAGCAAAAGTCTTCCTATAAACATAAAATAAAATCTGTGAAGGCAAGGAAAGGATTCCACTCTGAGGCTCTCTGGGGATTTTTTCAAGAGAGCACTCAAGACCTTTCCAGATTTTGAGCTGTTCTTTGATATTTGACATAAAACTAAAGGCACCCAACTCTTTCAGAAAGCATTAGGGGAAGCAAAGACCTGACATCTATTGCCTGAATGCATCAGACAGTGTTAACTGGGAAGTAACCTTGTACCTTCTAATAGGGGGAAACCTTCCCTAAGAAGGTTTTTGTGACACTCTTGTGCTGTTGGACTTGACCTCATGAGAATATGTATGAGCAGCCTGCAGCTATTGAGGGGCCTTGGGCTGTCAGCAAGACTTGGAGAAAAAGGTTAGCTTGCTGAAGGCTTAATTCTTCCTTTCTTCTACAGGGAGAAGAAATCACCAGAGACAAAATGGATATTGAAGTCAAAGAGGGGAGGTCTGCAGATAAGCAGCATCCCAGCAAACTGCTGAGGAGTTCTCGTTTTGAGTTCAGCCAGAAAAGTGGACTTTTTCTGCCACTTTAAAATGCCTCCTTTTCTGTGGGCTTCAGGAATGCTGGTCTGTGAACGGTGATGGTTGGGTACCATATAGGACAAGAGGCTCAGCAATAAAGGGGAAGCCCAGAGGAACCTTGTAGCTTTAGTCAGAATTTCCTCCTTCACAGTTTGGCTCAATGCAGAGTCACAATCAGATAAAGGAGATGAGCAAAAGACAGCAAATGAACAAGGTTTCTGGATCACAGTTTCAGCTGAGCTGAAAGCTTGGAGAGCTTTTAACATTAAAAATGTAAAAATTTCATCTGAACTGTTGTTAACATTGAAAATACTTATCTTTTTCTGGCTCATGTATATGTCATTGCCTTACCTAATGGGAGCTACAGTGAGAGTTCTTCATGTCCACACTCAGCTCTACAGACGGGATATCCCTCTACTCTGGGATGAGACTACAGATTCCATTATGCCATTACACCAAACTTTGATGATAAATAACTGAAAATATTGACTCTAAAATGTGAAGAGTGACTTTTGATAGCTCACTAAAGTTCCTATTGCAATTTTTGCTTTAGGAAAAAAGCCTTATTTTTGGCTGAAACCCCCAAACTTCATTTCTTCAGACATTTTACTTTCTAAAGAAAATTTGAAATTGTCCAGAAATGCACAGACAAGAATTTTAAGGAGAGCTAGTATTTGTTAGAAAATAAATTAATATAAGGAAGAAAAAAGGCAAACACAGAAGCCTTTCTATAGGCAAGAAGAAATTTTCTGCACACACACACACACAC
This sequence comes from Agelaius phoeniceus, assembly GCF_051311805.1. Classification (NCBI taxonomy): domain Eukaryota; kingdom Metazoa; phylum Chordata; class Aves; order Passeriformes; family Icteridae; genus Agelaius; species Agelaius phoeniceus. The sequence continues at coordinate 23,480,568 of NC_135270.1, forward strand.
AAAAAAAACCCTTTATAAAATATTTCCCAATTTGAGCAATGTTATATTTTGACAGTTGTAATTATAATGGCCTGCAGCCTTTGACTTTTCCTTCATGGAGCCTTTGCTGCTAATGCAGAACTGATTTAGAGTCTGGGGTCCCTTCCAGCAGCTGACTCTTATTAGATCTTGTTTCCGGCAGTAGGAGTGAGTCATAAATGACCAGGTAGCCCAAGACAGGCAGGAGGAAGCCTCTCAGTGCACGACTAGAGCACGGAGAGAAATGGCAACTTGGGACAGCTCAAAGGGAAACAAGAACACAGGTACTGTCTTGGCTTTCCAAAGTCCAATGGATGCAGATGACTTGGGCTTTTAAAGTCAGGTGGAAGTGGCTGGTATTCCTCTGATTTGGAGTCTTCTGAGATCAATTTTGCTTCCTGATGCTGGATAAGGTCCCAGTTAGGAGTCCTGCCTTGTGCCCAGTGTTGCTGGTGTAGGAACACGTGGCAATGGGAATGGCAGTCACACCACACCTCCTCAGTATTTAGTTTATCTTTCCCTCTTCTGCTTTTGCTTTGGCAGCACCCCTCACCCCAACACACACACACACACACACACACACACACACACACACACACACACAGAGTAAGCCCTCTGGGTAGTGTGGGAGCTCCTGTGCCTTTGCCATGCATCAGGCAGAGGAAGGAAGATGAACTGAGCATGGATCGTAAGTCCTGCCCTCTTTGCCAATGGTGTTTCACCCAAGCCTTTTGTGCTCAGGTCAAACACTTCTGTCCCTGACTGACGCTGGGAGCCTGGGAGCACTCTGGCCTCATGGTCTGTCATGCCCATCCCTCTCAGATAAGCTGGTTGCTGACATTTCCTCACTGTGACTCTGGAAAAGGAGGTTTCCATACCCTTTTGGGCTGAAGCATTTCAGACTTTAATGACTCAAGTCTGTGGAACAGAAGCAATAAAGATGTGGGAGAGAAGGAGGGGAAGCAAACTCCCTCTCAAAGGTACCAAAGTGTGTAACACCTCGTAAAGCAGTGGGAACTGGAGCTCAGAAAGTTATTGGAATCAAGACTTTCATCTCCTGTCAATAAAGCGTTATCAGCACCGAGCCCAATTTTCAGCTCTTAATTCCAGATGTGCACATTGGAACTTCGTGCCTCTTCTCATGCTGAAACCTGCAGTTAAGTTCAGGCCCCGGGGCAGATGGAAGGTAAACTAGAAAACAGAAGAGTTCTTTCCACTTATGTCCAAATTCAGGAGTGTTAGGGTATGCTCAAGATTTAATCCCTATTTTCCTGGGTTCCAGTCAGGACAAAAGGCTGTGACCTTGTGGTGTTCCCTTGATGAGATAGAACTACATGGCTGAATTAAAAGGAAAGGCCATGAGCTATGGCTTCTTTCAGGTCTAGAAAGAGAGAAGCTATCCAATTTCCTGGACAATCTGAAGCCTTTCACATGGAAAAATTATTTGAACAAAGGCAACTGGCTACATCTTTTCTCCAGAGGGATCATAGTGTGGACAGAATTGAAACCATACATTTATATAATATTGTGGCATAGTCCAGAAGAGGTGGAGACACCTCACAGTCTTTAGTGCCTTTTATTCATGCTTCCACTGCCTGTTGGTGGAAACACAGCCATGCCAACTAGAAGACTGTCCTGCTCTTCCCTTCCAAACTCATCCTGCAACTCCATCCTGAGAAACCCAATGTTGCAAACCATAATCAGTCAGCTGGAAGTTTTATGCCAGAAGGCAGAAAATATTGACACCATTGGACTACAGATGAGGACCTTGAGGAGAGGACTAATCTGGTACTGTTCAACTGGGATACAGGAGGTTATATCTAATTCCCACTGCCTCTGAGAGTAGCAATTTACTGACTAATTTTATTCACCAGTATGTGACTATGTCGCTCCCACATGAGGGTTAGCTGAGATATGCTCCCACAGCAGCAAGAAGGACACCCCACCTGCTCATGCCCTTCCTTACTTTAGAGAAAGGGTTTGAAAGATGTGCAACTCAGGTGGGAATCATACAAGGGTTGAGTTCATTGACAAAAACAAGAATATGTCACTTGGATGTGTTCACAGTGCAAAACATGCCCATCACCTGTGTCTCAGGAGAACTCAGTGCACACTCTGGCTACCTACTGATTGTGCTTTGAGATCTGTGTTTGAAGTCACAACAAAAGAAGACAAAATCTCAGTGGGCCAAGGATAAGAGTTGCACAAGGCACTTCTGGCAGCCACTTTACATGGTACGATAATTAAATGTAGTGGCTTTTGGGGTAAATGAAAGAGTAGTGCTTTTTTCTTTTAGTCTCAATTACATATTTGCCAAGGAACCATCAGAGAACAGGTAGGTCCCTTCAGTGGCAGACAGCCACATTTTTGGAATCAAGCATGCAGGGCATTGGAGGTATTCCTGTACAAAATGCAGGGTAAATTCTCAGGGAATAGGGAATCCAGAAGAAAAAAAGGCAAAGGGAGAAAGGATAAGAAAGAGAAAATGACAGAGAAATCCCCCTTGTGATTTGCAGTAAGTCTTCATGTTCAAAGTGAAAGCGATAGAAACACTAAACATTTTATAGTGCAGCTTCATTTGTTTAGGCTTCCCTACTGAGCATTAAATTTTATGGTACTTTAAAGAGTGCTTGATAGTTTTGTAAAGCCCTGCATTAAACACACACGTACACACACATGTGCGTGCGCACACGCAGCTTTAACAACCTCAGCATCCTGTAGTGGCCCAGTACATTCTAATTTTACACTGTGAACTTAATGCAAGGCATCAGAGAACACCTTGCTAGGAGAGAAGTGTTTGATGTTGGAAAGGAGAGAGGAGCAGAAGGAGAGAGTTTGGAGGGAGGCAAACAAGGGCCAGTGGAGCCCGCTCCAGCCCTGCTCCCGGCATTCTCATGAGAGCCTGTTCTCATCAGTGAAGCAGCCAGCCTTGTGTGTGCTGTCCACAGGAGGTTTGCCTTTCCCTGGGTTGTCATCACATGGATGTGCCTTGCAGCCAGTCCTCCCCAGCAAGCTGAGGTTTGTGCTGGTTTGCAGTGCACAGGTGGAAGGTGCAGTTGTGCAGCAAAGCATGAGGCACACAGGGAGGGAGCACCAGGTGGGGAGCACGCTCTGTTGACAGACTATCAGATGGATGAACATATTATCTGGACACCAGGGGGACTCCCAGGAGCTGGCCTGGCTTCCCCTGCACCCAGATGTATTTGGATTTATTGGAAGGAACTAGCACCCTTCAAAGGATTTCCTTTCATATGTCCCACACCACACACCCTCCATACCTTTCTGCCAAAGCTGTGATGGACTTCTCATGTGATAAGACAGAGTAATGAGGGAGGTCTTAAGCAGGTCTGAGGCTCCAAAAACTTCAAGGATATGCTGAAGGCACTGAAGAACTGCTCTTCCTTGGAAATACCTAATCCCCTTCAGATGAGAAGCTCCAACCTGTGTGACCCCAGAGCCATGAATCACCCACAAAGGCTTGACTCAGCATGCTTGATTGTCAGCTTAGCAGTGGAAAAAGGGATTTCTTTATGGTTTTCACTCAGGAACACTCTGTCTCCTTAGGACTTCAGAGGAAGACCATTTATCAACAACTTTTTCTATCCCAGCTTCTCTCTTTGACACTCTCAGCTTCTGACTGTGACAAGAAGGTGAACGTCAAGCTGTGGGTACAGAGAATGCCATGTGGCCAATCAAAGGGTGTTTCTTGAATTCCTCTAGTTCTCCCATCAAGCTCTGACAAATGGGAAGCTGTTGGTCCAGGCAAGCAGAGTTATTTTTTTCACACTGTATCTACTGTTGTACTTGTTCCTAAGAAGAAAGAGAGCATGGAAATGTCTGCTGTGAGAACCAAGTGTTTTTCTGGCTCTAGCTGCAGGTTACAGCTGCCTTCAAGCTGCAGCTTAAGAAGTGGCACTTCACAAGATGTCATTCTGTGCCCTGTGGTGGCTACACAGCAATTCATGAATTCACGTAGCATTGTGTACATATACAGCTGTGGTCTTCAGCCATGCTCAGCAATAGAGAAGAGCTGGCAGCAGAGCCTTATGCACCTGCTGTACAAGACCCTGGAGGGCTCTGGTCACCCAGCTGGCCGGGTGAGGGCCCACCCTGCAGCCTGATACCTGGGAGGGAAGCAGAGGTGTAGACAGCTGTAGCAGATATGCTGCAAACAGCAGTCCATGCTCTGCTACGTGGACATTTTATGATGTAGCAAGAGGTGGGACAGGGGAGAACAGCACAGAAGTAAACTGGGAGCATGTTTTTCTTTCTTGCTTTAGTTCCCAAGTGATGTAACCGCTTCACTGAAGTCACAGGCTGGCCCTTTTACACAGCTCCATAACAGCTTTTTGCTACTCCATTCCTCCATGCCAACATCTGCCAACTAACCTGGCCCGGCCAACCCAGGAATCCAGGCTCTTTATCCCTCCTGTGTTCAGCTCCTCTGAAGGGCAACCAGAGCATTTTAGTGTAGTTTCAGCTCTGTGTTGTGCCCAGCCAAGACACCAGCTACTCTTCAAATCTGCCACCAGAAATTACTAGGATGTTTAACAAAACTATCAACGGGACAGTGAATTCACAGAGGTTTTTCTTTCTCAAATGCATCCTAAGGAGAAGAACCCAAAGACTCTGGGAAGGTCAGGTTCCCCAAAAGCCACTTTAGGCAAGGACAGTCAAGGGATTTGCAAGTAAATTTGCTTGGCTGTCCTTGCAACTTAAGAAGCTAAAGGTGAAATTTAAATAGCAGAGAAGATGAGTTATATAGATTTAGAACATGCATGTTCTGTATTTTGTATTTGCTATATTTAGGGGAGATTTCCAATAGCCCTGTAAAAGTGCTTAATACCTAATTTCTAGTGACTCAGTTATCTTTGATTTTAACTGTGTAGGTTAAACAACAATTTGCCTGAATTGTCCATTGAAAGTTGCATTTTGAGCACTGAGAGAGAGAGGTCTCATGCAGAGGGAGTCATGCTGCAGTGACACAGTGTGGGAATGTGACCTACCACCCTTTTCTCATGCAGTATGAGTTGGACTGAATTGGCACTGGACTGCTGGCTGGCTCCTAACTCTAAGGCAAAGCAGATTTTGAAACCAGGACCAAGTAAACTAGGGTCAGGACCTGGTTATGAGCAAGGAGAAATTAAGTCAGGCTAATTAGCCCTGGGGTCTACCTCCAGTGTAAAACTGTCTTCACACACACAAACAATTCAGCCTCACCAAGCAAGCAGCCTGAGCTCCATGTCCATGCTACAGCATAGGAGAGCACATATTCTGGCACAGTCCTGGCTCCCACAGAAAGCCTACAGCAAAAATCATGGCTGTCAAGAATCCCATTTGGCTGCTCCCCTCCCAGACTTTATTGTCTTTGGGAACCCATCACAGGTCAGTACAAATTATGCAGATAAGGAAGCTTTTAAAAACATGCTTTTAATTTTTCAGGTGCCTAGTCAAGAGCCTCATACTTGTGGTACAAATGACTTGTCTTTTTCTTGGGGCCCTCTCCTTTTCTTCTTCTTCTATTTTTATTTCTTAGTCTTTCCGTCTTTCCTGTGAAAGAGAACTGGGGGAGCTGTTTAAACATCATTAAAGCCAGCTACTTCTCACAAAATATATGCTTGCAGAAATAACCCCATTGCACTTGGGACAAATAGATCCTGGTCCCAGAGCTGTCATCACAACCATATGCTTTGTACCGTGTCTCTGAATGGATTTGTCCCAAGATGAACATGGTAATGCTTGGAAGTATTGCATTTGTTAAGCATTCTGTCAGGAGTGTAAATCAGAACAGGACAGCAGCATTTCTGCTGGACAGGCAGGATCCTAGCTGGCTCCTAGAGCCTCATGAATGGCAGTTGTGGGGACTGAACATCGCACCACATCCCCTCCTTGCTGGTGAGGAGGAGCTCAGGACCTGCTTATGGGAAGGTGTTCCCAACCTAGTGCTCACAAGCCCTGCCAGGGTCATGAATCCAGACATACAAACAAAGGTAAGGGCTGCAACCCTACCAGTGAGGACAGAAACAAAGCAAAACAAAACAAACATCACTAGCATAAGGTGTTTTCTAGATGGGTTCCCCAAGGCTGACTTGCACAAATTTAGTGGACAGTGTCTGCTTTCTTGTGACCTTGTTCTTCTTCTGGGAACCATAGCAGCATGGGCACCCAAGCATTTCAAGTCTTGCAAAGCCAGTCTGTGCCTAAACTCACCACATCATTTAAAGTTCAGGATATGGCTGCTGGGCATTACCAGAAAGAAGCAGCCACAAAATCGGAACTCTCCCCAAGTTTGGGAGTACTCAGATCCCTGCATTCACTTCAGTTTCCTCTCTGGCTTTGTCTGGGAATGTTTGTGCCAGCAACCTACAGAAGAAAATGAAGTCCATTGCACACAGATGCTTGGCCAGCTCTCAGTAATGAAACACGTCTTTATCGTCCACAATTTTTGATTTAAGGAAGGGGCAAAACTGCCCACAGTTTGCAGAGAAAATAAAATATATAAAAAAAGAAGCAAGCCTCAGTGCTTAGGTTGTGAAATGCAGCTTCCTTGGGACAATAAAGACGTGTTTCATTATGGAAAGTGGCCGACCATCTGTGTGTTTTTGCCTCGTATCCCTCAGATCTGGGAAGTAACAAGGCCAGTTTTGCACTCACTTCGCTGACTGTAACTGTGCTGACGTGTCTGACTTTGTAAACATTGCCAGCATTTTGGAGTGAGGACCACATGCCTCCTGCTCCTCTGGGCACGCTCCTCCCGAGGGGCATGGGGAGCCGCTTCCCCCCTGCAGACAGAGACACTTGGCATGTCATCTGTGTGTACTGATTTGCCCTGAAGGACTGTTCCCTGTGTGACTGGCAGCCTCTGGCATGGTTGAAATCACCTCAGAGGAGGAACACTCATTCTGTTTGCAGGGCAAGGCATGACACCCTACCTTGAGACGAAGCGATGCTAGACAGACTGACTAGTCAGACAGACTTTGCTGCTGAAATCCTTCTGTGCCTCCACACATGCTGCTCCACTGTTTGCTCTGCTCAGATTGGTTTTCAAGCAAGGGCTTGTTGGACAGATGCATGTGGAGCTGGATGCTTCCTCTCCGTACACAGTGTATGGCAATGGCAGTAAAGGCGCCCCTGTTGCCCCTCATCCTCTAGCACTGCCCAAAGCTGCCCAGTCATTGCCCGGCCCTTGCCTTACTTGCTGACACTGCCTAGCAAGGTTTCTGCTTCAAGTGAGACTTTCCAAGCTGTGGATGCTTCTGCCTGCTCCCCTTTGCTTGGCTGCTTTTGCTGAGGAATAGAGTAAAAGGTCTCCAACACGGGAAAATATGGTGCTGCCCTCTCAGAGGCTGCCTTTCATATCAACCACTGCACCTGATCTGTGGGGACTTGCTGGAAAATAATCAGCGCCCCCACCATGATCTCCAGCCAGAGCCATGACTTCTTAGCCAGACAGAACTTGTGTGGTTGCAGCAATGGGCAGGATGGTGCTAGAGGAGTCTGCCATGGGAAGGCGTGGGAAGGCTGTTTCTTGTGTGAAGAGTAGGATGGAATGGAGGGTGAGATGCCCCAGATCTGGCTCCATTTTGGGATCAGGTTACTCTTGACATGGAAAGTTCCACCACTCATATCTCACCTGCTGAAGGCCCAACCATCAGGCAGGTCATTGGCTTTTACATTTTTAAACATATTCTTTTATGTTTCTGGCTCACTGTGCAGTCTGTATGTCCATCTATCTCTGACGCTTCCTACATCTATCCAAGTGCCAAGGCTGCCACTCGTTAGGAACAAACAGCTTCAGTTTCAGAAGAGACAGAACTCTGTGAAGAGTAACAGTTTATACCTACCCAACATGATTGAAGATGTACCAAAATCTACTCACACTGCTCCAAAAGCCATCAAAGACAGCATAATGACTCCAGCTGTGACCACCAGCCCGAGTCAGATCAGGTTCTAAATGAAGCCATGTGAACCATATGTGGTCAGAAGAAACAGAGCTCTAAGTGCATAATGTGGCAAAGATATGACATTTTCCAAACAGTGGGAGAAGAGAAGAGAAGAGAAGAGAAGAGAAGAGAAGAGAAGAGAAGAGAAGAGAAGAGAAGAGAAGAGAAGAGAAGAGAAGAGAAGAGAAGAGAAGAGAAGAGAAGAGAAGAGAAGAGAAGAGAAGAGAAGAGAAGAGAAGAACAGCATAGGTTTCCTCTGTGTCTGTTCTGAATGGCTCAAAAAGAGTCATACAGCACCAGGAGCCCTTATTTCTAAACACGATACAAGGAGCTGATATTGGTGTTTACGCAGTCATTTTAGGAAAGAAAGAGTTCAATTTCAACAGCACCTCACCTACAAGTGTGCCTGGATATCATTTCTAGCAGGTGCATGTGATCACAAAAACTCCAATCAAATAATAGAAACATTAAGTTTCAGCTCAAGATCAAAAAATAGAACCAAAACTTCTACCTTGGCTCAGCCTGATGCGTCAGTCACATGCCTCAATACCTATAGCTTCAAGATCACTCATTCCTCCAAGGCACATATGTTCATCTCTCTAGGAAAGCTAAGGAACTTCTTGTCCTGGGCCTCCACCAGTAAAATCAGTCAGCAGCAGCATTTCTGGGAGCAATGCAATGAGACCAAGCTTGGGGAAATTTCTGGATGGGGAGGTATTGTAAAGCAAGCCTTATACAAAGCCCTAGGAGCAGCACAGCTCAGGTAACCAATACTGGGGAGCAGATGTCCAGCCATGCCTGAGGAGGGTTTGCAATCCCCTTTGGGGCTGGAGAGGGTTGAGCAGGAGAGTCAGGGACAGACAGGTGACAAGGCAGCATTATTAAAAGCGGGAGAGATGGCAGTATGAATGACCAGAAAGAAATGTCCTTCCAAGGCTGGGGTCACCTGCCCATTATTTAGATAATTCTAAAACTAGATTATATAAGGAGTTGAAGGAAACATGGCCTGGATCCTTCAATGGGTTCCCAGAGGAAAGCTTGAGATAGGATTTAATAGCTTTTATCCCCCAGTTCTAATTTCCATTAAGTGGAAGGCTTTTTTTCTGTCAAAGCCAGAATGCAAGGTTCCTTTGAAATTCCTGGCTAAATGTTCCTCTCTTTGTACCAGGAGAAGCATGGATTTAATTCCGCAGCAATCACTGGATCACACCCAGGGCCTTGTGCTCAGGCCTGCCGGATGTCCCTGCCATGTCCCCTGTTCCAGCCTTCCCACAGACACTGCTCATGTCTGTGCAGTGCACTGAGCAGCTGCCCTGTCACCTGGCAAAAGTTAGTCCCTGTCTCCATCAGGCTACAGTGTAATGGCTTTTTCTTTCTAAACAAACCAGTTGCTGGACCACTAAAACTGGCATTTTAGAGTGACTAAATTGCAGCTGCTTGGCATAGTGCACCCAGACAAGCAAGGAAAAAAGCAAAGAGAGCAAGGGATTTGTGCACACAGTGTCCAGGTCAACAGTGGTTTATTAGGTCCCATTAACCATATGGTCACGATTATAATAAAAGTCTGAGTTATGGCCAGTGACATGTGCAAACCACTCCCCCCTCCTCAAAAGCCAATATATATATGATGGGTGTAGATTCAATGTGAACACAGACCTATATCACAGGAGTTTTTTAACCCTTTCTGGTCCCTAGGGGAAAGGAAGAAATACATGAACAGGCTATATCTGATAACTCTCTAAGGTCAGCAAAGCCTCTCAAAAATAGAAGCTCTCCTGTTACTGCTCTCTTTTTCTTCAAGGCTTTGCTTCTTGGAAATGGAAGGCCATTCTTATACCACCAGGCCCCAGAAATTAGGATACTTTTCCTTTTTAGTGGGCCCAGCTCCTGCTCCCTATCTGCCTTGTGAAGAACCTGAGTGGCTCTTCTGAGCTGTGTGAGTGTAACACTGAGCAGAATTTGCCCCTGCGTATTCCTGAGCAGTTTTGTAATGGCATAGCTCTGGACTGAAAGACTTGCATGCTGGCCCTTGAAAGTGAGAAAATATTCTTGGTGCTGTGAAGACATCCCAGTTATTTAGTACCACTCATGTAGAGTGCTCACAGTACTCTGCTGGCATGGAATGATTGGACATGTGAGATGCAAAGGCTCTTCAACTGTTTCATGGGTCAAAGAGCCAAGGTAAAAACAGGCAATAGCTAACATAACTGATAACACTGTGACAAGAGAAGGAAAATGCAGAGATCATGAGTAGGGAGAAGTAGAAAAAATTTCACAGCTATTTTCCTGGCCCGGCCGGAGAAAGCAACAGTGAAAATGAATATGCAATTAAAAAAATTCTTTCCATTTTAATCATTGTGGAAGTAATTAACCCCTGGAATAAAATTTAAATGTGTGACTTTTTGCTGAGGTGATGTGCCTTTGGAGCAGAAAGACCAAACTGGCTGTGAAGGGCAGTGGCTGCTCCTGGGCTGCCTCTCCTCCTCTGTGCCACGTGGCAGCCAGCAGCAGGTCTGCAGCTCCATCTCCTGCAGCTGCAGGAGCCTGGGACAAGGCCTGCTTGCCCTCAGCCTCCCACAGCTACAGACAAGGGACACAGAGGCCTGGAGGCCCATACAGAGACCATGGCCATCCCTCCAGCCACTGCTGCTTCCAAGCCCTCTGGAGAGGTAACAGTATCGGCAGCTCTGCCATGTTGAGTCTGGCTCTTCGCCTCAAGGTCTCAGAGTCTGTCAGACAGCTCCAATGACATCCACACTTTGTCCTGTGTTTCCAAGTGATTAATTTGCTGAAGGGGTTATCTTCTCTCAGTGCTCCTTCCTTAGCCTGTGTGTTAGCATCTTGTCCTCCAGTGTGAACACACATTAGGCAGATCTCCGGCTCTGGTGACACCCCACCCTAGTTATGCTCTTTGACCATAAACACTGATATATTATAAAAGATATTTCCATTTCCTCGCTGTAGGGAGAATCCAAGTCTAGCTCTTCACAGTTTGGATACATCATCACTAAGGCATGGAAGAACTCCTCTGCCCCTATGTCACTGCTACAGGGCTCATCTGAAAAGTAACAGAGTTTGTGCCCTGATCACAGCTTGGAATGAGGCTGGTGACAGAGCTGCCAACAAGGCACAGAAGGTCACTGCAGGCAGGGCAGCAGTGGCTGTGGTGACTGCTAAGGAGGACCTGGAATTTGGGAAATATTATAACTACATGCAGCAGTGATCAACATGTGAAGCCCATTGAAGACAATACCCAGGTCTGTTTTCTCCTCAGGCATCTTAGCAGTCTGCAAAGCAAACAATACAGCCAAACAATTCCCAAAGTGCCTTTATCATGCCTAAACCATGTATTTATCCATCCTGTCTCCCAACATGGCTGCATGTTCGGCCTCAGCCCAAAGTCACGCAAAACTCAGCTGTTAGCACTTATCCGAGCACCCCCTCCTGACACACAATTCACCCATCCCTTCCCTTCAGCAGCCTCCTCAATCTCAGTCCAGAGAACTGATTTGCCTCAGGGAGTTCAGTTCTTTTGGAGAAAAGGCACTGGTCAGGAGCTCAGCTCACCTTTCCATCACTGGGAGCTGGAGAGTTTCAGACAGCAAATCCTGGGACATAAATAAAAGTTTGGTTGAAACTTGGAAAGTGCCGGACGTGCAAAGAAATGACCTAAAAGGTAAAAGTCAGAGATAAATAAGAACAGTTCATGTAAACTGTGTGCTCATCTTAACAATAAACAGAAAGGCTGCTGCAGAGAAACTTGAAAGGACTCCACTCTGCAAAGATGAATGGTTTGCTGAGCCTGCTCTGGGCTCCGTTTGAGGGGCTTCAGCATGAGTAATTGGGTGTGAGAAGCACTGGCTCACCAGGGCTGGAGCAGGCGAGCTCCAAGGAGGGGAGCGTAATGATCACTGGGGTTATTTATTGTTTCGTTTGCTCATTAGCTTGGCATCACCTTCAGTCTGCAGCCGCAGCACGTGACAGCTTTGAACTGGCGCCCCGGGTGTCGCGGGCGCTGTGACACGCGGTTTGATGTGTGCCCCGCAGCTCCCGTAGGATTTCCGCTCAGCCCAGCCATCCAGCTGGGGATAAATCACCCTTCCCTGCCCAGAACAGCTCAGGGCTTTATTGCTATTATCTATCATTGTATAGTCCTCCTCTGGACGCGAGCAAGCTTACTGTCTCTCAACAGTGAGGGCAGGATTTCAGAGCGCTGGGAGAGCTAAAACATGGGGAGCTAAAGCCCTGTGGGTTTCCCCAGGCTCACTATTCATCACAGGCAGCGTGCGGAACTGCAGACAGGCCTGGGATGTAGCACGGCTGGTTCTGGCTGAAGGCTCTTGCCCACAGAGGGGCAAGCTCTGCAGAAAGCCCATGCACGGCTCCCCAGGAGCGAGGCAGAGTCAGTTCTGTTCTCTGTGGCTCTTGGCTGGAGGCTGGCTGAACTTGCACTCCCCTCACCTCCTCGGCAAGGGCAAATCTTCCTTGCTGGCACTTAGCAGTGCTGGAGAAGATGCAATGTTAAAAGACAAGCCCAAGGAGAAAAGAGGAACTTACAGAGAAACTGTCAGTCCAATACAGCTGCAGAAATGCCAGCTGACTGCTTTTAAATTTAGCATATAACTGAGGCTTTGGTCCAACACATTATGGACTTCAGCAGGTCATCTGCACAAAGGGAGACTGCCAGTATCAACATCTTGTGCCATTAGCCACCTTCATTCCTTTTGTTTGGCACCAATTTTTCCCAATTAAAGAAAGCCTGTGTTACAAGCGACAGTCAGAGTCCACAGGTTTCCCTGATGTGACTTGTGATCATGACAAGGTGTCATGTGATAACCATGATAAAATACAAGCTCAGTCAAACTACATGGGCAGGAGAATGCCAAGAAAACAGCTCTGTGGCTTGAGTAAGGTGAATAACATCCCAAACTGCCAAATTGCAGTAGCATTTGCACTGTCCTTGTTCCCTAGCAAATCTGAGATCTGGTCCACTTTGCTTTCCCTCACTTTTTATTAAGAGGGTTTGACCATGTTATGTTAATGGCTTGCTAGGCCCTATTGCTTAGGGTGAGCATTAGGAAAGTACTTATGATCAGAAATGGCCACATCAACAAATGTGGGTAGGCATTGTCCAACCTCCTATAACCTAGTGATGAATATCAATTAATGGACTGAGAACTCAGTGGTAAAGGAAACATGGGAATTCCTCTCTTCCTCCTTTCAGAAAATACATCTAGTTTGCAAAAACTGATGTAAACAGCTAAATGCTTCAAGATGTAGCAAAAGGCATCAGGCTTTCACTTCTGCTGGGGGAAAACTCAGAAGTCCTCTGTCAAGAAATTTGTGTACTCGGACAAGGAAACCTGGAGACTACAGGCAAGAGCCTTTTAGAAGCTCCTAGTTGCTGATAAAGAGCTCAAGAGATCTAACACAGAGAATGGCAATAAGCACATGGCTTGGCCATAAGGGCAAACTCAAAGTCAGTAATTTGTCCAGTGGGGTGGATGTGAGAGGCATTAGAAGGCAAAAAGGTGCTTTTGATGCTGTGGAGCCACTCACAAATATAAAGTGTTTTTTCTGAGTGCCTACCCAGGAGACATCCCCCTAACTTCTCTGGAGACAGGACTACAATGCTCCCATGTGCTGTTCTGAGCATCCATCTTGTCACAACCATCCTGCAAGTATCTCTATAGTCTCACCAACAGTTTTCAAGTTTAGATAATGCTAACAGATTTTACCCTGATTTCTCCCTAGCTCCCTTCCCACTTTCCCATCCCAGCTCAATGCAAGATAAGCAGCAGATCTCCCTTTTCAGGGCTGTTTTCCCATTTTTTCCGGTGGTCCTCTGTTCTGACACGTGCCCCACATATGGGCCAGTGTTTGGTCCCCTGGGGTTGCAGGCAGGAGGGCAGCTGCATGGCAGGGATGATACCCTTATTAACGCATTTCCTCTCCACATTCTTGAACTGGATGTCACTAAAATGCTTTGGGTGATAGTCCCAGTTCTCTGCCACCCCTTCTGCACCAGCACAGAGGATTGCTAGGAAGGGCAAAGCCAGGTTTTGCAACAGCGGCTCCATTCCCTCCTTTTTAGCTGTGGATGCACAGTGGCTCTGTGTCTGGCTTCTTCCACTGTCCTACCTGGAGCCATCCAGGTGAGTGTGGATGCAGTACCCAGGTAAGTGGACCCCAAAGAGGCCCTGGAAGCCTGCAGCAAAAGAGTGCTCCAGCTGAAAAACCTAAGTGCACCTCTGTGATGCTGGCTGACAGACATATTAAAGGCATCTATTTCAGCTCCTTGGAGCCAGATGCCTCCTCCTTCCTCTGCTGGGCAGAGAGCCGGCTCAGCATGGAGTTTTCTCTCCCATTTCCTAGGGATGTCAGTCAAAAACAGGCTCTTGGAAGTTCAAGCGTGGCCAAAAGGAAGCAGATTTCAAAACACACCCCTCCCTCCATTCCCCCCTTCCTAGGCCTTTTGTTTCCAGTTCCCCCTCTTCCCATCAAAGAAAGAAACAAGAAAAGATTCTGGAGTCACCAAGCCATGATCTATCATTCTTTCAGGGGAGTTTCTTCTAATATTAATCAACACAAGACTCTCTCCCTGCCTCCCCTGCCCCAAGGGAACTGTGGGCTTGGAAAGCTCAAGTGGGTTTCAAATGGATCTTGCGGCAAAATTCCTTAGTTCTCAGTTGGAGTGAGATGGTGTCGGTGCAGTTGCCAGGCTTCCTCAAAGTCTTGGAAGATAAATGAGATTCACTGCCTATTGCCCAGTACCATGAAGGAACAGGACACCCAGAAACTCCTCTGGTTTTGGCAGATTAGGGCCAGAGTCCCTGCTTTGCTGCAATTGTCCCCAGCGAAGAAGGTAAGGCTCCAGCTGGGAGCTGATGACTCCTTCTACATTTTGCTTTTCAACCCTAAACTGGATTGCAGAAGCATCAAGATTATCCTACATGTATGAGCTGCTGACAGACCTTTGGAGGTGACTTCAAAGTGACACAGAGTGAAAGTACAATTTCTCAGGCCACTTTTTCCCCTTCAGGTCTGTCCCCTTGGTGTCTCATGGAGCTCCAGCAGATCAGCACGGGAGTGAGCTGTTTTCCTCCCTTTGCCCCATGGTGACAGGTTTGCACTAGGACATGAGGCAAGTTTGGGCTGTTTGGAGGGTGCAAAGGGACTGAGGAGATGCAGAGAAGTTGCCTTGTCCTGCAGTCTCTGGCCCAAGTACAGCATGAACGCCTCTGGTGTTAAGCTCTGCAGATGAGCCAAGGAATGTCCTCAGTGACTGCCAAGTGGGACACTCCTGTTTGTGCAGTTCAAGATGCTGGCTGGCCTCCCCTCAGGCCAGGGCTTGGGCTAATAGATGGCAAGAGACAGACAAAGACATTCCAGCTCATCCTTTCCTGGAGGTAAAGCAGGTGTCCAGTCAGTGGAAATTAAAACCACGACTCCATGACTGCTGATCTGGCTGTTTTGCAGAACATCATTTGCAAAACTTTGCACCCAAGCTGTTGAAATAATATTGTCACTAGATTTACTCCAGTTCATTAAAACCACAGAGGTGGATCTCTAATCTTTCGTGAAGCTTTGCCAGTTCTGCTGACTTCATGGATTTTGGCACAATCTCTGCCCTCACATCCCTTTGACTTTTTCTTTCTTGTGCTATTTATTTAGTTTAAGCATTAAGGACCACTAAGCAACTGTGTTACTAGTCCTCCTGATAGCTATAAAAAAAACCAATAGATGAGGATGAGGGAGAGCAAAGGGAAATCTTCCAAAATCCTGCATGAGAACCTGGGTGTTGAAGCATAAGTGGACTGCACCACCCATGAAACATCTCCTGAGAGAGTCAAACCAAGTCACAGCAGAAGAATTTTCTGATAAAATAGTGTGTGATCTCCTGAATACTTTGTTTAAGACAGCTAATTCATCTGACATACAAAGATGGTAACATGAACCTCCTCTACTACCAAAAGCAGGGACTGAGTCTAAACTTACAGAAGTCTCCTTCTAATGACAGATAATCTGGTAACAACCCTTTCAGTATATGCTACCAGCAACAAAGGTGTCCTCTTTAGATCATGATTTCTAGAAGACTCTAGCCACATTTTATTTACTTTTTATCTCAGTCTAAAGGGAGATGATTTCATACTCCCTGATTTCTGATTTTCATTTTCATAGAAATATACTTAATATTAGATTTTTTTTCTGGATATAATAATAATAATAATTGTGCTGGAATTTCAGAAATACTGTTTGATTTGATTTGTTTTATCATTTCATTTATTTGTATGTTCTTGCTTCCACTATTTCATGGTACTTCACCATAAACATATGCTGGACACACACTTGGAAGTAGTGTAAAAAGGATAGCAAATATAATGTAGAAATGAAGGAAGACAAAATGGTATTTGGAAATTTGACACATTTCCTAAACCAGAAGCAGTATTTTTCTGAAACAAAAACTTTTATAAGTGTCTGAAATTGTCCTAAAATTCTGCTTCACTGAAACTTATAAACATATTAGTTTTCATTTTTAGTTTAGACAGAAAGGAAGCTCATCGGTGACAACATCTCCTGTACCAGCAGCATTCAGAGGCTGAAGCAGCCCTCGGTCTGTGTCTTTAAGAAGGAGGGATGACAAGGGGCTGGCGTGCAGTGGCTGTTAGCATTTCCAAGATGCTTTGTATTATGGCAGGGCTGAAGAGTTGACAGTCTCTTCTCAGTTCTGTGGTTAGTTGGCTACAGGCATAAAGTCATTACTTTATATTAATGTGAGATGTGAACATTGTTTTGCTGGTTGTAATTATTCTCCAAGTGGTACAACCTTAAAAATTACAGCTTTGGAGGATCTCTTCCTCTGTAGTTCTTCCTGGGAGTCACTGCCTGGGTCGGTTCCCAATAATGAGATTTTCTAAGGAGGCTGGGAATGTATTGATTGATTTATTTGCTTTTGGATGCTAATTAACTTTGATGTTCAGCAGCCACACTCCTGGCAGCCATACTGCATGGAGGGGAACAGCAGAGCTGGGCATCTGTTTAGGAACAGGACCACTGTGGGGGTCAGATGGGAATAAGTGTCACTGGTTTGTGCTGCATTTACTTCCTGAGCCAGAAGCAGAAGGGCCCTTCTTTTCACAGGACATGCCAAATGACAGAGGCAGGGGAGTCCCTGCACACCAGGCTTTTCTAGAATGGGCAAGACAGATGGAGATACCCCAGTGTGGGGCTGCCTTCCAGGGAACTGGGAGTGAGAACTGTCCACCCCCATCCAAGGAGCTGTACCTTCTGGCAAAGGTTGTCTTGCACCCACTAGAGCCTCCAGCTTCCATTCTGACCAGAAGAAAAGCAAGGCAAAGACATTGGAAACAATTGCTTAAGCAGTGATGAAAGGGACCAACCTCCCTTTATCTCCACAAAAGACACTGTGTCATCAGGCCTTGCACCATATTTCAGCACTGTTCTCTCCACCGAGCCTGCCAGTGAGGGGCTGTGCAGCTGTGCAAGCAGATGTGGTGATGGGTTCAGTCTCATTGAGTCTAAGGTTTGGATGAAACCCAAGTGGCTTCTCTCACACAGGCAAGAGCCATCAGCAGCCATGACCTCTGGTAACACTCAGCTCTCAACAGGGTCATAACCAGAGCCTTCCCCTCCCTCACCATAGCACTCAGTATGCATTGAAATGAGGTGCTGGAAAGACAAGAAGCACATATGAGCCCTGCTAGGCTTTGGGATCATGTCGCTGTGGCACACTCATCCTCAGGCCAGCAGAGGGAATTTAGAAAGGAATATAGTTGGCTATTGACACACACTGATGTTTCCTCCTCAGCCCAACACTGACAAGCACATTTTTGTGCTTGGTGTCTGGCCTTCAGCTAGGGTACATAGTGTGCTTCGAAGTCCAAGTGAAACTGCAATGTTCAAACTCTTTGCATACTGGAAGTGCAACCACATTTTTCCTCTTTACTGCCTCCCTCTCCACTCTCTTCTAGTTTTGTCTTAGTGTGTGTCAGGGCAAAGCGAAATAGGAATAGAGATGCACTTATTTCTTCTGGTACTGCAAAAGAGAGGGGGCCTCTTTTACAGGGCAAACAACCCTGTGCTTACAGAATACCATTATAAGAGCTGTAACTCTTAAATGTTTACATGATGCTGCATCTATTACAGCAACACATGTGATACCCACATTTTGGTAGCAGTCTCCTCAGCCATCATTTTGCCACACACATAAGTCAGCAAGACCTCCTGCGTGTTGCTCTCGGAGCTCTGGCTTTGTGCCTCTCCCCCAGCCAATTTATACCACACTCAGTATTTAGCAGCTTGCCACTGTGCCAGAGCCAAGCCATAAATCCCTTGTGGAGAGTTGTGCTATAAATGTCCACTTGGCCTTCTACACTGCCAGGATGAATCAGGCTATCTCCTGGGGCCACCAGGAAGTGGCCCCTTCCATTCTCCTAATCACACAGTCACCCTTAGGCTGGAAAGGGCCAGGTACCTACTGCTGCTGCTTAGGAAGGACCCAACCTGTCTGGAGCATGGTGATGTTGTTCAACCACAGGATGCTCCATGCTACCTTGTCCTTCCAGTTGTGTACAACTCCGGGCAGTGGCCCCAGTTATCAATAGTGACATAAAGGTTTGAGATCTGGACACAGCTTGGTAGCTGCCTTAAAAGCCAGTCTGCAAATAATGCTACAGAAAAGGTGAGTGAGGAGAGCCCCAGTTAAACTGGACAATTCACTCTTGAGCAGGATGCAGAGAGCCTCACTGAACTTAGAGTGAGACAACTGAAGCTCTGCTCTCTGGGGAGAGAGCACAGACAGGTGGCCCAACAGACCAAAGTCAAACAGTTTTCACATTGCAGCAAGAAGTGGCAAGATGAGAACAGGCAAGAAAAGCTGTAGAGACAACTGTTCCTGCTCATGACATAGAAGCAGCAGAGAGCTGGTGCTGCTCATCAGCAGGGTGGGTGCAATTATCCCTCTAGAGAGCAGGCAAGTAGTAAGGTGTGAATCATTCACTCACAGTAAACTGATCTTTGGGCTCCTGCTTTCTCTCTCTTTCTAATCCTGACCTGATCTCCCATGATTATTCAGATATCAAACTCCTCTTTAGCTGCCATGATGTGCACTAGAAATCCAGCCATGGGCCAACAGTTTGAGCTTAGGAACAGATCAGTGGGTGCTGTGGGATCATTCGTTGAGCTCTCAGACAATGAAAGGACAGTTTTTTCCCAAACCTTCTTACTGACTGCCAAATTTAATGAAGATACATATTGGAACAGTCAGCACTTTAGGTGGTGAGACCATCAGTTGTCTTCTGTAATGAAAAGGGCATTTTTTTCACCCTTCTAGTTCCTGAAGCTTATTGAGAGAGACTGCAAGAGATTAATTACCCCAGCTGAAAAGTCTGGGCCTGCTAAATCTCGTAGGGTGGCTAGCTGGGCAGCACTATTGCAACATGAAGATGACTCAGCCACATAGCATCTTTGTTGGCATCCCATTAACTGCTGTGGAGACGATTATTTCTTTATTGCTAAACCAAGTCTGTCAGTGGCTTGGGGCATTTCTATGAAAAATGTAACAGAGGAGTAATAATTCAAAACATGTCAGACCAGAATGCCGTGGCTCATCATATCAGACTCCTTCTGACTGAAAATCAACCAGTTCAGATGGTTCAGAGTGGGTGAACCAATGCCACAGATGCTGATGACTTCACTGAAGGCAGTGCATCCTTCCAGGAAAGCAAGATCCTCTTCTTATACAAGCTCCCTTACAAGTATAGAAACAGAGAAGAGCAGAGTAATTCTCAGAGTAGAAGCTACATCAGCAGAACTGACTCAGAAGCAAAATTTGCTTTTCAAAGTTTTCCAAAAGGCGTCAGCTGCTCCTGGGTGAAGTGATGCTAGCAGGCAGCGTCCAAGTTACTTTCCCACTGTGGGAACCAAACCCTTTTAAAATTGTTTTGACTGTAACCAAGGAATTAGAGAGATGGATGAAGCCAGCCGAAAGTGTGACAATCTCCTAAAGGCACACAGATGGTGAGCAGACACTGCACGCTGATTCACTTTGAGCGATCACTTTCCTGAAGCACATTTTGGACAGTTTTCAACCTCTCCGAGGACCTGAGGAAACCCGTAATTCCTCCAAGGCGAAACAAGGGGCGGGAAGGGAGAAGGAAAAAAAGCATGATTTTTCCTTGAAAAGCACATTCCCACATAGTTAGTTATTTATTTGCCCTTTGACATTGAGAGAAGCTCATCTCCAAGAATGATCACCCATGGCTCAGCCCAGATGGAGGTGGGCAACAAATTTCATTGCTAGTGCTAACCATGAAAAGATTTTCCCGTTTTACTAGAAACCACAATCTCCCATCGTTCCCATACTGTTTAAGTGATGTATAGCTTGGTAATTGTCCTGAAAGATAAGGGAAAGCCTCCTCTGTGGTTGCATTTGATATTGGCCTGATGTATGGGATTGCTCAGTGGAGGGTGTCTAGAGAGAGCATGGAATATGCTTCTCTGCCTCTTCTTGCTGGGGAAACTCTGCTGGTGGCAAGCAGGATCCTGAGGGTTGAAAATTGCTTTCCCACATCTAACACCCCTTTCATAGCAGTCTTAGTCAGTTTTTGGCATGAGGACTAGAATTAAAGAGTTGTTTATAGCTGCTCCAGAGCCTCCTCTGCAGCGCTACCACCCCTGTGGCACCCCTGCACCAGGGACTAAGTGGAGCTGCTGAGACAGCTCAAAAGGGTAGGAGTGAAATGGGGCATGGCAGGGAAAGTCCTGCAACTGGAAGAGGGCAAAATCTTCTGGAGAAGGAAACCCCTCCCACAGCAAGTGACAGAAGCTCCTTTTCTTGGGTCAGAGGAAGGGACAGTGGACATACCCCTGACTGATTGACTATTAGAAACACTGGTTGCTGAAAATCCAGCTAACCAGATGAACCCTGACACAGAAATCTTCCAGCTTGATGCTATAGGGAAGAGATGGACCAGACAAGATTTTCAGATACAACTCTGCGATGTCTCTTTTTTCACTTTCCAGAGACAAACAGGGGATCCTGTTAATAATTTGTGATAAGATTGCCCAAGCAGTCGGGACAGGCAGCCGCTAGATGGCATGTCCATCCTCATCCAAACTCACAGGTATCTCACAGCTGGGAAAGTCCAGGATACCCTGCTCATCCCACACAAGCACAGCAAAAGGATGATATATTATCTCAGATCTGCTCTAAGAAAACGCTGGCACAATTTGCAGTTATTTTGCATCGGGGATCTGCAATCTGATGAACATTCCTCTGTGATTTTAAAAGGATTTAAAAATAAGCTGCACACAGATTTTGCCAACTTGCTCTCACTGGTTTCAGTGAAGATGTACTAGGCCTGCAAAGAGCATTTATGTGCAAAACAGCTCATAAAAAGAAATATACAGTGCTTTGTTCTCCCACAGGAGGGCTAGTGAATTATTTGGATAGAACCCACATGAAGTAAGACGTTATTGGTAGACACTATTTTCCAGATCCTCAGCTGCTGTTATGTGGTATACTTCCCTCATTTATACTAGCTGAGAGTCTAGTCTCTAGGTCTCCAGATCAGAATTAAGCAAGACACCAAGCAGTCTTTGGAGAAAGGAGCTTTTATTTGAGGGGAATGCCAAACACATTCGATTTGGACAATTTTCTCTCAGAGATTTAATCTCAGAGGAACTGGCAGAACAGAAAAGGCCCAGAAACAGGAGTGGATCAAGCACATTAGCACATATATGCCATGAGCCACAGTGTTTTCCATGTGGCTGCAAATACCTAAAGTCTTTAAAGCAGAAACTTCCAGTGTATCTTTAGTCACTGAAAAACCGGCTTGCACTATATATAAATTGAAAAGGATTCCAAACTTTCAAATTTCCCTACCAAGTAATTTTTTTATACTGTAAAAAAATTGGTTCCAGTGCAAAAAAGCTTAAATCACCTCCCCCCCTGAATTTTTTCCACTACAATATGAAGATAGTTTAGACCTTGCCTTTTCTGTTTCTGCACAAGGGCAAAGAGTGTGCTCTTATTCGGTGTTATTTTGAAATCATCCCTTTAAAAAATATTATTTTATTAATTCAGTGAAGTAACAATTTACATTTCTCTTGCATGCCTGTGAACTTCTCTAGCATTTTTTAAAGGGTGAGTCAAACCAGCCCTAGATTTCTGCAACAAAAATTAGATCAAATTAGACAATTAATATATTTCTTTCTCAAAGACAGACAGTAACCAAAAATAAATATTTGAGTCTCCTGAACACATTTAAAACTGATAGGAAGCATATAGCAAAGCTATACAGCTGGGAGGGGAGTCTCACATTTTGTGAGTTTTCTGCGTTGCTAATCACAGGGGAGTCGTGGTGCACCAATGAAACTCTGGGGTGCTTTATATGGTGCAAATAACAAATATTCGTCCCCAGGAGAGCACCACTGGCGATGCAGCCCCAGATTTGAGACTAAAGGGAGACACCAAGTGGAAGAAAGACTCATGGCTAATTGCAAGATGCCAGCGGCCCTCAAGGATTTAATTCCTCTGGGTGGTTTGCTGCAGCTTTGTGTGCCTAGGTAGGTGATGCAGGGGTGCATTTGGGCACTTCACCGGCCATGTGGTCATTGAAACGTGCAGCTGTGGGAGGAAAGAGAGAGAGGCAAAGGCAGAAAAGAGATTCTTTCCAATGCAGGATTTGAACTGGCTTAACATAGCAAGGAGGAACTTGGATGCCTTAATAAATGAAATTGAAGGGAATTAAGTCTCTAAATACTTTTGTGGATCTGAGCTTATGTAAGAGGTATTAGTGTCATAGGATTGTTTGTTCCACTCGCATTGCTCCTTCAAGTAAATCATGCCAGTGCTGTACACAATTCCCTGGGAAAATACCCAGCCTGCCAGTACCAGCTCCAAATACTGTCATTTACTTTGGCAGACCATGAACTGGGTTCTCCTTCCTTGGGTTTTCTGAGGTGTTTATGTTAATTGGATTCAAAAGGATGACTTCTCACCAGTCTCTGGAGCTGTGGGGTGTGGAAATAATATTGCCTAGGCAAGAGCACCTCTCCTCACACACACCCCTTTCAGATCAATGGGGATCAGCAATGTTCATTCCTCTCAATACACTGTAAAAGAAAGTTAAAAGAAATTTCAAGAGATAGATGAGTGTTTAAAAACATTTATTCAGTCTTCCATCAGATGAAGTTGGTCCAGGTCAACATGGGTGCCAGAAATGAACAATGTATGAGATCTGCCCAGACGTGCCCATGGTCTTGTAGTGCCAATTCTCTTCATAATTTGAAAGACAAGTGCAGATGCATTCAACTCTGCATTCATGCTATGAACTTAGCAGGAAAGCAATCTTATCAGTACTCTGGCTCCTTCTTCCTACCATGCAGAAAAATGCATATACTTAGCCAGCAGCCCAGCCTCAGAAGCACTGTTATGGAAAGATATTAAGCTAAACAGCACAAATCTTGTGGGAGGGTACTGATCCCATAGTGCTTTGGCCTTTTGTAACCTCACAGTGCAAACCTGCACATAAAATCCAGAATATCACTTCAGTCTGTAAATATTAGATCAAAAGAAGCTTATAGGTGAAACTTATTGTGCTCCAGCAACCTGCCTTTAGAAACAAGATTGTACTTGGTTCCTGGAAGAGCAGTGGACATTCATGTTGCTCTCTGAACCAGAGGCTGGGATTCAAAGTAACCCCGGTGAGCAATGAAGCCCTGTGCAGTTGCTTGCTCACTCCCCACCAACAGGAGCGGGGGGGAGAATTGGAGAGGTAAAAGCGGGAAAACTCAGAGATTTAAAGATAGTTTAATTAAAAAAAAAAAAAAGAAAAAAAAAAGGAAGCAAAGCCAGGCACACAAACAAATCAAAACAAGGAATTAAGTTCTTCCCATGGGCAGGCAGGAGTTCAGCTACCTCCAGGAGAGCAGGCCCTCCTCACATGAAACAGTTACTTGGGAAGACAAATGCCATCACTCTAAATGTCTCCTCCTCTTCCTTTCCCCACACAGTTTATATATTGAGCATGATGCCATATGGTCTGGAATATCCCTTTGGTCAGTTGGGGTCACCTGTCCTGTGTCTCCTCCCAACCTCCCATTCACCCCCAGTTCCCTCACCACTGTGGCAGCATGGAAAGCAGAAAAGGTCTTGGCTCTGTGTGAGCCCTGCTCAGCAATAACATCTCTGCATTACCAGCCCTGTGCTCAGCACAAATCCAAAACATAGCCCTGTACCAGTCACTGTGAAGGAAATGAACGCTATCCCAGCGAAAATCAGCATGCCTGCAAAGACACAAACAAAACACCTTGTATCTCTAAGGAAAGAGAGCACCTCAGAAAAAGCAGGATACTGCTGTATAAGAAAAAGAAAAAAAAATGTTGGTGTCTACTATAGAAGCCTCAGGAATACAGTCAAGTTCTTCAGGTGTTCATCCCTATCTACAGGTGTTTAAAAGGACTAAGCCTGAATGCTATCTTTTTGAAATTAATATCTGTTTTCCAAAGATGACTGCAAAAGGCACAAGGAGGATTGTAAAATTGGGGTAAGTCCTAGATTCACCTAGTTTCCTAAGCCTCACTTTGCGGATGTTGTTAGCCCAGGCATGCCCATGAGCTCAGCAAAACTAGCAAGAGCTCCTTAGTGAGTGGGATGCATTTCTGAAACCCTTCCAGTAATTTTCTGTCTTATCTACCTCAAATGAGCAAGCCCATGGCAACAGTCGTGGATTCTTCTCAATCCAGGGACATCTGTGACCTGCTCCAGGGACATCTGTGACCTTCTGAGATGTGTTTCTATGAGGATTTTTTTAAAAGGGAAAAATTATGGAAAGCACAGGATGGTAAATCTTTGATTTGTTCCAGCAAATTTCCCATCTCAAGGGTCAGATAGTTATCCAATGTGTATGGAGGCACATGCTTCCATACTTGCTACTGCTTAACAGATCACAAAAATGTAGAGTTCAATAGCCCCAAATCATGTGCCTAGGAAGATGCATCCCTATGTGTTGGATTTTCCAGCACTTATTGAGGGGGATCAACATTTTCTCACAAAATACCAAGTTTGGGAGTGCAGTTACCTCTGTAACAGTCAGCTGTGAGGGACCCATACCAGGATCCAAAATAACCCAACTACGGACAAATCTGCTTCCCAGTTATATGATGCCTCTGGCAGAACAGTTTACTTTTAGCTTATCCAAGTCCAACTTTTGGAAAACTTCAATTGCCTGCATTTCTTATTTCAGCCAGGGGAGGGCAACTGGTCATCAGGAAACTAAGATCAGTTTACTAAAGCTGCCGTGAACTTCGAAGGCCTAAACCACAGAATATGAAAAATATTTTAGTCCTGAAAACATACCTTTTGATAAACATGTCTTTCCTTAATATAAATTAAAATAATCCCCTCTTGCACCACAAGCCTCAGCAACCACTGCACTTTTATGGCTGTTCACTCTAACCATTATTCTTTCTATATAATTAATTTGATACTAAATCACAGCTTGGGACAAATAAAAGAGGATTCCACTTACAGTGACATGAACACACTTCAAATTAGACTTGAAATTTTAGATTGTGCTTCGCATTCTTTCTATTTTATACTGTGCTATCAAACAGACACTAACCATGAACTCTACGTTGTTTGGTCATTTTGTTTTTAACTTGGAGTTTAAACAGAAACACACTCCCCCCTCCCCCTCAGCAATTCTTTGCTCTATTTTTGAAGTCTCTTCTCCTTGTCAAAGCAACTTTGAAAGAACTTTTTTTTTTTTTTAAGTTTGGCAGTTTCTACTGATAATTACAGTCCTTGTCACTACATCACCTGGACTACTCAATGTTTTGGCCCTATCAGGAAAGAAATCCTTCCTCTCTTAGAGTCACAGCAATGTGAGGTCAATTCAAAGACTTTTTAAGGGAAATAGATATGCAAACACTACAAATCCACGTGTCTTCCTGTTTCTCTGTTCCCCCTAATGCCAAAGACTAATTTCCTCCTTCTGGTGTATGTGGTACAGCACAGCAATCTGTGCCAGCTGCAACTCAAACCCTTTATTCTCAGAGATCCTCTGAGACTAAAGAAAAGAAGTTTGGTACGTTCCACTCTGCAGCCTGCAGTCAAACAACCCTGAGACCTTTCATCCCAGCTTCAGAGAGATATGAAGAGCTGCCTATACCTAAAATGGTGGCAAGTTTCTTGCTTGCATCCAGTTCCAGGATGGCCCCTATCCAGCCAGACGTGGGTCTACTACAGAGAATGAGGGGGCTGTAGCTCCCTCCATCATTAGCAGCCACCTAGAATTAGCAGCCACCCATGCCATATTTGTGCTTTTCATTGCAAAGCAATGGGGACTGTGCAGCTTCTCACAACCCTGGGCAAGGCTGCAAGCAGCCATAAAATCACAGCCAGCCAGCTCTGTGCAGAGCATTAGTATTCCCTTGTGCCTGAGGAAACAGACCTTGTGTACAAATGAATCAGAACCTGTATGAAGCTGCATCCCAGGGACTTGGACTCCTGTGCAGACTTCCCTTGTTTACCCACAGAATAGGCCATGACTTGATTTGGTACAGAGATTATTTCCTCTTAAAAAGAAAGTATTCATTTGACAGGGAATGGTTGTTGTGTTTGAAATGAAGATGGCCCAAGGCAAAAACAGATTGCTTGGCTCAATGACCCATTGGCTGGTCTCTGGCTGCCTTTGAAATGGTATTCAGTTTTCAGCCTTACATGCCACATAATGGTGGGTTTCTCCAGCCTGGGTGTTTTCTTACAAGCACTTTTGTCTAATCACTAGCTGAGAATCCAGCCTGATGTGTACATTGTAAAAGATGCTGCTTATACTTGGGCTTTTAGTCTGCCATCTGTGCACAGCTTAGCTACAACATCGCAGTAGATCTGTTTCTCCTCTGCTGCCAAGTCCCTGTTGCAAGCCTTCTCAAGAGCATGATTCACGTCAGACTTTCTAATAAAATTCAGGCACTTTGGAAGCTTTTTTTTAAAACCTATTCCCTTCTCTCAGCAAATGCAGTGGTACAGACTTAATGCTTTTTCTGGACTCACCGGTTCATATCCGAGTGGCACTCGAGCATAACCAGTTAGGCATGCAGTCACTGATGCATATGTACTCCCACACTGCCCTTGCTAACATGGATCCTGTCCTCAAAGCCTCTGACACAAATGAATTCAGGCACAGAGCTGCTGGCACAATCCATTTG
Source organism: Agelaius phoeniceus (assembly GCF_051311805.1). Classification (NCBI taxonomy): domain Eukaryota; kingdom Metazoa; phylum Chordata; class Aves; order Passeriformes; family Icteridae; genus Agelaius; species Agelaius phoeniceus. The sequence goes on from NC_135270.1 coordinate 23,507,765, forward strand.
CACTGCACCTTTAATCATTTTTTATTTTAAACCTATTTTCTTTAAGAAACAGCCTTTGCACTAATCCTCGGGGGAAATATTTTGAGCCCAGGCTTCCTTCCTCAAAGTAGGACAATTTTTGTAAGAATCAGAAACAAGCTACATGCTCAGTACCTGTAGGCTTGGATAATCTGTTGGCACAGAGATGAGGAAGACTAAATATAAGAACAGGCAGATGCTATTTGACCTGCCCCACCGACACTTGTGTCTTTATATGTAAACATTCTGGCTTACAAAGTACAGGCATAAACCTGAACAGATGTTTGAATTAAAGACAAAGACTATTACAGAGAGAGAAGAGGTAAAGAAAAAGTACTCAATATTTTGTTTGAGAATAGAAGTGTTTTTAACGAAGCTTAATTCTGCTTGAAAAGAGATGCTGGAGTGCTGCTGGTTTCCAGAAAGACACAATCCCCAAGACTGGTTGAAAATGAGTTTTCAGATATTGCCCCACATAATTCTCAAGCATAATTTGTCCTTGTCTTAGACACTAACAACTGTCCTTACAAATTTTTTTGGTATGAGGAAGGAGCCTGAGCAAAATCAGACAGCTTCCAGGCCATGGTTAGCCTGGTATTCTGTGAGCAGCTGCAGAAATAGGGGTGGTGAGACCATACCCATAAAAGCCCCTTTGCAGAGCAAGTAATTTCACTTCCACCTTAATGTCCCTCTTCTGCCTCAGCACCTGCACTTCCATCCCCTCTCCCAAGCAGAGCCCTCATGCCAGCTGCTGAGCCTGCAGCTACCTGCTGGTGGCATGGAGGAGGACGTGGAGCCCAGGGTGCTGCTGCACATAATGTGTGTGGTACCCAGCAAGTGTCACCTGCTCTCCCAGGTGCAGCCTCCTCCCACGGCCCCTCCTGCCTCACGCCATCCATGAATGAAGGAGGACTTGTTATGTGGCCTGGCTTTGCCCATTATGTGGCCACATGCTTATCCTGACAGAAAATATGTCCACAGGATAAAATACAGGCTAGTGGGAAGGCTGCTGAGTGCCACTGCTGGAAAAGGGAAGAAGGATGTGTTCAATCCTGGTACCAGAGGAAATGATTGGGAGCTGCAGGGAAAGGTTTGGACTGGATGGGGCTCTAAATACCAGAATGAAAGTCAAGTAAATGCAATGAATAAAGCATAGCCCAGAAAAGGACCTTTTAAATTATTTTCTTTGAAGCCTGGTGGCATAGTAAGGGATCAGCCTTCAGACACAGAAAGAGGATCAAGAGGCATCCTGTTAGGAGAGAGTAAGGTGGCCATGGTACACCTGTCTCAGCACAAAAGCCAAACTGGTTTTTGCTGTGCCCAGGAATGAGGACTGAGACCTTAAGCTGCATGAGTTGGCTGGTCCTCCTCCTGCCAGAACAGCAGAATACATGAAGTACTCCTCAGAAGGGTGAGAGACCTCCTGATCTTCCTTCATGTTAGGATTTGCTTGATGGGTTTGGTTTCAGCATCTGTGAAATGAGGATTTACAGAGAATCACGTTGTTACTGTTAGACTGCCTTATCACTTTTATTTTTATTTGTGTTCTGCCAGTAGAGAAGAGGCAGGATCCCATTGGGCTAATTATGCCACGTGCCAAGAACAAAGAGCTGGTGATTTGAGCTTGCTGCCTGTTGCGCAGAGCGGATACACTACACAAAACAGAGAAGCCCATGGAAACAATGCAGTGGCACTGGTCAGCAGAGCAAACAGCAGCCACAGCATGCGAACACCACACCATCTTCACAGTGCTGGAGGCACTGGGGCAAACAAGAGCTTAATGGGGTTTGGAGGGGGAACAATGTGCAGCCCGATTGATGTTTACAGGATTCACCGGGGCAGCGAAATAGCCCACTGGAAAAATCTTTCGGTGGGTCATCAGGCTTGCTTTCACTGGGCAGAGAGCCACAGCGTGCGTCTCGCAGCACCAGCGAAGCTGCGAGCGGCCTTAAAGGGCTTTAAGGGGTGCTTGTGCGTGCGCTTGTTGCACCTACCTGGCGGGCCAGGCAGGGGGCTCCTCCCAGCCGGGAGGAGACGGGTTCACGGCAAGTGCAGCGAGCAGGGCAAAGGGCCCCAGCGCGCTGCCCGGCCACCTGCCCCAGGGAGAGGGCTGGCTTGGGCTCGGGTGGAGAGGAGGAGGCAGCGGCCGAGGCCTCACAGGTGGGCAGTGGGACTCTAGACTCGGCGTGAGGAGCGAGCAGCACGGGCTCGGAGCGGGAAGTGCCGGGCGCTGCAAGAACTCCCGGCCGCGGGCACGGCGCGCCCGGGCGAGGCGCCGGCTTGCGCAGCGCCCGGCGGGGGCCGGGCAGAGTCCGCCCCGGGGCCGGCTCAGCGCAGCCGCCGGCTCCGCCCCGGGGGCCACATCGGCGGAGGGGGGAGTGCTCTGCGAGCTCAGCCGTGCCCAGCCCGCCGAGCGGAGCAGGTAGGCGCGCTGCGGCCGCCCGCCCCAGAGGGGCCGGGGAGCGGGGCGGCACGGGCGGGCCGGGACTCCCTCCACCGCTCCCGGATACCCCGCTCCCTTCGACCCGGGGGTCTCGGCGCGGCGGGACGGGGGCCGTGCCCGGCGGGGACTTCCCGGGAGTGTTCTGCGGGGCTTTCTGGTGGCCGGGGCGGGAGCCCCCACTGCGGTTCGGCAGCCCCGGGCACCCCCGCGCCCCTCCCGGCGGCGCTGCCTGCGGGCCGGGGGAACCGCTCGAGCGGGGGAACCGCTCGGGGCGCCAGTCCCCGCTGCTGGGCGCCCCCAGGCGCGCCCCTCCACACTCGAGAGGCGTCTGAACTGCGATCCCCTGGCGGAGCTGGTGTGCGACCTGAGAGCGCGCCAGGTGCCGCGGACGCGGTGCCCGCAGGAGCGGGTCCGGCTGGCCCGGCGGGTTGCTGCTGTGCGGGGATATCGGCCGAGTGCCTCTGCTGCCTGCCGATGAGACTGGGCATACAGCTGGCTTCAGTCGGCTCTGTCTTGATTGATTTCCAAGATGTGGATTAGATGCTTCCGTAGCGATCTTACCCTATTACGACTACAGAAATCTGGTGCTGGCCCAGCCTGCTGTGTCCCTTTTTCCTTCCTTCCTTTTTAAGATCCCTGTGAGCAGTTCAGAGTAGTGCTTGCAGTTCAACAGCTGGATAGATGCTTTAAATGCGAATTGTATTTGCAATGAGACTGGTAAAATCTGTTGGTAAGGGGATAGCGGCTTGTTGCACTCCAGGCATGCTGATTCTGCCCTGTAGCATTAAAGCTCTGCTGTGAATGCTTTCATATAAAATGGGGTGTTTGGTACAAAAAAATAAGAAACCAAGACCCCAAACCCAACCATCCTGGGATCTAAATATTGGATTCAGTAAACTGTAAAGCTGGTTTAGGATAAAGTGTCCCTATGTATTGGACAAGCTCTGGCATATTGTGTATAAGATGAGAGCTTGAAACTTACTGGCTGCGCAAGGGAGGGACAGTGTGCTATTGCAGTGCTCCCAGAGGCAGTGCCTGGGGAGAAGAGCTGCTCTTGGAGGTTTGAGCTGCTTTTGAGGGTGGAGGTACACAGGGATGTAACACATCCCACCACTTGTGAGGCCTCTGGGTTGTTAGCTTCTGACAACACCCGTGTGCTTCTGTGCAAGTGAGGGTGAACAACTGGAGAGTGCTGTCTTGAAAGCCATCAGTGATACTTCCCCTCCATGGGTTTTTTGTTGGGTTTTTTTTGTTGTTTTTTTTTTTTTTTTTTTTTTTTTTTTTACTTTCTCAGACGTTTTGGGCTTAAGAAAAATCCCCTTCAAGGCCTTAGATGTGAGCCTGCTGCTGTGAAGCTTGCTAGCTTGCTCACTGCATGAGAACTGTCAAGGAGAAGCCTGTGGTTAGAATAATTTTGGTGGACCACAAGGTCAAAGTGTAGAAACTGCTCTGAAAAATCTAGATGGAGGTGTCTAGTGAGAGGAGTAGTCTCAGTAGTGTGCTGCTGTATGCTGATGTCAAGCATATGACAAATTGTAAAAATGACAAATTACTCAGCTCTTACTAAATACTTCATGAGCACTAAGTGGGAAGAAAGCGTTAATGAGGCAAAGGGCACTGGGTGGTACAGTCAGTGACCTGTTCTGCAGTGTCACTGCAAGGGCGTCGGAAGACCTGCCAGTGTTCCATAGCAGAACCTCTTGCAACAGTGAGGTGGTTTTTTAAATTTACATTTGGTTTTGGTCCTTTGGTGGGAGCAGAACTCCTAGAGCTGCAGTTGTGCTTCTTTACAAAAAAAATAAAATCCTTGGATGTTTGCTCATGCTGGGCAGCCCACACAGGTGAGAGGAACCTTTGCCAACTGCTCTGCAAGCCTGTGTGTGGATTTGGAGTGGCTCAGAGGAGTGAGTAGCCTCACCTCACTCCTAACATTGTGTCATTTAGCACCCCTTTTAGAGAAGGATCTTGCTGCCAGAATATCTTTGCTTGGTGTAGCCTCTTTGGACCTAAACCCCTCTTTGGCTGCATTTCTCCATCCTTGTCAAGAGCTCTGGGGGCCACTGAGATGACATTCTCATCCCTGTGCTGCAGGGCTGGGTGAAGCCTTGCAGTGTTTGTTCAGCTTCCTACCTGTGTGTGACAGAAACAGAGCAAGACACAAGCCGAGTGCCTGGAGAGAGCCCTCCCTGTGGGCAATCTCTGTCCTGCTGCATGGAAGCTCCTCCCTTAAGAGGATTTAGCAGCTTTAATGATGTGGCTCATCTGGACTCTCTTCATTACTGTTATTGTCTCTATTTTAGTTCTCGGGTGACAGGCAGGTGTAGTGTGACCTACAACTGTAAGCTGGTGCAGGAAATGCTCTAACGAGGCCTTCCCACAGCTCCATGGAGGTTTTCTTGTCCCTGCTACTCAAACTGCTCTGCTTCAAGCTCTTTGAACTGCAAGGGGTGGTTTCACATGAAATTTCCCATCTGACTGTAACCAAGGGTAGATTTTACCACTCTTCTGTCACTCTGTGTCCTGGTCTCATAGCTGTAAAGGAGCAAGGGTCTATTCAGGACTGCAGGTGTTCATCCAGTAGATGTTTAAGTCAGAGGGATGCAGGTGGGAGTTTTGAGACCTCTGATAACCACAGGCCCCAGGGCACTTTTCAAACCATGGCTGTGGTTCTTGGTGCCTGCTGGCATTGCTGCATCAGGAGGCACACAGCACAGGCAAAAGCATTGCCACAAAGACCTTTGGGCACTGATGGGATAGGGTCTGTTATGGGAATGCCAGGGGGCTTGGATCATGCTATATGAAGCAGTAATTACTGCTCCACTTTAATGGTGCCTGTGGCATGGCAGCCATCTTTTTCCTGGTCAGGTTTCCCTTGGCCAGTGAGTGGGAAGTGCTAGAGGGGGCGGGTTCTGTCGGGGCTCAGGCTCTGTTTGAGTAGCTTGGAAGGCTGGAGGAGGTAGCAGTTATTTCCAGTGTAACAAGGGATGATTGTAGCCACAGCCTTCTTGCACTTACTCCTCAGTTTCCATTGTGGAAAAACTTACGTGCACCAAAGCTAACTTATTACTGCCAAGAATTATGGCATTCACCCTAGAGTGCCTTAACTTCACCTCTCTAAAATAGGAGCATGACATCTTTATCCCCTTCTTCTCTCTCCCTGCCTTCATTTGTCTCTGTACATGGATCGTGCCCTCCAGAGTCCTGGAGTCCTTTTGTGCAGCAAAGGGGTAGCTGGGCCCTGTAGCCTACCCACCACCATGTGCCTGTGGGCAAAGAAATAAACTGTGTCCTTGCATTAATGCATCTGTTGGAGGAATGTGGGATTGGAGCTTCCTACAGGCTACTGATTAATGACAGACGTGTGAAGGGATGGCTGAGTGAGCCACCTTTCCTTTAGAACTGTCTAATCAGATGCAATCATTACCGAACCACCTCTGTGTCTTTTTGGCTCTTCTGTATTCTTAGAGGGAATGAAATGGAGGAAAGGCTAAAAATTACAGGCTGTCTTGGCATGGTGAAAGGAATAATACAGGAGGCACAGTTAGTGCCAGCAGTTCCTTGACGGCTGGTTGGCTGTGGCACAGCCTGTTTGCTGAAAGCTCTCTGGGCTCTCAGGGCCTGGAAACACTGAAGCAGTTAATGGCTGACTTCAGTCTAGATGGGGTGATAAGTGAAGCAAAGGAACTGTGTAGTGGAGATTGCTTAAATCACTTCTTGTGTGCACTCTCAGCTTCAGAGCTAGCTAATTTTCTGGAAGAAGGATGAGGCGTTACTGTGAGCAGCTCTGCAGAAGGGACTGTCTGGCTGCTCAGAGAAGAAAAAGGGAATAAAACAGTAGCCTGTGGGGATGGGAACAGGGATTGGAGACTGCCAGCTCCGAACCCAACCATGTGTCCTTTTGAACACAGGGAAGCTGGGTGGTTTGTGGCTCATCCAAAGTAAATACAGGAGAGAAAGGGAAGGAGACTAAGCTGGGGACAGGCTTTGTCCTGTGGGAAGAGGTGCATGCACAGGCTGTCTGGCTGACTGCTCTAGTTCTTTGTCTCCTTGGTGGAGCTTCAGAACTGGGGCACCACCTACTGGGACACCACCATTTAAAAGCAAGTCAAAACAAAGTCCAGTGCATGTACTTAATATCTGAAAGTTGCAGGTGTGGTAAGTGCCCTGACTGTCTTTAAGGAGCTCAGGAGCTGAGAAGGACCAGAGGAAGAACCTTGCACAAAAGGCGAAGTACTGGTGGAATTTGTTCAGGATGCTGCTAGGCTGCTGATTTTAGTTGCTTTGCAGCACAGCCTTGAGGCAGGTGCATCATGAAAGCGCTTTACCCTTTACTACAGAATTGTTACTGAGCTGTAAGCAGATTGCTGATCTCTTCCAGTATGATGATAATCTCATGGCCGTGTGTACTGGAGAAATGCTGATCTGGGATGGACTGTATACATTAGGATATCCGGCAGCCTGGAGATTTGAAGTTATATAATGGGGAGTTCCCTTTGTAGGCAAAACAAATCTGCTTCGGTCTCTCATATGCAAGCAAAAGAACAGATGAGCTGTCAGAGCTGCAGCCATGCACTTTGAGCTAAGCTGGTCTTCCCACAGCTGGAGTTGGGAGCTGCCCTTGGTCCCTCCTGTTCCCATTGTCAAGGAGGTAGTTTGGGAAAGGAAAGGAATTATCTCAGAGGGGTTTGCACAGCAGGGACTGAACATGCTGTAAAGTAGCTATACCTATTGGGAACGAAGGAGGCTGTTTCCTAGAGTTGTTCTGGAAAAGAGGTTACAGTCACTGGATCTAAACATATTCTTCTTCAGCACCTTGCTTGGGTCACTGCCTCTGTGATCCATGAGGTTTCTGTGCCCTTGCCAGGAGGGTTCAAGGGACTACAGAGGAATGTGATGCCCTCAGCTCCTGCCTCTACAGGAGAGGCTTCATGCAGCACCTTGTCTGTCCAGTTTTAAAGTAAGCTGCTCCAGGATGCTGGTTTTTCTTGGGCTGGTACGCCAGACTGGCACAGGTTTGAGCAACCTGGTTCTGGGGTTTTGTGCATGGGGTTGCTGCGGGGCCGCGCCTTAAGCTGTATTGGTGCTGGGCTTCTGGAACAGCATGCAGGGCAGGTGTGGAAAGGGCATTTTTGGCACTTGACTAGGGCTTCAAGGGCTGCTACTGTCATCCCATAATAGAAGAATATGCAAATCCTTAATGCCTGGAGCTGGTATGTCTCCTGTGATAGATGGTAAGCAGTTTTGTTGGGAATCAATTGCAAAGTCTAAATTAAATAGATTATGTGTACTAACTTAGTCTAGTTAGACCTTTCTAGGGAGGTTTCTATACCTTTTGTGGCATTTCAGTTTGTAAGTGTTCTAGTAATAGAGGGAAAAATATTTGTGTTGGGAGTGTCTTATTCCCTTCCTATATGATTTTTTTCTGATTTCTTTTTTGTCTTGCAAATGGCTTACTTAGTATTACTTGGAATGTGTGTGGAAAGAAATTGAATAGAAGTTCTGTATTCAGTGGTGAGAGTGTCAAGGGGTTTTTTGGACTTTGATTTCCAGAGTTATGGCTGCTTTCTAAAGTTGCTTTGCAGACTACTCTGCTCCTCTCCTCTCTGCTTGTAATAAATTAATTTGTAGAGTACTCTTTGCATAAAAAGGTGCTGTTCTGAGTGGTGTGGTAACAGGACACTGTCTCTAGGGCTGCATTGGTTCTGGGGCTTCTTTCATGTGGTGCTGTGGCACAAAGTGTCCTCTTGCCTGCTGTGGAATTGGTCATGTGTCTGTCGTGGATTGAAGTTGCTGGTAATGAGTCAGTCCTGAGTGGCTTTGCTGGAATGTCCTCAACTTCCCAGTGTGCTTCCTCAGCCTCTTGGTCCCCTCACTCCCTTTATTGTGTCATGGATCTAGGTGCCCTGTAAGACACAGAAGCAGAGCAGGACTCAGATTAAGGAGACAGAGTGCTGACCTGCAGGTTAGCAAGGCTGTTTGCCCTTGCTGCTGTCTTATGTTTTGCACTGACCAAACAGACATGGGAGCTATTCTGCAGCATCTGTGCTGCATGGTTGAAGAAACTGGGGCTTAAAAGGCAGGGAGGAATTCTAATTATGCTCATCTCTGGAGTCTTTCAGGGGAGGAGGGACCAGATAAAACCCCAGTTGCCTAAATGTACTTTCCCAACAGTCTGAGAAGCTGCTGGACTCTTCTTTGCATTCAGGTCTCTTTCTGGTTCCGGCTTGCAGCTATGCACATGGAATAGCTAAAGAGCTCTCTGAGCTGTGCAGTGCATCTGCCTATTCCCCAAGGAAGCTCTTTTAATTAGAGAGGACTTCTGCTCAGCAGCTGCTGTGGAACAGTGCTAGACCACAGCTGTGTAGAAGCCCTGGTGAGCCGTGTGAAACAAGGTAAAGGCACAGCCCTTCCCTGGTTCTCGTGGGTCTGCTGCACTTGTCTGACTGCACAGGAATGGGGGGGAGAGGCTTCAGGTACAAGAGGAGTTCCTGCAGGCTGGTGGTGTGGGGGAGTGGAGCCCTGTGTGATAGATCAGCCTTGCTAGTGAGCCCTAGCCCTTCCCTCCAAGTGGGCCTTGCTGCAGGGGTGGCTGCTCCCTGTGCACAGAGCCCAGCAGCTCCTTTGCTCCAGATCCTCCAAGGCTGAGAACACCTTGTGCAAGTGCAGCTATAATTGGGGTGGTCCTGGCTGCTCCTGAGGGGTTGGTGATGCCCATAACTGCTGGTGCTTCTCCTGCCTGATGTGAGAGGACCTGAAATGTCAGAGTTTCCTCTTGCCCTTTCTCGCTGGGGGAGGTATTCTGACTCAGGGCTTCCTGGAATGAAACTGAGGTGACAAAAAGGCAATTGCCAAAACTTCTTGGGAATTTTTTAATGTCAAAAACTGCATCAAACTGGCTGCTGCCTTGGCAGAAGAGACTACTTCAAGGAAGGGCTATTTTGGGGAATGGCAAGCTGCTTTAATTCCCAAATCCAAGACCTCAAAGGCTTCTTTGATTTGGTGCTGCAGTCCTGCTGGTGGCCTCAGAGCCTGAGTGTTTTTTCATTCATTACCAGTCCATCGTGTAGCAGCTTTGAAGGCTGTTGTGGCAGTGATTTAGACTTGATCCTGTAGTAAAACACTAGGTTCCTTCTTTGTGTAGCTTCAGGTAGATAGGAAACCTCTTCCTATCCCAGCTGTCAGCCACCATCAAGACCCACCGGTGTGTCTACAAGGAGGTGGCCATGCATTGGTGCTACCCCATGGGAACCCAGCAGTTACTCCTTGTTTGCCCAGAAGAGAGACAGCCTTTGCCACAGGGTGTTTGCTGTCAGGAAGAGCAGCCTGTGCAACCATATGTGAGCTGAGGCAGCTCAGCAGCTGTGTGGTGCTGTCTGATGGTTATTCCATAGGTTATTCCTGTGCCCAGGATCTCAGCCCTGGTGCCCTGTGATGGGTGGGAGGAGGAGCAAGCAACAGGGCTTTGCTGGGCTGGGTTTCAAGCTGCTGCACTAGCCAGGGGTGGGTGTGTATGCTGGGGGCAGAGGGAGCCATGTGTGACAGCCATAACCTGCCCAGGAAGCGTGCATGAGACCTCTTGCTGTAGTTCTAGGGGATTGGTGAGTTTGGCTTGATTAAAAATTGTGGAGCTGATGTGAAATAAAACCAGGTGGGTTGTGAGGGGAAAGACAACAATACAGTGGGACAGAGGCAAGCAAGAAAAAATTGTGTCTGCAATCCTATTATGAAGTAGTCTTAGCCTCAATCATGATTTATTGATTAAAGATGGAACAGCCTGCATTTTTTCCCCCTGAAATGGGAGCATTTATGTCTGCACTGAGGCTCATCGGATTATTTGTAAATTAGTTATTCTGAGTTCTTTCTTATTTTAAAGTAAATACCTCTGAACTACTCTTTTCCATCTTATTCTTCTAGCATTCCTCCATCAAATAGTCTTTATTTATGCTCTAAATATAGAAAAGGAGACCTTTTCAGGGAAGAAAAGGCCACCCAGCCTCTCTTGGTTCAGGTTCAGCTGAACCCGTTTTCCAGACCACTGTGCATAGGTCTGCAGACTCCAAGGAGGCCCCTCTTTTTCCCAAAACAGACCCAGCTTTTCAAAATCTTGCTTCTTTTTTAACTGCCAAATTCCTAGGGAACCTATCCCATATGTCTGTTCTTCTTGGCTTGAAACAGTTCTGTCCAGAACCTACACATGTATTGCTTAGAAGGATTGATTGATTATTTTCTTTTTTTGGGGTGGTGTTGGAGGTGTGATCTTAACTGCAAGTGGCAGCTCTGTCACTAATCAGTGTTTTTGTATTGCTCCAGTTAACTCTGCTGGGATTACCTGCATGGTAATGTAACAATCATCAGGGTAGCAAAACCCCTCTGTGTGTTGCAGCTTGCCTTGGAGTTCAGGACCATCTTCACAGAAGGGCAACCAAAAGTTTTTGGGTATCTCTTCCAGCTGGCTAAGTGTTTTCACAGAAGGGCAACCAAAAGTTTTTGGGTATCTCTTCCAGCTGGCTAAGTGTTTTCTAGAGGACCCCTTTGCTTTCCAGCCTGGACTTGCTGAGATTTCTTATTGTGGCATTTAACTTCCTAAAATGCTTAGACTGGGAACAAAGCAGCTTCGCTGCAGCTTCTGTAACAGCTCATGCTGTGTTATTCTTGCTCCTCACAGCATTGCTCTTTACTGCTGTACAATGTTGCTTTCTTTTCCATTTTCTGTCTCCTGTCAGAAGAGCTTGGCATGAGGAGAGTGTTCTCTAAAGGTGAAAGGAAAAAGTGCTAGACAATGCTGCTGTACATCTGAGAGACTGTACAGCAGCCCCTGTTGGGACTGACTGTTCCAGAGCAAGGTTTGAAATAGCTTCTGTGTTGCATCCTCAGAGTGATCAGGGCAGCAAGGGGTTTGGCTGTTGTGGCTAGGTACTGCCAGTTACAAATATGAAACTATTTGTATTATTTACCATGATGTTGGAGAGGGAAAATGTGGTTGAGGTGAAAGTATTTGAGTAGCAGGAAGTGACTCAAAATATCTGTGATTTAAAGTCCTGCACTTTAGGGCTTTTCTTGCCCTCCTGCCCTCTGTATGTCATCATTTTGGAAATGGGCTGCTTGAGACAGAATCTCTTCCTCAGGAGCTTTTTATAGTTCCAGCTTTCTCTTTTCATTTGTACCCTTTGGTAGTGTCAAGTGGCATCTGTGGCATGAAACTCAGGATGTTGTGAAATGTTCATCCTCAGACTGTCTGTGACAATGCTCCCCATGTCAGCAGGGCAGACCATGCTCCAGCAGGGCACAAGGTCTCCTGTGACCCTGGGCTGGTCTGGTGGAAGTAGAGCTTTTCCTGGGGCAGAGGCTGGGTCTGGGAGTGACCTTCCATGGCTGTGTCACTGCTGCCACACACAGTGGCAGCACACAGTGTGTGTGATTCTGTACCACTGAGGCTGGAGACCCCAGGCTCAGCTGGCCCTGCCTGCTTGTTGGTTTGGCAGAGTTGCCTTCCTTGTCTTCCCTGGTATGCAAATCTGGGAGAGATCACGAGGTACTTTGTGTGAGAATCTAGCAGGAATCCTGTACTTCTGATTGCTGTACTGTCAGCCTGCAGTGGGGGCCTTCAGATCGGAGGCCCCTGGTGATGGTGGGGCAGACCTTGCCGAAGAGGGGCAATTGTTACAGCTGCTGATCTGTGCTCTTCTGTTCTAGAATCCCAGGTGGCAGTGCCAGTGTACTAGCAGGGGCACAGGAGTGGTTAAGTAGCTAAATATTAGCAAAAGGTTTATTTGGCAAAACCAAAGTTTCCTAAAATTCCAAACAGTAAAAGGACTGTTTCCCATAACAAGACAAAAGATGTATCCCCTTGTGGCCTGAGTCACTTTCCTGTGCCAGTAGGACTTCTTTTCACTTTCCAGTCATGATGGGTTTGCAGTACTCTTTCAGCCTCTACTTAATCTGTGGGCTAAAGGGTTAAAGCCTCAGCTTCTTAGATCAATGCCTTGCTATCAGTAAAGAGTCTGATACAAAGCATGTGATATGATTAAAGTAGACTATTAGCCTGTCTCTTCTGTTGTTCAAGGAAGATTACTTAATTCTAAAGCTTCACGGTCATTTAGAATAACAAGCCAGAGGCCTCTTCTGTTTGCTCTGTGGTGGGTATTGGGTTTTTGCTTTGTTGGTTTGGGGTTTTTTTCTGCCGCTTGAGAGCATGTGGATGTTCTCTAGGGGGAGAGGTCTTGGGGATAATACTGATGGCAGAGGACACTTCCATTCTCCAGTGGGCTGTCAGCTGCAAGGGACTTCATAGCTCTGGTGAGTCAGAACAGTTTGGCAGGGTGTCTGAGCTCCTCCAGAGGTTTAATCTGAGAAGGACAAGGGAGTGTTCGTTGCCCTATGCCCTTCTGAGTAGGCAATCTCTAGTACTTGGACTTAGAGGTGTCTGGCTTCAGCTATGAAATGAACTCCAGGATAACTTGCAATTACTGTCAGTGGTGCTGGGTAAGCTCAGCTTCCTTCCTATGCCAGGTGCTGGTGCCCAGGCTCTGCTCAGCCCCACCCACCTGTCTGTGGAGCTGTGGGGTGTGAAGGCCCAATAAGCAGAGGGCAGGTAGAGAGAGAAGTTGTTTGTTTAAATGTTGTGCAAGTTGCTAAGCTGTGGAAAACTTCCTGCCCTTGAAGTAAAACTACTTTCCCTGCTAATTCCTGAAAAAAAGAGTAGGAAATCCTCATTTCCCAGGTCAAGCAGATGCTGTAACTTCTCAGAAACATGTTTGTCATAAGTGTGTTGAATCTAACCACCCACTAGTTACTTGCCCTAGCATCTGAGAAATGGAAGTAACTGAAAACCAGTTTGTTTGGAAGGGGAACTTTACAATAAAAAGTCCTCAACCTTGACCTCTTGCATTTTATGGGGGGAGGAGGAAGCAGAAAGATAAAAATCAGTTCTACTACCTGGCTCCTACCTAAGTCTCACAGTCTCTGTTGCTGTTTCATAAAATAGAAAAAAAGGCTTTCTTCCTGCCTGGATTGTGGTAGCTTTTGGGTGCCCTGGCAGAGTCTGAGGAAGGTGTCTTCAAGCCAAGTGGCATTGGGAGGGATATTGTGCAACTCCTTGGAGGAGATTTGTTGACCTCCAAGGCATTGCTTGCATGAGAAGGGAGATAGGGGAGCCTGTCCTGTGCAGGTACTTGCACCCAGGATTTCCAGGCTGATGACTGGCACAGGGAAACACTTTGAAACATCCCCTGTGCTGCAGAACCATGCTGGGGAGAGGCTTATCAGGTAAGCATAAGCAGAACGCTCCTTGTCTGTGCTGGTCTCCCTGCTGCAGTTTGGAGTGCAGGTCCTGCTCACAGGTTTTGCTCCTCTGTGGGAAGGTGTGGGGCAGGCCAGAGGAGGGGGACTGCTTCTGACACACTGATGCCACTGACAGATGGCAGTGGGAGCTGGTGGACACATCCATTTCAGAGGTTAGGTTTGCAGCCTGGCAGCTCCAAGTGCAGAAAACAAAGCTGAGCTGGTCTCGTTGTTGAAGCGATTAAAGAGCCAATGTAGTCAAGTGACAGAGTTGCCCAACCAGTTTTGTGAAAACTCTGCATTTTTACTGCATTGTGTGCTGGCTTTTAGTCAGTGTGGAGACCTCTTTCTGGACCTGACCTGCAGAGCTTGTTGCACAACTAACATTCTAATACGTGGTAATTAAAAAGAGAAAGTCCACTAAACTCTACTTTTGGCTATTTCTTCTGTCTGCTATTTTTGGTAAGTTGATTCATTTCTTCTACTTTTTTTTTTTTTTTTTTTGTAGGGGGAGAGGAGAATCAAATGACTTCTGGGACAGTTTGTCGGGTTTGGGATTGGTTTTTTCCTCCCATTTTTGGCAGATTTCTATCTCTGGTTTTGATGTATGGAAAGTTTTGCTTAAATCAGAGAAACGCTGTCCTGCAAATACTGTCATGCTGTGCAAGCATGAGTGTGTAGGCTGAAAATAGCAAAGAACTTTCTCAATTTGCCAGTTGTAGGGACTGAAGACCTACTTAAATGTTGGCTTTCAATCTAAAGTGTGAAGGCCAGATGTTCTCAAAATGTTTTACACTGCTTGTAAACATAGAGATAAAAACTGACGCTTCTAAAACCTCTGCTGCTCTTTGATACTGAACTGTGGGCTTGGTTTCTTTTTAAGGATATGATAGTGGTTTATAAATATCTGATCACTTCCCGTTGAGCATCAGAAGTACATTTCTAAAATACGCATTTCCTTTTTACAAAATACACAACACATGCTTGTTGTGATAAAGCACACTGAAAAATCTATGCCATGGTAGGAGTCCTACAGGTGCTTTCTAATCCAGGGTCTTGCTGGGGAATGCAGTTGCTAGTCAGATAATTCACACAACAGTGTATTAAGTATAGAAGTCAGACAGAAATCTGCATGTCTTACCAGGTGCACCAGGAGCAAGTCTACCTTTGCATTGTGAGCTGATAAGTTCTCTCAGAAACTATTTCTCAGGAATAGTTCTTTCCAGTGGTATTTCTGCAGTACCTTCTGCAGCTGTTGCCTTGCTGTAGTCTGCTCCCTTTGCCCCAGGAGTAGCAAATGCAGGGGGACTGCATTCACGTTTGAGTCTCTGTCCTGCAGATGTCTTGCAGATGCTGTTAGGGTCTCACTGTGCATGTCTGTGCTGGCAGTTCGAAGTTTGCAGGTAATTGAGTGTGATGCTGCAGTTTGCAGGCTGATGTAGCTATGCTGGTCTTTCTGTGCTTAGCCCTCAGACCATCTCCTCTACCACTGAAGATGATTACTTCAGAAGAAACTCTCTAGTAGTACATGGAATAAGACGGGATCTGGTTTGTTCTGTTTTCAAAATTTGTAATATGCAGAAATACTTTTCTATCTTATACTGACACCTTCCTTCAAAAAGAAAGTGTATCCATATCACTGAGATACACACAAATAAATATATATATATAATATATGTACCTTGATTTTTAGGATCCAGCTTCTCCCTCCATCCTTCCATTATAACTTGTGAAGAGATGCTATTTGGAAAATTTCCATGACAAACATAATCTTGTTTATGTTTTCAAGGTCAATACACAGCTGGTATTATCTCAGTGAAGCTTAGGGAAAGTTCAGTGAATTCAGACTTGGGTTGTTCATCAGCTCTGTGGTTATTTGCTTGCCAGAGACAAGATGTACCTCCCAGGTGTACTGAAAGTCCAAGGCCTTTGTATATTAATGTCAACAAGATGAACTCCTTAGGATATGCTTTGTATGTTAATGGGGCTGTAACTTACAGTCTCTGCCCTGAGGGCACTGATGTACCTGGTTAACAGGAGACTTAGTAACTCTGTCATTGTTCATTAACTGGTACTGTTGTGTGAAGCTGTCCTGTCTCATCAGTCATGATCAGGAGACTTTCTGATTGCCAAATGTCTGTTCTGTATGTGCATGGATAGGGAAGCAGCTGGGCTTTGTGGTGAAGGGTTCAGAATCCTGCAAAGAATGACCTCCTCAGCCCCATGGCTTTGTGAGCTGCCCCTTCCCCAGTCTCTCCTGCGTGGGGATGTCTGCTTTGGAGCTGGGAAGTGGCCATTTATTGAGCAACTCTAGTGTGCTGGCTTCTGTGGCTTCTGGATTGGGATAACAGTGTAAAAAGTAACTGCACTGGCCTTCAAAATGGCCTCAGCCTCATGCAAATTACTGTGCAGATAAACATCTTTATGGAACCAGCAGCATGCTGATCCCTTCCTGGGGACACCTGCTAGTTGGGCAGAGGGAGCCAGTTGTGCAGCCTGAGTACAGCAGTGGGAGTTCCATCTCCAGGATTTCTTGGTCAATCTGTCTGCAAATGAATCCAGCTAACTTTGGCCAGTGTTGTGGTGTGAGAAAGAAAAGACAGGGAGGTGAGACAGGATCAAGGACAGCTTTAGGTATTTTAAGTGTCCAGGCTTGTAATATATTGAGGAAATGACCTGTTGCAATGTGTAAGACTTAACCTAAGTGAGGAAGGTGGTGCTTGCTTGTTGTGTCAAGAAGCACCTGCAATGCTTGAGATCAGCTGAGGCTGCTTTGGAGGTTCCTTCAGTGCCTCAGTTGTACTTTCACTCAAAGATCCCCCCTTCCACATCAGATACAAGAGGTGAGAGAGGATCAGGAGCCTTAGGGTATGTTTCAGAACCTTAGTTCATAGTGCTGTCTGCTGCATCTCTGCATCTGTCAAACTGGAAGTTTCTCCTTGAGCAGGCAGGAGGGATAGCAGATCTGAGCCATCACACCAACCTTACAGGGCATTTGAAGTGTTTGTGGGGGCAATGGAAATAGCAGCTTGTCAAAGCCAAATCTGGTGCTGGTTTGACCCCATCCTAGCCTGGTAGAAGTTGGTAGTAGCACGTCCTATAGTGTCTACCTTAGTTTTATGTCCCCTGGTATTACAGCCTGAGGGACGCTGGTGGGGAGCAACTGGTCAAAGTACACAGAAACAACCTGCAGTTTCTTTGTAACCAATCATTTCCTGTCCTTAAGCAATAGGATGTGGAGAAGAGGGGACAGCATCCTCAGGCTATGTAGATACAGTCAAATGGGAATGCTCTTTGCCTGAGCTGGAGAATTGGGACTGCCTGTCAGAGCTCAGTGCTCTTGGGAACATCTGTGCTGTCCTTAAGGGTTTGCATGATCTTTGCACTTTTTTGTAAGTCTACTGAAACAGTGATTTCCACAGCTGTTCTGCTCTGGTTTGTTTTGTGGTTCTTGTCTTTCATTGCACTCATAAATGAGCCCCTTATTTGTGTTGTACAGTAACTTGGCAGCTGAGGTGTTTCAGCTGCCAGAGCTCATCAGGGAGAAACCTGTGGAGTGAGCATGAGGGTGGCTGCAGAGGAGGAGTGAGCCCTTCCCAGCAGAGCTGCATGGCCCAGGCATGTACAGAGCTAGCCTGGGCCAAATATCATTAAGTTCATTGAGCACCAAGCATGCAGTGCTTGCTGGGTGAGGCAGTACAGGATCTAATTGGATAGAGCAGAATTGCAATTAAAAATTAACTTAGCCTCTCTGTGCCTTGACTGATGTGGTTATAAATTCATTCTGCACATGAATTTTCCCCTTCCTGCCTCTGTGGCCAAGGCAGGTCAGGAGGCAGAGGCATTCAGCTCTCCCCATATCACCTGTCCTTCTCTAGGGTCACCTTTTACAGGAGGGAGACTGGGAGTTTCAAAGGCTCCTGTGACAAAAATAAGTTAACCTCTGTGCTGTGATCGGACTCCTCTGCAGTTGCTAACAAAGCAGGCCTCTGTCTGCATCTCCTCAGGCACACATGTCCTGGATTTTATGTTCCTACTCCACATGCAGGTCTTGTTCTCATTGCTGTTGCTGGGAGAATGATGGGCCTGAGACCTGGAGGTCACGAGCAGACAGGAGGTTATCCCTTGATGCCAGTCTAGCCTGTGAAGACTTGTTCCATTCCTTCCTGGTGGAAAACCCCTGAGTTCTGGATCAATTGATGCCTTCCTGGAATTAGTTCTCCCTTCAGGTCCTAGGTCTGAACCTTGGGCTAAGAAACACCCTGGATATCAACTTCATAGCAGCTGACCAGGCTGTGTTGGCAACCAAGTTTTTGTGGCACTAGTGCCTCAAAGCAACACACTGCATAAATAATCGTGTATGTCTTTACAAGATGGAGAATGAGAGGTTGCAAGAAATGCCATTCTGCAAGCTGATGGTATCTTATGAAATCCTCTACAGAGCTGGCATCAATCTGGAGAATGACAGGGAAAATTTGGATGTGTATGTACAGGATTGTTGAAAAGAGCAGGTGTTGCTGCTTGGGGCTGAAAATTCAAATGGTCAAAGCAGTAGGAATGGAGAGGGAGAGGAAAAAACAAATAATTGTGGACAGTCAGTGGAATTTGAAAGCTGCAGACTTCACGTATTTAACCTTGCATGCATTGCTGCAAGACGTTAAAGCTCAAAACTTGACCAACTTCAGAAGGCAAACTTCAGCTTTTACTGCAGCACTAGCTATGGTGCTTAAGTTGGCTTTTCGGCGCTGAGTGGCATTTGGATATGCCGGGTTGTGCTAACTCCAAGCTTATCTCCTTCCAAACCTGCCTTATGTCAAATTTTGTTGAGCTTCTGCTTCTACTGTATGACAGTGTTGGTCTCATGACTGTGCAATTTCAGAAGATGGAGTTTTGAGGAGTTTCATTGATGTAGTGGACAAAAATAAGTTAATTTGCAAAGAAGGGAAAGCTGGAAAATCTGTAATATTTCAGTGAAGCTCTAAAGTATCTTAAAAGCTTGAAGCAAAACCTTTAGATGCTTTCTCTCTTCTGACATGAAAACTGTACTTTGAATTACTTTATGGCTAGGGGCTATGAAAGAGATACATTGCCCTGTGGCAAAAAGAGAATGGTGCATAATGCTGTAATGCCATTGGGGTTGGATATTTGGTTTGGGGTTGTGTTTTTAATAAACATTGAGGATGGTATGCCTTTAACAAATAGCTAGGAGTAGAAGAGCCCTGATAGCAATATTTTACTCTTGTTACCTCAGGCATATCTTCTTTCTCAGTAAACTTGCTTTGCTGCTTAATTAGCTGAAATAACTTCTATAAAGATCTTCACAGCTTTGCAAATCTGTTTTCCTGACAAATCTAAACTATGTGGGCAGAGTTTAAGTAGGCAGCATACAGCTTTTAGTGCTAGGAAGCAAGTCAGCGAGTACTGGGACTTGCCGCTCCAGTTTGAAAATTAGGAGGATTGCACCTGGGATCAGATGTCTTAAGGTAAGAAGTCCAGTGCATTGTGCAGGAAGTTGTTAGCTAGCTTAGTTCTTGGCTAGGTTAAAGAAGGGAAAAAACATGTGTAACTCCCACAAGAGAAATTCATTATCACCTAGGGATCTGGCTGCCTTTGCATTCTGGTTAGACTGCCAGGCTCTGGTTTGTGATCCTATTAAGAGGAGATGTGTTCATGGTCAAGCCAGGAAGCAAGCCAGCTGGATGGGAAAATTCACATCTTAGTTATCTTCTCCAAGTGCTGCCTTAGGTGTTGGTACCTTCCAGGACTAGTGGCCTGAGAGAACATTTCTCCTGCAGAGGAAAGGAGGAATTCTGCTAACAGAGAGCCTTCACTCACTTTTCCTAGGTTGGTAGTGATGCAGCTGTTGTATAGTGCATCTGTGCTGGAACAGAGCTACCTCATGGTGATGGCTGCACCCAGGGGCCCTGAAAATGGAAATGCTGTATGTTTGACATTTGGACCAGAAACTATTACAGGACTTTTCCATGGCTCATTTGAAGGACCTACTTTTGGGTGCAACTGGCTTTATGGCCTCTGACCGGAGGAGTTAACTGAAGAAAAACTGACTGAGGTGTTGCTAACTTGGCGGTGCAGTAAGAGCTCCTTAGGTGCAATGACTGCTATACAGACAAGATTTGAGACCAGCCTGCAGCACAGCTGGCTGACATTTTATATCCCTTCTGCTTCCCATCTCAATAACATCACTGCTGTGCAGTCATGAGCTTAGCACAGTCTGTAGCTGTGGTGTTCCTTGACGTTAGAGCAGCAGCTTGAGCCACAGAGTTCAGACCTGTGCTCTCTCCTGGTAGTTGAGGGTGACCATTGCTTGTTGGGAAGGCTGGCCAGTTATAACAAGGCCCACATACCAGTTTAGCTCCAGGGCTAACCTAAATATTTAATAGGATTAAGCGAAAGCCTTTGATTGGAACAAAAGAACAAACTGGGCTCTGGTGATCCTTGGTACACTGAGGCTGACAGCAGAGAACCTTGCTGACCTTGCTCTCTTGGGGCTGTTTCTTCCCAGGCCAGGCTGGTCACCCCAGCCTGTTATTGTTCTTCCTCTGGTTGGTGGTTCTTAAGTGGCATGGTGTGTTTGGAGCAAGGAGCTTGGTAGAGCAAATTTTAAGGAACTAAAAAGTTCTCTGTTGTTTATGTAGGAAACAACTGATTCTGGGCCAGGAAGGAGAAGCAGAAAAGCTGACAGAACCACAGAATGGTTGGAAGGGACCAGTATGGTCATCTGGTCCAACCTCCCTGTTCAAGCAGGGTCATCCAAGAGCATATGACGCAGGATTGCATCCAGATGGTTCTTGAACATCTCCAGGGAGGGAGACTCCACACCCTCTCTGGGCAATCTGTTGTGGTGTTTAGTCACATGCACAGCAGAATTGTTCTTCCTCATGTTCAGGTGGAACTTCCTGTGCATCAATTTCTGCCTGTTGCCTCTTGTCCTGTTGCTTGGCACCACCAAGCAGAGCCTGGTTCATCCTCTGACACCCTCTCTTCAGAGTGAGACAGACATTGATGAGGTCCTCTTTCAGTCAGCTCTTCTCTAGGCTGAGCAGGTCTTACTCTCACAGTGAGCCTGTTCTTATAAAAGAGGTGCTCCATCCCCTTAATGATCTCTGATGCCTTTAATAATCTATGTTGCTCCAGAAGCTCCATGCATTTCTTTTACTGCTGTCAAGGAATTGAAGTAGCTTGCATCACTTTTCACCACCAGAAGTAGTAGCTAGGGTTGGTGTTTTGATTGATGCTACTATTGCAAAGTCCATATAAATAGTGATGGAATTAGCAGTGTGTTTGTGGTTAAATCTCTTCTGTAACTGCTCTGTGTCACTCTGCAGGAGATCTTGGCGACAGTGACTGCAGTGTGGTTCTGGTGTCCTGTTTTACTGTCCTGAAAAGGCAACTCTGGTATTCTGTGCTGTCTGTGCATGTGCTCTGATGTCCACCAGACAAGCCAGAGCTCTGCACAGGGTAAGGGTGTTGCTCTGAAGATGCCCAGAGGACCTGTGTGTAACATAACTCCTTGTCTGTCTGCTTTCCCCTTAGGTCCTGTAAGTGAAAGAGGATGGGGTCTGGCTGCCTAAAAGTCACCAAGTACTTCCTCTTCCTTTTCAACCTCCTGTTCCTTGTAAGTATTTTGAGCATCTGTGGAGTAAGAAGGAAGGCCTGGACCAAAGTTAGCTAGAACATGTTTTTTTGCTGGATGTTGGCCTAGTGTGTTCATTAAATAAAATATCCAGAGTTTTGGAAGGAGAGGGGGACCCCTGAAGTTGGGGGATGTCAGAGCTGCTGTGTTTGTCTCAGGTTTGCTAAGCAGCTCCACTCCCAGTAGCCACCTGCTGCCTCCAGTGCACACAGCTCCATTCCTGCATTGGGAAGGGAAAGCAGAAGTTATGGATTCTTTCTGGAAGGAGAGTAGTTGTAACTACTTTCTCTGACACATCTGGAGCAGCAGCTGAACTGTCCCTGAGCAGCAAAGCTACAAAACCTGCCAAGTAATGGCAGTGCCCTCCTAAATAGGCCAGCCAGGTTTCAAAGAGCAACTCTAATTTTGTTTGAGTCCCAACGGCTGGTTTTGATTTGTGACAAGATGAATTAGTCCAAGTCTCCTGTTTGAAATGGAGTTGGGAGGTGGGGGAGACTGGGACAGGCTTGTCTGGGGAAATAAAACAGCCCCCTGGGTGCAGTTATTTTCAAGTGTGAGGTTTAGCAAAAGACTAACTCCTTTTGGAACAGATTGGGAGGGGAGGGCCACATTCTTGCATGCATCTTTCTGATGCCTGGATGTTGTGTCCTGTGAGCAGTGATGGTACTATTGGTGATGCCTTCTTGCAGTGGAATGGTGTAGTGGGGAAGTGCAAGGTTTCAGCTTTCCACATGTCAGCAAGAAAATAGGCTGTCTCATATCAGTATCCTTTGTGCAGTGTGTAAGGAAAAGGAGGGGTCAGGCTGGGAGAGAAGGGAGGGAAGTGAATCATGATAAGGTGAGCACTGCTTTCTGGTCTCTGTCCCTGCACACAGCTTCACTCCTGCTTCCTGCATGGCTGCACTGTGCTGGTAGCACACAGGATGAACTTGAGGCACATCTGGATCTGGTTTTCCTTGGCTTACTGTGCTCGCTTTTTGCTCTCTGTGTTTCCTTCCATCCCAAGAGTAGGTAACTGTAGTCCAATGGTCCAAAGTCAGAGGTGCTCAGAGCATCCATGGAGAAGGTTCTTGAGAGGGAGAGAAGAGGTATTTCAAGTGCCACTAGGTCTTTCTGAGTATGATTTAGTTCACTTTAAAGATAGGAAAAATCATCTGAGTCCAGGCCTGTCCTCCTACTACTGCAGACTCCTCTGCAGATACCAGCATCCAGTCTCTCTCCTCTCTTGAAGAAGTGATAAATTTTAAGCAGCATATAACAGCCAGTCTACCCTGGGAGGCAGAGCTGTATTTGTTAAGACAGTGTTTGAGTCTTGCTGAAGCCCAATATCTGGCACTGTCTAGTTTTCCTTAATGCCCAAACCTCGGTTTGATTTCGTTAGCTAATCTCTGTGTAGAGAAAGTTCTCTTCAAGAAAGCCAGCCTAGCATATAGGAAGGGAGGAAGATGACAGCCTGAGATACTGCTCTACCTTAAAACACTGTCACTGGTTTTGCTGTATGCTGTCTAGGGTCATTGTGGCATCTTTATTCCATGTGTTCTTTCTCTCCCTGCTCTGCTGAGCCAGGCATGGTTGCAGGCAGCCTGTGGGGAGAGATGCACTCTCAGGAGGCAGAGTTGAACTGCTTTGTTGGGCTGACCCACATCCATGCTGCACTTTCCTATATTTTGCAAGACTTTGAGGATGGCAGGTGCTGAAGCCCTCTCTGTGTCCTGGAGAACTCCAGTCTGAGTACTCTGTCTGGGTGGCAAGTGATTGGAAGTAGTTGTTCTTTGTCTTGTGCATGTCCTGCTCTGAGCCAATACTCTGGTATAGCACCCAGCCCCCTCCCTCTTGTGGAAAGCTGGTCTGATTCACTAGCTAGACCTGGAGAGTAAGAACTTTAGGGTAGGATGTATTGTGAGAAGGTCTGTGCTGACTAAAGGGAGAAGCTGCTTTAAATGAGCTCTTTAACCCTGCTGTGCAGCACAAGCATTGTCTTCCCCTCAGACTGCTCTGTCAAAGTGGGGTCTCCAGAGCCGCTGTGTTCTGGCTGAGCTTGATACTTGTCTGGAGTGAAGGTTTTGAGTGTGCTTCTGTCTTGACTGAGGGCAAGCTTTTTACACGTGCCAGATGTTGAGGAAGGTGGAATACATTACTCTCTCCATCTCATAGGAAGTAGGTGACATGAGACATTTTTCCATTACTCTTGTTCAAGGTCTAAATTGGGGAGAGTACTTGGTGATTTTTGAGCTTGTACAGTGTGGTAGAGCTATATTAATTAGCAGAGAAACTGCTTGTATTGAGTTGCTGTGAGCTGTCAGCACAGACAGGTTTTGAATGCCTTGTGCTGCTTTTCTGAAGCTGCTGAGCTTTGTGAGGAGGGTGCTTGAGCAAAGGTGAGCACCAATGCTGCTGACAGAGCCCTATGTCTGCTCTGGACCTTGAGCTGAGCCTATGTGATTGCACCCCGTGCAGGCCAGCCCTGGCTGGCTGAAATGTGTTCCTCAGCCTTGCTGATGCTTGAAGCCTGTGGAGAGATGCTGGTGACTCTTTTTAGAAGTTAGTCATTGAAACAGCACTTCTCTGCAGCTCGAGGTCTGTGAGAAGGTCGTTTGCTAGAGCTGAAGTAGTTCAGGGACTTAGTGGTATTTTGCAGTCTTGGAGATTTACTTCAGGGAGGGGTTTGACCTGCTTTGGTTGAAGGGAAGAAGGTTACTTGGACTGCCTGCCTCCTTGCTAGAAAAGATACCAGATAAGCTTGGAGTATAATCTTAGCTGCCTAATCAGAATTTAACACGTCTGCCTTCTTGGCCAGCAGACACGTGCTGCAGCACATGCTTCTCCTTAAAGGGAAGACAGCTCTGCAAGACAAGTTTAACAGTCTCTGGAAACTATTTGTTTGGAATATATAACTGTCTGTCCTGCTTCTAATCCTTCAGTAAATGCAGCAGAAGGTAGCTACCTAAAGCAAAGCCTGGAGTTTTAGAACCTTTCTGTTGACCCCTGTGCCAGGTTCAGTGTTACATCACCCAACCTGAGCATGAAGGAAAGCAGTGCTGGGGAAGGAAAGCTGGGAACCCCCAGCTGCTCTTTCCAGCAAGATGAGTCAGCTTCATCACTGCTTAGTTTATCCAAACCCCTCTTGACTACCTCTCTGTGGGAAACTGCTGACCCTGCAATGAGGGATCTACATCCTTCTGGCTTGGGTATAGAAGGAGATTTTGCTGAGACTGGGGGTGAAACCTCCACCCCCCAGGGAGGAGGGGAGACATCTGTTCCCCACTTCAGGAGTTTACACCAGTGGAAAGAGGAATTAAACTCCATGGAAAGCAGATGTGATTTCTTCTCTGGAGGGTCTGAAGACAAGCCAGTGGCAGAAGCAGCCTTGCTATGCAATGCAAACTCCTGAAGATGCTGAGCAGAGATATTATCCTGCTAGGAAATAAATACACTCTTGTTAATGGGATAGTGTTTTCTCCCTGCCTGTAGTTATTGTCTCCCTGCCTTCCCCTTGTAGTGTTTTCCATAGCAGCTCCTGGCAAATGCACAAATTGTGGACTGGAGCAAAGATCAGAGTGAAAACAGGCCTTGGATAGTCTGAGCACCTCATAACAAATAACTTGCCAGGAACTCAGCTCAGCAGCCCTTCTGTGTTTTGTCAGCAACAGCAAAACTTAGGTGACATATCAGGGTCAGTGAACCAAAAGGGATGTCACATACAGCCCGGTTTGCATATTTTGTTAAAACAAATGCTTATTAAAACTGTAGTTGAAATGTGAGACTGCCTTAAACTGTCTGTTCAACAGTTCTTGATACTACCAAGTTTGGGAGGAATTTTTTTAGGTGTCCCAGCTGTTGCACATTCGAGGGGCCTTTCTAGCTTGATCAGCAGACTGAGCATTGTGGGCAGCATGTTGAGACATAAGGCAAAGGGGAATTCTTCTTTTCTGAGATACAGCAGCTACATGCTTTCTGAAGCTGAGTCAGTATGCTTTGTAGGTGGGAAATTGCTTGATGACTTTCTAATGCTGTCCCCAGAGCTAACTACATGATGCACCTTCTGCCAAGACAGGAAAGCTTGCAAGCAGCTTATTTCAGACTGTGGCTTTGTCTTTGTTCAGAAAAGCTTCTTTGTATGAGCAGCTGAAGCCTAGAGTAAACTTTCAAAGTGTGGAGCCAATGCCTGTCCATACAACCCTCTCTGCCAGCTTGGTTTGGGTGGTGTTTTGGCATTTTCCATGTCTCCCAAGTATTAAAACATTATCTAATGAAGCACAGAATTGCAATCTGTCTTTAGCCCTGTTAGTTTATTTCACTTCATCCTATCTTGAAATCCTGCTCAAGTGAGAACAGCTGCTTGCAGTTCTCTTGCAGTTCTTGTCCACTCCTTGTTTCTTCAAAGCCTATTTTGGACCTTTGCACAAGTGTTTTCCAGTCCTAGTTGGTTGAACAGCACAATTTTCAGCTTCTTATCAAACCTGAAGAATTGAAGGCTAAAACAAAGCATGCTTCCCCCACCTTTCAAAGTGAGATGGGAAAATACATGCATTTCTTGGCTACTGAATTCAGTGTCTGGATTCAGCTGAGTTCTCACAGGGATGTATTGCTCTACTAATCTTGCCCTACATAAGACTGTGTGGTGAGCAAGGCAGAGGCTAAGGCTAATGTTTCATAACTCTTGACTCTGCTGAGGTTCAGGTATTCGGCCAGAAAGTAGGGGCCAAGCCTCTATTTTAAAAATATTTAAAATAATATGTTTGTCTTTCCTTGGTTCTTCACAGAAGCAATGCGCTTACCTTTCGCTTCTGACAACAATGTTCTAGCAGCAGGGTGTCTCTTCCTCAGACTGTTTTGAATGGTCCTCCCATACAACGTTATGTACTGTTAAAATACTGTGTGAAAAACTGCCAAGCAGATCTTGGGGCTCCTGTGCAGTTGGCTGAGGCATTCTTCCTGGAGCTGTGCTAATCCTGTTTACCCTGGGAGGAGTACCATAGGGTAGATGGGTGGGAGCAGCAAAGGAATGATTGTTTTTAACTGGAAGTATGGATAATAGTGACTGCCTCCTCTTATTTATCTAAGCTTATAACTTACACAAAGCCGTGTATGTTCTTGCACTTTCAGATTCTGGGTGCCGTGATCCTGGGGTTTGGAGTATGGATTCTGGCCGACAAAACGAGTTTCATTGCAGTTCTACGTAAGACTGTGTTTTTTCATCTTCCTTCTTTTTCTAAATTGGCTCTGTTCTGGGGCTGTGTTTGACTGTGGTATTGTCTAGGAATAGCCATACTTTGGTGCACAGTCTGTAGCCTGAGCAGACTAAACATGGTGTTTAGCAAGATGGGATTGTTATCAGGAACATGGTGAAAGGGAGCAGCCCTGGAGACACAGCATTCCTCTTAGTCTTGTTGATTGAAACACCACAGTCAGACTGAGTGAGACTACTGCCTCTTCAACCAACAATCCAAATACTTTGTCTTAAACACAGGGGCTAGTATTTCATCCTATTTTCACTGCATGTTCTGTGTTTTCACAATGATTTCCTTACTACCATAATGTGCAAATGCCCCCAGTGCCTTAATGCAGTTTTGCTGTGTGAGTCCTCCACTGTTTTCTTTCTGTAATGATCTATTTCAATTTAAATGTTTTGAATGCCAAAGAAAGTAAGTATCTGGTTTTATTGATGCTTCATGTACATTGAAAGGAGATGGTATGTTTGTTGCTAAGCAGTAGAGAATGCAGATTTAGGGTGTGTGTGTGTGGTGAAGTGCTTTGATTACTAAAACATTCTCTTACTTACACTTGGTGAGACTTATCCTGGGCATCAGAGGAGTTCTGTATTGTGCAAGGGGCTTAGCTTTCTTCCCCTAAAGTCAGCCACAAACTTTGGCTAGAGTCTTAACAGACAGTCTGCTTTCTACAAAAACCAAAAACTGAGCTGGCTTAGCTCAGCTGGCTTAGAGTCTGGGCTTCAGAGGACTGTAAGTGGACTTTCAGCAAATGAAAATCTCAGCTCCATCTTTCACAAGCTCTGCTTCCTTTGAGCTCTTTCCTAGACACACCTCAAACTTTTCTGCTTGGTGGTTCTGGTTGCTTGTTGTCGCTACCTTCAGAATTGCTGAGTTGGGCACCAGCCTCAGGCAGTGCAGGAGGGCAGCTACACTGATTCTGCAAAGGGCTTTATCTCCTAAGTCCCCCTGAGCACTCTGACCTGGCTTGAGAGGTGCTGGACGGAGAAGACACCCCTGCTAATACCACACATGCAAATGCTACTCCTTACTCTGCTTTTGTGCTGTGGCAACTGGCTTGCTACTGCAGTACTAGAAGGTCACGAAGCACAGCAAGGGGTGTTGGTTAAAAAAGTGGGGGCATGAGCAGAAGCAGTCTATACAGCCTAAATGGTGCCTATCATGGCCTGGCTGTTTGCAATACCCCTCACAGTCTGAGGTGTGCTTAGTACCAGTGGGTCAGCAGCTGATTCCCTCAGATTGATGGATGTTACAGCCACTTGTGGAGGGAGAAGTCCCTGAACTTGGCCCTGTTTCTTCCCATTTACTTGGAATCTCTGCTAACAGAGCATTTAAGAATTTCGTTTCCTTCCTGGAGATTTCCAGTATCAGCTCTCTCCCTGCCCCCTCACTTCCTTTCCCATGCCTTGCCCCTCTTTCCCTCTGCTTTAGTAACCTAGGCATCAGGGAGGGCACCCAGCTGCTGCCAAAGGAGCCTGTTGTACTTGCTTGGCTGCCTGCCCAGCGCAGGGGAAAACACGGAGTGACGGCAAACAAGCAGGAGTTGAATGCCCTCAGAGCTTTCTCTTGCAGGACAAGACTATTGCAGATGAGAACTGCAAGTGTGGCTCTTGTCCCCTGACACTATCAGTTCTCCAAGGGGCTTTTGAGTTGGAAGTAGCTTTTTCTTTCTTCTAATGGGAATTTGACAAAGCAATGCTTTCTAGTGCTGTGGAGGTGTTGCAGCCTAGGCACTTGAACACTGACTTGCATGATAGTTGAGCTGATTTTGAGGGAGGGAGTAGGGTAGATTTGTGAAGGCCACTCCTGTAAGGCTGCTGCTTCAGTAAATGCTTTGCAGTATCAGCATGTAACCTGCACAGCAAGAGTCACAGGACTGGTGAGGAAGCAGGATCCTGGGGTTTGTGGCATATGGCCAGCCAGGGAGAGCTGGCTGAAGTGACCTGTGTGACAAATGGATCTGCTTCACTTCTTGATAACTGAAGTTCTGTTCAGCATGTTTTAGGGAAAAAAGTTTGGAAGCTGGTGGCTTGTGCCAGGTATGAGAAGCAGGGGGAAGTATATATTAGGGGGGAGAGTATCAGTCTGGGCTTGATTATTCTCCTTTAACATATTTCAGGAGAAGCTCAGAGGAAGTTTGCCTCCTGAGACTTCCTTAGCTCAGGAAACTAAATGCTGAGCTCTAAAAATGTTATTTTCATTAATAACTGGACATCCAGAATTCCCCTATACTCTGTAGCTTGCAGATACAGGAATGTCTCTTAATGATAAATGAGGTTTCTAGTTACTGTTTCTAGACAGAGCATCTCTTCAACTTTTGTGCTGTAATGCAAGAAATAGTCTGCAAGAAATAGTCAGCTGACCAGCTCAAATGGAAGCGTTTTTCTTCTGTTGCTTGCAGTACTAAATGCTGAGGGGAGAGGGCATGTCTGAAATAATCTGACCTAAACTTGGTTGAAAAACCATTGAGCATTCAGAAGCGCAGACATTAGAAACAATAGCAGGGGATATCTAGGAGGATTTGTAAAAGTAGCTAATTTGGGTATTATATCTGTTTTGATCCTGGAATAGCATCTGTTTGCAGGGTGTCATGCACAGGTGCTGCAAAGCCTGTGGTAAGTGCCATTCAAGCCAGACTTGCTAAGTAACCTGTGCTCAACACTAGCTGTAGCTTGTTGCATGTTTCACTCTGCAGAGTTAGTTTGTCCCAGTGTTGACTGCAAGTGGTTAAGTGAAAAGAACAGCTACAACAAGAAATAGTGGTTCAAAGTGAAAAGGCTATCCAAAAATGGGGTTTAGGACTTGGAAGAAAGCTTCCCTGAAGATACCAAAGGGAATTGAAGCAAAGAGACAGTAGTTATGGAGTAGATCATCTTTAATATTACTGTTACTTGCAGTACATTCATGAGGGAGTAAAATTCCAGTAAGGAGATAAACCTTGTTTGGAGACAGTTATTTGTTTGGAGTGACCTTGGGTCTTCCAGGCTCTGGAGTCCTGCAGGATGGCTTTTAAGTCTACTTTCATCAAAAGACAGCCAGAAGCATCTGTTTGTCACCGTGTTTGGCACACATCTGTGCAGTCTGTTTGGAGCGGACAAAGACAATTATCAGTAGATATGGACGCAGTTCTATAAATGGTGATGACAGACATATATTTTTGTCAGTAGCTAATGTTGTTCCTTCTCCTGGCTCCTACAGAGATGTCATCTCCCTCCCTGAAGACTGGTGCATACATCCTCATTGGTGTTGGGGCACTTACCATGCTGATGGGGTTCCTGGGCTGTCTTGGAGCCGTCAATGAAATCCGGTGTCTCTTGGGTCTGGTGAGAGTATTCGTGCCTGTTTTAGAGCCAGCCTTTAATACATCTCCTGCAAAATATCTGTTGGATTGTAGATGGGGCTTCGGTCTCCTGGGGATGTTATTTCTGCTAGGTCAGCTTAGATCTAATTCTTAATTTGCACACATTA
Source organism: Agelaius phoeniceus (assembly GCF_051311805.1). Lineage (NCBI taxonomy): Eukaryota > Metazoa > Chordata > Aves > Passeriformes > Icteridae > Agelaius > Agelaius phoeniceus. The sequence goes on from NC_135270.1 coordinate 23,537,859, forward strand.
AATTCTCCAGCAGTCAGCAGACTGCAGCAGAGCTCCTCAGACATTACTGATAATAAGCTCAGAACTGTGAATGAGAGAGGATGTCACTGACACTTCTTGCACACAGTGAGTTGAGACTGCCAACTGAGAAGTGTACCCTGTCCCCCTCACCCTGACTTCTAAGTTGGTACTGTGCTCTCAGTGGTAGAAGAGCAAGTTCCAAAGGCAGTGAAAGAAAAGAGGAAGAGTGATAGTATCCTGTTATGTCACATCTGTGGAAAGTGCAAGAGTTGAGAGAGACCCAATTAGGAATGTCCTGTATGTCAGGACCTCTCTTCAGGCAGTTCATCTATAGGAAGCTTTTCTGTCCGCGATAGGTGAGATGATACCACCATCATACATCTCAGCCTGCTACATGACTCTGTCTTATTCAGAGCACATATGTATTGGAAACCAAGCATGGCACACACTGTGTGTCCTGGTATTAGCAGTATCTTCTTGTCTAGCAATAGTAGCTGCCACCATTTAAAAGTAACCTCAGCAGTTTGCTGGTGAATCTAAAATTCAGATCCTCAAACAAATTAAATAGCATGTTTTAAAAGGGTAATTGATTTTTCTAAAAAAATACATTAAAAATTAGGTTTGTAAAATTGACTCTTGTCTGTTGAGGCTTGAGGTAGGCAGAATCCAGCTGACTGATTGAGGCCAGAATGGTCTGTGAATGGAGCTGGATGTGGGAGAGAGTCCCAGTCAAGATGACACGTGCAGAGAGGGTGTGTAAACCCTTTCCTTCCTGAAGGCTTTCTGTTGGCCTAATGGGAGAAGTGCTGAACAGCACTGCTCTGACATTGGTTCCAGCCTTTTCCTAGGAAGGCGTTGTTGATAGCAGAGTTTGTCTGCAGGCAAGAAGACATTAGCTCATGTTGTGATTTCTCTCGTGTATGTAATTTTATTAGCTTTTGTATACAGACCTTTCTAAAGACTGACAGTGATCACCTATTGTTTTTTGTTTCCAGTACTTCACCTGCCTGATGATAATCCTCTTAGCTCAGATTGCTGCTGCACTGGTCATCTACTTCCAGAAAGAAACGGTAAGTCTTTATTACCATGCATCTTTTTCTTGGTCTTGGCTTGGGAGAAGGGTGATACCTAGAAGTTCTTTCTTCCAAACTGGGCTATCCTGTTAGCAGGCATAACTAGATTCTCCTTTTCTCCCAGCTCAATAGCTTTGCTATTTGATTTTTCTGTATCTGCTTCAATAGTGCTGTTTTCTTAAGGATTATGAAACTTTATTTGGTATGCAGGCATTATTTTTGGGTAGTGGGAACAGTGGGAAAAAAGAAAGTCCTAAAATGTTTTAGACCACACCTCCTCTTGATCCTGCTGTAGGCAGCTATTTGGGCAGGTAGTAGCAGTGGTTTCAACCATGTTGCCGTCCCTGGTGCCTTGAGGAATTACCAGCCTGAGCGCTCTTTTGACTGATCTTCCTCCCTGTGCCATCTTGTTCTGTCCTTTTAGTCTTTCTGCATCTGTGGATGGAACTCCTCTTGAAAGAGCTGTCCTCTTTCCACAGAAGCAAACACAAATATCTCACGGTTCCTGCTCTACAGGTGGAGTTTAAAGCCAAGCAGTTTAATATTTTGAAGTGGATTCCTTTGTCAGGAAAGCAGTTTCACAGTGTGTGCTTCTAGAGCTCCAATGTGCTTTGTAGTGTAAAAGGGAGCTACCTGTTTTTGAGCTACCTAAGTGCATTGCAACAATCCATCATGGGTATAGGTTCCCTGGCCAAGGCAGTGCCTGATCAGGCCTTCAGTTACTTCAGAGCTAAACTGGGAGCCATATTTATACAGAGGAAACAAGCTATAGCTGTGGGGTCACTACTAGCTTTGGGTACAAGTTGTGGGTAACCCTGTCCTATGCTGCACAGCTGTATATACCACTGTATGGCTGTGCTTACCTCTCCTAAGCCAACTCTTTAGCTAGATGGCTACAGAAGGCAGAACAGTTGAGGAGGTTATGGATGGGGCCTGGTGGAGAAGTTTGGGGCAGGAGGAAGGTGCCTGCCACCAGCATAACTGATGTAAGCTTTGTACTGTGGTGACTGAGCAGCTGTCGGCTGCGTTCCTTGCCAAATGTGGTGTGACTGTAGCTTTCTCTCTGGGCTGGCAGAAGCTAAAGGAGAAACTAAAACAGTGACTAAAACTGGTGTGTAAAGATTATTCTCAACAAACAGCTCTGACTAATGCAGATATGGAGGCGTGGGGATGGGCATTCCCCTGCGATGGGGAAATGTGACTTCAAACCAGGAAATTCTGTACCTCTGTTGGTGTTTCTCCTCCAGTTGCCAATCTACTCTAGAGAACTCCAACTTTTAAGCTGTAGCTCTTCATTTAAACCTCATCAGACCAGGGAGAGTTTAAAAGTGCTGGGGGTTGTTTTCCACAGCTGTTGGAGCTGGTGTGACTGAGATCATCTCTTTTATAGATCTGGGAGAATGGTCAGGGAAGCTGGGCTTTGAACAGGTGCTCCTGTTCAGTCCCTAATGAACAAAATTAATGGAAAAGCTGTTCTAGAGCCATTCTCTTTTCAGGGATCCTCCAAAGTACCTGCCTAGAGCACTAAGAAAAGCTGCTTGAGGAAGGTCTTGGCTGAAACCTCCAGCACAGTGGTTTGGGGTTTGTGCTTCAGTGCTGCTGTGTGAGTCGCTCTGCTTCGCTGGCTGTACGTCATCCCAGGGCAGCTTGGAGTGCAGTGAGGCACACTGAAACTGCTCAACAGCCAGTCCCCAGATATCTATTGTGTTCTTTGTGTTTATTTCTTTCTGACTTCAGGAACTTGGTTAGATATAAAACAAGGAAGAACAAGGGTGAAGGAAAAGATTTTGGATCCAGAATGTAGCAAGGTGGTACTCAGTCCTTCACTTGTAACTGAAGTATTTATTTCTGTGGATTCACTTGAAGTTATTGTTGGCATATCTGTTCCTTTTTGGTGTCAAAATCCTCCCCCACACTGAAAGTATACTGGAATAGAGTTAGGGTAACTGTAAAAGGCTGAGCCTCTGACAGGAAGACTGCTGCTTTGCCTTTCCCCATGGGCATTTTTAGAGGAATGCCCCTTCAGACTGGAATTGCCCAGTACTTTTGGGAGGATGTTGATGCAAGATTTGTTTCCCTACATTTGCTGGTGGCTGAAACTCTGGGGTGGGGTTTTTTATCGACAACAACATAGTAACATCACAAATGCTGCAAATGATATTCTGCTTTGTGAACTGAATGTTGCTACTCACCTACATCTAGTGGATCACAAGCCCCTAAATGTGTGAGAGCCTGGGCAAGTTCTCTCTTGGCCTAGTTCACACAGTTCTGTGCAGCTTGGCTCTAAGTGCCTTGAGTAAAGGAGAATGGTGGTGTTTTGGGAATAGCCCTACTTGCTAGCTATTGTTTGCAGCAGACAGGCCTGTGTGAATGCACGCAGCGACTTGTCTGGGGCTGTGGACTATGCGTGAGTTTCAGGATCTGAAGTGACAAGGCAGAGGAGAGCTCCCTCCAGTTTTTTGAGCCTGCTTTTGTGTGCAGGCTAGATGCTAATAAGTGCTGAGGAAAGGATCTAGCTTGCATCTGACAGGGACAGGATAGATGGCTGACAGTGTCTGATAGGGGAAGAAGCCTGCACAATCCATTGCCTGATCAAAGACCTGGTCTTGCCTCTGGCATTCAGCTTTCCCCATCTCCCTCTTCAGTAGCCCATGTGGTGGGGAGACTGACAGCCTTGCTGCTTTCTGGCAGTGAGCTGTGGCTTTGGTGCCTAGATTCTAAGTGCCCCTGCTTTGAGGTGGTGGGATTGTGCCTTTGGACACTGGGCTTGCTAGAGTGGGAAAAGGCAAGAAGCCCTGAAAGCAAGGGTAGCCATTCGTGTGAGGTATTCGTGTCTCACACAATGTTAAGTCCTGATAACTTTAAATGGGTGGAGGTGGTTAGGATGTTGAAAGCCTGCGTGTTCTGTGTGCCTTTCTAGCTTGTTGCTCTTTCGGTTTTCCTCTGCCAGGTGCTTAAGGGTGAACAGCTGCAGATGCCTGTGTTTTCCCTTTCGGCTGCTTTATAGGTTAAGCCCACAAGCAAGCTGCCTATGTGGCTCCAGAACTGTGCCACTGTTTGCATAATACTCCCCCTCTCTCAGATTGCTTGCTACAACACCTAGGAATGCCTGATTTTTTTTTTTTCTTTAATTTGAAATGCTTCACTTTTTGAAACAAGAGCTGTTTGCAGGACTTCTTTCCTCTTCTTTTGTAAGAGTAAGGGCAAAGCAGACATACAGCTTCCCTATGTAGCTGTGGTTGGGGACATCAGGTTCAAGTCCTGTCTGCTTGTGGTGGGGTCCTGGGATTCCTGCAGAAGTGGCAGTAGGCTCCATCTGACCCAATAGCTGAGATGCAAGATGGGCCCAGGGTAGGAAAACAAGCCCAGCTCTCCTTGCCTCCCTCTGCATGTGGAGCAGCAGTGTGCAGGAGGGATCAGGGTGGGAACTCACAGGTTCAGTAACTGATAAGGCTTATGGCAGCAGCCAAGGCCAATCTCATTAGTGAGAACCAGGTCAGGTTGCCTCGATTTGAAGGGAAGAAAAAGGGGAAGTGAAGTAATTAAAAGGGGAAGAGATAGACATCATGAGAAGAAAGATCATGCAGCTCCTGTCTGTCTGGCCTGACACAGCTGATCCCAGCGAACTGAGCTGCAGTTTTCCTAGGAAGAGGAGTTGCTGATGTAGAGAAGCTTCTCTCAACAGTAGGCAGTGCTTCCTCTTGCTGAGTGTCTTGGTATTTGCCATGGTCATTGAAAATTCTTGATAGTAGAAGAAAAGAGAAACCCATTTCCACTGATTTGAAATATGCTGTAGCACCACAGTCAAAAAGGTAATAGGTGGGATGGGAACATTCTGGTGCTTAGGCTGATGTAACTCTATCCTATCCCTTGGGCAGTCTAATGGCACTTTTCTTCAACCTCTTGTGAATCTGGGTCTGTCCTTAGCAGTCCTTATGTACAGGCTGGTTAAGAAGAGCTTTGGAAGGAGGTGGGAGGGAGAAGGTGAAGGAGTCTGCCAGGTGGTAGCTTGCACCTCTCATCAAACTGAAGGGTGTTGTAAATATCTCTGGAAAAGGAATGGTGGTGAAGGGATGATTTGATACACCTGAACTTTGTGATAAGACTGTTAATGAGCAGTTTAGGTAGTTGTAATACCTCCTGTCTTAATATAGAAACAGGACTTGTGGGAGTTTGGGGAGAGGTAGATCAGCACCTTGTGAAAAAGGAAACTTTCCATCAGCTGTGTATCAGCAAACCCATCTGCATTCACGAGCAGAATGGTTTACACCTTCTCTGAGCAGTGGAGATGAGCTGCAGTGGTAGAGATCCTGGACCAGGGTCTCTCCTGCGGTACAAAATTAGAAACACATAACCTGTGAGTCCTAAAGGCAGTGTTGTCCTTCAGCTTGCACTTACCTTGCACATCTGTCTTGTCTGGGGCAGGGAGTTAGTTGTTCAGCCTGTGTCTTTGCAGGTAACCATACCTGATCTCTTTCCTTACTGCTCTCCTGGTTTGTAGGCTTTCCCCATGTCCTGGCAAGGACTTGCTGGTGCTTTGGCTGTTGAGCAGCAAAGCTGCTGCCCTTATCTGTACTTGTTAACTATTTGCAGTCAGCTTTTATGAGTGACTGTAGCTTTATATGTGTATCTGAAAGACCAAAGAAAAGTCTACAAGAACTGATAATCTAACTCTCCTGCCTCTTTTTTTCTTGCCAGTTGAAAGTTGAGTTGTCTGGCATAGTTGTAAATCTGATTGAAAATTATGACCCTTTGGATGAAGATAAGAGGAACTTGCAAGATGCATGGGACTATGTGCAGACACAGGTGAGTTGTGGGGGGCAGCAAGAGGTAGATGATGCTATTTGTCAATGCAGGCAATGACCTTTAAAGCAAGGCTGAGGACAGAAAAGCAACTATTGCACATTGATCTGGCTGATCTACAAAGTGGCCTGTGAGGTTTGGTGCCTGCAGACTAGAAAATGGTCTTGCTTGGTGCTTCTGTGTCAGACCCTGAACCATTCTTGTCTGCTGGGTGTTAGAGCTAGCTAGTGTTGGCTGTGTGCTAGTGTATCTAGCCTGTCAAATGGCACTCCAACACTTCTCTTTGTCTGCTGGGCCTCCTGAATACTAATGTGTGAAAAACATTCTGTACATGATTTTTGTAATGAAAAGTCCCTAGTTTATTGCCAGGCAAGTCAGCAGCACCACCTACCTTACTACTTGGTGCATGTTGCTTGCTTATTGTGATGGTTTTTTGCAAGTATCAGCGTTCTTGGGAGCCATCCAACTGCCCATGGTTTCTGTTTTAGCATCAGGGTCAGCTCTTGAGCAGCTAGAGAGCATTCAAGCACACTGGAGTCGTGACAGCTGTTTACTGCCAAACCACAAGCTTGAGAGCTGGCTGGCTGTTGTAGTTAAACACACGGCCAGCGTGGGACTGATGGGTAGTAACTACGAGTAACAGCATTTGTCTTCTTTCTGTTCTTTGCTTTGCAAAACACTGACCTGCAGTATTTCTCCTCCTTGGAGAATGATTTATGCATGTTTTTTCACTGCAGTTGTAACTCCTTGGTGGTGAACTCAAGAGAAGCCTGATTCTACTACTGGAGAGAGGCTACTGCTTGGGCCCTTCTTTTATGTAGGAACAGAAGAAAAAGGTTTTGCAGAGATGGAGAATTTGAGTGTTAAGAGTCTACTTCATCTCACACACTGGGAGTTAGCATTTTAAAGAGAGTGGGGTTCTGTAAACCGGGAGTTTAAAGTCCAAACCTCTTGTGAAGGAAATGTAGTTCCTTCTGGAGGCTGTGTCTTCACAGCACTCTTTTGGAAACCAAATGCTTGTCCTGATGTGGATGTTCAGCTGTTTGTATCTCATGTCTATTATAGCAGAAATGTTACTTTTCCTTTCCAAGCAAAGAAGCATTTTCCCTAAACTTCTACCTTGACATAGGACAGCCTTTCTACTCTGTACTACTGGGCAAGCACTGGGATCCATGCTTAGGATCTTACTCCCTGCTAGACTTCCCGATGTGCTTTTCCCTTCAGCAAATACGGTTTAATCACGTGGCTCTATAGGAATGTAAATGTTTCTTTGGATGGAAATTTTCCCAATCCCGTGTTCCAGCTGGTCGTGCTGCACCCAGGCGGGCGCTGGTGCGCGGTGCTGTGCTGGGGCTTGGCGGCGTGGGGACGCCACCGTGTGGTGGCTGCTGCTGCCCCGGGGCCACGGCTGAGACCCGGGGCCCTTGACCTCTTGTTTTGCTAGCAGAGTGGCTCTTCAGGAGGAAATAATGTCCCTGTGTTCTGGACAGCTCTGTACATAAGTAACCAGGGTGGTGTTTAGTGCTGCTAATTCATGCAAACTGTATGGCCTGTTGTTGCACCGGAGAGCTCCTGAGTACTTCTACCTGCCTATTGTCATGTGCAGTTATCTTGCCAGTGCAAAGGGTAGGACTGTAATGATCTCTCTCTCGTTGTTAGATTGCCTGCTGTGGCTGGACTGGACCAAAGGAATGGGAAAACAATGAGATTCTTAGGAACAAAAGCAATACTGAGTATCCGTGCTCCTGCTCCAATAGATCGAAGGACTTAATGGAAGGAAGAGGTTTCTGCAGTCTGGAAGACCCTCTCAATGGCACTGCAACATATGCTGACTGGCCTGTTCATGAGCAGGTGAGTGAGTATGTCTGGGCCCTGTGAAGCTTCCACTGAGGCTGCCTTGTCTTTGTTCCTCTGAAAATTTAGAGCACTTCTTTTTTGTCCTTATTGCTTGAAGTACCTGTGGAATTTGGGGCAAGGGGGGGCAGGGTGACGGGGATCCTGCACTTTTTTGCAAAAGCTTCCATGAAACATGGTATAGCATGTAACTGGGATAATTCCTGTGTGCAAAGATATGTTATGGATTTACAGTTTTGACAAATTTAGAGCCATGCTTCTCTTCTTTGTGGCTGTGTTTTCTCTATAGGGATGCATGGATGGTGTGGAGGAGTGGCTGAAGGACAACCTTGGTATAATTCTTGGGGTTTGCACTGGTGTTGCTGTTATAGAGGTAGGTAATTTCCTGACATTACTGTCCTATACTGTCTTATCATGGAGACTTTTTTAAAGGCAAAGCTGTTTTCTCAAGTAATAGAACCCGGTTGAATGGCAGTGCAGTTCTAGCTCTTGGTTGTGTCTGCCTGAACTGTGGCTTTTGTTGACTGGATTAAAAATATAACAAAGCCTTGTCTACTTGTGGTTCTGCCTGCTGTATCTGACTTTTGGCAATTCTGTAACCAGAATATTGAGGCAAGCAAAATCCCACTTTAGTGAAATCCCATTTGTTGCCTTAAAAAGCCCATAACATAGTTTCCAGATGAAGTCACATCTTTATGAAGCCCAATTTTTTGTCATTTCAGTTTACTGCATTTGCCTTGTATTGAGGACTAACTCTATTCACCTATATGGTATCATTAAAAGATGTTCACTGTATTCTGCTCCCCCATATTACCTATTCTTCCCACCTTATCTGTCTGGTTGCTGATTTTGTTCCCACTCTTCATACTTGTTCCAGCTGCTGGGGATGATACTGTCCATTTCGCTTTGCAAGAACATACACAGCGAAGACTACACCAAAGTGCCCAAGTCTTGAGTTGGCTACTCCAGAGCTACGGCACCACAGAGAAAGGAGCAAACAGAACATTCCTGCCTCATACCCAGACTGTCCAACCATTGACCATCCCATTTCTGATACCACTCTGCTAAGAACTGTTAGAGCTGCAACACAGCCTGATCTTCTGGCAATAGGGTCCTTGGGCCACCTGCATCCTGCCTCTGGATTATTTCTACTTCAAGAAGCAGAACTTAAACTGTCTTGTGTCACATGAGACACTGATTAACCTGAGGGGACAATGCTTTTGCTGTCTGCTCCATGTTAAACAATACTATTCATATCTTCATTCTACAACCCACTGGACCCAACATACAATAACTTTTCTCTCCCTTGCTCTTCTGCACATCTTTTCACCTCCCTCCTGAAGTCTCATGAGCCAGGAATTCTGTTGAGATTCCAGTGCTTTGCTAGCTTCACTTGCTTCACTGACTTGTGGTGATAACTAGTCATGCTTTATAGGCCTTCTCATCCCTTGCAGTTGACCTGATTCAGCTCCTACTATACATCTTCCAGCCTAGGTTCTGATCTGAAATACAGAGTGCTACTGTCACGCTTCTCCTGTTTCTGGAGTCAGCTATGCCTTGCCTTCAGTGGAGCTCTTCCCTTTGAGCATGATGAGAAGCCACCAGGAGGGAGCCAAGCCTACTTGTTTATTCCTAGTGTGACCTGGCAGATTGTGGTGGTGGTGCTCAGCTACTGATGGAATGGATCCCTTGGGTTTTGGATTTGACATGTTTCTCCCATATGCCTCTTTATCTTTTCCTCTCTCCCTAGCTCTGCTTTGCTGGCTCCTGTCAGCTTGAAGGTTACTTCAGAGACTGCTGATACTGTGGACTCAGCCCCAGGCTGGCTCTGCTCTTTGCATTCTTGGGTTGCCAACTTTATAGAGATTACAATTAATTTGATTCTTCCCCTGCTCCTTCATGAACATAAAATTTGTTAGCTGTGGATTTAGATATGAATATGGAAAGATCTGACTGGATTGCTGATGCTGGATATTAGAAATATCACCCGTGTCAGCGCCCAGTATAGGTTCTGTAGCTGGGATGCAAAGATAAGTTGCTTTTATTTCAGTTGTCTATTCTTCTGACTCCACTGTGGTCCGGAGCCATGGCTGCATCCTGAGTTCTGCCTCAAGTGCCAGCACTGCAGCAGATAAGTAGCAGGTTCTGCAGTTGTGCAGGCTGCAGGTTTCTGTGCTAATGGCTGGGCTGTTTTTTCTATTGAGCCAGGGGTCAGCAGCAAGGAGTGGTGTAGACCAGAAGAAGGTAGGAAATGCACAAGAAGCACTGCCCCAACTGCTTACATAAGACAGCTGGGTGCAAATCCTCACTTTTAGAGGTGTCTTGGGCACAGCAGATTTCCTGCTGTTACACGTGGTACAATGACTGTGACATCAGGAAGCTGGATGGGAGATAAGTGGATGGTCCTTGCCAGGGACCTGTTACAAGGTACTCGGTGAGTGAGCCTTTGCCTTACAGAGGTGGTTCCAGGACTGTCTCCTGTCAGGGGTGGGGCAGGAAGTAATAACCCTAACTTGGTTAACTTGGTAAAACCTACTTGGTTTTCCTTCTGGGAAGAAAGGCTGGTGCAGAGAATCAGGGCCCCAGCAGGCAGTCCCTGCTCTGTCCTCATCTTTGGACAGAGTGGAGTGGACATGACTGGGCAACTGGTTTTTATGGAGGTCTGATAAGGCTTTGCAATTCTGAGATATCTGCCCCTTCCTGCACAGATCCTTCAAGCTGACCTTTTCTATAGCAGAAGGCACCTTTAGCAGTAAAGCTTGCTAGCTTTTGTAACACAAAGTCTATTCTCTAATGAGTTCTTATTTGTAAGATTCTTGTTCAGTTACAGATGCCAATGCTGAGCAGCAAGTGAAAAGGAGCCCATTCTGGATTTCCGTTTTTGTCTGTTTTTAGCAACATCTTCCTACTGGAAGAAATGCATGTACAGATATAAAAGTCTAGAGGGTGAATATTTCTGTAATAAAGACTTTGCTAAAAAATATATCTCTCTGTCTGGGACTTGTGTATTGAATTGTTTTCCCCTTGCTTCCTCTCCACTCCTTTCTGCTTTACGTGCAGATCACTGACATCTTATTTATTCAAAGTACCAAAAGTTCTGATGCACATGTGTGAGATCAGTGTGGGCTCTAAAGATCCTGCCCAGCAGGGGGAGGTTACAATTTTTCTGGGCTGTATTCTAAAGTAAACTTTCTCTTGTTTTATGAAGTATGTTTGTCTTAGGGTGAGCTGACTGAGTGATAGTTCCTTGAATTACCTGCTATCTCCTAAGCAAAATACTTGAAGATGTTGCTTCAGATTTGCACAGTCTGCACAGTTTGAAGTCATAAGCCTTGGGGACAAATTCTGATGAAATACAAGCTTGCTGCTATGCCCACAGTGCATACAGCTCTTGCAAGCTTAACTATATCATTTTTTCCTACTCACTTTCAGTAGGATTCCTCAGCCCTTGCCCTTCCACTGTGAGAAGGAAGAAAACTAGATGGCCATTTTTCAATAGTTTATGTCACCACATGCTGGCCTTGAAAAGCTCTTCAGAAATAGATAGACCAACTATATAAATCTTCTTTCTTTTCTCAGCTAAGCAACTGAGAAGTGGATATGAGCTGGATCTCAAAATTCCTTCAGATCCTGCACCATATTGGTGCATCTGGACATTTGAAATGGCTTAGAAGAAACTGAAGTGGTGTACTAATGAATTTTACAGCTGTTGCTTTAGGAAGTAATGACCTAAGTCCTCATATATGTTTTGAAGAAACAGAGTGAAGTTTGCAGAGAAGGTACCTGCTGATAGCAGGTGCTGTCAGCAAACACTGGTGGCAACTGGTCTAAGTCAAGATTTCAGGAGCCCTGACCAGATGAGTGCAGAGCAAGAGGGACTTAAGTGGATCCTGGAGCCACAGTAGGGTGCAATGATCTGTCCTACTCGTGAGTACAACTTGTTCCTTTAGTCTGTCCTGGGCTGTGCTTGAGGAGAGCTTGGTTCTTGGTCACATGGAGTGTCCCCTTTCTGTTTGATTTCCCAGAGCAGCCTGCTTTAATCAGGAGGTAATGCTTTCCCAGGGCCCCACAGCTTGGAGGGCTACCTACACTCCTGGCAGAACTGACCGGATGGCTCCTAGGTGGGGAAGGGTGCTGCTGGTTTCCATCCAGCCGGCTGTGGGGCTGGAAGGAGAAAGCAGGGGACTTGAGGACAATTGCTTGTCCCAGCTTGGGTCCCCAGCTCTGCCCGAGCTCTGTGGAAACCTTTGGCCACTGGAGGGAGGTGTTCCACCAAGAAAACCCGGCCCGGGCTGGTCCCAGGGGAATGAGAAGATGACACTGATCGCTTCCGTCTGCCCCCAGTTACTCCTGGCAGCAGGGTAGCTAAATTAACTTGTAATTACAGATGTATTCTCCTCGTAAACGATTTGTGCTACATGCTTGGCATTTTTAGGGATAATTTTCCCTTCCATTTCTTGGAGAAGCACACAATTGGATATTTTGTTGCATGTCTTCCACTATTGTGAGAGTTGTGTTTCCTCTTGTGTTTCTGCTCTACCTAGGTCTGGAAGTTCAGCATGAGGGAATTCCTGTGATGCTTCTTGTCCCCATTTTTCCCTGTTTCCTTCCAGCCTCGGTTCCTTTGAGTTGTCAGTCAGAGGGGAAGGAGAGTGCATTGAATACTTACAAATTTGATTTCAAAAAGATTCCAGGAAGAAAGTCCTCAGATCTTCAGAGATTAAGAAATCTGCTGCTGCTCCTTGGGCCAGGCTCCCAGCTCCTCTCCAGAGGTGGAGGTTTGCTGCTGGAACTAGAAATCAGCCTAGCACTCAGACTTCTTGGGAGCTGCAGTGTTTGTCTAGCAAAGCCCACAGGGCCAGCCTCTGCAGAAGCTCAGCACATGGAAGCATTTTGTGCACAGCCAATAAGCTGCTCTGTAGATGTCCCAGGCCAATAATTAATATTGAAAGAGCAGAGTTGTGACCACCCTGTGGCCTGAAGCAAGGCCCCTAGTAATGAACTAGTCACGTTTCTTGTTCTATGTGATCATGAAGCACTCATGAGCTGCTATAATTCTTTCCATGAAGTGGTTTTTTTTGTTTTTTTTTTTTTTTTTTCTGGAGTGGGAAGAGGAATTGCATTAGTTAGAGTGGCTAAGAGTAAGTCTGTAGGTCACAATGGATCTTGTTTTCTGTATGGAACATACCCCAGTTTAACATGTGGCAGCTGTTCTTTTCCCTATAATTCTCCCATGTGTGGTGGTGTGGCTGGTCCCTGCCAGCTTTGTTCAGGATTTAGGCTGAATGTGGTAGACTTCAGAAAAGCCTGGTTTCTGGCTGCCAAAGGACAGACTGAGAGTGCTGGTGTCAGACTCTGTGGCATTGTTGAGGAAAGTGAGGAACGGGCAGCCACGGGCTCGCTGCTGAAAAGCCAAAGGACCCTGGGGTTCTCACAAATGCTACCACTCAATGCCATAAATGGAGAATATTCCCTCAATTATTCATGGGCTGGCTTTACCCCATCAGCCTCTGAGACTCTGCTCTAGCCTTGGCCTTTTATTACATATAAGCCTCAGTTAGCAGTCAGCATTTCTGAATGACATCTTAAACCAGGTTGATACTAAAAGCTTGTCAATGTAAAAATCTACTAGCATGCAAGTCTTCAAACTTGTACACTTGCAAAAGGCCCTTAGCAAAAAATATGCAATTAGTGAACCAAAGCTATTAGTAAAACGTTGCTAATAAAGCTACTAAATGTGCTTTAGCCATTATAAACAATTTCTAGCAGGTGTGTGCTGGCAGAGTTCATGCAATTTTTTTGCCTTGTGTCAGGAATCTTCTCTGCCAAACATGGGAAATTACCTTCTCCTAAGTAAATTCTGTAACCCTGGCCATGAATTCTTTCTTCTCACAAGTATAAATTGTTTGGTTTCTCTCCTCTAAGCTCCTAATAATACAATTGACTGGGGTTTGTGTGCTGTTTGGCTTTTGTAGGGAGGGATTAGGGGAATATTGGATGCTGTGTACCTGGAGAAAAATTATTCTCAGCTCTCTGGACAAAAAATATTAGCTCCATTTAAAATAGGGATTTAAGAGAAGGATAATGCTCCAACTAATATGTAGATGCTCTATGAGGTATAGAATCTGAGAGGGAAGATGCTGCTTTAGGCCCCAAGGATGGTATTTTCATGCACTTCAATTAAATTTCTCTCTGTTATCTTCTTTCCTATAGCTCTCTCACTGATGAATGGCATCATGGAGTAACTCCTCTGTCCTCAACAATGCAGAGTTTAGCAGAAAGTATGGAAACCTACTTCTGTAACTACCACAGGCCTTATCTTTAGGAAACAAGAGAGCCTTTTCCTTGTAGATGTAACTATGTAACTCCCATTCCTTCACAATGTTTCTTTGAACAATGGCAGCAGCTCAGGGATTATCCTGATATTGCTCTTCATTCTGTGAGTGTTTACCAGGTTAGGAACTATACTGACATAGGCCTCCTGCAGGACCCCAGATCCTCACTGTGTCACCAGAATGCCAGACCTTTTCCATCATGTGTCTCTGTCTAGTGTTATCTGCTGTTCATAAGCTTAAATCTTTTCCATGTTGTCTCTCCTTGTCCAAATAATTTTTCTGGAGATTGTCTGAATGCAATTCTTCTGGAATCTGTCTGCCACCATCAGGTAACCAGCTCCTAAGCAAGAGTTGTGACAGTGCAGGAGATCAGAGGATTGTGCACCAGACTAACTTCTTCCTTCTTTTTGGCCTCCTTAGAGTTGCAGACTGGACATATGGAAGTTCTTCAGAGACAGCAAGAATCCCAGAGCATGTGATCATCTGAATGGCTTACCCAGAGTGCTTCCCGGGTATTTTCTGCATAGCCCTTCTGGAAACTATTTGGGGTTTACTAGGGTGGAAATGTGAGGTCCTGTCATGTTATAGTATAGGCATGTGCTTTGTGCACTGAACTTGCAAAATGATGTCAGAATAGTATAACTCATGCAGTGATGTCTGCAGACAGCCTGGAACAATAACCCAGCACAGTGCAGACCTTTAATTTTGGCAGAGGTTTTTTCACTATACTCTCAAGTATTCAAAAATAAGTTGTTCTTTTGATATGATGTTGTAATTAACTCTGGTAAGCACTAATTGGGATTTTTTTTGGCATAACTGTTTTTCCCTTGAGGATGTAAGTTCCTCTAAAACAAAGTGGTTTTTTTTTTTTCTTCTGCATAAACAGACTGAAAATAGTTGAATAACTTCTAATTGAGGGATTTTTTCTACTTTCTCAGTGGTTACCTCATAGTAAAAATTATGTAAAATATTTGAGATTGAACAAAATAGGATTATAAAGCTATATTCTAAACTTGTGACCTAAAACCAGGGTGTGTTGGTCTTCTGAGGTGGGATGGACTGAGGAATGTTTGCCAACCCTTTCAGTGAAGAGTTTTTTTCTAGTGTTCAATCTAATCCCCTTTCTTCCCCACTCCCCAGTGCCACTTGAGGCTATTTCCTCTCATCCTGTCACTTTTCACTTGGGCAAAGACCCTGACACCTGAGCCCTTTGTATTTTGGAGAGGCTTCTCTAGCCAACTGTGGGCAATTCTTCAGAGCTGCAGAACAAAGTAGGGCAGAGCAGAAGTGAGGTGAGCTCCATGTGGTGTGTGGGGGAAGCTGCCTGGAGAAATCAGTGGATGCCTTTCCTCAAGACCAGTGCATTCCCAGTCACCTGGGAACTGAGCACAGTATTGCACAGGATTTTGCTTCAGTGCCTGCATGGCAGCAGGTGTGTCACTGGTGTCACGTTGGTGCTTGGTGGGAGCTAATGTCTCCTTGTGTGCTGAGAGGCTGGGGAGAGGTGGTGGATAAGCTGAAATGATGCAGCCGCTGCTACTGTTGTGTGAGGTTTGGTGGGTGTTTTTGAAGGGGGCTTTTTTTTTTTGTCTTGTTTGGTTTTTATGTGGAAATGCATGAGTACCAGGTCTGTATGAACCTGTGGAAGTGAGGTGGTGTGCAAGGTGGGCTGGGGCAGTGTGGGAGACTCTGGAAGGTGAGGTGTACTCTTAGGAAGGAACTGCCTAAGGAGGAGGGGGAGGCCTTGGCACATGGTCTGGAGGTGAGGGAGGTGTCTGGGACAGAGAGTGGTGGTGTGGGGTTTGGCCTGACAAGGCAGTGACAGGAAGGGCCCCCACAGAGCAGTGCCCTGCCCTGAGGAGCCAGCCAGCATGGCCAGGTAGGTTGGTTTGCTGAGCAAATGCCAAGCTGGGGTATGGCCATGAAGGGTAGCAGGATGAGTTGCAGCCAGCCATGGGGGGGATATAGGAAGAAAATTTCTCTGGAAGAGTTTTTCTCAGGGGACTGGGACTTACAAGACAGGTAGGCTGCATTTCAGCTGCAGTAGTACTTCAGTACTGA
Source organism: Agelaius phoeniceus (assembly GCF_051311805.1). Taxonomy (NCBI): domain Eukaryota; kingdom Metazoa; phylum Chordata; class Aves; order Passeriformes; family Icteridae; genus Agelaius; species Agelaius phoeniceus. The sequence continues at coordinate 23,553,985 of NC_135270.1, forward strand.
GCTACTGTTTTCATTATTTCATCTGCTGTCAGGTGTCAAAACCACCTGACAGTGAGGTTTGCCACACTGGTTCTTGCCAGCAGTGAGAGATGGATGAACAGAACTCTGTGCCTGATGTGAGCACTGCAGTGCAGGGCTGCTGTTGTGGAAGGAGTCAGCAGGGAATGCAGAAACCACAGCACCTTTATCCTTAAGTGACTCGGTTGCCTTTCCCATTAACTTCAGGATCAGTTTGAAACCAATTGTTTATAAAACAATCAGTGAGGTTGTCAGAGTAGCCTTTTGAGTAGTTCCAAGTATTGGCAGTCTGTCTATTGCCTTATACACTCTCACCACAGATGTTATGAAAACAATCTCCTGCCTCCTGTAACACCGGATTGAACATTGGTTCTCACACTTGCTGCCTCTTCCTGGAGTTCCCAGCAGTTCCTGCTTTGGCTAATGAATACCAAAACTTAATGAGAAGGCTTGGCTGCAGAATGCTGTGGGGTCCAGGCTCTTGGCTGTAAGGAATCTCCTAACACTGGTGAGCTGTGAGCAAAAGTGGGAAGATGTCCTTCCAGGGACCAAGGCTCCACAGCAGAAGTATGTCTGGGATTTGGGAACTTTCTCTTGTTTTCTCTTAGATTTCTCTCAGTATCCCGGTGGTCATTAGTGAGGAGCTTGCACTTTGTTAGAGTAGTGAAGCTGGTTACACCAGCTTTTATGTGATGAGAAGATGCAGAGAGCACATCACAGTTCAGATGGCTATCATAAAATAAAGTTGGCAGTTTCATGCCTGGCTATAGTGGAAGCTAATTAGCTCAAGTCTCTCTCATCTGAGCAAGGCAACAGCAGGATTATATTGTCTTCCTATTAGGCAATAGTCTTGCCTGACATGAAATGAGATGTCTGGCGATTCTCATAATTGCATACAGCTATTTACTCTTTACCACCACTCCATTGTCTCACTCTTTAATAGGCAGCAAAATTGTAATGAGATCTTCTTCTCTCCTCTTGAATTCCTCACAAGCCATGCTGGGGACTCCTATGCTCCAGTAGCAAAGGGGAGGATAAAGCAGAAGTAGAGGAGAAAGCAGTAGTCTCTGTCTCCACCCTGAAATCAGCTTGGTGGGAAAGGTTAGTCTGCTAGCTTCTGACATAATGATGGAATCTCCTGAGCAACTGCTTCATGCTCAACCCTTTATTCTCCCAGACCAAGAGAACTGGGCTGGGATTAAGATTTATCATTCTGTTCTGCCTTTCCTTGCCTAAAGGGCAAGAATAAAGGCTGGTTCCAAAAAGGGCCGTGGATATATAGGTGCCAGTCAGGACAGCCTTAGGTGAGGCTAGGCTTGGGAAGCATTCAGGAGAGTTTGAGAACTAAAAGGAGTTTTGGGGATTTATCCAGGATTTGTAGTTTTAAGAGAAAGGTTTGTGAAGGTTTTGGTAAATGCATAAGGCTTGATGTGGCAAGTGGTTACTGGACTGGATTTAAAACTAAGATCAAGAAAAAAAAGTTTGGCATGATCTTGGCTTCACCTAGGCCACAACCTGTTCTGATCTTTTTGTGGAAATCACACCCCAAAAGCTTATATACGGTGCTGCAGAGTCATCAGCTGTAGATCTTGTCATCTACAGTTTCAAGTTGAAACTGTTTTTCTGTGAGTCACACAATATATCAGAGTGCTGATTCTATTCCTTGGAAATCAAGAGTCAAGCTGTGTAATAAATCAGAAATATTTGATCCTACCTTACTCCAATTATGCAATTATATTTAATTTCAGTTTTCCATTGTCTAAAATGTCATTGCTTTATCTTTTAGCAGTTTTTCTGCTTTCAGTACTTTTTCTCCCTCACCTCCCACGACTCTAATCCTTCTTAAACTAGGGACTTGAAGAAAAAGGAGTGTGAAGGCAGTGTTGTTAATGGGATAAAAGATTCCATTTTATCCCATATTTAGTTGCAGACCTAGCAGCTTGAAACATTTTGATCTCTTAAAAATCCAGGGAGTGGGGCTCTTTGGCAGAAATTTATCTTTGCTCATTCCATGAAGGTTTCCAGCTCCATTAGGCCTTGGAATGGAGAATGCACTTTGAAGGCCCTTGAGCAAGTTGCTTTGATATGGAAAGGGCTCAAGTTCCTGTGATCTATGTGTATGAGGATTTCTTTCTTGGAAGCAGTTCCTCAGGCCCATGTTGCAGAATGCCTTGTCATCCTCGTGCACTAATGATCCTTTCCAAAATGCTCTGAGGGGGTTGTTTTGTTTAAAGGGAAGAGGAGGCAGAGAAGGGAGTTTCCCTTGTGCTTGCCAAGGTAAGAGGCAAACCTCTTCTGAAGCTCCTGCCAGCCCCTATTACCCTCATCACCTGCTATTACCAGAGAGTTTAGGAACTTCCTCAATGGCTCTTTTCAAACTGAAGTGTCCATGTTCCTTCTAGAGCCTGCTGCTTACCAGCTCCATCCCAAATTCACTGGCACAGGAGAGATTCTCAGAGCTTCTAACTCTTAGCCCTAAGCTCTCAGCATACTACATTAAATGCTGCCACCAGCTTCAGTCAGAGAATGCAGGGTGCCTCTCAGCAAGAGAAGATGAGGAGCTGGTTTAATTGGGACATTCAAAGATGGGGACTTAATTAGGTAATTTTGTTCATCTTGCCCGGGGATAGGAGGAGTCACTGCAAATAGCCAAGGGAAAGTTTTAGGAGAGCAGTTAAATATCTGCTGCATCTTCTTGTTCTTTCCTCTGCAGGCTGGAGTTCCTCAGACTGCTTTTCAACTGATGTCAGGATTTTTTATCATTTACAATTGCTGCTCCTATCACCCTTTCAGCAGCCTGGTTCTACTTGGCTATTTCCCCATTGGGAATGTGCATTCCCCATCTGTGATCCATAGTGGAGAGCAGCAAACCTCTGTTTGGGTCAGATACTTCATCTAAGGGTGAGGTGATTCCCAAACTTTTCTCATCCCAGAAAAACTCTGGTTGTGTCATCTTCCAAAGAGGTAGAGAGCTTTGCTTTCTTTTGTGATTTCCTCTTTCTGGCAAAAATCTGTGATCACTTTTTTATGTAAAAGAAGCTGTATGTTTTTATTCATGTTGAAATGCCTACAGATTTTTCAGTGAAAATTAATAAAACCTGGAATTAAAAGAACAAAGGGGATGTGCACTGAATATTTTTTCTATTTTTCAGCAAATGAAAAATCTTCAAAAGGAATCTGTTGCACATTGCTCTTTGTGTCTAGAAAAAACAATTTCTTGTCTAGCCCCTGTATGTATGTAAAACACCTTGCCCTTTCCCCTCTCTAATGTTAAGATTTATAGGCTTCCTTTCCAACTGCTCGTCTTTCTTCCACTGAAGGAAAATAAAAACAGCAATAACTTTCCAAATTCAGTTGCCAAAACTAATTCATCATTTGAACATAGGCACCAGCTCTGATAAGATATGGACCTGCATCATTCAGCCTATTCCATGAATTTTTATTTAGTTACTGCTCTTACTCCATTGGGAAAAAAGTTCTACTGAAGCCAGAAATTGGTGGGTCATTTTCTATCTAACAATTCCATATGTTACCTGCCAGGCCCCCATGTGACAGAGTTGTGGCTATTTGGGAGCACTGTTCTGTTACTCTGTATTTAGCTCCAGTCTCAGTACTGGTATATAAAATTGAAATGTGTTTCTCCTTTCTTCTCCCTTTTCATTTATAGCTTTATAAAAATCCCCAGCCTATATCCCAAGGCACACTAAATCTTTAGCTGTCTTTTAAATCAAGTACACAAACATTTGTGATAAATAAAATAACACATTTATATGAACTATCTCATTCTCCTAATAGGTCTCCCTAAATTAACTTATGTCACCAGTAATGTGTTAGCACATACATTTGTATTCCTGATTTTCTGTAATATCTTCTCAGGAATTTTAAAGATGTAAGACTCCAAGTCTATCAAACTTACATACCTATTTTTCCTAAACATCTCTATGAAACATAGATGTATAACTTTATTTTTAGAAGAATTGTATAAGCATGGTAGACTAATTGTGTCACATGGTAACCCTCTTGCTGTATTTATTTTTTTTTTTTCTGCTAGAAAAATTTAGCTTCCTTATTTCTAATCTGACATGACCTGAATGGTATTCACTCTTCAGCAGCCATCTATCTTGGCACACTTTGGATTTAGCTAAGTGAAGAGACATTTTCTTTCATGCTCATAATGTTTCTGTGAAAATTGGTAAACAATCCAGTGGTAGTGGGGAGAGAGACAGAAGTAGAGGCAAGACAGGAAGGAGCCATAAAATTCAAAGAACCTTCTTTCAAAGCCAAGTGCTCCCCAAAGCACACTTCATCTCTCTAACTTTGGGAGCACACCTGGGCTGCCTAAACTGACAGCCTAGTCACAGCTCAAAACCTAATCTGAGCTGGGAGGTGAGCCCTTCAGTGGCTGCTGAAGAGAGCCTCAGACTACAGATCAGAGTCATTACTGCAGGGCCCTTGGTACCCCTCTGCCCCTTGTCTGTGGAATCTAAGCATGGGTGACTCCATTACACTCACCACACACTGTTACCCTGCCCTTTGATTAATGTCAGACTTGGCAAGTTCTTCCAGGTTTCAGCTCTTGAGTAAGATCTGGAATGTCTCTTGGGCTAAGCTTGTGGCAAACATATGTAGGGGTGTAGACCACATGTGTGGGGGTGATGGGGGGAAAAAAAATAGTCTGTGGAAACTTCTCTCTCTCCTCTCCACCCTCTTTGTCACCAATCCATTTCCATGGTTTAACATTTGTGATCTGAAGAATCTGTTCCACAGGCCCTATTTCTGGCTCATTCTGCAAGTTATTCTGTTTAACAGGCCTTGCCAAAAGTGGTTGATGATAGCATGAGGAAAAGTCTAATGGCTTTCAGCTACACTATTCACATGAGACCCCTGCTACAGAGCTGACATTAAGTGAAATTACTGCTGAAACAGAACGTTCTCATCTCCTTCAGTGGAACCTGTTCTTACTGAGGTGTGATATCTTTCCCTCAGTGGCAGTGCATGCCATTAAACTGTTGAAGATCTACAGATCTTCCTGATTTACAGGATTATCTGGCAAATTGTTTTGTTTTGCTGAGTGTACTGGAGATAGGCTCTTTCCACTTCACTGAACTTCACTGATCCCAGGCTTCTAGTTTGGGGTGGGTTTGGGGTTTTTTGGTTGTTTGTTTTGTTTTTTTTTCACTGTAGGTGGCTTGGATCTAGGCACCTCAGGTAAAGTATTGCTCATATGGTCTGTGATGCCTGACATGAGGTGAAAAAGACTGTTTCCAGCACTATCAAAAAATGATTGCAAGGAGACTCCAGAATTTCTTGAGGAAAGCAGGCTGCTGGCAATGCTGGTTAAAACTGGGGAAAGGTGTGAGAAGGTCATGAGAATTCATTGCTGAGAAGCAGAAAGGTAGGAATGGGGACAAGGTCACATAAGCATTGCTAATGTCTCATCCCTGGCTCCTGAAAGCTTAGGTGCTCCTATTGGAACTCCAATGGGCAGTTTCAGTGCCATTACCTGAGGTGGGAGTGGGCACCCCTATGTCCAAGGAGAGCAATTCTGCTGCTCTGGTAGGGTCTAGATCTGGTCTCCTCACTGCTGACCCATGAAAAGGCAGAAAACTGGAGCTTTTCTTCTGAGATCCTTACCAGACTGCAATTCTGATTAGTTGTGGCTGGGCAAGAATGCCAGGCTTCATTAGAAATTTCATCCTTTTGAAATTCCCCAGGAGCCAAGCAAGGATAAAAGGAGCATCTAGTGAACAGGGGACAATTATGAGCATGTAGGCTGCTGGCAACAACAGACTGAGTGAGGTACATCCTGGTGCTGCTCCCTAATATTCTCCATTAACAGCCCACAGGCATCCTGGGGAAGGAAATAAAACAGACCAAAGGCCAGGGAACAGACAAAACAGGAAAGGTACAAGCATTCAAGACCCCTTGCAAATGAATCTGATTTATTAAAATGTATCCCACCTTCAGTCAGAAGCTTTATCAGGTGCCCTCCTGACCCTTTGTCCTTCTGTCTCTCTGCTTTAAGCCTGTTGTCTAGCTGGGAGTTCTGCCTTGGCATTTGTAACCATCTCATTTTATCAAAATTGCTTGTTCTTTGATTAGATCCTTTTCTCATGCCCCTTCAATTTGAGCCAGCTGAATTTTGCTCGGTCTCCAGTAACTATTTCTTTTTCTGCTGTCAGTGAGTATGGGAATGGAGGAGTTTGCCTTCTTTTTGTCATTTCTCTAACTCCTTCCAAGCAGCTGGAATTTATTTTAATAAAGTTCATTTCAATGGAGCCTGGAGCCATAATACATGCGGCTGTGATCTCAGACGAGCTCATAAATTAAGAAGGGTCAGCTCTGGTCGCTGCATGCATAGGAGACCTCCAAGGACAGCCTGTGTGCTGCTCAGCCCGTGCCAAGGCTGCACGCCTGCCAGGCTGTGCCTGCCCAGGAGGCTGTCTCCTTTGGAACGCTGTCTCTGGCCACTGCCAAATGCTTCAGAGGGAGATACACGATCCCTGCTTTGGGTGAGCTGTTCTGAACTGATCTTAAGATCCTTCTAGACCTTTGTGGCATGGAGCTGCTGGTCTGCTGTCTCCTGTGTGCAGGGGTAGCTGGGGGTACTGGGCTCTGGCTGCTCACACAGCACAGTCGTACAAAAGGTGCTGCTGCAGGCTGCTCTGCTGCCAGCCCCACCCCAAACTTCTCTGAATGGCTCGAAGGGTGAATGCACACAGAGGTATCGTCACTTTGTGAGGGAAGGAGCCAACTTGAACATGCCCCTTGCAGTTTTCCCCCTGAAGCTAGGTAATAACTATGTGTTTTTACATACAAAAGGTACATAGTCTTGTCATAAAGATTACAAAAGACAGTGACCTCCACTGTTATGCTTTCCCAGACATTACAACTTATTTAAATAAGAAAGAACTTTTCTTGTTGAACTTGCAATTGTTGGTTCACATTATGTCTCTGACAGAAAGACTGAAATGCCTGTCTGCTTGCCTCCTCCGCTTATTAAATGCTTTTCTGTGTGTAAATCCCTATATTCAGCAATTATGTCACCTCTAAAACTTCTCCTCTGTAGGCTGAATTAATTGGATAGAATAAGCCTTAATTTGAAGTCTTGTTTTTCAGTTCTTGTGGTCCCTACTACAGATAGCCCTGCTCAGCGATAAAGCCTGTGTGCTTTGATATCCAGCAGCGTGTTTTTAATTCAGATTACAATAAAATCCACTGATTAGCAGTAAAGTAATCCTTTAGGCTACATTTGACAGTGGTTTTTCTTCATCAGTGAACCTACTAATTTAACCTTTCCCCTCCCAAGTCGAGGGAACTCCCAAAAATACTAAGCATTTTTCCTGTTAACATTTAACAGCTTTTCTAATACCCTGATCTTGACTTAGTGTTTAAAGCAACTATGAGACATGGACTGTTTTCTGGAATAGCACAATGTGGAAAGAGAGGCCCTCAAAGAGCAGGAAGGCCTCCAGGTCAGGAACTTTCAAAAGCTGTCCTGTGACCTTCCCACTACAGAGGGATGTACCATGCTCAGGAGAACCCTCTTCCCTTTTTTTATAGTCTCTGGTGGTGTTGAGTGAGATAGAGCTATTTGTTTTCCTTCTCTTGTTTTTCTACTCCCTTTTCCTCTTGCCATAGTGTGCTACTTCACCAGCCATGGAGTCAGAGTTTGCACAGAGATATTTTTCACCAAAAGATTATATTTGTACCACTGCTCTGATTCCCACTTCTCTTTCTTGATGCCTTTTCTTTTGCATAGTTTCTAGATTATCTCAAAACTTTGGAAGAAACAAGCTAGAGTCAAACACTGTTTGAGCAGGGATTAGGTGGGTTTTTCCACTGACAAAATTGATAACATTTCTCATTTCTGACAAGAGATTAATTTTGTGACTCTCTTCAGGTTTTTTCCCTCAGCCTAGAAATCTGCTATCTGTCTGGAGTGCTAGGTGTTTCAGTTTTTATTGCTTTGAATGTGAAGCACATCAATAACAGACAGGGAGATGCTAATCTCCAAGTCTCACTTGACTTTGAGTTTGTTTGGTGTCTGAATTGGAGTCTGCAAAGGGACTGTGACAAAAGAGTGTTAATGCTTGTCACCAATCAGCTTCCTCACCTTTTCAGAGTCTGTCTGTGCCATCACCTGAGAAATATTGCCTGCATGGTGTCACAGGAGTGGCAGATACTCTGAATCTGGATACCAGTGCTGATGTACACTCCTGAAGTCCTGTCTGGACAATGACAAGGACTCAGCCAGATGGTTTTGCTTGAGAATGACTGGATATACTCTGTAAGGCTGTGTTTTATTTTCTTCCTGCAGCAAAGAAGATACTCTTCAGCATCCAGCCTGCATTTAGTTATAATCTTTCCTTGGGTCAGTATCCAGGGTGTATTGTAATATCTCTTGTATTTTGTGGTGTTGGTATCAGGAGGCTGTCCCTGATTTCAGGTGTGCTACAGGAGCTTTCTTAGTAGCTATTAGGTGTCCTGGATGGTGTCAGTTCTGGCTGAAGGGGCAGAGACTGTTATGCTGCTTATAAGGTTGATGCAGGAGAAAGGTATACTGAGTTGAGTCAAACCAAATGGAGAGTGGGAGGAAATTGAGTCAGAGATTCTAAACATGCATCAAGAAGGAAACTTCACACATTTTTCTCTTTCTCTTTTGCAGAAATAAATAGGATTCTGTAATGACCTCAGATGTGTTGTGTGAATGGGTGTGGATGTGGGTGACTCTATGAGTGTCTCCATGACATGCTACAGATGTTTTTCTGTTTGCTTACTTGTTCTGGACATTTTGTTCAGTTCAGCTTTGTATTGTTTTCCAGACTGTTATAAAATAACTCATCCTTAGGCACTGGGCATTAGTTGGTGGAGGTATAGCATCCACTCATTTCACATTTACCACCTCCTGAGATTAAGAGGAACTGCCTTCCTGTGACAGAGTGCACCAACAGGCTCTGCAACACTCCCTGCCCCTAGCAAGGGTTTTGGCTGCCTGTGCCCAAGAGCAGGGCTGCTGTGTGCAGCTGTAACCTGGGGTGAAACAAGCTGTGTGAGATCAGTGTGGAGCCTTGGCAGGGTCCCCCCCGGAGAGGCCTGGGAGAATGGTGAGAGGCACTGCCCTTGTCCTTACTGCAGCTATGTTGCAGATATACCTGACCATGTTTGTACCCCCTGGTCCCTGACCTGGTGACTGGAATTCACAGCCTGGCTTGAGAGCTGCCTTGCCTTTGTGGACTTGTGTGGCAACTGCTGGCCTGAGTCCAGCCCTGATGAGAGGCACTGGACCTGCTCTGCTGCCTGCACTCGTGGGTGGAAGCACTGCCCTGCTGTCACCCTCTGCCCTTGCAGAGCATCCCCTCCTGCTGCTCTGACACCTTGCATCTGGCAAAGCTACAGCTGAGATATGCAGGGCATCCCAAGCTTGTACTAATAAAACCAACATCCCTCACCACAGTGTAGTTTTGAAATGTATCCAAGAGGTTAAAGGCTTGATTTGGAATACTGATCACCTCCTTTGCACTAAGGCAAGCTTTTTTGGTGGTGTTCAAGCTTCCAGGGAAAGGAAAACCCTACATCAGAGATGGAGGGAGACATTTGAAAGATAAGATTGGCTTTTCATATGTAATATCACAACTTCAAAGTCCACTAGCTAGCACCAGTAGCACATGATTTATTTCAAAATAGTTCCACGTGATAAAGTATTTTCAGTGATCATATGTGCCTTTTGTGGGGATTGTTTAAATGTATTGGGTTTGTGGAAAGTCAGTTAACAGCAGTCCCAGCCTCAATGCATTAATGAGTGATGCAAACTGTACAATAGGTACAGCATCTCACAGTGTTCTGCACATGTGTTCACAGGGTTTTACACATAGAGTGCTTTAAAATAGAACCTCCTTATAGTTTCTATTTCCAAATAACACTGACAGCACTTCAGAGATCGAGCAGTTCATGTGAGAGAAGCCTTCCAGCAAAAAATGGGAATTGCTCTGGTTGTCTTTCATGTGAACTGGGCCAAACTTACCACAGCCTTTAGAAAAGTAGCTTTCAGCTGCTTCTCTTTTTCTGACCAAAGAGACTGAAAACAGAGAGTGAAACAAAAGCGTTTTATAGGCCACTGGAGGAGATAGAAGGAGGCCATGTGAGGAGGGATTTTCTGGCTGTGATTCCCTTTTTTGCTTCCAAAGCCCCTGTCATATTCTGTATTCCACCTAATCCCCCAGATTCCAGTGCCAGCACTACTGGGGCAATCTGTGTGTCCTTTTCCAATCAGCAAATGGGGTATCTTCCTACCTGGGGATGACTGACTCCTGCTGCTCAGAGATTCTCTTGACAGTTCCCACCACACTGACTGAATGGACTTTGCCTGGAGTAACAGGCCCTGACTTCTAAGATGAAGCAGGTAAGGAAGGAGGAATACAGCAAATTATCTGATTCCTGACTTTCCCACATGTAAGTATCCTAAACTGTGGGAAAAACTCATCCATGCTTCTTGAAGCCTCCACAATCTCTTCTTTGTGTCCTCTTTCAAGGCAGAACTGACAGGAACTAAGTGAGACAACAATCAGCCTGTATACTTAATTAGTGCAATTTCCCTCAAGTGGCCTGCTGCTTTTAGGCATAGATATAATCTGCTGTGCATGACATCCATGTCATTGATATTTGGAATAAAAGGTGGGAAAATATCTCCTTTTTCTGTGTGCTATCTCATCCACTCCTCACTGGTCACTGGGGATGTCTTCTACAGTCAAAACAGGATTGGGGGAAAGTACTGATGGGAGCTCAAAGACACAGCCTAATGAATCTTGCCAAAATAAGTACCTGGGGAAAGGCACAGAACTTCTGTCTCTGTGGCCCCCCTTTCATGCAGCAGAATCTGGGTGAGTGGTTCTGTGTGACTGCAATTGTCCATGCCTGTATCTACAAGGAAGTTCTAAATACCAAGAACATGAACCTGGGAGAAGCTTGATGTTCCATACAGATATGGCAGGACCAGCAACTCAAGAAGCAGCCAGAAGTGCATCACTGAAGAAGAAAGTTTATTATGTAGTGAGTATTGCATTTTTTTAACACTGCAAACAGACACACAGTATGAAATCAGGCACTTGAGCTGCCTCCCAGTTCACCAAACCCACTGGTTTTACTGTATCCACCCTGCTACAGACCCTCAGCTGTCCCCCTGGGCAGCAGAAGTCAGCAGAGTGTGGACATGGGTGTTCCCTGCCTGGTGCCTCCTTGCTGTGGCTTTGCAACACAGGACTAGGTATCAAAGGCCTTGGGTGTTTCCTTGCTTTTCCCTAGTTTCTCTTGAAAAGCTGGCACCCACTGAGCTTTTCCCAATGACTGCAGTACACAGCTATAATTTGTTTTCTGATAATCTCCTTCTTAGCCATTGGGACCATTAAAGAGTGGAGTTATCTACCTGTTGTCCATTATTCTACATGCCTCAAGAGTAAACTTGTTTGGATAAGGCCTTGAGTCTTATCCACAGCCTGGGATGTTCCTGCCCATGGCAGGGCAGGTGAGACTAGAGGATCCTTGAGGTCCATTCCAGCCTCTTAATGAGGCTGGAATGATGATGATTCTATGATTGTTAAAATTATTTTTTCCATGCCATATTCTGGTCCCTTTCTACAAGAAAATCACACCAAGCTTTGTCATTTTTGAGTCTAGGGGTCTGGAATCAAAGCAGCTGAGATTGATGCTGCTCCTATAAATTAACTCTTTTGACCAATGCTCAGGAGAGCCTATGTGGAAGGATAGAATGTAAGAAAATAAAGATAGTGCAGAAGGTAGTCTCACACCTGAGGAGCTGCAGCTGTACCAATCACCAAAGATTAGGAACAGACCTGCTCTTAACAGGCCACAGCTGTGTCCAATACAAAGAAGAGTGCTGCAAAAGAGTGGTTAGCTGGGTGAGGAGAGAGATGGAGTTTGTTGGTTGTGCTGCGAGGAGCTGCACATGAGAAATTGCTGAGAAGGTATGGGAACTTTGCAATAAGATGACAACAAGCCTAGTTCATACAGTTTAGCTGCATTTGGACATAGGAAGGTGAGGAGGTAGCTCAGCTCATCCTGACTCAAATATGAGTGTAGTTTGTTGTCATTCTGCACATCCAGCTACTACTGTCAGAAATGGCAAATTCTATAATATGGTATCAATGGCTCCACTTCTTTTCCTATCTAGTCCTAGCCACATTTCAAAAACATGGTTTCTTAAGCTCTGCTCCCACTTCTCAGTTACTGCCATTCCTGTTTCGGAGAGTAACCTGCATTGTCATAAGGAGCTGTTGAAAACTCCAGGGAAAGATTAATCACAACATTAATTTAGAAACCAGTAAAATATGAGTGATAGTATTGCTTCCCCTGGGGCTGAGGAAGAGTTAACAGTTTGAAGACAATCAAACACAGATTCTAATAGGGCTGCAGCCCTTTCAGAATCAACTGTTCTTTTTTGATAGGTTTTTGAATGGGAGGACTTAAAGAGGCTTCTAAGTAGCAATTTGGAGGGTAAGTATTAACTAATGGTTGATACTTTATTACAGTGCTAGAGGGCACTGTACTGTTGAAGGTACTGTTTATGGATCAAATATAATAGCTAGGAGGTAGACAGTTTAATGGCTTGAGATTCCTTTGCATGTTTTGTTAAAAAGACATGTTAATCCTGACAGTGTTGTAACTCATAATAATGGCACTCCCCCGTCGCAGACACTCTCTCTGTTAAACTCTTTGTTGTCCTGACCCTGTGCACTCCTTTCTTCTGAAAGTGTGCAAGAAAATGTAAAGTGCTGCCATTCTGGATAGAAAAGCATTCTGCATGCAGTTTGCACTGTTGCAAATGTCTGTATGTGGTTCAGGCCATGTGAAGTCTGCATTTGCTTTTCTGAGTGCAACTTGGGCAGCAGCCCTCCGTGAAAATGGTCTTCTATCCAGTTAAATCAGCTTTGGAGTTGATAGATAAGGATGAAATGCACTTCTAACTGCTGTCAGTTCAGATAAACACAACTTAAAGCCCTTTTTACAGAATGCCACCAGTTGTCTTAGAACACTATCAGAAAGCTGTTGTCTGTCTCTGTGACTCTAAAAAATTCTCACCTTGTGCACTTCAGTGTTACATGTTTCTCTGGGGAAAATTGTTTCATCTCTGCTGCTGGACTTTTAAATTGAAAATAAGAAATAGTGTCACTATCTGAAAATCCATACCTCGTCTAAAAAGTTCTTTTTGAAAGTTTTGTTCACGCTTCTTTCCCTCTAAGATGTGTTTTCATAAACAAAACATTCATACATTTGTCTAAAATATTAAAATAGTTTTGTTTTTAGATTAGAATTCAATTTCAAAGTTAAACAGGAATATTCACTTTTTAAAGTTTGTCTGTTTTTTCTCTTATTCTCACTTTCATTTTTTCTTACTAAAAAGAGAAAAAAAAAGGAAGTTGGGGGTTTTACCTGCTTTTTAGAAATATTTGTAATTATCGAATTTCCTACAAGTATTTATTTTTTTAATAAAGTTTTGAAAGCCTAATTTCTAAGTTTTTACTTAGAAATTTATTTTAAATAACTTGACTAGTTCTCTTTCTGAACTTCAGTCAGTGTTATCGTCTAAGTTCTTCCTGTATAATCAAAACATGAGGAAAAGTATGTTATTGCTGTTTCTGGCCATCACCAAAAATATCAGTCCCAGACAGTGATATCATGACAGCAAAGCAAAACCTTGAATGATGAACAGTCTGTGCTTTTACATGGTCCCAAACAGAAATACACACAGTCAGCAGACCCATGAAATCTACTGTCCAGAAGATTTGTTGCAATGGTTGGAAGTGTCTTAGGAAAGAGTTTTCTGGTGGCAAGTGTGTTGTGGGTTTGGTCTTGGGTCACTGCCCAAGTGCACTGAAGGGACAGCATGAAACTGAAGGTCAGGGAGACCCAAAGCTCTGAGGGTAAGCACCAACAGGGTAGCTGTTCCTATAAAAAAAATAACTTTTATTGCCATTTTCTTTTACTGCAATTTTCCTTTTCTTTTCCAAATTGTGTGTATTAACTCGGAAGAAAGATCACACTGAACACCTGAACTGTCTTCAGTGGCCTTTCCTACCTTTCAGAAAATGACTTCTTTCTTCACCTTGCATGGCTGTGCCTGCAAATCCCATCTTGCACATTCCCATGAGCGTGTTTACAGTGCAATTTCTGCTTGGCAATGAACTGCTATTTTTTCTGCTTCCCCTCCCATCCCCCTGCTCATGTTCTAAGCAGCTGTGAGGTGGGCTGATCCTTCTCAGAAAAAAATCTAGCTGCTGGTCTGTCAAAGGAAGAGAATGAGCTCTCCACACTGCTCTGCATCCCATGGTCCTTTCTTCTTTCCTTTTCCCTTTCCCTTTTCCCATTCATCTCAGCTTACCTTTTTATTTCCCTGTTGCCACCTTAGAAACTGTGGTGCTCTCTCATTTTATTCTCTCCTCACCCATCTTTGTGAGTTGAAGACATCAGAATCACGAAGGAAATTTTTCCAAGTCCAAATAATTATTTTGAGAATGACTGGTAATTTTTTACATATTGGGTTTTTCTAGGGAGATACTTTACAAATATGCTGGGTTTGATTAAAATGGCAGCTCATATCAGAAAAGTGAGAAAGGCACCAGCGCTGTCTGACATTTACCTGGAAGGCAGACATGGAACTTGAAGGTGGATTTACAACATTTCAGGAAGTTTCTTCCAAGTCCTATGCATCTCCCTCTCTAAAATACAAGAAGTGTCAATGATTCCCACATATTAGAAAATGGTTTCCTTACTAGCTGTTGCACATCTGTGATTAGTTTATAAGGGTTTCATTTTGGTCCTAGCTCCTTATCCTACAGTACACTGAAGTGTTTGAGTTGTTTTGTTTTGTGACACTGCCAGTGGCTACAATCTTTATCCACAGAATCTTTCTTGTAGGAGTTCTCACCATTGTGTTTTGCAGTGGATGGCACAGTCTTGGGTGCTACAAGAACTTGCAAAACTACTGGACTAAGACAAGGAAGATGAAGATTGGTGCTCATTAGAAAGCCTCAGGTAACAGTGACTGCAAATGCTCCTCATTAAGGGATGTGTGTTCCTGGATGTCTGGCTTACTCAGTTCCCTTACAGCACAGTTGTGTGCTCCTGGGTGCCATTTCAGTGCTATGATTTACCCTTTTCTCAAAATGTAGATTAATAATGGGATGCTGGCCAGCACACAGGGAAGCAGGCTGAGAGTGGGAAATGGCCAATTAAAGGATCAAAGTCAGGGAAATTAAGCCTTGAGAGGAAAGGGCACAAATAGGGTGGGGTTGGGAAGAGCAGGGTAGTAGTGGCCCTCAGGGGACACACCAGAGTAGGAAATGGGACCAAAATCAAAGCAGCTGAGGGCAAAATGCAACTGCTGTCCCTTATAGGAATTGTCTTGGAAGGGAGAGAAGCAGCACAGGAAGAGAGAAATGGAAAAACTGTGTAATATGTATACCAACTTTGAGAATTGTTTATCTCCTACACCCTCAGTGGCACTCCTGGTGAGCTGGGCTGTGCACACAGAGCTTCCCATGTGGTTCAGCACCTGCATTAGGTGCCTGCAAGCTCCTGCTTCCCTTCTTGGCACTGCTCCACTTCCCCTTACTCTCCTTACTTGCTGCTGGTGCCTGCATCCCTCCTTCACATGGTTCCTCTCTGTCATCTTGCCTCTGCTTTTGAAGTAACAAAACATCCTTACTGATAATTCCCCTGCTTTTGACAAGCTAGATCCTTCATTTTAAAGCCTTAACTATATGTAGATGTTACCCTACTAAACTAAATCAGCTATTTTCAACTTGGTTCAGCATGGCAGTGAGAGCATTCCTACTTTGGACTAGAGGGAGCCTACACTTACGCTGCTGAAGCCAACATGAGGTGGCTTGAACAGCACTGAAATAGGACATTCCAAAGAATGTGCTCATATTGTGCACAGAGTGAAGTTACCCGAGAGACACTCCTGTTGTAAAAGGGTTTTTATGGAAAATTAGATGTTTACAAAACAGGGGAAGTACTGAAATATTTGTTTGGGTTGATTTCCCCCCCCTGAATCATTTAAATGGCAATATGCAAAGCAAAGTAATTTTTCTTGTATGTCACACTGTTTCATTAAGGCACTAACAGAAGACACTTGATCTAGAAATTAAGATAAGTTGCTTCAATCAGTACTAAGTAGCAGGTGCCCTTAGTGATTAAATGTAATAGAGTATTTCCATTATTCTATTAAGCTTTATGTCAGCAGTTGTCATAGTTCCTCTCATGTACTGAAATACTGTGAAAACACGTTCAGAACAACATTTTGAGATCTTGGAATTAATGCTTTCTGAGAGTGTAGACGAATACGATTTTTCTTTTGCATGGAAAATTTACAAAATTTGTGTTGGGTTTATAGCAGATTAAAAACCAGGAACCAAAATATTTTCTTTTCCTGTGAAGGATGAAGTATTAGGTTTAACAATACAGTATATTTCTGACACAGTGTAGGGGTTGTTTTGCTTCTTTATTTGCTATATTATTTGTGAAGAGCACAGAAGTGCCTTTCTCTGAGGAGTGTGCTCTGTACCTGTCTCAGGGTAGTGTGCTCTTTCCCTGCTCTTTGGTGCTTCTCACTTGTATTGAGTGTGTTTGGGATAAAACTAAACCTACTACACAGCAAGATACTTTATTATTTAGGCTAGAAAAGACCTCTAAGACTACCAAGTTCAACCCAGCCCTGCCAAATCCACCATTAAGCCGTGTCCCTTAGTGCCACACCTGCTAAATGCCTCTAGGGATGGAAACTCAGCCACTTTTCTGGGCAGCCTGTTCCAATGCTCGATAACTCATCAGGGAAGATATTTTTCTTGTAATCCAATCTAATCCAAGTACAGGGAGACATCACTGCCCTGGTCCTGCTGGCCACACTGTTACTGATAGAGGCCAGGATGCCATTGGCCTTCTTGGCCACCTGGGCACTGCTGTCAGCCAACCTTCCTAGGCCCTGCTCTGCTGGGCAGCCTTCCAGCCCTGCTTCCCCCAGCCTGTAGCACTGCATGGGGTTGTTGTGACCCAGGGGCAGGACCTGACACTGGGCCTTGTTGAGCTGCACACAGTTGGCCTCAGTCTGTGGATCCAGCCTACCCTGATCTCTCTGCAGAGCTTTCCTCTCCTCTGGCAGATCAGCACTGCCACACAGCTTGGTGTGATTTGTGAACTGAGGGTACACCCAATGCCCTTATCCAGGTTGTTGATAAAGACATTAAACAGGACTGGTCTCACCACTGAGCGCTGGGAACATAACTGTGACTGGCCACCAGATGGATGGAACTGCAGGCATCACCTCCCTTTGGGCCTGGCCATCCAAAGAGATTTGTACCCAGTGAACAGTGAACCCATCCAAGCATAAGCAGCTCATTTCTCCAGGACAATCCTATGGGAAATGGTGTCAAAGGCTTTACTGAGGTCCAGGCAGACAACATCCACAGCCTTTCCCTCTCCTTTTAGACAGTCACCTTAGAAGACCAAGTAAGTCAAACAGGACCTGCCTTAGAGCAGCAGATACAGAAAGAGAAAAGCAATAGAAAAAATACTGATGATTAGGTCAGTACCCTGGGCTTTTAGCTGCCATTTAAATTTAAATATGCACTGCAATGAAGTAAATAGGCCAAATGAGTCTACAGAGTGCTTTGGTGATGTGCAGCCTGAGACATTCATAGCAACATGTCTTTGCAAATGCTGTGGTGTGGCTTCCTGTGGCCAGCCACTGGGAGTGAGTGGCCTCCACACTCCCTCCTCTGTAATGCATTGTGAGGAACAAAATACAGCTGTAAACAATACCCTGAGCTGGGCTGTTGAGGCAACACCAAGGGGGCTCATACCTGGTGCACTGATCTCCCTCAGCCCTCTGAGTCACATAATGTCTATATTTGGTCCTGACAATGTCTTTTCAGGAGATATAATATATTACAGAACCTGACATCTGTAGAATTTCAAGTCTGATCATCTTGTGAGTTAATAATGGACTTTTTTTTTCTTCAAAGTAACAGGAAGGGAGACATAGACAGTAACTTATCTACTTAATTGAAATCTGTGGAGTTCTGGTTTTATTTCTGTCAGCACAATCCCAGGGAAGTCAATCATATGGGACCAAGTGTGCAATTTAATTCTAAAGTATTTGTTACATTCAGGGTGTCTGTGTCCACATGGGGTGGGATCCTACTAATTCAAACTGAAACAGTTTAATTTCTTTCTCAGCTGAACTTTTACTGATTTTAAAAAAGCAAAATTTTCCAGACAACTGGTGCAAGACAGGTGAGGTAGCAATTGTGTAGGAAACGGGGGTGGGATACATCACTCCCACAGCCTCCTTGAGAAGTGGGGAGAAGGGGGAAAGGCTTGTGATAAGACATGAAACTCATTTTGATTCATCTGCTATCAAAACAGTAATGTGATTCTGTTAATTTAGATAAATATCTAAGGGCCTGCTTCTATTCTGGCTTACATCAACTGTATATTATACTAATGTGTAATACATATACGTGGCCAATTCTGAGATAACAGCTGTAGTTTAGTGTCCATTCTGACTTGAATTACTGTTTAGAGAAACATGCTCTTTTCTCAAAAATGTTACTGAAAGAAAGAAATCCACAGGCCAGGAAAAATAGGATTTTCTTGAAAATGTTTCTCATATCTCCAGCTAGGCCCATGCTGACTGAATTCAAGTGGACTGATGGGATCCTAACTGCTGTTCCACATATTCAAAACAAAAAAGCAAATTCAGCAGTCATTTGATGGCAGGAATAAGTTCATATTCCTTTTCCCATACTCCCTCTAAGAAGGCTGGCCTCTGTCAAGAAATGCCTGACTGGGTTAAACAATTCCCTGGCTGTGGTCAGGACAGAGATCATTGACTGAAATACAGGTAACTAAACTGCTGATTTTGCATGGGATTATCTTGTATCAGCTGAAGGACTTTTAATTTGTCTTTCTTGAAACTCCAATAAGTTCTTCTCGATTCATTATTCTGGCTTGCCAATGTGCCTTTGAATAATAACCCTGTCCTGTAACACTGAAATTTGGTACCATCCACAAACTTGCTGAGGTGCATTCTGTCCCAAAGTCCATCTTATTAACACAGACAACACCTGACATAAAAAAAACATCGTCCCCCATATTGATCCCTAGGGACAACCAGTCACCAGGCACGACCTTTTGAGCCCAGACATTCCTTCTGTTTTTCTCTTCATAGTCTACCTATTCAAACAAAATGTCATCAGTTTGATTATGAGGACACCATGGAGACCATGTCAAAGATATTTCTGTACTTCAGCTAAAACAGTATTCACCACTGTCCTCTCATCCACAAGTAAAGCATACAATTTGCTAAAATAGTGGTCCATTCATGACAAAATCCAGTCCTTGGGGAGAAGCAGTGCTGAGCATGTTCCCAGCGTTCCCTGGCTTCTGCCTTCCCTCCAGAGGTCTCCCATGTATGAGATCAGTTCCAGCACATAACTTCATTCTTCCAGTGCCCAAAGCTATACACGAGTTTCCCATGCAGAACTCAGCTTCCACATGCTTTCCTTCTCTTAATAGCAGGAAGGAAGGATGCCAAGAACATGGGAATGTGTGTCCCAGACCACAGTCACACATAGGAAGTTTGCTTTTGGCCTCACTTGATAGCACTTTGTTTCTGTCGAGTCTTTGTGCATAAAGTGAAGATGTTTCAGTGAGCAAAGCATAAATGCTCTGTGTCAACCTGATAATCCCATCTTATTTTGCACACTCAGCTAGGGATGTTTCTCCCTCCCTGCCTCCCTCCCTTTGTTTCCCAGCATCCTGCTAAGTGTCTCTCCCATTTTTCTCTAATGTACTAATCAGTGTGATCTTTACAGAACACACTCAATTATCATTATTGCTAAGGTGTCTGGATGTGCTGATGAAGTTCATGATACTTCTATAGCAGGTTGTATCCAAGCATGCTTTACCCAAAGGTTTTTTAGCTAAGACAAAGGCAAGACAAAATCAGAGCAGTGAAGCAAATTGCACAATATTGTTTAAATCAGGTGCAGAACCAGGATCCACAGATTTAAAATCTGTTTGATCACCTGCTAGATCACAGTTTCTGTAAATCCATGTGGTGGTTGTCCACATGCCTGGGTTGCTTGTCCAGGTGACAGAATGTTTTTTATATTCCTTTAATCCTATGCCCATGCCCCAAAGTTATTCAGCTCTTCCCAACATCTTCCAAACATAAGGTGATTTAATTCACCTCAGAAGAGCACAGGACTTGTGTAAATAAATCTTAATCCCTGTTCTTCCAGCAGATTCTAGAACCCAGGTCCTGTGCATACCAAGTTTTACCTCTGAGCCCTTTTGTTTGCCTTCTCAGTCTTCTGTGCAGTGATTCAATGCCATGAATCTCCATGCTATAAATACCACATTCATCCTCTGGTCTCAGGAAAAGCCGATGCTGAAAATGTATGGAGACTCTGGTGTTTGACAGAGCAATTCCTCTACTACCTGCAGAGGAATGACTTCTCTTGTTTTTCTTGCCAGTACATTTTTCTTCCTTCCAAAATTTAAATTACTATATTCTGCCAAAATTTCCTTCAAGGAAAATCCAAAATATTCATGGTGCAGTGTGATGAATCACCGGAGCTTTTTGCTAAGGTGTGCCCTCTGGATATCTTCCTATAATCCCTACAAAATCACCCTGGATGTGGCAATAAATGCAGCCTGCATTCAGCCACTGAATTGGTGTCCATGGAGCCCTGAGTAAGGGGAGCTGGAGTGCTGGTGCTGAATGTTTACCCTGAGTTGTGGGTTTGGCTTCTGTAGGACCTGGAGGTGGATCCTGGCTGAAGAAAAAAAATGACCCAAGAACATGTCACTGCTGCTACCACAACCTTGATGGGCAGGAAAACAAAAGTGAGCAGGAGACCAGGGTGGCCTTGAAATGCTGAGCAGGGCTTTTGGAAGGAAAGGAGAGGATAAGGTGCTTGGGTTGTTTAAACAGCTGCAATGAATCAGCAGCTCTCTTTCCCCAGTCCTCCCCTTGCTACACAGCAGCCCCTGCTATGCCAAGGAAAACAAGGAAAGCAATCCCAAAAAGTGCAATCTACCATAGCACAGCTGAATCACACTGCGGGACAGAGCCAGCCCTTAAACTAGAGAGTTAGAGATGTTTTCAGATGAAGCCTAACAAGAGCTGCAAAGACTTGTTGCAGGAGCAAAGGAGAACAGGAAGAAGAATGGAGAGGAAAACACTGAAAAGGAAAGGGCCAAACTTGGCTTTGCTGTAAGCAGAGCCAGCTGGGCTAATCACAATGAAAGTTCCTTTCAGCTGTGGCAGGGTGAGATGTGCTGCTGCTGCCACCTGTAACTCGTGGTTCCATAGCTGGTCAGCATCACCAGCTAACAAAGCTGCTGCTAACCAGTGGGGCAGCTTCTTTGTCCTGAGTCTGAACAGCTCTCTGGGACCTTAGAATCTATGGAACCATATCCAGGCCACAGCCAGAAAGTTTGAGACCTTGTAAGAACCACATTTGTTATGGAGAGAGCTCAGGAGCTGCTGTCCCATGTGGATCAAAGCAGTGTTTTGAGGACAATCCCAAATATGAGGGTCCATAGGAAATCTGCACGAGAAGCAGGTGAGTGAAAATTGCTACCACTCAACATGCAGCAGCATTCAGGTTATTGCTACAAGGCATCCAATCCTCACCTGCCCCCCTGCAGCCGCCGGGCTGGGCTGGGCTCTGTGCCTGCCTGTGGCTGGAGCTGCTCGGCCAGTGCCCATTTAAGGGTAGTTACTGCCGGGAGTGCAGTCACTGACTTTGTAATTGCTCAGCTGATGCTGTAATGGTCTCTCTGAGGATTCAGCCCAGCAAACGGTAATGATACAGCTGGCCTGCCTTGCCTGATGGGATCATTTCCACTTTATTATAACTGTGATTTTCAGCTCAATAATTCCAGAGTATTTTTAGGTCCTTTGAGATGAAAAAAATGTGCTGAATTTACAATGTTGGCTTTTTGTTGTTGTTGTTTATTTTGCTTTGTTTTTTGTTTCCTCTTAACTAGTGACCATAAGAAAAATAATTTTCCAAGGAAAGTCAGGCAGGGGCTGCCCACTTGAGCTTTCTTCCTGCTCCCTTTCCCAAAAAGAAGGGAACTCTTAGTAAGCTGTGGAAAGAGGTCAGTTGAAGGGGTCAGTATGTTTTTTGGGATGAACTGGGGGGCCAAGGCATAAAATGAAGAGGATTTTCAGCCAAGACTACCTTCCATTCTGTTGTCTTATGGAAAAAAAAATCTTCTGAGAGAAGTGAAGTGAACTTCACTTGTCTATTTAAAATTAGACCATAAGAATTTCTGACCAGAAGACCTCAGCAGAGAACAGAGTCCTAATTGTCAGCACCAGCACCCATCCCTGTCAGCCTCCAGTTGCTAGAATCACAATAGCCGTGTCCTTCCTCCAGGCCATTTGTGTCCCATGAGCCCCCAAAAGCAAAAGTGAGCTGTTGTCGTTTGGCAGCTCCCAGGGACACTTCTTCCTTCTGGCACACATCAGGGTACCACAACTCTAAATTGGTTTTTTGCACCTGCTTGATGTGGGATAGAGCCATGTCCTGTTACAGCTCGGGGAGGGGGATACAACTGTGAAAGCTGCTTCTCCTTTGTTATGTATGGATCAGCAAGGGATATCCTGTCAATTGTCATTTCTGTGAACGTCTGCTTCATGTTCTGGTATTAAAGCCCAGAGCCTCAGGCATTTATTGGATTTTGTTTAAATGCTTTATTGGATTTTATGAACCTCAGATACACCAGACAGAGCATAGGAGACATGTCATGGTGCTATCCACAATAACCAATTAAAATCCCAGCCGTGTTTTAACTCCATTTTCAGTAAACTATGGAGACACAACCCTCTTCTCTATAGGGTGAACAGAGATCTCATTAACTACATTTAATTGAGAATGGCAGCTAGTGGATTTTATACATTAGGGAGCACTTCTGTAGACATTGCATCTTTCAAATGCATACACTGAAAAATTATAATGAATCCTATGATCAATAAAGAATCATCTTTCTTGTTTCCAGTGTGGTTTCAGTTCCAAGGTTACTTGAATAGACGAGTTTCAGTTAATAAAATTCACATTTTCTTCACCTTACAATATTTTTTACAAACT
The DNA here is from genome assembly GCF_051311805.1 of Agelaius phoeniceus. NCBI lineage: Eukaryota > Metazoa > Chordata > Aves > Passeriformes > Icteridae > Agelaius > Agelaius phoeniceus. The sequence goes on from NC_135270.1 coordinate 23,577,186, forward strand.
GACTCCAATTCCTTTCTTTTGGAATCATCTTTTATCAGCTGAGCCTTCAAAAAAACTGAAAAAATTTCTCTTTCTCATCTGCTTCATTTTGAGGATTTCAAAGCTCTCAGGATCTACAGACAAGATTCTTTTTAAGTGTCTGATATGTATGATATTGTGTCTGTGTTAAAGAAAGATTAAAGGAAAGTGAGGTTAGGTGTTTCCCAGTGTGGCACACACAAGGGCAGTGGTTAAGCTGTAAACTAGGCTGTGAAGCCCCAGGACTTGAGTACAGCACTAATAATGACTTGTCTTTCCTACATAATTCATTAGAGATTCCAGAGAAGGTGTGTGAGCTTCTTTACGTTATTGAGTGAGAGAACACAGCAAGAATGTCATTTGAGGTCAGTGATCCACTGACGGCAATGAAAAAGTTGCAGGAAGAGCAGCCATATGGCATGTGTGCTCATATGGAGACAAATACACACAACCCATACACCCACTGACGTGCCTTCCCCTACCTCACTGTGACTCAGCCACCGTAATTCCTTGTGTCACCTTCCCTTGAACACTGTATGAGTGGGAAACAGTGTAAGAGAGTGTATTAGAGACTGTCTGAGATGGTGCAGCCTTTCTTCAATGGACTGTGCTAACCCACTTAATTCTGTGAGAGGCAATCATTGCTTTGGTCATTTCCTACACGGTCTTTAGAGAATCGTTCACCACTGTAGGTCAGCTTCATCCTGTGGGTTATCTCTTCATACATGGATGTTAATTCCCTTTTGAGTGTGATAGCTTTGTAAAGGTAGTTGCACACTTCCTTCAGGACTTTCTAAGCCCCCTTTTGATGTATGTGCAGAGTTTTTAAAACATCTGCTTTTTGACTGAAATGCTCCAGGCTTGGTCTCTGTTTGAAGCTTAATTGTTTTGGAAAGTTTGAAGAAATTCTTTTCTTCTGGTCTTCTTTGTTGTTGTTTTTGGTTTTGGGTTTTTTTAGGTCATGAGAGAATGAATGTCCACTTGAGAATCTAGTAACAGTAATAACAGTATTCCGCTGGGGACGTGCAGGTAGCAGATTCCCTCTAGCAGGGGAAGGATTGGGAGCAGGAGAGCCAAATTGCTCCTTCTACCTCTCTTCCTGGTCTTCTGTGTCCTCACTGACTTCCCACCTCGGAGCAGTGACAGGAGGTGCATTTTGTGCTTAGGAAAGCTGGGGCCAGCGGGGCTCCCTGGCAGGAGAGAGGTGTGAAGTAGCTGCCAGGCTCTCATGCCGTCAGCTCAGTGCCTAATTGTTTGTGTAGCTTTGCCTTTCCCAGTGATCTTCCCCGTGTCCTGTGTTCCTCATGTGGTTTCCATTAAGGTCAGGGTGTGGGGGAGGGGAAGCATGTGAATTACTGCAGTATTTACTCTCACTTATCATTCCAAAGCTCGGAGTGCTCTGAGCTACAGAGGCTGTACAGGCAATGCACAGAAGCAGCGTTGGGTATTAACTGCACCAATTGAAAGGCAGGAATCTGCCTCTTCCATCCCTTCAAAAAGCCCTGACCATCTCCTTTTCTTACTGCAAGCTGCACAGCAATGACTCTAAGGTGCTTGAGGACTAGATCCTCCATCCACCTGAAGGGAACATGATAAGCTGAACAAATAATAAGTAAGGGTACAATTTCCTGGTGGGAGGAATTGAAGCTGCCAGCAGAACTGGCATGAGCTCATCCACAACAGCTCTGATCTCCCTGTCTCCCCTCTGTGTGTGCTCTAGGGCTGGCCTAAGGACTGAACTGTTCAGTGGATTTCTTCCTGAGAGATGAATCTTCTGGTAATCATGGAATCTCTCAGAGTATCTCAGTTGTCACTTGGCCTCATCTTTTGCATAATATTAACGTCTTTCAAGCCTTTACTTCATACAGCACTCACTTAAAATTACTTTCAGGTAGCTCAAGTAGGTTTTCTTTCCTCTCCTTTTCCCTTTCTCCTTTCCATGGGTGAGTATTCCTTGCCTTTAATGCCCATAGTGTGGGTCACTGCCAGAGCAAATTGGCAACTGGCACTGTGGGCCTGCCAACTGGTCACTGCCTTTGTGCTGGAGGTGCTGCAACTGCTGGAGGTGGGAGGATAGTCCTCTCTTGGGATGGGGTCTGATGATCCTCTTCTTAGATGTGGTTCCCAACTGTGTGCCTCTCCAGGTATTTTGGATACTCTTTTGCTAAGCAGAGTTCAGACTAGAAAGGGTACTGAATATAGGTCAGAGATGCAGAGCACCTTGATGCTGACAGATGCTGAGAACACAAAAGCTTGAAAGGGAGATGATTTCAGCCTGGCAGATCCTGGTGGGGTTTGCCTAGACAAATCCTCATGTTTAGTCTTTACTTTGATGGTAGAAAGGACAGCATAATATGTATGAAGCAATTTTCTTTCTGTTACCTGGATAAGTTGCTTTTTGGGGGAGGTTCAACAACTTGCAGGAATGAAAAAACTGCCCAGTGTAAAGATGGCAACAAGGAGGGAAAAGTAGATGAACTGGGAGCTCTTCCAGAGACACCTGAAGAAGTGGTCCAGTCTCTGTGTGTGTTACAAGCCTCTGTAACACAGAGGAGTTGTTCCTAAAGAGTGAATTGTGTCTCCCTCCTGCTTTCTTGGGCAATGGTTACAATGGATCAATTCAGAAACTGGACTATCTCTGCCCAGGCCAGGAAGAGGGAACAAAAATCAAGGAATGGAAGGCAGAAAAGGTCAACTTGTAGTATCTGTACAGGCTAGAAATGAATCATGAGGCAGACATAGCTCCAGCAGTAGCCATGTATCAACTGCTTTATATAATGAACTTCACCTTGTAGTGGCAGGAATATCCTGACATTTCCTTTGGAGCAGTTATGGAAGTCTTCACACTCTAGGGCTAGAGTGATGCAGCATTCTTTGTACAAAGATTAACATAGAAGCTATTCACAAAAATGGCAGCAAGCCCAGAGCAAATTGGTGCTCTGGGTCTGGAGTGCATCTGGGACTTGGCACATCAGTGCTTGTACCCATGAGGTTGGTGTGTGCCAGGGTACCACTGATGGTGGGGTCACAAGTGGCTGCATCACTGGGACTAGATTGTACCTGTAGGTGGCAAAGCCAGCTGCAAGCTGAAATGAGCTATCAGTGTTTTCAGCCTATTCATGGTGCTGGTTTCCAACTGGACTGATTTTGTGTTCTTAACACTTTCTGCAGAACTATGATCCTCAGTGCAATTGCACCCACATGTCTTTTATGTTCTGTGAAAATGACTGTATGTGTAAAAAACAATCAGCTGTAAATAACTTTAGCTGTGAAGGAATGCAGGTGGGTCTCCAACAGGCAGAAAGGACAGTACAAAGTACTGGAGGGATAGAAGCCAGGATGTCTAGGTCCCAGTTTCAGATCTGATTGTGCTATTTCTCTGTTTTTTCAAATAAAGATGCCTGCATGCATCTCTAATAGTTGTAGAACATCAGTCATACAAAAAAAATTATTGCTAAAAATACATTGTTCAGTGAAAATCTGGTTTTAGTTAACATTATAGCTCTGCAAAGCAATCTAATAAAAAAAAACCCTAATAGTCACATTGGGCTAGTGATGCCTGGCTTTCTGCAGTTCTCTCAAAATTGACAAGGTTCTCTGATGTGTGATAACAGGTAAGTAGCTTTCAAAGGTGTTCTTATGGTGGGAGCATTTATAACAATGTTCTCTCCCACAGAGTCTCTGGTATCTCCTAAGTCCCAAGCTCACACTGCAATTTTATTCAGCGCAGGATAGATGCACTTGGCAGGGTTGCTCTCCTACACCCAGATACTGATTTTTTTATTTTTCTGAACTTCCATAAGCTGCATAGCATGTGTACAAAACCCCCTCTTCAATTTGGCTTAAACTAGCCAGCAGAATCAAAGTTTTGCTGGGATGGTAAATGGACAAAAGGACAACTGTGTTTCTTAATCCTTGTTTCCTTAGTAAACCAGGCTAAAAACAACTTTGAATGAAAAATTCCAACCAGCTCCAGTCACTACTTGGCATATCATCAAAAGCTGTTCTGCTGTAGAGAAACAGGACTTCATGGCTTCATGAAGCTTAAAGAATACACTGAAGCCATCACTGTTGTATAGACTATATTGTCTCAGATTCACATTTTTCAGGGTCACGAACAGTAGAATTAAAAGACAATACCTGATAACAGGTTTTTTTCTGGGAATATTTCTGAGTCCTTATTAGTGTGCTGGGATGAAGGTGGGGAGGGATAAAGGGTGCAATTTTATGGTTTTTAATATTCCTGGATACATAGAAAGACACCTGCAATTTGTTAGCAAGTCAGTAAAGGTAGACTAGAAGTTTTGACCTTTTCAGTTAGGAATGAAACCCATAACTAAGCACAGCTTATGGGGAGGATGTGGTGATGGTTTGTCATGGACTGGGCCTGTGCCTTTCAGTATGAGATTCTGCAGTAACCCCAAATTCCACACAAGGCAGCAAAGCCTCGTGTGTGTCTCACACATGATGCATTTTCCTCTTGCATCTCCCGATGAAGATTTGCTTGGTACAGGAGAATCTCAGGGATGAGACATTTGCTTGCAGGTCCAAGCTTTTGTAGGAAAGAGCTGCTTGCACATCATTAGTTTGTGGTAAGCTGAGTGAGCTAAGCCTCATGGTATCCTAATCCTTGTCCAGGAACCACTTGATACAAAGATGGGATCATTTTGTTATTCACCAAAGCTTTTTGTATGTCTTCTTGCAAGTGAAGGCAGACTCAGTGCCCTGTAAGGGACAGTCTGGCACTACCCCAAGCCTAGGCACCCTGACTAAACACTGATTTGGCCAGGAGGGTCTGAGGTGGCTGTTTCAGAGAGTGCTCTGAGCAGCACCTCTGAGCAGCAGCAGAGAGGCAGACTGCAGGCAAACAGGGGCTCTAACAGGGATGGTAGATTGGTGGCTTGTAGAGAATCAATTACATGCACTCATAGCTGCTGTTTGCAGGGGGTAGGCATGCTTGGAAAGATCCTACAACATATTCCTACTTAAGAAGAATAGAAAGGCTTTATACTTAGGTGATTCTGTGGCAGGCCTTTGATTTCTGAAGGAAACACTTCACTAAGTCTTTTGTCTGTGGTGGGTACTGGAATTTTCAAGGATAGTGAACCTTTCAGTGATTTTAGAGATCATCATTATAAGACAGATCTGTAGAGCATACTTTGCCATACAAAATATATACAATCTGTAAGCAGATGCAAAGCAGGTTTCTCACAACCCAACCTTCACCACCACAAGCTGCACAGGAGTTTGTGAGACCCTTGTCAGGTGTTGAAAGCTGAATCAAATGTTCTAGGGCACTCAAAATTTGTGAGATTTTCCAGCATGTTTTAGTGGTAGTTTTTTAAACTTTTAAGTTTTTAAAGCTTTTTATAGAATTGGGAAATCTATCCACATTTTTTGTTTAAGGGACTCCTACCTGCCTATTTCATCCAGTAGGACTAAGAGTTCCATTATCCTGGGAGGAAATGCTAACTATTTTATTCATTCCTTTTTTGGAAGAAATGCACTCTCACTGGAATTCAGTCTATATGCAATTTCTCTGAATCATGATTTGGGAATTTTCTTGTATGAGGTTCCTCTATTATAAGTTTGCTTCAAAAAGAAATGAGGATTAAATGTTGCTGGAGAGAATTAATGACTTTGGACAGAGTTAAATATCATGTTTCTCTGAATTTCCAAAATGTTCCTGAAAGCATTTCAAGCCTTTCAAATGCAACTTTAATATGTCAGTCCAGGAGAAATACAGTAGTTAGGTCATGAACTGCCTTATGCATTGTTCAAAGCAAAGGAAAGGTGTCTTTGTGTTTTACAGACACTGCACATGGGCTGAAGCAGAGTCTGAATTCACCAGCCATCAGGACCTGAAGTTTTAAGCCTCCTGTTTCCAAACCTAAGATGTAATGAAAATTCAGCAGACAGGGAGGTAGTGGAAGTGTGAACTAGCATTTCACCTCTGCAGCTTTGGGATTATGCTTTGACAAGCTCATGGCAGGAGAGTTTGTTTATCTGATCCTCTCAAAGTGTCCTGCTGCTGCAGGCTCCCCACAGACGTACTCACACTGCTTTGCTTCAGTCAGTAACTTTTAGTCCACTGAGACTTTGGACTGGAACAGAAACAAAAGAGCTCAGGACTGAATCTGAAACGAGACAAGACAGGTCTGGCGTGCAGGAAGTCCAGTCCAAGGGCAGGGTCAGTCTGTGTGCACTGGCTGAGCTGAGGCACAGGGTGCAGTGGGCTCTGAACTGGAGCAGTGAAAGCTGTAAGGACCCAATGTGGTTTCAGACCACATTGAAACCACCCTTTCCTTTCATTCATTTGCAATGATGCAAGGTTTTAAATGTGAGTGCAGGGTGCCCCAGCTCCTGGATGGACTTACAGCAGACAGTGGCTCAGCCTCTGCATGTGATTTACAGTATTCTGGGCCAAGAAACAGCTGGTTTGCTGTTTGGATGTTAATCTGATGTCTTGGTCATCTGAGGGTTTTGTGTGTGGTTTCCTGCAAGGCTCAGTCTTTAAATATGGCCACAACTTGTGCAGCCACTGCCATCTTTCCTTGGTTCAGTTCCCTGCTGTTTTCTCCAAGCCTCCCTCAGCAATCCTGTGATGGACACCTCAGGCAATCTCATTGCTCTCAACCTTTTTTGCTCCATTAGAATAAATATTCCTCTAAAGGCACTTCCTTCAGAGGAGCCTTCTCTGCAGTTGCCCTCAGCACTTGCAAAGTCTTCCTTCCTCACACAGGACTTCCTTTTCTATCATTTCCTTTATTTGGGGGAACATCTGGACAACTCCAGCTGTTTCTCTCCATGAGCACTTTGGGAAATGAGGTGATAACCTCAGCCCTTCTTGAGCCTTGAGGTTAGCTGGGGGAGGGTTGCAGGTTAAATTAACAGTCTGCAAAATATTTGAGGTTAAGGGCAGAGAGGCTGAGAACCAGTGAAATTTTCCATCTCACCTGGGCTGTGTCCCTTTCCCCCTGTGCTGCTTGTCAAGCTTCAAGGGAGCACAGCTTGCCTACTTTTTTTGAATTATTTTAATCCTTTGGTAGTGTTAGAAGGGGAGGCTTCTAATTAAAATGGGGCTTTGCACCTGAATTATCCTTTAAGGGCCAGCAGGATGCACTGTGAGAGGGGCAGCACATTCTGGGGGGAAGGCAATACTGAGAGATGGACTTGCTCGGGTGCAAGGCCTCTGGATTTCTCTTAGAGCACCAGTACTAAGGGAAGGGTCTGAAGGGTTACTTGCTGGATAGGAAATGCAAGTTAAAGGAAGTTTCTTTCCCTGTCTATGTCCAAAGTGGAAATAATGTGCATCTGATCCATACTTAGAAAAGACAAAGAGCATTCAACAGCCTGTGTTAGGGCTTTGGGCCTTCTGCTTAGACTTCCTCTTTTGTATGGTAAGAGGTAGTGATGAGCACAATTCAAAGACAATCATGATGAGGGTGAAAGAAGTAGTTTTGGAAGACACCTTTTATATATCTAAGATGTCACCGAAAGCAGAGGAAGAAGGTGACCTATTGTGTGTTTTGTAGTTCCTGACAGCTGTCAGAAATGTATTTCATCTTCTGGAAGTGTAAGGGATAGCATCATCTGTCAGGTGATACCCTGCAGCTCCTCGATATGCAATGTCATTTCTGGAGTGCTGGGAGGTCTGGAAGGAGTCTGGTATGACCTGACCTCATACTCTGCCCCCTTTTAAGGTCATGACCACTGTGCCACTGGTCTCAGGGGGCAGATACTGTGGCAGCATTTTCTGATCCTTGATGCCCTGAGCAGTAGCCACCCCATCTGTCCAGGCTGTTCTTCTTTTGGGAGGCACATGACTCCTGCTATCAAGAATCTGCCTGGAGCAACATCAGACAGGCTGGAAGTGGCCTGCTTTCTCCATGACTAAGGGTACATGTGAGGGAAGACTACTCTGGTTACTTACTTGTCAAAAAAAGGCTTAACAGGTGGCAGTATCCAAATGTCCTTTATAAGCACAGTGAATGACATGACAGTGGTTTTCTCGTGGCCTGTCTATCAATGGGTTGTTACTTTTAAATGGTCAGTGAAAGGTAACTGAGAAAACAAATCACCTGACTGACACTCGCTATGTAGGGAAATTAGATAGCAACCTGCAAATTAAAAGTTCCTTTTCTTTGCCTTTCTGGATCGTTCCTCAATAAAAATTAAGGGGAGAACAAGTCTGTCTGCCATGTCATCCCTCTTACTCCATTTTTTGAGAATCTGGGGTAAGTATTTGTGTTCATAAAACAGAATAATGAGGGTTTAGCGGTGTTGCCAGTCATGATTGTGTGGAACTACAACACACTACTGCTGAATGCCCCTCACAACAATCTGAAACAGATTATGAGAGTATGAGTTGTTTATGGCCCTATGACTTGGAGCCTGCCTTTGAGTTGAAGCACCACTTGTTTATTTGCAACTGGAAGTTCCCTAGGTGTTGGTTGCCACAGACGAGAGAAGAAAGACACAGGCTGGTGAATCCAGGCACATAAAAAATAGGAGCAGAGAGGGTTTTACTGAATCATTGAGAAAGATCTTGCCTTAATTGATGACTCTGCTTCTTTCAGGCCAGTGTTATCATTATGTGAATGCACATGTGAATGCAGTCTAGTTCATAGTTTTGCCATTAATATAACAATTTTTTAATGAGGGTGATCAGCAGGAGGCAGGACAGCAGACGAGATTGGGAAGTTTTTATCTGTAACTTGCCATTTCAAATCCAGTTCAGCTCAGCAGTGACTGGTGGTTATTAGTGTCTTATATTTCTTGGTAGGCCCTGCATGAAATAAATTAGCAAATCCTTCATTCAGTTGCCCCTCAGAAAAACATCACCCATAGCTGACACTAATTAGATGCCTTATGGCAGTCTTGCAGGGAGAGCAAAAACTGGTAGAGACTGTGCTCCCTTTTTCCCTTGAGTTATCAACAGCTTCAGGCACAGAGTCCTTGCAGGTCAGGTTGAGTGTAGAATGGTGACCTGAGCAGTAGCCTGGAAGAACTTATCCTGATGTAGAGTTAAATGAGATTTAGATTTCCCATGCTGCAGTGAGACTAGCACTGCCTTGTAATACACCAAATATTTTGTTTGGCTAGAGAGCTGGCAAGAGGTGCAGCCACCTACTGCTGGTGCCAGCTCTCTGGGAGTCTCTTAATCCAGGAGTAAGTATGTAGATGGTGAGCATCTCTTTCTTCTCCAGGAACCCAGCTGGCTCAAAGTTCCATGAATGAGAGTTATGTGATTTCCAAGGGAGATGAGGATTTCCTATAAGGGCACACAAGTACAGACTCAGATGCTGATAAGAATGCTGCCAGGTTTTGGTTGTTGGAGATTACTCAATGAGGCATGGGAGAGTCCTTCACCTAATAACTGAAAAGGTGGAAGTTTGGAATTAGCTACCAGCAAGTGAAGACCATCCTTTTTTCCTTACAGACACATTTCTCCTCCTGCTTTACCTTGGTGGCTTGTTTATTTCTTTAGTGCCTTTACAGTGCAACTGTGGGATCCCTTGGAAAGTGTCCCACTTACACACCTTTTCCCTAGGATATGAGTCCCAGGGGGAGGCTTCCTGCAGACTGTTTGCTTAGGCACCTGTGTGCTATAATGTATGTCTAATTGAAATTGCATTAATGGTATGATTCCATTACAGCTGAGCAAGATGCTTGCTGCAAGAACGCTCCCAGTGGGCCTTGAATCAGCTGCAATAGATAATTTATAAAGTGCTGTGGATCCACTCAAAGCTCCAGTGTTAAGTACAGGAGACACAGGGCTGTTCATTATTAACACGACATTATGCTTTTTGCTCAGCAAAAAGTCTGGGTCTGGGTTGAGCTGGGCTCTGTTGAAGGTGAGGTTTGGGACTCTCGGTTTGACCAAGCTATTCCTCAGACACTGCCTCTAAGTCTGTGACAGCTTTTGAATTCTCTTTGAAAGGTAACTCATCTCTGCTCTGCCATGGTAGTCTAAGTATTTTGTAGATGCTCTTTGGATTCTCTTGCTTCTCATTGTAATTTTTCTGAAAAGAACCATCACCTGCTTTGAGGTAGCCTGGTGCACAGCCTCCAGGTACTGCACACCTCAGTTTCACTCCTCACTTCCACATTCCTGCATGTATTTCCTAGTCTGCATCCTCCAGAAGCTTTTGCTATCACAAACATTGACTACCAGTGTTCTTACAGCAAGAAAAGGGTGGAGAGAGGAATGGGGTTTTTGCTATGACAGTAGGGTAGGGAAGGGTGTTTACCTTAGTGGTGACTATCCAAACTGAACTATGGTCCTACACTATCAAAGTGTCCAAGTGGGAGGAGGGCAAAAAGTGAAAGAAAGAGGATGCCATCTGCTTCTGAATCTTCAGCTTCCTGTTCCTGTTGCTGTCATGCTTTCTCCCCAGAGCCTGATGTCATCCATGCCTGGTCAACACTGCTCTCTTTGGCAGCTCCCCTGTCTGAAGCATAGCCCCAGCTTCCCTTTGTGGGAAGTTCAAAAACACAGACACAGGCAGCACTTGCTCAAGAGTCAGAGAGTGTGAAAGGGAGAGAGATGAAAAAAAATCTCTAGAGGCAAATTTGCCCTCACTGTGTCTTGCATCCCTTCTCTCCAGAACTCTGTAAGTGTGCCTGTTCCCCTGCACTTTCTGTTATTATTCATTCTAGTGTCCTGTTCTTCAAGACAGCACTGGTAGGAGCTCCTCAAATGGGTGTACTTTATTGAAATGTACAAAGGTATATTAGCAACAACAGCTGCTTCAATTTGGAAATTAAAGCAAAATTCTGTGAAAAAAGGACTTTCCAAAAACGTTCTGCATGCCTTCGTGAGGATGTTCTGGGCTATTAACCCTCTTCTCAACACACTGTAGAAAACATTACATGTTTTAATTTTCTAAAGACAGGAATATTCTTTGCAAAATTCTCACCCTCTTGACCTCTTTGTAATTAGCTGTACTAGCAAGTCATTAGCAATTATTTTTACAACAAAGCTTGAAGTCAGAAGTGGAGAATCAACATGACCTTCTGATTCTCCATTCACCTCTCCTCCACTCCACATGTGTAGTCAGAGCTACCACCAATGTTTTTAGTAATATTTTAATTTTAACTGTGTGTTTGTGAGGAGAAGAAGGGATGTTCTTTTGGCACTGAATCTTCCAAGTCTACGCAGAGCTTTGGGTATCTTGGCAGGAAGATGTGCATTTTTAAGGGGTCACAGATTGAAATTGTCAGCAGACAATTTGCCCTCTAAAAGAAAAAAAACTTAGAAAAAAGTTTTGAGGCTTTTAAAATGACTTTTTCTTTATAAATAGAATGAAAGTACAGGCTTCAGAGCTCAAGAACTGAGATCAGACACACACCAGGAAGCATGGCCTTTTCAGTTATTTATTGAGTTGCATTTTTCATTTGTAGTGCTTGATAGTTGCTCTTTATGAACTTCTTCCTTTCCTCCCACTGTCTCTTCTTCATCTGCCCTTTACACAGCTTGAATACTTGTGGGAGCAGCTGGATGAACAGCTCTAGAAACTTGTAGAGAGAGGGGAATGTGTGCATTTGATGGCTCCAGCAACTGAGAGTCTGATGCAAACTCCACTAGAAGTCAAGGAAAAGAGGAAAGGATTGAAGTAGGGTCAGAGGAACACAGTGCATATCAGGTCTATCAAGACATACACCTGCATCTGCAGAAACCTCTCTGCTGGCCTCCTGACTCCCTCAGGAGATCACTAGGGAGCATGGCTCTATCTCTGTTATATTGGCTGTCTGATGTTGTCTGCTGCTTGGCTGGCCACTTGGATGCTTATCACTTTGGATTTTTTTTTTTAAGGTAATTGGTGGCTTTTGACTTTCTGCTTTGGTTCTTCACATAACCTACCAACACCAGTGGAATGAGCAGTGAAAAATCTCTAAGAAGATAAATGTGGCCCTCCCTTACCACCTGTCCTTGAAAAAAGCCCAGATAGGCTGCTCTGAGCACAAACAGGTTCAGAGGCATTTTCACTCCTCCTGCTGAATTGGTCTTGTTTCCTCTCTCCCATTAAGGTGTGAACATGAGCCAACAGGGAAAGAAAGACAGAGGGTTGAGTGTGGGTCTGCCTGCAGCCCAGAATCCCACCCTGGGAAAATGTCAAACAGCAAAACTGTTTGTCTTCCATTAGATCAAAAGCTGTAACTTCCAGTGGCTCAACTTGAAAAATGCCATCCAAATGCCTTTCTTTGAGTTTTTGTTTGTTTGTTTTGTTTTGTTTTGTTTATGAAGCAGACCTGTCCAAGAGGCTCAGAGTTGCCATGAGTTTCCTGTCAGGACTGCTGCTACACAGCTGGGATCCTAGCAATGCTGATTGCTCCAGCTCAATCAGGGCTCCTTGGCTTCCAGGCTTCCTGCCAGGAAAATCTTTAATATCCCAGCTGGAGCTAGGTATGCCAGGCTCTCAGTTCTGCCCACTGATCAGGTAGACAGGAGAACCTGTGAGGAAACAGGCAGATTTCTGCCAGAAAATTCAATTAAGCAAGTACATTCCCATGAAATAGTTTGATTCTGTTAAACTGGCATTTTTCAAATGGAAAACTGTTCTATCTGAAAGCTTATGTCCAGCTTTGCTCATTAGTGCATCCATCCATGAACAAAAGGTAGGTTGTGCTGGAGACCAATAATTGAAATGCTTAAATCTCTTCCATCAAGAGCAGAACAGAGTAACAATTCAGTGTCTGGTTGTATTTTACCAGTTTAATTTTTTTCTGCAGATATTAAATCTTACAAGCCCCCTGTTAGACAGGGATTAGTGTTCCCATTAGCAGACAAGACTGGACTGAGATAGATAGGGCAAGGAATAACTTGGTCTTTATAGAGAGTCAGTGGAAACTGCAGAAGCATCCAGTTCTGACTGAGTGTTTTTAGAAAAAGGGTCCTTTTCTTTTAAAGGTTCTTCAGGAAGACTTCTCAGGACACTAAGAATTTTGGGTGGTTTTTTTTGACATGGTATTCAGGAAGGGTCTTGCCTCATCCCCTTTACTCAAGGCTGAAATTGTTTGTCACACACTTTCCACGTGAATCACATTTCCATAGTGACTCTCTTTCCATAGTGATTCTCTCAGCTGCCTCTGTCGTTGTTTGCTGTCTTTACACCCTCCAGTGGAACTGGATCACACACTTTTTGTGATAGGCCCAGGGCAAGAATTTGAATGGGAAACAGGAAAGATTCAGCACGTAGCTCCTGTTGACATCCCACACAACACTTCTATCACTGGCTGATTTAAGTGCTTCTTGTTGGTAACTATTGCTTTACACATTACAACTTTGAGAGATTTCTTAATCCATTTCATCCTGATTGATGGAATATTGCATATGAAGTGGATGCAAGACATGGGAGGAAGGACATATGAGAAGGGCCTCAAACTAAATTGCATGTGTGTAATGAAACTGGCTTTATCCTACTACTCAGATTTTGTGCTGCACCAGTTAACAGTGACATATTGATTCCTCACTGCTGCAGAGAACTGAGAGACTGTAGTGTTAAAAGCATCAAGACTCAGCAACGTTGAAGATCTAATTTAGCAGGCTCAAAGGTAAAATGCAAACTCTTCCCTGGGACTGCAAGCAGAGATGAAGAGTGGGACAGCTTCATGATTTAACACCTTGTGATTTTTACATCGATGCAAGCTGCTACCATTCTTACTTAGCATCACCTTACAGTCACTTTGCACCTGATGTAAATGACTGCTGACAACTGATAGTCACACCAGCCATCCAACTATGAGGTTAGTGGGAGTGTGTAGGCAAGTAACAAAAGATTCCCTTTGTTTTCTCCTGTCTGGAGCAGAGTAGAAGATGGACAGAGACACTTCATCTGCAAATAAAATCAGCCTCACTGAACAGTTGCTATTGCTCCTTGAGGACAAAAATCAAAATGGGTTCTGGAGAGAATGATGTTGATTATTTCTAATTAAGATTTATTGGCTTAGTAGTTACAAACACACTACTAGAAATCAAGGCATTTAGTTTGGTACAATTGCATTTTAATTTAGCCCTGCTGCATTTTAAGTGCTCTTTAAGTGGTGCACAGGTTCTGAGTTAGGTTGAATTTCCTAAATAGGATATATCAGCTCAATGCTTTTTAGCAACAAAGCAAAGTTCCTGTTTAGGGAACAGGACTCGGGAACATGTTCATAAAGCTTTATTATTCCTCCTAGAGAGAAGGGATAACCTTCCTTCCCACTTGCTGCTGTTCTTGTACCAAAAGCTGAACAGAAATGTTTTGCCACATTTTTTTTTTTTGCTTTTCCCTTTTCCTGCTTACTTTCTAGGGGACTTGCTTTATAAACAATAATATAATAGGGCTGTGAGGCCTTATACACACAGAGATTGGTCCCAGTGAAGACTATCTCCTCCATATGGCAGCATATGTTTCTGTGCATTTCCTGATAGAGCAGCCCTCTCCCTGTGGCATTTAAGCATGGTATAATTAGCTGTGTACAGCAGCAGAGTGTTGATAAGGTTTTGCTGGAAGAGTGCCATCAGCGTGCCTGTTCTCACTGTTGGTTGCCGTCAGTAACGCTGTCTGCAGAGAACACTCACTGCAGATCTGTGGGCTGCTCCTGCACACCCTGAGCTCTTCCATAATTTTATCATTAGTGCTGCCTAGAGAGCAGTCCTCTGAGTTTTGGATGTTTAACAGGAGACAGGTTCTGGCCTGTGTGTTTAGCTATGTATCTTCTTGATTGCAGTTTGACAGGACTAAGCCCAACTGCAGACTGGCATCACAACTGGTCTACTCCCTGTTCCAGCATACTTGCTCCCTGTTCTCTCCCAGCTTCTCTTAGCAGTACAAGAGTTGGGAAAAAAGGAAAAGTGAAAAAATCCAGGAATATTTCTCCTTAAAAAGTTCAATCCCTTGCAGCTCCCTGCTTTCCCTATAATCAAACCTTCCTGTTGTTTTGCCATTCCATGCAGACAGAAACCAGGGGTTATGGAGGACCATGCAATAACTACCCAGGGTGAGATATGAAAATAAGATACATGTATGTGAAAATAAGCCTGTCTCAGAGAGTACCCAAAAGCAGAGATTCAAAGAAGAATGCAGAAAATGTAGGGTCACCAATCATGACTAGGGCAGGGCAATTTCCATTTTCCTATAAGCAATTATAGCTTGGTTTATAGGATTATAACATCTTTATCCATTTTCTGCTGCTTACAATAACCTTGCATGTCCCATTATCCATGCAAGCATCCTGTTCTGGGTACTTTCAATCTGTTGACTTCTGTGATAATTGTAGAAGTCAATCCCAATAGCTAATAATATGATGGTCAAAATATTTTCTGATCATAAATGTACTGCTTTTGGCTTCCTGTTTCTCAATCTGTAAAATTTCCTTCTGTGCTTACACATTGCTCAGCTTTCAGCAAAGCTGCTGAGGCATGTCTGTAGCTTCTGTGGGGAAGGAGGTAAAGAGTTAGTCCTGAGTTCTGAACCCACAGGTCTCTGCAGCAGAGCACTCTGATGGTTCCCCTGTTTATTCACTTACCAGTAGCCCTGAGTGCTGTGGCTGTGCTCCTCCTGAACCCAAGCTAATTCACAACTTTGATGCCTCAGCTGTGCTGTGCTCTCATTTTTTCAGCTCTGAGGCCATCAGGCAAGGTGTGGGCTGGGTGTCCCCATGCCCATGGGGCATTGATGTCCTGCTGGTGGTCATGACAGACAGCCAAACAGCACCAGCTCCTCAGCTGAATGCTCTTTAGCAACAGAAGTAATGCCAGTTCTTCTGTTCTGCAGATAGTAGGGCTATATAATTTCATACACAGCCATAGCAGGCACCCTGCTCAACAGATATTCTTGCACACTACATTGTCATTGGATTTCCAATGCAGATGGATTTTCAAAAGTAACAAAGGAGCCAGAACTTTGGACTGGGAAAGGAGTTCTCTCTATTCCCCTGCCTTCACTTGAAATATGTCAGGGCCTCCAAAAGAAAGCTAAAGACCCACACTGGTGGTTTCAACTCAGAAGGGCTTACTGAGGCTGAGGAAAGGAAGATTGAGTCCTTGAGGACCATGTAAAATCTATGCAAAATGTGTTTCATTATGCAAAGCGATACAGATTTTAGAACAGAGTCCTTAAATGTATTTTGCTGAGGTACTGGTGACAAAGACAACAGCAGCTCTAGTGTCTGAATGTGTACTGGAAGAGGCTTTTTTTGTGCTATGAGTTTTCTTGTGAGTTTAAAACAACCTGTACATCACACCAGAGCTTGATACCCCAAATAGTCTAGATAGTGTATGGAAGGAGAGTGGCAGGGAGCATATGCCTACTTCTCTGTTTTATTTGTACTCTAATCCTGGGGGAAGCATTTATTTTGACACGTTGCTTGGCTTGAATTTGGAGAAGCTATCAGGTCAAATGGGTGCAGTATTTCAGTTTGTTCTCTGTTTGTTAACATCTTCTGAATAAATCAGCACCCAGGAAGAGCAAGTCTTATTGAATATTTTTTCTGTAGATGTAGATAAATTTGGCCTGACCTTTTGTGGTTTTGCAGTATTAATAATGGTTTCTTCTTTGCTGTGTGTGCAAATGTGAGTCTGACTGCTTCTGTGTTCTCTGTGGTAGGTACATTTGCTGGTGTTGTGTGTTAATCCTGGAGTTTCTGCAATTTTTTTCACTTTATTCCCCAGCCCTTTTGTAACTCTAGAAGCTGAGAAAATTAACTTTTAGAGAAAGTATGGCTGCAGCCTCTATAACAACAGAACAGAAAAAATGGTTGAAAAGAATAAGATACTTCATTTTCTCAGAGGTTGTCAGTTCCTCAGAAAACCCCAGGGGTGCATAAAATTCTGCCTTTTGCTAGCAAAATCACTAAAGAGATGCCTGGGATTTGTGAAGCCAGAACGAAAAAACAGTGTTTTGGGGATTTCTGCTGTGACATTGACTGGAGAGCTCAGGAAAGGCAAGGTCAAGTCCTCCATGTGTCCTGTGGCTGTGAGGCAGGAATGCAGTCTGTGCCCCAGCTCCCACCCTCACTTGTGTTAGTCTGGGCTGCTGGTGTCGAACAGCCACGAGTGCCCAAGCACACTCTACTTGTCCAGCACTCTCTTCCCCACACAGCCTTGCCCCAGAGTGCAGTTGGGTTCCATCTGATGCACGGCCCTTGGTCACACCATGGCAGGCACAGAGGTACAAAGAGATTTCCGGCCTTTCTGACCTGCAGTCTTGGCAGGAAATACACTGGAGGGAAAGATAAAAACAACAAGAGAGCGAGTGAGGTTTTCTCAAGCCAGGGTTTCTCTGCCTTGAATTGCTGCAGATAGAAGAATGGGAGGAAGCAGCCTTTGAGGGCTGCTGGAGAGGCAGGCTTCTATTAATAACCTTGTTTATGTGATCCCAAGGCATTGTTAGAGGAATTTCTGTAGGCTGCAGGTTTCTTCTCTTGTTGCTTAGGATTTACCCACCTCAAGTTTTGACTTTATTCCAAGCAGAGAAATTTTAGAGAGCACTTCTTCGGAAGAGACTGTCTTTATCTCCCCTTTCCCCTACAACCTTTGGTGTCCTCTAAATAGGCATTAAAATCCTCACATTGCCTCATACTTAAACCTTGAAGAGCTTCCCTTTTCAGCCCCAGTCCCAGCTGAGAAGATTCCCTCCTTTCCGCTGCAGAGCAAAGAATGTTGGCATGGAATTGCAAAGCCTTTCCGTGCCAGCTCTTCCCTCACCTGTGCTATTTGCAGGCAAGGTTTCCTTTGAGCCCTCCCTATTTGTTCCCACCATAGCAAGCACTCAGAAAGGAATTGTGGTTGTTTGTTCCACATCCTTGTGAACTGCCATTGTTTGAAGAAGCCTTTGGAAAAAGGTTTGGAGAGTTAAAAAAGAACATTCTGCCAAGTAATTTCTGGCAGTGTAGTAGAGTTGGAAAGAGCTGCTTTTAGGTAGTGATACTGTTTAGTGGGATATATTCTGAAGTATTGAGTTTGGGCCCTCTTTAGCCCTCTCAAAACAAGGCATCTGTGATAAACTACCCTGCTATCGCTTTATTTCCCTTTTTCTGCTCTTTCCCCTTCTCAGAACAATGATATATTCTGCTATTCTGTTATACTCCACTGATTATTACTCTATATGCAAAAAAAAAAAAATAAATTCAGTGGTACACCACCGGATGTTCTAAGCAAGTAAGAGGGTGTCTACAAATCTCAGCTCCTGAGGAGTCTGTGAGTATCCCTTATACCTGCTGCTATCAGACCAGTCCTTTCACACCAGAGCAAGAGGAGTTTTACGCCTTCCCAGAAAGTGACTGAGGGGATGCAGAGGTGCACAGCTGTACTTGAAATGAGCACTTGAATTTGGTAAGAGGTCTGTAATCTTCAAGTTGCTGCTGAAGAACTTTGAACACAGTTGAATGAATTGGAAAAGATGTTTGGTGCTGCTAGGATGGGAGAGCTCTTCTGCAGGGCCTGGAATTTTTTTTAATCTTTGCTTTATATTTTATTGAGATACTTTCTGCATTAAATTAAATGGGCAGCTGCATTTATTCAGACATGCAGCTTCCAGGAGAGGTCCCAAAGTCACAGGAGTTTCTCTCTGCATTAAGATATCTATGTTTAAAGCTAGGCCATCTCAGCAACTTTTAGAGAAATATACTGTATAATTTAACAGAGAACAGAAATGTCACAAAACAAAGAACTATGGTATGAGAGAGAAAGGAAGGAGAGAATATTAAGAAAATCCTTTAAAATAGTACATTTTCCCCAGAGTGAACTAGAGGAAAAGCCCTACAGTATGCTCATAACCCCAGCAACTATGTAAATTTGTGCCACTTTGAGGTCTGCTGGCAGCAGCTTCTTTTCAGTTTTGAAAAACTCAGAGGTCCACAGGCTGACCCAGCTGTTTGAGAATGGAGGCAGGAGCATGTTTATAGGACATATATTAAGTGCATCTGTTGTCTGGTGACCAGGCTTGTACCTGTGGTTTGGTGTAGTGTGAAAGGTGAATCCGTGCAATGTGGACTGCAGCCAGACGTACAAAGTTAGAATCTTCTGCTAAAGCAATTTTTTTATTTTTTTTTTTTTGCCATGCACCTTTAGCTGCAGCCAATGTGAAAGATTTTCAAAGGAAGACAAATATGTCTGAGTGCTGCCCTTGACTCAGTGTAGTGAGTGGGTGGCAGATATCTCAGGAATTCTTCCATGGTGATACTTAAGATTATTTTAGAGTGCACCTGTAAAGCTCTGGGATATCAGAAGTCTCATGTGTGTCCTCTCATGTGCCTCCTAGGAATCCCCCACATCCTAAAGGAGTTGGCTGTCTGAAAGGTTTACAAAAGAGCCCTTCCCCTACAGCCTCTGCAGACCTCAGCCAGAGCAATGTTCTGCTGGGGGTGTGCTTTGTGCCTGGGCCCACAGGGAACCTCTAGGAAAATCCTGCCTTCCCCTGCTAGTAATGAATGAGTGCTGGAGGCACTTTCCTGTAAGTATTGATGCCATGTCCTTTGAAGCTGCAGTTCCCACAGTGCATAAAGGCTGTATCCCTCCCTTTGATGCCAAATGAAGGCTAGGGTCACTGTATTTGACCTCAGTAACTCAAGGTTTGAAATGGAACAAAAAAGAGTCAGTAACCACTCGAAGTGGCCCGTGAGGTTTGATCTTGTGTAATGTAATACTCCATGACAAGAGCTTCGACTGTTGCAGAGGAAGGAGTGTGACATACAACACAGGCAATCTCAGTTCTTCACAGCAGAGAACTGGGGCAAGCATAACTAGAGAGACTCAGAGATAAACATCTCCCCTTATCCCATCTGTAAATCCCTTCAATGTGATGAAATTGCCACTACAGGTCCAGTAGCAGAATGTGCAAAGCCATCTGGCAAAATTAAAATTAGTGGGATTTTCTCCTTTGTGCAAAGAAAATGTCTGTGCACCAAACTCCACAGTGTTTCCAAACTGTTTTACATGGGAGAGGGCTGTAAAGGGCTCCTTCTCCAGCTGAAGGTCTACTAACTAGCAGTGCTGACTTTAATTTCTTGAATAAATCATTCTCATCTGGGTGATGATGCTTCCCTGGACTGTGGCATTATGCCATCTCATTTTCCATAAGCCAGCCTGCAAACACAAAGGCTCTGGATTGCTGGCCAAGTGTTGAACAAGGAGAAAATCAACAGTCTAATGTTGAAATTATTGATATGATTTTAAAGCAGTCTTGTAAATACAGTGGAATTAGTCCTGTCATCTCAGTCAGAGCAATCAAAAGAGTCATTAAAGTTTAATAAAGTTGAGTGATTCTTCTTCTGCTGTAATATTTTCAAATAATTATCCTACTTAAGGTTTAAGCTCCTTGATAGTGTAGAATCTAGGCAAATGTGAGAAGGGCTGAGAAACTCTGAATGCAGTGTTACCTCCTGCTACCTATTCTCTTCTAAACTTTGTACCTTTTATTCCTAATAATAATGTTTTGCTGTACTGAGAGTTACAAGCTTGTTCTTGGGGAACATGTTCAGGAAGCTGCAAAACCCAGATGAGTGCTTGGCCTAAATAGTCTGGGAGCTTACCTCTGCCAGCCCCCCATCACACCATGCCTCCTTGTACCCTCCTGGTGGCAAACATCCAATGCCCAGGATTCCTGGGGAACACTGCAGCCCTGTCACATGCACAGTGGTGCAAAGCAGGTGCTGCCCAGAGCTCTGCAGGTGTGGAAGCCATTCCAGGGACACCTACAGCCTGGGAGAGGAAAGAGCTGCACACCTCAGCTCTCTGCTGCAGCAGATGGCAACAGCCACTGTTGTGGTATGTTCAATGGTTAGATGTTTCCAGAGCCTCAGGCTGCTGCTTTGCTTGGCTGAATTCCTCTTTGTGAATGTTTGCTTTTGAAAGAGAATTATTTAGAAGGGGGAAAATATGGCACAGATAACTACAGTCACCAGAAGAAAGGAGTTTAAAGGCAGGTCCTTACTTCCATCAACAATAAAAAGACTCAGCAGGTTAGCTATTATATCTGTGTATTAAATAAAGGCATTCTCTGTGAGCAGTGTGCACACTTACTTCAGTGCAGCTGATAGACACTCATTAAGCTGTAGTGACTAATTTACTTACAATTGTTTCTCCAAGCCCTAAATAAGAGTCTTGCAAACTGCTAATGCCACACCTTCCTTTCCCTGGCCTAGAAGGAAGGGCTAAGACACCGGTTTATCAGACACAGGAAAAGCAGCCTTGGCTAAACCTGAGTTAAAAAGCACACCTTAGATCACAACTAGGCTTTTTAGCTTTTTCTCAACCCAAATAGGAATTGAGTTCATACAAAATTTTGGTCACGGGGTCAAAATGTACTTTCCAAGTTTTTCTTTCTATGTTATGCATAATCCTTGGTGATGGATCACTAGAAAATGTCCCCATATCTATTTTGCTCTAATGGAGGCTTCCTGCAGAAGGAATCCCATGTGCTTTTTTTTGTGCCCAGGCTGAAATTACATTTGTTGTAAGATGGGCTTTTAAACACTGGAAATCTTTATTGTTTGCTAAGAAATGGCACCAGGCATCTTGATAAAGACTGGACAGCTTATCTTGTTCCTCAGCACCCCTGAGTAAGCAAGATTCAGGCACATGCTCAGACCCTGGAGTACAAATCAGCCTTGCAGTAATGACTCCAGCTACTTTGATAATGATTGTAACACACAAGGGCTAAGGAGTGACTGAAGAGCAGGTGGAGTGGCTTGTTCAGACCCCATCTCAGCCATTCTGCTGTCTGCTGTCACTGAGGCACCAGCCTGGCTGGGTATGATTAACCACTTAGAACTCTTTCTTCACGCTGATGGGAAGTGATTCAGAGCTGCATTTCTCCCCTTTGAGCGAAGTAGAGAAAGTGTGTGGAGAAAACAGGCACCGCCTTGTTGTATTTCCTGATGGCTCCACAAAAATGGAACTGCCTATGAAAAATGTTCTACCAAGAATGAGGGAGGATTTGGCTTCAAATCACCCTGGTAAGGTGCTTTAAATCCCCAAACTAGATGGTCAGATATATCTGGCTTAACCACAGCAGTCAGAGACTCAAATATGAGATGTCTTTCTTTGAGAGCTGTGCATCCACTCTGCTATTCCAGGATTATCTAGGATTGTATTGGACTGATAATGCAGGAAAAACACCATTCTCTTACGTGAGCCATGAGCTTGACCCTTAGCTAGAGAATTTTGCTTTTCACCAGGGAGATGGCATCTTTCCAGGTAGAATGGAAAATCCCTTTCTGGGGAAAACTGGTTCCTCAAATGTCAGACCTTGTGTTAAGACAGAATTAAGACACATCCATGCAGCTCACACAGAAATTAAGCAGCACTAGATTGCAGTTATCTAGCTATCCAACAGTGAATTACATTTGGGTTTGAAAAGCACTGCTTTCAGTGAAAATGGAAGTCTGTTAAGGCAGCCTCTGGACACATGCATTTCTGTATTCCCAGTGCCTAAATGTTGCCATTTCCCACATGGGGATGCTGACATGGCATTAACTTTCTGCAAACATTGCCTGAAATGGCAGTCTGGGGACATTCAGCAAAAGGCTTAGTCTGGGTTATGGAACTGAGTGTGCTGTGCTCTGCTGCTTGAATCAGCAAGAGAAAGGTTTAGGCCCATTGTCCCCACACAATTATTTTTTTCACTTTGTGCAACATGTGATTTTTGGCAACTATATGCAAAATAAAAGCTTTCCAGAGCAGTTTTAGGGTTTTATCTTTATTTTCAAATGTAGGGGGGGAAAAAGCAACAAGCAGCAGAGGATGGTAGTCCAAGATTAAAACTTAGGATCAGCTTCTCCATTCTTATTCTGCAAGGGGATTTGCTGGGTAGCTTGTACCCTTTTACCTTGATTTTCTCCTAGCAGCTCCCATAGTTCTGACTTTGATGCTGTCCCAGCATATTTTTCTTTCTTGTCTCTCACCAGGAGGCAGAGCATTTTGTCAAATGGAGTTTGGTTTTTTTACCTCCATTGAGGGATGGGTAGAAAATGCAGAGTTGGAAGATTCAGCAGGAACAGCAAGCACCAAGCCTTTTCCTCCCTGATAAGCACCATGAAAAGGAAGTAATCTTGACCCTGTAGAAGAATGGCTGCACCATAAAAAGTGCCTGGAAATCCTTGGCCCAGCAGCAGCAGCAGCAAGTAGCATAGAAATATTCCTGCTGTTCACTCAGAACTCCTCCCCATGTGTTCAACTGGCTTTTTCAAAAAGCATACACAGCTCTGTGTGATGCTTGAGAATTTACCCATACAATTCCACAAGAACAGAGACAATTGTACTAGGCCCAATATTTATGTTCCAGGAATAGATGAGAAGAGAGAGTGCTTAGCAGTGCTCCCCATCCCTGCCTCTTCCTGTATCCTTAGCTTCCATATAGTGGTGTCTGTTTATTTGACACAATCCAGAAAATGTAAACAGTTGGTTTAAAATTAGATAGAAAACCTCTAGGGGAATGATGAAATAGAAACATCGTAGATGGCTGCACTTATGATGTATGTTCACTTAGTAAAAGAGGCACAAAGATGAATGCAGTGGCTTGTTTATCACTCACTAAGTGTACGTGAACAACTTGATGAAGTGACACGAGCATGATGTGCCCCTTGCCAGCAGTCAGCTGAGACTGCACCCTCCAGTGTCTCTGCCCAATCAAATGGAGGTTGGAAGTAGATGATCTTTTTTAAGGTCCCGTCCTACCCATCATTATTGTATGATTCAATAACTTTGAGACATTAATTTATTGACAATTAAAATTTAAAATTAATTATTAATTTTGGTAGTGGAAAGCAAAAAATACCAAACATTAAAACAACACCTTCATCTGCTCTTGTTCAGGCTCATCTTCACTCTTTCAGCAAAGAAACTGAAGAAGCCGGTGCTGGGACTGAAGTGATGTCTTGGTCATGAGTTTTTTGTGTGGGTTTTTTTCTTCATCCACTAACCACACCAGAGCCACCCCCACTGGTTGCTAGGTGATATTTTCATTATGTGGAGTCATCATTTTGTGTGAGAAGTGGCCTGAGCAGTGAACCTTTGAGAGAAAAAGCACAGGAAGCTGTGTGCAAGAGATGATAAATCCAGGGAAGTGAAGTAGGGTGGAGACAAGAGGAATATGCCAGTATCATGAAGGGAATGATGACTGGCAAACTTTTCCCAAATTGCCTGTTAGCAGATGTGTAGGATGAACACAGGTGTTTGGATCTACTGAAGAAGATTGAAGATTTACTGATATCTGAACCTTGGATCCCTGGTGGGTACAGTTATCCTCTTACCCTTCTTCAATACCACTTCCTTTTAGCCTGTTTTCAATCCATCCCTCCAAACCTATCACATCCCTGTAACCACCATGATTTCCTTGTCATACTGTATCCCTGTCAGTCTTATCTCTTGACTAGTGCTTCAGCTATAAGATAAGATCTTTGGGATAGGAGGACATGGGTTTTATCAGTGTAATGCAGGGAAGGGTGGCACAATCCACAACTTAAGACTTCTAGAGGATGCAGCACTATAAAGACGAGACTGAATCCAAACTTCCTGTCATTCTGCATCCCTGTATCCACTCATTGGAATCTACCACTCTAGTCCCAAAAATCTTGTCATCTTCAACTGAAAATTCACAAAATCCAAATGTAGTTTATAAATTGAAAGCTTGTGGCAGGGCAGCACTAAGAAAGCAGCCTGCTGAGCTGTGACTGTGCAGATAATGAGAGAAGTGAACCTGGCCCCTTTGTAGCTCCCTTATGCTCTTCTTCCATCCAAACCCCAAAAATGTAATGGCATGTTTGTGGCAAGGAAGTAGTAAATTACTTTTTTTTCCACCCTTAGCTACAAGCTGCAGCAATCAGACCCCTGGGAATTCAGATTTCTTCTCCAACTCAACTGGAAGGATTAATGCAGCAGACTTGAGGGGGTTCCGCTTCAAATCCCAGCTCCCTTGCCTGCCTAATTACTTCCATGTGTATTTGTGCAAGGCTGCATGTTGTCTGGGGTCTGCAGGTGGCACAGTGACCTTTGGGCTGTAGGTGAGCTTTCCATACCTTGCCATATGTTTCATGAATGAGCCAAGCAGTGAGAAAGCAATTGTAAGCATCCACAGCCAAGCAATCTCTCTCTGTACAGTGACTGATGGGTTCTGTTCCTCTAGCCTTGCTTCTCCTTTATGCTTTCTCCAGCTGTGAAAGAAGAAGGAATTTCTGGCCTTAGTTTATAATGTTTAATTAAAAAGAAAACTTTCATGCAAAGATAGCTTGTTTCCACAGCTTTGATGTTGGTGCCTGTGGGAAATACATGAGTTGGAACTGCATTCTGGGAAACAAAATGCAAATGAGCAGCTTCAAGCATTCTTGTGAGTTTTTCAAATCTCAGAACCCAAAGAGCCAGATCAATATATTTTTCCAGTGAATTCTATTGTGCTGGTGCACTTGATGGTATTGCTTTCTTCAGCTTTCTTAAAGGCCTTTGCAGAGGTCTCCTCAGATATATTTTAGTTTGTCCTCAGTGAGGCAGCTGCACTCCTGTGTGTGTGCTCTGTAGGGAATGTTGTGTTTGTAGGGAAAAAGAAGCAGCAGTGGGTGGAATTCTGCCCATAAGTGCTCCTAGGGATTACCCTGTCCCTGGGGAAGCATCAAGCTTTGCAATAATTTCCCAGTTGTTCCTTACTTATGATGGGGTTGGGTAGTGCAACAGAAATTCCTCTTTGGTTTTTGCCCTTTTTCATCTTTGGGAAGTCTGACAGAGAAAAAAAAAAAGGAAAAAAAAAAGGTGAACATGTATTTTGGAGAATATGGAAAACCTGTCAAGGGCTTTTGGGGCAAAGGAAGTGGTTCAAAAGAATGCTTCATCTCAGAAGTTTGGAGTGCTGGCTACTGATTCCAGTGGGACAATTCACATCTGCCACACAGGGATATGTATGTTATGCCTTTTAGGCAGCCTGGAATAGAAAACGTGATAACTTCAAATTTATGTTTCTCAGCAGTTTCTTCAAATATATTCTGCTAAGATTTCTGGTCTAGCTTCACAGGATTTCTCTTTTCACAGTTTTGTTAAACTCACCTACGGCATGTTTTATACATGAAAACAGATGTATAAAGGGAATATGTTCACTGCCTTTGACTCTTCCTGGAATTAATAGTTGCCCCTGGTTTGTCTCCTTCCTGCTGTAAGATTGCCTCCAGGAGGGATAGGGCTGAATGAGGAGGACTGCCCAGTAGGTCAGAGAGAGCTGCCCTCAGTGGGCATTGCCACAGGAGATGGTTCAAGTGTCCTCCTGTCTGAATGGCCATGTGGAGAAAGGTTTTGGGATGGGCTGTGCTAAGAAAGATAGATTTTTTTTTTTCTTAGTGTCTTTGCAGCCCCGATAGCTACCTAGTTGCTGAGCCCTGATTTGAAACTCCTGTGTGTGTGTGTCACTGGTCCTACAGCCTATCTCTGAAAATGTCCTCAGAGCATCACCCAAGAGCTGTCTTCAGGCAAATCACCATTCCCCCAGATCTGATGGCAGTGCTCTTTGAGCCCTCTCACACCTGCACTGGCTCTGATCCTCTTCTGCCAGGCTTTCCCTGGGAACCACCCAAGGAAGGCTGCCTAAGATGTGCTGCCTGACTTAAGCTGTTCTCCATCTGTGTCCCAAGAAAAAGGGCATTTCTGCTGGGGACTGCTGGGTAGGGACAGCCCCCAGCTTCCCTCTGTGTCCATGTCCTGTGAGCTAGCAGGGATTGTGCCTGGTCTCTTCTGGCTAAGAGAAGGTGGAGCATGGGAAATGTATCTGAATAGGAGTCAGGGGTGTCCAGCAATTTCTGACAACCTCAACTCAATGCTTGGTGTTAGAGGAGGGTTCCCAAACAAGTCTGTGCTGTGTATGATGGCAGTAATAGGGGCAGCATCTGTGTCTGTGCCAATCTGCCAGCAAAGAAAACTTCCTTCTCCTCATCACAGCTGGGTTCTTCTTCTGGACAAGTCAGATGGGGAATCCCACTTTGATGTGGGATTTCTTTTTACTGGCATGCATTCTAGGACAGACGTAGCTGACCAGTGGGCCCCAGAAATGGAAGCACTGACAACTTCCCTGTGGTGTAAAGGAAAAATCTTCACATATGGAGTGGCTGAAGTGATTCAGAGCCTTCCAGTCAAGGTGCTGTGGAAGTTATTTATATAACTGCTTTAGGTAGTGGGGCTTGTCCAGACTGCATGTGACAGTATACTGCATCACCTCTGTGCATGGGGAAAATGGAATGAGTCAAGGTTACACAAGCTTTCTTCCTAGGATTTCAGCTGAGGCATTCTTCCCCTTTCCTTTAGAGCTCAGCAGTGGAGACAGTGAGAAAACTGGCCCCAAAAGCACCGTGGAGGCCCTGTAATGGTCTGTTTGATACAGACCCAAATCAGTGCTACTCCTGCTCTGCAGGGTGTCAGGCTCCCCACTCCCCTGCAGACCAGATGGGATCCTGACGATGCCCTGATTGTGTTTGTGGGTAGGCTGAACTGGAGGGAGCAAGCACAGAGAACAGGGTCTGACTAGATTAGGGCTGTTTCAATCCATTTGTTTTCAAATGCACCATGTTTGGTTTGGGCCATGTGGGGTTTGTTTGATAAAGGAAGAACCATCCTAATTGAATTCGCTGGGTCAGTGGCAGTTCACCCGAGGGGGAGGGCAAGGACTCTGCTGGAGGGATCTGCTCTTAGACAGGAAACTGCATGAGCTTGGCTTTTCATCCTGGCAAAACTCATGGGACGTATCCCCCAGGGAGCCTCACGTAACAGTGGGAAGCCCAAGACCACAGAGACTCACTGCATTACAAAGGCCTTTGCCTGATGCAGGAGGATAAAATGAGTTCAGGTTGAGCCTCTGAACTGCGGGTCCAGTTTTGGTCATGAGGAAAGGACCAAAGCTGGCTGAAGAAATCTCCTTAGGCATTTCAGGGCCAGTCCCTTTCCCTTGCAAACCTTCACAAAAGGAGTCTGGGGAGCAGCAGCAGGTCCCCTTCCAGACTCCCTTAGCACAAAGGCTCTGTGTGCCTGCACTAGTTGTGAAGAGAGTGAGGAAGTGAACAGAAAAAAATCAGGCAAATAGGGAAGAAAATAATTTGTCTCTACCACAGACTGGAGATGGGATTAGTACGACTAAAAGCAACAAGTGATGGAAATCATTATTTAAAAAACCCAAACAAATGAGAATAGCATCTTTCATTTATCTGCTGGAAATTGCCACAGGCTATGTTCAAAGGCAAAATCTATAGCTCTGCGTGTGCATTCTAGTGGGGAATATTCCATCTGCCCCAGTAACCTTTCTTAATAGTCCCCACTGGCTTCAGGGGAGGCTGGCAGTGTTCACTGAGCACAGCTCTTGTCTGATGTGATTGCCCTACAAATGGGAGGCGAGTGGAGAAGCAACGGGGAGTCCCTAATTACTTCCACAGAATATAAATCCATGATGGTTTTGACAGCTTCTGGAGCTGAGGGCAGTATCCCACTGCCTGGCACACCTCGTGTCAGAGAACAGCTGGCTGTAGTCCCACCTTCATCAACAGCACCATCAACACCCCAGGAGGAAAGGGCAAAGCAGGAACATGTGAACAGCGTGACACTTGATGGAGAAATTGCCTATTAGCTATAGCAGTTCTGACCTTATGGATCCTGAGGCTCTGACACTACCTGAATTGCAGTGAATAGCTCTGCCTTTCCTGCTTGGCCTGTGATTTGTGCTCATACCTAATGCTCCTGTGAAAGGCATGGCCTCACACGTGTGGAGAGGCTGTCTTGTTATTGTACTATCACACTCGAATGTGAAGATGTTGGTCACCCATTCCTGAGGACTCAGTCTCATTAAAGTGGTGGATAAAATTCATCTTCAGGACAAATCCTGGAAAATGGCATGTCATAAGTCTGTACCCCTTTTTCTCCTCTACAACTGCCCTTTATAGTCATCCTGCTAAAGGAAACAAGCTTTAATGAACACGCCTGATTGATGAGGAAACCCATTGTGAACAGAGAAACAACATTTCCTCCTGCCTGCTTTGGGAGCTGTTACATCTTCCTCAGGTACACTGACATATTCCAGTGCAAATATACAGGTAGCAATAAATTGCTTTGCTGTAGTTTTACCTTTAATTCAAGGAATATGTTATGACAAAGCATTTGTGTCACCTAACAGTGTCTGCAAGTCATTGTTGAGATAAAACTACCGTGTTATAGAATCATAGAATGTTTTGGGTTGGAAGGGACATTAAAGATCATCTCATTCCAACCCTGCTGCCATGGGCAGGGATGCCACCCACTCCACCCACTAGACCAGGTTGCTCGAAGCCCCATCCTGCCTGGTGTTGAACACTTCAATATGTGCAGCAAATGTAGCTGTATGTAACAGGCCAGTATCTATCACAGAATCATAGAATTGTTTAAGATGGAAAAGCCTTTTAAGATCATCATGTCCAAACAAGGCAGCAGCATCAGGCTGGTACCTCCTGTTTGGAGGGCACTTCAGTGCTGTCTCTAGGAGTTGTTTCCAGGTGATAGGATTAATGGTTACTGGAATGTGAATCAGAGTGCTACAGGAAGAGGGTCTTGCCATTGTTCTGAGAAAATTATTTTAGTGACATGTACTCTCCAGATACAGACAAAAATGCTCATGTCATCCATGTATGTAACTGATTTGTTGCTTTTTTTCCTGTAATAAAGGGTTATTGCTAAATTCACTGACCAAAATTATACTGAACTACTGCATCCATGTAGCTTCTTGACTGTGTACATAAATCTCATTTAGAATCACAGAGTTTGGGCACATCTCTAATGTAGTGGAGTGCTTTAGTCTTCACTGAAATGCGGCTTTCTTTGAGCAAATCACAGTAGACCAGCAAAGCAGTGTTAAATGACACTCTGGCAGGAAGTAAAGAGGATAATATTTCACTGAAGGAAAATTGCAGGAAGTCAGTAGAATGTCTGTTATCTTAGCTGGGGCTGGCATTTGGCCTGGTTACTAAAGATAACACCTTTTTTTTTCCTCCAAGACTTGTCACTTGCTGCTTTATGACCAAGTATCTTGATTTACATCTCATTCAGAACACCTCCAGCTGCAGAACATCACCAGTGCCTGGGGGTGTCTCCAGGCTTCTCCACAGCAAACAGAAAGTTGAATTTTTCAGCCCTCAAGATGAGGGACTGGTGTGAGTCTGCTGTTTCCACAGGCAAGAGAAGAGTAGCTGGAAGAAGTGCAACCAAAATTGCAGGCTGAAGAGGTGAGCACGGGGGAACTGGGATTGCTACAACCACTGCTGCCAGAGAGAGAGAGATCCTCCTACCAGCTGAGACAGATCAGGTAGGTAACTGCTGCATCTGCTCTGAATAGCCCTGACTTCTGTCTGAGCAGCCACAGCCACAACCAGCCTGCCTTTGCAGAGCTCCCACAGAAACTAAGCAGGCACCATGGTGTCCCTGAGTACATTGCTGTCCTAGGCAACTCTGTGTTTTCTTATTTCTGTGACTGGCATCACAGTTAAGTTGTGAATTCTCATCTGGCACAAAAGAAGAAAATCACGTTTGACTCATAGCGGTTGTTGAGATCTGGATTTATTTCCCAAGGCCTAGTCAAAGGTAGAAGCTCCTTGATTTCCAGGATCTAATGGGACTGCTATCCCCAGAGGATGAGTACAAAATGTGCACAATGATCAGCTGGATGCTTCTGATAATTTTTAGCAAGAAGAGTAAATAGTTAATTTTCTAAATTGTCGATTATGGAGGGAGGTGTATTTTGTGAAATGCACACTGCCTGTCATGCTGAGCACTAAGCAAATACCACTCTTGCTTCATAAATGGTTGATGCGGTTACCAGGAAAAGTTACTTGTCGAGGGACATGCATTTACTCTACGGTTTGGAAAGTAAAAAGGTTATACCTCCAGCTGATGTTCTTGTAAATCAATTTGTGACCAAGTCCCTGCTGACTTTGACAGGCTGTGATGTGAACCTACAGCTTCTATTGGTGGCTGAGGGAAGTTGTTTCATTTCTACCACAAAAATCTCTACTGACCTTGACAGCAACTGATCTTGGGTGACTGATAACAAAGAGTTTAGAAGTAGATACTTTTCTGTTTGTGTATTTTCGTTCACGATCCTCTTCTGAACTCTTTTCGTCGTTTCCTTGAACTTCTCTCTCTCTGTGTTGCCAAAACGTCATGTGTGCATCTGGGAGGCTTTCCAGCTTGCAATTGCAGAAGTGGGTCAGTCCTCACCCGTGCACATTTACAGTCTTTAGCAGATGCCCAGGCACTCAGCACAGCACTGGGAGAACTTGAGCAGTGCTGTCATAGCCTGTTGCTCTCAGAGGTTCACAGTATTGCCAGCCAGCATTAACTCTTACATTTGTTCTCTATGACTGTCTGTCTACAGAAAGAGATCTTGTAATGATCGCCCAGCTAAGGATGAATTATTAATTTGAGATGCTGAAGGAGATTTGTGTCAGAGCCCAGCTTTGGATGGGTGACTTGCACAGAGCTTAAAAGCATCTCTAGCTCATCCCCCTGCCTCATTCTGCATTCTGTGCCATTTCTCTCACTGCCTCAGGGCAGAATGCTTCAGAAAGTTGGAGTGGGAATATTTTTATTCATCCTGTTACATGAAGTTAATCTCGTGTAGCAAAGCAGCTGTGTAATGTTTTGTATTAAATCTCATGTCTTCCCTTGGGTATGATTAAAATTCAGGTGAAGGGTTTCTTTAATTTTATTTTATTTCCCCCCTCCCAGGGTTCTCAAGAGGCCATTAGGCTTCATTCTTAATAGCTTGCCATCCCCTTGCCTCTGCTCGTCCTGCTGCACACACAACTGCACTTGTCTGACTGATGAAGGGTGAAGGCTCTTTAGTGGCTTGTGCACATGCTGCACATTAGTGAAGACATTTCTAGCTCAGGTGAAGGGATGGCTGCTCCCTGGCACATGGAATAAAGCCTTGGTTGGCAAATTCTCTATTTGCTTGATTATAGCCCTGAAACACAGCAAATCCCAGTTGGAAGGAGACCAGCTGGTCTACCAATACCCTGGGCTTCCCAAAACTATTGCTTCATTTCAGTGGCTGCTTCCAAGAAAGGCAGAGTTCCCATTCTCATCCTTTCTAACATGTCATTATTTTTACTTGCAACAGAGGGATTTGCCCCATATATCAGATTAAAGAGGAAAACCTCTTCTGACTTTTTGTGACCCCCATTCCTTTACTCACTCTCTGCTTTGTGTCTTTACCTGTAGAACCAAAATGAGACTGCCTGGAAGACAACATAGAGACCTGATAATGAGAGAGGGTTATCACAGGGATACACAGGGGAAAGTAAAGAATTAAAGAGCTTCAGAGAACACAACAGGGCTGGGGATACTGAGAGAAAATGTGCCTAGAGAAGTGGAGATGAAAGCAGGAGAGTGAGATGTACTGAAAAGGAGGAAGATAGAAATGTACAGACTGGGTTGTATAATGCACAGCAGGAGCTAACCTGAGGGCTTGCACCACTTCTTCCACTCTGTACCTCTTCTGGAATCACCTTAAAAGCAGTGCTGCAGAAGTGGTTTGGGCAAACTCCTGTTTCCCTCTAAATTTCCTAGTCTTGACTCTGCTGTAGAGGATTTCAAGAAAATCCAGTTAACAATTTCTTCTTAAAGCCTTTAGCTTTCACAGCCACGTCTGCAATTTGGTATCTCAGCCAGGAGGATCAGAAAGTGCCAAAACATGGCATGGAAGGTTGCACAGAGGGCCTGGTTACATCAAGAGGGAAGTGCAGGAAGCTTTAGAGCCTTTGCCAGGCTTTCCACAATTCAAGGGCTTGGTGGATTCAACCTTTTAGTGGACTGTAAGTCTACAGGACTAGTCTTGGTGATCCTTCAAACAGAATCTGGATTCTGAATCCTTCACTGAGGGTAGCTCAGAATACAGGAATCAAGAAGATGGTTCTTTCCTCTTGCTTTGTAAGCTTTTGTGATGTATGTACATTAAGTTAAATGCAGTAGGTGGCTAAGGGCTACTTAGCTAAGAGAATGTGTCCTTGGCATTGTTTTATTGAAATCAGTCCAGTAAAACCATGGGTGAAATTGGCTCCAACATTTAATAAATCCACAGTTTATCTCTTCCTGATAGGAAACAGCAGCTAATAACTCACAATGTTGTTTAAAACATTCGTGGCAGGAATCAGTCAGATAAGTGGCTCCCATAGTTCCAACCTGTGTTCCATGGTGGTCTACAAAAGTTCACATTTTAAAGCTGCAAAATAACATTATTTCTATAGCAGTTGTTCTGACTAATGAGTGCCTAGCCAATGAAAGGATTTTCATCTTCAGATAAAGAAAACTCACACTTGAAGTAACTGACAGAAGTGCAATCAAGTTTTGATCACAGGTTAGGAGCCCTAAATTCTAATAAATCTAATCCAACTGCCCACTTGGCAAAATCACTGCATATTCCTGGCATTCATTTGCTCTCACTTGTAAAAACGGAAGGCTGATTAATTAGTGCCTGGTGAAGGGTTCACAAGGACCATTAATTTTATGACTACATTTTTAAAAATAACTGATCTTGCCCTGGTACCGAGTCAGCCTCAGTCCCGCTATAGAGCATTCAGGAATTCCACAGCTCCCATACCCCACATGGCTGCTCTGTTCACTTACCAGTTCCCTTTTGTTGACAGAAGAGCAGGGCTGCCTTATGCACAAATGCACAAAAGGACTCTTGAGATCGAGGAAAAAAGAAGCAAAACTTGTGCAGTTTAGTTCCTGCCCTCACTGTGTGTATGCTTGGAAGGGGTGTGAATGACAAGTGAAAAGAGGTCTGCAGAGAAGTACTATCTTTTATTATAGAAAGTAGCATATCTGAGAAAAACAACAGAAGCCTCAGGAAACAAAAGAAAGCTGTGTAGTTTTTGACAGTTAACCCAATGAGGTTATAGTAGCATCACCATCCCATCATTGCTTTGTGGTCTTGTCAGGATATGTCATCTCCATTTGTCACTAGAGAACAGTTCAGATCTGGAAAGCTACATCCCACTTAGGGCATGGAATGTGATCATGAAAAATTCTGGGATCGTGTGTCATGTCCAGCAACCTTCACACCATGAAAATTGACTGTCACCACTCCAAGTCATGCAATTTACAGCCTTTCTGAAATTGTTTTACACAGCCATGAATGTTCATCCCAGTGTTTAGGCATTGGGCAGTCCAATTTTCTGGATGCAATAACATTCTATTTTGTGTGATAGTGGGAAAAACATTAGGTCCTTCCATGCCCAAGGTCATTATTTCAGCAGTCTCCCAGCCAACCTGGTAATGCCCATGTAAACTGAGCTCTGCAGAATGGGGATCAGTTTTGCTGCAGACCCCCATGCTACCTCCTTCCACCTGAGGAGGGGGATGCCTGCTTTGGAGTCCTGGTGATGTGCTGTTTTATTTTTATCCTTAACCACGTTACCTGTGCTTCAGCAGAATTTACTTGGATAGGACCTTCTCCCAGTTCCAGGGGAGCTATCACCACTTTTCTGGCTAGGGATTCCTTTCTACATATAGACATTGGAATCCTTTTCTTCAGCTGGCTCTCTGGAGGGAGTCATCTGGGGAGAAGGGAGGCAGTGAAATAGTTTGATGAATGGCATCATCTTACATCCCCCAGGAGGATTCCATATGTTTTTAGCAGATGTTTAACATGTTATGGCAACACAACTGGCTGTGTTGAAACAAATTGCAGGGTGACCATCTAACTGTTGTCAGAAGTGAAGTTTTCAACACTTCCAGCTCCCCCCTGGCAGTTACTGCTGCTTTCTGTAGATACCTGTGAACTACTTACCACATTTTTGACAGGAAAATTGTGAAGAACTTTAACTGTCCAACAAGGTGTTATTTAATTGGAACATCTCAAGGAACAATAAACCCTGAAGCTATTTTTGTTAGTTTACCTATACTTTTTTTTCTTTTTTAAAGGAGAAAGGTGGTTTGTAAAATCTTATGAGAATAAAAATAGCTTCTCCATTTTAGTGTCATCTGGAGCTTTAAAAATGCATTTGAGCCTCCTCCCTTTGTGTTATAAGAGAAATGCAAATGCCAAGAAGAGTCAAAACATTTGAGGATAGATATTTGTATGAGTAAGGCATTTGTCTGTGATCCAGGATCTCCCAGCTCATGTCCAGGAGCTGACACAGACCTCTAGTACTTCTTCAGCTTTCATTCTTCCTGCTTCAATTTCCTGTTTGTAAATGGGGATGACTGTTCCTCTGTGTTTGTCTCTCTTGTCATATTTAAACATGTAAAGAACTGCAATTCCTGGTACAATGGGGATCTCCATTTTGCTTTTTCTTAGTGAAAATTACTAAAAAGTCTGTGAGAAACAGTTAGTTTCCATAAGGTTTCAAGGAGTACAGAAAAATCTCAGCTGCACATTTCAGAGGAAATGTGAATGCTGAGAATTTTCTCAAAATATACATAGTTGGAAATCTTGATGCTTTGGTTTAATCTCCATTTTAGAAAACTTATGGGAAAAAACCCCCAACCAAACAGGGGACAGGATATTTTCTGTTGCTTTTTTTGTTTGTTTGTTTTGTTTTTGTTTTTGGTTGGTTTTTTTTTTCCCCAGTGATTTACAGCTTTACCTGCTGTTAGCTGTGGAAGTGGCTGTCATCGTAAATATGTTCATTTTGCCTTTAAAGTATCTCTTCAATGCTACAGATTAAAATTATTACAAAGAATTCTCTTAATTGAGATTTTTCTGGGCAGAGTCCAAGGGTTTGTTCAGTCATTGCTGCTACAGTTTTGGGTTTAGGCACTGCTGCCAGTTCCTTTGTGTAATCTTACAACTTCAAAGACAAGGAAAGAGGGAGGTGAGCATGAAAGCTTTTAGGAAAATTATGTCTACCTATTTGAGTATCTCAGTGAGCATAAAGTGTTGTTCAGGGGTTAGATAATCTTAAGAATAGCATGTCTCTTGTCCTGGAAGCCTGCTTCCAATCTTGTGGTCTGTGGGTCAGAAAGACATGAGGAGGTGATATGTGAAATAATGACAAAATATGATTTTTCACTTCAGAAAAACATGCATGTATGTTACCATGTGATCAAGTGAATATGAAAACAAAGCTGGGAGAAATAAATCTGTAAATGAATATTCAAAATGCAGTTTAGTTCTTGATTTAAGAAACAAAAACAAAAACAACATGGCAAAGGGAGGGCCTGTGATTTTTTTTTTTTTCCCTCCAGAATGTTAGCTGTTGCTTGGATGAAAATGATTGGGATATGCTGATATTGACAAAGAAACCAACTCATAAACAATTTAGATTCAGTTTTCCCAGCTGAGCCTGGGAAAACAAAACTGGGTTGAAAAATACACTGGCAAGGTTTTAATTATGACTTTAATAATGAAGCTTGAACAAACCTCTCGCTACCAGTACATCAACTGCCCCCTCATGCTGTTTTCCCAAGCCTAATGGAGGGGTCCTGGAAAAGCAGTCTGATGGCAGATGAGAGAACATACTGATCAGTGTAACTTCAGTCAGCACTATAAGTGCTTGACATTTTGGAAAAACAAGATCTCTTACTTTGCTGTCTTCATCTGGGAGCAGGTGATCAGGTTCAGACAGTCAGTTTGTCATCCTAAGCTCTTTGTGGCTGAGACCTTGTTTGTTTTGTGCTCTCAGAAGTGCCATTCAGTTTCATGGCAGAGTTAATAACACTGTGTGATTTCTACTGAGCACAGATTGCTCCTGGAATGTGCTATGGTTATCTGGAAATAGATTGGCATTCAGGTTCCAGCATGCAGATGCCAGAGAGTTTCCTTCTGCCCATCTGTCTAGGCAATGAGCTGGGCTGTGTGTTGTCAGTCCAGCTCTAGGAATCACAGCCAAGCTGGATCAGGGTTGTATTCCTGCTTTATCTGCCTTCACAGCAAATTGAGATAGGCATTAGTAGAAATACTGAGAGAATAAAAGGAAAAGAAAGAGAACAATCTGAAGGCAGAGGAAGCAGGAGGAAAGCTGGGGAGGCCGGGGAAGGAAGGAACAGGGAAACTGTGAAATTGAGAACTAAGATGTGAAGCACAGAGAAGAAAGCTTTCATAAGTAATGAGTGAGTTCTGTGGAGTGAAATTTATCTCAAAATCCATACAGTTACACCTATGATGAACCTGCCATGATTTGTTCATGGTTTCCCAATATTGCAGTTTCTGCTGCTGAAAACTCAAGCCTATCAGAAGGGTAGCAGAGAGGCTATTTGGATTGTGATACATATGATGTAATATTCAAGGGACAGGTCCTTCAGACAGTGGGAGGGCTGCAGCTCTAGGCTCTTCTGAAATGGGAGATAGTGACTTTAGTGTTCTGGGCTAAACCATGGAACTCTTTGCTTGTTCTGATTTCCAGTCAATAACCTATTTATCAGAAAACAAGCAAAACAGCCGTCTCACATGTTGATCTGTGATAAAATTGGCTTTATTCGAGGTTGCTGTTATGCTTTAAGTTCACAGAGGATATACTATATTCTTTACACATAACAAAGAATGTAAACCCCAGCTTTAAATGCAAAACTCGGTTCAGTGCTGGCTGGGATTCACAAAGCAATTCCTTCATGACAGTGAAAGCACTATGAACTCGAGAAGCTAATTTTCAATAGTGGCCTCTCAAATTGCACAGTTGAGCATGTAAGAGCACTATTGTGTCTATGCTAGCATGTGGAAGATTTGAAAGCTGGGGTCACATATAGTTGACTTTTGTTCATTTACAAAACAGTTTCATAGAATCAGGATGGAAAACAGAAAACACATACAAGTCTTTGGATACATCACCCTGCACTTTTTTTTTTTTTTCCAAAATATCAGAATAATGATGTCACTGGAGAGGAAAGGGGTGGCAGTTGTTGGAAAAAATGCCAAGAGTGTTCCTGATGAGGAGAGGATCTTGTCTGTAGAATCTGGGGCTATTTAAAATGGTGGTGTTCCCATCAGGACTAAGCCCAGCCAGTTTAATGGAAACCCTCCAGGTGAGGGCTAAGCATTAGGCCCTAAAACAAAGGTAAGTGTTGGACAGCCAGACAGATGCACACACTCTTTCATGGTTTATTCACTGGTACAGCAAAATTGCTTGGCATGTGGGGTTCTGCAGCAGTCCTGGACAGTGCAAGGGTACATGTGTGAGATTGTTATGGAGGTTGCAGGGGGAGGACCAATGGACCCGATTTGGCAGGTCTGTAGAGCAAAAATGTAATCTTTGCCTGAAAGAGCTATGATCTGCTGCTTAAGGGGCATGACAAACCAGCCTCCTGGAAAATAGCACTGTGAGTCCTTTGCAAAGGAATCAAATAAGGAACAAGGCTATTACCTCGTGTCACACTGTGTCTAATAAAGAAATGGAAATCCCCTACTCTGCCACAAAGACCAAGCAGAGCTAGGATCATGCTGTGTGACACAAATAAATGAATAGCAAAACAGAAATGGAAAAACATGGGCCCAAACATTACAAGAAAATATCAGACCCTGAAATGATTGCCTGTCTTAAGCAATAGACTATAACAAAACATATGCTTCAAATACAGTCTGGTTGTGTAATCTAGTTTTGCCATAACACAGAAATAGATTTGGGACCATAACTGTTACATTCTATGTGTATCTCCCTATTTTTATTTCACATAAGGAAATAAAAAAAAGCCACCGCCAACAAATATCTGCACCTGGGGAGCCTTGTAACTGTTCATTACCAGATATATGGGGCATTAGCAGAGATTATGCAGGGATGCTGGCACATCTATTTTTCCCTTGCATTGCACTGTTAGACATTCCTGTTGTCTCTTGTTCTTCTGCTAAGCTTTGAGGGTGCAAATCTGCATCCCTCATCTTGCAAAGCATCATGAGATAAGCAGGACTTCTTATCAGCACCAGGACACATCTGTATATCACTTGCATGATCTGGCCCTTGTAGGACTGTTCTCTCTGTTGTTATATAAGGATGTAATGTCCAATTTACCAAAGTCCAATTTACTAATCCTGAGCTATTGATTGTTATTAAGAGTAGCAGGGTTACTTCTGCACTCTTTTTACTCTCTCAGTTTCTTTTGCTCCAACCCGGTAAGGACCTTCTAAGTATTAGGAATAGTGAAGAGTAGTTTTCCTAGGGGATAATTGAAATGAATCCCCTTGTGGGTTCCCTTGTCAGATGCTGTTGGACTTGAAATACAGTCAGTCTATGTGCAAGAGCAGTAAAAAAGATGACCTCTTCTAGACAGTTATCTATTTCTATGGAATTTGTAGCTGTCAAATGCTATTGAATTTTTTGACAGGCTCGGAAGTTATTGGTACGCACACACAGCACACACCACACAACGGCACAAGCCTTATTTCCTTAGGCTTTTCCCATGTTGCAAACATGGGCTCTTCCTTTGGTTTGATATGCATTTTGGAAAGGCTTCCCAGTCTCTCGGCGTCATCCTTTGAAGTTTCTCCGGCAGATCTTTGAAGGCATTTCAGCAGCTCTCACTGAGGTAGCGGTACACGAGTGACCTCTCTCCCACCTCCCTGGTCTCCTCATTTTGCGTCCCAAGGATCCCCCCGGTGCATCAGAAGCCCATTGGATGTTACCGGGGTCACCCTGCAGACGAGGAGTAGGCAACTCTCTTTCCCACCGGTGCCTGCTGCCCCCTCAGCGGGCTCAGGGCTGCTCTCGGGTCCCAGGTTAAGCTGCCCCTGGGCCGGAATTCCTGCACCCCGAACGGCCGAGGCACGGTACGGGAGGGACGAGTCACCCCGGGCTGCCCTTGCCGAGGGCACCCGGGAAGTTTTCCGGCCAAGGAGAAGGCAGACGAGAGGCACGGGCGGGAGCGGCGGAGCGCGGGCAGGGGCGCGCCCCGCCGGAGGGGCCGGGGCCGGGGCCGGGCCGGGCGGGGGCGGAGGAGGGGGCACGGCCGGGAGGTGGAGCCGGCTGCGCTGGCGGCTCCGGCGCTCCGCGGCTGCCGGGCACGGGGCGCGCACGGCAGTGGGAGCCCAGCGCTGCCGGGAGCCGCCGCCGCCGCTCGGTCCGGCCGGTCCGTGCCCGGAGCCGCCGCCGCGGGAGTCGCCGCCGGAGCCGCCAGGTAACGGGCGGGGCTCCCCTCTCGCTGCCCGCGGCCCCGGTGCCGCTCCGGCTCGGCGCCCACCGCCCTGCCGTGCCCCGGGGCGCTCGGGGGTGCCACGGGGGGCTGCTCGCCCACCCCGCCGCTGCGCCGTTCCCTCGGGGCGGGGAGGGTGTGCGGGAGTGCCGTGACTGCCCGGGGTGCTGGGCGTGCAAGTTTGTGGGGCTGAGAAGCCAGCCCAGCCCGCCCGCCAGCACCGCCGGCACGGGAGCCGGGGGAGGGCGCCCCGGCTGCCCCAGCCAGCTGAACTCGCCCCGCTGGTAACACCTCTCCGGGGTCGGGCCTCGGGAGCGTCTTGGGGAGCCTCAGAGCCTGTCCTCGGTGTTTCTGTATTCTGCTGCCTCCGCCCGACACCTCTTCCTCCGGGATCCCTCTTACGGTCAAGACGAGCGGAGGAGCCGGGGAGCGCGGGGGCTGTGCCCGGAGCGCCCTGCGCTGCGTCTGTCGCGTGTTGGGGTGTGCCACCGCCCCCGAAATTCGGATGAGGAAGGTGGGACGGTTCCCCGTGCTTTTTACTTCAGCCTGGGCTGGGAGGAATTTTTCCCTTTCACACTTTGCTGATCTTCCATCCCGCTACCCTGGGTCAATGCCCGCTCTTTAATAGAGATTTGTAGCTGCAGCATGTTAGCGAGGTACCACATGGGGGTTTGGTAAGCTGAACTGGGCACTTCAAGTTTTGTCGTAACTTTTGTATTTAAAGGTTGTAGTGAATGAGTAAATAGCATTTTCATGTGTGTTGTACTTGGGTGGTTTTCTGTGAAGTATGTTTGATAATAATTTTTTTTTTCTCTAGCACTTCTCTCAGCAATTAGTAAGCTCGGCCTGATTACTGTTTGTATTTCTATAATAAGAGCAAATTTGGACACAGTTAATAGACTCTAGGCACATAATTCACTGAATAGCCAGTGGCTACCAAAGCTGGTTGGGCAGAAGTGTGCTGGAGACGATTGTGTGCCTGACAGGGTGCATGCTAATTGTGACCATGGGCTCGCCTCGGACTTCTGCTAGTGGGTAAAAAGTTGGAGTTGTTAAAGAGTTGTCTTAATTCAACAGGATGTATGCAAGTGTTTGATGGATTCTACCGGTAAAATGCTTATTTTGATACTCGGTGGTTTTTGTAAGGAGCAGTAGTTGTTCTGTCACAAAACTATAGAAACAGAGCAAACGGTAGGGATGTCATTTGGAGAAATAGGTACATTCTTTATTTTTTTTTGTAATTTGGGGAGAATCTTTCAAATTCGACCGTGTAGCATAATGTAAATATGCGCTTCTTTATCATCTGCTTTCACTGAAGTATTTTTATAGTATGTTAAAATGATTCGAATGTTTGACCCTCCTTGGAAGGCAGTTAATGTTTCTGTATTTGTTGTGGCCGAGGTACAGCTTTTGTTGGCGCAAGCTAAAACACCATGTGATACAGTTGCCACGAATTCAAGCGTAGCGGGGTGAGGAGAAAGGAAGAGCTTTAACTTCTCTGAGATGTTGCAGACTGCCAGCAAAATCCACACAAAATCTCCACCCTTTCTGCAAGGCAGAGCTGTGCCGCAAGTCGCCCGGCTCCCCGCGTTGTGTGCTGTTTAAGCCTGCGAGATGCGCAGGTGAGCGCGGAGTTGCTCCTTGGGGAAGGGGCGGACGGCAGAGCCCGGGGGAGCGGCGATCAGCGGGCCCGGGGCGGCTCGGGTGGCTGATGCTGAGGCTTTCCACGAGAGGGCTTTCTCGCTGTGCCGTGCCAGCCCGGCCGCCCCTCCGCTCGCTCCTCCACACGGACGGGCAGCATGGGCTCGGGGGTGGTTTGCGCTCGCAGGCTGTTTCAGATTTCCTTTGTAAATTATGGGGAAATCCCTTTATTGCCCCTAAGGTGTAAGGATAAGACATCCTGGGAAGAACACCAGTCTTCAGTTTCCAGGCTCCCTTAAAACTCAGAACGATCCCAGCAAGTTAATTTCCCCACAGTGGAAAACCGAGAAGAGGCTGAGTGTGTTTCTCACAAAAGAGGAGAGGGGTTAGAGTGTTCGCATCCTCGTCGCAGATGATGGCAACGAAGTACTCTATCCTGTCGTGATCTCATTTTTGGCTGCTTTAACATCTATTCTACTTCTCAGGGTGGGGCTAGGCAAAAGGGAAACGGGAATCATTGTGTGAGTGAGAAAATGCTATCTGTAAGTCCTTTGCCAAGTTGTCTGTGTGTTAGTTCAAATAATTTCACACGCACAGCGTTGCAGGTCTGTTTTAAAAGGCAGAAAGTGTGTCTGTAACTAGTAATAATATTGCAGTTCATAAAACATGAGAAACATCTGTTACTGTGACTTCAATTTGTTTCTCTCTCCTTGGAATAACCGAGTTGACAGCTCAGTCAGGTTTAATGTCCTGTGCTAAACCTTTGGTCGTGTGTCCCACGGCTAATTGTGACTCACAGAATCAATAAACCCAGCTCCTGCTTCTCTGCAGCGCCTCAGCAGGGGAGTGGGAAGGGCTTCAAATCACAACAGCAGACCACGGGGGACAAATACGGGTTTTTGCAAAGCTAGGCCTATCATGTGCCCTT
The DNA here is from genome assembly GCF_051311805.1 of Agelaius phoeniceus. NCBI lineage: Eukaryota > Metazoa > Chordata > Aves > Passeriformes > Icteridae > Agelaius > Agelaius phoeniceus. The sequence continues at coordinate 23,619,806 of NC_135270.1, forward strand.
GCCTCTTTCAGTGCAGCAGAGCTGGCTGGGGTCTCACTATTAGGGCTGAGCAAGTGAGGGAGATGGTCTGCACTGCTCTAGGGGCAGTATTTTCCCTCATAGCACCTTTTGTCTTGCCTTAATCTATCCCAGGTTGAATACTGTAGGCAGTTGAAGCAGAGCCATCTCATGCTTTGATGTGTGTTTATTGGCTTTAGCATCTCATTCCCTTGCCTGTTGTTTTTTGGTTGTTTTTTTTTTTTAAGCTAGGTTGCTCTCTTTGCACCCCACCTCCCCAAACAAAAAGAATTAGAACAGAGGCAAAATGTGAATGAAGTGACTTTGTATTTTTCGTGAATGAGTTTTCTTGCATTGCCCCTGCCTTCCTTGCTGCCTTCTGTAAGATCATTTCATAATTAAAATATTATGACTGTGCTTATGGTAGCCCTTCACTCGTGGCAAGGATCCGAATTTGACGTCAATGAAAAAAATAGTAGTTTCTGGCATAAGGGCAGATGACATTTCATCAGCTAGTGCATGCCCATTTTTTTCAAACCACAGTGCTAAGACCATATGGACAGATAATGAGTTTAAGCTGATAAACAGCTTACAGATTTGCCCAACTAAAGGACTTTCTTCCTAGAAAACACATTTTCCTTTAAAATAAATAATGAAGTTCCTGTGTTTTTATTTAATTATCTTGAGTCCTGTCTGTTCTCACCAGGCTGCAGGAAAACAGGCACAACAGCTCTGGGGACAGAAGCTACTGGATTTATGGGCCTGTAGGTCTTAGAGGAGAGGAAGGACTTGAAAAGAAAAGTTCAGATGCTACAAAATTGAGGCCTGAGGGGCCTGAGGTATCTAAAAAAAGCAGATGGTGGTCCAAGTTGTATTTAAAGAGTTTCCTGAGGTAGTGCATAGTTCTTGACATCTTGAAGATGAGTCATTGCATGAGGTGGTAGTAGGTCTGAGGTCTGTTTGGGAGTTATAATTAAAACAGATGGATATCTATACTCCTTTCTAACCTTGTGAGGCTGCTGAAGCAGTCCTTGTCTGGGAATACTCTTGCGAGACAATCGCTGCTTTTACTTTCTCAAGGATTTTTGACTCATTTCAGTATGATTTGTTTGTTTGTTTAAATTAATAATTGACATCAATAAAATAGATCCATTTTTCTTGGTTTTTACAGGGGGGAAAACCCCACAAGTGGTACACTGAGAGTTGAAAGTGACTTGTTTTGGGAAGGGGTGGTCTTTAGTTGTCACTTTAAAATAATGACTCAAAAGCAAGCAGTGTATTTGCATGAGAGGGCAAAGCCTGTGTGTTTCTCCCTCAAGAGGCATAGAAATGAGCTGTTTCAGATCTGAAAGTGCTCATTCCCTTTTAAGCTGCTTCTTATGTGTTCTCTCCTTTTCTTCCTTTTTTTTTTTCCTCCTGGAAATAATTATTAATTTTAATTGGAAGTGGCAAATGAAGGAAGAAAATAGTTGCACAGAAAAATCAGTACAGACAACTCCATTCTTTGTCATGCTCCTTATTCCTTCTAAAACTTTAATGTTTTGTGTTGTTCTTTCCCTTCACACTGTCCACTTCTCAGCACTGGGAAGATGATTGGGCTTTAATTATATTTCATTTGAATGGAATAAATACAATAATTTCCAGACATCTGGGATGGCATAAGATGATATAAGAATATAGTAAATATATTCTTATATCTTAATTATATTTCATTTGAAAGGAGTAAATATAGTAACTTTCCAGACATCTGGGATGGCATAAGATGATATAAGAATATATCCAGGGCCAGAGCTTAGCTTTCAGATGGTCACTGCTGCCTCACTGGTAACTGATGTGGCAGCCAGATTCTGTTTGGTCCTACCTTAGCTCATGACTGCACAGTTCAGCATTCCACTTGTGTCCATTCCTTCCCCTACACCTACATTTCTGATTTTCTTTTCACTGTTCTTTCAGTCTTGAACTTCCAAACTGGTGAATGAGTTAACCCATACCCTGGGAGTTTCAGGGGACTCAGGTGAATTCAGTGCCCATCAAACAGTCCATGGGTCTCTTCCCCATCCAATCTCTTGTTTTGGAGCATTTAACAGCTGCTTTGCTGTTTATCATTTCTGCATTGGTAAATATCTGTCATGGGCTAATGCAATGTAAATCTTCTGAGACTGAAAGAAGTGGCTATAGGAAGGCAGTGCGTTGATCTTTTTGTGTTAACCACACCATCTGCTAAACCAGTTTGTCAGCATGTTTTCATTTATTTTTGCACAGATAAAATTTAAAGAAACAAGCTATTATAAAGATGTTTTGCTCTTACAATGGGATTTGCTTCTGCACCTCTGCCACCTTCTGTTCTTTACCAATGGGCTGCCCTTCACTGGTCTTCCTCAGAGCTAGAGGCAGAGAGTCTCACCGTCCTTGTGAGCTGTGTGTGTGCAGGGTGTTTTGGATTTGGATTGCCTCTGCAGGTGTCTTGATACAGGAGGCTCTGGGTGACCAAGTGCCTAATCTGAATGCTTCTTTTCTGGTGGACTGATATGCAGCAAATATTGTATGACAATTGAGAGTAGTCATGTGGTGTCAATCTATCCCCACCAAGTTAATTTCAAAGAAAACCATAACCAGTATCTTGTCATTGTCCTCAGAGGTGTTGGAAGTGGGGTTCTGACTGTCATGGGTTTTTAGTAAGGATCTTTTTTCTGCACAGGAATCTCCCTGTCTGTGTAGTCCTTCCAACAAGGACTCCAATGACTGATAAGTCTCCCGGGGTTCTTGTGTTTTAGGCTTTATTTATTCATTTATTGCTATCAGGATCTTCCCTTTGCTATGTATTTACTAAATAAGCCTGGTCTAAAATGGATTTCTTGTTTCTTGAGAAATAAATTAAAATCACTGTAGAAGAGCCAGTTTTTAAACTCAAATGGAGTTCAGATTTTTTTTAGACCAGTCTATCACTTCAGGCAGAAAGAGAGGATGCTTTTTGATGAAATAAGTAGTGCTGAAACTGAATTTCATCTGTGTGCTTGATATGACTTGGTAATCAAAATGTTGCATTATTATGTGAATTAGGGTTTAGGTTTTAGTTTGCTTAGTAGCTCAGCTTCTGATCAACCATGTTTAGTTCATCTCTATTCCTGCTTTTCTTGCCCTCATCTAGTTGGTGCATGGCTGTGTTAGAGAAGGACTTTGTTGGGTCATCTGTGGTGCAGTGTGATCTGCAGTTTGCCCTGATTACTCTTCTGGAAGCAGTATAACCAGTACCCTCCTTACTGCTGTTGCTGTGGTCTTACTGTCAGGAAATAAACCTTACAGTGGTTGTTGGTTCCAGGGAGGTGGAACCAAACCAAACTGCTAATGTGAAAAGTTGTGTAGTACAGCAGAGTTAATAACAGCCCTTATATTTTCTCAGGCTCCTCACTTGAGCTGTAAACAGCTTTAAACACATCTTATGCCATCCCAGATGTCTGGAAAGCCCACAGGACAGAGGGCTGGAATGGGGTATGGGACCGTATGGTGACTTGTTGACTGTGGGTCAGTGGCACAGCTTGGCAGGGGCTCAGGAGCTTAGAGGCCCTGGCTGCAGCTCGGGCTCTGTATATTGTGCATGATTACTGTACTGACTGTTTCTGCAGCTCTGTGCTGCTCCTAAGGCTCAACACTGAAATTGTAATGCTAGCAGCTTTCTTTTCATGGCCCAATGCCCAGTTTGAAGAAGGGTGATTTTGGTCATGTTGTTAGACATACGTATTTATGGCCCTGTTTCATCTGTTGAATTTAATCTGTTGGGGTATTTTTAACATTATTATGGAAACAGTTACTATATTTACTCCTTACAGAAAGCTCAGTGTAAGACAGTCTATGAGGAGAGTGTTCTAGAGTAATAAATATTGCACTAAATTATGATGTCTACACTTCTTCAGGAAAAATGGCCCAAATGAACTGACTGGCATTTTGCCTGTTCATGAGACACGGACCTCACAGGGCACTGAACTGGAACACTCTATGCTGGGAAAGCAATGATAGAGTTTGTTCTTGGCACATCTCATTTTCTTGTGGAGTGAAAATAAACCAGATCTTCCTGTACAGAGGGATCTTGTGCCTGTACTGGACTGATTTCTCAGGCCTGCTGAGAACATGTTTCCCATGGAAGTCTTTGGGACCTGTGGGCATCTTTCAGATGAAGTCCTCAAAACTTGTTGCCAGTATAAATGAGACAATGGGATTTCCACTGAATGGAAATTCAGTGGATTTTGGAATGGGAGTCACTGTCACTGTTGATGTGTTTATTTCTGTGGTAATTTGAAACTGGAATGTGTTTTAATGTTGGTATTGCTGATAAAAATTGATGGAGCATTATGGTGATAATAATGTCTTGGGTACAACATGGACATGTTTGAGAAATGATGGCAAATAAAGGATTGAATGTCTCAGAATATCATTGAGAAGGGTGAACTTTAGATATGATGTATTTTTAAACTGCTGACTGCCTTTTTTTCCTGTTAATGTCAGAGGGGATTCTCAAAGCTGCTTAAGTTGAGACGCTTATTTTGTGTTGATCAACAAAACTTTTCTTTCTGATGGGAATATGGCATGTAACATGAATCTTCTAGAGTTACACTAAGCTGTTTTTCAGAATAAGTTACAGGAAAAACTGAGAGATAATTCTGGAAGTGCTTGAGGCACAATGCTCGAAGCACCAAAAGATCTCTTTGCTTTGGCAGCTTGAGAGTTGACAATGTAATACCTTGCTGATGTGACAAATCACTCTAGGTTCATAGGATTGGAAAAAACCTGCAAAACTGATAAGGATTTCAGCTTACAGTGATGCTTTGTTAATTAGGAACTGTTTTTCTTCTTTTAAATGTTAAGGGAAACATCAGTCAGGAACAGCATTCTGATGCGATTAAGAAAAAAAAAACCAGAGAAGACACAAAACAAAAGAAAAAATCTTGTTAATCCAGCCAGTCTCTTGGAAGTCTTATTCTATCTCCTCACTGTGCTGAAGGGAGCAGAAGGTTTCAGGCTTTTCAGTTTATGTGTTCATATTTTGATACTGCAGTGGGGAAGGTTTGGCAGGAGAAGAGTCAGAGTTAGTTTAAAAACATTAATTTTCTTTGTTAATGCTGCTGCAGATAGTTCCAAGTTTCAGTTTATAGAGGATTTCTTACAGTATTTCTGTAATGTGATGCTCTTTGGGAAGTGCTTTGAAGCTCTGCATTAGCCTTGGGGAGCAGAGGGCTTTGGGAGGGGGGTTGGACTCTCACTCCCAAGCGCTATCACGGATTTTAGTGCTCAGAACTGAGGTGGGTGAATGCCAGCATTCCTAACATCAGCCTGCTGTACACACTCCTTAGCTGTGGGAAAGTTGCATTGCTTTTCTGAGCATCTGTTTCACCAGCTGTGAAAATGAAGACAGTACCCTCAGCAGTGGGTATGATGAACGTTCTTGTTAGCTAATCTTGCTAAAGTGCATTGGAACTGTGAAGCATTGTGGGTTGTTGTTTGAAAGTGTGAAGGTTTAAAATGGTGTAAGCCATGAGCTTGCATCTTTGTTAGGGAAGAGAAGTATCAGCTGGGAGACCTTTGGCAACAGGCAAAAAGGGTTTGTGGGAAAGAGGGGACGTATCCCTGTAATGGAGGGACATGAGTGAGAATTATGCCTCATTCTAACCATTTACACAAAATCTAAATGGATTTATTTGGAGCTTTTTAAAGCACCCGTCCAGGGCTGGATTCTTCCCTAACACCAGTTGCATTTCCTTTTGCTGTTTTTGCAGCCCCCCTCTCCTCCACACATTTGCTTTTTATGATCAAAGCTCCATTCTTTAAAGATATGCCAATGCCTTGTAATAATGCTCAGAAGGTCCCCTATGGACAGCAGTTCTGATTAGACACTGAAGAATTCTTTAATTCTCTTCATACTTATTAATGCTAGGAACATTGTGCTGATAAAAGGTGTGGCTTTTCTTCCTATTGCTGTTACTACTTTTTCTTTGGCTCCCCTCCTCCCCAGACACTGCACTTATTCTCTAAGCTTTCACATTTTCTTGTCTTGTATAAACTTGGTTCCTTGGTTCTTGCTTTCAATTCATTCTTTTATCTTCTACAGCACTCAATGAATGCTTAAAAATAATAAATATTAATAATAGGGCCCTTTGAACCAGCAGGTTCTTTGCAGCTTAAACTCACCTTTCCCTGCTGCTTATCCCCTATTAGAAGTTGCTATAATCTGCAGATTGTAGCTGTAATAAGTTCTGAAGCAGTGGCTGGGTTTGTGACAAGCGTAGGATTATAGCTCCAGGTGGGGAAGTGGCAGCAGGAACAGAGAACCTCAAAGGCACAAATATGTTGTTCCAGTTGAAATATTCTTAGCAATAAAGGAAGAGAAGCCAACAAAATTTAGTGTGGGAATAGAGCTATTTATCTAGGTTTCCATGGAGTGGCAGTGACCTATATAGGGTAATCCTGTACTGCACATCAAAAAATGCTGTGTTTAGAAGTAGAAACACATTCTTTCTGGAGGACACAGTTTAAGAAGACTGCACCTTTGGAGATTCTTTCAAGCCATTTCATAGGAAGTGTCTTAAATCAGCAAGACAAACTATGGGATACATCTGTGGTATTACTGTGTTTACTTTGAATTCCTTGTAGAGACAGGTTTACTACTCCTTAGAGCTACAGTAGAAAAAGAGGCTGTCTGCCCCTGGTGGGTAAAATTGACCACATCACGTACAGTCCAGGCTCCAAAGCTTTTGCCACACACATACAGGCACATGCTCTTTTGGATATCAGCAACATTTTTACAGTCCCAGACTAAGGAATGAATAAAGTAAACATGAACAGAGAGCGCAAGGTTTTCCTACCATACCTCCTTCCCTCTGTTTAACAATGCAAGCTACTGGAGTAGAAGAAAAAGACAGAATCCTGAGTTGGCAGGGCAAATTTTATGAAGCTTTATTTGCTTCTTCTACACCGTGTTGCAGTGGCCCTACTCAGGGGAGACAAGCTGTTCCTAAGCACAGCCTCAGCTGGGTGGGTTAATTCCAGGCTTATGTCTTCAGCAGAAACCAACTGGTTGCTGCTTGAGGCTAGGACTAGCTAGGAGTCTTCAAGGAAACAATTTGCCTGCAGAAGATGCTGATTTACTGAAAGCATTACTGCTTTGTGGGAAAGGATTGGTCTCCACTTGGTTCTCCTTGGGAGAATTTCTTGCATATAGGATAGAATTTCTTAGTCAAAACAGACAGGAGCCAAGTGGTTTGGGGTTTTCACCTATGCTGTCACAAATCCAAAACAGGGTCCTGAAAGCAGGTTTCCTACATGCCAGAAATACCAATCCTAACCACAGAACTGCTGTTCTAGAGCAGATCTGTTTATGTATGAAGAATTCCAAGTTGTATTCCAAGTTTTTGTCCCTACATGAAATAAAAATAAAATATTTTAAATCTCAAAAAATATGGTTCCCTCCAAAAACTGAGTTCCTATCCAGGTGTCCTTGCATCTTCTTCAATGGTCTTTCCTCACTGGTTCTGCAGGTTTTGTCTCTCCTGGATGTGCTCTTATAGAGTGGAGCAAAGAATCCCTGAAGTCCCTGGCAAAGCAATCAGCTTGTCAGTGACAGGAGGGGAAAGACTGACCCTGAAGCACTGCTGGTGTATTTTGTCAGGGTCAAGGCTGTACAAGGATATATAACTCCTAAACCACTGCTGCCTCTGAGGAATATTATTAGAGAATTAACTTGGGCAGCCAAGGAAAATAGAGCTGAACACTGCTGCTATGTTTGGGCCATTGTTATTGGGCAGGGTAGGAAAAATAATGCTTGGGGCAAGAGAGGAGCTTCTTGGAACAGCATGAAACACTCTAGTGCTGATCTGATTGCAGTGAGCCCAGCAAAGGCAAGGCTAGCACATGGTTTCAGTAATAAGCCTCTTTCTTTCAATTTCTTCTTTCCTTGTGTTTTATAGAGAGGAGGAGAAAGTAGTCCTGTCTTGATCCTTTCTTAATTCTCCTAGGAGAGTAAGGAGATAACAGGAAGAAAGTCAAGAGGGGACCTCAGCTGAGCTGGGTGTGTGCTTAGTGAGGGTGTTTGTTCTCTGTGGGGTGCTCTGTTCCACCAAAGACCTGAGCCTGGTTATTCCAGGGCAGCTCAGCTCCCTGAACCATGATGTGCTCTGTCCTGCTTGGCTGCCAAGGGGACCTTTCAGGGGACCCCTCTGTTATAAAAGGTGGGATTGCAAAACTGAGGTGCACACTCCAGTTCTGATTATATGGGAATGCTACTCTGCCTTTACTTCGTATTTTGTTCTTGCCATTTTTAGAAGAGGGAGGGGAAAAGGCTGAAGGTTGAAGCTTCATTGCATAGAGAAAGACAAAACACTCCTCTTAAAGGCAAAAAATTCCGAGCCCTTGCTGTGTACTTGAGGTTTAAATAATGGAAGTTTCCTGTTTTAGGGAAGCCAAATTCATCCTCAGATGGCCTCCACTAGTCTGTTTTAAGAAGACTTGTGTTCACCTTGTGGTGGATGAGGAGTCTGAGCTTGCCCTTTTGGTTTCACCCCTTCTTTTCATTCAAGTTAAATGAGGAGGCATAAGGTGTGTTTACAGCACACAGGAGCAGCAGTGGAAGGCCTGACCTGGTGGAAATCAGAACCAGGATTACCATACAGTTTTTTTGGAAGTAGCATAGCATTTGGATCCACAACAGCCAGCTCTGGAAATCATATAATGTCAAAGCAGTCCTGGATGTGAGATGAGCTCCGCTCCACTGTGTCTGTCTGCAGAGATGCAGACCCCAGATACAGAGTGTTTGAAAGAATAAATTTAAACACCATAAGCCTTGCTTTTATGGTTTGGGGTGGGGGGTTGTTTTTTTTTTTTGGTAATAAACAGGCAATACTTATCGTAAAATATAAGATAACAATAATATCTTAATAAGTTTTTGATAAAAAAAAACTAAGAAAATATTTCTCTTAATCAAGTCTAAGACCTCTAGGGCTAAATGACAGCAGATTTTTGGTCTTGCTTTTAGTTACAGTCATCAAAGGACCCTTTAAAGGAACCTCTAGGAGGCTGATTGCTAAGACTCCACAGATCCCCAGAAAGACAAACTTGTTGTAGTGTGTTTTTATACTTTGTAATACTATGAAGTAGTTTGTTTTGTATCCCCATATTTTTCCCAAATGGTTTATCCCAGACTGTACCCCCCTCCCTTTACCTGTGTTATTCCTCTCCCGGGATGAGATCATCCCCAAACCCCCACCCTGGCTCTCTGTCAGTCACTCAGCATCCCATCCCCTCCATCCAGAAGTTTCGGTCCAAGTCTCGAGTGATCAGCCAGAGGCCAGGGGTCAGCCCCCCAAGCCCTGCCCCATGCGCTGTCCTATATGTCTATCCCCCAGTACCCATCCCTTAGGGTCACTTATTGGTTGGTAAAATGTTCTCTACTTTTGGTTTCCACCTCCCTTTAAGTGTGACCTTGGTACATCTCCCGGCTCTCGGCAGGAGGCCCCTGAGGTGCAGGAGCTCCTTTGGAATCCTAATAAAACCTTGGATTAACCCCTGCAAAGAGTCGGCCCTTTCTCTTCTAACGATGTCTCTGGTGTCTCTTGTGCTGCACAGGCGCCCAGCCCAGATGCCCTCAGTACCCTCGGGGCACACACAGACAGTGTCTCCCTGCCAGCCCAGGTGCCCTCAGTACCCTCGGGGCACACACAGACAGTGTCTCCCTGCCAGCCCAGGTGCCCTCAGTACCCTCGGGGCACACACAGAGAGTGTCTCCCTGCCAGCCCAGGTGCCCTCAGTACCCTCGGGGCACACACAGACAGTGTCTCCCTGCTGTCGGCCGTGTTGGGGCTGCCCCCCAGTGTCTGCCGACTCGGGACTAGCCCAGGGCTCCTGAGAGGCTCCCAGAGAGACTGAGACAAAAGGTAAGCTGCTACCTTTCTTCAGAGCCTTCAACTGTGAACCTGTTCTCTCAATGATAGCTGTAATATGAGGCCTTTTCAAGGACTGCACCTTTTGCCCTATAAAGTCACTTTGCATCTTCTCATCACAGAATGACCTGACTATTTGCATCCATTTCATGTCTAAATTCTGCCCATTTTTAAGTATACCTAAATTATTGGGAAAAGCAACTATTGATGTAAGACTTCACTCTTTCTTCTGAATCAGGGATGGTGAATTGAAAAAAAAATAGGTTAGTCTGAAAATAGTTCCAGCAAGCTGAGGTCTTAGATGTATGATTGAGCCACACTCTACATTTGTCCTGTTGAAATAAAGTCAGGCTGCACTAGGATAGTGAATCTGTTCCCCTTAACTTCCTACAAGATTACATCTGTAGACTGTGCTTTAACAAGAAGCTACAATCTTCACCTGTAATCCTTGATTCTTTATGGAGTGCAACAGTGTGGAGTAGGACCAAACACAGATTTTTTTAAAATAGAATATGATTAAATGTTAGACTGCTTGAATCTGGCTGTCCTGTAGCTTCATAGGTAACTCTTCATAGACAAGATTTGTTTCTTCCTTTCCCCTTTCTGCTGTGCTATCCCTGAGCTTTATTCCTTGAGATGAATTCTGCCTAAGTGAAGCAGAGATTTGTCCAGATACACTAATGTCTAGCAAGGAGGTGGTGAAACAGATGCAGGTAATTTTCTCACCCTTCCAAAAACTGCAAATGTGTTTGAAGGAGGATTTGTGGTGCTGGTAGCATTTGGTGTTGTGTGTGCACCCTGAGATAGAGATCAGAGCTTGGCTGCTGGATAATGAAGCAGAGCAGTGTGCCTGCAGGAACAGATTGGGCAGGCATCTGAACTATCCTAGACTGGCCCACCAGGATGAGTCAGTTGCTCAGAAATTTTCTGGCAGATGCAGCCTCTCTGTTTCATGTCACAGCAATTATCTACCACTTGTTTATTGAGTGTCTGTGTGGTCCACATTATCTGAACCTCTCACAGTTGCAAATGGCTTGTATCCTTGTAGCACCTTTTTGAGGCAGAGAATTCCCATTTTACTGATGTAAGTGAAATCTAAATAACTTGCTGAGGGTACTATGGGAAACCTGTAACACACTAGAAAATAACAGAATAACACCTATCCAAATTTTACTCCTAGGAAAGATAGCTCATGTTTAAAAAATTGGGAGGGAGTATTTCCTGTGTCATAAGAAGATTTTTCCCAGCTAAATTTATCCCTAATAAATGATTTGCTTTGCTGTGCTCTTGGAGCCAAATGTCCCAAGTAACTCAGTGATGTTTCTAAGGCCTTTTCTTCTTTTTGCTGTGTTAATTGTGCATTTACTAAATTTGGATAGGACAACTTTTTCTCTGTAAATGAAGCTCTATTTGTGAGGTGTTTGGAATTTTTTTGCAGGAGGAGGTTAGGGGCAAGGCTTGGTTGATTGGTTTTTTCTCATAGAAAATAAAGAGCTTCTGAAGTTTTAAGGAAAGAATGGAGTTAAGGGTGGGGAAATTTTTACTTCAGCCAAAATAGTCAATATTTCATGGTTTGGAATATGCATTAGAGTGTGGGAGACTACAGGTGGTGGCCCTGAGATCTGAACCTTCTTTTCCTCATAGTGCTCCAGTGCATTCGCTGCTACTCTTTCTTTGGAATGTCAACTTCTTGCCTGTTAAACTTCCTTAGAAGTGTGCTGGGGTTCATAACAAACATTTTCCTCTGAACAGACTGGTTTTTCAGACTGATTTTCCCCTAAAATAGTGTTTGGGAAGAGCATATTATCATGCCTAATAGCCCTTAACAAGTTAGTGACTCCTTGAGTCCTATGCTTTAGTGGTATCTGAGGAGTGATGTGGTCCTGCAGCATCTGCCTGTTTTCACTGCAGCAAACCTAATCAAAGCCACAAAGCGAGATGGCCTCTTTCCCTGCCCCGAGGCGCTCCCGGGTGCTTCCTTGAGAAAGCAATTTGCTTTGGAGTTATTAAAACAGCACATGCTGTAAAAAAAATAACATCCCAGGCACAGGTGGGGAGCTGCTGAGTATTAATGCCAGTTGTGCAGTTCAAAATCACAGCTTTGTTCTCGAGATTTTTTTACACTATTAAAAAATTCAGCCTTGATCTTGATGAGAGCTCGAGTCCCTGAGCTTGAGTGGAATCAGGGTCAAGGTTTTTAATTTGTTCATTCCTCAGAGATGCTGAGCACCTTCTGTGACAGCTGAAATTAGTGGGAGCTGTGTGTGCTCAGCGTTTTGGAAGGAAAACAGCGTGTGCATGTGTTGTGAGCTGTGATGTACAGCAGTATCTAATAAGATGCCCCCTACAGTTGTTTCTTAATTAAGCCCCAGACACCTTACATGGCTTCTCTTGAACTTCAGGACTCTCCTTTTCTTGAGCATATATGAGACTTCTAGCCTGGCAACTCCTTGGAGCTTTCTATTAAGGTATTAAGGGGAGGAAAACCAGTTGGTTACCTCAAGCTGAGGAGGAAATGCTAGACTTGAAGGATTATCTCAGTGCAATGAATTTTAAAGACTTTTTGCTATACATGTGTGGAAAGCTATCAAAATGCTAATGGTTCTGCTGTCTTTTTTAACCCTTTCAATATATGGAGCTGATGGAGAGGAAGTGAGAATGATGATATTCAACTGTAAATGGATGGTTTAGTCAGAAATTAAGTTTTAAGTAGCTTTTCATCTGTTAGCCACTTCTGCCAGTGATAAGGAGGACTGATGCACCCATCATTTGGATAGACGAATTCTGTATGAGCAGTTGAGCCCATCTGCAGGTGTGGTGTAGGCCAGGTACTCCCTGCAACCAGCACCCTACAGGAAAGGCTGAAGAGCTCACATTGGGGCCCCTCCTGCCCCCCACCCACTTTGTAGGACATGCCTGCAGTGCCAAGGACACCTCTGTTGTATGGGAGGTCTGTGCCTGCCACAGCAACTCATCCAGTCATGCACACTCCTGAGGGCCCTGGTTAGGTCTGTGCAGGAGCTGCTGTTCCATTTATTTAAGTTTTTGGCTGAAGTTCTTGACCTGTTAGGAATATCTCATTCAACTCTACCGAGATTCTGTTAAAGTTCTGCTTTGGAACCAGGTAAATACTTGGCTAGCCAATGATATAAGTGGCTGAAATTGTGTATTATTAGGCTCATGAGACTCAGTCATTCCTTTAGCTGTCTTGGAAATATTTTAGAGCAATGGATCTGTCTGTGCTTATCTTTTTAATCAGGACTAGTCAGGCAATTTTAGCCCTCAGGAGAGCCCAAATCATTGAGCTGCAGGGCTATCTAGGCCATTAAGCTTATGGCTTTCAGGTTTCTGTGAACCTGTAATGTTATTTATTTATTATTTTAAGGCATATTTACTGTTAAATAAGAGCTGCCAGCTTATTTCAAATCTTCAAAGCATCAGTCTTTTCCATTTTGCAGCTGAAGTGTTTGGTTGCTCCTGGGGGCAGGAGCAAGGGCAGGCAGTATGGAAAGGACTGCTGCAGAGATTTGTTTGGGCTTGGGACTAAGGAGACACTGGATGGAGCAAGGTAAAGAGAGCAGATAGCAGTGATACACTGTGGAACAGGCTTTTTCTTTCTCATTTGCCATGAGTTTGTTGAGGTGTTGTATAGCTTGGGGCATCCTAAAGTAGATTGGATAGGATATTTGGGAAGCCAGCTTTAGGGAAAGCTGTTTTAATGTGGATTGTTCTAAATAACATGAAAATATGGCTGGTGCATTGTGCACTAAGCATCATGTTGACCATGGTTTCCTGTTTGGTTTCCAGCAAATTTATTACTTTAGTCAGTGTGTGTGTGAGAAGAAATAGCTATTCAGCCCATCTCCTTGTATTTTTCCCCATCCTAGACAGTTACAATTCACTTGCCAATCTCCTGTATATTAAAAGGCTGTTTTCAGTGGACTCTTTTTTCTTTAATTTTTACATTTCTCTCTGGGTGGCTTTAGAAATTGCAAACAATTTTTTTTTTGTGAGAAATTATTCCCCCTGAAATTTTTGTGATCACTGGGAAAAAAATCTCTACCCTTTTCTAATTCTTATTCCTCACAAAAAATGCTTTTTGCTTAATCTTGAAAATTTAAGGTTGCATGAATAAACAGGTGTCACCTAATGTGTCCATAGTTGGTTTGCAGACATGAATTTTAAACTGTGCAACTCTGCATTTTCCATTTGGGTTTTCGTGTGTGTGAAGAGAAGGGAGCTTGAGCTGTATTCTTCCACCACAATCCCTCCTTGCATGCTACAAGATGAAGGTGTTGGCAGTGGGAAAAGCAGGATTTACAGTGGAGTGTAAGTACATGGCACGTCAATGTCACTCCTCTGATTAAGTATGCAGGTAATCTCTGCAGATTAAATGCTAAGTACCAATGCAAAACAAAATCCTCTACTATGTCTGAAGGAATGTGCCATGCAGAGTCAGGCTTTTGGATGAGCCTGTGAAGCAGGTTGTTGGACTAGCCAAAGGGGCAGTGGGATATGCAGGCATGGTCTGTAAAGGGTATTTATTGGAAGGGAACAGGTCACCCTCTTTGATAGGAGGCTTCTGCCTTTTTTTTTTTTTTTCCTTTTACATGCCTGCCTAGTTCTAAAACCATAATTCTCCTTTCTTTTGACTGCATGAGCAAAGAAGGTGTGTGGAAGGCCTGGTTAACAGCAACCACAGTCTTGATCTTGCAAGTTGCCATCTTTCAGAAGTTGGCTGTGGATTCTCTGAAGGTACTAGTCTGTTTCTGAGGTGAGAGGAGTTGTAGGAGACGCCGCCATGACAGTAAACCGGCAAAGTTCCCTGTTTGCTCATACTGGACACATCCTCTCAGAGAAACTGACGTGGTTTAAAGCTTTGGAGTTGTTGTGCTTTAAAAGATTTCAATCTTCAGTGTAGCAGTAATTATTTCCACCAAGAGTCTTTGTGTTCCAGATTCCCAAGACTGAAGATACCTTACCCCAGGACATGTAGCAGCATGATGGGTAGAACACCTTCTGGGAAAGAGAAAGTTCTCAGTTCAAATATTGGCTTGAACTTTAGGCAAAAAGTCTATACAAACCAGTCTGCAGTATTTCAGAAGCCAGGCACTCAGTCAAATTATTTGTTGGATGAGCTGTGGTTGTTGTCCATGTGTGTGGTCTTAGCCCATGGCAAATGAAAGGTAATGCAATTTAACCAAGCTCTATCACTGCTAAATTAAATTACCTCACATCATCCTCAGAAGATGAGCATGCACACGGAGAGTTACCACAGCTCAGCTGATGCCCAGCCTACTGTTACTGCAGTGCACCACAACTTTATTGGGATCTCCACTGGAGAGTCCCAGTGGGCAAGCAACAAGTAATAGCCAGTTGCAAGGAGAAGGGATTATAGCTGTGCCTCCATTTGGAGAGTATAGTCCCTAAATCTCATCACATTTTTAGTTTGGGAAGTTCAGGTGGCTTTTTTTTAGAAGTTGATGGAAAGAAAGGTTTTCACCAATTGCTGTACTTACTAAAAAAAAATAATAATTGTTGTTGGCTCCCTTGCCTGTCCTTTTGCTTGTAACAGGCGGTGGTGCCAAATACATTTTTTGTTCTCTTGGGAATGTGTTTCCTGAAAGATTCCTTTCATCTGCAATGAATTCTTGTGCTTTAAACACAGGAAATATTAATGGTTTTTTTTCAAATATCTGTGAGATCTTCTTTGTAAATGAACAGAAATTGTCCCATTTGATAGCAGATGAAGCAGCAGTCTGTCCTCACTTTCAGTTGCTTTGTCTCTGAGATCAGTATTCCTTGTCTAGGAATACCAAGAGGCACTGAATGATCTGACCTTGCCATGGATGATCCAGCAAGCTTGGCAGCCTGGAGATGTGTCCAATTTGGCTGCCAACACAGGATTTGAAAGGGAATTTCTGTAGGGTGATGTTAGAAAGGACATAGGAATATCTGCTTTGGCTTCTTGACCTTTACACTACTGTTTTGGTTTAGGGCAAATTTGGGAGGAAACCTCCAAAGGGGTTCCTCTAGAAAGCAGATTTAAGTGACCGCTCCCCCAGCTGGTTTGGGAAAAAATTTCCTTGGAGAAAAGTAGGAAAAAACCTATTTATTTAACAGGCAAAGCATTCAGCAGCACAAAAAACAAACAAACAAACAAAAACAACAAAAAAAGAACAATATTAAGCAATAAAAACCTCTTGCCAATCTAAAGAGATGACAAACTCAGAAAGTCCCCTTGGTGGGCTGTAGCTCAGCTCACTCAGTCTGCTATCAGGTGCGAGCTGCTGGTGCTCCTCTGGGTGTTCTGTCCAGAGTAGGTTTAAACAGTTCCAAGAAAAAAGACAACCACAGTCCAGGGAACTTCTCTGTCTCAGGTAGCTAAAAACTAACTAAAAGGAAAGGAGAGCTCTGTCCTGCTGTCTGTCTGTCTGCAGACAGCACAGTCCAGGAGCAGGATGCAGGGAGCAAGTGCAGTTTCTGATAACAAACTCCGCACTTCTTCTTCCCCACTTTCGCTCTTGGAACCAGTCTCAAAGGTGCAAAACTTATTTCTGGGCTAAACAGATGAGTGGGGATACAAGCATCATAAAGACACCCCAGGACTGCTAGGAAGAGACAACTTTAGCAAAAGCCTCTGTAGCCAGTCTGTCAGCTCAGCCTCAGGAGACCATGGCAGGTGATGCCTTTATTCTGGTGGGCCTTGCCTAAGTTTGACCTGACCCCTGGGGCTCGTGGTGAGAGGGTGGCAAGGTGGGCTGTGCCAGCTGCAGAACCTCTAAGAGGCTTGCTCAGGGGAAATGCTGAGTCTCTTGTCCCCAGACTTATCCTGGCAGTGACCCTGATCATGGTGATGACGGGCAGTGCTTTCTGTAGTCCCAGTGGTTGTCATGCGATGGTTTGGTACTGGTGGGGTGATGCTGGCAGCACCACTGCACCTTGATTATGGAGTCAGGGTCACAGGTGCTTCTGTGTCCTTGTGACCTGGTTGTTCATCCTGTTTTCTTCCAAGCCAGGACTGAAATCTCCTGTTATTGACTGATAAAAGCTTTTGTGCTGAAAATTTCCCATTCATGCAATCTCTCAGAAATCATCCCTGTGTGACAAACTCTTTCTAGCTCCAGTCTCTCTTTTGCTGTGATTTTCTGTAAACCAGGGCTGGAATGTGTTTCTTAAACATACATGAAGCTTAGCATCTGTTGTTGGTGACACAGATCATTGCACATGGAAGAATGAATGTGCAAGTTCATGTACAGCCTGCTTTCACTGCACAATGAAGATGTGGGTAAATGGGAATTAGGATTAATACTGGATTTAAGATTCTCATAGCTGGCTGGTAAAAGCCTAATCTCCTCAAAGGCTGCAGGCAGGCTGGCAGCATTCAGCTCAAGGCCAATGTTGTTTGCAAGACCAGAAAGAAATTGAATTTTGATTCTTAGAGTACTTTAATCATAGCCTTTCAAGATAGGGATGGGAAGAGCATATACTATCTCAAATGCAGCCTTTTAATTTCTTTAATGTATGACAGTCACCTAGGCTTCTAGGTCTGATGGACGTTTGACAGTAATATTTTTCATTTCCTTTTGTAAAAGCTTAGGGATTCTGATTGATTTTAGAAATGTATAAATTGCATTCGGAAAGTTGGTATACCAAAGTTTCTGTATAGGCAGAGTGAGATAAATCCAAACAGGGTAGCAAACACTTCCCAGTTTAAAGTGTTAAGAGTGATAAATGTCTTTCAGGTAAGCAGGCTCAGGAGACCATAGAAGTGTGGAGCTCCTGGGTGTGGTGTGGTCAGTGCAGTCCAGTCTGGTTTGTATTTTGCTGTGGTAGAGATGACTGGTGAGAAAGGCGAGAAATGCATTGCTGAGTCTGTGCAGGTCCTAAAATGAATCACTACATTTGACATTAAGGCCCATGTTGAAAAATAACATGTTTTAACATGAAGTGTTGATGCTTCTCCTGTTTAGTGTGGCTGCAATTCTTCTGTGTACCTATTCTTTTCTGAAAGTTGGACATTAAGTTATCTAAATAACTTTTCAGTTAAATCTTGAGGTAGACTTTATGTAGGCTTTGTCCTGCATTGTCAAACAGGACAGAGGTGTGTAGTTTGCCTGTATAGCTACTTCTGATTGCTTGTTCCCAGCTTTCTCTTTGATAGCAGTTTTGATTGGCTCTGCCAGTGATAGCCTGGCAAAGTGTGTCTGCTTTTCTTTTGTTTTAAATCAACAGCCCATCCTGTGGATGGGTCCCCTTTATGGGGGGTATCAAAGATCTCTTCAGTATGATCATGGATGCCACTGTCAGTCAAAAGGGCTCTGAGCCACTGAGGATGGAAGGAGCAGGGATACATTGACTAGATTTGAGTGGAAAGCTTGTGGAGTGCTGCTGATACAATTCAATATCCATGTTGCTAACAAGAATGACTTTTCTGCAGATGATGCAGAAACATGGTGATAAAGGGCCTTTAACTAGACCTGGATTCAGTCTTATCAATTTATTTTTTTTCAAGCCTCTGTATTCAAACTCCACCTAGATAGATTCTTTGGATTTCTCTTTCCTTCTGTGCTGGTCCTCCTTGCTTAGGCTGCTTTTCCTCTCACTGTTGCCTTGTGCAGAACCTGTTATCAAATAATCCTATTACTCTTTTTAGTAATCTCTAAAACACTTACCATCAAGCAGGACATTTTTTCTGAGGTATGAAGTTTCCTTGCATACCTTAAGTCACCTGGCTCTCAGCATGTGAAATTGAGAAGTACACTGAAGGTTGTCCTTTCCAAGGCTCAGGGCCCACACGATGACCTGATTAAAATTTGAAAGACAGTGACTTTATTTAATTTAATAATGCGTGTCTCTGCCCCCATTGTTCTCAGAGTTAAAGGGAGCATCTCAGCCATTAGGCCAGCTGGAATTCAGGTCTCTACGGTGCTCTCAAGTCCCTAAAAGCACAAGCTGGTTGGGGTCATGTTGATGGGAAAATTTCTGCTCTGTTTTGTAACAGCCAGGAAAGTCTTTGGTCTTTCAGTTCTACTCCCTTTACTCTTCAACAGAGATTAATGGTAAGGAGCAGTGGATAGAGAGGGTACCTGGGCAAGCCTGGCATCCAGCAGCAAAGTTCAGTAAAGATGCCTGAGCTCTACCAGCACAAGAAGGTTTATTTCAGTCGGCAAAAGTCATCCAAACTTTCGCTGACTGTAAGAGACCTTATCCCTCTGCAGAAGTCAAACAGCTTGGTTTAAAGCATGCAACAATTCATGGAAGTGCCTTGTGAGCATCTTAAAACTGTTGTTTTGTTCAGTATTATGGCTGGTTGGGAGGTTTGGTCTGTGGTGTTTCTGGAGTGTGGTGGGAGTTGGCAAAAACTGCTTGGAACAGCAGTGTGTAATGAGACAGTGCCATGCTGGGCGAACCTCAGGGATTTTTAAGCCTATAAAAATTCAGGAGAACATGCATTAATGCTATTGCTTGTTGTTGTAGCCTCTAGCAAGCAGATAGGGAGCTATTAAACCTCTCTGAATAGAACTAAGGGTGAAGGGGAATATCTGATAACTTCAGCTGGTATCAGTTGTAAAAATTACTTGGAGGAGAGCAAGCACAGGCATAGCATTTAAAAAAAGAAACAAACAACAGCCAAACCAAACAGAAAAAACCAAACCAATTGGAACAACAAAGCCCTTTCGACACATGTCAGTGTGTGTCCACCAAAAGGGTACAGATTTTCATGCTGGCTGAACTATGCAAGGGGGAAAAAAGTGCCATGCTGACCTGTAGTTGCATCCTACCATGTAGGTTAGGCACTATTTGAAGTCAATGAATTTTTGATTGCTGTTTTGGCCAAAGCCTTGTCATTATAAAAAAGCAGTTGTGCTGGTAGAGATGAATGGGTGTGAATAAACTTGTGTCTTGCTCCTTAGAGGGCCCAGTGATAGAAATGCACCTTATGATTCCACAGCAGCAATTCTTATTATCCACCAATGAGTCCATTCTGTGCTCAGCACTGAGACTGGCAGAGACCCTTTATCAGCACTGAAGCTGCACCTCAAAGCTAAATCTGCTTGGAGCAGATCTCACTGGCGATGCTGTGCTTTTCAAAGCATTTGCAGCCTTGCTTCTGGAAGGCCAGCCAACATCACCATGGCTAGTGCTGCTCCTCCACTTTTTCTTTCAAATTCCCCAGCTGTGGCCAGGAATGCACAGCCCCTGCACCCTGCCAGCCCGGTGTTTTGTTGCAGATGAATGTGGTGGGAAGATCTGTAAACACTGCTGTGTGTTCTGATGGTGAATGTTTGCAAGCTGTTTGCACAGCGTTACTCATTTATCCCCCCAGCCCCTCCAAGATCAGCCTCTGCTTTATCACTCCCGATAAGCTGGTGTGTGATCTGAGGCACAGCCACCAGCCAGAACCAAAGGCAGGCAGGAGTCCCGAGTGCATAGTTTGGGGGCAGCTCGGTTTCTTTCCTGATAAGCCCGAGCCTCTTGCGGCAGTACAGCGCACACTCCTTTTAAACTGTGATCATAATCCTCTTTGCAGCCGGTGCTGCTATCCCCACAGGAAGCATTAGCAATATCACAAAGTGCGGAGACTTCATTGTTTTCCCCTAATCTGCAAAGGGAACTGAGACAGGACAGAGGAAACTTTAACCTATTCCATGCCTCAGTGGCAAATAATTAGTTTCTTACTGAGTGAGAAAACGGGGGAAGCCTCTTAGTTAAGATAAAGTAAGCGCAAGGCTCGCAGGCTTATCTTGCTCTGTGGAATTCGGGAAAGGACATGTCCTTGAATTCGCCTGTCTGGCGTGCCCGGATTTTGTATTTGGGAGTAATGAGTCTATTAGAGCTGCCCTAAGTGATTGCTGGGTATGAGACACCTCTTGCCAGGAAATGCAGTAGCCATGCTTTTGTTTAAGGACCTGAACAAAAGGCTCTGGATGCTTAATAATGTGCAAATTTGGGTGGGTGGGATATAGAGAAGGTTAATAGGGCAGGCTAACAGAGGAGGAGCTGAGTTAGAGAAAGGAGAAGAAGAATGCTGAAGACATGGCAGCAGACAGAGAGAAGCAAAACAGAAAAGGCAGCCCCTTTTTGCCATGTTAAAGTTAACTTAGTCCCCACTGAGATTTTTGGGTAAGTGTAAGCTGTGTCTGATGAAATAATATTTTCAGCCATGGCTGTGTGAGAGGTCACAGTGCAGCTCCGAGGGCAGTCGGTGTGCAAGTCTGAGTGCTGTGTACGTGCTGTCCAGACACTGACCCATCACAAGGTGTGACTGGCTGTGAGGGTGCTTTTGTGGGTGGGAATTCACTTTGGGTCAATGCTTTACCTTTGCAGAACTCATCTTGGCAAGCTGCCTGTCATGAAATTTTTCTTGTCGTGCTTGGGTCTGAGGCTGGGCTGTGCTTTTGTTAAAAAGGAAAAGCTGAAGTGGGGGGAGTTGCCCTGGCCTGGCATGGGGGGCACAGATCTGGAATGGTGAATGGTTTACTTGCACATGTGCTGCCTCTGTGAAAGTCCTTTAATCCAAAAGATGACAAGAGCAAAGAAACAAAAGAAAACACTCTCAAAAATATAACGAGATAAGGATCTGGAGAATTTGCTTTTTATTTTGCTCACGAGTCCCTGGAGACTTCTTCTTTTAAGGGAAGAAATGCAGCTTTCAAGGTCGAGCTTTTTTTTTTTTTTTTTAATATGCTCCCCCAAGCCCTCCCACCCCTCCCTTTTTCTTCAGACTTCAAAGGCAGTCAGCTGAGAGCTTCTTAGGAATGTTACATCTGTTCAGAGTAAACGTGGATTGGTGGAAATTCTTCCTCCAAAGTGTCTGAAATTTGTACACAAATTTTCTTGAGACTGTGGTAAACAAAACACAACCTCAGTGGGGTCAGGGCTGAGTGATGTGCAGTAGTGAAGGGTGGAAATCCAGCAAGTGAGAGTAGTGTTCTGCAGAGGCATTTAATTTAGACACAAGTGGGGTATTTTTCTTGATGCCTTAATAGAAAACAGTTTAATGTCTGTTCCTTTTAATAAAATTGTTTCAGAAATTGAAGCTGTACAAATGGACTGAAATGTGAACGAATACTTGGCCACTCCTCCTCAAACCCTGCTTGTGCTAGCTGTGTACCTGCTGGCATACCTGCCTTATCAGTTTGCTTTCAGTCTTCATCTGTGTATCAAAGAGTGAAATCAAAATTTTGCTTTTTGTGTCTAGTGCTTGGTCCTTCACCAGCTGATCCAAAACCTATTGGCAGTGGAGGGGCCATAGATCAGGGACTTGATATGACACAGAAAATGTCACTAAGCCTGGAGGATACAGCAGCTGGGTGTAGGAACTGGACTTAGTTTAACACTGCTTTGCCTGTTATGGATGGGAATTTATTGCTGATTTTGATGAAAGCTGATGAGTGGCATTGCTGGGAACATTTGGAAATCCTCTCCACAGCAGGACTTATGGACACGGTCAGGTCCCAGACAGCCTTGTGCATAACTGCCTCTTCACATCACAAAAGTATAACTGAACTGTAAATGGTTTTCACACCAATTATTTCCCTCTTGTTTTTGAATAGAACAGGGAGGGGGTTGTTTATCCCATTTCCCTGGTGCAGCTGAAACTCAGAGCAGCAAGCCTGTGCTGAAGCTGTTGTTTCCTCTGCGTTTCCCATAAGGAGGCCAAGGAGTGTGAGATTTGTGATTCAGTGTGTGGCTTTGTCACATGCCTACCCAGGCTGAAGATGATAGAAATCTTGGTGCTATCTCACTTCAGGTTGGGTAAGTATATTATGTTTGTTGCTTTTGTGGGATTTTCTTTTAAATTAGGCTTCTTAAATGAAGAGTAGCAATATTTAAGCTTGTGTGTAAATAAGCAGAGAACCCTCACTTCATCTTGTCTAATCTGTTTAACCTTCATCAACCCAAATATTTACTCTAGGCATTGAATATCTAGGCAGTGTAACTCTGATGCTAAAATTCATGCCCTGAGAATGCTGTAGATTGACTAATCCTGCAGAATTCCCCAAATCCCTGTCTGTATAAATAAACTTCCTATATGAAGGATTATGACTAAATGCCATGAATTCAGATCAGCAAGGCAGAAGTACAGCAGTTGGCCTATTTCTTCTGCTGCTTACTTATGTATTTTTATAAGGTTATTCATCTTAGTCTAAATAGATGTGTAAAGAAAACTGCAAATACTGAAGCACAATGCTGTCATACACTGCGTGAGGAAAGTTTAACCCTCTGCCTTTTACCAGTTTTCAAATCACCATCAGCTTGATTTACCCAGATTGTTGAAATTGTTATTCCTTTTGGGTATCGCATTTCTGGTGAATCTGTGGGGATTTTTTTTGTGTCTTTGACCTATTCCTGCAATTGTGCAATGTAAAGAGTTCATTAAATAGTACCAGCTCCATTGCTGAGGGTGTCCCCACCCCTCCACAGAGCAGAGTCTGCAGCATCTGGATTTACCAGCCTTAAAGCTGACATCTCAGGGCCCGTGTGCCGTGCCCACTGCAGGCAATACTTACAAGACCCCTGTGTAAACCTCTTGGTAAAGGCATGGTGCAAGCAACCTTCTGAGCAGCTAGGCTTCTGTCCTGTTACTGTATTAATTATCTGTCTTTGTGAGATTAAAGTGCAGACTTATTTGGGATCCTTATCTTGGAGAAGTTCTGTTAATATCCCATCATGTTGCCCTGTCTGTTACTGTTCATTGTTCCAGACGTGTGAAGGCAATAAACACTCTGGGGACAGGAGTTAATTTGGCTAATATTAAATGGAATAATTAAAAACAATGAGATCAAGTTACAGAAGTGCAATCAAAACTGTTCATGGAGGATTTCACAACAGTATTGGTCATTAGGTTCATGAGAAGTTAATTTGTACTTTCTGAGAATTTTGAGAGTAGACTTGAAAAAATTAAATAACACAAGAGGCAGCAGGATGGGATTGTTCCCCGTTGGCAGGGAAGGGTCCCAGCCAATTTTACTCTGGTTTTGCTTACAAGATTCTAACAGTTGGAAACTAGAGGGAACAAATTGCTCAGCTGCTGCAATATCGGGAACATGTCTAGCCTGGAACCTGTGCTGTTCATGGTCACTGGGTCCTAACAGATAATTCTCTTTGATGGAAAAGGACTAGCAGGGGAAGAATTTCACCTCACTTTACTTGCCAACAGCTCCATAGGGACTTCCTTCCCTGTCCCATGCTGGGTTAGTCAGAATTTAACAGTGTATCTGGGTAAGAATCACTGCAGTTAGGCCGCTAATCTCATTTCTGCCTCAGATAAGATTGTTATCAGAATAATTGTCTGTTTGCTCCCCCTTCTGAGTCTAATCAGAGTGGATTGTACCTGTACCTCCTGGGGCAGAGGAACTTGGATGTTGATTACTCTCAAAAGAAAGAGAAAATCCTCAGTGTATATTTAATGTAAACTTCACTTTTGTTAGGTGTTCACAGGAAAATCATCTGGAAATAACTTGCTCAGACGTGTCTCGGGCTTTTCACAGCAATATATTTGTTCTGGTTTAGAGTCCAAGTTTAGTCAGGCAAGTGCATGTAGTGCATGATGTGGTGAGTTTTTCAATAGATAATGCTGTGCACCAGCAAAACTGGTATTTTCTCAAGCTCTGGGACAGAGCAAGTTCATGTCTGCAGAGAATGCATACTCTTAGGTGCTCCAGCAAATAAATCTGAACAATTAGTGCTTTTCCCCTTATTTCAAAGCAAATTGCAGGAGTGGGCGGATTTTGCTGGTGGGTATAAAGGAGACTCAAAGATATTAATTTTCATATATCCTTCAAGTTGGGACTAGAACTTGTCTCTTGATGTGCTTACCTGAGGAAATGTGCTGTTTGGTCTCTCTGTAGGAGTGAGCAAACCACAGGTAACACAGCACTCCAGTGAGATACAGAAATGGTGCGTGCTGCCCATGGTACAGGGTGAGAAAACTGAGACCCAGGTGAACCATGGGCTGCTATGGGAGCTGCCAAAGCAGAGCTGTGTGGATAAGGTCTGTGCCAGAGCCACACTGCTAGTGAGTGCTCCTGATTTTTGGTCTGGATTACCATCTCCCAGCTCCAATCACCAGCACTGCAGGGAAAACAAGATGTGGACCAGCCCTTAGTGGTGTTGCTGCTGTAGAGATGATGTCTGGCTTGATCAGACCTGTGTCCCTGGATGGTTTGAAGAATCTCTAGAGCTTTCGAGTGTGGTACCTAAAGCAAGCTCAAAGGGCAAGGGCATGATACTGAAGAGAGTGCTCACAGCTGCTGAACTTGCATGGCTTGTGTGTGAGAACCACTGAAACTGTCTGATTCAATCAGGTTTAAAGGATGTTGAATGAAGCAGGTTCTTTCAGGCACAGGCAAATTTCATTTTGGGGACCTTGAATTTGGTATGGCCACAGCTGCTTCTAGCCTAATGTGTGCTTAGTGTGGATATTCTCTGGAAGTTTTATTGCATACTTTGCTGCTTCCTGCTCCATTAGACTTCAAATCACTGCTTGTAGTGGTAGTTTCATGGCTACAGCATCCCTTTCAGCAGAAACTGTAACCACTTTCCATTTGCTGGATGACTTAACTGATGTTGCACTTCTTTGTACAAAGAGAGAAACAAACTTGCAGAAAGAGAGGGAGATAAAATGAGATGGAAAAGCTGTTTATACCTTTGCCTATATTGCACTGAAGAGATGCCAGAGAGAGTGTTTAGAAAAGTGCTTCTGGAAGTAATACAATGGCATCAGGACAACCAGTAAACAGAGCCTTAGATGTGTAGGATGCTGTGGCCATCCTACTGCCTCCAGAACTCGAGTTTGCATCTCCACACAAAGCTGCAATATTACTTGGACCTAGCTGTGGTGTGTTTGACTTGGCCCTGCTGAACATACCACAGATGTCAGTGTCCAGCAGTAGAGCTTGTGGTCTTGAGGGCCCCTTTGTATGGTTTGTGGCCTCACACTAAGGAATTTATTTTTTTTTACCCCTTTTCCATTACATCTGTTGCTTATGGTTTTTTGGGGTTTTGTTGTTGTTTTTTGTTTTGCATTTATGTTTTGTTTTTTCACTTGAAGCATATTTTTGGCACCCCTTGGTCCTTTAATGGGCTCTCATGTTATCAGACACCACAGCTCTACATACATTAGCTGTGCTTTTTTATCTGGATTTCTTTGTGAGCCATTCATATTCCAGGATCTTGTCTCCAGCTGTTCTTTCTCTGTAATGATCCTGAGGAGAGTGTTGTAATTTACTCAGCTACTTCTGCTGGCAGAGCACTCCGGAGCCATCCCTGATTGGATGCATCTCTGCCCATGTTGTGGTGTTGAGGGTGAAGTTGCACATTAAGGAGCTGTTGGCTGATTTATGAAAAGCATGCTTTTGGAGGCTGGGAGCAGATTTCCCTGGAGGGGCTGGTGAGCTGCAGTCCCTGCCTGCCCCCTTTCTCCAGCCTTAGCCCTGTGCAGTGCCCACAGCTCAGGATATAATCCTGTGTCTGCTCCCTCCCCTCCCTCAGCTCATGGCTCTATCTGCCCTCTTTATCGCTACCCTCCCATCTGGCACCCACTGTTCTGCTTATCCAGTCCATAGTAATGATTTTTGATGCCATAACTTTAAATACCAGTCTATAGCCCCTTCATGATGGGCCTTGGACTGACCCACCAGTTTTCAGAGTGGAGAATCACAGTTACTCTTTAACAAAATTACAAGGCTGGGCTTTGAATCCTTTAAGGTACCTGTCCCTGTCTAATCTGGGCATTCTCTAATGGAGTCTATCCTGAAAATGTATGGAAGTACCTCACTAAACCAAACACTAGCAAAATAAGTGGAGCATGAACCTGTCTTAAGTTACTACTATGGCTTCTGTCAGCTACCATAAAAAGCTTTTCTAGACTCTATTGACAAGAGATGTCACCGAGCTGTCAGGCCCAGACTGACAGCCTGGTCTTGCCATGCTCAGGAGTACAGGATGTGACTGAGGAGTTCCTCTGTCGGAGTTGATCTGAGGACAACTCTCTCCCTTGACGCCTCCAACTGATATGCTGCCTTTCAGTAGCAGTTGGAGATGCTGAGATAGTTGAGAATTCACCATAAACAAGTTCTACTTAGCTATAAGAATAGGCATGCACAGTGTGAATAGGGGTAACAAGTCTTGATAAGCAGGAGTTTTAAGAGAGAATACATAAAGAGATTTATTGTTGAGGCCAACAACAAATCCATGTGGGAAGCATAGTATGAAAGAGCAGAAAATAAAAGAGTAAGAAGAAATATTTTACTTGTATCCTCTTAGATGTGTTGCAGGGAGATTTGTCTCATTTTGTAGGGGTCTTCATTTATCTATGATAATGATCTTTATTTGGTTGGATTAATCGTCAGAGGATCTGTGAGAGCTATGGACAAACTTTATATGCATACACACCATTTCAGTTAAGATGGCTCCAGCTGGGAACTTGGTAGAAGAACTACAGCTGATTTCAGTGAGAGCTGCAGAAGGCACTAGCCTGCTTTTGAAAGAGAACTTCAGAAGAAATCATTTTGTGGAGGTGGGCACTTGAGTCCTACAGCACACTTCCCTCACAGAAGTTGCCTTTTCCCCTTAAAGCATAAAGGTCAGGAGAGAGGAAATACGTTTTTAACTAATTACAGGGAGGCATCAACAGCACATGGGAAAACACAGAGAACAGAAAATGGTTCAGGTGATCTGGGGAGTCAGGATTCCTTTGAAGTGAAGCCAAATGTAAACTTTCTGGTTACAACGTGTCATGGTCTTTCCAGGGCAGAGTTTCTAGCCTTGCTTCTTATTAAGCATATCATGTTGTGAATATTTAAGGCTGGCTTGTGCCTTTGGGTATTTCTCAAATGACAGATGCTAAAGAACCCTCCTTTTTTTTGTTGAATACTAGAAAGGAGCCCAGTTTATCTTGTTTTTCAAGATTTATTTCTCTTCCATTGCTTACAGCAGTTTAGGTCTGTTAGTAGTATCACAGCAGTGGTGGATCACAGCACTGGCAGTATTTGTTCACAGTTTGTTCCTAGTGAATCTCTTGTCCACTTGAGCTCTGTTCCAAGAGAATTGTGGCAGAGGAAATCTAAATGGAGCCCTGTCTTCCTCCTTTATCCTTCTGCAGGGATCATGATTCTGCCATTATAATTAGTGCTGCTCCATAGGTTAAACACCATACTGAGAAGTTTCAGGTGAAGCTCTGGCTTCCCAGAGATAGGAGTGCTGGTAAAATGTGGCTGTGGATCCCAAAAGCATCCAGCTTTGCCTTGGACACAGTTTGTAGGAGAATTCTTCAGTAGTAGGGAGAAGACTGATGCTCTGCCAGACTTCTGAATTAGAAATGCTGGACTAGAAACTCCCCAAGAACCTTTCAGTAAGGTCCCTGATTCCTCCAGTAATTTCTGTGCTCTGTTTTTAGCTCTCGCTGCCTTTGAGACTTGTACCTGAACAAAGACTTTGTTCACCCCATTCAATTGTAAAAATTGGCAGCTCAGTTCCTCATGGCTTTTTGCTTCATATTTGCTGCTGCTTCCCATCAGCAACAGCAGTAAAGTGCCATGGGGTGAAAATCAACACTAATTTGGGAGTTAGATTGCCTGTGTAATAAGCTTCTCTGTTATTCTTTGGCAGGAGCAACAGCTAATATAAATTTTTTACTGTCACTTCTTCATGGGCCGTGTACCAGCGTCAAAGTTAATCCCTCAAAATTATGTTCCATTATAAATCTCTCTTCACAGATGAAGTGAGTGCAATTAGGCAGAGAGGTCCAGAACCATTACCAAACAAAAAAAGCTCTGAAGGACAAAAACAGTCTCCCAGTGCATCACAAAATGATGTAACACCTTGCCAGTGACCTCCAGAAAACAGAAGCTCCTTGGCCACAGTGTTCTTAGGGCTTGGCAGTGAAAATATGTTCTGAGTTGACCAGAACTGAGTCCCACCTTTTTGTAAATATGAGGTGTAGAATCTTAAGAGGAATTTGAAGCAATTTGTGTCAGTTTTCTCTTATTTCTTTTCTTCCAGTAACACACAGAATGTTTAATGTCATTATTCCTGCCTGAGCCCTGGGAATGCAGAAAAGATCATCAAGACCTGAGTAATAGGCTGAAAAAAATCCCCAGCATATTTAATTGGAGATTATTCTTTTGATGTTTGGGTTGATTTTGAGGTTTGTTTTTTATCAGGTTACTCTTGGGTAACCCTCTGTATACAGAACAACTTCCCTGCTTTCATGAATGTCAAAGACTCTCAAGGCTTAAATATACTGGTGTGGTTAAATCACTTTTATTTTTTAAGTTTCATGTTGAATTCTTTTTCATTAGAGAAAGTGAAAATATCCCTTTACTGTAACATTCTGAATACTCTGGGCAGGGCTGTACAATGATGGACTTCTTACACCCAATTTAGAAACCCAGCTTAAAATTTGTGTTTGCTGAAAGATCCTTCTTCCCCCTTTTTATAAGGAGATGATAAGTGCCTTAGTTCTTGGGGGTGAGGTTTGGTTTTCTCTCTTTTTTCTCTCTTTTTTTTCCTTTTTTCCTCTCCTTTTCTCTTTTTTCTCTTTTTTCCCTCTTTTTTTATTTGTCTTTTTTCTTTTTTCATTTTTTGGTTTAGTTTGGGGGGGATTTTGTTTGTTTGTTTTTATTTTGCTTGTTTGTTTGGGTTTTGTGTTGTTTGCTTGGTTTTTGTTATTTTTGTTTGGGTTGTTTTGTTTTCCCTTCTGGAATAATCCTTAAATATATTTAATTAAGGTCCGTTTCTATTCTTAGGGAACACAAGCTCTCTTAGTTCCTGATTGGTTTTTTTGGAGTGCTGAGCAAATGCTATCAAGTTTACATTGAGAATGGCACTGGCTATGCAGAGAAGTGAGGAGTTTGTTCCAAAGTACAGTAGGGAGAGTGCCCTATTAAAAGTCCCACATGTGTGTGGCTACATGCATTATCTACCCTTTTTTAAGTGTGAAGCTTTAGAGACATTGCACATCTGCTATAAAGTCATTCAACTTTATTCAAACTTTTAAGATCAAAAATGATGATAATATTTTGCTTTACTTTCTGTTCACAGCAAACATTCTGAAAGGTCTTACTTTGAGCAATATTTAGTATTTCAGTTTGAATTCGATAGAAATAATTTCAGAAAATCTGCAAAAATGTGTCTGCTTACATGGCAGTTAAACATGAGTTACAATGCCGAGACAAGGATGAGGTAGACATGAGAAGCTGCATCCAGTTTTTGTCATAAAAAGCTCAACACAATAATCTGGTTTGCCAGAGAAAGCTCCTTTATTTTGTTCATATCTGGCCTCTTGAGCAAATGTGGGAAATAAATTTATAAATGAGACTGGCTTGCACATGAAGTACTTACTATTCTGCACATCAGTCATCTGCCATCTTGTTAAATTCAAGTGTACTAAAGGTTTGCTTGGCGTGCTCTTGGCTCTGTTCTATCCTCTTCCATGGCAAGAGGATATGTGTGTCCTCCTCTTAACTTACATAACCTCCAGAGGCTCAAGTCTCCTTCAGGCTGCTGTGTTCTCTGAACTGGGCAAGCAATCATCACTGATCCTTCTTGAGAATCCAGTGGCTGCTCACTCCGAAAAAGCCTCCTTGACTCCTCTTGCTGTGTTTTGTCAAGTACCAGGGGGAGCTTGCAGCAAATGATTACAGCCTGCATCTGCTGTTCTTCTCCACTTTGCCTGTGAGTTTTCTCAAAGTGTTTTCTCCAAGCATGCTAAAATGTCTAAAGAAAGGGTCAAAGTTCTTTATATATTAGAGTAAAATTGGGTTGAAGTTCTTTTTCTGTTAGAGTAAAACAGGGCTGAGGTCACCACCCAGTTCTTACTGTTGTCAATTATGACTTACTGCATCTTTTGTCAGCTACATGTGAGAAAAGTGTAGGGAAACTAAGTGGGGTTTTTGTAGTTGATAAAATCTCCAACTGTGGCACTGAACTACAGAGTAACAAGCCGACTAACAATGCACTGACGTCAGGCTGCCTTGATGTGACTGAGAGAGTTTTTGTCTGCGAAGACAAATACTGGAATAAATCACTAACTGGGTTTTAACAACTGTGGTGGTTTTGGCCTGGTTTCTGAACTTGGAGATAGACAAAGGATTTCAACACAGCATCTCATTTTCAATCTGTTTTGACCAACCAGCAACAGAGTCCTGTACATGCTGGGAGTCTACCAAGACACAAATCTTGACAAGGTCCAAACCAATTAATTACAATTGATAGCTGATGCTGGAATATGGGCCGTGTCAATCACAGGAATGGTTTCCTCCTGCTGCTGTACCAGAACAACTCCAGGCTGCTATTTGGAGTGGCAGAGAGAGTTCAGCTGCCTTCCACACCAGACAGCTTGAGTGGTGAATAGCTTTTGTACACAGAATCCATCGTCTCTCCTGAGGGATGTGACTGTGAAGTAGCTGACTTCTGAAAACAAGCTTTCTGCAGATACTTTTTTCCACCCAACAACAAAGGTCTTGTTTGGGAATGCTTTTTGGCTGCAGTCTTTGTGACCCCCCTGGGAAATGCACTGTGCATTTGACTTGCACTCACCAAAGGAAAAAGTGAAAGTAACACAGCTGTAGTGATTTACTATGAAGTTTTGAAGCTAATTGCCTCATATGTTTAATTAATAACTGACACATTCTGTCCCTCAAAGAGCTTGGAGAACTTCCATCTGGACCCCTAGTGATTACAGCCTGGAAGCCATCCCTGTAATTAAGGAGCAGGCTATAGGAGGCCTGTTCCCATTATGGGCAATTATTGTGCTTGCTACTTTTCCCCTCCTTTCTTACAAAAGGACTCAGAAAATAGGACTCAAAGACTAATCTGACATAAAACCCTGACTAAAGAGGTGCTTTGTGCTACACCATGGTAGAATGATGGGTTATATTTTGGTGCCAGCACTCTTTTTTCCAACAGGCTGTCAGGGGACAGGTTCTCCAAAGAGCAAAATGTGCCTTACACCAAACTGAAGGACACCTTGGTCAATATGAACTGCCAGTGCAAGAGGATTTTTGCAAAGAACCAGGCAACTGAGTATCTCTACTATTACTTCTCTATCTCTCCCTCCCAACTTTAGACTTCCACTAGATTTGACAGCTGCTCATCTGCAGACTCTGGCTAGCTCAGGAGCCCTCAGAGTAGAGGATGCTGTGTCTTTAAGCCTTCCATACAGTGCTGAAATGTTATGACAGAGCATCTCACAGGGGGATGCGGTTTCCATGGCAACCCCACACTGTAAGATAAGCAAACTGGATTATTTTTTTTCCTGAGAGGTTCAAGAGCAAGGAAGGAATGAAGCGATCTGTCAGCAGGCAAGACTTGAAAAGAGGAAACCATGTTCATTAATCCTGTAGCCCTGGCTGCTTTGTGTTTTAATTAGAGAATGTTATTATGGCAGAAATCATGGGTTCCTCACCCTGTTATGGGGTTTTAAGGACTTTTTTGTTTGTTTCTCTTTTTATATCTCCAATTAATAAAGGGCAGGGGGGTGGCTGGGGGGAAGGAGGAGGAAAGAAGATTTACTAAGGCATAAAATGAACTTCTGAAATAAAGAGCCTCAGGATCCCTGTTCCAGAGCTTGTATCCCAAGCCAGATATAGGAGGTAGTGGGAATGAATCTGCTGTTCTCAAACTGAGAGTACATATTAAATTTTTTTTTCTGTCTTCCTGCTGTGTTTAGCAAAAATGGAAATCCCCTACACCCTTGCATCCTGCACATGTAACCATGTGAGTGTGGAGTAAAGTAGGGGAGTTGTGACTTGTTCTTGTCTTCCACAGTCTGCCCAGAGGCATCATACATCAGAGCTATACTGCCTTCCCCTGCCTTGGTTTTGGGGTAGCTGATAACTTTGGGATCACTAGTTACCCCTACATGAGAAATCCTCCACTTCCTGAATGCTGCCACTTGTGAGAATGCAGGGCACTGTGCATGCTGAGAGATGTAAGGACAAGGAGGGGCAATGCTTCAGCCCATCCTGACAAGGCAAGCCCCCACACAAGCTGCAATGGCATCTTAGTAATCAGATAATATCTTGATAGCAGCTAGTGCACCAGCTGGGTAGGAAACTGTGCTGGTCTTGTACATGTGCTGTGCGTAGGAGTTTATTATGGAAAATATTTTGACAACCTTTATTATTTTCAAACACTTGTATGTGTCACCAGAAAATTAGAGTTAAAGTAAATGTTAACCCAACAGCAGTCTTGTCTGCATAGTTTCCATGTCCACCCCTTATGGAGTACTCCCTGCTCCTTTGCAGGGAATAAGAGCCCACTATAAATCTTCATGTGTAATGAAAAGAAAGTTATTCCAATCCTTTAGAAAGCAATATACCGAGAGCATTCATTTCTACTTTCCTATAAGCAGCAGTATCCCAGTCTGGTTTTCAGGGGCTGGTGCTTACGAGGAATTCTTGTAAATGTAGTTCTCCCTACTTTCCTGTCAATGTCTTCTTCAATGTCCTTGAAGAGTTCAGCAAAACAAGGTGCAGAATCAAGAGGGCCAAAGAGCCTCAGAACCATTGTTCTGGATTTGAGTAGCTCCTACCCAAAATAATTTTCTCCTATGGGAATGATCTATGTAGCAGGAACAGTTGTTAGCAAAGTCTGAAGTTGTGGGCCAAGCAAAAATGATACCTTGAGTGGGAATTTAGGGCTAGGGCAGAATGATATTTAGACCTTTGTTGAATGAGCCATCAAAT
Organism: Agelaius phoeniceus; assembly: GCF_051311805.1. Classification (NCBI taxonomy): domain Eukaryota; kingdom Metazoa; phylum Chordata; class Aves; order Passeriformes; family Icteridae; genus Agelaius; species Agelaius phoeniceus. Next base: position 23,653,425 of record NC_135270.1, read on the forward strand.
GCTCTCATTGACAATAAGCAGGGTTGCAGGCAGCTTAATTTCTTTGGAGACTGCTCTCTTTATTCCTTTTTTCTGGCTGCATAGACAAATTCAACACTTTGGTGCTGATATCAGCTTTATTTGATGTTTTGAGCTAAGCTGCCCAGAGGTGACTTTTTGGTTGTACTAATAAAGAAACTGCTTGGACAGCTTAGGTCAGTCGTACTTCACTGCCAGCCAGCACCAAGTGGCAGGCTGGGTTTGTGGTCCTGGTGGCTGGGGCAGAGTTGCCAGCACAGCTTTCTCTGCCCCTCACCCCTCCTCTCAGGACCTGCTGGGCCTGCCTGTGCCCTACCAGAAGAACCCCTCACACATCTGCTGCCTAATGGGGGCTTCTCAATTCACACCGCTCTGTGGTCTTCATAATTTGCCTTGGCCTGAGTGTTGTTAAACCCTTGAACACTGCTTGGGTTTGTTGTCCCTTGAGGCACTGCCAGATCTGAATCACTGCCAAACAAAATTATTCCACCTGCTTCTTGGCTCTAAGCATTTAATCACGCAAGCCCAGCAGAGTTTTGTTTAGAGAAGAGAAATAATTGCGGTGCCGCACTGGTTCCCAGCAGAGCCAGCGGTGTCCATGTCACCTGGAGAGCTGGGAGTGAAGGAGTAGCTGCATGCCTTGTTTCTGATGGGAATATTGCTAGGACTGACTCTCCTGGGCCTGCCCCAGCCCTTTTGGTCAAAATTAGTGCCCCTGAGTTTATGGTGGAAGGGAGCAGCTGGAGAGTATTAGGCTCTGCTCCAAGTATGATTTTGAGCAGGCCAGTGCCTCACAGCTAAAGCCAGAGGTTTTAACCGATTATTTGCTGACTCATCACTTCTCCTGGTTTCTTTCCCACACCATTATAGTGCCACACCCCTCTTCCTAGAGATAATGCATTACTTGTGCATCTCAGTAGCTCGTTCTTGGATAATTATTCTAGCTAGTTCTGTTTCACACTCCACTTCTTCTCTCAGTTTTTCTCAGCACCCCAGAGGCATCCAGAAACTGGATTTTTGATGATCCAGATATATCCCTTCCAACTCAGTATATTCTATAATTCTAAAGTAGATAGATTTCTGACCATGATTGAAATACAGTATCTTTTAAATCAACTAATGTTATCCATCTAAGCTTTTTCTTCCTTGACCTGCTTGCCAGCCAGAATTCCTTAAACAAACTCTACAGGAAAAATGCAGGTCCTTAAATTCTTAAGCCTTTCTTTCTTACCTTCTGCTGATGGTCCTGAATTAAGTGTGTGTACCTGCACACCCTAAGGAGCATAGTGCTGTTTTAGGGTCTATCACAGCTGACTTGGAGAAATTTTGCTTACTACTGTTTGCATGCTATCTTAGCCTGGAAGTCATTTAGACTTAGAAATACAGAGTTCTGCTTCTACTAATAAAGAAATGTCTCCAAGAGGCTCATTAGTGGGGCTGCTGGCAGGCACTACTCTGGGTACACAGAGACCAAGCATGTGGTTGCAGAGTGGAGGTGCAGGGATTTCTGGGCAGCCAGAGACCTCTGAGCTCTGTTCAGATGCTCTCTGTACTGTCTTCAGTTCCCCTGGCTGGTAAAAGAATTGCTAAGAGAGAATACACATAAAATACTGTAATCCTGGTGCAGTAAGAGAATGCACAGTCTTGAAGCAAACTTTTCTTTCATATATTTTGTATTTAATTTCAACACATGCCATACTCGTGCATCCTATTTACATTCAGGTCTGTTTTAGACATCCGGCATAATTCAAGAACACTGTAGCTCTGAATGCATGCAATGAAAGTATTTTCATACTCTTTTCTACAAAATAATCCTTGGGTCTGCAGTTTGCCAGTTTGTGGTAGCTTCAAGGCTTTTCCTAGAGTACAGAAGTTTTTGAAAAAGGAAAAATGTCTGGGAGTTGTATTTATGTTCTACAAGTCCTTATAATAAAAGAGCACTAATTTCTTTTAAACCACTCCAAGCAATTTCCCCCAAAACTTCCCTGTCCACAGTAGTTTGTTGAAGCTTGTGTGAATGTATCTATGCTCTTTAACAACACACTAAAGAAATATTTTGGTGCTAGGACAAAGCCAGGACCACAAATTAAATTAGATGAAAACAATTAGGTTGATATGTTTCATGACATAAATGAAAGATGCTTTGGAAAAAACAGAGAGGCAGTATTCCTTCTGGATAAGGCCTCAGCATGAAAATATGAACAGCAAATGAGTTTATTATTGAAGACACGTACATCAAAGCCAACTTGACTGAGAAAGTTTTTGGCCTAACCTACAGTTGTTGTCTTTGCTATTATTAAATGTCATGTGTTGGTGAGTGGCTAAGAAACCAGGATATTTTTCCCATCTAGAGTTTTTAAAATCTGATGTAAATGGTCTTGGTTTCAAAACCCGCTTGATCTTTGCATTAAGCCTGTATGACTTCAGTGAACCCCAGACCTCAGGCTGGCCTCTGCCTGGGGTGACTTTCACTCTTAGAGGGTGATGGTGCAGAGCCACAGTAAGTGGGGAGTCACCAGCTGGAGGAGAGAATGCCCTCAGGGTCTTTGGATTAGAGAAGGTTAGAGAAAAAGAAATAGAGGTAGGTTAGAGAAAAAGAAATAGAGCATTTCCCTAAGACAAATATTTTCTTTTGACTATTCTAGTTGATGGCATTTGTAGGGGGAAAAGGCTTTCTTCAGACAGAGCAGAGACCAAGTGTTTGTCTCTATTGGCCTCTTACTAACATCAGACTGTGGAAGTCTTTGAGACAAGTTTATTTTCTGCAATTAAAAATAATTAAATAAAGCCAGGAACTGATCTTGATTTCCCTGCTGCTAGAGCCTGTCTATGACCCGGACAGAGGTTTTAGATTTAGAAATATTCTGAGACCTTTTTTTCTCAAAAACTGTTCAACTTGAATTTCAATGTCTTTGGGAGGTGCAGTGAGGAAGGGAGCCTGCCCAGTTTCACGCACATTCATTGATTACAGCACTGTAGTGCTCAGCTCTTCCCAGACGTCTAAAATCATTGTAAGTAATTGGGTTAAAGTCAGAATTTATCATACTTAGTTAGCCCAGATCTAATCGTTCTTTCCAGAATTGTTTGCTGAATCGCTTGGCATGTCTAACCTTATCGGCCCCGTTAACTTCTTATCCCCATTTGACAAATCTAATCTGTCTTTACTTCTGCAAGGAGAGAGACAGGAATCATTAGAAACTTCTGTGGCTTGCTGTGCAGCCTGCCAACAGGCATCCCAGAAATGATTGGGAAGATGCTTGCAGCTGCTGGAGAAGATTTGGAAAGGTTTAAGGTTTAATGGGCATGGAAAACAGGGTTTCTTGTCAAGATGGTTTACTCATTTACTCATTTTTATCTATTTTAAAAACAGAAAGTCTGCTAAAGTTAACAAATGTCAGCAGTCAGAGATTGCTACACCGAGCCTAGGACGAAGGGTATAGATGGTGTTTTGTGCCTTTCACAACCCACGCCATTGTATCTTGCTTGAGACACTTTCCTCTAAGCTTATAAAATCACTCTTGGCTCTAGTTATTTTCTGAGAGTATGACTGAACCACTTTACAGGAAAACACTTACAGTGTTGTGCTTGAGTTGCACACTGGGGACCTGAGATTTCCCTTCCTCACAAAGCAGAAGTGACACCACCAAAGCAAACGGAGGCACAGGGTTGTGAAACTGAAGTCAGCAAGCAGAAATCCAGCTTATATTCTCTAGTGTATGCTCATTGCTGGCTATTTTTGCTAGGAGAAATTTTTGTGGAAAGGAGGGCAGGGAGAAGATAGGAATATGCAAGGCCAGAAGGATATGCTTTGAGGATTTTAAGGAGTTTGCAAGCCCATGCTGAAGAGCTAATGTCTGCCACAGCAGAAGAAGTTGGATGTCCTCATCCCCTGTGTGTTTGTGTGCATAATGTTACATAATTCATGTTCTGATGCATAATGCTGTCATTTGCCACCCTGACTTCTTGGCTCACCTTGGTGAGTTGGAGGATGTTGTTACCCTCAGATGGAAAGGAGGCTCATCTTCTGCACACACTGGGCACCTTTAGAGGATAGCTGTCCATGCACTGGGTGTGATGATCAGTAAGTGCTTGATTTGCTACACTGCCAGTTGGGACTCTAACTTTCAGTGTGCTTCAGCCTGCTCAGAAAGGCGAGGGCTTAATGACTGGTTTGGATTTTCCAAAGGGATGTTTGCCCGGATGTGAGCATTTCCCCCGAGATCGCTCGCTCACAATGGAGCTCTGCGTCAGTGCTGGGGCTGGAGGCCCCAGGGATGGAGCCTGGCCAGCAGCACTCGGCCCTTCCCTGCATGACTTGGCATCCAGAGACACTGCCTGCACCCAAATGTAAACCTGAAATCACAATCTGAATGTAGCCTTGAGTTCAGCTCTGTCCCGGGCTGCTGACTCTGCTGGTGGCTGTCCTCTCTCCGGCAGCTGTGGCTGGGCTCGGGCAGCACCCTCTGGTATTTCCTCTGCAGAGATACGGGTGGGGCAGAGGGCCAGAAGTCTCTTCTTTTGCTGCCTAGTGGAGAGTAAAAATAGGGAATACAGTGTGTACCTGCTAAACTACTGCCTATCTCCCCTTTGACTGCACCTATGGAGCATGCCAGGGCTGGGCTATGTCTCTTTTTAACTTTTAAATTGACAATTTCACACTGGTGCGATGTCACGTTGACGTGGCTGCCCACAGGCTCCAAAGGGCATACTACCCTTCCAGGAGATGCTGATGAGGTTAAGAGCCACTCCTCCCAGCCTCTCTAAAGTGCCTGGCAGCACCCATGGTGTTTGTGCCAGGAGAGCAGGCAACAAACACAACTCAGTTCTGCCTAAGCTGGCTAGGGTGAAGTGGCATAAAGCTACAGGAGGGATAGGGCAGTCTTTCAAATTCAGAGGCAACAAATGGGATGCTAGAGAGAAGAGAAATAAGGAATTGCCCATGGAGTAAACCCGGTGTCTTGTGAGAGAGTAAAAACTTCCAGGCTTTTTGAACTTCCTCCAGACCTACTTCTGAATCTTTTCCTTGATCTGAGCTCTCCTTTACACTATGTGTTTGAACAAAGACCAAAGGGGAATAGAAATCTCCTTGCATTGCAGGATACTTTCTTTTTAGTTACTCTGCTATCCCTTTCTGCTCTCCATGAAATAAAGTCATTAGATATTTTGCATCAGAAACGGAGGAATTTCAGTATGTGGGGTTCACAGTCAAGTTGATTCAGCATAGCTGTTAGCTACTCCTGAATGACGGAATGATTTCCACAGAATGGGAACAACTGCTGGCGAAAGAGCCTTTGTGTTCAGGGGGAACAGGAGGTTGTTTGCATTCTGACAGCACCATACTGATGGGTGTTTGTAGCTGTGGTCTGGGCATCCAAAAATTATATCCATAAAGGATAGATCTGATTGTTAGAACCAAGGAAGTGATGGAGAAAATTGTAGCAATGTAGTCAGCTGCTGTGGCTGCATACATGGTTGGATCTCTGCTCCCTCCAGCTCCCTTAAGTGGGAATTGAGGCAGGTTTCCTTTCAGTAATGTTTAAAGCATTTCCCTTGCATTCATTCTTGTGTATACATTATCACAGACTTAACATCTTGGAGAAAAAAACCAGGCCTGTTTATTCCTATCTACCCTATCAGATGAAGGCTTTAGCTCATCCTCATCTGTGGCCAAGAAGAGAGAAGTTTGCTTTTGCAGCATGGCTTGGCACTGGTGTGGCTCACAAAGTGGAGCAAGTCACACTCAATTGCTGGCTGCCATGGGGGACTGACCTGGCTTGTGGGTGTCAGTCAGGTATGAGGCTGCAGCTCAGCACACACAGGCTTTGCACATCAAGGTGTGAGAAATGCTACTCACTTCCAAAAATTTAGAAAGGTTTATTAAAACCTGTGTTTATCAAAAACACAACAGAAGACTGAATAGAGAAAATATTACGGCACTGGGAGCAAAGGATCTTTCTCACCATGTGCTCACCCACACAAAGCATGTTTCGACTTTTAGCCCCTCCCAAAGTTCTGTCTGTTGACTCCTTCTCTGTCCAGTGGTGGAGTCTTCTTCCTTAAATCTTGATTGGAAGTCAGGTGTTGCCATAGTAGCAAGCTGACCCTCCCAAATGTCCCAAATCCAGGCTGTCCCCTGATAACGCAAGGGGCGGTGGGGGGGTAAAACATAACTATAAGTCTATAAAACTTCTCTTAACATATATACATGATATTTGCCTTGTGAGAGTCCACCATCGCATTACTCATCTGTCACAAAGGTCACTACCTTGGCTAAGTCAGCACAAAGTTTCTTTCCATTTACCTTATCCTATCCCCATAAATTAAGATACATTTTCAACTAAATCTACCAAGTTTAGAGTGCCTCATGCCAGCCCTGCAGAGGGTTCCTGTCTCTGCTTTTGTAGCAATCACATTAAAACCAGCACCTCCTTACCAAGTGAGAATCAGAATGCTTCGAGCTCTGCTGGTTCCTCATAAGCTGTGCTCTGTTAGCTCCAAATATTCTTTGAACACTATCTTCTTCAAAGCTGCTTTTCAGGTAGAGTGAGTTGAAAACCAGGAGAGATTACCAGGGGGTGTTTTTTTCCTCTCTCATTTTGAGAGGAAGTATGAATTCAAAATGTTTTGACCAGCTTTGTTTTCATAAAAGAGTCCCTAAATGTAGCTGTGTTCTCTTTAGTATAAGAAAGGTAAAAAGGATGCACTGCTTTGACAGTTATCTATCTGCTGATTGCCACGTGTACCAAGTGTCAGAATGAGATTGATGGCCTTAGAAAATAAATCCACCGGAGGCAGGAAGAGTACCTTCCTTTGCTTTTTTACAATGCTAAGTGTGTGTATTGTCTGTGCTGAGCCAGTGCTGAATAATAATGAGTGACTACAGTTAGTGTCTAAGCTAAGGGAAGCCAGGCCTCCAGCCAGCCTGGGGTTAGGAGCTCTGCTGATTATTCAGTTTGAGCCAGCAATATGCATTTTGCCTAAATGCCTGAGTCTTTTCTTCCCAATTATTTTGAGTTCTAGGAGGGTACATTCTTTTCTGTGGAATTTCTATGAAGTCAAAATGTTAAAATCTAAAACCTGTAAGATTAGTGTTTTAATGCTTTGAGCATGTTTGTTTGTTTGTTTTTAATCTGAGAAGAACTTCTGGCTAGAAAATATCAATTAGACCTGTGATTGGAAAAAAAAGACAATCACTAAAACAAACAAATAACCTCTCCTCCTTCCAACTTGCTTTGTTTTGAAGGGGGTGGAGTGTGACAGGATTTTGAGTCTGTTCAACATCTGAAAATCAGAAACTGAAGGTTTCTTGCAAACTCTTCTTTCCTGTCTACTAGGCCTCTGTTTTTCTAGCCCACACAAGTCCTGCTGTTGTGCTTGTGTCTTATAATAGTGCTCATCTGGTCCATCTCTGGGGTGCCAGTGAATTTGCATCCTGTCATCTAAGGAGATGACTAAGGTAAGGAAGTTCTAATTCCACCTCTCAGATCTCATTTTAGACATCCGTGAAAATGGATCTCTGGCAGTCCAGGATCTGACTGGAGTGGATGGAGGAAAAGGGTCAGGGATTCTGCCTAATCCAGCTCAAAACTCCTGACAGCACCCAATAAAAATGATATCCTGGCTGCTTTTGAAGTTTATTTCCTACTCAAAGCAAGGATTTGTCCATGGTGGCCACTGTCAAGTAAAGAGTTGGAAGTCTGACTCTGTATCCCTGAGTGACTCTGTATTTCATGGCTACTTGGGGTTTTGTTAGTTATCAGCTCTTTATTATCAGTGTTTCATTTTGGAAACAGGATTGACTCCCTGAAATACAAGGCTCCTGTTTCCTTTGGGGAAGGGTGCTTGGTAGGTCTCCATGTGCTGGCAGGTGGGTTTTGGCAGCATGTTTTCCATCCGGATGCTTATGATTTTGAGCAGGTTCATAGCTGCTATTTGTAAAATCCTCTTCTCATTAGGTTAAAGCACTTCAGAGTTTCAGGACCTGCTGCCTTCTTCTCTTATCCCTTATGTCTTTTCCTCCCCAAGCACCTCCTGGTGTCTCTGCACTGTGGTGAATGAGCCCTGTTGCTCTTGCCTGCACCTGGGCGCTGCCCATGTTATCAGCACAAAAGCCTCTGGATGGAGGAGCCCCAAGGAGAACAAGCTGGAGCAAAGATGTGGTGGGAATGTTTTGCTGGACAATCCAGCTGGCTCTTTGGCTTATCCTTGCTTGGTGGACTGAGGTGGCTCCTTCTATTCCTTACCTTGTTGATATCTAATGAGAATTTTTGCTGCTTTGGTTCGAAGGGGCCACTGTTCTGAGAGTTTCCTGACTTGGGCAGAACAAGCTGTGCTTGCACATCTGCTGGGTGCTGTTTTAGCATGGAGAAAAGGAGAGAAAAAACACCCACCTTTTGTTAAGAATGCAACGTAATATTTAGAGTTTTCTCTTCCATCTTATTTCGAGGATTTTATTAGCTTGTAGGAGTTCTGGTGCCCATTGAAGTTTGGAAATAGGATATTATGTTCTGAAAATATAGTATTTTGCTATAAAGTCAGTGTGGCTAAAACACAGAACTTAGAAATAAATTTTTGAGACCTGAATTTCTAGTGGGAAAGGAATTATTTTTGCTTCCTTGCTAGCTGTTTCTGCTGGACTATGAAGACAAATTAAGGTGAGACTAGACCAGCAGAGCTGTAGTGGGAGGAAATGAGAAGACCCTCTTTGATCCCTAATGCTCAATCAAGAAGCATTTGCCAGCACTGTCAAATGAGATTTGTCAAGTCCTAGGTAGAGGCCAGCGAGGCCTAGAACTGAACAAAAGGAGGAGGTTTCATACTATAAATTTGGTTTCAACATATTCAGAGTTAATCTTCCTTTACCTACATAATATGAAGGTTATTAACCTCACTGCAAATGGACCTACTGGGGAGTTAAGAGTCACGTGGACAGGATTACTATGTTTTGAAAAGAATTTGTGCTGGTGACTGTAACATAATAAATGTAATAAGTGCCTCTTTAGATCTTCTATAAGTGGTAAAGAATCATTGATCACGCTGTGGGATGGGGGCTGGGGAGCTTGTTTTTGATGTTTTAGTTCCAAGTCAGAAATGAGAGCTTAGAGTTGTTGATGAAAAGAGCACATAAATTTGTTATTATTATCATTATTATTATTCATTTTTCTGTCTTAAAGAGACCGAGAGGGAGTTGGTGCCAAGGGGTGAGAAATAAATCATTAGCATCTTCACATTTGCACTGCAGATTAATCTGGGGAAATGAGGCTAGTAGTTTTTAAGCCTCTTGCATATTTGCTAGGTGAACTATTTAACTTGATCTCTCCTTTTACTTTTTTTCTAACCAGAGAGTTTCCCATGTACAGATTTAAAAGGTCACAAGGTTAAGCAGAAATCAGAAGCTGATTTATTGCATAAATAACCTTAGCGGGCATTTTGGCCAATGCTGTATTAAAGTTTGTTTTAAATTAGGCTATTTTTTTTCCTTCCACTGAAAGATGTGATTTGATTTTTTTTATATTCCTGCTCCTCTTACCTTGTGCTCGCTTTGCTGAACCTGACAAGGTTCTCAGTGCAAGAATGATTTTCTGATTGTTTCCAAGTAAATGTCCAGCTCGGAGGGCTGGTGGTGGCTGTTGTGACATTACTTTATGCTGCCCTCAGTATTCACACTTGATTTCTCCTGCTGGTCAGTATGTAACAGGTGAATCTTGGAGCTGCAGGAGCGGATGGCAGCTCTGAGCAAGGCAAAGGAAAGTGGTGGCTGTAGCAATACAACACGGAGTGAAAGCTCTGGCTGAGGGAGCTGTGTTGGGTATTTAGAAATACATCTTTAATGGAGACATGAAAAAGAGATCTGACTGCTTGTGAGCACTAGAGATCCCCTAACACGTCTTCCAAAGCAAGAGTCTTAGCCAGAGTATTGGAGGTAATTAGTCAGTCTGCCTGCATTCCTTCTGCAGCCTCAATTAATTATGAGGCTCTCGCTAACTTCTGGATAAAACCATTCTGTAGTGGTGTTAGAGGATGTTAACCAGCTGCCACCTTCAGTTTCCATTGATGCTTTATAAATATAATGTACAAAGGACTTGAAAGCAAGGACTCTTGCTTGAGGGTGCAAGCTCAGCTCCTGCTGATCTCTTCCTTCTTGAGCACTTGGTCTAAGAGGAGGAATACACAATTCTACCTGTACTGGTAGCAAATACAAATGCTACAGCAAGAAAATGCTTTGGTATGCTTCAAGGGGGAAGCTGTTGCTTTTAGTGTTTCATCCTTTATTGACTGAAATATGAACACAGGCCGGCAGAGACATGTAAGCAGATTCAGTGGGAAGAGCTGTACTGCAACACAACTATCAGTGTCAGTTTCTTGGATAAGGTTGACAGGGAAAATAGGTTGGATCTTTTATTAGGTCTATTGATACTGTTGGGGGAGGTGGTCTTTTAAACATGTAAATGTGGTTTCTCATATCTGAAATAGAAGCATCAGGCTTTGAAACTAAATAAGTACATGTTGAGAACACTTTCCCCAAGTTTAGCAAAGTTATGTTAATCACTTAGACCATCTGCTGGAGAAAATGTAGTTGTGAAGCCAGGATAGGTTAGTGGCACATTAGTGAGAGAGGAGATAATAAAATTGTTTGTTGCTCTACGACAGAGTAAAGTTTTTGAGAATTACTTGTTTTTCCTGGTGATGTTACAGATCCTTTTTAGAAGTAAAAAAGATGTTTTGTTCATTTTTTAAAGATAAATTTTCTGTGAGGTTCCAAAATTGTGCTGTATTGGCTTGGTGTTCTCATGACAGCAAAGTTCCTCAGTTTAGCAGGAGGATGAGGTTAGGATCTTACTTGCTTGTAGCCCTGCCTGGGCTGGGAGATCTCCAAGGTTTCCTGGGCAAACTCTGCTCAGCCTCTGCAGCTGGGGAGTGTAAAACAGCTACACTGCTGCTTTATCCTGAGAGGCAGGAGGGCAAGAAGTGTACAGAAGAGTTAAAGTCAATCACCCCAAGAAGTGTGGCTGGCTCCTAATGGCCTGCTGCCTGAGCTTTTCAGCCTGACAGCATCTCTCCTCCTTAAACACGTTGTGAAATGTTGAAAAATGATTTGAATGTCTTTATGACAGTGGCATTTGCTCAGGAGGAGCTGTCTGTTTGTTTAAATACAGCCCCAAAGGAGGTGCTTGTTTTCCTAGGATTTCCTCTAACTGCTGACCGAAACAGGAGAAGAGAGTGTCCAGGGAAGGGACATCACTGAAGCCTGGCTGAGTGCTGGCAGAAGTGTGATTAATCTTGACTAGACAGCTGTGCCAGAGCCTCTTCCAAAGTGCTGGACTGCAAACCAAACACATAGTATGCTTGTGATGACTCTCCTGTCCTTTTCAATTACTTTGTCTCTCTCTCAATTCCAAATACATCAGTCTTGTTTGAAGGCTTCATTACACCCCACTGATGTGCTAATGCAAGTTGTAATCTGTCCTTGTTACAACATTTACTGCCAGTAAAGCTCATGTGGACAAGGAGAGGTACAATTGCAGGGAAAAGCAGTATTTAGCAAAAAGCAGCCATTTTCTTAAGTTGCCCTCTTGCTTTTTGGGAGATATCAAGATACACCTGAGAGCAAGTTCTTCATCTGGTCTAGTACCTGACTTGAAGGGAGCAGTACGGGTGTTTGAGACCACTTGTAGAACATTTGGGGAAATGCAACAAGTCTCACAGTTGTTAACATTTCCCCAAATGTGTAATTCATGGAAGGCTGTGGAGATATGCGGCACTGCTCTGGTGTAACAAGTAGGGATCCAAACTCTTTAGGAGGGGCAGGTGGTAGAACCCCAAATGAATGAAGATACATGACGCAATGTAGAATCCCAAAGCCCTCACATTGTGTGGGAGGGAGGTTGCTTCTGCCCTTCTGCTGCTCTGGTTTCTGTGATTTAGCAAACTGGGTTGTTTAGTCAATGTGATTCATTCCTCTCAGACCATCCACTGCAGTGCTCCTAATTTCAGGTCAAGAGGAAGGAAGCAAAGGCTTCTGTGTGAAACAAAGGATGTCACGTACTGATCTCCATTGTTACAGCAGTAGAGGAACTGCTGGAATAACCAAACAAAGATCAAGTGAAATTCAAAATTGATGAGAGAAGCAGAATGATAAAATAATTTTAAAATGTTGCAAAATCTCTGCAGCAACGTTGGCTCCTGCCATTTTATCACTGAGGTTAAGGAAACCTAGTGTTTTTGCAAGATCTGTGGCTCCAGGAATTCTCCTTTAGAATAAGACCCTTCTAAAAATGTATTTCCTTTTTCTCCTGGAGTAGATCTCATTAAGTTGAACAGGACCAGATTTCCTTGTATTCCATAACCTGCTGTTTTCCTCATGAACTGGGAGGCTCATGAATTTTCCATCCGGAACTGCTGCCATGAACCTGGGGAACTGAGGCTTGTTGGTGACTGCTTGCTGCCTCTCCATGCAGTATTGTGGTAAATTCAACAAATAATTGATTTAACAGTGCAGGAAGGTCACCAATCCTCTTTTTATAGCTGTCATGTACAGCTTGAGATCCCTGTTCTGCAGCTCTTAGCTCTTGGAAAATACTTCACTAGGAGGGCTTGTGGTCTTTTTTTTTCCCAATGGCACAATGGTGGCAAATTAGGTGCTTTAAATTTTTAAAGGAATAAAGAGGGCTGTGCTGAGTATTGAATCGCAGGTCACTGCTCTTCTCCAAATCAAGAGAATGAAATTGTTATCTGGTATGGTCACCTGCAGGAATGAAATTGAATAATGACATTAGTACATTCAAGTACAGATTCATTGACGTCAGATTTTGCTCAAATTTGGTGGGAGCGAATCAGATTACTCAGCCATCAAGTTTCATCATCGTGTCTGCATCACACACTAATGGCTTATGCCTTGGGGATCAGCAGAAGTATAACTAAAGGTACTATTCTAATGTACCTCCTTGGTTATAGAATATAATAACAGAAAGAAAATGCCTTTTCAACCCCTGGTATAATTACTTATGTCTTTTCATGATGAATCATAGATGCTCTTTTGATATCTACACGATAATTTCTAGAATTTTTAAAATGAATTTTTATGTGAGTTCTTCTATTGACAAACTGTCTACAAATAACTTACTGACTTTTCAACTGCACAACTTATTTGAAATTATTCATAGATTGCTTCTTGGTTTGCTGATTGTTTACAGGCAATTCCTTTTTAGTATTCAGCGGCTGGTATTCAAGTGTTCAGCTTCCAGCTGCACAATTCAGTTCGTATTTTGACACATAGGTCACACAATAGTATTTCTGCTCCCTGACTAAATGCGTATAATTCATAGGATCTAGCTTCTTGCACGAATATTTGCATTGAATTACAAAATTCTTATTCTGCAGCCATTCTTTAGCACTTGATTATCATCAGAAACTGAAACAATCCTTTTTAATCTTATTTACAGAGTATTTATGGAAATGCTAATGCACAGTGGACATTTCCATAAATGAACAAATTTGCTGTAAAGCTCCAGCTATGCACTCAGCTGCATTTTTATTAATTTCACTTCTTTGCCCCTCTTCCTGCTATGATCTCAAAATATTAATCATTTAGATATTTATTTTTGGCATATGTGAAATTAAGTAATTTTCTGCAAAATTTATACATATAAATTATTGAGTTATAAACATTCTCTATGGAAACTGCATATAGTGACCTCCACCCTCAGTGATGGGTGCAGAGTGCCCTATATGTGCCCTTCCATCTGATTTTTCAAGACTTTTCCTGTTATATGTTGCTAGAACTCCACAGTTCTGTTTAAAAGCACAATACCATAAAATCAATAGACAAAAAAAAAATCCAACACTAACTGGACCAGCCAGAGCCGTTAAATGAGCAATAGCCAGTTGCTCTTATGGGTCCCAGTCTTTGGTTTGTGGTCCCACAGATCCCTTTTACCCCTGCTGTCCCCAACTGCCCCTTGCTCTGTAGAGATAAAATGATTGCAAATGTGGAGATATTTCAGTCCAAGGATTGCACTGGAAAGCAGAGAGCATGTTTGAAATTCTTGTACACATTTCTAAAATAACATTGAGAAACATGCCCTTCTGCTGTTCAGAGATAAGAGAAGACTGCCCTCGAAGAACTAAGGTGTCCAAAATAAAAAATATCATTGCTGTTTCTTAGTATGGTCCACAAACCATTTTGAAAACACTACTATTATTTTTCTTCACATATTAAAATAACCACAGTGCAAGGCATCTGGCCTCTCTGGATTCTGTTTGCTGTGTGTTCCTACACCTCTCACTGGTCCCTGGGGGTCAGGAGGGTGTTTATTACAAATGAATGTTTAATGTCTGCCTTGGAAAGCTTCTTGTCAGGCTTGGAATTTCTGGTTGCAGTGGAGAAGGGCCCTGTGGAGCATCATCTGGGCCCTGAGAGTAGTTCCTGCATCTTGTTATTGCTTTTAGTGAGGGCTTCCTTGTCTTACTGGTTGCCAGCTCATTTGGCAGAGCTGACACTTTTTTTGATTATTTTGTTTGACCTTCTTCATTTCCAGTTAACCCCTGGTACAGGAGTCCACTGCAGTGAGAGTGAGCTGTGGAGACAGGACAGTCAAAGGAGATCCCTGACTCAGCTGCCCTGGGTTCCAGCAGGACGCTGTGGCAGCTGTTCAGAGGAGACACTGAGAAAGCAAAGCCCAAAGTGATCCAAATAGTTCCTCCACCTGTCTTGCTCCTGAGGTGAGACCCAAGAGGGAAAGAAGTCTTTAGCTGTAGACACTTGTGCCGTAGCATGGCTCTGACTGCTTTTACCTGGGATGGCAGCTGGTGCCTGAACCTTAGCTTTCTTTCCCACCTGCCTTTAATTTAAGTGCAGCTGGTTTCTGCTGTAGCTAGGAGATAGAGTGTTCTGAATGCTCTAGCAGCATGTAAAAACTCTGGCAAGCTCCCTCTGAGGTGTACTTAGGTGAGGGATATGCATGCTACACCTCTCCTTACTGTCTTGAGACTGACATGCTTGTGCCTTGGAGGAGCTGTCTGGTAATTTGCCCGGATGGGCTGGAGCTGTACAAGTGTTGAGAAAGCTTTCAAAGGCTGTGAATCTTGATTGCACCATCCATCGGTGTGAAAGAGCAAGGTTTCACAGCCGACCAAGGCTTTGTCCTTTCTCCCAGTTGCTGTGCTCACTTTCCATGCTTCAAAAAACATTTTTCTGATAGAAAGCTCCTCCATGGTCCTAGCTTGAGCTCTGTGCAGACTGCAGTGCCTTGCCAGCTGGTAGCTAGACATTAGAGCTGACTTAAGTAATCATCTATTATAAGTAGCAGTTTTCCCCTGGTGAGTCAAAGGGAACAAAAGTTTCCCCTTGCAGGAGCTCCCTTTGGCATCTTGCAGCCAAGAGCTGCTTTCTGAGGGCCTTTAAACACCTAACTCCACCCAAAATGAAATACAGCTGTCTGTCCAGAGCAGCTGTCTTAGGAGCTATGCTACAGCTCATCTGGAAGCCTTTTTATGTGCTTGTGTGGCCCAAGAGACCAAGACAAATAATGCAGGGGAGAGTTTTTGTGCAGTTGTTTCCTTGTCATGTTTTCCTGATGGCAATGCCTACCTAATTAGTTGGGATGTTTCCTCCTCTAGATTCTTGTGGAATGCTGCAGTTAAAAGCTAAGTACTAGTAAAAACTCTTTTTGCCAATTATAAGGCCAATAGGCTTATATTAGTTCACACTGCCTTTGCCAAACTGTTTTACAAGTTGTGTTGGTCTTTTCTTTTTCCCTCTCAGTTTCACTGTTTTTAGGCTAGTGCAAAACACTGAATTGCAGATGTGCCCTTTATTGAAGTGCTGAAAAAAATTGAAGCTGAAATTATAGAAAAAAACACAGGGGAAAGTCAGGCAAAAGATAAGGCCATGTTTATTTTCAAGACATACATTTGCAAGGAACTCTGTAATAGAAAAACAGAATGCAGAGTCTTGGTTGGAAGGAATAGCGTTGGGTCCCACTTGTCTGGAGGAAACGTGAGAGTCAGAACCCCTCTTTATTGTTCAGGCTGGTAAAAAGTTGCATTTTGGCTTCTACAGACTATTACATGACCAGGCTTGGAAAGACAGGCATATCAGCATGTGCAGCATTTTGGGAGTACTACTAAAATTGTGGCTAATGAGCAAGGCAGAAGTCCCACCATTTATGTCAGTGACATCTAAAGTTTTGAGAGTGGGACAGATTCTTTTGGTTTCATTTGAAACACTTCCAGAGGGCCAGGTTTTTCAGAAACAGTTAAGTATTTCTTGCCTCAGGAGGCTTGAGCACCCAGACTCAGACATTTGTACTAATGCATCCCCAAACCACTGACCACTTCTAAAACTTTGTGAAGCTAGCCTCTATACATCTGCTTGGGATATGTCTATGGTCCTATTGCAGACAGATTGTTTTGCCCTCAATGGAACTGTAGTTTCTCTTGGCATCCCTTCTTCTCTTGTACTCAAGGCTCAGAATTGCTCCTTCTCTAATTGCCTGAGTCATCCAAAAGGGTATTCACTGACAATAGAGTGTTTTTAGAACAGAAAACATTGTCTCACATTTTAATAAGTGTATTAATAATTGGGAAAGCTAGAGAAAGATGTTTCTTTGCTAACACACTGTGACAGTGAACCAAAGAGCTTGATTTCTGCAGCTTTCAGAGGGGTGGCATCCCATTTCTCCAGTTCTGGGAGATTCTTTGGGATTCATCCAGCATTGTTGCAGAATCTTCAGAGTATTGTGCCATATAATAACAATTGTCCTTGATCTAAACTGCACGAGCAACTCCACACTTGCAACTTCCATTATGCTACACTGTTTTTGATTACTAGCTCTTTAAACAGCTGAATGAGAGGACACAAGAGAAAAACAGTGGGGATGGGTTGGGGGGAAAGTTGGTGATGAAAAACATTTGCAAATAGGGAAAATGCCCTTGTAATGAAAGCTGGTATGAGTCCTTAAAAGCACCATCACCAGAAAATACCAGCAAGAAATTAAAATCTGCCTTCTCCCTAGTCAGTCCATTCTCATGTGCTGTGATTCTCTGAATGCCATGCAACACAAAATGGCTGTAAGGTGCTCAAACAATTGAGCCTCAGCTAAAGAAACAATTACCTCATCCCTATGTTTCTAACATGTGCTGGAGTTGCTAATACACTTACTGATAGTCATGTTTCTTTTGGACCATTGAAAAGTTTTGAAGTTTTGACCATTTTTAACACTAAATTCCAGGAAAAAATTCTGTCAGATTTGTTCTTTCATGAAAGATTGCTGGTCAGAAAGATTGTTGTATTTGTTTTGGGTTTTGGTGTTTTTTTGTTGTTTTTGTTGTGGTTTTTTTGTGAGGCTTTTTTTGTTGGTTTTTTTTTTTGAGTTTTTTTTTGTTTGTTGGTTTGGTTTTGGTTTTTTGATATTTTTAAATGTACAGAGAGTAGAAGGGAAAAAGAAAAACACAGCTCTTATGACAACTTTTTATTGTTTGTTTTCTGGAAGAGGAATAGAATGGATGGATATCTTTGCCTGGTGTTAACTTAGAGTTCTTTATCTTGCACAACTCTTTGTTTGGTTGATTCTGTATGTTCTTCATTCCTTCCAGTTACAGGAAGGAATTTCTGTCATTTATAGGTACCTCTCTGTTATGCAGACAGAGCAAACCCTTCTGAGGCCTTTAAGATTTAAGTTGTTAATAATATTTACATTTTGGCATCTGATTCTTAGTACTTGAAAATCTAGTAGCTATTTCTGTAGGGCTCAGTTCTGCCTTCACTCAGTTTTCTGCCATGGACAGCCCTATTGTTCAATGACAGCATGATTTCCATCCTAGCCAGTTAAACTGTACTTCCATGTGTGGTGTGTGGCTTTGCTGGCTTGCATGTTCCAAGGAAGTTTATTCACTGGTAATTTTTCAAGTTGTTCTAATTTGACTTATGGTGGTGTATTCACACTATACTCTTAAATGATAGCCTTTATTCAGAAGTAAAGCTCAGTAATTTGCAAGAATTAAAACTTTATTGTGGCTTGCTTGTACCTGTGCACAGCCAGAGCTACCCCAGACTCCAGGAAGAAGCAGTTAAGGACAGCACAAGTTTGGACACTGAGGTGATGCAGAAATGATGTAACTTGTGGGCAAGGAGACCTGACCTGCTCAGTGAGGAATATAGAGAAGGATTTGAGGGGACAGGGTGGTTTTCTCCATGTCTTGGAAAATCAACTTTCTTTTCTCTTCGCACTTGGCAATTTGATTTCATGTGCTCATCACCAGTTTCATTACTTTGAAGGACCAAAACCTTTGAAGCATGAGCTAGATGTTGGGAACATGATGAAAATGTCAAGATGTGCTATAGAATGGCTTTGTTGCTGTGGTCAGGAGGATTTAGGGGGAGTAGCAGGCACTGGAATGGAATTTTGCAAGATTTAACTCTTCATTTCAAGAGGATAATGGAACAACATTGCATGTCCTTTTCCATAACTGACTGTGGCTTTCTCTTTGGCCTTTATCACTTGATTATTGGGTTTTGTGTACTTTTTCCTCTTGAAATACTCGTGCTAAGCCCTTTAAAATTATTGTGTTTCAAGAAAAACAATCGGGACTTAAGAGACATTTTTTTTGGGAGTGGGGGAATCTGGAGTTTGTTTAAAGAAAGGGGATCTGAAGAAGATAAAACAGAGATATCAGTTATGCAGAACTAATGACACATTCCAAAGGAGAGTTGAAGGCTATACAACTCCATGAAGTGCTCTATTCTGTTTTAGCTTTTTCACTGGGTAATCTTTTGAAGGACCAGAATCACACACACATGTATTATACATAAAACTCTGTAATACATGAAAGTATATTTGAATCTAACACTGCATGAGGAAGCCCATGGCATTCTCATGGAGCAAGCAAACTACACTAAATTCCCTAGGCAGGAATCAAAGCCTTTCCAAACTAACCTCATTACCAGCAGATGTTTGAATTGCTGTAATAGACATACACCCTTGCTGCACATACAGTGTGTGCTGCCTTGGATATCTGGGGTTTTTTCTCCCCTTAGATGCTCCTGTAATTCTGGGAACATCCTGCCCAAAAATTTCAGTGTTCCTTCCCAGGTGAATCTGAGGAAAAAGCTACAAGAGATAGATGAGAGCCTTTAAAAGGTAGGAGAGAAAACTGCCAGATTGTAGAGCTAATAGAGTGACAGCTTGAGTGTGAAAACCCAAGTGCTGTGCTGCAGTATCCCAGGGTTCAGCCAGCCCTTTATTGAAGGAAAGAGGAGAGAGCTGCAATAGCAAACCTAAATTAACAATTCAGGCTGACAGAAAGCATCATTTCTGAGTCAAACAAGAAAAAAGACTTGAAAAACAGTTAGATTGACAATTGTTTATGCACTACAGATATTTCAAACTCAAGAAAAACTGAGGAAGTACTGATGGTTGTTAAATGATGATTTAAAATTATTTGAAGTAGCTATTAATATTGCAAATGCTTCTGTTAGGCAACCTGCTTCCTTGGGGCAGGTAATTTAATCCTATTGCTCAGAAGTGCAGTTGGTTTCTTCTTCCAATAGGTTTAGGGCACAGAGGGCATTTGAATTAATGAGAGGCAGACATAGTGGGGAAATACTCCATTATCCTTAGCCTTTGGTAAGTCTGGCTAATTAGTGAAACCCTTGAAAGAGATGTCTTTCATTTCCATGCAATTTCAAAATATTTTTTTCATCTGGTGGGGTTATCATGTGTATTGACTGGTAACACATGGGTAATATATGAAACATCTACCTTGGAAGTACCTGCACTAGAGTGGTTCTGAGTTGCTAAGTTGAAAGCCCCATGATTAGGTATATTAAAAAACTTCACAAAACTGCACCTGCCAGCACTTGTTCATTTAAGGGGATTGGGGGGTGGGGGGGATTTGACCTCTTTGGGTGCCAGCTACGAATTCCTTGTGCTTATTTACATCAGAATCCCTAAATCTCCTCGCCGTGAAAATGAGAAGCATCAGTAGCCATCAACTTTGCTCTTAAGGGTGAACTTTACAAGCTGTAAAAGGAACAAATTTGAGTGAAAAACAGGAGAACAGGAAAGGAAGAAACAGTGATCTCCACACTGAAGGAATAAGCTTCAAGACTGAAGTTGTTTTCTTTCCAGTTCATTCACTGGCTTCTTGCCAGGTCTTTACTTCCAATGTCTCTCTGGATTTCTGCTTCCCATCTGTAACAGGGGAAACAGAATTTTTTTCCCTGCTTTTTATTTGTTTAGTCAGCTAGCTTTTTGGGCAGGGAGCTCTTTTATGCTGTACACAGTAAGAAGCTTGGTTCTGTGGGACCAAGGGATTATCACCTCTTGTGATATGAACAGTAACAAAGGGGCAGGAAGATGTGCAAAGGCATGTTTGGGAAAGATGGCCAGTAGTTCACTTTTTTTTTCCCCTTTCTCTTTTGGGGGGAGGGGACAAATTCCTTCGCCTTAGTTGCCAGGGAAGTTGAAGTATTTCTGAAATGTAGCTTTGAATAGTTTGCCACAGTTCAGCATGGTGCACAGTAGGCCACATGGCTTCTTGGTGGTAGGATCCCCAATTGCAGTGGTTACCATGAATATGGTTGCCATTCTTGTAATTGATCCCAGATTGGGTAGTTTTTCCATTTCAGGGTATGGAGAAAAATCTGTATTATTTTGTTAGCATTAAGTAGTAATTGTGAGTGTTAACAGTTGAGCAGGCAGCAGTGTCGGTGGGGAAACTCCTGGGTGAGGGGCTCAGTGCAGTGCTGTGGGTAGATGTGGTGGATTTGGCCAGTGTCTGATCATGTCATTTGATGTGCACCCAGACGTGTGCTGGCTGTTCCCCACAGGATGTTGAAGAACTCTCTCACACACTTGACATACCTAAACTCAGGTTTCAGAGGTGAGTCAGATTAACCTGAGTCATTGGATGTTGTGACCTACAGTCTCCCTGGGCATAATTTCTGTGGGAAAAAATTATTGTGTAAGTAGATATGTACCTTTAATTTTCAGACATTGTCACAAGACTGTTTTCAGCAGGGCAAAATGCATTTTGCCCATAGTCTGGTCTGTAACTGGAGTTGCATCTGGTGCTCCTGGGAATGCCAAATCTCACATCTGATCTGAAATGCCAATGAGCGCATATGAAGCTGTTAATGTTTGTGTGAGGTTTTTTAGTCCTCATTACCAACCTGATAGAAAGATAATTCCTCAGCTGTTGTTCCAACCTGTGGGATTTTATCCACTTAATTAATTTTCTTTCTCGTTAAGAAAAATCTCTTTATGCAACAAGGAGCTGCACTTGACTTGCTTTTCAGAGACCCTTCCCATGTCTGTGTCAAAGGCACAGAGGCTCCAGAAACTGGAGGGTGAGCCCTAGGGGGCAACATGCTTGTGGAGGCTGAGCTTGGAAATGCTGCCTTGTATGCTAAGGGCAAGCTCCTGGAGGGGAGTTAAGTCTGCACAGTGGATCCTGGTTCCTTCCCTGCTCCCCTCTTTTGCTACCACTCAGCAATAAAATGGAAGCTAGTGACATGACCAAAGGATAACAGACCACTTGCTGAATGCCTGCTGAGAGTTTAAAATGCCAGCCTACACCACCGTACCCAACCCTTCAGCATGTCAGCAAGCTGTCTATGTAAATAAATACACATATCAAACAATAAGCAGACGCCTTTTTAACATGCACTGCTTCAGGCTGAGATACTCAGTTCTGGTGCAGCTCATCTCAACATCTGTCAAGCTAATGCCAACTCCACAGCTCCCTTTCACTTGTATTTAATGCACAAAGATTTGTGTTGTGTTAAGTAATGAGGAATTGGCTTGCTTTACATTTGTTTTGGTGTTATTTCTGATGCATAAAATGTTAAATGGGAATGCTTTGTGTTCCTCCTGATGTCTGTGTCAGTGTGTAGTACAAACTCTTGTTGCTTATGCTTGATTAAGTGGCTTTATACAACCATGTGCGTGGCTGTACAAGCATACAAGGAAGAAAAAAATGTCATTTGCAAAATATACCACCACTGGGGCCCCAAGCATAGAAACATTGAGGTGGGGCGAAAGCTGTGACAAGGGTTGGATTTAAAAGAAAATTTTTTTTGGAAACTAAATTCCAGTAGAGTCAGTTGTGCCCCTTAAATCAAACTCAGGAGCCACAGAGTCTAAAGCCTCAGGGGTGTGGGGCTCCGTGCAGTGCTGTGGGAGCAGCACCCGTGAGCTGCTAGTCCAGGTCAGGTCATGTCTAATCCAGGGTCTTGTCTCTGATAGCAGCCAGTGCTGATGAGGGAGAATGTGAGACCGGGGCAACAACCGGGAGAAATTCCACATTGAGCTTTTGTTTATTTTTGTTTTCATATTAAAAATGTATTGAGCCCAGATGATCCATAGACCACTGGGCCTACTCCTCTATTTAAAATTCACCTGCAGGCTAGAGGAGTGTTGGATGCTCTAGTGCTGCTGTCCATCTCTGTCCCTCCACATCAACCTTGGAGAACAAGCCTGCTTTTTATTTCCTTAATTCACATTTCTCTCATGCTACTGCTTTTACTCTGGTGAGATACTAAGGAATCACATTTAAAAAAAAAAAACAACAAACCAGACAGACTCTTTATGCATGAAACAAGTGTTTAAGACAGCTCTCTATCAGACTTTTTTGGAGTCTGCTGAGAGAAAGGAGAATATTTCTGCTTCCCAAGACACTTTCAAGTGGATTAAACAAAGCAGAGGGGATAGGAGAGGCATGATCCTCCACTGGAAAGGAGGATTTATATGACCTGATATATCTTGTGTTTCTTAATGTCCCTTGAATAGAGATGATTGAAATCTCTCATCTGAGCAAGCACACATACATTATTAGTGACAAAAGACAAAATACATTACTAGTGACCCTAAATATATTATAACCCTCTGCTTCTGATCACAGTGGTGCATCATCTGGAATAGTAATAGGGGATGAATGGGGCTTGCTTATATAGATAGGCCTGTTCTTCCATAATGGAAAGGGAAAATTGCTACTAAAGATGCCATTGAATCAAAATTTTGATGACTCTTGGTATGTCTGCCTGGGCCACTTTCCATGTTGCGGTTTCAGACCACTTTACAAACTTGAATAAACTTTTCCCCTCACTATCTTCAAAGGTCAGGAATTAATATTCAATACCTTATGTCTGAAAGGACTAGGACTGTGTGTAACAGGATATGATTTTGTTAGGCAGCAGGCACTTTGTCCTGTGCAGAAGTGTATGGATGTGCATTTTCTGCATACAAGCATTTGCACCTCTCAAATATTTGCCCTTCCCCTTCAAAGAAACCAGGATGTGGCTGGTATGTGTATATTTGAAATGCCAGGTTGTACAGAGCAGAGAAGAGTCTTGTAAACAAACACCCATGGGAGGATGAACCACCCTGAAAGTGCTGAAAGAGTCCACTGGGACACAGGCATGGAGAACATCTACCCAAGTACCATTTGGTGGGCCCTTGCTCTGCTCACTAGACCATGCTGCCCCTCTATTGCATGTAAGCTGAATGTCCAGGGTGCAGAGCACTCCTCACCAATGCCCCTGTGTTCCCACTAAAGCCTCTCTCTCATCCTGGGCAAGTGTGAAATAACACCTTGGTGCTGGGGAGCAGGGAGCTGCTGACAGAGGGCTGATACCCTGTGTGGGGGAGGAATTTCCTTTCATGTGGTCTGGTGTGACATTAGCACTTTCCAGCTGGCTTGTAGGTGGCTTTGTAATCCCTGGATTGACAAGTGGCAGTTCAGCTCAGTATGGCTGTCATCTTCAGACAGCATGACAGAGACAGGGAGCTTGACATGTCCTGCTGCAGCCCTGTCTCAGGGAGGAGTTGCTGTGACAAGACCCTCTCTCCCAGCTTTTCATATCGATCCTGAAGGAGGTGCTAAGTGTTGTGTGATGCAGAGGGGTCAGAGATGGTACCTGATGTTTCACATGGACAGTTGGTGTTGGCCCCGAGATCTGGAGAGGCTAGGCAGGGCAGAGGATTTGGGCTTCAAAAGAAAGCAAATCAACAAGTAGACTAGAGAGGAGAGAATTAATATCATGAAATGGATTTACATGGCGCCATCTTCATATCTGAACTGGAGCTGTCAGGGAGAATGAGATCCAGACTCGCTGCTGTTCTCCAGAGAGGAGCTGCTATGGAAGGATTGCTCAGTTAAAGTGATGGCCCCACCTCTGTGCCCCGTGTCTGGCTGATTTCTGCAAGTAGAAAACAGATGCAATCTGGCACGATCCCTTCTCCTCTCCCACTGACCTTTCATGCCATTCTGCAGGCTCTGATTTACCTTCTTTTGCTTGCCTTATTGCTTTCACCCCTTGAGTATCTGTTGGTGTCTTCCTCCCACCCTTACCTGCCTCCTAACTCCATCACCTTTTTTTTTGATCCTCAATCATTTCTGGCTCCCTCCATTCAGAATAAGTGGTACTTTAGCATCTATCCAGTAGATGAACAGATGTGTGCACCTTTGTTGCCTACAATACAGAAAGGGGGTGTGTGTGTTAAACACTTAACTACCAGTGTTTTATCACACACCACTCCATCCTCTGTTCTGGAACTTGCCTTTTGGGGACTCGCAGCACCTCTTCCTGGGCATGATACTCCTCTGCTGTGCAGAGGAGTAAGAGGGGAAGATGCAGAGCAACTGTGTTGCTTCCTCCTTATTCTGCTAGAAATAGTCCCATCCTCCTATTGCCTTCCAGTCAAAGCCCTTTTCTGGTCAGCCTTATGAACTGGAAAGTAAGGAAGAAGATTTTGCTTTTAGTCCTGACCTTGACAGGGTCTTCATGGTCACTGGGAGATGCTTCCCCTCATTTCCTTCAGGTGTACAAGAAAGAGTTGGTCTTTCCCAAGCAGGAGGAAGTAAAACAAGGTGGCAGTCTTCTCCTCAGGTCCAGTATGTGTCTTATGTATTTTCCTTGCTGTTTCTGACAGGTTGACCAGCCTCGATCACAGCGTTAGAGACCTGAAGCAAGGGTCCTGACAGATGCGTATTCAGTACAGCCTGACTTCTTGAGGAGAACAAGTATTTCCCTGAAAGTCTGTCCCCTCAAAGCAGCACACAGGTAAGGCAGAGAGTGCTTCCAGTGCTCAGGCTCACTTGCACTGGATTGAGCAAATTACTTTTTCCATTCATTTGGCTCAAGAAGGGCTTTGTCACCACTGCCTGCCACGTCTGCAGGGATGAAAGCTTGCAATGTATTTACAGCATGGGGAACGTTTCTCAGCAAAAATGTACTTTCAGAGGATCAAGACGGCCCATATGGTTGAGATAAATATAGGTTAAAAGCGTGGGAGGAATGTGCTGAAAAAAGAAAAATTTGACATATGAGGTATTAATAAAGTAATACTTATATTTTGTATTCTAAAATAATTTTGTATTGAAAATACCTTAATTTAAACAGAAAACTTTTTAAGAAAAAGGAATAAAGGAATGTATGTCGTGGAGAAGGGGTTTAGAAAGAAATTAATTTAATAATGTTGTTTTCAACTCGGAAAGATGTATCAGGTCATCCGTAAGTGGAAAAAAACAAACACAAAAGTCTTGCAGTTCTAATTGCTATGACTCATGGAAACCAGATCTAGAAAAAATTAGGCCCTTTAGTCCAAACTCTTAATCCCCTACTAGTATGTAACATCGTTCCCAGCAGCGTCTACCAGCCCTGATTTAAATGATGGGATTTTCCCTTGTCCCCTTGGGATACTATTGCACAGACTAATAGAATTAATCTGCTTACTTCTCTTTCAACCCCTGACCGCTGCAGACGCAATTAGTAGTAGGTGATGGGGGGATTCTGTTTCCTAGGCTGTATTTTGAAGGCTTAGGGCTGTATTGTGTTAAACCAGACATCGGTTGCAAGTGTGTTTGCATGAGTGTGGCTTATCTGTCAGTACTCATTACAGCCCCATAAACGTCTCTGAACTACATTTCTCAGACTTAGGAGCTTTTCTACAATCGTAACTCAGGATCTGATAAGGGACAGACTAATGTATTTGAATGCCTGTGAGAAAGATAACATGATTGGGAGCTAAAGTGAAATGCAAAGTCATATGCTGCCAGTGCTAGAGACTCGAAGAAGCAATTTACTTCTGTGCTTCTGGAGCATTCTCTGGTCTCTTTGGCTTTTCTCCCAGACAATTTGGTAGGATGAAATTCCTTTTTGCTGTGTGTGGTGCTGCTGGAGGTACTACTGCACCTTTCCATCTGTGAATTTCAGGCTTGTCTTAGATGAATGGTGTGGGCTTCTTCTAATGTTTACTGAAAGGCTCCAGTTAAATAATCAGATACAGTTAAATGAATTTGAGATGGAAAACCATAGCTGGTTGTATTTAGTTAATACAAAGTAGAGCATCTTTCTGTGACATTTCACCTGGGTTTTTTTCCTCATATTTGGAAAAGTTTTATTAGGGAGAACAGAGTTTCTAAGACAGATGAATGCTGGAATGCAGATGACTGAGTTACACCTGGAGACTACAGCAACAGCTGAGCTGTACAAATTCCTTGTGTGGATTCATCCACTTCCAAAGCGATTTAAAAACAAAAAAAATTAGAGCAGGACTCTAATTTTTTAATTAAAAACAACAACAATAGAAAAAGCAACTGCAATATAATTGCCATTGGATGTTTGAATGAGGCTTCAATGTGAAATGGAGCCTGGGGGTCCTGAAAAACTGGAGGCATGTGCCAGCCTTCCACATGGGCTCTGTCCTCTGGCACTTAAAGGAGAAAGTTACAGTCGTGTTCCTCCTCCCTCTCAATAAATCCTGGCTCTAACATGCCATAGCTTTTCTGGAGTATTTCTTCAAACAGAAAGCCTAAATGTAATCTTAGCCACTTAGCCACTGTTGCAATCTTTCATTATCAAGATCAGTTAATTACATTTTTTAAAATCTGACTAAATTGCCTGTTTTTGTCAGGTACAAAATTCTTAAACACTGAAGATTTTAAAGCTTTGATATGCTCAATGAGTCCTGCTCTAATTTTCCCATTGTTTTTAATTACTTGAAACTCTTTTCCAGTTTGGGGCTTGGCTGCTTCACGTGGTTTCGTAATGTGCTTTAAAGCATGGGGAGGTGGAGACTAAAGCCGGGGGTAATGATCCGTAGCACTCTGGATCATCTGCAGCTTATGTTCCCTGTCCCTGCTTTGCCAGGCAAGCTTTACTCCAGTGAAAGTGTCAGTAAGCCCAAGGCAGATAGGCACTGTTCCTTCTCTCCACTTCGCTTTTTCTTTACCCTGAAAGTTTATCTTGTGCTCACCTTTTAAAAGCTTTGCATTAGCTGGGGGGCCGTGAAGTAAAAGGCATGCTTTAAATACAGATGCTGGTGATAGTCCTTTCAAAACTGCATTTCTCAAGCTGGGAGCTATTGACCCCTTTCAGTGCAGTCACAAAGAAATTCAAGAGGAAATGGAGGGTGAGGGCCAGCAGGGAATATATATATATATATATAAAATTTTTTCCCCTAAATTTTCTTCTTACTCCACCCCCTGCCAAGCTGGCTATTGTTTGTGCCTCCACATGGGATACCAGTGGCCACATAAGGAAAATGGCATAATGTTACATTCTTTCTAAAAATCAATTTCTTACAGTTACTTTTTCTTCCACTCTTGCTGAAAGTTGTTCTGTTTTGATGCAAGCTCTAGGCAAAAGGAAAGTACACATGGTAGCTCATGGTATACATGGTATAGCATCTTGGGCTGTGCAAAAGACTTACTTTGTCTCTATTACCTCAGTTCAGGTGATGAGGCAAAGCAGCAAAACGGCAAATTATGAGGTCCAGCTACTATGACAGGAGGAGAGGATGTTGCATTTTCCTGCATTTTTAACTCAGTAATAATGATGTTTGTTTTCTTGCCTTCTTTTTCTTGCTTAAGAGGATGCTCAGGCCATGGGACAGAGGCAGGGAGCACCCCTCTGCACCCCTTTTCATTCACAATCTCCCTTCATACTCATACATGTTTGCAGCTTGCTCTCTGTTGGAAGGCCAATCCCACTGCTGGGGATGAGCACAGCCTGATATCCCAGCAGGCAGATGAAATGCTTGAGCCACAGGAAGCCAGGCTGTGAGCAGCAGTATTTCAGGGGTGAAGTTCTGTGGGTAGCACGGGTCAGTCTAAACATGCACCAGCTCAGGGATAGGACTCCTGAATTTTGGGATTTTTTCCTGGTGCAGCTGTCACTTGTTGATGAACAGAAGCTGCCTGCTTTTTTGAAAAAGTCTGAACTTCAAACACATCCACTTAGCAACTTCTACAAAGGAACAGCTGGAGCAACATGAGCAGAAATAAGGCCGAATCCCCTGACTCCAGAAAGCAGAGGCAGAGCCTGGAGTGGGAAAAGCAGAGGTTTGGGAGCTGGGAAAAAGATAACTCTTGGAGAGGAATGAGTGCATGCTTGTGCATGTGAGCCTAAGACATGGGCACTCTTCCTTTTGCATCCTCCTGTAGCCTCTTGGGATGCAGTTTTTAGTTGTGCTTTCTATTGTTGCTATCACTTCTCGTTCCTTGTGATGCTCTGCTGATTGTCCCCATAAAAATCTGCTGAACAACTGATAATGTTGCAAACTTGTTAAAAATTTAAGTAGAAAAAACCCAACTCCTTCTTAGAAAGAAGAAGCAACAAATTTTGAGGTTCATTTACCACAATTATGTCACAATACTCAATATGTGTTCTGCTGAGGTGTGATTACAGAAGTGGAAAAAGGGAAAGTAGTTCCTATAAACACATTTTTGGGCAGAATATTAATAGTTCAATATTATTATGAGGATTATCAGTGTGTGCAGTGACAATATACACTTTTTTTTCCTTATTAAAATGTTGAACAGTTTGACAACTTTTAAAGATTTTGTGAGAATGGAGTAAGGACTTTTTAAAGGTTCAGAATTTTTATATAAGCCTGTAAATGGAAGCTGCATTGACCAAAAGAATTGGATATCATACTGAGAAAGTTCTAATTTTCTTTAATTTTTCTTTTGACTGTGAATTAAATTGTTTGGAGAAGCTGTGCTACTCTCCAATACCTACAAAATTAGTCTCCAAGAGAATCTTCCTCTATCCTAAATTGTATTTATACTAGAGATAAAGCTGGGGAAGCCTTCTGGGCTTTACTTTGCTCTGAGCTTGGTATAGCAGGGGAATGAGCTCACATAGCTTTCTCTTTATGAAAGGCAATTTGGTGCCTCCTAAATGCTGTCCAGGGTGGTATCAAGAGGAGCTATCACAGCGAGCGGTGTGGAACGATGCGATGCCCCGTGTGCTCGGTTCTCAAATTACCAGTGAGGCGGCAAATGGGTTCTGACATGTACATGGCTGGCATGGGACATCTGAGTTAGCTCTGCACAGATAAATGGGATGCTCCTGGCCCAGCCGTTGTTCCAAGCTCCCTGCAAGCTCCCAGGCCAGGTGTTTTGGTGGCAGCCTGCTTGCACTGTAACTGTCCCAGGAGCTGCCGTGGCCGACGTTTGCTGTGCGCGCTAAGCGGGGAGAGAGGAGCGTTGAGGGTGAGTGCCAGGTCAGCCATGCATCCCAAGTATCTTCTCTGAGGAGCAGAGCTTGTGATCTCAGCTGGGATAGAGGGAGGTTTCAGCTCTTCTGCTGCAGGAGGTGCTCCTCAGGCTGTAAGTGGCTGCTGACAATGTGGCACGGGTTTGCCGCTTCTGTCTCTAATGGCTCTAGAGGACTCAAATGTTGCTAGAACTGATTCTGCCAGCAGTGGGCTGACCTTTTGGGAGGTATTGTCCCAGGGAATTGGAGCTAATCCTTCTGATGCTCACTGTGGGGCATGTGGGGACTTCTTTGGGCTATGCTGTTTCCCTATGAATTTGGGAGCTTGTGTAACCTGGAAACGACCATGATGGAAGAGGAAAGAAATTTTCATTAGAAATATATCTCTAACAGCTCCTGTCACTTAACACTGAATGCTACAGAGTAATTTAAAGCTTGTTTGACTAGCTCTATCATGGGTAAAGTGCTTTGTCAAGGGAAAATGAGGTGTACCCAATGTGACAGGACAGGAAAGCGGAGCTGCCTTTCATTGTTGTGCCGTGTCTGGGTGGAGTGGCTGAGATAGGGTGTCCCTGAGAATGGCAGTGAAGGCTTTGCATTGCTTATTTTGAGACCTACAAAAGTACAGTCGCTTTTGATTTATGCATTTTGAAAATTATTGAGTAAAGCTGGGGACTTAGTTTAAAAGCTGCTAGAACTATTCTCTCACTGTAGAGACTTCTCAGGAAACAGATACATAAGAGGGGTATATGTGCATGTATTTGAAGCTTTTATTCTTGGGATTATGAGTAAGAGCTGGTATCAGTGAAAGGTGATAACTACTAAAATCAGTAATAAGGATAGTATTACACTCTAAGTAGTGAAGTGGTTTTGGGGAATTTTGCATTCAATTATTAGCTCTGTGCCTAGACTGCGTACTGACAGTGAGAAGTAGCTTGATTCCTCTCTGCCTTCCTTCCTCATCTGTATAAAGATGGTAAAATAGCTGATAAGATTTTTCTTGTAGGAAATGTATTTTATTTTGTGTAGAAACCAGCTTTGTGGAACTTTGCATTCCTCTTCATAGAAATCTGGTGATGAAAATGTTTTACTTCTAGAAGGTTTATCTTCCTATTTTTCCCTGTTGTTCTTCCTTTCTGTGACAAAACAGGAACGGGAAGAAAAAAATTAAAGAACTAATCCAGAAATTCCCTTTCCTCCCTTGTAAAACTGCATATCAAAAAATTCTATTCAGCTTACATTAAAAAGACAATAAATTGAAAACTAGTTGATTTTTAAACTTGCAGAGCATCAAAAAGGTTATTATTACTCTCAAGTGCCCTGACCTGTTTTAAAGCTGAGGTTTCTTTCTTGCTTGCATTGATGCATCTATTTAGTCAAAATCTTGAGAGCTGTTTTGAGAGAGGAGCCTACACACAGGTCAGCTGCTGGCCAGGCTTGTGCACAGTAAAGATAATGATAATCTAATGTCTGGTTTGTCCTTTGTAAGATGATTCATGCTCCGGTTACCTTCTAATGGATGGGAGTTGCATCCTTGGCAGACATTACATTTGTTGACAGCTGTTGGCAGATAAAAAAATAGGAGCAGCCTTGGACATGCTTGTGCTGGACATTCAGGGCTGTTCTCCTCAGAAGCAAGGGTCAGCAGAGCTGAGGTGGAGAGGACATGCAGGCATTTTGTGGCTGGATGAGATGGAGGGGGTTATAAAGGCAGTGCTCTGCCTGTATTTTAGTTTCCAGTGCCCAGCACATGGAAGTCTTGAGCTGAACATGTCTGCAGCTGTTCCTGTCCCAAAAACATGGAATAGAGCACACGTATGAGTGGAACAACACCTCCAGCAGCATGTACAAATATATATTTCAAAGTGTATTTAAGCAACATAAAATTCCTTTTTTAATCATCTGTAAAAGGTTTATTTTCAAATGCCCAGTCACTAACGAGGTGCTAATTTTCAGATGGACTTGTAGCACTGTCTTGACATTTCAAATCTTGACATTTCAAAGGATCTGGGAGCATTAACAGGCTTAGTCCCGCCCTGCAGCGTGGCAGGAGCCAGCCCCTGAGCCCAGGAGGGTAGGAGGAAGCTTTTCCTGTGAGCTGGCCTTGTATAATTGCCACCTTGAACTGTTTCTGGCACTTTTCCCCGGTGACTGTTAATGACAGGATATTAGAGTTTGTGGCTATCCAACCCACTGGTTTCCCCATGCTCTGCAGCAGGGTTTTCAGGCTTGGGCATTATTGCTGCTGTCTGGGTAGCTCTTTCTGGTGCTAGAGAGAGAAAGATGGACACCCAGTGCAGTACAGAGAACATGTTTGGCAAGGCAGAATTTGTCACTGACTCCTCAAACTGACCTGGACCATTTATAACATTTCTGGCTGCAAAGTATATCCAAGAGTACATTCCAAGAAAGCTAAAAATAATATCCTCAACCTTAACTTATTTCTCCCACAAGGATTCAGTTAACAAGAAGGAAAGAGTTTGTTCTTTTTTCCCCCCATACTAAAGCACTCAGCTCTCAGAATGGAGCTATAAGTTTATCACAATTATTGGCCTGTGAGTTGGATTCATGTATGGATCACGTTACTGGAAAGTGTAATTATTTGCCAGGACTGCCTTTGCTTTTCCATTTCCCTTTCCATCTCCCAGTTCTGTATGCTATCTGGTAGCAGCACTGAAGGCCAAAGTCTCTCTGAACTGATTGGAACCAGGAGTTGGCATTCTGCTATTCTGGGCCCTTCTGCCAAAAGCCAGTGTTCAAAGTAAAGACTGTAAGTACAGACTACTCACATGAGCACAATTTATGGTTGTTTAAAATACCTGAAGATCAGTACAGCAAAGCTCTGATTCTCCTGGAGACTTAGTGTGACCACACAGTGGAAAATGTTGGGTATATTCCACAAATCATCTCAGGAAACGCGGATAAGTGATGGTGACTTCTAAAAAGCAGAGATGAAATGTTTTCTGTTTTTTGTTTTTTGGGGTTTTTCAAGATGTAGTTGGAAAGAACTAATTTGGAAAAGTGCAAATTAGCTAAATGTAAATCCAGATGTTTAGGACTAGCAATATAAATCCCCAGGGGTACTCAGTAGTCCTGAATATTAGGTGTATAAAGCTAATCTCAAAGTGCTGCCTGAGCTCCTTGGGATCTTGGTCTTTTGCTCTGTGTTTTTTTCTATTGATTAGTAGTAATGACAATTGATGAAAAGTCTGGTGTTATGAAGGTTCTTTTCCTGTGAATAGAAAATCAGCTGTGCATATCAAGTGTGTGAATCACATCTCTGTAGTAGACAATTTTTATGAAAGACAAAAATTGCACAAACTTTTATATCCAAGAATCTTCACAGAGACCATGCATCTTCATAAAATCAAGTTAAAATTAAGTAAATAGATTCAATCAATAGTAGGGCTACATATATATATATATATATATATATATATATATATGTATTTGTTAACATTAAAATATTTACTTCCAGATTTTTTAATGCAATATATTTTTTGTTTAGAAATGCCGAAGCCAATCTTTTTAATATTGAAAAATGAAACCTACATTTTCCTATTAAAATTAGATCCAAACATTTTATAAAAAGAGGCATTGTGTAGTATTTTCTTTGGGGTAGTTGGTGGTTTTTAAGTTAGAAAATGTAAAAAATAAAATTTCATCTTAGATTCAAAAAAACTTTGGGGAATTAATTTGAAGGAATACCTTTGTATTATTTTTGTTTTAGAAAAAAATCTTTATCAGTTCAAACTGAAGTAATTCTTCCCATCTGGTTTGGCCATTTTTTTTTTCTCTTTTTGTCATCCAAAAAACAGAATCTTTTGATCATCTTGCTATGTTCCTTCTGGGTATACTGATGTAGAGTAATTTTCATTTGGTTGGTTTTTTATGATATAAAATTTTTTTTGTGCCCCATTTCTGAAAGAGTTTGGGGCTTGTCTGGCAGGAAAATGATGATTAAGGCATTACTCTTCCTTCTGCTGATGAGTTGCTTTTGTCACTCTTAGTGGCAGGGAGACTGCTCTAGGTTTTCCTGTTCCTAATTTCTCATCCACCTCTGAATTACTGAATACTGTCAGCTGCAATTCAAGGAATAAGGCATGAATTCTCATTGTTGTCATTAAATGTTTTCTTTGCTAATTCTCTTTTATTGTGTCCCAGTGACTTGCAGCTGAGGATTAAAATAACTGCCTTCAGCAGCAGCACTAGGCTCTGTTTGGAACCTCCAAAGGGCATTATTTATCTTCCCTGTATCCCTTGTACTGTGCCTGCCCAGGATGAGCAGCTCTCCCCTCCCCATTCCAAGTGGTTCTGTTACTGAGGAATGTTGGACAGATACCATTATACACACAGTAGAGGTGCCCCCAGATTTGGGGTTTGAGCTTGATTTAAAGGGGAGGAGAAGGGAAGGGAAGGGAAGGGAAGGGAAGGGAAGGGAAGGGAAGGGAAGGGAAGGGAAGGGAAGGGAAGGGAAGGGAAGGGAAGGGAAGGGAAGGGAAGGGAAGGGAAGGGAAGGGAAGGGAAGGGAAGGGAAGGGAAGGGAAGGGAATGTTTGTTTTTTTCAGAAGAGACCCTGGCAGTAGTGCTTTGCAGAACTGTTTTAAATACACTCCTCAGGCAGGGAGGTCTGTGGGTGCAGGCGAGCTGTTCAAGTGTTTCCATGCAGTGCTCAGGGCTTCCGTCCCAGGCACGTACTTCATTATTGCTTCAGGGAAAGGCATTCTGGGAGTCATCAATCAGCATCACTCTGGGCTTCTTCTCAATCAGAGCTCCTCTGATGTGTCTTTCAGTGCTGCTCATTTTGTTTTTAATTTCTGAATGAGGGATCGATTTGCACAAAACAGCACCAGGCAGAAGAGTTGGTTTTGCAGTGGGTAAAAGCATCTGGAGTATTTTCTCCAGAGCACTTAAATGGGTATTTCAAGTTGTAGGTCCTCAAGAAGACAGTGGTGGCAGTGCTTTGCTGAAGTGTGCTCTGAAGACCTCAGTGGTTTCTTAACGAAAGATTAAGTTGTCCCCTTGGATCTTTGCTGTCACCTCTGATCTGGAGCACATCTTGTCTCAGAAAGGACCCCTGTGCTTCAGCTTTACAGTGGTGCCATATCGCTGTCCTACCCCTTTATTTATCCTTCTGTCCTTCCATTTACCATACCTCCAGATTATTTGCTGCAACTCTTCTTGCTTTTGCTGAGGCAGTGTTGCAAAATGGACATATTGGGAAGGGAAAAGCTGTAAAAA
The DNA here is from genome assembly GCF_051311805.1 of Agelaius phoeniceus. Classification (NCBI taxonomy): domain Eukaryota; kingdom Metazoa; phylum Chordata; class Aves; order Passeriformes; family Icteridae; genus Agelaius; species Agelaius phoeniceus. Next base: position 23,688,187 of record NC_135270.1, read on the forward strand.
AAGATTTACGTGATTCAAGATAGTCTTTATGTACATAAGACTTTGTGGGGAAAAGCTTATCTGATTTAAAAGATAGAAAGCTTTGCCCTTCCTCTGTCAGTGGGTAAACTCAGATTGAAATCCAGGACACCTACCTGGTACACAAGTCCCACTTCACCCTTCTGACTTAAGCAAATTGCTGTAAAATTGATGTAGCTGGCTGGGAAGCCACACCCTGAACTGCGAAGGATGGGAATTGCCTGCCCTGAGTTAATCTCCTCGAGGACATCTGTACAAAGTGCACTTCGGCCATTATTTTCTGATGTTCCATGCCATTGCTCTCAAAGGAGAAAAGAAGGACTGTACTTATTTTTCCCCAAAGTTCAACTGGAGTTGAAGGGAGGTAGTTCTTTACCTCCCTGAATGAGTAACTTTATACTGTGCTGTCTCCTACAATAACAGCTGTCAGTGCTAGAAGGAAAATAAGCTATTTGCCAAGACAGTGAGGCTGTAAAAGTTGGTAAGAGAGAAGGAAAGCTATGGGCAAGGAGCTGAGATTGCAGCAGGAGTCATGAGAATTCCCAGCTCTGAAGAGTGCTCCTGATTTTATCTTTTCATACAGCTCTGGGGGTAGTGTTTGTTTAATGTTTCTAGTCATGGTGAATGAAAGTAAAAATCCTCACTGGATAGTGTATTAGTACTGTGATGATGAGGAAGGTTAGGCTACCTGTTGCATTTGCTGTATAGTGTTGTTGTGTCACAAATTATGTTTATGGCTAAGAACCTCAAATGCTGACACAGAATCAAGTAAGGTAGGAAAGGGCCATTGTGACCCCTTTTTCATCCTAGACACAAGGTTTCTTTGAATTAATCCTGGTTTGGATCAGAGTATCTTCAAGCAGCAATTTGTCATACCTTTTTTATTCATGATCATTGTTCTCTGTATATTTTGCAATTACATAATGTCCATATGGCAGGTTGAAGAATTGTTTGAAAGGCAGCTGAACACTACAGAAGCTCTCTGAGCATATTTATCAGTGGCCTATAGATTTTCTGAGAATTGAAGATGCTTGGGGACCAGGTTTGTCTATAACTTTCTTAGCTCACGGTGTTCTTTGGTCTTTCCTCAAATATGAATTCTTCATCAGACTGTCCCAGTCTCTGTCAACATCAGCTGAAGCTGGAGACTGAGTGGAACAGTGCATGATGAGTAAACCTGCCCAAGGCACTGTGTATGAAATCTGAATGCCACTGGAGTTTATAAATGTGTACATACATAAACTCCAGTGTATGTACATACATCAGTGTACATACTCCCACATATCTCTCTGGCCCAGAAGTTTATCCCTTTACTGGTGAAGAACTTCTTGTGAATATAAGGATTGATGAATCATCTGTTCTCAGCTGATCTTTTCCTCCCACAAACCATCTCTGAAGCCTGGTAATGTGGGTCCATGTCCATTAATCGTGATACTGGTAGGGTCAAAACATGGCTTCAGGAATTGAGACTGCTGCCAATAAGGTGGCTAGTAAATCAGGAAAATTCCTGCAGTAGGAAGAGGTGTACCTAGGTGAGAACATACAGAGCACTGAAAAATAAAGGAGAAGGTCACAGTAAGTTTTATATCTTCCCAGTGAGCAGTGCTGGGAAAGCAGGCAGCTCTAGGGAGACCAGGCAGCCCCAGGGAGACCTTGGAACATGCTTTCATTGACAGAAAGTAGTTTGGCAACTTGTTTTCCTCTCTGCCTTTATTCTTTGAAACTGGAAAAGCTCCTTCTATCCCACACTCCATGAAGTCTGGGGAGGTACCTGTCCCAGCTTCTCCTGTTGTGCATTGCAGAGGTTTGCAGAGCCTCAGAGTTGCCTGTTGCCTGGATACAGGGCAGTCCTACATCTCAGCCCCCCAGCCAGCCCTGCGAAAGCAGAGGTCCTGGGGGGAGAGGTGGGCAAAGTAATCCCTCTGCACTGGGAAGCAGGAGCACAGGGAAGTCCACCTGATGCAGTCTGTAAGCTCAGAGCTTCCTTTTACTTTGCTGCTGTTATTATTATTTATCATTATTATTGATAGGAGGAAAGTGCAGCCCAGCTGCTCGGTGCAGAGATCTGAGGGCTCCCGCAGGGTGAAGCGCTCGGTGCCACTTAGCAAAGCAGCCACTGTGCTGTCTCTGGCGTGTGCACTTTATTTCACATGCTCGTTCTGAGCCTCCTGCTGTTGCTCACACTACAGATGCTGACAAGTAGCCTCCCTGGCAACATGGAATCACAGCCTGTGACTTGAGACCCTGTGAGTATAATACGAAGAAGGCCCTGACTGCTGAATATTTAAAAATAAATTATTTCATCTTAAGCATGAAAATGCTCTTTGCATTTTTGCATTGGTGACAGTGACTGGCCAAGTCATGCATTATTCTTGTGTTCAGAGGGGACTATAATGACTGTAGGGCAAAAGCCTCCTGTCTCCTTTGCTGAGCACATGAAAGCTTATTGATAGGAGGATGCCCTGTTGTACGGCACATAGGTAAATGTCTATAAACTTCACTGGCTGAGAGTAGTCAAAAATAATTTTTAAGTTAGCTAGTTTAAATTTGGGCTATTTCATATTGCAATGAGTTTTGCTGTATACATCTGTAGAGCATTGTGCTATTTCAAACAGCACTTAGGAACTGTGTCAGTAGTGGTAATTAACCTTTAGACTGAGAGAGCATGAAAGATGTCAAATAATGGATCAGGGTCTTCTTGCTCAAAGTACAGTCAATTTTCATGACAGGAGTACTACCTGATCTATGAATATGTACATTCAGCTTTAATATGTGAAAACAAATCAGTGTAATGAAGTGTGTGTGTGGCAGGGAGATGAACACCTGAGCAAAGTGACATGAAAGTTTGACTCATCTTCATCGCTGAAGGAGGATAGCACCAAACTTTGAAGTAATATTAGAAACAAAACTGTTAGAAGTCTGAAAACCTGAAGGGTTTCAAGACAAACAGTAGAAGGTCAGGAAATGTGGAGCCGTTTTTCCTAGGTCTTTAGAAAATCTTATTTATGAAGGAATTTGCATCTCTGCATAACGAGTGTGAATGATTGATGACACAAGCGCATTGTTCTGAGGTTGCAGTCCACACTTTGTGTTTCTATTTACACATGTATGAAGGGTGTCAGGGGATGAGAGATGGGGCTCACTGAGATTCCTTGTGAGGCAATTGTTGAAAAGCTGGGCTGAAGGTGAATGTGCTTTGTCTTGGCTCTGCGTGTGTGTGTATAAATATATATATATACACATACATACATATATATGTATGCAAATATGCACACAAAGCCACTGATTGTCAGTAAATAGCTATTCACAGAAGGCTAGTATCTATTGTAAGTAGAAATGAGAAACCCTTTTCTCTCTACTGAAGGTGAAGTTAGACCTTTTAGACCTATAAATTGCTATACTTTGGTACAGGGGTTTTGTCATATGAATTGTTTATTGCTCTCTTCCTCCCATCTTCATAAATAAATTTCTTATGTGTTTTACCAGATTATTTACTTAGGTAAACCAAGTATATGCTAACCAGGGGTATCAATAAAATTCCATCTCCTAATCAAATCTTAGTATTAATATCCCAACAACCTGTTGGATTAAGCACGTTACACCATATAAATATTTCTGTTTAAAGTGGAAGCCACGCCCCTTTCTCCTCCCTGATTTCTGTTTTTAGAACTAGAGAAAAATATGTGAAAGGCCTGTGTAATATCTGGAAAATTGAAATGGGAGGAGTGAATGTTCACTCTGGTTCCTGCTGAAGTGGAGAGTGGATTAACATTTTTGGGAACCATATTAGTATCAATTAATTTGAAAAAAACGGTGACCAGAATGGAGGTTGAAATTCTTACCTCTGTACACAGATCTGTGTGACTGACAAGGCTGGGCTGAACACCAGTTTTGTTGAGAGTGTAAGGAATTACTCAACTACCTCTACTGGGAAAAAAAAAAAAAAACCATAGATCACAAAATATAGGAGGACAGATAAATAGTAACAGAACTGCAAGAAATTCTGATTGAAAAATTGTTTGAAAGTTCCAAACCAGACTTAGGTATGGCACACCACCTCTTCTTCCAGCCAAATGACAGTAGTAACTGGAATAGAAATTAAATTGTACATGTGCAGTATTGAAACACTGGATTTAAAATAAAACCCCCAAAACAAAACAGAAATAAAAAAACCCCAAACCTGATTTCAAGTTTTGTTTTAAATAGGTGTTGGGAGGTTTTTTTCCCACAGCATAGGCAGGCAGGTCCAAAATCTATAAAAACTTGTACTCTAGTCTCAGATTTTTTGTTTAGTGAATCAGGTACAGTCTCCACTAAAGAGTTCACCATTGCATTGAGCTTTAAATCCTTTGGGCAACTAAAAAGATGATTTTTTTTTTTTTTTAAGGCAGCGCCAAAAGAAGCATAATTATTTTTCTAAGGTTAAACAATTAACCTCTCCTTCTAAATTTAGCACCATCCAAAACTGAAAACTTAAGCTAATGAAAGGGAAATGGTACAGGATTAGTAAACTGCTGTCTTTCCCTCCAGCTGTGGGACATCAAAGATGTATAAACCTTCATGTTCTGTTGCTTTATTGAAAATTCTCTTGTATCCTTCTGAGTGATGTGGAAGGGATGGGATGTTACAGCTGTGTTTTGACAGAGCCTCAGTGCATTTTGCTGGTCTTCCATGACATTGCAGAAGTTTCTTTTGTCTCTTATTGATTTTTATTGTTGTTCTTTTGAGACAATTTTCCTGAAAACAAAAGGTCTTGGTTGCCTTCAGTGTGACTTGTGTGGCAATGATGAGTTTGCAGCAGAGATATCATGTGCATACATTTGGAGTTGGCTTAACTGAATTAATTTTTTTAATGAGTATGACAATGTATCAGCCTAACAGAACCAAAGTCACCCTCAAACCACTGATTAGAGGAAAATAATTAGGATTGAATGATAAATTTAAATTCAACTGCAATTTACAGGAGTGTTTGTTTAAAGAAGAGCCAACAAAAAGAATCTTGGCTCTGAGGATCACCAGGAAAAAGCCTCTTTATATATTATAGCCATGTAGCAACCAACTCCAGAGATGAATTGCTGGAAGTGACATGTCTGATTTATTGCCTACTGCAGCTTTGAGAGTGTTTGCAAACTGAAGTGTTATGGTTAGGATGATTATAATTGGGGTTTATTTTATTTTAGAGAGAGGAAGAAAATAAATATATCTTTGTGGCTCCTGGATGTAGATGACTTCAGTGGTTACTTTTGGTCCTTAAGACAGCCAGGGCTGCAGGCTGTCATGTGCCTTTTCTCTGCAAAGGGAGCTGAGGCTGGGCAGTGGGAGGAGAGCCCCAGCACTGAGGCCCCACTGCAGTGGGACAGCAAAGGGGTGCACAGACACTGGGCTTTGCCAGAGACAGGCAGATCTGGTAGAGCAAAAAAATTACACTGTTACCCTGGTGTGAAGTTCTGAGGGGATACTTGGCCTCCATGCCCCTGGAGAGATGTTCTGCTTCTTCTGGTATATCAGTAGGTCTGCAGCTGGTTTTGTTTCTGCCTCTTATAGCATGGATTTGTCAGTGCACTGGAGTTGGAGAATAACTCTCAATGTCTGGGCAGAGTGGTCTGTATAAGATGCTAAGATCTAACTAGTTAGTTCTTTTATATACTATTCACTGTGTTACTATTGTTCATCCTAAATTCCCCAAATGCTTCCTAACTTGTACACAGTGGAATTCCAAGTGGCCTTTTGAGCAAGGACAGTACAAGACTTGAAAGATAAGGAACTTTAATCTGTGTAGTACATTGCAACTTCTGTAAGTTAGGGTTGTGCAGAAAAGGTGTGTTTTTCATCTAATTTTAGCTCAATAGCCTGGTTGCTTGTGTTCCCTGGTGAGAACGGGGAAGACCAAGAATATCAACCTGAATCTTCTGTCTCCCACATTCCTGCCCCATTGACCATACGTCTGGCTAGTTCAAACAGTCCATCTTGTTTTGATCAAAAGTTCCATCCTAGATTCACAAAAATATCACAAAATTCCTGGGTTTGAGTTTTAAAACAAATTCAAGCAGTAAATGTCTCTTCCAAACCAGAAAGAAATTCTCAGCTCAGACTTAGGCTTCATCTGGAAGATGCAACATGCTCTCAGGAAGTCCATGATATTCCATCATGCAGAATGATAGGTGAAAGTGAGTAGGCATCAGAAAGCAAAAATACAAAGATTTCAAATTAGAAAATGCATCTTAGAGATTGTGTTTTCAGCTTCTGGCTAAGCTGTCTTACAGAAAATATTCAGTTCAAACCTTTTTCAATTGTTTCTGTTTGTGCTGAGAAAAAAGACAGAAAAATCCAGAGAGAGCAAATTCCTTCAGACATGATTCATCTCTTTGTGCTACCTGTATGCCAACATGGGTTTGTGCTTTGCAGAGACCTGGATAAAATTAACTGGATATCCAACACAATCAGAGAACATTCTCACTAAGTAATAATGAAGAGGAGATGAACTATCCTCTCACTGTTCTTGAAACCCTCCTATTTTAATATCCTTCTCATCCTGCTGGCAAGATGCTGAAGCAGCACCAGCCATCCAGTTAAAACACAGAGTAGTCAGATGTTTAAATCAACTCAGATTTCCTTGAACACTTACACGTTATTCACTGCAACTCTTATAAAAATGTCTAGACAAGTCATTGCTTAGGATTCCAGCTCATTTTGTAGCTGCTGCTTTACAACATTCTGATTTTAAAATACAATTTTACAAGTGTTACTTTTACTGACTACATTTTCTTTTTCACTGTGCATTTCTACATGCCAAGAGTATGAGCAGGCTGGAAAAGGGACCAGTGTTGTAACAGGTAATACAGAGCTCTGGCCATTCTTGGTTCTGCTATTGTTAAATATATTCCCTCTGTTTTGGGTGATTGCATATCGTAATGCATATCATGAATATTCAAAATATATTGAAAGCAACTCATTATTTGGGAAGAAACATTCTGTATTTGGTCAGATTGCCTATAGCTAAACTATTTGCTGGTCCTATAGCTCTGGTAAAGAATATTCTATGTTCCTCTTCTGAGAAAAGTTGTGTGGATACAGCAAAGTATCTCTGGTAAATCAGATCTGGCCAAGAAAATGGGAAGGTTTTTACCCTACTGACACTTTCCTCTTTCACAAAGTTTCTTAGTCTGAGGATCCAGCAGTGAAGTGGGTGCTTCAATGCAAGTCATGGACGTGTTGTCAGTGGAGAGTGGGTGAAATGTGGAACCAGAAGAGGAGGGATGTGTACAGGGACTGAGTGTCACAAAAAGAGCAGTGTGAGGGTGCCAGAGTAGGACCTGTCCTGTCCCCTTATTAGAAGTGTTGAGAAAGTTGTGGCAAAGGGGGATGCATCAGAAAGGTGGCTGGCTCTGACCCCATTGCAGAGAGCTCAGATAGTGCCTTCTGTGCTTCATATCCCCTGCTTTCCTCAGCAGTAACTTCCCCATGCTCCCCCCACAAACCTATGAAGAAAAATGGAGGGGAAAATTATTTATTTAAAGTCTAGTACTTTAAATAAAAGTACTTTAAATGCAGTGAAGCTGCATTAATAAGCCTGCATGCCTAGTAGAAGAAAACCCTTCCTAAACATGATGGAAAATAAATCCCCCTGAGTGCTCAGCATCCTGCTTGAGTCACTAATTCCCCAGGGCAGAAAACAAAGCAGGCAAAAAAAGTTTGTTTTCACATAGCAAAGCCAAAACATTTCCATTTCTGATTTAAGATGAGTTGTGGGAGCCATCTCCTCTTTAATGTAACATGGGGCCAGTATAGGTGAGTTGATAAATATACAAATTGATTTATTTCCTCACCCTATAGAGAGCACCTATTCCTTTCTGTGGGACTCATGTCTGCATGTGTTTTTTTTGCTGGAGCTGCCCCAAAGTGCAGGGGGACAGTGTCACCCAGCACTGGGGCACAGGGAGGGTTCAGATGCCTGAGTCACATTTTCCACAAGCACAGCTCCTTGTCTGGCTCCAACAGCCAGCTCCAGTGGGATGTTGTCCTGGTCCTTCCTCTCTTCCTGGCTGCCTGCACAGGCTGTCCCATCACTCCTCTTCTGATGCTTTTTGCCTCTTTGAGACACCTCTGGCAAAGACTTCAACATCCTAAGGTTCCTACAAATAGTATCTGCAACAGAGTACTCCCCTGGTTCCCTGAGGCTTTATAAATACATTCCCAACTAAAGGCAGTTTATAAATCTACTCAGCCACAGAATTGCACGTTTGATGACTATTCTCCACTTATGATGGGATAGGAGAGCAGAGAGTGAGACTTTGCTAGCAAATGGTCCCTGGCTGGAAGCAGTCTGCTAACACTTTTTCTATGAACTACTGCTCAGGGCTTGACCCAGAAGCACAATAGAAGGTGCATGATTATAGCTGTTCTGATTAGGGCTGATAATTGTTCTGTTCTCATTCATAAATGTAATGGTTTGTTAATAAGGTCTGATTTGGGAATATAGCATAGTCTATCAACTGAAGGTGGCATAATGACATTAATAAGGGTAATTGAGGTGCTTCTATGATCTGCTTGCTCTTTGGTTTGTTAATTAGAAATTACTTTTCTTAATATATGATAGAAATAATATTACTTCCCTGTGAAGCCTGGTCATCTTGAAGGAAAAAGAGATGTGTCAGTCTGTGCTGTTAGTATGTTGCTGGAATATCTGTACGGTGGTGAGCACAGGGACATGAACCAGCCTAATATGTGTCAGGTATTGTGTGTCTGTGTTTATATTTTGTATAAATAACATCATGTGCTGTTACTTATGGCTGCATGTGCCTCTTGTTGCAAGACTGGGTGTGTAAGGCTGTCTGGGATCCGTGGGATTGATTAAAGAGCTGTTACAGGAGGAAATGGAAATGAGAGACAGACAGGCTGCTGAGCATTTAACCCTGGAGAAGAACCTTGGCATTTCATCTTCTATCAACGTTTGCCTGTAACTACTATTAGCATTAATTATGGAGATACTTAGTGAACACCCTGTTAGCCCTAATTAGAGCTAATGGAAGATATGTGTGGATGTTAACAGGACAAGAGACAACCAGGCTTCCATTTCTAAGGTTAAATATTCAGTAGCTCCCTCTTAGACATAACCAACATCCTATAATCATGCAGTCAGACTCATCCAAAAGCAGAACAGCTTCTCCTGTCTTTTTTTTCTCTCTCTCTCTCCAATTATGGCCACCTTACACTATTTTTGCTTAAATTAAAGAGCAAACAACAATGTGGCAGTGACCCCAGTTACCTTTACTAATGTAATTATGCTACCTCTCCTCTATTCATAGTGCACCTCAGAATCAGTCTTCATTAGCAAACCATTTGTTGCCCCTTTTACTATCCTTTTAATGAAGGCTAGTAGAGGCACTTAAGTGGAGCTGAAAGGACTTGGCTTTGTTCTGAACAGAGACCTTGTGACAAAGAGCTCAGGGCCTGAGTGCTTGAGTAGGTCGTGCAATATCCAAGGTCTGTAAAGCTCCTATCACTGTGCTATTCTTTGAAGCTGTAAACACCTTCTCCTTGCACCCAGTACCTTTGGTATTTTGAAAACCAAAGTGTTGCTGAAGAATTGAGGCTGCAAAATGTAGAGGTTGTCTCATTACCCTGCTGTTGTGAATGATGGCATTTCCCTGCTGCTAATCTCTGCCCAGCAGGTCAGTGTCCTCATGGAAACTGTCTTTTCAGAACTGGCTTGGAAACCTGTAACCCTCCCTGAGAGCCCTGGGCCTGCCTTGGGTGGTGTCACACTCATTAGGGTAGGATGTTCTCCTCTACAGTCCATTTCCTTTGCCATGGACAAACGTGGTGTTCTCAGGTAATGTACCAGGCAAAAAATGCATTTTTTTTCCATACAATCTATTATATAGTTCTGGAGTTGCCAGTGCCACTTGAATGCTGCATAGTTGCAATCTTATTACCTACAACCTGTAACTCCCAGGTGCTTGCTGGCTGGAGCATCTAGGAAGAAGTTCCTATCACTAGATTGACTGAATATGCTATCAACTGATTTGGAAAATAACATTACAGCTTTGAGAAGAGAAAGGATAAGTTGTGGTGTGTCCTTGACAAAAAATATCCCATCCTTCCCTGGTTTATTGCATAATACTAAAAATAAACACAAAAGTATGTACATATTTCTCTCCTTCTAAGCTACAGACACTACATTTCTCAGTGAGCCAATAAAAATGCCAGTGGCTGCCTTCCTGCAGGATGGTGCCCTGTAAAAGGTACATTGGATAGATGCCAGTGTAAGGCATCCTGAACATGCTTTGGAAGTTTCTTTGTTCACTCTTTACAAGGTCACTTGGGTTTCAGTAGAGCTTAATGCTCTAAGGAAACATGTCACAGGTGTTAATGGGTGCAGTGTGCTCTTAAGAGAAAAGTCATAAAGCAGCATTACCCCAGCCTTCCAGGTTGGTGGCTTTCTCACTTTTGATACATAAAATATATCTGAGGCAGTTCCAAGCATAAGCACATCTGTGCTTGGCCCAGGTGCCACATTTGCCCTTTTGCAGAAAGTGCCCATTGTGAGTGCTGGCTGAGGATCCCACTCACACCTGGGGCTCATCTGGGGCTCAGACAAAGCACCTGACTTCTGGGGCTGAGTGGGAAGTTAATCTCCACTCATGTTTACCTGGAGGATGAGCTGGGGAAAGGTTAGTAGATTTTGATTTTGGCTATTTTGGTGTATTTTCTTTATGTTTCAATCTCTTTTTCCAATTGTGTAGTTATAAGAGCCTGTTTCACTTTGTGGTGGTCACAGAATCTGTTCAGCTTTGTAATTAATGCCACTTTCTTTAATATGTCAAGTAATGTGTTCACAGGTCAGACCTACATGGACTTTTTTTAGTGGCCATGTAAAGCCTGAAGTGCCTGTATTTAAAACAGTGGAGCAAAAAGGCTTTGGTAAAAGGCTGATGGGATTTTTCTTCAGGGTCTGGAGTAAGCGTATTGATTTAGGAGCTCTTGTACATTGTATGAAGTGGACAGATGCAAAGAAACCATATGCTATGTTATGCAGGGTTGCTAGTTAAACTCTTAGCTGCACAGTTAAAGGGGCAATATCCCTACTACAATATGGCTTACTCCAGTTTTTGGGAAAGAATAATTTTTTTTCTGGTGTACCTCCATTTAGATCTTTTAACAAAAAGGATAGATACATCATCTTTAAAAAGGAGAAAAGCACTCACATTATAAAGTTTCTATTAAATTGCTCACTAAGCCTTTAGGTACAGTAGGAAAGAAACTGATGCTGTAAAGGGAACAGAGTCATGACATATCATTTTATTTCAGCTAGAAAAATGTGTCCTTGCTCAGAGCAGAAGCTGCTTCCCTGATGAGGCCGTGGTCTGCTTGTGTGGTTGGGAAAATGAAACACAGTCTGACTGGAGATATTGTCAAACCCATTGAGGTTAAGCACCCTTTGCCCCAGGCGAATTCCCTTGTTTATATGAGTCACTACAGCTAGGCTGGAAAATGCAGGTCTCTAAGCAAAGCTGGGGTAGTAACCACAGGTGGTGACTTAAATCTGCCTTCATGAACTAAATCCTGCATTTTCAATCTTAAAAAAATGAATGTGTAAAGTAAATTCCTCCCTATCTTGCCTATGACTCATATAAATGTATCATACCTCTTGAAGCAGAGATTTAAAGTCTCCAGCCAAAACCTTGCACATCTGTGCCCTAATTAAAATCAGTTTATTTTGTAGGTTAGTAGCTTATACCATACCCATCAGTGTAATATTTTTTTTTATTAAATGGCTGAATGAGATCTGACATTACAGGAATATCCCATCCCAGAATGATTTTTTTTTTTAAAAACCTCTGGACCAAATAGTGGTACAGTTGAAAGGAGTAATTTCAGATTCACTGAGCCAAAAGCAAAGTTTAAGTGGTGACAAAGTCATTATTCTGGGTGTTTGGTATAGATTTAGCAGTATTTCATTGATTTACAGAAATGAATTCCCTGGGTTGGTACTGATAGACTGTAGTTACCTCTGACTACAATTTTTTATCAGAAAAATATCCTGGCTTTTACTTCAAAATACTTTGGAGTCACCTAATTTATTTGTCATCTTCCCAGGATAGCAGGGAAAGCTGCAGATAAGTATTAGCTGAGACACCTGAGCAGTGTGACCCTGGCATAATGGAAAGATAGCATATTATATGAGATGTCATCTCACCAACAAAATGAATTTTAGGAGCTGGTATTTCATACAGGATACATAAAGCGCTTAAATGGAAGCTTACTTGGCACTCACTTTTGTTCTCTCATTCTTTTTGACTCACTGATTTGTTTGGATACTTCTGAGCAAAGTCAGATTTTCTAAATGACAACTCCTATGCAAAAATCAGATGACAAAAAAGATTCATATGGTATTGAGATATGGTAATGATACATGGCTAACAGTGTCAACACCATGCATTGCAGAAGAGAGGGAAACTTAGGAACTAAAAGGTAAAATAGAGCCTCTCAAAATTTGAAGCAGTGGAATGGATTAGGAAGAGAAATACAGACAAACCTCTGCTTTGAGGAGAGGAGGGGGGACAGTCCAGTCAGTCAGGGCAAGGTGTGCCCATGCTTGTTTCAGCTGCTGCAAAACTTTGGGGAAAGGTTGCACATCTCTGTGCGCTCACTCTTTGGGGTTCAAGGGGCTGAAAGGGGAGAACTTGGCTCTGCTGATGGGGAGTGCTCAGCTCCAATGAGTTGCAGCATTTAAACAGCAAAACTGGTGAAGGACAAACGGTGTCAAAGCTATTCTGCAGGGTTTTCCACAGTGGCCCAGCATCATCACCTGCTTTCCCCTGGCCCATAGGGAGTGTGCAGGCTCAGAAAAGGAGCTCAGCCTATCAAAATGATAGATCCCTAAGCACTATCTCCTGCCTCTCGTATTTCTCTGTGCATCTCTGGTACTTCATCTTCCATCTCATCAGAGTCACACTGCACTCACCTCTAGAGCACCTGAGTGCACAGCTTGAAAGGAGGGAGGTTAAGAATGGGCTCAGAGCTGGAGGAGGCTGGTGCAAATAAACAGAAATAATGGAAGGCTGATTTACATGAATGCATCCTGTGTTCAGATTAATGTGCTTCATCCAAAAGATGTAAGAACAAATCTGTTTTTCCAAGCCATGCAAGTAGCTGATCCCTTACCGGGGGAAGTTTTTCACTGCAGCTTTTTTGCTATGATTATGAGACTATTGGAAATGCCTGCTTCAAATTCCTGATTGACACTGTGCTGACTGGAAAAATTTAGTTCCTGAGGTACTTCTGAAGGGACTACATTTTCCATGCCGTATTAGCAACTGGGGCTTCCAGGACACTGATCCTTGATCCCAAATGCCCTGAAGACTCTCCCATCTCTACTGGCCCCCTGGAAGAGCTGGTTCCCACCGTTGTCAATGGGGAACAGCAGGGAGGGTGGTGTGTGCCTGTGGTGCTGAACATGGTATTTCAAAGTGCACTGAGTTGGCAGTGACCCTGCAGATTGTAACCAGGACGCTCAACCCCTGTGATGTGACCTCTCACTGCCTGGGGGCCCTGGTGGTGCTGGTTGGTGTGGGACCTCAGCTGTATTGTGGACAGTGTCCACTTTTAAGAAGATTACAAAGTTTGCTACGTATTCGTCAGAAGATCATTGACTTGGGGTTCTCCCAGTGAGAAATTTCCTGGTATGACCTGTAGAGGAAACTTAAAGGGATTGTCTGTTTGAGGGCTGCAGGAGAGCATTTTTGGAGACATCAGCTCTAAATGTGTATTTCTACAGTTTTAAGCACATTGTTGAGAGGAACGTGGAGTACAAACCATCTGACATTTTGTGGTCCATATGAAGGACCCCACATGGGGTTTTTGTACTTGAACAGTTTTAAAAAATACTAGCAGTCACTCAAAATACTTGTTTTCATCTAAAAATGACAATATTTTGAATATTGTCTTCTGGGTACATTTTTTCCTGTTTTCAGTAGAGGCAGCCTGGCACTCTCATAGGATACCAAACTAAATCTCTGAAACCCCATGGGTGACAGATAAGTGTTGTTGTTAATTATACTAAATACAGGGGGTGGGGGAGGATGAGGAACACCAGCTTGAAATGACTTGCTAATGTCTGTGAGTTTCTGTGAGAGATGTTAGCAGAACTGGAATATAAAAGTGGTTTGAGCACTAGACAGGAGACCACAGAAGCTGTCCAGGACACTTGCTGGGTATCCTGGAGCAAAGCCACATCAGCTTTATAAAGGACACAGCTTCATAAAGGGCTTTCAGACTAATGTGGAAAGCAATCTAAGGCTTAAATGGTATTAATGTTCTGATGCAAGGTGGTTTGTGCATCAGACATGAGGAATGGTAACCACAAATCTTGTAATGAAATTTGTCATAAAATTTATTGTCAAATGTATTTAATTGGCATGACTCCATAATGTTTTCAGAAAGATTCTTCTCCCTGTGCTGACTGCAGGGATGGGAGAAGAAGCTGTTAAATGCTGTGTTTCTTGAGACAACTTTTCTTGTCCTTAATGCAGAGCAACTCTGCAGCCTGCCTAGGAGATTGTCCCCAAAGGCTTGTCTCTCTGTGCTCAGAATAGCTTGAACATCCTGTTGTTTCCTATGTTTTCTCAGCCTTAATCTAGGCTGCTTTGGCTCTTTGCTCTGCAAACCTCATTTTGGTACTTTTAAAATATGGGGGGTTTAGCTGAAATGCAGCATTTCTTTCAAATTGCATGGTGATCAAGAAAAGAGGCATAGAAAAGAGACATAGCAAAGTGTGGGTATAGTGAGCTCCAGCCACTGAAAACTGGTGTGATTTTGCATTCAGAATTCAGCCCAGTCCTGACTGATGTGGAAGTTAGCCTGTGGAGTCCTGTTCCTCATTAAGAGATCTGGTGTTGTTCCCCCTAAGAAGGTTGCCTCGACTTTCAAACTCAGAATTGCCCAGTTGGGTCAGAGTGTGTTTGTGCTTCTTTTGGGTGGGAAGAGGAAGGTACTCATCAGTCCATCTACAAATTGTTTTTGTTCTGATTTAAGGCCATGGGATCAGCTTGTACCTTCATCATTCACTGACACATTTGTAATTGTTCCAGCCCTTCTGATTTGAATTAGAAAAGGTTTCACGTCTTTAGTTTCTAAGTCCCGACTTCCAGTCGGTAAAATAGAAGTGAAGGCTGAGTAAAGCAACCAGAGTATTTCCATAGTTACATTTGCTGCTTCAGTTTTGAGAGAGTCCTTAGGATGCCCTGCGAGTGCATGCCAGTTTTTATGCGTAGGTTTAGTTTTAGTTTAGGTTTAGTTTTTATGTTCCAGGCTTTGCCCCAGGCTATACCCAGGGCTCTTGCAAACCATGCTGGCAGTGAAGTTTCCAGTGCTGCTCTCATGTGTTATTTAGGTTACAATAGAGCTAAAAACCTACTTCACAATCAGAGACTCAATCCTTTCCCCCCAAAGCTCACAAACCTTAAAACAAAGAGTGCCTGGGGAGACTCTCTGGCACTGTATTAAATATCCTTGACGAGAAAAGGTTTCTTACAATTGTGGCCTTCCTAATAGGCACCGTGGGTAGTATCAACACAAAGATATCTGTATTACATGGTTTGACCTGCTTTAACCTCAGCCAGTCTCCTGGAGATTTAGAAAATATCTGTTCCATACAAAGGTCTTGGCTTTCAGGAAAAGTAGAAGCAGTTTGTTTAGAGTCCCAGCTTTGTGAGAGGAGATGTTATGCTTTTTGTGGGTGAAAGTCACCCCACTGAGGTTGTCTGAAAGCCTCTGGATCCATGTCATCAGCACGCAAGCTGCTGATTCTGTTTGCAAAAAATAACTTACTCCCCAAGTCTCTCCACTTAAGACTTTTACATATGCACTGTGCCCAGGGAATAGGGATATTTTGAGAAAGAGGGTATATTGTTCATAGTGTTTCCTTTAGGGGAGAAAAGGTACAGTCTTCTAACTTTTAGTTGTTGTGGAATGCTTGATAAAATCTTAATGAAAACTAGAACCCCAATTTTGCAGGTTTTTACATCCTTCAATTCCCCCTCCCCTGCCCCCTCTTGGAGAAGTTTAAGTCTGTCAGCAATATAAGTGGGATTTAGATCAACCTCTGAGCAGTTAAGTGGTAAGGAGATTTCCATAAGGTTATTTGGTTCCCCTCCCACATATGGAAGGATGAGGTCATGGAGGGGGAAATGTTATAGGGGCGATGGACGCGAGTTCCCCCATACTGGCACCTCAGCAATGTAGAGCTCCTGCCTCCTCAGGTGTCGCCAGCCTATGTTGCCCTTGTTGACCATTTTTCCTGCAGTGTGACAGCTCCAGACTGCAGGGTGGGGTGTGCAGCCATGTCTCAGGGCTGTGTGCCCCACACTGTGCCCGTGGCAGGGCTGAGGTGGGTGCAGCAGGACCCTTGGTGAGAGCTGCCCGCGGGGCTGTTCGTGCTGTCTCAGAACCGCAGCTGCCAGCGCAGGCAGTTTCATTCGGTTTCATTCACCTCTTATTTCTTAATTTCTGCAAGAGCTGAAGCCGCTTGCCTGGGCTGAAGGGCTGCCAGGCTCCCTGTGTCTGATGCTGGGATAGGTGGCTGTGTTGCTATGGCACTGGAGGTGTCTCCAAACCCCACTGTTCTGGCAGCTGAGCCGGCTCCCAGCAGCATGTCCTAATTGCGGCTGTGCAGCAACAAAACAAATATTCGGAGATTTCCATAAAGGCTGTAATCAAAGGAGCATCCCTTGCTTTTTAATATGTGCTGAATGGGTTCATTTGTAAGCTTATTACGACTTCAGAGAGAGAAGCTATTAGGATGATCATTAGCTGCCTGTGCAAATAACAAGGAAAACCGTGGCATGTTCCAAAATAACCCCCTTTTAAAGGTCTGCACTTTCAAATGCATTAACAATAAGCAGCCATGCTGTCTTTCATGTTTACCATGCCATGAGTAAGGACAAAAGAGAAAGGAGAAGGGGACAGTGGACTGCATGCTTTCAAAATACGTTCAGATGGAGAGAAAAATGAGGTGTTAAGAGAGCAGCAAACTCACAAGTATGACATTGTGTGTACTGATGCAGTGTCTGTTATCCATTGGGAAAGCAAAAGCAGCTGGGAGCCAGCCTTTGAGTCTTGGCTCATATCTCACTTGGTCCCTGTACTCCTGTCATCTATGTATGAATTGTGCTTGGGGTCTTTTGTGTGCCTGGAACCTGATGGTTGCTGGAGCACTTAGATTATGTGTCTTATGGAGGAGGAGAGAACATTTAGAAACACGTATGCCAAGATTATGGGATTTATTAACTCTCATTTATTTTCCTACAGAATATCTGAAGCCCTCTCGTGGGCTGTGGCCATGGTTCACTCTCTTAATCTGAAATCAAAAATATGTATAGTAAAAGATGTTGAGTTGTTGGGTGTTCATACCTTAATTGGGGCAGGTGTGGTTTAGATCAGTCACATTTACCTTTCAAACCACATTAGCTGCAATTTTATGTGCTAGAGTAAGTTAAAGGTGCTGATTACAGTGAAACTCAGTTTAAATTTACACATGAAATATTTATGAGATATGTATCAGTTTGACTATAAGCAGGGTAACTTAGACTTCAGGTCTGCCTCTCCTTCCTAGGCCATTTCTCATGTCTTTTGCTGCATTCAAGTTTTCCTGCACATATCACACCTATGCATGTATTTCCTACAATATCCTCTTGTGTTTAAAATCCGTAACACTTTGGGATGCGTTATTATTCTTCTCATTAAAAGCATTTAACAGATGACCAGAAGCAGATAAATAATGTCACTTCTCAGATTTCCAGAAATATTATTTTCTGGATTATTTACTATTATTGAGATTTCTCATTTAAGATCTGCTTTTCTTACAGGATCTTTTTCCTAATCTTTGCTTTCCTAGACTGACTCAACCTGACTAAACTGACTGTTTTGTTTTTATATCTGAGTAAGCTGTTACCTTGAACAGAGAATTTGCTAGTTTTCTGGGGTTTGGGGGGGCCTCTGTCTCGTTTTGGTTTGGTGGAGGGGTTTGTTTGGGTCTTTTTTGTTGTTGTTGTGGTTTTGTTTTTTGGGTTTTTTTGGTTGGTTGGTTGGTTGGGGTTTTTTTGTATAATAGTTAATGCGTTCAAAGTTCTGTTTGGGATTTCTTTTTATAAAGGAATTAAAGTTATTACTTGCCCAATCAGATGATCCTAAATAGTGGGTTAGTTTTTCCACACCTCTACCTTATAAGAAAACACTGAGAATAAACTCAACAAAAAAAAGGTAACCTATTGATCTGCAACTCCGTTCTGCGTTAAAGCAGAGATTTCAAATTCCCTTGCCCATGGCCCCTTCCCTCTGCCTCTGCTCAGACAGTCATGGATTCTTTTTCCTGCTAAGGACATCATCATCATCATCTTTCTGGTAGGACAAAATAAGCCCTGTGGCTTATAGTAATCCCTTTTGGTACCATCCTTACTTTAAAATATTTTTTCTCCTCTGCCTTATTTCCCCGAAGCCTGCAAGTATTGGGAAAATTCTGAAAATATTGAAAATCGTGGTCTGAGGAGGACAAGGTTGCCACAGCAACTGTCCAGTGTTCCTGAGATTTATTCCTGCATCTCTCAAAACCATCATGAATGCCACAAACTGCTGAGGCACTTGCTGCAAACAAAGCAGGGCTATAGGAAAGGAGAACAGAAAAGAGCACTGAGGAGCCAGTTGTAAAGGTGAGATGTGGCAGGCTCAGGGAAAACGTGGCAGGCATTTGGACTTTGTGTTAAATCCCCTCAGTGCCTGCAATGCTGTGCAAGTGCATGGAGTGCTCCGACACGTGACAGTACCTGACATGACAGTGGATAATGTCACTTGGCCTGTGTTGCAGCTCCATGATCCAGTCAGGAGGGTGACATTGATTCCATCTGGAAGGGAAACACTTTCAGAAAGAGGAGGCCAACCCTTTGGGTTTGCAAAATGACAGATTTCTGGGACAGAAGATGCCTGACAAAGAGGGCTGCTTGTCAGCCAGAAGTGATCATCTTTTTCATGGGTTTGGGACTGGTCTCAGTATGGACTAATGAGCAGAGAGCTATATTGGGGGTCAGGAGGTTTAGCACATCCATTACCCTTTTAGCCCTGGTTTTCTCATCTAATAAACAAAACTAATGTTGTTATATTATCAGTGTATATAATCTCCAGGTCATCTGTTTAGAAAGGCAGGCAATCGGTACCATATGGTTCCATTGTACTGCACAGTTAATACAAGGGAAAATCCACCTGTGAGCTATCTGAGAGCTTTTTTTAAAGGAACAGAACTCAAAAGAATTGCAGGCTATCAGATGTTTTGGTTCTGTATGCAGGATCTTCTTTTCTGAGGCAGCTGGTTCCTGTGTGTGAGAAGCTGTACGGAAGAGCCAGATGTGATTACCTATGGAACTTTCCTTGGGAAGGGGCCAAAGTGAGCAAGCAGTTCATGTTTTGAACGGTGCCGTGTGCACATTTGCACCAGCTGAAATGGAGTGGTCTGTGGCCTGAAGCCATGCTGGCACTTCAAACACGTAATCTAGCACTTTTCAAAACATTACAGCATTTAGAATTGGTTCTGCTCTGGGACTTCTGAATTTCCATTCTGAAAGTCTGTGCACGTGTGGGAGATTTTACCTCCATATGATCTCATGTATTCTATGCACACATTGTGCAAAGTTGCAAATATAAAACAGAGGGTAAGAGTTGTATTAGTAACTATGTTGCAAAGTTGGTGTTATTTATTTGAAAATTTAGAGGGGTTCAGTCCAGCCCCCCTTGTCCTCCTGTGTGAGACTGATGTGCTCTTACGCACACAGACTTTTGGTGGCAGAAATGTGCTCTTGTTAACAGCAGTCAAGATGAGATGAGACCCAGCTGCTCTGCTTGTGTAGGAAACTTAGGGTAGTTTTGGAGGCAGCTCCGATTCATTTAAACACTGTCACAAGCCTCATATGTTTTTAGTGTTATCAAAGCCAATCAGGTTACTGTTTGCAGGTATAAGATGCCCCTAAGGGCTTTGCTCACTCAGCTGTACGGAGGAATTAAATGCTCTGAGGCAGTGCAACAGGCTCATTCACTCCAGTGTTGCAAGGCAGTCATGGCTGGTAAATGGGCCCACGTTACAGTGACATTAGCATTTTAATGCAACTAAAGAGGAGGTGGATTGACTCTAATTTAGTATCCAGTTGCAGGGCCTTGTGCAGGTCCCCTCTTGGCTGCTCCACAGGGGCCGATTACAGTTACACAGTGCACTTTGGGATCTAATTGGATTTACATGAAGTAATGTAGTTGTGTCATAGCAACGATTCTGCTGCACATGTGCTATGAGATTCCAGAACAAACAGTTATTTATGTAGGAGCAATAGTTACAGGGTAACGCATGGGGCTGACAGCTTGTGCCAAGGTCCAGCTCTAAATCAAAAAGTGTTTCACCTTTTTTCTGAAGCCACTGCAAGGGAATGAAATTATTCTGATCCAGCTTCCACAGAGATGTTTCTCCTCACCTTTCACTGTGAAAGCACTAACCTGACACAGATATCCAGCAGGACATGACTTCTGGATCAGAAGTCATGATCCAGACATGGATCATGGGGCTGGCATGTGTTTAAGTGTATCTCGACCCTGCAAATGTATTGAGCACAGGAGACTGGCAGAAGCTAGAAGTCCTTGTGACACACAACAGTTTTAAGGGGTTCATCTGGTGGCCCTTCTTCTAATCAACAAGCTGGATTTCTCACAAAGACAGGCCTTGCTTCTTCATCCTGCACACTCCATTAATTTCTCGTTTCACTTGCTGCCTGTTGTCTGTTTCAACCCCTCTCTGTCCCATCCCTCTTTGCTCTGGAGCTCCAGCTGCCTTTCTTGCAGCCTGATGCCAGCAGGAGGCACATGTTTAGCTGCTTTTCCTTTATCAAAGCCGGCTCCTTGATGGGCTGCAATGTGAACGTGAAGAGAAGCCAATGCTCAGCAAGGAGAGTTGATGTGCCAGCCACAGCTGGCCAGCCCAAGGATGAGGCTTAGCCTCAGCTGTTGCTCCTGCTCCCACTGTGCTTCCCCAGAGACTGTAATTAAAGGCATCAGCTTGCTGGAGTCACAATTAGGCATGGTGGGTTTGCACTTTGTGCAATTCTCCCTAATGACAAAATCGTAGCTATTAACCAAAGAGAATCTGTTTGGCAGGGACTTCCTCTCCTTTAAGGCAACAGAGTCAGGTGGATCATTGCTGCTTCTTGGCACTAAATGCAGTCTATCATCCCTTCTGCTGGTACCTACTGAAGCATTTAAACTATTCTTCTCTGAGGTGCAGTAATTTCTTTAAAATATTGTGACTTATGATGGATAAAAAAATAAAACTCCTCTCCCACGCAGACCTCTGAGGGCTCGTAGGAATGTAATTATATGCACACACAGTAGGAGCAGGAATCCTATCATTCTGGTTATTTTCTTAATGATAGGTTTATATAGCACAGTGTCATCTCTGCTTTAAAGTTAGAACCATCTTCTCTTGGCAGCATCTATCCCAAGAAAGTGGCATCACAGGACAGGGCAACCAAAGAAACTGTCTCTCAATCACACTTGCAAAGCACAGGATGAAGCTTCCCTGCACACCACAGCAATAGATACAAAGGTCAGCGTGGGCACTGGGCTCTGACTGACAAACAGGGGCTCTCTGCTGTGAGACACTGTCCCTTGTCCTAGATGTTCCCTCTCTTCAGATCTGCTGAACCTGCTGCAGCCATCCCCCAGGCAGTCCCACAGCACCCTGTGAACTTTAACACTGGTGGAAAAGCTGTACTGACTGGGAGCAGCCCTTGCACCCAGCATTGTGAAGTAGGGCAGCTCAGCCCCTGCTTGACTCATGCCTCCAGCACTTCCCAGCAGAGACAGGTGGATTGGCACGAGATGTTTGTACCCTCCAGGTTTCCAAGGGGAAGCCATCCCAGTCCCTCATCTAGAGATGCAGGTTTACAGTGACAGAGGAAGGACATTAAATGTGAGGGATTCATGCAAAATAAAAGGTCTATGAATATTCATTGTATGTTTTATATTGTAATAGTTTCAGCCACCTTGAAACTGCTTGTTCGCTCCCTGCCAACAACAAACGATAGACTTTTACTCACAGAAGTCTTAATAGCAGGCAATTTTCAAAGGCACATTTACTAATGTTTGTGGGAAACAGATGTTAAATGCACCCACTCCCAGAAATCATGATGAAAAGCTGGCACTGAGAAAGCAGGGAGAGACCCAGGTGACTTATCTGGTGCCTCACAGGGAAGCAGCAGCTCCAGCAAAGCTGCGAATATGCCAAAACCATGTTTGAAGGATGAGTGAGTGAGTTACAGTGCTGAGCCCTATGTGAATATTGGACTCTTATGGCATGGGGTGCTCTCTGAAGAGTGAAAGACTGCTCCTTCCCCACAGGCCCTGCAGTATGGAGTTGGGGCTGCGTCAGATGTGTGGAAAAAGCAATGTAGGAGCGGGTGCCCTGAGAAAGCAAGAGTCAAACATGTGTGCCTTGCACATTAGTCTGTAGTCTCACCTCACCTTTGCCTAGTCAAAGGCTCTCTTTAGCATTATGTGGGCAGAAATTAAAACTTACTGAGAAAACTGTGATTGTGACCTTGAAGACAGTGGCAGCCTGCACCTGAGTCCCTCTGCCTGCACCCATATATCTAATACTTTTGGGTGACCAGGGCTGTGGCTTTGCTGTTCCTCTGTTGCTGCTTCCCAGGCAGTGACAGTGAGGCAGAGGGAGAGGAAATAGTTTGCTCAACTTGGCGTGACAGCTGGCTGGAAGAACGAGGGATAGCACCCAACATTTACGCAGCTGCTCCTAATGGCTGGGCTTCCCAAAGATGCGTTCCATCTTCCTTCCTGCCTTTTCCATTTTCCCAGTAAATGGGCTGTAAAGTCACAGCAGATTAAAGTTTTTCTAAACCTCCTATAAAATATTGAAGGTGCAGCTGGTATTAATCTAGTCCTCTTGTGGTATGAACTGCAGGTGTAATGGGACTATACATTTACATGTGGTCTGTGGGCATTTAAAACACCCCCAAAGATTGTTACAGAGATTCTGAGGAATTGAATCCCTCACTGGGTATTAAAAGCTCTTCATTAGTGCTAATGTACACCAAATTAAGGTGGCAATTAGACTGAGCACTTTCATCAGGATGGTGTGTTTTAATAAATTGCGTATTTAACATGCGTTTTATTGACTTCAGTAATTGTGTATTTTTCTCTTACAGGACAAGCTTGGATACATGGGACACACAGACAATTAAACTCTGGAAGAGACGCTGTGCTTCAAGTCCCAAGATTAGTAAAGGTGAGTGCTGTTAATGGCTTGCTCTGTCTGAACGCCAGGTACTTTCTCTGTATCTCTGTTGGAGCAGCTTAAGGATGGCTATGGCATGCTGGAGGCAATAAGAAATACACAGCTCATCTGCCACTGTGTCACCAGTGAGGTACTGCAGAAAGTGATCCTTCCTTATGAAACTCCTTATGAAACTGCCCCTAATCTCTGTTGCAGCTAGAGGAGAAGACTGTGAGAAAATAATGCTCTGAGAGGATTTTCTGGAAGCCCTTCCTGTTAGGTATGTTCTCTTAGGAGATCCCACCAGAGTTGAATACTGCTTGCAGGTAGTGAACTCAGAAATCCTCTTATGAGAGGTGTACTTGGGAAGGAAGGCAAGCATGCTGAGGCAAGTCTCCATGCCTGCAAGCCAAAGGGTGGCCTGCCACACTGCTGGGGAGGGGACACCATGGAGCAATGCCAAGTGGTGTTGATCCTTTGCCACTGGTGTAGCATAGAGCTTCAGGGATTTTCCCAGTGACACCTTATCTGGGACAGCCTCTAGAAATCAATACATTTACTTGAAAGAGACTCTACTCCATATTTTCTAATACCTTTAAAGGTACCTGGTACTGGTTCTGGAGAACTTCAAACACATCTGCTTTTAGTTGGTGCATTGTGAATGGCTATGAACGTAGGTGTGAGTTGGCATCATTTCCTGCTCCAGCCACAGGCTAATGGCTAATGTTCTGTAGGAAGTACTGCAGAACTGGTTCTGACATTTTAGAGGAAGCAACAGTTCAGCATCAGTTCAGTGGACAAGTTCTTCATGCATGTTGACAGCAGAGATATTTATGTTGAGAGAAGATATACAGAGATCATGTGATAGAAGAGCAGTGACTGAAAAAGTGATTTGCATGAGGGCAAGAGAACCTGTAGACATCTCTCTCAATCTCCGTTATTCTGTGTTTTCTATCAAGTATTTGAGATGGGGAGACTGTGATGAGCAATCAGTCAATCTGTCTGAATTTCTATACTGAAACACAAATTGTCTGCTGTGGCCTGTCAGGGATGGGCAAGGAAAATGGTTCACTCACTTGGTTTCAGTAGAGGGTAGGAGTGACAAAATAGAGAAGATGTGAGGATTGAGACTGGTGAAGATAAGGTGCTCCTGAGAGTTCTGACAGACTGGAACATCCATGAGATGCTCTTGTTCCATTTGCTACCAGGTAACTCAGACACACTTTGGGCAGCTGCTTTGAATAGTCTTTTTATGAAACAAAGTCATCAAACATTGGTAGAGGTGTCCAGAGGGGAATCTCAGTCCTTGGAGATATTCATAATTTAACTAAGGTGACCCTAAGCAGCATGCTCTAACTTTGAAGTTGGATCAGATTTGGAACTGGCCCAGGTTGGAGGCAGTGGGTGCTTGTACTCAGTGAAATCCAGAAGTCTGGTCCAACCTAAGTTTTTCAGTGATTCCTTCTTCAAAGCAAAGGTAAAAAAGCAATCTAAGTGAATCCATGGGTTTCAATCCAGTGTTAAAGGAATATGGGGGTTGAGGGAAATGTCAGTGGCAGCAAAGAGGAAAAATTGGAGGCCTTTTGGAGGGGTGTGGTTGGGCAGCTGCCTTTAGAAATGTGAAGTTCAAGGCAGCTGCAAGGCATGCAAGGCAAATGAAAAAAGGAAGGAAGTGGCTGGAGAACAAAAAAATGCATTGCCTTAAAAACTAGACTTTATTCCTAACTGATTACAGCAGCTGGGCTGTGTTTCCTGGCTACTCTGCTGAGGACTTTTAGCCTCCCCATCCCTTTCCAAGATAAAATTAGTGGGGGATACAGGGGAGAGAGAAATGTAGAATAATGTGCCTTAGAAAAAGCTGAACATTTATAGCTACATTTCAGACAAAAACAAATGCATCTCATGTGTCTCACAGGTCTGAGATGGGACAAGCCAGAGAGAGCATCTGTCAGCCTCTGTCTTCTGCAGTTCTGACTGTTCATGTTTGCTTAGCTTTAAATGTCTCCTGCAGAGAAGAACTTAATCTCTCACAGATCTGGGGCCTGGAGGAGGGGAGTAAAGGTATTTTTAAAAGGTAGATTAGGACATAGGCATTCAGTTCTTATCACACTTGTATCCATGTGTAGTAGGAGTAACTCAGATAATTTGCTCTTTGTGTGTATGGCTTAAAAAGAAAAGTAGAATGAAAGCCCATCCCTGTGAGTCAGGACTGTCCTTTAATGCCAGTTATTTTAGCCATGGAGCCTGTCATCAGGGACTCCAGGTACCTTCAGCTAATTAGCAAAGCTAATTGGAGGCTTGCATTGAGTTCTTTTGATGTGGAAACTGATATGGTTTGTTCTTGGCTTTACCAGCCCAGACCTCACATTATTGCCTCTGAGCTCCATTCGCTCATCCTGAGTGGAAGAAGTTTGGAATCTGAAAGCCTCAGTGAATGTGGTCTTGATCTGAAGCACAGCATAATGAGTAAGGTTGCACTTAGTTATTGCTTGGCTGTGAGAAGTGTAGTGGGTTCAGGAATTACAAATCTGAGCCCAGTACCACTGCTGGGGACAATTTCTTTCCCAAGCAAAGAAGAAGGGAGCCCTTGTTTGTCAAAGCTGAATGTGCATGTGCTCATGCTACTCCCAGGTTTTTGTGACTGACTGGTTCTTCTGGACAGCAGACTTTCCAGAATCTGATTGCTCAATGGATTTATAATCTCCCTTCCCTTCTTATGCCTGGAAAACATTTTAACATACTGAGTGGATGGGCAGGCAGGAGAGATGCAAATAATCATAGCCTATGTTTGTCTTTGTAAATAAAAGTAGACCTCTATTCAGCTCATGTAAATTGGAGCAGTCTCAAGGGAGCTTGCTCACCTTACAGAGGAAGCAGTCCCAGAAAGGAAGGAAATGGAAAGGAAAGTAAGACAGGAACGTGATTTATCAACACTACAAAGCAGTGAGACAGTGTTAGGCTTAGGAGCTGCTTCTTTCTTGAACCACAGGCATTGTTTTTCATATGAGTCACTGTAATGGGGTGTGTGAATTATGCATAGTGTCGCAACAAGGCTAAACTGTTTTGGGTTTTGTTTGGTTTTTGTTGTTTTTTTTTAACAAAATCTACTGTAATATGGATCACACAGGTGGGTGCTTAAGGCAGCAGGACTTTGAAATTTCTGAGATTACTTTAAGACTTTGGCTAATTTACCAAGATTTAGCCATTCTATGTTTCCCTGGAGCACGAATTTTTAGTGTGGTGATGGGAACATCTATGTGACACTAATTGTGGGACTCTTGAAATCCCAGTACCCTATTGATTTGTCTGTGTTTTCATATCCCTCTCTAGTGTCCAAGTCATAGTGGAGCTGAAGGCTCACTTTTCCCACAAAACTGAAGAATTCCCTGCCCAGCTCCTTAGCCTTCTGGACTTCAAGAACCCCTTTTCTCTGTCAGATTTGCAGACATGGCTTTAAACAGTGTCAGGGAGCTGTGGGCATTTCCTGCAGGCACACATCTGAGCTCTGTGCCCTACCCCATCTCCTGTAGTCACCATCTTGTCCTTGAATTTCTCTGGGCAGAACAATTATGTACCAGGGGTATAAGAAAATAAACTTTTTAAAGAAGAAACATTGTCCTCATTCTCAGGTTTAGATTCAGGTTTGTGTTTCTCCAGAAGCAATTCCTCTAGCAAAGAGAGTTCCCTGGGCAGTACCCAGCCAGCAGAGGCACACTGCTGTCCTGCCCCAGGTACAGGGAGCTGCAGAGGGAAAACAACCCACGTGAGCTCCTGTGAAACACCATTTGTGTCTCAGCCTTTCAGCTTTTTCACAAAGAAGGAAGAGATTTGATTTTAATCAAGTGAAAGCAGTATACCAAACACACACTGTGTAACAAAAATCTGTCTCTTACCAGCCCCGTGCTGGGAGCTCTGCCTGCCATGGATTTTCTCTGCTCTTTGGCTAAAGCAGAGCAGTGCCTATGGTCACAGAGGAAAGCATCTCGTGAGGCTCTAGAGCACTCACAGATTTTGTGGTTTAACAAAAACAATGGAGTGAAAGGCAGTTTTATTTCTAGCCTGGAGAAAATCCTGAATAATTTCAGTTTTTTATTTTAAGTGAATTAAATGGCCTTTGCTAACATAGCATATCATTAGATACACGTCTGTTCGGGAATGGAATTTGCAGTGGAGAAAGGGAATGAGATGCATTAAGAAGCATGTGGGCTTTGGGAAGGCTCCTCTGGGGAGCCAAGCAAACCTGTGTCTCTGTGTTTGCAAATGTATGGCTCCATCTGTGCACAGTGCCATGACTGCATCGTTTCAGTGGAAGTTTTACTATTTCATGTATTTATTTGTCTGTCCCTCTAGGGTACTTAGTGATGTACTGGCAT
This sequence comes from Agelaius phoeniceus, assembly GCF_051311805.1. NCBI lineage: Eukaryota > Metazoa > Chordata > Aves > Passeriformes > Icteridae > Agelaius > Agelaius phoeniceus. Next base: position 23,715,895 of record NC_135270.1, read on the forward strand.
ATTTGGACACATAGTCACTTCATTACATAAACAGCAAGAAGGAACTTTCCTCCAGTGTAGCCTCACCTGGTCAGGATTTATTGCTGCTCTTCCAACAGAAGCACTGGCCAAGGAGTTTGTTGTCTAAATCAGACACTGAGTTTCAGAACTGGTTAAGATTCCTTAGCATGTTTTCCTGGCCTCAAAAGCTTTCCAACATTGATCCATGGGTTCTTCTTGCAAAGGACCTGTGCAGGGTGGGGCATAGAGCCGCAGGATCTCCCTGTCACAGGAACATCTCACACTGCATGGCAAGCAGGTGCTGTGCCCAGCCTGAGTAACCACATGAGGATGTCCTCCTTGGGCCCTGCCATGTCCTTGCATTGCTGTCATTCCAAGCTCAAGTGTCTACAAGCTTCCCTGAAGCTGTTCATGTTTGTGTGGTGTTCATTCTGTAGAGGGAGATTGTATGGAGATAGCTGTCCCAAATGTCTTTCTGTGTCTTCTAACTGGGCACAGCTTGTTCTGGCTCCTGTTTCAACATGACCTCTTCTCAGCGTGAAATAAACAGGTACATCCAGTGATTCTCAGACTTGACAAGCTTTAAGGAGTGGGGGGAAAAAGTTCTTCATGCTCTTCTAGAGGCATATTTTTTCCCACTATCTCAGTCTGCAAGTAAAGCTAGACCTTTGGTCTCCTGCAACCTTCCCCTTCACTTCTGTGTTTGCCTTCAGACCTTAAAGAACGCAAAGGCACCAGGCAGCAATCATTATCTCTTACTAGCCTGTGCCGTGTTCCCCCTTCAGGTAAGAAAAGAGCTCTTCTCTATAATGAACTCCACAGGGTCTTGGGGGAAATACAAATAGATTGGAGATAGAATTGTGTCATTCCAATAAAAATGAGCGTGCTAAGAAAGTGCTGTTGTTTTGCAGGAGGAATTGGACAAAGGACCCTGAAGACCATGGAGGGAGACTGTCTGAGCTGCATGAAATACCTGATGTTTCTTTTCAATTTCTTTATATTTGTAAGTATTTGGAATTCACATTCTTTTCTGGATCCCTGTTTCCAGCAGCCTGCTGTTGCCCAGCAGGATAGGCTATAGTGTGGTAAAGATGCCACAATACAGAATATCCCCTCTGTTGTGCACTAGTAATCACTGAGTGTTTTGCAGCAACCAAAGATGCCCAAACATTCAGCAAGGCAGCACAGTGGTCACTGTTGTCTGAGTTATTGCTGTCCTTGACAGGGGAAACCACAGGGAAAGCTGTAAATAATGATGCACATAGTTCATTCTTGAATGGCAGAAGAAATTGTTTTCTAGTCCTGGGTGCCCTGCTGAGGTTTTCACTCAGGAGCAGTAATTTCCCTACCACATGTGGAGTCATTCTTAGCTGTTTTTGTTTTTGAAAGGCAGGGTGGGAGTGCCCAGCCACCCTGGCCTCTGTGGCAGTATGGGTCACGTGAGCCCCTTCACTGTCCTCCACAGATGTGGCAGCAGACCAAGGCTGTCCTTCAGCAGTACAGAGGGAGTAAACAGTTGGTAGTGATGTGTCAAGAAAGAAAGGTGCTTTTGCTGCAAATGATTCATTTATTGAGCAAGAGATACTAAGAGCAGCATGTCAGAAGTCACCTGCACAGCATGCCTTTGCAGAAACACAAATTCTCCAAATCAACATCTTTGATCCAAAGATAGCAATGAATCCAGTTTTTCTGCAGCAGTTGTTTTGTGTTGACCTGTCTCCCTCTCTCTCCTGTCCTCGTGCTGTGGCAGCTGGGAGGAGCATGCCTGCTGGGACTCGGAATCTGGGTCATTGTGGATCCCACAGGTTTTCGAGAGATAGTGGCTGCCAACCCCCTGCTCTTCACGGGAGCGTACATCATGCTGGCCATGGGAGCAATGCTCTTCCTGCTGGGCTTCCTGGGCTGCTGTGGTGCCATCCGTGAGAACAAATGCCTCCTGCTCTTTGTAAGTGCCCTTGCAATTTCTGTTGGTCTCTTGGTGCTTCATAGGGGTGACTGGATAGATGATGCTGGGATAAGCACAGGAATGGGTGTCTGCTGTTGTAGTCATTGTTCCTTCACGTGATAAGCAGGCTTAGGATAGTTTTACACACTGCTTCTAATACAGATAATTTGCTTTTTCACCTATATAGATTTGAGCCCAGTCTGGGAATGTATTTTAATCCTTTTAAGCTTTCATTCTAATGGACCCCATTTGGTTGTTCGGTCTTTTTCTACATCTATAAAGTGACCAAAAATGGTCTTTTCTTGGCTACTCAAAACCCACTGTTCCACTTGTAGATTCATTCCTTGAGGGTTCACAACAAAGGAGGGAATGCTGGGGCACAGCCCCTGTGCAAGGGAGCCCCCCATGCCAGCAGAAATGCCCAGCCCAAAACTGCATCACAGCAGTCATTGCTGTCATTGCTGTTCTCAATAGCTGGTCACTCCCTGATACAGCCTACTATGCTCCTAAAATGAACCAGATTTGATACCTTCGGACAAATTTTCCCCTGAATAACAGGATTAAATTTCAGCCCATGGTGGTCATCAATAAGCACAAAGAGCTAAAATAAACCACTTCTGCCCTTGCCCCCCACTCCTCCCAAGTTCTGATGCTGAAGGATTTTCAGCCATTATCTCCTGCTGGAAAGCATTGCCAGTTATGTATTGAAAGACAAAGACCATTAGTTTTCTTTTTCTTTTCCTTTTCTTTTTTTTTTTCTTTTGGTGTGTTTTTTTTTTCTTTGTAAAATGTGGTCTTTTGTTTCTCCCAATGGGTCTGGTGGCACTTTGGGTTTGTTGTGCGTTTTGGTTTGGTTTTTTTTCTTGTTTAAAAATCTCGGTCTTACTCTATTTTTTTAGGCTTGTGTCTTGCACAGCTTTTTCATGGTTCAAAAAAAGGCCTGTCTCTAAACAGGACAGGAAAGTCCTCTTTCTTGAATGCAAACCCATCCTTTTCTAGAGATGAGTGTGGCTTCACTGAGATAAATTCTCTCTGGCCCTTGGCTCCCATATGCCTTGAGTTCATAGCCTGCAAATGAGAGCCCTTTTGGGGAAGCCACTCTGGGTTTGATTTCTAGTGATTCATCTCAGAAGTAAATCAGAAAAACAAATGTAGCACCTGTGAAGCCTGTGGAGATCTGCCCAGAGGAACCTAATAAAATGGAAAGGATAAGGCCCAATGAGCCTGAAGTTACTTCAAAGCCTGTCCTTGTCAGATTAAGAAACTAAAAGTGAAGTTTGATGAGAAATGTTGCTGTAAGTGAAGAGGAGAGTCATATTTTCAGTCTGCTGCACACAGACTGGTGACCTGGCTGGAAAAAGGGAGCTCTGGGCCATGTTCTTTCCTGATATACCAGCATTTACAGATTTGAATGCTTCTCCATGTATTTTAGTTATACTCCAGTACACTCAATTTTGTGGTTATTACTTTTCTTACTCCTAGAGGTAGTTCTGAGCCCTGCTGCTTTATTTATTTACCTTCATTATTATTTTATTTTGAATGAAATGTGAGAAAAATATGAGCTGGAAGTAATGCCCCAGACTAGGAGAAACTCTAAAAGTAATTACTGAATACGGAATTATTGTTCTATTTTGATCCATCAGATTTTCGAGGGCTTTTTGTATCAACACCAACTTAGCTTAACAGCCAGCCATCTCATGGTCAGCAGTGTGAAGCACTTGGATGAGGACCTGGGAGAAGAAATATGTTTCTAACTTCTTTTTTGGGGCCACACCAGCTGATGTTAAAATCAGCTGATCTTAAAACATCTGTGAAACCCAAAGTCTGATAGGAGTAAGTTTTAGACACTGAATAGGCAAAAGATTCATGACTGTATGCCAGAGAGACTGGGAACACTTGCAAAACAGAGAGTGTAAGTCTTTGTGGGGGTGGTACCTGGGGAGAAGTTGCTAGATCAAATCAAGTCCACTTACAAAGTTGTTAAAGAATTGATGAGCCAGAGAGCTGCTTGAGTGAGATTTCAGTGATGCATAATGTATGCCTGAAGCTTTTAGTCCAAATGTAAACAGAAGATAGAAAGGACAAGAGAGAGATGCATGTTCTCTAGGTTCTGGTTTCAGTGTTTGCAAGGACTTTTATTTTTCATTAAGCTGCTTGTATTTTGGTAAAAAGTAACCCCATCACTATGGAACCTAACATGTTGCATTAAGCACAAGGGTGTGAGGATTTCCTGGCATTTGGACCTGACTCACAAAAACAAAAAGGAACAAACAGTGGCCTGCAAAGCAGACATTGAATGACTTGTGCTGAAGGTCCTCTGACTGCAAAACAACACTGTAAAAATCAGAATCCAAAGTACTATTCAATGTACAACATTGTGTACCAAGGGACTGAATTCAGCTTTGTTAAAAGAAGAGCCCATGTTAGCTTCATTTGGCTTAGTTTCAAATGCAGACATCCTGTTTTGCACTCCTGTAAAATGGATGTAGTAGCCTCTCGAATTTCTCAGCATGAGAATGCAGGTCCAGGTCCTTTGAGTTAAAGACAGTTGATGCTTTTTTGGAACAGCAGTTCTGAAACTGGAACATTGGATGAGTTATGAAAAATAAACACAAAGCATTAATTTGTGGAAACTTCTGATAGACCACTTCTGTGAAAACTCCTGTAACCATCACTTGGAGCTGAGGCAAAATTTTTGACCAGTATGAGAGATTCCATTTCTTAGGATGTTCACTTTGGATGTGGGGAGTATCCATGTTCAAATGTCAAGAGTCAAGCCTGAATTTGAATGTGAGGTTATTGTGTCCTGTGCATTAACCAGCTGGCTCCTTTGTGCTGTCACATATCAGTAATCAATTTAATTTTTGGGAGGAAAACACGTTAAGCAGATTATGACCCTTCAAATGCAGAATGGGAGCAAGTTCTGAAACACTGATGATCCATCTTTTTCTCATCAACCCTAATGGCTGCTTGTGAGTTTTTTCCTACTGTAACTTACAAATCTGTAATGCAGAGTGCACAATATAAGTGTAAATCAGTTTGGGAATGATAATGAAGCTTATCACAGATAATCTGGGAATGACTGCTTCCACTTCTGCACAGACCTGTGCTGGAGCTTGGGTGAACATGTGCCTCCCAGTAATCAGTAAATGAAATGCAATTAGCAGGGTGATGGGATTAATCACTTGATCACCACCTTAGACCTTAGTGACTATGCTGAGATCCCTTGATGGATGATGATGTGAATTTGCAAAGCGTCGTTCTTTCTCATCACTTGTTCTTTGCCCTCCTGTGGTGAAATTAAAACAGTCTCTGAGCAGGAAAAAAAAAGAAGCCACACAGAAAACTCCAGCATTAAGAATAAATTAGAGAGTTAACTAGTTCTGTAAAGTCAAGCAACAGCATGCTGTTAAAACCCAAAATCCCTGCTCATCTGACTTTTCTTGTTTTGTCATTTGAGCCCAGGCTCCTTTTCTTTTTTCTCCACTGAAGAAGCAGGAAGACAAATGCGATAGGGTGGTGCATGTGCTTTTCCAGTGGGGAAAAATCACTTAAAGCTCTGATAATTGACAACAAAACAACATTTTGCCTATTCCAAGCAGATAGTTTGAATTCTTTCTCCATTATTGAAGTACACAATGCACAGGCTTTCAGACAGTGTTTATAAATAATTGCTTGGGGATCACAATAGTACTTCTGGCCCTGTCTGCCTGTTTTCTGTTTCAGAAAGACCTTCTATAAACTTCTCTCTCACACACACAAAAATCCAGACTTCTCTTGTGTTTATTTTTACTTGTTGCTTCATCTATCTTCACTGGTAACATGTACCAAGTTTATTACCCTCTACATGATGTGGTCTTACAGGGTTCTCCATTCACTTTTGCCTTTCTCACACAATGCCAAAATCTGAGTTAATGTCTTAACATTTACTCAGCTCTGTAAAATAATCTCAAAGTCTGTGAGCAAATTCTCCTCCGCCTGTTTGAATTTTAGGCAGGCTGATTCAAATGGTAATTTCTCTTTATGGCATTAAGAATGTTAAAAATGTCCACCAAGTTCAGACTTACAGTTACTCAAGTCCATGATTTTCTCTACAAGAATAAATGCTATTTCGGGAGAGAGTATGAATCTATCCACTTTCTGCTCTGCTCCTATAGCTATTCCTCAGCATCAGCATTCATTGTTTTAAGGATGTTAAATGGCGCATCCCTGTTTGTTCTTTTTACTGGTTTGTAATGATTGAAGCAGCATCAAATTAGCACAAGGCATCAGTGTCACTGAGAGCTGGCCACAAGAACAGGCAGAATCTGAAGTGGAAGCCCACAGGAGGCCCATCACTCATCCTGGGCTGGAGACACTCCCCAGTACCTGAGTGTTCTGGGTAGACAAGGTCCCAGGAACAGCACCCACCCAGCAGCATGTCCCCCTCTCTGGGAATGAGACCTCTGAAGTGCATCTGATTTACTTCTTTGGGGTGGGGGGTGAAGGTACAGTGGATCACCCAGGCTTGGTAACCTCACCTAAACGAGGTGCCCTTGGCAAGATTGAAACCCAAACTTTTAAATTGAAGCAGCAGAAGGTTGCAAAGGCAACAGGAAGAAATATAGTTCCAGCTTAGATTGGACAGCCATGTGCCTCTCTGTTTTGCTTTCCTTCCCTTTTTGTAAAATTGTGATGACATAGGTGTAAAGAGTTTTACTTCAACCTGGAGGCCTGTTTCCCTTTTACTATCTTTTAATGTGCAGGCTGTGCTTTCTGTCAAGCCTGCAGCATGCCCTTATCTTAAGGATGTGAATATGCACACTTTGGATACCATACAAGACAGGGATGATACTTGCATAACCAAATTAAATTATTGTGGTGTGTTATCAACTTTCTGTAGAGGTCCTGTGTGGTTAGTACTTCACTCAGTGCAACCCCATTGTGTGGGGGGGATATTAACCAAGGCTAATTTTGTCCTGAAATGAAAACAGTCCATTTTAGGTCATAGCTATAAATATTTGAGGGTATATCCCACTTCCTCCTTCCACACAAGATAAGCTGTGATTATATGACAGTAAAACTGTGTTATTTGTATTGTAATCAGGGGTGTGTGTGTGCATTGACATGTGATACCTGCACTTGTGTCTGGACAGCTTAACCTCTGTGAGCATGTCCACAATTATATAACTTTTCCATCAAAGCAGGCTTTACTGTTTTAACCTGGTGCAGGTTTATCAGGGGATGCTATGGGTTCTGTAACCTTATACACTTTTACTCATTAGAAGCAGGCAAAAGTGTCACAAGCTCCCATGTCCTGTGATGAGGTCAGAGAGGGAATGTGTGTGCTTCAAGTGACTCGCTCATACAGTTTCTTAATTGTCAGGGGGGAAAAAAAGTTTCCTCAGTTATTTTTTCCATCTCTCGGTGATTAGCAAAACTCTGTATTCCTACTACCCATTGCAGACATTTAATGCTATGTTTGTGGTTTCTATCTTCTTTCTTCCAGTTCTTCATGTTTATTTTGTTAATCTTCCTGGCGGAGCTTTCAGCTGCAATCCTGGCTTTTATATTCAGAGAAAATGTAAGTATCTGATGGTGAGCAATCTCTGGACCCCAATGGGGTTATACACAGCTGGAGCAGAGTGTTAGACAGTGGCTGATTTGTCTGTAGAGTGGCTGTTTCAAATATCAGCAAACCTTGTTCATTACTAGCCTGTCTGCAGAACTGCCAGCATGTCAGGGAATGCTAACTAACCTGGTGGTGCAGGATGGGGAGTTTATGGTGACACAGTTATCCCTGAAGTTTTTAGAGCCTTTTAAAGTCTTCCTGACTCCCTTGCAGCCAAACCAGCTGCACATTCCATCAGAGAGAAGTTTTATCATTAAGTCACACTGTAATTAAAAGCAACTGTTTTCCTTTTTCAATATAATATGAACCCATATTATTAATATTAATTGTTGAAAACTCCTGTTTTCCAGACAGAGCTGATGCTTGCTCTGCAGTGCAAAAAAATCTCTTATGAATCTTCTAATCATATTAATTCTTGATCTTCCGTGTTCTGCTGCTCACCAGACTCCTACCAATGTTGCTTGTAAGATATCCCCCCTGACCTACCCTAAGCAAATCCCACCCCACTTATTGCCCTGCTTAGATTTGTCCTTGTCTCCAAAGCTTCATATGATGTAGCCTTTCTCTATTCTTCTGCAATGAATATTGTTATATGGCCATCATCCCTGCCCTGGGCTAGTGGTAAACTTCTATTACAGTAGTAGTAACCACAGTCTCATTTCTTTCTCTAAACAGCAAAGGTCTGTGGACTTTTTTTCATGTTCACACGTATGCAAAGGAGAGCCTGACTGAAGTAGGTCCATCCTTCTTGGAATGATGGCTGTGAAAAAACATTGGCTGGTAGAGGTGGTGCCTAGTGACTGTTAGTATTTATTTTGCTTATTTTGCCCCTGCCAGTAGCAAGAGAACATACAGCACATTTGCTGTACTGAGCGTGAGAGAAATGTGGCAGGAGCAAAGAAGGGCCATGTATAATGATGATTTTCTTAGAGCAGTATATGCTTCTAATTGTATTCATTTTTGATAGAAAAGAATCAAAGCTTAGGAAGCTCACAGCATGAGAGTGTGATATTTGTATAGTAGGATGGGCATGGGAGGAGGTAGTGAGAGGGCTCTCTTCTGTTTATGAGTTGGTGGTCTTTTGTCTTTGCCTCAGATCTGAAGGCAGTGGGGAAGAGATGGCACTCTGCACATAGAATGGGTACCCCATTCCAGTTTAAGCTTTTAGACCATGCCCTTATGGAAACACCTATAAACATATTGCAGTATGGGGGTCTGGTGGTCATTACAGCTCTGCTGTTGGGAGTTTTTAGAGAATTCCTTTGTGACAGAGATGGAGCACAGTCCCTGGGGAGCAGGGGCTGGGCAAGCAGCTCCCAGCTGATGGCTCCTACCTCCCCCCTTCTCTGTGGGAAACTGGTAAAAGGTACAAGAAACTGCCCAGGCTTGCTGCAACTCCTGGGTGCATGGTGACTGCACTTCTGATTGTCCTCCTCCCTTACAGCTTGCTTCTGGGCAAAGCACTGGTACCTTCCACTCCCATGGGAGCCACAGGACATGCAAGACCATGTTATCTTGCAAGATAAGGTCACAGTGGTTATTCTAGACTTCTGTGGCATCTGGCAGTGTTTTGTGAGATAAGATTTGAAGGGGAACAAACTTCTATCTTTCTTGAGCTTGTCTCCTTGTTTGTAGCACCAGCTTCCCACTCTGTCAGAATGATTGACAGGAAGGGATTAAATGAGAAGGAGTGAAGAACGTCAGATCCCAGCATAGCTGGAGATGGCTCTATGCAGAAGTCAAACTTGATCTGAAAGTTCCTGTGGTTTGTTGTCTCCTCAGGTTTCTTCTGGAAAAAATAGTCCTTGTTTTGGTGTTGCTGTATATTGTGGTGGTAGCTCATCTGACTTGGAAGCTACTTGTGGCCAATTTAGCTGCCACCTCTGAGTTAGAGTGAGCTACACAGATGTACAGGGGTGGTCTTTCATTGATCCCATGGTGGGAAGAATACTTCACAGTAGCAATTTAAGGTCAAGAACAGATTTGCTTTTTTCTTTCTTGTGAAATACATTACTTTCAGGGCATGCTGGTGTGATGGCAAATGCACACTTAGCCAATTTAAATTTCTTCTAAGCTTACCAAGCAGGATGCTGTGATGGCTGCTGCACCAGTCCTTATGGCTGTGGCCTCTCCGGGTGTGTAAAATGAGACAAAAGATACACTTTATCTGCTTTACAGATTATGTTCAGTGCAGCTTTCTCTTGTATAGTTTTACACTCAAACCAGCTCCCAGACACTAAATGGGGTTAAATTATTAACAGCTAAGGGAGTGAGAGAAATCAAGAGAGAAAAACAAGGGAGAAAAGAGATGTTTTCTGCTGAGATTTGACATGAGAGGAAGAGTCAGTGAAGCAGAGCAAGGTGGTGGGGTAAGTGAAGATGGTGTTCACAAAGGTGAACTACTGTGATCTGCAAGTCCAGCTGCACTTCCTAAGAGCTATTTAAAAACAGTCTCTGAAGAAGAAGGCTACTGTTAATTAGCCAGGTGATTACCAGAGTTTATCTTCCTTAGAAAAGGAGGTTTTGGGGGTGGAGAACCCTTTATCATCTAGAAGAATCTCCATAAAATAATGACTTTCATGGACACTAGAGAGAGACTCTGAAAGAGCAATAGGAATTGCTCTTTATATGCCATTGGGAGGTCTGGACGGGAAAAACCTTGGAGGGGTATTTGATTCTTAGTGAACTGTCTTAGCAAGCAAGAAAGCAGGATGGTAGGGAACAGAAGAGTCCAGATGTTTGGGTTTTTAGCCGCAGTTCTAACACTTAATAAGAAAGCCACCTTGGACACTAGGGCCTCTATGTCCTCAGACATAAGGCAAAAGCTAAAGAATGTGAACCTTCCTCAGCTGAGCAGACAGAAGGGTCTCAGATGGAAGGCATGGTAGGAGTGGGAAGTGCAGCACTGGTGACTGCACCTCCATGCCCTGTACTGTGCCAGACCCAGCAGAACTCTCCAGGCTGTTGTAGATGGGCAGGAGTGTGTCCTGTTCCCCAAGCAGGCACCATGAAGGCAGCTCCTTGCGCAGCACTCAGTATCCTTGAGCACAGCACAGCATGAGGAGGCTGTGACCTTCCTGGGCAGGGCCAGCATGCCTGTGTTGTGCAGAAATGCCCTCCTTTTTCTAAACCCCTTTTATCTGGCTGCACTAATCCCAGCAAAGCTATTTTTTGAACCAGTGTGACAAAGCAGTCTCACTTCATTCACTGCCATGTAAATGTAGGCATGCATGTGCTGCACTGGAGGCGCCCCGCCCAAAACACAGCTGAACAGCTCCTTATTGTTCGTGGCTGTGGCTGCCACCACTGTGTTGTCAAAGCCTGTGTGAAGCTCTAGTTTTATCAGTAGATCCTGTGCTCCCTTCCAAATGGTTCTTGCCATAGAAGTCCAATGTGCACTGATCTCATCAGGGCCGGTACTTGTTTCAGCTGGAGGGCCATGGGCATGGCAATAGGACTGTATTATTTCATCCTCCTTTGTCAGCAATTTTTTAAAACAGGAATTTTTTTCTTTTTGGCCCCATTCTTCTGAACTTGAGATGCTCAGGATAAGCAGTTTAAGACCAACAAAATGGAATCAGTTATTTTCCTGGCAAGTGTACTCTTCCAGCACTAGGCTTTGTTCTAGGCCAAGTGTTGTAAAAATCACACACAAACTCTGAACAATTTCCTCTAGGATTGCTGCTGTCAAAATAAAGGTTTCACTTTATATTTAAATTACTCTTTTGTTTTAGACCCCAACAAAAGCAGCCGGCTGGGATTATTACCAGCAGTAATATCAGTTTCAAAGTGTGTGCTTCAGGAACAGATGAGCATCAAAAAAATGTGCTGCTGTCTGCAGGGTTGGGTGCTGCCTGGATAAAGTACTCAGAGAAAGGGAAGGAAAGGAGAACACTGAGGACATATTTCAGCATCTTCTAACCTCACCTTCCTTCAGTGCACCAAATTCCCAAAAATGCCATGTCCTCTGGTATTTTAATGTTCAAAAGCAAAAAAATTAGTTAATATCTGTACTGAAAAAGTAATTTAGGAATTAAACGGTATACCTAATTAAAGGTAGTGAGATTGAGCTAATTGCATGATTCAAGCATTTGTGACAAAGTTTTACCCAGTACTGATGTAGTAATTACATTTGGCCTTTGTTTGTATTTGTGAAAGAGAAGTCAATATTAGGTGATATCCAGGGTCTTTTTAAAAGTCGCTACAGGGGTTTTTGTCCTTACATTTTGTAATACAAATGAAACAAACAGTTTTGTGCTCGTGCTTTTGTGCCCACCCATAGAGCTCATACATATGTATGTGTATGTGAGATATTTCACGTTGCATATCAAGAACCTGAAACCAGCTTGTACCAGTCTCTGTTACTGCGTCAGCAGTGCTGTATGAACAACAGGGGGGAATAGAAAGGGTATTTTTCAGGCAGCTTAATTCCTGATCCTACAAATATGCAACATCACAGCAGCGCTGCAGCCAGCCAAGTCCAGCCCCCTTCACTGTGGCTTTTGCAGTGGCAGAAGATTTTGTCTGTGTGGATCACAAATCACAAGACATTTTGGAGAAGGGACCACACAAGTCCAGATCTATTGGGAATGTGAAAGAGGATTTCTTGAAGTTTTTGTCCGGAAGTGACAGAAAGGCAACAAGACTGAACTGGTATGTTCAGTTTAACATGATTATTAGGATTGTATATTCACTATTCCTCCAGAGACTCATCCCAAGTAAATGTAATTTCAAGGTGTCTAACTTCTCAGGAAGACTCTGGAACAAAATTGTTTGTGCATTTAATCTGTTTTACTGTAAATATAGACAGGGGTAAATGAAATTCCAATAATATATATTGTTGACTTTTGGAAAAATGTTTACATTATCTAAATATAAAGAGGGTTTTTTTCTTCATGTATACAGGTTAGTTTAGATAATCAAAGTCATTGTCAAGCAAATAGCATTTTTTTCTGATTCATAAGATGACTAGTTCCTATTAATGAATTGTTTTTACTTTATAGTTTCTATCAAGTTTCATGTTAAGGCATCATTCTGCTTTCTCACATATTGAAGTAAATCCAGAGCAGTTCCCCTATTGTTAGTAGGAAGTTAACTGGTTTGACTGAAAAGTGGAGGGGAAAATCAAGCTTTGCTTGCAGACCTCATGAAGCACATCAAGTGAAAATTCAGTTTGGATGTGGATTTGACAGTCTTTCTAAAATCTGGTTCAGGCATGTTTCAATTTATTAAATACTTTCAAATAGTGCTGAAAATTAAAAAAAAAAAAACCAGCAACAACAAAAAACCCCAAGAAAAACTAAAACCAACCAACATTTAAGTGTAAACATTATTTTAGAAGTACAGATATAGTTTAGTCCCTGACTTTAATGAGTGACAGTTGTATTCAATGGGTACCCTTCACCCTCTACATAGATATGGCTCAGCCAATGGCTTTTCACATGTTTCTTCTCTGAAGTTCGCAAAAAAAAAAGAACAAACCCAAAAAAACAAAGAACGCTCATCATTCACAGAAGGGAGCTTTGGGAAATGTTTGGAAAAGGTGTTGGCAATAGCCTTTACATTTCCACCTGTCTGTGCATTTCAGCTGACCAGAGAGTTCTTCACCAAGGAGCTGAAGAAGCACTACCAGAGGAACAACGACACAGATGTCTTCTCTTCCACCTGGAACTCTGTTATGATCACAGTGAGTCAGACCATGCCAGTCCCATTTTGCCCATGGTCAGTGGCCACCAACAGACTGCTCAGCCCACACCCTCAGCTCTCCCAGGGTCAGCCTGCTTCAGCCATCCTGTCATGTCCAGCCTAGCACCAGGGCTTGTGGTTGAAGGGAGGTGAGACTGGCTGGCAGTCAGTCTTTCTCAAATGGAGCTGCCACCAGTCCTGAGAGAGACACTCCTAGTGACTGCATCAGGGTCACCTGATTTGCCAAAGCCTGAGGCATTGGAGTACTCTCACTTTTCAAATATTGGGCACAGAGAGCAGTGGAGGTGTCTGCAACTGGGTATCACTGCATTTGCTCTGGGCCTTTCACTTTGCAGACTGCTTTGAAATTACACCCAAGAGCAACCAAAAGCTGGCATTAACTTGTGTTTTGTAGTTAACAGCAGCTTAGGCAGGAGTGTGCCTAATGATGTATTTTCACTACAGAAATATTAGCTATCAAAACTGACTTTGCTATTACACCCCTAATTGGGCAGGTTACAGCAGGTCGACTGTCATTGGAACTGCAGTTGTTATTACCTACCACAAGGAATTCAATCTGTGTGTGTGTGTACACATGTGTTAGTGCTCTGTACACCCCACAGTGTATATGTTCAGGAGTGAAAAGCAGGATGTCAGCTTCTGCAGATGAAAAGTCAATTTTAATCTTAAAAGGAAAGGATGATTGCTGCCCTTCATGCTGATTCAGGACTTTAATAAAGACATTTCCTTTTGCTGACTGAAAGGAGACAGAGTATGACTTGAATTCTTAAAAAGCATCTGACTGGAATCCTAAAGAGGACCTTACTCAAATCACCTAGCAGTGCCTTTGAGCAGCTACAATCCTGGCCATTAGCTATGGGGAGAAAGGGTGGTTGGGAGCCTGGGTCGTACTGCTTGGTGATCTCAAGCAAGTCATTCTGGATATGCCCCAAAGCCCTGTGTAGTTTGCAGCAATATTCCCAGTAGCACCTTAGAATCTACAGTATGACATGGAAACACTGGGACTTCATAAAGCTTCAATGAAACAGAAGCTCCAAGGAACAAGCACAACCCACTTCTTTGGAAGCAATAGCTGCTTTGTCCCTGCTTTGACTAAAACTTCGATCCCTACAGGAATAGGTATTAGATTTCTCAAGTCTGCTTTGAGGGAAAAATGTCAATTCTGTCTTCCTTTCTTCTCTGTGCCTCTCTCCAGTTTGCCTGCTGTGGAGTGAATGGACCAGAAGATTTTGAAGATATTCGTCACCTTCCATATTCTTCTTTGGAAAAGGCAACACCAGAGGCTTGCTGCCAGCGAGAGCTCCAGAGCCGGGAGGGGATGTTTGTCAACAAGGAAGCTTGTCTAGAAGGCATTGAGAGGTTTCAGAACCGGCAGGTAAGGGAGGCTGAACACTAGAAGAAGGAGCTTCACGGTGGGCAGAGATGGCTGTAGTGGTCTTGGGTAGCTGGTGAATCTGGCAGGTCCTAACTGTACCTCATATCCTAATTATACTCCTGCTGACAGCTTTTCAAGTGATGGCATATGGCTGATTTTGAAAATCTCCTTTCATTGCATACACTGCTAAGTCCATGTTGTGCTGTATCATCAGAAATACAAATATTTTCCTAAGGGATTGAGAGGCAAGGTGGAAATTCAGATCGAGTTCTGTTGTGTTTACGAAGGTTAGAACTACCTCTGAGAAGTTAATTAGCAAGCTAGCACAGGTCAGGTAGGATGGGATGGAGTTGGCTCTTGCTGCAGGAATGGTTCCAATTTAGTTCACAAAGACTCCTAATCAATATATACAATCAAAATATCAAGGGTTAAAAAGCCACAGAAAACCATGTCTGTTTTCTAAGGAAGAGAATTTGGAAAGCTGAATTTCTCTGCTTCTTTACTCTTTACTGCAGAAAAAGGGCATTTCATATAGCTGTCTTCCAGTACCTGCAGGGAGCCTACAAGAAAGCTGGAGAGACTTTTTACAAGAGTATGTAATGATAGGCCAAGGAGGAATTGCCTTAAACTGTAAGAGTGTAGTTTTAGTCTAGATATTACAGAAGAAATTATTGACTCTGAGAGTGGTGAAAAACAAGTTGTGGATACCTCATCATTAGAAATGTTCACAGCCAGGTTGGATGGGGCTTTGAGCATCCTGGTCTAGTGGCAGTGGTTTGACTGTAGCAGAGGGGTTGGAACCAAGTGATCTTTAAGGTCCTGCCCAGCCCAAACCATTCTATAGTACTAATCTATGATTCTTTTGCCAGGCCTCTCTATTTGGCAATTTTTGCAATACTGGACTATGACAAGGCAGTTCATCCCATTGATGCAGGGTTGAGTTTCCTTCCAATGTCACCAAGAGGTGATGTTTAAGAAACTTTCCAGCAAAGTTCCTGATTGTGTTCACCTCAGCATTAGTTAAACCAAATGAGCTCTGTACTGACCATATATACAGGCCTCCTTCTCCCTCCAGACTAGGGAGTGGTCCTCTTTTCAGCACTTAAGAGCAGATTGAGAAAGAGAGGAAAGGACTTTGGAAGCAGCATGTGAACTGTTCCCTGACTGGCAGCTGGAAAAGGTTGGCAAAGGCACTCTGGGTGAGAGATCATAGCAGACAGCACCATGCTGCTTCTGCCAGGTCTGATTGCTGGGAATAGATGGGGAGGAGAGAGATGACAGACAGCAGGAAGGGAAAGAGAAATGCATTGTGAGAAAGGGGGTTAAAGTTTTCCCTGAGTGGTAATGCTGAAGCTTACCACTTCCGTTGAAAGGGAAGGCTTCCTGCAAGCCCATGTCACCAGAATGTTGGTGGAAGAAGCTGTGTACACAGCTGGTGTCATCCAGCACAGAGTGGTGCACTTTGCAAAACAGGAGAGACAATTCCAAGCAACTGAGAGCTGAATTGCTGGAGCAAAGTCAAGCTCTTGAGCCACCATGCTGGTAGGACAGTGCTGACACTTTTGTGCTTACTCCTGTTTGTAGCCAGCTGAGCAGAGCATGCTGAAGGCTGGGTTAAGGTTGGAGGTCTGGCAAGCACACAAATATTTGTTGCTGAGCTGGATGCTTTTCTCTGAAGATTTGGCTGAAACATGGCTGGAAGAAAGCTGATGCTGAGTGGTCTCATGTTGAGAAGAGCATGGTTTTAACAGCTCAGTTACTGCCCCAGCAGTCTGGGTTCCCCAGGGTGGCCTCATGAATGGATCTTCTCCATGCCCTCCATCACTGTTCACCAGTTGTGCCTCACTCTCTGTGAGCAGGGTGTGGCATGGACACAGGTACATAACTATTGTGCTGTCTTTGCAGTTCCAAGACTTTGGTGGAAGGGAAAAAACCAGGTGATTGAAATATCCTAGCAGTATAGATAGGATTAAATGTATTATGCGTGAAGTATATTCTCAGTGGAGAGGAATCTGCTTTTCATATTGGACAAACTCCAATCTGCTTTTCTCTTTATGTTTGCAGATTTTTTTTTCCTTTATGTTTGCAGAGATTTCCCAGTGGGTTGAAATTTTAGGTTGGGAAAACTGAGGCCAGGGTAAGCTGGTGATTTCCAGAAATATCCTGAAAACTTTGCAAGAAGATCTACCTGCTGTTAATTGTATTAGCAACCATAAATTTAATTAAGGGTGTTGGTGGCTATGCTTCATAAATGGAATAATTGCCATAGTGCATGGCCCTGAGTTCCTAATGAAATTCTTCTTCTATAGCAAGATCAATAGGTGTTCAGCCAGCCTCTCTGGGGGGAAACACAGAGATAAGGTCCTGGGTTGGTAAAGAGTTGCTGGCTGTGAGAGATGAATCAAGAATTTCCTGCTCGGCTTTAAATAAATCATCCTTTTCTCTGGCCAGTCTGGGATGTCTGTCATCTGCAGTGAGTGTCCTTCCCTCTGTGCTTAGTCTCTGCCCTTTGCAGAGGGAGTTCCTCTCTGTGCTGCTCCTCTATGGCCTGCAGGAACTCACAGTTCCTCATGGTCAGTGAGGGGTGTGAACCACTCCCAGCACACTACAGCAACACCTTCCTCTTGCCCTGCACTGTCCCCTGGACCTCTGCCTCCTGTGCCGTGGGGCTGGGTGAGGTGGTGAGAGGGGCCGTGCTGGTGGTGCCTGGTCTGAGAGCACCTCGTGTCCTGGCAAGGGCTCTGCTGTGAGAACACCATAATGTGCTGCTCAGGTGTATCTCACCATGTTTTGTCTTCCCTAGGGCTGCTACACCGTGATCCTGAACTCCTTTGAGACGTACGTGTACCTGGCAGGAGCTCTTGCCATCGGAGTGCTGGCTATTGAGGTACTGACTGTTGTGTGACTGGAACAAAGCAGCGTCAGTAAGGTGCCAGCAGCAAGGCAAACAGGCAGCTGCTCCCCCTCGCCAGGGAAAGCTGCTCTGGCAAAGTGCAAGCAGGCTATCAGCTTGTGGGTTTAATTGCCTGGAAAGAGGCTCCTTGAGCCTTTGACACAAAGGGCAGGGAAATAACCGGTGCCACACGCCTGCAGTGCCACCTCGTGCTGGGCCTGCACAGAGCTTGTGCCCTGCCACGCTGGCCATAGAGGCTTTGGGGATCCGCCACTCTCCACAGGGCCCTGCACAGTCACTGCTCCCACTGCCACAGTGCCCCACCCAGCTGACTACTCTGTCACTTGGTTAATGTGCTCAAACCCTGCCTGTGCTTTAAAACCTGTTTAGAGACTGAAAAGATGGGCTCCAGAGCACTTTCATTGTCCTGCGTTAGTACCCACTTCTTTGGTGATATCTCTGAGGAACAGACATCCACCAGACATGGCTTTAGCCCAGAAATTATGTCCCTGTGGCATTGCAGGGAAAGGCTGGGTACTTTAAAACCCCCCTATCTTGTGCAAAGGAGAGAGATCTGGGCAGAGGCGCAGCGGCCTCCCACAAAGGCTGTGCTGTGCCCGTGCCAGGCAGTAGCAGAGATGTGCAGAGCAGGGACTGTGAATCCTGCACCCCTGTGGCACCAAGGGCAGTTTGGGAATGAAGTCAGGCTGCTGCTGTAGCCACTAACAGTTTGGGGGGCAGGGAGGGGCAGAGGAGTTTTGCCACAGCCTCCCGTGGGTGGTAAGGGTCCCCCTCTCTGCATCACTGACTGCCAGGTAGGAGGAAGCAGTGGGGGTCGTCTCAGGGCCAGGGAGGGCTTTGCTGATCTTCTGGAAGATGCATCTGACATTTATGGTTCTCTGTTTTGTTTCTGCCCTCTTCTTCCCCGTCCTCTTCCCAGCTGTTTGCCATGATCTTCGCTATGTGTCTGTTTCGAGGGATCCAGTAAGAAGTGGCCCATGAACCACCACGTTCCCCACATGCTCAGAAGAAAGAAGGAAAATCTGAAGAAACAAAACCTGAAAACGCCAAAAAAAACTTTATTTTTTCTTAACAAAATGGGACAGGGAGAAAAAAATAAAAAGAAAAAAAGAGGGTTGTAATATATGAATGACCAAAAGGATTGTACTTCAGGGGCTGGAACTTTGAGGTGATGTGCACTACACTGTACACCGGACCCTTGCCCAGAGCCACCCGCAGCAACCGTGGAGCAGGAGCCGAGAGCCACCGATTGCACTAGAGATGGATGGAGCTGGTGGGGGTGAGGGAGGAGCAGCACAGCTGCCTCTCACACCAGGCTGAGCCTACATTCACCACTTCATCGTGTTTTAGACAACAAAGGACCCAAGAACAGACATGCAGGGGCTGCATAAGGCAACAGGTTGGCTTGACTGTCCAGGTGGGTTTGAAACAAGCAGTGGTGGCTTGTCTAAGCAGGTGTAGTCAACATTTGCATGATTCTGGCTTTAATTCCCAGCCACAGGATGAAAACACTCATTCTTCAGTGGAAGCATTGCCCCTATCATGTGAAACTTGTCAGAGATGTCAAGCACTTCAGTGACACTGGCTTTTCTCTGGAACTCCAAGCAGGGGCAGCATGATTTAACTTAGCAATTGGACTCAGCTAAGGCTGCCTGAGGGTCGAGAGTTTGGTGCCTACCTTTCTGTTTTTACTAAGATTTATTGTTCACTGTTGTGAAAGAGACCAAATGGTTCCCTGCTATGTTCCCATCTCCTGGGGAAAAGAATGGCTCTGGTCAAGCATCATTGATACTGTTGCTTTCCTGAGAAGGGAGGATATACTGTGTAAATCTTGTCAGCCTTTGCGTTTCCTCTGATACTTGCAAAAAAATGGTTTGTGGTGCTCTGTTAGCATAAATATTTGCAGTGGTTCCTGCATGCTTTTCCAGCCTTAAGGGGAGGTCCAGACATGGTGCTGGATTGAAGAGGCTGAAGTTTGTCAACCACTCCCATGCTGTTTTCCTGGACTAGTCTGGTGGAATCATTTCTGTTCAGAGAATTTCCCCTGAGATTCTCCCATCAGCTCATGATGAAAGTAATCCAGTCAGAATTGTTTTAGTTGATAGTGTTTCCTCCCTTGAGATAGTTTGGTATTTAATTAACATGTCACCTGCTCAATCATTTGGAAATGAACCTGAGAAAGATGGCTGGGACTGGACCTTGGTCAGAGATTAAGCTCTAGTACGGAGACCCCAGGCAGGATCCAAGAACATCCTGTGTGCAGCCACACTGCTCCAGCTGCTGCTATGGTCATGGATATTGACTTGGACAGGTGACTGGTTTCTCATCTGGAATCATCAATCCATGTTGCCTTAACTGTTCATCTGGTCACTTACTCCCTGACCCCAAACTCATTTTACCTGGGGAATGACAGAAGGGGATGTGGTTTCTTGTTTAGATTAGGTCTTTTTACAGATTTTATAGGCTCAGATTATGGGAGCACTTTTATATAGGCTCAAGTCAGCTCCTCTGAAAGCTGTAATCTCTGGCAAGGAAGGAGCAGAGCATTAAACTTTGTGCCCAGGTTTTTCAGCAGCAGCACGTTCATCCTCTGGCTGTTGCCTTAGATCCCTGGGGCTGTGTCCCTTGAGCTCTCCCGGTGGCACTGCACAGACTACAGGCAAGGAAGGAAAGCAGCAGAAAGCTGAGATCACAACAGACAAACATTATGGCTAAGTATCTAGGTTGGGGAATCAGGATACTAGGGAACAGGAAGGAGGCATTAGGAGCTTTTCCAAGCTTCATTTGAGAACAATTTATTCAATGGCAAGAGAGGGCTGGGCAGGTAGAGCTGCAGCCCCCCCCATGCTGCAGTCAGCATATTCGAGCAACAAAATATGTTGCCAGGGCTGCTGAGCAGCATCAGATGTTACATTAAACTTTCTGGAAATCTGTTCAGAACTATTTCCCTCTGGACCTCCTTGTAATGAGGCATTTTAGCATTAATCTCTGGTCTGTTGTTTAATAAAGAAAAACAGTTGTGTTAGCCAAAACCCAGCAGTATTTGTCCTGGACAGCAGGTGCTGCACTTAAGATAAGAAAAATCTGTTCCATCTACCAGTCTTGTAGAGAATGGGCTGAGCAGAAAGCAAGCTTATCTGTTCTCCTTCTGCCTCAGGAGCTGGTGTCAGTGACTGTTCTGGGACAGCAATTCCCAGGGAAGAAACAAAACTGTCAGCAGAGTTGGTAATTTGGCTGGAGGTGATCGAAAGAAGCAGACCTGCCTCCCCCAGTCTCCAGTTTTTCCTTTCCCTTCAGTTTATTATGGAGAGTTCTCAGGTCAGAGCGTGGCTGGCAAATATCCTTAATTGTGCATGGTGGGTGGCTGAAGGGGAAAAAAGCCTTAAAGCCTTTTCTGCCACCAGTGGCATGGAGAAAAAAACCTGTTAGAGCTGGGGGAACCAGACCAAAGCAGCCAGAGCACTAAGTACTAAATATACATGCCTGAAGTATGATCTTGGCTGGCTTGTTTCTCTTTGGCTTTCCTAATTCTGTACTCATTGCTTTGTCTGTTTTTAGCTTTCTTGCTTTCCCTCTCTCCCTAATGGTAGTCCCCTGTATCTTCAAAAGGATCTCTTCTTCATCTGTTATTCTGGGCTGTGCACAGCTGTTTCTCCTCTTCTACCTTTTCTGATCCCCCACTGCTCTTTGCTGTGTGAAGACTTCAAATCCTCTCTGCAGGATGGCTCATGTGCCACTGGGAACACAGCATAAAAGGCCAGGCAGCAATTCCAAACAAGAACTGGAGATAGCTCTAAAGATATGTGCAAGTCTGAGGGGATCTTTAGCAGTTGGTAACATGCAGAAGGAATTTCCTTGGGGGTATTTAATGAACAAGCAAGCCCAGAAAGCAGACTCCCACTGTATGGCAAAGCATGTAAATTTGTTGGTTTTGTCCCTTGGTTTCGTGGCTGTCCCCTCTGTGGTACAGTAGTTTTCAGAACTGTAGGCAGGAGAAGCAGTTGTATTTTTGTATTTGTTTTTAACAGCTCTGGTGAGTATTTTGGGGCCAGAGGCTCAAGCTGAAGTCACTGCTGGCTGGAGAACTCTGAGCAGGCTGGAGAGCAGAAGGAGCTGCCGTCTCCTTTGCTGTAGCACTGTGACCATGGCCCAAGCACCTTGGAGGGAGTAGTAGAGACCAGCCTGGGCCAGCCCCCAGCCCCTCTCAGCATCTCTGCCTCCTGGTTGCTATTTAATGCTCCAATGACTGTCACAAATGCCTGGGAAAAGGGCTGCGTGTGAAATAATGTTTGAAATATATTTTAAAAAAATGTAAATGTTCTTTTTATTAGATAGTGGAGCTAATTTATCCTGTATTCCCTACTGTAATGCTTTTTTATATTGAAAGGAAATTTTTTTTGGTAATATAAACCAGAACACAAGCCTGAAGCACTCTCTGCACGGTTTTTGTGTGCATTTCTTAAAAAAACCCCAAAAAATAAAAGAAAGATATTGTGACAGTGAAGTGAAACAGCTTTAATTTTCACTATTTGCTTGGTGTTAAGTACAGTCACTTTCTTACCAGAGGAGAAATAAACTCAGTTACAGCAGCTAAAATGAGGTATAAATTGAAGTGTCCTATTCTCCCCTGCACCACCACCCCCCACCCACACCCTCCCAAGTAAAAACCCTTGACCAGAAAAGAGGCCAGCTTAGGACAGACAGAGCCTCTCCTATGTCACCAGCTCCAGTTTGCCAAATATTGGTTAGATGCAAATAAGATGATGTAGGGAGTTATGTGAACGATGAATTTTCTTCACCCTCCAAAGTGAGGGCTCTGTGAATGCAATGGTTTGGGTCCATCCCTGGCAGAGAAAGGGGGTCAGCTTTAAGTCCTGGCCTGTGCCTGTTTAGAGCACAATTCTCTGGGGAACAGACCCCCAGTCCTGCACAGCATTGTACAAATGCAGGAAGTTCAATTGCAGTCTCCCTTGGGAGATGACATCGGTGCAAGGCTCTCTCACAATGTAACAGATAAGGAAGCTGAGGCCTGTGGAGATGGAGTTTTTTTGTCAGTAGATCAGTAGCCGAGCCTGAAGTGACACCTCAGGCTTTTCAATCCCAAATTATGTTCTGAACTGCCACCTGCAGCTGTGATGTCAGCACTTCCACCCTTGGGGACACAGTTCTGCACAAAGGTGTGGCATCCTCCTCCCTTTCTCCCCACCCACAACAGAGTGAAGACAACCAGGTGCAGCTGGTGTTTCTGGCAGTGATGCAGCTGCTCTGCCTGGCCTCCATCCTCAAGCCACCCTAACTCCCTCCCAGGCCTCACCTGCTACACACTCACCACCTCCAGTGGGCCTGGCAATGTTTCTCCTGCAGCACCTTGCTGCTGAGAAGGGACATGCCAGGAACCACAGCTTAGTTGTAGAGGAGGTGTAGAGCTCTGTATTTTCTGCATGGTCCACTTATACCAAGATGGAGAAAGAAGCATCAAAACAATCCAACTTCATGTCTCCACTTTCAGGACTGGGTACCAAGTAGCATGAAATCTTTTAAGTGACCACTCCCCCAGGCTTTGCTCTATGTTAGAGCAAGAAAAGCCATTGACCAGCAAACCTAGAAGTGGAGGACTGTTCCAAGTTTTGCAGAAGCAGCTGCTAATCAGGGAACCAGAAAAATCTAATCTAATCTTATCTTATTTAAAGCTACCCTGGAGAGCTTCCCCCACCCTCCTACCTGATCTAACCATCAAGAAGTCCTTGGAGTACTACTCTCACATAGTGCAGTAACTCATTTCTCTCACCTATGGGATGACATTTTAAGGTACACTAATCAGACTCAAGTCATAACTAAGTTCATGGGACCTGTGGCCAACACAGATGGGAGGCAGCATGAAGAAGACCCCCCCAATTCCTTCTCCTGTAAGACTGCTTTTGCTGTGGTAGGTTTTACTTGTCTGTCCTGGAAACATAATTTCCCACCCCCCCAAAAACCAACCATCAGTCTATGTATACATTCATGTGACACCCCAAAACACAAAGAATCAAGCTTCACGTACCTATACCCACAACTACAGCCAAAGTGCCACACTGAGGCCATTGCAGCTGCCCATGCAGGTGATGCACAGGGGGAGAGCAACAGCCACAGCATGCCATGCTCCAGCTCCTGTGCATGCTGCTCCACTTGGTCTAATTTCTGATCCTCTCCAGCCTGCATTTGATCATTATCTGCCTCACAGGGAAAGGTTTGCCTCTTAGACCCCAACTCTTCCCTCTGAACAGGAACACTCCTCTTAATTAAACGTTTTACTTGCTCAGTATCATTTTTGGATGTGCTGAAAGCAGCTTGACAAGCGTGTATTGTTGTGAGGCTCCAGAGTTTAGCCTGCTGTTGGATGTTGCCTCTCCATTTGATTTACTTATTAAGCAAAAAACTAAGTTACAGTTGTGATGTTTCCTGATTTAACAATTTCCAATATTCTTATGTGTCAGACATTTTGCATGGCCAGTAAGTACAATGCACACAGTGTCCCAAGCTTATGCAGCTGCTTCTAAATGCCAAAAGCACTAACACAACATACAATAACTACCCACTACCTTCTTCTAACTCTACTAAGATATTAAACAGCAATAGCTGTAGATCCCAGTCTTACCAGTGGCTTGAGGACTGTTGTTCACACAAGCAGTCCTGTTCGTGTAGAAATCTTTCTACTGGGATTTTGGAACATCAGCTATATTCCAGGGCGTGCTTTGATCCAGTCAACAGTAGTGCATGAGTAATAAGTCCATATCCTGTACACAGACCTTCTGGCTTTAGTCCCATGGAGAATAAAAAATGCTGCCTCAAGCTGTGGACAGGAATAATCCACAAGGAAAGCACTAGGAAGCAGGGCAGGCAATGCTGTCAAGCCCAGGAGATGTTGGAGAAATTGGCTAGTGAGTACTAAAGCACATTCAGTCTGTCCTTGCCATCAACGCTCCGCTCCTTGCTGTTCTTCATCTCAGTTAAATATTAAATATCTTAATGCTACAAACTTTGGTCCTCTCTTCTCAAGGTCAGAAGAGATGCGATGCAGATATTAGCAGAGTGGGAACAGCATCTCCCACAGCCAGAGTCCACATCAAGAGGCTATTCACTGACCCAAGCATCTGTGCAGATGCTCTTACTGTTACAGTCCTCTGCTCTTACCAGTGCTAACCACAACAGCACTCCAGCTCCTGCTCAACTAAAGCATCAGATAAAGCTACTGCACACCCACCACTGCTACTACCATCAGTAAAGCTTCAACTGTAGGAAGTGTTCTGGGGTGAAGGGGACAGGACCCCAGCCTAGAAACTTCATGAAACACCCCAAACAAGGGGATGTCTTTGTGCTTAATGGGCTATTTCCAATAGCTTCCTTCACTTCTCGCATCTGGTAATTCAAGTTGCTCCACTGTTCCCAGTGCTGTCCCTGCAGAAGGAACAACGAGGGTTCTCCCTCTTGTTTTGCTGTATCATCTCCTGCCAAGCCCTACACAGCATCTGGTGCAAAACTATGAACTACACAAAAATGCACCTCTAGCAGAGAGGAAAGAAGAGCTGTTTGCAAAGCACTGAACTTGACCCCATCCAGCTCCTGGCTACTGGACAGTCAGTACTTGCTAAAAGGGGAAAGGGCTGTAAACCAGGGGAGGTGCAAGGCTTACCAAGTAGAGTAGCCAGATCCTTTGTAGGTTGTCCTACTGCCCTGTCTCCTCAGGGATTTGGTTTCAATATGCTGGCCTTATTTTGTGCTTTGTTCCAGTGGGTTCAGAGCCTGTGATCCCATCAGCCAGTACCCCCTAGAAAACTGGCTTTTTTCCCTGAGCCTGCCAGGCCCATACACTTCCCTGAGCCTTCCTCCCCACTGTTCCTCACCTCCTGCAGAGGGGCTGGGGGGTCCCACTGATGTTGCTCCCCCCATTTCACCTGTCAATGCCACCAGCACTGGGTTACACACTGATTCATGCCGGTAAAGAAAGAAACTACTTTAAAACCAAAAGGGACTAACAAAAAAAAAACAACAAAAAAACCAAAAAGAAAAAAACAAACAAAAAAAAAATTATAATGCAAAATTACCGACACAAACTCCCCCCTCCCACCTTTCCCATAACAAAAAAGCCCAGGAATTAGACTTTCTTGGGACGACGTCCAACTTGGTAATAATAATAAATGCTGATGAGGATGAAGAGGGCTCGGCTGACCAGGAGGAGCACGGCACCTGTGGCTATCCGGCTACTCTCAACCAGGGAGACAGTGGTAACTAGAAAAGAAAGAGAGGGACAAGGCAGAGGTTGGTGATGCTAAACCAAAAGGAGACAAATAGCACAATGCTGTTTTCTGCTGCCCTCTAACGCAGGGCTTTGGCAGGAACTGCTGAGCCTTGCAAGCACAGGAGCTTTCAGCTCAGGCTCATTCACATGCACAGTGAACCCATGGCAGAGGCTCTTCACTAGCTTCTTGTCACAGCCTTGAGGCTTGCCATGGACCCCAGAGCTCTACCTTACAGAAACCCTGCTTTCAAACATTCAGGCAGCCTGAAACAGTCACTCAAGCAGATGTGAGTTTCCATTATGCTCAGGTATTAATCTGGGAGTCAGATCCTCCTGAGTTTGCTTTGTGGCTTGAACTGTGCTGATAAACATTTCTCAATTTTAGGAGCATCTACAAAATATGCACAGTCCACACACATTGCCTCTATTGAATACCTCTCTTTTCTGGCCACGAACACATAGCTCGTATCTAAACCAGCTACACACTGAGCTACGGAGACACACATACAAGAACCCCCTCCATTGTTAAATATAGATAAGCTCCCTAGAAACAAGCTAAATGCTATGCTCTGTTTGGGTAACACTAAACATCCCCCTTTTTAGTGTAGGTTGCTAAAATCTTTTCTTGTTAGACCCTGCATCTAGGGAGCCTGCTCCAGCAATGACCTGTGCTGGCTATGAAGCCCAGGACATTTGCAGGGAGAAAAATTAATGAATTGTCAGAGGGTGATGTTCAAGGAGCAGCTCAGGGCAGAGGCTATTCCATGGGGGAGAAAAGAGGCAAGCAGCTGGCAGGGAACATGCTCCACCACTGCCCTACCCACCGTCCATCCCCACTTCCCACCACGCAGAGTCTTCACACCCTCCTCCTCCTCCTCCTCGTCCCGGCCGGCCCGCGGGCACTCACCCAGGAACTGCACGGTGAAGTAGCAGGCCTCGGCCAGCAGGCTCCAGCGGATGATGGCCTTCTCGGCGGTGTACAGGGCGTTCCACATGATGAGCGCGATGCCTGCGGGCACAGCGGGGCGCGCTGCCCGAGGGCCGGGACAGCGGCCAGGCCGCGCTTCCCGCCCGCCCCGCGCGGTGCCGCTGCAGGACGCGGGTCGGGCCCCTTTCCTTTCCCACACCGCATCTCCAGCTGCCCGCGCCTCCTTGTCCTTCGCCCCCTTCTCCTGAGCCCTTCCCGGGACGCCGCCACCTTCCCATGTCCCCTGCCGCTCCCGTGGAGCCCCAGCTGCGGCCCAGCGCCCCTCCCCGGGCCCCCCTGCAGGCTCCCTTTGCTGGGGTACATGGGGTGATTCCCCAGGGATTCGGAGCATGCACAGCCCTTCTTACCCTACCTGCAGCACACCTGAATCCCTGCTAGGAAAAAGCAGCAGTAGCCAAGCTTTTCAAAGTACCCCTCAGCAATTTCTTTGCTAACAGCAGATGTTCTGCTCTCCAGCTGCAGCAGGTGTCCGGCTGGGCACGGACTTTGTCACCTGCTGCCGTTTTGGCCACCTGTCCCCTTACTCTGTCGGGCAGCGGCATCCCCAGTACAGTGGTACGGCACTCACTGAGGAGGGCTCCACCATAGAGCCGGATGGGAGTCTTGCTGCTCACCGATTCCTCCTCAAAGATGGCATCGAAGAGCTGGTCAGGGAAAGCGAGGGCCTGGCAGAGGTGAGAGAGAAGCTCAGCAACCTGAACTGGCCACCAAAACACGTCCTCTTGGGCAGCAGCGCTCCAGCATCAGGCCCTTGGGGGATTGGAGCCGCTGGCCAGGAAACTGGCAATTAAGGAGGCGCAGAAATATCACCATGTCAACTATCGGCTGCATGGCTGGTTTTTGTGACCAAGGCTGCCATTCCTTGGTTTATGGGCCCTTCTAATGAAAACAGACTTGCAATGGGAACAAACTGGCAAGGACACTGTTGGCAAAGCCCGTTACTGAGACACGGCGAGGGCAAAGGCCTTGCAGGAGAAAGCGGTAGGAGCTGCTGGAGGCAGGGGAGGAACAGAAATGCCAGGGACTGAAGGGCCATGCTGGGGCACCCCTTTAGCAGTCAGGAGCTGGCTCTTGCGAGGACCACGTCCCTCACTCACCATGACAGCAACCCCGGAAAACATGATGGCGGAAACAAGCTGCCAGACCCTGCATGAGAGGGAAGACAGAGAACCCAGCATGAGCTTGGAGGTGACCCCATCACTCATACTTCACAAAGCATTTCTGGCTGCTTGCTCATTCCCCCTTTATCCTTCCCCTATGCACAAGCAAGACAGCCAGAAACGTCCCATGGAAGGACTCAGCTTTCCACATCCCACTAGCTTCAGCCTCAACATGCAGACCAGCCTCCTCCTTCACACCCAAGCAAAGGAGAGAAGTGACCCTGCCAAGAGGATGGTGCAGAGCAGGGTCCCCACAGGACACACCACTCTGTCACACAGTAGAACAGGAGCTCCTTCGGCCCCACACAGCCCTTGTAGTTCTCTGCACATGCAATGAGACAAGAACTTGAGGGCCTCAGGCTCATTAATGGGGGGAAGACTGCAGAGCTAGTCTAGTTCCACAGCTTGCAAGAAGCCCCTGCAGGGAGCAGTGATGCTGGCACAGCAGCAGAGTTGGTGTCAGAAACCAGAGCTGGCAGGGATGCTGTGGCCAAGGGGCCTCAGATGACCTAGCTCCAAGGTGATCCAGTACCTTACCTGAGTCCCAGTGGTTCCCGGACTGCAAACTTGATTTCATTTCCCAGTACTTGGCTAATCTGAAATTCAAATGAAAGGCACAAGCTAAGCAGATCCTTCCCCAGTCTTTAGGCAGTGCTCAGCAGCCCAAAACCACATATCTAATCCCATGTGGGAGTTTATCTCAGAAGGCTGGAAAGAGGAGGAAGACAAAGGATTCAGTTGTGACTTGTTGGTCCCAACACCCGCTTGATTTCCATGAGGAGCTGCAGCCTCTATGCTCCCTTACTGGGATCAGCACCTGCAGCATGCAGCTGAGGAAGGGTCAACACTAACTCCTGTTTCCTCTTACCTATGGAAGAGGGGAACTCACTCCTCACACACATCACCTGCATGCTCCTGATGGCGCACAGGCTCCTGCAGAGCCCTCAGGGTGTTACAGTATCTGTCCTGCTGTCATGTGCACACTGCCCAGAGCTGTTCATGTTCATGTGAACATGCTCACAATGCCTGGCTGTAACTACCCAAACCACATGGATGGGCAAACCCTGGTTTGCCCAGCAGAAGGTCCCTTTTCCACCATTAGTGTACATGGGCTTCCTCTCTGCTGGCCTCACCTTAGAGCGATGGACCTCGCCGTCGTCATCCTCCCCGCCGACGCCCAGGATCTTGCGTGTCTTCAGCCTGCTCACCAGGTCAGTCTGGCTGTGCTTCTTCATCAGCGGCGGGGGCTGCTTCGCCGCCATGGTGCTGGCCCTGCCCCACCAGCCCTTGGCTGCCAGGGGCACAGGGAGGCTGCAGGAAGCGGCTGGCACTGTCACATGAAATTTCACGACGTTTGGGGAAAATAAAACAACCGCCGCCACAAGGTCCTCCTGTTAGGCTGGCAGATGGATCCTCATCCTCACGGGGCAGGGAGCCCTGGCAAACGAGGCCGGCCCCAGTTACAGGTGGCTCATCTCAGAATGATCCTGCTGTCTCCAGGATCTGCCATGGGAAGGGAAAGAAAAAACTCAGAGCAGAGCGGCTTTAGCATGGACATTTAGTTAGAAATGCTTTTGACCTACAAACCATAATCTTGTCTATCCCAGCATGAGGCAGTGCCCAATAGAACCTCTTTGCTGTTTTTCAGATTAGGGGAATTAAGTGTGTCTCAGACTAGGGGAATTAAAATCATTAAGTAATTCTTGGCCTTTTTCCTTTTTCCATTCAATACATCACATTCTTCAGCTGCCGTTTCAGGTCAAACCCCAAACAAGTATCAGTTACTTATTTGTGTGTTCCCCCACTCACATGCTGCAGCCCCCAGGCCGTGCCAGAACAACATATTGGCCCCTGAGCAGAAGAAGCCAGAGGCATGATTTTCCCTGAAGATACTCACTTTGCTTTCAGGGAAATAATGGAAATTTGAAACAGCAAATACTATCTGGGATAAGTAAATACAGACAACGAGACTTGAAAAAGATAACTTCTGCCCTGACATGTGTAAAGCTGCAGGTATTGAGTCCCATGAAATCAGCCTCATCCCACAAACATAAAACCCTGGAAACCCTCAGTTCAGAAAGCCTTTTCTTCCAATTTGTCATCTTTTTATCTTGGCTCAGCTAAACACAAACACTTTTTTCCATTTGCCACTTGGCCCTTCCAGAGACCGACAGAAATTTCCCCCAGGCACCAAGCACAGCTAATCCAGCCCAAGCAAGTGTAGGGCTCATGCCCCAGCTGAGCCTTCCCAGAGCTGCCCCAGGAGGAGACAATTTATGCTGATGTCTAAATATTTCACGAGTCTTTGGAGAGTAGTAAAACGAGGTACAGTTATTTTGGCACTGTGCATACAAATGTTGTGCCAGTGCTTTGCGAGGGATTTCCCTCTCAAAGGAAAACCCTTCCCTGTGGTTGTTCAGACAAGAACAGCCAGTCCTGTCTGCAAGTGCCCAATGTCACTCTTTCTTTAAGGCAAAGTTAAGAGGTCTTGCTGGGATAGTGCAAAAGGTGAGCCCCATGACCAAGGGTTTAATAAGATCCTTTCAGCAGATCAGGCAAAGTGCTTTTCAGTGAGCCAGTTGAGCTACCCAGTGCTTTGGAGGTACTTCTTTTGGATTGTAGCAGGGCTTCTTTGGTCGTGGGTTTTTGCTCTTGTTCCACTGAATAACTAAGCCCAGGTTCCTGGAAAGGCAGCACAAAGCCAGATGCAGCAGTCAGGATCTAGAAATATTTCCAGAATTGGAACAGAATTGGAAAACACCACCACAGCAGGAAGGTAGAATGTATACTCAGGTCTACCTTTGAGGCAGGAAGCTCAAATGGTAGCTGACAGTAGAAAAGTTTGAAAGATTTATCATGTATGGGGTTTGCCAACCTAAATTGTCACAATAAATTGTGTGTATTCAAATCTAGATAATCTGCACACAAAATCCAGGCCAAAGACAGAGCGATGTGTCTAAAAGAAAAGCACAACCTCTTTAACTAGCTACAGTTTTTGCAATTTTTTTCTGCTCCTGGCTGACCCAGACTAACAAGGTTGGATGCTAGGTGGTTTCCCACCAGAAGTGCTGAAACCAGAGAAGACATGTTGCTGTGGCATTTCTAGCCCAGAATTTTCTGATCAAAGCCATCCATTCCAATCGTGAAGCAACAGTCTTGTGGTGAATGCTCCTCTCTCTCTCTCTGAGGCCATCCCACATCTCTGAAGTTAGGGAGGGCCCAAGCAGGAGCATCCTACTGGCTCCCCTCAGGAATAAGAGACCTGAGGCTTGCTGGTCTTGATAGGACTTGGGGCACTGAGTGTGCTGGCCATGCCATCCTGGTACTTCTGGATCTTTCCTGGTTTCTTGCTAGGGGAAGCTTGATGGCCACACCTCCTGCTCTGGCCTCATGGTCAGAAATGCCAGAGGGAGGGAAGGGAGGGAAGGGAGGGAAGGGAGAAAAAAAAAAGTAATAGATAATTTCTCCTGAGAGCAAGAAGCAAAGAAAGGTAGGACTCCATGACTCACCAATGAAGACTGCACTGAATAGCTTTGTGATTACAGAGGCAGTTTAGCAACTGGCTCAAGGCCAAAAGATCAAAATTTGCCTTCATCATTTGTCTCGCCAGTTGCTTTCAGGGCAGGAGCTGGTGGAAATTTATCCACATCATCATTAACACTGCTCTCCCATTAAGAGTTTTCACTAATTTGTGGTAAGCCACTGGCCAAGAGCCGGGACAACACAGGCCAGACACAAATGCCAATAAAACAATCTGGTGCATAAAGCCACACTCCTACAGCACAGCTAAGGCACGGCCCCGCAGTCAGTCCCACATCTCATTACCCCCCAGGCCAGAGACAGAGCCAGCCTAACGGATGCTGAATATTAATGGCTAATGAGCTAATGAATGCAATTAGTGCTAATTCAGTGACATTCAGAGAGAAGATGCTGAGGATTTGAAAACATTATACTTACATTAATGCATCCTGACACACTGACAGTTTAGAGGATCGTTTCTATTAGCCTGTGAGTTTGCAAAGGGAAACCTCCACCTCCTCTTTCTCCTGCGAGTCTCTCCTCCTTAATCCTTTTTCCAAGCATCCCAGGGACTGTGCAGATCAGCCACCATAAACAGGCAATTCCTACTCCCTGCCACAGCTCTCTGTGATGGGCAGTGCCTATGTGCAGCTGAAAGAGGGTTTTTTCTTCCTAGATCTCTTTTCTTTGCAGGCTCCTTTCAGTGTCAGCTCTCTTGCTCAGCTGTTTAGCATACTGCATTCAATTTTGATAGCTACTGCTTAGTGGTGCAAAGAAACCTCGCTGGTGCCACACCAACGATAGCTCAATCTCTCCCACCTCCACAGCTCTTCCCTCCCAGCGTCTGGAGAGGCGAGCTCCGCAGCGTGGGAGAGAGGAGACTCAACTGCACACGCCACGGTGCTGCAGCAGCCAGGGCTGCGCGCCCACCGTGCAGCGCAGAGCCAGACCCTGCCCCGGCAGCACCCGGAGCTCACTGCCTACGGCTCCTGCCAGCCAGAGCCTGACTGCTCGTGGGTGGAAGCTGCCTGCCTGGGAGGACACGGCTCCCCAGGGCCCTGGGAGCAGGGATGCTGCCTACTGCTAAGCTGGATGGCACTGTCATCCACAGTGCAGCCTTTTACCTGACAAAGCAGTGGTGCTTTGAATTAAAGAGGTGGCACTACAGAACTTTTCACTCCAAGGGTTTGGTGGCACTTCCAATCTGCAGGCAGAGGAAGAGAGTATGAAACTAGAGCCAAGCTGGGACGATGAAATGTTTATACATATTAGTTGGACACAGTTTGTTCAGCTCTATCATGTTCAGGCCAGGGAGAGGATTCTTGCTCTCCTGTTTTAGAGTTCCCAGGTGAGTATGTCCAAGACAACTCAACATCTTGAGTCTGCTTTGATTTGTTATACCTAAGAATTATCCAAGAAGGTGCAGTGGATGTCTGCACTGGATGTGGATATCAAGCCCAACAGGGCACTTGCCATGCCTACACTTGCCTTGCCATCTTCTACAGAGCACAGGATGAGAACCAATACTAAGTAGGAAGCAGAGGCAGTGTCCCTTTCCAACACTGGAGGTCTCTGGGAGCAATCTAGCAGAGCCCAGGGGAGTTCCCCAGCACTGCAGCAGCACAAGGATATGTGCATATGAGAGGGGCATCCACCATGGTCACTGTGCTGTAGTGGCCCTCACAAATGGGCTGACACCCACAGCATTTCTCTTGCAAGGGCCCAGCAGCTGTAATGGATTTGTCCAGCTCTTCTGGTGCTCCTCCAGGCTGTGCCAGTTCTGTCTCTGCTGCTGAGGACAGTACCAGGTCCACAGCAGCTACTCTGGACCCCGTACCTCATCAGCCACAGAGCTTTTGAGAAAGCCTGGGCTCAAACACATGCTCACATTAAAGAGGAGAGGCAGTGGAAACACAGGTGGATTAAGGACAGGATCCACAGACCTACCAAGTACCTTGGTCCTTGCAAACATTACACTGTTGCCTAATCCCATGGGACCCAAGACTCCTTTTTTCCCACCACACATGAAGGTTCAGTCTGCTCACTTTTATGTTCTTAAAACGTGTTCATAAACAACCTCAGACACTTCAGGACTCTGAAATCCTGAGACATGAGGTAAATTCTCTATGTCTAACCCAAAAACACACCTGAGAGTCACAAAACATCTTTGTGCATCCTATCTAAATGGCCTAGCAAGAGTTTCCCCTGGAAGCCTGTGGTGCAGCAGACCCTGAGCCAGAACTCCCCATGTCCCATGTAATTACCAAAATATAGCTATTTTCATCCTGTATTTCTGCAACTGCACATCCCAAACCCACAGTGACCAAACCAGCTCCCTGCCTAGATTTCTATCAAGCATGGAGATTTAGACTATTAGAACCTCCCTACCAGCAGCTGGCTGGGAATTAAACTTGATCAAGCCAAAAATAACCTGATGCTCAGGCAGTAAAAACAATTAGCACTCAGCCACCACAGCAGCAGAATACAGCGGCTGCTCCTGCTCTGTCTGGCACAGTCTGTACCCCCTAAGCAACATGGAGACTTCAGATTTCTCACCTGTAACAAGCCAGGTGCACAGGACTCTGTTCCTACATAAACACCAGCCCTTTCAGCACAGAAGGCTCTTTGCAATACCAGCAGGAAGCATGTCTTGACAGAGGCTCATCCCCAGCCCTGCCACAGCCCCTTAAACAACTCTAAAAGGCACAGGGAGCTGCTTCCTCAAGCAACTCTAAAAGGCACAGGGAGACTGTCATCCCTAGGGAATACCTACAAGCCTGGGCAGTAGATTCCCTGCCCCTAAATTATGAAAATGCAAAGCAAGATCCTTAGGTCAAAGGACATCTTTACTGGTGCCTCCATCTTTACTGGCTTTACTGGTGCCTCCAGACCATCTCCCAAACCATCTGCAATGCACCAAGAGCCTCAGGCCCATCTAAAGCTCACCCTTCAGGCTGACCACATCTCATGGCCAGACACCATTGGATGGGCTTTCCAAAGCTGTTTGTGAGAGGTGCAGAGCTGCCTGTGACCACGAAGCCTCCACTTGCAAGGCAGTGGCACCCAGTGCCTACAGCAGCTCTGGCAACCTCAGACCTAATGGATACGGCCAGCATCACCCCTCAACAGGGGACAAGGAGTCCTCTGCAGCCTGCTGGGGAAGAAAGAGTTAACTTGCATTGTTTACTCAGTCACCACTTCATGCAAAAAAGGACATCCAAAGTCTGCTCAGCCTTTTCCATGCATCCTCTCCTCTGTCTGCTTCAGGGTTGCTTTAGCCCAAGCAGGCTCAGCCCCTGCACCCTCCTGCACACTGTTCCTCTGCAGCCCCTGTGTGCAGCAGCTCCTGCCCCCAAGCTCCCTGGGGCTGTACAAACATCCTGCCCCAAGAAGAACCACTGTTGGCTTTATCCCACAGCATCGGGGAGGTACAGCCCATCTCCGGGATTTTATTGCCCATAGGTTTCAAATTTCCTTTTGCAGAGAGCACAGGAAAGTTTCTGTCTGTGTTGCAGGATGTGTTATACAGCAATCAAAACCTGTAAAGTGCTCAGTTCCCCCAGAACAGGATAAAAAAGCTCTGTTGCTCTACTAGTTTCTCAGATGGGAGCTATAATTAAACACAGCAACCTCTCTCCTGCTGGCCTGCCAAGCACCACCTGCAGCAACTCACTGACCCCTCCGTGCAAGCCTGTGCAGCACCTCAGGGGAGAAATGCTTGTCTGCCTCTCACAGCAGCTGGCAGGGCAGCCTGTGACATGCTGCATGTGCTCAGGCTCCCCATGGGTGCCCAGCTGGACACCTGGCCCCACCGTGGCCCCTCTGTACGGGCTCAGGGGGCCGCTGCCATGGGGGACAAACAGATTTCACCCTTCAGCTACCACACACATGCACTCACACCGCATGTGCAAGCCTGGCCACGCCACCCTGCCTTCTCAAGCAGCCCTGGCTGCTGAGGTGTGTTTTGGCTGCAAATACAAAGGATGTAAGGTACAAGCACAACGGTGTACAACAGCTGCTTCAGCAGCTCTCATCTGTGTTACTTACATAAAAGTCCACCCCCTGCATCATCTTCTCTCTGCCACCGAGGCTCTCAGCCCAGCCAGCCACAGCAATCCATCACCTCAAAGCTGCCCTAGCTCTCCCCAAAGGCTCTGGCTGCCCCCTCCCCACCCAGCCCCTTGCTGTCTCAACAGATGGCCACAACCAAGCAGTTAAGTTTCCCAGGAAGCTGGGAGGATGGAGAGAGAGATAGGGAAGTAGGACATACTAGGACATACTAGGATCGGGTACTGTTTTTCTTTAAAGGCATTAAAAGAGGAGAATTCCTCTTTGATTCCCAGCTGCCTTAGACAGGTGTTTGTGAGAGACAGCCCCAGAAGCTTAAGAGGCCATCTGTCCTGCAGACGATTTCTACAGGGAAACATTAGAAGGAAAAATAAAACCCATATGCACACACACAGAAACACACACAAAAAAAACCCAACCCACCCAAGTAAATCAACCCTTGCTACTGAAAAAGAGCAGCTTAAAAAGCTAGGAAAGCCCTTCAACCAAACAGGGTAATACAAGCCAGTTTTACAGGAACTACGATGCAATTGCATTTCATCTCCTCTGCCTTGCACCTGAGGTATAGCAGAGGCTCAAAGGAACTCTATGGAAAGACCCTGGGAGGAGCAGGGAGGAGTCCATACATACAGTGCTTATCCACAACACTGCTGGACACTGAACCTTCACACTAACATGGAGCTTCTTGGCACTTCTTTTCCTGACAACCTCAGACGTCCCCAAATTTTCTTTCTACTGTGCCCCCAAGCACCTGACAAGAGACTTTCATAAATGCTCCGGGAAGCCAATGCTCTTTATTCTCAACAATTCCCTGCACCTCTGTCCTTTTCCAGAACACAAAAGAAAATTGTTAAGAAACTACAATTTGGGACATTAAGTTCCCTGAGCCACATACAGGCACAACATCCATCTGTATACTGTCACTGAAATAGTGATTTCAAAGCCATTTTCAATGAATTCCCTCCCCAAAGACAATAATCTACACCTCCTTAGTTCTCTATCTGCAGTCCTGGGACTTACTCAGCACAATGCAACCACTGTGATTTATTCACTCTCAACATGTCTACAACCATGAAATGGAAGATGAAATTAGCCTGTTCCGCTCCAGAACCGCAAAAGCAGATTCCCAACCAGTTTCATGGACCAATTTGCAGCCCCAGCCTGAGAACAACTCCTGCAGGACAGCCCAACAGCATCAGATTATTTTATTCCATTTGTGTAGAAAACAAAGAGTTTCTCATCTCCATAGTCTGTCATGATATGACCAGATGTGCAGTCTAGGCAAACACAATAGGGAGGAAAAAGGGCAGACGAATAAATTTGCATTAATCAGGAAGATTGCCTTTTGGTCTAGCCAGGATATTTCTTGAGTCCCAGGCACATAGGCACTCATAGGACTCACACCTCTCATTGTACAAGCAATAAAGTTTCCTTCCATGACACAGAAGTTCTGTAGATCCAGCCTGATATGAAATGGCCCAAGCAACTAACAGCCCTGTTATAGAGCATTTCCCATACACATGGTTACATCTTCATCCTGGATAAAATAATAAAGGTTTACTATTTATATAAATACATTTAATTTATAAACAATGTTATATATTAATAAAGCAAATATAAATGTACATATATATACATATAAATATATGTA
Organism: Agelaius phoeniceus; assembly: GCF_051311805.1. Lineage (NCBI taxonomy): Eukaryota > Metazoa > Chordata > Aves > Passeriformes > Icteridae > Agelaius > Agelaius phoeniceus. The sequence continues at coordinate 23,753,110 of NC_135270.1, forward strand.
TTTGTACATGAAGGTATGTATATAAATATATATTATATATACACACACACACAAATAAGAGACATGGGTTGATTTGTGTGCACTTACTTTGGGTCCCACTGCATGATCTCTTGACTGATTAATAAAGAGAATTCAGACCACCAGACCAACCATGTATGCTGGCGTTCACATGTATTTTGGTCTCAAGGGTGAGAGGAGCAGCTTGTGCCAGACTCCTTCCTGGGAGATGTCATCTGGAGTCTCAACTCCTGCTTCTAGGTCAACCATTTACTGCCCTGAGGACTGATACCACCTGTGACCTCTCAGCCCTGGACTACCACCTACACACCACTTGGACCCATCCCTGCAGCTTGGGAACACCTTCTCACATCTCCCCTAATAATTTGCCAACATTTCCTGTTCATTTATACACAATTAGAACTCTGGGTTTATTGCTCCCTCATGGCTCCTTAGACATTAAATAAACCCAGACATGCAGACAGGCTCAGGGAGTTGCTTAGCAAAAACATGATGAAGAAGGCCTCCCAACAAAACACATACTTCAACTACTTGATAGCCCATCCCAACTTGGCAAAAATCTCCCTCTGACACCTTAGCAGTTTCTATAGCAACAGGTTACTGCTAAGAATGTCAGATGCAAAATTCCCCATGTTGGGCAAACAGGAGCTAGGAGGACAGATTTAGAAGAGGAAAACTTCTAAATAGCTGCTGCCAGAGCTAGCACAAGCTCTGCTAATTCACAAGTTGGTGGTGAAACAAATTGAAAGAAACTTCTAGCAACCCACTAGAGGGGGAACACGTGGTGCACAGGGACACCTCTGTGGAGCACTGTTCCATAGCATCCCTCAGAACGAGGAGGAGCCATGAGTATCCCCCTCTCCTGCAATGAGGCACTTGAAAGTGAAACCAGCTGTTTTTAGGAACAGAACTACAGCACAACATGCAGAATAGGAAACCTGAAAGCCAAACTATTAGATTACAGGTTAGGCAGTACTGCTGCTCCTTCCATAAAAATCCAGACTGGGTCATTAAACCTCTGAGAGCTTAGTTTTCCCAGATGCATATGAAAAGTAAATCTACCACAGATCATACAGCTTACGTGCAGTAGGGGAGACATCTTACAAACAACAGCCCAGCCACTGTACCCCACCAGTGCCAGGTCGTGACACCTCAGCCTGCACTGTGGACTCCTGAGTCGCACTTGGTTCATTACACAGAACATGTCAGAAGCAGAAATGCCCTTCTTGGCCTGACTAACAACCAGCTTAGCATGAAATTGATTTTTTCTTTCTGTATTCATTCACTGCTGGTGGGAGAAAGCACTGTGGAAAGCTTGGGGTGAACGTCACATAGATACTGCCTTTACGCACACCAGAAACTCTCAGAAGATTCTCGTGGTCACATTAAACACAGATGCAGAAAATCAAAGCAGCCACAGCTCAGCAGAGAGCTGCACAGGGGAGGAAGGCGGAAGGAAGCCCACCACACTAACAACAAGTGATTTTATTTGCCAGTGTGGTTCTCAAGTCAGAGGCTTGAAGAACTCAAAGGCTTTCCCTACGAACATAGCACCCACCCCTCTGGAACTCACCCACCCGACTTTGCTTTTATGTGCTGCTAAGTCAGGGGAAAACTGCATGCAGCCATGTATGTGGATGTGCACGTGTTTGTTTATGCATGAGCTGTCAAGCCCCCAATTATGCACAGATCAACAAGGCCCTTTGAATTCCCCGACTGTGAAGTGCGTGACATTTAATCTGAGCCCTCCTTTCGGATTTCATATCGTGCATTATCAACAATGGCTATTCAGCACACAAGTACCCTTTAGAAAGCTTTCATCAGGAAAAAGAACTCATATAAAGGAGATTGAAAGAGACAATGTCTCCAATGCATGACAGGTTCTCCAGCTTCCGCAAAAGACCAGTGTATGTGTACTGTGAAGAGCACACACAAAGTCAATCTGCCCCCAGCCCAGAGTAAAAGCACTTCATGGGTGGAGAGAATGAAGTTTGGAAGCATCAACTATAACCTGAATCTGTACATCTCGTCTTTTAGGCTCCCTCGGAAATAGGCAGGGTGAGCCAACCCCCAGAGGTGCCCATTCTAGGACAAGATGCATTATCCCCTGCAATGGTTCACCTCTTTCCATATACCACAGGAGGAGTCTGGATGATGAGCATGACTAGCTTTTGATTGCTTTTATATGGATGGACAAGATCAAGATCCTTGCAGAGAACTTTTCACTTCCTGATCCTAGGCAAACCCTGTATGATTTTTGCCCATCTTACAGCATGGAGCCACACTTTGGGATTATGAAAAAGCTGGACAACAACATGCCAGAAGAGGTATGGAGATGCTATGTCCTATAGTCACAGCCACAAAGGACCCACATCAGCCCAAGGAACTAAAGCAAGATGTCTCTTTCCATAGCAGAGAGGAGGCAAAGGGGTGGACACCAGTATGTGGCATGAACAGCCGGGGTGACAAAGGATATCTTGAGAACTGAGAGGTCCTGCAGGAGCTCTCTCCATCTTGCCTGGCACATGCAAGAGAAGTCTTAGGAAAAAAATGTTAAAGGTAGTACTGACTACTTCTTCTCCCTACTTTTGTTTGATTCCTCTACCCCCAGGGACAAGGAGGCAACAGAGAGATTCAGGCAGCCAAATGATGGCAGCATCAGTGCTGACAAATCAAGGTCTCAAGTAACCATGGAAAACACAGCATTGCCAGATGTCTCATCTCTACTATCAAAGGTGGTTTAAGGACCTTCCCTTCTTTTTCAGTTTTAAGTCTCAGACACTTGGGTACAACAAGTTCCAGTAATATCAGAATCATCCATCAGGACTCTGTGTGTGTGTGTGTATACACACACGGTGCCTTGCTACTGTGCTTGTGTTTATATACATCTGTCTACAAACATACAGCACAGATCCTGCTTAGAAGAGCTCATGACATAGAAGTGTCAGGTTTTAGTCAACACCTTCCCTTGTAATGTCATTTCCATGCAGCCAGGGCTCTGAGGGTTTCAGGTTGGCCTCTTCTCCCCCATGTCCTTTGACTAATGACAGGCACTTGGTTTGCATGGTGATGTGATGCAGGGAATAAATTGGCTGGAGGGGATAAGCTCAACTGCTTTATTATTTCTCCATCCATCAACTCTCAATGCATCCTGCTTGTCCAGAGATTTACACAGTGGATGTTGTCACAGTTCATGGAAGGGATTGGAAGAATTTCCGATGGGTTTTTGCCAGCAGACAAGGCAAGAACACCCCAAGGAGAAAACGGTTGCACTGGGCAGAGCAGTAGGGCAGGAGGGTGGAAGGATGCACCATAGGTGCCTGCTGTTCAGAAGCACACCAGATCTCTGGTTAGCACTTACAGAGACTCCACCAGCAATGCTGATATTAAAGTCAGCTAAATTTTACTCTCACTTTACCATGAAAACAACCTGAGAAAACACAGACCGATGGTCTAAATTCTTTGGTCCTGTTCAGTGCAGCCTTTGACTCCTGGTAGATTTCTGCTTTCTGTGGAGTAATGCTTGGATGCTCTTTATTGGTATTGAGCAGCTTCTACATAAACTTTTCTTCCTAGGCCACAAAGAAAATGTTGGGGAAAAGCCAATGCCACCCAACTCCCCTGGATTCAGTATTGTGGTTTTTGAATTTCCCTCTCCCTCTACAAGGAGGCAGCTCATGTTTATACCAAATATATACTTGGAATACACCAAACTTGGAATACACCAAACATCTACCGTGAATGGCATGCCAGGCAGCTAAAATTAAATGTCCAACAGAAAGACTAAGAGGGACTTAAAACCATGGACCTTTAAGATATCTTGTTTCTTCAGAAAATAGCCTGCTTCCTGGAGCTCTGCGTAAGACTGGCAATACAGTCCTCCATTTCCACAACACAGTCCTTCCTGAGGACTCCATAAAACATGGCAGAGTGTCTGCACCCAGGCTGTGCTCCAGCATTGCCCACTCATCTCTCACAGCTTTGCAGCTACACAGTATGGGGCACTAGTGAGGCTGCTGCCTGGCTGGGTGCATGCCATGCACAGCAAGGCAGGGCCAGACAGCCAGGAAGGCTGAACTAAAGGCACCTTCTTGGCTGTCAGGAAGGATGGGAAGCACAGATGTCCGTGGGAATCTGCCTGCTCTTTGTCACATCTATCTCCATCTGCAGCAGCCCTAGCTGGAAGCCCAGAAAGAAACTGCAGCAACCAACAAGGGCTGGGATTATCTTAGGGCTCAGCAGTGGAATTCCTGGAACAACATCTGTTGGCTGAAAGAGCTTCTCAAGTCCTTATAGGACCACAAGCATCCGACACCAGAGGTTTCTGTTTCACTCAGAAGGTGGCGCCACCACAAAAAGTGCTTGTGCTGCCATCGTGGGTTACTGAATGAACAGGTACTCAGACAAAAACACCATCTGAGTCACCCATGAAGTTTCCTGAAGACTTGTGGGTTTTCTCTGCAGGTCTCTTTTTTTGGCTGCTGACACAGACTCAAACTGTTTACTTTCTCAACCCAGGCAGGATACAGCTAAAAACAAGAGGGTTGCAAGCCTTTGTGTGCTGCTCTGCCTGCACCTGCCCCTCTGGGCCATGCAGTCAAAGTGCTGCTGCCTAATTTTAGTACCAAAAGGAGGGATTCCTCCCTCTCTGGTTTGCAGCAGCAGGCAGCTGCAGAGGGGACTGCACACTAATCTCCCTCTAAAATACAGAACCCCTTCAAATAAATAATTAGGTGGCCAGTGTTATCTGACACTCCCCTGTGTGCATCTCCCGCTACACCAACTTATCCTATAATGCCACTCCTCAGGAGACCGGACTAGTGAACCGCGGATTTATTCCTAACTGCTTTTCTCCCCATGCTCTCCTCTGTGCCTTTGACTTAAATTATGTTAATCCAAATCCCTAACAAAAACATCTAGGAAACTCTGCATCAATGGAGCCAGCTACCAGTCCCTATGCTTTAGGCTTCTGATTTTGGCCCCTTAGGTTAAGAAAGTGAGCACATGGTTCCTGACCACCAACATCAGCAGAAGCTGCTCAACCTTCAGCACTAGACCCAACTACAATGGTTTTGATAATTTCCCTGTTTTGGTGATGGATCTCTCCTCCCTAAAATGAGAGCAGCAGTCAGTATAAATCTGCAGCAGAGCTTTCTTACAGACTCTGGTCCTTGATTTTGCCCTGTAAGATGATCTGGGTAAGGGTCCAAACAAAGTCTGATATAAATGAGTCAGGTACAGCCTAGGCAAGGGCTTCGCCATCAAAACCAGAGCACAAATATGCTCAAAAAGTTCTTACTTTGCATACAGAGGGATAGAAAGACATTTACAGATTTAGGTAATTGGAGCATATACCCACTGCTCAGAATGAGGATGAGAGACTTATGCATATTGTGAAACCCAGAAGGAAAGTTTGCTACTGGGGTTTCACCAGAGGCCTGGGAGGCAGAGCTGTGGGGCCAGCACTGTGTGGTGGGCCTTCCAGTAAAACCCTGTGCACATCCAAGCCTCTTCTTGTCCATCTGTCATCCAGGGTCAGCCACACTAACCAGCACCACAGATGGGCACTGAAACACATGGAGATGCACTAAACCTTGCAGATAACACAACTTCACTAACAGAAGAAGACCAAGAAGGCCAGAGAGTCATTTATCATTTGTAAACTCCCAAGAGTGTCTTTGGTTATAGCTGGATTTCTTTTTTAACATCTTTTAGCATCTTGAGCAAGAACTTTTCGAACATGGAGTGAACTCATGCTCACCTGTGATCTCCAGGACAGCACCAAACCCATATTTTCCAAGGGAAGGCAGAAAGCAATGCGAACAGGGAACACCTGGTCGCCTCTTAAGTGTTATTTTTCCTGCTCTGGAAAAAATCCAAATGTATTTTGTGGCCAGCATTGAGTCTTTTCCTCCCAAGACTTATTTTCACATTCCTACATCAAAAATACAAAACCCAGAAGATCTACGTTCTATAAATAATGTCCCAATAGTGCCAAGGTCACCAAGCCGTTCCCTCTGGCACCAGGCCAGAAGTCAAACATAAACAATCTCAACATCTTTCTGGTTCACGTGTGCTTTTATCCTGTGCCAAGGGAAAGCTTGTAGCCAAAAACGTAGCACTAAGAAGACAGACACCCCCACCTCATGCACAGCTCCACCCAGGTCAACACGCAGCCTCCTGGGCAGCCCGGTGGGAAGGCAGCCAGTCCTGCCTGCGTCAGAGGGACGTACACTTTGTGTTCTAATGCCATTTAGCAGTTTTCACCAGAAATTTGGGGGCTTACTGGGCGAGGACCAAGCACACACTTCGCACAGAACATTTCATGATCCAAACAGCTCAAAGTGATATTTGTAACAAGCCTGTGGTACCATCCCTCCCAGCCCCGACTATTCAACATGGTGACCTTCAGAGAGCTGCAGGACCAGTGAACGCCAGCTGCAGATGTACTCCTGGCATTTTGCACGCTTCAGCACTCAATGCTCAATGAGAACAATAGGAAAACATTTCCCTTTGGATCACACCCCAGCTTCCAAGCAGCTCCAAACGGACTGAAAACCTCAGGGGAGGGCATGTCTGTGCCTTGTTCTCCAAGAGATCAATGGCCACCCTAAGCCTCACCTTGCTGTGCATCTTTGGAGATGCTCTTCTGTTCATAACCACTACAATAAAAACTACAGGCCCACAAGCAGAAAGGACCAACTTCTCTTGAGGCTGTAGAGCAGAGCTCACCTTCTCAGCCTCCTGGCTGGGACAAACACCTACCCATGGGAGATCTCCCTTCACCTTGCTCTGCTCTGCAGTTGAAGAACAAGAACACACATATACTAAAGCAACCAAGTGCCCCCTTTTCTCAGCTGCCATCAGTATCCAGCCCCTCACTGCTGAGAGCACCAGGACACCACAGGTTCATGGTGTCCCTCACACTCTGCTGTGCACTCATCAGGTGCATATTTATGCAAACTAGTTGAGACAAGGCTAGGGCTAGTTGAGGTGCTTTCATGCTGAGTCTTAAGACCTTGTTTATTTTGGGGTTTTGCCAAAACCTTTCTTAGGAGATTTCCTCCCTGGGCAGACTCCCCTGCTTGAACTGTAACTACTATTTATTTGTTTAAAAATCACTTTCCTCATCCACAGGCCCTGAATGCCCTTATTCAGCAGACTGTTCTACTGCAGACAGACTTACTGAACAAGTTATTTATGCCAAGTCCAGAATAGCCAGTGCTCTTGCACACTCTGTAGTTTCTCATGGCTAGCTGTGCTAGTGGTACCCTAATGTCAACAAGGCTTTGGTTGCTGCTGGCATTTGTAACTCCCAGCCTTTGCAGACTGAGGGGATTAAATGGTACCAATTTAATCATTAGCAGCCCTGATTCTCAGGCAGCTGCAAGAGGGTCAGGTTCCTTGCTCAGGTAAGAAAAAGGCTCACTGAACTCCAACTCCAAGCAGCGCTGAGGCAGGGCAAGGAGCAGGTGCTGAATAAGGCGCTGCTTCTTGTTCAGCCTGGTTTACTCAGTCGGAGCTGAACTCAACAGAGAAGCCTAATAGCTGCTGCTCTAGACAAAGCTGCCCAGATGGGACAGCCAGACCCTGTAAGAGGCATTGCAGACCGCTCAGCACGCAGGAATGTGCAAGCTCTGGCGGGGATGCATAGCCCGCTGAGAGCTGGCTTTCCTCACCTTCCCCTCTGTGATGGCCGGGGGTCTGTCCCGGCTCCCTCCCGCATCGCGGCTCCCGCCCCCTGCCCTTCTCCCTCCATCCCCCCCAAGCAGCTCGCCGTCCACCATGGCCATGCCCTCCTTGCGGCCAGGGCTCCCGAGCACACCCACGGGATTGCATCCCACGGGGAGCACAGCTGTGCTACCTTCCCTCATCCCACCCCACGCTCAGCCACCGAGGCTGACCCCCTAGCCAGGACTCAGCCTCCCCTTTCAGGCACCTGAAGTACTCATCTGGGGACCGTGGTTCTCCGCGACGCTTCCCGAATGGGCGGAAAGGAACGGAGCACTTCCAGGAAAGAAGTGACATCGGACCCCTGCCTCTGAGTCGAGTAACAGCCAGGGGAAAGCCCTCGTCACAAAGCCAAGGGACCGCCTGCGCGTCACCTCGGCACGGCTGCTGTCCCTCCAACGCTCGGAGCAACCTGCCACCCTCCCACCAGGATACAACGCTCCACCACCTCCTCCTCCACCCATCCTACCCGGATCGGGCACGGTCCCATCGCAGCCAGCACAAGGGCTGATCCCTCTCCTTAAGCCCCTGTCCGTCCGTCGGTCCATCCATCCCTCCCCCGTCCGTGCTGACTGCGAGGGGAAGCGGGGCCGGCTGCCAGCACCGGGCTCCCGCGGGGCGCAGCAGCGGCGTCCGCGCTCCCGTTCCCCGGGACCCCGAGGGGCGGCGGGGAAAGTCCGCGGCGCGGGGGGACGCGCACAGCACTCACCGCCCTAGCGCAGGTCCCGGCGGCGGGGGACAGTCCCGAGGGCTCGGCTCTGCTGCCCCATGGGCAGAGCGGTCCGGGGGCGGCCGCGGCGCCGCGCAGCCCGCAGGCGGCCAGACTGAGCCCGGCCCCCGCGCGGCGCCGCCTTTACCGCGCCCGCCCGCCCCGCCCGCGCCGGCCCACGGCGGGCGGGACCCGCCACCGCCACCGCCACCGCCCGACGGGGTGGCCTCGCCGCCCGGCCCGGGCCGGCCCCGCGCAGCAGCGCTGCGTTACCTGCGGGCTGCGCTGGGTCCCGTGTGCCTTCTGTGCAGGTTACGCGTGGGCCACCTGTGACCGCATCTTGACGCGTGGGAACAAAGAGCGGCGTCCGGGGCCGGGTTCCTGCGGGGGAAGGAGGGGCGGGGGCATTCATGGAAAAAATCCCATGGGAGAAACAAAAGGCTCCTGTCCCACCCGGCCCGTCGGGGAGCTGCCGGAGGGGGTCCCACCGCTTCATGTCCGACGGGTTGGAGCTACCGAGGGTCGGCAGCGGCACTGTCCCGGTCCTTCTCTGCGGTACAAGTGGGGCCTCGATCGTGCTGGTCACGGCCGCGTGGTTTCGAGGACTGCTTTACGATTCCCTGAGAAAGGCAAAAAGGAATAAACGTGGGCGCAGGGGAACACGCACAGTTTTTCCAGGCGCAGCGGAACAGGGGAAGAGCCTGGCTGCAGAGAGAGCTGCAGGGCCAGCTCCCACAGCCAGCCTGGCCCGTGCCTGCTCTGGGGCGAGCCTGACATAACCGGGTCCCTCTGGGAGGATGCTCGGAGACCAAGTCGGGCGTGCCGGCATTCTAATGTTGCAGTTGTCTCAGAGCAGCTAAGATTGTAACGAGAGAGAATGACAGCATGGTAAAGGGCATCACCAGGGGCTATTAGACACAGGGGGGTGGCAAAGGAAATGGCGGCAGCTCTGTCCCTATCCTGATGCAACCCCTTTTTCCAAGGGAGGTTTCTGGTGTGTTTCACGGGTCCACTTTCAAGGTACAGAGGAGGACGATGCCTGTGTGAGGGAAAGGGAGAGGGAGGTACAGAGAGTGGGATTGCGTGGGAACCTTTGAACTCTCTTTAACCCCATGGATAAACCCTAATGGAGAACCGCATCCTCAAACATACAACGTGATGAGGTCATCGCAAACACAAGGGCGTCCTTTGAGAAACTGAAGGCTCATCCACTGGGAACTGGACTGAAATGTACCATTTCACAGAGGCCAAGAAATGAATCCTTGGGAAACAGAACATTTCTTCAGAGGGAATATCTGACATTTCAGTAGCTGGTTTTGCTGCATAACGGGGGAAAATGCTGATTTTTTTTTTTTAATTATTTTTTTTAATCCAAGTTCCAAAACAACTTCAATTCTCCCTTGGAGCTAGCCAAACATTTTACTGTGATAAAGTTCAAAATTTTCAGTGTGATTGTGCCAGAACATGTAAAAGAGATGAAATATTGTACATACTCCATCTGGGCTTTGTGGCATTGAAATATGATAATGAAATACAAAAGCACACAGAACAAAATGGGAAGGCACAGCCGAAACAATCACATTTTACATTATTGAGATGAAATAACTATGATATTGTCAAACAAGGAAAGTCAAAATATGTCATGCTGGCTTTTTTTAAAGAGAAATTTGCATTCAAAGAGATCTCTCAAAATTGATTCGAAGAAGTAATGAGCAGTTTTCCGAGGATAGCTCAGGCTGCTGCATCAGGGTAAGAGTTTCAGAAGTAGTAAACATTTATTTTCAATGTTCGTCACTCAAACAATTGTGTCATCTGATGTCACAAGGAGCTATGGGGTTATTTCTGGCACGTATAAATGTGCTTTTGAAAATATTACCCTCCGCCAAGATTTGAATTCATAAACAAGAGCCAGAGGCCTTCTGCAGCAACTGCATTGTTTGAGGCTGCCTAGATCACCCACCCACCCACCTTTTATTAATTCAGAAGCCTGGTCAAGCCTTTGTCCTCCCTGCTGGGTGTTTCAATGGCAAGACAACTGCCACAGGATGTGCTCTCAGCTCTGCCCCTCTCTCCTCTCTCTTTGATGCTGTTTGCTCAGAGCAGATCGTCACAGCATTAACCCTGGTCTGTGTGACCACATCTGATAAGTAACCTCAGACTTTCAGGCACATTTTTTTCCTGGCTTCCCCAGCAACAAGCAGATGGATGGGTGCAGGCAGATTTCTCCTGACTCCTTGCAGGCGGGCGTGGGGTGCAGCACAGCTCACAGGGGGGTCAGCAGCTCTCTGCAGCAGGAGGCACTTGTGAGAAGATGTACAAAAGGCAGCAGCTGGTCTGCGGGAGCTTTCACCTGCGCCACGCTGCTGGGTTACACGGGCCCAGGCAGGCTTTGGTTTCCCTCCCAGCAGCTTTAGTAAGTGCGCAATCAAAGCCTCGCTGAAGCGGCTCTAGCAGGCACCAGTGGCCTGGGGCTGACATTGACGTGCAGCCTTGCTCTGCAGGACCAAGGAAATCAAGTGGCTCAGAGTCACCAGCTCACTGTGCCCCAGGAGCTTCGGCTGAGGCACTTAATCAGGCAGGAGAGAGGCAAGGATGGAAAACCAGCTCCAAGCAGGACCGGGGGAAAGAAGCAAACCAGAGTGGAGAGGGGAACAAGGAGAGGGCTGCACCTGCCCCTGGATCCCACACAATCCAGCCAGAGCCTGGTGTTTGAACAAAAGGGGAAAAAAAAGTAAAGGAAAAATTTGTGAACTATCATTAAGGAATGTCCTGCGCTTGATAAGAGTCCATGGACAGAGACAGTGACTAACAGAGAGTGGGCCACAGAGAGATGGGGGCTCAGGGGCCCCAGGCAGCAGTGGGGAAGGGAGAGGTTGGTCCAGAGTCCCTCCCAAGCAGTGCTCATGAATATCTGCTGGAGGAGCATCTATAAAGGAGAAGGGTCTAGCAGCCTCCTTCGCTGCGGGGGAGAAAGCCTTTTGTGTAGATCAAAGGCACGGCAGAGCCCTGTTTTTCATAGTCCTGGGCTGGAGAAACACCAGCCTGCATTCTGCATCTCCAAATAGGACAGTTTGTTAAACACGATGCGTCTGAAATGTGCTAAGGCAGCTACACCAGTAGGATTTGTTACATGCAGTGCTGAACACATTAAAATACATTCTGAGAGGATGCAAGGCAGGCTGGAGCACAGAGACTCGGTTCTGTTAGACTGAGTGTGGAGTAAGCCACCGCAATGCTGACGGGGAGGATTTGGTTTTTCCTCAGGCAATACTAAGTCTTATTTTTTCTCCCAGGTCAGCTGGAGCCTTGGAGGGGGCAGATAAAGCTGGTGGGTAGCACTGCCCCCTGCTCTTCCCTGAGGGCCTGGCCCCTTCTGTCATCTTCTCTGGGAGAGCCAAGTCCGGGAATACCCATGAGGGCTATGGGTGGGTGTGTCCTGTTGGTAATGCAGGGAGAGGCAAGAGAGAAAGGGCAGGCTGCTGGGAGGGCCCAGAGCTGGCAGCAGTGGGGTGTGCCCCTCCTCAGATACCCCCTCCTGCGCCCCAGCAAACGAAGGTGGCCCTGTCCAAGGGGCTGGAGCCATCTTCAAGCAAGCCCCCTGCTTACGCAGCACCGGATGGGTGCAGACCTACTTTACTGAACCCTCTTGCAAGGTGTTGGGTGGAAAGGACTTGGAGAGGACAGCGGGTCCCTCTGAGCCCGGGGAAGGGAGGCAGCAGGCTGGCATAGAGCAGGCAGCTGCCTGCAACTTTGAAACAGCCAAAATAATCAATACCCTGTAGGTGTCTCTGGTTTTTTGCTGGCACATCTCGCAGCTCTGGCCGCCTGTCCCCAGGTGTAACCCCAGCTCTGCAGGTCCTGCAAGGTAGCATGTCCCATTTGGGCTAGGATCACTTCTCATGAGAGGAACTAATTCTGCCCCTGGGGCTAGGCTGGGGCATGAAGATGATGACAGGAAACTTTCTTTACCAGGAACAAGACACAAGCTGCTTTCAGAGCAAGGCAGCTTTTTTGTGTTGGAAGGGTATCACAGAGATCTGGTGCAGGGTCTGTGTCCCCAGGCTGCTCTTTGAGGGTGCTGCATAGTCAGATGGACAGGCTTTCAAGGGGAAGAAAGCTGTTGTGAAAATTGTGTTTTCTGATCTGTGAAAAGTGGCAAGGTCTGGAAAGAGGAAAAGTAGGTTCTATATTGGCACAAATTTTTTGCTCTTCTTTCAAGGAAATCTCAAAAACTTGTTTCTAGTCAAGGCATTTTGATTTGGGGCCTGCAAATGGTTGCATTTGAATCTCTATCTTTTAAATAATTTTGTGTATACACAAAGAAGAAGTAGAAAAATTGGCATTGGAATACAAATTTTAAAAACAATATCTGAACATTTTCTCTGAAGCAGAATAAGACATACTCAATGTCTTTGAGAAAATAGCATTTTTAGGAGGAAAAAAACCCACCAAGCCCCACAACAAACTAAAACACAAAAATTAAAGTGAAAAAGCTACTCCCGAATGTCATCTGAAGGAGCCAGAGGGAGCCTTGTGTGTACCCAGTGTCACTAAAAGGGGCTCCAGCTCTTGCACAAGACTCCTGCAGAAGCTTTGCTATTTCAGCAGGTTGGGCACAGACTCCATCCCCTGTAAAAGAAGGTCACATTGGAGCAGAGCAAGATTTTTTTCCTCTTTTTTGTGCTCCTCAGTGGCCTCCCACACCCCTTTGTCTTGCCACCCTTATTTTTCAGAATTCTGAAATGCTTTTTTGCATGTAGCTGCTTTTACCCCCAGCTGCTCGCCTCAGCAACTGGGCTCCTCTGAGCATCCATGAGAATCCTCTTTTCAGTCCTTTTATTCTGCATCTGAGATTGTCTTGTTGTTCATACAGTATGTTGAGATAGCTGCTGACTTCAGTTTTCACCCTTTGGGTTGTCATTTTCTCACACTTGAAAATACTTCCTACAGTTTCCTTTGAAAGATGCTACAGAAAATGTGCTGAGTGGTAAATTTATAAGCTATAAGATCAGGGAGGATGGTTAGACTATGGAGTTCAAGCTCTTCTACCCATGACAGCTTCTTGAGTTTCACAGCCATAACATACTTTGCAGAAGAGCAGTCAGGACTAGCTTTTACCCTAAAGCTGCTTTGCAGTAGTTACCTTCCTGAACACTGGAGGACTAGAGCCAACACACTGTTTGAGCCTGTGTCTCAACCCACAGGTCACCTTGCTTTCCCCCACACAGCCTTCCAGAGGGCACATGGCTGGCAGGGGCAAAAGCCATCCTGTTGTGCATGTCCTACAGGCAGCACCTTGAAACCAGCAGCAAGCCTACAGGGTGGGCACAAAACCTGGTACAACAGGCAACTGAGTGCCTCTCCCCTTCCAGAAACATGTTGTGATGTTTGATCAGCCTTGTGGGAAAAGCATCTAACTTTGCATTGGGGTTTGCTTGGCATCCATCTCTGGTGACCAGAGGTTCCTGTACTGATGGCTTCAAGGACATGGCACATCTGGAAGCAAAGGCTGACACGCTCTCCTCAGCAGTGCTGGGCTTGTGGTGGTGATGCCAATACGTGGAGCTGTTGTGTTGGCTAATGTATAATTTGAAGCTGTTGCACCTCTAAGTTTCTCCGTGTGTTTTTTGGTTTTCTTTTATTTTTTTTTTTTTTTGCCAGCTATCATCTTCCTTAGTCCCAGGATTAGCAGCTTTATGGCTTCTGTATCTAAAGGTCTTACATTCAGTTTTCACAGGAAGCATACATATTTTACATCTCCTATTAATAGATGAGACACCACAGGGTCATCTCCTGGATTAACATTCTGCATTTGTCTCAAGCCTCCCACCCTGGGTAATTTACCTCCCAAACCCTCCTTGGTGCTCAGCAGATGCAAAGCAGCCTGATTTGCTGCAAGAAAAATGAACAAGCCATGTGTGGATATGAAAGAAGTGTGAATGTTGAATGGAGAGAGTTGGTTTTTGAGAGTTGACTCTCGAAGTGTGGCAATGCTAAGAGTCAGCAGATATCATCCCAGCAGGCTTTGTTGCCTGCTGGCAGTCCCAGGTGCTGTGCCAGTGATAGCAGTGCAGTGATTATACCTGGGATTAGATTTCCACATGACTGCCACTTGTAAATGGTCCATAATTATACCTTGGGCTGTGCTTCTTGTGATAGTGAGCAGTGCAGACAGGTGGGCAGCGGGCTGTGCTATGGGGGCTGCAGCTCCTGCCCCTCCATTTCCCTCATGGCCAGAGCCCTGCAGCCACCTCTGGCTCCTCACCCACATCTGGAGGCCACAATGGCTTTATGGGGACTGAGGCTGCTGCAAGGCAGGAAAAGGCATCTGCCATTCTCTCTCCCTGGTGGGGAATGGCAGCAGGGAGAGGAGTGAGCTGCACTCGGGGGCGGCTGCAGCCCCTCTGACATCTTTGGCACCTGCTGTGGCATTTCCTTGGGGAAAGCAAAGTGGAGGGAGAGCTGCCTACAGGAAAAGAGCTGTCTGTGCTTTGTTTTCAGGTACAGGCAAAGGTGAGGCAGAAGACACAGGCAAACTGCCTGTCCTCTGGTAGCTGAGAGGAGCCTGTCTCACACCCTACCCAGTGGGTCTGCTGGCCAAAAACAGGAGGGATGGAGCAGTGGGAAATGGAAAGAGGGCTGTGGAGACCAGTGTTGCAAAAGTGTGAGAACTAATGTGGCAAAGTGGGATTTCCCCTAGACCTGGGCACCACACTGGGGTCTGGTAATGATCTTACCTCCTCTGGAAGGCTGTGAATGTTTCTGAGGGGCTACAACAATAGAAGCTATAGAAGGAACATGCAGAAACAAAGACAGAACTCCCTCCCAGCTCTGTCCTCTTTGATTTGAGCTGGAAAATTAGTGACTAAGCCTTGTTTGGAGCCCTTTCTTCCAAGGTCAGCTGTGCTGTCAGTTGCAGCCATTGCATTCTCTCACTGCAGAGTGGCTGTGCTGCCATGCCAATGAAACCAAGAGTAAGGAGCTTCTCTCCCTGCCTGGACACCCCCATCCATCTCTCAGCCATTTGCTGCTGAAGGTTTCTAGCAGGGAGGGAAAGCTCAGGTGCCAGCTCAGTGGTGGTGTTTTCAAACACTGAGGTAGGGAAGGGGAGCTGCCAGCAGTCACAAGCCCAAGCCGCACCCCAGACCAGCCCCAGTGCTCCCCACACCAGTGCCCTGCATACCCAGCAGCCTGTGCCCTTCATCCTGGATACTCCCAGTCCCTTTTCCTCATTAAAGTAAGCTGATTTAGCTAATGATTACAAAATCCTGTGAGAAGGATGGGTAGGTAATCAACATCAGATGTTGGGGTAGGCACTGCAGCAGTTTTCCACCAAGTATGAGGCTGCATGAGCTTTTTCCTTCTGAATTCTTGCTTCTGGTTGTTTGTTGTCTTTTTTTTTCTTTTGTCACCTTGTGGACTGAGATTTCCTTGGCTTAATCTCTGGCAGAATGTGAGATGCTTCTCCTTTGTGTTAGTTGATTTCCACTGCCAAAGTTCCAGGTCAGAAGGGTGGGAGAAAGAAAGAAGATGCCTTCTCCTTTCTGAAAAGGGCATTGCCTGTCTCTTTTCACAAAGCAGGGAAACAAGGTGCTGTGCTGCTGGGGCCTGGCATGTATGCATAGTGCAGATGGAATGTGTATTCCCCACTTCCCAACAACAGTTAAGCAGCAATTTACTTTTTAAGATGCAAGGTAAAGACTTCAGAGCTTGTTGGTACAAGGATGAGAACAAAAGATTGCAAGAAGACTGAACCAAGTGCTGCTGCCAAGTAGAGGCATCTTAAGAAGGTGTCTCTCATTTTCCCAGGGTGCTTTTCCCAAAAATGCAGGACACCAGCCCAGGTCCTGATAACCAGCCCTCCAACGAGTGACCCCACTACAGCCTCCCTGTAATTCTGCATGGCCCCTTTCTGGAACAGCCCCCATATCTACTAGTTTTCATCTTTTTGCTAAAGAGTAAGTGTATCCCCAGGATCCAGACCAAGTGCATGCCTCATCTTTGAATCCTAGGGTGCTGGTGACTGAGTAGGGGGCTCTGTGCCTCCCACTGGGGTTGACAAGGATGGAGGGAAACACCCATGTGCTCTAACTACAGCTCACCAGCCAGAGAAGCTGTGATGCTCAGGATGTCCTCCCAAGGAGGGAGGAGGCAAAGCCCCTTGGCAGAGCCTCACAACAGGCTTTCCCCCTGCGACCTTAAATGACTGCATGCAGTGTTTGTAGTGCTGCCCGCTGTTCCCTGCGTGCGCGGCGAGGGCTTTGTAATTAATTTATACGAGATGCACAGCCAACCGTACTTGCACAGCATACTACAGATTAAATTCAACATCAAAGAGCAGCTGGGAATGTTTCTTGGCATATATAGGCCACCTAGTTTAACATTTCAGCTGTTTCTGTAGTTAACTGCTTCCGCCCCTGGACAAAGCCAGCTGCCAACAGCTGGAAGGCTCCAGCAGAATGGGCAGAGCATCCACCAGTGACCTCTTTGCCTATGTGGCATTATCAGAGCCACAGCCATGCAGGACAACACCCTGCATGACCACAAAGGTGAATATTCAAAGCAGGAACCTCGCCAGAGCTGTGGCTGGTGGTTTGCTGCAGGTGTGGCTTCCCTGGTCAGCAGCTGTGCCCTTCTCAGAGGCACTCATGTCACTGGTTGTGATCTCTGCCACAGCAGTGCTGCTGCCCAGCAAGCTCCTGCACTCTGCTGAGTTTTTGGTTGGTCACACCAGAAGACCATTGCTGTGTGCCTCTAGCTGCTCCCAACCTGGATACCAGTGCAGCCAGAGCAGGGTTTGCAGACCATCACCCAGAGCATGCCCGCCTCATCTCCTCATCTTGAAAGCTCAAATTCAGGGCTTCCCGCAGGTGACACTAAAGTTTTCAGTGGGGTCACCTTCCAGGGCAGTCACTACTCCACCACTGCCACTGCAGCAGCACCTCAGAGGAACAGTCTCTGCCAGAGGTGGGTGTCCCCTCCTCAGCCACCACTGCTGGTGTGCACCTCCCTGGCCTGTAGCCACTTGCTCTGGGCTGTGGAGCTCCTCTCTCCCAGGTTCTCACTGACACCAAACTCACTCACTCCCAGAAGAAACCAGAATGTGTTCATACACCAGTGAGAGATTTTGTCCTATACTAGTGGTTTATTTAACAAAAGCATAGAAAAAATTCATAAACAGTGAACTAAAGCCAAGGCTTTTTCAGTAACTTCACTGTGGGAAACAGAGCACCTTTGCTTGTTGAAAGCCAAGATTTATATAAAAAAGTGAATTACTCTTCAGTGTCCCTTGCTCTCTGCAGTGCATTGGAGCACCTCCCTGCAAGCAAAATGGTGCTTGTTAGGGTAGGTTGCAACAGGCTGTCCTGCACCTGACTGTAGTATCAGCAGGAAAGATTCTTTTTGGGAAAACACGATGAGTTCCTAGGAAATAACCTGTCCGTGCACCCTGCCATACCCTACTGAGTCAGTGAGCTGGGCAGTGAGGAGCCTCAGGCACCCACAGAAAGCTGCCCACAAGGAATCTGATGCAGGAGGAACCAAAAGAAGGGAAAAACACATGATAAGAAAGTAGGAGTTAGCAGGAGCTGCTCAGGGTCAGCAGGATCCAGGGCTGGTCTTGTGCAGCACCACCCTGAGAGTCTGCTGTGTGTGGGGCACGTGATGGGGACACAGCGCAGTGGCATTCAGCCAGTCCTTTGGGAAGAAGAGCTCTGACCTACTGCCCACAGCCTGGTGCCAGGATTTGCAGGGTCCCACGGCATCAGGCTGAGGTCAGGCAGTGCTGGCTGTGCCAGCTCCCTCTTTCCCTGCTGGCTGGGAGTGTTCAGCAGCACTGTGGCAGAGAACGTTGTGGCTTTGCACGTGGTGGTCACCAAAATGAGGGTGAGTGAGTGGTATGAGCTCAGTCAAGGTAAACAAGGGAAAGCTTAAAAGAGACAAAACATTTACGTAGATCTGCCCTGGTGACAGAGCAGGAACAAAATTAAATTCCTCAACCCTTGGTTCATGGTGTTGGCATTGGATGAGAGGCAGGATCTGATCTTCACACCAAAGGGACAGAGCACTTGGTTCTTCTTCAGTCACTTCTTCCTCTTTCACTGGTAGCCTGGAGGGCCACTTGGGTTTTTTTGTCACCAGGATGCTGGTCTGCCCTCTGCCCTTGCCATGGGGCATCCTGCCTGCCCTGTTGGACACTGATGTGTGTAGCTGAGAGCACTTGGTAGCTCATGGTGGGACCCTGAGGTCACCTTTCCCTCGGGAAGCAGGGCCTTGGTGACCATCTAGCAGGATGGGAATGTTCCACTGCCTGCTACTTATATAAATGTAACGCTTGGCATCTTCGCATATATGCTTTTAATGCCATGAGTGCCTTTGCCAACTCCCACATTTTCCAGTGTGCTGAGTTCTGTTCTCAGTATATTTTGCCAATTTACTAAACATGTTTTCAGTCCCATTAGGGTAAATAGAAAGCTTCCTGCATCTGGCCTCTTCATGTCTCTGGGCACTCTGACAGCTCCCCTCATGCCAGAAGTGAGGCCAGTTCCCAATGCAGCTGTTCCTGGAGCCTCTCAGGGAGCAAGGATAAATAGCAGCATTTCATAGAAGCACAGCGAAGGGAAATGCACCCCTTAAAAGTGGGATTCAAAGTCATGGATAGGTTTGGGGAGAAGAAACTTCGAAGGAAGGAACAAGAATTAATCCAGTTTCTTCATCTGTAAGTGACAGAGACTTTGTCCCATCCGTGTTTGTCCCTGCATCAGGGGTGTGCAGAAACCTCTGAAGCAGCAGGTGTTAACAGCAAGTGAAGCTGTCCATCACAGCTCTGGACCAAAACTGCAGTTTCCTCTGTGCCAAGAGCCAGTCCCAAGCCTATGAACCACTTTGAAGCTAATAGGGGACACAGTAGGATGCTGTCTGCACCAAGTGCTTCTGCCTAAGAGATTTTAACCTGAAGTGATATAGGAAGTAAACAAGCAGCACAAGTCACCTTGCTTTCTAATAATCAAAATTAAGCTTTAAATGCAAAGCAATAGTAATAACAATAGGCAGGCTTGAAATAAGGCTTAGATGTCACCATGTTTTCATCACCCTCTTCCTGAAATTTCTATCCATAGCCAGAAAGGGTCAGTTTTATCAGGATATACTCCACCACAAGAGGCCAAGTCTCTGACAATGTCTGTTGTTCAGGATGAGGTCCAGCTCTCACTTCTAGCCTTGACCTCAGGCAGACTTGGCCTGAATTTTAAGCATCATATTTTTATTCCCCACACAAAGAGCCAGTGGAGTTAAATCTTGTATCAGCTGGCAGCAGGCCCACAGCAAACAGCTTTTCTTTTCAGATCTGGGTCAGCCCCTAGGCCAGGCAGAGCTTGGACATAGTCATGGGTGGCCAGATCTGCAGGGGTCCAGGCAGGGCAAGGCCCCAGCTTCACACACTGCTCCAGTGTATCCTTGTCATCAGGGGTGCCTCTGACTCTTCTCCAATATTTTCCTTGAGAATGAGATGCAAACTGGCTTCAGCCCACACTTCCTGATGAAATTACAATGACATTTTTCCAAAGAAGTGTAAAATATTGTTTCCCTGGGCACTGGGAGATAAATAAGGCCAGGTAGCCAATGAGAAAAATGGCATGAAATTAAAAAAAAAAACCAGCACTATCAGACAGGTGAAAGCCTACTTTATAGAAAATAGTGGGGGCTACTTTGAGTGCAATTAACAGCTTAGAGCTTTACCTTTGTGGGAAGGACATATGGGGAAAAATGTGTTCATCATTTCAATTCAACTTTGCTTATTACAAATGTGAATTCCAGCTTGTGTTTGGGCATAGATCTACCAAGGCTGTGCACTTCCAAAGAACATTTTAAGTAAGTAGAAGCCAATGAATGCTTAGTAGATTTTCTAGGGTCACATCTGACAAATCTCACTCCTTTTATTAAGAAAAGTCTTTCTGGGGAAATAAAAAAGTCCACAATATTCACACTTGATTCCTGAAGTCCAAAGTTATTTGTTCTGGTAACTTCAGCACAGACTAGTGGAAGCACATTAGCTGGGTGCTGAGGAACCTAAACCCCATGCAAGGCTCCCCCAGATCTTTTTAACCCTTATACTCTCTAAGGTAATTTTCTGAGAGCTTCTTTAGCTACTTTCTCCATTCATGCAGAGCTCTTTTTGATTATACAAATCATTTCCTCAGCGTGCTTTATTACAGCGAAGCAGCCTTGCACTTCCTTATTCAGCAGAAGCAGCTCTTGCAAACAGCCCAAACACCTTCCTTTGGCAAAACTCCACACCTGCGTAGCTCTCACTCATCAACAGAGATTTTCTTTGCCCTTTTTGGGCAGCAGACATGCAGCCAGGTCTGCACTGTGACAGCAGCAGCTGTGCCATGAGCAGTGCCCAGGGCTGTGGGCACGTGCCCTGTTCCAGCGTTACTGATGCTCCATGGGTGGCTGCAGGGTATGCAGGGTACTAAGGTAGTCTTAAAAAAATACCCACAGCAAAAGCCCCTATCTGGAGATCTCAGCCTGAGACACCCCCAGATCTAAACAAGACAGGCTTTGGGATAATTGTACCAACTCTTCATCCACTCGAGCGAGCAGAGTTTTGGAGACAGGAGCCCAGCAACAGCACTAACATTGAGGCTGCTGCTCAGGGCAACTCCTGAGAGACATTCCTGCTCTCACTAAAGGATGATTTAAGAAGGAGTGTACAAGTGCATACAGAGGGCACAGAAGGACATATGCCCCTCCCAAAGCTCTACATTCAATTTTGCAGTTTTGTTTTCCCCTCATCTTTTAGTAGGTTTTAACAATGCCTGTACACACGCCTTTAGGTGGACTTGTACCAGTCAAATGACCCCTCTGGATACAAAAAGATCTTTGCTTAATTGGCCAAAAAGCCTCTAGGCTCTCAAGAGAGCCTTTGTCTGTGTTTTAACTAACAGCAGTCACCATGGCATTTTAAGCTATCTAAGGAAATGTGTATCTTAAGGTAAAAAAATGAGTGTTTGAACTGGCTTTGTGAGCATTTGTGAGCATTTGCTGTCTCACATTCTTCTGCACAATGTTCCCAGCATAAACGGTGGGCTCCTGTTTTGCAGACGTGAGCTCATTAGGGCTGATCTAAGCCTCCTGGTGCAAGTGACTGCCAGGTTCCCCAAGGGGACAGCCAGGAGAGTGACAATGAATTAGCTAAAGCCTACCTACTTTAATCCTATAAAAGGAGTCTGGGAGGGGTTTAATGAGATCTAAATTCACACGTGTTGTTTTTCCAGGGTGTGTTGCTTTTGGTGGTGTGGTATCCCAGTATGACAGACCCCCAGTGCTACCACCCTAGCAGAACAGGCTAGGACAAACCACCTAGGGCAAACCACCAAAAAGAGCCTTTTGCTCAAGCTATCCTAAGGACAGAGTGCCATTGTATGGACTGGATGGCTCCAGCACCCCAGGAGCTGGGCTCATCTTGGAGTCAGACCAAGCAAGGAGGTGGCCAGAGCACATCTCTGGAGCTAGAGCAGAAAGGAGGGGATCTGGGACATGGCAGGGGAGCGAGGAGGGACTTTTTTCTCAGGGTGGGGAACAGCTGGATTTTCTCTGCTGCACCTGAAACTGTCTCCTGGAGAAACCAGGACTTGTGGCAAAACCCAGCTGGTGTAGCTGGGCTTGGGTATGCTCCAGGGTGTTCACTTTGGGGGAAAAGAAGACTTTTTTTTCCTGAGGAAACAGAGAGAGGGAGACAGGAAGAAAAATATAAAACAGCTTGAATTCCAATGGGTCCTTGACTTTTAGAAATAGCATAGGTCACATCAGGTTTTTTCACATAAAACAAGAGAGAAAACAATTTCATTCCACTTGTAGTGAGGCATAAGATTATATGGGACTAAATATGTGTGTGGGCAGTT
This sequence comes from Agelaius phoeniceus, assembly GCF_051311805.1. Lineage (NCBI taxonomy): Eukaryota > Metazoa > Chordata > Aves > Passeriformes > Icteridae > Agelaius > Agelaius phoeniceus. The sequence goes on from NC_135270.1 coordinate 23,775,472, forward strand.
TATTAGCAAATGGAACTGAGCAGAGAAGGTAAACAAACAATCTTGTTTTAGGGAGACTTTGTCATTATATCACTGGTCACAGGCTCCCCAGGGAAGGCAGGCAAGCCTCTAATTGGACTTATGCTGCAATCAGCAGCTGGCAAAGATCCCTGCTCAAGTGTAGGAGAATTGTGAAATTTGGCTTGCTTGAAAAAACGTGCCATTTTGCCTAGTGATGCCAACATCTACGTGGTTTGCAAGTATTTGCTGAGAATTGGTTACCTTGTGGCCAGTGGGACTGCTGCCACAGCCGGGTGGGTCACTGGGTACAGAGGGTTCAGAGAGCTGAGCTGGGCAGAATCCTACCCCCATAAAGTTAAAAAAATGATGGCTCAGTTTCCAGGCAGTTCAGTTGCTGGCAAAAGAGTGCAAAGGAAACACTTATTTCTGCAGGGCTGGTGCTTCAGCCACTTGGGCTACACTGTCACCCAAGAGACTCCATCCCAGGGGCTGCATCCCTATGTGGAAGTGAGAAGGATGGAGGAAGGCAGCCTTGATTTTACAAAGTTTAGGCTGCCGGGGTTTACTTTGGGGATTTTTTTTTTTTGTTTGGTTGGTTTTTGGGTTTTGTTTTGTTTTGTTTTCAGGCATTTAGCCATTGGTTAAAGTGCTCTGACTGGTAGAATGACTTTCCAGACATTTTCCTCTCCACTCCTCTGCAGACCAGCACTGTGGTGACAGGGACACCCATGTGGCTCATGAGCCACTTCTGAGCATCAATGCCTTGCTCCAGCAAAGCAGACTCACTTTCTTTCTCTTAAAAAGTGTATTCATACATCCCAATATGATTTTGATTTTTTTCCACCAAAATGTAACTGTGGTTAAAATTCTGCACCTGACTCTCTATGAGCCCTTTTCCTCCAGCAGATCCACTACCCATCCTACCATCTCCATCTTACATTTAGAAATCTCATTATTCCTTCCTAAGGATACTACTTTGTACTTGTCTTTATTAAAGTGTCTCCTGTTATTTTCAGACTATTTCTTAAACTTATCAAGAGCACTTTGAATTCTAATCTTATCAAATGTGCCTGCAGTCCCTCCCAGATTAATGCCACCTGCAAATTTAATAAGCTTGTTCTCATTCCATCATCTGAGCCATTAATGAAAACATTGAATAACATCTGCTACAGGAATGATCACTGCAAAATCTCAGCTGATGAATCATTCCAACTTGACAATTAAATGTGAGCAGTTTTAAGCTACCCTTATACTCAGTCTATAGAAACTGCCTTTGGGCCATGCTACCCTAAATTGTTTATGAGTCTGTCATAGAAGTCCAATGTCATAAACCTTACTGAAGACACATGACATTGACTGCTTGCTCCTGCCTCATCCACAAACCCTATTAACCTGTCAGGAAAGAAATTGGATCGGGTTGATACAACCTATTCTTGACATATTCCTATTAACTTAAAAGTTTCTCAGCCTTATTATCTAGGTGCTTCAAAAAAATTCTTCAATTATTTGTTTTAGGATTTTTTTTCCAGAAATAGTTCAGCTCATGGCTTTATAATTTTCTGACTTCAGTCACTCCCTCCCTTTATTCAAATGAAACTCTTCTTCTCTGCCTGAGAGCAGGATTTGCAAAAGCTCTCCACGGTGGCCATTATCTTCAGAGAGCTGCCTTAGGTCAATGTTTGCTTTGGGCTTTTGAAAAATCTCTTCTCCATCTGCACAAAAGACTATGAAAACCAGGGGAGATGTTGTTCCTGCACTGCCTTTCTTTAATGCTACTCATTTTTGGGATACAGGAGGACTTTACCCCTTCCCTATTGCTCTAGCAGGAATAGAGATGCTCTGCTGCAAGGGCAGCAAGCCCACTCATTCACCCACCGCTGTGTTCGGAATGTGTGAGCACATTGGCAGGCTCACCAGCTGCGCTCAGGTTCCGCAGAAGCCCATTAAGCTGATTTTAGAGTTACTTTCTTATAACCTAGCTTCTTCTAAAGAGAGCTCCGATGCTGAGAATTAGTAATAGATGATGCCATTTGCATCTTTCAGGAGGACAATGAGAGAAGAATTAACAGCACAGCGATACTGCCAGGTATTATGATGCTAATTTTTCAAATAAAGGGTCAGAGGGCTTCAGGCAGTTATGAAAGGAGGTCTGTCTGTTCTCCCCCGACCTCCCACTCCCCACTGCATTTTAATTGGCATGGAAGCAGAGTACAGGTCGGTGCTGGGGAACACTGGGAAGAAGCAGCAGGCAGATGTGCACGGTGGAGAGGTGAGCCTGCTATGTGCATGTGTCCATCCAAACCTTTTCATGACAGATGTACTCGAGGAAAACCGGTTTGCGTGAGGAGCTTCGGCCATGTGTGAGCAATTGTCCGGACGCCCGGCTGAAAGGAAAGCGCTGTCAGCCAGCGCTGCTGAGGCACAGCAGCTGAGCAGCTCTGACACTGAAAAGCCCCCGGCATATGGGGCGGGCAGCCTCTCCCTTTAACCCCTCCCCAGCCCGACAGATTGGGACGTGAAAGGGAGTCGCTGCTGCAGGCTGAATTGCCGGAGCAGGCGGTGGCTGCCGGCAGCTGTGGGAAGGGATAACCAATCCTTCCGGAGACTTTGCCCCTTGCTGCTGGTGACACTTCAGGTGGTATGGGCGGATGGGGGTACCACCTCCCTGCCGGGCGTTCCTGCTGCTGTGCCCATAGGAACGGGCTTTTCTGCCCCTCTTATCCAGGTGTGCTTCTTTGGCTCGGCATAAATTATTTGCAAGTGGATAAGAGAGGGAATTATAGCGTCTGAACTTTTAGCAGAGTTCCACCCCCTTCTCCAAACTCCTGGGGGCAGCAAGGAGAGCAGCAGGCATGGGATTTTAGTGAATGGTGGGCATTTCTTTGTCGTGGCAGAGCTTGATATCCACTCTTGACCAGGGAGCAAGGATGTGTCTCCCTCAACGCTGGTGTAGGTGAAACTGGTCATTTGGAAGGGCTGAGTACAGAATGAGAATGGGATGTGCAGGCAGTGAAGTGGGAAGGGAAGACTGACTTTGGAGAGGCAGGATGGGTTCAGGGGAAGGTCTGACAAGGTGCAAAACTGGGCAAAGCTGGGGAGTCCATACAGACCTGAGAAGCAGGGGCTGGAGGAGAAACCCACCAAAAAGTGGGAAACAGAGGTCAGCAGGATTGGGGAGGGGGGAAAGATAGGGGAAAAACATTGTGTTGTTTGGAATTAAGCCTTTGGAATACCTTTGTGTTATCCCATCTAGCTTCCAGTGATGCCCATGAAAGCCTTACCCTGTGGCATTGCAGCCCCATCAGTGTCTGCTGGAGGGAGTCACTTTCTAACAGCACTTGCAATTATTGCTGCTGAAAAATGGATTTTCTGCACTCAACTAAAGCCTTATTAAGTTGATATGAATCCGATCCAATAAATGATTCCAAATTAAGTTGGGCAACAGCCTCTGAATGAAAAGTCCAGTTAATGAGGGAGCATTGTATCCAGAGGGTGAGGGGCGGATGGAGGAGGGGGCTGTGCCATGCACAACGGTCTCTCAGTGTCATATTCTGCACAGAGGGGATTTTTATTTATTTGTCTCCTTTTCATTCTGGGATGACACAAAGGAGGAGAAAATAACTCCTTTTCTACTTCAAACTGGAAATCAATGTTGCAGCTGTGCAAGCAGCACCCACCCTGATTTGCCTGAGAGAAAAGCCCCAGTTAAATGAGGGGAGGCTCCCAGCAGCCAACAAATTATATTACGGGGAAGAAGGATTCAAGCCTCTCTTGTCTCATGCCGGTTCATTTACTGAGCAGCATTAACCCTTCTGTCTGCTGCTTTGTTGGTTGGCTTGGAGATATGCCCAGGCAGGCTCCCTGTGTGAGTCTATAGTGACCCCACCCCCAGGAGAGCTTCCCCTCATGGGCTGGAGGGTCACCCATAACCTCTGAATAACCCCAGCATCTGCCACTCTGCCTCATTAGGGTCTGGGAGCTAATGCTGTATGGCCAGCTCACGTGTGCCCTACACTGGTAATTAGCTTTCCAATGGGAGGACTGGGACCAGCTGAGAGGGAAAGAAGATTCATTACTAGCAGTGGGGAGGGAAGGGCTTTCTTTCCATTGCTAACCATGCTGGCTTCCCATAGGATCTGCCTTTAAAATCTTATTTTTGATTTTCTTTTTCTAAGCGGCAAGATGAACCATTGAGATAATTTGTCTCCTGACACTTTCAGCTCTGCCTTTGCCGTGCAATGGGGTATGAGACGCTTAAGGATTTTTTTGGATGAATCAGTAGACCCTGGTATTTCTGCAGAGGAAAGTGTAAGCAAGGTGAATGTTTCTGACAGGTAGATAGCAGCTCCAAGCTGAGGATACAGAGAGATATGAGCTCCTGGGCTAGACAACCTCCCACATCTCAGAAAAAAACCTCCAAGAGCTGGACAAGGAAGAAAGAAAAAGTTAAAAAGTGAACTAAAAATAGAAACAACAGAAGTCCTTACAAATGAAAATAAGTGAGGATATTCTGTGGTTTAAAAAATGAATGAGGATATTGAGAAGTAAAGCACAGAGAGGCATACATTATGGAAATAAACAAAATGAGTCAGGGTTAAAAATAGGTAAATACTGAGAGCAAGCAATGTGTAACATTTACTGACTGCAAGAGCAGGAAGGAATTCAGACCCAAGCAGCAATAAAGTAAGAGCATTTCAGGCAGAGCAATCTCCTGCCACCCCCCCCCCACCCCCACTGCCTCCCAGCTAAGCAGCTTTAGCTGCAGAATGAGACAATCAATGACTTGAAAACATGCAAGACAGAGGAAATGAAAGTGGCCTAACGAGATGAAGGATCAAACGCATTTGGACTTGAACTTAAATGTTACTTGAATTAATAGGATACATCCAGCTCCTCTGTCAGTCCCTAACACTTTTGTTCTCCATTTTATTCTCCTTGGAGGGTAGTTACACAAATCAGTGTAAGGGTAATGGATTACACGTCCGAGGGAAGCATCCCTGGTCCTCCAGTGGCTGAGATGCTGTGCTGCTCCCTCCTTCGCCCCAGGCTGTCTCTAAGCTGGTTGTGTCCCAAGAGGTTCTCCTGGACTCTGAGTCGTTCAGAGCTCTTCCTCTTTGTCTGTGCACTCTCCAAGCTGCAAGTGGAATGGCAAATCATGAGAATTACTGAAACAAGAAAACTTGTCTTCTTGGATTGGGGAACACAATTACATAGCTGCATAAAATGAGGAGGATTAATGCTCATATTTGAAACAGGGAAAACCACAATAACAGGACTGAATTAAAGAAAATTGCTCTGATTTTTGATTTATGAAAGAAAGAATAGCATTTTTCATCTGCCACTCACTTCAGGGATCTTGAGCCTTCTGTTCTGTATTGTCTGTGAGGGATTAAAAAGCCTTTCCATGATATTGAAGATTATTTTCCTTCTTTAAACAGAATTGAAAAAGAAATAAAATCCAGGTGCACCTTTTCTTACAAGAATGGAGTAGGGCACGTTGAGATAGTCTCTGCTATGATTTATATACACCAGTCATGTCTGAGGGGGTGTATGAATAATACCTGCCTTGAAAAGGTTGTGGCACATCCACCTCTCTTGTTATTATTGATCCCAAGGGCAGAAAGGTTTTTTTATTCATTTCTTTAGTATCATAACCTCTGGCTCAAGGATTGGCTTCAGGCAGGGACAGTGCAAGGCAAGGTTGTGATCCCTGAAGGAGGGACCTTTATGATCACCCCAGGCCGCTCATCCAGCTGGGTCCAGAAAAAACCTCTCAGTGCATCACAAGCCTCAAAACATCCTGTGACAGATTAGGACCTTCATTGTGCACGACCAACTTCCTCATGTGTGAGAGACAGATTGTTTTATTGGTAGAAAGCATATAGAGAACCCCAAAAGAGAAGCCCCTTATCACCAGTAGACCATTATAACACACCAGAGGAGATTGCTTGCTCCTTCTGATTACCACCAGTTTAAGCACTTAGTGAAACAGTGAATCAAACAAAAACTTCATGTCTATGTGTGGCCTAATCCTTCTAAGGACATAGAAGTGAAGGATCAGATGAAAATCAGAGTTTGTTCCTGGCTGTCATGGTTACAGACCCAACAGTCCAGCAAGGACTGGGGAAACTCAGCTGCACCAGCTCCTTAGCATGCTCATGGTGTGCAGCACCTTGCAGCAATTGCCCACCATGCTGCCAAACAGGGCCCATGCCCCCACAATAACACTAGAATCACGGGCACCTGCAGGAGTGTACTAGAAACACATCTAAAGCATCAATACCTCTTGTTTCTATCCATCCAACCCTTTATAGCAATGCTTTCCCCACGAAACTAGAGTGACAGGAAAGTGGTGCTCAGGCAAGGCTCCACGCAATTTCCCCCCAGCCTGCACTGACAGACACAGTTTTGTTTTAAGAGGTCCAGATTATTCTGACCATTACAGGTGGTCTTGCAGCAGCATAGCACATGCTCCATGTCATGAAAATCATCATAGAGGGGAACAGTCATTCTCCAGCACAAGATGGGATTGATTATCTGCCAGGAATATTGTGTGAGTTTTCTTCAAGTGACAGAAGAATCTCCATTTTCAAGTCATTTAGTTACAGGCCACTGAATATTTTCCCCTGAGTCCAGGCCATGGTGCCAGGCCAGGTGATGAGTGTCATTGCTGTATCCACCAAGGTGATTGCTGAGTAATGCCCTGAGCTGCCTGGTCTTGCTCATGGTAATAAGCTCCCCTTGGTACATAATACCTTGATAGGTGCAGCCCCTTAAGGCCAATGAGTGCTTCCAAGGCGTCTGTTAAAAAGCTTAAATCCTGCAAATCTGATGGCATGGTTCCCTTCCCAAGAAATGTTTGATTGCACAAAGTCATTATTCTCATTGCCTTTTTAACCCTAAGGGAATTTACACAACACACTGGCCATGGTCCTAATCCTGTGTTTGTAACACCCCAGCTGGAAGCCATGGGGATGGCTGTTTTGTCACAAGACAGAGAAGTGCAATACTGAGGTGGAGACAAAGTGAAAGAGGAGCTGAATGCTGTAGAAGCATGGATCCAGTTGTTTTGAGATCCCTGCTGCCCTGCAAAAGAGCAGCACATTGTGAGATGTACTGGGGTGATGTGTTTTCCATAAATTGCTGTACTTTTCTGACTTATGCTTTTGGGATCATCCAGAAACCCTGCTAGAGACAACAAAACAGAAGGTCCACAGAAAAATAAAAGGTTAGGCAGGACTATATGGCCCCATTAAGATGTTTTTTCCCTTCTTTCTGGGCTCTAGATCATCCTAATTCCACTCTCAGGCAGTGTGAGAGAGCAGCTTGTTCCCAGGCCTTTGGAGAATATGGGCTTGGAAAGAAAACCAAATGTAAGTAAGGGTATCTTTGCACAGGCTGGTTAGGATTCAAAAGCTGATGTCAATGTTTGTCTTGAATTTGGCTGCATTTCCCAGACTGCTGGTGAGTAGTCCGGCATGGTCTCTGCCTTGGCAGAGGGAAGGAGATGATCTCTAGAGGGAGAGGAGATGATCTGGCTTTGTTTCACAGAGATATGACCCAGGCCACCTGGCTCAGCCATTCTGAGGCTCTTCTGCACCCTGTACTGAACATGCAGAGACTGTCACAGGCCAAGAAAGTGGCTCCACCATCCAGCCCCAGCACTGCTGCTGCAATCCCTGCAGGGTGTTCACTCCTGGAGATGCAGCCCTGCTGTATTTGAGGAGAAGGAACATCAGGACCTTTCTCATGGCTGCTTTCCACTCTCTTAACCAGGCAGTGCCAGTCTGAAACCAGTGATTCTGTTAGGGAAAGGAATAGAGAGAGTGTGGGCAAATACTTGAATAAAGCAGAGGATACAGACCAAGTAGATTTTGGTTTCAGTATCACCTTAGCCAAAAATTTGCCATGCAACATGTTGTCAGTTGCATAATTAGTAAGGAGGAGGTTCAAACAGGATCCTTGCTATTTCCCATCTTGACAAAAAGCCCTCAGCAGAACCATGCCTTCAGCTGATCATTGCTTCCTGTCCTGGCAATTCGCTGCCCCCACAGCACATCATCATTCCAGGGCCAAGGAAGGGGTATTTTGCCCATCTTCCCTCCCAGGCTGAGGGATGCCCTGTGCAGCCAGCTTGTGCTTGATTGCTTGAGTCAGTTTGATAGTTCATCTCCCATCCTTGCCATAGAATCTTGTTGTTGCTATGCCTCTTATATTTGTGTTTGTTTTCCTGGAGCCGCTGCCTTCATTGCCAGTTTCTGTTGGCTACACAAATCTGCTCTGTTGGCTGCCAGATCCCATTTGGTCCCCACACAAATGCCAGGGAAGAACTCTGTGCAGCTGCTGTCCCTGTGGACTCACCTGCCACCCCCTGGAGCCACAGCCACACCTGTCAATGGGTGCAGCCTCTGCCCAGGCATGACACCCACCACGCACGGTGGGAAACCCCACTCCCAGTGCCTTCATCCATCAACACCTGCACAGGAGCTTAAAACAACCAGCCATAGTCAGAGCCAGAGATAAAGATGATTCAGCCTTTTGCAGACATCTGAAGTGTGAAATTGGGATGATCTTTTCCCATATGTGAAGCAATGAGCAAGAGCATTTGTGGAGGGAGAGGTAGTACCTGTCACGAGCATCACTCCTACAGATTGGAGAAAACAGCAATCTTTTGCAGGGAGTCTTAAAATTTGAACTCAGATCTAAAAGGCATGTTCATGAGTATCTATTTCTATTATTAACAGAGATGTCAGGGGATGACAATTCATTTCAATAGGTCGGGCTTTCTTCAAGGGGGGGAGGTACTGTAAAATTATTATAACCTGTCCTTTCTGTCATCATCAATGTGCCAAACCTCAGTACATCTGGGTAGCTCCACATAAACACTGCTGAGTCAATCCAGAGATCATATTTGGTCTCTAACAAGTCTGTCTCATTTTCTAATTTTGTGACATAAGCTGGAGTGATGCAGAAGTGGGAAGCAAATATGATGAATATATAAACAAAACAGGGAATATGAGTCAGTTCCAGCATTCAAGTCACTGAAAACAAGGCACTTTCTCTCAGGACTGTGACTTAGGGTTGAGCAAGCTTTGGTGGGCCCTGTGCTGGGGATATGGCTGGTGGAGAAGAACATCTGGGAACCTGCATGTTGGTCCAAAGAGCAGTGGGCTCAGGCCAATGTGACATCTTTAAGGCTCTTTGCCCTGCAGCCATTTGTGCCTACTCTATGGAAAGAAGGACAAGAAATTCATCACCTTTTCAAAGTCTACCACTGGCTTTTCTTTTTTTCCTCCTCCCACAAAATACTCTTTGTGGAACATGTAGTCATGAGCCTCACTAATTGGCTTCATCTCGAGGATAAAGATTTCCTTTCTGGAACCAGTCAGAAAATATACTCCTGGATTTGCTTCTCTAATTTGGAAAAATGACCTTTCCCTTTTCTCAAATTTCTGAGGATGAAAGTTTTCCTACCTAGTCTTGAGGTTTAACATCTTTCAAAGGCTCTTTCTTCTAAAATGTTATAGGACATTTTAATTAAGAGGAGATAATAATCCAGTAAGAACTAAAGCCGGATCCCACTCTCATCTTCAGACCAGCTAATGACTAGCCACCCCCTTTTGTTCATGCCTGCAGGAAGGAAGTCACAGTGTCTGGAAACTGGCAGACCTGAGGCCCTGAGTTCACAGCAGTGAGAGCATCCTTGGCAAAGTAATCTCATTTTCTTGGCTTCCTACTGAAAATTGCAGCCAAAACTTTTAAATATTGTTGCTGCTTGGCTGGTTCTTCTCTCTGACACTTCATTGTCCTTTTCTTCTTATGGTGATCTTTGGTTATGTTTTGGGGTTTTTTCAGGGAGAAATTCTCTCTTGGTGGTTCTTACTATTGCAAAAACTCCTCAATAACATTTTTTTCTCTAGAGAACTGATCAGGGAAGGTTAATTGGTGTTATTTGTGTAGGCCTGCATATAAAATGCTTGCCATGCCTTGACCCTTTTGAATGATTACAGATAGAGGTGCACAGATTATTCTTTAACAACTGCACACAAATTCAAATTTGATTAGGTAAAGATGATTCCAGGCATTTTTCTCATTCAGACACTGGTGACAGTCCTCTAATTTGTACAAGAAATGGGATAATTTTGTATTAATTTTCTGGTTCTTAATTATATAAAGCCTAAATCTGCTATCAGATATAAACCACAAAGCTGAGTGGGTCAGAAGTGTAAATCTGATTGTGCAGGGAAACAGCATATTTAATGGCTTGCAGACAAGTAACTAGCATGTCCAAATCCTCGCGTGGTTATCAAACACGAACCCTTTAATACAGGAACATTTTGTCCCCTCCCTGCCTTGAGGAATGTAAAAAGGCATTTGTATGAGTCTTCATCCCATCCCAAAGCCAAGGGCTGCCCTCTGGTTTTCCTGGGTTCAGGACAGCAAGTCTCCTTCAGTGCCAGGAGCAGAGAAAGCAAAGCTGAATATTATCTATCATTTCACTGCCTCTATGCTTTGTGGCCTCAATGTCAGAAAGCCCATTTAAAGAAGCACATGGGGATCTCTTGCCCATCACTGCCACCCTTGAGACATTGTAGAGCTTTATTGCAGAGGAGTCTAAGCAGACATTGAACCTATCAGCTGCTTCCCCTTGGCTCAGTATACAATTCGTTCATACTGTTCTTTTATTAGTTTGTGGCTGATCCTATCTCTCCACTGAACAGTGCTTCTTTGGTATAAAATTGCTGTCAGCACTGACAGTTAGAATTACCATCCTCCCTTTTTTTGGTTATTTGTATTACTCCACCATTTATTCACCTGTCATGGTTTCCTGATAGTGTATTCATCTCTGGTTTTTGTAAGTCTGCCTATCTTCAGTCCTTTCCCACGATCATCACAACTTATCTTAAGCCAGACTTGAAATCTGTGATGGAACTTAAAATACTTATTTGAAGTCACTTTAATCGTGTTGGTCTGATTCCAAAGGAAAAGAATTAGAAATAAAAAACCCCACACCAAACCCCAGAGCTCACACAATTCCTCTGGTAGTTAGAATTTGAAAGCTAAGCAATCAGAATAACTAACACAGATGTGTCTGACAAAAGTCAGATTGACTTTGTCTGGTGTAGCCCTACAATGCAAAGGGTTAAAAATACACATTCTTGAGTCCAGTGTTAGGGGTTCTAGGCAGAGACACTGGCCAGCCCTCTCTCTACTCCAAGGAGGCCATGTTGTTGTGTTACACAGGGAAATGGAGACTAGCAGAGCTATCCAGGGATGACAGTGAAGAACAGGGTGGGGCTCTTGCAGACCAGGGTGTTCCATGATCCTGCTCTTCCATTTCTCTCTCTTGCAAAACTGTGTGAAAACTCAGTTTGAAAATGCTAAGAGAGGCAAAGAGAAAATTACCCAGGTGGCAAGAAATTAAGAGAAACATGAGGAGAAGAAAAAGCTAGACATGCACAACCTGAATTCTGCACTGTAGAATGATTGCTCAGGGTGAGGAGAGAGACTTGATGGGAGAGATGGGAGTGTATAAACACTTCACAACAGCAGCACTGAAGGAGGGAATTAGTCACACATACAGAAGACAGTAAAACAAAATTAAAGAACTGATGCTGAAGAGATTGATTTTGCATGTTTCCACTGCCAGATTCCCCAGGAGCAGGACAGCAGGACAGCAGGATATGTCCAACCAGCCTGTACAGTGTGAAGTGCAAAGGGCCAGCATAGCCCTGAGAAGCTCCTGGCAGCTCTCCTTGCTGGCAGTGCCTCTGGCTCAATTGCTGACTGGGAGCCATTAGAGGCACAGGGACAATCTCACAATAATTGCATTCTGAGTTGCAGGGAAAGCTGCTTTCCTCTCAATAAACCTGTGTGCAGCTGAGTGTAAACAAAGATAAAGGAGATTATCTGCCTCCAGTTTAGGGAATACAGAGTAAATGGGCTCCTTGTATCTACTCAACAGGTCAGTTTATCCACGTTTCATTTACTACTACACCCTTTAAAACAGAGTAGTGGGGCTCCCTAGGACATGCCCTGGCACTCTGCCCAGAGAAGACCAATCCGTCCATCATTTATCTGCAACACCACATGGGGATTCTGCCTTGGCCTGACTTGGTGCATCTGCCTCAAACAAATCCAGCAGTAGCCCAAGTAATTATTTTCTTTCCCTTTGTCAAATAAATATGCTCCAACATCCATGCTGCAAGTAAACTCCAAGCCACAAAGATTGTATCAGCACCATCATCTGCACCGGAGAGCAGCCTTATTTGTAAATCAGCTTGAGAATTCTGTTAAACCCTTGCTTGCAGCCAGAGATGTTTCCTAGAAAATCATGGGAGCATCAGTAACTGACCATTGTTTGTACCCTGCTAACGTGCTGAGATGGCCCCTTGGTGTGGATGGAACTGGGTGCAATAAAAGCAGAGCACAGAGTAGCAGCTGACACCTGCTCTGGGGAACAGAGGGAAGGCGAGGGGTGAAGCCCTCTGAGCCATACTCACTGCTCCACTGGAGGGTTCCCAGCCATGCTGTGGAACAAGGGGATACCTGTGAGTCACAGCATGGCTGAAACCACCCTGTGCCAGCCCAAAACAGTGATGAAGTGCTTTAATAATTGCTCAGCATCTTCTGTGAATAAGGAAGTGTCAATACATGACTCACGCCACTCTCAATCCCCCCGGCATGGTTTTATTAGCATTTATTGCATACACAGAAAAATGCAATTCAATTCATCAGAGGAAAAAAAGGATGACGTTGATGGGATGCATTTATGATTGGAATTAGTCAGTTAGTTACTTGTAGGCAACACATGTTTTAGTGTTTACACATAAACATTAGTGATTTGGGTTTGATTTTGTTTTGAGGGCATAAAAAAGTCACCCTTTTTTTCCCACTCTGGTGAGATCCCCACCTGGAGTGCGGCATCCAGCTCTAGGGTCCTCAGTACAGGAACAACTTGGACCTGTTGGATTGAATCCAGGGGAATACTATGAAGATGATCAGATGATGGGGCAACTTTGCTGTGAGGACAGGTTGAGAGAGCTGGGATTGTTCAGCCTGGAGAGGAGAGGGCTCCTGTTAGACCTTATCCAAGCTTTACAGTACCTAATAAGGACTACAAGAAAGAAGAGGACAGACATTATTTGCAGGGCCTGTTGTGGTAGGACAAGAGCCAATGGTTTTAAATTGAAAGAGAATCAATTTAGATTAGATATAAGGATGAAGTTTTTTACAATTAGGGTGGTGAAACACTAGAACAAGTTGGTCATAGAGGGTGGTGAGTGACCTCTCCCTGGAAACATTCAAGGTTGGATGGGCCTCTGAGCCACCTGATTTTAGTTGATGTCCCTGCTCATTGCACAGAGCAACAGGGACATTTAAAGGTCCCTACCAACCCAAATCATTCCCATGATTCTATGATTCTCAAGAACACCAAAATCACTGGTTTCCTCTGAAAGCAGATCCTCTCTCTCTACTTCTTTGATATTTAAAAAGTGTATACCAAATTCTGTATATCAAACATCTGCATCCACTGAATGGGGAATTTTGTCCCTGGAAAATGCAGAAGTGTTTCCATTCAGCTGGCAGGGGAACAGCTCAGCCCCATAGCTGCTCACAGGAGAGCAAAGACAGGTCTGCAAGCAAGACTGTGGCCCCTCCTTTTTCAGCTTATCTATTAATGGCAGTGCAGAGCTGCTCTTCATAGTAACAAAAATTTCTGAAACTTCAGAGCAGGGTTTATATCATATAAAAAATCCCAAGTGATCTTTCATGGCAGTTTTGATACATTGCTGCATCAGGTACATCCTATTACCAGACAAGCATGCAGGTAGGAAAAAGATATTTTTGTGCCTTTCCTTGCTTTGTCTTCATCTAAGTGGTCAGTGACAGACGTGTGCTCAAGCTGTATTTAATGAGACTGATCTTTGACTCATCTTGCTTCCCTGGAAAGTTCCTTCCCCATCCCCAAAGCTCTAGGGGCGAGAGGTAACAAACCGTAGCCAGTCTGCTACTAAACGGCAGCTGATTTCCACCAGACAGTCCTATTCATACCCTGATTGTATGGGGATTTTTATCCTTTGAATTAGAGTCTGCTCTGAATAAGCAATGGAAAGTGTTCCAAGAATAGATCATTTACTGTTTCCCCTTTGTCAAAAACTGCCACATGGGGGACAGAGAAGTTAAAAGTAGCAGCAAATTACTCAAAATGTTTGAACAAGAATTACAAGATGTGCCCAGATAATGATATATTTTTTGGTTTGCAGTCTTATTCAGCTCTAGAGCATTAAAATGAGCCTTCTGTGGTGCTTTCCATTTTGGGATGGGCCTCTGTCGGCATGCTGATGAACCCAGGCCTGCTGTGCTGCACCACAGGGGCCATGATCATCCTCACCCTGATCTAACCATCTCAGCTCTTGCTGGGGCCACAGGGCATGGAGAAAGAGCCTGGAGATTGTTTTGGTTGGACCAAAGATAGTGCAGAGTGTGTTCTCTCATGATTATTATTATTCTCAGTCACGTGTTAGAGATCTGACAGCCAGATCTGATGTTATCTAGTCTGAACCACTTGCACAAAGAACAGATTTCTTTCCTATTTGATATGAATGAATTTTAACCCTGAGGGATCTGGAATTGTCTCAGGAAAAAAAAAAAAAGGAGCAATATCAGAACAGGTGCCATTACAATTAAGATCAATCTCCAGACAGAGAGAGGAAGATTATACACTCCTATACAAATAGGGAATGGGACAAGGACTTTTATAGAAATTTAAGATAAGAAAAGTGAGTAACAGTCCCATGTTGCTTCTTTAAACAGAGATTCAGCCTGATCCTTCTCCACAGATGTTTGGTATAAAATGAAATTTGTGTGAAAATAAACCTGCATGCCTGTGTGCGCATTCACGTGTGTCCACATCTGTGTGTGCACAGAGACAGAGTTTCAGCTCTGTACACCTCCAGATCAGCCCCTTCATGCCTAAACCACAGCCTCTCCCTGTGCTTCCAGAGCCTGGAAAGGCCTGTGATAAATGATGGAGAGTCATACAAGGGCTCTATCACTGAAGCATTTACCATCTGGCAATTACTGTTCCCTTGCTTCTCTACAAAGTTCCAGGTGTGAACGCATCAGAGGCAAGTACACCAATGTGCAAAAAGAGACCCTCTCTCACCAGCTTTCATGACCACTTGTTCCAGGAAGGCAGCAAGCTTGCAGGGCTTCCCAGAACATAAAATATTTGGGACTGTTCATGGATGTCCAGGAGCTGTTTCACCCTAAGGGAGTGGCTGTACCCCTTCCCATCTTGTGAAGCACTTTTTGATGGTTATTCTGAGCAGAAACCATACTCCTGATCAAAAGACACAGAGTACTGGTCCTCTTAGTAATAGTGACTTTCATTGGTTTGTTTTGTTTTCTCTAATGGACTCATGAAGCTGCTAGCCCTTCCCTCACTGTACATGGCATCTGACAGGACCAGGCCCTGAACTAAGAGCTCTCTCCACCTGAGGCTTTCTGCTTGCCCTGAATCCTGCTTTCCTTGAGCTGATGTTGGTTTCTGTTCACAACAGAGGAGTTGTTTCCTGTGCAGGAGACCCTAGTGGCAGCCCTGTAGTTCTGTGTATCTCCCTTTTTTAATTATCCCTGAACTTCTGATCTGTATATTCCAAGCCTGCAACTTCAATGCAAATACGGCTGAAATAATCTGCTGTCAGGGTAAGCTGTACCAGATGTATTAGATGGACTGTACCAGTGCATCTAATACAGTTCTTGCCTTGTTCTACTGATGACCCCCTTTTTGTGGGTGATAGGGGTAAAGGACTGTACAAATGGTACCAGCACAGAGCAATCATTTTGCATTTCACATGTATCACACAGCTTTATTTTGCTTTCACTTTTCAGCTGTTATCACAGCATTTATGGAGGAAAGGAAATGTGTGGATGATTTGTGGAGGAACAAAATGTGCCTTGAGTAGTTATGTGGGTTTCCAATGACTGGGGAGCTGTCAAGAAGTCTATTACATGCTGCATGTGAAGCTCTGTAGGGCAGTCAGGTGTAAGTCTTGCCACTGAGATAGGGCTAGGAGGGCTTGGTACACTGCCAAGGTGTGCAGGGTTTGTGTGGCAAGGTTTGGGCAATGGTAGGCCTTCAGACTGCCTTCTGCTGCTGGAAACTTCCCAAAAGATACAACTCCAGCTGGACAAGGCTGAACCTATCCACAATGGTGGTAGTGCCTCTGGATAGCACAGTTAAGAAGGGAACAAAAACCTGTGCAATTGGAACTGCAGCAGGGGAGAGGAGCGAGACTACGTGAGAGGAACAGCCCTGCAAACACCAAGGTCAGTGCAGAAGGATGGGCAGGAGGAGGCATCTGTGTCCCTGAAGCCCATGGAGGTCCATGGTGGAGCAGAGATCCACCTGCAGCCCATGGAGGAGCACCACAGCAGAGCAGTGGATGGGATCAAAGCAGGCTGGGAAGCCTGTGATGGAGCAAACACTGGCAGGGCCTGTGAGTCCATGAAGAGAGGAGTCCTGCTGAAGCAGGTTTGTTGGCAGAACTGTTCCTGAAGGATTGCATCCCATGGAAAGAGACCCATGGTGGAGCAGTTAGTGAAGAATTGGACTGTCTCCCATGGGAGAGACTCCACACTGGAGCAGCAGAAGGGTGTGAGGAGTCTCCTCTCCCTGAGGAGGAAGGAGCTGCAGAGACAACATGTGATGAACTGACCACAGCCACCATTCCCTGTCTTCCTGTGCTGCTGGTGAGGGGTGCAGGAAAGAAGGGGGTTGTGGGGAAGGGAGAGAGAATCAGGAATAAAGTTAATCAATCTCAGGAAGAAGGGAGGAGTGGGGCCAAAGTGTTTTAAGATTTATTTTTAATGTCTTATTACCCCACTCTAATTTAATTGGTAATAAATTATATTAGTTTTCCCCAAGTTGAGTCAGTTTTGCCGTGACAGTAACTGGTGAGTTATCTCTCTCTATCCTTATCTTGCCCCACAAGCCTTTTGTTGTATTTTCTCTTCCCTGTGCAGATGAGGAGGGGAATCATAGACCAGTTGTGGTGAGAACCTGGCATCCAGCTGGGTGAACCCACCACAAAAGGCTCTTTGAGCTTCGTCTTTTAAGAAAAGGTATATGGGGCCTTCTGAATCTGATGTATTTGTAACAAAGCAGCCTGACACCAGAATGGTGTATGGAAGCAAAAAATGTCAAGGTTGCATTTAAAACATAGGATTTCCAATGCTATTCCAGTTACTTTGCATATTTCATATGCATATGTTCTGGGGACATATCTCTCCATGTCAGTCAGCACTTCTGACCCATGGACTAACTCACAGACTTCCTGCAGCTCAAGAAGACCAGGAAGAAGTGAATATATGCAATGGGAAAGTGTGAGACTGCAGGTTTCAGTCACTACACAACCTCTTGCTTTCTAAAATGTGTGATGGATTATGAGAAAGGTACAGTTCAACCCAGTGGGGAAAATATGTGCAAATGATTTGTAATGACTAAGATTTACTTGGGTTGTTTAGTCTTCTCTGCCTTGACTGTATAGTATCATGTATTTTTAAATTTTGTTTGGTTTTGTAGGCAAACAGTATTCCCAGCTTTCTCTTTTAAAATCGCCTTGGGCCAATAACAACTCCCTGGAAATTAAATTGTTTTACTGAGGCTGCTCCAAAAAGCCCACACTGCTCCAGTGTGTGTGTTGCTTCTGATATCGACGTTATGTGACTAAATCGAAAACTTCTACTTCACAAACAACTGGGCTCACAGCTCTGACAGTCCCATTCACAGCCCTCCATGCCAGAGCAACCATCCTGTGTGAGTGCTCAGAGAAAGCAAATCCCATCAGGACAAAACCAGGCCAAGGGAAGTTAATTTAAATGAATATTCAAGAGGCATTTTTTGGCAGTAACAGTCTGTCTTTATTCAAAGGTGAAAGGCTAATTGAAGACGATTAGCTTCAAAAAGCCTTGCCTTACACTGGCATTGCTGCTGCCTTTTTTACCACCCCTGCACCACTTTGTGCACCATTCACTTTCATCACTTTTGTACATAAAAGCAGCTACACTAGTCAGGATAAAAGCCCACTTAATGCTGCCACCCTTCCAGCAACTTTAGCAGGAATTCAGAGGAAATGTGTGCAGGAGAGGCCCAAGCTCACAAGGTAACAGCTTTTAGCTTCATGTAATTTAAACTGCAGGGACTTCCAGTGCTAGAGGTTGAACACAAGTTATTACATTTAATTGCCGTTGCTATTTAATTGCTATTGGTATTCCCACAATGGAAATGGCTTTTATCTTTTAAATAATTTCTGCTTTTGATCAGAATGATGTCCAGTGGCAATGAATTTTGAAGTTTAGTTATTATATGGCATTCGTGCATTTTTCTCATCATTGAGAGAATATAGAATCAGAGAATTATTTATGTCAGAAGGGATGTGTTTAGATTGTCTATCCAACTGCCCACTGGAAGCAGAGCCAGCTTAGATCAGGGTACTTGGGCTGCCTGGTTCCAGATGAGCTTTGAACAGTTCCAGGGGTGAGGATGGATTTTAGCAGTTCCCAAGGCAAGTCTTTCCTATGCAAAAACCATGGTTGTTCCTCCTTTTTGTGCTATTTATATCTAACAGGATGAGCAACAGAAATGCCGGTTTGTGGTTCTCAGAACACCCCTTCAGTTCTGGTTTTGGAAATGGTGCCCTGGTTCCCACACTCTGTTCTTTTATCATCAAAGCAATAATTCTTCAGTAATACAGCAGGAAAATAAACAGCCGTTTTCACATAGTGGCAAGAAAGTAAATAGATAATTTATGAAATAAAGTGTTTGGAAAAGCAGATCTAGACCTCTGTCACACCATAATCAAGGTGTTTATCAGAGTATTAAAGCATACCTATGTGGCAAACTCATTATCATTAGGTTACACTGAGTAGAGCAATGTGTACATCCATAGCATAACAAATTAACAGAGGCACTGCCAGGTTTCTGAGCAGTGAATTCCATGTGATTGCACTCAAAGACCTCCATCAACATCAGATGTGTTATAGGAATACACATGAGCACCAGAGAACTGAATCAAAAAGAATCAAAAAATGGGGATAATTGCTGCCTTTTTTGTGAGGCAGATTGCATTTCAGAAAGAGTACAGAGAAAAAAGAAGAGCTCTATTTAGATAAGGCTAATAATACGCTTCCTGGATTTTGGGCAGGAATGCAAGCATGCACCCTGTTCCATAGATCATAAGCATTTTTGTTATTAATAATGCATTCCAAATTTTTTTGAAAGGACTTCTCTGAGCTTGTGTGTACATAAAAGACTATCTAGATACAGGGAATATATTATCCTAGGGATGACATGTCCAACTGTGCAAAAATAATTCGTGTAGGGCATGAAACCTGTTTTCTGTCATCTTGACGGATGCTACATGACCAAGGTGTTGGATCTGCTCCATGCTATTCACCTGTGCTGGGTGATATAGCAGGCTCTTATGTTTCAGAATTTGGATTATTTCCTCATGAGCAGTGACAGTGTAGGGGTACAGAAAGACCTGTTTGGGTTGTCCTGTAACTGATCTGAACACCAGAAGAAATTAAATGTGCTGTACTGGAATGGCATCACCAAAGTGCTTCTGCTAACTGGATGCAGTGCCTTCAAAAGATAGTCATCCCTGAATGGCTTTGTTTATTATAGGTACTTCGTGGGGATGTGTCTTGGACAGTTGTCCATAAGTGCTGAACAGAAACCTATCTCACACTTTCATGCATGAAATGCACTTTGGTAGGGCAGACAAAACCAGCAGAAAGATCAATTTCCCTGTCTCCAAAGGTAGAGTGGCTGAGCTAGATGGAAAGGTGAGATCATTGCTCTGGGTAAGATCAGGCAAGGCAGCCTGTCACAGCTGATGGCCATCTCCAGCTCACTCCCTCCAGCTCATGCAACGCCTGCTGCTCCTTCTCCCACTTCCATGTCACCAGCACTTGGCATTGCAGTCCAGAAGTGACAAGCTGGTAACACAGAGGCAGGTGTGGATGCTCTGAAAGTTGTAGCTGCAAAACTGTGCCAATATGGCTCAGGGCCCAGAGCTGTTTTCTCCTGAGCTGAAGAGCAGAGAAATCTGACGGCCGTCCCAGTGACTGAGAATTTCAGTATGAGAAAGGATATGGAAACTCTCCCATAAAAGAGTCTGTTTCATCTTTCCCAGAGGTGTCATGACCCTCACATAAATGGGAAGAATCAAACTTTGCAGCACAATATAGCATAAGCACCCCTGTGGACAGTGGCTCATTCAGGAGGTACCTGATGAGTCCCCCCTTGGTGAGGAGTCACGGTCAGTGCATCCCAGTGCATCCCAGTGCTGCTGCTCTCACTGAGCCTGCGGTGCACTCACAGCTGGCAGAGTCCTCGGGGGGCTCTACAATGCCATCAGTGGTCCCTAAAAGCTTTGGGTGGAGCTGGGGGACAAAAGAGGTGCTGAACTTGCAGTGAAAAGCAGAGTAACTCACAAGGCCACAGCTGTACCTGCTCCACCATATGCTTGTGATTGCAGCCAAGGAATACCTGTGTTGGAAAGAACCTCTACACCCAAGGGATTCAGTGGGACATCTCCCTGCTCTTGGTGCTGTTAACCCCAGTGACCACAGCTGCATGGCCAAGTATAAAATCAGTGGGTGTTCCAGTGTGGTATAAAGTTGACAAGACTAAAGACAAGGTGGTTTACATTGATTTTTATGGGGTGGGTGACCAAACCCTGTGCAGACAAGAATGCTGCACGGTAGAGCAGTGGTTGAGAAGAGTAGGGCCATCTGACCCATGAAAGTCTGAGGTTAGATTATCAGTATTAAGTACTGACAGCTCTTGTAGAGGGAGAGGACTGTCTGAGAAAGTTCAGCCCCAAAATGCCAAATTTCTCCTGTCTCACTGGGACATGTTGCACAACTGATAAAAGACAAGATATGATGATCAGATTGCAATACAAAATACACCTTGCAAGCCTCTCAGAGACAAGGAAAAAAGCCCACAAGGCTATCCTGGTTCCCCTGGTTCTGTGCAAGTGAGAACTTTCATCACTATGTCTGGGCTTCATATTAGAACTCATCATTTAAATTAATGTGGAGAAGGAATTGCTGGTTGTCATCACTGACAAAGACAGATAACCTCTAAAGCTATTATTTGTATCAAATACCATCAGTAGTTAATAACATTGGTTTTTTCTGTCTGAGACACTGAGTAGCAGACTGCAATATTTAACAAGATACAGCTAATTGAGCAGCATAGCCTGTATAAAGCTTAAATGCTTTCAGAAACAAAAATGAAATTATATTGGCATCTAAATTTGGCTTAATTGCCTTATCATTAGCTAATATTAGCCACAGTGCTTCTAATATATAAAATCCTATATTAGTACCAAGAAATAAGATCATCTTGTGACTGAGTCTGTACTGCAGTGTGTGTTTTCACTGAGGTGCAAGATATGTTGATGCCACCAAGATAAAATGATGAGAATTTTGTTCAGTTACAGCAAAGAATATTCTGGCTCACAGAAATATAAATAGATGAAACAGAAACAGCATGGAAAATTAACCATGAACAGAGAGGAGAAAAGGGGTTTTAATTCAGTTATTCAGAAAAAGTCCAGTTGCTTTTCTAAAACTTATCTTTTACTTAAGCAGGAGTTATTACCCTCGCTGCAGTCATAAATTAATAAAAGCCCTTCTTATGAAAGTCAAACTGGGCAATGGCATAAATTTAGAGATTCTAAAACATGCTTCATTTTAATACTGCTGGATCAGAGGTCATGCTGTATTATTCAAGTCTCTCTTGGTTTTGCATGTTCCACTCATCTCTCACCTGCCTTGTGGGATGGGTTTATGCTGGGAACTGCTGAAATCCATGCTGTGTGTGTGGGATGATGCTCCACAGCTGTGCTACCATTCCCAGAAATGAATGTGTGGAGTCCACAGGGAACAATGGCCCTGAGAGGACTCAGCTCCTGATGGCATAGCTCTGGCTGCCCCTGGCTCTCAGCAATGCTTCAGGGGTCAGCACAAACAACTTGTAGCAAGCTATGGTAAAAGAAATGGCCAGGTGAATCTTTACTCTCTATTAGTGATCATCTGATGTCCTGGTACAAAACAGTTTATGTCTCTCCCAGATTCTTGTAGTTTTCCAGCTGCAAATTCAACCTTTGCCATAGTACTTGAGAGTATCCTCTTCTGTACAACACACATTCCCTCCTTGGGTTCTGCTGAGCTCCTGGATTAAATCCTGAGTCTCACAAGCTGACTGTGTGCTGTGTGAAAATTACATTTTTTTTCCTGGGTTTTGAATTTACTGAATATCAGCTTCACTGAACATCTTATTTTTCTTCTACAAGAAAGCATTAAGGATTTACTGTTTCTAGCCTGTTCATATTTTATGTAGTGTGTCCTTACAGGTTTTCTCTGCAAACCAGACAGATTCTCTCTTTTCAATCTCTCTTCCTATGAAAGTTTCCCTATGCCTCTAACCACTTTTCATCCTGCTCTTCTATTACTCTATATCACAGCAGTAAACAGCCTTATCCTAATTAAGGCTGAAAGTGCTCTTCTGATTTGTAGCTGAATTTTTCAAAGGCTCAGAAATAGATGTTTATGAATTCAGCCCCACAGATTTGTCATGAATCACAGGGACACAGGACAGTGCTGGAAGTCCAAGCATACAGTCATTAGAGACAGGGGTCATGAGATCCAGGCCCTCTCTGAAAGAAAGGGTTCTGATTTCCTAAAAAAAGGAGATAAGACCCTTATCTCTTTTCCTCCAAAAATGTCAGGAATGGTAGGTCATCTTCCCCTGGAGATGTTCCTGGAAGGATGCACCCGGTGCTTCCAAGGCTGACAAAGACCTGGTTGCTGCTGCATGGAAGGCAAAGGGCACCTTTGGCAGGGTGCAGGATCATGTGCAGGAGGAAGAGCAGTGTTTTCCTGGTGCTGACTCCTCCACCCTCTAGTGCTTCACAGAGAAGACCAGGGTTTGAGGTGGCACAGGCAGGTTTCTGCTGGGGGAAAGCAGAGAGCAGTAGACACCAGGAAAGTGTCTCAGTGTCCACCCAGGGCACTTAGCACCCGCCAGGCTGCCTGCAGAACTGCCCACAACAGCCCTCCCTCTTCTCCTCTGGGTGTGTTGGAACATGGTCTGGAGCAGGATGAGTTTGCTCCTACCCTCAGCCTTACTAGCAGGAAAGGTTTTGGGCAGGGCTGTGCTGAGCAGCCACCACGTAACGCAGTGAAGCAAGGATGGACAAGCTTGATTTTAAAAACTGCACAGATCAGCCCTGCCTTGGCAGGGGTCTGCATGCCAGTGTTCACCTCAGCGTGGCACAGGACTGCAGTGTGATGTTCACTTGTGCCATGAAGTGGCTCACACCAGCACAGAGCTGACATCAGGTGTTAGGAAAGCCAGAGGCAGCAGGTTGCTTTGGGAGCTGTGTCCATCTCCCAGCACCATCACGGTGACTGGGAGGTGGTGCGCTGGCACAGCCATCGAGGTGCCAGTCTGTTGTTGAAGACTTCAGGAGGTTTTTTAACCTTCTGCTACTCAAACCATTGCAAAAACCATTTTTTGTTAGCTGTGTTGGAAGAGCAGAACTGGAAATAAACTTGCCTTCAGCAGATGCTAGTGTGAAAATGCGGAATGTCAAAGCAGGAGTGAGGAGATGCTGGGAGTATCCATGGTTTATACTAATCTCCATAAAAATGAAATCAGTCTGGTAAGTCAGAAAAGAACATGTTGAAGTCCTTGCCTCTTTTTTCCTTTGCTCAAATAGAAAAATCTCTCCTCACTTCTATATGAAATCTTTTAAGTATTTTCTGTGATGTGACATTTCTACTCAAGTTGTAACAAAGGACATTCCTTAATAGCCAGTCTTTGTTGCTTTTGATACATACCGCTTGCAGGGGAACTATTCATTGATTTATTTAGGTTTTTTTTCTCTGAAGAACAGGAGGAAGAATGGCAAATTTTCCCTTTCTCTCCCTCTCCCTGTTTTCAGCCACAATAATGACAAACCCCGAGGTACAAGGAAACTCATCAAGACTAACTCAGCTAATAATTTGTGTGTATTCTTTGACTCAGAATGAAAGGCTTTCATTTAGAAATAATTTCATACATGGTACTGAATAAAGAGAACTCCTCACATCTGCCCTTTGCCGGAATGGTTTCTTTGTGCTGGGATGCTGTGGTTTGTACTTTCTTGGAAAAGCTGGGGTATATTTCCTCTCAGAGCAAAAGATTCTAACACCTATTGTGAGAAACTGTCTGGGGGACCATCACAAGCAGGAGCAGTAGTTTGTAGCTGTTGGGGCCCTCGGCAGAAGAAGCTGTGGTAGCTGTACTTGTGTGTGTACATGTTACACAGTAGGGATCTAAAAAATAGCAGTGCACAAAGCAGGGCCACGTTGGGTCACTCGTTAGCAAGACAATACCAAGAACATGAGGATATTTCTTCTACATGTCCCGTGTCACACTGAACCACAGGCCTGTCTCTGCAAGCTTGGAGGCTGCCAGCCCCACTGAGACTACCAGGTGGGGGAACAAGGAATGAGAACTCAGAAGCAGGAACTTGCTGCCTGTTATTGCAGGTTACAAGGATTTTCATAGTTACTTTATTTGCATAGACCAGTAGACCTACATGGAGTTAGGCCACTTCTGTCACTGTTAAGAAAGAACAACAAAGACAAATTTTAACAACATTTATAAATTTCTGCTGGGTTTCTCCCACCACCCTGGGGTACATGCTTTCTGATCAAAGGTGTTTTTTCCGATGAAGTGGGAGCTTTGCTGTGGTTTGTTGTGGCTGGTGTGGCAGTTTTTAACAACCTTGTGTAACCTGATGTGTTTCTGGGCACAAGAGCACATTCTCTGTCACAGGAGCTGTACTTCAGGAAGCCTGAAGAAGGGTCACCTATTTCAGGGTGTATAGATTTCTCCTATCACTCCATACACCTGACTTCTGTGCCTAGATGCAGTACTGCCTTGCTACATCGTGTCCACCAAATTATTTGATCTCCCTTCTACCTTCTGCAGTTGGTTAGGAAGTTATTTAGCTCAAGACCTCCTGTTTCCTATGCTTGCATAGAGTATCTTGAATACCTGCAGAGAAAATTACAATCAAGAATATATACTAAATTAGAGATAAAATGCCTCCTCTGTCACACAGACGTTGGATGGTGTAGTTGTAAAACAAGAACCTGAAAACAGTTAATTCTGTTATAAGGAATAACTGCCTTCACTTTAATGTTGATTTCTTTCATCCCTGGGGCTTAGGAATTATTTTTCCCTTCTTGCAAGAGTTACTGTAACCTGTCCTTTTTCACATGGAAAGGTGAAGTGGCTGCAGCTTCAGACAAAAAGGCTGTGGAGCCATGGCACTTTCCAGCTGTGCCCATGCACAACGGGCTGCTCTGTCCTCTTTGCTCCAGTTGACAACCTTTCCCATTCTTCTTCTCCAGCATCTCCTGTCTATTTTGATCAGACCAAGCCTGCCTCTTCCTTTTCCTTTAATTGTGCTGAAAAAATGAAAAGCATTTGGCTGGGAAATGTTTCCTCAGAAAGTCAAAAATATGTTTCATAAGCAATACTGAGCTTTTGGCTTCCTGCAGAAAGATCCTGGATAAGATCCTTTTCTCCTGTCTGTCCCCTTAGAGGTGACCTGATGGTAAGGTGCTGCACATGATTTATCCAAAAGTGAGCCACTTCACTTTTCTCTCATCCAGTGACTGATTTACAACAAGAATTTGAGAAAGGATCATTTTACACAGCACATGTCTAGCACCATAGGTCAGCACCACATTTGACAAATTCTCGTCTCCTCCTCTCCTCTTCAAATAAATTTCATTTTAAGATTTTCTGTAAACAACACATTGCTGCCTAGTGAAGGGAGGTAATTAGAGTTGTCTCTTTAGGACATTTTCAGGTTTCTTCTTTGTCATGGAACTGTGTCCATATGAAGATCAAGAAAGGGTGCCTTGATGTCCAGTGTTAGTGTGTCCCAAGGATTATTTTTAAAACTTGTTTGCTTTTGAGGTTATTTTGCTGGGGAACTAAGACCATAATATTGATAATGTATTCCTGAATGAGTAGCTAGAATAGAATTAGGAGATGAAGTTCTTGCCATCATAGTCACTCACTTCACTCCAGTCCAAGCTCTCCATTGTCTTTCTTTGCCCTAGTGGATGTCACAGGATGCTTTTTGTTGGTGGGGACTTAGAAAGGTCATCTGAGCTGACCTCCCCCCTGAAGGGACAGCTGTCTTCACAGTTAGATCAGGCCACCAGGGCTGTGTCCAGCTCAGCTGTGACTCTCTCCAAGGGTGGAAATACTGCAGGCTCCTGGAGCACCCTTTCCAGTGCATGAGCACTTTTACAGGGCAGTCAAAAGAGACTTTGGGCCTTTGGGATGGTCAGTAAGGCAATCTGGAGCACAGGTTATTTTTTCCTCTCTCCTTCCAGTTGTGGGCAGTGACATTGGAAAAAGTAGATGGACCCAGTCTATTAATACACATCTCTGTGGCTGGTATTGCTGCCAAAGAGCTTGTGAAACCTCATGGGACCCCACCTGGACTGCTGCAGCCAGACACAGGAAAGGCGCAGGATGGTTGGAGGGTGGACAGAGTAGGGTCACGATGGTGATTCAAGGACTGGAACACCTGTCCTGTAAAGGCAGGCTGAGAGAGCTGGGGTTGTTCCTCCTGGAGAAGAGAAGGCTCCAGGGAGACTTTATTGCAGCCTTTCAGTACCTAAAGGGGACTCTTAAGAAAGATGGGGACAGACGTTTTGCAGGGTGTGTACTGATAGGACAAGAGGTAATGGTTTTAAACTAAAAGAGACTAAGTTTAGGTCAGATATAAGGAAAACTTTTTTAACAATGGAGGTGGTGAAACACTGTCACAGGTTGCCCAGAGAGGTGCCACATGTTTGGGAGCACTCAAGGCCAGGTTGGATGGGGCTCTGAGCAACCTGACCTAGTTGAAAATGTCCCTGCTCATGGCAGGGCAGTTTGACTAGATGACCTTTAAGGGTCCCTTCCTATCCAAAGTATTCTATGATACTATGGTACAGGGAGATATATTTTTCCTTATATGCAACCAAAATTTCCTTTTTGCAATTTGTCTTCCTTGTTTCTTATGTTTCTACTCAGAGAGGAGGCTGGCTCTGTCTTGCTGCATGAGTTAGCTACAGTCAGCAGTGAGAAACCTCCTGAGGCTACAGCAGCCCAACTTCCTCAATATTTTCTTGCACATCATGCATGGCAGCCTGCCAGTGTCCCCTCAGACGGATCTGCTTTAGCTCAAACACACAGTGTTTGATTTCAGTGTTCCCTGATTTGGAAATAGCTGTTCACACATCATCTGATCTGGAAGCTCAGCTGGAGAAGGATGCAAATCTGTCCCTCTGGGTCTGTTTTCCTAACTTGCAATTGTAAGAGAATACCTGTGACCCTTGAATATCTGTGCCAGTATTTGAGAATTGTTGCCTAGAGCACCCGAGACTTGTTCAAGGACCTGTGTCTATCCTCAGTTATTTATAGGAAAATCAGATATTTCCTCCCCCTGGAAGTGTGGTGTCAGGACAATAACAAGTTAACTGTGTTTCAGGGATGACACTGGGCTAAATTATTTTTGACAGTGCTAGAAGGTGGACAACAGTGGGATATGAATAAAATCTGCAGAGAAAAAGTGTAAGAATAAACTTGCAATACTTTTCTCTGATCTTTGTCCTCCTGGACATTTTTGCCTGAAGAACTATTCTCCAGTGCTTGGATTACTGTCCAGAAAATGCCTCCATCACGTGCTGTCAGTGTAGCCATCCAGGCAATGGGAGCAATACCTGACAGATGGTGAGACCCACTGAAAAAATGGTTTTCCACATGCAAAAAGTGATAAACAGAAGAGTGTGATAACTCACTGAAATGGACACTAGCTGGAGAAGACAAACCAGGAGGAAAGGCTAACCTGCCTGTGAACCAAGAGCTAAAGGAGAAGCACCAGAGCAGGATAGCTTAGAGGCAAAGCATGCTCCTGCACAGCCAGAAGGAGCAAGAAGCCTCTGTCTTCCCTGTTGCAAACAAGTGGTTTGAGAAAGTCCAGACTGAGCACTGGGGCTTCAGCCACCCTCCACAGCCAGTGCAATGGTAGCTAGGGGCAGGAGTGAGGCAAGTGGAGGCAGAGGGAAGGAAGGCTCTGCCTGCCCCCGGTGACAGCAATGCTCCCAGAGGGCAGGCAGAGCCCCTGCTGCCAAAAACAAGTCAGAGGAGGAGAGGGAAATTCTCCAAGGGCTTTTCCAATCCACTGGTGACCCACTGCACTTGATAGCCATGCTAGGTAAGGTGTACCCTGCCCAAAAATGTAATAGGGAAAAGAATCATAGAATCATCATCATAGAATCATAAAATGGTTTGGGTGGGGAGGGGACCTTGAAGATCATCTAGTTCCAAGCCCCCTGCCATGGGCTGGGACACTTTCCACAGACCAAGCTGCTCAGAGTCCCATGCAGCCTGGCCTTCAAAAGGAGAAATGAATGAAAGTTTCTCTATGGTTTATGAAACAGTCACAATGAAAATCAAGTACATATTTCTGTTTGTGCTATCCTGTGTCTCTTTATCCTCACCAACAGTGCTTACCAAAAATAGGTTACTTGCCTTTCCCTGTAAAATAACCTTGGGGTTATATTTTGCCTTGAATTAGGTGACATAACGAAGGAATCATCTCTCTAGCATAGCCTATTTCCCTTCATGCATCTGAGGATTTCCTGCTGGCTGGGGTTGCATTTCCCTGTTTTGTTTGTGCTGTATAAATGTGCAGCTTTATGACATAGGGTTATTTCAGGCAGAAGAAGACATCTCTTCTGCAGGACAGCATTTGTAGCTGTCATTTGGGAGAACCTTTGTGAGCCTCCATTAGGGCTCATAAAGTACTGTAAATCTACATGGCACTAAACACACATTATCAGTTATACTGCTTCTGGATCTTCCCCTCCCTTCCCCAGATTGTTCCATACCCTCTGCACACAGGTTTTATATAAACTGCATTTCCATCTGCTTGGCTTTGTGGACATGTGTCAGACTCCCTTTCCCATGCTGAGTTACAGCTCTCCACTTAGCCCATACACACATCCTGCCTCTTTGTTCTCCATAAGTAAACAACAACAAAAAAAAGAGGCCTCTGATCCATTGACACACCCTCAAATATTTTACAATTTTTCATTGAAACAAGCCCCTGCAATTTCCAAACATTTTCTGCAAATCCAAAAATGCCATCACAAATATTGCTTCACCAACATAGAAATGTTGTGACAACATCAAATAAGAAAAGATTTGATCTTTCCCAGACCAGGAAACAGAGTAATGGCCCATTTGGCTTCTTTCTTTCCTCTACAGATTGTAGGCAAAGGAGACAGAAGGGCCTGGAGATGCTATTTGCTCACTGTGAGAGGTGTTTATTCACTGTTAGTTGATAGATAATTAAGTTAGCTCTGTTTCTCTGCTTCTTCCCTGGGAACTGCCCTGGGAAGTGCTGAGAAAGCTCATATGCTTCAGAGATACAGACAGCCCTGCTAGCAGGAAATTTATCTCCCAGCAAGACTGTTGAATTCAAACAAAAATTACCATGCAGACTGGACAAACTCCCCTGAGTGATGTACCAACAAACCATCAAAACCAGAGCACTGTGCTGAGGGAGAGCAGCACCAAACCCCAGAGCCACAGAGGGGAAAGAAGCAGAGCTCCATCCATGCTGTCAGTCAGTTCTGGGGGCACAAGATGCACTTGGTTGTATCCCTGTGAGTTAGGAGGTGGCCTGCTGCCACCAAAAGCCCCTCCAGTACATCCCAGTGTCGTCCAAACAGGCACAGGGTGCACTGGTGGGTACGATGCCAGTGGAGACTATTACAACATACATGTGCTTTTCTGAGAGTCACCTTCCCCTACTGCTGTGCTGGGAGGGCTGTGAGGATGACACAGCTGTCTACCCCCTTCCTTCTCTCCCACAAATATTCTTTATTTAAAACATCTCCCACATACACATTTATTTAACAATTCTCGTATTAGCAATCACGTGTTTACACTGCACTCCTGTTTCACTGGCACTTGAAGAAATGTTAACCATTGCTTCTACCACCAGCTTGTGGAGGGGTGAGTTCTAATACAGGCTTTTTACCATATTCCCCCCTTGAGGAGCACTGCACAGCTCTCCTCACCTGCCCCAGGCTCTCACACAGGAACCAGGTGTTGGCCAGCTGGCAGTGAGTGGGAGAAATCTCAGCACACAGTGATGCTGAGCACAAACCCCACACAAACAGGAACCCAGTGCTGAGCATAACCCCCGTGACACCAGAGGAGGAGAGTGGCAGATAAACTGTTGTGCGTCTCCCTCCAACAATTCATCCAGGATTATATCACCTTCCAAATCTGATCCAAAGAAAGCACATTGCTGATGGCAGGATATTAGTTCTGTGGATATGCACATTATGAGTTGGCCATATGTGGTGTGAAACCACCTGCCATTCCTTGCTCTGGGAATGAGATCATTAAAAAAAGGGGCGGAGGGAGAGGAAAAGTGCATTTCCTGCAGACATAGCATTGCCTTTCTAAGCATACCAGATGTGTATATCCTGCAAAGAGTCCACAACAGACACCTAACTAGGCCTCCTAACACGAGGTTAAAGAGCACAAAGCCCAGCTTTCCCCATTTTTGGGATCAAAGAGGCAGGGAGGGTTTCTCAGCTCACTCCCTTCCAAGCAGCTTCATGGCCATGTCACTGGGAGAGCCATAGCCATGCTGAGGAAAAATGAGGGGTGTGGTGATCACTGAGATGATCAGATAACAAGGCTATAATGAAGCCTTTTCCATATCCCCTGCCTGGCTCATCCCTTCTCTCAGTGCTCCAGTTTGTGTTGACAGTGAACAGGTGTTTTTAATAATAAACCCAGTAGATTTTTCTGTATTATTTGGCATTAAAGAGTAGGCAGCAGCAGCAGCAGCCTGCTTGGGAAGAATTGCTCCATGCTCTGCCCCTATGGCAGCCCCCAGAGAGTGGGCAGGGCCACCCTGAGCACAAGGACCCCCACCTTGTCCCCAACAGGGCCTTTATTTGTTCCCCCCTGGCATTCCTGCTCCAGTCTTGCCTCCTTTTGCTGTGGGTGCTCAAAAGAAACCTGGGCACTTGCTCCAGTCACCAGGACTGCCTGTGTGTCTTCCAGCTGGGTTACTTTTGCTTTCTTTATCCCTGTCAAGAGGAGGGAGCCTGTGGTGCTTTTGAGCTGTGCTCCAAGAAGCTGCTAAACACCAGGAATCTGGTCTCTTGGGGCTGCCTTGGGAAGGCATTTCTTGGGGTACAGGCAGCATGGCTCAGGCAGGCACCTCCAGGCACTTCACCCTGCTCTGGAGCATGGAGCCACTTGTGGCCAAGGAATCACTGCCCTGCAGGAGTCACTGCTCCTGAGTCACTTCTGCAGGGGAGCAGCCCAGCCTTGGCTGTCCTTGCCATCACTGCCACTGCTCCAATGGACTTTTTCCCTCACTGAAGGGCTAAAGGATGGTGTTTAGCTACTTCCTTCCCTGTTCACAAGCACATGTCCTCTGGGGGCTGGGCATCTAGCTGTGCCTTGCTGATCCCATAGAAACAAGATGATGGTCTCTGTTCAGCTTCCAAAGCATCACACAGGGACGAGTCTGCTCTGTCCTGGTAATTAATTCACGGCAGTGAGAGCTTCTGCACTGCCATTCTCCTCAGTTTGCAGTGTGGGCCCCTTTGAGGCAGCTACAGACAGCCTCCAAGTCCTCATCACCCACACACATCTGTCTCACAAGCCTGTTTTGCAATGGACAAACTGAGGGGCAGACTGGAAGCCACCACCACAATGTTCTGTCTGACTGAGAGCAGTTTACTTGCTACCACAGAGCAAGAGCTGAGCTTTTCCAGCCTGAGCCAAGTGCCAACCACTTTGTGAATGTCATCAAAGGCACTACTGGAGATCTGCAAACCTGCACCTGCATGACATGGTCTGCACCTCTGGGGATGCTGGTCCTGTATCCAAAGGCTTCCTGCTTCCTTTGCTGGCAGTCACTGCTGCAAAACCAGCCTGGTACAAGCTGGGAGAGCTGGGGGCTGTGCTGGCTTGTGTAGGAGCTGGCTGGTGAGAAAGGGGGCGAGCAAAGTGGGTTTTTCCACTGCCAGCCTACATGGAAAATATTTAAAACAGAGAAAGAAAACCCCAAACCACAAACCAGACTGAAAGGAAACAACATGCCCAATAAGGTGGGCTGTTTTGTTTCTTTTTTTTAAGAAATTGAAACTGCACAAATTCAAGAAGGTTGTGCTTTTCACATTTTTTTAGTGTAAACTGGCTGCATCAGCTAACAATTCCTTCTGTGTGACTTGTCACATTTTCCTGCCTTTTCCTTTATGCTGAACAATGCCACTTCTAATTGCTGATACCACATCTCAGCCATGTGAAGAAAAGACATACTTTTTTTTCAGTAGGTTTGTATTTCTCTTGTACCTGGTTTCTTTCCTGTTCTAGGGAAAAATATTTTGTTTAAACTTCAGCATTATGAAATAATCCATTATGTGGTAGAGGAGGTTGCCTCCCAACTGCATTTGGAAACAGAAAGTGATTCTATAATGTGTAAGCAAAAGCCTCATCCTGTTGTAATCTGCTTTACCAGTCCTGTGCCTATCGGCTGCAGAAATGAAGAAATGTAAATATTTGAAGGAGAATGGGGATTCAGAATCTTGGGCTAGAGGTGCAGCTTTCCCAAGTGATTTCCTGCTACATCTTCCCTATCTGAGAGCAGAAAGTGTTCTGTCTCTGGCCACATTCACACCCCTCTGGCCTACCCAGATCCACTCACCTTCCCTGGGAAGGGCAGCTCCCAGGGCTCCCCTGGAAGGGCAGCAGACCCCAGGGGTGCTGGACAGCTGTGTCCTTACCCCTCTGTATGTGTCCATGGTTTGGGGTGAGCTCGGCTGCTGCCCCGCGGCTGCACAAGGCCCAGGCAGCCCTGAGCCCTCCCCACTCTGCAGCTGGGCACTGCCCTCAGCACTGCCTGCCATCCCTTCCAAAACTCAGGCTCCATTCACCCCCTGCTCCTGTGCAGTGCCTGCCTCTCAGAGCAAGCAGCAAAAGCCTGTGAGATGGGGTTTCCCCAAATACTGAGCTTGCATGGCTGCGTCTTCTGCTGCTGCCCCTTGGAGAGGCCACCCCAGAGCAGCTTCTCCAGAGAACACAATTTGAGTCCATCAGAGTGAACAGGGTCACCAGGGGATCACTGGGGCTGCTTTGAAAGGAAAGCAAGAAGGGAGCATTCCCCCTGCAGGCTGGGCTGGACACTTTCTCTCTTTTCCAGCTGCACCAATCTTTCCATGGTGAAGAGGCCCTGCCTGGGGCCCATGTGCCACTTTCCAGGTTTGGCCATCACCTCTCCAAAGAGTAGAGCCCTCCTCCAGGATGCTGTGGATGGCTGTACTGCTCCAGTGGTGCCTGACAGCCCTACCAAAGAGTCAGCAGTGCTGGGAGTTCTGAGGGAAGCTGATTATGCTCTTATTTATTTAGATAAATGTTAAGTAGGCTTGCAGCTGGCGAGAAATGGATGCTGCCTGCTGCACAGGCAGTGTCTCTTGCCTCTGATTTAAGCAAAGTCCTGGAGGACTGAAGGGATAAATATATTTGTTTGACCTAACTCTTCCTCCAAGAACAGTGTGACAAGTGGGTGGTGATTTGGCCATGACTTATCATGGGACATTTGTGCACAGGACTTGGATATGTCTACCAATAAATGGAGCTGGCTCGTCATCATTTTGACTTTAAGGCTTTCCTAACCAGTTCCCTCATTAATAGACCCTGTTACTGGTAGAAAATCCTGTGCAGGTAGGCAGCAGTGTTTTAAAAAATTGCTTGTCTAATGAGACCCAAATGATGTCATGGCAATAGCAGCAGCAATCCTGGATGTGGATTCAGACCTGAAATATTAAATCCCTTTGATGCTCGCGGTTCAGCAGTCAGCACAGTGAATAAATGTTTGTGCCCAGAGCAATGGAAAGGGATGGGGCTGTGATTCATCATGGCAGCACAGAAGTCTCTGGGAAGCTCCATTTGGCCTTCTCATCCCCCCCACCTGAATCTTTCTGGTCTAAGCACTGATGCTGTCAACTCAGTTTAAATTTAAAGTACTTCTGTGCTTCTTTTCAGTAAGGGGCCACTTGTGCTACAGGCTGGCAGGCAGCACATAAAAGGCAGCCTGGGAAGGAAAGGGTGGAGGAGAGGAAGTGTGGCAGGCTCTGTTGATGTAACAGAGGCTTCCTGGGCAGCTCTGTCTCCTGGCAAGGTCTTGCAGCAGGTGAGAGTCCAAAAGAAGCTGAAGGAAGAAAAAAAGCAGGTGAGTCAGTGGGCACATGGAGCCTCGACCACAAAGATAGTAAAAGCACAGTGCACTTAGGGAGGTCTCTCTCCTCCTGCTCTCTCAGCCTGTGGCTCTGACACATCAGTACACCATTACTGGGGGGTATTTTTCTCCTGCACTGTTAAACACCTGCTGTAGATTGTTTGATCCACATCTTCTGTGGGTTACTGGAAGAGGCCTGATAACCACACGAGCAAATAGGCAACTCCTCACAGTAGGACACTCAAGCAAATTGCAGTGTTGACATGCTGCTCACCAAGGAATTGCTCAGGAGCCTCAGGGGAGGAAACAAAACCAGATAAGATGTACCATGAAAAGTAAAGGACTTTGTACACATTTTGGGCTTGGTGAGGTCATGTGCAGTGACCACATCATGACATAACATGTCTTCACCAGCCTGGTTACGAGTTTAGTTTCAAGATGTCACCTGTTACCTGTTACTACGAGGGTTCTCTTACATTATGGTTCAATGTCATGTTGATAATTGGGAACCAGAAGTGATTCTCAAAGACAGTTTGAATCAGACAGCTTGATCCATCCTTCTCCTTACCTCTTTTGCTTCTGGATCCTCAGATTTCACCTGGACAAGTGACAAGTCTCTTCTGTGGACATAGGGTGTCAGGCAAGTAAATGATCAGTTTGCTCATCTTTCACCACAGGCTGACAGCACTGCCTGTGTGGCAGCCTGGGGGGTGGAGGTTTCTGGAACAGCAGCAGATTGCCTCCCATCATGTGTATGAAGTCATGAACAAAAATGTGAGGGTTTTTTCAAAATGAAAAGTTCCTCCAGAAAGGGAAATGTTGGCAAATGCATTTGTTTCTAGCATGGCAAATTGGACAAACTCTGATGTTGGGATGTGATCTGGGAGTGAATGAATGTACATTGGAGCAGGATGTGTGATGCACCAGGTTTACAGGCCGTGAATTGTGGCTGCAGGGTTTCTGTGGGCTAAATTTCCCAGGTGAGGCTATGAATATGAATGAGTCAGTCCCTGGAGCCCTGGAAAAAGTTGAAGGTGACTTTGCAGGCACAAAGGACAAAGTGTACTGACTGCCATTCTGGAGCCTGCTGTTTTGGTACTCCCAGCTTAGTTTGAAGCACAGACTGCCAGAAAGCTGGCAAGAACTTATCACATAGCACTTCCCAGAGTCAGTTTTAGACTCAGAAAAAGTGAAATAAAGATGATAAGATCTGCTGTCTGCCCTGTTGAGGATCAAACTCCAACCATGTTCCAACAAGCTTTTCTAATTTTCACAGCTCTGCAGTATCAGAGATGCTTTTCTAAAGCAAACTACTGAACTGTGCCCAGTGCAACCCACTGCCTGATGTGCAAAGTGGATGAAGTAAATGCACATTACATTTCATTCTGTTTGTAATTAACATGACATTTTATGGTGAGTGAAACTAATTGTCTCCAAAGATATTAGATATGGGAAACATAGTTGACAATTTAATGTGGTAGGACATAAAATTAGTGCATTAGAGCAGGCTAGAGAGGTTTTGATGAACTGATGTCCTGATCCAGTCTGGCAGTAGCTAGGACATGTAAGCATATAAACAAATACCTTGCTCTTGTGGGCAGATGCTCCCTCCTGAGATGGTTTAGAGACACAATTTCCCACTGACAATATTATACAACACTTTCTCTCTTGAGATGCTACATGCCAGGGATTTGCAGCTAAGTTGTGCTACCTAGAGCTAGCTGCACGTATTTTTGCCCTTTCTCAGCTGTTTCACAAGCAGGTTGCCAATACAGTCATTCATCACCTAAGTTACTTCCCCTCTACACCGGTGCAGCCTGCTCCTGCTCTACTGCATCATACAATGCAGTGTTGAATGCACTGAAATGGTGAATCTGTGTCCCACTTATGACTTTGTCCCCTACAGCAAGCAACGCTGAAAAGTTCTTTAAGATCCACCAGCCACTTTATATTTAGCTGTTTATTATTAAGATCTCTGACAGAAGAACAAATTGCATTGTTCACATGAATAATCTCTCCCATAAGGAAGCTCTTTGAACAATGGAGACACAACAAGTGCTGTAATTATATAAACTGCAAACAACCCAATCACATCATATCATTAAATGAAACAATTGTGGCTAAATGACAAAGAGTTGTGTACAGGTGCCTATACCTCAGCATCTACTGAGCATGTCTTTTCCAGAGCTGTTTGAGGTGTTGGAGCCCTGTTTCACACAGCTTGCACCCAATACCATGTTACATGGACCTCAGGTCCCATAACTTGACATGGACAGGGTCTGTCCAGCACGAAGAACAACACAAGATAACCTTGAAGAGATTTATCCACCTTCTTAGTTGGATTTTGCTGGCTGATAGGAATTTAAAGGAGCACAGCACTGCTGTTATTTGGGCCTAATTATATAATTTCAGTCTGGAGTATGTGTATCAATGTGCATCATCTCCACACCTTGACCATATATTTTAGAGTTATGCCAGATAGAGTTATGGCAAGTTCTTTTTAGGAACTTTCTGTACCTAACAGCCCCAAACCCATGTCACCTTGTCTCTATCAGGCATTGGGATATCCATTGTCTCCTCATATATGTTTGTTTCCAGAGTAAACTGATAAATTGTAAGTAGGGAACAGAAGCTCCCATCCATTTAGAGATACTAAATTTGATGCTACCCATCTGTTTGCTCAGAAGAAGCAGGTTTCATGGGTTATTTGCAGCCCATGAGGAGATAGGATTTGCTGAGACCTGGGACAGGCATTATTTTTACCTGAAAATTGCAGAACTGTGACAGGCAAAGCACCATGAGCAGAGCAGAGGATTAAGTAGTTCATTTGTCAGGAACTTGAGCAAACTTGGCACAGGAATAGGATTCAGCTTTGGGAAGCTACCAGAAAAAAATGTTTTACTCTGAAGCTTTTTGAGTTGGAGTAACTAGCTACAAAAGTGAGGAGCAGGAGTGCCTTGCAGTGAGACCAGTGTAGAGTCTGTAGACCAGTGTAGGATAGACCAGAGTCTAAATAGAGTAACTGTTTCATTAGGCCTTGCATTGCAGTAAGGGCCATGTAATTTGTTTTTAATTTATTTTATTTTAATGCTTGCCTATTGCTAAGGGTGACTCGAGGGAATGGCAGGATATCATCTTTCCTTTCTGCTGGGAGCAGTGGCTGAAAGGGGGCTAATGCTCCTCTCCCACAGCTCAGTGCTCTGATGCAAGACCAGAGATCCCCAGGGGCCTGCAGGCTGCTCTCCCACTGATCAGAGAGACCATTTTCTGAGGCATAAATCCCACTGCAAGGTCATCATAAAGCATCTCCAGATTGTAAAGTAGCCCGTTTCCAGTACTGAGGATGATCAATTTTGCATTCACTGTCGGCCTCATAGGACCTCAGGGTACTCTCTGGGCTGGCTGCTCCTGTGGAAAATCTCTAGGGTTTGAATGCATGCTTCATACATATGTACAAAGATAACAGCTGCTTTCCCCAGGCTTTCTTCCTCTCTTTTGTCTATGTAAAATTATCTATCTTCCTGAAGAACTGCAACAAGGAAGAAAATGGCAAATTTAAGTTTCCTTCACATTTTTTAACCTCAGCATAATGTAACTTCCACCAGTGCCTGCTGTGCAGTTGTGAATCTCCTTAATGTGTGTCCTCTGAGTCATGTTAGTTCTTTTGGGATGAATAGAGGAGAATACAGAATTTATACTAATGTGGCCAGGAAATGGGAAAATAATCCATTTCATTTCTAGTTCTCTGATTTTTCCCTGCTCCCTACACAACAGGGAAGGGCTGTCCTTTAGACCACACATTGAAGTCCATGGGGTGTGGATGCTGTTCAGATTCAGGCAGAGATAAGGGCAGTGAGAAATGACAGCCCAGCACCAGCTTTCAGAAAGGGTAGATTTATTTGCAGCCTTAGTGTAACACCAGTGGGGAAGATAACTTTTCTTAAATCTACTCACCTCCTGCCTTGGAAGAAACATCTCAAAGCAGAGGATATGTTCTGTCTTCTCTCACAAACCCAGATGAAAATGCCTGTTCTGGTTTGACCTGGCAGGATGTGCCCCTGCTTTGCAAGCAGGGCCATTAAGAGTTGGATTGCTGGCCACCAAACTCTCTCTGCCTGGGTTAACAGATGGGGCTCTGAGACAATCATTTATTGCTCTTATTTATTCTGAGCTAAATTTGAATGAGCCATCTTTACATAAAAACAAAACTTTGTACTTTGTCCTCTCAACTGCTGCTCTTTAGCATAAAGCCAGGCAATAACACTGCAGTGAGTAGAGCTCAGTCATGCTTTAACTTTGCATAAATCAACAAATCTACAAGGGCCAAGGCTGGCAGCAGACCCAAGGTTTCTCAATATGTGGCTCTCCTTTGCCATTTCCTGCCATTTGGAAAACCTTTTAGCTTTTTCCCTGGTTACAGATATCTCACAGATTTGGGCTCTGGCTCCAGCAAATGTTCCCTTCTCCCAGCTGCTGTAGTAAGTGAAGGTTTCCTCAGCAGCAGCCAGCACAAGAGCTTGTTTTATAATCCAGCATTAGCTCCAGCAGTCACAGTGCTGTGCAAGAAGACATCCAGCCTGGAGCAGCTCATGTCTCTTAAATTAACTTGCCTCCTGGCTCTCCTCCTTCCTTGCCTGGTCTCTGTGCTTTGCTTCCAGTGTTTCTGTACTCCTGTCCCCAGCCCAAGATGCTCTTTCTTGTCAATCTGTGTGTTTCAGTTTCGGTTCAGCATTAGGCACGCTCTGTTTGTCACTGGGGAAGCCTTTGCAGGACGGGTTGCTTCATTTAGAGGAGTCTCCTGGGAGACAGAGATGAGTTTTTTGGGGTTTTTTTTGCTTTCAATATCAAAACTAGCACCACTTGTGCTTTAATTATGTGAAGCAAGCTGGTGAAGAATTTGATACTGACAGATCACAGCTGAAGGCTCCCATTCCAGGCAGAGAAAGCAGTTCTCAGGTATTTGCCTTTTCTCACCTTTCTCAGTGAGCTCAGAATGCAGTTGTGAAATGTATATATTAAATACATGTATATGACAGAGTCACACATATATACATACACACACACACACATATATATTTGACAATCTAGCAACATTAGCATCACCAACCAAAAGAACATGAATATCTAGAGACATGTGGTACTCAACACATTAAAATTCTGATTTTGGAAGACAGGTTTGGGGCACTGGGTTGTCTAAATATGAAACCTATTTAAAGGTTTTTGAAACTTTTGAATTCATCTCCTTGGTAGTGGACAGAAAGCTGCAAAGAGCTCCATGAAGAGCGCCTTTCTTTACTTCTCTCTCCAAAAAATCTTCAGCAGACCACCAGCACATCCCCAGCCAGAACATGGGCTTTGGCTGCTCTCAGCTTGGGCCTCTCAGCTAGAGGCTTCTGAAGACCAGTAATATTCTTACCTAAATTTCTCTTTTTCTCCTTTTCTGCTTCACAGTGACACAAGGAAAAGTGTGATGATAGAAGCAGTGAATGAGAAAAAAAAAAGGTCTTCCCAAAACATCCCAAATAATTCTTCAAGAACACCCCAGATAGGGACGGGCAACAATTAACAGAGGACATAGTTTTCCTCTGGGAAGGCCCAGCCTAGACAAGGATGGCATACAGAATGTCTGCAGAGGGTTGTGTGCTAGCTCTGTGCTAAGCCAAGGCTAGCATGGGCTGGCAGCTGGCACCTATCAGCCTGACCCACATTAGCCTTTCTCAGATACATATCAGGGGCTATTTTCAGTTCCCCAAGCACCTGGGTTATATTTACGCAGCTGCATTTTGCCTC
This sequence comes from Agelaius phoeniceus, assembly GCF_051311805.1. Lineage (NCBI taxonomy): Eukaryota > Metazoa > Chordata > Aves > Passeriformes > Icteridae > Agelaius > Agelaius phoeniceus. The sequence continues at coordinate 23,815,680 of NC_135270.1, forward strand.
CTGAATGGGTTTATTTGGAGAAAATCTTGTTTTCTAAATGCCCCACAGATTGCAAATACCTGCAGAGAGCAGCTTGCCCAGTACCCTGGCAGCTTTGGCTGTACCTGCAGCAGAGCCCAAAGCTCCTGGCAATGCTTCCTGCAGTGTGCAGGCAGATGAGACCAGTGGGTGCTGGAACCACCACACTGCCTGATGAAACTGTGTAGTGCCACCACAGCAGGAAATTATAGACCCTGCCACTTACTCGGAATTTTTAAAAGGATTAAATTTTTGCATGGATAGGATTTGCATATGAAATGATACTCACTAGGAAATAATTATGAGATAAGGCCATCATTGTGCTTCAAGACGAGGCTGATTTCCATCTGCATCAGAAATCACTGCCTTCCCACTCTTGGAAACGCACTCTGGTGGGTGAGGTGGTGCTTTTTCCCTGGTCATTGAGACAGAGATGGATGTCCTGATCCAGTAAGACCTTTGGCCTGTCTTTAAATAGAAGATAAATCATGTGAGCTCCAGTGCTTTCCTCTAGTTTGGAGGTGAGTACAGCATTAGGTAGTTTTGCATGGTCTCCAGGCTCCCAAGTGCATCAGGACATGTACCCCCTCTGCCACAGACAGTTGGTGCATGAGGAGATAACCCAGGCTGAAAGGCACAGCAGGGGTCACCCCTGGTGCCAAAAGGGCTCAGGCCCCAGCTAAGGATCAGCATCTTAGTCTGGGGAGCTGAGTGGGAAGAGATAAAAGAAATATTCATGGCTGAAAGACTTTGTTTTACAAACTATAAAAGATGCACGAGTTATCACAGAAGCAGAAGCCTTCTACACACACACCCTGGAAGTGTGGGAGACCTCTGCCTGGAGTTTGGACACAAACCCGTGGTCACTTCCATGGGAATTGAGGGAAAGGATCTCCATGTGTGCCCCACCAATCACTGAATCCTAAGTTATACTATTTCTTCACTAGCTGTAACATTAATAGATACCTTTAACCCAGTGCTGTATGTACCTACTAGTAGGTTCATTTCGTCCTTACTCCTGTGTAGTATGTTTGTTTGAATTCTTACATCTGTTAGTTTTATGTCTCTTAAAAAAATAATTCATTTTATAAGGGACCAAATCAGCCATTATTAAAGAACAAGAGTGTGTTTTGGGGTGCTGGCTGCCTCAATAAACCTCCTCCCAGTCACACAGAAAGCTCTGGAGACAGGAATGAGCCACAGACCCCTTGGCTGTGCCAGCAAAGCCCAGCCTGCTGGAACCTGGCTTTTTCTCTATCCCATCATGAAAAACTTTCAGGAGGGTTTGTACAACATAAAATTTCTTCTATTACAGAACAGCAAGTTTCCTCATTTTTTTCCAGCTAGCAGATCAAGAAAGACAGGTAAGAAGAACATAACCCCAGCTGTGAGTACATTTAGAGGTGGCAAAGAGCTTCTCTGCGAGAAGTGGACATGGAAACATTACTCAGCCTGCTGGGAAGAGCACTTCAGCATTGTTACCTTGTTTGCACACTGAGCTCCTGGCAGGGCTTTTAGGCCAGGGCTCTAAAGAAAACAAGCAAACCTCATAGTGTCTCAGCTGAAGTGTAGCAACAGCTTTAATAGACCAGAGAAAATTGTTTTGATCTAGCTGGTTTTCTGTAAACCCTGAAGATCTGGAGATTTTTCTGAAAATAATTGCTTGGAAGCAAAGGAGTATTTGTAGATGTATATTTATGAACCTATGTGGGGGAGATTGGAGATTGGAGAACTGGTGTGCATGCAGGTGCAGCACCCCTCCACAGTGGCACTTGTACGGGGGTATGAGAAGCCCCGGGTGACTCGCAGCCACTGTGGCTGGCTCTGCATCCCAGTCCTGCACCACAGCCTGGTTTCACCAGGGAGAGGGATCAGTCACAGCTCACCCTGGCTATTCAAGGAGCTCATAATGGTTTTCATAAGCTGGCCTTGTTTGCAAAACTCCCAGAAACACTCTGCAAAAACAGTATTAGCTAGGAAGTTAGAAAGGAGAAATATTTACAACCTCCTGCAGGTGAAATGGCATAAAAATACATGTTAAGGCAATGCTGCCATAGTGCATAACCTACACAGTGAGATATTGATACCTGAACCATCACAGCGCTGTGATTAAGAATCACTTTGTCTCCTACAGCCAACAAAAATGTATTAGCAAAGGAAACACACAGGTAATGTCATTATGCAGCAAAGTAATTAAATAACACCCTTCAAAAGCAGAGCAGTCTCAGTGCCTCCTGGCATGCAGACTCCTGCTCCCAGTCACCCTCTCCTCTGGAGCAGCAGGTATCTGCAGGCTCTGCTTTCCCTTGGGAAATGCCAGGCACTTGGGAGCACAGGGCAACCAGAGAGGCAAGGCCCCCTCTCCCCAGCCTGACTCCCCTGATTCAGAGGGCAGAGACATTGGAATGCAAGCCAGGCCCTCTGGGTCTACTTTGGCAAATGCATTCACACTTCTGGCACTGCGGTGCCACCAGGGACTGACTTTGCCAAGCCCACCCCAGGCAGAGCCAGCCACTGATCTCTTGCCTGTCCTTGCTAATGATGGAATGATAGCCAGCTCGATGACTGCATTGATCAGCATTCCCACTTTGATCCCCTTTAGGATCAGAGCCCTGGATATCTTGGGCAGGCACAGCTTCTAGCTGCACCTCTTGGTGATATGCCTTTCCCTTCAGGCTCCGGCATCATGCAGGAAGAACATAAAAAACCTCCCCCTTCTCCCTGGCAGAGGGCTATTGCCTGCCTCTCTCTTGATTCCCAAGATAGCAGCTACCAATGGCTCCCTGGAACAAAGATCTCCACATGTGCTTGCAATGAGCTCTCAAAACAGCACAGATGATGGGGACGTGGGACCAAAGAAACAAAACCTTTTTAGTTCCCCTTGTGTGTTTGCAAATGATTGAAAAAACAGACTCAAAAGAATGCCCAATTCAGCAAAACTTTGAATGGCATGGAATGAGCAATTCCTGGCACAGGCTGTGAATTCCAGGTCTGATTCATGCAAACTTGGAAAAACACTGTGCAATGAGAGCTAGGGAAGGCAAGAGAGCATCACACTGGGCAGTGAGCTGAACAGCAGGGCTGGTTCTTTTGGGTGCTTCACCTCTGCTTTACAGAAACATCAGCTCAGCAATGCTGCCTAAATGTGTGTGAGGGCTGCCTTGCCTTTCTGTTGCAGATCTGATCTGTGCCTTTTCCACAAGGTGCAATTTAGGTAGAAAACGTTTCCAGTTTTTATGCTAGTGGCAATATGAGGAGCAAAGGAATATGGAATTTGGTCCAAATAATTAATTTAGCAATAATAAAAAAAAGAGTATCACTTCTCGTTTGCAGCAGAGCGATTACCATGACAATGCAGTGAGAGGGGCAGAGGGGTAGAACAGCCCTACAAGGCAAAGAGGATCTCTCTCCCTGAGGAGCTTCCCAGCCAGTGAGGGAGCATGCAGATGTGCAGAGAACATGAGACCTGGCTCCCAGCAGAGTGGTTTGGACCATGGTGTCAGCAGCCCTGCTACTCTCTCTGCCACCACTTTTTGGTGATCCTAAGCTGCAAGGACTGGATCCCTGGTCTGCCAAGGGGTGAGTGTCAGGGGATGTGTGGTCAATCTTGTGGTCATCGGGATGGGAACATTTTTTCTCCCAGCATATTGTTCCTGCTCAGAGACAATCAGAACAAGGCCAGGTAAAATTTGCATTCCTCTTAACAAGAAGAAAAGACTTTGGGGAGAGCTGGCTCAGGACCTCATGCCACAGAGGGAATTACCTTGTAGCACTGAGAACGAAGTGCCACGTGTCACTTCTTCACATAGTTGAGATTTTGCTGTTAATCGGGATCTGCCAACAAGCAGTCTGAAAAGAAGTAAAATGGTTAGGATGTCTTTAAAAGAAGAGCAGATCACAGCTTGGCATGAAGCTACTTTTGTTGGCAGTGCATAATTGATGTGAAATAAATTACAAGCCAAAAACCAGAGAAATCAGCCTGTTCTTTAGGGCACTGCCTCTAATGGGGGTTGAACACTTTCTATTTCTGGCTGAATTATTCTGATATGTGAAGCATGACAGATTGAATTGCTGCCCAGCATCTTATTAGGTTTATTTACTCAAAGGCAAAAAGCATGGGAAGACAAGATAATCATACCCAAAGTCTGCCTACCCCTCCCTACTGTCTCCCTCACCTGACAGTGCAGAGGAAAGAATAATTTTATTAGAGATCCATGAGAGAGGTGTGAGAGGCCCTTGGCAGATGGGCTGTCACACTGTGCCACTGTGGCATTGCCAGCAGATTTTCTGTGGCTGTGCCAGAGGCTGGTGGCCCCTGCACAGGGCAGGGGACAGGTAAAGCCCCCTACCCTGTGGTGGGATCCAGGAGGCACAGCCAGGACACTGATGCTCTGCCCTGCTCAGCGACTGGGTCTTGCACACTCTTGGGTAGAACCTGCTGTGCAGTCATCTTTGGGGGAGGCAGACAACAGGGAGGGGGCTGGGAGAATGCCAGCTTTTCTGGCTTTTTCTTGTCTTTGAAAGACATTTCAGATGAAATCCTTTCTAACAGAGACTGCTCCTCTACCCACATCTCCCCATCTGGACAGTCCCCAGGCATTTCGGATACATCCTCACAGCCACTCTCTGAGTATGAAATTACATCTGGATGTGAACCCAGAGATGCCAAAATGGGGAAATATGCTTATTAAAAACATATTTATTACTTTAAAGGAGTCCTCAAGCAGCAATGTTATTAGGCTGTGATATTGCTGTTTGCTCCCTCTTGCCTGTAGTTCTCTTTCAGAAGTTTAAAAAGAACATTTCTTTCCCTACCAGTTTTCTCTTTTGGTTTCACTAAACATTTAATGGTTAGTATGTTTCTATTAATGACTGCACTGTTTTTGAGGAATTCAGCACTGTGATAGGAAAGGTTGTTGTGCAAACTCTCAAGTGATTTTGAGAGTTTTTGCTCTCACAGAGTTTTGTTCCGGGCTGTACCGAAATTAGTTCCTTAAGTTGAAAAGAAGGGATGGTGTTTTTTCTGCTCCATTTAGAACATGTCTAACAGCTCCCCAAGAGACACTCTTGGTAAGGCAGGTCACCCAATCTATGCTTTAATGCACAGATGGATTGCAACAGGACCTGCTCTGTGTGTGTCACCCGTCACAAGAGTGGCAGCCCCAGTCTCTGCTGCACCTCCCCAGCAGAGATGGAGGCAGCAAACAGGACTGTGCATCTGTGCAACCTGCAGCACAGCAGGAAAAGAGCAGGCAAAAATCTGACCCACAGGAAAATGCTGGATGTTTTATGAAACTATTGAAAAATGCTTTCAAATAGTTCATCTCCACTGAAGGCTTGCACTTTTGTGCTGTTTTGACCCCGCTTCTCACACAGTTACTGGAATTCTGTTGTCAGCCTGTGCTCCTGTCTCAGGGAGACGAATGAATTACCAGCGTAACTAAGTTTTCTTCAGTTCTGGGGTTTATGGGCTCAGATCTGTCATTTCATTCCAGCTATGCCCAGCACAGAATTCAAGCCAGCGTGATTTTGGATGAAAGCTAGAAAACAAAGCTGGCTTTTTCCTCTAGCTGTCCTTCAGACCCTCATCCCCTAGCAGATCTCAGGTTGCACTCACTCTATCCTAAGCCAAAACAAATATAATTAAAAACGTTGACCACATAATGAACCAGAAAGAGTAAAGATCTTAACTCTAGCTTGCCCATACCTGAGATAAATGCTTTAAGAACTGGGCTGTCTGGATGCTTCTGTAGAATTTACAAGTCCTGATGTTGGTGGTGTGTTTGGGGGAGCAAGTGGTGTCATGGTTTTGGTTTTTTTGTTTTTGCTTGGGTTTTTGGTGGGGTTGTTTTGTTTGTTCATGTGATTTGTTTTAGTTTTTTGTTTTCACTTTGTTTTAATTTTTAAAGAGCTCTACATTTGATCCTTTGTAAAACTCCTTTCTTTATGGTCAGCTCTAGTGAATAAATCGGATTTCTTCACTATTAAGTTGCAAGAAATACACAAAAGAACAAAAAAAGAGAAAGGTTAAGGTGAGCTGTGAAAAGTAGCAATGTTTTTTGTTTAAAGAGCCCATCTACATCAGTGGATTTGGCACTTCTGGTAAGTTTTATTAACCTAAAGTTTAGAAATGTAAATTTAGAAGCCTATGTTCTAACATTTTGCCCAGCTTGTGTTGGGAATATTCACATTTGTTTCAAAAGCCGTGTCACCCTGACATCAGAGTGCCAGAAGATAATTTGGGAGAAAATGTACTTCTGAGGATCATCTCATCCAAAGCAGGGCAAACTCATGTGGGGTTACTTGCCCTTTGTTCTGCCAAGTTGTGAATATTTCCAGGGATGGAGATTTCACAACTATTTCAACAAGCCAACCTGTTCCAGTGCTGGACTACTTACTACTCTCCTGAAATGACTGCAACAAGAGCTGTGCATTCACCTCCAAAACTCAGCTCCTGTGCTCTGTACGGAAGCCCTGCGTTGAGGATCCACCTCCTGCTTCCTCCCAGGACTCAGGAGGACCAAGTTCCAGGAGACTGACATTACAACACCACCACCAAGCAGGTATCTCAGGTGGTACAGAAGAGGATGTCCCAGTCCACTGGGGCCTCTCAAGGTGCGTATGGGGTGGATGTCCTGGGTGTGGTTTCCTCCCTCCCTGCCCAGCCCCGGAGCTGGTGGAGCTGACTCAGAATCAGGGGCTCTGTGTGTCCCACTGCCAGGGGGGCTCTGTGTTTGGCAGCCACTGAGAGACCTCTGCCTACAGCCAGTTCCACCATCAGATTTCTGGTTTTTTAAAATTTCCTGTGACCCTTCTTCCATTCAGATCAGCTTACTCTATCAGCAGAGAGTGGAAAGCAGCTAATGAACACTATTACAAATTAAGCAAAAGTAAAGTGGGATGCTTCTGAGGGCTCAGGGCAAACCTGCCTTGATTACACCCATAGCCAGCCCAGCCCATCTCCCAAGAATTTATGGAAAAATGTAGCTGCAGAATACTGTCAGTGCCTACCACTTCAGTATGTCTAGCACAATTCAGGCCTCCAGCACACAATGAAGAAGAAAACAAAAGTTGCTTAAAATACTGTGCTCTGGGTGGTCTTCATCTGTTCAGACAGAAGGCATCCAGCTAAGCAACCAAGAAAATGCCCTGCAAATTGCATTTTGCATTGTTCTCTATTTATAGCTAAATATAAGGTCTGAGGGAGGAAATTCCCAAGAGATCAGCACTCTCTGCAATGGGTTTAGCAGTGGCAGCCCTTGTGCCTCATTTTACCACTGTCACAGGCAAAGGCAGCTGATGAACAAACCAGAATCTCAGGATCATGAGCGTTCTTGAATAGTGCCTACAAGCATTTGGGCAGAACAAGAGGAGGAGATGATGCTTTGTGCCTCTGGCACAGGACAATGTCTTCCTCACTAACTGAAACTTCTGAGACCTTCAAAATCTGAAGTTGGGCACAATATATTCAGTGTATTCATATTGCATGCCATAGCCTATCTCAGCATTTGAGCTGAGAAATTGATTTGGGAACAGAAAGGGACCCCTGAGGGTCATTTTCCCAGCTCTGAGTTTCCACAGAATTCTAAATTCAGGCATACTGCCCGCAGAGCATCCAATGAACTCTGTTTCTGAAGGAGGAAAATAAACTGCTCTCTGTAGTTGTTGTCATACAGCTTTGTCTGCAAAGCTAGAGAGGCAAATCTTGAATCATTTGAACAGATTTTTTGACTTAAACTTCCATTTCTATTACATGTTATTTTACCCAGATGGTGGATGACAAGGGAGTGTTGATAACGCAATTTAGACCTGCCATCTATCTCATCATTAATGTCTCCTAGTCTTTCTGATATATTTTAAGAATAGAAGAGATCAAAGAAATGCATATAAGCATGAAGCTAAAAGCACACAAAAGAAAAAAGTTCCACAAAATTATTCTACAACATTTCTGCATTTCTGAATTAGTTCTGAGTGGAACTGCCATACTTGCAAGCAGTTTCATTCACTAGATTTATTGGTTGAATGTGCAAAACAGTGGGGCAGCAAGAGGAAGAAGAAGGCCATCCTATCTAGTTTGACTCTGTGAAAGGCAAAATAGCTGTGGCTATTTGTCTAGATGTCTTTCATATGGACAAAGCAAGATCAAACATAAACCTGATTCATTTTATATTGATGTGCCATCATGTGGGCAGCCAGCCCTTGGGGAATACTGTGCCACCACTTCCCAAAGCTCAGGGTCCAAGCCCTGAATTCAAGTTTTGAGGCTTCCCCCTCACCACTGCCCCCCCACCTCCCCCCCCATTCTGGCACATGTAGACTTAAGACTGTGTTTCAAGCTTGAGAGCTATCTAAGAGGCTGAGTAGAGACAGCCAAAGATATTTCTCCAATGAGGACCTATGCTGCATTTTCATATGCTTTTTATGAGCCTGGAGGATTGCTCTCATCCCAGAACTGCTGCCACTTCGTACACCAGGAAATATTTCTTAATAATTTAACACAGTTAATGCAGCTTTTGTAATAATTGAATGGTATCACATAGGTATCCACCTGAAAATTATATCCACTATGGGTCCACCATTGTACAGTCTAATTGCTCATTAAAGGAAAGAACTGAAGAAAAGCAAGTGCCAGTGATTGGTGATTGTGAGCAGTCAGTGCACAGTTAAAAAAGATTGCTGTCACTGCAGATTAACAGCATTACTAATATCTTATTTCACACAGCATGTGGTGAAGTCTGCTAGCAAATACAATTAAAGCCCACTCTCACCTTCTCCTTTACAATTTACCAATACCAAATATTCTGGTCCTCAATACCTGCACTGGTGATATTGATCATCCCATCAGTCCTCGCAGGAGAGGCAGAGTTACCACTGGCTGAAACTAAGGGTTGTGCCACTGAAATCAGGGAGCAGCTTTGCCTCCTGTATCAAAGGAGAACAACATTTCACCCTGTCTCTCTAAATTCCTGGTGTATTAATGGATGGATGGGCTTATCCCCACCATGGATCAGCCTTTCAGAAACTTCAGTGATATAGTGCTTACAAGCCTCCTGCAAGACCAAAATGTGTCATCCTCTTTGGCTATGGAAGTGGGAACAGAAGGTCTGAGTTTCAGAGCAGAAAGTGGAAGGCACCTGTGCTGTTACTGGCATGGCATCCAGCCTCCTCCCAAAATGATGCCTGACCAAGATCACAAGGATGGCATCATTAACAATGTGTTCAAGCAATCTTAGCAGAAAAACATCTTGCACTGACAATATTGTTTGCTGAGCGCTTTGTTACTGCAATCCTGAGCATATTTAGAAAAGGTTTCCTGTCACCTGACAGTTGAGCAGGCTCTAATCTGCACCTGAATGCTGGAACAGTTCTTGCAACAGACTGAGGGGAAAAGAAAGCAATCAGAGGTGGTGGATCATAAACAGATGTTACCCATCTGAAACTGAAATTGCTGGCAAGAAAGTCTGGCCAGCTTGCTAAGATAGGTGGTCAGGCTGAATTGCCCAGTGCCTTCTGGGTTTAAAATCTGACTCTATAATTATAGAGCAGAAAACAGTGTCTCTTTCAAAATCAACAACAGTCTGTTTTAAAATCATGTGATAAAATTAATTATTCTTTTTCATATCTTTTCTGCCAGAGTCTAATAAGATTACTTGCCTAAGAAACTGCACAGGCACAGGCATGCAGGACCCCACATTTTATGGCACAATATGCACTCCAGTGGGCATTAGGGCTGGAGCCAAGCACTGTGATTGTTAATGCTGCCTTTACTTTTGCTGGACCTAAGAACTGGTCCAGCTCCAAGAAAAACAAACATGTCAGGGTTCATTTGAACCCAGGTAAGAGACTGCCTTGACCTCCACTGCTCTATTTTCTGAAGCAAATGACAGCAGATTCCAAAGAGATTTTCTTTGATTGGTCTTGGTTCAGTCCTGTTCAGTCATCTCTCTGCCTTGAGAAACCTCTCCCTGTGAAGCATTTCTTGCTTTATCACCTCAATCTGTTTCTGTTGCTATGGCTCTCCCAAGGCCCGTTGTGCTGCTTCACTCAGCACGCTCCCTCTCCTCCTTCCTGATGCACTGTAACTTGCCATGGTGCATTTCTCCCTCTACTTTCCTCGAGGTCAATGTTATCTTATGTAAATTCCTTTCATCTTTCAGCTTACCTGGCTCACTGATCTTTGCCAATGCTCCTCTCCAAGGAACATGAGGATTAATGTGTTTGCTGATGGTGCTATTATGAGCTGCTGTGAAATTTATTATCTTTTTTTAAATCAAGACATAATTTTAATGATCAATTTTTTTTTATCAAAGCACCTTCCAAAATTAATGGTTGCAATCCCCTTGTCCATGCTTGGAGCAACCCAGACAGGGAGGAATTGCCCATGGTGAGCAAGCAGCAAGCTGACATATGGTACCAATTTTTAAAGTTGCCTCCTTGCAACTCCACCCCAGCTCGCCGATTTGTGTCGCTTCCCACGCCTTGGCAGAATGTTCAGCACAGCCAAGCTGAAACCTCATTAATCACCTGCTCAGCTGTTGCATCTCCCTGGATGTAAGGAGCTGCTTCAGCACATCTGATCTGCCTGGATTTAAAAATTATGTAGATGATCTCCTCATGCCCCTCCTTTACTCCCACATATACTTATTCCATGCTCTATTGTATCATCCCTCCTGATGGATGTTGTTAGGACTTACAGGGGAGCCTTATTCTTAATACACTGGAAGAGTTGTGCAGCTCTGGAAAGAACAAGAAAAAATGCTTGTTATTTTGGGTGCTGTTTCACAAAAGCCCCTGAAATTGTTGCTCCTTCTGTGCATGTAGCCAAGATCCTAAGGTCTCCTGAAGTTCAGCAAAACACTTGCCCCATCTGCAACCCACAGATGTGTCCAGATGACCTATCCTCTGTGTTCACAGGCTGCCAAAAACTGTTCATCATGAGGAAGTTCAGTATCTACTGGCAATTTAAAGAAGAGTCTTGCCTACTGCAACTGCTGTCTTTGACAGGGGACTTAAAAATGTCATCTTGGGTCTCTCTTGCTGTGACTCTAATGGTAGGGCCCTTCTGTTGCATAAGGATGAGCTGCTTCTCTTCTTCATGCTGCCAAAAAGATCTTGCCCTTTAGGCAGCCATGCAATAAGCCCCTTCTATGTGTTCCCTCTAGGTTCAAGCAGAAGTTTGGCTGCTGGTGGGATGAGGAGAAGGGTCTGGCCCCAGAGTGCTCCTGAAGCCCAACACAGAATTTGTTTCAAGTTCTTCCCCTCTTCTCTCCTCCCATTGCTAGTTCTCAAAGGCTGTCAAATGCTCCAGGGCAGGAAGCAGAATTTAAGGAAAATTTTAATTAAGAAACTAAAGAAAACAGGGCTCCTTAGTGGTAACACACACTGAAGGTGCAGGCGTTTTTTTTTCTAACTACAGTAGCAGTGAGTGCCATTCCTGTAATTATTTTATTCCCATTAAATACAGCATTTGCTGAGCCTGGAGGCTGTGTCTAGGTTGCTGTGATTATCCAGAGCCAGGCCCTGCTGAGCTCTCCAGCTGAAGCAGGCCCAGCATTGCATTGCTCCAGGTTGACAGGCTTGTGCCTGGCTGATGCCTCCCTGTGCAGGCTCCTGGCACAGGCAGGGCTGGCAGCAGGCTGCTGGGCTGCCAGGACTGCACCAGGGAGCCTGGCCTGCTGTGATGCTGTGCTCCATGGGGCTGGGCTGCTGCTGGGGTGAGCCAGGGCTCAGCAGAGGCCATGGGGCTCTCCTGGTTTAGGAGAGCAGAGACATGAAGAGGAGCGGTGTGACGGGAGGGTGAGGCTGGTATCTGAATGAAACCTTCTCTGCACAGCACTGAAAAATGCAGGCAATCTCATGGGAATAGGGGTCCAAAAAGACAAGCACATGCCAAAAAGGAGATGAAGCAGAAGCAGCCTCCATTAATGTTTCCTCAAAGGGAGTGGGAGGATGGGTCCCCCAGGGCAGGTTGGAGTTGCCTTTCTCCAGGGAGATGCATTACTGCCTTCCAAAGCACCAAAGCCAAGACTGCTGCCCACTCACCCATGCTCACACTCTGTTCTGCGTGGGTGGAAAAATTCCTCTGCTTTTTCTTACATTTCCTGGTGCCTGGTAAGTCCCTATGTCAGGGAATTTTGCCATCGGACAGATTTCATTAAACAAGTTCTCTCACATCAGGGCACCCAGAAGGGCACAGAGCTACCGAGTACAAAAGAGCAGAAGCCTCAGCTCCAGAGGCTGTATGTGGGAGAGGAGGCCAGCCCCACTGAGATGGTATTTTCTAACTTTAATCAAACAAGAGGGAAGAGAAATTCTTGCTTAATTCCCAAATATTTAATTCCACAAAAGTAATGGTGCATGTGAGGTTTGTCTGCCTCCTGCACCAGGCACCGTCTTGGTGCAGGAGTACCAAGGCCGAGTGCTTGGAAGCAGCAGCATAGCCACCCTGGCCAGCCCTGCTGCAGCAGCCCTGCCTCTGATGGCATGGGCAGAACAGGGTGGGACATGGTCCTCTGGGAAGGAAAGAGATCAAACCTCTCAAGGATCAGCCTAGGGAAGCCAAAGTAAATGACCTGCATTCATTGGAATGCAAACAAAAAAATGGAGGGCAGCAAAAGAGCAATTCCAAGCTAAGCTGCTGAGTCACTCCTGGAAGGATACACCTCCACAGGAGAGCTGGGCCAGAAAAAAATGTTTTGCTTTTTTTCTCTTCCAGCAGGTAGTGGCTAACATTTGCCAGCAAGAAGGCATCCCCCCAGATAATGCCACAGCCTGAATTCACACAGAGAGTGGAAGCCCAGCTGGGTGGTTTCCCTTTGCAGTAGACTTTTTTAGAACATGGATATTTTTTCACCATTATCATCACTGTTTAGCAAATGCCAGATCTGCTGGAAAGCCTCACAGACAGTTTTGATTCACTCAGGGCCCAGCTCTGTTTCCCAGAACTGTAGCTTCTAGGGACAGAAAATTCAATTTTCTCCATCTGTCGGGCCCAGAAGTGCTTTCTTTGCTACAAAGAATATAGTTTCCCAACATCCAATTGCTTTGTTTCACAAGCTTGAGGTGATGAGTATGACAATGTCCCTGTTTCCCTATGGTCTGCTGCCAACACCTCAGACACATTTGGTTTTGTCTGATCCTAAAGTTGTAGGGGAATAGAACATAAGTAAATAGAGGTAGTATAGAAAGTAATGTCACCCCCTAAAGAGTTGCAGCTGAGCCAATTGTTGAGGATTAGGAGCAGGCCTGACGTTGACAGGCCACAGCTGTAGCCAATCAGAACAGTGTTATAAAAGGGGGGATTGGTTGTGTGAGGGTGGCTGGAGTCAGTTGGCTGCTGTGAGGATGAGGAAGTGCCAGTGCCTAGAGGAGCTGCCTATGAGAAACATCAAGGAGGTATGAAACTCTAGCAATATGGAACCCTTGCCATGTAATGCCAATAGAACTCTTGCACTATAATGGCAACATAAAGTTTCTGACTTTGGGGATGTTCCTGACCTCCTTCAACCAGTGCCTCTCTCATCTGGTGCTAACACCTTCAAGTTATCTATCTCTAATGTTTTTGCATCCACTAAGATTTTAAAGCATTTTCTGGACTCTAATTTATGAGGCTCCCTTGTGGATTGTTAAAATAAAAGGATATCTCAGCTTATCCACAGAAAATTTTGTTCTGTGTCCTACCTCAATCTCAAAGAAATGAGGAGGCCAGCCCTGTCTGGTAGCTGCTGAAATTGATGTGTAAAGACAAACAATTATTTTCCTGAAACTACATTTCCAGGTCAAAAGCAGAGTCTGAGTCCTCTGAATCCTTTGGTCATGTGCTGTTTCTCTGACCCCCACCCCCCCAAGCTCTGGGGAACCTTCTCATTGCTCATGCTAGACATTGATACTCCTCTATTTCCTCACTCTTTGACAAATGGTGCTGATCTCTGGCACTACCCTTGCCCATGTTGCACTTAAATTTGTCCCAGTACCAAGCCTGCTGTTTGCACAGGCCATTCATTAGGGATAAATAGAGCAGGGAGCAATGAGTGTTGCTAACTGCTAATTACAGATCCAAATGATCTTATGCTGCATGTGTGTGTCTGTTTATAGGGCAATTACACTGTAAATAGGATGCAATTAGAGTGATCTGTGCTGGAGGGCTGCACTTGTCTCTGGGTGCTGAACGGAATGGACTCCCAATTGGGGATGCCATTTCCTTTCACTGGAGTTGCCCCCCAAATCAAGATATTGTCAGGTTCTTCAGCTTCAAGCCTGACCACTGAAGGCAATTTTCACAAGTTTGCCTTGTTCTGCTGCCCCTGTGGCAAGCAGATGTCTCAGTAATGCACCGTTTCTACTAACTATCCCCTTGTCTTAGTTTTCCTTCTTCTGTTTCTCTTCTTTTGGCTAGAGCATATGTACTACTCAGAAACATATCACAGCTTTGGGGCAGGGTCCTCCTAAACCAGGATTTTGATGGTAGCCTAAGCAGATGGTGAGTGATTAGGTGATGCCAGGTGTTCACACTTGTTCCCTGCATAAAATGAGTCTGAGTAACAGGTCTTGGTCTGGACAGGGAAAATACAGAGAATGTAGCTGTTGATTCATTGGAACTCTTATGGGAGTGAAAAGTGCTTTACTATCCTGGTTCTTCTTGATGGAATGAAAGAAGTTGTCTATTTCTACAGTGCTCAGGAGCTGCTGGTTGGAGCTCCAAAAAACTGCTTTGGTACAAAAGTTAGGTAACAAGAATAAAGTTGGCCAGGAGTGTTGGGAAGGAAGCATTTCCTGCTGCTGTTTTTTTTTTTTTCTCATGGTTCAATAAGTAAACAAGCCTCAAGTCCCCACAGTTGTCAGTGCAGCACTTTTTACCAGAACTGGCATCTTAAGCAATACAGATGATGTTGGGTCAATAAAATCTCTGCTAAGAATAGCTGTGCAAAGAGGGCTTTGGGCTTTCTGTAACATTTACCTGTGAGCTTCTCACATCCTGTCTACAGAGGTTACTCAAACAAGCACATTGTTGAATACAAAACTCTTTTGGCAAGCAAAACTCAAAATTCAAGTTGGACTTTGGATGCATCAAAAAAATGTGTCAGATGAACTCTGACTGTGAAAACTTCCTGGCTGTTCCTGAGGTTGGATAAAATCATGATGCAGTCTGAAGGGTTTTTGTTTTCCACTCTGAGCTTTTGCTGTATAAATCAGTATCCCAGTTTAGTTTCTAGCACAGTGGTGCTACTGCTGGCAAACTGAGTGGCACTGACATTTGGAAAGCTAACTGTGACAAAAAAATAAATAGGCAAGCATCAATAGTTTTCACCCACAGGTTTCTGGTTTCCCAGAGGAGTCTTTGGGTTGTTCAGTGCAGTCACTTTGATATTGCTTGGCACAAACTGTTCTTTCCTTACCTCCATGAGGAGGAGGACTTCCCAGTTTACAACATCCCTTGAGTCAAAACTAGCCTGGAAGGTCATTCAAAACAAAGATCAGAGCTTAAAAGGCCCTTAGGCAGGTCTATCCCTCACCTCTTTTTCCAAAAAATGTGGAATTCATACCAACATGGGCAAAAGTGTGGTGGACATGCAGGTATTGCTACTTCTTGGGTACATTCATGCTCACCAGGCAAAACGAGTTCGGAGTTTTAGGCTTTTCAACTTTATACCTTAAAATTTAAAAAAAATAAATCAGTTTTTCCCTTGAACCTCTCACCATGTGTGAAAGACCTCTGCTCAAGCAACCTGAATGTCCTTCCCTGTCAGTGGAAATGGGAGTGGGACAATGCTGTGCCCATTTCCTTGTGGTGATCTTGTGGAGGCTTCCACCTTTCCATCTCCCTTCATGGGAAAGCACGTGGGAAGGTGAGAGGTTCCAGCCCTGATAATGACTGTCAGACTGACCTGCATTTGGTCTGCTGAGGAAACAAAATGAAAATGCTTGGCAGGGCACACATAGTCACAGAAAAACCCAAGACTGAAGCAAAACAGCTCTTCTGTGAGATGTGTGAGTGGTGTCCACCTCATTTTTCATTGAAAAAAATACCTGAATTCTGGAGATTTGTCCAAAACCATTTAAAACCCAGAGATGAGCTGCAGAGGTAAGAGGGGCAGGTTGGAGCAGAAAGAGCTGCAGTATGTCTGTGACACTGTTTTCCTCTAAAAAGAGTTCATTCCCTACCATACATTCCTGATGCATTTATCTATTTCCCACAAATATTTGAAGAAAACACATAAAGTAAATCTGGTCTAGATAAAAATGTCATGCAGCTATTTGTGCAGGGCACATGGTCACAGCTCTTCCAAAAACCTTGGAAGGGGGTGTTGAGTGATGTGGACATCATGCTTGCCTGGGAAGAAAAACAATAGCACTCCTACATTCCCACAGTGCAAATATTTGAGAGTCATTAATTGCACAGTTAGAGACTGTCCGTGTTGAGAGTGCCCATGTCAATATGTTTGCAGGACCATTTGGCAAGCATTTAAAAACGGGGGGGGGGAAACCTTTAAAATTAAATCCTGCCAGTAAATGGCTCTTGTAAATTAGCTTAGGCTGTTCTAAGTCTGTTCAGCTTCCCGAGTTTATGACACTAGGGGGGTAGGAAATGCCTAAGAGTTTCTCTGTTTTGGAGATAACTTAAAGGATGTGGATTTGATAGGAAAGGGCAGAACACAGCCATCCTGAAAGTGAAGTCCTGCATAATGAACAAGGGCAGCACCACTTGCACTGCAAAGTGAGAAAGGCACTCCTGTGACACCAAGGAACAGCCGTGCCAGGGGCTCACATCTGGATAGCAAAACCCCTGTTTGGAAATGGCTGGTGGGAAACTCCCTCTAGCCAATATCACCTCTTCAAAATATCTTCTCACAGATTTTCCTTTGCCCTGGCACTGGTGCTGGCAATTGATCATGTCCTGTCTCTCAAGTATTGGTGCTTTGATAATTTTAACTCTTTTAGCAGGTCTATAAATAGTCAAGCAGCTCTGTATTATAGAGGAAATTTTTTATAATCACTAGAAATAGAATGTGATATGAATATGAGTAGTGGTTTACCAGAAATGAGTAACTGTAACAGGCATCTTATGCCATCCTTGCTTTAGTTAAGCTGAGTGGAATATAGGTAATGGACAAATATTGGAGGTGAGAGAAAGAGATGAGTCAAGGTTTTCTGTGAGAAAAATGTCAAAAGATCCAGCTTGCTGGCAAGTACCAGCAGGCATACTCTTCACATTACTTAGACTAGGTAAGATGACAGGAACACACTAAATTAGATCATCTGGAGTTCAAAATTTAGTGTTACTTCTTAAGAACATAAAAAAACAGTCCCACATTAAGGCTGAGTTCCTCTGACTGATGTCCCTGCAGAATTTCTCATCTGCAGTGTCTGATCCCTTTCTAAAACCTGCTTTCTGAGTTAACCAAGACTTCCTTCTTTTGCAAGTATTCACTTTCATGTCTTTACTTGTGATTATTTTCACCTTTCTTATTTTCACTGCTGAGCCACACAGCCTCCCTCTGTCCTGGCTCCCACAGCCCAGCCCAATAACTGGCTGTGTCACACGTGCCCCTCTGCTCCTCAGAGTGCTCTGCTGCTGGACCATTCGCCAATCTTCTACTCACCCGTGTCCATCAAAGCAGCTCTGCCGGAGGTGGCCCACGTGAGCTTCCCTGGCTTTCCAGCCAATGTCTGGGAGTTAACACATCTCTCCTCTTGAATGCCAACTTCCTTGAGGCAGGAGACAGTCTTTAAACACCGAGTCTGAGATGAGCACACAGCTGCATGTCTCTATTCATACAGACATGCCTGTCTGTCAGATACAGATAATTGGATATTTATCCATATATTTGCATGAGAAATCAGAGGAACTGTCTACAGAGGCAGAGCCCTTGCTTTTCAGGGGCTAGCTCAGATCCCTTCTGCCTTTAAAATATCAGCCTCCAGTAGCTTCCTAGACAGTGGCTCTGTACCCAGAGCAGTTACGGCAGTTATGGCTGCAGGTTTGAGCAAAAAGTTAATTATAAACAATAAAGAGAATACAGGAAAGAGCCCTGTGCTTTGTCTTTTTGACATTAGGCAATTACTGCTCAGCTAATTTCAGAGATTTATGCTTTTTTTTTTTCGTTTAGCAGTGTCTGACTGATTTCTCCTTCTGGAACCAGAGAGCATTATTTACCACTTGTATTTACCTTTTATCTCAGGACTCCTCTCTTAAACCTGGTGCTTTGTGGCTGCCTCTGGTACATATGTTTAATAAATATTTAAATTCTGTATGAACTTAATACTCTGTGCACTTAACCTTTTAAAATCATGTTGCTGTCTGAATGCCCCTCCCATGAAGTGCTGGTGGCAAAGTGCCTTATCTCCTCTGAAAGCTTTTTTGACTCCCAGCTGTACTCTCTCTTGTTCTTTAGCCGGGCT
Organism: Agelaius phoeniceus; assembly: GCF_051311805.1. NCBI lineage: Eukaryota > Metazoa > Chordata > Aves > Passeriformes > Icteridae > Agelaius > Agelaius phoeniceus. The sequence goes on from NC_135270.1 coordinate 23,834,097, forward strand.
TTCAAAGTGACATACACAAATAACCAGCTGCTAGATATTTATGTGGAACATTAGCCCTGCAATTAAAGGAAGAGAAAAAGAAGCTCTGCTTTGGGGTCCTTCAGAGTTTCATTACTGCCTGTTCTACTCCATTACTGCATCTCTTTGAAAAGTGAACAGCATTAGGGGGCCCAGCTGCAAGCAGGTCCCATTGATCACCAGATGCCTAAGGAATTATCCATGCTAAATCAAACAAGTTAAGTTATACTGGAGGTTATAGGTGGCTCCCCAGTCCTATCCACAGCTTCTTCCTTCTGTTCAAATGAGCATGCTGAAAATAAAGGTCCCAGGCTGCAGGAGCAGCCCATCTGCAGATGCTGCATTGTCCTCATCATCCTGCTAGCAGGTTACTTGCTGTCCTAGGCAGGAAAAGGCTGCCATGGTGGTGCCTTCTGGATAAAACTGATCCAAATCCAGACTGTCCTGCCATTTCAGTCTGTATCTATCCTGAACAGGATTTAGCCTGCCAAATTTCAGTCCATGCTGCTGGAAGCACTTTTTAAACATTTATCAGTCAATCCTAAGTTCTTTTGAGCTCAGCAAACAAAGGTGGAAGGAGTGAACTTTGAGGAGCAATTACTAGCAACAAAGTGCAGAGCACAGAAAATCATATATTCTGTCAAGTAACTAGGTAAGACTGTTTTAAAGAAAAAGAATGTAATAATTAGGAGAGTTTTCAAGAATCTTGTGGTAACCATATTTGCTGTGAGGCTGTAGCTGAGGGCACAGGAGTGAACATGTCTCTGAATAATGGTGTATGTTCTGATTTCACAGAAAGCTGTTGTGGGAGAGAGTGTCACTGCTCGGCTCAATACACTGTCCCCAGCTGCTGGGCAACCAGATCTTCCCTCTCCCACCCAAAGGATGCTTGGAAGGCTCAATGAGGGTGGCCTTGTAGCTGTGAGGAGTTCATGGCACCCAGTCAGTGTCAGAAATGCAAATGACACATTTCCTTAGGACACAAGACTTGAGGGTCTGCTACTGCCCACTGTGGTTGACAGAGAAGGGAAGCCAGCACAGAGCTACCTGTGGGGAAGGAAATGTTTTCCTTCCAACCTTCCAGATACTCGCAGCATTCCCGTGATAATTTCATTGTTTCTCTTTCCCATAGGAGGAGAATGGATGATCTTGTTGTGCACAGAGTGAAATATAAGTTTCCTGGTTTCTATTTCTAGCTCTGGATCTAGCTATCTGTCTGATCTCCAAATCAGATACTTATGCTGATCCATAGCACCTCATTTTATCTCTCTGTAAAACAGGAGTGAAAAAGGGCTGCTCTGCAGGGGGATTGTGAGTACTCCCTTTACTGCTTTTAAAGCAAATTTTTATATCACTTTAAAACAATGATATCATTCATATATACATATGAAAATAATTTAATTATCATCAATTTATAATTTGTCAAGAGAGAGCTCATATGGCAAACAAATGCACTCAGCAATCCCCACACCTGCACTTGAGATCTCACATATGCTGATGGAATGCTGTCTGCCTAGATGGAGAAGTAGTTGGTGTTTGGACTCCAAGAGTTTTGCCATATGACAAGATTTAATTAAAATCTGCTTCTGCACATCAGGGTGGCTGTTCCCACCCTGCCAGCATCAGCCCAGGCCACAGTGCTGGTGGCAGAGCTCGCTGACCAGCTTCTTGGCTTCCCTTCCTGCCTTGGTCCAGGGCCAAGACGTCTCCCAAATGCCAGACAGCTGCTGAGGAGGTTCTTGCCTTGCAGCAAGGCTGGAGGCGCTAGCTGGGCTGGCTGCTGAGCTGTGGATGGACAAGCAGAGCTGACAGCACAGCATCAGAAGGTGCTGCCTCATGAAAGCTGAGATATCTTGTGGGAACTCTTTGTATCACTTTTAAGAATAATGCAGATGGAGAAGGGTTTCTTAAGCAATTTTCAGATTTCAGTATGTTTTGATTTTTGTGAACTACCTTGCTGTCTTTTCAAAAGGTTTTAGCTAGTAATTCGCTTAAATTGTGTGCACTTGTAGCAAACCTCTGAGAGTTTGTTAAGAATGAATGTCATGTTTTTAATCCATACTGTGATCTGTGCTAAAATTATGGAGACACAGTATTTTTAAATTTAAAAATGTAATTATCAATTAAAGCTAGTTCTGTGTTAAAATCAGAAAATTGAACAGCTGGGCATTGCCTTTTGACAATAATTTTTGAAAATACATTTTGCTTCAACTTGGAAGTCCAGATCTCCAGCCAGAGCAGCTTCCTCTGTTCCAGGCAGCTCTGTCATCAACTGGTGGGGCTTTCAAAAGTGGGCTTTGAGTATGAGGCTGTAAAAAACCCACAAGTTTTACTTCTACCTGCCTGAGCTACCTTCCTGTCTGCAAAGCATTCTGTGGTGCTTCTAAATCCCTAGTCATTTAGTGGGACATGGAGAGATGAGATATCTAGATGAGAGTGTGGGGAAAAGCTGAAGGAGTTTTTAACAAGTGAGCGTCAGGACAGAAATTGTTCTGTTTGGATTTCCTTCACTTTCTTTCAGAGCTGTTATCTCAAATTTGTGTGTGGAAGGCAAAGCTTCTAATTATACACTGCAAAGAGTGCATTTTTTATAAATAGCACCAATTGTTCTGCTGGGACATTCTCATCTGAATCAGCTCCTCTACAGCTTTGCAGCCTGTCTTCCATGTACAAGGAGAATATTTTTACTAATGAAACGCAAGTGTATCATATATGACACAAAGGCTGAAGCAATACAATAGGATTTGGGATTTTGCAGCCAGCCAACAGCTGTGCCACCCTGAATTCACTTCAGTTCCCTGTAATTCTGCCCCTTTGTCATTCCTGAGTCCCCGGTACAAAGGCCTCTGGAATAGGGTTGTTACTGCCATGAGCAGTCTCACTGCACATGAGAGCATTGCTGCTCTCTGCAAGGCCTCAGTGGGTAAAATTGCTTTGTTTCTTTCTCTGAAGATTGTGTGTAGGGCGCAGAAAGCAGGCAAAAAGCCTGGCTGCACTGCAGTCAGTGTAAGTTACTCCCTCCCTGTGGTCACCAGAGCATCACATCAGCCATGGGGCACACACCCTCCTGCCAGAGTGGGAGCCCATCTGCAGGCACTGAGCCACACTCCCTCCCTGAGAGACCATCCCAGCCTCCTGGCCAGCCACGGCCCAGCTGGGCACTGCCACAGTGGGGCTTGCCTGCAAACAGCCATGGCAAGAGACTGAGTGTGCAGGAGGGGGGACACTAGCCCAGAGGCCACCCGGGACACATGGCCTCCCATGTCCCTGCAGCTGCTGCACCGCCAGACACTGGCTGTGCCTCTGCAGCCGAGGGCAGAGGGGCATGGCCCAGCCTGGGGCCAAGCCCATCTCAAAGCAGCAGGTCCCCAGAGCTGCCCTGGAGAGCCCTGACTCTGCTGGAAAGCCGGATTACCCACTGATGCAGGCCAGTGTCAGAGGCTGTGTTTGTGCAGCAGTGAGTCTGTCATGGAGATGACATCTCCAGCGTGCTTGGGGCGAGCCATTCCCAGGCTGCTCAGTTTGCGACTGCAGCTCAGCCAGAAGCTGTGTTTAATTGCTCAATGTACTGAAACACCCGCCGCTCCCTGCATTATCCACTTGCCCCAGCACTAGAGCTGCCACCTTCTCAAAACAGTAATTTCATGAAGTGAATTGCCTTTCCGTAATTATCTTTTTATGCAATTAATATTTCCTCAGCAAATCACAGATCTCTCTGCCTCCTCGATAGGTAAAGCAGCTAATGAACCCCAGCTGCCAGCCGTGGCTGAATGAGTCACTCTGCTGGAGAAAAAGATATTTCCAGTGCATATTTTCCAGTGCATATTGTCCCCTTGTGCTGCCATTTGCCACTTGCTGCCTTGGTCTGAGGGACCTTGTCTGTCACTCCCACGATGGAGCTGCAGCAGCCCTCCAAACCTGCCAGGTCTGCATGTTCACAGGACTCAGTCCCATCTCCCTGCTCATCCTGACCATCACCTCTGCCTCAGCCATGACTTGTGAGAAAACACTGATGAAGCTCACTCCTTGCCATGAAATAGATGGAGAAGGTGCCTTTTACAAAATGTTAGCCTATTTGACTTCTCTAATGGAGTTTATGAAGTTCAGAGAGCTACTTCATGCCCCAAACATTATGAAATGAAAGCAGTTTTACAGCCTTCTTCATAGAAAACAAACTGAGACATTCCTGGGGCAATTTCTAGGTCATTTTTTAAACATATATGTCAACTTTTTCAGTATGTATGTCCAAGAAATGTTTCAGAACATGCTTCTTTTCTATTCCTTTTGTAGTCTACAAGAGTTAGCTTTACTGACCAACGTCAAAAAGGCCTTTCTGAACTCCCTCTGCCATGATATGTTATCTCTCCTATCTGACAGATCTGATGTGGAAACCTTTACAGTGTACAAATACTTGAAGTGCCTTCCTGCAATGAGTTTTATAAAGAAAATAATAGCACTGAATTTCTTTTGTTGCCATTTACCTGTCTGATTCTACAAGAAGTTGCTTTGAGTCTCCTTTCATCTCTACTGACTAAAGCAAAAGCTTTGCCATCAGTGTGTTGTTTGGTCTTTTTGTTCACTTGCTGTTTCTCCAAACAGAAAGAAATGTGGTTTGGTGGGGGCATATTTGGGGAGATGAAGGCTCCTGGCTTAGCTCAGGAAAACAGTTGTGTACATATCTCAAGAGAGCTGGAAACCTGCAAGAAGCAGACAAGCACAGTGTTTGGGCAGAAAAAGGACAGACAGCCCAAGTGGGATAAACAAAAGCGTCAGAAGTCCTGGGGAAACAAAACAGGGAGCAGACAGCAAAGCAGGACAGGATGGAGACTAAGTGTGGATGGAGAATTTGGGTAAAGCATCACACAGACATTAGCAAAACCCAAGAATGAAATACAGCCAGGAGATGTTTCTTGGAAAGCAATTTAGCAGAAGAAAATCCAGAACAAGGATAAATTAACAACAGAGGGAAAAAAACACCCAAAACTCAAAAAACCCAGTAAAAATCCAAGTATTGATGATTCAAATTCCTTTACTGACTCAGTTTTGCATATTTTTTCTCCTAAGACTGTAGTGTTTCCTCTCCAGAGTAAAAATTGAAGAAAAACACATAAGAAGGAGGTAGCAATGAGCAAGGGGCCCTCAAAATCTACTGAATCATGACATTCATGTGTTGTGGCCTTGATTTCTCACAAGAATGCTCCAGATCTGCCCAGTTGTTAGTCTGAAGCTGTTAGCCATCATTTTAGGCAGTGAGCACAGAAATATCTGTGGATAATTTGTAGATTGTGTTTGTGCATGGAATTAGTGATGAGTCCAGTTACATTGTGGTTTCCCCATTCAGGAAGCTCTCCTACAGATTGTCTCCCTCCCTATAAAAAGTAGGGCTCAGGAGGCCTTGTGATGCCCTCCCCTGGATGCCTTTATTGCTGCCTATTGAACCAAAGACGTGTAAGAAAGACACAGACCATACTTCAGCTTCCTCCTTTTCCCAGCATTGGACAAGATCCAGAGAACAATATAGACTTCTACTTAGAACAGTATAGACTTCTACTTTCCACATGGCTCTTTCAGTAATGTTTCTTCTGGGAGGAGGGAAAATCAACCCACAATTATTACTTTTTAAAATCTTCCTCACGTGAGATCACGGATTTCTGACCTATATTGTGCTTAAGCAAAGAGCTCATTGAAGGGGAATTTTGCCTAGAGTAAGGAGTTCCAGTTTAAGTCTATTAATTATTAATTTATCTATTTATTTATTCAAAACCTCAGGTGAAATGGGAATATCAGCTATTTTCCTTCCTCATGAATGAATTCTTTTGCCTGCGCTCATCTGGCTTTGTATATGTTGCTTCCCAAATAAACATGTCAAAAACTGTGTGTTTGTGGAGGGAGAGTGTCCGACTTTTTGTGAGGCAGGTCAGGGCCCAGTCACATTTACTCTTCTCACACACTGCTTTGTAGAACAAGCTGACAGATAAAATGAAATATTAGCTTCATTTCCTGCAGATCCTTTTTTTTTTTTAAGTTAAGGATGGAAGAGACTGAATTTAGAACAACAAACACCAAAGCTACAGGGATTCTGCCAGTCAAAGAAAATCTTTCACTGCAGCGATTTACTAATTTGGAAGATGTTGTAGAAGATCCTCTTCCATCATGACAGTTCACCTAGAAGCCTGTTCAGTTGCCAAGGTTTGGAGGATGCATCTGTGCCAATCAGTGACAGTCTTGTGTCTTCCCAGCATATTCTGCCTCCCCTGTGCTTCCAGTTACTTGATAACCCAAACCAGTGGCAGCCCATAACCTTCCCTTTTGTGCTGTCCCTCGCATCATCTGCAGCAGGCTGCTGTGTGTCCTACAGCCACTGCAGGGAGGCAAGGCTGGGGCTGGGAAAACAGCCCTGCTCTGTGCTCTAGAGAACAGCCACAGAGAAAGAGCTCAGGTGGGACTGGGAACATGCACTGTGTGACACCTCTGTGAGCTCAGGGCTCCTGCAGAAAGAGCCTCTGCTGTGCCCCTTGCACTGAAGAGAAGAAATGGCTGCTTCTGAGACAGGGCTTCAGGGACTGTTCCAAGCACACAAAATAAAATAAGACCTGCCAAGCACTCAGGTGGGATGTTCAGATGGAACATGTTAATGTTTGATAATTTAGACCCTTGAGATCCACAGACATTTCCTGGGATATGAGAAAGTTATATTCTTGCACTGCTTAGTGTTACCCACTAATGCAGGAAGAGTAAGGAAACCTTGTGTATCTGCCTGAGTGTAACTTGGTTTATTTGTGAGGCAGAAAACCCAGCTTCAGGCTGCTGGCCTTCTGGGAATTGTGAGGTTGCAGACCTCAATGTAAAATAACCCTCATCTCTCTCCTCCAAATCATTTCAGAAACATCATCTGGAATTTCAGCTCAGCATCACATATACTCTTTTTTTTTTGTTCAGGAGGGAACAATTTAGAGCATAGACTTAATTATTTGAGTGCACTATATTTCCTTTCCTGTGAAGGTCTAGATATTGCTGCTGCATAAATACTGCCCCATGGGCTCTTTCTAGAAGCTTCTGGGATTAAGTTATTTTCTTCTTCATGGGGGTTCCCATACTGAGGAAATAAATATGAGATTTCTATCCAGAATCCTTTGCTTTTGCAGATGTTGCATTTTGTTCTTGCAGCTCAGAAGAGAGAAGACAAGAAAGTGTCTATCTCTTTCACTGTGCTGCTGACAGAGCCAGCTCCTCCCTCTCCTCTCCTTGCAATGTCCTGCAATGTTCATTGACACCAAGCCCCACCAACTGCTCCATCAATGAGCTCAATGTGTCCCCATGTTAGAAGAAAAAGGAAGAAACACATTCCTACAGCAAGGGACAGTGGAGAGAGCAGCTACGAGACAGAAAGCGACCTGGCAGCTCGGGCATCACCTCTGATGAGTCTTCTCAGAAAGGATGCAAAGGGTCCCACAAAACATCTCCCAGTGAATTGATTCAAACACTGCAGGGATGGAGGTGCAAATGAAGATAGGAAATGGAAACAGAAATGCAAGGAGAAACAAGGGCTTTTGGAAAGGGAAAAGGAACCTTGCAGAACAGAAAAGGAAGGCTTAAAAACACTCATTAAAGGAGATAGGATAAAATGAAATACAACTGAAAAAACCCAAAAACCCAGAAAATTGGCACCTTTACTGACAACAGGAAAAGGCTCAGGGAGGAAATGAAATGCAGTGCAAATGACAAAAACATGCAAAAACTAACCTCAAAGATGCTGCAAAATCAGGGGAAAAAATCAAGGAGGAAGACGCAACTTTGATGGGGAAGATATTAGAGACATGGCATGGATAGTGAATAAAAAGAAAACCAAACAAAACAAAAAAGAAAAACAAAAAATTCAAAAAATTCTCCAGCAAACTAAGAGCAGCCAAAAGGTAGGCCATATGTCAGCACGTGACAGGACATGAACTAAAGCTTGCCAAAATTACTCTCCATTACACTACTGGGAAAAGGAAGGAACAACTTAAAACACTCTGGAATAGGAAAACCATCAAAGGAATTCCAATTGGAGGAAGAAAAAAAAAATTATGAAATTTAGTGACTACAAGAAAATGGACAAGGATTATATCCAGTGCAGTGCAAAGGACCAAAACAGGCCAAAACTAAGCTCACAGATGCTGCAAAAGCAGGAGAAAATTTCTTTCTTTTTTTCTGTTTTTTTTTTTAAGTATTTATGGCATGTCCCTCATATCTTCACCTCCATGTTTTATCTTCCTCCTTGACTTTTTCTCCTGCTTCTGCAGCATCTGTGAGCTTAATTTTGGCCTGGTTTGGTCCTTTGCAGTGCACTGGATATAATCCCGGTCCATTTTCTCGTAGTCACAAAATTTCCAAATTTTTTTTTTTTCTCTTCCAATTCCAATTTCTTTGATTGTATCTTCATTCCAGAGTTTTTGTAAGTCCTTCCTTTGTCTTTTGGCCTTCAGCGCGGATCAGTTTGGGCAAGCTTTGGTGCATGTCCCTGCACTTGATTGCATATGGCCAGACTTTTGATGGCTTTGAATGTGGGGAAGCCTTTTTTTTCTTTTTCTTTTTTTTTTCTTTTTTAATTATTTATGCGTGGTCCCTCATCTCTTCCCCTCCACATTGTATCTTCCTCCTTGACTTTTTCTCCTGCTTCTGCAGCATACATGAGCTTAGTTTTGGCCTGGTTTGGTCCTTTGCAGTGCACTGGATATAATCCTGGTCCATTTTCTCGTAGTCACAAAATTTCCAAATTTTTTTTTTTTCTCTTCCAATTCCAATTTCTTTGATTGTATCTTCATTCCAGAGTTTTTGTAAGTCCTTCCTTTGTCTTTTGGCCTTCAGCGCGGATCAGTTTGGGCAAGCTTTGGTGCATGTCCCTTCACTTGATTGCATATGGCCAGACTTTTGATGGCTTTGAATGTGGGGAAGCCTTTTTTTTTCTTTTTCTTTTTTTTTTCTTTTAAGTATGCATGCCATGTCCCTCATACCTTCCCCTCCATGTTTTATCTTCCTCCTTGACTTTTTCTCCTGCTTCTGCAGCATCTGTGAGCTTAATTTTGGCCTGGTTTGGTCCTTTGCACTGCAACACATTTCCTCACAGACCCTTTTATGAAGACACTCAATCTCCCAATTTTCTGTGGTTTTTTGGTATTTTTTCAATTGCATTTCATTTGATCCTATCTCCTTTCCAGAGTGTTTGTAGGCCTTTCCTTTTGGGGTCGCAAGATTCCGTTTCCCTTCCCGAAAGGAAATGAAATTTCCTTTCGGGAAGGGAAACGGAATCTTGCGATTTCAATGGGGACCAAGAGGGGAATCTTTGGTGCATGTCCCTGCACCTGATGGCATGCCATGCTTTTGGATGGTTTTAACTTTGGGGAAGAATTTTTTTTTTTAATTATTTTTTTTAAGTATTTATGGCATGTCCCTCATATCTTCCCCTCCACATTGTGTCATCCTCCTTGACTTTTTCTCCTGCTTTTGCAGCATCTGTGAGCTTAATTTTGGCCTGGTTTGGTCCTTTGCAGTGCACTGGATATAATCCCGGTCCATTTTCTCGTAGTCACAAAATTTCCAAATTTTTTTTTTTTTCTCTTCCAATCCAAATTTCTTTGATTGTATCTTCATTCCAGAGTGTTTGTAAGTCCTTCCTTTGTCTTTTGGCCTTCAGCGCGGATCAGTTTGGGCAAGCTTTGGTGCATGTCCCTGCACTTGATTGCATATGGCCAGACTTTTGATGGCTTTGAATGTGGGGAAGCCTTTTTTTTCTTTTTCTTTTTTTTTTCTTTTTTAATTATTTATGCGTGGTCCCTCATCTCTTCCCCTCCACATTGTATCTTCCTCCTTGACTTTTTCTCCTGCTTCTGCAGCATCTGTGAGCTTAGTTTTGGCCTGTTTTGGTTTTTTGCACTGCACTGGATATAATCCCGGTCCATTTTCTCGTAGTCACAAAATTTCCAAAATTTTTTTTTTTTCTCTTCCAATCCAAATTTCTTTGATTGTATCTTCATTCCAGAGTGTTTGTAAGTCCTTCCTTTGTCTTTTGGCCTTCAGCGCGGATCAGTTTGGGCAAGCTTTGGTGCATGTCCCTGCACTTGATTGCATATGGCCAGACTTTTGATGGCTTTGAATGTGGGGAAGCCTTTTTTTTTCTTTTTCTTTTTTTTTTCTTTTAAGTATGCATGCCATGTCCCTCATACCTTCCCCTCCATGTTTTATCTTCCTCCTTGACTTTTTCTCCTGCTTCTGCAGCATACATGAGCTTAATTTTGGCCTGTTTTGGTCCTTTGCAGTGCACTGGATATAATCCCGGTCCATTTTCTCGTAGCACAAAATTTCCAAAATTTTTTTTTTTCTCCTCCAATTCCAATTTCCTTGATTGTATCTTCATTCCAGAGTGTTTGTAAGTCCTTCCTTTCTCTTTTGGCCTTCAGCGCGGATCAGTTTGGGCAAGCTTTGGTGCATGTCCCTGCACTTGATTGCATATGGCCAGACTTTTGATGGCTTTGAATGTGGGGAAGCCTTTTTTTTCCTTTTTTTTTTTTTTTTCTTTTAAGTATGCATGCCATGTCCCTCATACCTTCCCCTCCATGTTTTATCTTCCTCCTTGACTTTTTCTCCTGCTTCTGCAGCATCTGTGAGCTTAATTTTGGCCTGGTTTGGTCCTTTGCACTGCAACACATTTCCTCACAGACCCTTTTATGAAGACACTCAATCTCCCAATTTTCTGTGGTTTTTTGGTATTTTTTCAATTGCATTTCATTTGATCCTATCTCCTTTCCAGAGTGTTTGTAGGCCTTTCCTTTTGGGGTCGCAAGATTCCGTTTCCCTTCCCGAAAGGAAATGAAATTTCCTTTCGGGAAGGGAAACGGAATCTTGCGATTTCAATGGGGACCAAGAGGGGAATCTTTGGTGCATGTCCCTGCACCTGATGGCATGCCATGCTTTTGGATGGTTTTAACTTTGGGGAAGAATTTTTTTTTTTTAATTATTTTTTTTAAGTATTTATGGCATGTCCCTCATATCTTCCCCTCCACATTGTGTCTTCCTCCTTGACTTTTTCTCCTGCTTTTGCAGCATCTGTGAGCTTAATTTTGGCCTGGTTTGGTCCTTTGCAGTGCACTGGATATAATCCCGGTCCATTTTCTCGTAGTCACAAAATTTCCAAAATTTTTTTTTTTTCTCTTCCAATCCAAATTTCTTTGATTGTATCTTCATTCCAGAGTTTTTGTAAGTCCTTCCTTTGTCTTTTGGCCTTCAGCGCGGATCAGTTTGGGCAAGCTTTGGTGCATGTCCCTGCACTTGATTGCATATGGCCAGACTTTTGATGGCTTTGAATGTGGGGAAGCCTTTTTTTTCTTTTTCTTTTTTTTTTCTTTTTTAATTATTTATGCGTGGTCCCTCATCTCTTCCCCTCCACATTGTATCTTCCTCCTTGACTTTTTCTCCTGCTTCTGCAGCATCTGTGAGCTTAGTTTTGGCCTGGTTTGGTTTTTTGCACTGCACTGGATATAATCCCGGTCCATTTTCTCGTAGTCACAAAATTTCCAAAATTTTTTTTTTTCTCTTCCAATCCAAATTTCTTTGATTGTATCTTCATTCCAGAGTGTTTGTAAGTCCTTCCTTTCTCTTTTGGCCTTCAGCGCGGATCAGTTTGGGCAAGCTTTGGTGCATGTCCGTGCACTTGATTGCATATGGCCAGACTTTTGATGGCTTTGAATGTGGGGAAGCCTTTTTTTTTCTTTTTCTTTTTTTTTTCTTTTAAGTATGCATGCCATGTCCCTCATACCTTCCCCTCCATGTTTTATCTTCCTCCTTGACTTTTTCTCCTGCTTCTGCAGCATCTGTGAGCTTAATTTTGGCCTGGTTTGGTCCTTTGCACTGCAACACATTTCCTCACAGACCCTTTTATGAAGACACTCAATCTCCCAATTTTCTGTGGTTTTTTGGTATTTTTTCAATTGCATTTCATTTGATCCTATCTCCTTTCCAGAGTGTTTGTAGGCCTTTCCTTTTGGGGTCGCAAGATTCCGTTTCCCTTCCCGAAAGGAAATGAAATTTCCTTTCGGGAAGGGAAACGGAATCTTGCGATTTCAATGGGGACCAAGAGGGGAATCTTTGGTGCATATCCCTGCACCTGATGGCATGCCATGCTTTTGGATGGTTTTAACTTTGGGGAAGAATTTTTTTTTTTTAATTATTTTTTTTAAGTATTTATGGCATGTCCCTCATATCTTCCCCTCCACATTGTGTCTTCCTCCTTGACTTTTTCTCCTGCTTTTGCAGCATCTGTGAGCTTAATTTTGGCCTGGTTTGGTCCTTTGCAGTGCACTGGATATAATCCCGGTCCATTTTCTCGTAGTCACAAAATTTCCAAATTTTTTTTTTTTCTCTTCCAATTCCAATTTCTTTGATTGTATCTTCATTCCAGAGTGTTTGTAAGTCCTTCCTTTGTCTTTTGGCCTTCAGCGCGGATCAGTTTGGGCAAGCTTTGGTGCATGTCCCTGCACTTGATTGCATATGGCCAGACTTTTGATGGCTTTGAATGTGGGGAAGCCTTTTTTTTTCTTTTTCTTTTTTTTTTCTTTTAAGTATGCATGCCATGTCCCTCATACCTTCCCCTCCATGTTTTATCTTCCTCCTTGACTTTTTCTCCTGCTTTTGCAGCATCTGTGAGCTTAATTTTGGCCTGGTTTGGTCCTTTGCAGTGCACTGGATATAATCCCGGTCCATTTTCTCGTAGTCACAAAATTTCCAAAATTTTTTTTTTTTCTCTTCCAATCCAAATTTCTTTGATTGTATCTTCATTCCAGAGTGTTTGTAAGTCCTTCCTTTGTCTTTTGGCCTTCAGCGCGGATCAGTTTGGGCAAGCTTTGGTGCATGTCCCTGCACTTGATTGCATATGGCCAGACTTTTGATGGCTTTGAATGTGGGGAAGCCTTTTTTTTTCTTTTTCTTTTTCTTTTTTTTTTCTTTTAAGTATGCATGCCATGTCCCTCATACCTTCCCCTCCATGTTTTATCTTCCTTCTTGACTTTTTCTCCTGCTTCTGCAGCATCTGTGAGCTTAATTATGGCCTGGTTTGGTCCTTTGCACTGCAACACATTTCCTCACAGTCCCTTTTATGAAGACACTCAATCTCCCAATTTTCTGTGGTTTTTTGGTATTTTTTCAATTGCATTTCATTTGATCCTATCTCCTTTCCAGAGTGTTTGTAGGCCTTTCCTTTTGGGGTCGCAAGATTCCGTTTCCCTTCCCGAAAGGAAATGAAATTTCCTTTCGGGAAGGGAAACGGAATCTTGCGATTTCAATGGGGACCAAGAGGGGAATCTTTGGTGCATATCCCTGCACCTGATGGCATGCCATGCTTTTGGATGGTTTTAACTTTGGGGAAGAATTTTTTTTTTTAAATTATTTTTTTTAAGTATTTATGGCATGTCCCTCATATCTTCCCCTCCATGTTTTATCTTCCTCCTTGACTTTTTCTCCTGCTTTTGCAGCATCTGTGAGCTTAATTTTGGCCTGGTTTGGTCCTTTGCAGTGCACTGGATATAATCCCGGTCCATTTTCTCGTAGTCACAAAATTTCCAAAATTTTTTTTTTTTCTCCTCCAATCCAAATTTCTTTGATTGTATCTTCATTCCAGAGTGTTTGTAAGTCCTTCCTTTGTCTTTTGGCCTTCAGCGCGGATCAGTTTGGGCAAGCTTTGGTGCATGTCCCTGCACTTGATTGCATATGGCCAGACTTTTGATGGCTTTGAATGTGGGGAAGCCTTTTTTTTTCTTTTTTTTTTTTTTTTCTTTTAAGTATGCATGCCATGTCCCTCATACCTTCCCCTCCATGTTTTATCTTCCTCCTTGACTTTTTCTCCTGCTTCTGCAGCATCTGTGAGCTTAATTTTGGCCTGGTTTGGTCCTTTGCACTGCAACAAATTTCCTCACAGACCCTTTTATGAAGACACTCAATCTCCCAATTTTCTGTGGTTTTTTGGTATTTTTTCAATTGCATTTCATTTGATCCTATCTCCTTTCCAGAGTGTTTGTAGGCCTTTCCTTTTGGGGTCGCAAGATTCCGTTTCCCTTCCCGAAAGGAAATTTCATTTCCTTTCGGGAAGGGAAACGGAATCTTGCGATTTCAATGGGGACCAAGAGGGGAATCTTTGGTGCATGTCCCTGCACCTGATGGCATGCCATGCTTTTGGATGGTTTTAACTTTGGGGAAGAATTTTTTTTTTTAATTATTTTTTTTAAGTATTTATGGCATGTCCCTCATATCTTCCCCTCCACATTGTGTCTTCCTCCTTGACTTTTTCTCCTGCTTTTGCAGCATCTGTGAGCTTAATTTTGGCCTGGTTTGGTCCTTTGCAGTGCACTGGATATAATCCCGGTCCATTTTCTCGTAGTCACAAAATTTCCAAATTTTTTTTTTTTTCTCTTCCAATTCCAATTTCTTTGATTGTATCTTCATTCCAGAGTGTTTGTAAGTCCTTCCTTTGTCTTTTGGCCTTCAGCGCGGATCAGTTTGGGCAAGCTTTGGTGCATGTCCCTGCACTTGATTGCATATGGCCAGACTTTTGATGGCTTTGAATGTGGGGAAGCCTTTTTTTTCTTTTTCTTTTTTTTTTCTTTTTTAATTATTTATGCGTGGTCCCTCATCTCTTCCCCTCCACATTGTATCTTCCTCCTTGACTTTTTCTCCTGCTTCTGCAGCATCTGTGAGCTTAGTTTTGGCCTGTTTTGGTTTTTTGCACTGCACTGGATATAATCCCGGTCCATTTTCTCGTAGTCACAAAATTTCCAAAATTTTTTTTTTTCTCTTCCAATTCCAATTTCTTTGATGGTATCTTCATTCCAGAGTGTTTGTAAGTCCTTCCTTTCTCTTTTGGCCTTCAGCGCGGATCAGTTTGGGCAAGCTTTGGTGCATGTCCCTGCACTTGATTGCATATGGCCAGACTTTTGATGGCTTTGAATGTGGGGAAGCCTTTTTTTTTCTTTTTCTTTTTTTTTTCTTTTAAGTATGCATGCCATGTCCCTCATACCTTCCCCTCCATGTTTTATCTTCCTCCTTGACTTTTTCTCCTGCTTCTGCAGCATCTGTGAGCTTAATTTTGGCCTGTTTTGGTCCTTTGCAGTGCACTGGATATAATCCCGGTCCATTTTCTCGTAGCACAAAATTTCCAAAATTTTTTTTTTTCTCCTCCAATTCCAATTTCCTTGATTGTATCTTCATTCCAGAGTGTTTGTAAGTCCTTCCTTTCTCTTTTGGCCTTCAGCGCGGATCAGTTTGGGCAAGCTTTGGTGCATGTCCCTGCACTTGATTGCATATGGCCAGACTTTTGATGGCTTTGAATGTGGGGAAGCCTTTTTTTTCCTTTTTTTTTTTTTTTTCTTTTAAGTATGCATGCCATGTCCCTCATACCTTCCCCTCCATGTTTTATCTTCCTCCTTGACTTTTTCTCCTGCTTCTGCAGCATCTGTGAGCTTAATTTTGGCCTGGTTTGGTCCTTTGCACTGCAACACATTTCCTCACAGACCCTTTTATGAAGACACTCAATCTCCCAATTTTCTGTGGTTTTTTGGTATTTTTTCAATTGCATTTCATTTGATCCTATCTCCTTTCCAGAGTGTTTGTAGGCCTTTCCTTTTGGGGTCGCAAGATTCCGTTTCCCTTCCCGAAAGGAAATGAAATTTCCTTTCGGGAAGGGAAACGGAATCTTGCGATTTCAATGGGGACCAAGAGGGGAATCTTTGGTGCATGTCCCTGCACCTGATGGCATGCCATGCTTTTGGATGGTTTTAACTTTGGGGAAGAATTTTTTTTTTTTAATTATTTTTTTTAAGTATTTATGGCATGTCCCTCATATCTTCCCCTCCACATTGTGTCTTCCTCCTTGACTTTTTCTCCTGCTTTTGCAGCATCTGTGAGCTTAATTTTGGCCTGGTTTGGTCCTTTGCAGTGCACTGGATATAATCCCGGTCCATTTTCTCGTAGTCACAAAATTTCCAAAATTTTTTTTTTTTCTCTTCCAATCCAAATTTCTTTGATTGTATCTTCATTCCAGAGTTTTTGTAAGTCCTTCCTTTGTCTTTTGGCCTTCAGCGCAGATCAGTTTGGGCAAGCTTTGGTGCATGTCCCTGCACTTGATTGCATATGGCCAGACTTTTGATGGCTTTGAATGTGGGGAAGCCTTTTTTTTCTTTTTCTTTTTTTTTTCTTTTTTAATTATTTATGCGTGGTCCCTCATCTCTTCCCCTCCACATTGTATCTTCCTCCTTGACTTTTTCTCCTGCTTCTGCAGCATCTGTGAGCTTAGTTTTGGCCTGTTTTGGTTTTTTGCGCTGCACTGGATATAATCCCGGTCCATTTTCTCGTAGTCACAAAATTTCCAAAATTTTTTTTTTTTCTCTTCCAATTCCAATTTCTTTGATTGTATCTTCATTCCAGAGTGTTTGTAAGTCCTTCCTTTCTCTTTTGGCCTTCAGCGCGGATCAGTTTGGGCAAGCTTTGGTGCATGTCCCTGCACTTGATTGCATATGGCCAGACTTTTGATGGCTTTGAATGTGGGGAAGCCTTTTTTTTTCTTTTTCTTTTTTTTTTCTTTTAAGTATGCATGCCATGTCCCTCATACCTTCCCCTCCATGTTTTATCTTCCTCCTTGACTTTTTCTCCTGCTTCTGCAGCATACATGAGCTTAATTTTGGCCTGTTTTGGTCCTTTGCAGTGCACTGGATATAATCCCGGTCCATTTTCTCGTAGCACAAAATTTCCAAAATTTTTTTTTTTCTCCTCCAATTCCAATTTCCTTGATTGTATCTTCATTCCAGAGTGTTTGTAAGTCCTTCCTTTCTCTTTTGGCCTTCAGCGCGGATCAGTTTGGGCAAGCTTTGGTGCATGTCCCTGCACTTGATTGCATATGGCCAGACTTTTGATGGCTTTGAATGTGGGGAAGCCTTTTTTTTCCTTTTTTTTTTTTTTTTCTTTTAAGTATGCATGCCATGTCCCTCATACCTTCCCCTCCATGTTTTATCTTCCTCCTTGACTTTTTCTCCTGCTTCTGCAGCATCTGTGAGCTTAATTTTGGCCTGGTTTGGTCCTTTGCACTGCAACACATTTCCTCACAGACCCTTTTATGAAGACACTCAATCTCCCAATTTTCTGTGGTTTTTTGGTATTTTTTCAATTGCATTTCATTTGATCCTATCTCCTTTCCAGAGTGTTTGTAGGCCTTTCCTTTTGGGGTCGCAAGATTCCGTTTCCCTTCCCGAAAGGAAATGAAATTTCCTTTCGGGAAGGGAAACGGAATCTTGCGATTTCAATGGGGACCAAGAGGGGAATCTTTGGTGCATGTCCCTGCACCTGATGGCATGCCATGCTTTTGGATGGTTTTAACTTTGGGGAAGAATTTTTTTTTTTTAATTATTTTTTTTAAGTATTTATGGCATGTCCCTCATATCTTCCCCTCCACATTGTGTCTTCCTCCTTGACTTTTTCTCCTGCTTTTGCAGCATCTGTGAGCTTAATTTTGGCCTGGTTTGGTCCTTTGCAGTGCACTGGATATAATCCCGGTCCATTTTCTCGTAGTCACAAAATTTCCAAAATTTTTTTTTTTTCTCTTCCAATCCAAATTTCTTTGATTGTATCTTCATTCCAGAGTTTTTGTAAGTCCTTCCTTTGTCTTTTGGCCTTCAGCGCGGATCAGTTTGGGCAAGCTTTGGTGCATGTCCCTGCACTTGATTGCATATGGCCAGACTTTTGATGGCTTTGAATGTGGGGAAGCCTTTTTTTTCTTTTTCTTTTTTTTTTCTTTTTTAATTATTTATGCGTGGTCCCTCATCTCTTCCCCTCCACATTGTATCTTCCTCCTTGACTTTTTCTCCTGCTTCTGCAGCATCTGTGAGCTTAGTTTTGGCCTGGTTTGGTCCTTTGCAGTGCACTGGATATAATCCTGGTCCATTTTCTCGTAGTCACAAAATTTCCAAAATTTTTTTTTTCTCTTCCAATTCCAATTTCTTTGATTGTATCTTCATTCCAGAGTGTTTGTAAGTCCTTCCTTTCTCTTTTGGCCTTCAGCGCGGATCAGTTTGGGCAAGCTTTGGTGCATGTCCCTGCACTTGATTGCATATGGCCAGACTTTTGATGGCTTTGAATGTGGGGAAGCCTTTTTTTTTCTTTTTCTTTTTTTTTTCTTTTAAGTATGCATGCCATGTCCCTCATACCTTCCCCTCCATGTTTTATCTTCCTCCTTGACTTTTTCTCCTGCTTCTGCAGCATCTGTGAGCTTAGTTTTGGCCTGTTTTGGTTTTTTGCACTGCACTGGATATAATCCCGGTCCATTTTCTCGTAGTCACAAAATTTCCAAAATTTTTTTTTTTCTCTTCCAATCCAAATTTCTTTGATTGTATCTTCATTCCAGAGTGTTTGTAAGTCCTTCCTTTCTCTTTTGGCCTTCAGCGCGGATCAGTTTGGGCAAGCTTTGGTGCATGTCCGTGCACTTGATTGCATATGGCCAGACTTTTGATGGCTTTGAATGTGGGGAAGCCTTTTTTTTTCTTTTTCTTTTTTTTTTCTTTTAAGTATGCATGCCATGTCCCTCATACCTTCCCCTCCATGTTTTATCTTCCTCCTTGACTTTTTCTCCTGCTTCTGCAGCATCTGTGAGCTTAATTTTGGCCTGGTTTGGTCCTTTGCACTGCAACACATTTCCTCACAGACCCTTTTATGAAGACACTCAATCTCCCAATTTTCTGTGGTTTTTTGGTATTTTTTCAATTGCATTTCATTTGATCCTATCTCCTTTCCAGAGTGTTTGTAGGCCTTTCCTTTTGGGGTCGCAAGATTCCGTTTCCCTTCCCGAAAGGAAATGAAATTTCCTTTCGGGAAGGGAAACGGAATCTTGCGATTTCAATGGGGACCAAGAGGGGAATCTTTGGTGCATGTCCCTGCACCTGATGGCATGCCATGCTTTTGGATGGTTTTAACTTTGGGGAAGAATTTTTTTTTTTTAATTATTTTTTTTAAGTATTTATGGCATGTCCCTCATATCTTCCCCTCCACATTGTGTCTTCCTCCTTGACTTTTTCTCCTGCTTTTGCAGCATCTGTGAGCTTAATTTTGGCCTGGTTTGGTCCTTTGCAGTGCACTGGATATAATCCCGGTCCATTTTCTCGTAGTCACAAAATTTCCAAAATTTTTTTTTTTTCTCTTCCAATCCAAATTTCTTTGATTGTATCTTCATTCCAGAGTTTTTGTAAGTCCTTCCTTTGTCTTTTGGCCTTCAGCGCGGATCAGTTTGGGCAAGCTTTGGTGCATGTCCCTGCACTTGATTGCATATGGCCAGACTTTTGATGGCTTTGAATGTGGGGAAGCCTTTTTTTTCTTTTTCTTTTTTTTTTCTTTTTTAATTATTTATGCGTGGTCCCTCATCTCTTCCCCTCCACATTGTATCTTCCTCCTTGACTTTTTCTCCTGCTTCTGCAGCATCTGTGAGCTTAGTTTTGGCCTGGTTTGGTCCTTTGCAGTGCACTGGATATAATCCTGGTCCATTTTCTCGTAGTCACAAAATTTCCAAATTTTTTTTTTTTCTCCTCCAATTCAAATTTCTTTGATGGTATCTTCATTCCAGAGTGTTTGTAAGTCCTTCCTTTCTCTTTTGGCCTTCAGCGCGGATCAGTTTGGGCAAGCTTTGGTGCATGTCCCTGCACTTGATTGCATATGGCCAGACTTTTGATGGCTTTGAATGTGGGGAAGCCTTTTTTTTTCTTTTTCTTTTTTTTTTCTTTTAAGTATGCATGCCATGTCCCTCATACCTTCCCCTCCATGTTTTATCTTCCTCCTTGACTTTTTCTCCTGCTTCTGCAGCATCTGTGAGCTTAATTTTGGCCTGGTTTGGTCCTTTGCACTGCAACACATTTCCTCACAGACCCTTTTATGAAGACACTCAATCTCCCAATTTTCTGTGGTTTTTTGGTATTTTTTCAATTGCATTTCATTTGATCCTATCTCCTTTCCAGAGTGTTTGTAGGCCTTTCCTTTTGGGGTCGCAAGATTCCGTTTCCCTTCCCGAAAGGAAATGAAATTTCCTTTCGGGAAGGGAAACGGAATCTTGCGATTTCAATGGGGACCAAGAGGGGAATCTTTGGTGCATGTCCCTGCACCTGATGGCATGCCATGCTTTTGGATGGCTTTAACTTTGGGGAAGAATTTTTTTTTTTAATTATTTTTTTTAAGTATTTATGGCATGTCCCTCATATCTTCCCCTCCACATTGTGTCTTCCTCCTTGACTTTTTCTCCTGCTTTTGCAGCATCTGTGAGCTTAATTTTGGCCTGGTTTGGTCCTTTGCAGTGCACTGGATATAATCCCGGTCCATTTTCTCGTAGTCACAAAATTTCCAAAATTTTTTTTTTTTCTCTTCCAATCCAAATTTCTTTGATTGTATCTTCATTCCAGAGTGTTTGTAAGTCCTTCCTTTCTCTTTTGGCCTTCAGCGCGGATCAGTTTGGGCAAGCTTTGGTGCATGTCCCTGCACTTGATTGCATATGGCCAGACTTTTGATGGCTTTGAATGTGGGGAAGCCTTTTTTTTTCTTTTTCTTTTTTTTTTCTTTTAAGTATGCATGCCATGTCCCTCATACCTTCCCCTCCATGTTTTATCTTCCTCCTTGACTTTTTCTCCTGCTTCTGCAGCATCTGTGAGCTTAGTTTTGGCCTGTTTTGGTTTTTTGCACTGCACTGGATATAATCCCGGTCCATTTTCTCGTAGTCACAAAATTTCCAAAATTTTTTTTTTTTCTCCTCCAATTCCAATTTCTTTGATGGTATCTTCATTCCAGAGTGTTTGTAAGTCCTTCCTTTCTCTTTTGGCCTTCAGCGCGGATCAGTTTGGGCAAGCTTTGGTGCATGTCCCTGCACTTGATTGCATATGGCCAGACTTTTGATGGCTTTGAATGTGGGGAAGCCTTTTTTTTTCTTTTTCTTTTTTTTTTCTTTTAAGTATTTATGGCATGTCCCTCATATCTTCCCCTCCACATTGTGTCTTCCTCCTTGACTTTTTCTCCTGCTTTTGCAGCATCTGTGAGCTTAGTTTTGGCCTGGTTTGGTCCTTTGCAGTGCACTGGATATAATCCCGGTCCATTTTCTCGTAGTCACAAAATTTCCAAAATTTTTTTTTTTTCTCTTCCAATTCCAATTTCTTTGATTGTATCTTCATTCCAGAGTGTTTGTAAGTCCTTCCTTTGTCTTTTGGCCTTCAGCGCGGATCAGTTTGGGCAAGCTTTGGTGCATGTCCCTGCACTTGATTGCATATGGCCAGACTTTTGATGGCTTTGAATGTGGGGAAGCCTTTTTTTTTCTTTTTCTTTTTTTTTTCTTTTAAGTATGCATGCCATGTCCCTCATACCTTCCCCTCCATGTTTTATCTTCCTCCTTGACTTTTTCTCCTGCTTCTGCAGCATCTGTGAGCTTAGTTTTGGCCTGTTTTGGTCCTTTGCACTGCACTGGATATAATCCCGGTCCATTTTCTCGTAGTCACGAAATTTCCAAAATTTTTTTTTTTTCTCCTCCAATTCCAATTTCTTTGATTGTATCTTCATTCCAGAGTGTTTGTAAGTCCTTCCTTTCTCTTTTGGCCTTAAGCGCGGATCAGTTTGGGCAAGCTTTGGTGCATGTCCCTGCACTTGATTGCATATGGCCAGACTTTTGATGGCTTTGAATGTGGGGAAGCCTTTTTTTTTCTTTTTCTTTTTTTTTTCTTTTAAGTATGCATGCCATGTCCCTCATACCTTCCCCTCCATGTTTTCTCTTCCTCCTTGACTTTTTCTCCTGCTTCTGCAGCATCTGTGAGCTTAATTTTGGCCTGGTTTGGTCCTTTGCACTGCAACACATTTCCTCACAGACCCTTTTATGAAGACACTCAATCTCCCAATTTTCTGTGGTTTTTTGGTTTTTTTTCAATTGCATTTCATTTGATCCTATCTCCTTTCCAGAGTGTTTGTAGGCCTTTCCTTTTGGGGTCGCAAGATTCCGTTTCCCTTCCCGAAAGGAAATGAAATTTCCTTTCGGGAAGGGAAACGGAATCTTGCGATTTCAATGGGGACCAAGAGGGGAATCTTTGGTGCATGTCCCTGCACCTGATGGCATGCCATGCTTTTGGATGGTTTTAACTTTGGGGAAGAATTTTTTTTTTTAATTATTTTTTTTAAGTATTTATGGCATGTCCCTCATATCTTCCCCTCCACATTGTGTCTTCCTCCTTGACTTTTTCTCCTGCTTTTGCAGCATCTGTGAGCTTAATTTTGGCCTGGTTTGGTCCTTTGCAGTGCACTGGATATAATCCCGGTCCATTTTCTCGTAGTCACAAAATTTCCAAAATTTTTTTTTTTTCTCTTCCAATTCCAATTTCTTTGATTGTATCTTCATTCCAGAGTGTTTGTAAGTCCTTCCTTTGTCTTTTGGCCTTCAGCGCGGATCAGTTTGGGCAAGCTTTGGTGCATGTCCCTGCACTTGATTGCATATGGCCAGACTTTTGATGGCTTTGAATGTGGGGAAGCCTTTTTTTTCTTTTTCTTTTTTTTTTCTTTTTTAATTATTTATGCGTGGTCCCTCATCTCTTCCCCTCCACATTGTATCTTCCTCCTTGACTTTTTCTCCTGCTTCTGCAGCATCTGTGAGCTTAGTTTTGGCCTGGTTTGGTCCTTTGCAGTGCACTGGATATAATCCCGGTCCATTTTCTCGTAGTCACAAAATTTCCAAATTTTTTTTTTTTCTGCTCCAAATCAAATTTCTTTGATGGTATCTTCATTCCAGAGTGTTTGTAAGTCCTTCCTTTCTCTTTTGGCCTTCAGCGCGGATCAGTTTGGGCAAGCTTTGGTGCATGTCCCTGCACTTGATTGCATATGGCCAGACTTTTGATGGCTTTGAATGTGGGGAAGCCTTTTTTTTTCTTTTTCTTTTTTTTTTCTTTTAAGTATGCATGCCATGTCCCTCATACCTTCCCCTCCATGTTTTATCTTCCTCCTTGACTTTTTCTCCTGCTTCTGCAGCATCTGTGAGCTTAGTTTTGGCCTGTTTTGGTCCTTTGCACTGCACTGGATATAATCCCGGTCCATTTTCTCGTAGTCACGAAATTTCCAAAATTTTTTTTTTTTCTCCTCCAATTCCAATTTCTTTGATTGTATCTTCATTCCAGAGTGTTTGTAAGTCCTTCCTTTGTCTTTTGGCCTTCAGCGCGGATCAGTTTGGGCAAGCTTTGGTGCATGTCCCTGCACTTGATTGCATATGGCCAGACTTTTGATGGCTTTGAATGTGGGGAAGCCTTTTTTTTTCTTTTTCTTTTTTTTTTCTTTTAAGTATGCATGCCATGTCCCTCATACCTTCCCCTCCATGTTTTATCTTCCTCCTTGACTTTTTCTCCTGCTTTTGCAGCATCTGTGAGCTTAATTTTGGCCTGGTTTGGTCCTTTGCAGTGCACTGGATATAATCCCGGTCCATTTTCTCGTAGTCACAAAATTTCCAAAATTTTTTTTTTTTCTCTTCCAATCCAAATTTCTTTGATTGTATCTTCATTCCAGAGTTTTTGTAAGTCCTTCCTTTGTCTTTTGGCCTTCAGCGCGGATCAGTTTGGGCAAGCTTTGGTGCATGTCCCTGCACTTGATTGCATATGGCCAGACTTTTGATGGCTTTGAATGTGGGGAAGCCTTTTTTTTCTTTTTCTTTTTTTTTTCTTTTTTAATTATTTATGCGTGGTCCCTCATCTCTTCCCCTCCACATTGTATCTTCCTCCTTGACTTTTTCTCCTGCTTCTGCAGCATCTGTGAGCTTAGTTTTGGCCTGGTTTGGTCCTTTGCAGTGCACTGGATATAATCCTGGTCCATTTTCTCGTAGTCACAAAATTTCCAAATTTTTTTTTTTTCTCCTCCAATTCAAATTTCTTTGATGGTATCTTCATTCCAGAGTGTTTGTAAGTCCTTCCTTTCTCTTTTGGCCTTCAGCGCGGATCAGTTTGGGCAAGCTTTGGTGCATGTCCCTGCACTTGATTGCATATGGCCAGACTTTTGATGGCTTTGAATGTGGGGAAGCCTTTTTTTTTCTTTTTCTTTTTTTTTTCTTTTAAGTATGCATGCCATGTCCCTCATACCTTCCCCTCCATGTTTTATCTTCCTCCTTGACTTTTTCTCCTGCTTCTGCAGCATCTGTGAGCTTAATTTTGGCCTGGTTTGGTCCTTTGCACTGCAACACATTTCCTCACAGACCCTTTTATGAAGACACTCAATCTCCCAATTTTCTGTGGTTTTTTGGTATTTTTTCAATTGCATTTCATTTGATCCTATCTCCTTTCCAGAGTGTTTGTAGGCCTTTCCTTTTGGGGTCGCAAGATTCCGTTTCCCTTCCCGAAAGGAAATGAAATTTCCTTTCGGGAAGGGAAACGGAATCTTGCGATTTCAATGGGAACAAATAGAGGAATCTTTGGTGCATGTCCCTGCACCTGATGGCATGCCATGCTTTTGGATGGTTTTAACTTTGGGGAAGAATTTTTTTTTTTAATTATTTTTTTTAAGTATTTATGGCATGTCCCTCATATCTTCCCCTCCACATTGTGTCTTCCTCCTTGACTTTTTCTCCTGCTTTTGCAGCATCTGTGAGCTTAATTTTGGCCTGGTTTGGTCCTTTGCAGTGCACTGGATATAATCCCGGTCCATTTTCTCGTAGTCACAAAATTTCCAAAATTTTTTTTTTTTCTCTTCCAATTCCAATTTCTTTGATTGTATCTTCATTCCAGAGTGTTTGTAAGTCCTTCCTTTGTCTTTTGGCCTTCAGCGCGGATCAGTTTGGGCAAGCTTTGGTGCATGTCCCTGCACTTGATTGCATATGGCCAGACTTTTGATGGCTTTGAATGTGGGGAAGCCTTTTTTTTTCTTTTTCTTTTTTTTTTCTTTTAAGTATGCATGCCATGTCCCTCATACCTTCCCCTCCATGTTTTATCTTCCTCCTTGACTTTTTCTCCTGCTTCTGCAGCATCTGTGAGCTTAGTTTTGGCCTGTTTTGGTCCTTTGCACTGCACTGGATATAATCCCGGTCCATTTTCTCGTAGTCACGAAATTTCCAAAATTTTTTTTTTTTCTCCTCCAATTCCAATTTCTTTGATTGTATCTTCATTCCAGAGTGTTTGTAAGTCCTTCCTTTGTCTTTTGGCCTTCAGCGCGGATCAGTTTGGGCAAGCTTTGGTGCATGTCCCTGCACTTGATTGCATATGGCCAGACTTTTGATGGCTTTGAATGTGGGGAAGCCTTTTTTTTTCTTTTTCTTTTTTTTTTCTTTTAAGTATGCATGCCATGTCCCTCATACCTTCCCCTCCATGTTTTATCTTCCTCCTTGACTTTTTCTCCTGCTTTTGCAGCATCTGTGAGCTTAATTTTGGCCTGGTTTGGTCCTTTGCAGTGCACTGGATATAATCCCGGTCCATTTTCTCGTAGTCACAAAATTTCCAAAATTTTTTTTTTTTCTCTTCCAATCCAAATTTCTTTGATTGTATCTTCATTCCAGAGTTTTTGTAAGTCCTTCCTTTGTCTTTTGGCCTTCAGCGCGGATCAGTTTGGGCAAGCTTTGGTGCATGTCCCTGCACTTGATTGCATATGGCCAGACTTTTGATGGCTTTGAATGTGGGGAAGCCTTTTTTTTCTTTTTCTTTTTTTTTTCTTTTTTAATTATTTATGCGTGGTCCCTCATCTCTTCCCCTCCACATTGTATCTTCCTCCTTGACTTTTTCTCCTGCTTCTGCAGCATCTGTGAGCTTAGTTTTGGCCTGGTTTGGTCCTTTGCAGTGCACTGGATATAATCCTGGTCCATTTTCTCGTAGTCACAAAATTTCCAAATTTTTTTTTTTTCTCCTCCAATTCAAATTTCTTTGATGGTATCTTCATTCCAGAGTGTTTGTAAGTCCTTCCTTTCTCTTTTGGCCTTCAGCGCGGATCAGTTTGGGCAAGCTTTGGTGCATGTCCCTGCACTTGATTGCATATGGCCAGACTTTTGATGGCTTTGAATGTGGGGAAGCCTTTTTTTTTCTTTTTCTTTTTTTTTTCTTTTAAGTATGCATGCCATGTCCCTCATACCTTCCCCTCCATGTTTTATCTTCCTCCTTGACTTTTTCTCCTGCTTCTGCAGCATCTGTGAGCTTAATTTTGGCCTGGTTTGGTCCTTTGCACTGCAACACATTTCCTCACAGACTCTTTTATGAAGACACTCAATCTCCCAATTTTCTGTGGTTTTTTGGTATTTTTTCAATTGCATTTCATTTGATCCTATCTCCTTTCCAGAGTGTTTGTAGGCCTTTCCTTTTGGGGTCGCAAGATTCCGTTTCCCTTCCCGAAAGGAAATTTCATTTCCTTTCGGGAAGGGAAACGGAATCTTGCGATTTCAATGGGGACCAAGAGGGGAATCTTTGGTGCATGTCCCTGCACCTGATGGCATGCCATGCTTTTGGATGGCTTTAACTTTGGGGAAGAATTTTTTTTTTTAATTATTTTTTTTAAGTATTTATGGCATGTCCCTCATATCTTCCCCTCCACATTGTGTCTTCCTCCTTGACTTTTTCTCCTGCTTTTGCAGCATCTGTGAGCTTAATTTTGGCCTGGTTTGGTCCTTTGCAGTGCACTGGATATAATCCCGGTCCATTTTCTCGTAGTCACAAAATTTCCAAAATTTTTTTTTTTTCTCTTCCAATCCAAATTTCTTTGATTGTATCTTCATTCCAGAGTGTTTGTAAGTCCTTCCTTTCTCTTTTGGCCTTCAGCGCGGATCAGTTTGGGCAAGCTTTGGTGCATGTCCCTGCACTTGATTGCATATGGCCAGACTTTTGATGGCTTTGAATGTGGGGAAGCCTTTTTTTTCTTTTTCTTTTTTTTTTCTTTTAAGTATGCATGCCATGTCCCTCATACCTTCCCCTCCATGTTTTATCTTCCTCCTTGACTTTTTCTCCTGCTTCTGCAGCATCTGTGAGCTTAGTTTTGGCCTGTTTTGGTTTTTTGCAGTGCACTGGATATAATCCCGGTCCATTTTCTCGTAGTCACAAAATTTCCAAAATTTTTTTTTTTTCTCTTCCAATTCCAATTTCTTTGATGGTATCTTCATTCCAGAGTGTTTGTAAGTCCTTCCTTTCTCTTTTGGCCTTCAGCGCGGATCAGTTTGGGCAAGCTTTGGTGCATGTCCGTGCACTTGATTGCATATGGCCAGACTTTTGATGGCTTTGAATGTGGGGAAGCCTTTTTTTTTCTTTTTCTTTTTTTTTTCTTTTAAGTATGCATGCCATGTCCCTCATACCTTCCCCTCCATGTTTTATCTTCCTCCTTGACTTTTTCTCCTGCTTCTGCAGCATCTGTGAGCTTAATTTTGGCCTGGTTTGGTCCTTTGCACTGCAACACATTTCCTCACAGACCCTTTTATGAAGACACTCAATCTCCCAATTTTCTGTGGTTTTTTGGTTTTTTTTCAATTGCATTTCATTTGATCCTATCTCCTTTCCAGAGTGTTTGTAGGCCTTTCCTTTTGGGGTCGCAAGATTCCGTTTCCCTTCCCGAAAGGAAATGAAATTTCCTTTCGGGAAGGGAAACGGAATCTTGCGATTTCAATGGGGACCAAGAGGGGAATCTTTGGTGCATGTCCCTGCACCTGATGGCATGCCATGCTTTTGGATGGTTTTAACTTTGGGGAAGAATTTTTTTTTTTAATTATTTTTTTTAAGTATTTATGGCATGTCCCTCATATCTTCCCCTCCACATTGTGTCTTCCTCCTTGACTTTTTCTCCTGCTTTTGCAGCATCTGTGAGCTTAGTTTTGGCCTGGTTTGGTCCTTTGCAGTGCACTGGATATAATCCCGGTCCATTTTCTCGTAGTCACAAAATTTCCAAAATTTTTTTTTTTTCTCTTCCAATTCCAATTTCTTTGATTGTATCTTCATTCCAGAGTGTTTGTAAGTCCTTCCTTTGTCTTTTGGCCTTCAGCGCGGATCAGTTTGGGCAAGCTTTGGTGCATGTCCCTGCACTTGATTGCATATGGCCAGACTTTTGATGGCTTTGAATGTGGGGAAGCCTTTTTTTTTCTTTTTCTTTTTTTTTTCTTTTAAGTATGCATGCCATGTCCCTCATACCTTCCCCTCCATGTTTTATCTTCCTCCTTGACTTTTTCTCCTGCTTCTGCAGCATCTGTGAGCTTAATTTTGGCCTGGTTTGGTCCTTTGCACTGCAACACATTTCCTCACAGACCCTTTTATGAAGACACTCAATCTCCCAATTTTCTGTGGTTTTTTGGTTTTTTTTCAATTGCATTTCATTTGATCCTATCTCCTTTCCAGAGTGTTTGTAGGCCTTTCCTTTTGGGGTCGCAAGATTCCGTTTCCCTTCCCGAAAGGAAATGAAATTTCCTTTCGGGAAGGGAAACGGAATCTTGCGATTTCAATGGGGACCAAGAGGGGAATCTTTGGTGCATGTCCCTGCACCTGATGGCATGCCATGCTTTTGGATGGCTTTAACTTTGGGGAAGAATTTTTTTTTTTTAATTATTTTTTTTAAGTATTTATGGCATGTCCCTCATATCTTCCCCTCCACATTGTGTCTTCCTCCTTGACTTTTTCTCCTGCTTTTGCAGCATCTGTGAGCTTAATTTTGGCCTGGTTTGGTCCTTTGCAGTGCACTGGATATAATCCCGGTCCATTTTCTCGTAGTCACAAAATTTCCAAAATTTTTTTTTTTCTCTTCCAATTCCAATTTCTTTGATTGTATCTTCATTCCAGAGTGTTTGTAAGTCCTTCCTTTCTCTTTTGGCCTTCAGCGCGGATCAGTTTGGGCAAGCTTTGGTGCATGTCCGTGCACTTGATTGCATATGGCCAGACTTTTGATGGCTTTGAATGTGGGGAAGCCTTTTTTTTTCTTTTTCTTTTTTTTTTCTTTTAAGTATGCATGCCATGTCCCTCATACCTTCCCCTCCATGTTTTATCTTCCTCCTTGACTTTTTCTCCTGCTTCTGCAGCATCTGTGAGCTTAGTTTTAGCCTGTTTTGGTCCTTTGCAGTGCACTGGATATAATCCCGGTCCATTTTCTCGTAGTCACAAAATTTCCAAAATTTTTTTTTTTTCTCCTCCAATTCCAATTTCTTTGATTGTATCTTCATTCCAGAGTGTTTGTAAGTCCTTCCTTTCTCTTTTGGCCTTCAGCGCGGATCAGTTTGGGCAAGCTTTGGTGCATGTCCCTGCACTTGATTGCATATGGCCAGACTTTTGATGGCTTTGAATGTGGGGAAGCCTTTTTTTTTCTTTTTCTTTTTTTTTTCTTTTAAGTATGCATGCCATGTCCCTCATACCTTCCCCTCCATGTTTTCTCTTCCTCCTTGACTTTTTCTCCTGCTTTTGCAGCATCTGTGAGCTTAGTTTTGGCCTGTTTTGGTCCTTTGCAGTGCACTGGATATAATCCCGGTCCATTTTCTCGTAGTCACAAAATTTCCAAAATTTTTTTTTTTTCTCCTCCAATTCCAATTTCGTTGATTGTATCTTCATTCCAGAGTGTTTGTAAGTCCTTCCTTTCTCTTTTGGCCTTCAGCGCGGATCAGTTTGGGCAAGCTTTGGTGCATGTCCCTGCACTTGATTGCATATGGCCAGACTTTTGATGGCTTTGAATGTGGGGAAGCCTTTTTTTTCCTTTTTATTTTTTTTTTCTTTTAAGTATGCATGCCATGTCCCTCATACCTTCCCCTCCATGTTTTCTCTTCCTCCTTGACTTTTTCTCCTGCTTCTGCAGCATCTGTGAGCTTAATTTTTTGCCTGGTTTGGTCCTTTGCACTGCAACACATTTCCTCACAGACCCTTTTATGAAGACACACAATCTCCCAATTTGCTGTGGTTTTTTGGTATTTTTTCAATTGCATTTCATTTGATCCTATCTCCTTTCCAGAGGGTTTGTAGGCCTTTCCTTTTGGGGTCGCAAGATTCCGTTTCCCTTCCCGAAAGGAAATGAAATTTCCTTTCGGGAAAGGAAACGGAATCTTGCGATTTCAATGGGGACAAATAGAGGAATCTTTGGTGCATGTCCCTGCACCTGATGGCATGCCATGCTTTTGGATGGCTTTAACTTTGGGGAAGAATTTTTTTTTTTACTTTTTTTTTTTTTAAGTATGTATGGCATGTCCCTCATATCTTCCCCTCCACATTGTGTCTTCCTCCTTGACTTTTTCTCTTTCTTTTGCAGCATCTGTGAGCTTAGTTTTGGCCTGTTTTGGTCCTTTGCAGTGCACTGGATATAATCCCGGTCCATTTTCTCGTAGTCACAAAATTTCCAAAATTTTTTTTTTTTCTCCTCCAATTCCAATTTCGTTGATTGTATCTTCATTCCAGAGTGTTTGTAAGTCCTTCCTTTCTCTTTTGGCCTTCAGCGCGGATCAGTTTGGGCAAGCTTTGGTGCATGTCCCTGCACTTGATTGCATATGGCCAGACTTTTGATGGCTTTGAATGTGGGGAAGCCTTTTTTTTTCTTTTTCTTTTTTTTTTCTTTTAAGTATGCATGCCATTTCCCTCATACCTTCCCCTCCATGTTTTCTCTTCCTCCTTGACTTTTTCTCCTGCTTTTGCAGCATCTGTGAGCTTAGTTTTGGCCTGTTTTGGTCCTTTGCAGTGCACTGGATATAATCCCGGTCCATTTTCTCGTAGTCACAAAATTTCCAAAATTTTTTTTTTTTCTCCTCCAATTCCAATTTCGTTGATTGTATCTTCATTCCAGAGTGTTTGTAAGTCCTTCCTTTCTCTTTTGGCCTTCAGCGCGGATCAGTTTGGGCAAGCTTTGGTGCATGTCCCTGCACTTGATTGCATATGGCCAGACTTTTGATGGCTTTGAATGTGGGGAAGCCTTTTTTTTCCTTTTTATTTTTTTTTTCTTTTAAGTATGCATGCCATGTCCCTCATACCTTCCCCTCCATGTTTTCTCTTCCTCCTTGACTTTTTCTCCTGCTTCTGCAGCATCTGTGAGCTTAATTTTTTGCCTGGTTTGGTCCTTTGCACTGCAACACATTTCCTCACAGACCCTTTTATGAAGACACACAATCTCCCAATTTGCTGTGGTTTTTTGGTATTTTTTCAATTGCATTTCATTTGATCCTATCTCCTTTCCAGAGGGTTTGTAGGCCTTTCCTTTTGGGGTCGCAAGATTCCGTTTCCCTTCCCGAAAGGAAATGAAATTTCCTTTCGGGAAGGGAAACGGAATCTTGCGATTTCAATGGGGACAAATAGAGGAATCTTTGGTGCATGTCCCTGCACCTGATGGCATGCCATGCTTTTGGATGGCTTTAACTTTGGGGAAGAATTTTTTTTTTTTAATTATTTTTTTTAAGTATGTATGGCATGTCCCTCATATCTTCCCCTCCACATTGTGTCTTCCTCCTTGACTTTTTCTCCTTCTTTTGCAGCATCTGTGAGCTTAGTTTTGGCCTGGTTTGGTCCTTTGCAGTGCACTGGATATAATCCCGGTCCATTTTCTCGTAGTCACAAAATTTCCAAAATTTTTTTTTTTTCTCCTCCAATTCCAATTTCGTTGATTGTATCTTCATTCCAGAGTGTTTGTAAGTCCTTCCTTTCTCTTTTGGCCTTCAGCGCGGATCAGTTTGGGCAAGCTTTGGTGCATGTCCCTGCACTTGATTGCATATGGCCAGACTTTTGATGGCTTTGAATGTGGGGAAGCCTTTTTTTAACTTTTTTTTTTTTTTTTTTTTTTTAAGTATTTATGGCATGTCCCTCATACCTTCCCCTCCATGTTTTATCTTCCTCCTTGACTTTTTCTCCTGCTTTTGCAGCATCTGTGAGCTTAGTTTCGGCCTGTTTTGGTCCTTTGCAGTGCACTGGATATAATCCCGGTCCATTTTCTCGTAGTCACAAAATTTCCAAAATTTTTTTTTTTTCTCCTCCAATTCCAATTTCGTTGATTGTATCTTCATTCCAGAGTGTTTGTAAGTCCTTCCTTTCTCTTTTGGCCTTCAGCGCGGATCAGTTTGGGCAAGCTTTGGTGCATGTCCCTGCACTTGATTGCATATGGCCAGACTTTTGATGGCTTTGAATGTGGGGAAGCCTTTTTTTTCCTTTTTATTTTTTTTTTCTTTTAAGTATTTATGGCATGTCCCTCATACCTTCCCCTCCATGTTTTATCTTCCTCCTTGACTTTTTCTCCTGCTTTTGCAGCATCTGTGAGCTTAGTTTTGGCCTGTTTTGGTCCTTTGCAGTGCACTGGATATAATCCCGGTCCATTTTCTCGTAGTCACAAAATTTCCAAAATTTTTTTTTTTTCTCCTCCAATTCCAATTTCTTTGATTGTATCTTCATTCCAGAGTGTTTGTAAGTCCTTCCTTTGTCTTTTGGCCTTCAGCGCGGATCAGTTTGGGCAAGCTTTGGTGCATGTCCCTGCACTTGATTGCATATGGCCAGACTTTTGATGGCTTTGAATGTGGGGAAGCCTTTTTTTTTCTTTTTCTTTTTTTTTTCTTTTAAGTATGCATGCCATGTCCCTCATACCTTCCCCTCCATGTTTTATCTTCCTCCTTGACTTTTTCTCCTGCTTCTGCAGCATCTGTGAGCTTAATTTTGGCCTGGTTTGGTCCTTTGCACTGCAACACATTTCCTCACAGACCCTTTTATGAAGACACTCAATCTCCCAATTTTCTGTGGTTTTTTGGTATTTTTTCAATTGCATTTCATTTGATCCTATCTCCTTTCCAGAGTGTTTGTAGGCCTTTCCTTTTGGGGTCGCAAGATTCCGTTTCCCTTCCCGAAAGGAAATGAAATTTCCTTTCGGGAAGGGAAACGGAATCTTGCGATTTCAATGGGGACCAAGAGGGGAATCTTTGGTGCATGTCCCTGCACCTGATGGCATGCCATGCTTTTGGATGGCTTTAACTTTGGGGAAGAATTTTTTTTTTTTAATTATTTTTTTTAAGTATTTATGGCATGTCCCTCATATCTTCCCCTCCACATTGTGTCTTCCTCCTTGACTTTTTCTCCTGCTTTTGCAGCATCTGTGAGCTTAATTTTGGCCTGGTTTGGTCCTTTGCAGTGCACTGGATATAATCCCGGTCCATTTTCTCGTAGTCACAAAATTTCCAAAATTTTTTTTTTTCTCTTCCAATTCCAATTTCTTTGATTGTATCTTCATTCCAGAGTGTTTGTAAGTCCTTCCTTTCTCTTTTGGCCTTCAGCGCGGATCAGTTTGGGCAAGCTTTGGTGCATGTCCCTGCACTTGATTGCATATGGCCAGACTTTTGATGGCTTTGAATGTGGGGAAGCCTTTTTTTTTCTTTTTCTTTTTTTTTTCTTTTAAGTATGCATGCCATGTCCCTCATACCTTCCCCTCCATGTTTTCTCTTCCTCCTTGACTTTTTCTCCTGCTTCTGCAGCATCTGTGAGCTTAGTTTTAGCCTGTTTTGGTCCTTTGCAGTGCACTGGATATAATCCCGGTCCATTTTCTCGTAGTCACAAAATTTCCAAAATTTTTTTTTTTTCTCCTCCAATTCCAATTTCTTTGATTGTATCTTCATTCCAGAGTGTTTGTAAGTCCTTCCTTTCTCTTTTGGCCTTCAGCGCGGATCAGTTTGGGCAAGCTTTGGTGCATGTCCCTGCACTTGATTGCATATGGCCAGACTTTTGATGGCTTTGAATGTGGGGAAGCCTTTTTTTTCCTTTTTCTTTTTTTTTTCTTTTAAGTATGCATGCCATGTCCCTCATACCTTCCCCTCCATGTTTTCTCTTCCTCCTTGACTTTTTCTCCTGCTTTTGCAGCATCTGTGAGCTTAGTTTTGGCCTGTTTTGGTCCTTTGCAGTGCACTGGATATAATCCCGGTCCATTTTCTCGTAGTCACAAAATTTCCAAAATTTTTTTTTTTTCTCCTCCAATTCCAATTTCGTTGATTGTATCTTCATTCCAGAGTGTTTGTAAGTCCTTCCTTTCTCTTTTGGCCTTCAGCGCGGATCAGTTTGGGCAAGCTTTGGTGCATGTCCCTGCACTTGATTGCATATGGCCAGACTTTTGATGGCTTTGAATGTGGGGAAGCCTTTTTTTTCCTTTTTCTTTTTTTTTTCTTTTAAGTATGAATGCCATGTCCCTCATACCTTCCCCTCCATGTTTTATCTTCCTCCTTGACTTTTTCTCCTTCTTTTGCAGCATCTGTGAGCTTAGTTTTGGCCTGGTTTGGTCCTTTGCAGTGCACTGGATATAATCCCGGTCCATTTTCTCGTAGTCACAAAATTTCCAAAATTTTTTTTTTTTCTCCTCCAATTCCAATTTCGTTGATTGTATCTTCATTCCAGAGTGTTTGTAAGTCCTTCCTTTCTCTTTTGGCCTTCAGCGCGGATCAGTTTGGGCAAGCTTTGGTGCATGTCCCTGCACTTGATTGCATATGGCCAGACTTTTGATGGCTTTGAATGTGGGGAAGCCTTTTTTTAACTTTTTTTTTTTTTTTTTTTTTTTTAAGTATTTATGGCATGTCCCTCATACCTTCCCCTCCATGTTTTATCTTCCTCCTTGACTTTTTCTCCTGCTTTTGCAGCATCTGTGAGCTTAGTTTCGGCCTGTTTTGGTCCTTTGCAGTGCACTGGATATAATCCCGGTCCATTTTCTCGTAGTCACAAAATTTCCAAAATTTTTTTTTTTTCTCCTCCAATTCCAATTTCGTTGATTGTATCTTCATTCCAGAGTGTTTGTAAGTCCTTCCTTTCTCTTTTGGCCTTCAGCGCGGATCAGTTTGGGCAAGCTTTGGTGCATGTCCCTGCACTTGATTGCATATGGCCAGACTTTTGATGGCTTTGAATGTGGGGAAGCCTTTTTTTTCCTTTTTATTTTTTTTTTCTTTTAAGTATTTATGGCATGTCCCTCATACCTTCCCCTCCATGTTTTATCTTCCTCCTTGACTTTTTCTCCTGCTTCTGCAGCATCTGTGAGCTTAGTTTTGGCCTGTTTTGGTCCTTTGCAGTGCACTGGATATAATCCCGGTCCATTTTCTCGTAGTCACAAAATTTCCAAAATTTTTTTTTTTTCTCCTCCAATTCCAATTTCTTTGATTGTATCTTCATTCCAGAGTGTTTGTAAGTCCTTCCTTTGTCTTTTGGCCTTCAGCGCGGATCAGTTTGGGCAAGCTTTGGTGCATGTCCCTGCACTTGATTGCATATGGCCAGACTTTTGATGGCTTTGAATGTGGGGAAGCCTTTTTTTTTCTTTTTCTTTTTTTTTTCTTTTAAGTATGCATGCCATGTCCCTCATACCTTCCCCTCCATGTTTTATCTTCCTCCTTGACTTTTTCTCCTGCTTCTGCAGCATCTGTGAGCTTAATTTTGGCCTGGTTTGGTCCTTTGCACTGCAACACATTTCCTCACAGACCCTTTTATGAAGACACTCAATCTCCCAATTTTCTGTGGTTTTTTGGTATTTTTTCAATTGCATTTCATTTGATCCTATCTCCTTTCCAGAGTGTTTGTAGGCCTTTCCTTTTGGGGTCGCAAGATTCCGTTTCCCTTCCCGAAAGGAAATGAAATTTCCTTTCGGGAAGGGAAACGGAATCTTGCGATTTCAATGGGGACCAAGAGGGGAATCTTTGGTGCATGTCCCTGCACCTGATGGCATGCCATGCTTTTGGATGGCTTTAACTTTGGGGAAGAATTTTTTTTTTTTAATTATTTTTTTTAAGTATTTATGGCATGTCCCTCATATCTTCCCCTCCACATTGTGTCTTCCTCCTTGACTTTTTCTCCTGCTTTTGCAGCATCTGTGAGCTTAATTTTGGCCTGGTTTGGTCCTTTGCAGTGCACTGGATATAATCCCGGTCCATTTTCTCGTAGTCACAAAATTTCCAAAATTTTTTTTTTTCTCTTCCAATTCCAATTTCTTTGATTGTATCTTCATTCCAGAGTGTTTGTAAGTCCTTCCTTTGTCTTTTGGCCTTCAGCGCGGATCAGTTTGGGCAAGCTTTGGTGCATGTCCCTGCACTTGATTGCATATGGCCAGACTTTTGATGGCTTTGAATGTGGGGAAGCCTTTTTTTTTCTTTTTCTTTTTTTTTTCTTTTAAGTATGCATGCCATGTCCCTCATACCTTCCCCTCCATGTTTTATCTTCCTCCTTGACTTTTTCTCCTGCTTCTGCAGCATCTGTGAGCTTAGTTTTAGCCTGTTTTGGTCCTTTGCAGTGCACTGGATATAATCCCGGTCCATTTTCTCGTAGTCACAAAATTTCCAAAATTTTTTTTTTTTCTCCTCCAATTCCAATTTCTTTGATTGTATCTTCATTCCAGAGTGTTTGTAAGTCCTTCCTTTGTCTTTTGGCCTTCAGCGCGGATCAGTTTGGGCAAGCTTTGGTGCATGTCCCTGCACTTGATTGCATATGGCCAGACTTTTGATGGCTTTGAATGTGGGGAAGCCTTTTTTTTCCTTTTTCTTTTTTTTTTCTTTTAAGTATGCATGCCATGTCCCTCATACCTTCCCCTCCATGTTTTCTCTTCCTCCTTGACTTTTTCTCCTGCTTTTGCAGCATCTGTGAGCTTAGTTTTGGCCTGTTTTGGTCCTTTGCAGTGCACTGGATATAATCCCGGTCCATTTTCTCGTAGTCACAAAATTTCCAAAATTTTTTTTTTTTCTCCTCCAATTCCAATTTCGTTGATTGTATCTTCATTCCAGAGTGTTTGTAAGTCCTTCCTTTCTCTTTTGGCCTTCAGCGCGGATCAGTTTGGGCAAGCTTTGGTGCATGTCCCTGCACTTGATTGCATATGGCCAGACTTTTGATGGCTTTGAATGTGGGGAAGCCTTTTTTTTCCTTTTTATTTTTTTTTTCTTTTAAGTATGAATGCCATGTCCCTCATACCTTCCCCTCCATGTTTTATCTTCCTCCTTGACTTTTTCTCCTTCTTTTGCAGCATCTGTGAGCTTAGTTTTGGCCTGGTTTGGTCCTTTGCAGTGCACTGGATATAATCCCGGTCCATTTTCTCGTAGTCACAAAATTTCCAAAATTTTTTTTTTTTCTCCTCCAATTCCAATTTCGTTGATTGTATCTTCATTCCAGAGTGTTTGTAAGTCCTTCCTTTCTCTTTTGGCCTTCAGCGCGGATCAGTTTGGGCAAGCTTTGGTGCATGTCCCTGCACTTGATTGCATATGGCCAGACTTTTGATGGCTTTGAATGTGGGGAAGCCTTTTTTTTCCTTTTTATTTTTTTTTTCTTTTAAGTATTTATGGCATGTCCCTCATACCTTCCCCTCCATGTTTTATCTTCCTCCTTGACTTTTTCTCCTGCTTCTGCAGCATCTGTGAGCTTAGTTTTGGCCTGTTTTGGTCCTTTGCAGTGCACTGGATATAA
Organism: Agelaius phoeniceus; assembly: GCF_051311805.1. NCBI lineage: Eukaryota > Metazoa > Chordata > Aves > Passeriformes > Icteridae > Agelaius > Agelaius phoeniceus. The sequence goes on from NC_135270.1 coordinate 23,871,467, forward strand.
TCCCGGTCCATTTTCTCGTAGTCACAAAATTTCCAAAATTTTTTTTTTTTCTCCTCCAATTCCAATTTCTTTGATTGTATCTTCATTCCAGAGTGTTTGTAAGTCCTTCCTTTGTCTTTTGGCCTTCAGCGCGGATCAGTTTGGGCAAGCTTTGGTGCATGTCCCTGCACTTGATTGCATATGGCCAGACTTTTGATGGCTTTGAATGTGGGGAAGCCTTTTTTTTTCTTTTTCTTTTTTTTTTCTTTTAAGTATGCATGCCATGTCCCTCATACCTTCCCCTCCATGTTTTCTCTTCCTCCTTGACTTTTTCTCCTGCTTCTGCAGCATCTGTGAGCTTAGTTTTAGCCTGGTTTGGTCCTTTGCACTGCAACACATTTCCTCACAGACCCTTTTATGAAGACACTCAATCTCCCAATTTTCTGTGGTTTTTTGGTATTTTTTCAATTGCATTTCATTTGATCCTATCTCCTTTCCAGAGTGTTTGTAGGCCTTTCCTTTTGGGGTCGCAAGATTCCGTTTCCCTTCCCGAAAGGAAATGAAATTTCCTTTCGGGAAGGGAAACGGAATCTTGCGATTTCAATGGGGACCAAGAGGGGAATCTTTGGTGCATGTCCCTGCACCTGATGGCATGCCATGCTTTTGGATGGCTTTAACTTTGGGGAAGAATTTTTTTTTTTTAATTATTTTTTTTAAGTATTTATGGCATGTCCCTCATATCTTCCCCTCCACATTGTGTCTTCCTCCTTGACTTTTTCTCCTGCTTTTGCAGCATCTGTGAGCTTAATTTTGGCCTGGTTTGGTCCTTTGCAGTGCACTGGATATAATCCCGGTCCATTTTCTCGTAGTCACAAAATTTCCAAAATTTTTTTTTTTCTCTTCCAATTCCAATTTCTTTGATTGTATCTTCATTCCAGAGTGTTTGTAAGTCCTTCCTTTCTCTTTTGGCCTTCAGCGCGGATCAGTTTGGGCAAGCTTTGGTGCATGTCCCTGCACTTGATTGCATATGGCCAGACTTTTGATGGCTTTGAATGTGGGGAAGCCTTTTTTTTTCTTTTTCTTTTTTTTTTCTTTTAAGTATGCATGCCATGTCCCTCATACCTTCCCCTCCATGTTTTATCTTCCTCCTTGACTTTTTCTCCTGCTTCTGCAGCATCTGTGAGCTTAGTTTTAGCCTGTTTTGGTCCTTTGCAGTGCACTGGATATAATCCCGGTCCATTTTCTCGTAGTCACAAAATTTCCAAAATTTTTTTTTTTTCTCCTCCAATTCCAATTTCTTTGATTGTATCTTCATTCCAGAGTGTTTGTAAGTCCTTCCTTTGTCTTTTGGCCTTCAGCGCGGATCAGTTTGGGCAAGCTTTGGTGCATGTCCCTGCACTTGATTGCATATGGCCAGACTTTTGATGGCTTTGAATGTGGGGAAGCCTTTTTTTTCCTTTTTCTTTTTTTTTTCTTTTAAGTATGCATGCCATGTCCCTCATACCTTCCCCTCCATGTTTTCTCTTCCTCCTTGACTTTTTCTCCTGCTTTTGCAGCATCTGTGAGCTTAGTTTTGGCCTGTTTTGGTCCTTTGCAGTGCACTGGATATAATCCCGGTCCATTTTCTCGTAGTCACAAAATTTCCAAAATTTTTTTTTTTTCTCCTCCAATTCCAATTTCGTTGATTGTATCTTCATTCCAGAGTGTTTGTAAGTCCTTCCTTTCTCTTTTGGCCTTCAGCGCGGATCAGTTTGGGCAAGCTTTGGTGCATGTCCCTGCACTTGATTGCATATGGCCAGACTTTTGATGGCTTTGAATGTGGGGAAGCCTTTTTTTTCCTTTTTATTTTTTTTTTCTTTTAAGTATGCATGCCATGTCCCTCATACCTTCCCCTCCATGTTTTATCTTCCTCCTTGACTTTTTCTCCTTCTTTTGCAGCATCTGTGAGCTTAGTTTTGGCCTGGTTTGGTCCTTTGCAGTGCACTGGATATAATCCCGGTCCATTTTCTCGTAGTCACAAAATTTCCAAAATTTTTTTTTTTTCTCCTCCAATTCCAATTTCGTTGATTGTATCTTCATTCCAGAGTGTTTGTAAGTCCTTCCTTTCTCTTTTGGCCTTCAGCGCGGATCAGTTTGGGCAAGCTTTGGTGCATGTCCCTGCACTTGATTGCATATGGCCAGACTTTTGATGGCTTTGAATGTGGGGAAGCCTTTTTTTTCCTTTTTATTTTTTTTTTCTTTTAAGTATGCATGCCATGTCCCTCATACCTTCCCCTCCATGTTTTCTCTTCCTCCTTGACTTTTTCTCCTGCTTCTGCAGCATCTGTGAGCTTAATTTTTTGCCTGGTTTGGTCCTTTGCACTGCAACACATTTCCTCACAGACCCTTTTATGAAGACACACAATCTCCCAATTTGCTGTGGTTTTTTGGTATTTTTTCAATTGCATTTCATTTGATCCTATCTCCTTTCCAGAGGGTTTGTAGGCCTTTCCTTTTGGGGTCGCAAGATTCCGTTTCCCTTCCCGAAAGGAAATGAAATTTCCTTTCGGGAAAGGAAACGGAATCTTGCGATTTCAATGGGGACAAATAGAGGAATCTTTGGTGCATGTCCCTGCACCTGATGGCATGCCATGCTTTTGGATGGCTTTAACTTTGGGGAAGAATTTTTTTTTTTTACTTTTTTTTTTTTTAAGTATGTATGGCATGTCCCTCATATCTTCCCCTCCACATTGTGTCTTCCTCCTTGACTTTTTCTCCTGCTTTTGCAGCATCTGTGAGCTTAGTTTCGGCCTGTTTTGGTCCTTTGCAGTGCACTGGATATAATCCCGGTCCATTTTCTCGTAGTCACAAAATTTCCAAAATTTTTTTTTTTTCTCCTCCAATTCCAATTTCGTTGATTGTATCTTCATTCCAGAGTGTTTGTAAGTCCTTCCTTTCTCTTTTGGCCTTCAGCGCGGATCAGTTTGGGCAAGCTTTGGTGCATGTCCCTGCACTTGATTGCATATGGCCAGACTTTTGATGGCTTTGAATGTGGGGAAGCCTTTTTTTTTCTTTTTCTTTTTTTTTTCTTTTAAGTATGCATGCCATGTCCCTCATACCTTCCCCTCCATGTTTTATCTTCCTCCTTGACTTTTTCTCCTGCTTCTGCAGCATCTGTGAGCTTAGTTTTAGCCTGTTTTGGTCCTTTGCAGTGCACTGGATATAATCCCGGTCCATTTTCTCGTAGTCACAAAATTTCCAAAATTTTTTTTTTTTCTCCTCCAATTCCAATTTCTTTGATTGTATCTTCATTCCAGAGTGTTTGTAAGTCCTTCCTTTCTCTTTTGGCCTTCAGCGCGGATCAGTTTGGGCAAGCTTTGGTGCATGTCCCTGCACTTGATTGCATATGGCCAGACTTTTGATGGCTTTGAATGTGGGGAAGCCTTTTTTTTCCTTTTTCTTTTTTTTTTCTTTTAAGTATGCATGCCATGTCCCTCATACCTTCCCCTCCATGTTTTCTCTTCCTCCTTGACTTTTTCTCCTGCTTTTGCAGCATCTGTGAGCTTAGTTTTGGCCTGGTTTGGTCCTTTGCAGTGCACTGGATATAATCCCGGTCCATTTTCTCGTAGTCACAAAATTTCCAAAATTTTTTTTTTTTCTCCTCCAATTCCAATTTCGTTGATTGTATCTTCATTCCAGAGTGTTTGTAAGTCCTTCCTTTCTCTTTTGGCCTTCAGCGCGGATCAGTTTGGGCAAGCTTTGGTGCATGTCCCTGCACTTGATTGCATATGGCCAGACTTTTGATGGCTTTGAATGTGGGGAAGCCTTTTTTTTCCTTTTTATTTTTTTTTTCTTTTAAGTATGAATGCCATGTCCCTCATACCTTCCCCTCCATGTTTTATCTTCCTCCTTGACTTTTTCTCCTTCTTTTGCAGCATCTGTGAGCTTAGTTTTGGCCTGGTTTGGTCCTTTGCAGTGCACTGGATATAATCCCGGTCCATTTTCTCGTAGTCACAAAATTTCCAAAATTTTTTTTTTTTCTCCTCCAATTCCAATTTCGTTGATTGTATCTTCATTCCAGAGTGTTTGTAAGTCCTTCCTTTCTCTTTTGGCCTTCAGCGCGGATCAGTTTGGGCAAGCTTTGGTGCATGTCCCTGCACTTGATTGCATATGGCCAGACTTTTGATGGCTTTGAATGTGGGGAAGCCTTTTTTTAACTTTTTTTTTTTTTTTTTTTTTTTTAAGTATTTATGGCATGTCCCTCATACCTTCCCCTCCATGTTTTATCTTCCTCCTTGACTTTTTCTCCTGCTTTTGCAGCATCTGTGAGCTTAGTTTCGGCCTGTTTTGGTCCTTTGCAGTGCACTGGATATAATCCCGGTCCATTTTCTCGTAGTCACAAAATTTCCAAAATTTTTTTTTTTTCTCCTCCAATTCCAATTTCGTTGATTGTATCTTCATTCCAGAGTGTTTGTAAGTCCTTCCTTTCTCTTTTGGCCTTCAGCGCGGATCAGTTTGGGCAAGCTTTGGTGCATGTCCCTGCACTTGATTGCATATGGCCAGACTTTTGATGGCTTTGAATGTGGGGAAGCCTTTTTTTTCCTTTTTATTTTTTTTTTCTTTTAAGTATTTATGGCATGTCCCTCATACCTTCCCCTCCATGTTTTATCTTCCTCCTTGACTTTTTCTCCTGCTTTTGCAGCATCTGTGAGCTTAGTTTTGGCCTGTTTTGGTCCTTTGCAGTGCACTGGATATAATCCCGGTCCATTTTCTCGTAGTCACAAAATTTCCAAAATTTTTTTTTTTTCTCCTCCAATTCCAATTTCTTTGATTGTATCTTCATTCCAGAGTGTTTGTAAGTCCTTCCTTTGTCTTTTGGCCTTCAGCGCGGATCAGTTTGGGCAAGCTTTGGTGCATGTCCCTGCACTTGATTGCATATGGCCAGACTTTTGATGGCTTTGAATGTGGGGAAGCCTTTTTTTTTCTTTTTCTTTTTTTTTTCTTTTAAGTATGCATGCCATGTCCCTCATACCTTCCCCTCCATGTTTTATCTTCCTCCTTGACTTTTTCTCCTGCTTCTGCAGCATCTGTGAGCTTAATTTTGGCCTGGTTTGGTCCTTTGCACTGCAACACATTTCCTCACAGACCCTTTTATGAAGACACTCAATCTCCCAATTTTCTGTGGTTTTTTGGTATTTTTTCAATTGCATTTCATTTGATCCTATCTCCTTTCCAGAGTGTTTGTAGGCCTTTCCTTTTGGGGTCGCAAGATTCCGTTTCCCTTCCCGAAAGGAAATGAAATTTCCTTTCGGGAAGGGAAACGGAATCTTGCGATTTCAATGGGGACCAAGAGGGGAATCTTTGGTGCATGTCCCTGCACCTGATGGCATGCCATGCTTTTGGATGGCTTTAACTTTGGGGAAGAATTTTTTTTTTTTAATTATTTTTTTTAAGTATTTATGGCATGTCCCTCATATCTTCCCCTCCACATTGTGTCTTCCTCCTTGACTTTTTCTCCTTCTTTTGCAGCATCTGTGAGCTTAATTTTGGCCTGGTTTGGTCCTTTGCAGTGCACTGGATATAATCCCGGTCCATTTTCTCGTAGTCACAAAATTTCCAAAATTTTTTTTTTTCTCTTCCAATTCCAATTTCTTTGATTGTATCTTCATTCCAGAGTGTTTGTAAGTCCTTCCTTTCTCTTTTGGCCTTCAGCGCGGATCAGTTTGGGCAAGCTTTGGTGCATGTCCCTGCACTTGATTGCATATGGCCAGACTTTTGATGGCTTTGAATGTGGGGAAGCCTTTTTTTTTCTTTTTCTTTTTTTTTTCTTTTAAGTATGCATGCCATGTCCCTCATACCTTCCCCTCCATGTTTTATCTTCCTCCTTGACTTTTTCTCCTGCTTCTGCAGCATCTGTGAGCTTAGTTTTAGCCTGTTTTGGTCCTTTGCAGTGCACTGGATATAATCCCGGTCCATTTTCTCGTAGTCACAAAATTTCCAAAATTTTTTTTTTTTCTCCTCCAATTCCAATTTCTTTGATTGTATCTTCATTCCAGAGTGTTTGTAAGTCCTTCCTTTGTCTTTTGGCCTTCAGCGCGGATCAGTTTGGGCAAGCTTTGGTGCATGTCCCTGCACTTGATTGCATATGGCCAGACTTTTGATGGCTTTGAATGTGGGGAAGCCTTTTTTTTCCTTTTTCTTTTTTTTTTCTTTTAAGTATGCATGCCATGTCCCTCATACCTTCCCCTCCATGTTTTCTCTTCCTCCTTGACTTTTTCTCCTGCTTTTGCAGCATCTGTGAGCTTAGTTTTGGCCTGTTTTGGTCCTTTGCAGTGCACTGGATATAATCCCGGTCCATTTTCTCGTAGTCACAAAATTTCCAAAATTTTTTTTTTTTCTCCTCCAATTCCAATTTCGTTGATTGTATCTTCATTCCAGAGTGTTTGTAAGTCCTTCCTTTCTCTTTTGGCCTTCAGCGCGGATCAGTTTGGGCAAGCTTTGGTGCATGTCCCTGCACTTGATTGCATATGGCCAGACTTTTGATGGCTTTGAATGTGGGGAAGCCTTTTTTTTCCTTTTTATTTTTTTTTTCTTTTAAGTATGAATGCCATGTCCCTCATACCTTCCCCTCCATGTTTTATCTTCCTCCTTGACTTTTTCTCCTTCTTTTGCAGCATCTGTGAGCTTAGTTTTGGCCTGGTTTGGTCCTTTGCAGTGCACTGGATATAATCCCGGTCCATTTTCTCGTAGTCACAAAATTTCCAAAATTTTTTTTTTTTCTCCTCCAATTCCAATTTCGTTGATTGTATCTTCATTCCAGAGTGTTTGTAAGTCCTTCCTTTCTCTTTTGGCCTTCAGCGCGGATCAGTTTGGGCAAGCTTTGGTGCATGTCCCTGCACTTGATTGCATATGGCCAGACTTTTGATGGCTTTGAATGTGGGGAAGCCTTTTTTTTCCTTTTTATTTTTTTTTTCTTTTAAGTATGCATGCCATGTCCCTCATACCTTCCCCTCCATGTTTTCTCTTCCTCCTTGACTTTTTCTCCTGCTTCTGCAGCATCTGTGAGCTTAATTTTTTGCCTGGTTTGGTCCTTTGCACTGCAACACATTTCCTCACAGACCCTTTTATGAAGACACACAATCTCCCAATTTGCTGTGGTTTTTTGGTATTTTTTCAATTGCATTTCATTTGATCCTATCTCCTTTCCAGAGGGTTTGTAGGCCTTTCCTTTTGGGGTCGCAAGATTCCGTTTCCCTTCCCGAAAGGAAATGAAATTTCCTTTCGGGAAAGGAAACGGAATCTTGCGATTTCAATGGGGACAAATAGAGGAATCTTTGGTGCATGTCCCTGCACCTGATGGCATGCCATGCTTTTGGATGGCTTTAACTTTGGGGAAGAATTTTTTTTTTTTACTTTTTTTTTTTTTAAGTATGTATGGCATGTCCCTCATATCTTCCCCTCCACATTGTGTCTTCCTCCTTGACTTTTTCTCTTTCTTTTGCAGCATCTGTGAGCTTAGTTTTGGCCTGGTTTGGTCCTTTGCAGTGCACTGGATATAATCCCGGTCCATTTTCTCGTAGTCACAAAATTTCCAAAATTTTTTTTTTTTCTCCTCCAATTCCAATTTCGTTGATTGTATCTTCATTCCAGAGTGTTTGTAAGTCCTTCCTTTCTCTTTTGGCCTTCAGCGCGGATCAGTTTGGGCAAGCTTTGGTGCATGTCCCTGCACTTGATTGCATATGGCCAGACTTTTGATGGCTTTGAATGTGGGGAAGCCTTTTTTTTCCTTTTTATTTTTTTTTTCTTTTAAGTATGCATGCCATGTCCCTCATACCTTCCCCTCCATGTTTTATCTTCCTCCTTGACTTTTTCTCATGCTTTTGCAGCATCTGTGAGCTTAGTTTTGGCCTGTTTTGGTCCTTTGCAGTGCACTGGATATAATCCCGGTCCATTTTCTCGTAGTCACAAAATTTCCAAAATTTTTTTTTTTTCTCCTCCAATTCCAATTTCGTTGATTGTATCTTCATTCCAGAGTGTTTGTAAGTCCTTCCTTTCTCTTTTGGCCTTCAGCGCGGATCAGTTTGGGCAAGCTTTGGTGCATGTCCCTGCACTTGATTGCATATGGCCAGACTTTTGATGGCTTTGAATGTGGGGAAGCCTTTTTTTTCCTTTTTATTTTTTTTTTCTTTTAAGTATGCATGCCATGTCCCTCATACCTTCCCCTCCATGTTTTCTCTTCCTCCTTGACTTTTTCTCCTGCTTCTGCAGCATCTGTGAGCTTAATTTTTTGCCTGGTTTGGTCCTTTGCACTGCAACACATTTCCTCACAGACCCTTTTATGAAGACACACAATCTCCCAATTTGCTGTGGTTTTTTGGTATTTTTTCAATTGCATTTCATTTGATCCTATCTCCTTTCCAGAGGGTTTGTAGGCCTTTCCTTTTGGGGTCGCAAGATTCCGTTTCCCTTCCCGAAAGGAAATGAAATTTCCTTTCGGGAAGGGAAACGGAATCTTGCGATTTCAATGGGGACAAATAGAGGAATCTTTGGTGCATGTCCCTGCACCTGATGGCATGCCATGCTTTTGGATGGCTTTAACTTTGGGGAAGAATTTTTTGTTTTTAATTATTTTTTTTAAGTATTTATGGCATGTCCCTCATATCTTCCCCTCCACATTGTGTCTTCCTCCTTGACTTTTTCTCCTGCTTTTGCAGCATCTGTGAGCTTAGTTTCGGCCTGTTTTGGTCCTTTGCAGTGCACTGGATATAATCCCGGTCCATTTTCTCGTAGTCACAAAATTTCCAAAATTTTTTTTTTTTCTCCTCCAATTCCAATTTCGTTGATTGTATCTTCATTCCAGAGTGTTTGTAAGTCCTTCCTTTCTCTTTTGGCCTTCAGCGCGGATCAGTTTGGGCAAGCTTTGGTGCATGTCCCTGCACTTGATTGCATATGGCCAGACTTTTGATGGCTTTGAATGTGGGGAAGCCTTTTTTTTCCTTTTTATTTTTTTTTTCTTTTAAGTATTTATGGCATGTCCCTCATACCTTCCCCTCCATGTTTTATCTTCCTCCTTGACTTTTTCTCATGCTTTTGCAGCATCTGTGAGCTTAGTTTTGGCCTGTTTTGGTCCTTTGCAGTGCACTGGATATAATCCCGGTCCATTTTCTCGTAGTCACAAAATTTCCAAAATTTTTTTTTTTTCTCCTCCAATTCCAATTTCGTTGATTGTATCTTCATTCCAGAGTGTTTGTAAGTCCTTCCTTTCTCTTTTGGCCTTCAGCGCGGATCAGTTTGGGCAAGCTTTGGTGCATGTCCCTGCACTTGATTGCATATGGCCAGACTTTTGATGGCTTTGAATGTGGGGAAGCCTTTTTTTTCCTTTTTCTTTTTTTTTTCTTTTAAGTATTTATGGCATGTCCCTCATACCTTCCCCTCCATGTTTTATCTTCCTCCTTGACTTTTTCTCCTTCTTTTGCAGCATCTGTGAGCTTAGTTTTGGCCTGTTTTGGTCCTTTGCAGTGCACTGGATATAATCCCGGTCCATTTTCTCGTAGTCACAAAATTTCCAAAATTTTTTTTTTTTCTCCTCCAATTCCAATTTCGTTGATTGTATCTTCATTCCAGAGTGTTTGTAAGTCCTTCCTTTCTCTTTTGGCCTTCAGCGCGGATCAGTTTGGGCAAGCTTTGGTGCATGTCCCTGCACTTGATTGCATATGGCCAGACTTTTGATGGCTTTGAATGTGGGGAAGCCTTTTTTTTCCTTTTTTTTTTTTTTTTTTTTTTTAAGTATGTATGGCATGTCCCTCATACCTTCCCCTCCATGTTTTATCTTCCTCCTTGACTTTTTCTCCTGCTTTTGCAGCATCTGTGAGCTTAGTTTTGGCCTGTTTTGGTCCTTTGCAGTGCACTGGATATAATCCCGGTCCATTTTCTCATAGTCACAAAATTTCCAAAATTTTTTTTTTTTCTCCTCCATTTCCAATTTCGTTGATTGTATCTTCATTCCAGAGTGTTTGTAAGTCCTTCCTTTCTCTTTTGGCCTTCAGCGCGGATCAGTTTGGGCAAGCTTTGGTGCATGTCCCTGCACTTGATTGCATATGGCCAGACTTTTGATGGCTTTGAATGTGGGGAAGCCTTTTTTTTCCTTTTTCTTTTTTTTTTCTTTTAAGTATGCATGCCATGTCCCTCATACCTTCCCCTCCATGTTTTCTCTTCCTCCTTGACTTTTTCTCCTGCTTCTGCAGCATCTGTGAGCTTAATTTTTGGCCTGGTTTGGTCCTTTGCACTGCAACACATTTCCTCACAGACCCTTTTATGAAGACACACAATCTCCCAATTTGCTGTGGTTTTTTGGTATTTTTTCAATTGCATTTCATTTGATCCTATCTCCTTTCCAGAGGGTTTGTAGGCCTTTCCTTTTGGGGTCGCAAGATTCCGTTTCCCTTCCCGAAAGGAAATGAAATTTCCTTTCGGGAAGGGAAACGGAATCTTGCGATTTCAATGGGGACCAAGAGGGGAATCTTTGGTGCATGTCCCTGCACCTGATGGCATGCCATGCTTTTGGATGGTTTTAACTTTGGGGAAGAATTTTTTTTTTTAATTATTTTTTTTAAGTATTTATGGCATGTCCCTCATATCTTCCCCTCCACATTGTGTCTTCCTCCTTGACTTTTTCTCCTTCTTTTGCAGCATCTGTGAGCTTAGTTTTGGCCTGTTTTGGTCCTTTGCAGTGCACTGGATATAATCCCGGTCCATTTTCTCGTAGTCACAAAATTTCCAAAATTTTTTTTTTTTCTCCTCCAATTCCAATTTCGTTGATTGTATCTTCATTCCAGAGTGTTTGTAAGTCCTTCCTTTCTCTTTTGGCCTTCAGCGCGGATCAGTTTGGGCAAGCTTTGGTGCATGTCCCTGCACTTGGTTGCATATGGCCAGACTTTTGATGGCTTTGAATGTGGAGAAGCCTTTTTTTAACTTTTTTTTTTTTTTTTTTTTAAGTATTTATGGCATGTCCCTCATATCTTCCCCTCCACATTGTGTCTTCCTCCTTGACTTTTTCTCCTTCTTTTGCAGCATCTGTGAGCTTAGTTTTGGCCTGGTTTGGTCCTTTGCAGTGCACTGGATATAATCCCGGTCCATTTTCTCGTAGTCACAAAATTTCCAAAATTTTTTTTTTTCTCCTCCAATTCCAATTTCGTTGATTGTATCTTCATTCCAGAGTGTTTGTAAGTCCTTCCTTTCTCTTTTGGCCTTCAGCGCGGATCAGTTTGGGCAAGCTTTGGTGCATGTCCCTGCACTTGATTGCATATGGCCAGACTTTTGATGGCTTTGAATGTGGGGAAGCCTTTTTTTTCCTTTTTATTTTTTTTTTCTTTTAAGTATGCATGCCATGTCCCTCATACCTTCCCCTCCATGTTTTATCTTCCTCCTTGACTTTTTCTCCTGCTTTTGCAGCATCTGTGAGCTTAGTTTTGGCCTGTTTTGGTCCTTTGCAGTGCACTGGATATAATCCCGGTCCATTTTCTCGTAGTCACAAAATTTCCAAAATTTTTTTTTTTTCTCCTCCAATTCCAATTTCGTTGATTGTATCTTCATTCCAGAGTGTTTGTAAGTCCTTCCTTTCTCTTTTGGCCTTCAGCGCGGATCAGTTTGGGCAAGCTTTGGTGCATGTCCCTGCACTTGATTGCATATGGCCAGACTTTTGATGGCTTTGAATGTGGGGAAGCCTTTTTTTAACTTTTTTTTTTTTTTTTTTTTTTTAAGTATTTATGGCATGTCCCTCATACCTTCCCCTCCATGTTTTATCTCCCTCCTTGACTTTTTCTCATGCTTTTGCAGCATCTGTGAGCTTAATTTTGGCCTGGTTTGGTCCTTTGCAGTGCACTGGATATAATCCCGGTCCATTTTCTCGTAGTCACAAAATTTCCAAAATTTTTTTTTTTTCTCCTCCAATTCCAATTTCGTTGATTGTATCTTCATTCCAGAGTGTTTGTAAGTCCTTCCTTTCTCTTTTGGCCTTCAGCGCGGATCAGTTTGGGCAAGCTTTGGTGCATGTCCCTGCACTTGATTGCATATGGCCAGACTTTTGATGGCTTTGAATGTGGGGAAGCCTTTTTTTTAACTTTTTATTTTTTTTTTCTTTTAAGTATTTATGGCATGTCCCTCATACCTTCCCCTCCATGTTTTCTCTTCCTCCTTGACTTTTTCTCCTGCTTCTGCAGCATCTGTGAGCTTAATTTTGGCCTGGTTTGGTCCTTTGCACTGCAACACATTTCCTCACAGACCCTTTTATGAAGACACACAATCTCCCAATTTGCTGTGGTTTTTTGGTATTTTTTCAATTGCATTTCATTTGATCCTATCTCCTTTCCAGAGGGTTTGTAGGCCTTTCCTTTTGGGGTCGCAAGATTCCGTTTCCCTTCCCGAAAGGAAATGAAATTTCCTTTCGGGAAGGGAAACGGAATCTTGCGATTTCAATGGGAACAAATAGAGGAATCTTTGGTGCATGTCCCTGCACCTGATGGCATGCCATGCTTTTGGATGGCTTTAACTTTGGGGAAGAATTTTTTTTTTTTACTTATTTTTTTTTTTTTTTTAAGTATTTATGGCATGTCCCTCATATCTTCCCCTCCACATTGTGTCTTCCTCCTTGACTTTTTCTCCTTCTTTTGCAGCATCTGTGAGCTTAGTTTTGGCCTGGTTTGGTCCTTTGCAGTGCACTGGATATAATCCCGGTCCATTTTCTCGTAGTCACAAAATTTCCAAAATTTTTTTTTTTCTCCTCCAATTCCAATTTCGTTGATTGTATCTTCATTCCAGAGTGTTTGTAAGTCCTTCCTTTCTCTTTTGGCCTTCAGCGCGGATCAGTTTGGGCAAGCTTTGGTGCATGTCCCTGCACTTGATTGCATATGGCCAGACTTTTGATGGCTTTGAATGTGGGGAAGCCTTTTTTTAACTTTTTTTTTTTTTTTTTTTTAAGTATTTATGGCATGTCCCTCATACCTTCCCCTCCATGTTTTATCTTCCTCCTTGACTTTTTCTCCTGCTTTTGCAGCATCTGTGAGCTTAGTTTCGGCCTGTTTTGGTCCTTTGCAGTGCACTGGATATAATCCCGGTCCATTTTCTCGTAGTCACAAAATTTCCAAAATTTTTTTTTTTTCTCCTCCAATTCCAATTTCGTTGATTGTATCTTCATTCCAGAGTGTTTGTAAGTCCTTCCTTTCTCTTTTGGCCTTCAGCGCGGATCAGTTTGGGCAAGCTTTGGTGCATGTCCCTGCACTTGATTGCATATGGCCAGACTTTTGATGGCTTTGAATGTGGGGAAGCCTTTTTTTTCCTTTTTATTTTTTTTTTCTTTTAAGTATGCATGCCATGTCCCTCATACCTTCCCCTCCATGTTTTCTCTTCCTCCTTGACTTTTTCTCCTGCTTCTGCAGCATCTGTGAGCTTAATTTTTTGCCTGGTTTGGTCCTTTGCACTGCAACACATTTCCTCACAGACCCTTTTATGAAGACACACAATCTCCCAATTTGCTGTGGTTTTTTGGTATTTTTTCAATTGCATTTCATTTGATCCTATCTCCTTTCCAGAGGGTTTGTAGGCCTTTCCTTTTGGGGTCGCAAGATTCCGTTTCCCTTCCCGAAAGGAAATGAAATTTCCTTTCGGGAAGGGAAACGGAATCTTGCGATTTCAATGGGGACAAATAGAGGAATCTTTGGTGCATGTCCCTGCACCTGATGGCATGCCATGCTTTTGGATGGCTTTAACTTTGGGGAAGAATTTTTTTTTTTTACTTATTTTTTTTTAAGTATGTATGGCATGTCCCTCATATCTTCCCCTCCACATTGTGTCTTCCTCCTTGACTTTTTCTCCTTCTTTTGCAGCATCTGTGAGCTTAGTTTTGGCCTGTTTTGGTCCTTTGCAGTGCACTGGATATAATCCCGGTCCATTTTCTCGTAGTCACAAAATTTCCAAAATTTTTTTTTTTTCTCCTCCAATTCCAATTTCGTTGATTGTATCTTCATTCCAGAGTGTTTGTAAGTCCTTCCTTTCTCTTTTGGCCTTCAGCGCGGATCAGTTTGGGCAAGCTTTGGTGCATGTCCCTGCACTTGATTGCATATGGCCAGACTTTTGATGGCTTTGAATGTGGGGAAGCCTTTTTTTAACTTTTTTTTTTTTTTTTTTTTAAGTATTTATGGCATGTCCCTCATATCTTCCCCTCCACATTGTGTCTTCCTCCTTGACTTTTTCTCCTTCTTTTGCAGCATCTGTGAGCTTAGTTTTGGCCTGGTTTGGTCCTTTGCAGTGCACTGGATATAATCCCGGTCCATTTTCTCGTAGTCACAAAATTTCCAAAATTTTTTTTTTTCTCCTCCAATTCCAATTTCGTTGATTGTATCTTCATTCCAGAGTGTTTGTAAGTCCTTCCTTTCTCTTTTGGCCTTCAGCGCGGATCAGTTTGGGCAAGCTCTGGTGCATGTCCCTGCACTTGATTGCATATGGCCAGACTTTTGATGGCTTTGAATGTGGGGAAGCCTTTTTTTTCCTTTTTATTTTTTTTTTCTTTTAAGTATGCATGCCATGTCCCTCATACCTTCCCCTCCATGTTTTCTCTTCCTCCTTGACTTTTTCTCCTGCTTTTGCAGCATCTGTGAGCTTAGTTTTGGCCTGTTTTGGTCCTTTGCAGTGCACTGGATATAATCCCGGTCCATTTTCTCGTAGTCACAAAATTTCCAAAATTTTTTTTTTTTCTCCTCCAATTCCAATTTCGTTGATTGTATCTTCATTCCAGAGTGTTTGTAAGTCCTTCCTTTCTCTTTTGGCCTTCAGCGCGGATCAGTTTGGGCAAGCTTTGGTGCATGTCCCTGCACTTGATTGCATATGGCCAGACTTTTGATGGCTTTGAATGTGGGGAAGCCTTTTTTTTCCTTTTTATTTTTTTTTTCTTTTAAGTATGCATGCCATGTCCCTCATACCTTCCCCTCGATGTTTTATCTTCCTCCTTGACTTTTTCTCCTGCTTTTGCAGCATCTGTGAGCTTAGTTTTGGCCTGTTTTGGTCCTTTGCAGTGCACTGGATATAATCCCGGTCCATTTTCTCGTAGTCACAAAATTTCCAAAATTTTTTTTTTTTCTCCTCCATTTCCAATTTCGTTGATTGTATCTTCATTCCAGAGTGTTTGTAAGTCCTTCCTTTGTCTTTTGGCCTTCAGCGCGGATCAGTTTGGGCAAGCTTTGGTGCATGTCCCTGCACTTGATTGCATATGGCCAGACTTTTGATGGCTTTGAATGTGGGGAAGCCTTTTTTTTCCTTTTTATTTTTTTTTTCTTTTAAGTATGCATGCCATGTCCCTCATACCTTCCCCTCCATGTTTTCTCTTCCTCTTTGACTTTTTCTCCTGCTTCTGCAGCATCTGTGAGCTTAATTTTGGCCTGGTTTGGTCCTTTGCACTGCAACACATTTCCTCACAGACCCTTTTATGAAGACACACAATCTCCCAATTTGCTGTGGTTTTTTGGTATTTTTTCAATTGCATTTCATTTGATCCTATCTCCTTTCCAGAGGGTTTGTAGGCCTTTCCTTTTGGGGTCGCAAGATTCCGTTTCCCTTCCCGAAAGGAAATGAAATTTCCTTTCGGGAAGGGAAACGGAATCTTGCGATTTCAATGGGGACAAATAGAGGAATCTTTGGTGCATGTCCCTGCACCTGATGGCATGCCATGCTTTTGGATGGCTTTAACTTTGGGGAAGAATTTTTTTTTTTTACTTATTTTTTTTTAAGTATGTATGGCATGTCCCTCATATCTTCCCCTCCACATTGTGTCTTCCTCCTTGACTTTTTCTCCTTCTTTTGCAGCATCTGTGAGCTTAGTTTTGGCCTGGTTTGGTCCTTTGCAGTGCACTGGATATAATCCCGGTCCATTTTCTCGTAGTCACAAAATTTCCAAAATTTTTTTTTTTTCTCCTCCAATTCCAATTTCGTTGATTGTATCTTCATTCCAGAGTGTTTGTAAGTCCTTCCTTTCTCTTTTGGCCTTCAGCGCGGATCAGTTTGGGCAAGCTTTGGTGCATGTCCCTGCACTTGGTTGCATATGGCCAGACTTTTGATGGCTTTGAATGTGGAGAAGCCTTTTTTTAACTTTTTTTTTTTTTTTTTTTTAAGTATTTATGGCATGTCCCTCATATCTTCCCCTCCACATTGTGTCTTCCTCCTTGACTTTTTCTCCTTCTTTTGCAGCATCTGTGAGCTTAGTTTTGGCCTGGTTTGGTCCTTTGCAGTGCACTGGATATAATCCCGGTCCATTTTCTCGTAGTCACAAAATTTCCAAAATTTTTTTTTTTTCTCCCCCAATTCCAATTTCGTTGATTGTATCTTCATTCCAGAGTGTTTGTAAGTCCTTCCTTTCTCTTTTGGCCTTCAGCGCGGATCAGTTTGGGCAAGCTTTGGTGCATGTCCCTGCACTTGATTGCATATGGCCAGACTTTTGATGGCTTTGAATGTGGGGAAGCCTTTTTTTAACTTTTTTTTTTTTTTTTTTTTTTTAAGTATTTATGGCATGTCCCTCATACCTTCCCCTCCATGTTTTATCTCCCTCCTTGACTTTTTCTCATGCTTTTGCAGCATCTGTGAGCTTAATTTTGGCCTGGTTTGGTCCTTTGCAGTGCACTGGATATAATCCCGGTCCATTTTCTCGTAGTCACAAAATTTCCAAAATTTTTTTTTTTTCTCCTCCAATTCCAATTTCGTTGATTGTATCTTCATTCCAGAGTGTTTGTAAGTCCTTCCTTTCTCTTTTGGCCTTCAGCGCGGATCAGTTTGGGCAAGCTTTGGTGCATGTCCCTGCACTTGATTGCATATGGCCAGACTTTTGATGGCTTTGAATGTGGGGAAGCCTTTTTTTTAACTTTTTATTTTTTTTTTCTTTTAAGTATTTATGGCATGTCCCTCATACCTTCCCCTCCATGTTTTCTCTTCCTCCTTGACTTTTTCTCCTGCTTCTGCAGCATCTGTGAGCTTAATTTTGGCCTGGTTTGGTCCTTTGCACTGCAACACATTTCCTCACAGACCCTTTTATGAAGACACACAATCTCCCAATTTGCTGTGGTTTTTTGGTATTTTTTCAATTGCATTTCATTTGATCCTATCTCCTTTCCAGAGGGTTTGTAGGCCTTTCCTTTTGGGGTCGCAAGATTCCGTTTCCCTTCCCGAAAGGAAATGAAATTTCCTTTCGGGAAGGGAAACGGAATCTTGCGATTTCAATGGGAACAAATAGAGGAATCTTTGGTGCATGTCCCTGCACCTGATGGCATGCCATGCTTTTGGATGGCTTTAACTTTGGGGAAGAATTTTTTTTTTTTACTTATTTTTTTTTTTTTTTTAAGTATTTATGGCATGTCCCTCATATCTTCCCCTCCACATTGTGTCTTCCTCCTTGACTTTTTCTCCTTCTTTTGCAGCATCTGTGAGCTTAGTTTTGGCCTGGTTTGGTCCTTTGCAGTGCACTGGATATAATCCCGGTCCATTTTCTCGTAGTCACAAAATTTCCAAAATTTTTTTTTTTCTCCTCCAATTCCAATTTCGTTGATTGTATCTTCATTCCAGAGTGTTTGTAAGTCCTTCCTTTCTCTTTTGGCCTTCAGCGCGGATCAGTTTGGGCAAGCTTTGGTGCATGTCCCTGCACTTGATTGCATATGGCCAGACTTTTGATGGCTTTGAATGTGGGGAAGCCTTTTTTTAACTTTTTTTTTTTTTTTTTTTTAAGTATTTATGGCATGTCCCTCATACCTTCCCCTCCATGTTTTATCTTCCTCCTTGACTTTTTCTCCTGCTTTTGCAGCATCTGTGAGCTTAGTTTCGGCCTGTTTTGGTCCTTTGCAGTGCACTGGATATAATCCCGGTCCATTTTCTCGTAGTCACAAAATTTCCAAAATTTTTTTTTTTTCTCCTCCAATTCCAATTTCGTTGATTGTATCTTCATTCCAGAGTGTTTGTAAGTCCTTCCTTTCTCTTTTGGCCTTCAGCGCGGATCAGTTTGGGCAAGCTTTGGTGCATGTCCCTGCACTTGATTGCATATGGCCAGACTTTTGATGGCTTTGAATGTGGGGAAGCCTTTTTTTTCCTTTTTATTTTTTTTTTCTTTTAAGTATGCATGCCATGTCCCTCATACCTTCCCCTCCATGTTTTCTCTTCCTCCTTGACTTTTTCTCCTGCTTCTGCAGCATCTGTGAGCTTAATTTTTTGCCTGGTTTGGTCCTTTGCACTGCAACACATTTCCTCACAGACCCTTTTATGAAGACACACAATCTCCCAATTTGCTGTGGTTTTTTGGTATTTTTTCAATTGCATTTCATTTGATCCTATCTCCTTTCCAGAGGGTTTGTAGGCCTTTCCTTTTGGGGTCGCAAGATTCCGTTTCCCTTCCCGAAAGGAAATGAAATTTCCTTTCGGGAAGGGAAACGGAATCTTGCGATTTCAATGGGGACAAATAGAGGAATCTTTGGTGCATGTCCCTGCACCTGATGGCATGCCATGCTTTTGGATGGCTTTAACTTTGGGGAAGAATTTTTTTTTTTTACTTATTTTTTTTTAAGTATGTATGGCATGTCCCTCATATCTTCCCCTCCACATTGTGTCTTCCTCCTTGACTTTTTCTCCTTCTTTTGCAGCATCTGTGAGCTTAGTTTTGGCCTGTTTTGGTCCTTTGCAGTGCACTGGATATAATCCCGGTCCATTTTCTCGTAGTCACAAAATTTCCAAAATTTTTTTTTTTTCTCCTCCAATTCCAATTTCGTTGATTGTATCTTCATTCCAGAGTGTTTGTAAGTCCTTCCTTTCTCTTTTGGCCTTCAGCGCGGATCAGTTTGGGCAAGCTTTGGTGCATGTCCCTGCACTTGATTGCATATGGCCAGACTTTTGATGGCTTTGAATGTGGGGAAGCCTTTTTTTAACTTTTTTTTTTTTTTTTTTTTAAGTATTTATGGCATGTCCCTCATATCTTCCCCTCCACATTGTGTCTTCCTCCTTGACTTTTTCTCCTTCTTTTGCAGCATCTGTGAGCTTAGTTTTGGCCTGGTTTGGTCCTTTGCAGTGCACTGGATATAATCCCGGTCCATTTTCTCGTAGTCACAAAATTTCCAAAATTTTTTTTTTTCTCCTCCAATTCCAATTTCGTTGATTGTATCTTCATTCCAGAGTGTTTGTAAGTCCTTCCTTTCTCTTTTGGCCTTCAGCGCGGATCAGTTTGGGCAAGCTCTGGTGCATGTCCCTGCACTTGATTGCATATGGCCAGACTTTTGATGGCTTTGAATGTGGGGAAGCCTTTTTTTTCCTTTTTATTTTTTTTTTCTTTTAAGTATGCATGCCATGTCCCTCATACCTTCCCCTCCATGTTTTCTCTTCCTCCTTGACTTTTTCTCCTGCTTTTGCAGCATCTGTGAGCTTAGTTTTGGCCTGTTTTGGTCCTTTGCAGTGCACTGGATATAATCCCGGTCCATTTTCTCGTAGTCACAAAATTTCCAAAATTTTTTTTTTTTCTCCTCCAATTCCAATTTCGTTGATTGTATCTTCATTCCAGAGTGTTTGTAAGTCCTTCCTTTCTCTTTTGGCCTTCAGCGCGGATCAGTTTGGGCAAGCTTTGGTGCATGTCCCTGCACTTGATTGCATATGGCCAGACTTTTGATGGCTTTGAATGTGGGGAAGCCTTTTTTTTCCTTTTTATTTTTTTTTTCTTTTAAGTATGCATGCCATGTCCCTCATACCTTCCCCTCGATGTTTTATCTTCCTCCTTGACTTTTTCTCCTGCTTTTGCAGCATCTGTGAGCTTAGTTTTGGCCTGTTTTGGTCCTTTGCAGTGCACTGGATATAATCCCGGTCCATTTTCTCGTAGTCACAAAATTTCCAAAATTTTTTTTTTTTCTCCTCCATTTCCAATTTCGTTGATTGTATCTTCATTCCAGAGTGTTTGTAAGTCCTTCCTTTGTCTTTTGGCCTTCAGCGCGGATCAGTTTGGGCAAGCTTTGGTGCATGTCCCTGCACTTGATTGCATATGGCCAGACTTTTGATGGCTTTGAATGTGGGGAAGCCTTTTTTTTCCTTTTTATTTTTTTTTTCTTTTAAGTATGCATGCCATGTCCCTCATACCTTCCCCTCCATGTTTTCTCTTCCTCTTTGACTTTTTCTCCTGCTTCTGCAGCATCTGTGAGCTTAATTTTGGCCTGGTTTGGTCCTTTGCACTGCAACACATTTCCTCACAGACCCTTTTATGAAGACACACAATCTCCCAATTTGCTGTGGTTTTTTGGTATTTTTTCAATTGCATTTCATTTGATCCTATCTCCTTTCCAGAGGGTTTGTAGGCCTTTCCTTTTGGGGTCGCAAGATTCCGTTTCCCTTCCCGAAAGGAAATGAAATTTCCTTTCGGGAAGGGAAACGGAATCTTGCGATTTCAATGGGGACAAATAGAGGAATCTTTGGTGCATGTCCCTGCACCTGATGGCATGCCATGCTTTTGGATGGCTTTAACTTTGGGGAAGAATTTTTTTTTTTTACTTATTTTTTTTTAAGTATGTATGGCATGTCCCTCATATCTTCCCCTCCACATTGTGTCTTCCTCCTTGACTTTTTCTCCTTCTTTTGCAGCATCTGTGAGCTTAGTTTTGGCCTGGTTTGGTCCTTTGCAGTGCACTGGATATAATCCCGGTCCATTTTCTCGTAGTCACAAAATTTCCAAAATTTTTTTTTTTTCTCCTCCAATTCCAATTTCGTTGATTGTATCTTCATTCCAGAGTGTTTGTAAGTCCTTCCTTTCTCTTTTGGCCTTCAGCGCGGATCAGTTTGGGCAAGCTTTGGTGCATGTCCCTGCACTTGGTTGCATATGGCCAGACTTTTGATGGCTTTGAATGTGGAGAAGCCTTTTTTTAACTTTTTTTTTTTTTTTTTTTTAAGTATTTATGGCATGTCCCTCATATCTTCCCCTCCACATTGTGTCTTCCTCCTTGACTTTTTCTCCTTCTTTTGCAGCATCTGTGAGCTTAGTTTTGGCCTGGTTTGGTCCTTTGCAGTGCACTGGATATAATCCCGGTCCATTTTCTCGTAGTCACAAAATTTCCAAAATTTTTTTTTTTCTCCTCCAATTCCAATTTCGTTGATTGTATCTTCATTCCAGAGTGTTTGTAAGTCCTTCCTTTCTCTTTTGGCCTTCAGCGCGGATCAGTTTGGGCAAGCTTTGGTGCATGTCCCTGCACTTGGTTGCATATGGCCAGACTTTTGATGGCTTTGAATGTGGAGAAGCCTTTTTTTAACTTTTTTTTTTTTTTTTTTTTAAGTATTTATGGCATGTCCCTCATATCTTCCCCTCCACATTGTGTCTTCCTCCTTGACTTTTTCTCATGCTTTTGCAGCATCTGTGAGCTTAGTTTTGGCCTGGTTTGGTCCTTTGCAGTGCACTGGATATAATCCCGGTCCATTTTCTCGTAGTCACAAAATTTCCAAAATTTTTTTTTTTCTCCTCCAATTCCAATTTCGTTGATTGTATCTTCATTCCAGAGTGTTTGTAAGTCCTTCCTTTCTCTTTTGGCCTTCAGCGCGGATCAGTTTGGGCAAGCTTTGGTGCATGTCCCTGCACTTGATTGCATATGGCCAGACTTTTGATGGCTTTGAATGTGGGGAAGCCTTTTTTTTCCTTTTTATTTTTTTTTTCTTTTAAGTATTTATGGCATGTCCCTCATACCTTCCCCTCCATGTTTTATCTTCCTCCTTGACTTTTTCTCCTGCTTTTGCAGCATCTGTGAGCTTAGTTTTGGCCTGTTTTGGTCCTTTGCAGTGCACTGGATATAATCCCGGTCCATTTTCTCGTAGTCACAAAATTTCCAAAATTTTTTTTTTTTCTCCTCCAATTCCAATTTCGTTGATTGTATCTTCATTCCAGAGTGTTTGTAAGTCCTTCCTTTCTCTTTTGGCCTTCAGCGCGGATCAGTTTGGGCAAGCTTTGGTGCATGTCCCTGCACTTGATTGCATATGGCCAGACTTTTGATGGCTTTGAATGTGGGGAAGCCTTTTTTTTAACTTTTTATTTTTTTTTTCTTTTAAGTATTTATGGCATGTCCCTCATACCTTCCCCTCCATGTTTTATCTTCCTCCTTGACTTTTTCTCCTGCTTCTGCAGCATCTGTGAGCTTAATTTTGGCCTGGTTTGGTCCTTTGCACTGCAACACATTTCCTCACAGACCCTTTTATGAAGACACACAATCTCCCAATTTGCTGTGGTTTTTTGGTATTTTTTCAATTGCATTTCATTTGATCCTATCTCCTTTCCAGAGGGTTTGTAGGCCTTTCCTTTTGGGGTCGCAAGATTCCGTTTCCCTTCCCGAAAGGAAATGAAATTTCCTTTCGGGAAGGGAAACGGAATCTTGCGATTTCTATGGGAACAAATAGAGGAATCTTTGGTGCATGTCCCTGCACCTGATGGCATGCCATGCTTTTGGATGGCTTTAACTTTGGGGAAGAATTTTTTTTTTTTACTTTTTTTTTTTTAAGTATGTATGGCATGTCCCTCATATCTTCCCCTCCACATTGTGTCTTCCTCCTTGACTTTTTCTCCTTCTTTTGCAGCATCTGTGAGCTTAGTTTTGGCCTGGTTTGGTCCTTTGCAGTGCACTGGATATAATCCCGGTCCATTTTCTCGTAGTCACAAAATTTCCAAAATTTTTTTTTTTCTCCTCCAATTCCAATTTCGTTGATTGTATCTTCATTCCAGAGTGTTTGTAAGTCCTTCCTTTCTCTTTTGGCCTTCAGCGCGGATCAGTTTGGGCAAGCTTTGGTGCATGTCCCTGCACTTGATTGCATATGGCCAGACTTTTGATGGCTTTGAATGTGGGGAAGCCTTTTTTTAACTTTTTTTTTTTTTTTTTTTTAAGTATTTATGGCATGTCCCTCATACCTTCCCCTCCATGTTTTATCTTCCTCCTTGACTTTTTCTCCTGCTTTTGCAGCATCTGTGAGCTTAGTTTCGGCCTGTTTTGGTCCTTTGCAGTGCACTGGATATAATCCCGGTCCATTTTCTCGTAGTCACAAAATTTCCAAAATTTTTTTTTTTTCTCCTCCAATTCCAATTTCGTTGATTGTATCTTCATTCCAGAGTGTTTGTAAGTCCTTCCTTTCTCTTTTGGCCTTCAGCGCGGATCAGTTTGGGCAAGCTTTGGTGCATGTCCCTGCACTTGATTGCATATGGCCAGACTTTTGATGGCTTTGAATGTGGGGAAGCCTTTTTTTTCCTTTTTATTTTTTTTTTCTTTTAAGTATGCATGCCATGTCCCTCATACCTTCCCCTCCATGTTTTCTCTTCCTCCTTGACTTTTTCTCCTGCTTCTGCAGCATCTGTGAGCTTAATTTTTTGCCTGGTTTGGTCCTTTGCACTGCAACACATTTCCTCACAGACCCTTTTATGAAGACACACAATCTCCCAATTTGCTGTGGTTTTTTGGTATTTTTTCAATTGCATTTCATTTGATCCTATCTCCTTTCCAGAGGGTTTGTAGGCCTTTCCTTTTGGGGTCGCAAGATTCCGTTTCCCTTCCCGAAAGGAAATGAAATTTCCTTTCGGGAAGGGAAACGGAATCTTGCGATTTCAATGGGGACAAATAGAGGAATCTTTGGTGCATGTCCCTGCACCTGATGGCATGCCATGCTTTTGGATGGCTTTAACTTTGGGGAAGAATTTTTTTTTTTTACTTATTTTTTTTTAAGTATGTATGGCATGTCCCTCATATCTTCCCCTCCACATTGTGTCTTCCTCCTTGACTTTTTCTCCTTCTTTTGCAGCATCTGTGAGCTTAGTTTTGGCCTGTTTTGGTCCTTTGCAGTGCACTGGATATAATCCCGGTCCATTTTCTCGTAGTCACAAAATTTCCAAAATTTTTTTTTTTTCTCCTCCAATTCCAATTTCGTTGATTGTATCTTCATTCCAGAGTGTTTGTAAGTCCTTCCTTTCTCTTTTGGCCTTCAGCGCGGATCAGTTTGGGCAAGCTTTGGTGCATGTCCCTGCACTTGATTGCATATGGCCAGACTTTTGATGGCTTTGAATGTGGGGAAGCCTTTTTTTAACTTTTTTTTTTTTTTTTTTTTAAGTATTTATGGCATGTCCCTCATACCTTCCCCTCCACATTGTGTCTTCCTCCTTGACTTTTTCTCCTTCTTTTGCAGCATCTGTGAGCTTAGTTTTGGCCTGGTTTGGTCCTTTGCAGTGCACTGGATATAATCCCGGTCCATTTTCTCGTAGTCACAAAATTTCCAAAATTTTTTTTTTTCTCCTCCAATTCCAATTTCGTTGATTGTATCTTCATTCCAGAGTGTTTGTAAGTCCTTCCTTTCTCTTTTGGCCTTCAGCGCGGATCAGTTTGGGAGAGCTTTGGTGCATGTCCCTGCACTTGATTGCATATGGCCAGACTTTTGATGGCTTTGAATGTGGGGAAGCCTTTTTTTTCCTTTTTATTTTTTTTTTCTTTTAAGTATGCATGCCATGTCCCTCATACCTTCCCCTCCATGTTTTCTCTTCCTCCTTGACTTTTTCTCCTGCTTTTGCAGCATCTGTGAGCTTAGTTTTGGCCTGGTTTGGTCCTTTGCAGTGCACTGGATATAATCCCGGTCCATTTTCTCGTAGTCACAAAATTTCCAAAATTTTTTTTTTTCTCCTCCAATTCCAATTTCGTTGATTGTATCTTCATTCCAGAGTGTTTGTAAGTCCTTCCTTTCTCTTTTGGCCTTCAGCGCGGATCAGTTTGGGCAAGCTTTGGTGCATGTCCCTGCACTTGATTGCATATGGCCAGACTTTTGATGGCTTTGAATGTGGGGAAGCCTTTTTTTAACTTTTTTTTTTTTTTTTTTTTAAGTATTTATGGCATGTCCCTCATATCTTCCCCTCCACATTGTGTCTTCCTCCTTGACTTTTTCTCCTTCTTTTGCAGCATCTGTGAGCTTAGTTTTGGCCTGGTTTGGTCCTTTGCAGTGCACTGGATATAATCCCGGTCCATTTTCTCGTAGTCACAAAATTTCCAAAATTTTTTTTTTTCTCCTCCAATTCCAATTTCGTTGATTGTATCTTCATTCCAGAGTGTTTGTAAGTCCTTCCTTTCTCTTTTGGCCTTCAGCGCGGATCAGTTTGGGCAAGCTTTGGTGCATGTCCCTGCACTTGATTGCATATGGCCAGACTTTTGATGGCTTTGAATGTGGGGAAGCCTTTTTTTTCCTTTTTATTTTTTTTTTCTTTTAAGTATGCATGCCATGTCCCTCATACCTTCCCCTCCATGTTTTCTCTTCCTCCTTGACTTTTTCTCCTGCTTTTGCAGCATCTGTGAGCTTAATTTTGGCCTGTTTTGGTCCTTTGCAGTGCACTGGATATAATCCCGGTCCATTTTCTCGTAGTCACAAAATTTCCAAAATTTTTTTTTTTTCTCCTCCAATTCCAATTTCGTTGATTGTATCTTCATTCCAGAGTGTTTGTAAGTCCTTCCTTTCTCTTTTGGCCTTCAGCGCGGATCAGTTTGGGCAAGCTTTGGTGCATGTCCCTGCACTTGATTGCATATGGCCAGACTTTTGATGGCTTTGAATGTGGGGAAGCCTTTTTTTTCCTTTTTATTTTTTTTTTCTTTTAAGTATGCATGCCATGTCCCTCATACCTTCCCCTCCATGTTTTATCTTCCTCCTTGACTTTTTCTCCTGCTTTTGCAGCATCTGTGAGCTTAATTTTGGCCTGGTTTGGTCCTTTGCAGTGCACTGGATATAATCCCGGTCCATTTTCTCGTAGTCACAAAATTTCCAAAATTTTTTTTTTTTCTCCTCCATTTCCAATTTCGTTGATTGTATCTTCATTCCAGAGTGTTTGTAAGTCCTTCCTTTCTCTTTTGGCCTTCAGCGCGGATCAGTTTGGGCAAGCTTTGGTGCATGTCCCTGCACTTGATTGCATATGGCCAGACTTTTGATGGCTTTGAATGTGGGGAAGCCTTTTTTTTCCTTTTTATTTTTTTTTTCTTTTAAGTATGCATGCCATGTCCCTCATACCTTCCCCTCCATGTTTTCTCTTCCTCCTTGACTTTTTCTCCTGCTTCTGCAGCATCTGTGAGCTTAATTTTTTGCCTGGTTTGGTCCTTTGCACTGCAACACATTTCCTCACAGACCCTTTTATGAAGACACACAATCTCCCAATTTGCTGTGGTTTTTTGGTATTTTTTCAATTGCATTTCATTTGATCCTATCTCCTTTCCAGAGGGTTTGTAGGCCTTTCCTTTTGGGGTCGCAAGATTCCGTTTCCCTTCCCGAAAGGAAATGAAATTTCCTTTCGGGAAGGGAAACGGAATCTTGCGATTTCAATGGGGACAAATAGAGGAATCTTTGGTGCATGTCCCTGCACCTGATGGCATGCCATGCTTTTGGATGGCTTTAACTTTGGGGAAGAATTTTTTTTTTTTACTTTTTTTTTTTTAAGTATGTATGGCATGTCCCTCATATCTTCCCCTCCACATTGTGTCTTCCTCCTTGACTTTTTCTCCTTCTTTTGCAGCATCTGTGAGCTTAGTTTTGGCCTGTTTTGGTCCTTTGCAGTGCACTGGATATAATCCCGGTCCATTTTCTCGTAGTCACAAAATTTCCAAAATTTTTTTTTTTTCTCCTCCAATTCCAATTTCGTTGATTGTATCTTCATTCCAGAGTGTTTGTAAGTCCTTCCTTTCTCTTTTGGCCTTCAGCGCGGATCAGTTTGGGAGAGCTTTGGTGCATGTCCCTGCACTTGATTGCATATGGCCAGACTTTTGATGGCTTTGAATGTGGGGAAGCCTTATTTTAACTTTTTTTTTTTTTTTTTTTTAAGTATTTATGGCATGTCCCTCATATCTTCCCCTCCACATTGTGTCTTCCTCCTTGACTTTTTCTCCTTCTTTTGCAGCATCTGTGAGCTTAGTTTTGGCCTGGTTTGGTCCTTTGCAGTGCACTGGATATAATCCCGGTCCATTTTCTCGTAGTCACAAAATTTCCAAAATTTTTTTTTTTTCTCCTCCAATTCCAATTTCGTTGATTGTATCTTCATTCCAGAGTGTTTGTAAGTCCTTCCTTTCTCTTTTGGCCTTCAGCGCGGATCAGTTTGGGCAAGCTTTGGTGCATGTCCCTGCACTTGATTGCATATGGCCAGACTTTTGATGGCTTTGAATGTGGGGAAGCCTTTTTTTTCCTTTTTATTTTTTTTTTCTTTTAAGTATGCATGCCATGTCCCTCATACCTTCCCCTCGATGTTTTATCTTCCTCCTTGACTTTTTCTCCTGCTTTTGCAGCATCTGTGAGCTTAGTTTTGGCCTGTTTTGGTCCTTTGCAGTGCACTGGATATAATCCCGGTCCATTTTCTCGTAGTCACAAAATTTCCAAAATTTTTTTTTTTTCTCCTCCAATTCCAATTTCGTTGATTGTATCTTCATTCCAGAGTGTTTGTAAGTCCTTCCTTTCTCTTTTGGCCTTCAGCGCGGATCAGTTTGGGCAAGCTTTGGTGCATGTCCCTGCACTTGGTTGCATATGGCCAGACTTTTGATGGCTTTGAATGTGGAGAAGCCTTTTTTTAACTTTTTTTTTTTTTTTTTTTAAGTATGCATGCCATGTCCCTCATACCTTCCCCTCCATGTTTTATCTTCCTCCTTGACTTTTTCTCATGCTTTTGCAGCATCTGTGAGCTTAATTTTGGCCTGGTTTGGTCCTTTGCAGTGCACTGGATATAATCCCGGTCCATTTTCTCGTAGTCACAAAATTTCCAAAATTTTTTTTTTTTCTCCTCCATTTCCAATTTCGTTGATTGTATCTTCATTCCAGAGTGTTTGTAAGTCCTTCCTTTCTCTTTTGGCCTTCAGCGCGGATCAGTTTGGGCAAGCTTTGGTGCATGTCCCTGCACTTGATTGCATATGGCCAGACTTTTGATGGCTTTGAATGTGGGGAAGCCTTTTTTTTCCTTTTTATTTTTTTTTTCTTTTAAGTATGCATGCCATGTCCCTCATACCTTCCCCTCCATGTTTTCTCTTCCTCCTTGACTTTTTCTCCTGCTTCTGCAGCATCTGTGAGCTTAATTTTTTGCCTGGTTTGGTCCTTTGCACTGCAACACATTTCCTCACAGACCCTTTTATGAAGACACACAATCTCCCAATTTGCTGTGGTTTTTTGGTATTTTTTCAATTGCATTTCATTTGATCCTATCTCCTTTCCAGAGGGTTTGTAGGCCTTTCCTTTTGGGGTCGCAAGATTCCGTTTCCCTTCCCGAAAGGAAATGAAATTTCCTTTCGGGAAGGGAAACGGAATCTTGCGATTTCAATGGGGACAAATAGAGGAATCTTTGGTGCATGTCCCTGCACCTGATGGCATGCCATGCTTTTGGATGGCTTTAACTTTGGGGAAGAATTTTTTTTTTTTACTTATTTTTTTTTAAGTATGTATGGCATGTCCCTCATATCTTCCCCTCCACATTGTGTCTTCCTCCTTGACTTTTTCTCCTTCTTTTGCAGCATCTGTGAGCTTAGTTTTGGCCTGGTTTGGTCCTTTGCAGTGCACTGGATATAATCCCGGTCCATTTTCTCGTAGTCACAAAATTTCCAAAATTTTTTTTTTTTCTCCTCCAATTCCAATTTCGTTGATTGTATCTTCATTCCAGAGTGTTTGTAAGTCCTTCCTTTCTCTTTTGGCCTTCAGCGCGGATCAGTTTGGGAGAGCTTTGGTGCATGTCCCTGCACTTGATTGCATATGGCCAGACTTTTGATGGCTTTGAATGTGGGGAAGCCTTTTTTTAACTTTTTTTTTTTTTTTTTTTTAAGTATTTATGGCATGTCCCTCATATCTTCCCCTCCACATTGTGTCTTCCTCCTTGACTTTTTCTCCTTCTTTTGCAGCATCTGTGAGCTTAGTTTTGGCCTGGTTTGGTCCTTTGCAGTGCACTGGATATAATCCCGGTCCATTTTCTCGTAGTCACAAAATTTCCAAAATTTTTTTTTTTCTCCTCCAATTCCAATTTCGTTGATTGTATCTTCATTCCAGAGTGTTTGTAAGTCCTTCCTTTCTCTTTTGGCCTTCAGCGCGGATCAGTTTGGGCAAGCTTTGGTGCATGTCCCTGCACTTGGTTGCATATGGCCAGACTTTTGATGGCTTTGAATGTGGAGAAGCCTTTTTTTAACTTTTTTTTTTTTTTTTTTTTAAGTATGCATGCCATGTCCCTCATACCTTCCCCTCCATGTTTTATCTTCCTCCTTGACTTTTTCTCATGCTTTTGCAGCATCTGTGAGCTTAATTTTGGCCTGGTTTGGTCCTTTGCAGTGCACTGGATATAATCCCGGTCCATTTTCTCGTAGTCACAAAATTTCCAAAATTTTTTTTTTTTCTCCTCCATTTCCAATTTCGTTGATTGTATCTTCATTCCAGAGTGTTTGTAAGTCCTTCCTTTCTCTTTTGGCCTTCAGCGCGGATCAGTTTGGGCAAGCTTTGGTGCATGTCCCTGCACTTGATTGCATATGGCCAGACTTTTGATGGCTTTGAATGTGGGGAAGCCTTTTTTTTCCTTTTTATTTTTTTTTTCTTTTAAGTATGCATGCCATGTCCCTCATACCTTCCCCTCCATGTTTTCTCTTCCTCCTTGACTTTTTCTCCTGCTTCTGCAGCATCTGTGAGCTTAATTTTTTGCCTGGTTTGGTCCTTTGCACTGCAACACATTTCCTCACAGACCCTTTTATGAAGACACACAATCTCCCAATT
The DNA here is from genome assembly GCF_051311805.1 of Agelaius phoeniceus. Lineage (NCBI taxonomy): Eukaryota > Metazoa > Chordata > Aves > Passeriformes > Icteridae > Agelaius > Agelaius phoeniceus. The sequence continues at coordinate 23,901,182 of NC_135270.1, forward strand.
TGCTGTGGTTTTTTGGTATTTTTTCAATTGCATTTCATTTGATCCTATCTCCTTTCCAGAGGGTTTGTAGGCCTTTCCTTTTGGGGTTGCAAGATTCCGTTTCCCTTCCCGAAAGGAAATGAAATTTCCTTTCGGGAAGGGAAACGGAATCTTGCGATTTCAATGGGGACAAATAGAGGAATCTTTGGTGCATGTCCCTGCACCTGATGGCATGCCATGCTTTTGGATGGCTTTAACTTTGGGGAAGAATTTTTTTTTTTTACTTATTTTTTTTTAAGTATGTATGGCATGTCCCTCATATCTTCCCCTCCACATTGTGTCTTCCTCCTTGACTTTTTCTCCTTCTTTTGCAGCATCTGTGAGCTTAGTTTTGGCCTGGTTTGGTCCTTTGCAGTGCACTGGATATAATCCCGGTCCATTTTCTCGTAGTCACAAAATTTCCAAAATTTTTTTTTTTTCTCCTCCAATTCCAATTTCGTTGATTGTATCTTCATTCCAGAGTGTTTGTAAGTCCTTCCTTTCTCTTTTGGCCTTCAGCGCGGATCAGTTTGGGAGAGCTTTGGTGCATGTCCCTGCACTTGATTGCATATGGCCAGACTTTTGATGGCTTTGAATGTGGGGAAGCCTTTTTTTAACTTTTTTTTTTTTTTTTTTTTAAGTATTTATGGCATGTCCCTCATATCTTCCCCTCCACATTGTGTCTTCCTCCTTGACTTTTTCTCCTTCTTTTGCAGCATCTGTGAGCTTAGTTTTGGCCTGGTTTGGTCCTTTGCAGTGCACTGGATATAATCCCGGTCCATTTTCTCGTAGTCACAAAATTTCCAAAATTTTTTTTTTTCTCCTCCAATTCCAATTTCGTTGATTGTATCTTCATTCCAGAGTGTTTGTAAGTCCTTCCTTTCTCTTTTGGCCTTCAGCGCGGATCAGTTTGGGCAAGCTTTGGTGCATGTCCCTGCACTTGATTGCATATGGCCAGACTTTTGATGGCTTTGAATGTGGGGAAGCCTTTTTTTAACTTTTTTTTTTTTTTTTTTTTTAAGTATTTATGGCATGTCCCTCATACCTTCCCCTCCATGTTTTATCTTCCTCCTTGACTTTTTCTCCTGCTTTTGCAGCATCTGTGAGCTTAGTTTCGGCCTGTTTTGGTCCTTTGCAGTGCACTGGATATAATCCCGGTCCATTTTCTCGTAGTCACAAAATTTCCAAAATTTTTTTTTTTTCTCCTCCAATTCCAATTTCGTTGATTGTATCTTCATTCCAGAGTGTTTGTAAGTCCTTCCTTTCTCTTTTGGCCTTCAGCGCGGATCAGTTTGGGCAAGCTTTGGTGCATGTCCCTGCACTTGATTGCATATGGCCAGACTTTTGATGGCTTTGAATGTGGGGAAGCCTTTTTTTAACTTTTTTTTTTTTTTTTTTTTAAGTATTTATGGCATGTCCCTCATATCTTCCCCTCCACATTGTGTCTTCCTCCTTGACTTTTTCTCCTTCTTTTGCAGCATCTGTGAGCTTAGTTTTGGCCTGGTTTGGTCCTTTGCAGTGCACTGGATATAATCCCGGTCCATTTTCTCGTAGTCACAAAATTTCCAAAATTTTTTTTTTTCTCCTCCAATTCCAATTTCGTTGATTGTATCTTCATTCCAGAGTGTTTGTAAGTCCTTCCTTTCTCTTTTGGCCTTCAGCGCGGATCAGTTTGGGCAAGCTTTGGTGCATGTCCCTGCACTTGATTGCATATGGCCAGACTTTTGATGGCTTTGAATGTGGGGAAGCCTTTTTTTTCCTTTTTATTTTTTTTTTCTTTTAAGTATGCATGCCATGTCCCTCATACCTTCCCCTCCATGTTTTCTCTTCCTCCTTGACTTTTTCTCCTGCTTTTGCAGCATCTGTGAGCTTAGTTTTGGCCTGTTTTGGTCCTTTGCAGTGCACTGGATATAATCCCGGTCCATTTTCTCGTAGTCACAAAATTTCCAAAATTTTTTTTTTTTCTCCTCCAATTCCAATTTCGTTGATTGTATCTTCATTCCAGAGTGTTTGTAAGTCCTTCCTTTCTCTTTTGGCCTTCAGCGCGGATCAGTTTGGGCAAGCTTTGGTGCATGTCCCTGCACTTGATTGCATATGGCCAGACTTTTGATGGCTTTGAATGTGGGGAAGCCTTTTTTTTCCTTTTTATTTTTTTTTTCTTTTAAGTATTTATGGCATGTCCCTCATACCTTCCCCTCCATGTTTTATCTTCCTCCTTGACTTTTTCTCATGCTTTTGCAGCATCTGTGAGCTTAATTTTGGCCTGGTTTGGTCCTTTGCAGTGCACTGGATATAATCCCGGTCCATTTTCTCGTAGTCACAAAATTTCCAAAATTTTTTTTTTTTCTCCTCCATTTCCAATTTCGTTGATTGTATCTTCATTCCAGAGTGTTTGTAAGTCCTTCCTTTCTCTTTTGGCCTTCAGCGCGGATCAGTTTGGGCAAGCTTTGGTGCATGTCCCTGCACTTGATTGCATATGGCCAGACTTTTGATGGCTTTGAATGTGGGGAAGCCTTTTTTTTCCTTTTTATTTTTTTTTTCTTTTAAGTATGCATGCCATGTCCCTCATACCTTCCCCTCCATGTTTTCTCTTCCTCCTTGACTTTTTCTCCTGCTTCTGCAGCATCTGTGAGCTTAATTTTTTGCCTGGTTTGGTCCTTTGCACTGCAACACATTTCCTCACAGACCCTTTTATGAAGACACACAATCTCCCAATTTGCTGTGGTTTTTTGGTATTTTTTCAATTGCATTTCATTTGATCCTATCTCCTTTCCAGAGGGTTTGTAGGCCTTTCCTTTTGGGGTCGCAAGATTCCGTTTCCCTTCCCGAAAGGAAATGAAATTTCCTTTCGGGAAGGGAAACGGAATCTTGCGATTTCAATGGGGACAAATAGAGGAATCTTTGGTGCATGTCCCTGCACCTGATGGCATGCCATGCTTTTGGATGGCTTTAACTTTGGGGAAGAATTTTTTTTTTTTACTTATTTTTTTTTAAGTATGTATGGCATGTCCCTCATATCTTCCCCTCCACATTGTGTCTTCCTCCTTGACTTTTTCTCCTTCTTTTGCAGCATCTGTGAGCTTAGTTTTGGCCTGGTTTGGTCCTTTGCAGTGCACTGGATATAATCCCGGTCCATTTTCTCGTAGTCACAAAATTTCCAAAATTTTTTTTTTTTCTCCTCCAATTCCAATTTCGTTGATTGTATCTTCATTCCAGAGTGTTTGTAAGTCCTTCCTTTCTCTTTTGGCCTTCAGCGCGGATCAGTTTGGGAGAGCTTTGGTGCATGTCCCTGCACTTGATTGCATATGGCCAGACTTTTGATGGCTTTGAATGTGGGGAAGCCTTTTTTTAACTTTTTTTTTTTTTTTTTTTTAAGTATTTATGGCATGTCCCTCATATCTTCCCCTCCACATTGTGTCTTCCTCCTTGACTTTTTCTCCTTCTTTTGCAGCATCTGTGAGCTTAGTTTTGGCCTGGTTTGGTCCTTTGCAGTGCACTGGATATAATCCCGGTCCATTTTCTCGTAGTCACAAAATTTCCAAAATTTTTTTTTTTTCTCCTCCAATTCCAATTTCGTTGATTGTATCTTCATTCCAGAGTGTTTGTAAGTCCTTCCTTTCTCTTTTGGCCTTCAGCGCGGATCAGTTTGGGCAAGCTTTGGTGCATGTCCCTGCACTTGGTTGCATATGGCCAGACTTTTGATGGCTTTGAATGTGGGGAAGCCTTTTTTTAACTTTTTTTTTTTTTTTTTTTTAAGTATTTATGGCATGTCCCTCATATCTTCCCCTCCACATTGTGTCTTCCTCCTTGACTTTTTCTCCTTCTTTTGCAGCATCTGTGAGCTTAGTTTTGGCCTGGTTTGGTCCTTTGCAGTGCACTGGATATAATCCCGGTCCATTTTCTCGTAGTCACAAAATTTCCAAAATTTGTTTTTTTCTCCTCCAATTCCAATTTCGTTGATTGTATCTTCATTCCAGAGTGTTTGTAAGTCCTTCCTTTGTCTTTTGGCCTTCAGCGCGGATCAGTTTGGGCAAGCTTTGGTGCATGTCCCTGCACTTGATTGCATATGGCCAGACTTTTGATGGCTTTGAATGTGGGGAAGCCTTTTTTTTCCTTTTTATTTTTTTTTTCTTTTAAGTATTTATGGCATGTCCCTCATACCTTCCCCTCCATGTTTTCTCTTCCTCCTTGACTTTTTCTCCTGCTTTTGCAGCATCTGTGAGCTTAGTTTTGGCCTGTTTTGGTCCTTTGCAGTGCACTGGATATAATCCCGGTCCATTTTCTCGTAGTCACAAAATTTCCAAAATTTTTTTTTTTTCTCCTCCAATTCCAATTTCGTTGATTGTATCTTCATTCCAGAGTGTTTGTAAGTCCTTCCTTTCTCTTTTGGCCTTCAGCGCGGATCAGTTTGGGCAAGCTTTGGTGCATGTCCCTGCACTTGATTGCATATGGCCAGACTTTTGATGGCTTTGAATGTGGGGAAGCCTTTTTTTAACTTTTTTTTTTTTTTTTTTTTTAAGTATTTATGGCATGTCCCTCATACCTTCCCCTCCATGTTTTATCTTCCTCCTTGACTTTTTCTCCTGCTTTTGCAGCATCTGTGAGCTTAGTTTCGGCCTGTTTTGGTCCTTTGCAGTGCACTGGATATAATCCCGGTCCATTTTCTCGTAGTCACAAAATTTCCAAAATTTTGTTTTTTTCTCCTCCAATTCCAATTTCGTTGATTGTATCTTCATTCCAGAGTGTTTGTAAGTCCTTCCTTTCTCTTTTGGCCTTCAGCGCGGATCAGTTTGGGAGAGCTTTGGTGCATGTCCCTGCACTTGATTGCATATGGCCAGACTTTTGATGGCTTTGAATGTGGGGAAGCCTTTTTTTAACTTTTTTTTTTTTTTTAAGTATTTATGGCATGTCCCTCATATCTTCCCCTCCACATTGTGTCTTCCTCCTTGACTTTTTCTCCTTCTTTTGCAGCATCTGTGAGCTTAGTTTTGGCCTGGTTTGGTCCTTTGCAGTGCACTGGATATAATCCCGGTCCATTTTCTCGTAGTCACAAAATTTCCAAAATTTGTTTTTTTCTCCTCCAATTCCAATTTCGTTGATTGTATCTTCATTCCAGAGTGTTTGTAAGTCCTTCCTTTCTCTTTTGGCCTTCAGCGCGGATCAGTTTGGGCAAGCTTTGGTGCATGTCCCTGCACTTGATTGCATATGGCCAGACTTTTGATGGCTTTGAATGTGGGGAAGCCTTTTTTTTCCTTTTTATTTTTTTTTTCTTTTAAGTATGCATGCCATGTCCCTCATACCTTCCCCTCGATGTTTTATCTTCCTCCTTGACTTTTTCTCCTGCTTTTGCAGCATCTGTGAGCTTAGTTTTGGCCTGTTTTGGTCCTTTGCAGTGCACTGGATATAATCCCGGTCCATTTTCTCGTAGTCACAAAATTTCCAAAATTTTTTTTTTTTCTCCTCCAATTCCAATTTCGTTGATTGTATCTTCATTCCAGAGTGTTTGTAAGTCCTTCCTTTCTCTTTTGGCCTTCAGCACGGATCAGTTTGGGCAAGCTTTGGTGCATGTCCCTGCACTTGATTGCATATGGCCAGACTTTTGATGGCTTTGAATGTGGGGAAGCCTTTTTTTTCCTTTTTATTTTTTTTTTCTTTTAAGTATTTATGGCATGTCCCTCATACCTTCCCCTCCATGTTTTATCTTCCTCCTTGACTTTTTCTCCTGCTTTTGCAGCATCTGTGAGCTTAGTTCCGGCCTGTTTTGGTCCTTTGCAGTGCACTGGATATAATCCCGGTCCATTTTCTCGTAGTCACAAAATTTCCAAAATTTTTTTTTTTTCTCCTCCAATTCCAATTTCGTTGATTGTATCTTCATTCCAGAGTGTTTGTAAGTCCTTCCTTTCTCTTTTGGCCTTCAGCGCGGATCAGTTTGGGCAAGCTTTGGTGCATGTCCCTGCACTTGATTGCATATGGCCAGACTTTTGATGGCTTTGAATGTGGGGAAGCCTTTTTTTTCCTTTTTATTTTTTTTTTCTTTTAAGTATGCATGCCATGTCCCTCATACCTTCCCCTCCATGTTTTCTCTTCCTCCTTGACTTTTTCTCCTGCTTCTGCAGCATCTGTGAGCTTAATTTTTTGCCTGGTTTGGTCCTTTGCACTGCAACACATTTCCTCACAGACCCTTTTATGAAGACACACAATCTCCCAATTTGCTGTGGTTTTTTGGTATTTTTTCAATTGCATTTCATTTGATCCTATCTCCTTTCCAGAGGGTTTGTAGGCCTTTCCTTTTGGGGTCGCAAGATTCCGTTTCCCTTCCCGAAAGGAAATGAAATTTCCTTTCGGGAAGGGAAACGGAATCTTGCGATTTCAATGGGGACAAATAGAGGAATCTTTGGTGCATGTCCCTGCACCTGATGGCATGCCATGCTTTTGGATGGCTTTAACTTTGGGGAAGAATTTTTTTTTTTTACTTATTTTTTTTTAAGTATGTATGGCATGTCCCTCATATCTTCCCCTCCACATTGTGTCTTCCTCCTTGACTTTTTCTCCTTCTTTTGCAGCATCTGTGAGCTTAGTTTTGGCCTGGTTTGGTCCTTTGCAGTGCACTGGATATAATCCCGGTCCATTTTCTCGTAGTCACAAAATTTCCAAAATTTTTTTTTTTCTCCTCCAATTCCAATTTCGTTGATTGTATCTTCATTCCAGAGTGTTTGTAAGTCCTTCCTTTCTCTTTTGGCCTTCAGCGCGGATCAGTTTGGGCAAGCTTTGGTGCATGTCCCTGCACTTGATTGCATATGGCCAGACTTTTGATGGCTTTGAATGTGGGGAAGCCTTTTTTTTCCTTTTTATTTTTTTTTTCTTTTAAGTATGCATGCCATGTCCCTCATACCTTCCCCTCCATGTTTTATCTTCCTCCTTGACTTTTTCTCATGCTTTTGCAGCATCTGTGAGCTTAATTTTGGCCTGGTTTGGTCCTTTGCACTGCAACACATTTCCTCACAGACCCTTTTATGAAGACACACAATCTCCCAATTTGCTGTGGTTTTTTGGTATTTTTTCAATTGCATTTCATTTGATCCTATCTCCTTTCCAGAGGGTTTGTAGGCCTTTCCTTTTGGGGTCGCAAGATTCCGTTTCCCTTCCCGAAAGGAAATTTCATTTCCTTTCGGGAAGGGAAACGGAATCTTGCGATTTCAATGGGGACAAATAGAGGAATCTTTGGTGCATGTCCCTGCACCTGATGGCATGCCATGCTTTTGGATGGCTTTAACTTTGGGGAAGAATTTTTTTTTTTTAATTATTTTTTTTAAGTATGTATGGCATGTCCCTCATATCTTCCCCTCCACATTGTGTCTTCCTCCTTGACTTTTTCTCCTTCTTTTGCAGCATCTGTGAGCTTAGTTTTGGCCTGTTTTGGTCCTTTGCAGTGCACTGGATATAATCCCGGTCCATTTTCTCGTAGTCACAAAATTTCCAAAATTTTTTTTTTTTCTCCTCCAATTCCAATTTCGTTGATTGTATCTTCATTCCAGAGTGTTTGTAAGTCCTTCCTTTCTCTTTTGGCCTTCAGCGCGGATCAGTTTGGGCAAGCTTTGGTGCATGTCCCTGCACTTGATTGCATATGGCCAGACTTTTGATGGCTTTGAATGTGGGGAAGCCTTTTTTTTCCTTTTTATTTTTTTTTTCTTTTAAGTATTTATGGCATGTCCCTCATACCTTCCCCTCCATGTTTTATCTTCCTCCTTGACTTTTTCTCCTGCTTTTGCAGCATCTGTGAGCTTAGTTCCGGCCTGTTTTGGTCCTTTGCAGTGCACTGGATATAATCCCGGTCCATTTTCTCGTAGTCACAAAATTTCCAAAATTTTGTTTTTTTCTCCTCCAATTCCAATTTCGTTGATTGTATCTTCATTCCAGAGTGTTTGTAAGTCCTTCCTTTCTCTTTTGGCCTTCAGCGCGGATCAGTTTGGGCAAGCTTTGGTGCATGTCCCTGCACTTGATTGCATATGGCCAGACTTTTGATGGCTTTGAATGTGGGGAAGCCTTTTTTTTCCTTTTTATTTTTTTTTTCTTTTAAGTATGCATGCCATGTCCCTCATCTCTTCCCCTCCACGTTGTATCTTCCTCCTTGACTTTTTCTCCTGCTTCTGCAGCAGCTGTGAGCTTAATTTTAGCCTGGTTTATTCCTTTGCACTGCAACACATTTCCTCACAGACCCTTTTATGAAGACACACAATCTCCCAATTTGCTGTGGTTTTTTGGTATTTTTTCAATTGCATTTCATTTGATCCTATCTCCTTTCCAGAGGGTTTGTAGGCCTTTCCTTTTGGGGTCGCAAGATTCCGTTTCCCTTCCCGAAAGGAAATGAAATTTCCTTTCGGGAAGGGAAACGGAATCTTGCGATTTCAATGGGGACAAATAGAGGAATCTTTGGTGCATGTCCCTGCACCTGATGGCATGCCATGCTTTTGGATGGCTTTAACTTTGGGGAAGAATTTTTTTTTTTTAATTATTTTTTTTAAGTATTTATGGCATGTCCCTCATATCTTCCCCTCCCCATTGTGTCTTCCTCCTTGACTTTTTCTCCTTCTTTTGCAGCATCTGTGAGCTTAGTTTTGGCCCGTTTTGGTTTTTTGCACTGCACTGGATATAATCCTTTTCCATTTTCTCATAGTCACAAAATTTCCAAAATTTTTTTTTTCTCCTCCAATTCCAATTTCGTTGATTGTATCTTCATTCCAGAGTGTTTGTAAGTCCTTCCTTTCTCTTTTGGCCTTCAGCGCGGATCAGTTTGGGCAAGCTTTGGTGCATGTCCCTGCACTTGATTGCATATGGCCAGACTTTTGATGGCTTTGAATGTGGGGAAGCCTTTTTTTTCCTTTTTATTTTTTTTTTCTTTTAAGTATTTATGCCATGTCCCTCATATCTTCCCCTCCACATTGTATCTTCCTCCTTGACTTTTTCTCCTGCTTCTGCAGCATCTGTGAGCTTAATTTTTTGCCTGGTTTGGTCCTTTGCACTGCAACACATTTCCTCACAGACCCTTTTATGAAGACACACAATCTCCCAATTTGCTGTGGTTTTTTGGTATTTTTTCAATTGCATTTCATTTGATCCTATCTCCTTTCCAGAGGGTTTGTAGGCCTTTCCTTTTGGGGTCGCAAGATTCCGTTTCCCTTCCCGAAAGGAAATGAAATTTCCTTTCGGGAAGGGAAACGGAATCTTGCGATTTCAATGGGGACAAATAGAGGAATCTTTGGTGCATGTCCCTGCACCTGATGGCATGCCATGCTTTTGGATGGCTTTAACTTTGGGGAAGAATTTTTTTTTTTTACTTATTTTTTTTTAAGTATGTATGGCATGTCCCTCATATCTTCCCCTCCACATTGTGTCTTCCTCCTTGACTTTTTCTCCTTCTTTTGCAGCATCTGTGAGCTTAGTTTTGGCCTGTTTTGGTCCTTTGCAGTGCACTGGATATAATCCCGGTCCATTTTCTCGTAGTCACAAAATTTCCAAAATTTTTTTTTTTTCTCCTCCAATTCCAATTTCGTTGATTGTATCTTCATTCCAGAGTGTTTGTAAGTCCTTCCTTTCTCTTTTGGCCTTCAGCGCGGATCAGTTTGGGAGAGCTTTGGTGCATGTCCCTGCACTTGATTGCATATGGCCAGACTTTTGATGGCTTTGAATGTGGGGAAGCCTTTTTTTAACTTTTTTTTTTTTTTTAAGTATTTATGGCATGTCCCTCATATCTTCCCCTCCACATTGTGTCTTCCTCCTTGACTTTTTCTCCTTCTTTTGCAGCATCTGTGAGCTTAGTTTTGGCCTGGTTTGGTCCTTTGCAGTGCACTGGATATAATCCCGGTCCATTTTCTCGTAGTCACAAAATTTCCAAAATTTGTTTTTTTCTCCTCCAATTCCAATTTCGTTGATTGTATCTTCATTCCAGAGTGTTTGTAAGTCCTTCCTTTCTCTTTTGGCCTTCAGCGCGGATCAGTTTGGGCAAGCTTTGGTGCATGTCCCTGCACTTGATTGCATATGGCCAGACTTTTGATGGCTTTGAATGTGGGGAAGCCTTTTTTTTCCTTTTTATTTTTTTTTTCTTTTAAGTATGCATGCCATGTCCCTCATACCTTCCCCTCGATGTTTTATCTTCCTCCTTGACTTTTTCTCCTGCTTTTGCAGCATCTGTGAGCTTAGTTTTGGCCTGTTTTGGTCCTTTGCAGTGCACTGGATATAATCCCGGTCCATTTTCTCGTAGTCACAAAATTTCCAAAATTTTTTTTTTTTCTCCTCCAATTCCAATTTCGTTGATTGTATCTTCATTCCAGAGTGTTTGTAAGTCCTTCCTTTCTCTTTTGGCCTTCAGCGCGGATCAGTTTGGGCAAGCTTTGGTGCATGTCCCTGCACTTGATTGCATATGGCCAGACTTTTGATGGCTTTGAATGTGGGGAAGCCTTTTTTTTCCTTTTTATTTTTTTTTTCTTTTAAGTATTTATGGCATGTCCCTCATACCTTCCCCTCCATGTTTTATCTTCCTCCTTGACTTTTTCTCCTGCTTTTGCAGCATCTGTGAGCTTAGTTCCGGCCTGTTTTGGTCCTTTGCAGTGCACTGGATATAATCCCGGTCCATTTTCTCGTAGTCACAAAATTTCCAAAATTTTTTTTTTTTCTCCTCCAATTCCAATTTCGTTGATTGTATCTTCATTCCAGAGTGTTTGTAAGTCCTTCCTTTCTCTTTTGGCCTTCAGCGCGGATCAGTTTGGGCAAGCTTTGGTGCATGTCCCTGCACTTGATTGCATATGGCCAGACTTTTGATGGCTTTGAATGTGGGGAAGCCTTTTTTTTCCTTTTTATTTTTTTTTTCTTTTAAGTATGCATGCCATGTCCCTCATACCTTCCCCTCCATGTTTTCTCTTCCTCCTTGACTTTTTCTCCTGCTTCTGCAGCATCTGTGAGCTTAATTTTTTGCCTGGTTTGGTCCTTTGCACTGCAACACATTTCCTCACAGACCCTTTTATGAAGACACACAATCTCCCAATTTGCTGTGGTTTTTTGGTATTTTTTCAATTGCATTTCATTTGATCCTATCTCCTTTCCAGAGGGTTTGTAGGCCTTTCCTTTTGGGGTCGCAAGATTCCGTTTCCCTTCCCGAAAGGAAATGAAATTTCCTTTCGGGAAGGGAAACGGAATCTTGCGATTTCAATGGGGACAAATAGAGGAATCTTTGGTGCATGTCCCTGCACCTGATGGCATGCCATGCTTTTGGATGGCTTTAACTTTGGGGAAGAATTTTTTTTTTTTACTTATTTTTTTTTAAGTATGTATGGCATGTCCCTCATATCTTCCCCTCCACATTGTGTCTTCCTCCTTGACTTTTTCTCCTTCTTTTGCAGCATCTGTGAGCTTAGTTTTGGCCTGGTTTGGTCCTTTGCAGTGCACTGGATATAATCCCGGTCCATTTTCTCGTAGTCACAAAATTTCCAAAATTTTGTTTTTTTCTCCTCCAATTCCAATTTCGTTGATTGTATCTTCATTCCAGAGTGTTTGTAAGTCCTTCCTTTCTCTTTTGGCCTTCAGCGCGGATCAGTTTGGGCAAGCTTTGGTGCATGTCCCTGCACTTGATTGCATATGGCCAGACTTTTGATGGCTTTGAATGTGGGGAAGCCTTTTTTTTCCTTTTTATTTTTTTTTTCTTTTAAGTATGCATGCCATGTCCCTCATACCTTCCCCTCCATGTTTTCTCTTCCTCCTTGACTTTTTCTCCTGCTTCTGCAGCATCTGTGAGCTTAATTTTTTGCCTGGTTTGGTCCTTTGCACTGCAACACATTTCCTCACAGACCCTTTTATGAAGACACACAATCTCCCAATTTGCTGTGTTTTTTTGGTACTTTTTCAATTGCATTTCATTTGATCCTATCTCCTTTCCAGAGGGTTTGTAGGCCTTTCCTTTTGGGGTCGCAAGATTCCGTTTCCCTTCCCGAAAGGAAATGAAATTTCCTTTCGGGAAGGGAAACGGAATCTTGCGATTTCAATGGGGACAAATAGAGGAATCTTTGGTGCATGTCCCTGCACCTGATGGCATGCCATGCTTTTGGATGGCTTTAACTTTGGGGAAGAATTTTTTTTTTTTAATTATTTTTTTTAAGTATGCATGCCATGTCCCTCATACCTTCCCCTCCATGTTTTCTCTTCCTCCTTGACTTTTTCTCCTGCTTTTGCAGCATCTGTGAGCTTAGTTTTGGCCTGTTTTGGTCCTTTGCAGTGCACTGGATATAATCCCGGTCCATTTTCTCGTAGTCACAAAATTTCCAAAATTTTTTTTTTTTCTCCTCCAATTCCAATTTCGTTGATTGTATCTTCATTCCAGAGTGTTTGTAAGTCCTTCCTTTCTCTTTTGGCCTTCAGCGCGGATCAGTTTGGGCAAGCTTTGGTGCATGTCCCTGCACTTGATTGCATATGGCCAGACTTTTGATGGCTTTGAATGTGGGGAAGCCTTTTTTTTCCTTTTTATTTTTTTTTTCTTTTAAGTATGCATGCCATGTCCCTCATACCTTCCCCTCCATGTTTTCTCTTCCTCCTTGACTTTTTCTCCTGCTTCTGCAGCATCTGTGAGCTTAATTTTTTGCCTGGTTTGGTCCTTTGCACTGCAACACATTTCCTCACAGACCCTTTTATGAAGACACACAATCTCCCAATTTGCTGTGGTTTTTTGGTATTTTTTCAATTGCATTTCATTTGATCCTATCTCCTTTCCAGAGGGTTTGTAGGCCTTTCCTTTTGGGGTCGCAAGATTCCGTTTCCCTTCCCGAAAGGAAATGAAATTTCCTTTCGGGAAGGGAAACGGAATCTTGCGATTTCAATGGGGACAAATAGAGGAATCTTTGGTGCATGTCCCTGCACCTGATGGCATGCCATGCTTTTGGATGGCTTTAACTTTGGGGAAGAATTTTTTTTTTTTAATTATTTTTTTTAAGTATGTATGGCATGTCCCTCATATCTTCCCCTCCACATTGTGTCTTCCTCCTTGACTTTTTCTCCTTCTTTTGCAGCATCTGTGAGCTTAGTTTTGGCCTGGTTTGGTCCTTTGCAGTGCACTGGATATAATCCCGGTCCATTTTCTCGTAGTCACAAAATTTCCAAAATTTTTTTTTTTTCTCCTCCAATTCCAATTTCGTTGATTGTATCTTCATTCCAGAGTGTTTGTAAGTCCTTCCTTTCTCTTTTGGCCTTCAGCGCGGATCAGTTTGGGCAAGCTTTGGTGCATGTCCCTGCACTTGATTGCATATGGCCAGACTTTTGATGGCTTTGAATGTGGGGAAGCCTTTTTTTAACTTTTTTTTTTTTTTTTTTTTTTTTAAGTATTTATGGCATGTCCCTCATACCTTCCCCTCCATGTTTTATCTTCCTCCTTGACTTTTTCTCCTGCTTTTGCAGCATCTGTGAGCTTAGTTTTGGCCTGGTTTGGTCCTTTGCAGTGCACTGGATATAATCCCGGTCCATTTTCTCGTAGTCACAAAATTTCCAAAATTTTTTTTTTTCTCCTCCAATTCCAATTTCGTTGATTGTATCTTCATTCCAGAGTGTTTGTAAGTCCTTCCTTTCTCTTTTGGCCTTCAGCGCGGATCAGTTTGGGCAAGCTTTGGTGCATGTCCCTGCACTTGATTGCATATGGCCAGACTTTTGATGGCTTTGAATGTGGGGAAGCCTTTTTTTTCCTTTTTATTTTTTTTTTCTTTTAAGTATGCATGCCATGTCCCTCATACCTTCCCCTCCATGTTTTATCTTCCTCCTTGACTTTTTCTCATGCTTTTGCAGCATCTGTGAGCTTAATTTTGGCCTGGTTTGGTCCTTTGCACTGCAACACATTTCCTCACAGACCCTTTTATGAAGACACACAATCTCCCAATTTGCTGTGGTTTTTTGGTATTTTTTCAATTGCATTTCATTTGATCCTATCTCCTTTCCAGAGGGTTTGTAGGCCTTTCCTTTTGGGGTCGCAAGATTCCGTTTCCCTTCCCGAAAGGAAATTTCATTTCCTTTCGGGAAGGGAAACGGAATCTTGCGATTTCAATGGGGACAAATAGAGGAATCTTTGGTGCATGTCCCTGCACCTGATGGCATGCCATGCTTTTGGATGGCTTTAACTTTGGGGAAGAATTTTTTTTTTTTAATTATTTTTTTTAAGTATGTATGGCATGTCCCTCATATCTTCCCCTCCACATTGTGTCTTCCTCCTTGACTTTTTCTCCTTCTTTTGCAGCATCTGTGAGCTTAGTTTTGGCCTGTTTTGGTCCTTTGCAGTGCACTGGATATAATCCCGGTCCATTTTCTCGTAGTCACAAAATTTCCAAAATTTTTTTTTTTTCTCCTCCAATTCCAATTTCGTTGATTGTATCTTCATTCCAGAGTGTTTGTAAGTCCTTCCTTTCTCTTTTGGCCTTCAGCGCGGATCAGTTTGGGCAAGCTTTGGTGCATGTCCCTGCACTTGATTGCATATGGCCAGACTTTTGATGGCTTTGAATGTGGGGAAGCCTTTTTTTTCCTTTTTATTTTTTTTTTCTTTTAAGTATTTATGGCATGTCCCTCATACCTTCCCCTCCATGTTTTATCTTCCTCCTTGACTTTTTCTCCTGCTTTTGCAGCATCTGTGAGCTTAGTTCCGGCCTGTTTTGGTCCTTTGCAGTGCACTGGATATAATCCCGGTCCATTTTCTCGTAGTCACAAAATTTCCAAAATTTTGTTTTTTTCTCCTCCAATTCCAATTTCGTTGATTGTATCTTCATTCCAGAGTGTTTGTAAGTCCTTCCTTTCTCTTTTGGCCTTCAGCGCGGATCAGTTTGGGCAAGCTTTGGTGCATGTCCCTGCACTTGATTGCATATGGCCAGACTTTTGATGGCTTTGAATGTGGGGAAGCCTTTTTTTTCCTTTTTATTTTTTTTTTCTTTTAAGTATGCATGCCATGTCCCTCATCTCTTCCCCTCCACGTTGTATCTTCCTCCTTGACTTTTTCTCCTGCTTCTGCAGCAGCTGTGAGCTTAATTTTAGCCTGGTTTATTCCTTTGCACTGCAACACATTTCCTCACAGACCCTTTTATGAAGACACACAATCTCCCAATTTGCTGTGGTTTTTTGGTATTTTTTCAATTGCATTTCATTTGATCCTATCTCCTTTCCAGAGGGTTTGTAGGCCTTTCCTTTTGGGGTCGCAAGATTCCGTTTCCCTTCCCGAAAGGAAATGAAATTTCCTTTCGGGAAGGGAAACGGAATCTTGCGATTTCAATGGGGACAAATAGAGGAATCTTTGGTGCATGTCCCTGCACCTGATGGCATGCCATGCTTTTGGATGGCTTTAACTTTGGGGAAGAATTTTTTTTTTTTAATTATTTTTTTTAAGTATTTATGGCATGTCCCTCATATCTTCCCCTCCCCATTGTGTCTTCCTCCTTGACTTTTTCTCCTTCTTTTGCAGCATCTGTGAGCTTAGTTTTGGCCCGTTTTGGTTTTTTGCACTGCACTGGATATAATCCTTTTCCATTTTCTCATAGTCACAAAATTTCCAAAATTTTTTTTTTCTCCTCCAATTCCAATTTCGTTGATTGTATCTTCATTCCAGAGTGTTTGTAAGTCCTTCCTTTCTCTTTTGGCCTTCAGCGCGGATCAGTTTGGGCAAGCTTTGGTGCATGTCCCTGCACTTGATTGCATATGGCCAGACTTTTGATGGCTTTGAATGTGGGGAAGCCTTTTTTTTCCTTTTTTTTTTTTTTTTCTTTTAAGTATTTATGCCATGTCCCTCATATCTTCCCCTCCACATTGTATCTTCCTCCTTGACTTTTTCTCCTGCTTCTGCAGCATCTGTGAGCTTAATTTTTTGCCTGGTTTGGTCCTTTGCACTGCAACACATTTCCTCACAGACCCTTTTATGAAGACACACAATCTCCCAATTTGCTGTGGTTTTTTGGTATTTTTTCAATTGCATTTCATTTGATCCTATCTCCTTTCCAGAGGGTTTGTAGGCCTTTCCTTTTGGGGTCGCAAGATTCCGTTTCCCTTCCCGAAAGGAAATGAAATTTCCTTTCGGGAAGGGAAACGGAATCTTGCGATTTCAATGGGGACAAATAGAGGAATCTTTGGTGCATGTCCCTGCACCTGATGGCATGCCATGCTTTTGGATGGCTTTAACTTTGGGGAAGAATTTTTTTTTTTTACTTATTTTTTTTTAAGTATGTATGGCATGTCCCTCATATCTTCCCCTCCACATTGTGTCTTCCTCCTTGACTTTTTCTCCTTCTTTTGCAGCATCTGTGAGCTTAGTTTTGGCCTGTTTTGGTCCTTTGCAGTGCACTGGATATAATCCCGGTCCATTTTCTCGTAGTCACAAAATTTCCAAAATTTTTTTTTTTTCTCCTCCAATTCCAATTTCGTTGATTGTATCTTCATTCCAGAGTGTTTGTAAGTCCTTCCTTTCTCTTTTGGCCTTCAGCGCGGATCAGTTTGGGAGAGCTTTGGTGCATGTCCCTGCACTTGATTGCATATGGCCAGACTTTTGATGGCTTTGAATGTGGGGAAGCCTTTTTTTAACTTTTTTTTTTTTTTTAAGTATTTATGGCATGTCCCTCATATCTTCCCCTCCACATTGTGTCTTCCTCCTTGACTTTTTCTCCTTCTTTTGCAGCATCTGTGAGCTTAGTTTTGGCCTGGTTTGGTCCTTTGCAGTGCACTGGATATAATCCCGGTCCATTTTCTCGTAGTCACAAAATTTCCAAAATTTGTTTTTTTCTCCTCCAATTCCAATTTCGTTGATTGTATCTTCATTCCAGAGTGTTTGTAAGTCCTTCCTTTCTCTTTTGGCCTTCAGCGCGGATCAGTTTGGGCAAGCTTTGGTGCATGTCCCTGCACTTGATTGCATATGGCCAGACTTTTGATGGCTTTGAATGTGGGGAAGCCTTTTTTTTCCTTTTTATTTTTTTTTTCTTTTAAGTATGCATGCCATGTCCCTCATACCTTCCCCTCCATGTTTTCTCTTCCTCCTTGACTTTTTCTCCTGCTTCTGCAGCATCTGTGAGCTTAGTTTTGGCCTGTTTTGGTCCTTTGCAGTGCACTGGATATAATCCCGGTCCATTTTCTCGTAGTCACAAAATTTCCAAAATTTTTTTTTTTTCTCCTCCAATTCCAATTTCGTTGATTGTATCTTCATTCCAGAGTGTTTGTAAGTCCTTCCTTTCTCTTTTGGCCTTCAGCGCGGATCAGTTTGGGCAAGCTTTGGTGCATGTCCCTGCACTTGATTGCATATGGCCAGACTTTTGATGGCTTTGAATGTGGGGAAGCCTTTTTTTTCCTTTTTATTTTTTTTTTCTTTTAAGTATTTATGGCATGTCCCTCATACCTTCCCCTCCATGTTTTATCTTCCTCCTTGACTTTTTCTCCTGCTTTTGCAGCATCTGTGAGCTTAGTTCCGGCCTGTTTTGGTCCTTTGCAGTGCACTGGATATAATCCCGGTCCATTTTCTCGTAGTCACAAAATTTCCAAAATTTTTTTTTTTTCTCCTCCAATTCCAATTTCGTTGATTGTATCTTCATTCCAGAGTGTTTGTAAGTCCTTCCTTTCTCTTTTGGCCTTCAGCGCGGATCAGTTTGGGCAAGCTTTGGTGCATGTCCCTGCACTTGATTGCATATGGCCAGACTTTTGATGGCTTTGAATGTGGGGAAGCCTTTTTTTTCCTTTTTATTTTTTTTTTCTTTTAAGTATGCATGCCATGTCCCTCATACCTTCCCCTCCATGTTTTCTCTTCCTCCTTGACTTTTTCTCCTGCTTCTGCAGCATCTGTGAGCTTAATTTTTTGCCTGGTTTGGTCCTTTGCACTGCAACACATTTCCTCACAGACCCTTTTATGAAGACACACAATCTCCCAATTTGCTGTGGTTTTTTGGTATTTTTTCAATTGCATTTCATTTGATCCTATCTCCTTTCCAGAGGGTTTGTAGGCCTTTCCTTTTGGGGTCGCAAGATTCCGTTTCCCTTCCCGAAAGGAAATGAAATTTCCTTTCGGGAAGGGAAACGGAATCTTGCGATTTCAATGGGGACAAATAGAGGAATCTTTGGTGCATGTCCCTGCACCTGATGGCATGCCATGCTTTTGGATGGCTTTAACTTTGGGGAAGAATTTTTTTTTTTTACTTATTTTTTTTTAAGTATGTATGGCATGTCCCTCATATCTTCCCCTCCACATTGTGTCTTCCTCCTTGACTTTTTCTCCTTCTTTTGCAGCATCTGTGAGCTTAGTTTTGGCCTGGTTTGGTCCTTTGCAGTGCACTGGATATAATCCCGGTCCATTTTCTCGTAGTCACAAAATTTCCAAAATTTTGTTTTTTTCTCCTCCAATTCCAATTTCGTTGATTGTATCTTCATTCCAGAGTGTTTGTAAGTCCTTCCTTTCTCTTTTGGCCTTCAGCGCGGATCAGTTTGGGCAAGCTTTGGTGCATGTCCCTGCACTTGATTGCATATGGCCAGACTTTTGATGGCTTTGAATGTGGGGAAGCCTTTTTTTTCCTTTTTATTTTTTTTTTCTTTTAAGTATGCATGCCATGTCCCTCATACCTTCCCCTCCATGTTTTCTCTTCCTCCTTGACTTTTTCTCCTGCTTCTGCAGCATCTGTGAGCTTAATTTTTTGCCTGGTTTGGTCCTTTGCACTGCAACACATTTCCTCACAGACCCTTTTATGAAGACACACAATCTCCCAATTTGCTGTGTTTTTTTGGTACTTTTTCAATTGCATTTCATTTGATCCTATCTCCTTTCCAGAGGGTTTGTAGGCCTTTCCTTTTGGGGTCGCAAGATTCCGTTTCCCTTCCCGAAAGGAAATGAAATTTCCTTTCGGGAAGGGAAACGGAATCTTGCGATTTCAATGGGGACAAATAGAGGAATCTTTGGTGCATGTCCCTGCACCTGATGGCATGCCATGCTTTTGGATGGCTTTAACTTTGGGGAAGAATTTTTTTTTTTTAATTATTTTTTTTAAGTATGCATGCCATGTCCCTCATACCTTCCCCTCCATGTTTTCTCTTCCTCCTTGACTTTTTCTCCTGCTTTTGCAGCATCTGTGAGCTTAGTTTTGGCCTGTTTTGGTCCTTTGCAGTGCACTGGATATAATCCCGGTCCATTTTCTCGTAGTCACAAAATTTCCAAAATTTTTTTTTTTTCTCCTCCAATTCCAATTTCGTTGATTGTATCTT
Organism: Agelaius phoeniceus; assembly: GCF_051311805.1. NCBI lineage: Eukaryota > Metazoa > Chordata > Aves > Passeriformes > Icteridae > Agelaius > Agelaius phoeniceus. The sequence goes on from NC_135270.1 coordinate 23,920,430, forward strand.
CATTCCAGAGTGTTTGTAAGTCCTTCCTTTCTCTTTTGGCCTTCAGCGCGGATCAGTTTGGGCAAGCTTTGGTGCATGTCCCTGCACTTGATTGCATATGGCCAGACTTTTGATGGCTTTGAATGTGGGGAAGCCTTTTTTTTCCTTTTTATTTTTTTTTTCTTTTAAGTATGCATGCCATGTCCCTCATACCTTCCCCTCCATGTTTTCTCTTCCTCCTTGACTTTTTCTCCTGCTTCTGCAGCATCTGTGAGCTTAATTTTTTGCCTGGTTTGGTCCTTTGCACTGCAACACATTTCCTCACAGACCCTTTTATGAAGACACACAATCTCCCAATTTGCTGTGGTTTTTTGGTATTTTTTCAATTGCATTTCATTTGATCCTATCTCCTTTCCAGAGGGTTTGTAGGCCTTTCCTTTTGGGGTCGCAAGATTCCGTTTCCCTTCCCGAAAGGAAATGAAATTTCCTTTCGGGAAGGGAAACGGAATCTTGCGATTTCAATGGGGACAAATAGAGGAATCTTTGGTGCATGTCCCTGCACCTGATGGCATGCCATGCTTTTGGATGGCTTTAACTTTGGGGAAGAATTTTTTTTTTTTAATTATTTTTTTTAAGTATGTATGGCATGTCCCTCATATCTTCCCCTCCACATTGTGTCTTCCTCCTTGACTTTTTCTCCTTCTTTTGCAGCATCTGTGAGCTTAGTTTTGGCCTGGTTTGGTCCTTTGCAGTGCACTGGATATAATCCCGGTCCATTTTCTCGTAGTCACAAAATTTCCAAAATTTTTTTTTTTTCTCCTCCAATTCCAATTTCGTTGATTGTATCTTCATTCCAGAGTGTTTGTAAGTCCTTCCTTTCTCTTTTGGCCTTCAGCGCGGATCAGTTTGGGCAAGCTTTGGTGCATGTCCCTGCACTTGATTGCATATGGCCAGACTTTTGATGGCTTTGAATGTGGGGAAGCCTTTTTTTAACTTTTTTTTTTTTTTTTTTTTAAGTATTTATGGCATGTCCCTCATATCTTCCCCTCCACATTGTGTCTTCCTCCTTGACTTTTTCTCCTTCTTTTGCAGCATCTGTGAGCTTAGTTTTGGCCTGGTTTGGTCCTTTGCAGTGCACTGGATATAATCCCGGTCCATTTTCTCGTAGTCACAAAATTTCCAAAATTTTTTTTTTTCTCCTCCAATTCCAATTTCGTTGATTGTATCTTCATTCCAGAGTGTTTGTAAGTCCTTCCTTTCTCTTTTGGCCTTCAGCGCGGATCAGTTTGGGCAAGCTTTGGTGCATGTCCCTGCACTTGATTGCATATGGCCAGACTTTTGATGGCTTTGAATGTGGGGAAGCCTTTTTTTTCCTTTTTATTTTTTTTTTCTTTTAAGTATGCATGCCATGTCCCTCATACCTTCCCCTCCATGTTTTATCTTCCTCCTTGACTTTTTCTCATGCTTTTGCAGCATCTGTGAGCTTAATTTTGGCCTGGTTTGGTCCTTTGCACTGCAACACATTTCCTCACAGACCCTTTTATGAAGACACACAATCTCCCAATTTGCTGTGGTTTTTTGGTATTTTTTCAATTGCATTTCATTTGATCCTATCTCCTTTCCAGAGGGTTTGTAGGCCTTTCCTTTTGGGGTCGCAAGATTCCGTTTCCCTTCCCGAAAGGAAATTTCATTTCCTTTCGGGAAGGGAAACGGAATCTTGCGATTTCAATGGGGACAAATAGAGGAATCTTTGGTGCATGTCCCTGCACCTGATGGCATGCCATGCTTTTGGATGGCTTTAACTTTGGGGAAGAATTTTTTTTTTTTAATTATTTTTTTTAAGTATGTATGGCATGTCCCTCATATCTTCCCCTCCACATTGTGTCTTCCTCCTTGACTTTTTCTCCTTCTTTTGCAGCATCTGTGAGCTTAGTTTTGGCCTGTTTTGGTCCTTTGCAGTGCACTGGATATAATCCCGGTCCATTTTCTCGTAGTCACAAAATTTCCAAAATTTTTTTTTTTTCTCCTCCAATTCCAATTTCGTTGATTGTATCTTCATTCCAGAGTGTTTGTAAGTCCTTCCTTTCTCTTTTGGCCTTCAGCGCGGATCAGTTTGGGCAAGCTTTGGTGCATGTCCCTGCACTTGATTGCATATGGCCAGACTTTTGATGGCTTTGAATGTGGGGAAGCCTTTTTTTTCCTTTTTATTTTTTTTTTCTTTTAAGTATTTATGGCATGTCCCTCATACCTTCCCCTCCATGTTTTATCTTCCTCCTTGACTTTTTCTCCTGCTTTTGCAGCATCTGTGAGCTTAGTTCCGGCCTGTTTTGGTCCTTTGCAGTGCACTGGATATAATCCCGGTCCATTTTCTCGTAGTCACAAAATTTCCAAAATTTTGTTTTTTTCTCCTCCAATTCCAATTTCGTTGATTGTATCTTCATTCCAGAGTGTTTGTAAGTCCTTCCTTTCTCTTTTGGCCTTCAGCGCGGATCAGTTTGGGCAAGCTTTGGTGCATGTCCCTGCACTTGATTGCATATGGCCAGACTTTTGATGGCTTTGAATGTGGGGAAGCCTTTTTTTTCCTTTTTATTTTTTTTTTCTTTTAAGTATGCATGCCATGTCCCTCATCTCTTCCCCTCCACGTTGTATCTTCCTCCTTGACTTTTTCTCCTGCTTCTGCAGCAGCTGTGAGCTTAATTTTAGCCTGGTTTATTCCTTTGCACTGCAACACATTTCCTCACAGACCCTTTTATGAAGACACACAATCTCCCAATTTGCTGTGGTTTTTTGGTATTTTTTCAATTGCATTTCATTTGATCCTATCTCCTTTCCAGAGGGTTTGTAGGCCTTTCCTTTTGGGGTCGCAAGATTCCGTTTCCCTTCCCGAAAGGAAATGAAATTTCCTTTCGGGAAGGGAAACGGAATCTTGCGATTTCAATGGGGACAAATAGAGGAATCTTTGGTGCATGTCCCTGCACCTGATGGCATGCCATGCTTTTGGATGGCTTTAACTTTGGGGAAGAATTTTTTTTTTTTAATTATTTTTTTTAAGTATTTATGGCATGTCCCTCATATCTTCCCCTCCCCATTGTGTCTTCCTCCTTGACTTTTTCTCCTTCTTTTGCAGCATCTGTGAGCTTAGTTTTGGCCCGTTTTGGTTTTTTGCACTGCACTGGATATAATCCTTTTCCATTTTCTCATAGTCACAAAATTTCCAAAATTTTTTTTTTCTCCTCCAATTCCAATTTCGTTGATTGTATCTTCATTCCAGAGTGTTTGTAAGTCCTTCCTTTCTCTTTTGGCCTTCAGCGCGGATCAGTTTGGGCAAGCTTTGGTGCATGTCCCTGCACTTGATTGCATATGGCCAGACTTTTGATGGCTTTGAATGTGGGGAAGCCTTTTTTTTCCTTTTTATTTTTTTTTTCTTTTAAGTATTTATGCCATGTCCCTCATATCTTCCCCTCCACATTGTATCTTCCTCCTTGACTTTTTCTCCTGCTTCTGCAGCATCTGTGAGCTTAATTTTTTGCCTGGTTTGGTCCTTTGCACTGCAACACATTTCCTCACAGACCCTTTTATGAAGACACACAATCTCCCAATTTGCTGTGGTTTTTTGGTATTTTTTCAATTGCATTTCATTTGATCCTATCTCCTTTCCAGAGGGTTTGTAGGCCTTTCCTTTTGGGGTCGCAAGATTCCGTTTCCCTTCCCGAAAGGAAATGAAATTTCCTTTCGGGAAGGGAAACGGAATCTTGCGATTTCAATGGGGACAAATAGAGGAATCTTTGGTGCATGTCCCTGCACCTGATGGCATGCCATGCTTTTGGATGGCTTTAACTTTGGGGAAGAATTTTTTTTTTTTACTTATTTTTTTTTAAGTATGTATGGCATGTCCCTCATATCTTCCCCTCCACATTGTGTCTTCCTCCTTGACTTTTTCTCCTTCTTTTGCAGCATCTGTGAGCTTAGTTTTGGCCTGTTTTGGTCCTTTGCAGTGCACTGGATATAATCCCGGTCCATTTTCTCGTAGTCACAAAATTTCCAAAATTTTTTTTTTTTCTCCTCCAATTCCAATTTCGTTGATTGTATCTTCATTCCAGAGTGTTTGTAAGTCCTTCCTTTCTCTTTTGGCCTTCAGCGCGGATCAGTTTGGGAGAGCTTTGGTGCATGTCCCTGCACTTGATTGCATATGGCCAGACTTTTGATGGCTTTGAATGTGGGGAAGCCTTTTTTTAACTTTTTTTTTTTTTTTAAGTATTTATGGCATGTCCCTCATATCTTCCCCTCCACATTGTGTCTTCCTCCTTGACTTTTTCTCCTTCTTTTGCAGCATCTGTGAGCTTAGTTTTGGCCTGGTTTGGTCCTTTGCAGTGCACTGGATATAATCCCGGTCCATTTTCTCGTAGTCACAAAATTTCCAAAATTTGTTTTTTTCTCCTCCAATTCCAATTTCGTTGATTGTATCTTCATTCCAGAGTGTTTGTAAGTCCTTCCTTTCTCTTTTGGCCTTCAGCGCGGATCAGTTTGGGCAAGCTTTGGTGCATGTCCCTGCACTTGATTGCATATGGCCAGACTTTTGATGGCTTTGAATGTGGGGAAGCCTTTTTTTTCCTTTTTATTTTTTTTTTCTTTTAAGTATGCATGCCATGTCCCTCATACCTTCCCCTCGATGTTTTATCTTCCTCCTTGACTTTTTCTCCTGCTTTTGCAGCATCTGTGAGCTTAGTTTTGGCCTGTTTTGGTCCTTTGCAGTGCACTGGATATAATCCCGGTCCATTTTCTCGTAGTCACAAAATTTCCAAAATTTTGTTTTTTTCTCCTCCAATTCCAATTTCGTTGATTGTATCTTCATTCCAGAGTGTTTGTAAGTCCTTCCTTTCTCTTTTGGCCTTCAGCGCGGATCAGTTTGGGCAAGCTTTGGTGCATGTCCCTGCACTTGATTGCATATGGCCAGACTTTTGATGGCTTTGAATGTGGGGAAGCCTTTTGTTTCCTTTTTATTTTTTTTTTCTTTTAAGTATTTATGGCATGTCCCTCATACCTTCCCCTCCATGTTTTATCTTCCTCCTTGACTTTTTCTCCTGCTTTTGCAGCATCTGTGAGCTTAGTTTTGGCCTGTTTTGGTCCTTTGCAGTGCACTGGATATAATCCCGGTCCATTTTCTCGTAGTCACAAAATTTCCAAAATTTTTTTTTTTTCTCCTCCAATTCCAATTTCGTTGATTGTATCTTCATTCCAGAGTGTTTGTAAGTCCTTCCTTTCTCTTTTGGCCTTCAGCGCGGATCAGTTTGGGCAAGCTTTGGTGCATGTCCCTGCACTTGATTGCATATGGCCAGACTTTTGATGGCTTTGAATGTGGGGAAGCCTTTTTTTTCCTTTTTATTTTTTTTTTCTTTTAAGTATGCATGCCATGTCCCTCATACCTTCCCCTCCATGTTTTCTCTTCCTCCTTGACTTTTTCTCCTGCTTCTGCAGCATCTGTGAGCTTAATTTTTTGCCTGGTTTGGTCCTTTGCACTGCAACACATTTCCTCACAGACCCTTTTATGAAGACACACAATCTCCCAATTTGCTGTGGTTTTTTGGTATTTTTTCAATTGCATTTCATTTGATCCTATCTCCTTTCCAGAGGGTTTGTAGGCCTTTCCTTTTGGGGTCGCAAGATTCCGTTTCCCTTCCCGAAAGGAAATGAAATTTCCTTTCGGGAAGGGAAACGGAATCTTGCGATTTCAATGGGGACAAATAGAGGAATCTTTGGTGCATGTCCCTGCACCTGATGGCATGCCATGCTTTTGGATGGCTTTAACTTTGGGGAAGAATTTTTTTTTTTTAATTATTTTTTTTAAGTATGTATGGCATGTCCCTCATATCTTCCCCTCCACATTGTGTCTTCCTCCTTGACTTTTTCTCCTTCTTTTGCAGCATCTGTGAGCTTAGTTTTGGCCTGGTTTGGTCCTTTGCAGTGCACTGGATATAATCCCGGTCCATTTTCTCGTAGTCACAAAATTTCCAAAATTTTTTTTTTTTCTCCTCCAATTCCAATTTCGTTGATTGTATCTTCATTCCAGAGTGTTTGTAAGTCCTTCCTTTCTCTTTTGGCCTTCAGCGCGGATCAGTTTGGGCAAGCTTTGGTGCATGTCCCTGCACTTGATTGCATATGGCCAGACTTTTGATGGCTTTGAATGTGGGGAAGCCTTTTTTTTCCTTTTTTTTTTTTTTTTTTTTTTAAGTATTTATGGCATGTCCCTCATACCTTCCCCTCCATGTTTTATCTTCCTCCTTGACTTTTTCTCCTGCTTTTGCAGCATCTGTGAGCTTAGTTTTGGCCTGTTTTGGTCCTTTGCAGTGCACTGGATATAATCCCGGTCCATTTTCTCGTAGTCACAAAATTTCCAAAATTTTTTTTTTTTCTCCTCCAATTCCAATTTCGTTGATTGTATCTTCATTCCAGAGTGTTTGTAAGTCCTTCCTTTCTCTTTTGGCCTTCAGCGCGGATCAGTTTGGGCAAGCTTTGGTGCATGTCCCTGCACTTGATTGCATATGGCCAGACTTTTGATGGCTTTGAATGTGGGGAAGCCTTTTTTTAACTTTTTTTTTTTTTTTTTTTTTTTAAGTATTTATGGCATGTCCCTCATACCTTCCCCTCCATGTTTTCTCTTCCTCCTTGACTTTTTCTCCTGCTTTTGCAGCATCTGTGAGCTTAGTTTTGGCCTGTTTTGGTCCTTTGCAGTGCACTGGATATAATCCCGGTCCATTTTCTCGTAGTCACAAAATTTCCAAAATTTTTTTTTTTTCTCCCCCAATTCCAATTTCGTTGATTGTATCTTCATTCCAGAGTGTTTGTAAGTCCTTCCTTTCTCTTTTGGCCTTCAGCGCGGATCAGTTTGGGCAAGCTTTGGTGCATGTCCCTGCACTTGATTGCATATGGCCAGACTTTTGATGGCTTTGAATGTGGGGAAGCCTTTTTTTTCCTTTTTATTTTTTTTTTCTTTTAAGTATGCATGCCATGTCCCTCATACCTTCCCCTCCATGTTTTCTCTTCCTCCTTGACTTTTTCTCCTGCTTCTGCAGCATCTGTGAGCTTAATTTTTTGCCTGGTTTGGTCCTTTGCACTGCAACACATTTCCTCACAGACCCTTTTATGAAGACACACAATCTCCCAATTTGCTGTGGTTTTTTGGTATTTTTTCAATTGCATTTCATTTGATCCTATCTCCTTTCCAGAGGGTTTGTAGGCCTTTCCTTTTGGGGTCGCAAGATTCCGTTTCCCTTCCCGAAAGGAAATGAAATTTCCTTTCGGGAAGGGAAACGGAATCTTGCGATTTCAATGGGGACAAATAGAGGAATCTTTGGTGCATGTCCCTGCACCTGATGGCATGCCATGCTTTTGGATGGCTTTAACTTTGGGGAAGAATTTTTTTTTTTTAATTATTTTTTTTAAGTATTTATGGCATGTCCCTCATATCTTCCCCTCCCCATTGTGTCTTCCTCCTTGACTTTTTCTCCTTCTTTTGCAGCATCTGTGAGCTTAGTTTTGGCCCGTTTTGGTTTTTTGCACTGCACTGGATATAATCCTTTTCCATTTTCTCATAGTCACAAAATTTCCAAAATTTTTTTTTTTTCTCCTCCAATTCCAATTTCGTTGATTGTATCTTCATTCCAGAGTGTTTGTAAGTCCTTCCTTTCTCTTTTGGCCTTCAGCGCGGATCAGTTTGGGCAAGCTTTGGTGCATGTCCCTGCACTTGATTGCATATGGCCAGACTTTTGATGGCTTTGAATGTGGGGAAGCCTTTTTTTTCCTTTTTATTTTTTTTTTCTTTTAAGTATTTATGCCATGTCCCTCATCTCTTCCCCTCCACGTTGTATCTTCCTCCTTGACTTTTTCTCCTGCTTCTGCATTATCTGTGAGCTTTGTTTTGGCCTGTTTTGGTCCTTTGCACTGCAACACATTTCCTCACAGACCATTTTTTGGAGACACTAAATATCCCCATTTTCTGTGGTTTTTTTGGTTGTTTTTAATTGCATTTCATTTCATCCTATCTCCTTTCCTGAGTGTTTGTAGGCCTTTTTGTTTGGGTCAAACAGAATCTTGCGATCTGGAAAATAAAGGGGAGGAGAGGAGAGAGGATCTAATGAAGTTCAATTTAAAAAATGCAACACTCTGGAAAGGGGATAAGGTCTAATGAAATGCAATTGAAATAAACCCAAATAACCCAGAAAATCTCGAGATTAGGTGTCTTCAAAATGTGGTCTGTGAGGAAATGTGTTGCAGTGCAAAGGACCAAACCAGGCCAAAATTAAGCTCACAGATGCTGCAAAAGCAGGAGAAAAACTCAAGGAGGAAGATACAACTTGACAGGAAGATATGAGGGACATGGCATAAATACTTAAAAAAAACCAAACCACTAATAAATTATCCCCAAAGCCATCAAATGCCTGGCATGCCATGAAGTGCAGAGACATGCACCAAAGCTTGCCGAAACTGATCCGCGCTGAAGGCCAAAAGAGAAAAGAAGGACTTACAAACACTCTGCAATGGAGTTACCATCAAAGAAATTGGAATTGGAGGAGAAAAAAAAAGAAATTTGGGAAATTTAATGACTACAAGAAAATGGACCAGGATTATATGTAGTGCAGTGCAAAGGACCAAAACAGGCCAAAACTAAGTTCACAGATGCTGCAAAAGGAGGAGAAAAAGTCAAGGAGTAAAGAGAACTTTGAGGGGAAGTGACCAGGTACATGCTATGTATTGTGAGCCAAAAGAAAAAAATCTTTGCCGGTGTTAAAGCAATCAGCATTCATGGTATGGAATGTGCTGTAGGGACCTGGACTAGAGATTGGCCAATTGTTCATCATTGAAATCGCAAGATTCCGTTTCCCTTCCTGAAGGGAATTGAATCTTGCGGTAATGAAAAGAAAGGCTTACAAACACTCTTGATTGAGATAGGATCAAATGAAATACAGCTGAAGAAAACTCCAAAATATCCAGAAAATTTTCACATTTATTGACAACAAGGAAAGGCTCTGGGAGGAAATCAAGTGCAGTGCAAATGGCCAAAATAGGCCAAAACTAACCTGACAGATGCTGCAAAATCAGGAGACAAAATCAAGGAGGAAGACTGATCTTTTAGGGGAATTCCCTTTCCCTTTCCGAAAGGCAGCATTTTGTAGCAGCAAACTCCACATGATCTCCCTTCAGTTTTTAAGAAAAGCTGACTTCCTCCAGGTCTGAGTGCTGCACTTTCTGTTTGCTCATATCAGCAGACTCCCCATATCTGCCTCTGTAGCAAAATCTCTGACTCTCTGATGAAGCTGCTTCCCCTCCACCCACCTCCTCCCCACTCCTCTATATCCATGCCTTCTTTCACATCTGCAAACTCAGTTTCTCTCTTGGTCAGTGTGATATCTCCCTCTGCTCAGAAATCCCCATTGAACCCAGAATGCAGTAATCAATGTGATGGAGCCAGCTCCTACCCAGTCACAGAGCACATGGCCTGTAATAAACTGCAGACAGATAAGCACAAGCATGTCATCCATCTGAGTAGACAAGCCCCCTAATATCTGATGCAGGTCTGTGCTTCTGTGCTTTAACCCAAAGGCAGATGGCTAGAACATATGAATGCTGGAATGCAGCTCCAGTTCAGACCTATTCTCATTTCTGACACTAATAGCACTATATGTAAGTGTTTGGCTGAATAATTTTCAGCCCATCATTTCTTTCCATTTTGTTTTTCTTACACACACTGCTGTTTGTGACTGCAGATATGTAACTGGTCAATAGGCATTTTTTTCCTCTCACTAATTGTGGGCTTGAAATGTTTAAATAATAATGACAAACAGAAGATTAATATTAAATCTCTTGCCTCTGGTATCATCTTCCAGGCAAGAAGTAACTCCTGCTATATATATTCCCAGAGTTTTTGAACATTTTCACCACATTATGCTCAAAGATCCTATTGCTTGGGCTTTGGGGATTTTGAAGCAGTGTTTTAGTTGTTGGTTTGTTGGGTTTTATTCTGAAGGGTCCATGTTTCATTCATTAGGGTTTGGAGTGGAAAATGGGTTTGGAGTTTTCCTCACCACATCTAATGGATGCACATCTAATGGAACGTGCATCCATCCACAAGGTTGGATGCACCTTCCACAAACTAAATATAGAAAGTTTCTGGATGAAAATAAATTTCTTTCATGGCATTTAAAAAACACATTTAAGAGCTGTTCTCCAGGTGTATGCACGCTTGTGTGCAAAGAGGCAGGGCAGAGGCCAGCAGGCAGAGCTGTGGCCCATGTCTGCATGCCATGGTCCATGTGTAACCATGCAGGAAAGCAGACATGGGAGGGCAAGGGAGATCAGTTTGCTGCACATCAAGGGTCACTCTTGGTAGACAGAGGTTTCAGTGTCAGCTACAGGGAGGGGGTAGCCAAGGAGAGGGGTGGTCTGCCTCTGGGGAACATCAGCAGCCCATGGGAAACTGGGCCCTGCCAGGGGCAGGGGGAAGTGCACCCTGGAGCAGAATGGGGTTTTCTCCCTCATGGCACTGGCTCCCAGCTTTGCTTCTGCAGCTTTGCCTTTAAGGAGAAGCTACAGGATTTCCCACAGCAACCTTTTTTAATAACAGGCAAAAAGAGCATCAGCTGCCCCTAAAGACACCAAAAGTAGGTCACATTGCAGGAAGAGTCTTCACATTTCACCAACCTCCCCTGTAACTCACTTGTGTTCTCTCAACAACCATGGCCCAGTTCTGTCTCTTGTCCCAGCTCCCATTGCATCCCCTTACACCACACTCTGTCAGTGCTGCTGTGGGGGGAGTGAGGAGAGCCTCTAACAGTGACTTTCTGCAGCCCCAGCAGTGAGGAGGGCCCCTCACAGTGACCTTCTGCAGCAGTGAAGAGGAGCAGCCCCACAGCACCATCATTGCCACACAACATTTATGAAGGCAAGTTTTATTGTCTCTGCCCAGAGGTGATGGCACTTGCCAAGGGAGGACAAATGGCAACCTGTAAGAAGGACACTTGCCCCAGTCCCCATCTGCCACCCCCTCATATGTCCACTTCCTTTTCCCCAGGGAAACATTGTACAGACACTGAAAATGCCAGAGTGGATGTAAGAGCACACAAACAAGAGGGAGCCTCGTGCAGGGAGGTGTTGTTAGACACAAAGAAGCTTCTTGTGGTGGCTTTAAGAGCTCATAGATGAATATATAATCACAAGGCTGTCAGGGCTTGATTTATTTTGGTTATCTGCCCAATGCTAAAAACACATACATCTGTGCCTGAAATCTCCACATGGTAAGATGTGATTGCACTCACCTCTGATCTTATGGGAAAACAGATTGACTTCAAAAAAGAAACTCAAGGCAGAGCAGAGACTGCATCTCACAAACTCCCTCCCTCTAAACTGCAGTGGGAGGCAAGGGACATAAGGGCACTGGCAGGCAGTCCCCTACACGTACCCAGGGCCAATGGGGTTGTCAGCGTGGGTTGGAGGACATGTTTTTTCCTCAAAGTCCTAGCCTGTGTGGGGCCCTCCTCTGCATTCAGCTCCTGATGGTAGGGCAGAGTAGGACCCCTGAGGTTTAGAGTCCATTATATATATTATATTTAGATCCATTATATTTTATGTGTTGACTGGGAATGGGAAAACCTCCATCTATATTCCTCAGAGGAAACCTATTGCATTGGCATAGAATCTCCTTTTGTCAGGGGATGAAAATGAAACAGCCCTAGAAGGCTCCTTCTGGGCCATTTCCCACAAAAGACAGAGGGAGATTCTTTCTTCCAGCTCATTTTTTCTGTCACTCTTTCAGTTATACTGGAAGTCTGGCTTCCCACTTTATCCCTGTGATACCATCTCACAACCACACATCCAGCATCCATATGTTCCTCCCTAAATCTTTCCTGTATTCCCCTGCTTTCATGCTGTCATTCCCAGATGGAGGTTCCCATACCATTCAGCTGGATGTTCTCCCTCCTCCCCTACTGTCCCATAAGCTGATGGATGCTATACTGGTGCTCAGACATAGCTTACACAAGCATTGTGACTTGGCTTCTCTTGATTTCACCTCATATATCTGTAAGAGGGAGAGCTGGGAAAGAAATGCTTTGTGGACCAGAGGCTTCTCTCTTAGCCTGTGTGGTCTGCTCAGTACCATGGGATCCTGCAGACACACCACTTCTTTCTCATCACCTAATGCTCACAGCACACTCGGGCAGTTGCTGCTTGGGTGGGAGCCCAGAGCCTCCCTGTACTTTGAGGAAAGTGTGCGTTTCTCCCCATGGAACATTGCCTCTTAATTACCTCTGTAAAAATGACTGAAATGAGCTCTGCAGCTTGTAGAGTCAAGAAGCTCCTAAGGATGCAGCGATGCAGATGTGGTCAGAGAAATATTAAGACAGCAGCAAGAAGAGATGGCACATTTCTGCCTGGAAGGCAGAGAAGGAAACAAGGAGACAGAGCCTCCAGAGGCAGCTGAGATGCAGAGAGGGCACCGACTGTGGGCACACAGCCACCGCTGCAGGCAGGGTCCGGCACCCCTGTGAGGGCACAGCACCTTCCGTCCTGTCAGCCCTGCAGGGCCAGGCAGGGCACACCAACAGCCAGGCTGTCACTTGTCACACCTCTCCACCACTGCCTTCGCTGCCAGATGCTGCTGGGCACAGAACTGGATGTGACTCACTGGCACAGGGAGGGAGGTGGAAATGGATCTTCGATGAGTTGGCCCCAAGCACAGCAAAGGGGATGGGGCAGGTACCCACCAGGGCTTCTCCCACAGCACCTACTCACTGTGGGCTGCCCAACACAGGTTTTTCATTTTTTGGATGAAACTAGGCCTGAAAATTTCAAAGCAGCTGGGGAATTGCAATTGTGTTTCATGCAGCAGGTTTAATGGTATCTGTGTGGATGAATCCCTTGGACCACTTTGAATATCATCAAAAAGATCTGGAATAATGAGTCATCAAAGGGCTTATTATATTTCCCACAAGAACTGATTGTCTGACGAGAATTCCAGATCAAGAAACCACGTTTTAATTTCATTTCTTGTATCAGCCACAGGCAAGATCTAACTCCTGCTCTGCTCTGAAGTTCTGTCTAGTATTGTTAGCCAGCTTCTATGATGTGCTCCAGCTGCAGAGGATGAAACAGTGCCGGTGCATCTCCTGCTTTCCCTCTGGGACAGTGAGGCTTTGCTCTGGCATGCTTTCCCCACCGGTGAGCAGACCACTGAAATCACTCCTGCCGCCTGACTGTGGCAGGGATGCCCCGTGAGGCTCAGCCCAGCTCAGCAAACGACTCTGATCCTCTTCAGGCCAAAAACTGCTCAGGAGGGGGTAAAGTGCATTGCTGCAGGAATTTTTACCAGTTGCTTCCTGCTAGAGCACCATCCCCCTCTATTAGTCTCCAGACCAAGGTCAGCAATAGATGTCTTCCCTTTCTTCTACCTTCTGTAAGAATTTCCCTCAGTAGGAGCTGGGTGAAAGTGCTTCTAAATCCCTTTAGCGATCATGAAAGTGGATCAGATCAAAGATAACCTTCCCCTCCATTCCTGAGAAGGAAATGTTATCACTCTGCAGACTGGCTCCTCCTTACAGTTCTTTAAATCCTCAAAGAATGGGCCATTTTGTAACGTTTTCCACACTGTGTTTTGCACTTTTCCAGCAGTCCTGATCTGTGGCCCCTAAATATCTTCAGTTGCTAGGGTGGAGAGTTACACAGAGAATTTAGGCACTTCCTTGGCAGAGTTTACCTTTGCTTTCTTCCAAGAGTCCTACAGGAGCAGACCATGGTTTTCCATATGCCTGCAGACAGAAGTCATTCCAGGGCATAAAAAATGCTCTTTTGTGTCATGTATTAGCAAGCTCCTTCTCACAGTATATCCAAGCTTCCCTTTACAGGGAACTGTAAAGACAAAAATTTGTGTCCATTTTAATCCCAGGGTATTTCCAGTAGAAAACTGTGGAGCAGAACAGAATGACTCGCTTTACATTAGAGAAAGCTGAATTATTCAGACACCTTCTTTAGGCCTCCCCATCTCTTCCCAAGGTAATAATCATCTGACATTTTTGCCTTACAACAAAACCAGCCACCCAGGACTTTATTGTATTCTCTAGGCTTAGTACTGACAGGAGGAAAAAGCACAGGTCCTCTTGTCATTGGAGTTAAAAGAGAATTTTATTTAATTGCTGGAACCTGAGGCTTGTGATGCAGTTGTGCATTTCTGGCTGCCTTGGAGGATGGGCAGTGGCAGGTGCCCACACATGCAGATAGCTACTCAAACATTAGGGAGAATGTTTGTGCAGCCCAAGGCTGGGGACTCAGTTTGATGGGAAAAAAAACTTGCTTCAGATTTCCTCTGTGGTTTTGGCCACATCACTTTGTCTGTGTGTGACTCACTACTCCACCTGCAAAGAGCAGTAAAAGCAGTATCCCATGAGATTAATGCATTACTCTACTCTGTTCTACATGAACAACAATAATTATTGAATATACTTTACTAAAGATAAATATTTTTATATCAGGACACCTAAATAGTATTCAAAAGGTTGGGTTTTTTTTAACTCTCTGAAGACCTCTCTAAACAGTTAATGTCAATTTTTAATAAATTTTGGGAAAACTGAGATTTGTCTGCAAAATGTAAGGGAGGCATCATTCCATTAGCACTTTTAAACTATAAATGGGACACAAAGAAGAGGGGGAGATGGAGGAGAGAGGCAGAGGAAAGCTGTCTCCAGCTCAACCCCATGGCCCCTAGCCCACTGTTGGGGAGAGGGGTACAAGGCAGAGGCATGTGAGGCTGGGTTGTTATTGCACAGAGCAGGGTACTTTGTATCTGGAGACATTTGGATGAAGGAGAATCACAAATGTGCTTTTGTCCTGGGACAGTGCCTGTCACTAAACTGGCTAAATTATACCCCATCATTTTTCGCATTGCAACCCATCTAACTGATAGACTTCAAAGCCTTTTCACCAACCAGGAATGATCAATATGATGTCCACTTTCTCTAGGTGTTTCAAGGGAGGTGTGTCCCTGACCTGCTGCTCTCCCATACCGCAGCAGCAATCCAGAAAGGAATTTAGCATCTGCAAAGTTCTCAGCTCTCACTGCCTAAAAGGCTGGTAAATAATGATTTACACACATAAATTCTGGTTATGTTGGCAGAGAAAAGACTGTACTCAGGAAAACAATTTTTGTGAACATCATGGTGAGAGCATGAACAGACACAGTGATGGGCTGCCAGAGTACTGATATGACCAGTGGAAAGGCATAGGCTTTGATATACAGGAATGATCCTGCCAAGAGCGTGCCCTTGCTGGGTCATCCTGCATGTGTTTGTGCAAGACAATGGCCAGACCTGCAGTTACTGGAAAATGTGGGCTGCTGAAAAGATGGAATTTTTTTGTGCCTGAGCCACTCTTCAAAAGGCTCTCACTGTTTCAAGATGTTGCTGAAGTGAATTTGAAGAAGGTAGATTTTTTTAAGCATTTTATGATATGAGCCAGCAGAAGCAGCAGTCTGTGCCCATGCAAGGATACGGGCATGGTGGCAGCTTAGGATTTTGGGATTCTGTTACCAAGCAAAGTCTAAGCAGGTCATGCCAATGTGCATAGTCCCTGCTGGGAGAGCAGTTTGTGCACAAGCACCTCTGGGATCTGCCAGAATATCTCATCTTCCTTCAGTATTAAGACTTCCTCTGGTTATTGAGACTGGCAGTCTCTCAAGCCACTTAGGGGTCCTTATGCTTCCCTAGGATCCTTTTCTTCCAGTTACCTTTATCACAGGTATCTGACTTAGCAGATTCCCTCATAAAGTGGAACATCTGGACCTGGGTCAAGTGATTAAACCAAAGATAAATACAGCTAAACCCATCACCTTCGGTTTCACTGCCTAGCCTGCAGCTTCAGACAGGTGAGATTAACCCTTGCCTACCTCTACTCCATTGCTTGAGTTGAGTCTGCACCAACCACCTCCTCTTCTTGCTCAAAAAGAGTTTCTGAGGTAGCATATGCCACAGAAAAGGCAGAGCTGTAGACTCAGACATGAAGAAGAAGATAGTCCTCAACTCATTTCTCCATGATAACAGGAATGGCTGCATATAGAGGTATGCTAATATACTTGCACAGAAAAGAGAAAACCTTAAATCTCCTAAGCATTGGGAATGGTGCAAGCAAATCATGTGTGTGTGTGTGTCTGCAAAAAGAAGATGCATTGCTCTCTTTCATGAATGTGTACACTTACTGTTTCTTTTGATACTTGCTCTTGTCAAGCTCCAAATATAGTTTTTTCCCTTGAATGCAGTTTCCCTGCTCCGTCCTAAGAGGAATGACTTATCTACCTGTTACATCAGTTTCTCCAGGTGGAGAGATAAACATGGGCCTAGGGAAAAAGCTTTGTCAGCTTTTGACAGAAAGATTAATGCAAGTTATTGCTGAACCAAAGGCAGTGCCAGTGCCCGACACATGAATCTCAGTAAACAACACAAATCCCTCCATTTCAGAGGCACCAGTAGCACAAGAAATGTGTCCCACTTAGCTGTGGCAATTGGTGCGATCCCAAAGCTCAGTCAGTCCCAGCACTTCTTACTGCTGCCAGGAGTACTGTTTGTACAGTCCCTCCTCTCTTAACAGCTGGGCAGCAACTCACCCTTTTTGAGGCTACAGAAAAGCAAACAGTTGGTCCAAGCTATCCCACCATCTGAGGAAGAGCAGTATGAATTCAGAGAGGATTTATGCTGTCATCTTATTGTAAAAGTCCCATACCTTCTCATTGATTTCTCATGTGCAGCTCCTCACAGCACTAACTCCTTCTTCTGCACAGCAGAACCAACAAACTCCATCTTTCTCCTCACCCAGCTACCCCACTCTTTTGTAGCACTCGTCTTCTTATTGGACACAGCTGTGGCCTATTAAGAGCAGGCCTGTTCCTAATCTTTGGTGATCAGTACAGCTGCAGCTCCTCAGGTGTGAGACTACCTTCTGCACTATTTTCTTACAATCTATCCCTCCACAGATTTACATCTTGCAAAGGGCAGGTTCAGCTTCTCCATCCAAGTTTGAATAGTTTTGATGAAAAAGCATCATAACAGAAAAATTCTCCCTACACTGGAAAAGTTACTCTGGTAACTGTGAGGTGATAACACAGTCACAACCACAGACATGTCAGCTTTGCCACTGGCTCAATCCTTCTACTTTCCATTGCACAGACTTACAGGGTAGTATGGATCAGAATTTGTTTACATGTTTACACACATGTTTTGAATACCATAGCTGGGAGGAGAAATGCAGAAGTTTAACAGCCTGGTTCTGCCTTACTCATCAGGTTCTGGGTCAGCCCTCGCTCGGCAACACTGCACCAACAACTCACTATATGGCTTGAGGCTGTACCTTCCCTGCCACACATCCTGATGCTTCTAACTGCTCAGCAGAAACATGCCTCACCCTTTCACAGTCCTCTTGTCACCCATCACCACTGCACCAGCACCCAGGTTTGAACTATACACCATAAAATCTGTTGTTGAGGGTGCCTCCAGTAACCATGCCTGCATCCTTGGATTTGGTGATGATTTTTTCCAGCACATGTGTGTCACTGGAGCACTGGAAGGACACAAAGAAAGGAAAAACTGAAACAAACCTCCCATGACATGTTGATCAGAGCAGGAACATTCAGGGCTTTTGCTGTATTCACTGACATCACCCTGAGAAAGACTGAGGCTGCTTTGAGGCTACAAGTTTGCTGCTCAGAACATGAGAGGAAAGATGCCATCTTTCAGTTCCACTGTCTGTGAAATTGTGCTTTCAGATACACACTCACAAAATGGAATGTATTGTATCCCCACAAGTACTGAGGAAGCCTGTAAATGCATCAACAGACATGAAAGAAGAATATTTTATTTCCACACCTCCTCCAAATCTGATGTTCTTTGACCCAAACTGGTGTAAACTATCGCATGGGGATAGCATCAGAGAGCAGCCTGCCAGCAGACCTTGACCATTCGTTTCATTCAGTCTTTCTAGGTGGCTCAGGGATGCACAGCAACATGTCATCTCTGGACTTGAAGAAATAGTTTTGCCAAGAACCTAGCAAGCCCCAGTGAAGTAGCTTCAGCCTTCAGCTAAAGATCTTCCATGCCCCTTGCTGGAGAAACAGTGCCATAACAGAGCTTGGGACAACAAAGTTTGAAACTGGTAAAGTGGAGAATTAAAGCCAAGTACATCATAAATCTGTATTCCCATGGATAAAGAGGTTTCCTAAAACTCATTTCCAGTAGTAAAAAGTTAACAAATAAACCATGCAACTCAAACTGCAAAATAGCACAGGACTGGCATATACCGGCACTGTCTGATGCAGTACAGTGCATGTTTTTAAAACCAGAATGACCACTTCAGAGGCTGAGGTATGTGAGAAAACATAACAAATTTTCACACAGCATAGAAGTGACTATGTTGTAGTACAAAGGTACTGGAAATAACTAAAATAGTTAGCTAGTGTTAGTCCTGGTAGTGGTGGACCACCATGTAGTGGTCCACTCTGGGATCAGCATTGCCACGGGCTGTTTCCATTGCTCAAGTTAACCAGCTTCAGAACAGCTCAGGAGCCTCCACTTGGCAGCATCTGTAGTGCTGTGACTGCATTGTGGAGAACCCCAAACCTTCTGGGCAGTTATTGCATACAGCCAATTAAAAGCAGACGAAGAGTAGAGAACAAATCAAATGGAACATAGACAAGTGTAAGGTCTTGCACCTGGGAAAAGATAATTCTGAAGGGCAGCACAGGCTGATGTCTGCCTAAGGTCTGTGGGAAGGGACCTGGGTCCTGGTGGACAAGCTCAGTATGGGTGAACAGTGTGATGATGTAACACAGGATCCAGCAGGATGCTGGGCTGCACCAACAAGGGCATCACAAGCAGAGATAAAGAAATCATCCCACTCTACTCAGTCCTTGTGAGGCCACACCTGGAAAAATGGGTTCTGTTTTGGACCCCACTACACAAAAAAAGATGTGGAGATGCTGGAGAAGGTCCAGAAAAGGGCCATGAGGATGATCAAAGGACTGGGAAGCCTGCCATGTGAGGAAAGGCTGAAAGAATTGGGTTTGGTCAGCCCTGAGAATATAAGGCTTGGGGGAGAGTTTATCACCACATTCCAATATTTAAAGGATGGGTACAAAAAGGATGGAGACTGCCTTTTTATGAGGAGTCACATTGCAAAGATGAGGGGTAATGGGTACAAGTAACTCCTGAGAAAGTTCTGACTGGGCACAAGAGGACAAATTTTTAACATGAAAACAGCCAGCCATTGGAATAATCTCCCCAGGGAAGTGTTGGATTCCCCAATATTGAACAACTTAAAATTTTGGTAGAGCAGGATTCTGGGCTGTCTTGTCTAGGTCATGCTTTTGTCAGATGATCTTGTATGATTCTATGATCCTCTGGACTTAAAAAGAGAAGTGATTTTGGATTGCTTCAGTTATGTAGAAAAGGTTAATGCTGTATTAACAAGAGCTGTATGCCCATCTAGGCAGTTTAAGCTCTGAGACTGCCACCCAGAAAACTTTGAGGTTGTTTGAGAGATTGGCAGTGCTGGGTGCACAGGGGTTTCACAGCATTCAACATTACTGTGAGATGTGGTATTGGTATTTCCACATCCCACAGCTTCCTGTCAGGGCTTTGCTTTCCCCACTCCTTCACTCCACATTGTTCTCTCTCTGATACAGGCTGTGCCAGTCCCAAAATACCTTCCCAACAATTCCATGTTGCTCTGGCTTGGTTTTGATACTCAGGGAGCTATCTTCCTTAAAAATTATCTTTGGTATGAAAAATACGGAAAATTCCACATTTAGAGGCACAGCTTTATTCAGAAATCAATTTACACTTACTGATTCATGAAAGGTAAAAGAAACAATGCTGTCCTTTTTGGGTGGAATACTACAATTTGCTTGCTTTACTTACAGATGAAGAAGGAGCTTCATGGCAAGACTTGTAACATTCCCTCTCTTAAGCTCCTGTTCTGCCTGCATAGTTTCCATGAAAGCTGAAGAAAGATCAGTTTCAGAAAACCTGAAGAAAATAGTTTTTTTTAAAAAAATGGTATTTTTTAATTATTTGGCAAACATTTAATGTGTTTCTAATGGAGCATAAAGTGAGTGGACTCATCTTCTAACACTTCATTACCTCCTTTATGCTTTGTTTATTGGTAGTGATGGCAACTGAGTGGCCTAGAGGGAATTGGCATTTAAATTTATGTAGCAGCCCAAAACAAAATTGGTTTTAATCTAGGTCGTGTATAAATGAATTGCTGATTTTCATAGAAACACAGAATCATAGAATGGCTTGGGTTGGAAGAGACCTTAAAGATCATTTAGCTCCAATCCCACGGCCATGGGTGGGACACTTCCCTCTAGACCAGGTTGCTTAGAGTTACATCTAATCTGCCTTTGAACACTTCCAGGGATGGGGCATCCACGGCTTGTCTGAGCAACCTGTTCCAGTGTCTCATCTACCTCACAATGAAGAATTTCTTCCTAAGAACTAATCTAAAGCTGCTCTCTTTTCAGTTTAAAGTCATCCCCCCTTCCTCTGTCACTGCGGGTCCTTCTGAGCAGTCCATGTCCTTGCCCCCAGGCATCCGGCGGTGGCGATGGGGTGGGGAGCGTCTCTCCCGGCCGCTGTTCGTGCCCCAAGCCCGAGGGCGGCCGGGTCGCGGTGCCGCCGCAGAGCGCGGGGCCGCCCGGCAGAGGGCGGGGAGCGGCAGGACATCCATCCTGCCCCGGGAAAGGCAGGCGGGCTGGGGAACGGGCACCGCCGTGCCACGGGCAAGCACCTGGGGAGCCGGGGCCGCACCGGGGCTGCCCCGCCGGGAGAGCGGCCCGGGAGGAGCCGGCCCAAAGCGGCTCCTCCACCGCCGCACGGCCCGAGGAGAGTGATCCGATTCCTTCCCACCGGACAGCGGGAAAACCTGATCTGATGCCAATAGAGACTTCAGACCTGCTGGGTTTGCGGGGCGGCTTGGGCATTCTCTCAGTTCGCCTTTAAAGCCCCGCACCAACAGGTGAAGGTGCCCATAAAAGCCACCCAAGCAAAGGGAATACGCATAATACATCAACTCATTCACAAAGTAAATTGAGGGGGAAAAACATCCTCCAATTTACTTTTTCCTCCTACTGGAAGAGATCATGACACAAATGATATTCCGACAAGTCTGGAGGAAACTGTTAGTGAAAGTTTAAAATAAAAACATTCTTAGCGGGAAAATCCATGGAATCTACTCTATGTTTTAAGGTATTCCTTTGGCCCAAATGTTCTTACAACTGATAAAGATAGGAAAATCCATTCTGGTAAAATTTTTGTAAGTGTTGGATCTGTTTTATTCTTCAGACAGTAGAAAAGAAAAATCCAGAGCTTTTATGGTTTCCTTTTCAGCTTGTATGTATTTTATTGAAATTATTCTCTAAAACAATTTTGACACTTTGTATTAACCAAACGGCCTCTTCTTCAATAAGCTTAAGTCATTAATGATGTTACTAAAGCAAAATCGCATATAACCTTTGGGGGAAACTAAAGCTTCCACTGGGCAAACGCACAACGTTTTACCTCTGCCTAAAAGATGAAGCTTTCATCATAAAAGGGAAAAGGCAAAGAAAATGAGAAAATAATCTTTTCTCATTAACAAACAAAAAAAAGTAGTTTTAAAATCTCTTACCAATGCAAGTTGTACCCACAAAAACATTGATTTCAGCACAGTGGGGTTTTTTTGGTGGTTTTCTTCACCTTGAACACTTTTGGTGTTCATGCTTTTCATAAAGTAATTTGTCTGCTTTGAAACTACCCTGCAACATAGTCATTGTTGTCACTTGTATTAGTCCTTTGTATTAATGGAAGATGTAGAGACTGTAAGATTACCCAAGTGCTAATCAAATGCAGAACATTGAAAAAAAAAAAAAAGGTGGTTCTTGACTTAAAAACACCATGATTAGGCAGGAGACCTGTCAGACTGCAGAGTTCAGGAACAACAACAAAACAAAAAAGGTAGCTAGCCACTAAACAGCCAGAATTAGCTTTACAATCATGACATTCAAAGCAATAATAAAAATGTGGCTGTCTTTTATTTACTTCTATCTTAGGTATCTTCAAATATTTTGTCCAGAAGCCCGGGCTTTCTGCTGCCTCTTAGCCAGAGGACAAGAAAGCACTATTTTTAAAATGAAAGTCGAGAAACCCATGTAATCAGGAGCTTTAAAGAAAATACCAAATGTCATTAGAGTAGGCAACACTGTAGTTCCCTACCACAGTTTTTCTTCAGATTCTGTTTTTGATGGAAAATGTAAGGCTCTTTAAGGCTCTTCAATGCTATGGGTAAGTGCAGTATGTTGCCCTTTAAGTGAATGGTCTTTTTACAAAGCAATTTGATTATTTTCAATTATGCTGTTATCAACAGCTGAGATTAAGAAAAAAAAAATCAAAGATATACAATTATATCCAGTTTTCTTCTCCTAATAGACCAGAAAGTCTAGATAGTCATTTTACTTTTTGTTTATTATTAGCTCCCATTCATAATAATTTTTAGACTCTGATGCATCAGAACAACATTAAATGATTTGGACTGCAACAGAACAAGCAACAAGTTACTTGGCATAAAAATCTTTTTTTTTTCCCTTCAAGACTTCAAAACCACATGGAAGTATTTATTTGATGTAGATTAATTCAGTTACTTTAATTAAAATTTTGATTCAGAGTTAAATTTAATCTACATGTCTCTAATTTGGAAGAGAGAATCCTGAGATTTATAGATCATGTCCTCATGACGTAGAACCTGTAACATAATATGCCAGTGCAGCAGTGAATGGCGGAGGCTCTGCCTGCGAAAATCTGCTGGAACTACGTGCTTTGGAGCTCTCTGCTCTGGCTGAGCATTTGTGTTGACTTATTTTACAAAATAGCCTGCTAAGGTTATAACATCAGCTAGTGGGGAACTGTTGCACAGATTGTCTGTAGCATACCGTGTTTCTGGAAGAGCAACACTCCTGCCCTTCCAATAAAATGAAATAGTAACAAATGTTGTGTGCAGGAGGCATTCCATATGGCTGTCCTGAAGTTGAACTGGAAGAGCTGCCTGACAAGGGCCACACTCTCGTAATGCAGCGAGCATCATGAGAGCCTACCCTGGCCTTCCCAAGAGCAGCAGGGAGTAGCTCCCTGGTAAGAAGAGTGGGTAGAGAGTTGATGTAGTCAGAGTCAACTGCAAGACTTGGGCTGAAGTGACAACAACCTCTCTCAAATAATGTCCCCTACTCAGGAACTCTGCCTCCAGGTACTGCAATAGATAAACAACTGGCAATTAATGGACTTTCTAAGTATTTACATCTCACCTATGCAGTATTAAACCAGAGGGTTAAATATAAAACTACTGATGATAAAATTCACAGGTGACATCAAGACTAGCAAATGAGGGAAGAGAAGGTGTTATTCTATCTGATCTGAGAGTGCTTGATGTCAGAAACATGGGCCCATTCCCAGAAAGGGATTTTGCAGGCAGTGCCATGCATGGCACTGCGAGCACAGGCCATTCCCAAGGAGTGATGGAACACCCTCTGGGTAACAGCAGCTCTGGAAAGGGTAAAAGGACAATTTCATGGGGAACTTGTGTCCTGACACAATCACATACTGTGGTGATCCTGAAAGCACAGCTGTAAAGATACTTGTGTATAAATACATATGGTTACTTTTGGTTAAGTGAATCCTATATTGCCAGGGGCAGTTCAGACAACTGTGTTGAAAAACTGAGTGGAGTTCACAGGAAAAGCAGGAAAATAATCTAGGAACTGATAAAAATATCTTTTGTTCAGAGATTTAAAGAGAAATTTCATTAACTAACTCAGAAGGAAATATTTTGAATTGACTAGAAAACGGCATAGAAAATATCTTCCCAGGAAGAAAATATCAAGAATGTATCTAAGCAAAAAGAAAAGCATAAAAAGAACCAGTGGCTAGAAGGTGGATGCTACAGAGAATTCAAGCCCATGTTTCTAATGTGGAGAGGACAATGGAAAGCTAAATTCTTTATCTCTTGATTTCTGAAGATCCGAACTCAGTGTCTTTCTTAAAGACAACTTTAGAGTTAAGTAAAAGTTATTTGGCTCAAGCCAGGGTAGCTGCTTGTGATATATAGAAGTGCACATTCCTATGGACTGCCAAAACATGTGACGGGTGCCTAGAAACAAACCACCAAGTTTTGAAGTGCTTGTGAGCAGAGACATTCCTCGCTTTCCAGTCTTTGGGCCAACTACAGAGAGACCATTTCATATGGAAAAGCAGTTCTGGTTATTCATTAAAAACATACCAGTGCAAATTCTCAGACCCTAGTGTTTGAAAAAGGCTTTGTACGTACCTCCTCGAGTCCAAACTATTTCAGGATTGGTCTTGGGCAAGTGGTTTAATTTCTGTTTCTGGCTATAGTTTGACTGCTCATTCCTGCTGCCATCCCTGCAGCCTGAGGCATGGGCACCAATCTGGGTAAAAGGCTATCCACATGCATGGACTAATACTACGATAACTAAGCATCTTTCTTGTTTTGTTTTTTTTGGTGGATTATTTTTAACCCAGTTCAGCTTTGTTCTTCAGCTCATGGCCTATGAACAGCCTTGTCGGCACAGCTGGGACTGGGTGGCCATGGCAGGACGCACTCACCACAGAACAGGAAATCCTAAAGACACCACTGCCTTGGAGGTGCAGATGCCAAGGCTGATTCCCTGGCTCACTGCTGCCAAGGGAGAGGCCTGGCTTTCCTCCTCTCCCCTGCCAGCATGGTCCCACCACCACCTCCTTTTGCTGATGCTGGCAATTGCAGTGTTAGGTATGCAGCTAAGGGGGGAGCCCAAGGGACTGTGACTGCGGGAATGGCTCTAGCTACCTGCAGCATCATGGCATCTCCACCATCAGACCATACCCTCAATTGCCTGTACAGCTCTACAGCATTCCCAGGAAGGGCTCCATACACTATTCTAAACCCCAGACAGGATCATCCCTCCCTCCCCACTGTCCCTAACAGTGCCTTTGCCTGCTTTCTTGTTAGGACCAGAGCTGCTGTGGCCACAGGACGGGCAGGCTCAGCCCTCCAGTCAGTGGCACAACTGCCAAGCCTGGAGAAGAGAGTAAAGGGTAGAAGGCTGCACCCAGAAGTTTCTTGCTTACCACTTGAACTCAGCACTATTCATCAGCCTCCTTGGAGAATTGTCAGGCTTAACCCAGTGAAACCCATAACTTCAAGGAGAGCACTGCATTGCTAAAGGATTCATATTCTTCTACCAATAACAGTGGAAGATCCATATAGCATGATGAGGGAAAACACCCAGCACTACTGGGTGAAGGTCATCACCACTTCTATTGTACAGCAGAAATAAAAACACAAGCTGCAGCTCTGAACAGTTACATGCCCTTCAAAGAGCTCTTCCCCCGCACCTCGTTCAGGGCCTGTCCCACCCTGCTACAGTAATTTGTAACTATGGGCTTCTGGCCGAGTTTCCTTCTCAGTCATGTAATTTCCTTTTCTTTTGTGGGCCATTCTCAGATTTTCAAAGGGAAAAGTTTGTGTTCTGCTTCACTATCCAATAACATAGGAATGTGGAAATGTCCCTGATTTTGGTGTGGCTTATTAACAGAATTTGTAATGCTAAAAGATGTTTATCAGCTAGCGACACGCTGACTGAGAGCATCAGCACTGTGGTCCTGTAAATTTGAATCTTTTCTGTGTGCGGGAGAAATGTGGCCTGGGTAATAGCAGTAGGATTTTTCTTTCTGCTGGCAACTGAGCAACCTTTCCTGGAGGAAGAGGAAGTTTGGCCCCAAGCAATTAGTTTCTCAGAGCTTGGGAAGCAGTTGCCTCTCGGTATTGATGTGGTTACATATGATGTTGACTATCTTAAATGAGAGAACACTCAGTAATGTCAAGGCTGCTGTGTGCTACAGCTTGCAGAAGAACCCAAACACTTTCTTACCTTTCCTTAGGCACCCTGTTGAAGACAGCCAGGCATCCCCCACTACCCTACCTCCAGCAGAGGTCCTGACTCCCACCCTCTTTGCAGTGTTGTGCTTGAGACACTGGGTGTTTTTAGGTAAGCTCTTTCCACAAAATACATCCAGACTCTTCCGGTGCAGGGATCAGATTCTGACAGATGTACCTGCCAGCTCACAGCACCTGGAGCTCTGAAGACCATTTAACTGAAGCTTGATTCAGTTCTACCCACTTTTGCAAGCATTTTTTTTTTATACCATTGGCTAAAAGTTCAGTGCCAGCAGAAGAAACTTTTTGTCTCTGCAGGAGAATATCCAGCATTTCATGGAGGAATGGATTTGACAGTATAATACTGGAAAGTCAACACCTAATTAGACATTCATTCTGTCAACACCTAATCAGACAGTCATTCTGAACTGATGTTGCCATTTGTAAAATTTTATTCTGAGAGCCTGTCAGACAGAGGAGAATTGCTGTGGGTGGTGGAGTGGGGGCTGAATGTACTTATTAGAAAAAAAATTAAATCCTACATCTTCTTAATAAGTGAGGAGGCAGCTTGTTGAAGAAGGGAAGCCTTTTCAAGCCCCAAAGGTAATATTTTTGCAGAGAGTACAAATTTGCACTCTCTTCCTTCCATAATTTGTTGCTATATAGAAAAGATACAAAATCTTCTTTATGGGGATTTTATCTCCTGATGGGATGGGCTGACCTTGGCTGGACACCAGGTGTCCACCAGAGCGGTCCTATCACTCCCCTCCTCAACCACAAAATGGAAAGAAAATACAACAACTAAAAGCTCATGGGTTGAACTAAGACAAGCAAAGATGACTCACCAATTATCATCATGGGCAAAACTGACCCAACTTGATAAAATGAGCTTATTACAAATCACATCAGAGAAGGATAATGGGAAATAAAAACTAAATATTAAAACATCTTCCCCCACCCCTCCCTTCTGGGCTGAATTTTACTCCTGAGTTCTCTAACTTCTCCCCTCCAGCAGTTATGGGGGACAGGGAATGGGGGCTGCAGTCAGTTCATCACATATTCTCTCTTCTGCTCCTTCTTCTTAGGGGGAGTACTCCCCACATTCTTCCCCTGCTCCTGTGTGGGGTCCCTCCCACAGGCTCCAGTTCTTCACAAACTGCTATTGTGCAGGTCTCCTGCAGGGTCTCAAGTCCTGCCAGCATACCTGCTCCAGTGTGGATTCGTCTCTCCACATGTCCACAGGTCTTGCCAGGAGCCTGTTTCCAGCAAGGGCTTCCCAAAGGGTCACAGCCTGATTTGAGCATCCACCCACTCTGGTGTGGCGTCCTTCAGAGGGCAAAAGTAGATATCTGCTACACCATGGACCACCATGGGCTGAAGGGACACACCTTTGCCTCACCATGGTGTTCTCCACAGGCTGCCAGGGAATCTCTGCTCTGGCACCTGGAGCACCTCCTCCCCTCCTTCTTCAACTGACTATGGTGTCTGGAGAGCTGTTTTTCCTTCCCTTTTAAATGTGTTATCACAGCGGTGCTTCCACAGTCACTGATGGGCTTGGCCTTGGCCAGCAGTGAGTTCAGCTTGGATCTGGCTGGAGTTGGCTCTGTCAGACATAGGGGACATTTCTGGCAGCCTCTCACAAAAGACACCCCTGTAGCCTCCCCACCACCCACACCTTGCCACACAAACTCAACACACCTGACTATTAAACATATAAAAGCGACTGCACACATTAAAACAAGGCAACTCCCTCTCAATAAATTAGCATGCCTGTGTTAACAGGAAGACATAATAGCTGTTATTTATAGTGCATTTACATATTTAATTTTCTTTACAAATAAAAGATTTATGCCTCCCTTTGAGCCTCCCCTTCAGCCTTTCACTACAATAGCTATAACTAAACTATTACTCCAAATTAGCCTGGCATTCAGCATGCATTTATATTACTCACATGATTTTTATTGGTTTTTTAGTTATTATTTTTCCTCTTGGTTCATTCATCAATCATATTTACAAACCCATTGTTGCACTTAATGCCAGTTGAGTGTTCTCACACATTTCAGCACACAGACAGAAACTGCAAACTAGGGCAGCTCTATTAGGATCTCTAATATTTCTGAGGAGTCTGAAGGTGCTGACAGCTTATGGTCTTTCCAAGGCAAGTGCAAGTGCCTCAAAGTCCATCTATCTGCAGTTACTGGAAGGGGTAAAATGACACCGCACGCTTTTCCTCTGAGAACGAATCCTCTCCCCAGAGGTTAGAAATGGGGAACAAAAAGCAAACTACAGTGGGAGATCTGAGGACTGATACTCATTTGAACTTCCGAATAATCATCTGTGCCATACTGGCTGCTTTTTCAAAGAGCTTATTTTGAAGCCGAGTTGATTACCTTCCTTGTTGTTTTGCCAATTTAAATTAAGTGATACATCAAGACCTAACCCTGAAGTTCTGCCACCCCACAATGCTCAGTGAGAGCAGTGGAAGCAGCTCCAGGATGGCAGAAGCAGGCCTCTATTTTGCTTGGGCTATAAACGTTTTTAGGTTTTGTCCTCACTCAACTTTTCTCTTCTTTACAGCAACTTTGTATAGTAGGCATTTCAGAGTGGAGAGTATCAAGAGAGAATTTATTTCTCAGGACCGCAGAAAACAGTGTTTCTCAGGGCTACAGAAAATGGGAAGTAGTTCCTAGAATCCAATCGGGCACATTTTCACCACAACCCTGTTTGCATTCAAGTCCATTGTCAACTGAAGGAACTGGAAAATTATGGCTATTTATCCATTCCTCTCTTTACCCCCCGTTGTGCCTCTTTTGGCAAAGCAGCTGAAGAGTTTGCATTGTTTCAAATTTAATGCTTGCAGATGGTTTTTATTTAGATTTTGTTTTATTGGTGAGACACGCTTCCTCTGTTTATTAAATTGTGCCTAGTTTTTGTCATCCGTGATGTTGCCCGCAATTTCTGCGCAGAGCTCGAGGGTAGGGTTTGTTGTTACTGTTGCTGTTGGGTGGGTTACTTTTTGGGGGGGTAATCTGAAATACGATCGAGCTCCGAGCGCCGGGGAAACAGCGCGTCTTCTCATTCACTTTTTCCCGCGGAAGAGCATGAGGCTCCTGCCGGGCGGGCAGGGGCGCGGGGTGCTGCCGGGGGAACGGGCGCCCGCCCCGGGGCAACTCCGCCTCCGGCCCCGGCCGGCGGGGGAGCCCCGGGGCACGGCCGCGGGCGGGGGTCACGTCTGGCCGCCGTGCCCCGGAGGCGGGCGGCCCCGAGGACGCGGGCGGGCGGCCGAGTCTCGCTCCGCGGGGCGCCGCGGCGGCTGCCGGGCGGCGGCAGGTGGTGGCCGCGGCAGCGCCCGGGGGTAGCCCGGCGGCTCCGCCGGGACGGGCCCCCTCGGTCGGCGGCTCCCCCCTCACGGTGCCCGCGGGCCGTCCGGACGGGTTTTGTCCTCCACAGCCCCCCCGAGCCCCCGGCCGGCCGCGGGCGCTGATCGCCGGCGGCTCCGCGCGGAACTCGCAGGCTCCGGAGCAGGAGGTGGGAACCGCGGGCGGTTTGGGCTTGCTCGGCTTCTTCTGCGTTTGTTTTTTGGTGCTTTTTCCCCCCCTAGCTGTATGCGGCTTTTGGGGTTTGTTTTTTGTTATTTTTTCCCCTCCTCTTTTCCACCGCGGGTATTTGGAAAGAAAGCGGGAATGCCGCGGCCCCGGGAGAGCCTCGGCGGGCCGGGCCGGGCCGGACCGGGCGGGCCGGCGGCGCCTCCCCCCGGTTCGGGGGGTCCCCGGGCTCGGCCCCCGAACGCCCCTCTCTTCCGTTCTCCATGTCATTTCCTGTGCTAATAAGATGGTGGTCACGGCCGGGAGGGAGGGAGCCGCCGCTGCCGCCTCCGCCGAGCCCGGCCCGGCCCCGGGACCCGTCCTCGCCTGGGACTAGCCAGCGGGGCCGGCGGGGTGGGAGGGCGCAGCCAGCCGGGCTCCCCCCGCCCCTCCCGGGCGGAGCGGGCCCCCCGACGCCGAGGCGGGCTCCCCGCGCCCGCAGTGCCGAGGTGAGTCAGCCTCGCTGGTAGCCAAGGTGGCCACGAAAATGGCTGCGGAGCGCGGGGGGAAAACCCGTCCCAGCCCGGGGGGGAGGTCCGGCCGAGGGGTGCCTGCAGCGGGTGGGGCGGTGGCGAAGACCCGCGGGCACAGGTATCGCCCCCCCCTTCCCCGCCCGCCCCGCTTTTCCCCCTCGGGGCGGGCTGCGCGGGGCCCGGCCCGTCCCCGCCGCTCCCGCCGCGCCGCTCCCGCCCGCGCCGCGGCTGCGCCCGCCCGGCCCCCCCGCCCCGCCCGCGGCCGCTAGCGGGGCCGCGACTGACGCGGCCGGCGGCCAATGGGCGGCGGGGGCGGGCGGGCGCGCGCCACATTGGAACGCGGGGGCGGGGCGCTCCCGGGCGGCGGCGGCGGCCGCGGGACACGGGTGCATCCCCGGGGACACGGGCACCCTGACTGCGGGATACGGGCACACCCCCGGGGACACGGGCACCCCGACTGCAGGACACGGGCACACCCCCGGGGACACGGGCACCCCGACTGCAGGACACGGGCACAGCCCCGGGGACACGGGCACACCCCCAGGGACACGGCTACCCCCGCCGTGGGACACGGGCACGGCCCTTGCGGCATCGCTCGTGCCTCGTGCGCAGAGCTCGGGCAGAGCTGCCCTTACGCCGCTCAGCCGGGACGCTCTCTTAACTCGCGCAGAAAAACTCCAGATGCACCTTCTTGAGCCTTCTTCCTTCTGTGGGTTTGGGGTTGTTTTTAAAGTTACAGAATTTCTCAAGTTTCTTTGCAAATGGTGCTATAGCGCTTATATTTCAGAGGGAAATGGAAGATGCCTCTAGAGTCCCCTTTTCAGATCCTTAAAAAAAAAAAATAAACTGGCCTGTGGGCAAAACTGTTGGCTCACTGTTGCTTCCTCTTTTTCCTGTGATAAATGCCTCTCATTAGTGGGAGGAGAACTGGCAGAACCAGCTTAAAAAAACACCAGCCTAACTGTAAGATAGGATTGTTTTCCAGCACTTGGAGGTGTGTGCAGCGGTTTGTTGAGCAGCAAAGGAGCCCCAGCCCGAAATATCCAGCAGCCCCTTGGATCCAGTCCTGCCAGCAAGGTTTAACTCCCTGTGAGACTGGCAGAGCACAAGGTCACTGCCTGGGTTGGGCTTCACAGCCCCTAAATTTCCGTTTGTCTAATGACCCAGATTATAAGCAGTGAAAGTGGAAAGGGAAACCAGTCTCCGGACTTTAATGAATTGTGTATAAACCACTTTTGCTTTTCAAGTGCAAGCTGCAGTCAGAAACAAAGGTATTGAGATGATGGGTGTTTGCTTCTTGCAAGGGGTGCTTTTGGACCAAAGGTGCTCCTGCTCTAGAAGGAATGGTTTAGCACAGGGCTGAGTGGTGTGGAGCTCTTGAAATACATGCAGCCTGCAAAGAACTCAAATGTTGATGTGGCCAAGGACTGTGTTGGCAAAGGAGGGATTGGCTACTGGAACCACTCACCAGGGAGGATTTGAGGTAGCCATGGGAGAGGCCAAAGTTTGGCTCTTGGCTAAATGGTGAATTGACCTCACTGTGGCTGAATTGACCTCACTGGAGCAGCAGGACCAGGACATGTTGTTTTTCTCTCCTGCCCAGGAGTCATGTCAAAGGCTGCTGCTCCTTCCCCAGCTGTTTGTGGAGCATGAAGGAGGTCCTGAGGCTCCTGACTCCGTGCTGGCTTTGGTGCAGACTTTCTGGTTTTGGGATACTGGCCTGTTGTTTCTCTGCCATCTTTGTGGACCATGCATGAAGCATGGTGCGTTCTGGTGCAGTTTGTGGGGGATTCTCAATGTCAGCCTTATTGCTCACTGATACACTGATAGCAATTACTTGCACTGTTTTAACAAGTAAAGGTTATTGTGAGGATAGTACCTGTTTTTAAATAATGGGGGCGAAAGCAAGGACTTCTTTAAAACCTGGTATTTTATGAACTGATACAAGGTCCATCTTACTGGGATGGGCTGGGGGCAGCTTGTTTCTCATATTCCTTGCTGGAAAGTGATGGAACTGCTTGAAATCGGTAGGAGCGATGTAAAGGTTGTGAGCACTGCATGAGGAGCCTGAAGCAGGAGCGCCCCTGCGTTGCAGCAGGCTGGCTTTGTGATCAGGGGGATACAGGCATTGTGGGGAGTGAAGCTGCCACTCTGAGTCAGGAAACAAAGTGTCTATATCAATGAGAAATACAACAAGCCCGGGCAAGAGAGGTGTTTGGTCCTTTTATGGAGAGTGCCATGTACACGTTATCTTTCTGTGTTTTTTTTTTTTTAATATTCTTTTTTCTTTTCGTTTCTCATGTTGGTTAATTCCCAAATGGAGTGTTGGGTTTTAAGGTTGTTTTCTTTTCACATGTCCATTTATGCAAGAGAAGTATATGCTTTTACCTAACTCTTTATTTTTAAAGTTGCTGTTAGCAGGGCCTGTCCCTTGGTGCTACTAAACTATTCCCAGAGCTCTTAAAATGCTGCCTAATATTTGTGACATTTTGGGGTAGCATATTTAAAATCATTACTGCCAATCCAGTGGTGTTGGGTGTGAAGATTTGCATGGAGAAACTAAATGTAGTCCCAAAGAAAGAATGGTTTGCGTTTGTTTTTTTGTTTGATAACAAAATAGTAATGGTATAGTTTAACTTGGGGACTTTCAGAACAAAGAGCTAAGGTGCTAAAACTTGATCTGAGGACTGGACCAGTAAGAAGTAGTGACTGTTGTTTCCAGTGGAGTGAGTACAGGTGGGAACTTGTGATGCTTCCTCTGCACTGGGAATATGTGTCCCTGAGATCTGTGATTTTCCTAAGTAAAGCAAAAACAAGCAAATATCACTTTTATTCTTCAGTTTGCATTGCAGCTTTCTGGCATTTTAAGAAATCTGGAGTCAGCTGGATACGCATCAGGGTTTGCTTGATTGCATCAGTGCTGAGTTGTCTGATCTGTTCTCTCACCTGAGCACAGACCCTTCAGACCCCGGGGCTGGGAGCTGCTTGAGGCACAGGCATAGCCAGTGAAGGGCAGTCAGCACGTGCAGTATCAATCTGCCACTTGCTCAGTTCCGCTGGCATTGAGCAAGTGGCAGATTTCCTGCTGGCCTGCAAGTGGGGTGCCCTGGTGTGGGATGCTGGCTTTACTGCTTCACATTTCACCCCTTGTCATGCTCGTGGCGTTTCTCATTGTAAGCACGGCTGTACAGCGCTCCTGCCTGAGGCTCACTCGTAGCGGGTGAAGTTTCTAGGAGCAGAGCTCTTGTGCAGCTGCAGACAATTCTAGTGCCTCCTCTTGCACTGATGCCTCTGCAGTAGTGGAGTAAAGAAGGCTTTAATTTCACAGGGTTTTCTGTTCTCCCTGTGACCTCTTCTCTGCTACCAAAGGTGTTTTTAAATAAAGTCTCTAGAGAAATGTTCCTTCTAAAGCTACACAGTAAAATGTGGCTTTTCAGGAATTCCTGCTAGTTAAACTTGTCTGTGCAAGTGGATTCCAGTAGCAAGTCCAACCACCCTAAGAAAAGTAGAGGACAAGGTGAGAGGTTCATGCAGTCCTGTATGGCATCTTAGGAAAGAAGATGAGGGAAAAGTGCTTTGGAAGGGGAAAACTTTTGCAGGTACAGGAGGCCAAAGAGCAGTGGAAAATAGAGCAATCCTGTGGTGTATTTGAAAAGTAGAGGTAACCAAGGTGGATGGAGAGGAAACCTGGTGAGGAGAGCAGCACAAGTATCCCATGCTGGAGAAGTTTTTCTTTTTAATGCCCACCACATGAGGGACAATACTGATAGAAAAGTCGGGGAGAATTGAGAGTAAAAAAGCAGAGATTAAGGGGGACATTTTGACTTGGCAACTAGAATGACATTTTCCATTTGGTTTTTTAGATGTCTGGTCACTGTCCTCTGCACCTAGGCTTTGAAGTTCAGCTAGAATTGAAGGTGGTGGTACTGGCACAGGCATTTTTCCAACTTCCATCCCAAGCTCTTCACATAACTGCAAGAACATATGTTTTTGCAGACACAGTCAAACAATTCAAAATATTGACACTTAAAGCTTTGCTGTTGTGTTTCTTGGTCATGGCTCCATTTGTGGGGGCAGGATAATTGTATCCTTCAGAGCTGTTGTGAAAGGGCACTTCTCTCTGCAAGGCTGGGAGGCAGTACTCAGGCTCAGAACAGTTCCTCTGCAGTCAGAAGGTAAAAGCATTATAGGTATAATTTAAGATTTAAGCTGCAGAAACTGGCAGCCTCCAGCAGTCAATCAGTAATGTGTACTGCAGAACTGTTTCAATGCAGTCCCTCGCTCATGGACAGCCATCAGTAAGGGGCCCATCAGAAGGGTCTGTCATAAGCCAAGTAGTCCAATTTGAGCATGCTCTGATAAATGGATTCCTTTCTCTAGCCCCTTTCTTCTCCCTTCCTCAGGCTTTGGCTTTTCAGCAAGGCTGGTTTTCCTTCACCTGTAGTGACTTGTCCAAGAGGAGCGGCTGCTGTTCTAAAGCCTGGGCATCAAGCCCTGCTGGGGCTGCCACTCCCAGCACTTGCCTTGCTGCCTGTGCTGCTGTCAGCTGGGGCTGGTTTCTGCCCGTGGAAACCTGGCTGTGGGTAGTGAGCGAGATGTATAAGGACAGAGTGGTAAAAGTTCATGGGAGGTGATGTGGGGGATTAACTCACGGAGCAGCTCTAGGGTTGCTGTAATTAGCTTCCCTGAGAGCCAGCAGTGCTCCTGCCTTGCGCAGTGGGAGCTGAAGCACTGAGCATCCTGTGCTGGTCCCCCAGCCAGGTCATCTCTGTGGGCTACAGGCACTGGTTCCAGGCTCCTGACTATGGATCAGGGCGTCTAGGACACACAACTCCAGTGGTCCTCCACTAACACCCTTTCAGAGTGTTTCAGAGTGTTGAAGGCTGCTAATTGGAGTTGGTATTGGTCAGGACCATCAGTCATTTTCAGGCTGATAATCAATATGAAATATTTTCTAGTGCTTTCCTCTTTTAGTACAATGAAGTTTTATTTTGAAAATGTATCATATGAACTGCATCATAATATTCTGGGTGGAGTTAAATGTGTACCTTCAACTGCAGACTTGAAACTAAGTGTTCACAGCATCTTCCTTGAAAGACATCTCAAGTTTGACCCAGTATGTTCCGCTTTACACCTTTCATTTGTATAAACCTTGATTTCCTCATGTCTGTGTATATCAAGGGGATTTGCTGTTGTTTGGGTTTTTTAATTTGTTTTCTTCTGATGCTGCTGGAGTATTTCATGTGGTCTGCTCTTTCTTTGACTTGGAGACTCCTTGCTTGGAAATGCTAATGAAAATGCTAAATACACCACAGTTTGCAGAGTACAGTCCTCTTATCAATTCAGGGGAAATTAATGAAAACACTTGGAAACTGACTGACGAAAAAATCCATACTGATGACACAGAAGCATGCTTTTATGAGCAATAAAATATATTCTATAGTTGTCATGTTTCACACCTAGGCTTGCCGATTATCTTTTCCAAGATCAAATTAGTTCAATCAGCTTTTGAAGACTAGAAGCTTTTAAATTACTATTTTTCTCTTCCCTTTGTGATTGTAAAGACAACATTATTATGAATGGTATGTTTGTAAGTTGCTTTTTTCCTAGAAAATTCTACCACATGTTACCAGCGGGGCCAGCCGCTCTGTGGGTGTAGGGGTGCCTGGCCCTCAGCGCAAAGTCCCAGCAGCTAATGCTGCATTGCTTTGTAAAGGTGGTAGCTCCAGAACAGCAGATCCACTTATTGCATCTCCTGGATGTGCTGAGACAGATGCTAATGTGTCCTCTCTAGCTGTAATGGAGTTAACTAGTGATTGGCTGGGTGGTTTTATTAACCAGCTCTCATTACTAGTCAGGTGTTGAGATGTTGCTTTTGAATTCTTGTAGGAGAGTTGGTGAATGTTTGTAGTCCCTTAGTGACTTGCACACGTGAAGTCATTCTGACATGCTTCCTCTGCTTTTTGGACTGGAATTGAATGAGTTCTTGGACTCTTTCCGTGCTTCTGCTAATCAGTGTTTTAAAAATGTCTGTAGTGTAAAGGACCAGGTATTTCTGTGCAATCCACTACCTTTATGTAGAAGACTGCACGTATAGACCAGAAGTGCTTGGCCCCTGCTGAAATGTTTTTCTAGTTAGCTGTGTTAGGATATGCACGGTCTGAACACCCCTCTCTCTGTATGGAAGGGAATGTGCAGATCAAATTGTGGTGGTGGTGAATTCAGCACACGGATATCTGGTTTCTTGGCAGATCTGACGCTGGGAGTATCTGGGCTGCTGCCTGCCCCAAGGAAAAGGGGGTCGGTGTGACCCATGCTCAACCACGGCTCATCCAAGCCATGTAACACGAGTCCCTAACCTGTAGACAGATTTACCAGCTCTGAATAATGTCTGTTGTGCTGTGAGATCTTATCTTCCTAATGGCCTGCAAGAGGGTACAAATGAGGAGAAATAAATACTGCTCTTGCTTTTGCTTCCTCTGCATTTTGTGGAACAGTTGATGTGTTCTCATTTTGCTGCTGTGTTTGTTAGTGCTCTTAAAGGACTGGGCTAGTTGGTCAGAATTTTGGGAACAAGTGAAAGTAAGATCTGCTCCCACCTTTTCATTTTCTCCCACATACTCTTTCCCTATTTGCTGAACAAGTAAAAAGAAAGGAGCTGCCTGTTGTGTCCTGAAGTCTAAAAAGAGTGAAACCACTGTAACAAGCACAGAAGAGCTGTTCTGTAACATCCTTCCACAGAAGCAGGCACCAACTAGATAAATGGTACCAAAGCAGGATTTTAGCTTCATTTTATATCTGTACTCATAGGTCCCAATGGAATGGGGATTCCCCTGCACCTGAAACTGCCTGCCTAGAGGTATTGGTGCTCCAGAGGCTTTACAATTTTACCTTTGATTCCTGAAGCTTTTGAGTTGGGTGGTGAGAGGGGGCATTGTCCAATAACCAGCTGCCTTCTGGAAGTCCAGAGGTCTCTTGTAGGAGTGGAAGTTTCTCATCAGCCTTTGGGGTAAAGAGCTTTGGGTTGTGATTTGTAATTAATAGTATGCTCAAGAAACTTTCTGTCATGTGACTATATCAAGAGTGAAATCGTGTTTTGTGATTCCTGACAGAATTTAGCAACAGTCTTACAAAAAAATCACTGGTGTATTGTAAAGGCAGACCAGCACTTGGTTGTTGCTGCTGAGTGGGTTGTTGGTTTTGTGCAGGAAAAAGTAGCTCTGGCAAAATGTGCTGAATTTTCTGAGTTGCTGGGACAGTTAGATTTTAGTGGATAGCTTGTCCATGGTTCACAGACGTGTGTGCAAGCCTGTCCATCCATTTGGTCTTCTGACACCACTAAACATTCACCAGTGGAAGAAAGAGACAGCATACTGCAGGTAATCGTTCTTTCTAAAAGAAAGGAAAAGCTGAAACTTCTGGGAAAGTGTTGAGTGAAAGGCCATCTTGTTAGAAGATGGATGTGCTTTCAGAGGGGCTAATTTCGACACTAAGGAAATATATGTAGAGCTGATTGCTGGCCAGGTGCCAGTGACTGAAGGGCACCAGAGGCTGAAATGCCAGGTAGCGCTGGCACTTCAGCCCATGACGGTTGGGTTGCATGAATTATCCCTCTGCCTTCCAGCTAATTTTATCCTGTTGATTTTTCATGAATCATTTCCCATCTCTGTGGGTTAGAAATTAAAGTGGAAGTTTGCTAGCCAGAATAGCCACATCTGCTATTTAGAAACTAATGTCTGGGGTTTGTTTCCTGCCCACCCCCACACCTTCCCTTTCCCTTTTTACCTCCATCATTGTTGAAATACATGAATCACTAGTGTTGCTCATCTACAGCAATTTTTAGGCTGACCAGCCTGCGCAGGTGCAGGGGTCTTCTGGGTGCACGTGACCTCCCTGTGGGCAATGGGGTGGCAGGCAGATGCTCAGTGCTATGTGGCAGGGTCCCAGGTGCACAGTGATGCTGGCAGGACCTCACCAGGGCATTTTGAATTTCCTACATGTGCTTTATAAAACATTAAAGACACTCCAGTGTCTTTTCCCTCTCCCAGCACAGCAGAAGAGCAGGAGTGTGACAGTGGCCCAGCCTGTTATGTGCCTATCAAACACTTCCTCTCTCCAGCTTTTTTGTCTGTCCATGAATGAGAGTAAAAGGTCGTTTGGGCAGTAAATACTCTGCTTCCCTTTGTTGAACTGTGTGCCCTTGAGTGACAGCTGGGCCAGCAGCAAGGGAAGGATAAGTTCATTATTCAGAAGTTGAGGGCTACAAGTATTCAGAAGTTGAGGGCTCCACTTGGGAGTTGCATTGCATGGGGTCCTGTTGGTGAGCAGTTTTGCTGGCAGCTGTGCTAA
Organism: Agelaius phoeniceus; assembly: GCF_051311805.1. Classification (NCBI taxonomy): domain Eukaryota; kingdom Metazoa; phylum Chordata; class Aves; order Passeriformes; family Icteridae; genus Agelaius; species Agelaius phoeniceus. Next base: position 23,958,804 of record NC_135270.1, read on the forward strand.
GGAAAAAAGCACATTCCCTTGAAGTATAGTGAGCACTAGATGAGTGAGAGGAGGTCTCTCTCTAGCTTGCTCATGTTCACTTCTAATGAGTCTTGGTGGATCGCAGCAAATACAGGAGACTGAATGAGTGATTGTGTTGGGACAGTTTTGAAAATTGCCAAGTGGATGGCCTAGGAAAATAAAAGCTGGGTAGCATGACACCAATCCTGGGAAAATATAAAGTTATTCATGCCTGAAAATTGGTGTCAGGGAAAGTGTTGTGTACTTCTTAAAAAGGTTTGATTTTGTTCTTGGAGAAGTTTACTGTTGGTTTAAAGATACGTCTCTATATGTGATATATATAATTACATATAAAGGGCAGCTAATTCAGTGTGCGAGAACCCAATTAATATCCAATGGCAGAGAATATCAATGAAATATATGTGGCTTAGGAAGTGAAGGTAGTGACTGATAGAGAACCAGCATACAATAAATAAGCTGAAGTGGCAGTATAAACAGTAAGGGGGATGAAGGATACGCTAAGCTAAAGGACAGAACTAACACACTAATAAATCAACTGTTTGAGAATTTACTTTAAGATGAATGTAGAAAATACCTTCTCAACATCAAAAGATCATGGTTCTGGCATTGCCACCTTAGATGAGGGGAGCAAATAATCCAGCTATTTTAAGCTAGAGCTTGATCATTTTACAGAAGAGTCTCTGCAATATGATATGTGGAGGCTGTGTTTTCAAAGAAGTAGAGTTGATGACCCTTCTCTTCAGATAAGGGGAAGGGAGAAGCCAGTTCTGCCTGACACTTACTCAGTGATGCAGAAGACATGACTCATCACTGGCAAACTGGGTAGATGAAACATGTTTGGTGAATTGTAGCTGTTGATAGGGGCAGGACAGTGTAATGCAGTTTGTTTGGTAAATGAGATTATTGAAACCAAGTCATTTTCACGCAGACAAGTGGAGATTTATGAACCTGGAAAGGCATGTCCTGAACGTGATCTGTGAAGGGAGGCTGTGTCCTGAGCAGTCCCATGTGAGAACATGGGGGTCAGAATGGGCAGGCGGCCCTGGGGAGCTTTCTGTGCCAGGTCCTAGTGGGAAAAGACAGCCATGATTTCAGACACAAGCAGGGTGGTAATGAATCAGGGTGAGGAGGTAGTTTTACATCTGTAAACTTCATATTTACTTCAGAATCAGTATTACATCAGTGTGGCTTTCTAGTGCCAGCATCTTGAACTAATACAGAGAAAATTGGAAGAGTTACACAGAGGAATGATACAAATTGTTGGAAAGCTAAGAAGATACTGCATGGCTACATATCCAGGGCTCTGCTCTGTATGTGGTTTTATTCAGTCCTTATCACTATTGCTATCCAAACACCTTTCAGTAGTGCCTTAAGGAAGAAGGCTTACAGCTGCCACTTAGTTGTACTCTTATTCTGTCCTTAGGGAGAAAAATGGTAAAATAACATCTAGTTTTAGTACTGGGGCTTTGTGTCTGTTTGTTTTAACTTTATAAATGTAGGTATATATTTATGTTGAAGCCAGAGGCAAAGAAGTTCAACTGGTGGTTCTGACCAAAGATGGTGAGGTTTATTACAGCCATTAACCTGGGAAGCAATTCTTTCCAGTTGCTCAAAGCAGTGTCCCAGCATGCTGGGTATTTCACCCTTTCCCATCAGGTTCCAGGGCCCTTTGGAAGAACTCTTGCCTGGTGCCCAGAACTAAAAAGAATCACATATGACTTGTCTGTGATGGGGATTAACAACTGAGATAAACTCATGGAACGTTGGCTTCTCTTCCTCTTGCTAGTCTCACATGGAGATTTTGTCCTTTTTGAGGGCTAAAAGGAAAGGAGTGGGAACTTAAGGGGTGTCAGTCAGATTGTCCTAATTCTCATTTCTATCCTAAAACTGTGATTCTGTGAGATCAATGCAGGGAGCTGAGTACAGGAAAAATGAGATGTTTCCATGTATTTTAAAAATGCAAGTCACTTATGTATTCTTTCAACTGCAGTAAGTACCTGCCTTGGTTCTGTGGCGTGTTGCACTGTTTCAGAGGCTTTTAGGCTGCATGGGGCTTTACATTGTCAGCATCCTGCTTGTTTGAGTCCTTACTCAATACTTAACATGGAGAAGTTGCATCAAGTAATACCTGCTTTGCATAGGCTGTGCTGATCCATGACAGTGCATGGACCAGCACATGGATCCTTTTCTTACTCTCTCTGAGATCAACAAAGGGCAAATGCTCTGAGACCACAACACAGAATTTTGTGACAAATCTTGTAAAGTTATCAGTATGTTCCATCTTCACTAGAAGCCATCATAAAACAAACTTAAGATTAGTTCAGGGGTTATTTCAGAGGTTTTCTGTCTTCTTCCCCCTCTGAAATGTGTCTGTCATGAAGCAGATCATGGAGGGTTTTGATAACATGTTTTGGCCATGAATCATGTAAGAGCGACATTGTGAACTCATCTCACATCCATTAGAGACTACAGGAGGAGTTCCAGGTTGGCAAACCAGAATTTCCCTCTTCCCAGCTTATCTGCAGTAAGGATGGCAGTGGGAATTTGGTGTTGTGGCACCCCATTCTGTTTGTCATGTCAGTTGCTGGTCTTGGGCAAGTTAAAACCAGTGGAAATTCTCAACCTTCCCTGCTGTATAGCAGGTTTAGGTTTTGTTTTTCTGAAGCTTACTCTCCAAGCTTCTTCAGAAAGCTGCAGAAAAACTGGTGGCGTTTCCAGGTATCTTTGTTGTAGTCCTGACCTTCTTCAAGTGTTTTCAGAATTTGAAACTCAAACAAAATATTTCATACTTCTGGTAAATTTATGGCTTCTGAGTGTATGGAGTAATTGATAATAAGTTAAACAAGTCCTGGTCACAGCCCATGGCTGCTCAAATCCTACATCATGGGTGACCTATAATTTTCACTAATTAAGTTTGAATTTGTGACTGTTTCAGCTTGTTGTCAGATGTGCTGGCTGCATTCAGCCTTGCTCTGTGGCCATCAGAGAAGAGCCCTGGCCTTGCAGCAGGCTGGCGGACAGGTCATGGGGTCTTGCCCTGCTGCCACCAACCTTTGCTGTGCCAGGACACTGCTCCCCTGCACCCCCGGGTGGAGGACAGCCTCACCCACAAAAATGTTGTACTTTTGTGGGGAAAGTGCTGTGGAAACCATCTAGGCAAAACCAATTTTCCCAGTGGAGCATTGGCTTGTATCTGTCTGTGGACAGTGGTCATCCTCTGAGCAAGCTGGTTCTCCCTCTTACTTTGTGGGATCTTTGATCTTTCAGAGTTTGTGCTGGCCATAAGCATGAACTGCATGGCCAGCTGGTACTTCATAAAGTGACTTGAAGTGGTTGGCATGGCTGAGGACCTTGGTAAGGGCATTCACCTCCAGGAGAACGGTCAGCCTGGGTCTTCCGTGGCTGTATGGGGGGCAGCTCAGAGCCTTGAATGCTGTGCTTTATTCCCTGTTCTCAGCTTGTCAGTAGCTGACTGTTCTGGATTACTATTTCTGGTAATAATATGTGACTGTAGAAAAAGCATACGAGCTCACGTCCATTTTTCACCATGGGCCTTTAAAATGTGGTACTAGCTATGCAAGATCTGCCTTAAAAGAAGAGGAGATGACCTCCAGAAGGTCAGCAGTGAGAAGCTGAGTGAAGGAACTGTGTGCTGAGGAGGGGATGGATTCCTATATGGCTGTTTCACATGAAAGAATGTCCCAGTCTGGGAAACCTGCCAGTAAAATGTAAAATTAAAGCTCTGTTTTGGAGGCTGATCCATGCAGATAAGAGCCTGTGACTGTTAACTAATAACTACAAGAGTGGCAGTGATAAAGGCAGCATACTTGAGGACAGGAATTCACAGGTTTGTTCATGCTTAACCCCATTTGGAGGTTTTGTCCTGCATTGGAGATTAATAGCTCAGATGTTCTTGTGTTTTCTACTTCCCTGATTTTGAGCAATATGGCAGAGCCACTGGAGATCTTAATATGTGTCATCCAGAAATATGCCTGCTTTGTAAAGAAAACAGGAGGGGTTATGTGGCACTGCCTGTGAACCTAGGGGTGATCCAGGGATGCCTCTTGGGATTTGTACAGTCACACTAGTGTCCTGTATTTGCCAAGGACCACTGTGCACAACTGCCTTTGCTATCCAAAGCACTTGATGTTGTGTGTAGACAGCACCTGGGTCATCACAGCATCTCTCTGACCAGGGATTGATTGGCCTTACTGACATGCTGCTAGGATGTTGCTGTAGGCTGTGTGCCCACTGAACGTTGGGAAGGCTAAATGTCCTGGTAGGCACAGGGACATGCACAGGTGAGGCCAAGTACGCCCTGGGAATACCCTCAGCAGTAACCAAGGAGCCTGCTGTTCTTGCGCTTACATGGCACTTCTCCACATCATCTGAAATCTTCAGAGGCTCTTCACATATAGGTGCTAGAACAAACACAGTTATAAAAAATGTCAAGAAAACCCCAAAACAATGGAGTGGAAGGAGTGAAAACTGCAGAATGTGAACTAGACTCTTACAGCTGTAGAAAGCTAAAGGGGGTGGAGAAATGACAATAAAGATAAACTAATGAGCAGTGAAATTGAGAAAAATTAAACACCACTTTGAATACATCAGAAGCTAAGAGTCCTAAAAGCACGGTCATCTGCTGAGGTCTGGAACTGGAGAAATGTCATATTTTTTCTCCTGGAAGAAAAGCTAGAAGGTGTTACCAGTTACAGCAGCAGTGTAATGCTCTGTGTTGTAGCAGTGGCTACAATTAGCAAATAGCAGCTATTACAGCAGTATATTTTAAAGTTTGCTATTCTGGCTTACTTGCGTCCAGGGATTTTAAAAGGCCTGGCTGAGCAGTGCTCTCTGAGCCATAAATGCTAATTTTAAAATAATTTAAAAAAAATAAATGAAAGCATGTATAATGAGTTAGACTTTAAAAAAATGTTGTCTGTTACTCTTAAGCACGTAGGCCAATGTTAAGTTTAACTGGGCAAATTAAACTAGGCTAACTGCAGTCTGATGTTCACTTCCAGTAAAATAACGTAACAGCTGATATGGATCAGATTGGTCATGAGTTAAGGGGCATTAATTGTAATAGTCAGTCTGTACAGGTTTTTTTTTTAATAGTTCTTTTCTAACCTAATATGATTTTCTGGTGTTGCTATAATTTTACTAAAGGTAGAACTGTTGGTAAGTCTGGCATGTTTAATGCACTGAAATTGTGCAACAAGTCACGGGAATAAATAGGTGGGATGATTCATTGTGTCACACACGCACTGGAGTGAGGCCAGAGGAGGGAGGGCCATGAAGATGATCAGAGGGCTGGAGCACCCCTCCTGTGAAGACAGGCTTAGAGACTTGGGATTGTTCAGCCTGGAGAAGAGAAGGCTCCAGGGAGACCTGATTGCTGCCTTTCAGTACTTAAAGGGAACTTTTAAGAAAGCTAGGGACAGACTGACTGGGCTTCTGGCAGTAGTACAAGGGGGAATGGAATGGCTTTAAACTGAAAGAGGGTAGATTTAGATTAGATATTAGAAAAAAGTTATTTACTGTCAGGGTGTTGTGGCACTGGAACACAGAGAAGCTGTGGCTGGCCCATCCCTGGAAATGTTCAAGGCCAAATTGGATGATACTTAGAGCAGCTTGGTCTAATGGAAGCTCTCTCTGCAGTGGTATTGGAAGTAGATGATCTTTAAGGTCCCTTTCAACCCAAGCCATTCTGTGATTCAGTACATGAAAGGAAACCTGACTAAATAAAGGGTCACAGTGTGACAACAAAAGGAGCCCCATTCCTGGTAGTGTAGTAGTCTCAGCTGGGAATTTTTGGATTTTTGGTTCAATGCTAATCAAGAGGCAGAAATTGGTCTCTTCTCCCTATAAACAAGTGATAGGATTAGAGGAAATGCCTCCAGGTTGCACCAGGGTAAGTTTAGATTGGAAATTACAAAAGAGTTATCAAGCATTAAAACAAATTGCCCAGAGAAGTAGTTGCGTGAGTCCCCAACTCTGGGAGTTATTTAAAAGACATGTAGCTATGGCACTTAGGGATATGGTTTAGTGGTGGACTTGGCAGTGCTAAGTTTATGGTTGGACTTTATGATTTTAAAGGTCGTTTTCAGCCTAAATGATTCTATGATTTAGTAGTGGACTTGGCAGAGCTAGATTTATGTTGGACATGATGATCTTAAAGGTCATTTGCAGCCTAAATGATTCTCTTGGTTCTAAGATTGTTGGTGTCCTGGGAAAAAAAAGCACAAAGTTAATTTGGATTATGTTTGTGGGCAACATAAAATCTGAGCAAGTTACAAGTAGTGAAAAGAGGTGAGTTAGTGGTGAACTTGGGTGGTGCGTGTGTGCTGGGTGGGACAACAAGGAGTTCTGTGAAGCAGTCACCTACTCTCAGAGCATGTGGGAGGGCTGGCAGGATGCATGGTGGCCTGGGAGCTCCTGCAGGAGCAAGGGCTCTTACAGCAGCATGGTGGTTCACTGAAAACAGAGCCCCAGCTGAAAACAGAACCCCAGCTGGGCACGGTGACCAGAAAGTAAATGCAGCACTTGGACACGAGCACGGCAATCCTGAGCAGGGGCAGGGAGGGCGTTATCTCAGTGCAAGGTGCTGCTCCTGCCAGTGTGCTGCGCAGGAATGTTGCTGATAAGTAGGAGGGAGTCCAGGGAGGACCAGGAGAGGGGCAGGCTGCATAATGTGCTATACAGTAAAACACAGAGCTTCATGTGTGAAGTAAACACAGTGTTTTTTTCTTCTTTTTTCCCCTTTATTTGGAGCTATGAAGTAGTTTAACCGGAGCTGAAGGAAGCACGGTGACCTTCCTTGGCAGGAGGTCAGACTGTATCATCATAGGGTCTCTCTCACTCTCTAAGACTCCATGGGGCAAGAGTGGGAAAGGAAAAGTCATTTGATCTTCAGAAACAAATATATGCATCTCTTCCTATTGAATGATTGGGGGATATGGGTGTTTTAACTTCATGTGTCCTGTCTGCCAGGCTTCCAACACAGGTGGTTGTTCTGACTGAGAGCATCTGCCCCACAGGCAGCATCCACCTTTCCTGTGACAGTGCCGGCCCCACAGCTAAGCAGCTCTGAGGCAGCACCTATCTCTTCTTGTCTTTAACGTTTTCCCACTCCCCAAGCTTTCTTCCTCTTCAGCTGCTTTACTGCAGACTTTGCAGAAAAGACTTTTTCTTCTCTGAGAAGGCCAGGTAGGCCCTGATTGCAGCACTGGCTGGTGAATAGGTACAGGACTGCAGAGCTTTCCTCTTGCTCCAGAGAGCGCAGACAAGGGACTCAGCCTGCCAAAATAATGAGCCCTACTTTGGCGTTACTATCGCTTTCCTTCTGAATGGCTGTGGCAATTCTGAAAGAAAATCTGTCTTGTTTTGGACATCCTGTAAAGGCTTAAAAGTGCATGTGTTTTCCTATGTCTAGTTGTACTTATGCTGGGGCTTTGCTTTCAGACCACTGTATGAGTATTAAGTAACACTCCTCCTTGATAAAGGCTTGATAAATGTCTTTCAGGCTGCACATTGGCATGTGAGAAGTTTGATTGGAAAAATAAATCATTTGTCCCCTGGCACAAAGCAGAGCCAGAGAGGTTGGGAATGGCATTCCTTCTTGTGGTAAATAGGGCAGAAATGCAGACCAGATTTCTATGGTGTTCAGGCCCATACAAGCATGTGTGGAATAAGAAAAATTCCTGTCTCCAGGGGTTTGTGAACATGAATTTAGAAATGCCCTGAACCAAGCCATGATGGGGATGTGCTCTTCCACCATATTCCCTGACAGAAGTGTTCTGCTGTGGAGGCCCTCTGTCAGCACTGCAAGTATGCAGCATAACAGAGCATGTCATTGGGCAGTGGACGTGGAAGGGGCCGTCACAGGGGATTTTTGGGGAGCAGCTGTGAAATCTGTCCAATCTGGAGTGGTACCTGAGAGCAGACTGTTTGTATGCCTTAGAGGAAGTCTTAAGATGAATGCAAATGAAGAGATGAGCAGCACGCTAATTTGTTCCTTTTCTCAAGCTGAGATGCTCTTATGCTTAGTGGCCCTTCCAAAAATCTAAATTAAATCCATTCCAAATTATTATCACTTGGCATATGTATATTTTCTCTTCAGCACCACACCACAATGGGAGGGGGAGGGAAGTGTTATTGTTTTGGAGCTTGCTGTCCTTAAACATCATTAAGTGATTGATGATTTTGTGAAGTGTCTCCTGGCTCTTGTGTTGAGCAGAGGGAGAGGCATTTTTACTATGGCAGCCTTGCATGCCAGAAGGGTGGTGGCGGCAGCTCAGCTCTGGCTGCTGTAAAGGAACATCACAAGCATGATTTGTGGAGTCCTAAAGGGTGCTGTAGGCACTTACCTGTTCCTCAGAGGTGTCCAGAGCACATAGAAAGCTCTGTCTGCAGGTGTGTAGTACACTGTATTCTGTTCCCAGATGGAGACTAGCATACGTAAGGTCTGTAGGCAGATCCTGTTCAATGCCCCAATCTGCATTCCTCTTTCTTGTCCTTCTGCCCCCAAAGATTTGCTCTGAGGTAGTGGTGCTCCATGTTCCCATAATGTATCACACCCATCACTCATAAATTCCATGTGCATTGGAAATCCTATGTGTGTTTTTCATGGGCTCTGTGAAGCATACTTCAGATTCTCCATGGCTCACGCTCTTCACCTGACCTGCAGGTGAACTGCTCTTCCCTCCCCAGTGCAGGAAGAGGTTTCCACATGCACATGTGGGTGCTCTGGTGTGTGATGGCAACTCTTGGTGCCAGGAGGGAGCCTGATCTACTGGCTGCATCCTGGCCTGGGGCAGAAGGCTGTGGTTCCTGGGGGAGCAAGGTTGTCATTTCTCAGCTGCTCATATTTCTACTCCCTTCCTTCATTCTTTTTCAGAACATGAGTGAGAACTTGAAGGACTGTTTGATCCAGACCCAGGCTTCCTTAGGGGAGATGGTGACGATAAAAACAGAGGCCTGCTCTCCACACCGGGACCAGGAGTATGGACAGCCTTGGTATGTGGCCTACCTTTGGTCTGATGTGCTCTAACCCCTTCTCTCCACCTTCCTCACAGCTTAAAGGTGGTTTTGAGGAATATACTTGAGCTGCTTGAAGTTATTAAAGCTCTTCCTTATGAGGTCTGCCTTTGGGTGTTTGACAGGGATGGTTTCCTACTCATGTACACCTGCTGTAGCTGAAGCCATTTCCTGCTGTGGGCTTTAGCCTTAAGGATCTGATACAGCAGCTTTTGGCAGGGTGGGTGGCAAGTTTAGTTATTTCTCTGCTACAGTGATGGGACTGAAGGAGTTGGTCAGGCCCCATTGCTTCAGCTTCTCTCTGTTTGCAGTCCCAGCATCTTGCTAGGTTAACATCATCTGTCATTCCCTCCTCAGCTCTGGAAGGCCTGACCCACAGTCCATGGAGATGGAACCCAAGAAACTGAAAGGGAAACGGGATGTAATCATGACCAAGAGCTTTCAGCAAGTGGATTTCTGGTGTAAGTGTCTTATGAGTGAGGGAAAAGAACCACTGCTGCTTGTGTAGACTTTGGTCTTCCCTGTCAGTTAGGGGTAGGAAGCAGGGGGAGAAAAAAAGCCAAGGACAAATTTGCATTCCTATCTGAAAAGACTGGCATGGTTGGTAGGGAAATTGTTGCACAGAAGCAGCTTGTCCCTGAAGGGGCTAGGCAGAAGTAGGGAGGTAGGAGGAAACATGAAAGCTGGAAACATGAAAATGCACATTGGAAAACTCTGAGAGTCTGGAAAACACAATGACTTGAATTCAGAAACTGCAAAGGGAGCATTGGGCAGATGACAACTGTTTCCCTCCTATTTTGGAAAGAAAACTGGTGCCATTTATGTTGGCATACCTACAGATTATCAACTGGCAGACCTGCATCTATGTCTGGAGACACGACAGGTGCCTGGGATGCTGTCTCTCTCCCAAGCACAGAATGAAGGCTATATGATGAGGGCATTTGTTTTCAGGGATGCTTGTTTTAGCTGCCCTCTGGTGTGTAGGGAATCCAAGCTTTTGGCTGGAGGACTTGCTGCTAAGCAGGGATGTGCAGGGAGCCCTCAGCATCTGTCTCTGCAGGTGGTGATGGGCCTTTCCACGTGTGTTCAGCCATCAGTGGCAAATGCATGCAGGGCACCAGGGCTCAGGCAGGTGCAGGTGTTGGTAGGGGAGGTGTGGGTCGGGGCAGAGCCCATGTTGAGAGGTGTGGCAGAACAAGGGAGCATCTGTGTGTGTGTAGGCTGCAGTCTGGGGAGGGGGCTCAGCTGGGCCAGGGAGAGGACAGGGAACTGTCCTGAATGCTGTGCATCATGTCTGCCATACCTAACCCCTGTTTCCTTCACCTCTGCAGTCTGTGAGTCCTGCCAGGAGTACTTTGTGGATGAGTGTCCAAACCATGGCCCCCCGGTGTTTGTGTCTGACACGCCAGTGCCCGTTGGCATTCCGGACCGGGCAGCGCTGACCATCCCGCCTGGAATGGAGGTGGTTAAAGAACCCAGTGGGGAGAATGACGTGCGCTGTATGAACGAGGTGATCCCCAAAGGTCACATCTTTGGGCCCTATGAGGGGCAGATCTCTAGCCAGGACAGGTCTGCAGGATTCTTCTCGTGGCTGGTGAGTGACAAGTTTCCCCAACTAAGTGACACCTCAGCCATGCAGTTCAGAGCTGGGGGAGTCACGGGCTTGTGGAGCCAAACCTTAGCCATCTTCTACCTTCTCTGAAGGTCTTTTGCTGGCCACATGGGCACTACATCAGCATCAGCCTGCCATAAATATTAGTAGCTTAAGGGTATAGATAGATGATCTAGAGATTGCAGAGTTCTCTCATGAGCCTCTAGCACTCCCTCCCAGCCTGCCTGAGCAGAGGAGGTGTCCAAGAAGCCAGAAAAAAGATCCAGTCCATCAGGAACTGATCTACATGCAGATTCGAGCACCAAAACTCTTTTCCCCTCATACTACACAACTTGATTAGTATATGAGATAGAGAGATCACTGGATCAACTCATGTTAATTATGAGACTTGCAATGTAGGACTTGAGTTATTAATGGGAAAAAATTGAGACCTGCTGATGTGAAATGCTCCTCACAATTTTCTGTCTGTAAAATAAATGTGTGTCTCAGCCCTGTCCCAAAAGGGAAGTTAGTATTTTTTACCCCAGGATTGTTAATGATTTTGTCAGCTGCATCCATAGTTACAGATATTTGTACATAGAAAAATGGCTCTCAGTCAGTTCAGAGTAGCCTCTATGCACTTCAGGTCGGCAGCCTGTAGTACTGGGATAGTGGAGATTCACAGTATAGAGTTTCACACCATGACTCAAGGCTAGAACTGAAGCAGTGATTTGAGATTCGTAGACCTTCTCCTGCCTGGACAAGCTGGTTGATGTGCTGCATCCATTCTCTTGTTGCACAGATCGTTGATAAGAACAACCGCTACAAATCCATTGATGGGACAGATGAAACCAAAGCAAACTGGATGAGGTGAGTCCAGTTCTCTTCTGTGTTCCCTTTTGGGACTCTGTCCTCCAGAGAGAGGCCATCAAATACTCCTTACTGTTTTGTGTGTTGGAATGCCAAACCAAAATGTCACCATCATTTTGCAAATGGTATGCTTGTACTCTTTCAGTATTTATTGTAATTAGTATCTTTGACATCAGATTCAAAGAAAGGGTCTAAAAAAAAGACAAGAATGTGTATATGGAGGATTGCTATTTTCTGGAATGAGAATAAATGTTAAAGATGATCCTATTTATCCACTCTTACAAGCACTGACAGGTCTCACTCCATTTTTTTTACTCATTCTTTTCTGTTATGTTCAAGTATTTGCAAAATGCTTTGCATTGCCCCCGAGGTAACATTTGATTCTGTTTGGGTTTTTTTTCTTTTTGTCCCTACTCATCTGACAGATACTAAAAGAGGTGCTTTTTTTTTGCTTTCTTTCTGGGCTTCATTTGAAGCAGCTGTCGGTGCTGGCTGTGGGTTGGCAGTGCCAGCTGTCCTGTGCGAGGAGAAGGGCGAGCCGGGCGACTGGAGGCAGAGCTGAGGCGTGCGCTTGCACTCCCTCTGCTGGCCCTGCGCCTCGGCAGAGCAGCCAGCAGCTGCAGCAGGGAGGGACAGCGTGTGGCCATGGGACAGCGTTTCTGGGGTTGGCAGAAATCTGCAAAACGTCGGTCACTGAGGCCTCGTACGTGTGGCGAGTCACCAGAACGGGGCATTGCTGCACGGTGAGGCCCGTCAGACCAGTGCTGCTTCTGTGGGGAGCTTTGGAAGTGGTTATTATCAGGAAGGCATTTCCTGCAAGAGTAAGGCAGCGTGGGATTACCTGGTTTGTTGGCCTGCGTGTCTAGGATTTCAGTTGTCCCTCGTTATGGGAATAAAAAGCATGAAGTACAGGTAAATGCAAGATTGACCTATCTGGTCCTATCTGGTTGCACCACTTTTGGCCATTTCAGTCTTCAGGTGGACAGCAGCTGTTCTGACATTTATGTTCATAAAGTTCAGAAAAGGATTTCATTTTTCTGTAAGGATTCCAGCTGTTACAGTTGTTCACTGCTGGATGAGATAAAATACTAGACCAGGGTTGAGGCTGGAGTCATCACTTCAAAAAGAAGCAGTGATACATTGAAGAGGTATAGGTATGCAGACATATATCTTGAAGTAAAGTATGCAAAGTGCAAAAATCTGCATAGATTTGGATCTTTGTGATCTGCATGAGAGTGAAGCTGGGGAAAAACAGTTTTGGAAAGCAAAAATTCTATGATGAGCTCTTCTTCCTACTGCCATGAGCATAAGTTTCATGTCTGGATTTAAATAGGCATTACTCGTGATGCTAACACCAAAGAGCAGATTATTCTTGCCTAAACTTGTATTTGCTATGGTTCAGTCTCAGTATGAGTGTGGTCTGGGCCATTGTGTACAGCCTTGAAAGACATGGAGGTTATGGCTTTGTGGAAAGGGGATGTTTGTGACCCCTCATGGGAAGGGTGTCATCAAAGGGTCTCTGCAGGCTATACCAGTCTTACTGACCTTCTGATTTTACTCTTGAAAAGTGCTTATAACCAGTAGTATTATATAGAGTCTGACAGTTCAAGTGGCAATGGGAGTCCTCAAAAAGCCTTGATTTTGTTTGTTAGCCCCTTTTAGACTAAGGTGTGCTCAATATTCTATGCTAGAACATCACCTGACACTGAGATCACACACAGGAACCACACTTGACTTCCAGGACGCTGTAGACAGCGCTCTTCTTGTTTTTCAGATGGTGCTCTTTGCTATCACTCACAGATGGAGTGCTTTGCAAAGCAGATCTATTCCCCTGCTGGGTAGGTGGGTATGGCATTGGGAGGGCAGCTTGGGCTGACTCCTCTCTCTTCTTGTAGATCTGGCTATTGTTTCTGTTGTTTGAATACCACACCTGAGTCCATTTTCATGTTGCCTGAGGACAATATATACACTGCAGCACTTGCTGGTTTAATTTCAAGTGCCTGTTTACCCAAGGCAGTGGATGACAGGGAGGAAGGAGTAACAAGTGCAGCAGATGGCATGGCAATGGTAACATCCTCTTGCCCTTTCCCTCATCACTTAGGAGTTAGTCAAGACAAACCTCTGATGCTGGGAGCGTGTTCTCCTAAGCTGGCTGCTGGCACATGGCGAATGCACCCTTCATCTCTACCCAGAGTAAAGCCCTGCTGTTTGCAATACTACAGGAACCTCCAACATATGCAAACATCTTACTCCTTTTTTTTTTTTTTTCTGGTGGCTGTTTACTGTGGATTGCAGGAAGCAAAATAAATGCTGTCTTGGACACAAACCGTAAATTGCTGCTGATGGCACTTCTTGGGGATTCTGAAGGGTTGCAGAGGACCATTCATTTTCCTGGTAGCTTCTGAGGAAATTCTCTTACTCAGTTTCTGGTGTCCTCTAAAAATAATGGATCTGACAAAAAACCAGAAGTAATTCAGAAAGTCCAGGAAAGTCCATCTTTCTGTGTATGTATCACTTGGCCCAGAACCAGATGTAGGATAGAAACTGAATCTTCCTGTATCTCCTTGTAATGGAGGCATCTCTGATTTGATTTTCATATAATAATATAGCTTGGAAGGGAGCTCTGGTCAAGTGTTCCAGTAGCCTGCCCAAAGCAGGACCAACTTTGACTAGTAGATCTATTTGGTACAGAGCTGCTGTTTCAATTTTACAGGACCTTTTAAACATAAGCATTTAAACAACAGGCATGGTTACTGTGACTGCCCTTGTGTTCAGGGTGAGTAAAAGCCACCAGCCTATGAACATCATTTTGTTGAACATCATAAACTGATTTCTGCTAGCTTGCAGCAAGTGGAGGAAATGTTCTTATCTATTACAGAGTCAAATTTATGCAGAGCGAAGGAATCCTAAATTACTGCAGGGCTGTGATCCTCACAAAGCCCTGGGAAAAATTACGTGCTTGTTTCTTAGAGGCCAAGAAAAGTGGAGTTGATTGATATATTTGTGGGGTAATCTTAAAGTGCCTACTGTTCAGTGTGTCTTGCACTTTCAGATTAACCTGGGCTGAGGTGTGAATTCACAACCTCACAGCTGGGGCTGCTCTGGAGCTTGCTGAAACCCTCATGGCATCACCAGAGAGGTACTTGTAGATATCAGTGACTGCCTCTAGGGACATACGGCATGCTACAGGAGAAAAGGATCCCTCTGACAGTAACACTGTCTGCATTTTTATTAGGAGGAGGTTGATGTGCCTCTTAGGAACCTAAGGTTAATTGAATTTGTGATTAAAACTGGCCAGAGCTCATGACTCGATGTGTGGCAAGTTTGCTATTGGAATATGTAAGTAAGATTGTTTTGACCCAAGTTGTGCCAGAGCATATGAGTGGAAACACTAAAATCTGAATATCCAGGCCTACCATAAGCTGTGCTAAGTGCACTTGGTGGGATATCCTGTCTGGGGAAAGCAAACAGGGCTCTAATTCCCCATTGGGGCAGCTTTGCTGGTGACAGCAGCTGTGAGTTTGGCAGAAAAGAGGGGGCACCAGGTTTTGTGACCCTCTGTCTCCAGAGAGTGCTGTTCTGTTCTGCAAGCTCACCCCTACCCAGAGCACTTTGCAGAATACTGTTACACTTTTTCACCAGAGCAGCTTGTCAGTGGAGGTTTGTTGCCACCTCATGGAGGCACTGATGATACTGTGCAGTCATGCTTACCTGATGAGGGCATACACCAAGCCCAGTTCTGCTGAATGCCATAAAAGTCAAACTGCAAATATCCCCTTGCTCAATATTTCATGTAGCCTTTTTCCTTCTTCTTGTGTTCAACTGGGAGAACTCCTTTTTCCTTTTAAGTTTGGCGAGATGTCTGTTGGGGTTTAGATTTCTGTTGGGGTTTTTTGAGATTCAGGATAACAAGTGCTTTGCTGGCTCTCCATCATTTCATTACCATCTTCTCTAAATACTCTTTCTTTCTCTCTATAAATGAAACTTCACCAAGAGAGTATCTCAAGCATTCATTTATGTTTGTTCCTGTGAAATGCCTCTGTGCACTTAGGTCCCAGCTCTCTCCCTGATGTGGCCTGGATTTGAGCAGCTTCTCCCACTGGTTTTCCAGCTTTAACCAAACTGACACTTGCCCTGATCGCAGGCTGCAGTGTCAGTGAGATTGATTAAACAACAATTACAGGAATTAACGACTGGGAAGGAACTAGAATGCCATGGGTCAGCACCTTTCTGTAGGTTCAGACAGTCTGTTTTCTCTTTCCTTATTGAATAGATCTACTGCCTTCTTTTTTTTTTCCCCAATAACAAAACATAGTTAGGACTAATGTTTTGTTTATTTTGTAGTTTTCTTTGACTGTGGCTGGAGAAATTAACATAAATCTCCTTTGGACAAAACTGCTTGTTCTCAGGATAGCTGCCTCTTTTTCTCAATGGGCTGAGGCTACAAGTTGTTCATCTGAAGCACCAGAAACTGGATGCAGGCTCATGTTGGTGGCAGTGACAGAAAGCCTAGCCAGGAAAATCAAGTGGGTGGCCTCATTCCTTTTGAGAACAATGGGAAATGGCAGCCATTTCTGGGTGAAACAAAAGCTTCCTGTGAAGCAGACAAATGCTGGATGTAGAGTACCCCAGTGCTGAAAAAAGAGATTTTTCCTTAGGGAAAGCAAGTTGCAGAAATTGCCCACCAGTCTAATCAAAAGTCCTACATACCGTAAAAAAAATCCAATTTGATGTAGCCTTTTCATGATATCCTGCAAGTTGTAACAGAGAAGGTGATATAAAAATTTCTGTTGCATGTTATGCCAGATAGAACAATAAGATATGTTTCAGGCCTCTAAATTTTCTCTAAGTTTCAAGCAGTGTCACATTAGAAGCCAGTTCACCGCTCTAATTGCAAGTTATCACGTTTTTTTTCTGTGCACAAAATGTGGCAAGTGATGTGAGGCTGAACTGAAAATCTTATGCATAAGTCAGAGCATCAGATGATGTGTAAAATTTGATTTTAACTTTAAAGCTGAGAAGGCTCCTTCACACTAGTGTTGCTTGGTATTTTTTTTCTTAAGCTTGAAAATTGCCTTCTAAAAACAAAACAGCTGCCTTTTCCTGGTGAGAGGTTGTTGTGGGTTGGGGGAGCTGGATCCCACCAAGCTCCTCTGCCCCAGTACTGCACTGGCCAAGTGGTTGGATGCAGGGGGTTGCTTTGCGCTGATTTCCTTTTACCCAATTATGCTTTGCGGGATGTTCAACCCAAGGAACATGGCTGAACGAAAGAGGAAGCCCAAGTTTTCCAAGGAAGAACTGGACATTCTGGTCACTGAGGTGACCCGAAATGAAGCCATGCTGTTTGGGAGGGAGACAATGCGTCTATCCCATGCTGACAGGGACAAGATCTGGGAAGGCATAGCCAGGCAGATCACATCAGTCAGCCAGGTCCCCAGGTCTGTAAAAGACATTAAACACAGATGGGACGACATGAAGAGAAGGACCAAGGACAAACTGGCACTCATGCAGAGGTCCCTCTCCAGCCCCAGCAGTGTGGGGCAGCCCTCAGCCATCGTCCTGACCGCCCATGGGAGAGCCATCCAGTCGGTGCTGCATTCCTCCCACCAGAGGCACGGCTGCCGCCGGAGAGTGGATCTGGATGTGGTTGACAGCCTAACAACGAGCTGTAAGTATCACTGCCTTAACACCTCTTTGTCTCATGCTTGCATATCTCAGTTTGACACCAGAAGAGCACTGTGTGTTGTGTGAGATGGCTGGGTTGCCTGTCCTTCTGCTGTGGTTGTTTTCTGCTCTGGTGGTTGTGGAGCATTGAGATGGATTGTTTCTAAGTTAAGGTCATCTTTATGTGTTTGTCTAGTTCTTTTCCATACTGTCATCTGAGAGTACATAATAGATTATAAGTATGAATTAATCCTACAAGTGAGGGAGAATCTGTAGTTGAAGTATGACTGCCTCCAGTCTGTGGAAAAAGTGCTTGTAAAGGATTAGGATATCTTCACCTTGATAAAACAGCAATGCTACAAAACTGAAAGGCATCTGCCTGTTGCCAATGGATCACTTCCAAGAGAGCTTTGGGGGTCTCAGTGATCGCTGGTGTTCATTGCTGAGATTGGGCCACTAATGATTTCTCAGTAGTGGTCTGAAGGATCAGCATGAACACTGTGAAAAAGGTAGAGAATAATGACTCCTTCTTCACTGGTTCTAAAGAAACTGCTGGCCCTGCTTTTGAAGTTAATCTTACACCACAATTCTCAGACACCTTCCAGTGCTAAACCACAAGCTGCTTTGTGCAGGTCCTTTCCATAATTTTGTACACAGTTTGCTTTTGTGGCAGTGCGGCTGCTTCTTTGTGAGCTTTTAGGGATACAAAGGAGAGAAAGAGATGATAGCTTCTTGGGAAGTGAGTCCACTGATACCTCATGGGTGGCGCTGTGCTACCACACTAGGTCTGATCCTATATCTGAAATTGTTAGTGGGAAAGCAAGAACAAAATCTTCCAGAACTGACAAGGTGGGACTTGGTCATTCTTTGCATCTATCTTGGAAGCCAGTTGCACTATTTCAGGGGTAAAAAGAATACAGGTTATACAAGGAAATAGTGGGCAGTTGCACCAGGTGAAACCTTGTCTCTTCTTACTCTTCACATGCCTGTACCTGTGAACTGGCACATCACTAGATATTTATCAGACTGGTTATAGTTTTCCTGTGGCATTTTGCTTTGGTTTTGATTTTGCATCAAGTGTATTTGCCTGATTAACATAAAAAGTCTTTTGCTGCTTTGTCTGATTGCGTCGTTGTCTTAGCGATGCCAAGCCACGTAGTGGCTTTGCAGAACACACTTTGAGAGAAGCAAATACAACATCTACAGTCTTCTTAGTGCAGAGGATGTAAGAGGTGATGGGGGAGCAGGATTTTTACATGCGAAGTCTGTGTCCCTCCAGAATATTTGTGCTAGCTACCTATGGGTTTGGGGAAGAGAAGTCATTGCTACTGTCTGAAATGGATTCATATTCTAGTAGTGAACAGTGCTCTGTACAGAATACCACAATAGCTTCGGTTCACCCACTCTCAGGTTTCTCATGGCTAAGCTTGTCACACAGATGCTAACATTGCATGTTGAGTTACGCATCAGAAGCTACAGGCTTGTCTGAACTGGCAGGCTGGGGGGAGGGGAAAACCCTTTTTCCATGTTCTTTGAGATACCCTGAAACAGAAGCCAGTGTTGAGAGGGATTTCACATTAATAATTCATGCTTCCTCTTCTGTTTAAGCTGATGAAGATGAAGAGATGCCAGGCACTTCTCAGGAACACCACTCCTCTTCGCTGACAAGGGCTGGTGCAGGTGTCAGTCCGTTCTCCAGGCCCTCCTTCCTTCGCTCCTCTTCCTCATCAGAGCCCTTGGAAGCTGCCAGCCAAAGGCAGGACCTGCACTGTCCATCCCCACGCACCACCTCGGCCTGCAGACCCCCGCACCCCCGCACAAGGAGCCCGCCCCTCGCCAGCTTCGACCGCCAGCTTCTCCATTCCCATGCACAGCAAACAGACCTGTTCAGGCAGTTCTGCCAGGAGCTGGTCGCCATTCACAGGGACATGGCACATAGCATGCATGCTGTCAGCCAGAGTGTGGCTGACCTCACCAGCCTGGTCAGCCAGATGTGTCAGACACTGACAGAAATACGTGATGGCGTCCGGGCTTTCCAGAGGATACGAGATCCTAATGCCATGCCAGGGTCCTGTCTGCAAGCAGCTTGCTCTAAACAGCCCCCCAAGCCCAGTGCAGAGTCTAACCAAAACTCTCTAAAACTCGCTCCTGCACAGGCCAGCAGGTCACGAAAAAGAAAACATCATTTTTTGTCTGTTTCACATAAAGTAAAGAAGGATGCCCCTTCCTGAGCTGCTGCATGTTCACATGGCTTCCCATGTGTATCAGTATTCTGTGGAGAGGGTCAACAGCTGACCCAACCCATCCATCCCCCCTGCTGGCTAACAGAGCAGTATGAATATGGCAGCTAATTGTAGGACTGGCCCTCTGCAATGGCAAAGAGGAATCTCAGATACTGTAGAGCTTGGAATGTAGGACATCTTTGGGTTCATAGAGATTAAGAGTTTTCACTGTCTTCCCCATGCTTTAAATGCTGTATAAACTAAGAGATGCAATAGAAATCATTATCTGGATATCTTCCCATGCCTGTGAAATATTTTTTACTGAAACAGCATGCTACAGAGATCCCTTTGTAATCAACTCACAAATTTATCCTACTACTGCATTTTCATTATCTTCCTCAATATTAGTATAGGCAGTATGTGCAGAAATACAGACTTACGGCAATTAAAAACTCTTATTGATCATTGCTTTTATCTTTCATTCAGCAATAGTGGGCTGTCTCAGGGCTGACTGTGACTTATACACAGCTTTGGGAAGAGGAGTGTAAAAGCAGAGCTTGTGCAGGGAAGGGAAGAAGGCGTGATTCTGAGGACAGATCTGAGCACCATGGGGTTTTAGACTGCTGAAAAGGGTTGCAAAGGCGTAGGCCTTTGCAAGGATCCTGCAGTGCCACATGAACTTGTGTTAAAGAGTTCAACTTTTGTTTGCTCCAGTCTGAAACCCCTACCTTTCACAATTGCAGTTAAGATACAATTATTTCATCATATGACAACATTTAAATATAATTGTATCATATTATTGTCTTGAATGTTGTCAAATCTTCAGTTTTGAACAACCTCACCTCTTCAAAATGTGGGAGACTGAACAGAAACCAGAAAAGACGTAAGGCCTGCTACTTACATCAAGCCAGTTTGGTTTTGTTTTACTGTAATTCTGTCAGCTTCAGTACAGTTACATTGCACTTAGTTTTATTTAGGGTGGGATCTGTACTGTGTTTTCCAGTCAAGAAGAGTTTACAGTCTAAATTCACAGCTACATAGGTTAAAATCTTAAGCATGTTGATTTTATATTGCTTTTTTCCCCCATATACATGCAAGAAAGAACTGTGTTACAACATTTGAATTGCTTTAGAGCTGTGTGAGGTTCCCATGTAAAACACTGATTCTGAAACTAGGCTTTAATAGTGTCACTTCAGGTGGTGATAATCTACATGTGATAATATGTCTGTTTTCTCCTTAATTTTCACCTCTGCATCTAGCATGCTGCCCCCATGTCTGGAAAAACCCAGACCATTATCCTGATAAGCTTCAGCAGGGAAAAGGGTCAAGGTGTTAAACACACAGCACACCATGCTCTCCAGGCTCTTCTACTGTATTTGGAGGTTGGTTGCAGGGCACTATTCCAGTTAACATGAGTGTGCATCATCATCATGCCGTGGCTGGGCTACAGACTTGGCAAAAAAGTTACAGAAACTTCTATGGAATTGAACATAGGCAGCGCCGTGTAGCAGAAGGATGCCTTGTTTTGTGTGGTCTTCAAGGGCCATCTTTAGCCTGTCTGGCCTCCTTTCAAAGTATAGTGCACTAGCTTCTTTCCTGAAAAGTCCATTGTATATCTGCTGTGTCAGGCATTCATTACATGCTTTTCCTTTTTTTTTTTTCTTTTAAGATGTTCCGTAATTCTAATTCAAGTAATTTATTTTTAGTGGTGCAATAAAAGATTGCTCAAGGAAGTAGTGGTCTGGCAAGGAAAAAAGCCTCATTCCTGAGGAATGACCCAACTGGTTTCCTGCAAAGGACATTCCCTTTAGTGCTGGTGCCAAACCAGGGCAGAACTTGCTCACCTTCCACTGAGGATGTCCTTTTACTTCTTTTGAAACATTCGTATTTTGCAAAAGTCATAGCCTCTCTTCAGATGAAGGGCAGGTTGGGAAATCTGACAGAAGTGGTTCTAATTTGTGAATCAGAGAGAGCTGAAAGGGTGATATGTTTTAAAGGCTTTCTGAGTCAATATAGTGCTGCTGCTATATATTAATATTAGTATTTTATATTTTTATAATATTTGTTCTCTACTGATGCTCTCCCATGGGTATAGCGGTAAGATGAGCTCCTTTGATGTTGTCCAGGGGGATCCCTTCTGGGAACCCTCAGGTCTGCAAAGGAGGAGACTTCTGCACGTGCTGAGCACTGGAGGGAGTTAACATTATTGCTGCCATCAGTTTGACCACACAGATGTATTTACAGAGAGCATCCTGGTGCCCTTAATGCAAATCCCCAAAGGCTGGGTACTGGTCAGGAGAAAGGACTTTTTACTCTAAACTGCCTGATGTCTCCCCTAGTTTCCTCTGTGGACTATTACAGATTGGCCAGATCTGGGGACATGTCTCCTGCCCTGTGTAGACCCCTCGGTGGAGTGGCTTTTCTGTACTGGCTCGCAAAGGATACTTCTTCCTGCACCTATCATGTTTACTGGCTGTTGAAGTAAGTGTCTTTGTCAAAGCAAACTACTGTGCTCAACCCTCGTATCTCCATGTCTTGTACATGCTGAAAAAATTCTCTCTTTAAAAGTATTTTTATTAAGAATGCAATAAATATGTAACACTTTTAACACAGCTGCTGTTGAGTCGTTTGTTTCTCTCTACAATTTTTGCCTGAGCTGGTAACTAGCTTGTCACAGGTGTGGCTCTCCTGGAGACACTTGGCATCAGAGCACAGAGGCAGGGTTTACAGGAATGGCATCCCATGGCATCAGCCTGGGCTGGTGGCTGCTGTCTTGCATGGGATCTCCTGCCCTGGCTCTGTGCCCAGAGTTGGTTTGGGAAAGGCCAGTGGCTATGGAGTGGCAGCAGGAAGCCATGAGGCAAGTTCAGGGCTATAGTGGAGAGAGAGAAAAGGGAAGAAGCCTGAACCTTCCTCCAGCTGCAGAGCTCTCCTCCATCCTCACCATCTCTTTGGATCCTCACCGGAGGCTCTGTTCCCTCCTGGGAAGGAATGATCCCAGCTGCAGAAAAATAATGACATTTTTTCTGGGCATGCTCACTTCCCATCCCAAAACTTGGGAATTTGGTGTCCTGAGTGGGCTGGGCCTTAGTAAAAATGAAACAATGATTTTTATTTGCTGCTGTCTAGAGAGCCTGTGGGAAAGGTGGTCCTGCAGGGCAAGGAGCTGTGCCTCTGACAGCTGTGGGGGTGATGCCAGCCCCAATAGCTGCAGATGGGTCAAAAGTGGTCTCAATTGGTGCTATGTTTGGTCCTGAGTAGCCTGGTCAGGAACTGTGGTATTCTGGAGGCTGGCCTGTCCCAAGGACTAGCCAGGACATGAAATAATGGATTTGTGACTGGTGGCAATGCCTCTCTGCAGGACCACGTGCAGCTGAGGATGTCTGGGTCTGCTGAAGGAGCAGTATGACTGCTCCTCCTCTCAGGATCACAGGATCCTCCCTTGGGAAACCTTCTCTGCAAGGAGGGCCTTGTCCATCAGTATGCAGTGCTTGGGTCAGCCTAACCATGCCTGTCCTGGGTGTCCAAACCAAGGTAGCCTCCTTGCTTCAATCCAAATGGAATATTTGGCATTGGGAAGGGGACTGGACACTATGCAGCCTTTGCAGGAAGGGCTGGGTTTTTCAGGATGTGAGCACTTTGGCCTTGGGATGTATGTCAGTGAAGGCTGATCATGCAGTCTCTCCTCAGCACGTGGTTTGTGCCCCTGGGTCACCAAGCTGGCTGCACTTTTGTGGAATGATTTTCTCCATCCTTGGAAAGTATCTGCCTCTAATTTGTGGTGTGCGGTGGCACTAAGTGTCTCAGACCAACAGTTGGAATGTAGGGTTTATGCAGTCCTTTGTAACCTGTGTCTTTTGTGCCTCTGGAGAAACTGGAGCCTGGGGCTGGGCAGCACTGATTCAAAACTGTGTCTTCTGTGTGGATGATCTCATCCCATTTACCTTACCTCAGGGAAGATGGAAAGCTTCCTCACTAGGAATGTAAACCACTTGCTAGCTGGGTGCAGCTGAGAAGAAACATGTTTGTGACTGGATTATCCCAGAACTCTGTTGGGGGCTTCTGATGAGAGTGGCTGTGCTAGTAGCTGCAGGAGGCTGGATGAGCAGCCAGGCAGCATTTGCTGCAGTGTTGCAGCAGTGCTGCAGCTCATGCCCTGCTGCCTGCACTCTCCTCCCAGCCCGTTGCTGCTCCAGCAGGTGGCCAGAGCCACAGGATGCAGGCAACAGAACTGAAGGATACTTGGGCAGAAACATGGAGGGCTGTAGAAGCAGAAGGAGAACAGTGAACAGAAAAAGCTCATGCTTAACAAAATACTTCATAATAAAAGTGAGCCCTAGTGGGAATAGTTAACTTCCCATTCAAAGTATTTTCTACATCTCACTGTCAAATACAGTTTACTGAAAATGCACTAGACCATCCTGCCATTGCTGCATGAATTCCTTGGTGCCACTGGCTGTGGACATAAAGGTCATGTATGTTATATTATGGATCTCTGAGTGACTTTAGGTTAGTAAATCTTCACAGGGGCAGCCTGATCTGTTGTGGATGGTGGGATGCAAAGCAGGGTCTCTCCTTAGCTTGTGCTAGGAAGCATCCTGACATTTTGCTTGGACTGGAGAGAGCATCCTCTAGGATCTCCTGTGCTGCAAGGCATCAGCACATTGGTCTGTCTCAAGGGTTGTGGTTCTCATGACTGGCTGAAGGCACGCATACACCTTTTGAGTAGTGATAGCTAACTCACAAAAGCAATAGCCTGACAGCTGTGTGCTGTTGCAGGACCTCCTTCCCACCCCACTGGTCCAGGTCTCTCTTCCTTCTCAAATACACAAACTAGTACTTCAAAAGTTCCTTTGTTCTGTGATCAGAAGTAAATAAAGGTTAAGAAAAGCCAGTGTTGGGAGTACCAGTCTGCTGTTTAAATAATTACAGAAGATGGCAGAGAATCCTAGGTAGCAGACATTAGGAAAAATACAACTGCTTGCAGGCACATGCACAGTTGCTTAACGTTAAAACCAGAGCCTCAGGCAGTCTGAGACACTGCCACTGCAGACTTGTTTTCTGTGTTTTGTGGGAAGTTTCACCAAGTTTGTGACCTTATATGTGTGGGTTAGTGGGATCACGTGCAGGTGGACTTGTGTCTTTATGCATTCACATGGCTAGAGAAGGTAGAATATTCAGAACATTTGACAGATTTCTTAAGCCAAAGAAATACCTGTATATACATTAGGGAACTTAGGCAAGGACTAATTGCAGCAGATGTCAGAGGAGCCATATGCTCCCCTGCAGCCTCCTTGCCTTTGCTGAGGTTGCTGCAGCAGGGTGTGCTGAGCAAAAGAGGCAAATGGCATAAGAGAAAAATAAGTTTTAGCTATGAGCTGTTCATGTCTGATTTGGGGTCTACACATGCTGTGATGGGGCCTCTTTCCTGGGTAGCTGTTGTGAGCTCATGCTGGTGGCAACTGGAACCAGTATTACCAAGCCTTTTTCATGTCCTCTAGCAGGAATATGAGGAGTGTGAGAGCAAGTAATATGACCTTAGTGATAGATTGTTGTCTTAGCAAATTGCACAGAGGGGCAGTTGCTTGGAGTAGGAATAAATACATTTTTGCTGAGCTGAGATGAAGCTGTTTTAAATCAGGAAAATAAATCCCATGCCCTGAAAGTGATCTTTTTGTCAGCACTGCCAGGAGATCCCCACAATGTGGTGTTGGGATTTCCACTGGCAGAGCTGAATTGGTTTTTTATGTCGCACCCTGCTGAACTCTGAAGTGCAAAACCTTCCAATACTGGTATGTCCTTGGACAACCAGCACATACTCCCATGCCCATTAGGTATCCATGTTTCTGTCCTTAGAATCTTAATTCTGCTTGCCTGAAAGGACAGAAGCAAGCAAATCTGTTACCAACTAAAAAAGGAAGGCAGTGTTTTTGGGAAGCAGGCAGGCAGAGGAACCCTTCTGTATTCCAGGTATTCCTGAGAACAAGGGAGGGAGCCCTGGGACGTGAAGTGATGGTAGGAGTCCAGAAGTCCTTGTTTCCATCACTAGGCAAAGATATTTCTGACTGGTAGAGTCTGTCACCCTTGCTGGCAGACATCCCTTCAGACTGGATGTGCATTTGTGTCATCCCTTCCCCAGCAAAAAACAGCCCCACTGGCTTAGTGTTCCCTGGGTGTCCATGCTCGTTTGCACACCATTGCTTATAACTCCATGCTTTCCAGCCTGGCTGTGTTGATGTCTCTCTCCAAAGGTCATTCTGGCTTCTTCCTGGTTGTCATTCTGATGCAAGGGGGGCACAGGAGAGAAGTTTGTGCTTCACACCTGCCTTGTCCCCTTGCCCTCAGATACGTCATCATCTCCCGGGAGGAGAGGGAGCAGAACCTGATGGCCTTTCAGCACAGCGAGAGGATTTACTTCCGTGCCTGCCGTGACATCCACCCTGGGGAGAAGCTGCGGGTCTGGTACAGTGAGGATTACATGAAGCGGTTGCACAGTATGTCCCAGGAAACCATGAACAGAAATTGCACAAGTGGTGAGTCCTTTCCCTTTCCATCCTCTCTCCTGATCCCCTCAGGCTGCCCCACAGCTGGGCCAAGTGTGGTGGGTGAAGTAGGTTTTGCAGAGGCTGTGTGAGGAGATCTGCATTTCTAGAAGCAGAGCACCTCCGGGTGAGAGCCCCCAGCTCTGCCTGGCACAGATGGATGGGTGCACAAGAAGAGTAAGATACCCACAGTCATGGAGATCATGAAAGAAAGATTTGTGCTGTGATGTGTCACGTCATGTGTTGTGTTGTGCCATGCTGTGTGTGTGTGTGCTGGAAGGGCCTGATGCAATGCCCAGGGATCACAGAGCACCCGTCACAAGACTTTTTGGCCCGAAGATTGCCAAGCTGATAATCCTACAAGACAGAGTTAGGTTTTTCCTCTGAACATGCTGCTCTCTCTGGCTCCTGTGAGCAGCTTGTTTGAGGGAGCTCTGGCTGGTTTTGTGTCCATTTGAATGAGATTTCCTTGGTGTGTTTGTATGTCCATTTTCCTCGTTTAATTTATCTCCTCTTTCTTCAGAAAGATAATTTGGGATCAGCGCGACATCAGCTCCTTAGTCTCACAACCTTAGAATGTGTGTACAACGTACAGGAGGCTTTGTACTTGTCAGACTGATTCTTCCTTGGATAAAAATTGTTATCTTGTCTAAAGAGTAGCAATGTTGAAACAAACCCAGCAGTCCTTTGGGCCCACGTATTGTCAGCAATATAGGAAGCTTTAGAGGAAAGCAAAAATTCTTAATGCATCTGTTCATCTGTACAATGCTGATACCTGAAGTTAATTAGGAACATTTCTTTCCAGGCTAGATGCAGAATGGCAGGGCCTCAGAGGGGCAGCCACACTAAATATAATTTGTAATTATGATTCCTGAGTATATTATTACACAGCTGCTGTTGCTGCCTTGACTTGGTAAAAGGTGTCTCCTCTTCAGTCATGGGGTGGACAAGTTGTCCTGAAAAAGCTGATTATCTCTATCACCTTAGGGTTGTTATGCACTTGCAGTGTTACATCGTGGTGGCTGTACTTGGGCAATTCCCACTTCTGAATTAACATTGGTATGAATTTGCTTTTTATGTAATGAACACCAGTGAGTGATTAGGTACAGGCTGCAGTGATTTTGCTGCAGTAACATGCACATATTAGTTATCCAGATGGCTTAGTGCTTTCTGAAAGTACAGCAAGAGACAGTCTGTGCCCTTGGAGCAGCTGCTCTACAGGGGCACCAAGGCTACGAGCTATTGCCCTGCCATGCAGACATGCCTTTAGTCCTGGATTGTCATGGTGTCATGGTTTGTGGGAGCTGAAATGGTAGCTCACAGCCTGCTCTGTGCTACAAGTGTGGTGAAGATCTGAATCAGGACTCTCCAGAATCTGCCACAGCCTCATGCACCTTCAGGTAGAAACTCATGTGGCTACGGAGACCATTCCAGAAACCCCCTGACATCTTGGTGAGCTCATCCTGCTGCAAGCTGGGCTCAGCCTGCATTCACAGAAGGGGCACAGAGATGTTAAAACGGAGCATCACCTGAGCCATTGCTAGACTTGCAAGAGACATCGAAGCCTCCATTGGGAGGGCACTGGGAAGTGGTCAGAAAGCAGCACAAAAATCTGCTGAGTCACTTTCTATTTAAAAGATTTCAAATCCCTGCAGATGAGTCTGTCAAAGGAAGTGGCACACTTTACGAACTCACAGAAAAATAACATGGTTCCTGGGTTTTGCTTCTGGTGATGGTTTCTGAGCCACCTCATCATTGGAGTTGAGACCAGTAATGTGAGGGATCATCTTGTGATTTCTAACTTTTCCATAGGGCTGAAGCAGTTGGCTGGTTGGGGAAAAAATCACCAAGAAAGAAGAACCAGTTCTCTAAATCACTAGCTCTCATAGTAGTTGCTATGGTCCATAACAGGGGAAATACTAAGAGAGAGAGTGAAAGTTTGTCCATAGGAATTCTCATCAATGTGTTGAAAATGAGATCTGTTGTTATGGATTCCCTAAAGAAGTGTCTGGGTTTCCCAGCCAGCATCCAAACCCAGTGCAAAATCCCATCCATTCAGGCCAGCCCTTTTTACAGTGCCTTACTCTAACTGTTTCGAGTCTTGCATCTTTTCTGCATTCTTAGCATTGCTCTCCTTAGAGAGGGAATGGTAGCTTTTGCTCCATAACTCTTATGAAAGCATGAATACACTTTAAGCAAACAAAACCAAAAATCAGCATAAAGCAGCGTCTTGTTTGGGAAGCCATCAATGCTTGAAGTTATTTACAAGATAGAAGAGTGATGGAAATTGAGCCAAACCTATCGTCTTTTGAATTTCCAGGTAAGGAAATCTGGCTATTCCCTTTATTTTAAGCAATTAATAATTTATATGAGGTTACTTTTAATATTTTTTTTTTCAATTACTGAATGGTCATGCTCTCAGACTCCACCAGGACAAGCTAGATGTCCCATCCTTGGAGGGCATTCACCCATTGTAGCTCAGCTGACAATGTGTACCTTAGGTTTTAAGTGTGCAAGTTGTTTTTACTCCTTTACTTTGCATTTCTGGAGCAGCCTCCAAACTGAAAAAGAGTAAAGGGGCTTGCAAACTTTGTGCCATGGCGTGCACAGACACTGGGGTTGTCATGAAATGGTGTAAATCTCTCACTGCACTGCTGTACGCTTGATACCTTTTACCAAGTCAAAACAGGCACAGGACTTCCAGCCAGCCAAAATAGCACTTAGGCTCTGGGTATAGTTTCCACCATGATCAGTTATTCACTTCATAGTCCTCTTCCAACGCAGGTTGGTTGTACCTTTAGGTTAAACAAGCTGCCTGTAGTTTCTCTTCTCTTTGAAGTGTGTGGGTTCTACTCTGCTGTGGTTACCCAGGACTGTCTCTGTTTTTGCAGACATGCCCATTAGCGGGGCTTCTCCTCTTGCAAGCCTTGGTTTCCACTGAGTTGTGTCAGTTCCCTGGCTTGTAACATAATATGCAGACCTGCAGGGATTCAGTCTGCCTTTTTGTTCATTTTTGTTTGAGTTTTAGATTGAGGGATGTTGCTCCGTTCCCAGTGATAATCCCCACCCCTCATTTTCCATTCTAGGAGACAAAATGTTACAGAATGAAAACTCAGAAAAGAATGTAGAAAACCAAGAGGATGCAAGGGGAGCACTCCAGTTCACTACCTTAAAGCAGGGGAAGAGCCCCTACAAGCGCAGCTGTGACGAGGGGGAATCCCACCCCCAAACAAAGAAAAAAAAAATTGACCTCATCTTCAAAGATGTCCTGGAGGCTTCTTTGGAGTCTGCCAAATTTGAAGACAACCAGTTAACAACAAGTACACCACTTCCCCTCAGAAGAGCATCTAAATACCAGGCTGAAGACATCTTTGAGCAGTGTGGCAGTGCCATGCAGCACGGCTCCCTGAGCCTCAGCAGAAACCAGAGGGAGAGCGAATGGAGGGTCCCTCACAGTTCCTCTTTCATCTCAGCCAAGGAGATGAGCATCCTTGAAGACGAGGAAGAAGAGCCCCTGTCACTTAAAGCAGACAGCCCAACTGAGCTGTCACTGGCCTCTGCACAAGGCAACTCCCATGAAATCCCCACCACATCCTTCTGCCCCAACTGCATCCGGCTGAAGAAGAAAATCCGGGAGCTGCAGGCTGAGTTAGACATGCTGAGATCTGGGAAGTTACCTGAGGCACCTGTGTTACCGCCCCAGGTACCCGAGCTCCAAGAGTTCTCAGACCCCACAGGTAAGCCTTGCCGAGTTAGAGCATTCTCCAAACCCTGCCTAAGGAGAGTAGTGAGATGCCTGTATGGTGTGTACCCATCTAAAGCATTTTGCTCTGAGTATTCAGGTGAACCTGTGGTTCCATGGAAGGTTCTTTGTCAGGTTTTGTGACTGGGTGGGCCAGGAGCTGATGCTGTGGGTACAGTGGAAAACTGTTTGGGAAAGACTCTGTATGACAATTTGCTCTATTTGTTGCCATTGTAATTGATAATGCACTGCCAATAAAAAAGACATTCCATTGCAGACAGTTTGTTTGCTGTATTTTTGATGCATTCTCTTTCAGCGGAAGACCTTCCACAATGCCTCACATGCTACCAAGAAAGTATGAATGACTCTGTGGTATTGCTGAAATGTGCTCTCTTTGTGTATGAAATTATGTCCTGCTGTGTCCCTTGTTGGAAATCTCTCTTTGTTTCCTCCACTGCCTTAACAAAACCATGTGTGCCTTTTTGAAGATACATTTCATTTTCTCCAGGAACATGCTGTCAAGCGGCCAGGAGCCTTCAGTAAAAGGAATATTTTGGTCACACAGTGTGTTGTTCAGGTGGCTAGGATGTAGTGTCCTTTTTTGCTGTTCATTGTGGCATGTTGGAGACAAAGTTCTTATGCAGAGATATTGATTTCTTTTCCTTTCAAAGTCATTATTAAAATTCTATCTATAATGTATTGTGGGCAGGAGAAGAGAGGTTGTGGCCAGCTCTTTGGGCAGTGCTCTTACTGTCACCAGTAGGATGCTTCTCTAGCTCAGCAACTTTGTAAATACCATATTTTTTTCCTTTCTTTCCTTTTTTGTTACAGCTTCAGAAAGCATCATCTCAGTTCCCACCATCATGGAGGATGATGACCAAGAGGTGGATTCTGCTGATGAATCAGTTTCCAATGATATGATTGCTGCTACAGATGAGCCTTCTAAGATTTCTTCTGCGACGGGACGGAGGATACGGCGGTTCAAGCAAGAGTGGCTTAAAAAGTTTTGGTTTCTGCGGTACTCCCCGACACTGAATGAGATGTGGTGCCATGTCTGTAGGCAGTACACAGTGCAATCTTCTCGGACTTCAGCCTTCATCATTGGCTCTAAGCAGTTCAAGATACACACGATAAAGCTTCACAGCCAGAGCAACCTCCACAAGAAGTGCCTGCAGCTTTACAAGCTCAGGATGCACCCAGAGAAGACAGAAGAGATGTGCCGAAATATGACCCTGCTCTTCAACACCGCCTACCACCTGGCCCTGGAGGGCAGGCCCTACTACGACTTTCGGCCTCTGGCAGAGCTACTGAGAAAATGTGAACTCAAGGTGGTGGATCAGTACATGAATGAGGGAGACTGCCAGATCTTAATTCACCATATCGCCCGCGCTCTCCGAGAGGACCTTGTTGAGCGCATCCGGCAGTCTCCCTTCCTCAGCATCATTCTGGATGGGCAGAGTGACGACTTGCTTGCAGATACAGTTGCAGTCTATGTGCAGTACACCAGCAGTGATGGGCCTCCAGCAACTGAATTCCTGTCTCTTCAGGAGCTTGGCTTTTCTACAACAGACAGTTACCTTCAAGCATTAGATCGGGCTTTTTCCAGCCTGGGAATACGATTGCAGGATGAGAAGCCAACTATTGGCTTGGGAGTTGATGGTGCTAACATTACCGCCAGCCTGAGAGCCAACTTGTTCATGACAATCAGAAAGACCTTGCCCTGGCTTCTCTGTCTTCCCTTTATGGTGCATAGGCCCCACTTGGAAATTTTGGATGCCATTAGTGGGAAGGAACTACCATGTCTGGAGGAGCTAGAAAACAATTTGAAGCAACTGCTCAGTTTCTATCGTTATTCTCCCCGACTCATGTGTGAGTTAAGGGTCACTGCTGCCACTCTGTGTGAGGAGACCGAGTTCCTGGGGGACATTCGAGCAGTGAAGTGGATCATTGGGGAGCAGAACGTGCTCAACGCTCTCATCAAGGATTACCTTGAGGTTGTGGCCCATCTCAAAGATGTCAGTGGCCAAACCCAAAGGGCAGATGCTTCTGCCATTGCCTTGGCCCTCCTGCAGTTCCTGATGGACTACCAGTCGATTAAACTCATCTACTTCCTGCTGGATGTGATCGCTGTGCTTTCACGCCTTGCCTACGTCTTCCAAGGGGAGTACCTTCTTGTGTCACAGGTGGATGATAAAATAGAGGAGGCCATCCAGGAGATCAGCCGGCTAGCAGACTCCCCTGGGGAGTACTTGCAGGAGTTTGAGGAAAACTTCCGTGAAAGCTTTAATGGCATTGCTGTGAAAAATCTACGGGTGGCTGAAGCCAAATTCCAGTCGATCAGAGAAAAGATCTGCCAGAAGACCCAGGTGATCCTAGCCCAAAGGTTCGATTCCCGCAGCCGGACATTTGTGAAGGCCTGTCAGGTATTTGACCTTGCAGCTTGGCCCAGAAGCACTGATGAGCTCATGAGCTATGGGAAGGAGGATATGGTACAAATATTTGAACACCTGGAGACAGTCCCATCATTTTCCAGAGAGGTTTGCCGAGAAGGGATGGACACCCGAGGGAGTCTGCTGATGGAGTGGCGGGAACTCAAGGTGGATTATTATACCAAAAATGGTTTTAAAGACTTGCTCAGTCACATTTGTAAATACAAACAAAGATTTCCCCTCCTAAATAAAATAGTTCAGATCCTCAAAGTCCTTCCCACCTCTTCGGCCTGCTGTGAGAAGGGGCGCACCGCCCTGCAGAGAGTGCGCAAGAACAACCGTTCCCGGCTGACGCTGGAGCAGCTCAGTGACCTGTTGACGATTGCTGTTAACGGGCCGCCCATTGCCAACTTCGATTGCAAAAGGGCTCTCGACAGCTGGTTCGAGGAGAAGTCAGGCAACAGTTACGCGCTCTCGGCCGAAATGCTGAGCAGGATGTCATCTCTTGACCAGAAGCCGATGTTGCAGAGCATGGACCACGGCTCTGAGTTTTACCCTGATATTTAGGAAGGAATGCCTCAGATCAGATAATTTTTTTAATCTATACTCTAAACTTTGATATATTATATAAAATATATATATTATCTATATTAAGGAAAAACCCACACTGAAAATTTAAGACGATGTGCGTCTGATAGAAGCTAAGCAGAATTTTAAAGATTGAGACAATGTTTAGACATTTACTGGTGTCTCCAACCATGGCAGCTGCAATGTAGGTGGCAACATTTCATTCTTTTGAAGCATGTGCTGGGGCCATACTCTACATGTTCAAACCTAACAACCTATAAGCTAGACAACGGGTCTTTGTCAGCCTCATCCTCCCAGCGGTTTCCTTTGTATGTGTGTTGTCAGTTTGCTGGGTTGGTTTTTGTTTTGTTTTGTTTCATTTTGGGGTTGATTGTTTGTTTGTTTGTTTGTTTGTTTGTTTTCCCCTCAGTTTCAATCTCTGCCTCTCTTTCCATTGTTCTGCCCAGTTATTGAGCCATTTGAGCCTTTTGTTGGCAACCATCAGATTTCTAATTTCTGACAGAGCAACCCGTGTGTTTTGTTGCTCCCAGCTCCACCCAGTTCTCTTCAGTTGAGTGGAAGCTTTCTTCACTCAAAAAATTACTGACAGGAGAGGAGGGCTGGGGGCATTATTTTGAGTCTTTATTCTGATTTAGAAACAAATGCCTCCCCTAAACTGTGATGCCTCTTTCTCAGTTCTCCCTACCTTTGGGCTGTAGAGTAATACTTGGCTTTCAGCTCCTTTTATGATAACCATAGTACCAGTCTATCATACATATGTTATAACATGATGTCATGTGCAGACTATAAAATAGCAAAATAGAGAAGGCAGGGGAAAATTTTTGCATTTATATTTTTATATTGTATGAGATAAATATATATATATATATACAACTATTCATTCAAAACCAGGGCTGCTGTGGAAGCTAGACAGCCAATGAGTCGAGAGCCACCTCTGGGCGGAGATTCAAAGGCTTAAAAATTATATTCTAATTTACATTATTTATACCATGTCTTTATAATCCTAGATTGTTGTGGGGCTTTTGTTTTGTTTTGTTTTGTTTTGTTTGGAATGACTGAAAGAAAAACCTGCTGCATTTTGGTGGCAGGAGCTATCAATGCAAGATTATCTTGGATTATAATCATGTGTGATGTCCTACAAAGGTTCACTTACTCTCTTGTGACCAAGGTAACATGTTCCACAGCACAGCAGACTGATGACAGCAGGAAGAAGGCATGCTCTGCTTCTTCCTGCAAAATATTTCTTCCTTTCTTGAAGGAATGCAGAGTCCAGCTGAAATGTGAATTGGGGGACTTGCACCTTCCATCACAAAGAGATTGTTTTGTGGGCTTGGGGCTCTCCTTTGTTTTATTCTTTTAAAGTAAACAAGCTCCATCCACACAAAATCACTTCAGGTTAGAAAAGAGAAAAAAAAAAAAACACAAAAAAACCCCAACCAACCAAAAAAAACCACACAAACAAAAAAGGTGCAAAAACTCCACAGATGCTAGTGCCTTGCCCTGCTGATGTGGCATGGACAGCACCAACCTGACCAGACCATCGTGGGAGTGAGACGTGTTATCCAAAAGGTGTCCAAGCCAACATGTTCTCACTTCCCAGAGGGATGAGCTTTGTGCCAAGCTGTGTTGTTTGGAAACATGATGGTGGTATCAGCAACACTGAACCTTTCCTTTCTCCTGTTACCCCCCTGCCCTTGGTCTTGGTGCTAAGATATCTCTAGAACCGTTGCTGCTAGTTAATAGCTTTTCATTTATATAAATATATATATATATATATATATAATATTATTTTATTTTTTAAACTTTTTTGTTTGTTTTCAATGGAGATGTAGCATGTTTGGAACTGATCTCTCTCTGAGTCACTTTCACTGCCAGGGTTCACGCACTGTCTTCCCCAGGAAAACACACACTTCTACCTAGGTCTCACTCACCTCCTGCTAACCCCTTTGCCTTCAGCAGAACTTCACAGCCAGCACTGGCAGAGGTATGCAGCCAAGCCACTATGGAGTGGTTCAACTTTCAAACCACACAGGAACAGCTAGGCTGGTGTTGGTCAGGGTTTTGGAAGTGTTTGCCTCTGTCCTTGTGGGACTGAGGAGGGATTGAGCCCACCCAAAACACAAGTGGTGGCCTGTCCTTGTGCCCTGACACTGCCCCTTTGCTGTAAAACAGGGCCTTTCAGTCAGATGGTCCAAGTGGAGCAGAGTGGACCCTGTGAATGTAGCAGTGAGGGCTGGTCAGCACCCTCTGTAGCACTTACCCCTTGCCTTACCTCTGAGAGCACGTGCAGCCTGAGGCTGGCTCGGGCAGGAGAGGGCAGCTGTGCCAGGGCCACTCAGCTGCTGCCAAACTGCCACCAGGGGTGCAGGCACTGGGTGCTCTTCCTTGTGGTCCTCATGGAAATGGCACAAGCTAGGTCAGGGCATCCCACAGTTGCAACACAGGGGCACTGATATGACACACCTAGGAAGCATGAAAAATGGCTTTGTTTTCATGTTTTCCTATATTTTCTTAGGAATTTTATGATCAAGTTGATCCATTCATCCAGAGCAGTGAAAATTAAACTGGAAACCCCCTGCTAGCTGTACAGCCTTGGATGGTTGTTTGCCTGACCATAAAGTAGGGATCTCTCCACACAAGGGGCTCATAGCTCTCCAGTCACGGTTTGAATTGTCTCTGCTCAGGGTGCTGCTGCGAAGCTCTGGAGCTGCTGCCTGCCTGGGAGGTGGCAGGCTCCCTTCCTTTTTAAACTTGAGGAGATGTAAAAAGATAAAAAAGATAGAAAATCTGCTGTTCCTTTAGTTTCTGACTGGAGATGGGCAAGGTGAACATGGGTCACAGAATCCATAGAACTCCATAGCTCTTTGTAGGTAGAGAGGAAAAATCACCTGCCTTTCTGTTTGCAGCAGCAAAAGCTCCTTTGCATAGAAGCCCATCAAAGTGCCTGGCCCACATGGAGGGAAGGAACATTTGGGGACAGTCTCCAGACACCTTTGGAGAGAGGAATGCTCCCCCAGGACTTGTGTTGAGCAGCCCAAGAGGCCTGTTTACAACTCTCGATCCAAGCCTCCTAACTTTTGTCTACCAGGGAGGAAATGGCAAGGTGAGAGTTGCCAGTGGCCTGGTCAGAAATTATTCTTCCAATTTGTCACTCCTTCCCTTTGGTTCACTTGCAAATCCTGCTTTCATCTGTGACACCTTTCACTGGCAGCTTTTATTTCTAATGGTGCAGTGAAATGTGCAGCATGTGGTGATATTCTCTGGCAGCCAGCTGACACAGGCAGAGCACTTGTTCCTTTAGCAAATAACTGCTTGCAAACAGTGATTCCTGCCACTGGATGTTGTGATTACCCATGATAGGAAAGGTCAGAGACCCTTTACCTTGGTAATGAGGATAGACAAGAGCTTGGTAGAGCAGCTGGCCCAACCCAGCCCAGCCCAGCCCATCCCAGCTCCTCCAACACAATTCCCTGTTACCCACACATCAGAAAATAAACCTGGCCTTTGTCCTAGGGTAATGCAGGTGCTTTGCAAGCTTTCTCTCCAGGTCAACCTGCCAATCTCAGATCTGTAGCTCTTACTTTCATGGATAGTCTGTGGATGGAAACATGACTACCAGCATCGACAAGATAGGGAGGAGGGCAGAATATCAATGCAACGAACCCCTGGCTTCCCAGGGCTCCCAAGCCTTTCCCAGGTGCAACTCTGTGCCTGTATGTCTGGGCCCAGCCTGGTGGCAGTGAGGCCAGGAGGCAGCAGCAGGCATGGGGAGGGCTTAGCAGGGTGCTGAGGGAGGCCTCTGTGGCTCCAAGTTTGCCATGCCTCGAGCTTAATCAAGGCCTTTCCTGCTGTGCTGAGAGAGCGAGAGGAGCTGTTTTGAATGTGTTGCTCACAGTGTCTTGAACTGGTTAGGCTACAAAGACAGAGGATTCAGTTTTTCTTGAATGAGCTCTTTTTTGTCTCCTTTCCCTGCATCTTAGCTATGGCATCTGACTGTGAATAATGCACACTTCTCCAAACCCTCGGGTTTGTATTTCTAGCCTGTGGGATTTTTGGTTGCCAATTTCCCTTCCCCACTTTTTGCTCAGGCTCCTTGCCTCTTTTACCCTGCTGTGAAGCAGAAATCTGTGAAGCACATTTAGACATGTCCTTCTGCAGGACTCACCTTGTGTCCACAGGGATCCAGGCCCTCCAGCCACGAGACCGACCTCAGCAGGGATAATCCTCACAGGAAACCAAAGCTCTTCCCATGCCAGCAAAAGCACACGGAAGTTACGGGGGCTGTGAGGGGACACAGTGGGCAGGGTCCTCGTGTGGTGTCTGCCTTGGGTCTTGAGCCAACTGCACCCATGTCCCCCGTACTTGTGACACTCTTGCTGGTATGATTGTTCAGACATGATTCAGGCTCGGTCCATCTCTTTCTCACAGCACAAACTCAACCAGGTGGCCCACGGGGTCTTTGGAGTTCCCCTCCTTTCTTATCTCATGAGGATTGCTGTTTGTTTGACCAGTGCCTAGACAGCTGGCTTGCAAATAAGCAGCAACAGCCTCTGCTTTTGCAGATTCCCCTTTCACCCCTGTTAAAAGAGGTCTTAAAAGCAGAGAAATGGTACGTTAATCCCCCAGCCATTGTATCCAATGCAGTAATGCCTATGCAATTCCTGTCTCCCTTGGAGACACATATGATGTGTGTGCATGTAAGCTAGTGTATGTATACAGTACATATGCATATGGTCTATATATTGTATATACGCACATCCCAGTACATATACACACAGTACAAAAGATTAAAATCACATGCTTATATATCTATAAATGAAATCCTATATATTTATATATTTCTATGTTTTCAATAGATATAAAAATATAATATAGAGATAGACTCAACCACCCTTGTGTAAGGCTGGCCCTGTGTTCTAGCACAAGGCATGTAACACTGAAGACTCTGGACTTTGGGATGGTTTTAGCCATACACTGAGGCCTACATTTACATGTATAGCACTCTATGGAGAGGGGCTTGGCTGTGTTTAGGGCAAGGGGTTTCCTTGCTGGCATGTTAACCGAGTGATAAATAAGGTTTGTTTAATAATGGAATGTCTTGGTAGGGAAAAATGCTTGAGTGTCCTTCTCCCAATAAAGCCTCTTGCTGGGAGCCTGTGTGTTCACAGTTGGACAGACACATATCCACCCTCACATGCACTTTGCTCTCTCTGCATGGATGCAGTTGGCAACTGTGGACACTGGTGCTGTGGAAATGTGGCTTTTTGCAGTTCCACCTGGCATTCCTCAGCAGTTGCCGGCACTCTGCCAGGGAGACCCTGCACTGGCCAGCGCTCACGTGGCCCCAGCGAGAGCATGGGTGCACTTGCAGGCGTCAGCCAGCGACACAGCCATGGCGCTGGGATAAAAGCAGCAGCAGGAGAGCCAAGGCGGTTTTGAGCGGAGGAAGGGTTCAGCCACGCAGGTGGAACTGGCAGGGATAGTGTATGGAGCTGGAACATTGCAAACGAGAAGGAATCGTGAAGTCGGAGCGATAGGGATGAGAGTGCGCAATCCCAGCTGGGAAGGCACACTCAGCTCTGTTGGGTCAGGCTGGCCACTGTTCTGCTGCTGGAGCCATTCTGCTCCCTCAGGTCTCACAGCCGCTCCTCAGCCCGTGAGCAGCCTGCCTGGCCAGGGGTCCAAGGAGACTTTCTGGAGGAAAGGGAATGATGTGATTGTACGGAAGACATGGTCAGTGTCACATGTGTGCCTTTGGGCCCCAGGACACAGAGTTCGGACCTTGCCAGGCTGAAGCACCAAAGGGTGCAACCCTCTTACCCTGCCCCTGCAAAGAGACACCTGCTTTCCCATGACCAGCATTTCTGTGCTGGGGTCGGGGTGGATCAGCCCTCCCTGAGTATCTGCTGATGCCTGTGGGATGGGCAGCTCTCTCATCTCTCCATCCCTCCCATCACTCAGCCACTCATAGGACACTGGCCCTGCTGCATCCTGAAGCCTTTGGCTGACACCTGAGAGGACCTGACAGGTGCCTCTGGCCGGTCCAGCAGCAGGTGGTCAGTCAGTGAGCTGCTTCCCCACAAGGTTGGAGGGAAAGCATGGATGTTTGCCTTTGCAGCTCCACACCAGGCCTGGCAACCACTGCACTCCTTGCTGTTTGTTTTATTTGTTGGCTTTGGTCGGGAGGAGGGTGAATTGTAATTGCAACATCCGAATGGATCATTACACTGGTTTTGCATGAGCAGACGCTGTGCAAGCTGTCCCCAGGCCCTGTCACACACCTCAGTGCCCTTTCCCAGGCCTCTCTCCTCCACACAACTGGTAATCCACCTCAGCCGCCCCTGCCCGGCGGCGGCTCCCCGCTCTGCCGCAGCCCCTCAGCGGCAGGGAGCTCTCAGCACCTGTTCCTTCACAAACCTCAGAGACCGTTTTCTCGCTCCAGCCCCCTCCTTCCGAAGCCACTGACACCCGCGCCAGCCCAGCCCGCGGCCTCACCTCCCAGCCGCCCTGCTGGGGGTGCTGCCGCCCGGCGAGGGGCTCCCATGCACTGCACCTCATGTTGAATAAGCTCGCTGGGCTACGTGGGAACCACGTCTCATGGTTCATATGCTGTAATGTCCCAAATGCTACAGGAGGGCTACGGAGTTTTCTGCCAGTCATGGCATCCTCATAGACTCACCCGACAGTTAGCAAAAATGCATTTCTACTTCCAGAAAATGAGGTTTTGTCAAACCTCTCCGTATCCACATCCAAGCACAGCCCTGCTGAACTGTTTCAAGCGATCTCTCACCCACCCACTCACCCACCACACACACATATGAAATGAGAGAAAAATATCTAGACATCTATTACTATATATGTATTAATATGTTAATATCACTCTTTTGGAGATATTAAAATGTTATTACTTTACAGACTATGCTTTATAGTACCTGTGTGAAAGGACCTAGGACACTGGATACGAATAGAGCTATGTTGATATATCATGGTATGTACACAAGAACTTTCCTTTTGTCATATTATCCTTGTAATGTAAAATGATTGTTAATAAAAAAAAATTAAATTTATCAAATTGGGTTTCCAATTCTTTGAGTTGTTCTTGGAGTTAATGTCATTTTGCCAGATGAAGGGCATCTAAGCTGATGCACTCCCGTTTCCCTCAGCCCAAGACTATAAAGAGCAGATTCAGTGCTGATTAATCCAGAAGGGTCAGTTGCAGCCCCCTGAGGTGCAGCTGGTAGTTCTCTCTCCTGAGTGACTGGCTCCTGACATGCTGAGTGCCACTGCAGCCCTTTGAAGTCCTCACCTTGGTGAGCAGGTCCAGCATGTCCTGTGATGGAGCTGCCTTGTTTCCCCATGGGCTGGGTTATCCCAGTGCTGTGCCAGGGCTGCAGCAGGCAGATCAGGAGCTGGCACCTCCCAGCAGCTCAGGGCTGCTCTGGGTCAGCACTGGCAGCTACATCAGCACATGCTATTTTTGGGTAGGGATGCAGAGTGGGTGCCCTTGAATCTTCGCACACCCTTTCTAGTCAGGTACGGTGGCATTACCTTTAGCTTTGCTGTGGTGAGCTGGGCTTGTCATGTGGATTGACAAAGCTGTATGTATGTGCCTGGTTTGGTTTGAAGGATGGAGAGACTTTTCTTGGGCTCTAAATGCTCTAAATCCAGGGGAAGCTGGGCTTTTTCTATCCTTAAAAGAGAGGGCTGACTTTGAATTTTTTTGACACTGGGCTCACAGTTGATTAACTAAAAGTGCAACTTTTAAAACAGTTCAATGTATTAAGAGTATTTTTGTATATGTAAGATCTTATATCTGCTAAACCGTTGTGGGCAAGAGAGCCAATATCTGAAATGAGCACATGGGTCCATGGATTAGTCCTGGGCTGTGGGTTGTGTTTGCTGTCCAAACAGCTGAAAACATTGCCTCCATGGGCTGAGTCTGGCTGCTGCTGTGGATACACCTCGCAGCAAAGGATACACCTCGCAGCAAAGGCATCACAGGGACTATGGTTCAGGTTTGCATGTCAGTACAAGCAGGGACAACCTTGCAAAGGTTTAGTCCATCCCTGGGTGACAGCTATAGCTAGAGAGAAACATAGGCGGAAAACAAAGCCCTTCCAGCACGAACAGTTGCTGGCTCAGCTGTAAATGTGTCCATGTGTCAGTGGAGGGAAGCAGAAACCAAGGAGCAAGCTGTGCAGCTGAGGGTGTAGATGCTGGGTGTGGCACTGCATACTGTGAGTGTTGATACTGATAGTATTGCTGGGCTTCAGTATGTAGGGATGGAGGCATCAACAGGACTGGCTCTTTAATCCTGTCTGAAGGAATCCTGGCTTTCCAATTAGCCCAGGCAGAGTGTGCATGTAGACCCATCAATCCCCACAAGTGAAGGGCTGTGCAGAAATTTTGGGTTCAGAGTGAATGCCTCCAAATTTTAATGGAGAGTAGCCCCTGGGGCTGGAAGTGAGCGGCAGTTTGTCATCTGAGAAGCGAAAATAGCCCCAGATTAGTCATCCAATAGGTCTAATAGGAAAGGTTGTTTTAGTGACTTCCTCAGAGTCCACTTCATTGAGCAGACCACATATTACACACAGTGAAATTACACACAGTGTAATTACACACAGTTTGTAATTTTCTGGTAGCTTTCACTGTAGTGATTGGAAATTGCTTATTTTTGAGCAGTAAGCAAGCCCAGCAAAATCCTGATGGTTGTTGGGGCTTAGCTTCAGTTGGGTTTCCTGGGCACCTGTCAGTCAGCAGTGAAAACCTCATCTCTGGGGCTTTTGCTTTTGCTAGTCAATTGACAGCATGAAGGCAGGACAATACTTCACTTTCAGCAGCTCAACCATGTGTAAAGAATCAGAACTGCTTGTGAAATGCATTGCTGCATTGTAATTCATTTCCTATAGGCAATTTTGTGCTGTGGACTCTAGTTAGTCACCCTTGGCAGTGATCAGCCTCTTTGCTGGTGGTAGCTTAAAACCAAGGACTTAAAAGCAAGATCCCTTCAAGCAAAGTGCACTATCTGAGCTTTTATCAGGAATGGAAGTTTGCACAAAATTCATCTG
This sequence comes from Agelaius phoeniceus, assembly GCF_051311805.1. Lineage (NCBI taxonomy): Eukaryota > Metazoa > Chordata > Aves > Passeriformes > Icteridae > Agelaius > Agelaius phoeniceus. The sequence goes on from NC_135270.1 coordinate 24,000,577, forward strand.
ATCTAGGCCTAAAGGTGCCCTTCACTTGTAGGACCAGTGATTCTCATGTCAATATGAGTGAAAAGGAAATTGAAAAATTCCTCAGCGATGGTTGTCATAGCATTAAAGCCTGCCACGCACTTCCCCAGCTCTGTAGGTGTCCTGGATATGCTCCATGGAGTTGACTGTTGTTAGCAGCTGGTGCTAGAAACTTCATTTAGCAAAAAAACTGGATATGTTTCTTCCTAGAAGCAGAAGGTGTGGAGCCTATGATGCCAAGAGCAGGTTTGCAGCACTTCCCAGGGTCCGTCTTCCCTATCTTACTTTCCTGAGGCAGAAGGAAAAGCGCAGGCAGCCGAGCACATGGGTGGGTTTAAACAGGTGGCCCCCAAGATGTTTAAATCAGAGGGCAGATATCTGGGCAGTGCCAGGTCCAGCTCTGCAGTGGCACAGGGGACCAGAGGCTGTTTCTGGCAGAGCTGTCGCCATACGCCACACAAATGGAGCCACAGCTCATTTACAAAGGGCTCTAAAAATATCTGCTGGATAATCAAAGGCTCCCACAGCACAGCATATGTGCTAGCTAGACTTTTTGATTCTCTGAAGTCCTCTATTTGAAGTTGTTTTGATCAAGGAGAAGAAGAAGTGTGCTGTCTGCATGGCTGCCAGGCACCCTGTTTCTGGGGACACTGGTGGTACCTCTGGAGGTACACAGTGGGGGGAGTGCCTCGCAGGGGTGCCAGGGCTGGGATGGGGAGCCATGTGCAGCAGAGTGTCAGGAGTGGCAGAGCTGCACTCCAGGCCACCACTGCACTTTGTTGGTGTCCAGGAGAGCTGTCTGGAGAACTGGGTAGTGGGTTCGATTTAGGTGTGACCTGTTTTCTCAGGGGCATCTTGGAGCCCTGTCCTCACCGGGTTCATTCCACATTCAGTGATCACTAAGGTTTCAGGGAAGGGAAGAGCTGGCTGCAGACCTTCAGGGCTAGCACTGGCAATACTGTGATATAACTGCTGGATTAGGTGCTACTCTCTCTTGGCAGACAGAGGATTACAGGACAATCCCAGTTTAATTTTTAAATACTGTAGGGGGGAAAAAAACCTTCTAATAAATCTGAAGTGACAATGAACAACAGGGTTAAGAGAAGAATGGTTCTGTGGCAGTTATTGCTACTTTTCAATATGCTGAGCTGGGAATTACTGAGTAACCCTGTGCAAATCCCCCAGGTGGGAAGGATTGTCCCTGGCAGATGCACCACCCGTGTTCAGCTCACTGTGCAGCAAAAATACAGCTTTTTCCTTCGTCTCTACAGAAAATTCTTCAGTGCCATCTGCCTCGCTGTGCAGATAACAGGCACCCCTCTTCGCAAAGCTAGCAACAGCCTGGGGCTCTGCAGACTGGCTTTGTTTTCTCTCCTTGTGCTTTAACGCTGACTGTGATGGGTGAGAGTGCCCCCAAACTGTCAGTGAGGTAAATACTTCCTGCTCCTGCTCCAAAAATCTCTTTTCTTTTACTTTTATGTGCGGGTTTTGATCTGTGTGTCTCGTTAGGAACCAGCTAATTCTGGTGATGGTATTAGGTCAGCCAAGCATGTTTTCCTCCTAATGAATGCATGGTTTACAGAGTATCATCAACACCAACTTGAAAGTACTGAGACTGGCAAAAAACAAAATAATAATTTAAAAAACCCCTCTAAATTCATTTCTTAGTTTTGTTTCAGAGATGGAGCCAGTATCTGGGAAGAAACTGGTTCCCAGATCCCATTCTCTAATCTTCTTGTAGCTCCTTTAGAGCTTTGTTTAGCTGCCACCTTGCTGAAAAGGCCAATAGATTTCTTGTGCTTGCCCAGGACAGGACTCTATTGCTGACTCCTCCTCTTCTCTTTGTACACCCATCCTTTGATGACACCCTTCAGAGCATCTTCTGTTGACTCAGGCTGGCACTCTGTGCCTCTGACATGAGCTGCAAGCAGAGGGGACTTACTGTAGAGTAAAAAATGCAGACACAGCACTGGTACAGCTTGGAATTATTTACTTGCAGTGTTTTACATGTTGTGCTGTAATATTAGACACAAAGGCTGAGCATCATGCTCTGATTTTGTGCATTAGATTGTGAGAACAATATAAAGTCTTGACAAACAATATCTGGCCGTGTACAATAAACACACTGGGACACCAAAGGACCAAGTAAGCAGAAAAGCCCCCTCATGCTGGAAGGCTACAAATCACTATTTCACTTTGCTACTTTTCTTGTGCATATTGAAAACAGAAGAAATAATATGATGTGTTGAGTGTTACTATTTACTCATCATGCTTATCTTTCAACAAATTAACCAAATACATTTTAATACCTAGTTAAATTCTGAAACACATAAAAATGCTGTCAAAGCTCTGTCCCTTAATTCAATCAGACTTCAAATTGACCTTCATAAGAGTTCAAGAAGCATGGTCCAAGCCACTTTAGCTTCCAGTTCTTATTAAATCTAATTGTAGTCAACTCAAGGAAAATTTGGGCAAACCTTGGGCTGTAATTCTAGGGCCCAAATGACAACCTACTTCATTTTGGGGGGAAAAAAAGATTGGTTTTGAATGCTACTGCCAGATAATACTGAAGACAGATGCTAGCAAAATACAAGGTACAGCCGTTCAACGTATTGAAAGCCCATCTGTACCTGGGAGAATAATTGAGCCTGAAAATTTTCCCAGTCCTGCTGAAAGGAATTTTCCATTACGTTCTGATGTATTACTTCCTTGCAAAGCAAACATGTTTCTTATTAGCATGCAAGGATATTTGGGACAACAACTGAGGGGAAAACCTTGCACTGAAAAAATATTACCCTTACAGGGCATCAGCTGGAACCACTCCCCTTAAAACTGGGGAAGGGTGCTGAGGGTAGTAATGAGTCTAAAACATCCCAGATATTTTAGTTATTATTGATGATTTGTGCTTATTAATCCTTCTACTGTAGGACAAATTGCTTAAAATCAAACTAGATCATTTTTGGGGAGGAAGATCTAGCTCTGAGGGCAGGTTGAGGCAAAGCAACAGATGGCTACAATCTATATTTTAACAAAGGAACTCAAAGTAGTCACAAGTCATTTCCTCTGGCCTCTTAGCCCTCTCCTCTGAGCAGAGGCCACCTCAGGAGGCCACCTTTCCCAGGCAAAGCTGGGTAATATACTGGGAGCTGCATTTCTCAGGCTTTTTTACAGTAATCTGGTTGTCTGTGCTTTGTCACTGGATGAGGGACTGTGAATCCCTGTCCTTAAGCTCGCAATTCTGACCTTTAGTGAGAAGGATCATTCATTCTGACCAGGTAGACTGCCTCGCACCATGGTTTTTTGTTTGTTTTTTTTTTTTTTCTCCTTCCCTATTCCCTACAGTCTCTTGGCTTCCAGCCTCTTCATGTTAGTGCTTATAACAGGCAAAATAATCAGTCCAGCCACTAACTAGCCACTGGGGACTCTTGTGGCTGGTTTTGGTCACACATATGTCTTAGGAACATTAATTGCCATGACTGGGGTTTTTTTGCTTCTTCTCTTATGACACAATTTATAAGCAGCATCCTTTAATTTAATACACAGTGGTGCTTGCTGATGCTCCTGCATTTTCAGCTTCAGGAGCTGAAAACAGAGGGTCTGTTTGGCTCTGTCCTTATTGCACTTCAGCGATACTTTGACAGCTCAAGTTGCTGAAGCTGCTTGATACAATGGCATTTCCAAATACTTCGGATTTATCTTCATGACTTTGTCAGCTACCACAACCATTCCCAGCCATTTGTCCGCTGGGACAGTTCAGCACCTCGGCCCTTGGGGTGCTGAGGCTCAGGGACAGCCAGGTACTGCTGCTCAGGCTGTTCGGAGGGATGAGGGCAGGGCCCGGGCAGACGCTGGAATGCGATGGGTGACACACAGCCCCTGTTAGCAGAGTTCAAAAGGCCGGGCTGGGCGCCCCTGCCCCTCGGGTACCACACGTACACAGCATTCCTCATCCCGTTACGTGCCCGCTGTCAGCCCCCGGCCAGCGGCCGCCTCTTCCCAGGGGCTCCTGGCAGCCTTTGTTCGGGCTGTGCTGATGGCTAGGAGCATTCTTTGCAGGCTAAAATGCCAGACAAGAAGAATGATCCGTCCGGGGCAGATGTATGCATTTTCACTCCTTCTCTCTTTCCCATTAAATCCCACTGCAGCAAAGGAGGAAACAATGCCGTTCATTAACACTGATGGCACCACTTGGCTCCTAAGACAGATTCGTGGTTAAGTAGTGTGTATACACAGTATTTGTCTGCTGTAAAAGAGGACATTGTTTTACCACAGCTAGTCAGATTCTGAGGAGCTATTCTTTTAAATGCCATAGGATTGATTGATATCTATTACAGGGTGTGCCAGAATCACCAGGGCACAGGCAGATAATGCTGTTTACAATCAGTCATCAAGATGTTATAAAAGGCTCAGTGAAACAAGCAGAATGCAGAACTAGAGGAGTTGGCAGCAAGGCAAATATTTGGCCCTTCAGGCTTTCCATTGCCAGCCAAATAGCATCATTATGTGAAGTTATCCTTCTTACCATTAGCCCTCAAAAAATCACAGTGCTGCCTGGTACCTATATGTGAATTAGGCCAACATTCCAATAATTTCTGCACTTATATGGAAATGATTACTCCATACCTATAGGTACATCTACAGGCAAATCAGGATCATAGTAAGCATTAAGAATTCACTACCAACTAGACCCCTGTGTCCAGTTTACTCACAGTATCCTACAGCTTTTTGTTAGTAAACAAAACCCTATACAAGAAGAGCAAAACAAGAAACCAATTTTCTTTTCATTTGCATGCCCTCTAGCCAACAGATCAATATCAGAGATTAAAACATTGGGTGCAAGATTCATGGGCATACTTAGCTTTTCAGTCTGTCTGGTTGCTCAAAGAAGATTTTATTGCTCTCTTCAAAATGATCCTGTAACTCCTGGCTACACCACCCACAAAAGAAATAGTAGTGTAAAGACAACAGTTTTCAGTGTGCATCAACCTTGTCAGTTTCTTCACAGAATCATAGCATTGCTGAGGATATAAAGGGCCTTTGGAGATCATATAGTCCAAACTCACCCCTGCTCAAAGTGGGATAAACTAGAGCAGGTCGTTCATGCTGTATCTCATCAAATTTTCACTGTCTCCAAGCATGGGGACCCCCAACAACCTCTTCTTGTTCCAGTATTTGATTATACTCACAGTAAAAAAGCAGGTTTATTCTTGCTATTTTTCATGTGTTCAAATGGAATTACCTACATTGCAACTTGTCACCTTGACTCTTGTGCTGTCTCTGGACACCAGTGAAAAGAATCTCTCTCCATCTTCTTTTGTCCTCTCCAAGGTCAGGTATCTGTACACATTGATCTAAACAGTTCCAGCTCTCTCAGACTCTTCTCTTACAGAAGATGCTCCAGTCTCTTAAACATCTTCATGGCCATTTGCTGCACTCTTCCCAGAATGTCTGTATCTTTCTTGCCCTGGGGAGTCCAGCAACAGACACAGCATTCCAGAAGTGCCCTCAGTGGTGCTCACCCTCCTTTGACCTGCTGGCATTGCTTAATGCAGCACAAGGCGCTGTTGTCCTTCTCTGCTGCAAGACCACAATGCTGGCTCATGTTCAACTCGGTGTCCACCAGGACACCCAGGTCCTTTTCTGGAAAGCTCCTTTACAGATTGTCAGCCTTCACCCCCGCACTGCAAGGTTGTTCTTCCTCAGGTGCCACTTCTCCTTGTTGAATTTCAGGAGGTTCCTGTTAGCCCAGCATTTCTCCAGCATTTCTCTCAGCATCCCTCTGAATGTCAGCAAAACTGCCTTGTGTATCAATCACTACTCCAAGTTTTGCATCACGTACAAACCTGCCAAGGCCATGCTCTGCACCATTGTCTAGGTCATTTATGAAGGTGGTAAACTCTGTCAGTCTCTCGACCAGCCCCAGTCACCACTAATTACTGACTTCCAGTGAACTTCATTTCCCAGTTCATAACCCACTGTGCCTGGTCTTCAGCCAGTTTTCAGACACTGGTTCTGTTGTTTTCTCTTTGCCGACAGGATGGTAGCCTTCCCTTGACAAGCTGCTAGACTTGTTAGACTGCACCATCAGAATAGGACGGATACTACTTAAAGTAGTATCTACTTAAAGGTTAGCTTAATATTTTACTACTTAAAGGTTAGCTTAACATTTTGATTTAAACAAGGAGCAATCTGACCCTGCAAATATGAAGCTCTCTGAGATTTTCAGGGCTACGAATTATATGGTTCGGTTTCCAGATTTTTGGATGCCTTGTCCCCATGGAAATCCCTTAAAGTTGTGTCTACTACTTGAAAAAAAGTAGTAAGACTAGCAGTGTGCTTATAGGGTCATGACATTATCACTGCCAATGCCAGACTTTCAGTCCATCTAGAAACACAAAAAAAAGGACAGTCATAAGTAACATTTAAGCCGCATCAAATCTTGAAAGTGCACACAAAAAACAAGCCCTGGAGAGTCTGTCTGGTTGGTGATTTCCTTCTGTCTGGAAGTGATGAAATACATGGCAGTTAATAAGGGTTGTCCTTGAGTAATGCTGGTAGGAGGATTTGAGTGCAATAGTTAACTGTCAAACCAAAACCATCTATCAGCTGCTAAGGTATGTAATGATCCCACTTCTTCTGCCTAATTTTAGATGTTGCCTGGAATATAAATAGCATATTTGAAATTTGGGATAAACCCAAACAGAAAATGTGGCAGTAAACAGAAAGATTTGGTCCAAGTTTTAGGAGGTAACATCAACAGTAACTTTTTGTCCATATTTAGGATCTTCCTGGATGACATCATAGAAAGATAAATGCTGCAGGTATTCTGATAAAGGATCCTGAAACATTCATATTTTCAGCAGTTTTCATGAATCTTAAATACAAGGTATTAAACTCTCCAGGAAACAAAAGTAAAGGAAGGTATTTGACTTCTTGCTCGGCAGTGTTTGCTTCAAAGGCTACACAGGATGAGGGTGTTGACTGTCTCCCCCTTTCTTCTTCTTCTGTTCTCTCCCTTCATTCTGTGTATTTTTCTAGGTATCCATTTACTGCACTTTGGCTTCACTGTCTTTTTCATACTCATTCTTTGTGCCTGCCATGACAGTCAGTTCTCTGATCTTCATTTCTCAGTCTTGTGGAGCATTATGAAAAGCAGTGATTGATAAAACAGTTGTGTGTTGGTGATTATGGAGCCAACACTCATCAAGGGACTTAGGTGACAGCACTAGATGCCAATGAAGGGCTCACATTTCCATGATAACTTTGCTCTTCTTTCCTTCCCTCTGTTTCTCTACAGAAACAGCGACCTCTCAGAAGAGACAGTGGGCAGGTAAATAAAATGAATTCAAATCATCCAGGCAGGCAACCCGTTGTTTGAGACAACCACTTGATTAGGTGAGAGACTGTCCTTTAAATACATTTTCCAGGTTTCCTGGGCTAGAATGGTCAGGAAGATCAGAGAAGGGTGGTGTAGTAAGAGTGCTGTGCTGAGCAATTTCATGGAGGTGAAGGTGGAAGATGAAATCCAGCTTATTCCCCCAGGCTCTGAGGCCTGGTGGGACTCTTGTTGTCAGTAATCATGATGAGTCTACATGTGGAGCTGGTGCCACATGGCTATCTGTTTCCTGGGGTTCCTCAGCATTTCTTCCCAGTGGTTCCTCTCTGTGCCTGTGACGTGTAAGCCCAGACTGCACTTGCCAAGCACATGGCTCTGGCCAGCTCCATCCTGGCTCAGCATTTCCAGCTCCACGCTGGAGGCACGCAAGAGCTCATGAGGCACCTCAAACATGATCATCTCGTTCCACACAGGGTTGATCTTGTGTTTTGCACGTTTGGTCTGCTTCTTCTTCAACTTCAGTGACTGATGCCTCAGTGTCACCTTGACAGAAACGTCTGTATAAGGAGGGAAGAGAGACATCATGTTAATGGGCATGCAACAAATAGACTAACTAGACTAGAAGAGGCTGAGTTGGCAGGGACCCATCAGGATCATGGAGTTCAACTCCTGGCTCTGCACAGAACACTCCAAAAATTATGCCATGTGCCCAAAAGTGTTGTCCAAATGCTTTTTGAACTCAATCAGGCTGGTGCTGTGACCAACCCAAGTCTCCCTTGACTTAGGGAGACTTCATGCTGTGTCCTCAGGTCCTGTCCCTGTCCATGAAAGAGGAGATCAGTGCCTGACCTTTCACTTCCCCTTGTGAGGATATTGAAGACCATGGAGAGGGGCTTCCCTCCCTCTTCTCCAGACTGAACAGAGCAAGTGACCTCAGCCACTCTTCATAAGGCTTCCACTCCAGGCCCTTCACCATCCTTATGGCCCTCCTTTGGACACTCTCTAATATCTTAACATTTTTTTTATATTGTGATGCCTGAATCTGCACCCAAAAATCAAAAAAATGCAAGAGAATTTATAGTGGTGACATCAAACTGAGACAGCACAGTAGAAATATTGGCCAGGGGGCATTTGGTTTTCACTTTTTAGAAATTATTCAGATCTCTTTGGCTTTCTAAGCCAGACTTTTTTTTTCTTTCCTGCCAGACTTCACCCTTCCCACTTTCTTTCTAGATTTACATAATAGCAGAACCAACAGTATCTGTTTCCTTGCTATAACACTCACCACTTCCGAGGAGATCTTTCAGCTGCTTGGAATGGAGGTTTTTAGCCTTAATAATCACCACCAGCAGGCGATTAGCTGCTGGCAAGTAGCTAATAGAGAGCAGAACTTCCCCATGGCCCGTGGATGGCTCCTGGAAATGGAGATACAGAAAGGGTTAATTTTTATATAATCTTGGCCAGAACATTAGGAAAGCAACTGATGGGTGGAAGGTCATGGACCAACCAAGTTTTCTCTCTGTACAGGAGATCTTTCCAGTTACCCTGGATAAGAATAAACCTGGCAAAGATGCCTGAGGCTCATAAGGCTCCCATAATGTGAGTTACTGAATCCTTATGGCACTGGAAAGTAACTGCTTCCTGACATCAACTTTTAGTGCAATATTTAATCAGAAGAAGATCTGGGGCTTGCATACAGTGCAAATAGTCAGAAATTCCTATTTTGAGAGACCACGTAACTGCCCTGTATTTATGTCTGACCTGGAGCTGGACTACACCTTCCCTGACACCCTATTTGGTAAGAGAAAAAACCTAGCCCAGCTGAAATCCTCCACTAGCTGGGCACAGTACAAATCATGAACAGGACAGAACTGCTAGGAACGTGCCTTGAGCTGTTTTATTTTTCAGCATCAGTCTCATTACATGGTTATGACAATGGAAAGATGCCATCAGCTCACATCCCAGGCAGCAGACCAAGAACTTAATGCTACAACTTACTTTAAAAGTTTTTGACCAATCACACAAAGCAAAAGCACATTGACAGTAGTTCTACCCAACCACTATAAGCACATGTACCTTCAGTTAAAACAATGCTTGCTTATTTCAAATACAATACTTGTTGTAAGCCTTAAAACACAATGCACAGAGCCCCATTATTAAGCTTAAAACTTCCTAATATCTTCCTATATAAACTTTTCTGTAGCTTAGGGAGTTATTCTAGACAAGCGTTAATACAAAGCCCATTGTTCTATTTGTCCTTTTCTATGTTTTACATAATTTTTCTGCTGACCTATCTCATGGCTACTGCTTAGCTCTAATCACAGTTCTACTGTCTCTGAGGCCTGCCTTTTGCAGCTTTCCCAAAACCCTCTGATTTTATGAATTCCCATACTCTTCCTTCCCACCTGCCTTCCATCAGGACTGTGAGCAGCTCTCCCTGCTTCCCCTGTGGTAGACTCTCTTTCCCTTTCCCTTTCCCTTTCCCTTTCCCTTTCCCTTTCCCTTTCCCTTTCCCTTTCCCCTTTCTTCCATTTGCCCTGGATAAGCAGCCCTTGGGGAGAAAGCCTAGGGACACAGTCACACCACTGCTGCTCTCCTATAAGAGAGTAATGCCATTTCCTTCTCAGGAGCCAGCAGGGAAGGAGAAAAATCCCACACCATTGTGTGCAGAGCTGACAGCCCATGGCAAGGAACAAAAAGGGAGTAGTTATTCTCTCAGTGAGTGGGAGCTTGTGACAGAAATCTGGTTTAGTGTGAGGTTAATGACCCAGAAGAGTCCCAGAAAGCCAATGCCAATTCAACAGACTCATTCTGGGCTCCTTAGTGTGTTCTACATCCTCGAGGATAGACAGCCCTTCTCTCCAGGCTATTTCTGTGCTCTGCAGTGTCGCTACTAAGTGAGCCATAAATATTTCAAATTAAGTTTTCAACCAGTTTCTCGAAACAGGCAAGGACAGGCCCCTGTATGCTCTCCATGAGCTGATTGACTCTCCAGAAAACATGGCTGTCATCACTGTCTGGTTCAAATGACTAATTTGTCCTGCATAAGTCAGGTGGAAGGGCATTAGCAAGGAAGCCTGAAATTCAATTCCAAGTCAGCCCAAGTAAATATGTTTTTCATGCACTCAGATAGCAATGAAGGGCTTGTATGCATTTCACTTATATGAATCCTGTCTTAAACTGAAGTGGAACTTAGAAAAGCCCACACATTAAAAAAAGCAGTTTCAAATGCCTGTATGCCCACTACAAAAGAATTGTACACTCAGGGACAAACCCAAACACCACCTCAATGCAAACCCAGCGTTTAGGCTTGTCATAAGCTGCTTTTTTTTATTTACCCCCACTACATCTCAGCAGGTCCCACTCTGTAGGTCTTGGCTAGAATTTGGTTCCTGTAGCTGCAGGCACAGATAGATGCAGTGGAGATTGGGAGGGGGTGGGGCTCTGTAGACGTGCGCACACGCACAAACACACGCATTGTACTCGGATCACATCTTGCACCTATGACTTTCTAGCTCCTAGTGTGCTGATCAAGTTTTTGGCCAGCCTGTATCCACATGAAAACAAAACCTGCAATGGTTGGTCTCTGCTGGAGTTTTGCTTGGACAGACCAAACCAGAGGTACTTTCCCTTCCCCTTCTGGGCTTTGTGTTCTTTGTTTCTTTTTTCCTATAAATCCATAACCTACATTTTGTGCTGAAATCCTACAAATTCATACAACCATCAGAGCTTCAGTCTTTCTTTCTATACAAAATGAATAAAAAGCAACAAGGGGTCATCAATGATTTACGTGCAGGGCACCACGAAATCACAAAAGGGAAGTTGCTATGCAAGGACATACTATCATCAAGCCACTATCATTACTGTCATTAGCAAAGCAGTGGGAGGGAAGGAAGACAAGATAAGGATATCAGTCTACAGTATCTACTCTTTGCATTGCTCACAGGACTCAATGAATTCCTGAATGCTAATTGCATTACCTGGTTAGCTGTAAGCTCCACTCTGGGCTCCTTCCCTTGTCTGTGGGAGAATTACTGGGAAGGTAAGAACAAAATTTCTGCCCTTCCTGGCATTTCAAGGAAATGTCACACTTTTGACAAAGCTCAGTAACTTTGTTCCTGGATGAATGCTGTCAAAAATAGCTCCTCTTTTTTGATCAGCTCTTCCTCCCTCCCTCCCTCCCTCTCTGGTTCTCAATGAATGATTCAGGATCTGTATACATAAGCTATCTGTGCAATGGTTGGCTCTCTCAGGTCCCAGATGACGCAAATTCAGCTTTCACTGCACATCCTCAGCTCAAACTGGGGCACTGTTCAGCAGTACTGCTGGTGTTAACCTTGTGCTGTCAGCCTGGAGAAGAAATGAATGCTGCACTGTTTCTGTGTGTGGTTGTGAAGCTGGACCAAGGTAGAATTCCCTGTATACCAGGACTCCATCAGGTGCACTGGAGTAACAACTTATTGCTGTGAACAGGCTGTTCCTTGTGTATTACTAAAAAAGCAAATACTTCAGTATAGCGGGAGAGGGGGAGGGTTACAGCTATTAGACAAATACTGAGTCTTGTGCTTGAAGTTTATTAAACTCATTCAGACCACCTGTTTGTTTCTGCTGCCTCTGTCCCTGACAGATGTTTTTTTAGAGTGGATGGTCCTGTTAATATTCAAGTGGTTATCAGATAAATCAGCCCTATTGGAAATCAGAAATGCTAACAATGTACTATGTGTCTGTGGCCAGCTCACAGTGGAGAGCACTCACCCGTGATGGTGACAGGCATTAATTTGTTTCATTGTGCTTAGTGGTGGTGCTGGTGTTGTTTTGCATTGCTCAGCCATACCATAGCAGACTGCAAGAGGTACCACTTGTTGTGATGAGCGAGCAGCAGCAGTAGCAGCATCCTGCTGCCATGTCAAGTGAATTGCTGCTGCTAGAAGAGCAACCTAGCTCATGGCAGGGAAAAGGTTCCTGAGGAAATGTGCAAGAAATTATAATGTGCACATGAAGCATCCCCTGTACCCATTTCAAGAACTGTTGGAATTCTTCCCTCCATTTTTTCCTGTCTGTGCAACTGGCAAAATGTGGATAAGGGAAAGGAAGGTTTTGATGTTTAAGGAAACCTACAGAATACAGTGAATGATATTTTGATATCTCCCAGAACAAATAGCACTGGATTGATTCCGGTAAGTGTCCTTCAGTCCAGCATTCCAGTCCCAACAATGTATTTCACTCCTAGATTAAAATCTAGGAGTGGGGTGCCACCGAGTGCCCTACCACACCCAGCTTTGCAGAGTCCCTCCATTGGGCTCTGAACGCACTCTGATACTTCAGCTCTTGCCACTCTGGTCCTGTATCAATAATTCTCAGAAGCTCACACACCTTTTTCTAGACATAGCATTACAAATGCCAATGTCAGATTGTCATGTACTTGGGGAGGAGTTGAGGGAGTTGTGACACATTAACAGCTGGGAGCATTAGACAGAAGGGCTTTTGATATGATGAGCTACAGACCAGCACAGAGCTGTGCTGAGTGATCTCTGCAGTCACACATCACCCCTCTAAACCTGCTCCAAACAAATAAAGCCACCCACCCGCAGGCAGCTCTCTAGGAAAAGGGTTTCTCTTGTCCAAACTCTTAATCATTAGGGTTTCTGAACTACCGACAGATGGAGTCCATACCTTCTCTGGGCTCTTTAGCCTTTCCCACTGGGCCTTCCCAAAGGATTCCTCCATTTCAGCAAGGTTCAGTTTCAGTTCCCCCACAATGCTGTGCCTGGAGAACTTGTCACAGTTCCTCAGGGTGAGAGTCAGTGTTCCTCCTGGCATCTCCTCCTCTGTTAATGGGAATTGCAGCACCTCCTCCCAAAGGGTGTGAAGTACCTTCTTCTTCAGCTCTGTCTGGGCCTCAGCAATGCCAGACTTGCTCTCCAGGGTGCCCAGTATGTAGCAATGGCAGCCAGTGTCTTGGTCCCCGCTCATTCCGTCATGCATAGCTGGAAAAGATGGATAGTAAGGACCTCTCACGAAAGACAGCCCTGAAATATCTGTGGTTAAATTTCTTGTTTCGTGACAGCCATAAAATAAAACAGCTGCATAGACATTGACCCCTGTTCCTGCCTGCATGGGGGCAGATTAAACTGTGAGTCCAAGCTGTGGTGTTTTCCTCAGGCTGCACAATGTCCCTGTCCTAGTGCCAGTGCAGAAGGATGCTGCCAGTGTTTGGGAGAGCAACAGCTGAGTTCAAGGAAACACATTCTGTTGAAAGATGCAGATCAGCACTGAAACAAGGCAGCATGAAACGGGTTGGCAGTTCTCATTTACTTTTACCTTGGCACACAAAAAAAGTTTCTTACAATGACTTTAAAAGCAGGAAGGTCAGTTACAGATATCAGAGATGGGATAGAGCTTCCCTTGGCACACATCCATCCCTCCAGGCCAATGTCAAAGGGTTATTGCATTCTGCTGGTCCAGCCTCTAGTAAATGAATCCATCAGAAGCCACCCCACAGCCCAAAAGCCCTGCATCAAGAGACATTCATCCCTAATTTTATATCCCCTTTATTTTGAAAAATATAGAGTGAGAATGGCATTTCACTCTCCTCTTCAGTTGCAGCAACAGAGCTGCACAGCCTTCTCCAGCAGCAAGAGGAACACACCCTCCTCCATGGGGTCATTGAATATCACAGCTTTGAAGGAAAAACTGTTGTCCTTGCTGCAGACAGTCCAAAGACAGCTGCTCCTGAGCTGCCAGGACCTGTGGGTCACAGGGCTCTCCTGGCTTCTCAGGGGAGCAGCACTGGCAAGCAGGTCCTGTGCACAGGGGGCAGCCAGGGTGGCAGCCAGCCAGGGTGGCAGCCAGCCAGCGTGGGTGGTGGGTGTCCATCCTGAAGGGCAGCTGTGGGCTTGCTGGTGGCAGGAGGCCTGCAGCAGTGGCTGCCATTCAGCACCCTTTCAATTCTCGCCTTAGAGGGTGTGATTTGATTAGGTTTCCACAGAGATCTACACTGTGCATGAATTATTCAGTCAGCTTATTTTACTCTCCCAGAGGAACTGATGATGCTCCAGCCCTGAGTGGAGAAGCTGTTGCAGTTGTCAGAGAGAGGCACAGAGCCTGGCTGCCTGACCAGGCTGCTGCCAGAGGGATTTAAAATAAGTCTGGTATCTCCAGCTCAGGCTTTGACTTGACTTGAGGAAAGGGCAGTAGGGAGTGGATCAGGTTGAAGAATGAAAGGTATGGAGAGGAAGGAGATAGTAACCCCATTCGTCTTGCCCCCAAAGGAAAAAATAAAAAGAAGAGGTTGCTTTGTACCATGTCTTGGACTGGAGGAGCCCATCCTGGCTCCTGACAAAGCTGTGCAAACAACTGTTCCCAAGCTATGCCCTCTCTTCAAGCAGTGACATTGACAGCTATTCCTGTTCTGCAAGCCCAGCACTAGTGAAACCTCCAGTGGTCCCGAGGCACCTGTTGGCCTTCAGACAGGAGGGGAAGTGTCTCTAAGTGTCTCTGAGTGTAGTCACCGTGTGTGTTGCCCCGTCCAGGCCGGAGCCATGGCCCTTACCTTGGAGGAGGGCCACGCGCAGCTGTGCGCGCTGCGGCTCGTAGAGCAGGGAGTAGTGCAGCTCGGGGGCCTGCTGCCCGCCACCTGCCCGCTCGGGCCTCAGGGGCTCCGTGACACACACGTCCTTCACCACACCTGGAACTGAAATTAACCCTTTAGCAAGCAGCTCTTCCCCTTCCCAAGACAGCAAATCCACTTTCTCTTGACTTGACTTTTCAAAATGTCACACTCTTTCTGCACTTTGTATGTAGGAGTATAATTTATTTTCCTTCTCAATACATCATCATGCACCCTTTTTGTTCTGTTTTCTTGCACTTTCAGCTCTTTCTACAGCATTTGGACAAGACTTCTGCTCTCCACCACCTTGTCCTCTATGATGGTTCACACACTTGCTCTTTTACCTTATGACTAGGCCAAGGTGTCTGAACGACACTCATTACTTGTTATATTGTTTTATATTCTGTTAACTGGCATTATTAAATTAAATCTTACATTCTCTGCAATGAGACTGCTCTTGAACTGCTGTGCAACTCTGCATTAGGTCAGACCTCTCTAAACATTTTGTTTTGTTTTTCTTTTAATTTTAACAATGAAGTCTTTGTCATGCAAAAGACATCCATTTCCATTGCACCTGACCAGGTTAAAGGCAATGAACTTTGGAATCCATAAGGCAGTTTCTCCATGCATGATTTTGGAGCTGAGTATGTATTTCATACTGAAATAAAGCAAGTTGTAAGACTAAAAGAAAAGCCAGATATTTTTGTCATCCAAAGCTGTTATCTGCAAGGTCAGTTTCAACTCACACAGAAAACAATAGTGGGACCAGCACACTTCCTCCTAAAAATCTCAGCCACAGTTCAGACCAGTTCACTGTGGCATCAAAAGGAGAATGCAACATTTCTTGTTTAATTTTAGCAACACTTGAGCTATATAATCAGGCAGAGCAGGAAGGAAACTTGCTTCTGCCATTAGCAGTGCAGAGAGGCTCTTACACCAACACTTATATAAGGCTTTAGCCTAAATGCAGCCATCATCTTTCATCCTTTCCACCCTTATAATCTTTTCCCTGACACCTAAGGATGTGGCTCAGACAGTCTCTTCCTCCAATGCATCTGCTTCCCATGGTACCTTCCTTTCTGTACTCACAAGCCTCAGGTTGGAGGGTTGAGGGTAGCAGTTGTCCTTCCAGAAGGGCAAAAACATAATCTCAAAAAATTAAAAATAACTAAAAAGAATACTCAGTAAAAATAAGGGCAGATGGCATTGTCTCTCTGGCAAATCTGCAGGAAGATTTTATTAAAGTGGTAACCATAAGAGTAAATTATCCTGTTAAAATATGGCTGTGAAGTTAAAAATCAGTATGGAAGAAACCCGAACATGTTGCCAGATGCATATAATTAAGATTGCATTTTCTCTCAGGCCCTAGAAATCTTATGTTTCAGGATTGGGAGTGTTATCCTTTGGGCTGGCTGGGAAACAGGAATTGTGTTTGGCAAAAACCTTTCAGGTGTCAGCCTTCAGTTTCACTGCACATTGCAATAAGCCAAGAACATCTTACCAACCCATGGCAATAAAGGAGGAGAGAAAATTAGAAGCTTTGAGCTCCACTGTCCCTGACAGGGACAGTTGTTGGACAGCTAGGATTTGACCTGGAGGAGATACTCTGCCGAATTTTGGCCAGATATTTCACACATACTCTGGCTACTGCTCTCAGCACAACTACACTAAATATGCTTTTCTACAAAATGTCTGCTACCAGGGAGACAGATTTTTTAAAACAAAAAATGTTTAAGTAAAAAAAAAAATTGCAAAAAGATACAGCTACAGCTTTGTTATCAGAATGTCCTTATGAGCTCCATTACTAACTTCTACTAAACAAATGGGTTGAAAGCAAAACTCAGAATGCTTATGATAAGAAAGTGAAAAGCATCCGATAAATTCCACATTTATTTATCTGACAACAATCACATTATGCTTAGAAGTACTACAGATCCACGCCCACTAAAGCAATTGTTAGTCTGAAGAGCAAAAGCTCCTACCGTTTTGAGGGAGAACAAACAGCTCTTCATTGACTTGTATCTTCATCCTATTCTCATCCAAAGCAGTGTGTTTCCCAGGAGCTGGTTCTTCTGTTGTCTTCAGAGAGTACTGCGTGTAGTTAACAATTTCAGGTGAAGTTACTTCTGGTTTGGGGCCATAAATGTTGGGAAACTTCAGAAGTGCTCGAGGCTGGACTGGCTCTGCAGTTTTCTTAATGTTGAACTGAAAATTAAAACTTTGTTTATTACTTTGCACAAATTACATTAACTCCTCAAATTCTCTTAACGTTAGATGAACTGAGACAGGAAAAAAGCAGGGCCTCTGGTCATTCCTACCATCAATTTTTTCTTGGCTTGTAGAAACCACTGCCTGTATGTCTGGAGACTTTCTTGTCAACATGGAAACCTTGTACTTGGTGTGTTTCTTTTCAGATTTATTCCTCTACAGATATTTGATTACTATAAGAAAAAGATATGTTCTTATCATTTGATTTTTCCTCTGTTCTGGTACCAGTTAATATTTTCATAAGTTAATACTTTCATTTTAGTAAAGAAATTAACCACAAAGTTAATTTTGCTTTGATTAAGATATGGTAATTTTTGCTTTGATGTTTGAAGTCAAATCCAAGAGCAAGAGGCTACAGATATCTCCCAGAATCTAGAATATTTTATATGAGTATATAGTAAGCATTAAGAGTGCAAAGATATAAATCAAACGTGGAGCAAGTATGAGCATGATGCAATAAGACTAAGGAGAGCTGGTTGAACAAATGTGCCCTGGACTGGCAAACCAAGAGAAGTTGATTCAGTCGTCATCTCAGCCCCTTGGTTCTGTGGACCAGAGCTCCATCTGACCATCAGACACACATTTCCCCTTTATTATACCAGGATTGAAATTTGGATTTATGTCTTCAATTTCCTGCTGAATCATGAACATGGGATGAGCAGAAGAACCTGCAAGATGTTTGGGTAGTCCAAGCAAAGGCTGGCAGAAAAGGCATTACTGTTCTCCCAAAACAGAAAAAAAATATTTTAGTGGAATAGAACAGTTCTCTTCTGCTTATGTCCCAAGAATGATCCCGCCTTCTTACAATTGAAATCATTCATGATTCATTTATATTTGGATTCATCAATGGGGAAGAACAAAATCTGACTAGCAAATGACCCCAACCCTTGCAACAGATTTTATTAATGTTTCCAAAACATGGAAGACAAAAACCACAAGTAAAACAGCCATTTTGGTTGATTACTGTGCAGTGGGATTATCTCCAACCTACTGCCTGCTAACCTATTTTTGGTCAAGATTGAGGGGCAAGACAGAAAAGGTTCATAACTGTAATTAAAGTTTTTAATTAGTCTTATTGTTTTCTATTAATAATGAATGTAGATGGTGCCCTGAATCTCTTGTCTGTGTTGGGATTTCCTTGTCCCAGCTTGTATGTCCAGAGGAAGCACACCTCCCTCTCAAGAAACAGAGCTGAAGAAAGAGGGCTGTCTTGCATGTTAGCCTGGTCATATTCTGCTTGTGGAGATCCTGGTTGCATACACTTGGCAGTGGTAGGGAACTAATTAGGTCAGTGACTCCATCTTCTCAAGGCAGCCAGTACACCAGTGCTTAGGAAGTCTACTGTGCAACATAGGATCTTGTCTTGTCTAATTTTAAGGGCTTTGAAAGAGAAGTGGGCTGAGAAAGAAAGACGTCATTGTGTGCCATCTTCACCTAGCATTCAGTTGAGTTTAGCTATTATGTAAATTACACAGTGTGGGGCTGTAAGTGAGAACCCTCTTATAGAGATGTGAGCCTCATCAGTCCTAAAATACCTAGGAAATGTGAAGTTACTCATCCAAACTTTAAATGTAGTTTTCCATTCTTCTAAAATTAAAGCAAACCAACCAAGCAGAATACATGGGGAATCACTGACAGCAGCTAGAAAAGGCAGGTTGTTTTTGTTGTGCAGAGGCATTACAGCCAGCACACACACAGTGGTGGTCACCCTCTCCTGGAGCTGCTGTTCTACCACTCACTGGCCACACACTGGAGCCTCCTGCCTGTCTTGCTCTGTGCTGCCAGCACACAAAACACCTCCAGATCCTTTGGGATGAAAACCACAAATTTGAGATATTGTTAGTACAGTCTTCCTCTTGCTAAATACCTTGCCAGGTAAATCTGTCAGCATACAGCATCTAAGAACTCTGTTGGGTCTAAATATTCCTCTTGTCTGTCTGCTCTGCAGAATTACAGACAGAGACATATGCAAGCACAGTGGGACTAGCCCACCCCCTCTTCCTACTGCATCTGCCTTTGTTTATTATGTTGCTGCCAGCTCTTTTCCCAAGTGCTGTGTGCTGATCCAGTTACATAGCAGTGTCCTATGGAAGTTTCCTTTGCAACTCAGCAGTTGTGTCTTAAATAAAGACACAGCAGAGGAGTTCAGAGAGTTCTGCAAAAATGCATGAAAGCAAGCAAACCAAAAGGAGCAAGGAGGCTGCAAATGATCCTTCTGTGTCCCTGACCAGTGTCACTCAAAGCACCAGACTGTTGGCATTGTTGGATGTGTTTAGGAATCTTCATTCTGCAGGCTTTGCTGAGACTTTGCAAATTTTCAGCAGTTTCTCATTGTTTTGCAGATGTATGTTTGTGTTTGAACTTCTACTCCTCATGTATGCAGGGCATGTCCATGGGGAGCTTCTGTCTATAGCAAATACAAGCATCACTGTCATGGGAGACATGCCAACTGAATAAAATGCAGACTTGCTACATCTTTCTTTTGTCATCTGTGTTCATCAGAATCAGTGGTCCTGACTGTGGTTTCAATAATTAAATGTGTCCAACACTGACTAGGACATACTGTGTACTAATGTAGTCAGAAAAAAAAGTCCCCACAGAACAATTTATAAACATAGAGATAATAAAATTTCACAAGCTCAGAACTCAAATTGAGATTCATTTCTTGGATGTATAGAGACTGATTCTGATTCAGTGACAGCATAGGAGAATTCATGTTCCTGGCAAGAAAATTATTTTAATTGGAAAGAATTGCTAAACATATGGAATATGCAAACTAAGAACATTTTGCACTTTCTGTGACAGAATGTTCACTCGGCTGCTATAATATGTCCAGATTCTTTAAAAAAAAACCATAAAGCCAGTAACATTGGAAATAATACTTCAAATTAAAAAGTCTACAATGCTGAAAGAATGCAATCACTCAGGTAATAATGATACATTTAGGGCAGATTGAATAATTCTATCCCCTGTTGGTCAAATACTGGATTAAGTCACGGCAAAACTTATGAATGTAGACATATTTTGAGGACTGTAACTGAATATCTGCTGAGTACTGGAGGCTTAACTGAACAATATGGAGACACAGTGCTTACTTCAGTCCTGCAAACAGGATAGCACCCCTGTGGACAAGATCCAGGATGGATTAACACTTTCCCAAGATGTTTCCCAAAAAGCTGTGTTAAAGAAAAAAAGCCCAGTCCACGGATGGAGTTATAAGGAGGATTTGAGATATTTCTGGGCTTGGAGATTACATCAAACTCTCATAGAAAGAGCCTGATGGTAAAGTTGTCTGTGGGTTGTGTTGCTGCAGACAACAGCTAGAAAAAATTGCTTTGGAAAGTGATGTGGCTGTCAAAGTTACACATTTTTTATTCACATTAACAGTAAACTTGGAAAAACCTCTGCATCATTATACATTCTTATATACAGGTGTTAGCAAATCCCCTGTATGGGGTAGAAAAGATAAGAAAGGAGCATGAAAGGGACATGACTAAGCTATCAAACAGAAAAGCTGGTGAAATTAATCCTAGGAAAATGCAAACAGGTACTAGGAGTTATTCACTATGCTCATGGAGGGAAGCTCAGAATTAGCAGTAATCTCTTGTCCTAAACTCCACGCAGAAGTTAATCCATGGTCAATGGAGCCATCCTCTCACACCTCTCCTCCCCCCTCCAGCAACCACAAGGTCTGCTAATGCCATTCTCTGTATCTGTACCAGTTCTTACAATACTGTTTATAGATTTGGTCGTCTTTCCTCAGCATAAACTGCAACAAGAACATGAGGATGCCAAGGTTCTTTTCTGCTTAGAGGGTAAGAGTGGAAGCCAGAGAAACACTGAATATTTAATTTCAAACATTACAGAGGGGTTCAATTAGGACTCCAGCTACACTCTTTAAGAATCCAAAAATAACAGTCAGCTCAAATAATTAAAAGGCAAACAAAGACTATTGTACAATGGAGCACAGGCCTTTGGAATGGGCTGCTATGGCACAACATTTCATTGAATGGCTAGGTGAGAGTGAAAAGGACACAGGCACAAACAAATATCAGGAGCAACAGCCAACAGGTAATACTTTCAGAGTATGACCATGCTATATGCTATATCCTAAGACCACATTCAACCAAGGAAATCATCAAACACTTCCCTTTGAAGAAGAGATTCCCATTAATAAGTATATTAAAAGCTTTCTATAATTCCCCTAGCTCCCTCTTGCCCTGGGCTCAGGAGTCAATCAGGCTGTTTGGATTCTAACAAAAATGAAAGAGCACACAAGGATGCCTGACATTATCCATACTCCACATTGCTTTTACGATAAGTGAAAAAGAAATTCACAATGTGATGAGACTGTCCAGTTATCACAATCTAGATTCTCATTTGCTTTTTCTTATGATTTCAATGCGTTGTTTTAACTTCACACATAATTAATCCCCTCAGTTAGAAGGGCAGAAGGAGGAGGAGGGAAGGTTTTCACGAGAAACCAGCTGTTGACAGGGAACTATCCTGCAGGAACTATGAGATATTGTGAATAGAATTAAATAGCTGCTATACGAGATCTCAGCAGGAGCCATCCATTTCCTCTTCACAATGCTGCGTGCCACTTGGTACAGTCCAGTCTTCTCTTCTTAGGAAATTATTTCTCTTTGATCTATCTTAACTAAGCAGCATTTCCAGTCCTCATTCCCTGTTTCTGCCATTAGCAGCTTTCTCTCTGGCTCCGTGGCAGCTGTCTCCTGCTCCGGTAATTCTCTGGTACCCAGCTCATCTCTGTTTTTCCCTCACTCCTCCTCCCACTGGCATGTTGTTATATCCCAAACACAGTAAGCAGATAAACAGGCAGCATAAATCACATGCTGAGTAGCCTAACAGGGAAGTTGCACTCCCACCCTCTGCCTTTAAAGAAAAATCACAGAGTAAATTAGAGACTGTTTCTTACTTGCTGGACTGGCTGAAGCACACTGGGCTTAGTATTTTCCGTCTCATCCTCTTGGTCCTTTTCTGAGAGTCCTTTCCCAGGTTGCTTGCATTTGCAGAAGCAGGTGAGGCCGCAGAGGGCAAGGATGCTAGTTGCAGTCCCTAAGGTAGCCCCCAGGGCTATAACTGGAGCAGACAAAACCATTGTCCTGTGCTGCACAGGAACAGAAAGCACAGAGACCCTGTGGCTCTTTCTACTCCCTGGGAGAGCAGCTCTCCCACATCCACTCCGAATTCTAGCCTGGTTTCATTCTCCTTGGAAGTCTGAAAGCAATTCTCTTTGCAGCAAAGGGACCAATCTAGACACACAGATAAATCATCCCACCTTTGCTAGGCAACAAGGCTACCTTTCTATCCTGCTGATGGAGTTGCTGCTCCAGGTCAGGGAGAGGAAATAGTAATTGTGGTGCCTGCAATCTCCATATAGCTGCAAACAGGCAGTTTTCATTGAAGCCTGTTCTCCAGCTCCACTGGGAAAAGTCTGATGTGTGATAGAGAGGAAAGACGTCAGCAGAAGGGGCTGGCCTTGCTAGCTAACTCACAGAAAGTGCATCCAAGTGTTTGATCATCTCTCTAGCAATATTTCTCGGGGTTGGCTTGCTGATATGCTCAAGAGGTTGCATTTTTTTGTCTTAAGGCAAAGATAGTGACTGCCAAAAGCTGCTGGCCTGAGAAGCTGTGTTATGATAGCACTGCACGATAACTCTGTAGTCACAGTAAAGCCTCTGTATAAGTCAGGCAAAACTTTCTCATCCTTCAGAGGCTGCAGAACAAACACAGGAAAGAATTAAGCACTGTCCCATGCCTCACCACCTCAAGGCACAGGGTCTGAACCTTTTGGAGCTGCTTCTGCAGGATAAATGCAGAGCAGCACCTCTGTTTAAAAAGAGAGCAGAAAATCCTACCAAACAAGATGCACTAGTGCATATGCTGCTTCCTCTGGAGAAAATGAGAAAGCAAACAACATATGCTAGATATTAGTCATAGTGCTTACCACACTGGTGTCAGGCTGTGGGCTGCTGAGCACTGAAGAACCTGCATGAATAGACTTGAAGAGCTAGATGTCCGTCCCAGTTTTCTCTTGAGGTGATGGAGTGATTATCTTTCTCTGACTCATTTATTTTTGCCTTATTTCTCAGAATGCCCAGCCTGGGGAAGAGGATAATAAATGCCATCATTTGATGTGTTTCTCATGACATGTACTGCCCTTTTCTGGGTACTTCACAAGGAGAATCTAGTGGCCAGAAGGTGATTATAATTCTGGTCACTATATCTCTCAGCCAGAGTGAAAATAGTCAGCAAAATATTCCAAAAATACCCACTTCTACTGATTCTACTGGGAGTTTGTCATTCTGTTTTGGAATATAGTTGATGCCCATGGATCAGGAAAACAAATTAACTATGTACAGAGAATTGTTTAGAAATTCAGGTGTTTTGATCCTTCTGTAGCTCAGGTTTTGCATAGATTTTTCTTAACTTTTTTTTTTCTTTGATGCTTCACATCTTATTCATGACAACTCACGCAGCCTTTGTTCCTTGATGACATGTTCACCTCCCTGGAACAAAACTTCCCTCGCACATCTTCCCTCACTTTAATTGTTAGATTCCTCTGTAGCACTGCAGCATCCTAATGGCTGCAGTGCACATTCCCCTTCTCCTCACCCTACCTGGCTTGTCAGACATGTCTTACCCCTTGCTTCCAAGCCCTCTGACCCCCCCAATCAAGAATCAAATCCCAATGGACTCCTTAAGCAGAGGCAGTTTCCTAACAAACTGCTGAGCCCGTGGAAACTGGTCACTCAGCTCAGCCCACAGAAGGAAAACCTCAAGCTTTGTCCTCTATCTGCAAGAACAAAAGTTGTGTGTACCAGGCTGGACCACTGGCACACCTCTCCCTCTGCTCAGCAGTGGGAAGAACATCACACAGAGGAGGTTGAGAAATCTGACTAAACAATCCCTTTGCTTCTTGGTTTTTGTATCTCAGGAGATTCCAAAGCCTTGAGTAGCACCCTTGTGCTTACCTCTTCTGATGTGAATTTTCTCTGCCACAAGTAGACTTTTCCAACAATTTGCTGACTTATCTAACAGCTATTTCATTCAGCCCACAGATGAACAGGTAACATTGTAATGATAGTGCCATGAGGTCTCATCTAGAGTTTAGAGATTGAACCAAGTTGTTATGGACTTCCTACCACCACTCAAGAGAAGCAGAAGTGAGAAGAGTCTGAAAGATGACAAAAAAGATGGACACACTCTTTAGATGCCTTTGATTTCCTCCACAGGATGGGTTCTTCCTAGAAGTGCCAATGAAATCTAACACAGCTAGGTCAGAGATCCCAGAGATTTGGAAGCCACGTGGAAAGGAAGAAGGTTCTGTTAAGAGTAGAATACAGTGAGAGAGATTTGGAGTGGAGAAGGCATTCAGTCCATTCATGAAATGCCATCGTGATGTGTTTCCCACAAGCTGTTCTGAGAATTATGCAAAGACTGCTTATAACATGCTGTAGAAATAAGGTCACACCAA
Organism: Agelaius phoeniceus; assembly: GCF_051311805.1. Taxonomy (NCBI): domain Eukaryota; kingdom Metazoa; phylum Chordata; class Aves; order Passeriformes; family Icteridae; genus Agelaius; species Agelaius phoeniceus. The sequence continues at coordinate 24,025,309 of NC_135270.1, forward strand.
AGTATCTCTGCAAGACAATAATTTAATAGCAAAATCTCTGAGATATTTTCTGCCTGCTTATATAGGCAGATTAAGTTTTCCTTCCCAGAAATTATATTTGATGTGAAATGTAATAGGTACAGAATCATTGTCAAATATCGTTTTTTAATAGTAACAGACAGCCAACAGCCTTTTGCTGCTATTTCTAGGAAAACAAAGAAGCTCTCCCCAGACATTGAATAGTATCAATATTATCAGCTTCTACAAGTGACAGGCCAAAGATTTCAGATTTTTGTGTGTGTACTGATGCACGTACAGATACATAATTTAACTGTAGCTTTGGCATGTACTGCCACTGCATGGTTGCTTATTTTTAGCACATTCTGTTCTAAAAAAAATGGGCCAGAAGTGTGTTTCAAAGTCATCTTTACACTTGCTTGTTTCAACAGCTAATAATTAAATTGCTTCTTTTTCTTTAAAGCAGTAGTAGAATAAATTGGGAAAAGGTAATGACCTTCCTCACTAGCCATTCACACTGATACTGTCCAGAATCACATAGCTTTTTTATCTGTCACATCTGCCATAAGAAAGAGACTTGCCAAGGTAGAAAGATGAAAGCCTGTTTCTGGAATCCAGGTTTTAGGGACAGGTTCAGGCCTGACAACATATTTCACAGTCATCCTATCCACATATTTTCTCTAGATTCTGATGCAAGGTATGTATAAGAATGACAAAAGCACATACATGGTTTTCAGCTTCTGGTATTTCAGACAGGAATAGTCTGTGATGGCAAAATAGAAGGTACCAGTAAACCTTTGGTGCCTATAGATTCTTTGTTCCTGCTGTGAGCTCTTCTGCTGACATTTTGGGCCTTTCTGTTCATTGGCTGTATAAAAGAGGCTTGCTCTGAATGAAGACTTGACAGTACAGATCACATGGAGAATTACAAGAGCTTTTGCATTGCCTAGCTGTAGTTCATGCTTTAACAGAAAGAAAAAAAGGAAAAAAAAGAAGCCCTTTAATATAATTGCCAACCACTTGAATAAGCAGGTGGGATTTTCAACCTTTATTTTGACAATTGAAGACACAAATTAAAGTGCCAGAATCCAGGAGGAAAAGCTGATATACATCTGAATGAAAGATGTTTGCACACTACTTTCCCTGACTCAGCCTACTCCACTCCATCAGGGGCTGGTATCAGAGATACTCTGTTTCTCACTGAGGCATTTCACCAGGCAGAAGTGTGAGGTTAACAGATGGAAATGGGAAAGTTGTTCGGGCTTTTTTTTTTTTTCCAGGGAAATCCTGGTGACAGTCAGATTTAGCCTGAAGGTGTAATCTCATGTTTTCACTTGTATTGACTTGTTATGTGATTCTGTGCTACAGAAATGGAACAGTTTGAACAGAACGGTGGTCTAAAATAACTTTCCAGATCATTGCAAGGTGTTTACATCATCCACTTTGGGCACTGAAATAGTCTGTTAGTAACAGAAGACCACATAAGGCTGCCATGCGTTTTGTATAAGTAAATGAAATATTGTGAAAACAAAAGTGAAGGTAAAGGGCTTGTGCTTGCAATGACTGCATCTGACTCCTTATGCTTTTGTGTGCTGTTGCCTCAGGTTGTAAAATCTTTAAGAAAGAGATTCTGCCTTCCTCCAAGTGGTGAAGTGTTCCTCCCCCAGCTGGTTAAGTATTAACGAACCACTGAAATAATCCTTTGCAGCACTATTAAGACAAAGCAGTTGTCTCTACATATTCATATGCAAAAAGAAAATAAAGAAGGAAGATCTGTGATAGAAATGTAGGCTTGGTCCCTCCATCACTGTCACTGAAGCAGACCTATAGATATAAATCAAGAAAATTAAGTAATTAAGGGAAGAATACAGACTCAGTTTCTAAAATGAAGCTGTAAGACAATCAGCCTCAACAAAATGAGCTTCAGGGTGTGGTGCTTCATCTGATGTTAATGGATGTAGAACTCCTGGAACCTCCAGACTTACAGGAGCACCTGACAGCTGTGCATGTAGTGTTTTGCCACAGTTCTACCCTCGGGATGATGATAAGGATTTAGCACCATAGAGGGTCCAGCTAGTGCAGTGTAGAGTTTGTGGTTAATGATTCTGTACTGGGACACCACACTGTCCTGAGATTAAAATCTGTGGATTCAGGAGATCTGTGAGAAAAACATGGCTGTCTACCTGTTTCAGGAGGCTGCCACGTACCTCCTGCCACCAGCAGGTACCACTATAAACCTGACTGTTGTACATCTCTTGCACCCTGTGCAGCAACATTTGATGAATACTGCCAGAGGGTAGAAGACTCAACTAGTAAGTAGAGAGAAAGGGCCAAAAAGCAAAAACTGGGGAGGAATAGGAAGGGTCTGTAATATGAGAATCAGGCATTGGTGTGACTGCTGTAGCAGGATGCTATTAGATGCTACACTATAAGAAAAGTAGGAAAATAAGGAGTTCAGGAAAGCACCACATGAATGAATTAAGGGGTGTCAGGCAGTGGATCAGAGTGTGCCTCAAGAAGGAGAGTCTCTTTATCGATGAAAAGGCTAAGGGGTGTCTTGGTCAAAATCCTTAAGGACCCAGTTGTGAAATAAACCTTTGATGATAGAGGTTCTCTCCTGCTGAGCAAACACTGTTACCGGGAGGTAATGGCCAGAAGCTGATGCCAGATAAAACTCAGAGTGGAAACGTTGCAGATTTCCAACAGCCAGCATAATTTCTGTGGGAGCAGTCTCTGGGGGGATTGCACAGGGTCATCCATCACGGGTGGTTTTGAAATCAAGATTAGAGTTGTGCAGATTGTTTTCATGGGACTATTTTTGTTCAGTTGTGGTCTACACTGATGTTGAACCACCAGTTATACACCGATGTGCTATCCTGTGTTGTTCCATGTGTATATGAGGATCACGTGGGAAGTGAAGAGAATATTATTGTATAAGGCAAGTTTTCAAAAAATCACAATTCCTCTGAGAGCATCAAGGAGCCAGCTGCAAAGAGAAAAGCAGCTTTAGAAGGTCACATCATACCACATAACCCAGCAAAAAAACCCAATATCTCTGCATTACCACATGAATTTCTTTAGCGTGAGCTCTCAGCACCTCAGTAATGCAGATTCGGAAAGAGAACGGTCAGCTCCAGCTCAGGACACATCCAGGTGAAAGAAAGGAAAAAGTATCACTGGAAATGCAACTGAAAGGAGAGTGTTGTTTGGTAAAGTGGCAGACAAAAGGTTAAGTGTGAGCCCAGTTACCAGGTGAAGTTAAGCAAATGAGTAAATGCTTTCTTATATGGGGGAGGGTATTTTGCTGAGAGTAGATAACACACAGACAGATATCCTGTTTCTCCATTGAACTCTGCTAATTTGCTATTGAAAATCCAGGAAAATAGAGCTTGTTTTGTGTCTAACTCATTTTAATGTGAGAACTGGCTCTTGATTGACTGGAGAAGCAGAGCTTATTTCTGGGCAGATAGTTCCACTGCAAATGTACGTTTATTTCCACTAGATTTTTTTTTATAACCACAGGAGATTTGAGAAACTTCAAAGCCTTCCGAAGTGCCAGACAGCAGAGTGCACATTGTGTATTTGCAATAAATGGCTGCCTCCTAGAGGTGACAATATTTTTCTTACAGTTTCTGTTTAGCGTTTATAACGTGCCAGAGTTTCAACCTTTTGCAACACCAATGCTGTAAAGGATACTTTGAAGAGAAAATCTTTGGATCTTGTACTTTTAGTTAAAATTATATCTCTAGCTGTGTTAAGGCTGCAAAGCCAAAAAAATTCAAGAATTATGGTTGCCTGTAAAGCCTTAGCTCTATCCACTTTCATGTCAGCCTTGTCTTTAAACCTTTAAGTACAGGATAACACCATTTTATTTGAAAACGAACTGTGAATAGCTTGCTGATAAGATGCACTCTGATAATGAATCAGGGTTATATACTGAACACATCTGGGTTTTATATGTGTCTTCCAAAGAAGGAGTAGATAAAGAAAAATATTATTCCAAATTACTGGCTGATATTACAGTTTAAGCAGCTAGAAATATGCACCATAATTACATGGGGGTTTTCTAATTTAATTTACACCCAACCTGGCACTTGTGGCAAGATCTGTGTGCTCATTTCCATGGCAAAATTCTATGGAAGTTGCGTTGGAACCTGAGCAGCACTGTGTGGTACTAAGCTGAAAAAAAAGTCACCTACAACTGTTCTTTAGGAGGTACCACTGTGTGAGAAAGCCCAAGCAGGCAAACAGTCCTGGCAGCAGAGCTTGGAGGCTCTGCCTTCCACATCTGCTCCTCATCCCACTGTCTCTCTGACTGCAGATACCACTGTCATTGCAGAAATACTTCCAGAGAAAGAGAGGAAAGACCCATCAAAAATGCTGTCATATCTTTCACTGCACTTCAAGAATCAAACTAGCAGCAAAATGGCCAAAGCAACATCTGCTTTTGTGTCAGTTAATTCCAGTTCTAGAGCAGATTGCTTTTCCTTTAAGAGTTACATATAGCTTTTTCCTTTCCAGTCTAAAATTGGGTGTCATCAAACAAAATCAAGTTCATAGATGGATCAGAACAGATGACTCAAGGTGTGGAACTGGTTGTGTAAAGGAATGAAAGAGCAAATTACAGCTCCTCAGCCTGGAAAAGGGATACTGCAAGGGAAGAGGAAAGAGGTCTCTCAAATCCTGAGTGTATGGGAGAAACTGGCTGGGGATCAGCTTCCCAATTCCAGTATAAGAACTACAGGGAAGAATCAAGTAGGACTCACATTCAAAACAAGGGGGAAGTATCCTACATGTTTGCCCTGTTCTTATGTGCTTTTCTAGGTAGCCACTTTTGGCCCATGCCAGACAGAGGCCACAGGGTCAGAGAGACCTGTGGTTATTCTAGCAGATGTCACATGCCATACAAAATTTTATTTCCTACATCTTTTAGGAAAAACCCTGAGAATCAGCTTGGTTTTTGGAAGCATTTTGACTCACTGACTCATGTAAAGTTGGTATCTTATTGTTTCATTCCATGTTTCCTTTGAGTCTCGGTGAAAGTTTTCATGTATCCCCTCCATCTGTCAAAGAGGCACCAGCAGAAAGGCACAGCGAACAGACTGGGAACTGGGCTGCTCCATGCAGTCACTCCCTATGTTTATTGGGGTCTTCTGCTGGCTACCTCAATCAGTAGAAGCTGCAAGTACCTCAGCAGTGGTAATTCTTAACATCCAATGGTGAATCACTTTTAGTCCTTATAATATCAAGAACGGTACAGGAGTATTTTTCCCTAAGATGACGTTGTTTGATCCTGTCCCTTGACATAGAGACAGAGAACAAAGAGGAGGAAATAAGTGAAGATAAGAAAGAATCACATCTTCTAGTTCTGAACTTGAGAATTTATATTCTGTTCACGTTCACCTCTAGCCATTCCTTGTGACCCATAAGATTTTGTCAGGCTTTGAAATATTTTCCATGACACTGCTATTACACAAATTTCAGCTAGTACTCTGATAAAATGAGTTGGCATAAAAGATCATGAAGCCAGACCTTCCAGTCAGAGAAAAACACCCTCTACAAAAACAGCCTTTTCAGAAAACAGCCTCCAGCTATCAGGATAGATGCCTTTCACCAAGTAAATTGCAGAAGTGGCATGGATCTGTGCTTACAGTATCCTTACTCCTCTACTGCTCTGATCCCTCTGGCCTCCATGCCTTCTTCCTTTGAAAGAGTTCAGATAGGGAGTTGGTTTTGGTTTTTGCAGAAATATATGCTATGTTTAGCTTTTCAGACTGAGATCACAATGAGATCTGACTTCATCCTGGTCAAGTTTGATAGGTGTTTGCTGCTCAGAATTGATGTTGCCCAGAGAGGAATAGAGCCATAGGTCTCACATTTCACACTACTGCCAGCACCTTTATTGACAGCTTTGCAGTCAGGCCTAATCTAAATGACCGTGAGACAGCCACCACCTTCAGGATTTAGGCACTTCTGTGATGGAAATCACAGGGGCATTGCCTGTGATTGCCCCAGAGGGCTGTACTTGCTTAGTACACACAATCTTCAAAGTCATTGAGGCAAAACCTTTCCCTAACATAAGACTGAAAAAGTTACATCCAAATTTGAAAGGAGCCCTCCCATGCATGCTCCTTTCAGTAGCTCTAGGAAATTGTTTCCTTAATTTTCACAACTGCCCAAATTACGCTTCAAAAGACTGTCCTCTCCCCAGTGGGCTCACTGACTTGAAGCCCTGTGTCTTCAGCTGCTCCCTAGCTGCTATCAAAACTCTGGAGTAAAGAATCTGCAAGCTGCAAATCTGCAAAGTGGGTCAGAGGCTCTTCCCTGGGTCTGGTAGGAGGAAACCTGACACAGCAATGATGAAAAGTAAAACTCTTAGTGCAAATTCCCTTACTTGACTTAGTTATTTCCACACTGGTTTCCACAGTCTCTACTTCACTGCCGTGCTTACACTGGCAGCTCACTGTCTTTTTTTCCTGAACACAACTATGGCATTCAAAACTCAGTTGTATCCTCCCTCTGCTTTTATAAACCTTTCCCTCCTCCTTCTCTTTTCCCTTTTATATATTCATTTTGTAGGCCTTCCCTTTTCTTCACCATGTGAGAATCCACTATCGATTGAGAGGCTAGATGATTCTTCTTTCTCTGTACCTTATCTCTACTTAGTCTTTTCCTGATCCATTTCCACTGTCATGTTTCATAAATAGATTACAGATCCCATACCAACATTTGGTTGATCTATTTTCTTACAATGTGAAATCTCAGGCTGACGCTGATGTCTTTTCCCAAGAGACTTCAAATGAGCTTAAGCCTAATATGATCATATTAAAACTCATGATTTTCCCATGCAAGTTGCCTTTACCATCCAACATCTTCTCTCACACCACTATGTATCAAAAACCCTCATCACTCAAGCCCATACATCTTGGATGTCCCCAACACAGCACACACTTGTCACATCAGCAGCCAGTTTGCACTTTCTTCATCACTGTCAGGCTCTTGTCTGTACAGCTTAACTCCTCTGAAGTACCTCTGAAGTTCCACTGAAGGAGTTTCATGGCAATATCAGGCAAAAATATATGATAAAGTTTAAATCATGCTGAAGCTGTGCTTTAGAGGCTTTAGAAGAGAAAGAGGTTTTGTTCCAATAAAGTTTAAATTTTGCATTTCACCTAAATTGTGGCAAAATACATGAATCCTGTGTCAAAATTTCTGTTCAAAGTTGTGACACACTTGGTACCAGACAGTAGGAGGGAAAGGTCGGCCCCTGTCTGTGGAACAGGGACAGTTGTGTAATCTTCAGCAGTTGCATGGCAGGTGTGTAGGAGAGATGGCTGCCTACAACATCTTACCCAGTCTGGCTTTCTCTGCACAGATCAGGAAATGATGGGGGCATGGAAACCACACCATGATTCATATCTAACCTTTTTTTTTATAACAACCATGTAGATGGTATAAACATCCTGAAAATCTAGGTAACTTTGTTCCAGACACAGTGGAATGCACAGAGCCTACTGGGTCATACTAATGGCCCCATGAGGAAGCTCCCAAACCTACTTTGTGTCATGTCACAGCCAGAAAAAAGACAAGGCACATGACCCCAGTCCCTGCCAAATGTGGTGCCACAAACACACACATTGCAATTTAGGAAATACTGCTTAATGAAAGGCTTCTTTAAATCACCCTAGGATAACCATGGGCTGCAGTAACCATACACTGGAGTGTGGAAAAAATATCATTGTCTCCTAACAGCTCGTAATTTAGGACAAGTGTCTTCAGTGACAGCAAAGAACATCCCCATTCATTTCAGTTTGTGAGTGCTTTAATCAAATACACCCATGAGGAGAGACACATGTGGTCCTGCTCCTGTGAGGACCAGTAGGTCAGCTGCCCACTTAGTTTAATGACTGGGCAAAGAATGAGAGTTTTTCTAATGTATTGGGTTAACAGGTTGACTTGACTATTTGATATATGTATTTCTTTTTCTATTTGCATTTTACTGTTCTTTTCAGTTATGTCATTGCACAAACCAGCCACTTAGTCCTTTTTCTTTCAACAGATCTTAAGATATCAGAATTGCAATGGTCCGAGGCTAGAGCCATAATTCATTTAATGGCAGGCCACAGAGACCTCTATGGCCCTCATAAATTCTTGGAGAGAAGAACTCTACATTCTCTTCTCCTTTTTATGATGGTCCAAAACAAGTATTACATGGGCCTCTCTCTCTTCAAGATCAGAAGAGATTATCAGAATAAAGAAAGTAATAAATACTCCACCCTTCTCTCATTTGCAGAGACTAACCACTTTGAATATTTCATATCATTCACTACTTCAATTTCCTACAAAAAGAATTTATTTATTTAAAGGAGAAATACAAATATCCACACAGAAACTGTTTATGACATTCTTATCAGAGATAGAAGGCAAATACATGTGCAAAGGATGGAAGCAGACCTCTAAGTAGAAGATTTCTCAGAGTGCCTTGACCTTAATTTGTTGTTGGACTCATACTGCATCATGTGCAGATTTACAACAGAACTATCCCTGAAAAAAAGAGCTGCAGTTCAAGTCTTACAGTACAAATAAATGGTTTTCCTGCATACAAACCTGTGAACTGAGAGCTAAATCTGAGTTCACTGAGGAGAATTGAAAAGATTACTCTAAAGCCAAAAGGCTAGGTTCGAAGGCGCTAACATTAAAGTTTGGCCATGCATGTTTCTATCAGCTACTTAGATAAATTTAAAATAAATTATATATGAAAACATAGTTAGGCTTTTTTCTTTAGTGGAAGATCTCAAGTCAGCCTCTCTAATTTATTTCAACTGCATTTGCTCTGAGGAGAGGGATGTGTTCACTGAGCAACAGAGGGAACCCTGGTAAGGACTTCAGAAATTGTAATTGTAGGTAATGTGTCAATGTGCCTTTAATGTGTTCAGTAACTAATGGGATAGTCGCTGCAGATGAGTGGAAAAGAAAGGCCCCTGTGGAAGCTTTTTCTTTAATGTAATGGCAGCTGTGAGCCAAGGTTAATGTAGCCACAGCTCCCTTGGGAAGCATCATGGATAGATAATTCATGGGTTGGGTAGCAGCCTCCTCTGTTCCCTGTTAGGTCCGCTCTTCCCTGAAGGAATGGTGAAAGCAACAGACTGGCACCCTCATGCTCCAGGATCCTTCTGGACCCTATGGTAAAAAATCCTGAAATTCCTGGAGACCCAAATAGAATCACTAGTGGAAGGGGGAGAGAGATGCAGACATAAACGTACACATTCAGCTCCTCCTGCTGCAAAATAGGGAAAAAAAGTTATTTCCTCTCCAGATGGAATTGGTGGAAGGGTAAATCCATGATGGCACATTTTTTTTGGATGTGCTTTTAACAGGAGCCCTAGCATGGCACAGAGAAAGAGGCAGAAATGGGTATCCCTCAGAAACTGAGAGGGGATTAAGGGTGGTTTTCAGATTAAATGGTTAAATCATGAGTGGCAGTGGTAGATTTATTTCCTTGTAAGAACTAAAGCCCAGCAATGAGAGGTGGCAGGGTGGTTAGCCCTGGCCGAGGCTGTGCTGTGCAAACCACCCAGTGACTGTTGGACAGCACAAAGCAGGAAAGCCTTCAGCCTCCCACCCTTCCTCCCTGCCCACTGCAGCTCTGCTGGTGCTGGTCCAGCATCCCTTGCATTAAACCTGCTTGTCCAGTCACTCTCCCTGCTATCCCCAGCTCTGCTGCTGTCCCACCTGGTGGTGTGGCAGACCCTGCTGGTCCAGTCTGGACCCTTGGTCCCCAGGCCAGACCATGCCCCTCAGTGTGGCTGTCTGAAGCCCACCAGGCTTTGGTTACATGCTCACAGCAGACATGGGACAAAACACACTGCTGGCTGTCCTGCATGGCCAGGAGTCCTCCACGCTGCATCAATTGTTCTGGTCAGAGCTTCAGAGATCATTGGCTGCTTCTTTGGAGGCAAATGCTCTCTTTGGCAAAAGACTCCTAGAACATGCAAGTGGATTCTTTGTTTCAATAACTTTAAGATTTATTATTAATCTTTCCCATGTGAATATTTAGCCACTAGTATCTGCCTGGATAGCAGGTCGCTTAAAACAAGACAGGCTGTAAGAGCTGAGCTTTAACTCTTCCTGAAGTACTTTTCTGTGGATTCAGATAAAGTCAGAAGTAGCAGTGTCCCAACTCACCTGTTCAGGAGACATGAGAGGAGCTACAAATTATTCTCCCAGAAGAGGAAGCAAATCCATCAGCTAACCTGGTGCGTTAGAAAAGAGAAGTAAGAGTGATACAGCCTTCTCAAGACTCCCACTGAAATATTAAAAAATCCTGCTTAGAGGACAGTTGGGAAGCAAATATGTGGATAACAAGCAAAGGTATTGAGACAGGTACTGAGACAAGCAGGAAAGTCAGACAGCACAGCCTTTCTGACGAGGGACAAAGGAAACAGAAGTCAGTGCAGTGATATTTGAGTGAGGGACAATGCCCATTCCCTAATGGATTCTTTATCGGGCAGATCTGTGTACTGTAGAGGCAGAGATGTGCTTTCCACTTGCAGCACACACAGGCAGCTCCCATGCACTCATCTGAGAGGCAGACATGAGACATTTCCTCTGCCTTAGTTAAATTGCCAAGCAAGCACTCACAAGGGTAACTTTCATGGCATGGTTACTGTAAGCAAAATTTTCCCTGTAGGCAAAAGGACACTTCTGCTCCCAGGAGATCAAACCAAGCAGGGAAGCTGGCTGGCATTGCATAATCTGTCACAAGGAGATCACCCCAGCTGGGGCAGCACTGGGTGTCTCCCTTCAGAGGGCAGAGGGACCAAAAATGACCCCAGGCACTGCTCAAACAGCTTGCACCTTACCCCATCACATGGATTCCTTTGTAATCAGCATAACATTGCTCTGCAGGCTGGAAACACAGTGTAAACCCTTTGATCCATCCTTTCTTCACCTAAGGGCAGCAGACAAATCAGATGGCTTCTCCTGATAAAAGAAAGGAATTTGTTTTTTTCAAGGCAATCAGAAGTTCATTATTAGAATTGTCCAAATTAAAGTTCCAGTTTCCATTCTCCTTCCCTCAGCCCAAATAGCCATTGGATCACATATCATTACAAATGCTAGTTTAATTGCTAAATTATGCTTTGCTAAATTTGGCCTTGAAATCTGATTTTGAAATTAAAATCAACATGTTTTCAACTTTCGTTTTAGAGGTTACAACGTTTTTACTATTCCAACTTGTTTCTTTACTATTTTTTTTTCTATCTCCATATTTTTCTTTTGAAAAGAGGAACCTGTCAAAAACAAAATCTTTTTCTTCATTGTCCTTCTTCTGACAACAGTCTAAAGTTCAAAGTTTCTAGGTTTGGCTCTTTGAATAGAGAAGTGGCTAACCAATAGCAAGCCAATGTTGAACATTTTAGGTTTGAATTCTTTCAATAAACAAGCTAGGACTGCAGCTGGAGCTAGTCATTAATATAATGGAGGATGTGTCAGTGTTCTGTTAAAGAACCTGCAAATCATGTGGATTCATTGCTCCAGATGGTGTTAGCAATGACATGGAAACCCCCAAAAATGGAAAGCAAAACAGAAAGTGGAACAGGAACCCAAGAAACTCCAGGTCTTCTCTGGGAGGTAGGATCCAAAGAAGAAATGTGGAGAGGGATGTGAAGGACAAATAAATCTATGAATGCAGCAAGTATGGTTGTGGGCACTGGGAAACAGCTTCTAACTCCACTTTGACTTGTCTAGAGCTGTCTTTTGTAACACATGTCAATCTCCAACACAGGGACTTGAAGTCTGTGCTGGTTACTTGTGAAACCCTCAGGAGCTGCCAGCACTTCAATAATACTCTCAACCAGCAAAGTGCAGTACTGGCTGGCATTAATTCCTCTGAAATTGCCCACTCCTAATCACTGCACTCCAAAAAGGTACAGGCAACTTGGAAGGAATGAAAATATATTTGTAGAATCAAGAAGAGTGGAATTATTAGACTAAAGGGCTGAAAGTCCTTTAAGCCAGCACAGAGAAAGCTTGTGTGGGGACTGATTTATATCTGAAAAGTGTCTGATCATAAAGACAGCACAGAAAAGGAAGTGATTTCTGTGTGATTGGGGCACTTGGAATTAGTGAGAAGAAGACAAAAAGCACTGAGCTGAAAGCACTGCACAGGAGCAGATTTACTGGCCGGAGGATGGGGGTTCAGAATTCATGAACCAAGAGCTCAGTGGAAACCAGAATTCCTTTTCCAAATGAAAGTGAGCCAAAATACTGAAATGTTGCACAAAGCAGACATTCTTGGAAAATGATACTGAGCAATTGTACCTAAAATAATATATTCCTGGTTCAGATTTGTCATTAACCCCAGATTGCATATGTAATTGTGTGGTGTTTATTCATGTGATGCCAATCCACAGCAATTTCAGTTATGTGTTGTGGTCTATACCATTGCTTCAATGGTTGGTTTTAGTAAAGCCAGATGATTTTAAACTTTCAAGATTAGTTAGTATATTACCATGAATCAGTTATGGTAGCTATCACATAACTTCCACAAGCTGTTTGGCATAAAGGTTTCTATTAGTTCCTGGAATTATTTTTTCCCTGCATTTCATGGCACAGCAATTAGTAGCAATTAGTGCAATTTCTTTCCATAATTAAATTGTGATGGTTTACGTTATACTTTGGGAGCTGTTTACAGTGAAAGACTCCAAAGAGAATAACACATATGACTAAATGACATATGACTGAGCAAAATCTGAAAGATTTTTGCAGAGTTGTTGTATCTTTCATGCATCTGCTGTTTTGATTTTGACTACATATACTTGCAGTGAATTTCCCATATCAAAAGAGAATTTTTTTTTTTAATTGGTGTGTCTGTATATTATTTTCTTGGTTATGCCTACAGATTTCTGCAAACAAGTCTAACAGGCATGACTCCAAGTTTTGTGGTGTTCATTTAGGAGCAGTGCTATTTTTTGCTGAGAGACTGCTTGTGGACTATGACACTGTTCAAGTACTTCTTGAGATTCTGATGTTGGTTTTGGACATCTGCTAATAATTATTCACATGTTCAAAATCTGTGGAATCCCTACTGTCCACCAGAAACTAGGATATACTAAGAGGAGAACTTGGGTCTGACAAAACTTCCCACATGCTTTTCTTGTATAAATGCAAAGACAGCTTCTCTTTGTGAAGTCCTTGTTTGGTTCCTAAGGGTTCAAAACAATTTCTGTGGCATTTTCTTTACTAGAGGTACCAGCTTCATTGAATCTAGTAAAGCTGTGTCCTGTTAATGCAATATCTCAATAAATTAGAGTGTATTTTGATTAGTGAAAACAGGTCTGCTGACAATGCCTCCCCCATGAGTATTGGAAAATAACCAAATATTGAATCTAAATAAGAGGCACAAGGTGATAAGATCTTCAGAACTGGTAGGAACCATGAGTACCAGCACTCCCTCTCATCCCTCTCCCTCTCTTATGTGGTTTTTTTTGTTTTTATTTTTTGCCAGCTGCAACATTTACAGCCACATTCTTAGACCCAAAAAGCCACCTCCCCCCTCAGCACTATTTGTTAGGTTATGGAAAGCATGGCATGCAGCAATCTATTTCATGAACTGTTTAGTTTGTCAGCATAGTAACACACCCAGGATAAAACGCGCTGCATCCTTTTTGCCTCACTCTTTCCTGAGCACAGGCAGGTAATCAGTCATTCAGGAGTAGTATCTTCCCAATAACATGCTACAAAGATGCTGAGGTTACCAACCTTCCTATCTTGCTTTTTAAGTTTGTTTAATCCCCTCACTACCTCTGATCCTTCCTTTTGCTCCTGGACTGGTTTTCCCACCTGGGAGTGGTCTGATTTTTATTTTTTTCCTCCTAAACTCTATTGAAAGCAGATTATATTCAAGTTCCATGTTGCAGTGTGGTTTTGGCATGCCAAAGTATTTGGCATCATGGACTTTTGTTTTGTCCTTACATTGAGTGAGAAACATGGAGAAACATTCTCCCACTGCAGACCAGAGCTGCACAGCTTTGCTTTAGCACAAGGAAGATTTCCATCCCTCTGAAAGACAAATATTAGAAAAAGACACTTAGCATTGCTTATTGAGAACATTTATGTGCACAAAGGACACACAACAGGATTAACATGCTGACAATGGCTGATGCTGATGCTCTTTCATGGCCACAAGGGCCATGTGCCACCCTGCTGTTTATTAACCGGTGCCTGGGGCAGCCTTTCCTTCAGCCGGTGTGCAGACACAGAAAAGGAAAAGTAATATCCCCCTGTGCTGCCTCCCCGTGGGGGTGCTCAAAGTTTATCCCTGGACTTTGCCAATCCAGACTTTCCTAAAATAGTCAGCAGTGTGCACCATAACTTTCCATCACTAAAATAAAGAGTGATGGATGCCTCCAACACAATTCAGATTTCATTTATATCTAATTCCTACTCTTGACTTGGTATGATTTGGAGAAAAATAGATGTAAAGCCTTCTGCTGCTTCTTAATTGACCAACATGGAGAAATCTAGAACCTCTTATTCAGTACAGAAATAAGGAGTAAGTGGGTTTAAAACTTACTCTGAGGGAATCTGAGCACCACCATGGTCTAGAGACAGAATCAGTGCGTTTTATAATTCAGTTTCCTTTTCCATGCATGGAAAATGTACTCTGACACAAACCAAAAGTGTGTCAGAGACCAGACGCTTTCCCAGCTACAGCAGCTTCACAAGTGGTTCAGTAAGAGAGCTTTGCTGTGAGAAGAGGTTGCTGTGATAAGAGGCTCAGTGGTTGCTGGTTTGCCTCCTACAAGCATTTCTTGCTACATCTGCTCACTGCTTGCTCTAGACAACGGCCCTCTACTTCTGGACAAGTGCACTCCAGCAAAGCAAATCTGTTAATCATTCTCAGAATGAGTAAGTGCTGCTTATGCTGCTGTTCTCTTTTCCCCTTCTCTGATTGCTGGTTACAGAACTCATAAGGGCACCTATAATTGTCAGACTACAGAAACAATGGAGCACACGAGATGCTCCTAGCATGATGAAACATCAAGAAACACACAGGAAAAAACAAAAATCTGTACGTATAGAACCATAAGCTGTCTCAGGGAAGACACATTGATAAGCTCACTGGGTAGGCATGTTCTATGTTTCAAAGCAACACAATAGTGTCACGGCCTTCTGTAATCTCAGAGACATAAAGAAAAAAAGTCACCTAGCCTCTGAAATCCTAACAATCCAGTTCTCTGGAGAGTTATCCAGGAACAAGGGTGGTAACAGTCAAACCGAACATTTCAGGAAAGATCCTCTGAGAAGCAGAGGAAATGCGCGGCAGCACAAGCATGAGGCTGAGCCAGCTCTCGAGAGCAGCACGAATGGCCCTGGGCGGTCTAGGGATGCTCACGGCGGCGGCGATAGCGCAGCACCGGGAGATGCCCAGGGGCTAAACCTGCTGTGGAGGCAGCAAAAGAAGTTTGCTTCCTGCTGGGATTCCCATTGGCTGGGGCAGGGTTCCCAGCCCGGGCCGAGCAGGCTCCGCCGCTATATCTGCGGCAGCGCTGCCGGGGGCAGGCAGCAGGGCTCGCACGCTGCTCCCTCCGCGCTGCGCCATGGAGATGAAGCGGTGCTGGGTCCTCGCTGCGCTTCTGCTGCCCGCCGCCCTGGCCTTCCCTATTCAGGTGAGAGCAGCTCCCTGCAATTGTGCCCCATCGCCTAGCTGGTCTGGTCTTCCTGGAGTGAAGCTGTGGAGGCCTACTTTGATAAATTTTCTGCAAGAAAATATTAGTAATATCATAATAAATAAAGGCAATATAATGATTTGGCTCCTCCATTCATCCTGGTTTTGATGCTATTGTTGCTGTATTTGTCAGCTATGGAAGAATAATGCCTTTTACCTGTTGATTTTGCAGGACAACTATGAAAACAGCACAACAAGTAAGTAGGATTTGTAGTGTATTTTAAAAGCACCTGTTATTTCTTGACTGTTTATTACATTCTTGGTTTTGACTTGCTTTTAGAGCATGTGAAAGCACTGACAGGCCTTTTGAATAGGGCCATGTTTCATAACTTGTTATTGAGCTGAGAACAGATGTGTTTTTACAAAGATGTGCTTTACACAGACTTTGGGGCATGGTTTATTAGGTTAATTTAGATGTGCTTTCACAGGCTTGAAAATAAAATTTTAATTAGACATCCTGATACCTTTTCATTAAGTTGAATGTTATAATAAAACTGCTAATCATTTGCCTCCTTTCCTACCTGGGTTCAGCTGTATGAAAAATATGTCAGGCATCAAAGAAAGCTTTGCTTTGTTCTGGTTTAGAACAGGCTTAGCTGAACAGCTTTTGTTAACTTGCAAAATACAAGGAGATAATTGCAGACCTTCAGAGGTCAATGGAAAGAAAACTGTAGGCAGACTTTAACTACAGCAAGAACAGGCTGGGTGTAATGTGTACAAAGAGAAGACACCTTGGAAAAATTTGCTTGACATAGAGCAAGTCAGTGACAAAAGAACATTAACAAATTCTGCTTTTGAACTGTCATTTTTGGCATGGGATGTTGTAAAATTACTGCTCAGTATATTTAGAAGGGACCAAGGGACACTCTTGCTCAAGTTCAAGGTAGTCAGTTGGTCAGATTCAAAGTTGCAGGTTTATTGGGACAAATGCATGCAATGAGTTTTAATTTATCATTGTTACTGCTTTTTGTGCTTTTTGAGACATCTTTCAGTATTTAGAGTGTAGGGAAAATGTGAGCTGTATAATTTTGAGAGCCCTATCACACCAGATGTTCATTTCATCAAGGAGATGGCAGACGCCTTCTGTGGTGTCTCATTTGGGTTTTAAAAAGAAGTTGCAGGCTTTATGTGCCTAGGAATCTGGGGCCTAATTTCCACTGACTTTGACTACTCAATTAATCTAGTGCCTCTTGGGTACATAAATTCTGGATCTGTCAAAAATGTTCTTCCCTGCAGAATGTTTTTAGATGCCATGGATCTCTCTGATGCAGCTGGTGGGAACTGACCAAATTTTTCTATAATAAACCACCGTCGTTGCAGTGGACTTCCATTGCCATATAACTGAAGTAACAGCCTGAAAACACAGACTTGAAGTCTTTTTAGCTCAATAAAAGCGATTCTGTTGTGGGTGCTAGATGGAGTCTGAAAAGGAAGACATCTCCTCATTACCTTCGAGCAATAATTATGAAAAAGGAATGGGGCCACAAGGGGTGATAGAGCTTAGTATATCTTTTACTGAGAAAAATTATAGTAAAATTTGGGGCACAGATGGGCTTGGAAATAATAACTGTTTACATGAGTATTCTCTGTTTCAGTGTTAACTAGGAAAAACAAAATTGTTTCATACTTTGACAAGGAAGACTACAATTATTAGGAAACTGGAAGAGATTGCCAGATAGGCTTGCAGCATATCCATCATACTTAAGAACAGGTCAAACAAACTGTGGTCAGGAATAATGCAGATAAAACTGTTCCTGCCTTAGGGAAAGCAGACAAACTGATGACCTTTGAAGGCACTTCCAACTTTTAAACTTTTTTGATATTATAAAAATGAAGATAAAAATGTATACATCAGGTCAGATTTTCACTTCTGGTTTGTATCTAGAATCTCATATTTGGTAAAAATCAGAAGGCATCACAGTAGAAAGGCACCTTAGAACTCAGAATGGTACCAAGCTGCTGTCAGGTGCATACTGAAGCTGAGATTATTTTCCCCATGCTAAATTATAGCCCCCATCACATGTTATAACCTTATTGTTTGACACTTTGAAACCAGAGGATATTGTTGAGCTGATTAGCCTGCACCTGTTGCAGAGAAAGCTTGGGACAAAGCATTTTTTGTCACTGATTTCTTTTGCAATTTTCCACACTGAAACTGATAAAATGCTTTACTGATTCTTAGATGGTAAATTTTTAGGATTCTGTTCCTCAGCACAATCTACTAGGAATTTTCATAGTTGTTTAATTAAATATCTTTTTAATTTCTGTGCCTATGCATTAGCTGGTGTACTCCATTCTCCTCCACTCCTCCAAGGGACCTGCCAAAGGCATTCCCATGGCTGAGGAGGTGCATCCATGCTGTTTCACACTGAGAAGTTGCATTCAGAGTCTGATGCTTGTCTTTTTGTCTTTTTGCAGCAACAGAGCCTACTGAGGTAAGGAAAGCTAATTCAGCCCTTCTGATCACTTTGGGGTTCAAGATTGTGGAAAGTAAGGCCAGGACTCTTGGACTCCCCTTGCATCTACATCTGTGTAGCAAAGTTTTCTCTGCTCAACCGTGCATCAGAGTGTATCTGAACCTTATTCCACACTTCATATTGCACTTGCCTTTATGATACCCCTAGTTGCCAGGGTACCAAAGAAGAGTATCTACCACCCCATGGTACTTCTTTGCACATGGCACAGTACATAAAAGCTGCATTGGTGAAAGATGCCAATGGTAGCCTGGATGCTGTTGATAATTTATATGTTTTATTATTTAATTTAATGTTACATTATAAATTGTGAGATAATATTAATGTATTGTCCTTGCAGGTTACTACACAGGAGAATATATATGGTATGTACTACTCCATCTACAAATACATATTTGAGGGGATATACTGATTGTTGTCTACTCAGTTACTTCAGAAAATAACACAGGCTTAATACAAATTAACCTTTATGAGGAATTTCAAATAAATGCGCTCGCCACAATGTTTCATGCAAAGCAAAGTCTCTTGGTCTTGGCCAATTGCTTGGCCTTGCTAAAAACCTCAGCTGTTACTTTTGCTAAAAATAGCTCTTCTTAATTCATGTCCTGAATTAAGCCACTTCTAAAGGTTAGAAGCACAGAGGTCACGTGTTTCTGCTTTGTATTGATGTCAAGACTTGCTGCACAGAGTTGGCTGGTTTTGCTAGCAAGGCCTATGAGTCCCCAATGCTGGGCTTAGATGGGGACATCAGTCCAACCTGTGGAACAGGAATGTAGTTCCAGTTTCATTGATTTTGAGGGTTTTTCAGGAGGTCATCATGTCCGGCAAGAAGTAGCAGGACTGCTCTCCATCCATTTTTGTTTCTGGTATCTTATGTTGGGGATCTGAGTGTGATTTGTTCATAAAGAAGTAAAACTGTGCCATCTCAGACCTAAAAATATGATGGCTAGGAAAAGAAAAAAAAGAGAGAATGAAATAATTGAAGGAGAATGGCTCTTGGGACTAGATTAATGCCAAAATAACCACAGCTAGGAGGTTCTCAAGGTTGTCAGTGAACAAACATCTACATGAGTGAACATCCCTCCAGTCCCTAAATAGACTCTGTAAGTTTTACATGCGTCACTGGAAAAATCATGCATCATCAGAGTAAAAAGTCAGGATTAATATTTCCTCTGGGAATGAGAAAGTGATACTCTTGTGTTTCTGCACAGAATCTCCTTCACCTACAGAGACTGATGAGGAGGACGAAGATATTTTTAACAAAATTCTGAAAGTTAACAAAGGTAATGCCACCAAATTCCTGTCTATAAGGGAGCTGTCTTTTTTGCCTTTTTAGGGTGATGTGGGAGGTACCATGTCTTACCACAATCTGTGCAAATGTTTTTCCCATCTTACACATCACCATGTAAGAGATACCACTGGGATTATGGTGTGGTCTGCTGAAGCCCTATAGCATCTCAAACGATTGTGTCAGTACTGATGCTCCCAGGTGTGGAGGCAACTGAAAACTTCAGACAGTTTCTTCAGTGTTAGCTTTCAACATCTTTGTCATTCTTTGGACATAAAGAGAAAATGTGGGTATTTGTATGCTTATTTAACAGCCATTTTTCGGAATGAAGAATGGCACTCAGCCATCGTATGGCTTTGCAGTGCGGTCTCCTAGATAAGCTGCAGTCAGTTCCATTCTTACTGCTCCCGACTTCCTCTTCCCTGATCCTTCCAAACATTTCCTAATCTATCAGCTTGTTTTCCTCACATTTCCTCCTTCAAGAGTCATTCAAGTGACTTTACTTTAAGTAGTCTGTAGAGAGAGACACCAAATATTCTTACAGTTTTCTCCTGACAACTCTCCTCTTTTTGGTTTGCCCACCTTCTTGGGTTTCTTTATTAGCACCTTCTGATTTTGCCCTGCACCTTCCTGGGGAGATATTTTATGCCATTCATTCAGTGTCACATGATGGATAATTAAATAGTACCAGAATAAAACATCATTCTTACTATTGAGACTGCTTGTTTTTTCAGGTGTGCTTAGCAGGTGTCCAGCAATTTATGGCTGAAATGTTTCCATCCTTTCTCTGTCCGCAGACAGCTCCCAGCTCCTGCAGGAAGGTGACATAGTTCCACGGAGGAGTCGCAGTGCCATCAACTGTCGCCATTGCAACTGGCCCCAGTCCAGTGATGGGATTGTTCGTATTCCCTACGAACTGGATCCTGCTTACGGTGGGTTTGAGTAGAAATTATTTGTTAAATGGGTTTTGTCCAATATTCTTCAGAGAGAAACTTACATTGAGTGAGCACGCAAAAGCAGCTGAATAAATCAGTTCTAAGGATTTACTTGTGCTGTGCAAGCACAGATAAATTTTAAGTTACAAGGACCTGAACCAGAAATATTCATTGAGACATTTTGCCTGCATCATGTTTTGGGACTGATCTCTTGGAGACAACAATAACCATTCCCTCTAATGTTGTCTTCCAGAATGCCTTCCTTTATAAGGTTCATGACTATTACAGTAGAGCTTCAATGATCTGCTTTTCAAAAGTAAAACAGCTTCCTTTAATTGTCTCCAAGTGTCCAATAAGATACATCAAAAATGGCCACTATAATTAAGAACAAGTTGTTGAAAAAAGAGGCACCTGAATACATTTGGACAAATATCTGGATAAAGAGTGTCTTGTGCCAGGCTATTAAAATCTTAAACAAAATTCAGTACTGAGCAAAAAAAGAACATAAGAATCTAGGCTAATGTTTCTGTCCCTCATTTATCCTGTTTTTGAGACTATGTGAGATTTTAATGGCATCTGCTAATCTGTGCTTGTGACCCCTAAAATTAACCCTTTCTTCCCCAGAGGAGAGCCATGTAAAAGGGATCCATGATGCCATGGCAGAATTTGAAGCACTGACTTGTATTAATTTTGTGAAGCACAAGGCAGAACGTGACTACCTCAGTATTAGATCTGCCGATGGGTGAGTTGAATGATAAATTAACAAGTTACTTCTACTCTATTTTTCAATCCTTCCCTACACTGATTCTGTGTGACCTCAGAAAAAGCTTTTGTATTATCACAGTGCCAAGGTATCTTCCTTGGGTACCTTACTAGGGCAAGGGCTCATCAAGTACATCAGGAGCTCACTGTAGACACTGAAATAAAACAAACCATGGAAAAGCACCATTAAGGGGGAAAGAATGTCTAAGCTCATGTTTTCTGTGTGGTACAGTGCACACTTCAGCACAACATATATTGAATACTGTAGGTCCTATCTACAAAAGTAAACCCTTATGAAATAAACAGTTCTCTGAATCACACTATTGATCATCAAGCTCAGAATTAGACCTTATGAGAAAGTTGTTCAACACTTAGCCTGAAAGTGTTATCTCCATCTTATCTCCAGCTCTGATACTGTCTTTAGTATTTTCAAAAAAAAAAAAAAAGAATTGTTATTTCAAGAGAGTTGAAGTCACGGTAAAGTCAGAATTCAGGAGCCTCTGTGCTAACAAAAGTTTTCCATTTAGCAATGATCATACACTTTGTTCTTTTATATGCCATGGTCACTTTTGCACTCTGACTATCACAGTGGAGAGAGCAATCCTTCCACTCCCACAAGAGGTGTGTGAAGTGAGGTTCTCTGTTCTGCCTCTTTGCCTGCCTGCCTGCCAATAAAAATCCTGTAAGTCTTGTTGTTCAATGCCTCTCTCAGCTGCTGGTCCAACTATGGGAGAGTAGGAGGTGGACAGACTGTCTCTGTGATGAAAGGAGGCTGCATGTGGAAAGGAGTAATTCAGCATGAACTGGAGCATGCTCTGGGCTTTTTGCATGAGCACTCTCGAAGTGACAGAGATAAACACGTAAAGATCATGTGGGAGTACATCAGTCCTCGTAAGTACTTTGAAGTCCTCAATGCAGGAAGTGGTATAGACACATCCTACTGCTCCCAGCTCTCCCTTTTCCCCTGAAGGGAGAAGGGAAGAAGTACACTCTAAGTACAATATCATATATTACAGCTGACAGACCAGACTTCAAGAAATTTGAAAACTCCAATAACCTGGATCTTCCGTATGACTATTCCTCAGTAATGCACTATGGCCCGTAAGTAGCAGCATGGCATTACTATTTCAGGAACTCAAATCTTATATCAGAATTAGTTTCTATCATAACTCTTTCCTAACTATCAGTTTCCCCAATTCCTCTTCTGAGAAAAACAGTGTGAGTCAGTTCAGACCAGCTGCTCCCTAGGGCTGGGATACACTGTCCCTTAGCTTACCATTAGGGAGACCTCCACTGCTGGGCTTGGGAGCAAAGGAGGCCATCTGGACATTGACTCTGCTTACTGTGGACATCTCAATGAGGCCTGTTTAAACAGCACTATTAGTCACAGCATCCTACTGAATCCTGAAAGAAGTTATGGTGCTTAGAGAGCATTGTTTCTCATGGGTTTTTTCAGATACACATTCAGCAATACCACTGGGAAAGCAACTATTGTACCAATTCCTGATAGATCAGTACATATTGGACAGAGACAAGGGATGAGCAACTTGGATGTGGCCAAAATCAACAAACTTTACAACTGCAGTAAGTATCTCCAGACCTCCCTGTTATCTTCAACTCAGATCTGGGCACGTGGCAGAGACAGCAGTTTTTCATCAGACTGTGAGACTATTCTCATGAATTCCTGGTACCCACTAGGGTTACTCTGGGAGGGAATGCAAAAGTAAAGCTGGAGGCACATTGTGATTAGTGAGAAAATGGAAACTGCCTCTAAATTAAATCAAACACATTTGCTATTAGCATGAGTGGCTGCTGTGCAACTAGATTAACTGCATACCACATTTTAAACTTAAATGGAATAATTTGATTTCTTACAGTTCAGCAGACAACTATAAATCCCAAAAGAACCAGATATCACCACTCCTCATGGCAGCTGGTATTTAAGACCTGATCCAAAACAAAACAGTTTTATGCTCCTTTGACCTTGAACAGTTTCATGTTGCCTTGTCCAGTTTTCAAAAGTTTGTCATTCTAAGTTTGTATGTTTAAACTCTTTATACATAACCTCTGCTAGAAGAATGTTTTATATACAATCACAGAAATTTATTCAATCAAAGGAAAAAAAAAAGATGAAAGTATTACCTCTTGCACCCCAAGTGCTCCTCCTAGGCTTAGAATTTAAGCATTGCAGAAGCATCATATTTGTGCTTGACTCTTCTGACATCACTTAACTTCCCCTTCTGAATGGAAAACAGTGGCACCAACTGCAGTGAATTGAAACCTCTCACTCTTTACAGAGTTGCAGAAGGAGATCTCTTGCTAAATGAGAGAGCTAATCAATAAATTGAATGAATTTCAGAGCCCTACTTTACTTTCCTCTTTGATGCATTATGTGAAATATTAGGACATTAGGACAACATGAATGCTCCTTTTAATCAAGATGTACCAGTACTCTGAAATGAATGCTGATAGACCAGAAAACAGAGATCAGTCCATTCTGAAGAGATTGTAGTTGTGAATGAACTACTACTATGAAATCTTCTGCAATCCTGAAGCAAGCATTTTTCCCTCAGGTCGCTGCAGCACTATTCTTGATGGACCTTCTGGGTCACTGAGATCGGCCAACTACCCAAGGAATTACTCAGATAACACCAACTGTGTCTGGCTCATCCGAACCCGATCCAGAAAGGTAAACATAGGTTAAGAGTGGTCTTGAAAGACAGCTGAGCTTCTTTCAACGTTAAGCATCTTGTGCTCTGTACAGCAGTTACCAGATGAGAAAAATTTCAGAATTGTTTCTACTTCTAGAGAGGTATGTGCTAAAGCCAGGTGTAGACAAAGACAATTGAGAGTTGTGATTTTGAAAAATCTCCACAAGTTGGGCTTCAGGTTTGAAAAGTCAGGACAAAGCTCCTTGAGCATGGGAGCATTCAGTGATTAGATCTGAACCCTGCAACTTCAGGGGAAGAGAGGCAAAGCTGGGTAAGCAGCTCTAGTCTCTGAGTCTGTGCTTGGCTCAAGTTTAGGTTCTGTCTGTTTTAAAGGACATTCCGTGAAAGTATACTTATATATTAAAAATATATTTTCTCTTCCCTTCCAGGTTTCCCTGTACTTTCAAGCCTTTAATCTGCAAATAACTAAAGGTTGTCAGGGTGATTATGTTAAAGTTTATGATGGATCCAGCAAGTCTTCTCCAGTTCTAATGGACAAGACCTGTGGATCAAAGATCCCCAAAGGCATAGTTGCTTCCAGTAATCTTATGCTCGTAGAGTTCATCACAGATGGTGCCCAGACAGCTTCTGGTTTCCAAGCCACCTTTACTGCTGGTAAGTCTGAGAACAAGGAGAATGGCAAGGAAAACAGTCCATGCTAAATCAACCTTTCTGTTCACTCAGGAAAAAACTTGAAGAACTGCTCTCCATGAGGGTCATCACTTCCTTCCTTGCTTTTGACATAAGAGATTAGTTCTACACTGTCCCCTTTTATTCATTCATGCAGATGGGGCCACACTCAGGTTAAGTGGTGTTAGCCAGGTGATTCACTGTTCCCCTTCCCTCAGATATGTGCCATTCCAAAGCATGTGTCAATAAGGGCAATCAATTTAATGACACTACAAGTGTTACTAGCACAGTAGAAAGAGAAGAAATCGTAATGCAGCATTTGAATATATCATTCCCCTGGAAAAGGTGCTGTTTTCAATCACACAGTTCAGATGGTGAGACAGATCTACAGTGAATGAAGTCACCCAGGCCCTTGACAAGAAGAGAGGCAGTATTTCCATGGTCAGGATTCCTGGAACCTTTCCAGCTAGAACACATTTTCTTCAGTCCCATTTAATTAAGAACTAAGGCCACAACTAAACAATTATGTGACCACAGGCTTTCTAGTTAGCGTGTACCAGCTGGAATAAAGGAATTCCTGTGTGTGTGACTGCAGCCTATGGCAACTGCACAGCAGTGCAGCTTGTGTTGGGGGGAAAGGAAGCTCAGCTGTGTCATGCAGCCTTGTATCTGCCATGGGATAAGAACAAGCATGCAGAGTTTGCATGAATCCACTGAAATGCACTAACTTGACCATATAGCCAAACCAAACCAGAAATTTTGCATTGTCTCTTTATAATATCTGTTTCTGTCCACTGCTGCTATGGAAGGAAAGAAAAATTAAGAAACTGCATGTGCCACTTTGCTGTGTCCACAAATATAAAGCAATCTTAGCCGCCAGATAAAATGTGATTTAGTATATATGTATTTTAGAGATGCTACACTTTGTCCAGAGACTTCTGAAAGCTAAGTATTCCCTCATTTCTTTTACAGTGAGGACCCAAAGAAGATCTAGCATCCACAACTGACTTAATGAAGAAGAACCTATTCTGTGAATATTGAAATTATGTGTTTCCTACTTCGTTCCTGTCTTGGCTTGGATCAGTATGAAATTTAATTCTATTAAGAATCAAAGTTTTCATCTTCCTGAAAACGTTTATTCCCCAAGCCATACAAATGTACAAATTCTATACATCTGGTGTACTTCTCCTTTTGTCTGCACAGTTAAGTTATTACCTCTTTCTATTTAACAATTGAATAAAAAGCTTCATTAAAAAAGAAGTTTCCGCTTCTCTTTTCCAGCAGTCACTTCCAGCCAAACACACCATCAGCGTGGTCTGACTTCTTAGCCCCTTTGTTCAGTCATAGGGATGTCTCTTAATTATACCACTGACATCATCATGGGTTTAGTTAGTTGGCTGAAGAGATCAGCTCCAAACTTTAAAAACTCATTTTATGGTCTTTACAGTCTTGAGCATGAAAAGGTCTTTCTTGGACAGACTTAGGACAGACAGAGTCCTACACCAGCCTAATATTTCCACTTCCAAAAATGACTTCTCTCTTCCAAATTCTGTTATATCCTTAAATCACAAGAAAGGTGGACAAGACTAATCTACTTCCAGGAATGGACTGGTACTTCCTACTGCAGTTTTCCTTGTACAGTTCTGGCAGGCAGGGGACAGCTAAGGGTGCTCGTTTAGCCACAAGCCATTTTTGATCCCACAGAGATGATTAAGCCTATCATAGGACAAGAAAATGCTGCCAGAGTTCATGCACATGTTCAGAGAAGAAATCTTTTGTCAAGAAAGTAGCTAAGCTCTTCTCTTCTGATCTCATAAGAGATCTGCAAGAGTGTCGCAACTCCTGGAGTGTTCATTTTATAGCCTTGCCTGCAATCACACTTTTAAAATTATATTCCCTTGACCAAGACATGCCTGTAAGTGATCTGAGAAAAAAATAGACTGCTATTTTAATTTGTAGTATAGACAGATAGTTAAATATATGACTAACCTGAGTATTTAATACTTGTATTTTTATGGCTGAAAAAAAGGAAACACTTTTCCTATTCTTACTTTGTAACACTAGAAAACTTGAAATTCTTCTCAGAGAAATACATTTCTCGAAAAAACCAATGGGAAATTAATTTGAATTTCAGAGTGAAATTTACATGGAAAATGAATTTTAAAAAAATTCTTTTATTTTGTTAAAGGAGGCACCAAAAAGGCTTAATCTGAAAGAATTTGCTCAAAGGCCTGTCTGTGTTTATACTCTAAGATGAAGAAACAATCAGCTCTTGAGAGAAGCTTTAATTCCATTGAAGATTGTTTCCTTACCCACAGCGGCTGTGCAAATGCCTCTGAACACAGCAATCCTGAAGCTGCTTTAGAAGAGGCATTTCTTCAGCTCTTCAGACACTGCAAGATGGGTTCAGCTTCTGATGTGTTGTTTGAGTTACTCTGAGCAATCAAGTGTTGCTATCAACACATCATTAAAGGAGTAGTCCTTCTAAAATGCTGTTAAAAATGCAGGTCTAGAAAATTTTTTTGCCAGTTTTGATTCCTAAGCCCCTGCAAAACAAAATGGAGGAAATAATATTGCAAAGCCAGTGGATGAGGACTAACATCCTAGCATTATTTTTGAGAGGAATTTCAGTTGTGATTAAGATGTTCCACACAACAGTGAAAAGGCAGGCTCAGGTGATTCAGGTACCTACCCTTGAAGGGGGAATAATGATTTTGATAAGAGTTTGGAAATATTGTTGGCAATGGCTGAGAAATTAATAAAGTTGTGATCATCTGTGTATTGCTGAAATTGCTACAATAGTTAAGAAGTTTTTTTTTAGGAAAACCAAGCAATCTGTGCCAAGAAAATATTAGACCCAGTTGATGTTAACAGCCTGCAGTTTCTTCTTTTAATTCCACTGGAAGAGGAGGCACTTCCCTGCTAAGATGCAAAGTCCAGGTCTGTGTGAAGTTGGTCTGATCCTTACTGTACAGGACTGAAAGAGGCTAAAGGTGGTCACAGGGACAGAGCAAGGTTCAACCCAAGGATGTGGCTGCTCAGTTGTCCCAGGGCAACTCATGAAATACCATCAGCTCAGGGTGTGGTGAGCAGCCCAGGCAGTCACTTTTCAGACACTGTTTGTGTCTGAAAGCCATTTCTGTCCTGAGGACTTTAACATCCCCTTGCTGTGACCATAAATGCCCCTTGTCCCGATTTCAACCCAAGGGTAGAAGCCGCCCTGTTCAGTAGGATTGCATCTCTACTTACTGCCCTATAGCAAAATGTAGCATTTCCCTCATACAAGTGGGGGTCTCTCTCCAGCTCTAGGGACATGCAGAACCCCACAGACAGGGCTGCAGGACACCTGAGTGTCAGCCTAGGCGTGGTTTCACAAGGCTACCACTGAACTGGCCCAGTTCACTCCAAACACTCGTTGTCACACACACACAAACATACAGTTATACCTGCATCCTCTTCCTCATCCTTGGCTATGTCCAGAAGAAATACCAGATAATGCAACACCATCATCTTCAGAGACACCATCTTGCTGAAGAAAACACCTGCTGAGCAAGAGAATATTTCAGCAGGGAGAGCTGGCATCACAAATCATGATCGGAATTGTCCTGGACCCATATGCAGATATGTGCTCAGTTTGCTCTGGGACAGAAGTGGGCATCTCCCTCAGGCAGTCCTGGTCTGGAAGCCATAGTGGCAGGAAAGAGCCCCAGGCACATTTTGAGACTCCCCTACAAGTCTATACTTCTGAAGTGCTACCCAGGAGATGTGAAGCTGAGACTTCTGAACCAAAACCACTTTGGGAATGTAGAAAACTTCATGTATGCAAAGCCTCCCAGGGATGCAGCAGAACATCTCTTTTAGGACTCTGTCTCTTCCCCCAAACTACATCCATAGCAATCCAGCTGGGCCAGTCTTTGTGGAATGAAATACAAAGATTTCCAGGAATGCTGCAGGGATGGAAATGTGCACGTCTGGGAAATCACTGGAAGAAGCAGCCAAACAAGGGTTACAAGAACAGCCTGTATTGATAACAAAGGACATAATTCCCATGACACAGCAGCAGGAGGATCATGGAGGAATGTAGTGTTTATGGCATGACCACAGGGTCTATACCCCATTCAGCAGCAGCACAGAAGACCTGTCAGTGGAAAATCCCACACTCACGTGCCCGCAAGTTTGCAGCTACTGCGTGTGCCTTCCCTTTTTCCCATTACCACAGCAGGAAAAGAGATTTATCCTTTTAGCAATGACAAACAGGTTGTTTGAACATGAGAGGTTTTTCTATGAGGAGGCAGAAGGCTCTAATTCCCATGCATATTTCAGTATGTCTCCCCCTCATGGTCTGAATTCTTTTCCACTAGGCACTGCACACAGGCAATTATACGAGGGACAACTTTTTTTTTGTTTGTTTTAAAGAAAAGTAGTAACTTGTAGTCTGACTTTTTGACTACTTTGACTTGTTAAAAAAAGTACCAAAACCCACAACCTTCCCTTTTCCCCTTCAATTGTAGCACATACAGTCATCCATAACAACTCTTCTGAATCTCATTCAAGGTTCAAAGCTATTGGCATCATCTTTCACCAGGAGAATCCAAGAAAATAGTTACAACTCAAAGTACAATCAGAAGTTCATGAAACAGTAATATCATTCTACATCTTCAATGAATGCTTTTTCTTTTACACAAAGTGATGGATATAAGAGTGAGAGACCAAACAATGGAAATTAAAAGAAAGCATTTTTATTTGTCATTAATGGGCAAAATAGGTGTTGCCTGAATTTTCCTGTTTCATATCTCTTTCAGGAAAATTGTAAAGCCAGTATCAGAAGGAATAGGCAGATACAGCCCAGTGATCATCAGGGGACGTTCACAGTGACAAGGGAGATCCAAGGTCAAAGGGTGAAACTGGTCCACAGGCCAGGATGAGCAGGGTTCATGACCAAGTAGAGGCACGGCTGTGACAACACTGGAGAGGGACACACCTCCCCTATAGCTTTACAAGAGACTGAAGGTGTTGGTCTGAGCTGCAGTTGGGTTCCTGGGCCTATGAGTGGAAGGCTTGGAAGGAGCTCCCAAGTGAAGCTGATCAGGGTAATTAAGGTCTCAGTGCACTCAGGGGAGCAGGAGATAAAAAAGTGTCAGAAATGTTGCTGTTCTTTTGGTAAGCAGTGGTTTAGGACAGGCTTAGGATGGTTCTGCAGTAGGTACCAATGTAACCAGACAGCAAGTACCACAGAGACTCATGAACATGGAACTGTCAAACCATCTGCACAAGGAAAGCGCTTAAATCTTAGGAGGATGCTTAGGTAAATGTTTGATCATTATAATGCTTTCTATCCTTCTCAGGCCTCAGTCTGAATTATCAACCAGAGTTGTGGGCCCTGGTTTTGGTCAATAACTATATGATAGGAATTATTTTTTATGATTGGAATTTATTTTTTAACTCTCCACCTGTATTGAGAGCTAATATGTGAACGTCAATAGGCCGTGTCTGTTTCTTCCATGATCTTGCTGCTGCCTTGTCCTGCTGGCAGTTTGTGTCCCAATCAATCTTATTTGTTTTGACTCTTATCTCAAGCCACTTGATGGAAGAATCTTTTGCTTTTCTTTCCAGTCTTTTGTCTTGGTGCAGGATATGTACCTCCATTACATAGTTGCCTTGTAGAACATCTTTTTGGATGTTTTTAATCTATAGCTATTACCTTTTACTTCACAGTGTTATGAGATTGTAATGATTGAATTCAGTTGTATTGTCTGTGCATAATCAATTTAAATTGAAAGAAATAAACTCAGAGAGAATATTCACACAAGGAGATATATGTTTATAATTATTTTTTGTTTACTTTTAAGCTTTCATTTGCTATATATTTTATTGTTCTTCTTGTCCATGGCAAACTTGGAGAAAAATTTCTATTGGATTTAGCCAAAGCCTGTTAAGAATCTTTTGGGTTTTAGGAAGATGCATGATCATCTTAACATAAAGATTCAAAAGTAATTTGTTTTTTACCAGTAAGCAGCCCAAAACTGGCTGAAAGAACTCAGCTTCTAAACATCAATGGTTCTTCATTGTCTTATACTTTGCCTTCACTAGCTTGTATAGATCCACCTCTCAAATCTACGCATAAGTGTTGGTAATTAGATTTCCTAATATATTTAGATGTAATTTATCACATTGGTAAACTACCACTTGAAGTGAAATGGCATGAGGACATAGGACTGTGGAGTAGACGTTAGGGTAGTATTAAGTTAGGGGTAACTGATGGACCTGGCTTGTGGAAACCCACCATCAACACCACATTAAACTGCAATCTCAGGGTTATATCACATGAGAGGAGTAAAAGGGGAGAGAAGCTGCTTACAGGAACACGAAAAGCTGTATGAACCCCAAAACCTGACTCAAGTAAGGTGCTACTGGTTAGACTTGAGATCTATTATTAGAACCTGAAGCATGACTCACTCACAGGAGGGCAGCGCTGAATGCCCCAAAGGGAGAAACAAATGGATGCTGCAGTTACACTTAAACTCCCAAATGTAATCCTTTTAATCTCCTGGAATTAAAACAGCTGTTCACAGGAACAAAGCTGTGCAACAGAGCTTAAAATATCCATTTCTGAATGAAACCGAGTCGTAATTTTTATACACAGTAAAGTCACTGGTCTTTTTACAAACAGAACAAATAGCCCATTAAGTCTGGTCTAGTTTTGATCCTGCCTCTTTCCATGGTATTTAGCAAGATATTTTTACAGCTATAACTCAAAGTGTGTTTGATACAATAGGATTCAGACTCCTCTTTGCATTGGTTCAAGAAGACATTATTTTTAGCCAAATATATACCATTTCTAACAGCAGTCTAGAGTTGTTTTTTGTACCTAAGAAATACTAAGATCTCAGCTGATGGACACCACTCCAGTTTAAAGTGTTCCAGAGTCTATCAGCTAGTAATGTTTATTTTTAGCATCTGTATGTGCTGGATATGTGCGTGTTAGACCAGATATATGGGAAACGGATTTCTAGCATTGTTTGGTTTGAGAATAAATATTTATAAAATAATGTAAATGAAAGAAAAGTAACAATCTACTTAAACTCAGCCCTCAAATCTTTTGGTATTACCCCAAAACTTTTAAAGTTATGCTCTGCATAATAAAATGGAGCTGCCAGTAAATATCTTTGCAAAATGAAATGCATTAGTCTGCTATCTGGTTCTGTTTCTACCAGTTTCTGAAAGGGTGACTGACATTTAGATTTCACACAATATCTTACCTCAACTGACATGTGAGAAAATCTATTCCAATATTGATAAGAGCATTCAAGTAGTTTTCGAAACAGAAAAACCACCCCCTTCTTTAGAGGATATACAATTCTTCTCTCCCTAGAATATTATTTATGACAAGGCTATCCCAATGTAGTAATAATATGCCCAGATCAACTGTGTAAAATGAGATAGACTCGCAAGTAACAGCAATTTAAAAGTCCTTAAATTCTCCCATTTAAATAAATTGTACAATAATGTAAATAATCAGTTTCATTAAAGTTTTTGTTACTTTTGCCAATCTACACAGTAATCACAAAATAAGAAGCTATTTCTGGAGGATAATTTATTCAGTGCATTAATTTCTTTCTTCTGTTGACAAAATGCTCAGAAAAATCCTCACAATATTGCCTGAGTTTGTAAATTTATTTGGTAAACGTTTTTCTGTGAATATTTTATGAACAATTTGTTGTGGATATTCATGATTCAAGTTATAACATTAATTCAGTGCCTAAGTAGTATGGTTTCTGCATTGTAATTGTCACTTGTGCAGCTTACCCATACATTTCCCATTTAGAATTTAAAGTGTGAATAATCACATTCAAACATATATTTTGTGACTATTTAAGCTTTCAAATTTAAATTTATTTTTGAAAGTTTAAGCAAGTCCTATTTTCCTCTAATGAATATTAGTGTGGTTTTTTTCAATTGCTTGCACAGCTCTTGTAATTGATTTTTGCTGACCTAGATTTCCCCTGTAGTTTCAGCAGTTTCAGTTGAGTAGAGCCTTTTCCCTTCACTTCATTTTCTAGACTTCTATAGTGTCCAGTAACTGAAAATAAGTTTTCTTTTTGTATAATATGATTTGGAGAGATTGATTACTTGATTTAGTTATTGATTACTTCACTTTGGAAATTTTGGCAACAAAACCATCTGAGAGTCCTACCAGCACTGTTGTAGAGTAGATGAATGGGGTTTTTTAATCCTTGATCAAAATCTCTTCTTCTGACATCTCAATTGGCATATTAACTGTCTCTTCTTGTCATTTGGGGGGATAATGTCAGTTTGATGAAAGAGCCGTTTATGAATCTCACATCTATACAGCAGAGATGGGCATGTTGCCAAGCTCCACACAAATACATAATTTCACTTATTTTAATTGGCTTATTATTTATTCCATTATTGTGGGAGCAATTTCTCTCTGTAACATTTTCTATAAGTACAGAAGTTGTGTATTCTTCTCCTGAACACATAGAAATACACTGGTTTTTTGTTGATGAGATCCACCTTCTTTTTCCAGAGACAGAGCTAACCTTACTGCAGAGATTCTACAATGTCTGAAAAGGATCAATTTTTGGAGGAAGAACAAGTATCTCACACTCCCATTGGGCAAAACCAAAGTGACACTATCCAATACCCATTTTCTCTAGGGAGCACTTTCTTTTTCTCTTAGTCTAAAAACCTAGACTCTGAGAATTGTTTCACACAACAGCCACCTTTAACAGGGAGAATACTGGGATATTGGCTGAATTCCAAAATTCATCATAGGTTTGCCATCTGTACCCAGAATAGTAAACAGGTAAGCCACCACAGAAAATTATATGCTCATAGAGAGAAGGGGTTTTTTTGGTGATGATCTCCATAGCCCTTTTAGGAAACTATTTAGTTGTATTTACAGAATGATATGACACAATTTTTAATGCCATTTTTAAGAGTTAGGATTTTAATTACAAGCCATGCTGTAGCAATCATTTACACAACTTCTTCTCAGGTATTTGTTGAAATCCCTATGTCTCATGCACTTTATAGGAGTATTATAATGAAATTGAAACAGTTTATGAAGAACTGACGTACAAGAACTGATTCTCCTGGTTCTAGAGATAAATCCAGAAAATTCACTACATCTGTTACTCATTTATTCATCATTGGATATACCTCTTTGTACTATAGCTGGTGCAATATTGGTCCCAGGTTAGTGTTCTCCAGCACTGGCTCAAATCTGGTTTCCTGGGTCTTGTTGTCCAGAGCAATCTCATCCAAATAGCGATGTCACTGGGCAGTTTAGTTTGCCATTTGGGAGAGCAGTTCTTACATTTCTTCAGGGGATGAGAAAATATTCCAGACATTTTCATCACCCTTTATGCTGAGAGAAAAACTGAGGTCAGAGGGAGAGAAGCTGACAGCTGTATTAGAATGTGTCATATTAATGGTTATGCTATTGGAATTGTTAAGTGCCATCTGATGAATGAAGACAATATACCTAATAAGTCAAATTTACAAGTGAACATAACTAAAAGATAAGGAGGTATTTAATTAGTTATATTTAAGCTCTTAAATCTGCTATTTCTTGTTTCAGTTCAGTGTAGTCTGAAAAATGTTCTGCAGTTGATTCAATCAATTGTTTTGTTTTGTTTTGATTTTTCTATTGACTGAACTGATTATTAAGTCAAGGTAAGAATTACTGAGATTACCAGAAGCAATGAAGAATTGGAAGTAGCAGAAGCAATACAAACAGTGAAAAGTGGAACTAACCTAAAAAAAGGTGAAAATTAAAATAGGATATGCATTCTACTTACTGTTTTGCATTTGTATTGTATGACTCGCTGATCTTGCTTTTTCGTGTAGTCTGGCAGAGCTATTTCTCTTTTAGTGACTGATGTTATGTGCCTTTAAAAAGGCACTCCTAGAAAAGTAGTATTTTTAAAAGCTTGAGACAGCTCTTATTTTCTCAATTTACAGCTTAGAATCTATACATTTTTACTAAAATCCATGTAGGTTATTTTACAGTGTTTTACTGCCCATAACTCTTTTTCAAATAACAGCTTATATGGTTATTGGTGTTTGGCATGGCATGTTTTTTAAAGAATTCATGGGAATTTTGCTTGTTTATGGAGAAAAGTATAGAACATCAACTGACAGAAGTGAAACAAAACCAAAAATTTCGTCATAGGTTATTGACTTGACAGTTGGCATGCATTTTCTTGCTGTACCTTAATTCTGCCTCCAGGGCCCGTAGCAGCACATGCCCAACAAAAGGCAAACCCATCCATCATATTTCATCCTCTGGAAGTTGCATAGCTCAGTGCTCCACAGAAGGAGAAGTAAACGCTATATTTATGTATGCACTGGTGCTGCACAGCCAAAGAAAGCTGCTGTATCAATGAGTAGGTGAGTCAGCAAAGCATCTGCAGAGGGAAAAGCAGGCATGACTGTTGCTGAGATACCACACCTGCTACACAAAAAAGAGTACAAATTGAGTTTCTTAATGAATTTACTGCAGCACATTTACAGTAATCTTGGCATGTAGAACAAATAATGGACATCCTACATGTACAGCAAGTTAAGCTACACAGTGACAAGAAGCTGTGAAGCAGGATCACCCTGATGGAAAAAACAGGCAGCAGGGAGAGATTAGTAAAGTGCTGCTGTGTGTTCATTTGGGTTTTGCTGTGAATGTGGCTGGTGGAATTGGCTTGACACTTGCTGAAAAATTATGGCTTGTAGCATGTATTTTAAGGGGGATAGAACATCAGTAAATAAAGGTAGTATAGAAAGTAATCTTACTCCCTAAAGAATTGCAGCTGAGCCAATTATTGAGGATTAGGAGCAGGCCTGATGTTAACAGGCCATGCCTGTACCCAATAAGAAGAGTGTTATAAAACAGTAGATTGCTTGGTTGAGGGGAACTGGAGTCAGTTGGCTGCTGTGAGAATGAGTCAGTGCCAGTGCCTAGAGGAGCTGCCTACAAGAAACATCAAGGAGGTAGGAAACTAGCAATATAGAACCCTGGCACTATAATGACAACATGTATGAGTATCTGAATGTTAGTATCTGGGAATGGGAAAGTGTCCTGAAATCATTAATCCAGGCCTAGATTTCAATGAGCAACTGAGTTTCCCGAAAAGTATGCTTGTTTCAGTTGACTGGAAAATGGTAAGTGATTTCAGATTTGGAACCAGTTTTCAGCAAGAGGAATTGTCATTTGTATTTGAAAGTAATTTAAATGACACTGCACTTTTTATCACCTATTGAGCCAATAGGTGATGTTATTTCAGTAATTGAGAATTTTGGAAACTGGCCTCTGGGAATAAATCACGTGGGACTCCATTTTCTTGGCTGGAAAAAGCCCATTCTTTATTCACATAACTCCTTTTTATAGAGTTTTACAGACCTCATGTGTAACTCCAATCGGTTAGCAGGTTTCTTGCCAATTACTTTATGGGCTAGTAGCAAGTTGTCACCCTATATTGGTCACTCAAACCCCTAGTGTGTATGTGCAGGAAAAGTTCTTTGTGAGAGATAGTTGTCATTTTTCTATCTAACAGTGTACAACCAGTTTATACAGGTGCCAGTTGTTTTTCACCCAGGAATAGATTGTTATGTTAATGACCTGCTCATGCCAGGATTGCTTTCACATGGGAACTTCCAAAGTGCTAGCTTGATAAGGCCAGCCACTGATTCCAGGAGAGCAGTCTTGATTTTCTGAAGCCTTTCTCTATGATTTTTCTTCCTTATAGCAACATCTGCCTAACATGCTCAAGCTACTCCTGTTTAAAATAGGGCTTGTTCCAGTTGCAGAGATTGGTGAGTGATCTATTTTTCCTCGGATTGCTAGTGTAGAATAGTAAAAATATTATTTACTCTTTAGAAGAAAATTATTACTAAATAGTCTGAACTCTTGAAAAGCAGAACTAAATTCTCCAGTTGTTTAAGTTCTCTGACCTGATTTGCATTGTGCTCATATTGGTTTTGGTATAAGGCATTAAACTCAAGCATGGAACAAGTGCTTTAATTTAAACTAATCATTTAACATTTTGAAGTTATCCTGGCTACTGACTTGCAAAATGGAAAATGCTTTAATAGCATTACAGCTTTTAAAGTACACAATAGAAAACTTAAGCAAATTCTCCAGAGTAAGAGTGAGAAAATCTCACCTACCTAATCTTGAATTTTAAGTTCTCAGTCTTGTCCAAGAGAAGATGTGCATGAGGTTGGACAAGTACCTTTTAGTTGCCAATTTATATATGGAAGTAGAAAATGTCTCAAGTTGGAGCGTGGAGGGGAGAGTGTGTATGTGTTTTGTGCAGTAGAGAGCGCGTAGAAAAATGAAAAATCAGGGAAAAGGGACCTGGATATGGAAACAAATTGAGCCTCCTTGGATGTGCAGTTGTTAATGATGTATGGATGATTTATCTGGGTTGCAAATTAAGGATGCTGAGGAAGCAGAGACACTAGTTCAGAGGATGTGAAGGGTCAGCTCAGGTATGGAGTCTGTCATCTTTGATGCAGTGTGGTGCAGAGCTGTGGAGGGGCCAGCTTGGCTGGGTGTACATTTTTAGTCTGTGGTTAAAACTCCAGCTGGACCTCAGCTAGCAATTGTCTGATCTCAGCCTCTGTAAATCCTCTCAGGATTATGCCATGCTCCTCATTCTCTCTTGTCATACCTAGAATACCTGGCTTATTCTAGGTATCTGCCTCTGTGGCTAAAGATCTGTTGTGTACTCATTCAGTTAATTTGTTTGCTGGGAGTCACAGTGTTGGAGGAAAAAATATCTCTGCCTTAGAGAACTTGGTCATTGTTGTTTTAAAGAACTGCTAAGTACTGTTTTGTAATTTTATGGAAAAGATTGGGATGAAATCTCTTTCTCCAGAGTGCAGTTTTACTGCTGTGGTGGTGTAACACACCCCACCCTTCTCCTCAGGCCACACCATGAGCTCAGAAATGCTCCTTAGCGTTGATGAGCAGCACCTCTGCTCAACTCATCTGTGCTTATCAGAAACACCACCTGCTCCCAGGAACTTGGGAGCTGGCTACAGAGCTTGGTCTTAACAAACAGCCTTGGAAACTTAGTTTTCCTGCCTCAATAACAACCTAAGTGGAATAACGTTTTTGTTGTCAAACCTTCAAAGAATATTTCCAGCATGAATTGTGGTCGGGATGGAAAATCACTGTTTCTAAAGCCATTTGTAATGGGACCCTATAAGCAGTCGTCCTGAGAGTGAGATCCTTTGTGCTCTCCTGGGCTGCAGTGGGCTCTCCTCATTGGGACAGCTCTTGGAACCAGCAAACTCTCAAATTTGCTATACTTAGAGTGCTGCCACTGAGCACCTGTGATGGAACCTGTGACTGAGCCCACACCCAGAGGCCCAACCCTTTGTCCATGGGGAAGGTGCAAAGGCATCTGATGGGAGTATTGTGCTGAATTTGAGGGGAAGTTTCACAGGCGTTTACCTTGGTCTCTGCCTGTGTGCAGGCATGAATATGCTGTAGCAAATGTACTATGAATGTTGCTTTCTCAGCTTCTTTACAACTTTAGATCTGGAAGTAACTGTAAGAGAGTTACTATTGTGCTGTAGTCATTTTTTATATTAATATTTTGCTAAATTGTTTAAATTGAGCTATTGATTGAGTGTCGTTAAGTTGGAGTGCTGTTAAAACCTTTAGGCCTAAACCACTGGTCAAGTTCAGGGTGAGGTTTAGCAAGGAGTCTATCCTGAACCTTGTGACTCAACGGGAGGGTCTCCTTGTTCCTTTTCATACTTCAGCATTTCTATCCTTACCCTTTTCCATGTGCAGACTCCTCATAGACAACTTTTGGTTGATTTTAGCTTTAGATTGATTCTTTTAGATTTCAGTCCAATTTTTCTCTGTCCTTTAACTACCTACTGAGTAGCAGAGTGGGCCTTGCCACAGTGAACCTTGTTATACTTTCATTTTAACATTAAGCCTGCTTTTGCTGGCACTTTGCTGGTGATTCTTGGAACAACCTAAACCACTCATTTATGTCAATTGCATAAATCATAAGACTTTTTCTTCAGCCTATTTCCAGCACTATCTGCTTGCCATTTTCTGTAGCAAGTGTCACACAATGCCCCTCTTGCTGTCATTCCTCCACTGCATAACCTTAGCCTGTCTCTAGGGAGAAGGGACCAGGAACAAAAAAGTACATGAGCTAAAGTTAATTTTATGTCATTGATAATGTCACTTTATGCTGTGTGTGGGTGGCAAGGTTTTGGTAGCAGGGCAGAGAGAGGCTGCAGGGGTGGCCCTGGTCAGAAGAGGTCAGGGGCTGCCCCACGCTGGACACAGCCAGCTGGAGAAAGCTGTGTCCTGGTGGGGTCTGGGTATAGCTGAGCCAGCAGCCAAGCTGGTGGCACCTCTGTGGAAATGTATTTTAGAAAGAGTATAAGATTTTAAAGGGAGAGAGGAAAAGGAAGCAAAAAGAGTGAGGAACAAGACAGGAGGCACCAAGATCAGAGGAGATGCTCTATGAAGAAGAAAAGTCACTGCTGTGCTTGGAAGACCCACAGCAGAGCAGATGGATGCACCTGAAGGAACTGCAGGTTGTGCAGATCACATGTCAGAACACGTGCTCACTTTTAACCAGAGTACCAGGTAACAGTTTACAGAGAAACTTGTGCATTCTTAGGGTTGAGGGCTTCAGAGCCAAACAATGACACTTTGAGACTCAAGTCAGTCACTTGGGAGCTCTATGGCGCCCATGTTACCAGTACAGTGGAGACATTTTGAGGTTTACTATGATTCCAGTCTTCTTTTTTTTTTTGACAGCAGATTCAAGGCTGCAGTGTCTAATGGTTGTATTACAAAAAACAAATCTGGAAATAAAATATCAGTGCTAGTTTCTAACTCTTTTAAACCTCAAATGCTTTCAAGACTGACATTTGTCAGCCACAAGCTGCTGTTGCTGCTGTTCATGAAATCAGTCATTTTAGAATCAAAGTAGTTTCCAAACAAAACAAATTTGAAGGTGAGGATTACTTAATCTTACCTTTAGTTCACATAAAGAAAAATCTTGTCTGGCTATCCTAAATATTTAATTATTTCTGTTATCAAAGTGATCTCATGCTGAATGAAGTACAGAGAACCCTGCCAAAAAAAAAATCAAGAGGAATCAGAAAATGACCTGAAACTGAACTCTCCAAATTAGAAACAAATCAATCTGTTAGATGCCAAAGGTAAGTCAGAACTTTGATGGAATTGGCATTAAATCTATTTTTCTCCTTTGGTAAAAGGGTACCTCAAGAGCCAGCATTTTCAGGTGAAAAGAAAGGAAGAAATTTTCCTAGTCTCTGCAAAAGCAAGAGTGTGCTCCCTCTACCTCATTTATTTTGCTCTTAGGACTGCAATGTAGAGGAATCAAATCTGAAAATCAGTCTCATCTTTATTTTTCTTTCCAGCAACAAATCTATGGAATATGTGGTTCAGAGCTGTTTTGTATATGTGGGGAGAAGATATAAAAAACCAAAGCTCAATAAGAGTTGAAACTGGTCAGTGTTGTGTCAGATATGAAGGGCTTTTTGAAGTATGCTAATAGCAAGAGGGAGGTCTAAAGACTTGTTGAAGGTGGTCACCTGGCTGAGAGCAGGGCTGTTCCATGTTACGAAGCAATCACAGCTCTCTTTATAGAGCAGAAGTTTAAATAAATTAATTTTTTGATCAGTTTGCAGAAGTTTCATAATTGGTAATGATATATTTTGCCATGCTAGAAATAAGATTATGGAAATGACATAATCTAGAAAAAGGCAATTGTAAATTGCTAAGTATAGACGAAATTTATCTTTGACATCTTTACAGTTTAAACTTGAATTTATTTGGCCTTTTTGGGTCTAAGTGGGGGTGATATAAACAAAAGAGCAAAGAGCAGTCGTGATGGAGTCTGACATTCTGATTGCAGTGTGATTCTTACGGGGAAGTTTCCAGAGAACTCTCGCAGTGATGGGAAGGACAGACCCTGCAGATGGCAGCAGAGCTTTAAACTTCAGCCCGAGACACAACCCCTAAAGAAAACTCCCATTTCCAGACTATTACAGCGAGACATTTTGCTAGTAGCCAGCAGCGTGTTACTGATGCCTTTAAAAAAAAAAAAAACCAAAACAAAACAGTTTTCGTAATTATCAAGTATCAGAAGGATGTTTTTTGTGCCTTTTGTAATCACTCCAATTTCCCAGTGCAGACATTCCCTACCACTCTGTTTCATGTATTGCAGGTGGGGTTTTTTTTTCTTTAGTATTTTTCATCCTTTAGGTTTAGAGCAAGAGTGTGACCTAACTGAATTGGAATAGCACAGCCCACTAATATCTCTATAATAGCCAGTTTAGTCATAGCAAAATTTAAGTGACTGTTAAAAAAACCTTTCAGGTGGCAAATACCTATTTCTAAAGACACAGCCTCAGAAACAGAATAAACAGATGAGTTCAAACACATGAAAAAGTATCCCTTCCTGGATATGAAATACTGTTTCCCTTACTTTTACTAGCTCTGGGTCTTAAGGTGATTTCTTCAGTCTGTCATGCTGCATAGGCTATTTCTTCCTTGCTCAAATGTCTTTATCTCCTTTTTTTTTCCTTCTTTTCTCACCAATGCTAATCCATCTTGTAGTTTGTATCGATAATCTTTACATCTTCATCTCCTTTCGATTTCTACCATTCAATATTAATAAGATAGAAACAATCCACAAGAATAATGATAAAATAGAGCCTAGCGCAGGTAAATGTTTATGATGTCTGTATTTTGTGGTAGTCCCTCTAATTTTAAGGAATAGTTTGGTACCCATTATGTTTTTGCTGCATTTAAATATTTTGGCTATTCCTCCTCTGTTTCCACTGGCATTGCTTTATCTCTGTGCTTGTATTGTAATTTATTCAGGGCAATGACAGTGTCTTCTTACTTTATGTACATAAAGTATCTGAATATCATCCTTGACTGAATGATAGATTCTTAGCAAATGGCTATTTTGACAGAGTTTCCTGGCTGGTTCATCAAAAAGACAAAGTATGAAATAGTGTTCTGGCAGGCTAAGTAAGCATGGGCTATGAAGCTTGAATATGCTTTTGTTTCCAGAATGTAGATCTCTCAAGAGCAATTTTAAAGCACGTGTATGGGACTGTTGGCTTGTTCAGAAGGTTTATTTCTCCAAAACCAGTAAATGTTTGCCTAGTCTGAGTGTGGGATTTTTTTAGTGCTCCACTTCCTGTCCTGGAATTTTGTATAGTGTTACTGCATGCTAAAGATGCTTGTGTTTTAACAGTAGGGAAAAATGATCTCTGTAAAGGCTTTGGGATGCTTCTAGATGAAAGGTGTTATGTAAATTGTTGGCAGTTTTACTATTTCATACAGTGTGAACTGATGAAAGACAGGAAAGGAGTGGCACTTACCTCTCAATATAATACATAACTTGCCTTAGGTAGGACCATTCTCTTTACTGAACACTTCATTCAGTCCCAGTGGAGAACCAGTGGTGGCATCTGCTGTTTTCATAACAACCCAAAGAAGATGCCATGTCTCTGAATGGCTGCCTACCCCCGATGGCAAAACAGCAGAGAAGTAATGTGAGAAACAGCTCTGCTGAAAA
This sequence comes from Agelaius phoeniceus, assembly GCF_051311805.1. Taxonomy (NCBI): domain Eukaryota; kingdom Metazoa; phylum Chordata; class Aves; order Passeriformes; family Icteridae; genus Agelaius; species Agelaius phoeniceus. The sequence continues at coordinate 24,067,457 of NC_135270.1, forward strand.
TAACTTCAGTTATCATCACTGGAGCGTGTGGGTTCATTCCTACCACAGGTCTGTTTGCCCTACAGCAAATCTCTTCTCCCACAGTGGTGGATTGGTGCCACGACTCTCTTGGGCATTCCCAGGTTTGTTTTGTTTTGGTTGGTTGTTTTTTTTTTTTTTTTTTTTTTTACTGCTGCAGCAGCATAAGAGGACAGGATAAAGAGGAAAGGAGAAGCTGCTAAAGGAAATATACCATTATATGACAAAACTACTGACTAAGTAGGATACTACTACTATTAATAGTAATAATAATTTTAAAAGCAGCACAGCTTCTTATTTTTTCTGGAATCCTGTAATTGAAACACACAGAAAAATTGTTTCCAGTTTGTTTCTGCTCAGTGAGAGACAGTAAAGGGCAGAGAATATAACATTGCATTATATCATAGCCACTTTGCTCAAAATCTAGCAGGGAGAAACAAACAAAAGCCAGAACTGTACTCATTGTGGTTAAAAATCTGCAAAGGACCAGCATTGTGACCCAAAAGAAGGCATCGGTACCACCTCTGAGCAACAGCTAATCTTTGGGAAAAACTGAATACTCATCCATTAATCAGTCAATTAATACAAAATTAGATAAACTGTAGAATGAGACCCCTGCAAATAAAAACATGCTGTGATCAAGAAATCATACAACAGCTGCCTGAACTGAAAACTGGTTGCAGTTTATAGCAGAAGTAAAAATCCATTTCAAGTGAAAAGGTAGAAGGGGCAGACAAGGAGTCTAGATAGATTGGTTAGTTTTACACTGGGGAGTTGAGTAAACAAGTACAGAGCAACAAAAAATTCATGATGCATCAAGGCAACAGCAGAATCCTTTCAACAGGAAGCAGAATTTGCTTCCACTGTCTCTGGACCAAGTGTTTAATCTAATCCTGAGGAAATGAAACACTTTGCAAGTGTACCCAGTAGTAATGCAAGGTCTGCAGATGTTAATTTGAAACCACCTGTCAGTGTGGGAAACAGTATTTAAACACAGAAGGATCTGAAACAGCCTTTGAAAAGCTTTTGCCATCAAATTTTGCAGCTAGGTGTTTGTGTACAGAGGTTTCCTTTATATATATAAATATGCTTTTAAGTATTCACATAGTGTACATATATATAGGTGGTATATGTGGTTTTGTGTATACTTATACATAAATATAGAGAGAGATTTTGTTACCCCTGGGTATTTTGTAGAATAACTGGGAGCAGCCTCAAAGGGCATCACACTCAAAGCTGAGATCAATAAATGAAAAACAAGAGTTTAATATCAAGGTCTATATCCTTATCTGGGACTTTCAAAATTATGGGAAAAGCCTCCCAGATTACAGTGGTGACCTCTGAGAGGCGCACCAGCTCAGAAACACAATTTAGTGTGCACAGCAACAGATATTGTGGAAATTATTGCTGGGCAAGGAAACAACTCTGTTGATAGATTAGTGATTTGGCAATTTTTTAAAATGACTGGGAATATTTAGAAGTTTTTTGGGGGAAAGTGTGTGAATTACTTTTTTTTTTTTTTTTTTGGTGAGGTAGTCAAGGAACTGATTTCATAGACAGGAGATAGACTGTTTAAATAATAAGAAAGGAAAATCCATTAAGGAAGCAGTTTTGGGTGTATGTTTCCAACCTGAGAGACACAGGTGACCCTGACAGTGATCTTATGGAATGCTACAAAACTGTAATGTAAATATTGTTAAAAGGAATGCTGTATCCAGTGATGGTTCCACTTTCTGAAAGGGCATAAAGTTACTCACTAAGGGCATATCACCTCTCACTAAATACAGAATTACAAATTACTGGACTGTTGGCCTGATGTGCACTTCTCAAAACTCATGAGTTAGTGTTTCCAGAGTTTTGCTGAATTCAATACTGAAATAGAAACTGATGTATCCAAATGCTGGCCAAGTTTGGTAATGTTCCCACTTAGAAAACTGATGTAGACCCAGACTTCTGTTCTGAAAGCTGCTCACTGTTGAGTGGAAGGATGCAAGATTCATCTGAACCACATAGTTAAAATGCTGCTCTGGTACAGCTCTGAGCAAATGCATTGCCTACATCTTCCTAGACTTGCATTAGCATCATTAGGACACTTAAATATTTAATGGAACCTTTTGATGAAAAAATGTGTTGATATAAAAGGAAAAGTGGACAGGCTGAAAAACATTTAAAATGAAATGAATGACTCTGAGCAGAAAAAAAGTATTCATCATGCCAAAGTGATGCCAGTTGAAGTTGAAAATTATTTAAAATATATCTGGTGGGAAGAAAACTGCTTCAAGTTTTGGAATGTGAAACCTGACACAGAAATGAGCTGGTAATGCGAATACCTCAGAAAGAAGCCATTTCATAAGTGGGGAACAGATGCATTTCTGCCTTGCATATTCTGGCAGACACATTCAGGTTTGCTGCTGCAGGCATGTACAGAATGTTTCCAAGTATCAAAAGACTGAGTCTTACATCATCACTTTGCAAAAAAAGAAAAAATGGATAATATGGCCTGGGGCAGAAAAGGCACAGGCAGGGAGTTACAGAACCACTGAGAAAGAAGCATGGAACATGGCCCTGTAAAACCAGTTGTAAAACATGGTATTTTTTAATTCCTAAAGTGCCATCCTCAGTGGAGTCTAGTACAGTGGGCTGGTCATTCACAAGCAGCAGAGACAAATGCTGTGTGCCTCCTTCCTTCTCTCTTGAGAGTATGCATTGTAGTTTTCCTGATGGAGATAATATCAATCTTCCAGTGAATGATACTTCAGTGAAGAGTTTCTCATAAAGTTTTTCTTAAGCAAAGCAAAACTTGAGATTTAGGTTTGGCAAAAGCATGAGTACTTCCATGAGAAATGTTGACATCTTGTCACCTCTTTTCTTGTGAAACTGAGAAATGTTGACATCTTGTCACCTCTCTGAAGTGATTTTAGTTATCCTGAAGGCAGATAATTTTAATTAAAATGTAATGTGGCATTATAATAAATATTACATTGAATCCTTAGACAAACCTGTTACCCTGCTGACCTATCACCTTCTCATTTATGTATTCTTTGGTTTTTCTCCAGGAGGTGCTGGTTTTTGGTATGGTCCCAGTAGGAAAAGGACTCAGACTCTGCCAAGTATCTCTTAAAACACTTTTCATTTACACTAACGTGAGAAAGAGAGGATGGTACAGATCATTTTGCATCCCCTTAGATGCTGGGAACGCTGAGCTGCACAGCATCGACAGACCTCTGATCAGAACACGGCACACTGCACAGATCCCATCCATGGCAAGAGCATACAGCATTTTGGCCTCTGAGCTCTTGCAGGATTTTCTCAGAAAGGTAGAATAAAACAACTCCATTGATCATTTTTACTGGCAAACAAAGTTCTCATGAGAACTTGTTGCTGCACTTTTCAGATAAAGGCAGGGACAGGCAGGTGGTGCAGTGGCTCTTGCTGAGTTGGGTCTGCCTGCAGGCCCCTGTTACCCTTAGCTGGATGAGTTTTTCTGTGGCACAGGGACATGCTCAGCATGACACTGTTCTGAGGGCCAAGCTGTAAGTGGAATGTAGTGCAACACAGCCCTGTGCCTGCTGAGGGTCACTGTAAAGTGCTGCCCAATGGTCTTCTTGCTCCAATCATTCTGCTTAGGATCATTCAGAGAACAGCTCATTGCATGCTTCCCTCCCTCTCTCAATCATCTCATCCTTTTACATAATTTTCAGGGATTTAGCTATCCTTAGGAACATGTACTTCCCCCCCTGCCTTTGTTAAACCAATTGCTTTAGAACAATTGCAGTAGGCAGACTCTTGAAGAATTAATTCCAGGTTTTGCAATGTATGTGGTGCAAGCCTAGACAAAATGTTCAGAATTTTAGTCAGTCTAGAAAAGTTCCCAGAATGGCTGAATTTACCAGATTTAACTTAATACTGAACCTTAGTGATTAATCTTATTGAAGGGTGTACCAGACAAACTGGCACCAAATACTGATTCATGCAGGTGCTATACAATGGTTTCCTTATTATAAAATGGTTTCCTTATTTCCTTTGATATTTGGGGGGTTGTTTGTTTCTGTTTTGTTGGTCAGTTTTTGAGATTATCTGCCTCAAAACTAAGCTGTTCCTCTTGATTTCCACTATTCTTTGTTGTCTTCTTCATTACCAGATGGCAAAGATTTTACAGCCCAAGTGCATTAGACCAGTCCTTCATATTGTTCTAGTTGTCTTTTTTGTTTTTTTCTTAAGTAAATTTGTCTTTCTTTGGTCCTTCAGATATTTCTAAGAAACACTAGCTAGATTTTGTGGAATTGCTGTCCAAGTTTACACTATTCTCCATTTCCGATCCACATCTCAGTTACTTGACGCTTTTTTCATTGCAGCTTTCAGATGGGGACTTGTTAGTGCCAAGGGATTGAATCTGACAAGAAAACTGACAAGATAAGACAAGCAGTTATGCAACTGAAAAGGAACATTTCTAAAACTGAGCTTTTGGTTTTGTGATTTTTTACCTTAGCAGGTTTTAACCAAAAAGGTGAAAATGTAAAAAACCCACAAAACTGATATTAAGCATTCAGTTTCTTACAGTTCAGTCTCTAAATATTAAGTTCCAAGCCATGCTTCCACTTGAGATTTTTTTTTCCTCTACCTACCAGTTTCTGGGGTATCTTAATAATTAAGCTTCTGAGATGCTAAGCTGTTTTGTTGTTTTGGTTTTTTTTAATTTTAGTTAACTCCTCTTTTCCAGTGGTGCAGGAATGAGTAATTTGCTGAAAACTGGACATAGCTTTGTATCCTATTGCAGCTCTGTGTTACAGCAATATATATAAAATATGTGGTCAATACACATGCAATGATTCTTGGGTTTATTTTATTTTACTTTCTTCGCAGGTAAATTGGCAGTGTTCATTTTTCTTATTTAACATAATCTTCCTCAGCAAGTTCTAGGAAATTAAAACACTGGAGAGAGTGTGTCTCTTTTAAGAATTGTTTGCTCTTAAATTTCCTAGCCATGTCTTGTCTCCAAGCTTCAGCTCACCACACAGACATTCTGGAATGGTTCCTGGTGTGAATCTGGGCTTGTGATAGCTCTTGGCTTATACTAACAATTATTATTAACAATTGTTATTCATTTCCATTTTAATAATTTTAAGTATAGGCAAGCCAATATAGGAGTTCAGCTAGAAACATCAGGGAAAAAAAGTTAGAATAAACAGAGTTCTGACAGTTGCTGATGTTTTTCAAGGGGGGGGGGTCACTTAGCCCGGCTTTCAATTACTTAGCTTTAAATGTGATTTACTGCCTGCAGCAGTGCTTATGGTCTTGCTCTCTTCTTTGAGATTAACTGCTGATAGCATAAATTTTATTTAAATTTATATAAATTTTACTTTAAAATTATCATTAGCTACAGAAGAAAAACAGTTTAAAGGAATTACAGTAATACCTCCTACTTCTGTGAAAATAGAATAATTTGACTGTCAGGTTTCTACAGAGTAACAAGGATTAAAATTCAGTGTTACCATGTAACCTGAACTTCTCTTTAAAAGGAAAGAGAACAATTCTGAGTCCAGTCTGTCTATGAGATATTTTCAATATAAATTCTTGATTCAACTGATATCCCCATAAATATCTTCTGGTTACTCAGCCCTGTGATAAAATTTCTTTCTAACCATCAGTGTGAGGAGGAGTTAAATCTCAAGTTCATGAGCTAAACATCCAAGAAATTACTACTAGTTGGAGCATCAGTTTACAATTGTCAGTGCTTCAGGAAAGGTAAAGAAGACACTGGTGTGATGAGCTGAATTATCCAACCAGCCAGAAAATGGCCATCCTGGGGCTATCCATGCAGGGCCACAAGAATGACTAAGGACATCCTTGTGTGAGGAGGGGAACTAGGAAAGTTTAGCCTGGAGAAGGGAAGACTCAAGGAGCTTCTTATCAGAATGTATAAATATCTGAAGGGAGGATGTTAAAAGGATGTATCCAGACTCTTCTTAGTGCCTAGTGACGAGAAGCAATGAGCACAAACCTTGAGACAGTAAAATATGACACTTTTCTGCTGTAGCTGAACATTGGAACATGTTTCCCAGGGAAGCTGTGAAGTCTCCTTCCTTGAAAATATTCAAAACTCAATGCAGTCCAATATTCAAAGTGGATGCAGTCTTGGTCAACTTGCTGAAGCTTACCCAGCTTGATTAGGAAAGCACAGAAGGTCTCTTCCATTCTCACTTCTGAGAAAAATAAACACTGAGTACTCATTGTCAATCTGAATGTCTCTCGGTCCTTAGAGCCCTTCCTAACAGCTTTCATTGTGAGTCTAGAACAGGATGTGCCCTTCCCTCTCTAATATAGATTCCCATATTCCTTAAATGCTGAATGTACCCCTAGATTGCTGTGTAGAATTTGGCAGGGGCAGTGCCACATGTTTGTTTCTGGCATCACAAACGTGCTGTTTGTCTGTTTTCCTTGAGTGCAGTGTCTCCAAGGGACACAGAGTCCAACAGAGCACTCTCAGAGATCTCAGCCTTTGGGGGGCTGTGGTTAATGTGAGAGGACAGCTTCACTGGGCATTTCTGTCAGGTTTGCCCTCTTTCTAGCCTGATTGCTTTCTGCCAAGAGATTTTCAGCCTCCTTAGGAGTGTGCATCTTAGCCTGAAGATGAAATTCTGTAATTTCCTTGAAACCTTGTTACTTTACCCTCCCATCTCCCTGAACTCTTCAGTTCATCAAATATAGACTCAAGGGACAACAGTTTGTCACTGAGCCCCTTAAGCTGCCTGAGCTATTTATGCCACTTGCCAATGGAGCAAGTTATGATATATGGAGTTTTAAAGGGTTTTGACAATCAGGAAGTGACCACTGAGAATCCCATAGTTTTCTCCATTCACAGATGATGTTGCAGTCCAGATGAACTTCTCTTTGTCTTTTCATGCCTAGCTTTGCTCTGGTCCTCATACTGGACATGGCTCAACATTCCCCATAGGATTGTCACAGCTAATACTGTGCTGTGATGACGTGCACTGCAGAGAATGATTCTTGTCAAGACCACAGTCCAACAAGTCTACCTAGACCAAAATTAGAATGAACAAGCAGTTAATTTCTAAACCTCAGAATTTCAGTTAGGCATAGAATAGATTGCTTGAAGTGAACTTCAGAGACTAGGAATAAAAGAGAAGCATTTTTTGATATTTATAAGGGTGGGAGCATAGTAAAAACTTGGGAATAGGATGGAAAGTTGTCATTCTTGAGAGGTCCACTTAGCAAACTCAAGGATTGCCTGGAAGAATTTGTCCTGTGGAAGCATTTCTGAATTGCATTCTGATACAGCAGGAAAGCCATTAAAAGCCCTAAGGAATCAGAGAAACTGACTGTGGCACTTTTTATACACAAGGACCTTCATGGTGAAGCTCACTCCCCTAAATCCTTCACTGCTAGGTAGCAATAGGACAAATTTGTCAAGAGAAATTAGGCCTTGCATAAAAAATAGCCTGTTACTTGAAATAATGTCAGTGGCAAATTCTGCACTCATGATAAGTTTACAAAATGTTTTAATAGGTCTTGTGCCAATAATGAGCTTATAAAATATATGACTTGTACCTTGTAATGTAATGAGTTGCCCAAGTATATTGATTTCCTCTCAGTTTCAAGGCGTCAAGAATTTCTAGTATAATGGGCTTGTTTGCAGGCTGTGCAAGCTTTCAGAGAGATGAAAAGGTTGTGACTGCACCAAATGTGAATTATTCAGTGTAAACAAATTTCTGTGCAAAGCAAACTAAAGCAGTCACTCCACCACTCTGTTTTATTCTTCCTGTATTTTAAGCCTCTTCAAAGGATAGCACTCATCTGCTTTGTTATTGCCCTTTAATGATGCTAAGGTTATTGAGGAAGACAGAAGCAATAAGGATGCTAATTGCTTGCTCAGACATCTATCTCACATTTCCATCCCACTCAGGGTTGTCAGGAGAAAAGCCTTTTTTAGCAACTTGTACAAACATTTTACTATTTAGAAACATCCAACACATAGTTGGACAATCTGATTTGATGAGAGACTTGTATGACTGGAAGTAATTAATCCCCATGCAGGTTTTTCCCTGACATTTTTTATTTGACTTTCCCCATAAGATGATTATCCATTTAATTATTGGGGTTTGTTATGTTTCTGCAGACAAATGGGACGCAGAAACAGCTGTTGGAGGAACAGCTGCAGGAGTCCACTGCGTTGTTCTTTGCTCAGCAACTAGTCCAGAGTGTATCAGTGAAACACTCAGTGTTTTTCAGATCTCCTAATTCTATGGGCTAACATGTAGAACAAGAGAGAAAGGGAGAGGGAGACAAAAGACCATGAAAAGCAAAGAACAAGCTAGGGAAAGATCTTGATGGTCCCTATCCCATGTTCAAGGAGAAAGAGAATCACTGTAAAACAGTCTGTTCTGTACCACTGGAGATCTTACTGAGAGATATCCCAGGGACAGCTAGAGGAGAAGAAGCAAAATCTCTAAACTCCAGAAGATGGAGAATGCAAAGTTGCTAAGTCCTGTCTCTAGGCAAGCTCCTCAGATGTGATATTTGTTGTGATATTCTGCTCAAGGGTATGTCAAAAGTTCAATAGAAAGTGAAATCTTTATCAAACAAATTAGAGAAAAGTGAGACCAAGCCAATTACTCAGTTATGCCTCTGATTAATGAAGGATTATTACTGTCATAATTTCCATCTTTTTTTTTTTGCTTCATTGTACATTTTGAATGATTTCAAAATTCCTCTCTATTTTTGAATTCCATTTTTGCTAAGTAAAACCAAAGACATTTCTCCAAAGAGAAAGCCTTTTTTTTTTTTTGTGCTGTAAGTTCTATTTCAATACCTCTCAGTATTCCGAAATATTAGACAAAAATTCTAGAACATAATACTGGATAACTGCAAACTTCATTGCTAATTAGCTAATTCATTCTTAGCTCTGAAGGTCCTAAAATAAAAGTACAAGTCAGAAAGCTTCAGAAAGTTATCCATGACAAAAATATATTGTGACATACTAAATTATAGACACAAGGCAGTTCTACAGTTTTCTGAATGTCCTGATAAACAGAGTCCCCTTGAGCTCAGAATTTAATACATCAGAATAGCAGACAGTAAACTGTGGACTCAAGAATGCAGAATAGACTACTAGAATGAGAAATTCTGCTTTGGAAAGCAGTGAAGAACATGATTCAGAACTATGCAGTGTAACTCAAAGGAGGCAAAAATCCAATTTGTAACATATCTACAGCAGAATAACCAACATAAATAGAGTGTTGTTAGTATGACAAAAAGCAACAAAAGAAAATGAATACTTTTTGGGTGGCTTGTCTGACTTCTGTATGTATGATCTTAGAATAAGAGAGCTCTGCAATCTAACGGAGAGCTATATTGCAGACTGCAATTAGACTAAAACTTTTACTAAAAAAGTTCATTAACTGCTGGAAAAACTTCTTTATGAATGTGCTGAATTCATCTCCCTGAGGCCTTTAAATATAGACAAGATCTTCACATAGCTCTGCTGGAGGACATCTTTTTTAAAGGATTTAATTGATAAAATTCAGTGGTTTATGAGAGGCAAACTTTGGTGAGATTATTGCAAGGGTCTTCTTGCCTGAAAAGCTACAACACTTCTTGGGGGATTTTATCTACAGGGCCACAGTAAATCCATGTTTATGTGAGGAATTCTGAATGACAGAGTTATATGGATTTTATGTGCTGTGATGCAGTGTGTAAGACAGACAAGTTATTCAGATTGTCTCAGAAACAAACGCAAATATGCTGATTGAATTTGTGTTTACACAATGCTCGCTTTCACTTTCAGTCAAGAAAAGATGTGTCTTTATTGTAGTCTGGCTTCTAACACAAATTGCTTAAGGGAGGTATATGCAAGATACATACAGGATACTTTAGCACTGGAGAAAGTTATCTGAGTATGAGTACTTTTTTTCCTTACAGCAATATTTTATAAATATTTATCACATTACACCAGTAGAGAAAGCTTACTAAGGAAACTAATTTGCAATATAGCTTCATTCATTCCATTTTGGCAGAGATTTCAGATTTCTTCTATTATAAAAAGCATGTACTTTTTATTCCAGTAGAAGACAACTTGTTTCTCAAAAGTGGAAAAACAGTAGTAAGCTTCTGATAAAATTGAAACAAGCAGCAGTATTGCTTCCTGTTGCTATTTAACTTCATGCATATGTAGGAAATATGTAAATGGAGAAAGGTTGTTGAACTGGAATTCAATAGCATCAGACAAAAGTCTGTTGAGTGCTGGATTGTGTTCAGTGTTTTAAAAATGAATCATTAGGACTGAAAATCTTATGCCAGTTTTCTTGCTGTGTATTAGTTAAACAATAAAACTTACTGAAATTTAGTTTTGTGTATATATTTCAGTGAGTATGTGATGCTTTCTACTTTTGAGTTAACCAACTATTGTTTGAAAAATGAAAAGTGCTTGTAGTATCAGTGGAGGAATAAGAAATACAGTGCAAAAACAAAGGTTGAAAGGTTAGATTCTGCTGAATAGGTTTAAGAAAAGGCAATTTTTTTTCTTAGTTATTCACATAAGCAGAAACCATCATAAAATGAAAACAACTGAATAAATAAGAAAAACAACAAAAAAAAATAGAGGCTTTTAGCTCTAGGTGAGTGACCAAATTTTATCAGGGGAATGGTAAGATATATCTTTACATGTCAATTTTCTGGCTTCATGACAGTTTAAAACAAAAATGCTTTTTGTAACCCAAGAGTGTTAGGTTACAACCTAACTTTGTTAGGTATATATTTGTAAAATTATTGCAATTCATTTTGTTTCCTGTGTAATGACAGATAAAGCAGAACATATGTGGCTCCCAGACACCATTAAATGTTCCTTGGTTCTAGATACTCTTCAAAACCCCCACCTTCCCTAGGCACAGATGTAAGACACCTTCTTTCTCTACTTCATTTTGGATTGAAAATGTTTTTTATATGTGTCATTGTGTTCTGTCTTTTGTAGCTTCCCTTTTTTACCTGCTCTTAAAAATCACTGAGACTTAAATGCCAATTTTTTACTCTTTGTGCAATATTAAATTCATCCATTTACAGTCAGACATTAGCATGAAACAGGCATCTTTGAGGAAAGAGACCAAGCACCAAAAGGGGAAAATGCTCTCATTTCTTCCTGTCAGAGCTCAGACTCAGCTCCCAAGCCCACAAGGTGTGGTCACTCAGGGCTGTTATAGCCCTTGGTGAAGTCAGGGCCCTGGGAGAGCCGTGCACCAGTCCTGTCATGGAGGCCTGAAAGTGCCACGTTCCAGCACAATGCCCAACCCAGAAAATCTAGGAATCACGAGCCTGAGGTCTTATTTTCAAATGCTTAGCCATGACCACTGTTTTGAGATATCTTCATAAAATCCTTATTTTCTGTTGGATGCTTTTGCTGAGCCAAACTTCAAGGATGAGGAGGTTAAGAAATTAATGCAAAATTTGAAGGATGGAAATTGATGATTTTTTTTTTTTTCTACCAGTGAATGTTTTACATATACAGTTATCTCTGGTCTGGGTGACAGTCTGCAACAGAAACACAAAATAGCTCAGAGAAAAAAGCTGGTCTCCATATGCATGCTCTTTAGTTCTGAGATGTGAGAAAAAGATGGGTTGCTTGTTGCCTATATTTTATCTGATTCTCTGGATTTTTCAAAAGCCATCTGTGTACACAAAAAAAAGGCATGTTGGTGCATGTACAGTATCTATTTGTTGATGGTTTGGTGTGGAATGAACAGACTGACTTATGACCTGTTTCATCTGTTTAGTCTTGACTTATTTGTGGTTCAAAGAAAATCGACTGCTGGAAAAGAAATGAGAATATTTTACAATGTTCTGTGTTGTTTTTTCTTGTTAAGACTTTAATAACCAAGGGCTCTTCTTAACTAAAATGTTGCAGCTCTTTGAAATCTTCACTTGAAGCATGCTGTGTGTCCCTTGGTAATCAGGAGGGAATTAACTGCAGTCTGTAGCCCGGCCTGTCTTTGCTCACTGCTTGGAATCATGGTGTGAACAGCAGCTGCCTTTGAGGTAGCTGTTCTTTAGCAGTGTTAAACGGGATATGTTGTGGCATAATAATTAGTTTAGAAAATTTGAATTCCTTTTAAAATGGATTCATTCCCTGCTGGCTAGACTTTATGGAAAGAGCTGGGATTTATCCACTTTTGTCTTCTACTGATATTGTTTACACTACTGAGCTTGCATCCTCTTGTGTTCTGCCAGTCTTGCTAATCGTTCTGAATGAGTTGTATGATGAGCAGGAAACATGAGAATCTATTGGATGCCAGATTTTATAGATTTTATTACCTGGTACAACTTTAGTCCTTGGAATTATGATTACTGTATTGTTAAAGGAATGTTGTATCACACTATTTCAGTGATTCTCCCTAAGGAAATTGCACTTCCATCCTACATCATTTGAAACCATTCAGAAAATCTTCTAAGAACTCATAGAAATATAACACTTTCAAAGGTTTATTTTATCTAGTAAGATGTTTTGATCTGGTTTCTCTCTTGCTGTGCCTTTGTAAGCTGGTGTATCTATTCCTGTAGTTGGGGATCTAACACTAAGTTTGATATAATAATGAAATATTATAATGGAACTTAAAAGACTTCATGTAGAGATTACCATGGCATCACAATTGCTGGGTTATGAGATACCTTTTGCAATGAAAATGTATAGAGACTCGGGACTGTGACTGCATCACTGGGGAAAACTGTATGCAGTGTAGCTGTCCTAATGGCTGAAACTGTCTCCTCTGGCATTTTGCTTGCAAAGGAGGTAAGAAACTGTTGGACTAATCATTAAAACTGTCAGAGATTTAATGATGCCACTGACTGGCAGGGAAGGCATGCTTCAGGTTCTTGGATGTAACAAGAAACACCTTGTGTTTCTAAGTCACTGACCCTATTTCAGCTATTGTCTGTTAAAGAGGAACTGCCTTTGGAGAGTTTTCTTTCATCTGAGCATAGGATGACTTGGAATGTAGCAAAGCAAAGGCCTCTTTCTAAGTGACCATTCAGAGTGCTGGCTGAGAAACCTGAAATGCCTTTGTGTCAGCAATGAAAGTGTCGTCCAGAGCACCTCTCTGGACAAAAGCTCTGCCTTTGAAGGAAATAATATACAGTGAACAGAATCTAAAATGCTGGGTTTCAGATTCAGAAGGCAGGTGAGCAGTCCTTACAAGAATTTTCCTAAAGAACTAAGCATAGACACCAAAGGATGTAGCTCAAACTGCACAGACAGGAAACTCCTCTTTGTTTCTAAATGTTTTGAGAGCAATAGCTCAAAGAAATCTCAGTTAATAGCGGAACAACACCATTTTAGATGCTTGTGCGTGGTCCCAAAACTTAAGATCCAAATCCAGTGTGTCAGATGCTTGGGTTCTTAGTTGGATATTGTGTACTTGGAGTGTTTAAGTAGCTCACAGGGCATATTGAGTATGTGTCTGCTCACTAAATGAGAGATTTTGAGCTCTGGTAAGGGTAATATTTTGGGATAACATTTTGGGTGTAAATTTATTCTGAAGTGGCACATGTTTTTCTTTCTGAGCCTGCAACTATGGCTTCAAGAGTGATTGAAAACTTTGACTTTCTTCTTTCGATGAATTAGTTGTGTCTCTCTCTATTTTTATATACCTCTATCTTTCTGACCTTTCAGTACTAATTTTTAAAAAAATAATGTTAAACTAATCTACAATTTCAAAGTTGAGTCCTCAAATGTTAGGAAGCTTGTTAGGCCAAGTTTTATAGGAAATCTTGATTTATTATGAGTGCATGTATTATAATATAGATGACACACTATACACTGCCAAACATAGAATTTAGTGATAATATAATGAGGGTTTTGGCTTTGATTTTTTTTTTCCATGGAGTCCTTTTATTATTTCAGTGATGGAAAAAAAAGAAAAATAAAATGCAGGGAAAAAGAGAGATAATGGGACTGAGGCCTGACCGTAGAAGGAGGAACACAGAAAGGAATATGCAGATTGGAAAGAAATGGAAAAATGCAGCCAATGACAAAGCTAAACTTGTTTTTCTACTGGAAAATACTGAATAACAATATTTTAACAACTACTGGAAAGTTTTATTAGTAAAGTTAGTTTAATTTTTACTTCTTGATTCTGAGTGAAATCAACAAACAGAAAGTTGCTGCTGAAAATCAAAACTTTCCTAATTAACATCATTACTCTCTGGAATAAATTCCTATGCTGAGATCATTAACAAAAAGTAGTTAACCATGTACCTCTGATGAGCTTTAGTAACTGACCCCTAGAGCTATGAAGGTCTATTATCACATCTACAAGGTGATAGAGTAGAATCCCTCTGCCCACCATTATTCTTATTTTAAATGGGCTTACAAATAGACTGATTAGCTGCCTAAATTTTACTTCTGCATGTTATAGTATATGATCTACTTTCATTGCAAAAGTGTAACTCCTATTGATGTCAACAGAAGTGGTATTAAAACACAAACATCTGCATGACCTGACATGAGAGGGTAAAATGTTCATGATTAAAATAATAATAGATCTTCAAACAGATTAAGCCAAGAAATTGTTCTTTCACTAAAGGAAAAATACAAAAGCACTGGGTGCTAGATGCTCAGAAGAAACAGAGCCTCTGTAATGTATTCTAATCAAACAGAGGCCACAGCAAAATTAAAGTCTAAATATTTTGTTTTGTAAAATTGGACTGGAGAGTCTCAAGACACAAATATCAACAGTAATAAAACACACCTCATTGCTTATTTCATTCAAGTTTGGCACTGGACAAAGCATATTGTACATTTATTGAATTGATGGCTGGCTTGAAAACCTGGTTTGATTTTATCCAATATATTTTTATTGCCACTTGGTGAAATTTTTTAAAAAATAATTTTAGTGGGCCACATAACCTATAAATACCTGAACAGACCAAGTGTGACCCTGTTAGCTACACTGGAAGTGTTTAATTTTGCATCTGCACTCTCCTAAAGCTGCATCTACTGTAGTGGATATGTGTGTGCAGTTTTAGTAGCTACAGCTCTGATGCCAAAGTGCTTGTGTCAACACAGGGTCCAAATTGGTTCTAAATGCTAGAATATATTTCCAAGCATCTTTTTTGTTTTTTTTTTATAGTCCCTTCTTAGATGTTGAATATCAGAACTAGACTGCTACCAGTGCTCCAGACAACTTGCTTAAGATCAAAGAGAGAGAGCATCTTCACTGCAGCGTTGACTGCAGGTAAGAGCCCCCTACTATTTTACTGTTTTATTTATCTTTGTAGGCTTCACTGTGAAAATTATTCACTGTTGGAAAATTATTCTTAATGAAAATCCCAGGAAAATTGTTGAGAAGTATTGTTGAAGAAATAATCAGCTATATATTTTGCCACAGAGGCAGAAAACTTTTGGTGGTGCAAATTATCAGGACAGGGTCTGTTATTACCATTTTCCATGATGAGTCCAAGGAATCAGGTAGAATGTTGTAGCACCTAGTGAATACATTGCTGTGTCTTCATAAAGTTCCACTTCTTGGTGATCTAAATATTCTTATTTTTATGATACTGACAACTAATAGCAATAACAATGATGCAGTTTGAAAGTCTTGAACATGAATATAAACATAATCTTTCCAAATGAAATGGAATGGACTCTACTGAATATGCATCCTAAAGGTTTTTGAAACTGAATGTGTACAGAAAGCAGTAATTGTAAAAGGTTTGTTTTTTTTAAACATAGACCTATTTTTAAAAAGTAGACTTTGTGATACAGTTCTTAAAGTTTCCATCTTGTTTTTCAATATGTTTCAATGAAATATTGCTTTACTTTGTGTAAAATATATGGTCCACAATGTTTTGACACAGTGATATCAGTCAGTAGTCACTAGTAACTTTAGTCACAGAAGCATATATAAAGCATACTTTGGAAATTACTGTACTTCTGTAATAATTTCTGTAATTTTAAATGTAGGGGAAATAATTTTTACTGAGAATGAGCGAATATTACACTAAATACAACTGACCGGAATATTTCTTTCTACTCAAACCAGAACAAAAACCCTGAAGTTTGCACACACAGAGAGAAATTCTGGTAGAAATAGTCTAAGGTTTTTTTTTTGCGTGGTTAGTTCTGTAATTCCAAAATGAGGAAGAACTGAATTTACCAAAATTCTAAAGCAGGGCAAGATCTGATGGTGTTTTTATCTGGACTGTGAGCAGGAAAGACTGAGTATATTGTGAACTTGCCTTCTGGAGGCTGGTGCTGCCTTGTTCCCTGGAGTGCTGTAAGAATGGTTTAAAGTGAAGGCTCTGACAATTTCACGGGGCAGTATTTCACAAGTCAGTAAATACCACTGCCAAAATTCTTTTGTGATATTCAACCTAAATAGTCTGTTATTTTGGCTTTACCTGCATGAAATAGGTGAAAAATAGAAAAGGATGAAAATGCAAAAAAACCCCCAAAACAAACAAACAAAAAAAACCAAAAAACCCCAAACAGAACCAAACCAAAAATAAAGGAGGAGAATAAAAAAGAAAGTGAAATATGCAGGGATGTGTTTCTTTTGGCTAGTTTTGATACAACTTGTTATTTTGGACTGTGTACAAAAATAATAGAATTTACAAAAGCTCAGCAGAATAAGAGAGAAAATAAAAGAATCATTGAATATAAGGTGAGACACACATGGAGCAATTTGCTAAGCTTCAGGTTGTCATTTTCTTCTTCACTGCATTGTGAAAAAGAAAGAAGTAAAATAAAGAGATCAGAGAGATTTGCAGCTATGTCACAATTGCTAAGTATCTTAGTGGGTTTCTTTCCCCAATGTCTTTTTTATGCAATAAAATCTTACTCATTTTTCTTCATAACAAAATTTTCCTTTGAGCCCTTCTCCTACCTTCACTAAACCTTAACTGATCTTATATTCTTTTCAAGAGGGTTTTGCCTGTGGCTTTTACTTTTTGCAATATTGTATTGAAATCAAGTTTCTGCCAGGCTGCTGGGGTCTAGAAAGACTGAAGGGAAATATTTATCTTTTCCCCTCCCTTCCCATACCTTACCTTTCACTTAGAAAAGCCAGATCCATCTGACCTGGAAATTGCTGACAGATATGGGGTTAGTAACCAAAATTTGAAAAGGTTCATACATGTTGGTATATAATCTTTGCAATCATATTAAGGAACAGTGGAAATAAAAAGAATCCTGATATTCAGTATTAGAAGTCTGTTCTAGTTAATATGAGAGAGTTCCAATTCTTTCTCTTGGAATTGTGTGACTCTTTTTCTTTGAGGACTTCAGCCATGAAGAACTATGAATAACCCTAGAGTTATTGTACAGGAAATTGGACTGACATCCAATTTGTAGCGCTTGCTTGTGGTGCTGTCCATTGTGGGTGAAATGTTCAGGACAAGTGCTTCTACCTGGAGTTTTGCAGGATGAAGTTGCAGTTTGCAAGCTTATACACTGCACGCCCCTTTGCAGGCACTGTCATCCCCAGCTCAGTGCCTGTAGAGGAACCTTCTTGTGACAACCAAATAGGGAGAATACAAAGCTGTCTGTCTCCTCTCCCTTTCCACAAAGGCAAGACACACAGCAAAAAATCACATCATGATGATTACCGGTGTACACTCAAGCTGTGGGGTCATGTAGTGTCTCCTTTCAGTGAATATTGCTCGATGGTGGAGATTAAAGTGTTCCAAATGAGCATTTTATTTGGTTCTAATGAACCAAATGAGGCTGCTTCAGAATGATAATTTCCCATTCACTGGACTCTTCAAAGAGCTCAGCATGGCTGCAGAGTACTGAAGACATACCTCAAGCTGCTGCAAAATTAGGAATTATAAAAGCAGTAAGTCCATGATTACTATTTTTCTTAATACATAAAAGAAGGAAATGTGTAAGTGGCAGTTTAACAAGCTGGCAGCAGCAAATTAAAACTTAATGTGATTATGGAATGACAATTACTGTTAGTAATTAATTGGTATCACCTTTCTGTAGCCCCGTTCAGTACTCTTTGTGAAAAGCTTATATCAATGAGAGAATAATTAGGTAATTAGATGAAAAATTGGGAGAGTGTGAGCTTACAAAATGCTGTAAAATTTCTCTTTCTTTTCCGTGGGATCTGTGTAATTTGAGATTGTTAGAAGCAGTACTTGCACCCCATAAATATTCATCCAAAAGGACTAAAGAGCTTTGGAACTGCATGACATTGCAGATATTTCTGTATCTGTAATTAAAATGAACTCATTTGTACTAAACTGGGAAAGACTGGTAAGAGAGTATCCCTAAATTGCTGTTCTTAGTAAAGAATAGTGTTGATAGCAGTGTAAACACTTAAAATCAGTATTTCTGGTTTGCAAAGCATAGGAAACTATTGAAGATGACATGATGTCTTGCCTGATTTTTAATTACTATGAGTAGTCAGAAACAGTTTTTACATGTGATGTGCAGCACTTTGAGCAGATAATTTCTCTGCTAGAAATAGAGGACTGTGGTGGGACAATGTCTTGGTAAAGACAAGTGTAATATCTTGAATAATTTTGTTCTTTGGAATCCCAAACCTCACCAGTCTGGACCACATGATTTAGATTTTTATGTCATGGTTTAACCACTAAGTCCTATGCAGCCACTCAGTCACTCCCTCCAAATGGGGCAGGAGAGAGAAAAGTAGAAGTGAGAAACTGGTGGGTTGAACTAAAGACAGTTTAAGAGGTAAAGCAAGAGCTGCACGTGCAAACAAAGGAAAATGATGAGTTAATTCGCTGTTTCCTGTGGGCAGGCAGGTGTTCAGCCTTGCCCAAGAGAGCAGGGCTCCATCAGGTGCAGTGGTTACTGGGGAAAACAAACACCATCACTCCAGACAGCCCACGTTTCCCTCCTCTTCTCCCAGCTTTATGTGCTGAGCATGTCACCACATGGTCTGTGGTCATGATCCCTTTGGTCAGTTGGGATCAGCAGTCCCAGCTGTTTCCCCTCCAACTCCTTGTGCACCTCCAGCCTGCTCGCTGGTGAGCAGGGTGAGAAGCAGAAAAGCCCTTTACTCTGTGTCAGAAATGCTCAGCAGTAACAAAACACATCCCTGTGTTGTCACCAATGTTTCTAGCACATAGAGACCTATATCAGATACTGTGAAGAATCCAGCACAGAAGGCAACTAGGCAAATCTGCATCCAGCTGCCTTTTCCCTGTATAGGTCTGAAACAGTGTGATTTGAACTAATTTTCCAGAGACCAGACAGCAGTGTACTTCCCTAAAAATGGATTTCAGATTTCTTTGTTTTCTCATCTGACAGAAGCTAAACAAGGTTCCAGCAGATCAACTTACCGGTGTTCCCTATGTGTTACAGATAAGCAAGCTATAGAGTAGCAGTATGGGCTACCCTAGGAACATCTGTGTGCTGTAGTTAAAAGGTCAGAGGCCTATTTCCCATTTCTAGACCCTCCCACAAAACTCCAGTGGAGTCCTTACCCCTCTTGAAAAATCTCCTGAAGAAGGCACAGTTCCTTACAGTAGCAGCCAGAAGCCATTAGCAGCAGCAGCAGTTCAAGGAAAAAGATTAGAACTGCTTCCAGCCACCTCCAGTGCTGCTTCTGTAAAGATGCCAGGGATCTCCAAAGGTAGAGTCATACGTTGCAGGCAGAGCAGCTTCTCCCTTTAATTGCTGTATAAACATATGTCAGCATGTTTGGACTTCAGAGCTGTGTTTCAGGCATGGAGGCTGCAAATGGGCACAGATGTTCACATGAAGTGGGTTATGCTGCTAACTCCAAACATTAAAATAACTTAAGTAGACCATCATTCTTTAGTTCTTAAAAACAGAACAAATTTTCAAGACTCTTTTTTTTTTCCCCTGCAACATCATGGGCAGGCAGGTTATCTTTTATGTTTTTTCTTTTAACATCAAAATTTGGATTCTAAAATATTGATTTACCTTCAGAATCTAGGGCTCTGAGTAAGGTATAAAAAATTCAACGTGTGGAATTGTTATGATGAGTTGATCCCAGCCAGCAACTTAGAACCACATAGCAGATTGCTCATTCCTAACAGTTTACACAACTAAGACAGAAAAGTACAGTTATTTATCTGGACAAAGATTTTTTGAAATTATAAATAAAGTAAAAAATAGAACTACAAAAAAAGAGCGTTGAAATGTCAAAAGCTACAAAGAAAGGAACAAAAATGAAGATTTTTTTGTTAAGACCCCACAAAGAACTTATCTATAACCATGGCTATTTACCAGCAGTCTTGTTATTTGTAACAATAGGGGAAGCTGAAATGTGATAGAAAGTTTTCGAACTGGACAGTTTGTATGAGCACATGATCCAGGTCTTCCATGCTGCACAGAGCAATACAAACATTGGGGATGGAGAACAAAGAATGTAGGGCTGATCCAATTGCACTTTCTCCTTCATGCATAAAGGGAGTGCTAATAATTCTGCTTTCTGGTGCTCAAGTGATTCAACAAAAATAACTCATCCATGTGCTCCATTAGTTTCCAACAAATTACGCTAAGAACTTCTCTTTTTTATTTCTGGATACCAAGAGAAGACTTCTCAGTATCTGCAGCTTTGTCAAAAAAAATGAAGTTTTGAATTACTTTAAAATAGAACTTTTCATTCTGTTGCAAGATGTATATTTCTCTTATGAGAACTGATTAGAAACTTACAATCTACATTTGGGTCATATAGGTAATGGGCTACAGTTTGGGCTATTTCTGAGAGACACTGATTAAACCCACTTCAAAAATATGGTTATGAAATTTTTTTACATTTTCTTGGAGATAGTCTTTGCAGGATGTCTCAGTGAAACATCCTGCAAGGACTATTCTCCTGAATTCCCTTTCAATCTGAATTATCCTATAATTACAGATTATTCATCTTATTACTTCATTTTACATATACATCTTTTGCTCCAAATAAAGACAAGTGAAAGCCTGCTTAAAACTCCACTGCTGTGGTAAAAATTTTTATATAGGTGCTGCTGGAAAAGGAGGAAAAGAATATATGTGAAAAAAGAAAAAACACAGAGACAAACATGAACATAAGCTGAACAGGTCTTTCATGTTCCAAAGACATGACTAAGGAAAGGGCTTTTAAGTACAGCTTGCAATGGGACTCAGCAAGAACTTTAGTTTGTATTTGTTGATTTTTAGTGTCTTCTGCGTACTTAGTTTGCTTACATAGAGGGTATATGGAAAGTGTGCAATGACATATTTATGACTATGTGTAGTCAAACAGTAGCTGTGAGCTAATTGTCAACTGAGATGATGATTTGGGAAAAGAAGCAGTGATAAGGACCAGTTAATGATGATTTCTACAGCAGAAGGCTCTCTCAGGGAGGCACTAATCAGGAGGTGAAGTTCATAGCCTTGAAACAAAGATTCAGAAAGGCATGTCTGACCTCAGTTTTATTCCCAGTAAGCTCTTGTCAAGCACTATCATTCCACTTTGCTTGGGAAACTTCCCCCTATGTGTGATTCCTTCCCCATCCACTATGCCTTTATGCTATCTACCCCTGAGAGACAGCCTAGGTACAGCTGCCACCAAAACTCAGCTGATGAATTACTTAATGTTTGTACAGAGTTGTCTAAAGCACTTATAAGTTGGTATAAAATGGTGAGTAAATAACTTCTGAGATTTGTAGCACATCTTGCTTCTTTCTGAGTTTCGTTTGGAAAGTAAAAAGAAACTGTCTTCAACGAAAGTTGACATGTGAAATCTTCTGATTTTTGCAGAACAAGTGGTGACAGCCAGAACATAACACATTTCTTGGAGTTCAAAGTATCTGCACTACAATTAATTACTTACTGTGCTGTTCATTTTGCATGAACCTCGTCTCAGTAATTGAGCACATCACTGGGAGAGACAAAGTATTAACTTGCTGTTGCTGACTGTATTTGGTTGTGTCTAGTCTGCAAAACTGAGTCTGTCTCTCTTTTAATCTGGTTTGGTTTATTTTGCACAGAGCTTTTCTTCAATATCTGCTTTTCTCAGCAAGGGAGCACCATGTTTTCTGTGTTCTTCAATAATTCAGTTCAAAGATCTTGCTCCTGTTCAGCAGTTACATTGCCTTTCTGAATAATTCTCTTACCAGGGTTCAGAGAGAGATTTCTAATGGTTACCAATCTGGGACTTAATTGGCTCTTTAGTTTTAGAATAATTTAGGTTTTAGAATACTTACACTTGCATAGTACTTATCATCCTAGAGGAGCCTTTGTCATGTTAGTAGAGGTGGGGCAGTGGCTTGACACAAGGAAAGACATAATCAAAGATATGTCTCTTGCACACAAAAAAAAAAGAAAGCCAGATCATAAAGACAAATCAAAATGCTTAACATTGTTGTTTTCTCTTTTGACTGCATGAACCCTGAGTTACCATTTGTACTATCACAGCTCTGAGAGGAATAGCAGAGGGGGCTCTTGCCCAGCAAGGTAGCTGGCAAACCCTCCCCTGCACTGGGAAGTCAATTGAAATCTCTCAATACCTACACAAGTACTTTAAGTACATTTATGCTATATAGAAGGCAGGAATGACCTCTTTTGCTTGTATTTTAAAAAATAAGTTACTACTGTGTTTTGTGAAAGGAGGAGTTCCCACATGTTGGTATGCTCTGGATCTGCTACCACAGTAAGATACTGAAGGATGGAGGAATAAAAAATGCTTGACCAGCTGCTCTTGCTGGGGCACTCCAGGACAGATTTCTAAGTACTTGGGAAACTTTAAGGTTAAACAAGGAGATAGCTGGTTAGTTTAATGCCTCTAAGCTTGAAATGCAGCTATCTGTGTGTATTCTGGGTTGTGGCTTTAGATTTAGAGCCTTGATTCTGTGTCAAGTCTTGCCCCAGACAGTGAGGTCCTTAGCTGGAGCTGTCCCCAGAAGCCCAGCTGGTACACATCAGGAGAGATCAGCTCTACTCACAGCACCACAGCACATGAGCCCACTGCCTGCAGGCAGAAATAATTTTGCTCACTGTTGAAATGAGCTGCTCTAGAACAAGCAGATGAAGAAGAAGTTGAAGACAAAGTAGTGTTTATGGCAACATTTACATAGGATTTAGATAGGGATTCTTTCCTAAGTGCACCCAAATGTGCACTTATGCCCCAGAAAGCCAACTATCAAAAGCAGCGTGGCTTTTGATGCAGCCTTGTTGAGGGAGGTGGTTCTGCCCCCCTACACTCTGATCTTATGAGATCCCCCCTGCAGTGCTGTGTCCTGCCCTGCAGCCCCCAACATGAGAGAGACATGGACACCTTGGAGCAGATGCAGAAGAGGACCACAAAGATGATCAGAGAGGTGGAACACCTCTCCTTTAAAGTCAGGCTGAGAGAGTTGGGATTGTTCAGTCCAAAAAAGAGAAGGCTCTGGGGAGACCTTTATTGCATCCCTCCAGGACTTAAAGAGGGATTTTAAGAAACTTTTTAGCAGGGCCTGTTTTAATAGGACAAGAGATTTGTTTTTTAAAGAAAAAAGAGGGTAAATTTAGACTAGACAAGGAAGAAATTTTTTACAGTGGGGATGGTGAGGCACTGGAACAGGTTGCCTAGAGAAGTTGTGGATATCACATTCCTGGTATTGTTCAAGGTCAGGCTGGAAGAAGCTCTGAGCAAGCTGGTCTAGTGGAAGGTGACCCTGCCTGTAGCAGGGGGGTTTGATCTGGATCACGTTTCAGGCCCCTTCAAACCCAAATGTTCTGGGTTTATGACATTAAACCAGCTAACATCTGAAATAAAATTGTGTGGTTTTTATGTCTTTGATTTTTGTAATTTATCTCAATAGAGTTTCTAAAAAGTGTTATAGGCTCCAATTCTAACAAACAATTTTTACCCATAGTAACTCTCTTGTCCATCCTTCTTACCTTGGCTTTTTTATTTACCTTTCTATTCCTGTACCTGGAATGAGTTTAGCACAGAAATCATGAGCTTGTGGTAGCAGCACCTATAACAAAGTGTCAGAATGGATCAAAAGGAATGGAGCAGTATAATAAGGAAAGGTTTTTTGTGCCTCTTACACTTCCTATTCCTCCTGAGAGAATTTAACCTAAGGCAGGGACATGCATTTCTTCAGGTGCATGTGATGCACTTGCTGGGAGAGTTCACTTCTCCTGGGCCGACCACCAAGCACTTCCACCCTCATAAATGTTTATTGAGAAATTAAAGTCATATGAATGCTGGTTTATTTCTCTTTCTGGAATAACATCAAGTGACTTCATATCTTACAGAGTCAATCCAAACTTGTTAGTCCTTTAAGAAGCCCTTCTTGGATGACAGCCCAGGATAGCACTATTTTCCAGGGCCAAGAAATAAAGCTTAAATTATTTAAAGTGTGAAAGATAGGAAAAAAATGTTCATATTCTACTCTATAAATACAAAAAAATATTATGGGGCTTTCAGCCAAATGCCATGGTACACTAGAAATTCTTATGCCACATATATGCATAATAATTCTTGTTAATGTTAAATGGAACTGTTGTTACTGATCATATTTAGTTTGGAAGAGATCAGCAGTGAGTAACTGTGCTCTTAAAAATGCTCAGTCTTATTCTGGAATTCAAATGATAGTTAAAGAATATCAGGTGGTGGTTTTTTATGTGCGATTTTTTTTCTACTGGAAAAAGGAGCTAGTTAAAAAAGTCAATTTCCTTTTATCAAGTATTTCTCTTAGAACTCTTTCAGTTTATATACACCATTAAATATTCTCTAACTCAGGGTAATCTAATAGCCTGCTGCTAGAATATAGAGGCTAGGTTAATTACATGGCAGATGAAGACCACAGCTTCAGATCTTCTGTAGTAATTGATGTGACTTATGTTCCACGTAGGTACCCCACCCACCACGTTTTCTGAAATCTTATTCTTCTGGCAGCTTTCAGTAAAAGGTTTTTATGAGCTCATTCTGTTGGTAGTGATTCCTCCCATCAAGAGGAAGTTCTGAATCCTTACCCTCTAGTTTTGCAGTGCCAGTTTCTGACCTTAGATTGGCATTGTGTGCCCAGTGAAACAGAATGGGGAAGGCATTCCATCTGAGGTATTGGGGTGAAACTGGAATAGCAGAAGTGTAATGGCTGTGCTTTAACGAAGTAGAATGGTATGAGTTTTGGGACAGAATTTATTGCTGTTAACTACAGCACGTTAAATGACCAAGGAGAAGAAAGACACTGGTCTTTCATGCTTTCTACATGCTCTCTGACAATTTGTGTAGCCTGTGTCTCCATATCCCAAACTTCCTGTGCCCTAAGCTGCAGTAAACACAACAATGGTATCACCAGGCTGAAACCTATCCCCAAATCCTCCATCCTTGCTCCCATCTGAGGTCTTCCTGTGAATCTGATTTGTGCCATCTCTACACCAGGGCATTCCTTGCACTCATGTGCCTCTTCTCTCACTGTTGGCAAATTCTGCACCTGAGTGTCTCAACAGCATAACTTCAGTGGAACTGTCCCTTTGCCTGCAGCTTTCCCATCACCAGCAAGTGTTCCTTCTCTCCTAAGATGAGTCTAGTCTTGCTATGGTGGTGGTGATGCAGCCATATTATCCATTTACCCCTTGTCTTTTCATCCCTGAAAATGAGCAGAAACAGGAATGGGAAAAAACCCCACACCTATCCTGTCACAGGATTGCTGCCACCATGTCCATGGCTGTACTGCCTTTTTTAATCCCACTGGCCTTTTCTTCTTTTATTCCCAGTGGCTCCTCCTCAAGGCTGTGCTATTCCTAGTGCTATTCCAAGGCTGCACTAGACCTAGTGGTCTAGTGACCAATGGAAAGGAGACAGCTTCTCTAAGTAGTGAGAAGGAAAGGAAAGAGAAGAGGAAGAGATAGCAATGGATTACTTTTTTTCTCTGCTTGCTTCCATTTTGACAGACTCAGATTTGAGGAATATTGCTCAGTTTACTGAAGGATGGCTACTAGGCAACTGAGAAGGAGGAGACCTGATTTTTCCTATGTGTTAGGTTGGGTATTTCCAGCAGAGTTAGGAAAGAACTAATATCACTTTGCAAGGCTCTTCTCACTAGAGTACAGCCATGGTCCCCCATGTTGAAAAGGGGTGCTCCAAACTGGAAGAAGTGTGAGGAAGGAACTGTGGTATGGTCAGGAGGTGACCATGCTGCACAGGGGGATGGGAGGAGGATGTGTGCACTGTGCAGCACTGCACAGAGAGCTGAGTAGCTGTGCTATAGTTCTAAATTTAAAAGCAATAGGATGGTGTCAGCATCTTCTTGCAGCCAACTTAGCTGTGCTGAGTGGCAGCACTAATTAGCACAGGAACACTGCTGTGCTAATGCAAATATGCAGGACTAAGCAAGGATGGGTGAGCTGAGCCAGGTGGAGGCACTGCTCTGCTTCAGGCTACCCCTGCTGCATGGCTTAGATCCTGAAAGAGCTTGGCTGGCACAGCCTACCTGTAGGGAGACACTGTAGGGAGAATCATTTACTGTTCATAAATACTTAGGTGGGAAAGCATTAGAGAAGGAGAGAGATTAAGTGAGTTGAAGAGCAGGCTTGGCATAATAACAAAGTGGGAAGGATTTTTTATTATTATTTAATTTTGTATTTTAAAAGGTGATTAGAGAGCTCTGATGGTGATATTGGTGATTCTTTCAGAATTAGTATAAATATAAGAACTTCAGGGGGGGTAAAAAATTAAGAAATATTAAAATGAAAGGGCAGAACACTTCAGCAGTATCAGTGGTTCTGTTCACTTTAAAGGTGCTTAGTAAAGTCTGAAACAGCTGTGTCAGGTGCCCTGATAGAAGTCTGAATCTTGCTGTATCAAAGGTTTTGTTTCTGCTCTTCCCTCCTCCCCACCTTTAAGTAGGTTTTAGTTCATCTAGTTTGACAGATAGCTTTCCTGAACAGAACTGACAGCAGCTTTTGACATTATTGTGGTTTCTGCAGTAAGCTTCCAGTGTGAAACAGTCCTGAAATATGAATGCAGTGGTTCTCTATTTGTCTCTTTTGGAAGTAGTGCTAATTAAAATTTTAACTTGAACATTTAATGGCTAATTGTTGAAGAGATGAATGGGAAAAAATATCGTGTTTGAAACCCAGACAGGAAATTGCTCCGAGGAGGAAAACAAAAGGGGTAAAAAGCAGCAGTGGTCAGGGAGAAGGGAAGAGGAGAAGGGGAAAGTGCAGCACTGTTAACGGTCCAAAAGGCCATCTCAGTTTCATCCTGAATGCTGTAGTGAGAAACTTAAGACATTAGAAATAAAATGAACTTTCACAGTTAAACATTAGAAATAGAATGAAATCACACAGTTCTGTGAGAATG
The DNA here is from genome assembly GCF_051311805.1 of Agelaius phoeniceus. Taxonomy (NCBI): domain Eukaryota; kingdom Metazoa; phylum Chordata; class Aves; order Passeriformes; family Icteridae; genus Agelaius; species Agelaius phoeniceus. Next base: position 24,094,735 of record NC_135270.1, read on the forward strand.
AGAGTAATTTACATTTGTGCAGCCTGTTGAAGTCTCTTGACCTAGTTTTGTACCAAAACCAGCAGAAAACAATTGAAATACTTGAAATTTGGGATTCTGTGCTGGCTGAGTTTGACATTGATAGTGGGCATCCTCTGCTCTGCTTGGGAAGCTGAAGCTTTTGCTCCTTTCCAAGTGGTTTTCCAGGGGAAATTGCAAAGGTTCTGGCATTCCGCTTGATCTGAAGCCTTTAATTAGAGTCAGACACGAGGCTGAAAGGTGCCTTCAACCACCCAAGGTCATGAATGCCCAGACTCACTCTGTGCACTGTGAGTCCTGGAGCAGATCTCGTTTGTCCATACTGACAACCAGAAATTAAGGAGTTCACTTAGTTTTTAAAATCCATACGAAAAAGCTGGTATGCATTGTAGCATTTAAAGTGTGACCATAAATTAACTTGGAGAAGGGGAAGTGATAATCCACTTGAGATAAAATTTTCTATGCACTGCTACAGCCTCATTTTGATGCAGATTTGATTCAGTTTTCAAATCTTCATACAATGATGATCTATTTCAGATAGTGTGTAAACCAAGATTTGATTATCTGCACATGAGTTCAGACAGGGCAGAGGGCAGAAAAGAGGAATTCTCTTATAAAAAAAAATTTACCTTCACAGTTATTGAATCTCTGTTTGAAAAAGAAAAGAGCATAATCAAACAATTGGCTTTTCATAAGCAAAAATAACTGTGAAGGAGCTAAATCATGCACTTGATCTCTCTGCTAAAAGTAACAGTTGGAAGATAAGCTTTCTTCAGAATAGGGAAAGTGGCATTTCAGAAATAGTGTTACTTCCACCTTTTTTCCTCTTTTCCCCTTTGTCAAAAAAATGGAAAAAACAAGACCAGATCTAAAGAAATATACAAATATGGAGCTCATAGAAGCCTGCTTTAGAGCAAAACAGAAGCAAAGAAGAAATTCTAGTGTGTTATTATTCAAGTGTTATTTCTATACTTCTTTCCCACAGGCAAATTTGGGTATGTTTGGGTTTTTTGTTTGGGGTTTAGTTTTGTTTTGGTTTTTGTTTGTTTGTTTTGGTTTTTTTCTTAGTAACAGTGGTTAAGTCTTCACCAAAACTTTGGTAAGAATATAGATGAAAATCAAACTGGAAGTGGTGCTGTGGTATGTGGCTCTCTCTGAAGGCTTATAATTTGATTTAATAGGATCTGGTCAATAAGCAGATAAGAGTGACTTGAAAGCAACACATTTACATCTATGAGAAAAAAGGATGGCAGGTTAACAGTTGTTTACCTGCAGCTGGTCATGAACTATTAGTGGTCTTGTTAAAACTCTGTCTTTGGTGAGTCTGGCAGCCCTCTGTAGGTGGGAAAATAATTAATTTCACTTAAAGTTGATAGCTATGAAATCAACATGCAGAAACTAGAAAATATTGAAAAGGAAACCCAGATTACATAGCAGATTACATAATCTGTGTTTTCCTCCATGTAGCCTCGGTATGCATGTTCTATTTTTCAAAGTGTGGAGGTGAAACAAACTGAGATTTGTTCATTACTAACTACTATTAGGATAAGTAAAAGACTGTACCCAGGTTATGTTTTCTGGATAACAAGGATGGGATAAAAGCTAACACTTCCCTGTCGGACTGTGTTCATGGATTATTATCATCTAAAAAACCCACAGTTGTTCACTACCTCAAGTATCCAAATTAATGTGTTCTGACCACTGAATGCAATTCTGTTTCCCCAACAAATGAGATCTTAAACAATTACACCCTCAATACTTCACATGGATGCTTTCCTGCAGTTTGATTGAATAGCCCCCTCCCTTTCCAGTAGGAAAATCCTTAAAAACTGATGGTAAAATGTTCCAGTAAAAGGCATTTGAAATAATTTCAACTTTCTTCCCTTGTTTTCAATATATGATAATTTCCTTCTTGCTTGGAAAGACTTAATTTCAAATTCATTCCATATTGGTTAGTTAGAGACATTGTATGATATATTTTGTTCTCTTTCCCCAAGAAAAGAACAAATAGGAGGTGATTAGGACTTTTATTTCACTGACTTTCTTCAGAGAGCCCAGCTTTTGACATAATTAGTTGTTTTGCACTATAAGCTCATTCAATCCTTTAATTCCTCCACATAGGAACAGGCTGTGGAGTTCTCACATTGTCTGAGTGCCACTTAGAGTTGAAGAGAATTAAAACTCAACTAGTTCCTTGGAAAAGACCCTTCTGATCCAGGTGTTGCTAAAGATGTGAAACAATGACATGGCACTTATACTAGATCATCACAGAGCTGATCCATAAATCCCTGGGCCATTGTCTTGCAAAGAAATTTGGAATGACACCAGTGCTCTAAAGCATGGAACCAACTCATGTAATCAATATATTTTCTGTTCAGGTGCATCCTTTAGCTTTATGTACAAACACAGTATGAGATGAGGAAGTGCCTCTCAAGGTAGAAAACAAATTTTAGATTTTTGTACCAGAAACGGTATTTTGGGTAACCTGCATCTCTAGATTACTTTAGCTAATATGACTACAGAATAAAAAAGTGAAATTGTGGAATGAGGATTGAATTAAGCATGCATGGATGCACTTTGAGTATTATTACAGGACTGAGAAAGTCCAATCTTTAGGAGACTTGTCATTAAATTAGCCCAGCTTTACAGTGTATATCTGCCTCCAGCCTGCCTTGTTCCACAGAAACTGTGCCATCATCTTCTGACTTAAAGTCTTTAAAAGGTGTTGAGGTTAATTCAAGGTAACAAAGGCAAGAATGAGCAAAAGCCTTGCAAAACCTTGTGGACTACACAGGATCTGTTTTCTCACTTCCCTGTCTTCTCCTGAAGTGTTTTGTAAGCTACTGCAACTACTTTATTCTCTTTTCCTGTGATTCCTCTCTTGTTTGAAAGCTTGTCTGTATCCCTGGCTTGACTTGTCTCCAGAGCTGTGTGTGCTTGTGGGCTCAGTACTGTGCCATAAGACTCTTACAGGTTTGCTGCATTTCTGGTAGCAGTCATGTAATTGCAGCAACATGAGTTTTACATCAATAACTCAGGCTCAAGGTGAAGAAAATCCTTTCAAAAGGCAGACTTGGATTGAGAACAACAATAGAACATCTTGACAAGAGAATAGGTCACAGACTGCCTATGCAACAGGCAGGGGACTTGAAATAGTTTCTTTAACTCAAAATAACTTAAACCACTATATCCTGATAAGATCTACATATGCAATACTGTTGGTTACATATTTCGTATTCTAAGAAATTTTCTGCCTCTTGAGAAGCAAAGAGTGGAAACCAGGAATACAGTGTAATAATTGGAGGAGTGTGTGATATCAAGTACAATCCACTTTAATAGGCACCAGAGCTACTGCACTATGAATTATATTAGTCTCGTGTCTTTAGTGTGAAGCCTTGTCCAGGACATTTTTGGCTTTACCCAGTATTGACCAGTCTAGCTGTGTCTCAAGCCCAGTCTAGTTTTTTCTCAAGCTCCAAGCCCATTCACCCCAGACATAGAGGAAGGAAGGGCTGAAGCTGGACTGTGACATTCTGCCACGTAAAACCAGAAGGTCTATCACCTGAGCTGGCACATTCAGGGTCATCACATAAGAAAGAGAGGTGTTCCTAGCCCCTTGGTGATGTTGCTTGGTCTCCCCAGCCTGGCTGTGGCCTGTCCCTGTGAGATGTTGAGATGCTGAAGGGAGTGGGTGAGAGCTCACGGCAGGTTCCAGGTGTGCAGTGTGTGTACAGTCTCTGTTCAGGGCTCTTTGCTGCCTGTAAGTCACATTAGCTCAGTGTGGCTATAATTGCTAGAGAATCAGCTCTGCCATGAGTGACTTCACAACATTCAGGGGAGAGAAAGATCTAATCTTTCTTCCTCTACCAATGTCAGCACAAAGAACTTGATTGTATTATCGCCATAGTGGAAAATACTGTCCCCTGCTGAACACACTTAATCACCTCCTGACACTGATTTTTGTGAGTGCTTCTGCTGACCTTCTTTCCTGGATGGAACTGTGTGTTCCATCAAATTTAATTCTTCATTATTTTTTTGTTAAATGTTTGATATTGTCAGCTACAGAGTTTTCCTCCCTCACTGCTTAAAGCATGTGATAGCCTGTTAGGCCACACTTTACACCATATTTTTACTCCCCACAGTCTCAATAGTGTCAGGTTGTCACAACAAATAAAACTTTTGCAACACCTTACTGAAGAGGTGTTTTCCTTTTTGTTTTCTTTTTTTTTGTTTTTCATTTGGAAAGGTTGAATCAGGTAACAGCTACAACAGAAGAGCTACTTAAGAAACTGTTAACTGTTATCTAGCATGGATACTGGCTCCATGCTGTCCTTTAAACTGACCCCAAGATGTACAGCCACCCACTGAGAAGCTGAGAAAGGTATTTTACTAACTTATCATTTGGTTATGTCACTTTCAGCTTGTAAGTAATGCCATCAGGATTGAAAACACATTTAACCTATTTTCTGAGGCATTTATGTCCTCTTTTCTTTAAACAAGGTTCAGCTGAAACTGAGGCTAGGGTCTTATTAAGTTAAGCCCTGGCTCTTTAAATAATTTCCTTTTAAAAAGGTTATTACTTCCATTCCATCATCGGCAGTGTTGAAGGAAAAGCTGCTGTCCAAGCAGTCTCCCTTGAACACTCAGTTTATGCCAGCTGGACAGGATATCCAGTAAACATCAGGTGTAGGCTTTTCTATCATTTTCACTTCATCTTACAGTAATGGGACCACTGGTGTAGTGTGTGTATTTTCAGATCATCATTTCTTTTGTCAAGCTGGCTTATGAACTTACTTCCAGTAACATAGTCCAGAGAAAGGCACTTTCCTCTCCTAGAACATTCAGATACCAAGTTCTCCCTCAAAGCTGCTCAACCTTCTTTTGTGTCTCAGTAACCTCCAAGGACATCACAAGTGGCACAGAAATGAGATGCAAGTGAGATCACATTCCTCCTATGATTCCGACTACAAACCTCTGCCCCTTCCAGGGTTTCCTTTGAGCAGAGGATTCCTCTGACTGCTGAAGCATGGAATCTGCTTGCCTGAGCCTAGTAGGAGGGCACAGGGCAATTATCAAGATAAAAGTTGTATTGCTGCACTGTGTTAATTGTAAACATTGCATTTTATTTGAAACTAAGAAAAAAAATTATTTCCGTAACACTCAATAGTCTGCATGGGGATATTGCCTATGAACAAGACATCACAGCTGTGGTTCTACTCTCTCCTCACCCCAGATGTTTCCCTACAGCTTCATGTCTGGCTGGGACATCTTGTAGCAATTTACAAGCAGCTGAGCCAAAAGATGTCCAACAAAAGACAGAAATATTGAAAATTAGAAACTAGGGGGCATGTAGTGCAGCAAGCTGTGTCATACATGTACATGAACATCTTTGATATTTGATGACAACAATCAGGCTAAAACTCCAATAGAGATTCTGCATTTGCAGATTTAAAAAAGAAAAAATTCCCCTATGTACATAAAGATTCCAATGGTCATAGGCAAAGCTAGAACCATTTCACTGCTGACAAATATACAAAACTGACTTGTGGAATCGCGTTCTAAAACAAGCTTCCCCTCTGTGACTGTGTGTTTATGCGTTAGCCCTTGAAAATTTCTTCTTGAGACCTCTGGGCATTTCTGATGCATTCCCCTTGGCCCATTGATTCTCAAGAGCGTATTTAAAGACCTTAATAAATTTCTCTTTTGGGTATGCCCCAGAGGCAGTTCTCAAATACTCTAAGTAATCTGAGCTCATTCTCTGTGCCTCAGTGATGATTAAATCCATGCCATTTTTAAGTCTGACCTACATTTTGGCTTCAACCTTTCAACCTTCGTTTTTTAGGCATAGAGCAGTTTTTCTTCAAATGGGAAAAATGTGATTTTATTTATCATCTTTCTATTCAAATACCTGTAGCTTTTGTTTAGTTAGGAAAAAATATTTCCAAACAACCAATAAAATCAGTGTTTTAGACAGAGTTATTAGAACAGTTTGGTGAGTGGTACCTGTCAGGAAAGACGCCAGTATCTGTATTTGGAAACCATGATTTTCTGTACTGTGATTAGTGAATGAGTCAGAATCATATGGGAGTGTCCCACAGTCATCAGCTGGGACTTGGCAAGTTCTGTAACACAAGACTAATCACAGGAAATCCAAAAGACTTTCTGTGGTACATGCCAAGAATGAGATCTGATTAGCTTTAAAGTGGTTTAGATAGATTTTTAGTCTATGTTGGACTGGTTTTAGATTGCCCTTTCTTGGGCTACCATTTACTTGTACAAAATTAGCCTCTCCTAATAATACTCTTTTTTAGCAGGATCTAAGGTTGATAAGTCAGTTGTGATGGGAAATATCATCAGAAGAAAAAAAATACGAAATTAACTTTTCTTGCACATATTCCAATTATTTAATTTCTGTATTTTATTTTATGTTATTTACAAAAATTGTTACTAGACATGATGGAGCTTACATTTAATTCCATCATTAGTCATGTGTAAAATTTGCTGCTATCACTCACATTTCCAGACACTTTTACTGTAGAAAATGGAAGATAATTGGTACTTCAGGCAGGCTACAAATCTTTCCTGGCAGCTGTGTACCACTCACAGTACAGTGATTGCAAAAATTAGTTAATTCAAGAGGAATATTATATTCCTTGAGCCCTGGCATAAATCTCTCCAAATTCTGCAGGCATTACTGCCATCAAGTTAAAAGATAGATTTCCACCAGCCTACTTGAATCTGTGTGTCCTTCCTGATTTAGATGCCACTTTTCTAAAACTGATATATATTGCCTGTTAAGTCCTCCAGAAGAGACTTTAAATGGAAGGAGTCAGGAATATTAGGCCAGTCTGTTGCTTTTATTTACTGATCTTCTTAGGGCTGTAAATTCCAAACTGCTGGTGTTTTCTACTTCATTACCTTTGCAAATGAAAACTAATGAGGGTGCAGTGTTTATGTATTGATAAGAGTCTGTCTTTTCATACATTTGTGATGCTTTTCTATTTTAGTGTTAAGAAAATGAGGTTAGAAATTTCTCTAACAAACCTAAAAATTTTTTTCAATATTCACCTAAGGAGAGTTCATCTAGATTTGATACAATTGTCCATGCAACCTTGTGTTCATAAACTTTTACCAAATGTTGTACTTCAAGCATCGTTAATTTTCATATTTTTTATGACAAACCCCAGCTTCAAGATCATAACACAAGATGCACCAGTATTTATAGACCAGTTAAAATCTCCCTAATGTCAAACATTGCCCATGCAAAGCCTCAGATGAGGGGGTTTCAGAAAGAAACCAAATCTGTTGTTGCAGCATACCTGCATGTGGAATTTTGGCTCTGCCTAAGTCACTCAGACCTTGGCCACTTCTTGTGGACCAGGAGTTAACCTCAAAATGGTACTTATATATGAAATAATTGTAAACAAGTATGCATTTTTGGTCTACAATTCTGAGCACAAGCAAAAAGGTACAGCCTATTTTGAGGGGTAAGTCTAAACTGAGTTCAAAATGCAAATAGAACAACTGTATGAGGGAGGAAGGTTCTCTCTGAGAAAGCTCATCTCATTTGCTGACTGAACTGGTTTGCTACTAACTAAAAGAGGAACAAATCTGTGAGCCTAACAGTGCTACTGTTGTGATGGGGACAGCTATCAATGAATTTTCCCAAGTTCTTTTTATTTACAGAAATTAATGCCAGAGGTTATGATAGTCAAGTGAGGTAATGATTGATCTCCTTGGTTGGTTGGTTGGTTTGGATGGGTTTTTTTTGATAACACAGTACTCTATAATAGTCTTGTTGTTCTATTACATAGAAGAAAATAAGCTTAATTGTTAAAGCTATGGAATTATGGCTTTGTTATGAATTTTGGCAGAATGTTGGGAAAATGCATTTTCAAGAAAAGTAACTACTTTGCACAGCAAAACTGTTGTTACAATAAACCATCACAGCTGGAAAAATTCAAAATGAGGGCTCTTGATAAAGTCACAACAATTCTCTTACTGAACTGGAACTGAGAGCAAGAGAATTGAGAGCAAGCTGAAGACAGGAGATGATTCTCACATCCTATTGCAAAGTGAGAAATTAGCAGGGCTTCAGATGTTGGGCTGAAAGAGAGTCTCATCAAGACCTGTTACTGGCTAGCACAGGAAATATAATCACACTCATTCCCATGAAAATTCCCATCTTGGAAGATGCAATTATGAACATCAAAAGTAGAATTAAGAATTTTGGCTTCCTCTGATTGAACTCATATTCAAAGCAGGAAGATTTATAGTACAATCCTATTTTTTTTCTACTCATTTTTTGTTCTTTTCTTTATTTTTTCCCCACTAGATAGCAGTGCTGAAGCCATGGGATTTGAAACTTGATAGAAAGAGCCTCTTGTACGAGACAGATGAGTGGGTTGCTGTATAGAGGTTCAGCTGATGCAATGCAAGCACATTGATACAACACAGGCTATGAATGAGGTGCATGTTTTTAAACTCAGCTCTCTGGTGATTGCTGATAAAAAAAAGTTTCTGCACAAAAGAGGAGAGTAGGCATAATCACCATTGCACCTAAAACCTGCAAACCCACAGAGAATAACTAAAAAATATTTGAGCGTATTTTTCTTGAAAAAAAGAATTATTGGGCTGTCTGAAAATAATTTTGATAAGAGTTGTTTTTGAAGTACCTGTTTTTTCCATTAGTTTTCCATTAATTCTGATAAAATATGCCTTTATGAGTTTGTATTATTGAACCACACAAAGTACTGCATGCTTTACAAAGGTGTATAATGATGTGTATGAAAGAATATAAAAAGAAGTTGAAACCATGCATGGAATATGCAAATTATGAAAGCTGGTGAGTCATTCTGGTCATTTTAGGGAGGTAACGGGCACAGCTCAGATAAGAAATTGCGAGATCCTAAGCTAACAGGAAAGAAAAGCTGAAGACAGAAAACAGTCCAGTAAATTGTGCTTCTTGTGACAAATGCCACAAGCTGAAGAGAGGCTTTGTGCTTGAAAAAGTGAAGCAATTGCATTAACAGCTTACAGTTAATGACAATTTATGCTCACAGCAAGAACAAAGAATGGCAGCAGTATTGCTGCAGATAAGGAAACTCAGGGGAGTAATGGACAGTTTTGGACAAAGTAGGAGATCAGTATTCAAGTCACCATGAGCCCAAAAAATATTAGTACAGTAGAAGAAACACTGATAGGCCTAGGTAAGTGGGAAAAACTGAACATTTTGCTTCCATGCAGGCTTATTACAGTTGGCCACACTGAGGAGGCATATGAGACAAATGCATGGGTAAATAACAAAAGTTTGAAGTAGTAGCTGCTAAGAGTGCATAGAATAAAATGTATAATTAATGAAAATATGCAACTTTTTGGAAGGGTGAGGATTTAAGAAACGAAAGAAAATATTCGAAACACGTTCCAGGGTTTAGGGAAGCTTTCTAAAGAGAACAGATAGGAAGAGGAGAAGCCTATTTCTAAAACCCTTCCAAAATTCTAGACTCTCAAAAACAAAAGGAAAAAAAAAAAAGTGAGGCCACTTCCCTCAAAATTACAGAACAAGAAAGAGAACCAATAGATATGACATTACATATCAGTCACTACAGACAAGAGAATTAATAACGATGTAAATGGTTTTAACCAATTAAATAAGAATGTTCTTAAATGTCTTCACATAGAAAAATGTCCCTACATGGTGGCAAATAGTAAGGCTGCTAATCATAGAAAGATAGACTAGGAAGCCTCTCATTTCCTACAGCTTGTCTATGCAGGAACAAGTGAATTCTTCTCTGGCAGGATTGCTGCATGTCAGGTTCAATTTTTACTGGTTTACATGGACTAATGTTTGAGAGGTTGTTTTGTCCTGTTAACTCCACCACTACAGATGAGTTGCAGATCTCCAGCTGAAATGCTAGCTGCTTGATCCCACTTTCATCATTGTGCATTATGCAAATGCTCCTTCTTGAAGTCTGCAGAATTCCCACTCCTCACTGTAGCTTGCTTAGGTGCTGTTAGCACTGAATACAAATCCTGCAAGAAACAGCAGCCTCTGTGCTGCTTTAGACAGACACCGTGTTTTTGTTTCCTCAGGGCACCAGAGGAACGGCTGATTGCAATTGCATTGGCAGATGCCTTTCCTTCTCTGCTTTGAGGCTTTTCTTGTTTTGTGGCTGCAGCTCAGTGAAGTGAGAGGAATGCCTTCTCCAACATGCACAGTTTTCCAGCGGCTCAGATAAAGCCAATGAGCAAACATGTACTTAAGGGTAAAGAGTGTCTTTACAAATATACGTCAGTTTTTGTTCTCTTTCATGTGCAGAAACCAAAGATGAAGTGACAGATTGGCTAGACATTCAAAATGTCCTGATTTTCTCTGCAACCTGAAACAGCAGAGCCGGGCAGGAAGAAGGCCACAATCAGCTGTAAAAGGATCACTACAGAGCTAGTGCACAGCATGTTTATTTATACACCCTTCTTCAATGTAGTGCAACATAAAATACACTGAATTTTGCAAGTTGTTTTCTTTAGGGTCAAAAAGTCTTTTACATTCATTAAGTACTTCAACAAACTAAAAGGCAACTTTCTCTGGAGTAGGATCTGAAAGCTAAATAGGACAGGTAGCAAACAAAACTGCTCTATCCAGTTGAAGCTGAAGAGTCCTTCAGAATTAAAATCTTCTTTGGAGTTGTGTGTTCATGGGCACATAAGAAAACTTATCTTAACAAGACACATTTTAGTATTGAAAAACCCTGTTGATCAGGGTTTTTTAGGCAGGTAAAAATAAATTATTAGGGTGTTCCTAAAACATCACTAGATTCTGCTAAGGAGTTCCAGGTGTGTATCTGGCAAGTTAGTTCCCTAATGCCTTTACGATCAAGGTTAGGAGAGGCACATCTCATTAACCTGCATAAACTATTAAGAAGCAGCAGAAAAGAAAGAGCCCCAAGGCTGACTGTCCTTCAATTATTACAGCTTTCCTGCTAGAAGTAAAATTAGAAAGATGAAAATGCAATTAAACCCTAACCACACTACAAGTTGAACTCTTTACTTTGAATTTCTCTGTAATTTTGTTCTTCAGTCAATATACTTCATATCAAATTAATCCTGGAAACACTACTCATTCTCTGTCTGAAGTCTAGAAAATCTTCCACTATCCAGATTTCCAGTTTCCCATCTCTTTATATTTCACTTCCCACCTGTAGTAGCCAGTTGTAATGGTCAAGAGATTCTAGGGGGGACTGAGGAAGGTTCAGGAAATCTCAGTGGCAGTAACAGAGGGTCTGGGTCTGTGTTCTTATGCTCACAGAGCAGGAGTAATCAGGTAGCAGCAGCTCTCAAGTTCAGCTCTTCTGTGAAACATTTCAGTAGTTGCTGTGAAGTGTGGCACAATACTTTTTTGGTTTTGGGGCACTGGGTTGTGTTTGAAACTTATATTTACACTGGTTGATCCTCTGTGTGCTCTGATGAGCAGGACTCCCTCTCCTAGGTATTCTGAAGTATGTTATCTGTTGAGTTTTCACTCCGGTTGTTTGTTCCATATAGGCAGATTATGAAATAGTCATTAGAGGTGTTTACATCTAAGACTGTAGTTAGTTACAGACTGCCATCATTTAGGACCAGAAAAATTTTGCTTCTATGAGCAGGCTGGAATTTCCCATTTTGTTTAGGCAATGGCAAAAGTGTATTAAACTACCTATGATACTGTATTACTGCTTAATTTCTTTGTCACTGTTTTATTCACAACCAATCTACTTCCCAACCACCCCACCCTTTCAAATGTTTCATGGAATCACAGAACATGCTGAGTCAGAAGGGGCACATTAAGATAATGGAGTCCAACTTTTGGCCCCGTACAGGACACCATGTGTCTGAGAGTGGTGAACAAACGCCTCGTGAGCTCTGTCAGGCTGGTGCTGAGACCGCTTCCCTGGGCAGCCTGTTCAGTGCCCAACCACCCTCTGGGTGAAGAACTTTTTCCTGATATCCAACTTGTTTGGCATCATGAGAACAGAAGTTTTAAAGGGAACATTTGTATATCACTATGTAGTTGAGGTTTTTGGGGTTTGCTGTTTAGTTGGTTTTTCTTAAAAGCAAGCTCTTTTAACATTTCTAGCAAATATTTTGAATCAAAGAAACCCTTGCTAAAGACCTAGTAGCACTTTTTTTCCCCCCTGAAAACATCCTAAAAAAAGTTTTAAAACTTCAGAACTTACTTGAAATACTCATGATACAGAAGAGACACTGCATGAACTTAGCTAAATACACCACCAAATTAGCAATAATCTGTTGTGGCATTGAACTTGAAAATAAAAATCAAGGAAATCATTAGTAGCTTTATAAAAGCAAATCCTACTTGCTTATGCTGTCTAGCAATTAGAATATAAATGGAATAAAAATGGGGAAATTATTCTTTAAATTACTCATATTGTTTAATGTATCATCCAGTACTTTCTCTAAATAATTCTAGTGGTTAGCTGATGTCTTTTCTCTAGGGAGATTGCTTCACATCCAGAAGATTTCATTGTCAGGAAGTATTCTTTGGATATTCAATCTCAGTTTTTCTGTACCTAATGAAGTCATTTTTGCAAACACTTCTAATTTGGAGAAAAGCAACTTACACTAGCAGCTTGATTCCATCATTTGCTAATTGGACTAACCTTTAAGGAGACTACTTGTTTGTTTTCATTTTCATCCACCATTTGTGTCTTTACTTGTGCAGAGGTAATTCAGTGCTCAGTAGTAAATTGTGGGAAGTAGATGAATTTTACTGAGAATGAATCAACAGTTTATTATATTTTCCTCTTAGTATGTATTACTGAGTCCTTGTGGTGCTGCCAACCATATTTGCCTTCCAAAGTTCTGTTTGCACTACAGAGGCAGCACATGGCTGAAATGGCTTAATTAGTCAAATATATTCAAGGTAAAGCTTACAAAGGGTCTAACTGTGCTCTCTTGGGAGGAAAGGGAAAAGGAGGAATTGGACTGGTAGCTTCACTGTTGTTATTGGGTGTGTTTTATTTTGTCTGTGCAGCTCCATCACACTCTGCCCAGCTGCTGAGCTTCTGTTTCAGTCATTGCTGAGATGGATGCCACATTTTTAGCATTTGGTATAAAGGACATCATTCCAGCAGTGCCTCACATAAATGTTTGCACAGAACTCGAAATGCCTGACATACCAACTGGGAATCTGGCATTTAAAAAAGCATATTTTTAATTTGAAGCAGATGAAGTTAACTGTGTGCCATGTCTGCAGAGCCACTTCAGAGCCTTCTACCATGAAGTATGAGTGTTTCTGCTGCAGTTAGTTGAAAGCACTGTTGTGGTATTTTACCATGTATTTTTCCAAACCAAAGAATGGGACAGCAAGTTTTGGTGATGTGTTTAAAACCAAAAATGAAGGTGATGTTTACCACTTTCCAACACTTTATTTTAAAGAAGATTTTTGATCAGTACTTCTCAACTTTTCTGCAGGCTTATGCTCCAATTTTAGTTACAATATATATTACAAACTTATGTACTAGATAGAAGTTTGAGAAGTCAAAAAATCTTTCTTACTGTTCTTTGGACTTTGGAGATTATGTGTTTCCAGTGACTCAGGAGCCCTGACTTCATCTTATCATCTTTATGGTGCTGCCAATATTTCTGATATTTTGAAAAACCGAAACTGAATTTTCTAAGCCTGAGATATACTAGAGTATAGGATTAAAGGCATAGCAATTCACTTTTCAGTTGCTGATCTTAATTAGATCCTGCAGTACTGCTGGACTTGTATCTGGGATTTTGGTTCTGCACTCCTTACCACATAAAAGCAGTTTTTGAGAATCTCTACAGACAAGAAATTTGTGTTGATTTGGAGTTACCACATTCCCTCTCTTGGGTGATGCATTCCCTCTGAGGGTCATTTGGCATGAGTATGTTTTCTCCTTCTTATGAAATACATTTGCAGACCACTTTCTATCTCCACATGTTGACAGACTCTGGATAGAGATGAGAGAATGTTGTCCAATGATTTGAAGAGAAGAATAGGAAGGGGGAAGTCTCTGTTGCATCCTCATGGCCATTTTTTGATTTTTCATTTTGTTAAGCTGCAGGGTGATATTTCCATGGAGACAAAACACTGATGGTTGTCAGTATCTTCATTTTTTTCGTTATATCTGTAATAAATATATGCAATTGGCAAGGAATTGTGCTCTAATACACATGTACATAACGTATGTCAGTCATCATAAAAGATTATGTCAAATGACACATAACAGGAATATAATCTACATTTCAAAATGAGGACTAATTTTGTCTATCTAATTAGGGGCAATGTTGACCCCATGTAGAGAAGAAAGGTATCTGATTACATCCATAAATGTCAGATATAACAGATTAGGGTATTAATTTTCTGTTAGATTTTCTTTATTCAGGAGGGTGAAGGATATTGCAAAAATATTTAGGTGAAAAATTCTTATGCCTATCCATCCAAGGGTTCAGGTATTTTTGAGGTGCTCTAAAGAATCTGATTTACTGTTAATTAGAAGGCAGCATTCTTCTAGAGCTCAAAAATCCCATGCAATATGTATAACTGTCATCTATTTTTCTGTACCAATGTTTTTTGTAATTTGTCCTGATAAATTTCTCCAGTGTTTACAGAGAATTCTCATTAATGTTTAGAATGGTCTTATGTATGTTGACTATTTCTAAAGCCTTTGGTTACTACCTTGCACACCAATGATGTACAAGATTATAAATAAATAAAGGCTGAAAGAGCCTTGTTCTGAAACTTGGAAATGGACACCAAACATGCATGTTGCAAATGCAATTCTGAAGAAACCTAAGCACTTGGAATTCTGGATTGAGTGGAAAAGCACAGAATGCCTTGGGCATCCTTTGGTTACAGCAGTTTTCTGTCCCTGTGTGCTGGGAATAAGCAATGGGTACAATGAGCTAAACTTGTTGAACTTTTCTATATAAAAAAATAGCTCATAGCTTTTGCAATTAAATACAGTGGCAAAGCAAATGGTCTTTGGTGCTATATACTGGTTCATGACTTCTAGCGGTTTGTGAACAATTGGTGTTGGTAATTAATAACAAATAACGAACAGCAATTAACTTGTGGTGGCAATCACGGCTGATTTATCCGTGACTTGTTGCTGATCTGTGGTCCATAATTGCTTACACAAATGATTGGTTTTTGGAAACATTCTGAGGTGTGTTTCAGTGATAGGCGGTTGTTGACATATACTGAGCGACTGCCAGTGAGTGTCACTGTATCTTTGCAAAAATACTGGCTAATAAGCCTGAGTACACAGCTGGGTAAAAGATCAAAGGTCAGAAGGGCATAAAAGTAGCCATATCATAGCTGTGTACTTTGTGGAGGCCTCTGTCAAGCAATGGCAGGCTTCCTGCTGATTGTATAAGGAGTCAGAATGGATGGGGAGACATTAACTGCCAGGCAAAACAAAAAACCCAACAAAAATCACTCACCTTAAGCAACCTCTTTACTCTTGGCAGTGAGTAAAAGCAGTGAGTACCCTCTTGCCAAGGACCAATTTCTGCCTCTTTCCTTTGCTCTTTTCTTGTGCTCATTTCAGAGTGACAAACTTCAAGTTTTCCTGTGTAGGATCTTCCAGCTATTAGAACAGTGGGAGCATGCTTTGATCAGGGACAGGTTAAACCTCATTGTTAAAACTTTGTGTGTGCATATTATTAGGTCCCCCAGTAGAAACCAAATACTGCAGCCATGAGGTAGGAAGAGGGTGAAATCTAGCACTGGTGGGACTTCAGCAGGAGAGCCTTATTGGGTTTTCACATGTGAGACCCTGAGAATGACAGGGAGCACAGCCAAAGCATCTCTGGGAAAACACTGCCCCAGCAGCTGAGGTGAAAGGCTTCAAAGCTGGAAGTGAGAAGCAAACTACAGAACTGCAGATAAATGACCTTTCCCATTTTAAAAGCTGAGACATCTCAGGCACCGTGAACAAAGGGAAGTTTTATGTTTTAAGACTATCTCTTCACTGTGACTGCTTACTGCCTCTGCCAGAGCAGCCAAAATATGCTTGACTGACCAGCATTTAAGGACAAGGCATTCCAATTACTCTTTCTGTCCTTATTGTTATTTCCTGAGCACATATTCCATAGTTATCTGAGATTCTTTGAGTACTTTTTTTTTTTGCTCAGCTGTTGTGAACTGGTTTTTCAGTAGGGAAAATATTCAGAAAGACATTGAATGCCTATCAGAATTTCAAGGGTATTTTGCATGTTCTTTTATTCCAGAGCAGGTAGATAACAGCTTAAGTTAAAAATAAACACAACAAAGACCCACTTTCTAATCCTCCTGCATATCTGACAAGCCATCTAGAGATTGAAGTACTTTCAAACTTGAATATTGGGATGGCTTGGGCTGAAATCCAGGAATGGTTGAAAGTAAGATCAGCAGACAAGATATGCCTTAAGTCACTTCTTAAATTAAACATGATATATGAAAATGTTCAACTCAAAATAGAATTTGGATAAGATTTAGACATCTAAGTTCAAGATCCTGACTCCACAGACCATACCTAACAGCTTAAATGGCTGAGAACTTGTTGGTTTCCAAGTTTTCAACCACTAAATGTTTCTTTTAAGTGGTTTTAATTTTAAAAACAACAACAGCAAAAGCAGTGGCTCAGAGATCCTATATTAAATTTGCAATTGAGAACATGTCCTGATGAATTTTCTTTTGGGAGGAGGGGGCCCCTCACAGAGCGGGATTACTTTGACACTTCTTAATAGAACATTTGCTGAAACCTACACAAACAGCAGCCGAATCAGAAACTGAACACTGCACTTTTAAGGATTCAGTCACCAAAAGAAGACAAAGATTTGATCATTCACAGCCCATAATGTGTTGCCCAAAGACTTAGAAGGACAGAA
This sequence comes from Agelaius phoeniceus, assembly GCF_051311805.1. NCBI lineage: Eukaryota > Metazoa > Chordata > Aves > Passeriformes > Icteridae > Agelaius > Agelaius phoeniceus. The sequence goes on from NC_135270.1 coordinate 24,111,652, forward strand.
TGGGGCTATCTGGCTTCTATAGATATTTTGTTTCTCAATGAATCCATTAGTGTTCAGATCACTAAAATGTAGGCAATAACTTTGCTGTCATTCTGTTGTCTGGGGAGAAATAATCACTAGTGACAGGCTGTTTGCAGCTTATGAATTCAGAACTTTTGAAATACAGTTTCAAGAATCACGCTCTTAGCAATCAGCATACACAACAGAATGTAGCTATGTCCCAAAGCTGTATTTGTATGCAAGTATTTGTTTTTCTCAGCTTGAAGAAACAAGAGAACTTCTTTTCAGGATCCAAAAGAATCAGAATTGCCACACAATCATATCTATCAAAATGGTTGTGCTACTTGTTTGGTAAAGAAAAGTTGTCCTTTGAAGAATTCTGGAATAACATACATGTTTATTTTGAGGATGTCAACATCTGAATGTCTTACTTGGAGAAATTTTCCAGACATACGGGAGGAAATTAGATGTAAACAGGAATTCTGTTAAAAATATTTATGTAAAACTCTTAGTCTATCTGCAGTTGATGTCAAGCCAGATGTGGGATTTGGGAAGTTTCTGGGTTGGTTGCACTTCAAAGCAAAAGAACAGGCAACTTAGGAATAATTTAATAATCTTTGTTTTAATAAGGACCTTATTTTCAGATTTAGAATACAGTTTATTTCAACCTTCCTTATCATTGCTAAGTGTCTCATCTCATTTTGTCATTTTCATTCTACCAAACATTATCACACTGTGCCTGAACCTTTTGCTAAATCTGAATTGCATACGGAAAAAAAAACTTGCTAGGAGAGCTTAAGGAAGGAAAACATGAGTAGGAAACTAAGTTCCAAAGAGTAAGGATATAAATTCATATTCAGGGATCCTTACAAGAAATCAGTCTTTTGGTGGATTAAAGTGAAGAGGAGAGAAAATTGTGAAACCTAAGCACTTGTAATTCTGGATTGAGTGGAAAAGCACAGAATGCCTTGGGCATCCATTGGTTACAGCAGTTTCTCTCCTACACAGAGTCTCCTACTCTGTGTAGGAGAGGAATAGGAAGCAGGTCACAATCAGCATTGGAATTGTGACAGTTGGACTGAAACTTAAGTAAGGACAACAGCATTACCTGCCCTGTCTCCTTTGCCTAAGTTCAGACCTCCATTGAATCAAATGTAATTTCTGGTCAAGAAGTAGTAATTATTTCCCTATGGAGAATGAATCCCAAAAAATCAGACTGTCAAAGGCAATGGCAATTTTTCCTTTCTCTGACCCTTCCACTGCCCTAATAATCTAGCATCTAATTAGAATCTATAATCTGATCAATATCAATAATATCAATGAGTATTTTCACCAGCCATCCTCCCCAGCTACTCTCCTCAATCACTTTAACACAGTTTTAGTATGAATTTGAGAAACTCCTAGCTTCTCTTTCAGCACAGTGTAGTTGGTGACTATGTCTTTATTGATGTTGCTAAGATCCATTATGCACCCATGGTAACAGGAAGTTGCTTGAACAATAGACAAAAAAAAAGCTTTGCTTTTTTCTCTCTTTGCACAGCATACCATTTTGGAAGACCTTATTGTTTCATGTCCTTCAGATAAAGAGGAGATAGCAAAAAACTTCTCTAATGTGTCATTGCTCCTTTAGTCAACAACTCTTTCTCTCTTTGTGCTCCATCTACAAATAATTAACTTACTTTTACTGCTTGATTTGTGTGAACTTTACATTTTACAGCATCTGGAATCTTTTGTTATCCTTATTGAAAAAGCTGTCCCTTCTGTTTTCCTGAAAACTATTTTTTAAAGTATTGTTTTAGTCCCATTTCCTGTATATATCAAGGAACATACCCTGTGATTCAATCTCTTTCTGATCAATTTAATCTGTTCAACTTTGGCATGAGTTTTAAAATGATCCAGCTAGGTTCTCTAAGCAATGTTGCTGCCTATTTATTTAAAATAGTAAACCCATAGGAAAATATATTTGAGCACTCTAATTTAATATAAATTTAATATATCCAAGCAGGATAATTTACAAAACAATCTCTAGAGGTGCATAAGCAAAACTTATTAATCATAAGCACATCAGGGTACAAAACTGCAGTGCAAATATTTGCACTTCTGTCACAGCCACTTATCTGATCTATGCCAAATGCTGACAGATTTTAAAGACAATCACATTAAGCATTAATCAAGCTTGAAAGATGCAGCTGAGTAACAGCATACTAAAGAGATATCCATTTCTGAAGACAACTGCACATGCCATATATTCAGCCTCCTATTGCCCTGAAAAATGTTTAAAATCTGCTTCAGTCCCATGCTGTTTCCTTGAGTCTTTTTCGCATCTTTTTCTGATGTATTTTCCCAAAGCTTCTAATATCCCACTCCCTGAAAAATTATTAAATACACAGAACAGGACTTCTGTCTCAATGGTCTCACTTCACTTAAGAACAGTAGCAGAACAAACCAGCTGGACATGTTTTATTTAAACATTTCTCTGCTTCTGTGTACAGCACTGATCATATTTCCACCTACATATTCTCCCATGGTAGCATTTTTTTTCTTTCTGTGCCTCCATAGCTCCTCTTCTCCATTCTTAATGTTCTATTTTTTTCTTCCATAGCATCTATTAGACCAGACAATTTTATATTAGCTCTGTTCCTATACAAATTCTTCAAGTCCCTGTTTAATATTTTTTCATGATGCCCTCTCACATTATTTTCAGTGATTTCACCCCAACTCACATTGTGTTGTAAAATTGCTTGAATTTCTTTTTCTCTTGGACCAGTCTTGTTTGCAAAGCAATCAGCAGGTGCTGCTTTATCCCATTACCAGCTGTATTGTCTCAATTACTGCGTGTGTTCTGCTACATCAGAACGCTGTTACTGAAGACTGCACCAGGGCAGCCTTCTGTGCTGCTCCCTCAGGCTCTGTCTGGGCCTGAATCCCACAAGGATCTGTTGCCAGTATCCATCCTGACAGACTTGGGCCTGCTTGAATGCCTTCATCATGCAGGAAGGCTTTTCAAATGCAGAGGCCTGGGTCCATGGACATGCTTTTTGCTATCTGACACCCAGATGCTATTTCCTTTCAGAGATCATTGAAAGACATGGCACAGGCCACTGGTTAGAATCTTGTGTCTGTCTGTAGGTGAAACAGAGTTTAAAATCATAGAATAATTTGGTTTGGAAAAGACCTTTAAGGTTATCCAGCCCAACCATTAGCATTGCTGTGTTTACCACTAAAACTGTCCCTAAGTGCCATGTCTACACATCTTTTAAATATCCCCAGGGATGGTGATATTATTCAACTGCTTTCCCTGTGCAGCCTGCTTCAATGCTTGACAACCCTTTAGGTGAAGAATTTTTTGCTAATATCCAATCTAAACCTCCTCTAGCAGAACTTGAGGACACTTCCTCTGGTCCTGCCACTTCTTAACTGGGAGAAGAGACTCACAGCCAGATGGCTACATCCTCCTTTCAGGGAGTTGTAGAGATCAATAAGGTCTCCTCTGAGCCTCCTCTTTCAAGGCTAAACACCTCCAGCTGTCTCAACTTCTCCTCAAAGGACTTGTACTCCACATTTTTCCCCCAGCTCCACTGCCTTTCTCTGGATACACTCCAGTTCCTCAATGTCATTTCTTGTAGTGAGGGGCTGAGAACTGAACACAGGATTTGAGATCTGGTCACACAAGGGCTGAATACAGGGTGACAGTCACTGCTCTAATCCTTCTGGACACACGTTTAGCCGAGAAACAAAATATAACACAAATCTTGATCAAGGAAAGAGCTCACGTTTGATGCTGTTGTAAAATCATCTCTCTCAGTCTCAGATTTCTTCAGTCAATAGGCACTGAACAGATCCTTACAGTTTCCAGAGAACACTTCCTTGGCTGCACAGGACACAAGGAAGGGGAATTCATTGTGTGATTTGTCTCCTTCATGAGTATTCTTCAAGCCAACACATTTGGAGGGGACACAGTCATTCACTAGCAGAGCTCTATACAAAGGAAGAAATGTAAAACATTCAGAGGGGCCTCTCCAGTTACAACCCTCTAGAGAAGTCCCTGGTTTAACACCAGAAATGTGCCAATAGCATTTGGTCAGAAAACTATACCCTACATGATGGAAAGAAAACAGAAAATAATTATCTCTATGTTCTTCCAGACTAGTCAAAAAATGAAGTTGTGGATGCTCTCAGAGATGCAAGCATCTCAGTCAGAATAGGATGTGGATAGAGGTCTGTTTCCAAGGTATTTCAAGACAACCTATTTCTGACTCATCCAGTTTTCTAGATATACTTTGGGTCCTAGTCTAACAAGCCATCTTTTGCTGTGAAAGACTGGAGTAGATGACTAATTGAATCAGAGGTAGGAGCCCAGCCAGGTTTTCCTTCTGAAATATTTCCATGTCATCCTTGGGTGATTCAATCTGTTTTGATTTGTATTTGTGCATGTACCAGACTCCATCCTGAACATAAAATTTCCTCTATATGAATCTGTGCTCCATCTTGCCACTCAGCAAGATGTCGACCTTGCGAATGTCACGGGGTGAGAGCACAGAGGGGGAAGCAGATGGGCAGAGGATGGATGGGATTGAGCACTGTGGAGGAACAGCCATGTGTCAAAAGCAATGATTCCCAGCCAAACCCTGGCTCCTGTTTGTATTTTCTTCTGCCTGTATGTCTGTGCAGATCTTCTGCTGTCTGTTCAGAAGCATGCAGCTGGCTGGTAACCTTTCCCAGCTGGTGAAAAAGGGAAGCCAAATGTGCAGACAGCCTGAGGAAGAAATGGCATCATATGCAAGCCACCGAGCTCCAGGGAGAGCATGGGTGCTGGAGCTCTGCTGGCATGGTGATCTGGTTGTCTCATGATTTGTGGTTTGCACAGTGACACGGGAGGTGTGTGTGTGTGGAACTGCTGGGCACAATGAGCAGCCATGTCAGTGAAAGTCTTGTGGGGCAAGGCTTCACAGGAACTGTACTGTGTAGGGCACTTCTGAAGGTGGATTATTCAGACAGCCCTGTAATTAGAGGTTTGGCCAAATCTGAGATTCTGGAGTTCTGGGACTGATACATATCCAAGAGTAAAGCTATAAAGGGAATAAGTCTGCCTGTCTCACAGATTTCAGGAATTAAATTATGTTTGGGCATGACAAATGAGCCTTTTGTTATAATTTATTACAAAACCTTAAAATAACATATTAACAGTGAAGAGTACACAATTCCTAATCTTATACTCTGCAGAGGACACGCAGCTAGGAAATGCAGTACCTGACAAAGAAAAGAGATTGGGCTATCTGATTTAAAAATCTGCAGCAGTAGCTTGGACATCAAAGGCCAAAGGGAGAAATAGGTACACCGAACTCTCACACAAAGTATGTATTGTGAGAATATGAAGAGGACAGCACTCATTCCAGGTAGGTTACTGAGTGCATGCATTTAGTCATCCTGAAGCTCTATTTCCCTTGTCTGTGCTCCTATGCTGCATTTCACTGGTGCCAATTTGCTGTTGGGATGAATACAGGTTTGTCTCAGAGACAAAGTACCAATATTTGTTATCTGATGTTATGGTTATACCACCAGAGTTAGCATTGTTGAACACTTTCCACCAGAACACAAAATTTAAATTAATGATCACTGTAGTTCAGACTGAAAGATTTTATGTTAGTCTTTATCTCATACTGATGTGTGTTTTATAAAGTTTAAGTGGGGAACATTGCAATTAATTTTAAAAAGCGAGACTTGTTGAGAAGATCCAGTTTAGTTGAGGGAAAGGTTTTCTGAAAGAGTTGCTCAAATTAGTGTGGCTTTCTGTGCTCTCTCCAGGACTGCCTATTTATGAACTGTTTTGCTGTCCATTTTGCATGGTTGGTTTATAGAAGATAACAGTCTACTAAATCTGACCCTCAGTGGAATTGTTCAAAAAGGAGTCTCTTCAGAACTCTAATGTTCTGTTGTGGTTCTAGTAAGAATCAGTATTATTTTCTAGCAGAATATGATATTTCTACCCTAGATACATACCTGCATTGTAAAGTCAGCAAATTTATCTTTTTCCTGAAACCAGAGTTGAGTTAGTAATAGGCTTATTGTGGAATCATAATCAACAGGGAATATTTTCTGCTGCTGGTTCGTACAAAAAAGCATAAAGGCAATATTCCAATCACTGAAAATCAAAAAGAGGTATTGAAAGTAAGAGTGTGAGGAATTACTTGCTTGTTCTAACAGAATTTGGGTACTTTTGAATTTCACTTCAGTGTTTCCCAAGAGAGAAAAGGTGAAATATTAGTCTAAGAACAAATAGATTTTAAAAAATAATTAAAGCAGATCCCACCACATTTCCTCTCATATATATTCTGGGTAAGAGATAAGTGTTTGCTTTAATTACCACCATTGAAGTAATTACTCCATTCGATAAGGTCAATTAAAAATAATTTAGTAACACTGTCTGCTACTAGAGTGGGGAAATAGCACAGGAAACCTTTAAAGGATTCACCAGTGTATGTCAATCTGTTTCAGGTGGCAGGTCCTAATTATAGTCCAGCCTACAAGTGCATCAGCATTACTGTATTTGATAGGCAAATCAATATGTAGAGAGTAATTTAAAGACTGAATAATAAATACTTGAAGCTTATTTCAATAATTTTTGGAACTGCTCCTAAGTCTATTTGTTTTTAATCCAGAAGTTCCACTTTAGTTGTTGCCTAACCCTGTGAACCCTACAGTCCTTTAGGAGCCTTCTCATTAAGACTTGCAGCTGTGCTCTTGTGCACGTGAAGATTGTCCACAGCCTGAGCACCTATTTTTCTCTAAGTTCTGCTGAGAGCCAAAAAAATGAGGCAAAGAAGGAATGTATATGCAGTGGACCCAACAAAATAGGGGTGATTTACTCCCTCAGCCTCAGGCAGTCTAAACCTTATGGCTTCAGAAAGTGCCCCGCCTGATGTATTAAAAACTATTTGTGGGGCTGAAGGCAGGCTGCTCTCCTCCTCCTCCTAAAGTCATGACTTGGTGCACAGACTCATCTTAAGATTATGGGGAGCAGAAGAGAGAATCAGAGGGTGTGTACCCAGCCTAGTCTGTAGCAGGTTGACTCACCTAGATGGGTAGGACTGCAGGGTTCTCACCACCAAACTTATTGATGTATTTTATTGTTAGTCAGTCAATGCATAAATGTGTAAATAGTGCTTGAGCAGTGAACCTGAACATTTGCTTTCCTGGAATGTATCCCAGCCACTGGTATCCAATGTGATGAATTCCTGATCTAGCAAGCTTGAATTCTCTTATACTTTGTGACAGCTTCCCAAAGGAGCGCAGCACGCACCACCACCACAGGCAGCTATGAGTCTGATGATCAATTATTGCTTTAGGAGATAGGACATGTGGATATTAACCTCCTCAAAAGAAAAAAAATCTGCACCTGCCAGCTCCTGCTGAGTGCCAGGCTATTACATGAAGTGCAGCTGCCATCTCCTTCATTTGACAGATTTTAGAAGAGAGCAAGCCATGGTTACAGAATGTAGTTGCCATGAGTCTGATCTTATCAATGTACAACAGCTGTACTGGGAATATTTACTCTAATTAGGCAGAGAAACACCTAGTTTCCTTTTTCCTAATTGGCCATAGTTCTGTCCTAGACAGCAAGCTGATCATTTCTGTGTGCAAAATACCAGCAAGGATAAAGCTGAGCCAGACAAAGACTGTGCTATTAACTGTGCTCATCACCATCCACTCCTCTTGCTCATGACAATTATTTACTCAACTTAGTTGCCAATGACCTATTTTCTTCTCAGCCTAGTTCTGTGAAAATAACTGATTAATTTATACACTTCCAATAGTGAAGGTTTACCACGGACCCATTTGCTTTGCCAGAACTAGGTTAAGTAGCAGCCACCCACACACATCTGAGAAGCCTTAGGGAGTTTAGGTGTCTCCAGACTGAAGTGACAGCTGATTGGAAGTTTTCCCTAGTGGATTTTTGAACATAAGCACCTGAAATCAGTGAGTTAAGTATTTCAATTTAAACGTATGATGGATTTCACAGCTTTTTAAATGTGAAGCAAAGATGTGGCTAATTACTTAACTCCATTCCAATGGAAGGGAAATAACTGGGTACTGCAGTTGTAGCTCTCAAATGAAGACAAGAATATTGCATTGAAGTACCAATTCTAAAAAGCTGAAAGCAGAGAAACAATGTTCACTCTCCAGCTGATGAACACTGCAGCAGACTAAGTGGTTGTACCTGGACATTGCAGGGACCTCTGACATCAGGAATATGCAGTAAAGCTGAATTCTTACTGATTGCATTTCATTTGCATCTTAAAATGATATTTGCTTGTCTTGGTCTGTCTTTGTTTAAATTTTGCCTTTCAGGAACTTCCATGTTAAGGTGCTGCAATATAGAATCAGGTGCTTCTTAGACTGACTTGCACATCTGTGGTTTTGACTTCAAATAGACACATTTCTCTTGCTCCTCCTAAAGTAAAAATTGAACACAGTGTTCAACTAAAGGAAGGACATTTGCCAGTTAGTTTTGCTAGGGTGATTTGACTCCAGGGGACATATCCAATGAAAAGCATCAGAACCTTGAAAGTGAAAGCAACATGCGTTTTAATGTGTCTGGTTTTTCTCTTCTCCAACTACTATTCTCTTGCTTTATTTCACTAGCGTTTTCTTAAAACTTTTTATAAGCAAGGCAGCCTAATTACCTGTTACTGTATGAACCGTCTACACAAGGGGGAGCTGTTACACGTGAGCCGAGGTTCCTCACGGAGCCTCTCCTGGCAAATCTATTACAATAAATTCCACAAATAGGCAGCAGATGTCAGCTCTCCAGCTCTGATCAAAAGAAGATCCTTAAAATTCTGTCTTGCCTCAGAGATTCCCTACAGTTTTATTAGTGCTTTCCTGAACCAATCATTTAATTTTGTTTTCCTGAGTATCATCAGAAAGAAAATTCATAATGGTGGGATAGCAGCCATGGGTGTTATTTGTTTATACACAAGGAGCAGCTCTTCCAGGGGAAAAGTACTAGCAATAGAGAGATGCTCAAAGTGCAGAAGAGGGAAAAAAAACCAAACAGAAATAAAGGCAGAGTAGCAGGAAAGGAATGAAAGAGGGCACACAATTAGAAGTAAAAAGCTTGGGTCTTGTTTCATAGGTCATTATCTGACTGATCCAAATCACTTTTTTCTGCTTAGTTTCTGTAGAGAGGATAGTTATATTTACTTTGTTTTGTAAAGCTTTTACAAAACAAATAACCTATTTATCTATTTGTAAATGTTTCTTCTTTTTTCTTTTTAATTTTTTTAATGAAAACAAAGCTTCTGATTCATCAGAAACATGATAAGGAACTAGAAATATAGGAACACTTTTATACAGATACACAGAAATATAGGAACACTTTTCATCATGTCCAGATCAAAACAGTTGTCTTCCCCTTTGCTTTCTCCTTCCACACACCCTCCTGTTCCTCAAAAAGGAAAGAAGTCACAAGACACATAATCCTTAATCCAGGCTTTTCTCTATTTCAGTAATCATCAGTAAGTTCTGTGGCTCCAGGAACTTTGCCTTTTTCAGGAAAAAAAACCTGGAACTTGTGGCTTCCCCATCATATAATAAAAGAATCCCTTAAGGAAAATAATGGGAATGTCATTGTGGGAAGCATTTAAATTTAGCCTGATCAAAATAGTCACATTTTAGTGGGAGTGAAAAATTTTGGTCTGTATTAGACAGAGTTGGATTATGAAGCCTTGTGACTGGCATAGTTTTTGACTGTCTGCAATATTCACCTGGAACTCAGATGACAAGTGTCTGTTGTACCTCTGCAGCTCTGTTCAAGAAATCAATGATGCTGAGCAATGACCTCTTGTCTTTGGCTTTCACATTCTCAGTAAAAACAAGTGTTCAGATCCTCAATCCTTTCATGTCCTATACATGTAGAGTCCATCTACAGAACTCTCCTGCTGAGCTGAAGAGGCTAAAAGAATTGCATGCAGGCTTATTTCTGTGCAGGATTATCTTGTTTATGTGTATGAGTGTTGTATAATGGAGAAATGTTACTTCATATAATTGGTTGAGGAGCTAAAGAAATCCCCTGAAGTTTGTGCTTTTCCTGCCTAAATCCAAATTGATTAGAGTTTAGGAAATTATAATTATGTCCCCTTTCAGTCACTGCCTTAATCGTCCCTTTAAGAAGCAAGCAATTACAACGTCACGGTGGAATCCTCTGGCAGTAATACATAGAGTTCATGTTAGCCAAACAGTATGGCAAACACTGTCACTGGCTACCCATAAAATACTTTGTGTGCATTAAATGGATGTTTGTGCAGAACAATTTGCAATTTTTTACTATCAATGCTATGAAATTTCTATAGTCTACTTATCAATATATAGCAACAGAGAGAAGAGTGGATTTAAGAAGACCTAGGCTTACTCCCTCTTCTCTCATCTCTGAAAAAAATCCCCTAAACAATTTAAAAACCAGGAAATACCTTATGGAATTAATTTGAATTAAGAACTGCAATGTGTCCTCATTTTAATCCAGGCAATCAAGTTAAAATCAAATTAACGAAGAGAAAAAAATAGGGCCCAAATGTTCTTTGAGTATTTTTTTTAAATAATTCTGTTTTCATTATTTTTTTGCAGCTGCTTATATACCTTCAGGTTCTGAATAGAACTGGAGGCAAAGAGCTGAAAAACCAGAACATTCTTACGTAAAACACAGCAATCTTCCAAATTGCTCTCTGCTAGAACTTACCATTTCTAACACATATTCTGTTGTGGGTAGGGGGCAAGGAGAGACAAGGGAGAGGAAGGTTGAATACCTCTTTAGATTTTTGCATGCTTTTCAGTGTTCAACAATTTATAATGCAGTCATAAATCTCTGTAGAAACTTCTGTAAAGAGTTATTTTTTCCAGTATTTCTTCTTTTCATTTTTAAATGCCTTCTGACCACAGTATAACTATTCAGTGTGGGAATTACAGGGCAAGTTTGAACACTTAGTTGGCACTAGCACTGGGATATCAGATGTTCTTATATCCTCTGGGAATTTTTGGCCTTTGAGGCTGCCTGGAAAGAGTACACCATTGCAAATTTATTTTCAAAGCTTCACATCATTCTGAAGAACTGCAGAGAATTCATTATTTTATTTTATGCTTTGAGTGAATATTAGAGAGAAATGCTTTTAGTTAAATCAGTTTACTTATTTCTCATTTTAATTATGAGCTTGAAGTATTCTCATTTTAATTATGAGCTTGAAGTTCATACCAGAAATATATTATTTCTGGTATGAACTTCTCTATTTCCATCTTTGCAGAAATTCCAAACTCTGCTACACGGAAGTTTTGAGCAGCCTGCTCTAGTAAGCCCTGCTTTGAATTGTAGGATAGAGTAGACGACCTCTAGAATAATTTACTGATGTTTATTGGTCTGTGGTTCTCACTGAAGGTCTTTTTGAAATGCTGTTCTTGACAGCCCAGAAGTCTGCTTATGGACAGAATATACAGCAAGTGCTAATGATGTTATTTATCCAAAACCTATTGTGCCATTTCACTTAACTTGGGACAGTTTTTCTATAAAATCAAGATTGAGATTTGAAGAATTTAGTTTAAAACTTGTTTGTGTTTAAATGGCTGCAGGACTCTCACTGTTCTGCTGGAGCATGCTGTGCTCCAACTCCACCCTATGCTGCCCTGGTCCAGTCAGATCTGTGAAGGCTCTCTTTCCTCATCGCCCGGTGTGCTTACAGAACTTAGAGTCTTTGCTTAGAGTCATATGCAGGTGGAGTGTCAGCATGTCAAAAATAAACCCAGGAAACATTGGCCAAATGTCCTGGCTGAGGACTCTTCATACTCAGTACATGTCGCCAGCACCTGCTTCTGGAGAGTGATCTCAAGGTGGTCACACTTAAAAACAAGTCAGCAGAGCAGTGCAGGTGTGACTTAGAATTGTTCATTTTCCTGAAGCCAAGAGATAAAACCAGTAGGTCTTACACTCTGTTCTAGCCAAAATTGAAGTACAGTAGGGAAGTTTTTCTAAGAGTTTGTCATCATGGTTCCTTTGTTAAAGGCAAAATATAGCTACACATGGAAATTGCCTTGCTTCTGATAGAAAATGTTGTCTTCTAATTTTCTTATAAAAATATGGTATGTTTCAGGCTAAGGTTAAAATCTTCCACTGAAGCAATGATTAATATTAATTAACAAGAGGGATTAAACAAAAGTGTAGATGGTCATCCTTATTTGGAGGTTATTTGGAGAATTCCTATCTATCCTTCTTAACCTGGCTATTGTCTCACTCTGTTAACCCTCAGCACCTGAACAATTAGTATTTTAATGTGAAAAAATGTTCAATATTACATTTTTAGGCTTAAAGCATTCTTTTTCCTTCCCATTATTTCTACTTCTTGGTGTTGCTGGTAATGGTGGTCCCACCACTGTCATATAAACAACCTATCATATTGAAGTGAGTTTTGACATTTCCTATTCTGTTTTCTGTGTCAGTTATGCTTTAAGGAACACTTCTGGGTAACTCAATAATTTCTGGGTAACTCAATTACAGATTAACCCAAATAGACTTCCCTTGTTTAAGAAAGTGGGTCATGCTAATGAGGTCTGACTCTCTTTAAAAGGAGCAAATAGACCCTGTCCTAGAAGAGTACTGTGTACTTATAGTGAGCAGTTTCATACATGGTGTCAGCCCTGTTCAATGCCTGACTTAGTAAAAGGAACTCTGTCTTAGTAAAAACATTAGGTAATGACTGCACTTGATGTAGCCTATCTGATGAGATCTACACTGTGGCCATCAGGTATTTTTCCATAGTCACTGATTTTTATTTTGAGTTTAATATCTTATTCATTTAACTACTCTTAACATCAAGTTTCTTAAACATGAGGGAAAACAGCAATTTTATTACTGCCAAGACAGGAACATGAATGGTAACATGGTGAGTAATAACTGACATATCCAGCCATTCTGTTGGAAAAATTATTAATTTTTTAACTGAAATAAAGGGCAACGTTTGCTGGAAGAAGGATTTTGCTGGAGAAGTAAGGGGAGGAGATATCGTCTTCTCCTGCTCCTTTTGAGAATTTTGAAGTGAAGTTATTTCTTTACAAAGAGCAATATTTTTGCCTCCTAGAAAAATCTTCTGCACTGACCCCATTCAGTCCTTCTTCAGTCTTGCACTGTGACCCCCTGCATCTCATTCATTTGTTGCCATTTTTTTTTTCTGCTTACTTCACCTTACCCCACAATTCTTTAATTTTAAAACCTACAGGAACGTGGCTTTGTTTTTAAACACTTCTCTGCATTCTTATTTTTTCATAGCTGTCACTTGTCTGTCTTAACTAAAGTCTTTATTTCCTTATATTTGCTTACCAGTTCTGTCTGAGAAATTTGCTTACCACTGTCTGAGAAAGACAATTCCTCCATGTATCCTCTATGAAGGACTGCAGATCTACTACCTCTCTTGATTTATCTTCTGCATATAGGAAAAGGGATGAATAATATTATTCTGCCTGGTAATACATGTATTCATCCAAGAACGAGGAGAAGGAATAGAGTCTTTGAAGTCCATCCCTGGAGCAAAGAGTTTGTAAGAATTCAGGTACACAGAATATTTTTTATTATATGTAATACCCAAGTCACATTAGCCCTTTTAAAATGCAAGGTGGATATACTTTTAGTAGGAATTTGGACCACGTTTTCAGTGTATCAAGAATTTTTAAAACCCTTTCCCCCCTTATTACAAGTATCCCACTGCCCTTATTGTCTTCTCAATAATCATGGAACAGTTGTAGAACAATCCCATGTGAAAGAAAAAAAAAGACAAAAAAAAAGGCAATTTCCTGTTCCAGCATGGAGTATAAATGCAATTTCACTGTCTGGCTTCTTGACTGTAGTAACCTCCTCAGGCTAAATTGAAGGACTTCTTGCTGGGAACTGGGATTGAAGAGAAAATCCCCTTCTCTTGCAGATACAGAACTCTTTTTTAGGTAGCATACAATGGAGAAAAACTTGTTACAAGGCCAGATGTTGGTGATTAAACTGCAGGAGGAAAATTACTTGGCAAATGTTTTTTGTATAGCAAATTTAAGATTTATCAAATTCTATGGTCTTTTTTTGCCATACTTCACCTGCAGTTCCAGTATATCAGTCAATATATTAGAAAAACAACAGATGCATGATTCGTGCATTTAATGTGGCTGCTTTTCTATCTACAGCTGATTGGGTTAAAATAAGGTGTCCTAGCAAGTAGTCAGTGGGAAGTTCTTGGAACTCTTAAAATAGAACCGAACTCCCTCATCAGATTTGCCAGACAAGAGTTTAACAGTTCTGTGCTTCTGTTGAATGTGGGGTTCACATGTGTTACAGATATTTATGGCAGAATTAGCCTATCAGAAGTCCACAGGGTCTGGGGTCCTAATCTTTAATGTGGCCTATGTGAAGTGGTTCAGAAACTGGTAAAAGAGAATCTGTAATACTTATTAAGTTAAAAGGCAAGATGTGCTTCTCAAAAATTCTTCATTGTTCCCATCTTCATTACCTAGCATCCCTCACCCCTAAACCAAAAACAAACGCAAAGCAAACTAAATAAGCCCCAAAGACCAAAACCCATAAAATGCTGATCCACCATCAAGAAGGTTTAACAAAAGAATTTTCTCTCAGAAGACAAATTGACAGCATTGAGACATCAGTTAGTACTTTTCTTAGCAAACGGTGCTGATTTGGTATGGACTTCACATCTGCTTCTCTGGAGGCATGTCTGTGATTCCCCAGAATCAGGGGAGCATGCTATGGCTACAAAGAGGCTGTGCTCTTGTTCATAAAGGCTTAAAAAATTAGGTAAAACACAGTCAGATAACTCCAGGGTGCCTGACTTTTATCTAATACAATGGATGGCAAACCCTGGGACCTGCTGGCAAAATTGGTGGTTTTTCACAAGTACAGAGAAAAATTTGGTTCTTTATCACAGCGATGTCAGTACAATGAAATACAGTGTTGTGTTTAAATTAAGATCAAGTAATTAGACTAAACATATTAATGAAAAGAAAGTTATGTGACAAAAAGTCTCACAATATACCCAGTGCACTTTACATGAGGTATTCAACTGTCATACTACAAGACTTAGTTCATCAAGTTGAAACTCATACTCTCATTTTAATTTTCACAATTCTTACACTGTGCCTTTATATAGGCTTTCATATTCTTATCTGTACACCCTCTAATGTGACTTTCTGTCATTTTTTGTCGCTTAGAAGTCTCAGGTTTCTCTTTCTAACTTGCATTTCAAATTATTTGTCTGATATTTTTCCTGCTACCAGTGTTGTCTTAAATACTGGATGTCAGTGGTCTTTGCACATAGGAATTTGTCGTGCAACCTGCTCAAGAGAACAATGTACCATGTTAGATTTCCTCTTTACAGTAGTCTACTTTAATTCTGTCTATCGTCTATAACATCATTCAGTGAACGCTCAAGATTTTGCCAATTTCTAGCATTTTAAACTTCAGGATACAGAGTCTTTTAATAGACACCAGAAGACTTAATCTCACTACCACTTCCCTAAGTACTTTGCTAGTTTATCACTTATGTCAAGATTTAATTCAGGATGAGTCTTTATAGAATTGCTGTAGATGATTTCACAGCACTCTTCCCTCTTTGTCCCCTTCTAGTGCCCGCCTTTTCTCTGATGGTTCATACTTCTCTAATCCTGGTGTTTTCCAGCTGTGAATCACATGATATTCCATCCCACTTTTCACAGCCTTCCACTTTGACTCCCTTATTTCAAATTTTAATATCCAAACAGAGTCTTATTTCTTTCTCTTTCGTGTTAATGAGCTTCATGAATGGATATCCTTATGGGATTTGCTGATGTTTTTATATCACCAATTTCCATAATTTAAATTCAGTTATGTTTTATTTCTTTTAACTCTCTGAATGCTTTTACCGTAACTATTTTATGTAGAGCTCTAATGCAATGTATTATTAATTGATTACACTCTATGTCTTACTGCCAATTTGTAAAAACATACTGTCTTTCATTTTTGCAGAACAAAGTAAATCTGTTTCAAGATTTATATTATTACAATATCTCTTTAAGTAGACAGTTTTCTCTTGGAAGAAATCTTCATCTGTTTTGACTGCCCACTGTCACAGAGCTGTGAGGTTTTAGCAAAAGTGGATCAGTACTGCAGTGATCTATGGTTTCATCTCCCACTGTAAATTCCTTATTTTATAACTGGCTCGCTTGTGTACTCTATTCTTCTGTATAGCTCATTTCCTTTGTCACACCTAGTGCTGGAAGCCACCATCTCCAAGTAATTAATGACTCCTCACCTGGACCATTTTGTCTCTTACTGCTCTATTCTGTGTCTGTCTTCTTATCCTTTTTAAGAAAATATTAAAATTAAAAAAAAAAAAAAACAATATTTTTTTCAGCTATTTCAACATCATTACACTTATGTGAACCAAGACTTGATTTGGACCAGGCTTCCAGTAGCAAAGATCAAACTTTTTTTTTCTGACAGCCAGCATGTGTCTTCCTCCAAATTATTATTCTCAATAGGTACTTGAGATTTCAGTTTCTGGTAGTCCATGGCATCTCATGATTATCTGAATGATTGCTTTTCTAGTCTGCCTGTGAAGGTAAAATGAGGCAGACTTTATCTTAGCATTTTAACAAACTGTTTCTGGTGAAAATCAGAGAAATTGAAAAGAGGGTATAAAGTCCATCAGATTTCCACTCAATAAAGCCATCCCTATTTATCAGATCTACAGTTGTCAGCAGGCTGGATACTGGTTGACTGTGGCCATAAGCAATTCCAAGCATAATAGCATCTTTCATATCTCCCCCTCTTAAGAATTACAAATTTTTCTCAAATCCTAAATAATTTTTCTCACAGTTGAAAAATAAAAGAACAAAGGTAATAACCAGTATTTATGTAAACAGTTGGGGTAAAGGGAATGTAGAGCATGCAGGGAACTCAGGTGGTCCTTCACCCTCAGAGTTAGTGTGACCTACTCTTTTGGTCACTGTCTTGTACCTCAGTCTCTCGTGTAATCACAGCCCAGATTGGGCTGCGGGATCTGCCTGGCCTCGCAATTATTTCAGCCAGATCTCTAACACCTATGGGTGGATATTGTCAGGGGTCATGGATTTGTAGGGGTCAAACTCCTGTAATAGTTCACAAATCAACTCTTTCTTCACTGATGATGGATCTGTGTTTTCACCAAGCTGGATTTTTTGTTCACAAGGCTTGAGACCCAACAATGCTGCTAAAGAGAGAGGTGAAGAAAGTGTAGGGAAATTCTGCCTTTTCAGTGCTGGTGACTAGTTCACCTTTTCTGCTTAAAAGTGGGCCAATATTTTCCTTCTCTTTCTGCTTGTATATCAGCAGGTTAGTATCATCTTTGTACTAATTCTCAGGCTTGTGCTACCCCATGCTACAATATACCAAGTAATACACCTGCACAGAACTGAGTGACTTCAGAGGCAACCAGAGACTGAGATACATCATATAAGGATGCAGATAGTGCTCAGTGCATGTTGGATGTTCAGCTTACAGTAAGAATGAGATGCTCTGACTGTTCTTTCCAGCTCTTACATGTATGACAATATGATGGACATCTAAACCCACTCTCTTGGTAACCAGGAATAAAAGTCTTAGATACCAGGTAACTGACCCTCTTGTAAAATGCTCTCCATAAGGATCTCTCTTCAGGTTGAAGGGATGTCAGATGTAGTACACAGATGAGGCGAAGATGATGATAATGATGATGAGTGAGTTAAACACACTTTTTAAGTTTAGCCACACTTTTTCCCTTTATAAGATAAGATGCTTGGAAATTTATGAAAGGATGTTTCAATAATTATCTAACATATACTCATCAATATGTCTGAAAAAGTACTGAAAAGAGGGTACTTTCAAACAAAACTTTAAGGCTTGAACAGTTACACATCAGATCAAGGATTCAGTCTCAAGTTCAAGTCAAAATTTACATGCACAGCCCCAGAGCTCAACAGTTACTGAAAAATACTCCTTGTATTTTCTTTTCTTTCCAAGCTCTAGCTGAACCTGTGCTTATTGACCTTCAAGGGACACAGCAATATCTTTCTCACTCAGGCCTTGCCTGAGGGGTGATGCAATGACAGACTGAATTGTCATTCTGGGAATTTGGCTGGCATTGTGTCAGTTTTGCTTCACATCAATTTAGATAACTGTGGCTTATCGTGTGTCTCTACAATGGCATAGGTATATGATATATATGAAATGAAAACTATATATGTAAATATATCCCCGTAACTCTGGCAGCAAAATTATGTAAATGTCAACTGAAAAGCTCTTTCTTACCATTAAGAATGAATCTGTGCATATTGGGGTTTTTAACCCTCTACAAGCCTGTCATATTGTCACATAGTCATATTATAGAATACGTGTGCAATTGCTTTCCTTGTGTGCAGAAATACTCCTATAATGAGTAGTGATTGCAGGATATGAATTTAAGGCTTAGAACCTAAGATATGCGGTAAACTAGTTTCTGTTACTTTTATTAATTTTGTCTGATAACTATAGTTGCAGTATTAAATACTGTGACAAGATGCAATACTCATCAGGCAATTCTGGACTTAGAGGTTGAATTCATCATCAGAAAGCTTTGTCAATTTCTAGAAGAAGGTTTTGCATAAATAACCTATTGTGCAAAGTTTAATAATTCAAAAGCCCCTTTCTTTCGGAGCCTCTTCTGGGTCCATGTTTGGGTTAAAGATATAAAATTTGGAAATAGGGAAGCCTTTACAGCAGGGTGTATCTGCTGTGAAATTCATATTAAAAAGGGTCCAAACTTGGTCAAATTACAGCGCATAAACTTGTAAGAGTTTAAAAGCTATGATCTACAGCATGCTTAATCCTTTTATAGTTCCTATTATCAGGAAAATCCACAAATGCCAGAGGTTTATTGTCCTAAAATGTCCTAAAAGGAGACAGAGTCCTGTAACTTTATTCCAGTAAAGGGAGAGAGTCCACTGAGGGTTTTGGACGGCACAGCCTCCTTTTATCCCAAACTGGCTGCATGTTGCCCTCTTCCTTTCGCCACTGGCTGAGGTACCAGGAAAGTACAGCCTTCCTGAACCACCTTCCACGTATGCCTCCCTTGACACTACCATTTTACACCGAGTTCAGAAACTCAGGTTTGTGCACACCCTTGTCTATTTCAGGAGCCAAGCTGCCTGGGCTCCGCAACAAACCTGCTGCCCAAAGTTAGCAGAGACATTGGGACGCATTTCAAAGATGTTAACACCCACACCTTCATCCCTCAAATTGTTTGTAAAGACATGAGCTCTCTTCTCATTGCTGAACAGAAGGAATGTGACTTATTCCCTGAATGTGTCTGACTTATTCCCTGACATTTCTGTTACAGTGCTGGAGTGTGCATGTAGAGCTACACAGTCACCTTCTGCTTAAAGTACAGTGCAGCAATGAAAACTAGAAAAAAAATCTGGAAGGATTTTTTTCTTTGTGCAGAAAAGAATTTGTTAGATTAGAGGAAGGAGAGTGAAGATATTAGAAGCTGACAGCTGAAATAGGTGTGTACAGGAGGGAGGCTGTGCCTGGTTGGAAGAGGGGATGCTGTCACTTAACATCCTTGAGAGAAAAGTGGCAAGTGAAAAAGTGTCTGTTTGGGAAAAAATGGTGCCATGTCCCTATTGCCATAGGAAAGAAATTGAAGGTCTCGTCATTCAATCAGTACTGACAGGGCAAGGAAAATCAGGAGAAAAACCTGAATGGACTACCATGAACAAACTGATAGGATGAGGGGACAAATTAGGAGTTCATGTTTGGTAAGAAACCATCTGACAGAAGTTAAAAACGAGATGTGAGAGGAAGACCAAGTCTGATTCTAATAGGACGTTGGCCACATGCGTAAAGAGTTGTTTGGTGGTTTGTTGTTGTTGTTTTGGTTTATTAAAAACCAAACAAAGCAGAATAAAAGCAGCAGAGAGAGTCCTGTGTGATACCTGTGAAGCACTTGACCAGAAGCAATTAGCAGGCCTGCAAAGAGGATAGGAAGATGCTGACATTACTTTATTCACAAGCTCAAATGCTTGAGGTATGTGTGGTGACTGAAAAGTCCAACCCCTGAGGTGTCAGCTGACTTTACACACAGCATTTTTTAGTTTTCAACTTACTTTAAAAATGCAAGTTATTAAAGATAATCCAGAGTTAAAGAAGTTTTTGTAGTTTATAATTAAAATTTAATTTTTCACTTATGAAACATTGCTGCTGCAACTTGGTTACCTCATTTCCTAGCCATAAGATCTCCATATATTTTAGCATGAATCATGCTTACTTCCTGGAAAAATACTCAATACTTGATTTTTATTCTGCTATTCAGCATGCACTACAGGGCTTATAAGCAACCCCAAGCTATGAAGAATTGAGATTTTTACCCCTCCCTTTGTAAGCATTGCAAACATATCTAAATGCATTATAAATGGTAATGAATTTAGTATCATAATGTGAAGAGTTTTCATTATTACTTCCAGTTGACTGAGGGAGAGCTTATTCACAGAGGTTGAGCTGAAGAGCGTCACGTGCTTGTAGTTGTACACCATCATGTGTCTGTGGCATAGTTTTTAAGAGCTCTCTGCGTTGTATAGCCTATTATGTGTTCAAAGCACAATTCAGTTCCAACTGGAAATGCTCAAGGGTTGTCCTGAGCAGTCCTGGAGTAGTAAGGCAGGCATTCAAGAACTGAGGGAAAGAGGATGTAGTAGATGCTTGGTTTGAGTGACTTGCCTGATTGTGCCCAAATATTCTGTATCAAAGAGGGGAAGATTCTGATTTCATAGAAAAGTATTTGCTCGGCTTAAACTAGAAACTGCTCTTTCTCATCCTGCAACCTCTTTTTTTTTTTTAGTTAAACTTTATGCTTTCCATGTTTTTCCTTCCAATGCTCTTCTTTTCCATTAAATATTCCTACATTTCAGCAAAGGGCCTTCTTTTCAGGATTCATCACATTTAGTAAAATGTTACTTTCGCTGTTTTTGAGACTGTGAGTAAATAAGTGAACCATTGCTAAGATTCCTTAATCTTGAGGCAGGGCAAGAGACTGACATTTTTAAGATTAAGAAAAGTATGTAAGTAATACCTTTGGGTAAAAAAGCTGCAAGAAATTATAAATGCAACTAAGTGGAAAGCATTGCTAATAATCCCAGTTTTTGGATTCTGAAGTAAAAGGAAATATCATTAGGTGAGAGAGATACCTACAGTGAGAGTTGTCAATTATGCCAATGTCTTGTCAGTTCAACTCTCATAAACATTCAGTAAATGCCACAAGGGAGGTTTATTTTTATGCCTCCAGAGAACAGCAAGAGTAAAAATCTGTAAATGTTTCCTGTTATTTCCTCTCATAAATGTATAATAAATTGTTAATGTTTTATATATAAAGTTTCTTACTTATTTAAAGAAATCTTGACCATCTAATCAGAGAGTCATAGTTCATTCCTACAGAAAGAGAAGCCCAGGAGGAAGAATACAGTTATAGTTGTTATACACCCTTTTTTTTTGTGCTCCTTTCTCCTCTATTATACTCACCCTTCTTCTCATTCGAGTTCCAGCCTCGGTGGTTTCATTCTGATTTGTGATGGGAAAGGCTGTGGTGAGTCAGCATTATGTGGTGCCCTTTACTGGAGACAGTTGATGTTCATGTCTTCTTCTTCCACTGCTCAGGATCTGTAAGGGGTCATTTTTGTTTGTTGAGACATTTTTTTTGCTCGGTCCTCATTGTTTTGCAGCTTCACAATATACCTGAATTTACCATATCTGATACTTTATGATGTACATACAATTTCTTCTCTCTGTAAGTCCTAACACCAGTTTTTTCAGCTTCTAGATCTACATTCTTTAACTTCCTTAAGTATTGGTGAGTTGTTTACAGCTATGTGGTCTCCAGTGCCAAGCCTGTTGCTGTTATAGCAAAATCAAGTTAGGCAAAGCACAGGAAGGACAGGAAGAGCTCAAACACAGCCAGCCCAACAAGATGTAACCCTCAGGGCTTCCAAACTTATAAAACCCATGGTCTTTCAAAGAAAAGGCCTGTTAGCTATGGCAATGTCACAGTGCTGGGCTACAAAGCAACATTAGGTTGCTGAGATTGACGGTACTGGATGGTACTGGTAAGATAATTCAACCTGACCAAAGGGAGAGCTGATCTACACAGGAGTATTGCTGCCCTGAAGAGCTGAGATTAACCAGCAGCCCTTAACTTTGGCAGGTGAAACGTCTGTGATATAGATTTCTGTGCTGTGTTGCAGTGCATTGCAGCTGGGCTCATGGTGTCCAGGGATGGTGCAGCTGCTGGCGCTGGGCATGGGAACAAATGAGACGGGTCCTTGTTCCAGAAAGCTCGAGGACCCATTTATTACCCCTGGGGAGGAGGGGCAGGATGGAGACTAAAGATCTGGCAAAGGCAGGGCCATGGTGTTTTCATAGGGTATTGTAGGGGTGGAGTTAGGGTTCGGGTCAAGGAGGAGCTATTAGCAACACAAGGAAGGGTAAGGTCAAATTCCTGTCTCTTAGGAACAGGGGCATTCCACAGTGATGTAAGTTTATAATGTCTTCAAAAAGTTAAAAGAGTTACACCACATTCTAGAGTAAGAATTGCCATTATGAGTCAGGCCTGTCATCTGTACATTTTCTTTAAGCCAGCACCAGATGCTTCAGAGAGCAGTGCAAGAAACCCCAAGGTGGGCAATTACAGAATAACTAGTCCACATGGAAGGCTTCTTCCTAATTCTCAGCAGTTAAAGATTTGCTTGTTTACTGGTGCGTGAAGGCTTATACAATTTTATAGTTGGTTTGTTTTTTCTTTCCTACCTAATATAATTGTTGTAAGTTTTCATATAAATGTGAAGTCCACCTTAGAGTCCTAAGCTGTTGGCATCAGTGATTTCTGGTGGTACTTATAACCATAGCTTAACTGTACAGTGTGATAAAAATTAAAATATTTTATTGTTTGTTATATTTACCACTTGCTGCATTTCAATTCTACTGAATGTGCCATTGCTTTTCTTTAATTAGAAAAGTAGTTCTTTATGTTCCTCAGTCACCCATGGACATTTTGGAAAAAAAAAAAAAAGGGAAATTTAGGTTCTGTATTTATTAATCAGATTTTCCTCCAGTGGGAAATCTCTGATTTCTCAGTACTTCAGAAATACCTTCTAGTTACTAAGGTGTGTGAAGATAAAGCAGCACTGATTTTAAAAAGATCTTGATGGAGACATAAGGATTCCCATTTACTCAGTTGTTTTCATTGAGTTTCAGTATTCTCTATCTGGTGTAGCAGTCCCTATTGGCCAGTTGAGAAGAAATAATGCTTTTCTCTAGGGTCAGTTCTCCAATATGTTGGGAGTTTGGGAGCTCCTTATCGCTCTCTACTAGAGTGTTCATGTGAATACTGATGCACTCTAGGTTTTTTCTTCTCTCCTATCATGTTAAAGCATAATGAACTGCCAACAGCCAGTTCTCTCTGTCTATGCAGGCATGTTGTTAAAATTCACTTAAAGAAACTGGGACAATATTGCACATGGCAGTTCCTCGTCGACCTGTAATTTAGATTCTAGACTGATTTTTCTGTTCTCTATAGTTGGAAATAATGTTCCTGCTCTGTTTTGGATCATCGCTTTGCTTAAGGGTTTATTTTAAACGTTATTTTAAAGCTTGTTTTGAAAGGTTTTTTGTTTTCTTGAATAATAAGCTATTTTTTTCCATTTTAGTCCAGCTGCTTGAGAACAATTTCCTTTTCCTTAAACAATGCATTCTTTGCTAATTTACACAATTTGGACTGTGGTGAAGGTTACTGGTGGTTACACTCTCTTTAATGTCTTTAGAAAGCATTGTTATCCAGTCTTGTTTCAAGTGTATCCATACACAGAATTTGCCCTGTAAAGTGTTATTTCAAATCTGTATACTTGAAAATGAACTTGAATCCCCTCTTCTATTTGGATCCTACTGCTTCCAGTTGTCTTGAAAATTGTGCTAAATAATTGCATTCAACCTGAAGAGCAGAAGGCTCTCAGGGGACTTTATTGTGGCTTTTCAAAACATAAAATGAGTTATAAGGAAGACAGACACTTTTTCTCAAGCCTTGTAGTAGGAGGACAAAAGACAGCAATTTAAAGCTGATAGAGGTAGATTTAGACTGGACACAAGGAAGAATTTTTTTTCATGAGGGTGATGAGACATGGAACAGGTTATGCAGAGAAGTACTGTCAGTACCAGATGGCCTCCAGAGACTTCCTCCAAACTGAATTGGAGGATGTGAGACAATATTCAGTAATTATTGGTCTTTAGCCCACCTTCAGCAATAAAATGTATGAAGTGAAATGGAAATAACAAAAAAAAATTATATTCTCAGCAAATCCCATGTTATTTTCTAGACCAGGACATTGTATTTTCCACAAATCACTAGAAACTAGTAACCTGAAAGCTATTTGTGACAGAACAAAACTACAGTGTCATGGAAAGATGGAAAGAAAGTGGAGTGCTGCTGCTGCAGATGTCATGGCCAACAGGAGAAAATGGATCATTTATACCTTCACTGTTCTTTGTAGAATGCAGCCTTTTCCCCACTGAATGAATTTTGAAATCTAAAAACTAGTTGTAAGCTGTTTAATTTTCTGAACATAGAGGGTGAGATAAATGGCTTCAAATAGTTCAGCAAACCTTAAAAGAAAGCAGACCAGAAAAGAGAGTTTTAGATGAAAAGACACTTATGTTTAAAAACATGAGCAACCCTGCTTAAAAATTGTCTTAAAAGTAAGACTTTTAAAACGCATCCCCTATGCATAGAACTTCATAATTAAAACCCTGAATTTTGCATTTCAAGTTTGGAAGATTCTAGTAATAAGGAAGGTGTAAATGTGTTGTAAAAAATTATTTTGTCTTTGCTGAAGCCAGTATCACTATCGATCCAAATTCTTTTCATTATTTCTTGGTATCATCAAACTGTGGAGAGTTGAAAAAGCTGAGGAATAATTAATGTTTTAATGGTAACTTTGAGTAGACTGTATTGAGTGAAAGTACTTGGGATGAGATTTCAAGCCTTATTTTGCAAAGTTAGGTTATATTAATTTGTTAGGAATTAACTCCCATATTGGTCTTGGCTCGCAGTTTTATTATAGATAGGATTGTGAAAAACATCCATTCTGCTCAGTGCTTTACTGTAAACATACTGGTGTTGAGCTAAGGGATACTAATAGATCAGAGAGTTTTGGGTGCTTCACTGCCTCAAAACACAGCTGGTCCTAACCAAGATTTTCACCTGTGTCTATCAGTTGGCCCATGTTTATCCCAATAGGACAGATTTCCTGTCAGATCCATCAATTAGATATTGTATCATGACCACATAAATCACCTGGCTAAATCAGACCAAGAATCAAATTCGTTGTACCCAATAAAGATAGATATTATCTCGTAAAATACATAATATGTCAAAGCTGACATAATCTTCACTGAGAAAAGAGACCAGCCCATCTATTTACTAAATGGAATAAATCAAAAGAGGGAAAAGAGAATTAAAATGGCATCTCTGCTATCTTTAGCAGAGGAAAGAAGACTTGAATGTTCTACAGTAAGTACGGAAGAGCTCCCCTGCAGTGCCCTGGTGATCCCTTGCTCCCATACAAACCTTTTCTGACAGCTGACAGCATCAGCAATCTCTGCATCCTCCAGTTGTGGCTCTCCAACTGTGAGTTTGGCTCCAGCTGTGAGCATTTCCCAGGCACAGTCTAACTGCCTAACCAACCTGCTATGAGCAGGGTTGAGTGCACAACATTACAGAGTAGTGGATGCACCTACACTTACATCTGCCCAGTAATCCCTGCATTCTGGAGACAAACTCTGCACTGGACACACTTAAACACTCTCAGCTCTCAGCATTTTTGGGACAAGGATGCAGCAATCCTGTGAGAGCATCCCTGCCCTTGTCTGGGTGATGCAGAGAATTTGGCAAGTATCAGGGCCATATCTCCTGTTGCACTTTCTATAAGCAAGCCTTGTCCTCAGCCTGTAGCCCTGTCCTGCTGGCCAGCAGCTCACCCTGCAGGGAGTGCTCCAGCCACAAGTTCCCCACATGCTTGGCACAGAGCAGGGGCATGTCAGTGATGGGGGCTGGTTTGGCAAGTGGCTCTGGGAGCTCCCCAGCCCAGCACAGCTTTTGCTTCTGTCCTGCACAGGGCTGCAGATGGTCCCATGCCACTGCTTCTTTGACCCTGGGGTCTTCTGTCTGCAACACACAAGCACCATCTTGCTTACCCCCACCACCTCCAAACTCAGCCACTGCATTCCATCCCTGCTGGGGGCTGTCCTGTGGGGTCTCCTGGGCTGCAGGACCTTCTGAGCTGGGCAGTGACTGGGACCCCAAAGGTCCATCTCTAATGCTTCAGCTTTCAGAGAGCTGGCCTCAGCCTCACAGTGCTGCCACTCTGTGTTCCTGGGCACCACAACATGGAGAGACAGTTGTTTTCCCTTTCTTTTTACCATTTTCATTTCTGCTTTTCTGCAACTGGCTGGTGTCAGGTCCTAGGAAATAATCTAAGCATATCTAAGTTTTAGTGTCAAAGCTGCCCCTTGAAAAAGCTTTCTGGGGTTCTTATCAGGCATATAAAATCAACTGAGATTAACAAAACCCATATTTTAACTGCTGCTTTCACTATCAAAATTATGTTAGTAAATACCAATGAACAGCTTCAAATCTCCAGCTAAGCAGAGTATTTCTAATATATAGGTGATGGTTTGATATATAGATTCATGTAGATTTCCTTCTACAATATATTTCAAAACATGTAGTAAGACTTGATGAAACTACTTGATACTTTACATTTAATAACATGTTACTTTTCTCTCAGTCATGGCTGCTCATTAGTTCCTTCTGATTTCACTGGAATATTATAGTTTTCAAATTTGCGTGTTCAGAGAGCTACACAGTCTCTGCATCCGACAAATATCTTCAGGGTACTCGTTTCAGCTGCCAATGGCATACAACACATCACTTAAATCAACTAGAGTGGTGTTTCCTTTCTAAGAAAAAAGGCCTTATTGAAAAGCTGAACCTTCTTAACCAGGAAAAGGAAGAGGAGTAAAATGAGTTACAGATATAATGAATTCCCATGTTTCTAAGTGGGTAGTTCCTTCCCTCTTCTGCAAACAGACATTCACCAAAGAATCATATTAAAAAAATTTTTCTACCCTCACATTTTGGAGCATAAGAAAACATAGCTGTGCTCTGACATGTTACAGAACCCCACACAGACTGGTTTTGTTCCCCCTCTGTGATTCTGAGCAGAGATATTTTGGAGTACATACAAATCACAGAGCTGGTATTGTGGCAACAAGTAATCATAGGATGGCTGTCAGGGTATAGGAAACACATACTGCAGAGGCTGTAGATGAAGTGTTGGAAATTCTTGGGTATCTGCATGGAAAACACAGGGAAAAAAATGACATGCATGAAGGTATCCATAAAGGACAGTGGAGAAAAAAACTGTAGAAGGATTTTGGAGAAGGATAAATTTAATTTGTAAAAGTTATTGTGGTTACTGAACCACTCATGTGGAGTTCTTCATTAAAGGATAAAAGGATACTGGATCTTTGCCAACCTGTTCTGTATGGATGCTGCTTTGAGAGGAGGCTGAAGTAGGTACCCTGCCTGATCACACACTAGTGGAAGACAACACACATTGATTAATAAAATGTCCAGTTCATGTGTCCTGAGTGGGAAGACAGTGATGAATTATTCTTTCCTGTTTAATGACATTTTTGGTTTATGAACTTAAAGAATCTTTAAAGACTGATCTGGGAGCCAGTGCTGCTTATGCCATACAAGCCTGCAGGATTTTGTGTAGGAAGGCACTGCTGGTAAAGTTAGGAAGCACAAAATGCTATCCTTCTACTGTCCTAGTAAGGCCAACATAAGTGGATGTCAAATAGCTCAGATGATTACTTATCCTGGGGAGCCATTATAGGCAGTAGCCAGGATTAGGCTTTCAGCTGAGACATTGCTCCTGAGAATCGGAAAATGAGGGATTATTTAGGTGAAAAGATAATGGCTGAAAAAGCATTATGAAACCTCAGAGTGGGAGGAAAAAGGCCAAGGCTGGAGAGACAGAACTGAAAAGATTAAAGGAGAATTGTTAGGATAAAAATGACATCGTAAAAAATATATACCTGTGTTACTAAAAACATACAGGACTATTAAAATGCAAGGTCTCTCAGAAATCTAATTTATCCTTTCACTTTCTGGTTTTCAGATAATAGGGTGCTCCTCGATTTCATTTTGGGAACAGGAGACTATGTAAATAGGTTTTTAATAACTGTTTAAATTTGAACTTTCTAAATTTAAAAGAAAAAAATCTTCTATGATGCTTTAAAGCATTTAATGATTGAGCTTCAAGTGAGCATTGGAACCTATAGTGAGCATGCCTTCAAATATAGGTCTTGTTATAAACTTGGTGTACAAGCTGATTTAAACAGCCATCATTTCAGGTCTCTGCCCTATGAATGGAAAATAGAAAATCAACCCATTAGGTGATGTAAGAATGGAATACTTCAAGTTATTTCTGGAAGAGGAGAGGAGAGGCCCAAGTAAAATAAACTTCCTTACAGACTATGTGAAAAATAATTATTTACAGTATCTAGCATTGTTAAAAGGGTAAAGGAAACAAAACTTAAGCAGTGAATAGAATATTCACCTTATCAAAATGTATGGTAGTGATGTTTCCCCAGCAATTTTGATTTTACAAAGGAGAAATATCCTTAGTGCATTAAGTTTTTGATGTCTATTGGTTGCATCACACTCCCAAATTCATGTTAGTATTATAATGTCTAGGTTCTGAGGTACTCAGGGCAGACCCAGCTCCAGTTCTCTGGGAATTGTGGTTCTGCATCCCCTCTACCCAATGTTTCTGAAGTGACCTCTATTATTTAGTAGCAGAGTAAGAAATACCTTTCATAAGTCACAATATGCAGCCACTTTGTGCTGCACTCAGGAAAGGGCATCTCCTGTGCCTTCACTCTCATCTGCTTTGCACTAGTGGCTAAGGAGACCCGCACTACCTCAGACTGATGAGTGCTCATTTTGGGTGAATACTTTACAAGGTCTTCCAGAACCTGCAGGAGTGGGTAAAGAATCAAGAAAAAAACCCTGCATGATCATGATGAACACTGAAGAGGCTGTATTTTCCATGGAGAGTGCCTCTGCATTACAAAGAATTCATACAGATGGTCATGAATGTTTGTTCTTCCAGAATCAGTTTTCATGAATATTCCATATGGCCACATTGCACAATTACTGTTTACTTGTGTTTATGCTCACTACTGAGAATCAGCACCGAATTACAGTGACATCCAAGAGTGAATTACAAGAGAGGCCAATATTTAGAAAATAAAAACCATTCATTGTCCCTGTAATACTTATCGAGTATCAGCATGAAGATTCATGGAAAAAAATCTCTTTAGCCTTGGATATGGTTTGTGGAGGACAATGCAACAGATTCCACAACAAAATAGGATTTTGTGAGCCATGAGGAATCTTTATAAGCCATAAAGGAGACAGCAAAGAGGCAATTTCATTGAAGTATGTAGACTTAATAGTATCTGTAATGTCAGTGTGAATTATTAGAGCAATTCTGGCCTTGATGGCAGTGTGGAAGTTAGAGGGGGGAGCATGAAAATAGGAATGTTATAAGAATTAAAAAATAAAGAGTTGGAAGGCTTATCACTTGGAGTGTAACAGTTGAAATGCTACTCTGTGGAAATGTTCCTCCAGTTCAAAAGCATCTGTTGGTGTCCTTCAAAAAACATAGTTAGACAATTAAAAGTGGGAAAGAAACAGCACTGTGGTGTCAGACAAGCTCCTTGCAGGACAGATTCCTTCCAAAGATGTTTGGGGTTCGGTAGCTCAAGAAAAGTCCTGTGACAGTTTCCTCTGTTGAGAGTCCTGGAAATGAGAACTGTATTTGTTTTTTATACCAACAGGTCAGTATATCAAGGTCAATACCTCTGATATTGAGGTCAAAAGGAGTTTTTCATTTATCTTTATAATTATATTTAGAAATAAGGGAAAAGAGGCAAAGCAAAGTGACCTACTCAGTGTCCCAGAGAAATCAATGGCAATACAATGGAATAGATATAATATTAGAAAATTCGCAGCTGTCTGCTTTAACTTTGGATACGGTTTTGAGTCCAAAAATTGTAGTGAGAAATACTTCAACTGTGGAATTATGAAATAGTCTTCCAGGATTTATTCGTGGGTTTACCTCCTTAAAAAAAGATATGAAATAGGATGGTAAAGGATAGCACTCTGGCAATCTGTGTAACTGGCTGTGTCAAGATACGCATATTGCAGGTTTTTCCTTCTTCAGACTTGGAAGAAATTTCGCAATGACAGCAGGCATGTAGGACTTCCCTCATTGCCTGCAGAAGAGGAAACTTTGAGAAATCAACGTACTGTCATTAATGAGCCTTGGCTATAGATTACAGGCAATCCCCAGTTTACTTAGAGCTGCAGTCAATTTGTACCATCTTGACTGTGCAAGAGCAACTTGCTAGGAAACATTCATTACATGATACATAAAATTCACCAAACAGCATGATGTTATTATCCTTCCTAACAAACTAGAGGCTCCAGCTTTGTAATCAAGCTTCTTTCAGGGAAGGAGGTCTTTGATGATGTCTAGCTTTTGCAACTTTAACATTAAAACCATGTTTTGTTTAATCAAAAAAGGGAAGTCCAAGTGATTCCTCAAGCTTTAAGTCAAGTATTAGAATGAGCAGGGGACTTTCAGGTTGGTCAAGTAGATGAGAAGACAACCACATTGTGCAGTCTAGTTTGAAAGCAGTGATTGGCAGAAACGTTTTGCTTGGGATTGGAGAGCTTGGGACAGAAAGGGGTTGTGCTCTCTTTCAAAGTTTGGATAGCAAGGCAGGAAAAGAAACTGTGAAAACTTTCTATTACTTATGTGGGTTATTGATTTTGTTCTTTTTTTCCCTTCACAAGTCAGTAAAACCCTTCTGCTGCATCTCTGATCTGGCTTCACCCCTGCACGCCCAAAGTCTGACACAAGGTAATGGCAGATATTGTGGAACGTAAGGCTTTCCATGGAAGGTGTTTCTGCAATGCCTCTGTGAGCTGACGTTGCAGGAGGCAGCCTCCTGATACAAATATGCATTTCTAGAATGAAAACAATTGTACATTTGAAAATGTCACAGTAAACTTTGATCTCATAACAAGAGGAGTTCGGCTTGCAGAAAATCTTAATTGATTATTTTTTACTGTATTGGGAAGAAAGCCACTGTAGTATTAAGGGTTTATGGTCTATACTAAATTAGTAACTAGGGTCCTGTCCAGCAGAAAACAGTAGTATGCCTACACTTTGGGCACTTCATTGGAAAGAATTTATTAGGAAAATGAAGAATGAAAGGATGTTTCATAGGAAAATGGTGTACAGAGAATTATGGCTTCCAAGCTGTTGTTTTTAAGGAAAGATAAGAGGTGTTACATGTGTAACCTTGCAGACAGTTGGGGCCTGGTCTTGCAGCTAAATAATTTATTGTAGAACTTTTCTATTTTGTAACAGAACAATGGAGCAGAAATTAAGAAAAGAGAAGTGGAGGATTATACAGACTGTGTGAACACATTATTGATTACTGGAAATTTTCAACATAATTTCTAATGTGAAAGCAATTCCATACCTAAAGCACATCTTTTCATAAAAGTATTAACTTGAAAGAGTTGCTGCTGGTTTTGGTTTTTTGTTGCTTCCTTCTCATAACCCAAGGGAAATAAATTAAGGTACTCATACTTTTTCTGGCAAAACTTCTTGGTTTTATTTTTCAGTTTGATTCTTAGCTTTGGAAGAAAAAATGTTTTGAAAACAATAATCTTTTTTAATATAAAAAATGTCTGCTAGTTAAAAATAGATTTCCCTAAAGGAAAAAGCCAAAACGACTCCAAACCATTTTTCAACAGTCTTTGATAATTTCTCAGACTATGCTTTTGGAGAACATAAAAAGTAATACAAACCTAGGAAGTAATAATCCAAGTTGTCTTAGGTGA
Source organism: Agelaius phoeniceus (assembly GCF_051311805.1). NCBI lineage: Eukaryota > Metazoa > Chordata > Aves > Passeriformes > Icteridae > Agelaius > Agelaius phoeniceus. The sequence continues at coordinate 24,143,745 of NC_135270.1, forward strand.
ATGTAGGTTGACTGGTATGAATTCTTGGGGGATTGTTTATACTCCTTTCTACAGCAGCCTTCAGAAAATGAAGTTTCATTTTGCTATCAGCTTGTATACAAAAAAAACACTTGTTAATTATCTGAAAGTTTAACACTGCTAAGGAAAATGTTGATTTTCCTTTACGCTTCAGCTTTTTCATTGCCATTTGATAGTTAGCTAACAGAACATGCTTTCAAGTGTATATACTGCTTGGTAAGTCATATATGCCTGTGGAATGTACTTTCTAAAGTCAGAGAAAATAATACCTTGACACTGATAGGAATGACTTAATTATTAACTTCCAAGTAAAGACATAAAACTTCATACTTAGGAATTTTTTTTTTGTGGCTGTTTCATTTACTTAATACTATAATTTTTAGTAGGGCTGCAGGAAAAATAGTAGTTGTGTGTTTCTGCCATATTGCAGTGTTTGATTTAATTTTTGTTAAGCTGTCCATATTGCACACTGCACTATAGTACAGAGATACCCAATTCTGTCTTTAATAAGCTACCATAGATATTGGAACCAAACTGTGCAGTGCATCAGAACTCAGTAAATTAACCAATGCATAACTCTGTCTCATGTGGATAGACTGCAGTCTAACTGCAAATGCAGGAAAAAGAATTACAATTGAAAGTCACAGATCACAGAAAGTAAAATCTCTATGGAATGAACAATGCAGCTCTAAAGTCTGTGAGTGTTGGTGGATGTGAAGGAAAGTGGTACTGAGTGCCAGGATGATCCTGGAAGTGTTCCTGTTAATAGTTTAGAATTTAGAAGTAAAGGAAAATTACTTGTGATTGCAGTTACATCAGAGATAGTGTTTGCGCGTGCCCTAAAAAAGATTGCACAAGCATGCTGTGAGCCATGGAAGCTTTGGAGGAGGTTTCAAAGTCAAGATGTGCTAATTGCACTGGTAACACACTGGGAGATCTGGACTGATGGATGCACGATGATGGCAATTTCATGGAGGATGTTAGCAATGACAGGCATTGCAACAACACTGGCTGTGGATACCATGCACAGAGATGCCACGACTATTTTTCCATGCACTTTTGCTGCACTGTCCTCCACCTGTCCCCTGCATCACTAGAAGAGATTATATATTTCTCATTAATCACCTCTGATGTGCACTTGGCTTCTTATCTCTGAGAATAGGTTTCTTAGAGGATGCACCATCTCCTGGCTGCAGGAGATTTCAAAGTAGATTCACCAAATATCTTTCATATAGGAGAGAAATTTGACAGGCTAAACTGTAGCCACTCGAGGCTTGTCATCTCTATTGTAGGGAAATATTTAAAACATTTTGATCATCCCTGTCACCCTTTTACCAGCTCCTGACTTTTTATCACCATACTTCTGCTACAGGAGTATTCCATTGAAATAAAGGGTCTTCTCACACAGAAATACTTTTATCTGACTATTGACTAAGAATATTGACTAAGGCAAACACCTTCTTGCCTTCTTAATGTAAACATGTTATTGCATTCTAGAATACCAAAATATCCATTCCTAAAATCATGGACAGCCATGCTGAAGATTCATTTTACTAGATATCTAACTCAATGTCTTTTGTCAAAAGTTTGCAATGTGTTGTCATGACCCTCTGGGTACTGAGCAGAACATTTGCTACAAATTCCTGTCAGGCTGAACAAAGACACCAGTCCACATGTCAGGGAACTCTTATACTTCTATTGTATAATCACCTTAACTCCAGCAACTAGCCCACCACTTAGTCTCAGAAGTGTTGGATAACAAGCCCTTAACTTTTACAACACACTTCCCCAAACTCCCAATCCACAAACTTCTCAAGTGTCAGTTAACAAGCCTTTGACATTTACAACACACTTCAACAAGCCACAGCTCTAACAACAGCCTTCAGCATGGAGTAAGGAGTAGAATATGATAGCCACATTTTGCCAAGAGAAGGCAAGGGAGGGGGAGAAGAAAGGACATCCTTATATCCCACATTGGTCCTGCCCCACGGATGGACAGGAGGATGGGGAAGTTGAGTCAGGCACACTGAGAATGAGTGTCAAGGCAGAAAAGGAAGTTGGCTCAGATGATCACAACTAAAGGTTCCACTTTTAGCTGTCCAGGAGTCCATATAAACATGTAGATTCTAAGGCTAGAAGGCCATGGGCATTTTTTTTCTAGCCAGATTTTCAGGATATACAAGCTGTAAAACTGTTCCAAAACTGGGAATTAAACCAGATTTTAGAAGAGTATTGAATCTGACTTTAGCATTTTGTGCAGTTGCATTTGCAACCCCATTATCAGATAAATTACTTCAGCTTTTAATTACTCTCATTGCTAAAAAATTGTATCTCATTGCAAGAATTTATCTTACTCCAGTTTCCTGGTACTGGATGTGATACTTTTGACAGAAAGCTTAAAAAGAACTACCCTGCCCAACTATTTATCACTACCTGATGCATAAGTGACAAATTTTAAGCCAAGGCATGAAAACATGCTCAGGCTGTAAGCTGCAGTCAGAAGCCAAAGAGGTAAGCAGATGGATAACTAGACAAACGTGGCTCGTTGCACGCTTGGGGAAGGGTGGGGAAGCAGCACCCTCTCCAGACAACCTGTTCTCACCCATATCTCTAAGCTAAACAAACATTAAATTGTCTAGATGATATTAGAGGACTGAGCTTAATGACCATGGAGACAGCTGTCTTGTCAGAGCTACAAAGCAGGTTTTACTCAAAGGATACCATACAGGACTATAAAATATTCCTTAGGCTGAGCATAACACAGACTTCCCAGAGAACCCTTCTTTTGGCTACTTTTCAGGTCCCATCCTCAGCCTTTTATTGCTTTGGCTCTTGCCTCAACAGTAGGGATGGAGCAGCTGTAAGTTAACAGCCAGAAGCAATTTTCATTGATCTTTCCTGCTCTTTGCAGTATTCCACTGGAAGCATCCCCAGGGCACATTGCTAATTTTTTTCCCTTTACTTTGGGACCTTAGATTAATGGTGTTATATAATTGTCATTCCTTCATCATTAATACAATAATGGTGTGATGAATTTTACAGTCAAACAGTCTTTAGTTCTAGTCATGGGATAAAAAAAAATCCTCCCATTTCAAAATGAAATTGTCTTTTCTTTCCCCAGACCCATCAAACAGGTTTGTTTCTGTGCCTTTGCAGCCTAGTTATGACCCTCCGAGTTAAAATCATTTGGGGAAAAAGAGGGAACACAGCAACCCAATAACACGGCAGGCATTTTATTCACTGCTCCTTGAACAATAAAAGTCCCACACAGCCCAGCCAGCAGGCACTGCTCACTTAGGTCAGATCAGAAAGATCCAGCCATGATGCCTGTGTTACACTTGTATTACCACACAGGCTCTCCAGGCACTGCCTTGTTACATCTGCAAGCTTAAACTGTTCTCAGGTTAGTATTAAGACTTTGGTATTACTGTCCCACACTACCCAGATAAGGCATGGATATAGGACCAGAGCTAAAGCAGCCAGGGGACATTCCCTATCAGCATCTGGATAATGCAACCTGGTTTTGGAGCACAGGGGAACCTACTAGTCATGTGCAGCTGGACTGAGCCAAGGCATTCTTCTCCCGTTCAGGGCCAGGGTATGGGCCTGGAGTGTTCTTTAAAGATTTTCTAACTTCTCTATTTAGTTTGGTGGCTGTGAGGTGGGACTGAATATCAGTGTTATGTTCTTCTTCTGTCCATGCTCATTTGGGAGAGGAGGACAGAGCTATGCAGGGTACAAGGGATTTGAGTGACACCTTAGAAACTGTGGAGAAGACAACTCTAAAGAGTCAGTTTCCAAACTTGGGCAAAATAAGTCTTCCTGACCTCATTCTAAAATGTGTTATGGTGCAGTGTGATGAGACAGTAACAATGCCTTCTGCTTCTCCACACCATGCTGCCATTAAACTAGGCAGAATCTCCAGTTACTGTGAGGTTTGAAAGTAGAGCAATCAGAAACATAGATATCAGTAGGTAGTTTCAATGTACACAGCAAGAGATTCCCTATGTGTGTTGCTGAGTTGTTGAAGCTATTAGTGTTGCTTTCTATTTACGTGCTTTTTATATTGTGATGAGACATTCTAGTGATTTGTACAAACATTTGAACTGTAGAAAACTCAGGAGAGCTCACTTCCATGTGCACAATAATTTCATCTGTCCTTGGGGCATACAGAGGTGAACCATCTTGTCTTCCTCATACTTGTCACGGGATTAAGGGCAGGTGGCAAAGTGAAGGTACTTGTCCAAAGTACAGGCAGCTGTTTTAATCAATACGCAGCAAGTAACTGAGTCTTGGGTCAGTTCTAAATAAAAGTTCACACCAAGAGCTTATGACTGAGAATTATCAAGCTTTAGAGGAAGCCAAGAGAGGGGCACAACTATACCCAGAAAGTGTATGGTGTAGCTGGTATCTTTGACCACACTCCAGATGACTCCTGCCAAACAGATCTATTTTGTAATTTTCCACACCTGCAATATGCTTGTGGAATGGTAGTGGCCAGTTGGTCTTAATTAAAACAGGAAGTGATGCATAAAAGAAGTTGTTCTCTTGTTTATCACTGTCTTTTCCTTGATCAGAATTATTGATCTTACACCTAAGCAAGATGTTTCCTGGTTCCCTTATTTAAAGTTAGAGTATTACAGCAAATAGATTGACCACTCTACAGAGGTAGCAGGATAATTTGTCAATTAGAGATAATCTGTTCTAGAATGACTTTTATGTCTGTGCTATTTCTGAAACCTCTTTAATGAGATCTGAGTTCATCCATGTATCAGCTGAAGCAACAGATATTAGCTGTCCCATGTGTACATCTTGAAATGAGATGAAATGCAGTTTGTCTCGAAGTGCAAGCAGTGGGGAATCCTGAATTTGACACTCAAAACATTTCTGTGAAGAGGGTTTATTTTTTATTGTTCTTAATCTTGTGTTTGAAAATAAATCTGGTGCTACACTGCCAGGCTTGGATAGAAAAGCTCTCTGTTTATCTCCTGAACGGGAATTACTTGGCTTGACAGCTTGGCAGTTTCAGCCCTTGCCAATACGCCTCAGTTTTGATCAGAGGAGATCACATCTGGTCCTGAGGAGGATGAAGGACATGTTAAAGGCTGCTCAGTTCCTGGCTTCTGGGTTATTTTATCCAGGTTTGGGAGGTCGTGTCCTAGTGAAAGATCACTTAAGATGGCCAAAGAACAGAAATTCCTTACCCACTGTCACCAGTTCTAAATGGGGTTTATTCCTGCAAGTGATTAAACGCCTTTACTGCGGCCAGCCTACTTTCTAAAATAGAGAAAATCAAGAGCTTTGCTGTCTTGCTCTCCAAAAGCAAGACTGAATGGATATTTTTAAAGTAGAAGTATTTAATGTGCCACTTTTCTCACATTATTTTTTTTCCTGATTTAGGGACAGGACTGAGTAAAAAAAATACATTTTCCTTGCATTTTAAAAATCAAAATATATTAAATATTAAATGCTCATATTTACTAAAAGTTTATAGTTATTTTTTGCACATTTTCTATGAGTTACCATCCATTATTAAATAAGGTTAAATTGTGCAGCAATAAAAATTAAGTCAAATTTAAACCAGGAATATAGGAATTGAAAGGCTTCCTTAGCACATAGGTATTTTCTGGGGTAGTTATTTTCTGGGCTAGGACTTTATTCCTGATCATTCTGTCTGTCACTAAAAAGATGTTTGCCATCTCTGTCTTGGAGCTGACTTGTCACGCTTGTAGTTCCCTGAACATCTCACTGTAAGTGAATTTGGCATATTTATCTACATGTTGCAAGAAATCCTAAACTGTAAAATAATGTAAATAGAAGGATTTTCCAAAGCAGCCTTCTGAGTGAATAGCCCAGTGAAAATAAGACATTTTAAAGATTCCAAAATATTTCCAACAAAATATTAGAAAGCCTAAAGGTAAATTATGAGTTTACATGTACTGCCACTGTTGTACTCTCAGCAAAGGGCATTACTATGGAATTAAAACAAACACAGGAAAGTTTTGAAACCTTCCTCATTACCCCTAAGCATGGAATATCAGCAGAACACTAGGAATGTAATAAGTCTTGTATGACATTTTTTAATTTGAATGCTGAACAGTTCTTCATCTCTGTTTACTGGTTCCCTGGTGCCAAGGGGAAGAAAGCCAGCCTGCCAAGTTAGGTTTCTTGATCACTCTAACTCACTGTAAAGCCTCCACCAGGTTATTAATTTTTTTTTCTTAGCCACCTGTGTAATGGAGATAGTCATTATCTACTTCTTATTTGATTTTCTGAGATTATGACATTTGTGGTAATGAATCTTCATAAACCATACCAAATTCATTGTGATGAGGTACTGTAAAAAGGGCAGTGTATATTAAGAATCTATTTACCCTTGTATAAGCTACCTAAAACTGCCTCAAAGACTTCACAATGTTCTCACTTAGTTTAGCTTTTTTAGTTTGGAAGAGCATAATGTCTGGAGGGGAGTAACTACTGATTTCATTAGCATTGCATCTACTAGAAACCTTTGGGAGAGAAGGGGGACTAAAGCCACAGTCTTGCACATTCCTGCCAGGATATCTAGAAGCATAACTGTACTTCTGTAGTCTGCTGTTCAGACAGATAACGCTTTAAAATATTTAACTTCTAAAATCAAAATTTTGTATCAGTCTCACACACTCACTCTTCTTTCAGTTTCTTTTCCTACCCCTCTCTGTTTCCTCCTTTAATGTGTGTTGACTTTCTCTTGTTGTTTTTCCCCTGCAGTAGCATGTGATTTTTTTTTCCACTTGGGACTTGAAACACTGCTTCAGGGTGACCTTATGGCCTTTCCTGGCAAAGGATCTGCAAACCTGAGGAGTGTTCTGGGGAGACATTCGTGTCACCAATGAAATTCTGATGAGATTATATAAGATAGTGTGTGAAAACTGCAATAAGGATGTCACAGCCCTGCAGTACAATGGAAACAAAAGAGAATCTGATAGATAGAAATACAATCAGACAGAACTGCAGCAGAACCTAAGAAATACTGAAGGAGAGGAGCATGCTTAATTGGGGAAGAGAATATGGAATAGCAGGTGCTTTTCCCTAACCTATAACTATAATGAAATGTGTTGCAGTCTCCTTTTTTCCAGCTCAGCTCTTATTGAACAAATCAGTAGTAGAATTGTCTTAAAATGTTCCACAGACATTAGATCATGGCTACAGTGAAAGATAGGTAGACTACTAAAATATGATCATTCTCCTAATTGTGGAGAATGGCAGTAGTAGAAGGAAATTTCTTCTTTTCTTACCACTAATCCAAGCGACACTTTTCCTTAGGCAAAATAAGCATTTTTCTTCTTTTACAAGCTGGAGAAACTCCAGTGATTTTATTTCTCCTCCCTCTGACCTGTTTGGTCATGGTTGGAGTGGGACTAAGAATTCAGAAACCATGGCCTGTTTTGTATCTTGTGTTGCAGCTATACTGATAGAAAATGATGTCCTTTTGTCTTCTCTTGGAATAAGAGATTGTGTACAAAAATTGAGGGGTTTAAATAGCCATATAAATATCAGATTGTGGCTCAGCAGTTTATCCAAACCCATTATTTTATGATCCATAAGTTCCCAGAAGGATATCCTAGCAACCTCCTTTACAGTACAAATGTTTTCTTTTATTCACCTTACACCCATAATTCTTGCATTTGTTAAAGGGGTGGATATATTTCTATGGACTCAGTTTACATACACCAACTTGTTGTCTACTTCCACCATTAACAGAGTTTTCCAGCTATCTCGGATCCAAAACCAAGTAATTTTTGGGTCCTTCCTGGTCTTTGTAGATTTATTATAGGAATTTTCATTTAGTAGTGTAAGGTTGATTCTTTTTTTCTGGTTCACATGCATCTGAAATTTTATCTGAAGAGCATCTATTATGCACAGTATGTTTTCAGTTTGAGCTTTTCAAGAGCATATACGTGAGTTACACTGTTTTTCTGTTCTGTTGTATTCTACAAAGGAACTCCAGTTCCTTATCTGCAAATCATTATCTACAGTATCTTTTAGAAAAAGTATAAGGATGTGGAGAAAACTGAGTAATTTTGCACATAACATTAAATTTACTGATAGTTGTTTCTCTTTTGCAAAAGATGCAAGAACGTTACTTAGCTGAATAGAATTTCTGAGCTTCCTTTGGTGTAACAGCTTATAATGTTATGTAAAGGGGATGGTAAAAGGAGATGCAACTGTACTTAAACCTGTAATAATATTATTTTGTAGTGGTCATTTGTGAACTCTTAAAAGGACCATAAATTCTACTATGATGAATAATTTAGGCTATTGTGTTAATTTTTATGTTGAGGATGTATGATTTATGTAATATTAAGAATTAGTACTGCATGGGAAGTTTGCCTAAAGTCTGAGAATTAGCAGGAAATTGAGTTTTTAAAGAATGATAAAATATGATCAATTATGAAAAACATCCTTCTTATTCAGTGTCACAAGGAAGACATAGTAAACCACAGCCTGTAGCAGATCTGGATACTGGTGTTTGAGAACCATTGAGTTTAGAGCTTTTACTCTGATTGATTACCTCACTCACTCACTCACTCCCACCCCAGTATTACTTTCCCTATGGCTTTACTTCCCTCTCCTAATAATTTAAATTATTATCCATCAACCATAGAGGAGCTTTAGATGCATTTAGATTAAAACTGTTTCCAGATAGAGTGGAACTGTACTTGTAATTTTTTTTGTTTGTTTGTAAACCCAGGCAGAAGAAGTTCTGCATCTGATCTTTAGGAAGTTATCACCATGATATAATGACAGTAGTGACAGCAGCAGCCGGACAGTTACATCTTTCCTGGCAATGCAAATGCACCTTTGGGAGATTATATATAAGGTCAGATCTTGTTTTAATTCTTTCAGATGAGATGACTGAAGTGTAAAGTGAGAAAGGGCTGATCTTAGATAGATTGTGAGCATAAAGTAGACTAAGAAAATTATTATTTGGGATGAAAAGATTAGTGTCAAATACTATTTTATACCAGCTCTTCATTTGTATAGATACTATTTTAAAAGCAGAAGATGATTAATACAAAGGGAAAGAACTGAAGTGATGAAGTGACTTTTCACAGCACAAAATAAACATTAACAGACAGTCTTTCTGAGAGAGAGGGGTCAGTGAAATAAGCATGGTAGGCAGTCAAAAAGAAATGACATACTGCCCCAGAAAAGTCTTCTAGGAAAAGAACATACTCAAAATAGCAATGTCTTCACATGACTCTGCTTTGCGGAAACCTTAACTATCAAGTGCCCTGGAGAACAGCCAGTGGGATTACCCTTTTTACAACATTGTTAAATGGTGCAGTACAAAAGCCCTGAGGATGCCCTAAAATGAAGCTATTCCTGCTTTTGAAGCAGCAGCTTAAAGCAAAATACACATGTAAACACCCCACCCTTTAAATAAATAAGTAGCCTATTTTTTCATCTCTTTTCTTTACTTGTTTCTTACATAATCAGGGATAGATTTCATTAATATTGAGGGATGCTTCCATGTTTGAGGGATGCAAAACTCTCCTATTTCTAATCTGTTTCCCTTAAAATTCATTCCTCTTCAGTGTTTTTCCCATCTCTTCTACTGTGATTCTTAACACAGTTATCTCATTCATTCTTTTAATTTCTAATGTCTGACTTCCACTTATATGGGTAACTTCCTATTCCTTTTTTCTGCAGATTTCCTTATTTTTGCTGTCCTTCACCGAACACTTTTAGATTCCCTCATCTTTCCTTGTCCATCTTCTGGCTTTCCAGTTTTTCATCCCTCTCTCTAGCCTCTGGCTTCCTCATCACATCTTTTGTCAAAAATACTCCATATTTTTGATAGATCACCACTTACTTCTTTCTTAATCCTATCCTGCCATTTTATTGCTGACTGAGATTGGCTTTCAGCTCATTTACCATCATCATGAAGTGATTTGCCCTAGGGCCCGAGCTCACAAAAAGTGCCATTCCAGGCAGAAAAAATGGCTGTGTTGAAATGGTCTCTTCTTGCTAGCAAAACTGCTTCCTTCCTCCATCAGTTTCCTGTGTTGATGTTAGCTGTAAGTATATGTTACTTTATATTATACCTGCAGAGCCATCACCTGTGAGAGTAAGTAGAACCTTCTGCAGTAAACAGTGCTGGAACCACTGGATCCAGGCTGGGGAGACAGACCTAAGAATTAAATCTGATGTGTTAGGATGATACATGTCTTTCTACTGGCCTATTTTGGCCAGTTATGGCCTTTGCTGTTAGTAGTAATGCAGGGAATGAAAAAGGACTTTGATCTGACTCTGATTCACATTAGTTTTGGAAAAGAGGCAGGTTAAGAAAGAAAATCTTCTCAGCTGCACACTGGGTACATTTGGAGTCAAGGAAGCACAATAAACAGAGATGCCTACAGCAGCATTTTTTATACTGTCACTTTTCAGCACAGAACTGCAATTTAATTACTTCTACACCCTTTTGACCTAGGATGGCTCTTTCTGCAGTGCTGCTTTTGTGCCAGCTGGAACTGGACAGCACAGGTTGTCCTTTGGGCCATTAGAGAGCAGTTGTGATAGAGGCCTGGGACCTGCAGAGTGTGTCTCTTTTTGAAAAGGGTACACTGGTAAGATACTGCTAGAATCATAGGAACTCAAATTGATTCCTGTGGCTCTTCCACTGAACCCTCCAAACCATGAAGGAATGTGCAGGGAGTTCATGATCAAGATGATTAGCAAAATGATAAGGTGAGAAACTTCGAACAGTTTCTGAGAGGGGCATCGTTTATGCAGGGAGACAGAGCTGTTGTGGGATGCATTTTCTGAATTCACCCAAAAGAGGTGAAAATACTTTAGTCTGAACCCCAAATGGATCCCTGCAATACCACATGGGTCCCTGCAATACCGCATCCTGCTTGGTGGCCAGCTCTGGGGAAATCATGTCCTTCCTCATAGTCAGTAGTGCAAAGAGAAAGCACATGTGGGTGCTTTTTAACGAGGACTGCAGTTCCAGGCTCCAGACTCTATTTGAAAAGGGCCCTATAGCCAAAACACAGCAGATCTAAATCCTAACAATTCAGCCAGGTTTCTTAGAGTTGCCACAGCTCTATAGTTATCTGCACATGCATACAACTGAGCATGGATGCAAAATGTCTGAGGTTTCCAGCACCCTACACCTGCCCTGCAGAGATGCCTTTGAAAGTACAGGAGAAACTGAAAGATCAAACAGAGTGAGCAAGAACCTGGCTGTGCTATTGCAGATGACTGCAGTGGCCAGTGCTGACATCAGACTTTAGCTTATCTCCTATATACATAATGTGTGAAATTTTCTGAACTTTTAGGTGGACAGAAATAGCTCCCAGTTACATTATGCTGCAATTCACTTTCCTTCAGAAATGCACAAGACCAGGAAGGATGCATTAGCATTACACTGAAGTAGCTTCATCTCTCCACATATTCTGCTACACCATAAGAAGCAAAAAGGGTTGAATGAATAGCTCATAGGATTTAATAATTTTGAATTGAGTAGCTATCCTGCTTTGGATTAGGCCAAGTTGGATCTGCTGTGGTTTTGAAGGTTACCTTAGGATACCTGATATTCATCTGCTTTGCTTGACACGCATCTTCCTCAGCTGCAAACCTTCATGTGTGAAATTACCTCCAAAATGGACTTCATAACTGTCTGTTGCTGGCTCATTTTAGAGTATACAGCAAGTTGCTTCAGGAACAGACAAATTTTACTCATAATTGTTAGGGCTCTTACACTGTGTGTTTATCTGCTCTTGGTTGTACTATGCATTCATTATTTGTAGTTCATTAGCTGACAGCAAAGGGCTATATTTTTGGCAAGATTTGCACTTATTTTCATATTTAGATATTCCAGCTTGTTATCTTTGCTTTTAACATCACAGGTTTACTTGGTATTGTTTTGTGCTTAGAATCAAATTCTTTTATGAATGGGCTAAATAAATTACCTCCCTGACTCTTATTTCATTTTTGTGGGCAGAAATAACCTTGGCTCAGGATGTTCCAAGGATTATTGATTACTGGAGCTGTGCCTCAGGCCATCAGCTCCTTCAAGCCAGTCATTAATACCCTATGTCAACAAATATTGGAAAAGTGGTGAATGCATCTGCTCTACTCTCTTAACACTTTTCCAAAAGTGTAAGGTGCAGGGAACAGTGTCTAACTAAATTACAGAGTTTAGAGAGAGAGTTCTAGGTGAAAAGTCACCCTCTGGGGCCAGGTGAGGAAAAAAGTGGCTTAGACTTTCACCTGTAAGGTCAAGACATTGTAAAGTGCAGAGTAGCAATCCTTAAAGAAAACATAAAAGTGTACTCAATTCCTTTTGTGTTCCCTGAACATTCCAACATCCCTTACCTCTTTGTCTGAGAGAGTGGCAGCATCTATTGCTCACTACAGGACACAGTTTGAGTCTTTCTCCTGTATTCAGTTTCACTCAGGCAATTTTGGCCAAAATTAGTGAATTGGGGAAAATATAGTTTGGCCAGTTGTGCAGACAGCACAAGCATGTGAAGTACACTTTCTTAGGAAGGCAGGCTGACCAAAAATTATTACATTGCACAATTGTCAGAGGTATCCATTCATCTATAATCTCATCAAAGCCAGCAATAAATACAATTAAGTTCCTACTTTGTAAATAGCAGAAATCTGCAAATAAACAGCCCTGTGTTGTGAGTGAAGAAAGCAGCAGTGTGTGAAGGCACTTGTGGAGATTCTGCAGAACTTTGGCATGGCTGCCCTGTGGGAGGAAAAGCAGCGCTAGAGCCCTACAGATCCTGCACTGTTGCACACACAGATGGTTATTTCACTGCTGGAATTCTCCAGATGTTAAAGCCCAAGCATCAGTAAAGGCTCCCTGGGTCAGAGGTTACAGCTCCCCACAAGCTGCTGCTGAAGAGATAAGGGTGTGGACTGAGGAGAATGGAAGTGTGGCTGCAAGACCTCTCCAGTCTGGTTTCCCTGCAGGAGCTCTTGTCTGGATGGTGTGCTTCCACTGCACAAGTTCTTTGAAAATGAGGATGGTATAAATTATTTAGGCATGGCAGCACTGCCCACAGCCATCCCATGACTTGCATACAAAATCTAAGTTCAGGGTTATTCTTCTGGGCAGAAGTTGTCTTTGAGGTACCCACAAGCACCAAGATAACTGACTTGGAAATGCAAGTGGGGTTTCAGGCAACCTTTTAAAAATTAATTAATTAGTTAATTAATTTACATTAGCATGGTAGTGTGTACTATGGGTTCTTCACTACTTCTTAAGAGTAAGATCTGAGTGTAGCGAAATACACAGTCCTTGACCCTCAATTTAGCCTCTAAATCAATTTAGCCACAATTCAGCCTCTGTGGCTTTTTTTTGGTCCAGTGTTTCCTCTGTCATCTGTGGCAGGATCTAACACTAACTAGCCATAACCCTATAAAAAGTAAAAATGTTCCTATCAGTTTCTGCTTTTGCACTGTGATTCAATAAATATATGTATTTATTACTATTAATATTATTAATTGTTAATTACTATTAATATCTGTATTAAAACCTGCAGTGTGCACATGTTTCAAACCTGAGGATGAAGTTGCAGTATGGGTGCATGTGGCAGATACCTCCTGCAGAAACAATAGGTGCAGTAAAATGGGTGATCTGGGAGCATCAGTCATTTGTTCTTTGTGACACTGTTTTGCCTGATTGGGCATACACAGGGTGTGTGAAACGGACAGACAACCTGCCACAAGCAGCTTTGGGAAAACACATGCCATTCTCTTTGATAATCTCTGATGGCTTTTAACACGTGGAAATGAATTCTAGTTGCAGTAACCTCGGGGCAAGCTAGCAATTCCAAGGTCCTCCTCAGTGCTTTCCAGCTGTAGGCAGCTGTTTGTTCCTGTATCTCGTGCCTGGCCATACCCAGGTGTATAAAGCTGGCAAGGCAAAGGAGTTGTCACACCCTCCTTGTACTTGTTTGTGCAATGACCAGCAAGAATTGCAGTCCTTGCTGTCTTTTGGGAAAATAGCTGCTACTCAGCTCAGATGTAAATAGAGATGAGAAAGCAAGAGCTGGCTATAGTTTCTAGATTTTCTACCACAGACAAATTGAGAAGACAGAAAATGCAGAAATAACTGTATTGCACAGGCAGCTACTGTGAAAACAAGATTTAGGCTTTCTGAAAAAGGCAAATTTGCTGTAGATGAATGATCTATTTAGAATTCTTGCTTCTTCTTTGACTTAGCTATTGTTTGTTCATAGACCATGGATGGCAATGATCTTTTGTCCTGTAACCAGAATGGTCTTGCACTGTCTTCAGACAGTGTGTCTCAGGTACAGTGGATATGATTCACTGGTGCCCTCTTGGCTTCCACAACATTTAGACATTTAGGAGAAAACTGTAGCACAGGTTTGTAGCTCACTGTTTTGATGCACTGCATGTTGGCACAAACACAATTAACTGGTTTAGAGCTGGTCCTTTTCTATGAACTTCCTTCCTTCTCACTAATTAATGGAAATGCAAATGAGTGACTAAATTACAAGTAAGAGAATCTGTTCTCACTCTGTGCTTCACAAGTATCTCAGGGGTAATAAAATAAAAAGACCTGAGCAGAGCACATTCCTTCAAAAAGCAACTTGAAGGTGTATAGCATAAGTGAAGATAACAGAAGCAGAAGATGCAACTGCCCCGAGTCATAAAAAAAATACAAACAGTATTCTTGCCTCAGGGATATTTTCACAGACTGAGCAAAATCTGAACTATTTGTTTCTGCAGAATTCTATCATTATACTCTCAACACATGTTGAACAGGACCTGTGAATCTCTTTACTCCATCACTGTAGTGTATGATCTTTTGGATGTAGTTGATGGTGATTTACACCAAAAACTGCCTTTCTCCTGGACTGAAATACTTGGTTTTATGCACTTGACAGGTGGGGGGGCCTGTGAATCCATACATACAGGTAACCAACAACCAAACCACAGCTGAAAAGGAAAGAGCAGATTCATTTCATTACCTCACTAAGAATGCTGGGTGGCAGGGACACACATGAGGCTCAGTTCATCCTAGTGAGCAGCAGAGGAGCCCACTGCCTGCCCCAATACATCAAAGGGCTTCACACATGCGCAGTTTTTCACAAGGCTGTGCTTTTACGATCTCTTTCTCTGTCCCAGTAAGAGGCTCAAGAGTGTCTGTGATAGTTTGTAGTCTCTATACAGGAATTTTACTTCTCAAAGTAGGGAGAGGATGAGCAACACTAGGTATAATAAAGGGAATTTTCCCATACCAACAATCTTAGCATTCCCAGCTTCAAGGTCACTTTGAGCAAAAACTATTCCCTCCTCCCCAAATCTTCCAGTTTTAATCCTTTCCTCCTAACTGTATGCAAAGCCTTTATCTTGTCTTCCGTGGACATAAGAGCTATTAGATTCTCTGCAGAAGAAAATCATATCTGCTTGTTCATATATTGTGCATATATTGCATATATTGCATATATTCGTTAAAACTGGCAGGAAAAATACCTTGCATACACACAAACCCTGCACCTGGAGTAATACAATGAAATGCATTTCAACACCCTTATTTCAGCTTATTTTGTAAGTTTTGTATGACTACATTCTACTTGCTATCATTAACCAACAGTGGTGGCACAGGGAGAAGTGTCCTGAGATGAAAAGTCTGTTTAAGCATTTGAGATTTGAATCTCTGAGGGGGTGTTTATCAAGGATGGATTTGCTCTGCTGGCACTTAACATGTGATCAGGAAAGCAAATGTTTGAGCCAGAAATTCTCAATAGTCAAGGGGATGTAGAAGTGCAATGTCAGTCCAAGAGTCAGTAGGCCTCCATGAGGGAAGCAAGACTGCCCAAGAAACCTCATTGCTGGTATGCACCTGAAAACTCCATCCTTACACTGAGAATGTAGTTACCTTGCACAAGCACCTTATTTACCCTGGTTTCTTGGCATTAGTTATACTATTTGCAGCTCTGTAACCTTCCACTCAGGCTGCTGTAGCAGCATTTTTTTCCAAAAGAGGCTGAGTTTCCCAAGGCCTCTGTGGGAATATTTTTCCTTTATTGCTCTGTTCTCTTACTCACATCCTCCTTTTCTCATGGCCTGGCAACACCACTGCAAGCCCAGTGGTGTTGTTGCAGCAGGGTCTCTCATGGGAAGGAGCTACCACTGGCATGAGAATCACTCCTGCTTCCCACTTCTTGTTTTGCAGATTTCAATTCATATTCAAGAAAACACACATGGTAAAGTAGGTAGCAGTCACTCAATAAATATTATCATAGCAGGAATCTGAGGAAGGAATTGAATACAAGGAGTGGTGTTTCAATCTCACTGAATTTTGAAGGAAATTTGTCTCTACTGATATGCGTTTTCTGGTTTGCAGTTGAAGCCATTAGACTCCAATGGGTTTCAAACAGTTTTCATTCAAATTCATAAATTCAGCAGGGGTTATTTATAACTCAGCTTCAGATTTATGCAAAAGCATGGCCCAGGCTCACTAAAAATTTGCAAACAGAAGATAAGGAGTCTCTCTAACCACTTCAGGTAGCTTTCATCTTAAAATAACTTAGGTCTGAGGAAACAAGGTCAGATATCTTCATGTAATTTGAAGCATATTGAAATAGCAAATGAGATTCATTTCAGTTTATTATCCTTTCTCTACTTGATAAACTGATCATCTGTGTGTCTTTAACTGTTTATATGGGATCCTTAACCAAACTTACTCGAAAGACTAAACAACTTACCTTAAAAACATCTGGAGTTATTTCCTTCCCAGCTTAAAAGCAAAATTTCAAAACCTAACTTAGCTTTTACTGAAAGCAGTGATGAAGATTATGATTAGACAAGGTTTTGAATTTGTGTCAGGGATATTGGAGTACAGGGAATGTGGGTTTAGAGGAAAAAAAAAAGGTGAAAACTATCATGATTCCAAATTTGCTTTGTGCTACACCGTGGGCACTAAGCAAAGATTTTTCAAACATTAGTTTAGTTTTTCTTTAATCAAGTTAATGAAACTTTACCTATGGAATGGGATACAACCAATATCCATTCAACTTCTCAGGAAATGAGTCAGATTTTTGAAGTGAGATAGCACCATTATATAAATAGCCTGACTTTCAGCCATAAAATCCTGCTGTTTATTTCCTGAATTAAAAATCTGAAACTTCTGCTTGGAGCTAGTGAATTTCTCTGGAAAATACAATCAAATTGAGGTACAGGAAATAGGCACAACCTTAACTGAGCCATATCAGTGCACAGTTGCCATTAAAATTGTGCACTGACAGAGTGAGACCTTATTTCCAGCCAATCTTTATTCTTGTTTCATTGCCAATGCCTGAATTTTAGCCATGAAGTATTTCTCTGTGTGATGAAGAATTTTACAATGAGTTCTAATCTTTGGCCAGATTTCTTATTCATCTACTCTGGATCACCTTTTTGTTTCTTATAATGGTAAGTAAATCTGAACTCCATAAGTCACTCTCTATAAATAAATTCACCATTCGCTGTTTTCTGTCTTCAAATCACTCTTTTTAAGGAAGGTGAGGAATATGAATACTGTTGTATTTCCACAATCCTGACTTTTGTGTCAGTCCTGGTGTTTTCTTAATAGCTCCTTGCCTTATAATGGAATTAATAATTACCTGGAGGAGAAAATTATCTTAAAATACCCACTGAAGAATATTCTGAGTTCAATATGTCAATGGTCACTTGTATTGTGTGTCTTGAGGCTTCATGTAGAACTCAATACGGCAATACAACACGTACTGAAGTAATATAAGCAAAAAGGAGCATGATTCTTTGCACTGGACTCTTGACACCTCTGAAAAGAGTCCATTTCATTTTTATAATTTTTAGCAAGTCTACTAGGTAGCTTTCAGAAAACAGGTAGCATTCCAATGAATTTTCAGGAGTCAGTGTTTTTATATTAACTACTAAATGGAAAAAATACAACATAAAATGCAAATGTTGAATAATCCTTAAGTGTCAAACATATGTCAGTCACTATATTCTTCATCATCCTCTTCAGGGGCCCTTGTTGCCATAAAAAAATTTACTAATTGTGTCAGCATCCTCTATCCTTTAAGTCCATAATACCAGAACCCTACTTGTTCAATATAAAAAAAAAAAAAATCTGATTAGAGGTTACCCTTAAATTTTCATCACTTCAAGCACCTGTTTTTACGAGATATTAATACAAGCTCATCAGTATCCATCAAAATTGGCATTAGGTGCAAGACTTTCCCATTCCAAATATATTGGCAAAAATCAAGAAATAAGTGGACCCTTTATTTCAAGATCTCTTTTTCTCTTCTAGCAACAGAAAGTGAATCCTGCTCTTAAGAAAAAAAGGGAACTGGAAAACATTCCTCCAACTGTTTTTTCTTGTGCTGACCTTAGTCATGAAATTTGGCCAGAAAAGCTCTGAAGTCCAAGACCCTTGTAGAGGATGCAGGGCAATTTTGTAGCTATACTGACTGCCATACAGAAAACCTGATGGTAAATATTTTAACAGAAAAACTTTTTGTAGAAGAACACATTTATCAAAATTCACTCTTGAAATCATTATATTAAAATTATAAAAATACAGTATTCTAAATATTCTAAATTATCCAGATAAAATGTTCTTTTTTTTTTTTTTTTTTTTTTTTTTTCAAACTAGAACCATGTTGTGTAATTTTGCCAAAAAAAGTCCTGGATATCAGATTTTGGTGCTGATATGTAAAGGGTTATTTTCTCCCCTTGTTGTATAATTTCATACTCTTCCAACAATAAGGAATGGTCTCCCACCAAAAATCAGATTTTTGGCACAAAACGTGTTTCTAGCCAGACTATAGTACTGAGTATTATTCAATATTTGTGTATGGAACAGCATGTTTTAAAGTTTGGAAACATGAAAGAAAGTTGATTCTATCCCCTTAGTATGTTTTTGTTTGAGTCAGCTCTCACTGGACTGTGACCATTCTTTGGAAGCAGTGTTTTCCCATGGCACGTGTTTCTTCTGGAAACATGACAGGCAGAGAAAAAAAGTTTGGTGATAGTCTACAGGTCCCATATTTATGAAACAATGACAGAAATATAAGTATAACCATAACCTAAATTCAGGAACTTCTTTTTTTGGGGATTATCCTGGAGTAAAACATAATCCAGCACCCTTGGAAAGAGACACTGGTCTCTGTCTCAGTGTCCTCCCTGCCCTTACCCTGAGACCCTAAAATTTTCTATTTAGCTAAAGTATTGATAGACAAGATCTGTGAAAAGTTTTGTCCCTCTTCATGTGAAATAGAAATCTTGAGCTTTTCACACTGTACTTTCACTCAAAAAAATTAATTTGATTTAATCATAACTTGAATTAATCATAAGCAGAAATGACATTTTCCAGGACAGCCCAGGATGGATTGATTAGACCAGTCTCTAGTGATGTGAGAATTCTGAATTATGTAAGAAATAATTCTGAGAATTGTGCTGGATCTCTCTGTCTCTCAGACTCCATATCCCAAACTGGAGTTGAAAGGCTTTTATTGAAGGTATCGTTAAAACTCGTGCAGCATTGAAAAGTTTGTTATAATTCATTAACATTTTCAGACAAGCGTTTTTCAGTAACGCCAGCTTTCATACTTTCTATTATATTCTTTCCTGGCAGCTACAAAAGATCTACATTTTCATTTCTGATTAACTTTAAAGATGACTAAAAGTTGGAATAAAATGTCATTATCTGATATGTCCATAATGATGGTAGAACAAGAGAAATGTTAAAAATGGAACAATGTGAAGCAAATACTTGATTAAATATACTCTGGCCAATAATTTCTGTGTTTCCAGTCACAACTGTATACTGGTTCCCATATAAATCAGAAACAGTTCCCTGGAAGGGCACTGCTGTAGATTATATATTTGGAGAAGGGTTTGACAATTTGAAAACCTCTCTTTCCTCAATTAATTCCTTCTCAATTTCTGTGATCTAAAGACTCCCTCCATGCAAGTCTCCTTCCTGCCCATACCTTGCCAAGGATTTTCACACCATCCTGCTTGTCAGTGCTGCCATCAGTTACCTGATGAGTGTTCTCACTGCTGATTTTGTGTAGTCACATCAGACTGAGCCACAGTTCAATCTTACTTCAATTTCTGGCTCTGGCAGTGGCCAATTCCTGGTGTGTCAGACAGTCAGTTCCCACTGAAAATATTCTTGCTTAATTTGCAGTGTTGTGCATGGAAGAAAGACTGCTTGGGATGAATTTGGATCTTTTCAGCTTCTGTGGTAATCAGTTTATTATCAGTACATTGAACAGCAAATAAACTTTGCATGCTCATAGTGTGTCACTCTTGTCCATTCTCTTCCATGGATTTAATTCTTCTTCCATAATGTGTAAATATATATATAATATAATAAATTAGATAGAAAACACTTTCTAGGATTTCACAGGATTTAACAAGTGCCCTCCCTTCCCTGCCTCACCTGCCCTGAGTTTTTCTTTATAGTTATTCTGAACTGCCAGTGCTCTCTGAGACTTTCACATCTGTTTTGTGGAACACAAATTCTGGATTCATTTCTATTTAAGAAATAGAAATGTAACATTGTCTCAGTCAGGTATTTAAATACATTGTCCTAAGTGGAAGACAGTGCTACAGGCTGAAATTACACTGCATTATAATTTGCTGTTCTTAGTTTTAAGTAGACTCCATTTTACTTTTTATGAAAGACTCATTATGGGACAAGAAACCAAAATGAAGTAATATTGTGTAAACCAGTTATTCATTCAGACATCCTAACTAACAAGCCTGGAATTTTTCCAGAGCATAAAATTTGACATACCCCTAGGAAAAGATTATATAAAATAAACAGTTTAGGCATACAGGGGGAAAAGGCATCGAAAAAACAAATCCCAAATTCCAGAAAATTAAAAACAAAATAGTTGAATGCTTCCAAAACTGTTTTTTAATTTTTTCATTTTTTCATTTTCATTAAGAGGAATACAAAGGCTATTTGGTAGCTATATGCTAGTTGAAATCGCTGCTTTTAAGTTCTTGTTTGCTCTCTTCACCCACTACAGCAGGAAAGAATAAATCAACCAGAAAACTTGCATAAATCACAATGATGCCTTAGTTCACCTTAAGACACAGAAAATCTGAGTTCAAATGTCTTCTTTCTGATTTATAGTAGGAATGACAGCTATATCCATGAGATACTCTGATTTTCATCTTGTTCAGTCTTTGTGATGAATTATGGCTTTTTTAATAAATTGGAGGAAATTGAAAACTGTTTGTCTTTTAGTAACATACCTTAAATTTGTTTCACATGTCATATGGTGCTGCCCATCTCCAGATCTCCTACTGGCATAATTCCATTCCATTGTGGAAATTGACTGATTCACAGTTTACTGTTTAATTAGGTTTTATTCAAATTCTGTGAACATTTAAAGTAAAATCAAACTTAAATTTTACTTCTGTAGGTGCTTCCTTGTCAGCCTGAGGTGTTGCCTTCTCTAAAATGAAATTTAAATATTGTCTTCCACATTTCTGCTGCTGCAATTCAAGAACTGCAGGTTCAAAGGACTCTGGATGATGTTGTTGACAGTGCTGTCTAAACACGCTTGACACTGTATCAAAAATTCTGGTTCTAATTTGTTTTTTTGCAATTAGAGAAGAAAAGTGAGAATAGGCAGGGGACAGACATGCACACAACCACCACTACATCCCCACCCACATATCCAAAGTAATACAGACATCAGTAACACACTCATTTTGAATCAGCCAGCCTGAGCCTGTGTAACCTGCCAGCAATCCATGGCACTGCAAGCTTGCCCTACAGCCTACTCATACAACCCATATCTCTTTCCAGTCACCCCAGCTGACTCCCCATTCAGACAAATCTAACCCTGCTTCCAGCCCTGTGGGGCTGCCAAGGCTGAATAGCTAGCAACAAACCCTGGAAGATGCAAAATATATAATAATATAATCCAGTTGTATAATAATAGAATCAATATAATATGTGTGCAGAGCAGCATAGGGTTTGGCATGGGCAAGTGCATGGTGAGAAAGGGGGAAGATAGCCAGAATGACCATTTCCCAGTATTTCACATAAACCTTTGCAAAACTGGAACCTGATTCTGCTCTTTCCTCTTGTTTCAAGGAATTTTTTAGCTCCCCACTTCTCACATTGTTACAGTGCATAGTGATCTGTATTCCTCCCTCTCTCTCTCTTCCCCAACACTCAATATTTGAGGCTTAGCCTTTAGACCTGTCCCTCTCTTTAATAATTCCATTACAAACTGCAGTTGTGTCAGATTAGCTTTCATCCTGTGCTGCTGAACAAACAACAACATCATTAATTTCTCTGTGAGAAAATAGTGTAAGCAAAGAGATGAGAAAATAGTGAGCATAAAGCTATTTACCAGCTTCATGTGGAATTCACACAATATATTGGGATGGTGCTGACAGCACATAAGGGCAACACTTCATTTAATGCATCAGTGCCTCAAATGAACATGACCCACAGCTTTGCCCACACAAAGATGTTTAAGATTTTTTAAAGGGTTGACGTGCTCTATCTAGTTCCTTTTAGGCTATATTCCTCTATGGGTTTTTTTAGCAATTTTTGCCTATGTGTTTCACATCTCCTATCAACTCATTTAAATAAGGGAGAGCTATAGGAAACCTCCAGTTTTCTATACTAATACAGTCTCACAGATAAACTGAGGACAGAGATATTCAAATTGGTTTTCAATTCCTTGCAGATCCCATAAATAACAAGAAGGGAAAACTCCCTACAAGGGCCCGTAGTGACAGAACAGGGAGTAATGATTTAACTGAAGGTGGACAGCTTTAGATCAGATATTTTGAAGAAATTCTTTACTGAGGGTGGTGAGACACTGGAACAGGTTGCCCAGAGAGGTGATAGATGCCCCATCCCACAAGGCCAGGTTGGATGAGGCCTTGTGCAACCTGCTCTAGTGGAAGGTGTCCCTGCCCATGGCAGGTGGGGTGGACTAAAAGATCTTTGAAGGTCCCTTCCAAACCAAACCGTTCTTTGATTCAGTAATCATACTCTTAAGGTATGTTCTAATTTTGTTCCCTTTTTGTGTCCTGAACAGCTAGGTCTACGTTTAGAAATTTTCACCTCCTTTTCATGCACCATTCTCTCATTCTGTAAAGGTCTTTTTCAAGCATCTGTCCTGCTGAATTTCACGGTATATGGGAAATACGTAGTTCTGTTTGAACAAAAATTCCATGAGAGCTTAAAGCTGCTGCTGTTTAATTTGGAATATTAAATGGACAGTTGGAATTGAGATTGGAAAAGCTCTTTCCAGAAAGGATAAAACTCATTCCAGGTTCTAGTGACTCCCTTCTATTTTATAATATCTCCAATGAGAGATGTTTGTAAACAAAGAACGTGTAGGGCTGAGATTTCCATAAAATAAAGCAAGAGGAAATCTGGGACTGGTTTCAGTATGCTCTTCTGTAACTGCATTGATTTTAGATACTCTGCATTCCTAATTTACAAATTGCATAATTGTAGGGGCCTAATGATGCATTGCATCCTTACCAAAATCTTCCTTGTTGGATTTTCTCCCCAAAATAAAGCTCAGGACTACAAGACTAGAAGTTGTAACAGACTATATATCAGAAAATACACTGTATTGTTTTTGGTTTTTTATTTTTAATTAGGGGTTTTCCTCTCTTCATGCTAAGAGATCTGCAGATGATGATATGCTGATTTTTTCTTTCCCTCTAAGGGAAACAATGGCACTCTAGAGCACAGAATTTAATTCTGGGTTAGGATATTATTGCTGTTAATGGGCCTTTTTTACATATGCAAAGGACCATCCTACTGTTCATTTTGCTGACAGACTGAGCCTGCTGTCTGTGCTCTCCTGAGGCATCTCCCTGGAGTGATGGCAGCTCTCCTGGGTGAGGGCTGCAGCATGTGACTGCACCAGGGATTGGTTCTCCAGAGCTGTAGTGCTCTGAAAGGAGGCACTGACCAGCAAAACATCTGTCAGTGGGGAGAGGAGTGGCCCCCAAGGTAAACAACTCATAGTGAGGTGTTTAGAGGAAGCATTCTGATTGTAGCGGGGTGATAATAATGGGGTGGACTGTAAGCACCCTGCAGGACTCCATTTAATGTTCTCTTCATTTACCAAGCCATTAAACTGGAGCTGATTTTATTATCATAATTTTTTCCACTGGCATCTGAAGAAGTTTTATGGCTTTCAATAAAGCCTTCACTCTACTCAGAACCCTGTTTGATTTTATTATAACATCTTCTAGTGAGATTTATGTTCTTGTTTTGCCTAAGATTCACATTTTAATGTACCCATAAAAACAAGTGAGATTTGCTTGTTTGAGGGAATCTTATTTAGTTAATTATCAGACACCACGTGGCAAATCATTTAATTTGGTTTCTATTACACAACAACTGTTATTTATTTTCTTGATTTCACAATGGAGAGAAGTTAGACACAAATGACACTGCAGTAGGAATCCTCACGTAAGAAAGGTACCTATTTCAGAAATGGGGATGTTCCCTTCCACAAAGCAAAGAGCCTCTCTCAAATTAGGAATTAATACAATCATCCCAAACCTTTTTAAAGTTAACTTTGTGTTCTTTCTGTTTTAAATTTAAATTTGTCCTTTTTGCCAGTAAAATCTCATGTGATAGTCTCATGGCAGTGTGGACATTAAAGCTTTGGTCATCCCCAAGATTTCCTTCCAAGACAGTGTTTTATTGCTTCCTAGGCTACAGGTTTCCTTGCAGCCTAGCTTTAAGGTTCCTATAACTATCTAAAAGGTTGGACTAAATCTATGATTTTAAAAAAAAGTTAAGTGTATGTGTTCCTCCTAATAGAACAGAAAATATTTTTGAGGGGTCTTAGTAAATCCTATAAATCCTTAGTAAATCCTATAAATCCTAGATTAACTAAATGAGTCTTAAAGCAGGAGCTCCATACCACTACCAAAAAAAAAAAATAAAAAACCAAAATTCTGTTCCATTCTGCTATAGCCCATGTCTGCCATTCTCACTGAGAGTACTAACATGTGATTTAGAGTTGATAAAAGCTGATCCTCCATTATCCGTCTCACTTGATGGTCAGCACTGACTTATTCTGTGAAATTACACTTTTAAAAGTGCATTGAGAATTTAGTATTCCACAGGTTTAGACTGCTTCATTTTTTCACTAGAAGTGTCACTGGATTATTTTTGTTTATTACTTAGGTAATATTGGAGGATGGTTCCTTAGGATGATGCTCTCTAATGTTCACCAAAGGAGGCTCTGAGAATAAGTCTGATTTACAAGACAATCATGGTTCAAAAAGCAGATGGGAGAAGGTCAGGGCCTTGCTCACCAGATAAGCCTTGAAGTCTGCAGAATTTTCTCTCCAGAAAGTTCAGTGTTGATGGCTGAAGGCTATCACCTTTTTATTGATCTTCTAATTAAAATTCAAAGACATTGTTTAAATACTTGCTCTATACATTTTTCCACTTATGAAAGAAATATAACATTTTTGTGGGCATTTAGTTGTCTTTTGCATTTTCAATAACTATTATTATTATTATTGTTGTTGTTGTTGTTGTTGTTGTTGGCATTCCAGTCTTTGTCAGCTTCATGTTATTTCCTGTGTTATTGGCACAAGAAAGAGTCCAAGCTATAAAAAGAGACTTCCTTGGTCTCAGTTCATTTCAGCACCATTACAAATACCCTTAGTACAAATTTTGTTTAAAAAAATCACAATTTAATTTAATTCAACTTTAAATATATGTTTATATACTTAAACAATATTAATTGAACCTAATTTCAAAATAAAAAAATTATTTGAAAATAATTTTACAATTGCGTGGAATTTCAATTATTAGACTTTTAAAAAAAATTGTCCCCATTCCCCATTCCCCAAGCCACTTCACAAAGTTGACAATAATTAATTAAACATGTCCATTGACCCAAATCTACTTTTGTTGGATATAAAAAATATTTTGTCTAAAAGTTTCACCTTGCCCTATGGCTGAACTTCAGTGACTGTCAGTATGAGTTTTATCTTCTTTAAAAAGTTGTGACAGTAATATTGTACCCTTGTGAGAAATTACTTAATTACTGCCTTCCAATTACTGAGGTCACTGAATGGAAAATTCTGAAAGTGTAATATTATGCTGAATAGAAAGTGGAAGAGTAGACTAGAATTGATCATCACTCCAGTTGGATCTATCATGCTCTGACCTGGGTCATGGTGTCCACAGGGACACCAAATGGTCCCAAACAATAAATTGCAGAGCACACCAAATTGCAACAGCTGGTGACTGCCAAATGCCCTGATCAATGTGCTTTGGCAACTTGCTTTTTGGACTTCTTAAGCAGCAA
This sequence comes from Agelaius phoeniceus, assembly GCF_051311805.1. NCBI lineage: Eukaryota > Metazoa > Chordata > Aves > Passeriformes > Icteridae > Agelaius > Agelaius phoeniceus. The sequence goes on from NC_135270.1 coordinate 24,170,111, forward strand.
AATGCCTGACTATAAACCAAATAATTCCTAGAACATTGTCTTATTATGTTTTCTCTGTCATCACTATTAAATTTATGGTCCACATATTTCACCCTCCTCAAGATTTTTAGAAGTAAGAAGATGTAGAAGAAAATTTCTGCCATGAAGATTAGATCAGAATCACAGCTGCAGTGCTCAAGTGTTTGTTAAAGGGCTACCAAGCTCTCCAAGTGGTGCTTGCAGGTGATGATGTTCTGGTCCAGGTATAGCTACAATCCATTATATAAACGAGCAATCTGAGTATACAGAGTGAAGTGATTTACATGTTTCACTCAGGAAGTCAGAGGGAGAAGTCTTATTAAAACATGATACTCATGATTCTTAATACCCTGCTCATAATGTATTCTGCAGTACTCCTCGTTAGAAATAAGTGCCTAAAGCAGATGAGGGAAATGACAAATTAGAGAGGGCATGCACAACGAAGTGGAGGACTTCTAAAGCAGTTATATCATCAGCATCTGCACAAAATTACTCATTTTAAAAATTTTGCTACTTTTGTCTTGATTTGTGTCTTCTTGTCATTAACTATAACAGCTTATTTAGAATTTAAAATTACGTTACTATCTAGAGTACTCAGTCATCTAAATGGTCTAGACATTAAAAATTGTGTTTGGGGTTTTTAAAATTTAAATGACTGTGCCTAATCCAAAATATTTCAGGCTAAATTCTCAAAAGTAGTTAGTGTCTTGCTTCTGTTGAAATTGGAGTTTTATGCCTGCAGGCCAGATGGAGAAGAGCTGTAGAGCCCAGAGAAGAATGCATAATAAAATAATAGGACAAAAAAATGTAGGGAAATGTTTCCTTTCTTTCTTGTTCATAATTTTCCTTAAGAATTGAGCAAAGCTTATTCTGTGTCTTTGGTCTCCTGTAACTGTAGTGCTGACTTAGGCTGTCTATGTGTGATATTAAGTGCTGGCTTTCATTGCTTTTTGCTGACTTACGTGAACTGGCAAAATTTATAATAGTACCCCAGCTACTCAGGAAATTAACAGTCAATGAATATTTACTGGAAGTGAAATGTTGTCTAACAAAGAAATATAATGCCCTCTGGCTTCTGGCTGGTAGTATATCAGGAACCACTGGAGTCACTTGATTCTGGTTTTGTCATGTGGCTGATTATTTGTCTTAAAACTCTGATTCATGACATGGGCTCAGCATATAATGTATCTGCTTATTGATAGCAGTACTTTGTTTTACACATTTGTTACTTGGCATACAAGGAAAATTTAAATGTTCATAAAAATGCATTCTGAATCCCTTCTGCTTCAAGAGTTTTGAGAAGACCTAAAGGAAGATGAAAAAATATTTCCAGGCATATCTCAAAGTTTGTGTTATGAAAGAGAAACCGGAGAAGAAGAAATCTACAATACTAAACATGAGGAAGAATTTCTTTACATTGAGGGTGGCAGAGAACTGGAACAGGCTGCCCAGGGAAGAGATGGAGTGTCCCTCTCTGGAGGCAATAATCACCCACCTGGACCAGTTTCTCTCTTACCTGGTTCAGATGGCCCAGCTTTGGCAGTGGGGTTGGACTGAGTATCTCCAGAGGTCCCTTCCAACTCTAAGGATTCTGTGATTCTGTGATATAGTAGGATTAGAAGACTTGCCAACTTGACAATACCAAAAATGTCATAGACTATTAGACAAGAAGTTAAATATCCAAAAGTACCCAAATCCCATTTTAAAATGAGACTTGGACACTTAGATTCCAAAATACCATGGGAAACTAAAAGGCTTCAAGTGAGCAAGTAGAACTTAGGCTCCTGATTTACAAAAACAATTCAAAATATTTTTAAATTCTAGCCCTTTAATGGTTGTTTTGAGAATACAAAATCCAGATATGACTGGCAGTTTGGAAAAGCACAGCCTTTTTACTTTAAATACTTATTAGATGAGATGTTTGATCTTAATTTCATACACTATGAATTTAGATTATGCTATATGTTGAGCTGAATGATTAACAGATGAACTAATTAATGATAATAGTACATGAATTGTTATTAAAAGCTAAGTCAAAGCAAGATTACTTGTAGAAGGGCTCTGTCTCTTCAAGCTGAGGGTTCTTGCAAGGTTGGTGTGAATTGTTTTTTCCAAAACAGGTGCAATAACAAGCTGTTAGTGACTTAATGTGTGCCACGACAACAGTGCATACCTGGGCATGAGATTCTTTCCAAATCTAATAATGTTGTGAGTTGGATATCCATTGAGTTAATCAGAAACTGGCCATAGGAGATCAAATTTGTCTGCAATGATTGTGTAACCCCTATGGTGAGACACATTGGAGAAGAATGCTAGAAGTACATAAAAGTTCTAGAAGTACTTATTTTTACTTTCAATAAAATAGGCAGTTTAAGAGGGTTTTTGCTTTGGTGTGGAGTTTTGGGTGGAATTATTTTTTGTTGGGGTTTATTTTGAATTTTTTTTCTCACGGTTTACTTCCCTTCCTCTTTCTCCTATCTTTCTCCCACTCTTACACCGACACAGCATAATCATTCTCCATTTTCAAAACTTGCTTTGACACTGGCAAAATGGTCTAGTGAACTCTGCAATGACTGCAAGGGAAAAGTCTATTGTTTCAAGCTTTAATGAAAATTCCAATACCATCTATGCATAGAGGCTCCTATATAATCAGTATGAATTAGGCATGTAGAACAGTAATGGCCAATTCATGACCCACCAGAAAAATTACTTTGTCCCATAGCTCAGGGTTAGCTGTGCTTCTCCTAGAGCTGCAGGACCCTGAGGGACAGGCTCCTCCAGTCAGAAGGAGCTGAGTGCACTCACTGCCCCTGTGCAGGAGATGTTGTCCTTGGTGGGGAGCACAGGCAGCAAGAATCCTTTCCTGGCACCAGGATGGGCTGGCTGTGTAATCCACCTGGCCAGAATCACTGCAAACTCTCTTTCCAGTGCTGGCCCTGCACATTCTTGTTGGCCTGGGATGTGCTCCAGCCCAGTTCTCACTTCTGAGTTGCCTAATGGCAGACAAAAATATCAAACAAAGCCTTTTTGCCCTTTACGGTTGTTGTGAATTAGTAGCAGCTCAGCTGCTCACTCAGGGAGCATGGGAGAGAGAACTGAAAGTGTAAGAGTGAGGAAATGCATGGGTTGAGACAAAACCAGTGTATTATTATTATTATTATTAGCATTAGCATTAGCAGCAGCAGCATCAACAACAACAACAATAATATTGTAAGTAAAGGTAAAAAACAACCCCAGCAGAGATAATAAAAGCCAGGAAAGACAAGCAATGCAAATATAAACAATCACTCCCCACCACCGATCAATGCCCAGCCAGCCCCCGTGCAGCAGGGCTGTGTGAGAAGCACAAAAGGCCTTCAATCTGTGCAAGCACTGCTCAGCAGCTATTAAAACATTCCTTTATAATCAACTCTGTTTCCAGCACAAATCTAAACCATAGCCCTGTACTAGCCACTGTGAGGAAAAACAACTCTATTCCAGCCCAAACCAGCCCACTGGTGAGCTTGGTTTCTGAGTTTGGTAAGAATACTTACTTTTCTTCCCTTTTAGCCCCTAAAGCGCTGACAGCCCTGAGCCAAAGAATTTACGACTCATTGTATTTACTCATATTTGCCCCAGAATAATTTTTAGATATTCAGAGAGTATGTTTTTGCATCAATAAAGGTTCTGAAAGCACACCAGTTAATTCAGTAGAAGGAAAGCACCTGGGTCTGCTCAGGGCTTTCCTTTTGTTTATTATTTTTATGCAAATGATATATTTATTAAAAATGCCACATTATATTTGCAGGCAATCATCATTTTGGGCACAGAGATATGAATTTCTCTCTTTCTGACACAAAAATCCAACATTCTTGTAAGAACAAACAATATTTATAGTATTTAAGGAGACAATTCCAATTATCAGTGGCATTTTGTCAAAAAGGGGGAAAGATGAATTGAGAATAAAGGAAGTGATATTTCAAATGATATAGCATGTCATTTACCTCTTGGCTTAGAGGTCCTATATGAATAATGGCAGAATGGAATAAATGTCCCAGTGCTTTGTTAGAGGTGATTCATCTCTTGATGAAGAATTTATATTGCCATTGTAAAACACTGCCAAAGACTGGACTTTTCCAAAGTAAGACTTCTGCTGTTTTATAGAAGCTCGCTTTGACTGAAATAATAGATTCTGTTCAGTCAAGTAAAAAAGCTGATAATAATGTGTGTTATTACTTTTATACAGTGATAATGAAAAAATAAGAAAATACAGAAAGGTCTCAAAAGCAGTGTTAATAGGGTTATTTTTTTCTTCTTGTGTGTTGTATGTATTTTCAACAGAAAGTAGCCAACACGGAAATCCACTGGAATGATTCATTAGAAGAGTAACCATCCATGTGAAATAGCATTTAGAATCTTCAGTTTCTAGAGCTATGCCTACTTTAGGGGCAAATTTTAATTTTATATTTTATTGCCTTGTTTATTTGGCTGTTCACTGTCACCATGCTGTCACTGCTCAGAAACTGAGCTGGTTTAGCTGTGCCAGGCTAGAGATGTCACAGAGCACATTCAAATTCTCATGACTGCCATTGGGGCAAGCTTTGATCCACAGGCTTAGATCTGTCTAAAGCTAATGGATTTTAAGTGCCTTAGTTTCATTAAAAGCAATTACACTTCCTTTTAGAGGGAGACAAGTATAAATACAGCTTTAGCAAGAGTCACGTGTGGCCAAAAGTGAAGCAACTTGGCCAGGTTATCTTCCTATCACAGAATAAGGAGGTTATTTGATATGCTGGGCCAGAGAGAGATAAAAGTAAGATGGCAAGGAGGAGAAGTGGCTGTAAGTGTAATTCTTAGCAGCAAAAGAGAAGCAGAGCTTCTTAAAGCATGGAAATTGTCAGAAGGACAAGATTGGAAATTGATCCATGACTCTGTGATCAGGATGCTGATGTTCATTGAGTTGCAAGATTTTTCTCACTTACTTTCTTTGAAAATGAAAAAAAAATTTGAGTGAGATAATCTTTCTTGTTTTTTCTATTCCTAGGAAGATGGGAATTGACAATAGGGAGCTTTGCAAGGAGGAGCAACATGTTGCAAAGCAAAACATCTGCAGTGTGTAGACAGGAGCTGATGAGGTGCCTCTCCATTTGCTGGTGCCTGGGCTGTGTCTGAAAGCAGCGCCACTCACTGCTTCCTTGAGCCTTCAGCTCCTCCTGTAACAGATGTGGAGTTTGACTCCAGGCCCTTATGCAGGGCAAGGGTGATGGTACACTACAAAAGCATGCTCTGTCTGCACACTTCTCTGTCTATGGGCATGGTAGAAAAATCTCCTTATTTCGCCCTCACCCTCTTCAGGAAAAACAGGGTCTCTTGCAGCACTTCCACCCATGTCCTAAAACTTGGAATCATGAAGCACAGACTCATAAATAAATGGGGTTTGGACACTGTTGTTCAATGCCATCATCTGCAGCCACGTGTTTTTTAAGTGGCTGGAATTTATTCTTAGGACACAAAACATAATTTTGAGTTGAGGTAAGATGGACCAAGGGACCACTTTTATAGCAAGTCATGGACAATCATTAGCCAGGAGCAGATGCTGGTTTGAGAAGTGTCCCTTCGTGTCTGTTTGGTGTTTAAAACTGTCAGTGTGGAAGATGAACTTCTTTTGTTTTGGGTACTTTTAATCTTTGGGTACTAGTGACTGATAAAATAAGTTAGGATTTCTTGTGCAGGTTTAACAAAGCAAAGCTCTGACAGCACCTTTGTTATTTAGGAATTCACACAGCCAGCACGCACATGCATAACTGCTCCAAGGAAAAAAATAAATCTAAATACTTCACCTATCTAATTAAATCATATGAAAACATTGGAGTTTTTTAAGGATGAAAATATGAGCAATAACTTTATGGTTAAGGCTGTACTGCGATTTCCACAAGATTAAAATAATTCTGTTCAATATTTTCAGAAAATTGACTAAAAATTAATTAGATCTTGAAATAGGCACAATGATTCTCCAGTAGACATTTGAACCATCCAGGTAGTATTTTAAATGAAAAATTTCTATAACTAAAACAATTTTAAGTCTTGTAATAGTACGTGCCCCAAAGTGGCTTAACTGGTTCCTCCCTCCTTGGCCCCAGTCTCAATATATTAACTTTTTAAATCAAAAACTGTGGTTTATTCCTTCATCCATGTAACTCAACACTTGTATACTTCAAGAAATGTCTACATAAATACCATATGGGTCAAAAATGTCATATTACTGCTTCTTTTTTTGTTTTCTTCTAAATTCATGAGGACACTACAGGGCTTTTAATCCCTAATTCAATGCAGTTTTCCTCTTATAAGTATCCTTGGAGAATTCTAAGGATACAATGAATTGCCTGGTGATGTTGCAGAAGATTTTCTTGAAAGGAACTGCTTTTCCAGTAACATTTAATTATTTAGCAAAATATGTCCTCCGTGTAATGCCCTTTATGTAATCTTAAAAAAGTCACCATGATCAGCATTGCACGTGCACCCTGTCTGAAAAGCTAATGTTTTGAGCTACTCTAAAGGCATACCAAAAGCTAAGGAAGCTCATGAGGCCAAGGTTAAAAGAATTGTGTGCATAAAATAAGTACAAACTGAGGAAGCAGGAGTAGGAAAGCTGCCTGAAAACACTGAAAGGACAATATTAAAGAAATTAAAAATATTGCTTATGAATATAGGAAAGAAAGTATCTATGAAACAAAGAACGGGGAAAAGCTAGAATTATTTGCTAAACAGAAAGACTAATTACAGTGTTATCAACCTCTTAGGGGAAGCATTAGAAATCTCTTCACTCAAGCTGTTCAAATTTAGGCTTTGGCAAAGCATCAGGGGATTTTCTGCAAAGAACAATGCTTCTCTGGTGAGGTGAACAGGCTGGAGAGAAGCTGATAAAGCAACAGTATTAGCATGGTGCACAGCTATGTAAGAAAGACATAGTAAATGCTGAAATCAAAAGTAAGCAGTTTTGTTTGAAAAGGGCACAGGCAATTACTGGTGCTGGAGTTTAAAAAGTCTTGGTGACATTCTACATGGTTAGAAAAACTGGAAACTTCTAAAGCTTTCCTCTATTACCTGTAGAATAGCCCTTCTTTGTTCATTATGGCTAAACAATTTTAATAGTCAAATCATCTTTCTTAATGGCTACAGAATGTGAAGCACTATGGAGAACAATACTCCACACCCTAAGAAATTCCTTTAATACAATTAAAAATGCCATCTATGCAAAATGCAAGTGCTCTGGTTAGTGGAATGTGGTAAGAGCTGCCTCATATTCTGAAAAAAAAAAAAATCTGAGGACCATGGATGGATTTAACAATGTAAGAAAAATCCAGTAGTGCTGTAGTTGGTTTTCTTGAGTCTCTTCTTGTGGCTTTGTGAGCACACTGGCACAACCAATTTTTTTCCTGCGTTCTGTGCCTGTGCCCCTCCCTCTGCTGTTATTTATCCACTTCTAGATTTTATAGTCATTTCAGGATGCCACTTTGCATCAAAAATGGAAAATGAAAGCTGTTCTGGGCTATTTTACTACCCATGGCTTTTTTATTATTTCTTAAATTTTTTGTCAGATGAAACTTGTCAATTTTAGTCTATACAATATTTATCTCTTTTAGTTGTAGTTTTACAGTTTCAAAGCCCAAAAGGTTTATAATTGGTAGGATTATAATCTTGTAACTCCTGACACAATCTGGTGTTTGTATTAAGTAGAATAGAAAGTGCATAAATAAACCCAAAAGTATTTAATAACTCTGTAATTTCACTCTGTTTCTGTGGAGAAGATCAATACTTATCTGCTGCATGGCTACAGTATTTCAGGATCAATTCCTTGCTGTAAAGGATATGGTCTTCTTTAAGTATTCATTGGAAAGCTAGAGATGAAAGGTTTTGTGCAAGCATTTCAGGAAAAGTACAAAATTAAATGAGTGAACCTGGCTAAGATGGAAGTAACTGTTTTCTAAATATTTTAAACACCAACTCACTCTTGTAGTCAAACCTGACCAAAACAAATTTCCAAGTTTTGTGGGAATGCTAGTGGTATTACAAATGCAAAGGCAAGCATTTCCAATCCCTTATACTAAGAGGAAGGTAGGATAACCTACCATCTACAAATGTAAGTCTGCTCAGATGCAAAGGATTTACAAAAGAAAAGCCTAAAGATTATCTTTTATAATAACAGCATGTAATTGAGCAATGGAGAATGTGAAAGGTTATTTTATGAGAAAATGAAACCCTTTTGGAGACAGTCTAGGTAAAATATAATGTAAAAGAAAAAAGTGTGCTTCAAAAGAAACGTCTCATACTGGGAATGAAATGGGCATTGGTGAAGTTGTAACTGTTGCTTCCTTTTATTGTTTTAATAATGATTCTCTTGGTAAGCTCCCATTCCATAGGAGTATATTTTACTCCACTGGAGCTATTGGAAAATGAAAAAATAAACAAGAAAGAATAAATGTCAGTGAGTGTCCCAGCCAGGACCCAGGCCTGTGTCCCTGCTGTTGGAGTCCCCTGACCTGTCAGGATGGGAAGGGTGCATCCATGTTACACACCAGCACGAGCACACCATCAGTAACCCTTTGCATCCCAATAACACACATTTCTGTGGGCTGCCCACCTCACACATGGGCATTAACTGCTCCAGTGGGTCTCTGTAAGGTCCCAGACATGCTCATGTTCTCCTGCACAATGCCTAAGTAGCCTTGCTTGATGTGACTACTGCTGCTGCTAGTGACACAGGAGACAGATCACACCATAGAACAGCGCTTCATGAAATAACACATTCTGTAGCTTGATCTACTACAGGGTAGCATTTAGGAGCATAGATATACCACACAAACAAACTGTATAATGTGGAAAGGCGGGTCTGTCCCCAAAGGGATGCAGCCCTTTGCTTCCTCAGCAAATATTGGCAAGCCATGACTGGGAAGTTTGATTTCCCAAGTGCCAGATATGCTAAGCAGGAAATATCTCCTACCCAAGATAAAAGTTCCCAATTCAGGGAATATTTACCTCTTCTGAGAATAAATCCTAGACTGAAACTAATTTACAGATGTATGAATTATCAGGGAATGAAAACTGTTACACCTCACCATGAATCATCTAAAAGTACCCTAACTCTCAGTTCTTTGATAAGAGAATAAAAAATGCTAAGATAGAATTTTAGTTGTTCTGAAATCAGTTTGTCCCACAGAACTGAGCCACTACTTTTCATGAGTCTCATGCCTCATGACCTCCATTTCACTCAGCTCTCTGAAGCCAGACACTGTGCACAGTTAGGTGCAGTCAGAGAATTCACTTCTGATCTTAGCAAACCTCTTATATTAGCATGATTTTATCTCTAAAAACCTGCTGGTTTTACACTCAAGTTTTTTATGACATTGGATAAAACCAAAATACTACCATTTTTCTAAATACTAACCTTCCTAGTGAAGCAAGTAGGATTTAAACTTAAATCACATACACACACAGTACACAGTCTGAATTGGTAACATCTGATCAACTTACATATGATAAATTTCTCTGCAGATCAGTATTGATGCTTGTCTCCTGTAGTCAATGAGGGTTAAACCAGCCCTGGAGAATACTGTGGGATTAGGGTATTAGCAGTTCTGCAGACACGACTCTAATGCCAAAAAACAGTGGAGGCACTATGAAGCACAGTGCAGTCATGGGTCACACTGAACACACTGACTTGAGAATCCCAGGATTTGATTATTCACTGCTCTGTAGCTTAGACAGTCACTTCTAACTAAGTGGAAAAATCAATGTGAATGCCATAATTCTAATTTGACAGCCTTTTATGCCCTCTTTACATGAATTTTGCAGAGCTGGAAATGAGTCCACAGGAATTGTGTCAGCAGAGAATACAGACAAAGAATCCCAAATTAAATACCTAGAAAATGGTGGTAGTAAAAAGTACACAAATTGCACCAAATAAAAAAACCCACAAAAACAAAACAAAGCAAAAAAAAAAAAAAAACCAACCAAAAAAACCAACCAACCAAACAAACAAAAAAAAAACCAAAAAAACCCACCAAAAACCCACCCCCCCCCAAAAAAAAAAATCAAAAAACAGAACAACAAACCTCAAAACTAAGAGATAACTGGACTGCAAGATCTGCAGCAAAAAACATCTAGTGATACTTGTGTAAAATACATGTGGATCTTAGACTTCTAGAGAAAGGGACATACATTAGAGATCAAACCATTTCAACAACTGTTGTTAACCAGGGGCTTTCCTGAACTGTTTATGATTTCAAAGGTTATCATGTTACTCAGTAAGCGATAACATGTCCCTGGATGATCAGGATTTTTAGCAAAGGAATACGTGGTAGCCAAAGTTGAAACTCCATTCTAAAATGGCAGAATAATCTTGATGTTCAGATATTCTGTGCCTTGCAGAGTAGTTTGCCATTGAAACACCAAAAGTTTTGCTTTAGCTTTGGTATAAAGAACAGTTTCAGTTACTGCTTGATAAGCTACTGCCTGATTCCTCAGCAAACCTGTCTGAGGCAAGTGAGCTGCCACAGAGCCATCTTTTGATGCATACATAAATTGACTTGGAAAGAGATAAAAGACAGAAACCACAAGGCCACATAGGTGACATGTCCTTACATTCCAGGCAGCTGAAGAAGGAGGGTTACAGTAGAGAACATTAGACAACCTTTATGCATGACAGCACTCAGGTTCTATTTCTATCACCTTATTTACTAAAGTTTTATTTATGAGAGTCATCTAGAAGAATGATCAATGAATGAAGGAATGGCCGCAAAATATCCACAGAAGAAAGATTAAGACCTTTCTGTACCTTGAATTTTTTTTTTCTGTTTTTTTAAATGGAGTTTTTACCTGTGACCTGAAAAATCCATGGGTCAGGTTCATTCCTATTGTGCATACAGGTGTTGGATTTGGCCCCAGATGGCATAGAATAAGCAAAGAAACATAATCCTGACATGAACATTCTCCTCTTTCATTCTTTGTGTGTTCCCAACCTTACTGTAATCATTAAAGCAATTTACAATAGGCTGGAAATGAGGAAAGTATTTAAGAATGGCAAATTTATGTGTAAATATATAATGCAAATGCACATACACAGAGGTTTCTTTACCCATTTATTTAATCAGAAAGATGCTCAATTAAATGCAGCCAGTCTCATTTAATGCCTTTCTGCTAGGAATGAAACCATTTGGCTATTGGCCAATACTAGTCAGTGTTTTTGCCAGGCTCCAGTGTATTACATCCCTTCTCATCTCTTCTTCTCTTCCTAAAGAACCCCAAGATCTCCCCATGGTAGTGGGGTTGCAGATATTGACAGAGTTAATGCCATATCAAATACAGAGAAGCAGATTTCCTCCCAAAGTTGAAGAGATTATTTGAAACCATGCAATTAAAATACAGAGGGAGGAAGGAGTAGTGACAAGGCTGGTTTGATTGCTGTCCAAATTCATCTATTCTCATGCTGTTTTTCACTTCCCTTGCTCTCATTTGGGCTATCTCCCTCTGGGCCCAGTCCTCCCTTTTTCTGTAGCATACAGAGAAAAGCAGTGAGTTGGCACACTGGAGGTTATGCACAAAAACTGTTTAAGTTAGGTTTTTCTTCTGAAACTGAACCTAAGGGTGTTCCCATGCACGCACATACAGTGGGTACTAAATTTTGTCTACCAAAAAGGCAGGATTCGGGGCTACAGCACCAATATTATTCATCTCCCCTGTGGCCACTTTCTAGATTTGAAAAGTATGAGTCTCACTGTCAGATCATGTCCATTTTTGTCCTTGAATAGGGATATGAGGTTAAACATGTGCTGACAACAAAGGAGAACAGCACTTTGGAGGACTTCACTGATTGCTTGCTCAAAGGGGAAATTGAAATTATGGATGGTCAAACTCTTAGATCTGCTTATTTACACTTTGCAGACAGGTTTCACCCATGTACATTTGGAGCTCTTTGGCTCCAAAACAAGGCTATGGAAAACTGGCCCAAGTTGATTTAAATCAGTAGGTATGCTGGAGCACTGATCACCAGCCACTTAAATGGAAATTTCACATTAGGAAGAGAGGAGCCGTGGAAGAAATTAATTACTTGTTTTGACTCCAGTGCCTATATTACAAATTTACAAGAGACAGCTAAGGGTCAACTGTGTATGTTCATCTCTTTCAGTGCTATAGATGAGTACAACTCACAATTCTGTGCATGTGAGAATCTACTGGGCTGTGCATTTATATATCTATATGCTGAAATGTGGTTGTTTATACTTTGTATTGCATGCTAAGGCAGAAGTTAAGTGAAATAAATGAGCCACAGAGAAGACACACATAAGGATTTAGTTGGTTCTGTTACTGAACAAGAACTACTTGCAGGCATGTTGCAGGTGCCAGAAGTTAAATGCATTTTTCTTTATTCTCAGCAGTAAAATAATCACATGGCACCACCCTCAGATCCTTGCTCCAGGGCTCAGCAATAGCAGCAGGGTGAATTAAGGGCTCCAGTTTAACCACAGCTGATCATTGTCAAATCCTGGAATACATTTTTGCAGTGGAAGGACTCCTGGTCCGTGCTTGCTGAGTCAGCACATCTGCATTCCCCTCTGTGGCTCTCCCATTACTCTCTGAGCAGCATGGACAGAGGTGGGAGAGGTGTTTGAGGCTGTGCCAATGTGTTAGCACATGCTATCATGTAGGACCAACATTTTCAGGAAAAACTCTACTAGTTACTTCATAGAGCAGCATTGTGTAAATCTGTCTGTATTTTCCTTAGTGAGAGGTTCTAGTTTATTAATTGTTAATTTGCTTATCTGGACAAAATACCTTTACTTTCAGATTTCTGGTCAGCATCACACCAAATCCAAGCAGTGTTTTCCTCTGCAGTTGTAGTGGAGGATTCACAACTCAGCAGAGTCCTCACAGATCCCTTTGGAGTTTGCTGGTAACCCCCAGGCAGTTAAAAATCCCCCAGCTGATGGAAAAGCTAAGCAGTGGGCAAAGCTAGGAAAAGAAGTAACTAGAAAAATTGACATGTTTTCATTCCTGCTTCAGAAATGCCTTAGTAGTCATGTGTGGAATCCGAAATGCTCTGCAGAAATAAGCTGAAAGTTCCTTTTTATCTTCCTGGGTTTTGTTTTATTTTTGTTTAGGGTTTTTTATTATTATTATTTATTCTTTAAAACAGTGATTAAACAGACAAGATAAAAGCAAAGGATGAGGGACATTTTTAGGTCAGTTGTTTCAGAGGAGTCAATTGATGAATCAGAACAAATCCCCTTCAGAGCAAAGCGCTGTGGGTGTGTGGATATGAGGTGATTCCTTTCTCCAGTATCAAAACAGTTATTCACAAATTCATGGCCAACATGTGGAGGAGTTAGCTCTGTGCTCCCTGTACTTCCCTCCTGTCTTACCCTCCAATCCTTATAATTGCTTTCTAGAAATATCCTTGGAGAGAGGTCACATTTTATGAGAGAAAAAAGAGAGATGAGAGGGAGAAAAGATGTTTGTACTCTGTCTGAGCCTCTTGACTTTTCAAGCCTTTCCTGCAGATGCATTTCATTCTACAGGCACCTTTTTTACAGTCTACAGTTGTCCTTTAACATGATTTTATCAGTCCCATTCAAAGGATGCTCATCATCTTGGACTCCAAGAATAATGTTATGCTCTCTCCCCTTCTCTCTGTGCTTTTCCATAAACACCAGCCTCTTGATGCTGTTGACATCTTTTTTCAGGACACATGGAACCCCCTGTAATCAACATGCAACAAGATCTCTCAGGCTTTGGTATTGATCTCAGCCACAGGACAGATGTAAATTGAGCACACTGCCTTTCTTAGCTGAGCCATCTCTATCCCTACAACCAAGAGAATCACAATAGCTGTTTGGGTAACACAGACTTATGGCTTGGGTTACTGGAAATTTGAAATCAGTATATTTTATATAAATCTGCTAAAGACTACAGTGGAAAGCATTGACAGCAATCTCACACATTACTGCAATAGGCAAGCATAGGGAAATAGAAGGTGAGATAAACTAATCATCCCTCTCACTCTTCCAAGCCTGCTGCATTTGGGCTCACAGGGTTCTCCATCAGTAATTTTTTAAAATACTTTGAGTACCCTCACACTCCAGGGGCCTAAATCTCCAGTTTAACTTCTGTGAGTGTTTCAAAAGTTGAGCTTGAGTAGTAAAACTAAATTCTCCAAAGGAAAACTAAACCTATTCTTGCCCTTAGCTCACCATCTTCATTACTCAAGATTTCTAAAGCTATGCTTTGAGAAGAAGTGCAATGTCCTCAGACCTCAAAAGGAGTGAAAACCAGAGCAATTTCTCTCTGAAGCCATGCTACAACTTCTGCTGAGGCAGATGCTGAAATAGTCATGATGCATAAAGTTGCTTGACTCCTCATTGATAAAATCAAATAACACTGGTATTCTCCAACAGGTCATCCTGTGAAGACAATAGGGGAAAAAATCCGGTTTGGAGCATGAGAAAAGGATATTTTTTGACATTTCCTGAATTCTTTTAAGAAGGTTACTGCTGCTTTGACAGAAAGGAAAATATTGCATAGCTGCTCCTCGCCAGCATGATTCTCTCTGGATTTCAAAGGCAAGATTTCTTTGTTTATTAAGAATTTGTTTTGATTGGCATACAGGAGTCTCAGAGCATCCAAGGTCTCTGCTAGCTGTGAAAAACCTAGAGAAGCCAAGTGAATCAGACTATAACCTTAACTATGCGATGGCCTTTGAATGAACAGAGATAGGTATCTTCTTTTTTTTTCTTTTTTTTCTTTTTTTTTTTTGTGTGTGCCTGATTCATTGGAATAACTTTCCAAGCATTGCAATAATAATCTGTGTGAGTTGGGATTTTTGGCATCTGATAGTTACACGTTATAAAAGGGCCCAGAGGTATTACGCAAAGAGCAAGAATGATAGAATGTTCTCCTTGGAAGGTTTGTTTGTGTGTGCTAGAAGGTAAACAACCCTTGATTTAGATTCCAGATGGGTTGTTTTATTTTCTGTTATTTCCCCTTGTTTTTCAAAAATTCCAGAAGCATCATTGTCTGCCTATCTTGCAGATATTTATGTGACCCTTGTGACTTTGCAGCTAACACACAGACTGCTCAGATTCATCACCAAAGGAGAGCAAGAAAAATGTAGTACAGCTGTGCAGCATAGTGGGTAGTATGTATTAATCAGGAGCAAGGCAAGTCTGGATTCAAATTCATGAGCTAGGGGTGAGGTTTTGATTTGGATTTTTAAGTGAATAACTCTTTGATGTGAAAAACAGAAACTCTTCTGTGAGCAGGATGCTGAAAGACATTCTTGCTCAGATATTTAATGCAGATTTATCATAAAATGATTTACGTAATTTTATATTATACAAATAAATTGTGGCTTTTATGTTTACTGTTGTAGGAAAATGATTGTATTTAAATGTTTCTGCTCCAAGTACTCTATTTTAATACAAGATTTAGTGTGCTATGACTTGAAAGCAATAGTTATGCATGAAGTGGTGAGTGAAGGTTGAACATGCTACTTTAATTTTGACACCTGTGGCTTCTTGAGTGCCTCAGTACTCAACATCAATATTGTCATAATGTGATATTTAAATAGTTACACGAAGGAATCGGGCTATGAACTCACAGAGAAAACTAAAGGACTTTACAGTGGAACTAAGCAGCACTTAATATTCCCAGGCTCACTGATCAGAGTGGACTTTTTCATGTTTTCAGAACCATGGCTTTCCATTTAATTCTGAAGAGGTTATTTTGGGTGCAGCCTCAAGAGGGACTCATTAAGTTTTGATGCTGCAGATCCTAATGTGTCAAGACATCAATATTATTTTCCATATTTACCCCAGTTTCCTGGCAGTGCTCTCCAAATCACATAAACGATCCAGCCAGATCCTAATGGACTGTGACTCTGGCAGTGCTGCAGGATTTAGAGATATGCTAGAATATTTTAGAAAAGTAGGACAAATTTTACTAGAGGAAGGGACTATTATTACATATAGCCTTAGCAAAAAGAGAGCAATTAGGTCAGCCACTTTTCCTCTATATCACACCCTTCTTATCCTGTCTATTTGTTAGTTTATTGTCATGCTCCTTGAAAAACAAGGTTCTTGGAAACAAAAATAATTAAATTTATGGATTTGTTTGAACAGCACTTGACAAACTGTGCTATGGAAAAATAGAAGCAAGAATAGCATTTATAAAATTTTAAAATTCACTCTAAAACTTGTTAATCCACTAAGATGTATCAAATTTAAGTCAGTATTTTTTTGGGAACAAAATGAAGAATTCAAGCCTCATTCAATTTTGGTCCAATGTTTTATGTTTTCCTCAGCTTGTCAGAACACAGAGATATGGGCGACAGCTGAATGGAACTGTTTCTGTCAAAGAAAACCTGAAGTCAAATGTCATTGTCATTCTATATAAATATTCAGCATGTGTGCAGTTCCTCCCAGGCAACTTTTCTTTCCCTTTCAGGGCACTGGCCTGAGTTAAATTTCTCAACAGGAAAGTAAAAAGAAAAAGTAAAAGCAAAAAGAAAGGTAGAAATTACATAGATGGTTCCAAAAAGTATTCACACACTTTCCCAGCTGAAGGCTTCAGAGTCTTCACTGAACAATTATTCACTGAGGTTAAATTCACAATACTTTTGCTGTCACAAGACAAGCTTTGTCTGAAGTGTTAATGATGCTGTTTTACTGTAGGAACTTGTACTACATTTTAAGAAAACAAAAACCAGACATAAAGGAGCAGAAGGAACACTAGGATTACCCCAACAGTGAAACCACAGCCCACCACGTGTAAGGCTGGTTCCCTGTTGGCAGCTGTCACAAATAATCTGGACTTGCTGGAATCCAGCTTCTCATCTTCAAGCACAGAAGTGATGAAGATGGCATGGCACAGAAACCTCATCTGCACCAGGGTTAACCCCATCTTCTCTTCTCCACACACGTCCCTGAGCTGCCTTCACACTGAGCCAAGGAACCTCAACTGTGCTCTGCATCTTGCTGTTTGAAAACCAAGATTTTTCTATTAATTTTAACTAGCAATTATATCCTTTTTTTTTTTTTTTTTTTTTTTTTTTGCCTCAGTATTCCTCCTCTTCCAAGAAGCAGTTATAAAGTCAGAGCTTCAATGTAAGGACAGTCCAGTGATAAAAACCCAGGTGGTTCCTGTAGAAACTTGCAGGGCATACTCACAGTTCCTCTCCAGTAGGGACGCACATCACTGCCTTTGGTGGCCTTTGTGCCCCACTCTCTGACATCTTCTGGACCTCTGGGCATCTCACAGACACAGTCCTAACTTCTGAGTACCCAACTTCCAGGGCAAAGTGCTGCTATTGTTGTGCATAGAAATGCTTTGGGCATGTCATCCATGTTGAGTGAGTGCTGTTTTTGTGCTAAGGGACCATTACAGGTGAGAAGAGAAACTTAAAGTCCATGAGAAGAGGATGTGAGAGCATTTTTCTGCCCCTTTTTCTTTTTCTATAGCCACTTGCCATCACAAGCGAAGTCTTCAGCTTTGGCATTTAAATTAATCCTGCTGGGTTTAAGCCCTTAGAAAAGGCAGTGATTAACAATTACTCATCTCCATACTTTAAGCTGCATCCTTAAGCATTCCACATACTTTTACCTAGCCGGGGCTACAGCAATTTCTGTGTCTCTTTTACAGAGTGCATTTGCAGTTTGTGTGTCCACCATAAGATGGCATTGTCAGTTCCCACATTTGTTCCACCGTCCAGTGTGGTCAGGAGCCAAAAATGCAGCAGTACTTCTCATGGAAAAGCTGGTGGTGTGGCAGCACTTATCCCACCAAAAGCATGTGTAGCTGCTGGCATCACTAGAGGACAATGCAGTGTAACTATGGAAAGAGACAAAGTTTTTAAACCTTCTCCAAGAAAGTGCAAGGAACAAAAATACCTTCTTTAGCAACACATGTAGAAATCAAAAGAAAAAAATCACTGTTCCCAGAGAGACTGATGCTCTGAAAATTATAATAGAAGCAATTTTACTTAGAAATACTTCAGGATATGAAAGAAAACCCAGATTGAGAATTGGACATTTTAAAAAGGACTGGCAAGGTATTTTGCTCAAAATGATGACCCTGATCCTCAATTAGAGCTGGAAATTATTTTGGGCAGCTACGACCTGGGTGATGATTTTGGTGGTAGCCTGTTCTGAATTTATCTCCAAAAACAGAGTAGAACAATCATGTCTGCCCTGACAAAAATCTTCATATGTTCCTCTTCTTGCATCATTCACAAGCGCTGTTTGAATGTCTGTAAAATGTTGAAGATTGTTTATTGTTTTCTTTTTTTCCTGTTTCTTATTTTTCATTTCTGTACCTTAATTCTGAATTTCATTAGTTATATGGGGCTTCTTGCAGCATCACCTTTCATTTTTCAGCAGGGGCATTTATTCTAATGTGCTTTGTGGCAATAACACAGGGCAGTTTATTGATCCCAGTGGGAACATTCACATGATCCAAACAGTTCATTTGCTTACATGTTCAGCTGAATTGATGTTTCTCAGCATTAAGTTCATCTTGAAAATTTGCATAAATTTGAGCTCACAGTCCTGGATTCATTAGTTTGACCAAGAAGCTGAGAGTGTTTTCTCAGCTTTTTTTGTCTTATCCCATTCAATTAGCTCTAAATTCACCTGGGAATGTTTCTGAAAGAAATGGGTCTACACTGTGGTGTGGACGTGTAACATAGGATATGTGCCAGTATCTATGTTCCTGGAAACTTACAGAATTGATATTTATTTCTCAGCATCTAAAATTAAGAAAGTTAAGAAAAAAAATATGTTTATGTTGGTACATTCTGACTCATGGTCTCTAATTTAGAAGTGCTTTTTAAAAATTATTTTGTCTTGGCCGGTGAGCCAGTGATGGAGATGTGAAACCAGAAGAGACACGCACATATACATGTAATTATTCTCCTTATAAAAACCAGCCTCATAAGGGTAAGATTGGAATCCATCACAAGCAAGGGGGTGAACATTTTGGTAAGAAAGTGGAAACAAATAGAAGAGAGTCTCTTAGCAAGATACTGCCCCAACAGAAAAAAATTCTGTTCAGTTAACTACTGCATCAACCCTGCACATTCATCATCTGCTCTCCTCCTCCCCAAAGCCACTTCTTGCCTTCTCCATAGATGGTCCTCCCACTCACTTTTACAAATGTTAATTAATTGCCATACATGAAGTAACACGGGAAGGGAATGGAAACTTCTTAAAATGGTTGCAAGACACTAAAATATTTGCCACTCCTGAAAAATTACCACTATAGTTAAAATAAAGTATCATTACTTAGTTAAAAAAAAAACCAAATGCATGCAATTCTGGAATTTGTGAAGTAGGTAATGCAGTAGTAACTAATAGCACATTCCTCTGATAAGTATTCAAGGTTACCAGGGTGAGTTCTGAGATGCAATTTCAGTGTTTTAACCAAGCATTTTAGGTCTGAAAGGAATTTGTTAAAATACCTCAGTACTTTCATCAAGTTTCATCTTTCTGGTTACATTTCCTTCTGGTACATCATCTCTGAAGACTGTAGTGCAGATTCCTCATTCTGGATGCCACCATCTGTAAGTCGAATTCTACAGATGATAGGTGCTCACTAAAAGCTTTAATCCATCACTGCTTTTTTCAAATTTGGATGGATAAATCTAGGAACATATCAGTTAAAGGCACTTTTACCCCTTAATGACATTTTTACGTTCATTAGACATTACTGCAGGTTCTGAATACAACTACCAGCTTATTCTAGACTTGTTAGTCCAATATTTTTACAGATACAGAGAAATTTTCTACCCCAAGAGTTTTTCATCTCTGATAGCGGAATAGACAAGCTGTGTATGATTTTTTTCTTGATTTTCTGAAGAAATGGCACCACTTTGGTAAATAAGTTATTTATTCTATATCTGAACTACTTTATCCACAGAATGGGACATTTTGTGCCATAGAGAAGGGCTCAGAAGATGCAGCACTTAAACATTTTTATGATTTATGTGGCAGCATGAGAATCAAGAGGTAGGCAGACTGTTGTTTTTTTTGCTTTTTATTTTAACAGCCTGGAAGGGGAGTTCAGGAATACAACTGATGGACGAATCTTCAGCAGCACTTTGTCGAAATATTTATTGGATATAAAATGTTTAAAGTAAAACATTTTGACTGATGTCTATAGTGTGGAAATACACCTTGATTCCCATCCGGCTGCTGAGATTCTGTTGCACACAAGCTGTAGGCACTGCAACTCCAAGTACAGGTCTGACATGTGAAGTCTAAAAGTGCTGCAAGAACCTTCCAGGGCCTGCAGATCCAGAGCATGAATGCCAGCTGGAGCCTAGTATTTACAGGACACCCAATTTATGGGGAATCAACAAAAATACAGAGTGCAGAGTCCAAAATATGCGGGAATCTTTAGAAGTTGAGAGATAACAGAACAAAATTCCTGTGCTGGTGTTTAAATGCCTTGCTGCTTGGTTGATGTCAGAGGACATGGCACTCAGAGTCAAGTTCTTCATTTTGTGTTTATCATCATCATCATCATATTTCATCACTTGTGCTGTTCAGGCCTGTCCTTGTCCTGCTTTCAGTGAACACCCAAAGCAGGGTCAATGCCAGCATGTGCAGAGGAGTTATCAGCGTGACCCCTGTTCTTACCTTGTACTGAACTAGAAAGGTTTTGGTTCAAGCTAGGAGCAAGACACAGGAATGTGATGCTTCATGTTTAATTTCTAAGATAATTTCCAGTTCATGTATAGTTTAGGATATCTAATCTTGACTCCTGCTGTTCTAGAAAAAATATGCAACTTCAAGCCTATTTTTACCTCAAACACCCAGGGTGTAACTTTTGTATGCTAGCAGGGTGTGGCTACAAACACTGTGTGTACCACCCCACCTCACTGACACTGAGAACTGCTGAATCTTGGGCAGAAACTGCAGGCGTGTCAGTCTCAGGGCTCACATATGGGAGACTGTGAATGTTGTAGTGTGGTGATCCCAAGCACCAAGTACTGATAAATGGATGTAACTGAGCTTTAGCTAAGGTGTTCCTGCCTTTTGCAGAAGGTTTGGACTAGATGACCTTTTAAAGGTCCCTCCCAACCCAAACCATTTAGGGATTCTGTGATTTTTCATCTAGCTGTTGCTATCTAAACCAAATACACGATAATTTAAAAATACATAAAGTCCTCAGTGAGCACTTGTGATGACCTGATTATTCAAGGTCTTTTGAGCAGAAGCTGTTTCCAAGTCAGTGGCAGAAGTCTACAATTCCAGAGGAAGGTGAAGGTACAGTTGAAATTGAAGAGAAATTTGGCTCAGGAGGAATCTGTCTGAAAGTCCTTTTGTAGTGTGATTGTGACTTTCCTGGCAGATATTTTGGCACCTTCCCAGACCCTTCCCTGAAGAAAGTCAAGTACAGGCAACAGTAGGAACAGTGTTTAAATAATCAGTGTTTGTGCTTAGAACTGTCCATTTTCAAATGCAGCTCAGAAGAAGGTATAAAGTGGTGAGGAATAGGTGGTTTTCAAAAGATCATGGAAATATCCTCTTGTGTTTCATAAATGGCTTCCTTTGCACAGTGCTTTAATGTGACAGATATGGGATTTATCCTCTCCTATTTTTGGACTTGTTTAATGGTCATTTTGTACGTCTCAGATGGCTGGTTAAGAAATTAGGCTGAAACACTGGATGGCCATATTATCAGCCTGCAAACTCCATTTGTGAATGTTGGTTTGATTTATAAATGACACTGTATCCTGGATTCTGTCTGGACATTTCTCCCTGCTGAGTGGCGTGGTGCTAGCTTGAAATGCAGAGTCTGCTTCCCTGCCCTTGGCTAGCAAGTCAGCTGCAGCCTATGTGGAGTAGTTAGGATTTTAGGTGGGCTGCAACCAAACAAAGGCATCAAGTGGCTTGTGCTAGGGGTAGGAGAAAAGGTAACTAAGTGGGCTGAAACTTTACATAACAGTAACTTTAATAATAGGCATTTATGAGGAATGAGGAGGCTTGCAGAAAAATGAGGGAGGACCTGCAGGAATAAGCAGACTGACTGAAAGGGGCAAAGATTTGAAAGACACTTCCATTTAACTGTGTCTTTCCACAACTGATGATATTGTGTGTGGTGTTCAAATGTGAAGCATTATTTTAGAAGCCCCACTGAGAGTATTCTCCAAGCCTTTCTTTAGCTGTTGCATCATTTTTAACCAGTGAGAAGCTAAACCCCCAAGTCCAGAATTTTGACAATTGTGCAATTTCTTCTGAAAAAGCTCTGGAAGAATTACACTGTTAAGTGGACATGAGTTGTCAGACTGTAGAGGGCTAATTTTCAGGAAAGAGCAAAAGTGAGAATATCTGAATCCCAAAAAGCCTGATTAGAAGAGCTGAGTTTGTGAGATACTATTGAAATCTCATTAGCTGTTTCAATTTAAGGGCATGGAATATCCAGAGAATGAAGATTCTTGCTGAAGTCTGGTGAGCATCTTAGTGGAGTGTCCAGCAGGGCCATAGAGAAAATGCTTCTGGGCATTGTTGGTGCAATGCTCTTTTCTAATTTTGCTCTCCATGGAGCAAAGATTTTATTCCCCTCCTCAATAATAAAATATCCTGTCTCCATGAGTGCACATTATGTATATTTAATGTCCTGTCACTAAATGCCCTTGTAAAAAGTCCCTCTCCATCTTTCAGCAAAGAAGAAACTCTTCACTGTGGGGATGGTGAGACACTGGAGCAGGTTGCTCAGAGCAGTGGTGGTGCCCCATGTGCTGTGCATTTCCCAATCTGAGCAGCCATTTCCACTTGCTAGAAAAGAGAGGTTGATAGGAACCTGCTGCTGTGGGGATGGTGCAAACTGACTTGAGGGAATCACAAAAGGAGAACATAAGAATTCAAAAGTGTGGGTTGCATTTTTTTTCCTGTGTTTGGGTTGGTTTTTTTTTCTACTCTTGACCAGCCCCTACTTATACTTACTTTGATAACTAATGTTATCAAAATTTATGCACTTATTCTTTTTTTCCCTAGTCTACTTTCCTGGCTGTTAGTAAAAAGGTAAAAGAGAAGAAAAGTCAAAGCAAAAGGTAAGTTTGTAACAAACACTTCAAAAATATTCACTGTTTTGTCCTATGGGTATCTTTGGTGTGAATTTTTAATTTTTGTTTTATTTTAAATTTTTAAGTATTTTTATTTCTGTTTTGCTAAGTTCCCTGAACTTATAGCTGACAGCAAAACCTGCCAATTTGAAGGTCTCTTTAGACTGGCATTTGTATGTGGAAGGTGAAGACCTCATGTTTGTGAAGTTAACTGTCTATTACAATATAGGCAGAAGAACAGTTTATGTTGCATACTGCTTATAAACGTGTAAAATTTGATATTGTTTTGATGAAAGGCCCACTGGGGGGAAGTAATTGAGCTTATACCTTGTTTCTGTCTCTGCTTGATTGTTTGGGAAGGCTTTCTCTAAATCCCTGACATTGATAACAGACATTTGAGAAGGTCCCCCTAGCCAGACCAAGCCTGGGCTCACAAGCACAATTCCATTTCATCTGGATTTTATTACTGCAAGCAGCTTACCCAGCTGCATAGCAGGAATGTTTAACCAGGAACAAGACAAACTTCCATAAGCTGCTTAATTCAGACTTGGGACTGTTCCTTCAAATCAATTGATATTGAAATAATTACTTCTCAGAATCTGTGGAGGAAAAGGATGTAAAAAGAAAATTAAAATCTAATTACATGGAGGTAGGAAGCAGTGTCTGAGCAGACAAATCTTAAGCTTTAGCAAATTTTCAAAGGTTACATTATTCTTTTTGTCCCTAGAAGTCTTTTTACTTTTCTCTCCTCCTCTTGCACTTTTATCACTGTTTTGTAAGCAACAAGGACAGCTTTAAAAAAAAAAAAAAGTTATTTCTAGATGAAATTTGGGTAAAATTATTTATATATAACTTTTTCTTTTATTAATATTATAAAGAAAATGTCATCCAACAGAATTGACTGAGCTACCCTGACAGTGTCAATGTCCTGAACAGAAGAATATAATGCTATCTTCCCAAGAGCTAGGGAAAATTTATTTGTAGTGTTTGCAGCTAAATTTCAGCTTAGGCAGCTGTTCTGTTTCCTCTAATTCCCTCTTTATAAACTATGTAGTTGTTCTCCTCTTCACTATTACACTGCAGGTAGCATTATAAATTCACTGTGGTGGATGAGGTGGTTCATGTATAGCATGAGTTAAACCCCCTTCTTCTTTTCAATAATTTTATACTAATTTAACTGCCCACCTCAATGGAATTTAAATGATGAAGAGCAGAGCTTATGATACTGTAGTGAGGCAGAAAGAAGAAAAATGGCCATGTTGAAAGGGTATATATATGTAATATAAAAGTAAAAATACTAAAAGAGTTTTGCTTTGTCTTGGCAGGGGGAGTTAAAGTAAGGCTGATGCATTTTTAAGGGAAATATAGAAACCTGTTTATTTGTTTCAGCACAAGTCTAGATTGAAAGCAGAGATCTTGAAGTGCACAGGGTAGGCAATGGGAGTTGATCTTCCCCTAGGGAAAGTGTTACAGGGCAGAGGGAGAGAAAGGGTTTAGACTGGGGGTCAGGGCGTTCAAAAGCAGTTTTCTGAAGTGAAGCAGCTAATCACTAAGACAAAAAAAAAAATGAACAGTGGCCATATACAAATACCTGAGGAAGAGTTAAAATGGGGCAAGCATGTACAAGGCTTAACACACACGTGTGCACGCTCTCTAAACCTCCTGCTATATTCAGTATATGGGATTTGCCAGTTCTGGTGTAATTTGTCTGTCTGGTAATGCCAAATGTACCTATCCCCTAAACATTTGTCCCTTTTTTCCTTGAACCCATATAAACATTTTTTTATTCACAACTTTCTCCAGCAAGATATTACAGGTATATGCTACCCTGTGCCTTCTTTGCTACTTTGAACATGGTTCCCTGTAGTTTCATTCACTGGACTTCCTTGAAAAGACCATCTATCCCTATCCAGCCTTTCCATGTCTTCTATGATTTTGCACACCTGTTCTGCCTAAATCCCTGACACTGCCCGAAATATTTTGCCTACCAATTGCCTACTTCATAGGGAAGCCACTAATTTTTTCTACTGTTTTGACATTTTTTTTATCCCTGTTGCCCCTTCTGAAGGTTTTTGGTTTTCTAATAACAGATGGTTTTCAAGCCAAGGGTTTCAGCCCTACACACACCATTCTTATATATTTATGTTCAGTAAGATGAATTGTCGATTTAAACAGTGGCATAGTGACCTGTTCTCTTTATCCTTCTTTTGCTAATTCCAAACATTTCCTTTTTTTTTTCACTGCTATTGAGTGCTTGCTTGTTACTTTGTGGAACCAGCTGCCGGGACCTCCAATTCTTTCTCTGCTAATGGCAATGTATAAGACTAGGAGTAATTTTCCTTGCTTTATGCTTATTTCTACTGGGTTTCACCTGCCAGGTGGATGGTTTTGTGAGGTCCTTCAGGTTTCACAGTCCTTTCTCATCCTCACTCCTTTGAATGCTTGCTCTTTCTATTGCTGGCACACTTCCTTGCCTTACCACCTAGCACTGCTTTCAAGGTTAAGATGCAATAAAATGAATAGCACAAACTCAAGAGTTTCCACTAATGACTTTCCCCCACTGCAATTCTGACCAATTATCCATATCCTACCTCCTCCACCTTCCATCTTTTAGCCACTTGCTTCCTCATTCCTAAACATTGCCCACTTATTTCCATGCTGCTTAGTTGTTTTAAAAGGCTATGCTAAGAGAGAGTATAGGAAAAAAAACCAAACTAACAAAACAACAATTCAAACCTTTTGGTTATATAACTGTTTTTCTGTTCATGATTTCTTCCAATACTTCAATAATTTGATGAAATACAAGACTTCCCTCTGCAGGGCCTGTGCTGGTATCCATATCTGATACACAGATCTAAGGAAGTTGTATCTTTGTAGTTGCCCACTAATTATTCCTAGTGCAAATTGCTTTCTGTTTCTCACTTGATTTTCATCCTTTGTCCTATGACTCACATAAGGTAAAGAATTTTTGCATTTGCATAATAAGAAACACTATTCTGAACAGTGTGTTCTCTGCATTCATTCAGCTTTCTCTAATGCATTAGTTTCAAAGTTCACTCATGGTCTCTGTTAAAAGTATTGCACCTTGGTCCCCCTGCAGTTCAGATGAAGTCCATTCCACTTGTGCAGGCTTTTTTCAGATGTGTACCTAGGTATTGTTACAAATTGAAGAAAATAGACTTTTGGAGGTTTCATGCCTCAGATAAATTTGTACTGGCTTCACACTGCAGCTATATCAAATAGACATCTTGAAGGAGAAGACACATTTTAATCACAAAAGATTGACTTTTGTTTTAACACTAGGAAGAGATAAGTTGTCACAGTTAAAAACATTTGAAAGTGGGTTTTGTGTTTAATGTTCTGCTGAAGAGATGTCATACAGCAAAAATATCCTTAATTCTGTGTTAATTTGTTTGTGGAAACATTGGATTTTTTTTCTTTTCAAAAACAGCGTTATAATGGACCAGCAAATTTATCCAACTTCTGCTTGTGAATATTCCAAATATTAATGACTATATTGAGCTGATGATGGGGTTAGTGATGCATTGTAAAAATGTTCAAATTTCATATAGTCCTGCTTCATTCCTATAGCTATAATGAAGAAGGCTGTATTGTGGATAATTTAGATAATCTGCAGGGGAACTAAAGCAATGACTGTGAAGGAGAATGTGGCATGTCATCCCCCTAGGCCATGGAGCACTCCATTTGCTGGAATAGCTTCTAACTGCTATTTAGTGGGCAGCTAGTGGAAAATAAAATTGCTTCAGGCAAGCGCGAATCTTATTCTGTATTATTAATGTTTGCAGTCTGGGTGAGGAATAGGGTAAACTAACTCCATTTCTAATAAGGGGAGAAAATTGGAGGCTACAGGAAAGGGAGGCAAAGATCAATATCTTCTTTTAGCGAGATTTCTTTTGAAGGATTGTTTGTGTTGTGCTGAGTTTTTGCTGAGGGTGGAGGGAGATAGGAGTAGTAGGTTGGACACCTGTATCTTCTTCTGGAGACAGTGATTTCTGTTATCTAATGGCCATCCACAAGTGACTTGTTGATGAAGTTGGTAATCTCTGGTTTGCAAGAGCTCAGATGTTTCTGGAAAACTGAAAGTTAGAGAGGAGCATTATGTGACAGAAACATCTCACACTCTGAAAGCTGGATGAGCTTAGTGTGCTGGATGAGCACACCATAGTGTGCTGAAATCCTCTGGGAAAATGAGAATGTAGATTCTGGGTGCTAACAAGTGATGAGATTTCCACTAAGAAAATCTGAAAAATTTCAAATTCTCTGAGTTTGTGTTTTATTTGTTTAATTGGTTTTTGTTTGTTCAATTTTTTGGTTTTGTTTGGTTTTGAGTAAATAAGCTAAAGCAAACTTTATGGTATTGAGATGATGAAACATTACTAATCTATATAAATTGGGTCCAGAGGAACTTGTTCATCTGGGAATCTGTGTGTCCATTTATACCAAAAACAATTGAAGTCTAGGAGGACTGTGGGAGTAGCCCACCAGAAAACCTTTTCTTTCAAGTTTTCCACATACTAGCCCAAGAAGAGACTTTCATCTTTATAATGTAGATTTCCCAAAATGGTGTCATCTGTGAACTAGCTGCCCTCAGGATACAGAGAGGAATTCTTCAGAGACAATACAATGTTTTCAGCAGGATGGTATGATCTCACCTCAGGAAAGATTTACTTTTCCTCCACACTCAAATTTTCTGTCACCTCTTTTCTCAGTGTATCACCTGCTCTCCTGTGGACTGGATGTTAGACAAAGCAAGTGCATGTGGTATATCTCTTCTGGGAAATATCTTCCAAACTGCCTATGGCTTTCTTTCCTGATACCTCCTAGTTCTCAATCAGACTGAGCAGGGGTGTGCATGACTTCATCAAGAGAAGAAAGCGGTGTGTTCCAGAACACGTGGGCTAAAACACGCATGTGACGTCAATGAGAGTGAGTGACTGGTTGGTACTCCAGTCTAACATTCAGATAAACTCTAACACTCATATTCAGTACTTACATTCGTTTCCTGAAGAAAGAATTCATGCTGCAATTACTGTGCTGGGATGGATGGTGGTGCCTCTTTGCTTGCATGCCAAAAAAAAAGCACACATCTGGCAAGCCAGATGTGAAGATTTTACATAATCAGCATAAATCTTTTGAGATCTTGTTGATTGTTGTGTCTGGAGAGAATCCATAACTACCAAGCGCAGAGTTTACTTCTAGACTCTATAAAACAAATTTTTATTTTAAATACAGTGGGTTGAGTGGACATGTGTGAATGTTGAAATTCCTATTTGCAGATGGGAGTCAGAAAACATGAAATGAAGGTTAGTAGTAAACCAAAGCCTTCAATCTGTGTTGGGGTTGCTGAGAAGCACCAAGCAGCAAATGGCAACTTCTTCTAACATTCTGAGTGGTTTAAATTTTGTCTCTGAGAATGTAGATGGGGAAGATTAGAAGAACTGTTGATAGCTTTATATGTAGAGAAAAATAACTACCTGTCAAGTGAGCTAACTATGTGATATGATAAGAGATTTTCTTTAATTTTTAACTGGATCAGTTTTGAAGCATAATAGGTAGCAGCTATCAAACAAATGTCCAACTATGATGCAAACAATAATTTGTGTGATTTTTTTTTTTTTCCCTTCAAACCCTTCCCAGAAGAGAAGTAAGGCTCTCCTACCAAATTATTCATTTGCCACCTCATTTTCCATTTGTGTAATTTCCCTTGGTGCATTGGCAATGGTACGTAGTGCTATCCTACAATACCTCATCTGTTGTGTTAGTTTAAAAGTAGTTAATGTTGGAGTAGGAAGGACTAGCGTGACAGTAATAATGCAATTCATCCTTGATTTTCAGTTTTCCTTTCCACCATCAGTATTTGTTGTGGAGGTGATTTTTTTACATCTCCTTATGAGGTTTTGATTATTCTGTTTGGAGAGGTCAGTTTCTGAACTTACTGCAGGATAGTTTCTTTCTTAAAGCCTGCACTGATGGTTTTTTTCCCTTCCATTAAGATATATGGCTTAACTTTTAGGGTGTACTATATGGGGTTTTTTGGGATTCTTTTTTGAGAACAGAAATGTAGTAGAATTATGCAGCATAACTCTGATCTTAGCCTTCAGGGCGGTGCAGAACCAAGATTTTTGTCCTATCCATCTCCTAAACACCAAGCCATGGTGTGCTGTGTGACCAGTCAAATGAAGAGCAGCTGAGAATCCCTTGGACTCTAAAGAAAAACAGCAGACATAGATAATACTGATTCAATAAGAAATTAATGCACAGTCTCCTGATAGATTTACCTCATCCTTTTTCTTCAGGGAAAAGTTGATCCCTGATGTCCTTGAAGCCCCCGTGTCTCTAAGAGCAGATTGCTGTGAACGTGTAGGACTTGGTGCTGATGGACACAGTGGTTGTGTGCACACTGATTGTCCTGTGCCTCTAATTTGTTACAAGGACTGGAAGGAGTTTTGCTGCTCCTTAGCAAATGAAAAAGCTCTTTCAAAGAGGAGTACTGAATTTCCTGTTGGGTCTTCAAGCCTCTGGAGGTGAAGGCTGTATGGCCTGCAGCACAGCTGAAATCATGACTATAAGTCAAGCTGCCAAGACAGAAGTCTTGTTCAGCTGATTTTGATGGAAGAGAGTTGGTGGGTCCTATCCTTTTAACCACAAATACATATGTGGCCTTTCTGACCAGAGAGAATTCTCTGTCCCCAGCAGCAGCCTCTGGAACCCACAAGAGACATTAACTACAGTGCTGTGGAAAATGGGAAATAAACAGCCTTGCTATTTGACTTAGCTTTCATTTTATAGTTAACTTACAAAGAATTTTTTGTTTTCTGTTTTTTTTTAATTGAAAGCTGAGGCTTTAAAGCTTTAAATTTCTAAATCACAAATTCAGTGTTAGATGGGCAAAAACACCTTTACTCACCTGAGGTGTTTATTAGCCATTCTCTCTTTTCATGGAATCACAAAATAGTTGAGATTGGAACAAATCTCTTGGGACTGCCTAGTCCAGCCTGCCCACCTCAAGAGGAGTCAGCTGGAGCAGGATGTTCAGGGCGGTTTGCAATAAGATTATGAACATCTCTGAGGATGGAGACTTTACAGGCAATGTTTTAGTGTCTGACCACCTTTGCAGCAAAAAAAATTGTTCTGTGTTCATATGGAATTCCATGTGCATCATTTGCCCCCATAAACAGTGAATGCTTAAATGTTAAAAAAAAGTAACCACTAAACAGTACTTAACATTATGGATAAAGAGAAGAATATTTAAGCTTCTATGTAATCACCATGTCAGTAATGCTTAATGCGACATGACTCCTTGTAATGTCCTATATTTTGCTGAAATCATTGGTTAAAAGAAAAATTGTGACAAACTAAGTTAAAATAGTGTTTCTTCTCCCTTGCTTCTGCTCTCCTTCATTCTTCAAGCTAATAAGAAAAAAAATATTATTTGTGGGAGAACTTTGATTTCATCAACATATTCCTCTTATGATTGATAGGAAAAACACCAGGTGGGACCTTCAGCACTCACTATTTGGAAATCAAGAGCAAGATCTATGTTTATCTAGACCTGGTCTGCTAGTTGAGGAGATGTGTGAGATGTGCACTTGCTGCATCCTTTTAGAAGCAGGGGTGAAAATGGGCTGCTTTTTGGGTGCTCTGTGAAAATGTACTGCATTTGAGCACTGGCATTTTAGAAATGGAGGAGTGGATCTGAGGGAAGGGCAGGGGGCAATATGCAGTTCTAAAACTTGTGATTGTCCATCCCAGAACTGAGCTTGCATTGAGCATTCATAAGCTCAGATAGACAGCACTTCTCAGGATATCTCAAAAGGAGCTCATGTAAGACAGGACATTTTTTCATCAGTCAGAATTTAAAAACCTCTCCCAGAGAGGCTGGTAAAACTGGCAGTCAGCCTACAAAGTCTTTGTTATCTCAGAAGTACAAATCCTCCTTGCATTCCTTGTGGGATACCACAAAATTAAAATCACCCTAACTACCCTTGATTCTATCCTACCTTGAGACTTACCTTGAGAATAGGAGGGTTCTTAGGCCAGTACAGGCCCATTACACCTGCCAGTCACAGTGAAGATTCAGGAGGTGGGTACTAATGGACAAAATTCAAGTACGGAGAAGCGAGGGCTACAGTCTGTATGTTTTTGTGAAGCACTGTTCAGAAACTTCCCTGTCTGACCATTCAGGAGCACTCTGGCAGTCATGCTCCCACCACCAGACACTTTCACTGCTGGTGTCTTCATGACAGGCAGCTCCAGGGACCTAACAGGACCCTGGTTTGACTTCCTGCACACCCCACACCCTCACAGTCAGATCAGGTTTCCTCAGGGCTCGACTGGATTTTTCATAGCAGGGTCTCAGACTCAGTCTGGATTTCTTGAAGTAATTTTACCATGGTGCAGCCACAGAATAACAGCTGGAGCTGGTGCCTCCATAGAGGGACCATGAACAAGAGAAACCCTGGGCTTTTGTACCCTCACAGTCTGAGGTCTTCCAGCTGAGTCATCAGCTCCTGAGTGCCTCCAAGTATCCATCATTGGCTGGGCCACAGGTCCCCACTCTAGTGCAAAGGGTCAGTATCTTGCCTCAGGCTCCACCACTCAAAGCTCAACCTGCAGCTGGCACTGCACCTCACACTGCATTCCTCAGCAATGTGGTATGTAAAATTTGAGTGTATTCTTTCTTTTTGTTGCTTAAATAATGCCTAAGAACAACAGTCGTGAGGTACAATTGTCCCTTCTTGTTAGGGCTACCAACTCTTTTACTCTGTCTGCAGTATGAGATGTGAAGTCTCCTTGTTAGAGAGAGCAGTACCATCATTATGAGATGACCATACAGCAAAATTATGCAAGAGCACTTCCAAACAGATGGTGTCCTGGTACAGTGCAGCACTCCTATTTGAGTTTCTTAAGCTCTTACATACAGAATGTTATCCCTGCATCAACAAAAACATCAGAAAAAATTCTTTAAAATGTTATCCTCCAGAAGAGCCTTGCTGAGAGCAGGTAATAGCCGAGAGACTTTGGCTAGATGATCTGTTACTTTTAGGCAGCATGCAGTCACTAATCCACTGGGCTTTATGGGTCTATTTAAATTAGATATATGCAGGCAGTGCATTATTTATAACCAAAAGCATGAATAATTCAATGTGCCCACTCTCAGCAGGTATCCAGCTTGTGCCAGAAGCCTGCTAGATCCTTGCTTTCAGAATAATGAAGAGACTATTAGATAAGTCTCTTTTGCTTGTATGCTCCAGTTTGCTCTGTCTGCTCTTCCTTTTGTATTTCTAGTTTGGCTTTTTTGTCAGTGAAGAAGAATAGATGATGTATTCTCTACATTATTCCCCTCATCTGGAGCTGACATACTATGTCTAGAACAAATTATGTAAATCCGTTTAGGATGAATGCATTAATTTCATTTCTGTTTCATTGTGATGGAGACAGTGGCATGTTCAAGACAAGGGACTTAAAGGCAGCATGGCTCAGGGAAAGCACAATGCTTCTGGCCTAACAAATCTGGTCTGCTACACTCCAGTGCACAGCTTGTGCTCAGCTGTGTCCTGAGAATAATTGTGGCCACTCAGTCTTGTTGGACAGTGTCTGTTGTATCACCCTCATACTCAAATCCAGAGGCTGGAAAAGAGATCATACTACCTGCTGTCTGGCCCTCTTGGCTTCTTATAATAAGTGGTCTGAGTTAGGGCCTTCCTGTAGGAGGGTGGCTGCTGCTTGTTCCTCTCTGAAATTTAGACACCAAGTCCAGAGCAAGCAATACAGTAAAATAAATTTGTCTGTCCATTCTGAGTCTGGGCTTCTCTGAAAGAGCTTACAGAGCTATTGCTTGTTTCTGCCCAAGCCCAAGAGTAACCAGGTATTGCAGTCAGATTTTAAAATACTGGGCAAACAACCTGAACAATTTGGGGAAGAAATAAAAATTCTTCAGAACATGTGGTGTGCTGGGTTTTAACACACACAAGTCAATGCAGCAGAGACCTCCAAGTTCCCTACAGCTGAAAACAGAATGCAAGTGCTTTACCTATAAGCTTTGTTTTAAATCTTTAGTGGTCTGTTACTGAATCAGTGAAGAATTGTTGTGGTATTTTTCTCGGAAATAAAATACATTGATTGAGGCTCTCTCTGTCTGTGTGACTACAGATGAGCCATTATTTTCTGTACCTCAGGTCCTCAGTTATATATCTGCATAATAACAGCTCCCTAATCATTGCAGTAATATGAAGGGGAAAATGCACCAAAGATAGTGAGCACTTGAGAGTCATGGTTTGGAAGGCAAGTAGAGTTAGCTAAATATTATAATTACAGTTCTTCTCCTACAACAGCCCAAGAGAGATTGCTTCTGTAGTCACCAAAACACAGCAGTTAGAGAGTACAGCCAGTTTATACAGGAGTATAGCAGTATTACACGAATTTATGTAAAAATCATGATTAAAACGTTCTGCAAAGTTGCCGCTTAGAGTTCATAGCCTAGATGATTATAACAGCTCTATGTGGAAAATTGCAAGTCTTCAAATCTTGAGGTACATCATAGGGTCTTCAACAATATAAACTTTAGAGGAGTGTTTAAATGGATAGTGTTCTTGGGTGCCGTTGCTTCAGAAATAAGAAACAGAGAGACCACGCTGTGATCAGATATGATATCATTATTTGTACCTGGTTGAATTTTGACTTCCACACTTCCTGCCAATATCTCTTATAAAAGCACTGACCTTAGCCAGCATGGCTTAACAGAAAAGAATCTAACCAAATCACATAAAGAGTAGAAAGTCCAAAAGTAGAAAAAAAGATACTCTGGCAATATAGTGGTATCCTTATCTGGGATTAAGCAGTAAAATCTGTTTCAAATACTGTGTAGAAAATCCATACTAGTGTGAATTCTTTTTGATTTATTTTTCTTGGTTTAGCATCTTAATGACTGGTTATAATTCCCCTCTGAATGTGTAGTGATTCAATGACAGAATCATTTCACAAAATTGCATTGTTTTGTTCCAATAGGAAAGACAGGTTTTGTGCTCCAAAGGGGAAAGTCAGCTTATTGTAGCAAAAAGACACTCAGAAGATAAAAGCCTCACAGAACTGCAGGATGATCTGGAAAAAATTCTTAATGATGGTATTTGGCTAAGAAAGGGAAATTCTTCCCAAATATAATAAATGATCAAAGAGCTATGTCCACTTCATACTGCGTGATTTGAAGCTGTGATGGCACACACACGTTAAAGGTTTATGGTAGGGATGAGAAATAAAGGGTACAGAAAATAACTTTGATTGGTCATCAGTGACCTCAGTGGTTCTACTAATGGTTCTGCTGTAAGGTCCCCTTTTGTCCTACCAGGTGAACCAATAAGGGAGAGAGATTCTAACCCAATAATGGCTTGCATATGAAATTTATGAATCTCAGAAGCCGAATCTGGAAGTCTTCAAGGGAGGAGAGCTTGAGCTTTCATTACAAGTTACAAGTTCAAGATGGCCTGTTGTAGCTGAAACATTGGTGTGAGATTCTTTGCCCTCATAGATCTGTGATCATAGAAGAGTTCTGGAAGTCAAATTTCAGGTAAATCCAAACTTTATTTTCATCTGTTGTATGATTTCTTTTAAGGTACTCCTGGAAAACATAAAATATGTTATATACAACTGATGAGGGAATTGGAATCTAAAAGCTATTTTGCTTGCAGCTACTCCCCACAAACTTTGCTGTCTGCATCACAGCCAGTGCCTGTCATTACCTGTTTGTAGGGAAGAGAGTCCTTTCCTTAAGTTGTATTAGCAAGATATTTACTGCTCAAACTCCTACTTCTTACAGGTACTTGAACCCCAGCAGCACACTGTGATGGATTTTTATATCAATGTTGCCACCATAAGTAAAGAATAAAGTGTTGTAAGAAAGTGAGAAGGGAAGAGATAGGAAATCAAATGTATGTATGCATTAGTTTGGTCTAGACTGTGTTCATTTAGCATTCTCTGATCACTACAGAATCAAAATAGCTTTTAAAAAATGGGGTATTTATTCTTATAAAATCCTATCTGTAGAAGTGAGATAGTGCTCCTCTGTTTATCTGGGGAAACAAGGCACAGCAAGATTAATGCAGAGTTCACTGGATGTAAAGAGCCTGATTTTAGGATGTGTTTTGAGGGCAGGCTTCTCAGAATAGGAACTATCTAGAAGGCAGGGAGAGAGCTGTATGAGACCCAGCAAAAATCAGGCACTAACTTCTGCAACTTTTGCCATTGGTCAGGTTAGAATTGGGAGTAAGCAAGTTGAAAGTTATGTATTCCTAAATGTAAATGAAAGAGAAATGGTATCTAGATGATTAAGAACTTGAAATTAGTAAATATTTTTTCATGGAAACACTACCAATTTAAGAAACACTGAGGAGGGAAAAACAAAATAAAACTCTCCAAAAGGCTGGTATCAGTTGAGAGTAGCAACTTAATTGTTCATCCAGGAAACTGTGTACCTCTCAAGAGCAGAGAGGGCCTTTTCTGCCTGTGCCCCTCAGTGGCCCTTGGCTGGCCACAGGGCTTGCAAGGGCTTTGCTGATCTCATCGTATGGGCTGCTTCCACCTGAAACCAAATGAGAGATGTAATCTCTTCAGTGCTGCAGAGTATGGGTATCACCAATTCCCTTGAGGGCTCAGAAAATAGGGCAAGGTAGAGGAAGGGTTTCCATTCATTTAATGCACTGATGATCTGCAGTTTGCAGGAGCACATCTCAGATTCTGCAATTTGACTTAAAAATCTATTACTGGATTGAAGGCAGCAACTCTGTGGTTTGAAGCCAGAGCAGGGCCACCTGCCCATTAGCTTCACTACAGCTCTGTGAATGTTCCAATGATGATAATTCTGTTCAGCTGCTAGCAGAGTAGAATCTCCAAGAGATCATTTATTGACAGATGCTGCAGAGATAGATGCCTTGAATTCCTTCTTTAGCCTTAAATATCCTCCATCAGGACCTCCAAAGAAATGCAGAAGGTCTGCAATTACACCATCTCTGGCATATCTTCCTCTTTGATAAATTTAGGGCTTCATTTCTCAGGGCTATCAATTTGGCAACTTCTTACCCAGTGCTAAATTTACTGAAGGTTGAAGGAAGTTTCTAACCATAATATTTGTATTTATGAACTCTTTCTTGTAAGACATGTTCCCTTTGAATATCATTGACTAGGAAATAGGCTACATGAAGACATAATCCTGCAGCATGTCAAGTACTGCACTCTTTCTGAAAGAGTGCACAGGCTGGAATTGCTCTTACCTTGGGCAATGAAACATGGAGTTTCAGCCTGAACATTCTTTCATGTGTTCCTCCCCAGCTTCGACACCCACCACCCCCTCCCCAATATATATTCACTCCTTTCCTTCCTTGCAGTTTTTCACCTAACTACCTACCTTTCAATCCTTATGACATTTTAAGGCTGAACAAGTTTCTCTTGAACCAGTGATTACCTCAGAGCCTCTTTTACTCTTGCTGCAGTTCACCCTCTGTCTGATCCTTCTGGATCCTTTCTGGAGCCTTCTACATAGCACAGTGATTCAGCAAACTCTGTGTCAGATTTCTTTCCTGACAAGCAGAACTGGTTTGAATAGGATAGGATGAGAAAGCCAGAGATTGCAGATATTACTGTATCACATATTTCTGTATCAAACTGAGACTTGTTTGAAGTTTTAGAATAAAAAAATCTAAAGCAAAGTATCAGCTGAAGCAAAATAGTTTATTTAAACTTTAACTGCTTCAGTTTTAAAGCAATCACTGTAAACAAAAGAGAATTCTTCATTTTCAAAAATGTAAATGTGTAAAATGTGATTCTTCATTTTCAAAAACATAAAGAGATTACTTTGAAATGCTTTCAAGATGCAAATTTAAAAAAAATTGAAGTGCAGACTCCCTCACACACCCACCAAAAAAAAACCCAAAAAAGCCAACAACAAAACAACAACAGACCCCCAAAGAACATCTGAAAGTCAGTGAATTTCCAAGCATTTAATGGAAATATAATCTTCCAGTATTATGAAACTTTAGGTCTCCTCACTTTCTGCTCTGATGCTAATCATGGACCAGTATAGCAATATAGCTTCAGTTATGCCTGATTAATTCCACTCTAGAACAAGGTCTGTGGATGAACCACATTGGGTGCATTGATGCAGCTCCTAAGAGTCCAAGCAGAACTGCCTGTGCTGTTCCAGAAAGATCAGCAGAGCTGTGCTAGCCCTGGGTTGAGCTGAGCTGAGTTCTGCCTGCTGAGCTCAGTGCGCAGCATCTGGGTAGAGTGCCAAGCTAACAGAGGGAATTTGCTCCTGCACCCCAGCTGGGTTACTTAAAACCAGGTGATGTGCAGATACTGAATACTCAGTTGTTCAATGTCAATAAATCTTTTCTTTGTTTAGTGGAACGCAGCTGAATCACAGCTTTGTAGGGTCACAGGTATGAGAAAAGTCTGAACTGAAATCAAGTACAGCTCTGGCTTCCCATGTTTCAACAGGCATTCTGCTTAGCACACTTTGAATTTCTTGTTAAATGTCAGACAGAATAAACAGTTCTATTTCCCTGCTCTGTCAGGTATTATGTAGGCTCACAGTACAGTAAAAACCATGCTCAACAGACTGAGACAAACATAATTTTAAATGAAGAATTACTGTCTCATGCTTTGAGAGAAGTGCTGGGGAACCTCCACCTCAGAGGCAGCAGGGACCAAGTGGAATAGAACAGAATGATTGTTACTTAGCAAATACCAAAGAATAATTCTGCACTTGGTGCACAACAAAAGTCATGCAGAGGTACCTGTCAGCGCTGGGTCCTTGGAGGGTTGGAGTGCAGCAGGAAGACAGGGGCCATTTTCAGTAGGGTTTTCAGTGTCAGAAAGAACTGCAGTAGACTGCAGTGAAATACATTTTTGCTGGGAGTTGAATTCTGACTGGACTACTAAAATGTAGCATTATTTTCCTGTGTTTATCCAAGACACACTGAAGCTTTTTAAACTGCCTTCTTGTCTGCTGGCAGCACCTATTGAGAGCTGAAAAGGCTGAAATGGCTAAAGAGGGATCTGATGAATAAAAATGGTGGAGTTGTCCATTTCTCAGTGGATCAGCAGCCTCCTTGCTCATGTGTCACCAAATAACCAAAAGTGAGGAAGGCAAGATACTGAAGACACTCCTGGGGTCTCAGTGTGGCACAGCAGGGACTATGCATTGAGAAGGCACAGAGACATTACTCAAAGCTAGCACTAATGTCTGTTCCTTTGCAGCAAGAATGCTCCACTATTCCAGTCACCTTATCTGACTGATGTTTGTGACTTTAGAGATTTTTTTCTGTTGTGGTGGTCTTTTTTTTATACTATGATGCCAAATACCTTTTGTCTGGGTACAGCAAGCTGTCTGGCAAAACCTGTGTGTTCTGGTGTTTTGTGTTTCTCTTTGTGAAGTAAGAAGACGAATGGGAGTACTGGAAAAATAACCTTAGGGAATGGGTTACTGGAAAAATAACCTTAAAAGGAATTGGAAGGTGATGTTAAAAAAAACCACATTTTCCTTCTATTCTTTCCTTCCATTTCTCCTATGTTCTGTCCTACTAGTGGAGGCACACTGGCATAAACCCAAAGCAGATTAAACTGAGGTTTTCCTACTTGTATGCAAAGTTTCATTGCTTTAAATAGGGATTTTGTCACAGGGAGGCTGATTCTTGCCCATTTGTCCCTCAAGGTGACTTGAATACCTGCAGTTTGTTGATATCTGCTTTTGCTCTCACATTGAAGTGAGTTATGGATTAGGCCTGATACTACAAGTGTTTGTGTTCCCTGGGATACCTACAGGATTAAGTACCAAATGCTCAGCATCTTGTAGGTCAGGAGGTGTTAGACACTGACACTGGCTTGAAATGACCAAAGACTGGATTTTTAGCCCACAAACACATCTCTTTCTCTGTTACCAATGTTCTACCTGGAGTAAGATATGTACCAAAGTACCCGGCATCGCATAAAGGCAAGCAGGGGTGGAAATGAGGAATAAGGCCAAATTTCCTTTTTTGTTTTCTGCTCTTTGTTTCCATGACTTTATTCATGATTTCAGGCCTGTGCTAGGAGAAGACACAGAGCCCCATGTAAAAATAGATGTAATAAACACGATTTCATTTTACAGCTTCCTTCAGTTACTTTAACTCATGGCTCAAAAAGAGTCAAAGTGATTTCTCGTTGCTGTGACTTGGCAAATTTTTGCGTGTACATTTTACATACTGCTGCTGCACATTGTTTAGTTGAGTGGTACCCTTGTCCTTAGGCTCAAACCCTGGGAACAGTGATGATGGAAATGCCAGTACTGCCTCAATATGTCACTTCACATTGGTCTCCTGAGACAAGAAGGCCACTTATTCCAGAAAGGCACAATAATTTGTGTCAGCTCGTTAAGCCGGCATACTGCTGATTCAGGCACTGAACTCTAACAAAGCACATTGTCCCAGCTCTGTAATGGCCTGTCCCTTGTATTGCCTTGGGGATAACTGAGATAAGTTCCTGGAGGGAAAGGTCAAAGAACTCAGGAAAGATTGTTATTGTCAATCCGAATTAAAACTGATGCTGGAAATATAATATTTGAATAGTGCATTGAATAACTGGAAGGGAAAAATCTTGTGGAGAGTATGTGTAAGTGTTAAACTCCAGACAGAATAGAGCTGCTGCCTGTATATAAGTATCTGAAAAGGAAGGAAGAATTTAATAGCTTAGGAGTGGAACTTGGTCATGGCCTTATTAATTCATTTCCAAGACTGAGGGAGGAAATCTTTATCAAAAATACCATAAGGAGAAAACGCTAAGTGACCAATGCAAGACAGGCCAAATAATTTTGCAGGAGGCAGTAGGTAGTACAAGAGATTATTCAAGGAGGTCAAACAGAACAAGTTTTTGAAGGATTTTTCTTTGGCTTTGGGCAATGGGTGATATTAAGCTGTTACTGACAGAATTACTTAGGACAGATGTTTGGGAGGGTGGATCCCGGAATGCACTTCTTTATGGAACTAAGACTAGGTGCAGTGTTTTGTTTGCACTTTGTATCTGCTTGGGTTGATTTAATCTGGATCTTTTTAGAATCCTGCTAGGGGAGTGTCAGAAGTGAGAGCAAGCTCATCCCTTCTGAGCTCAAGAAATGTGGACAAGGCTGCTCAATTTTGCAGACACATCATTTTGTTGGGGGGACAGGGGCAGGGAGGGTAGGGGGAGATCTGCTTTACAGTGAAATTCCTTTTGGTCTCTTGATATTAAGTGAGCTAACTTTTCTAGATGAAATCTGCAGCACCAGTTTATGTACTTAATTGGATGAAGGACTTAAATACAGCTGTAATTTTTACAACCTCTGTCCCATGCATGCTTCACCTGCCTCTTCACCTGCCTTTCATTTGTGCTTTAAATAGGTGCAAATATTGCTAGATAACCCAAAAATGCTCTCACCATTCAGCCTTCCTATTAATTGGCAAATGAGAAAACTCTTTCATTTTCTGTGTGCTGTATTTTGCTGACTGCTTGCTTTGATTTGGTAGTTTAAAAACAGCTATGTAAAACCCTATTTTCATTTGCCTAGTATATAATTATTGAGTCACACTTCTATTCTCCTATATCAAACAAAAATATGAGGGAGTTAAAAAACATTTGGTTTTGGGGTTTTTGAATTGGTTCAAAAAATAGGCTCTTTGGAGGATACGAAAATTTTTTTGCAGAATCTTGCAAAAATGT
This sequence comes from Agelaius phoeniceus, assembly GCF_051311805.1. Lineage (NCBI taxonomy): Eukaryota > Metazoa > Chordata > Aves > Passeriformes > Icteridae > Agelaius > Agelaius phoeniceus. The sequence goes on from NC_135270.1 coordinate 24,210,966, forward strand.
AGCTGAAACTGAATAACCGATTCAGGCAAAGGAGTAGACCTATTGCTCAAATTTTCAAAACAAATCAGGATTGATTTTATTTTTGAAGTATGTGGTCCCCTGCTTCCACTTTCTGTGACAACAACCATCACTATGATTTCACTTACACCTGAAAAATGCCAAGCCTGATTCTTCCAGGACCAGAAAATACAAAATATCATCAGAAAATGTGAGCTTGATAAAATTTTCCAACTTCTTGACAGAGATACACATAAAGGTTGGGAAATCTGAACCAATATATCCTCAAAACTATGCATTTGAGATTTTATGCTTAATTGTTCTAAAAATACACATGAAAGTTAGTGGCAGTTATCTCCATCTGTCTTGAAATATTGATAAATTTTGTGTTTGCCATATGAAAGTTTGGATATATTCCTAAACTGGATTTTTATCTTGGTCTCCACAACCAGAAAGAATTGCTTTCGGTAGACCTTGATTGCCACAGCAGCTTCATTAAATCTTCTTCAGATTATTTCTGACAGCAATATTGGATACTGGAAAGGCTTCCAAGTGCTGTAAATTTTCTTAGAGTGAATGCAGCTGGAATCCCTGAAGAAATACAATGCTGTTTAAACCTCTTTTCAATTCTTACCCCAGTCTCTTTCTCTCCCTACTTCTCAACATAAGAATCAAGTCAGATGTTTCCCACACATTTTATATTTAAAAGCTCTTAGGGACAATTCTTGTACAGTGTTTAGTTTAGATGCTGTTTTATACAGCAACTTCTGGCTTGGTAAACGGAGGACATTGTGAACTTGCAGAAAGAATCAAGTCAGTGATAGGGGTGTCTGCTAATATACTTTCTAGTCATTTGCATTACTTAGCTGCATTAAGTAGGTTCATTTAAGAGATATGTTCAACACTTTGTTTCTGAATGAACCAAATTCATATCTCTTCTGCTCTTCATTTTACTCTGTTCTTTATTTTTAGTAGTGTACATCTATATGAGCCCTCAAGTAGCATTCAATTGTTGCAGCAGTTTATGGAGAGCTTCTAATAAGTTTGTACTAGCTTTTAGTCTCTGAATTCAGGCATGAAGTGGTCTTAATGAGCAAATTCTGAAAAAGGATGTGTGCCTGGTGAATACTGCCCTTAGCAAAGTGATAAGGGAGACCTTCCTGATTCCAGCAGCAGCTCCCACTAAAACAAGCCTGTTTTCACTAACATGTCTTGAGGAAGGGAACACTCCACAAAATCTGTAGGAAGTGGTCCTAATGCATGCCTAATGCTATAATCCAAAAAATGCCAAACAAGACAGTGTTGTGTGCATTACAGAAGTATATATGAACCATGGTTTTCTCCCCAGTAATTGCAATGACTGGAGAAACCAGGAAAATACTACAAATGAAGAGAGTTTTATGATAGGTTCTCTGGTTCTCAAACTGTTCTGGCATATATTCATTTAAATATATCTATATATGTAGTTATAGATTTTTTTTTAAATTTTCCTTCTCCTCCCTCCCATTTTCATTTGAGGTGACTGATTTATAAATTTTTCTTATAGACAGAAAATAGTATCCTTTAAACTCTGTTATATTTATTTCATGCTGTGAGATAATTCTCAGGTGATCTCACATAGCACATTTTGATCTGTCTATAAATCAGTGTACATTAGCATGTTCTTAAGGTTGAGCAGGATTTTGCTGGGAGCATCTGCTCCTTACTCCACAGAATTGTAATCACAGTTTCAAGTAAGAGAGTCTAATAGATGTAATGCTGCAGAAGACTACAAAGACTTTTCACTGGGGCCATTCTCTGAATGTCTCTCTTGCTGGGGTTGAATTATTTAGTAATGAGATTAAAATCATTCATAAAGCCTTGCAATGGGAAACATTTTATGTTCAGACACTGGATATAACATAACTTTATTCAGGTTGGAATAGACAGCATGATGCAGATAAGCAGCATTACTCTGTTGAAAGGTAGTAAGCATCTGACAAAATTTCTCTTCTGTCTCATTTTGAAAAAACTTGTGTTTAAGGGAGATGATTATGGAAGCCTGCCAGTGACAGACAATATGTGCAGCTCAGTTCTGTCACTTATGGGTTTGTTAAAGTGGTTAAGGTATCAACAGTCTGTTTTTAGCCACAAAATTAGACTACAAATCCAGATCACAGGACAAAGCCAATGTGTCTGGGCAGGGTCCTCTATCTAAAACTGTGTTTGAATATTGCTGAATATTCCAGAAAGTGCTGGAATTGTTATTAGCAGGAACATATGCCACTAATGCTGGTAGCATGTAAAATCTACTTTCTAAATCTTGTGTGCCTATGTGAAATAAAATTTGTTCATGTCCCTCTGCCACATTCTTCATTTTTCTAGAGTGAAATCAGACAGATGAATACATTTAATTAAGGCATCAGAGAAAGGACTAGTTGGCTTTGCTAGTACAAATTAATTTGAAAGCGAAGAACTTCCATTATTCTCTTACTTATTAGGATAGATTGATTTTATAATTTCCTCGAGACATAGAACTAACACTTTTAAGAGGGGAGTGGGATAGAAAGTGTGTAATAGCTGCATATCCAAGAGGTAACAACAATGTTCTGTTAGAGTAAGGAGAAAAGATATTATAAAAGTGGGTGTATTTGTGGAGGCTGAGGAAAAATATGCACCATATCTGAGCAGAATTGCTGATTTTCTTTCTCCATGGGCTAAATAAGATCTAGTTATTTAGAGTTCCTCAGGGTTGCTCATATATTTGTGAAGCTATGAGTATTTTGTATGGAACTATTTTGTGTGAAACATTGCTCTTCACATGCCCTCAGCTTTGTCAGATTTGAGATGAGAAAGACACAGTGTAATTGAAATTCAAATAAATTGGATGTGTGCCTCTGACTTTAAGCCTCATTCTCAACACATTGCTCAGAAGTGGAGGAATTAGAGTGAGATTTTTTTTTCCCCCCTGATTTTTTCTACAGATTAGTATTGTTCAAATATTGGTGGAATTACACAGTCCCCAGAGATTTTAAAAGAATCAAACAAAGCTTTGGGTTTATCCTCCATCTACATTCTAAGATTAAACTGGATTTTAAACATACTGAGATATCCAAAATCTCCTGGGTTCTCAGCTGATGCTTGTAGCAGTGCAGCCTTCATGACAGGAGGTGGGGAGGTACAGTATGGGAGCCCAGAAAAAGTGCTCTGTAGCCTGAGATGGCACAAATGAGCATTTGCTGCAGAGGGGCTGTGCTGCCTTACTCCCACTGAGGATTTTGTGCATTAAAAATATTTTCTTTAATACAAACATTCTCCATCAGATGTCAGGTCCTATTTTTCTTCAGGTCAAATAAGAACTACAAAACTAACTTTTTCCCACATCTTTTGGCTGCTGAGCTTGCCTAGCAATCTTGAAAAACAAAAGCAGTAAAACTTGAGCCAGATGAAAAAGCTACAAATCAAGATTCTGCTCTGCAATGTGGAAAACAACATCTAGATTTTGATTGTTTTATTTATTTATGTATTTATGCAAATTATGAGAAACATTTGGGTTGCACAGCTTTATCATTAGAATAATGCTACTTAGTCATGCAGGCATGTCATTTTACTGTGGCTGTGGGAGCTCCATTTTTTAATGTAAGCCTATTAAGAGCTCAGGGTAACTTTTCAGGGTATCATATAGGAAGGCAGAATACTCATTGGATTCAAGAACTAGAAAATTCCCCAGGAACCTCTCTAATCATGTTTTCTTGAACCTCTCTTTCCAGGCCCTGGCATCTAACCTCGAGGTTCAGGGAAATATCCCACCAACTTTATAACTCTTTAATCAAATTAAAAAGAGAGATGAACACCAGTGCCATACTTCGACTTAAAGTATTTTTGGTAAGAGACAAAAATTAATTTTTTTCTCTCCTTGATTTGATACAAAGTTAGATGCATTACCCAGGAGACAGTGTCCTGCACCAAAATATCTTATAGTCACTGGCTAAGTCTGTCTCTAGCTTGATTTGACAAGATGCAACAAGTCAAGAATATTTCACTCTAGTACAGCTGATACAAGACTTGTTTTGCAGTCCCTATTTCAGGATTTCATGGCAAGGGAAAGAACTTCTACAGAAGCTGTTGAGGTCCCAGCTGAATACCTTGAAACTTAGTACTTAGAGTGCACTGGTGAACCAGCCTCACATCTCTACTTGAGGCTGGGCAGGGTTGTCCTTGTGTCTCCTGTGTAGAGAAGGAAAACATTCTATTTCAGTACTAAGTGTAAGGTGGGTCACTTTATTTCTCTGCTGCCTGTGAGGGGAAGATGTGCTCTGAGAATGCCAAAACTTGCAGAGAAGTGTGACACATTGCACACTCCTACCAGGACTTGGCACCAAGATGAGATCAATTTATGACATGCTGTGTGGCCACTGTCAGAAAGAAAGAAAATGAGGGACATGGGGACATACAGGGCCAGTGAAAAAGAAAACTGCAGTGGTACCTAACATAACAGCTTTGCCATTTGCAGCCATAGTCCTATGTACCTTTCCTCTGTGCTCTTCTTTCTAAGCATATCCAAAAGGGGAATTTTGTGGGGGGTTTTAAATTACAAGATCTCCTCTGTTCTGTAAACTCTTGCTAGCATGGTGTTCTGCTATCTAGAACTGCCCATATGGTATGTAACTCAGACTAACAAAACCCTAATACTTCTTCTTATTATTTGAAATGAAAGAGTAGACCATAAGTTCCTATTGCTTTTCCATCACTTGAAGTATGGTAGGAGTTCCAGGGCTATAAAAAAAAAGGCTGGTTTTGGGATAAACCTGGTTATGAAGGCTGTACTTTAATTTGAGAATTTTTTGAGGCTATAACAAACTGACAGATACTTCAATATTACACTTAGGCTGATTTAATTTAATTGAATAAAAAGAAGCTTATTTCTGAATGGTTGTTTATATGATTGTCCAGTATGTACTAAATGCAAAGTTTGGAAATGCAGCTTGGCTCTCTCCTGAGTTTCCCCATAAAGAAATTACCTCAACTGTTCTGTGTTAAAGTGCTCAGCAAAAACCAATGTCCTGTTTCTGGACAGCTCCAAGACAAATACTGTAATAAATAAAATTAATTGTAAGCTGGAGAATTAATGAAAACTGGACTTTTTACAAGGGCTCATAGTGACAGGACAAGGAGGAATGGCCCTCAACTGAAAGAAGGCAGATTTAGATTGGATATTAGAAAGAATTTCTTCACTGTAAGGGTGGTGAGATACTGGAACAGGTTGCTTAAAAACCTTGTGGATGCCCCAGCCCTGGAACTCTTGAAGGTTGAATGGTCTAGAGAAAGATGTGGGTTTGGATCCGGGTGATCTTTAAGGTCCCATCCAACCCAAGCCATTCTATGATTCAATGAAAATAAAAGAGCAAAACAAGATGTCTGGGCTCCTGACTCCTAATCAGAAATTCATACTCTCTCCCCAGTTACATCAGTGTTTCAGGTGTGATGTGTGTTTGTGGGCATACTTGGCAAGATATCCATCTTTTAGGTGGAAAGCAAAATCTAGTCACTGTACACTTTCATTTTGGTTTCCCTGATAATTTCTCTGCAAGTATTCTTAATGAGAACTGCTGTGGCATGAACAAAATTACTCAGTTATGACACAAGTGTGTATTGTGCTATAGGAGCAGGAATACAGTTGTGTGTATGCAACCTGATTTGAGATTTCATCTAGTTATGATTCAGTTGTGGCACTTAATTACTGCATCCTCAGGTCTTCTGTAATAGATGTGTTTTCTTAACCTCCAACCTCCAAGGCTCCCAGCTGCTAGACCAAGAATTCTTTTATAATTGAAAAGCTATTTGGGAATACTCCAATCTTTTTTTGAAGTGAAAACCACAGCACAGCATACTAAGAAAGCAATTTATTCGAAGTCAGAGGGGCAGGTCACTCTGTTTCAGATTGTCAGTGTGTTTTCAGTAGGTTTGGGGGTCTTTTTGATTAGGACTGGGGCAGGAGGGGAGTTGATTGGACTTTGTTGAATAGACTCCAGGTTGTGAGCTATTTCCTCTGAAATACTCTTCACAAAGCAGTTGATTTGCAGCATGTAAGGTACACGATAACTTCTCATACAGAATCCATATAATCTAAACATCAAGATAAATCAAAAAGTGCTGTGCATTGTGATCCACTCTATTTTGTCTCTTCTAAAAGTCAAGACAACACTGAAAAACAGTTTGCATGCCCTTGGGATATGAATTCACTACTCTTGTCTAAAAGCGTTATCAAACCTGTAGCTTTGGGAAAGACACTCTAGCATATAAACAGGTTTTATCTTCCTTTCACTTCTTAGACTTCTGAGCAAGAATCTATCAAATTAAATACTGTTATTCAAGTTAAAATTGAATAGCTTTCCTTTTTTAAACAATGAAATCCATGTAAGTACAATACAAATGGTTCCAAAATTAATTATAAGGAAACCCAATCCTTACCTGGGGAAATTCCAAATTTCATTTATAAAATAAATTATGTCAAATGCATTAGAGCTACAATATGCCTGATAGACACTTTAAATAGAATATAGTGATGTGCATATTTCATGAGAATAAGGAAAAACAGAAATCTTGCTAAGCTTGCTTAGTGGTTTACATCCTAACAGATTGGGTCTGTTTTCCTTGAGTTGTCTGGGTATTGTCACCTGATGCACTGCCTATTGCAAGTTGCTAGGGGCCATAGACTTCACTGATGGAGATACTGGATAAAAGGAAAACACCCCCCACAGCACGTGTTTTCTGGGGAATCAAAGGCAGGTGGAGTAGTTGAACCACAAATGAATAATTGGGTGATTTTTTTCAAGCCAGGAAGAGAAATGTGTCAGGCAGAGGATACCCAGGAACTATACACCAAGCAGCTTAATCGCCACTAGGACTCATTGTGCCTGTCTAGTGGCAAACACAAAGTGGCACACGATTCAGTTATCTCCAGAGTGACAGCTGGACAGGGGTGTTGAAAATCTCAGCTGGGGGTTTATGTCTTTAAAGTGATACTTAAATACTTGAGTCCTTGTGTGAACCTAGCTGTTAGTACATTACAGACACTGGAAATGTTCTGAGCTACTTTTATATGCTAGGGAAGCAGAGAAATAGATAATGTGTGGTGACCATTTTTCCCCCCTTAAATTAACTCCTCTGTTATCCCCTTATTTATAAAAAAATTGAACAAAAGCATGGTGTAATCTATTTTTATAAGTTATGATAGTCATTATGTGATTTTTACATTTAGTTTGCCTAGTTTTCTATTTATACAGTGAAAAGAGAGATTAAGTATTGTGACTAGAACTTCCAACTGGGCTCTGGAATTGCAGCTGTCCAGCTGGCTCTGACTCATTTCAATAAATAAAAATGCTAAAATCTGAAGTCTAATAAGATATGTTCCTGCTGCATGTAAGACAGAAAGCATTGCCCATCTTGCATTTTTTTGTACTTTTAACCTGCAGCTTCTCTGCAGACAAACAAATTTTCCTAGCTAGCAGGAATATAGTTAATCTGAATAGATAAAAGACTGCAGCCATGTAAAATTGGAGAGACATTCAAGAATAATAATGGGTCTTTATATTCTGCAATTCCAGGAATTCTAAATTCAACTAGAAAATGAATAGATTATTCAACACCTGGAAGGATATGAGAAGTGCAGATTTTAAAAATATATACCTGTACTTACTCAATTGTGGGATATTTCTGGTGAATTGTTACAATAATGATGATTTATATTAATTTATATTTGTGACAGTAGGTTTTTGAAACAGCAATTTATTGACATAAATGGAGTATCTTTTGTTATTAAAGAAATGGGAATTAACTACAGTCTTTTTGTTTAGTGAAAAGTTTTGTGATCTCTAAGTAATATATTTTCTTATGTTTTCAAACAAAAGAAGATATTCCAGGTTTACTGTAAAATGAAATTCATGTATAAAAGCTGTGAGGTCTTGAGAAAATTAAATTGTTTTGGCTTTGATTAAAATCAAAAGCTGTCACCCTAATTTGACTTCCTATGGATTTAGTGAAACTTTTAAGACTAGTTCAATTTAGACATGCAGTTTTGGAGCAAAATCAAAATGCTGTATTCTCAAAAAAGTCAAACAAGATACTTTAAATATTTCACCTGTGTTTCCAAAATGAAATTTCTTTGAAATAGCTTAAATGTAAAGATGGGTGAAAATGTTTTCCATAGGAAAAGCAAAACTGGTAAATCCTTAAACCAGTTCTTTTTAGAAATAAGGCTTTAGCCTTACACTATTCTTCAGCACATTTTTAAGGTCATATCTAATACCACAGGGAACAAAAAATAATGTGGGGGTTGGGAATTTGGACTTAGTAAAACAGTTCCACAGCAAAACTAAAACCTGTGGTGCACTTCAAAGAGCTTCTCATAATGTGTGAGAGTGCATTTTCAAGGCTCTTCACCATCTAGACAAAAAATTATTTTGTCTCATTGTACATGATAGGTAGAAAAATTCAGTTTGGCAGTGGTGTCAGGATGATTTCTGGGAATGGGGACGTAAGGCATCTCTCCACCCTCCCTACCTCACCTACACCCCTCCTTGTAAGCCATGTAACTCCACTGGTTATGAGAAGTGCAGACTGGTGGGAAAGTTTACAGTAGGATTTCCACCCCAGGGATAACAAGAAGAGCTGCTGGTGTAAGCCCATGCACAGCTCGCCTTCCATTGACAGCACAGAATTACTGTGGATGGAAGGATCTTCTGGAGATCAGCTAGTTCAACCATTCCTGACTAAATCAGGGCAAATTAGAGCAAGCTGCCCCAGACCATGCCCATGGGTTTTGAATATCCCCAAAGATGAAGACTCAAGAGTCCTCAGGACAAGCTCTTATAGAATCACAGAATCCTGAAATGGTTTGGGTTGGCAGGAACCTTCAGAGGTCATCCAGTCCAAACTCTTGCAGTGAGCAGGGACATCTTCTACTAGACCAGGTTCCTCAGAGCTGAGTGCAGCCCCACCTGGAGTGTTTCCAGGGATGGGGCATCCATGACCTCTCTGGGCAGCCTGTTACAGTGCTCTGTTACACTGCTCTCCTCTTGAAAAAATTCTTCTTTATAGCTAGTCTGAATCTACCCTCTTTTAATTTAAAATCATTGCCACTTGTCCTACCGTAAGAGGGCATATTAAAAAGTCTGTTCCCATCTTTCTTGTAGGCCCCCTTTCAGCATTGAAAAGCAACAATCAGGTCTCCCTGGAGCCTTCTCTTCTCCAGGCTGAGTGACCCCAAGTCTCTCAGCCTGTCCTCACAGGAGAGGTGCTCCAGGCCTCTAAACATTTTTGTGGCCCACCTCTGGACCTGCTTCAACATCCCACATCTTTCTTGTACTGAGAAACGCCGTTCAGGTGTTTAACCACCATCACAGCTAAAGAAGTGTGTTCCTGTTTTTCACTTTGTTCCCACTTCCTCTCATGCTCCCACTAGGCACCACTAAGAAGATTCTGAGCCTGTCATCTTAACACCCTCCCATCAGGTATTTATACACATTTAATAAGATCCCCACCGAGACTTCTGTAGGATAAGCATTCCCAGTTCTCTTAGTCTCTCCTTGCATGACAGTTGTTCCAGTACCTTTCTTTCCAGGAAGTCAATGTCTTTCTCATTTTGAGGCACCCAAAGAGATATCACTCAGGCTGTGGCCTCACCAGTGCTAAGGAGAGATGAATGATCACCTGCCTGAACACAGCCTGAATATTATAATTATAAATGGCTGGTTAAAGCTAAATTGTGCTAGGGTGGATGACTGAAGCCCACACAGTTCTGACAAACGTCAGTCTTGGAGTGGATGCCTTTCCTCTTAAACAGATCAGTCATTGTGCTGATGAAGAACATATTTTCAACTCCTTCCCTGAACTCCTGGCTCATGTAGATTACTCTGAGGTTTGGCTCCAGCCCCCCACCTTGTCTAGTATAATTGTCTAGGGCAATTATACTTAAAAAAAATCAGACCTAAGGTAATGATTCTGTAAGTACCATAAAAATACCCCTTCTTCAAAGTTTAAAACAGCACACACACAAAAAGAAAAAAATGAATTGACCAGTCACAAAATCTGAATGCACTGGCAGATTGGGACTTTGATTGGTATCAGTGCATGCAAAGGCAAAAACCTGATATCAAATCTTCACTAAAACAGACTGAGCCACTTGTTATCACATACAGCTCAAATACCAAGTTTAACACCAAGTTAGGGCTCACACACTTTAAAGGAGGTTAAATCCAGGTATTTTTTCCTTATTATTTTACATTTCAGAACAGAGAAAAAATCACTTTGCTATATTTGGCTCTAAAATTTGTCCTCCTGCCTGCCCATCTATATTTCCTCTCTTTTTGCTAGAAGCCAAAGTCTGCCTTGAAACAAACTGATTTCCAGGTAAATTTTTAAATGCAAATGGCATGAAATAAAAATGGGTCCAATGTTAAACATTTCCTCAGGAGTGTTCTGAAGTTGTTCATAGGTATAGCATCCAAATGCAGTCAGAGTGTTTTTGATGTTGGTGGAAGTTTGAGCTCAGTGTCAGAGCTGAAAGGTGATTTGACATGCAGTTTAGCTCACTGATGCATGGCCCTAACTTATGGAGATTTTGGTCTAAGGTAGTTTCCAGCTTACAAATTGATTTTCTAAGACTGTTTGTGGCTTACTCTAGCAGTACCAAATTTGGCTCACAAACTTGCACCAAAAACATAAAACCTTATGGCTTATTGTGAGGACCTTTTCTGAAATCCAAGCCATATTGCTTTCAGCTGAGTTTGGCTTTCATATTTGGATTTGTTTGGAGCAAAGACTAGAATGGGAAATTCAGGCAGAGTACATTTGAGGTAACTGCTCCTAGTGTGAGGATAGTAGCTCAAAAACAAAGGAAGACCTGCACAAGTGGGGAGGGAATTGCCTTTTAAGTATGAAGATTAGTCTGTAAAAAAAGAACAATAAACTGCAAATATGTAATATGCAAAACATGATTCAATTTGTATTTGACAAATTATATTATTATATCTATATAAATATAGACATATAATTATATAATTAAAATTTTCTATCATCTACAGATTTTTGCCCCCAAGAAGAAAGCCCCAAAATCTAGAAAAATAGCATCATTAAGCAAGTAAATGCAATTTTGATGTATTTCCAATTGCAAATCAGTTGGAGGAATATGAAACAAAGTGGAGTGGCTCATTTTTCTGTGGGAGAATTAGCCCATGAGATAATACCACACTAATCAGACAAAGTGACAGTGTCTTCTGTGCTGAGAAGGGACAGACAGAGCCAGAAGAGTTTGCAGCTGCCAGAATAAAGCTATATCATTGCATCTGAGGCTTGTAACATTGATCCTCATGCCGTGCTTTGGGCTGACACCATTTCACATATGAAATCATCATGGTTGCTTCAGAAGACTAATTATCTTTTGGGTTTCTTTCTTATCTTTTTCAATGGCTCTTGTTTTGGTTTGGGGGTTTTTCCCCAGTATATCTGTGCTAGCTTAACTTGAGCAGCTCCTAATGGGGGAAGAAAAGGAGGGGTTTTATTATGAACTATGGATATTGATACAGTCATGGAAAACTCTATTATAGGAACACATTAGTCCTAGTAACAACTTCTCCTGATTTAGTCACTATGGTGTTGCAATTATGATAATCAAGTCAGCAATTTAAATGCTGTGGATCACTAATAAGTAACAGTAAAGGTTATAATTAATCAACTTATTTTCTTCCGGTTGTCAAGGTCCAATCAGTCATCAGTTCCTAAGAATATTTTTGAAACAGTGGATCTTGGGCCAGATTTAGACCAATTCTCATGAGCTTTTTAATTTTTAGACTTGACAAAGCTGCAAAATGCAAGAAGAGCAGATTCTCTGAAGGCAGAGTACATACAATAGTGGCTTTCTAGAACACATCAAAAGAAATTGCATATCATCCTGGCATTTAGTTTTACTATAATTCTCCCCAGATTCTTGTATTTTCATCCTAAGTATCAGCTCATATTACTGTATTCTTTGGGAGATATTTATAATCCAGCCAGGCAATTAGGCACATCTGGATCACTCCTAATCGCCCTGGCCTAAAAGTTAATTTATAAATGTGGGTAATTCACTCAGAAGGTCATGTGTAGGGCTGGGAGAGTTTGTCCCATCTGATAGTTTTAGAATTTTTAACCAGATTAGCAAATGTTCAGCAGCGAATCTATGGGCAGTGTGGCTCTCTAGTAAAAAAATTGCTGATGATAATGATAAAGGTGAGACAATAGACTGAAATTACCTTTAGTGAGATTGGACAGAAACCACAGAGTAGAATACTGAATAAATGGCAGGTCAGAAGCACAGAGAGGGCAGTTCTGTAACAGTGTCACATCCACAGTCATCAACTCCAGGCAAAGTATTTCTGACTTGTAGGATGAGGACTGTAGACATCTCTCCCCCATAGTCACCCTTGCTTGGCTTTTTGTTTCTGGTTTTGTTTGTTTTGGGTTGTTTTGGTTGTTTTTGTTTTTCGTAGTGACTAAGCATTTGAATTGAATCAGCTGAGGGAGAGGAGAGTATTGAAGGTAAAGTAGTGCTTTTTATTATTCAGGTTGTTGTTAATTGCTGTTTTCAGTTCACAACATTTAAATGAAATATTCACGCAATTGGGCCAGTTGTAATTCAATCAGAAACCCATCCAACTACCCTGAGGAATCCCATCAGGGCTCCTTACACAGCAAGAAAGAATTTTAATTAGAAATTTGAAATAAGCTTTCCTCCAGTTTTGCCAGAAACTAAATGGGCTGGTGCTTAGTGCTTCCATTTGGGGAATTAAAGCCTTTGCAATAAAAATCAGCATTTAAAGGAACATGTGGAATTTGAGACTGTGATAAATGGGTCTCTATTTGCACTTTCTGGTAAGTCTCAGTGAAGAATATGAATGTCTTGCAAACACATTTTTAGGGTGTAAAGTATGCCACCACTTCCCCTGTATCTGTATCCTTAAAAGGACTATCTTATACTAAAAAATGATTAATTATTTAGTTGCACAAAGGTATCTTTGAAAATGCAGCTACTAAAAAATAGGAGGTAGAGAGCATTTTGAATGGCACATTACTATAGAGGCATTTTAAATAAGTCACATGGTATTAGCCATGAGAGGTGTTTTGAATTGATAGAAGAATTGCAGTAAGATGCTTGCTCCAACCACAGGGTAACAGGTGTAGCAACAGAATCAATTCCAATAATTGATAAATCATGATTCTTAGACCACTCAGTAATTTTGAGATGTATGTCTCAACTCTAAAAACTTCGGGGAGGGTAGCAGGGGGAAGTTACTTGATTTTGCCTTAGGTTGCTGTAGAGTAAGTCAATTAGGCAATCTACTCTTTAGTAGTTTTTACAGCTGCAGACCTGTTCTGGTACCTGTGTAGCATTTGGCCTCTATTGTAAATGTGAGAACAGCAGCAGGTTTGACTCCATTACAGAAGGATTTAGCACCCACTCCTACGACAGAATAATACAGTCCCTGGGTGGCAGATGAGCAGTAAGGTGGGGGATTTGGGGTTATGTTCATTTGGTCTCTGGTTGTTTTCTGTGGTTTGGCTGGGTTTTTTGCATGTTTTACATTTCATTGCATGTTAAGGGGGGGGTTGTGTGTTTTGGGTTGTGGGGTTTTTGCTGGGGGGGTTGTCTCTTTTTTTTTTTGCTTGTTCAGTGGGGTTTAGGCTGGCATTTAGGTTTTGTTCGTTTGGGAGGTAGAAATTTTGGTTTGGTTTGGTGGGTTTTTTGCTTTTGCTTAACTTTTTAAACAGAGTTTAAAATAGCCACCTCACCTTAAGCTTTTCCTTTTGCCTTCTAACCCTATGTCCATGCCTTGTTTCTCTTCTTCTAATCTCTTACCTAAAACCTCCGCTCAAAAAATACAGGGCTGAACACAGAAGTCTTTTCCTTAGCCTAAAATGTAGAAGCCTAAAACTGCCACTTGCAGACATGGCCCAGCTCATTTTGACATGTTTTTCCTGGTTTTTCTAACCTGGAAACATAGTGCTTTTTGTTTATATAATTTGCATTTCATTAGAGACACAAGCACAGTGAGGCTATTTTGGAGACCTCCCAAGGCTGTTTGCTCAAGGCTGTTCAGTTTTTCAGTGGGATCCAGGACTTGCACCTCCCTGTTCTGCACCTGGACCAAAGCCATCAGTTACTTCAGACCCTGGGGAAGGGGAGGTGGGAAAGAAGAATACAGGACTGTAGGCAGCATCCTTGACTTAGCTAAATTGGCAGCAGCTGCATTGACTGGACTCACACTGCCAGCTGATGATCCATGATATTTAGATGCTGTCTACTAAGAAATACCCTGCTGTCCCAGCCTTACCCCTTAAACAAGTGTCTTTCTCTGTGCTCCAAAGCTGTTAAGTGTACAAAAGGAAGCTTCCACTCTCAGTGTTTGTATTTTGCTGTTTAAAATCCCTAGAGCTCAGCTAGGGGTAAGATGAGCCTGATTATATGCAGGATGAGTCTGAACATACAGCTAAAATATGAAAGGTCGTACAGTTATTTAGTTCAGTATAAGTAAGGGCTTGGTCATAAATATTTCTGCTGCATTTTTGGCATTTTTCCCCTTTATCCATGTTTTCTATGACTTGGCATATGTGTCTTAATGAAAATCAGGAGCAAGGTTTTGTATTAAAGCATGAGTTACTCTTGCTTTTGTTTGGAAAGAAGACTGTCTAGTAAAAGTGGATAATAAATTTGGCTATAGGTGACATAATTTTTTTTCCTGGCTGAAAGTATTCTCATTTCACAAGGATTATGCAATTTGGTCTTGCATGGAAACAATAGTCGCTAGAAAACAGTTAATCTCTTGACATAGGAAACTAATGTATTTTTATGGCAAAAACATTTATTAAGAGAATAAATTTTCCTGCAGGGCCATCTCACTGATTTTACAACCAGTTTCCCATTTAATTCCAGTTCTTTGGAGCATGATATCTCAGATATTTCATGCAAATGACTTCAAAATGTTTAGTAAGTTGTGCTTGAAAATAAGCCTGTTTAGTTCACCTAATTTCAAAAAGACTTATGATCATGTTTAAACTGTAGTTAAAGGATAGCATTCTTCATAGCACTCTGAACTAGATGAGGGGACCCAGTTCAGTGTGCAGAGCAGAAGATCAGGTTATAATCACTATTATATTCCAAAGGTTAGTTTTAATTTACAAGAGCAAAGTGGTTTTTAATGAAAAGGGGAAGGTTTATTTAAACAAAAGCTCTTACTTTAAAAAGGGTTCAGACATTATAATCGCAAGGGAGTTCTGCTTAAAAGTTCTTGAGGAAATAATGAAGAGAAGAACAAAAGGTTGAGGGTTTAAGGAAATCGGCTGAAACTGAGCAGTCAGTAGCAGAAAAGAAATTTTAGTCAAGGAAATGGAAGTTCTCTACCTGTTCTCCCTTGGCTGAGGACCTCTTTGGCTGTTTTGTCTACCAAGTGTCTTTGTATTCCCTGCAGGGGCTCTCTAAATTGTGTTGAATGGGAATTCAATGAGCAGAACCTGCCATCATAAGAGTCAGTCCCTGTCAATTATATTGGTGATTTAAGGAAAAAATGATCCTTACAAATTATCTCTAATTGAGGGAATTCAACAGTCAGCTAAAAAAACAAAACAAAACAACCAACCAAAAAAAAACCCCACAAAAAACAAGCAAAACAAAAACAAAGAAACAAACAAAAACCCAACCAAAAAAAACCAAAAAAAAAACCACAAAAAACCCCAAAACCCTCACATCACTGAAACTAGCATCTTTGTCTTTTTTTCCTTAACCGTTTTAGGTACAGTATGAAATGGTAGCACACAATGCTACAGTTAAAAACACTGTAGCTTCTATGGGTATCTTATCAATATGCTCTCCATCCTCAGACATCAGTGATTTTTCTTTCATACAAGAGGGATAAATTCAAAGTTTAGCCTATATTTTACACTCCACGATATAACTACAAAACAGGTAAACATTATTGCCTCTCTTGGATCACTGCTTATCTTCAGACACTATGATGGGACAAGTATTTTCTTTATATTTAGATAAAATGCCATTTGAGGTCTTTATCAACATACTAATTCTGGGCTGGACATTAGCTGCAGTAGCAAAAGCATCTTTTAGACTGAATATGAACTCTTTTGTCTGCTTAGGCAGAGAGTAGGTTGTCAGTTCGTACTTTCCTCAATATGTGCAAAGTAACAACAGTGATATGCCTGGAGATTATCATACAGAGTTTTCTTTGACAGCTGGGAGCAGCTGCACTATAAACAGAGGAGATGCAGAAACAAGGCTGTCTAACCAGACCAGTGCACATTGTGTGTTCCCTGGAGAAACTAATCTCTTCTGCTACTTCCCATTGCTCAGCTTACCCAGCATGTCTCAAGCCATGTCTAATTACCATTCCTACCTTTCACTCAGTCCAAAGAGGCATTATTATATCAGACAAACTATGCATCCTATTTCTGTGTTAGTTATGTATTACTTCTCCCTTTCCCCTTCCACCTGAGCTTTTACCAAATCTGTTCTTTCAGCTGTACCTTACTTGACTCACAACTTTACATGTGAATGCACATTTCCAACTCACTGAAGTGGCCTTTGGTGTTTCCTGATGCTTTTTTACCACTTTCAGAATACATTTACTATTTAAGTTTCTGTTAATTCTTCCTAATTTGTCTATTTATCTCATCTAAGCTTTTTTTTCCCTCTCCTGGTTTTCTGTCACTGATTTCCAGACACTGTAGGCACGAAAACTTTATTTTGTCCATTTGTCTTGGAACTATGCTATTTATGTGTGCTCTGCATAGGTGTGCACAAACAGCAGCACTTAGGAAACATGATGTGTAGGTCTCCAAGTCAATCGAAATAATGCAAAGTATTATTTTCTGGTTATACTCTAGTTACTAAACCCCCTCATCTTTGCAAAACAGTACACTTGCTTTTTCCAAGATATTTGTTTGAGAACTCGCTGATGTGGAGCACAGCACAAGGCAGGGATAACTGGGTATTGAGCTCTTGAGCCACCAAAGCTAATCTAGTTACTACTTCTATACAAATCTGCAGTTATTTCCTGTGAGTGAAATATATACACAGGAGAGAGCACCTCTTTGCATGTCAACTGCTTTGAATCATTCTGGCACTTGGCCTGAGCCACCTCTCATCACTGTGAATTATAAATTGGCAAATCTGAAACCTTAAAAGACAGGAATAAAAAGTTCTGTCATTGTCATTGAAAAGGAATGGTCATTTTTCTTTTCCTTTAGAATTCCAGGGGTACTTTCAATATTCTGTTTTAGTTGTAGTTGGGAGAGAAGTCAGTAAGGAGCATCAAGAAGGAAGTGGAATGAAAATAATTATATGATTTCAAAGAGCCACTGGCTCTGTAAAGATTTTGCTCTGAGTTACTACCAGGAGGCAAATCCATAATGTATAATTGAAGTACTAGATTTCCCATATTGGAATATCTCCTATCTTCTCCATATCCAATGCTTTCTGAAAAAATTAAAAGAGAACACACTTATAATGAAATTTTTAGGATGTGAGCCTCCTTTTCCTGAAGCCAATCAGGCACCTGGCAAAATATGGATGAAACCTTTTGATCTTTTCAAGGAAATAAGAGCTCCATTTAGTTCAGCACTATAATTTTAACCGTAAGATATCTCTGGATTGTCCTCAATAAAATCACAAAAGCTAGATGCTGTTGTTGGTTTCTAGCAAATTTTTACTACAGTCTGTTTAGTGCTTGGTGGTTCTTGAGTATTAAAAGGTTTTAACCCAAGGAAAATGAAGATCATGCATGCCAGTTTCATACATATGTGTATGTATTACAGCTTTGGTCAACAGCTGTTCAAAATTTTTACTTTGCATATTACTGGACTACAATTCTTTTATTTTTGTCCTATTTGGCTATGGTCTTTCCTAAAAATATTGTCTAAGAGACAGGGACTCTATCTTGCCAGTCATGGAAGAGTTTGAAATGTTCACTGAATTGGGAAATTTTAGAAAATTCTGTAAACATGTACTTTTCATTTATCTTAATGTTCAAGGAGTGTCTTGAATTGATCTAGTTGATGAGAATGAAATTGATGCTGGATGCCTGTTTTCCAAAGACAGCTGTTCTTTAAGCTACAGTAGATTCAAAAAGGCTGATATGAACTGAGATGTCGAATAATCCCGTGAAAGAACAGGAAATCAAGACAAACAGGTTAAGGTAAGGAGACTCTTTTCTAGATGGATGTTTATCCCCATTGAGGCCAAATGTGGTTAAAATAGCATTTGACACAAAAGATACTGAAGACCAGATAGCAGAGGCTATGCTTGTTCTGGAAGTCCCTAAGGGAACCAAATTAGTAAAACTTTAGAAGGGAATGTAGATATGAAGTTTGTATGTTATCTAAACTTGAAAAAAATTGCTTCTTTCCTCATTTCAAAGGCCTGACCCTTCGATTATTGTAAGATTATTCTTTAAAACAAAGTAGAGAGAATTAAGGCAACTTATGAAATTCTCCCTTTAGTGGCGCCATAGCTCTACACAGTATTTGTAGGCTTGTGCTTTCCCCTGCACACATTCCTTCTCTGTGCCATTCCTCTTCATTGCACCATGGGTTCTCTCTGGCTGGGGAGGAGAAAGTTCTAGAAAACTTTTCACTTGGGGAAGGTGGAGGTTGTTTTATGTATAAGATTTGAGTTTGGTTGGCTTTATTTATTTTAGTTATGCAGACTACTCAGTCCCTACTGATAGTTATGCATAATAACAGAAGTTATTTTGTTCTTGAATTCTGAATAGATTAGATAGATACATTAATTTTGTGATTCAAACACCCAGGTAAAGGTGTGGGGTTGGCCCTCTTCTCCCCAGTATCCTAAACATATTAATAACAAGCAAAAAACCACACAGCCAGCAGAAAAAATTATGGACTACAAGGCAGTACAATGTCTACAGCAAACATCCTGTATTACATTTTGTTTCCCTAATGCAGGAATAAAGGGACATGAAAAATTACAACTATTCTTTTCATGTTATTGTACTTCCTTCTGGGTTCTGTAAAGCTGTAGATGGGTCTGTTAAGTTTGACAAGATAAACTGGTTTTATCTTTGAGTTTGTGGCCACAAGGTGTGTAAAATATGTACGTAACTCCTCAGAATTCAATTGTTCTAAATGACAACAACATTATCTAACTACCAGATGCTTCAATTCATTTAAATATTACTTCCTACTGGAGCAGCCTGGAACTTCACCCCAGATTTTTTTTGTGTTACTGACTGTTGGTGTTGTTGATTAACCAGTAAGATTAATACAGTCATGAGTAAATTCACAAATCACTCCTGTGAATTTACAATCACTCCTGTGTTTATTGACAATAAACACAGGGAAAGCTGGGACAGGCACGGCTGAAATGGAATCTCTTCAAGGAAATAAACTTGACATGTATTGTGACATAGAAAAGATACAGAAATGTGCATGATACAGAAACATCACTTTGGATGAGAATAGTAAAACTTTTCAGGGTATATTCCTCTCCTTTCCTGTCTCCATTGATTAGCTGTTCCTTGAGGCAAAGTAAACTTAGGGTGGACTTCCATTAGTATGTGTTGCTGAAATGAGCAATTGTTGGAGCAAACAGCTGTCTTTTGCACATGCTGGAAGGTAGTATTTGAAGTCCTTACTTAACTTCATATATTGAAAATATAATGCCCACAACAAGATTTAGGTAAACTATTTTCTTTTTTATCTGAGACTTGTTCAAACTACCTGTGTTTTTTGTTTTTGTTTTTTTCCCCAAAAACTTGATTTTAAAGTAAATTTGATAGGATTTTACAGCACTGTTTGGATCTTCCTCTGCACTAAAATGCATTTTCTGCCACAGTTTCCTGCTCTAGAAAGAAGAGTCAATTACAGAAGGAAATTAGAAGCTGACATAAAGGTCAGAGAGTAGGTGAACAGGGGAAGGGAAGTTCTGCAATTACATAGCTATTGCAATTAAGGTCTGATAGTCCTCCTTCTATGGGTCATGGGATCTGTGGCAGTTTTGATAAATGTTTTAACTTTTACAACAGTTTTATCAAGGATAGCAGTGGAAGAGGAAAATGTTCTTTTTACAAAACCACTTACAAAAAATGAGTAAAAAAATTCCTCCAGCTTCTTTAACCTTATTGAATCGGAGTAATTCTGCTACCACTTCACCCTCAAAAGTTCTTCTTCTAGCAGTACAAATATTTGCCAAACTACCAGCTAAATCTATATATATTTACTGTCAAATTTGACAGAAAATTTGAAGTTTCAGATTTCAGCTAAGTAGCCTTTGATTTAGGATGCAAAATCATGAAAGAATATATCACACAAGATTTCACCTAGGACTGATTTAATGAAGATTGAACCCTATTGAAATTCTAAGCATACTTCATGTTCAAAATTACCATATTTTAAGAGTTTGCTGTGTAAAATATTCTCTGAGTTCAAAACAAAACACTGGTTTTGCACTATTTGGAAGCAGGTGAAATCACATCAAAAGAGAAAACTGCTGTGATGGTAAACAAGGCACTGAGACCAAAAGCCTGAACAATAAAAAGGAGTTTACAATAACAGCAATTTTATGCTATTATGATGGTTATAATAACCCTCTGTATTAACCCACCAATTTTGCATTCATATTACTACAGAAAAGAACAAGTTGCTGGATCATATAAGGAATTATATTTTTGCATTATTACAAAGCTCCCAACTGAAACTGAACTCTGGAGTTCTTTCTGAATTACAAAAAGGAGCAAGGGGTGGGGAAAAGGGATTACAGTTAAAGAAGTCCTCCATTTTCCTTGTAGTTGAACAGAATAATCTGAGAATTTTTATAATAGCTGTACTCACTGTTGTAGGATTGGTGAGTAGAAGATCACCTCCTAACAGCATTAGAGAAAACTACAACACAGCAAATTCCAGGTATGGGTGTGTGCAAATCAGTTAACCAATGTAAAATGTAAAAATAAATCCTGTCAAGCCCAGATAAAGCATGGAGTGTATTTTAAGAACAACTAAGGAAAAGATCCTGAAGACAGGGACAGAGGGGGCACAGAGTGGTTGCAGTACTATATTTTTTTTCTTAGGCATCAGAATGCAGAGTCAGAGGAAAAGTTACAAAATGAAACCAGAAAGTCTTCAGAAAACACCAAGCATGAAAGGCAATGGCTACTTCGAATAAGTAGAAAAGATTCCTGAACACAGAAACAAAGTACAACCACTCAACTGCCTCCCCAGAAAAACCTTAAAGAACAGGAGAAATTGGATCCATAAGAGCATAAACTTGGAGGAGGAACCCAACTGAAATGCTTTGCTGTCTCCAAGAAAAAATGTTTTAGTCAAATGAGAATTTAGGACAAGTGCAAAGTCAATTGCCTGACTATACTGGTCAAGTCCATTTTTTAAACATCTCCTGTGGCTGACACCAGATCAGAATTCAAGACACAGCACTTAATAAATAATGTATGATTTTAGGAATATTGCCACTATTCTTAACCTACATTTTTCATACATAGTTCTCATACATAGTTCTCCACTATGTACTGTAAGAAGAAATAATTAAGAATTCATCCTATAGCCTTATAAGACTATCATTCCAAGTGAGTATGTGTAAAAGTAATCAGGGATAATTTTTTTAGGAAAAAAAATTAGGTATTTGAGTTGGTCATAATTTCCTTCCACTTTTTAGCATGTCTTTACATGCTTTGGCATAAGAAGAGCATTTAATTTGTCCTCATCTGTATGATCTATCTGTATTTTTTCTTGCATCTGTGTTATCCTCAGATGTGTTGAGTGGTACAGAAGAAAAATGTTTCCTACATAAGAAATATGTTAGAAATATAAGAAAAAAATTTCCTTTGACCTACAAGCAATTGATACATAAAAAAAATCTTTCTTGACATTTAGTTATTACATTCAATTATTATTTAGTCATTATAACTAATTTTAAGTAAAAGCACACTACAGGTTTTACTGTCAAGGAAACAACCAACAAGCAACAATGACAACAAAAAGCCCAGACCTAAATAACCAAAAAACATTTATCTGAGCAAGATGCATCAACAATTCTCAAACAAGAGTTGTTCATAGGATATAATCACTGCTTGTACCTTTGGGGTTATATTCTGTGATTAAGTAGGACTGGAATAAGGTCACTGTCTTACCAATTGGATACGGTATGCACCTTCCCTTTTCCTTATGTCTGATAACCTCTCTGTGCCCATGCTAAGGCTTTCACAGGAGACCACTGTGCAATATTTTACACAGAAAATATGGACCATCTACCAGAGTGACCAAGATGCATCAACTTTGCCAAGGAGTCTTGAGACTCATCATTTAAATTCTGGAATCTCAAATTTCTGTGATGCTCCATGGAAGAGTGAATGAGGTTTTTTTATACGTTTGCTTATACAGAGCACTATTCTCTGAAGCAGAGTTTCCCAGCTGATTAAACCCAAGTGCCCCAATTCCTTGTAGCAAAGCCTGAAAAGTGTGTTTTCCCCACACCTTCTGCAGCAGTCAGCAGAAGGCAGAGAGAGTGCTCATCTTTATGAGCAGTTACCATTTTAAATTCCGATGCACGAAGGGGCTGAAAAGCACTTTACAGCTCATTCAGAAGTTCAGCTGTCAAGTCTGTGGAGACTCTTCCTGCTTATTATAACTTCTCGGTGTTTTTCTTCTTTGACAGGTAGCACACAGTATTTAAAAGCCTCCTCTCTCTCTCACCATCAGTCTGGCATGTCTGTCCCTAGAGCCCCATCCCCTCAGGAAGATGGCAGCAGCCTGCTGAAAGCCTCAGACCACATCAGAGCAGGGGAGATTAAATACACCCAGTGCGTGATAACGCCAGGGGCAGGAGGAGGGCACCTTCTGTCAGCAGAGCCTCAGAGTGCTCCAGTAAGAGTTCAAACTGGGGAGTACCACAAGAAACAAACATTTCACTGAGACTCACAAAGATAGGAACAGCTGCAAACACCTCCGAGAAGGAGGCACAGCAGAGGTGGTATTTGCTGTAAAAATTAAATTGAGCTCTAGGGGACAGATGAGAGTTCAACCAAAATGCATTTGTGACCCAAAATCTTGGACAAAAGCAAAAAATCAGGGCAGAATAATTCTTCACAGGACCGCCCCCTCTTCCCAGGACACACATGCAAAGACATCTGAGTTATGCAGTGAAGAATTAGAAGGGTGTTTGAGAACCAGATTAGCAAGATCATATCCCACACCCCTGCTGTAGACAGATATACTCACTGTAAGGGGAATGTGCAGGCATGAGAGAAAGTGCTACAAAGGCCCAGATGAAATCTCATCTGCAGAACAGGTCAGATTTCCCATGGGGGTCAGGCAGATATTTTTCCTTCTGTTTTGGAACAGCACAATTTCTGCACAAAGTCCTAATCCTACATCTTACTATTCATGGCCATGATACCTCAGGCCCCAAACTTCTCAACAAGATATTAAACATAGAATCATTTCTACACCAGAAGATTACAGATTAACTAGGTACCGAGTACTTTCTGTAGTTCCCTAGCACCTATATCAACATTGTGAAAGCTGTGATAAATATATATCTCCTCATATTAGATGTATCCTTTTCCAAGAGTTAACTCTGAAAAGAAGTTCTTAATTACTATGTAGTCAGAAGAAATAAGCATTTAAATAAAAAAAGCACTTTACCTATTAACAGGTCAGTATCCAGAGACACAGAATACCATAGTCCTGGTCAGTGGACTTTTCCATTCCATCACTCTCTCTCAAACTCCCACAGCCCCTTACTTGTATTTAACTTTAACTTTGAAGTATGGCAATCTTATTTCAAACTTTAAAGCACTGATCCTGTGCAATTAGGAGTGGTTAAGCAGTGTTGATTACTTTGCTGGCCCAGGACCAGAGAGTGACTTCTCATCCCAGCTGAGTACAGACCAGCACAGTTCTTCAGCTCTGTAATTTCAATTAAGATTTATAGATATTAGTGACAATAGAAATAGGATGAGGGGACAAAAGTACTCAAACTACATTGGGAGCCTCTTAACCAAGCTCTAAATACACCCAGGATCACATAAAAGCATTTAATTTACTGATTAAATTAATTTTCATATATGGTGCTAAATTATTATTCAAAAAAAGCTTCCAGAGAGGAAGCACTGGAAATGCTTTATGCTCTGTGCATTCTGGAGAGGTGGGAAACCTGCTGAGGTCTGTATAAAGCATTTAGCCTTACCAGGAATCAAGCTGCATTGTACGATGATATTGGCTATCCTCCAGTTTTAGATGGGAGTGGGATATACTTCCCTCAAAAGTTTGAAATGTCAATCAATAGAAAACATGGGCTTGATCATGATTATGGTGCAGTAACAATAAAATTTTCCATGAGTAAGACAAGAGCAGACTTCTATATTGAATGAACAAACTCAGAAGAGAAGAAGAAATGTGAAGCAAAAATATTTTTTTCTTTGGTTAGAAGTAATATCATTGTGCATCCAAGTGTTCACAATGGGGGAGCACAGCAGAATAGATAGGTGCAGTCGAGACAACTGTAATATTTGATTAATACTGCAATTCCAAATGAATAAAACAATTAAAATTACTGAATTAGTTTCAGTAGATCAGGAGCCAGCAAAAATAAAGTACAAACACAGTTTTATGAATGCTGGCAGGAACCCATAACTTGTACATTTCTAGCCATTCATGAATGTGATAGCACAAATCTCTGATGAGGCCTGCCCCAAATAAATGTTATGAAGCTCATGATGCACCAAAAAGAGAAGAAAAAAAGTTCCTCTGAAAAGAAGGAGCATCAGGAGACTGATGGACATTCTTGGGAATAGTGTCTACTATGCCAGGAAAATATGACAGCGAACGAGACACTGTGGTCAATGAGTGAGTGTTACACAAGGGAAAGGAGGAGGGTCAGAGCACAAGAAATGTGAGCACCACAGCAACCATGCTCTGCCATAGCAGGGGAATAAAAGAGGAATGGTGTTACATGTCTGACTGCTCCTTGGGCCCAGTCAGTCTGTCTTGAGCACACCCACCAGGTGTGCCACAGCCAGATCTTCTGTGCCTCCCTTGCCTGACAACACACTCCTGCTTCATTTGCCAAATGATACATACACCACATTTAAACCTCTTCTCTGGGAACCTGTAATGTTACCTGAGCAAAACTTCAGCTTCCATTTAAAGACAGAGGTTATTCAATGATCAAAAGGATCCTTTCATTCTGGATGTTAGCTTAACACAAAAGATCTTTATACAAAATTAGGTACAGAAACTTATTCTAATGATAATTTGGATAAGATCTCCTGACTTCCATCTTTGGGTTGAGTCAGACAGACACTTCCTGATGTATTTCTTTATCAGCTTTAATTGGCTCACAACCTGTTCTCTTACCTTTTTGCTTCAGTCACCATTTTCGGTCACTAGGATCCCTCCAGTCTGGAGTTTCATGTAGAAATGATGCAGTCAGGCAAGGCTGTTCCAAATCAATACTTCTCCTGTTGTTTTCTAGAGCCCTGCTATCCAGATTCTTGTGATTTTCTACCATAACCCCTGTTTGCCAACCAGATGAGAATGAAATATGCAAACATAGTCCTTTTTAAGTGTATATAACTTAATTTCCCTGTAGAAGTCAAAAAGTATGGACAGTAACACATAAGCCTGCAGGCAGCAGAGCAGAATGTAAGTTTCTGCATACTATGAAGAAAACAAGCATTTAAACTTGCAACTGTTAAGCATATCAAAATTCTCTTCCCCACAATGTTGTTAAAACCCATCCACCTTAGCTGCATTTGCTTGGGGAGTGAGATGTTACTTTGTCAAGCTTAAAAAAACTCGCACTTTCTCAGCTGGGGTTCTTAAAAGGGAGCATTAAATGGATTTTGGCATGTAGGGTTTTATGAAGAGTGGCTCTCTTTGCAATCCCATTTAGCACACATCAGTTGTTCTGAATGCCACTGGGATTATACTGACTTCCAGAAGTGTTTCAATAGGAACTGTATGATTTTCTGTAGCAAAGTAACTGAAGGAAAAATTCAATTTTTTTTGGTGTGAAGGAACCACAAAAAACAAAAACGAAACAACAGTTGAAGTTATTCACAACAACAACAAAAAAAAAAGAGCAAAGAAATATAAAAATATAGAAAAAGTTCCAAATAAACAAATTCCAGAGAAAATACCATTCACTGTAACATTTGCTGATGTCCAAATCTTGCAACTTATATGCGCAAAACCAAAGTCACTCCTCTTCCATTCTCAAACTGTGGTCAGCCCTCTGGAGAGCCTGCATCTGTAAACAAATGAAGTATTCAATATTCAAAGAAAGAGAAAAAAAATCTGTAAAAACTTTGCATTTCTTGGTGAAGAAAGTTACTTTTTAAGACAACTAACTACAGGCAACTGCATTAGAACAGGAGTGACCACGACTAAAAAGTATTTTGAAAAAATAAAGGAACAGCACAAATACTTCAGTAATAAAATCTGAAATGGTATAACCCAGAAAAAAGGCTGGTCTTTAAACAGGATAGGAACAGTACCACTGGAGTAGCTGCTAGCATCTACTATCTATATCATGCTAGAAACTGAATTAAAATTATTAATCAGAGTGAAAATCTGTGCAAATGGGAAATAGGCCTTGTATCGGTACCATTTAGGAGAAGCATTTAACCAGAAACTTAAGGCTGAACTGAAGAAAAATACTTTAAAAAAAGTAAACAATTGAGAACAAGATGAAGTCTTTTCTCTGTTTAAAAGCTTCAAAGAGCATGAAATGGATGCTCTCATACAGAGAACAATATGAAGCAGGGAGCAGTACTGTTCAAGGAAAAACATTTATTGATTACCTGCTAATTTTTGTACATGATTCAAGCTTTTGGTTTACCTAGCTTGGTGTTCTATAGCTGACAAACAGCAACAACAGACACTGAAGAAAGGAGATCAAAAAAATATAAAAATAGTAAACAGTAAATGTAAAAATAGTAATAATGAAAATAAGATTGTCTATCCCTGATGCAAGTTTCAGCCTACTCCCTCATTATTAAGAACAGGTTTAGACTGCTACCAGCTACAGTGTCTCACTGGTTGACAATTAGCAATGAAAGCAGCAGAAGCATAAGCATAAATCTTGCTCTACTTTTCCCAAATCCTCTATTTACTTTTTAATTACAGCATATTATGGATACAGCAATAAAATGCCCAGCTCATTTGGTATTTTTAACTCTATTTTTAATTTAGGCTCCTGTAAGAAATCCTAATAGTAGGTCATGGATCAGAGAGTCATCAAGCAAACACAAAGCTCTGAAGAAAATAATTTACAGCACATTTATTATTACAATTGTGTAAGTTCTGGTTCTGCCAGAAACTGAAAATGTCATCAGCATTTTCCCCATGAATCATGTAAGGGACATCCTCACAAATATTTACCCATTTTAACCACAAACTGCTTACAACAAATCATAACCTCTCTCTTCTTAACCATAAAAATGCAACAAGTAGCATCATAGCTTAGACATAATTCTGATTACATGATTAACTCTGCCAAGCTGTTTATAATGGAATACTTATATATAATTCACACCACATGAAGATAGGCAGCAAAACAGTTAAAATTATTTATGGCATCCACTCCATATTTGTCAGTCTGCTATTCTCTCCAATTGTCTATCCAGTCTCATTTGATTCAAAGTTAACTGAAATTAGACCAAAACAACAAACATCCACCTTTTCTAAAACTATTTTTAGATTTTGATTCAATAGCAAAAATGTTCACAGTGGAAGGGGACAAGGGGGGTAAGGGATGTGTGTTGGGTTTTTTCTTATTTGTTAGTTTAGGGTTTTTTAGAAATACAGTGGCTGTGAAAACATATAGAAACATAAGAAAAATATTTCTATGTCATTTAGACTTTAATTTTGATTATAAATTTCTACTGAGATGTGCTTACTATCTGTCCTTTCTTATTGCTCCCTATCAAAATGACAGAGGCCTAACTTTTGTAAAAAGGTAGAAGTGATGGATACTGTGAACTGTAGGGCAATTTTGCTGTAACACAAAATTTGAAGTTTTCTTGCTTTCCTTGATAGCTGAAGAGAGAAACTGCAATTTACTGAGGAGCTGAAATTATATTAGAAATTGTATTAGTTGATCAGCAGAATTCTATCTGATGTTGCAAAATTGCAAAACCTTTTTCAAATCCTTTCAAAGTGGGGAAAGAAGATAAAATAGTCTGAGGACAGAGGCAATAATAACCAAAAGGAGAGTAATTAAAATATGTCTGAGCCTGCTTGAAGTATGAATACATTTGCCAGAACAGGTCTGCTAGGGCAGATTCATTCTAATAAGGGTTAATAAATGGGGCAGAGAGAAGGGAGGAAGCCTGGAAGGAAAGCTCAGCACTGACATGAAAAATCTGCTGTTGGAGAGAAGGTAATTGAAGGGTTAGGTGTACAGAGAAGCTCTGATTTATGAGCATGAACAGTAGTGGATAAACTCCAGCATTTTGTCTAAGTGTAATCAGGTCCTCAGTCCCAAGGAGGCACAGTGTGTCCTAGAACCATTTAGTAAATCATACGCACTTGACTCATAATGAAGAGAAAGAAAAAGATTTTTTTAGAAAACATTTGCCATCCACCTCTCAGTTGTTTTATGCAATAGACTCCTCTACAGAGGGGCAGCCAGGGTCTGTCCTACCACCATCTCTGAATGTTCCTATAGTTTTGTACATAGCACCAATTCACCCTGGTGGTCCATGTCAGGCTTTCCAAGTGTGTCATTTCCATGTATAAGATTCTTGCCTCAAAAGAGAGGGAGAGTTAAAACGAAATGAAAGAATGAATAAATAAATAAATAAAGTTCATGGGAGATTAAAGGTTCCACAGGATTTCTGAAAAATAGCTCTGCTGAAAAAATTCATTTTCTTTCTACATATTGCCTGTATGCTGCTCTCAAGACAGATTTTATTGGTAGTGCATAGAAATGCACATACTGATGCATATGCCAGGACATTTCCTATTTCAGACCTTAGATACTAGAGATGCTATAGCAAGGAAAAAATAAAAATTCCAGAAGATTTAAATCAAGTATTACCTGTACCACAGACAATGCACTACAACAGATGTGTCTTCTATTGTTTATGCCTCAGTTTGTCCATCAACTAATTAAAAGCAAAACCAAATAACCTCTTACCAACCTTGCAAAATAGGAGAAATATCCACTAATATTTCCAAGCTGAACATGATTCTCTGAGGACACAGGCTTAGCTTTTAGATGAATTTTCTTTGTGTAGTGACTATTAGGCTTATTGATTTTAGTGCACTGATTTTAGTGATTTTTAGGCTTATTCATTTAAGGCTACCACAGGCTTCTATTGTGATACCAATTCAAAGCCAATACAGCTAAGGGAGGTAAATTAAAGTGAGTTCTTTTTCACCTTAAATCAATATGGCTGTTTGCTTTCAGGCAATGGAGTGACACTGGTGTACCACTGCTGCTGCTTTTACTAGCAAAAAAAAGTGTCTTTTCACAGGCTCAGAGTTTTGAGTTTTTAAGTTTCTTCTAAATCTCTAGTGCACAGAGATATGTGAAAATATATCTTTTCCACAGAAGAACTATTGAAAATTAACACTGGACAACCTGTGGACGCACCTGAACCGGTAACAACTTTGTCTACTTTGAGCTTTTAACATAAACAAAAATTAGATTAAACTAGAAGAAAACCTCATAGCTGTTCAACCAATGTACACATATCATTAGAGGATCTATATCTAGGGCAGAATGCCTTTGTAACAGGTGGAAGCCAGAGAAAATGTTCAGCTTGAACATTCAAAGAAACAGCAGGACAATGAACCTTCTTTTTCTTCTGAACTGAGCATATTTTTTGAGGAATAAGAGGCATGGAAACTTTAAAGCCCTTCTAACTTCTTTTCAGAGCATAGCCAAACTTTGAAGTTTCCACCAGAGAACCTATATGAAGAAAATATGATGTGGCCTGGGGTGGCAAGTCACCCTGCCTTGACACTGTGGGATTATTCTGTGACTGTCACAACAGGTCTCTTGCTGACACAGCTCTGCTTTTCTGAGCCATATTTAAGGCAGCCCCACAGCAGTGGTAGGGACTGTTGCTGCCCCATTTGTAGCCCCATCCTGAGCACTAGCAGGAGAAGAAAACCTGGTTGATTCTCCAAAGCACTCTTTGGAACTTCATGCAGTGAAGCAAAAGTGTGAAGAAAAGAAGAACCCCCACACTGCAAACCTCACAGACCTTCCTGCTTGCTCCCCCTCATCAAATTCCATACTAGCTACTGTTAAAATTTTGACTTACCAATAAAATCATTGAACAGTTGGAGTTGGAAGAACCTTAAAGATCATCTTATTCCAACCCCTCTGCCATGGGTTTTGCTAATTCCTGGATGCTGTAATCTCATAACTCTGTCTCCTGAGAAAAACTCCAGTGGTCTTCCAGCTGTGTGTGCCCAGATCCTGCATCCACCTTGAGCACTTCTGAGTCCTCCTTGCCTCTCCTCCAGCCAGCCTCAGCACCCCACTCCCCAGCTGCCCTTGGGATGGCAAATCTGAATGTTGCTGACCCCACTGAAAAACCTTGTGCCAACTCTGGCTTCATCCTCTCCATATTTCTTCTTTAAAATTTAAATAACTCTATGTATTTCTTTAACCAAGTCTCTTTAGGTTGAAGGACAGCTGCAGAAGGCAATGTATGCATTTTTAATGAAGGGTAGAAAATTTACGAACAATCTGAAAATACAGCTACAACAAATATTTTACTTTTTGCCTCACAGTAGCACTAATATAGTTGGTTTTACATCTATGTAATCATTGATACACCAAGTAGAAAGAATTATGTGTCAGAGAAAACAATATTGAAAATTTGACAAATTATTGTAGGTTTACAAATCTTTCTCTCCACACTATTTGTATGAAAGGAAGAGAAGACAAAGATACAGAGAAACCTGCATTTTATGGAAGAGCAAATGAACTACGGAAGAACAGAAGTTGTCCCTAGACTGTAGTTGTCCTCGAGCAAACTCTTTACATTTTTGCAGATAAATATAGCATCCTGGACTTCAGTCCAGACCACATGTACTCACATCAGCTGCAGGTCTGGTCCCTGACTTCTGTGCTAAGCCAGATTCCCTTCACAATTGTACCAGCATAACTGCTAACTTTATTGGAAATGCATTTTTGTAGCCGAGCATACTAGTGGTCCTACTGAATTTATTTTTCCACTGTGAGAAAAATATTTTTATTTATTCCCTCAAGTCTTTTTCCAAAGCTATTTTGTTTTTGCTGTTCTTTTTTTCCCAGTTATCTAGCTAGAACATGAGGTTCCAAATGTAACTTGGCTGCACTTCATAGGTGCGTGGTGAGTCTGTGGTTGTTTCCAAGGGTTTTGGAATGGAAGTAAAGTGCTTTGTCCAGCTGTCACCTTTACCTGTCAGCAAGCACCTGCTTACCTTTGACTGTATTGAAACAACCATGTTTAAATATAAAATTGTGTCTTACTTTAAACACAGAAAAAAACAATACGTGAGGCAAACATAAGTTACTAGGCTACTCCTGGGCCAAGCAGAGTGCACTTCCATTTGGAAGATATGCAGATGCAGCTAATGGGGAGATGATGTTTGAACCTAAAAGCTGATCATAATTAGATCTGCTACACAATACAGCTCCACAGTTATCCTCCTGCTGCATGGAAGCTCAGCCTAGTTACAAGACAGTGCAGGGCTTGGATGGAGACACATATGGGGACCATTGATACTAATTTATTGCCTTCTTTATGGACTAAATAAGGTCTGGCAATTCACTTGTGTAGAAGACAGATTTGCTATTCATTATAAATAAATATTTAAGAGAGCAAAACATTTCCTTTGAGCTTATCCCACCTCCTCACTGTGGGGCCCATGCACAGAGAGGTTTTCCCTGCAGAAGGCATGCCCAGCAGAGAGTGGTTCTGCTCTCCCTGATTAACCGGATTTGCAGGAGAGGAGGAGTTACGGAGAGCGGCTGCTTTCCTGCCACCGTCACTCAATCATCTGGAAATCTAATTTGTATCTTATTTGGCAGGCAAGCAGCCATCTGCTCCAAGGATATGCTCCAAGGGCAGTTGCCAAATACAGAACAGGCTTTCTGCCATAGGGAAAACTAATTGCCTTTATTGGACTAATACAGGTTGAAAGCTAATGATATAGGATGCTTCACCACAAAAGAAATAAAAGCAGGTTTTTTAAATATACTTTCCACTAACTTCCATAAAAGCTGAGTCTTCCAAAGGAGTAATATCCATTCACATGGGTTTGTGACTCAGAGTTATATGGGCCAGAGCAGCAAATGAGAAAGTTGTCAGTCCCACAGGACTATTTCTGCCCTATAAAAGGTAACATGTGTGTGCAGATGGACTCTGCTTAATCTGCAGCCATGATGCCAATGGAAATGGATTAGCTGCACACGGAACAAGCAGCTTGAAAATATCACATCCCATGAGAGCATTATCTAGTCCACGTCACATATCACACTCTTGCAGGATTTCCAGTTTCAACCAGATCAGAGAGAAAAATTTTCTTGGCATTGCAAGGCCATTTTATGAGAATTTTTAAAGTGGACAATACTAGGCCTTAAAAAAGGAGAGGAAAAGTGGTGGGTGGTGGGGGAAACTTCTCTAAATTGGTCAACACATATTATCATATGCATTGAGCATGCAAAACTCACGCAAGTATTCTAGTCTATTCTCTCAAACCCTCCTTTACAATTCATCCTAGTTTTGAAAATGTTCCTAGTAAGTTTGATCAGATCTGATGCATTTCCAGAAATTTCTAGTTGTGATGAACGGAATATTTTTTCAAGGAAACTGCAGGGAGAAGCAGGAAAAGGAAAGGGGGAAATAGCCAGTTTTAATCACAACACAAACAATCCTGTCTGTTTATATTTAGGGAAGATACCCATGAGACCACTTGCCACTGCTTTTTCTGCAAATGCTGCTTCATTGCTTACATGCCATCAGCCTTCCCCTCACTGCTTTTTCCAAACACAGCAACCACTGCTCTCATGACTCAGGAGCTGTTGAGAGATAATCAATCTAACAATCAGGATAACTGAAAAAATTTTCTCTGCGTTTGCTCAGCTGTGACTGATGCACTTTGGAATAAGTAGGGACCAGATTACAGACTAAACTGTTTACAAAACACCCTTCTCTATGACAATTCCTTCCAAATTAATACTGTCCAAAGATCTGGGTAGGCAGTTCTAGCATCTGCCTTCTTTTACTCATCCATGGAAAGAAATATAAGTTTTTTGTGGTACACTTGCAAAGTACACAGGCAACTTGCAATAGAAACAGACACAAAGATAAAAAGAATACTATTCATTTCACATGTCCATTGACATTTAGTCCAGCTTTTAAAAGAGGCCAGATGTGTCACTCATGACAAATCTAATCCCAGCAATTTCTGTCCAGAAAGACCAAGACAGGGTGTGATCTTTTTCCTGTACAAGCCCTAAAACCAGCAGGTTTTCTGCATTGCTGACCTGGAGTAAGTTTGAAGATTACAAATAAAGGACTCTTCCTATACATCTTTCCCCTAATTCCCTCAAAGATTCAGATGCACCACATGATAGAAGGGCTACTAAACCTCAAACCTCTAACTACAAGTTTTAGAAATATAAGCACATGTTCTCTTGGTATGATTCCATCCTAGCACAGTCTGTGCTCATCAGTCACCTCTGGTTCTCCACTGACAAAGGAGGATAACTAAATGTTATCTGACAACATAATGTATCTCCACATGATATTTTCATTTACTGAAATAATGAAAAGAAAGGTGTGGGTAGGAAGGGGAAAGGGTAATGGGGAATGAGGAGAAAATCCTGAAGTTGTTAAAATCCCCACAAAATTATTTGCCAGAGGTAGGTTTGTGTAAATGGACAGAAAGGAAGAAAGAAGACTGATGAGAGTTAAGCCAACATGAGAGTTAATTTCAACATGCTGTGAAATTCCAAGCATGAAAACAAAAACCACTATCACAAAAAGGATTCCTATTCTCCATTTTAGCATGCCTTTACCACATTAACAGCAGCAGCTGAGTGTGCATCCTGCTCATGCCCATATCAAGCATAAAAAGACGTATGGAAGGGTTCACTTTGCTGTCACAATGACATCGAGTTTTCATCATTGTCACTTGGTGGTGATTTGAATATCAGTCTTTTGCAGAAAGAAAATTTCTGCTCAGAGGAGATCGAGATAGCATAGGAAGGTCACACATAGTCTAGCAGCTGCACAAAGTAGCTGATATTAATGGGAAACATGAAAACAAAGAAGATGGAAAGGCTATGAAGGTCTAAGAAATCTTAAGGATGTCAGATGGCTGTTTATACCAATAAGTCTTGGAAATGTGCACAGAGGTTGCTGGGCTCTTCTCTTGTGCTGAAGGTTTTTCTCAATGACAATGACACCAGAACCTCGTGAGGATGATTTTGTTTTAACAAGTCACTGACAGGTAGGGGCATGCACTCTAGCAAACACAGAACAGAAAAGCTAGGAAAAGAACTGACCACAAGTTGTGGGGGGAGGAATAAAAAATAGTTCCAAAGTTGGTAAGAAAGCAGGGAACAGCATTCTGCAGGTAACTGGCTCTTCTGTAGGCACACTTGGCAGGAAACTTATATCCACATCCATTAATACTTTTTCAACTGGTTTCTTCCATTACAATGATATTTTCCTTGTACATATTTATTATTGTTAGGTTAATTTCATTTCAAGGTCCTTTAGTGGAAGAGTACATTGTCACTACAACATGAAGCAATTCCTTCCTTAAATAACTTCCCAATGCTGCAAGTCACATGGCAAAAAAATTATGAGCAAGACTCCCTTAAATGATTGCTACATTTAATTTAGGGCTCTTATTTGTAGCCCCTATTTTTCTTCTTCAGGATGTCATATTGTCTACTGTTATGTCAAATAGTTTACATTAAACTAAAAAAAAAAAACCAAAACAAAAATCATACACTATTATTATACACTTCCATGACTCAATTAAAATGTCAAGATCACTGCCAAAATAGTGTGAAAAAGCAACACTAAAATTTATGTGAATTTCTATTGTCCATAACACATAGATAAAATCCCAAACCCAAAACTTTGGATTCTCATTCCTCTATTTTATTCTTGGAAATCTGCTTTCTACTATTCATCTTCACAAGGGTTTTCATCCCATTCTTTCTAGATTTTAACCTACAAATGAATTAATTTCTGTTACGTATTTGCTCTGTTTAAACAAAGGAGTAAAAAGATGCCAAAGTAAGAATATAAGAATAAGCATTTCATAGACACTGCTGATTTTCTTATCTGCTCAGGTCCTTTGGTGGGGCTAAAGTGTGGGATGTATTTCCTATTCTTGTTTTCCCATGTTGTACTACATGTACTTAAACCCTAAAACCTCAGGGCACTTTACTCTCTTTGCCATGGCTCTGCAAAACTCAATGGATGGTTCTTGAAAAACTCAGTGTAGGATCAGGGATCAAATTATAAAACCCTTTGAGTAACTATCTGGAAGTGCCTGTGAAATGCCATATGTCTTCTGTAGCACTCATGATAAAAATAAAACCCCTGCTCAGAGGAGGAAAGGCAAGTATCAGCTATCTCTCTGAAGCAGCTGATATCTCAGTCTCAAAAAAGGTTAAGTCAGGATATGGGTTAAATAAAAACAACAAACAACAGTAAATGTCACAGCGGTATTTCCTGGAAGAGTCATGTAAATGTTATTTATTGTGCCAGATACATTTCCAAAGCAGATGTCTTCCACAATCTATTTCACTCAGCTACATCAAATCAAAATAGTTGCAATTTCAGCCTTCTAGGCAGCATTACCATTCACAGGTCCCTGTAAGGCCAGTTCATCCCAGCATGAGAAGAGCAATTCAGCTTGTTCCTCTGTGCTGCCTTTCAGCCTTCACTGGGCTGAACTACCTGGACAGCAGTCTAGGAGAATGTGGCTGATGGGGCATCCTGACCCACGCCTGACGTAGGCACAGACTTCTCTAAAATGTTTGTCACCCTAGACTCTTCAGTCAGAGGTACTTGGGCTTGCTCTGCCTTTTCCTTCAGTATTTCCATCTCTGCTTTGCTTGTAGGCAAGCTTTGAAGGGTTTGGGGTTTGGTTCAGGCCCAAAAGCTTTGGCATTGTATTTGGGCTTATGTGACAAAGTTTTGGAAACATGGGGGCTACAGAGGTGGCTTTTGTCAGAAGCTACCAGAGTCTTCCCCTGTGTCAAACAGAGCCAACACAAGCTGGCTCCAAGGGGGACCTGCTTCTCTCCAGGGCCAAGCTCATCAGTGACAGCAGTAGCACCTCTGGGATAAAATATTTAAGGGAAAAAACATTATTGTGCAGAACCAAATTGTAGCCAGAGAGGAGAGAATTGAGAATGTGTGAGATGAACAGCCCTGGAGACACCAAGGTTCGTGAAAAAGGTGGAAGGAGCAGAGATTCCCCTGAAGCCCATGGTGCAGAGCACGCTGAAGCAGCTGTGCCCCTGCAGCCCATGGGGGTCTCCAGTGGAGCAGAGATCCACTTGCAGCCCATGGAGGAGCCCCACACTGAAGCTGGTGGATGCCCAAAGGACCCCATGGGAAGCCTGATCTGGAGCAGGCTCCTGGCAGGACCTCTGAACCCTGGGGAAAGGAGCCCATGATGGGGCAGGTTTGCTGGCAGGACTGGTGACCCCACAGAGGACTCACACTAGAGCAGTTAATGAAGAACTGCATCCCTTGGGAGGGACCCCCGAGGAGGAAGGAGTGGCAGAGACAACATGTGATGATCTGACCATAATCCCCATTCTCCATCCTCCTGTGCCACTGGTGGGGCAAAGGTAACAAATCAGAAATAAGATTAAGTATGGGATGAAGGGATGGGATTAAGTATGGGAGAAAGGCATGTTTAAGATTTGGGTTTGCTCCTTATTATCCTATTCTCATTTGACTGGTAATAAATTCAATTAAATTCCTCAAGCTGAGTCAGTTTTGCCAGTGATGGTAACTGCTGAGTGATGCCCTGCCCTCGTCTCGACCCGCAAGCCTTTTCTTATATTTTCTCTCCCACAGACAACCCACCACAGACATCAAATGTAGAAATTCGTAACAACATGAAACTTCAAATAGAAGTGTTTTGTTTATCTGACAAAGATGTAACAGACAACTACCAGATTAATTTCTTTGCTTTGTGGCTCCTTTTAGTCCCTATCACTTATCTAATTATATATTTAGACTTCATTGATCTTAGAAATTGACTACTTTTACAGGGCCCTGAAGCTGCTAGGTTTGAGTGACAGAGCAGGCTGAAGAATTTTTCAGTAAAAGAATATTTCTTTAGGGAAACTTTCTGCAGGAACATTTTGAAAGGTACACAGATCTACAGCTTTCCTTCAGTAGAGCCTAAACAAAAAAATTAGAGCCAACCTGATACAAAGCATAAAGACTTTGATTTTTTTTCAGATAAGATCAGCCATTCCGCTTTGGATAAGTTCAACATTAATTTACATTTGTTTGAACACACTGCCTCAGTGACAGATGACCTTAGGCATCTTAGGGTCCTGTTTCTTCTCTGCCCAGAAATCTTGCACAACATCTCCTATTCCACTTCCCTCCTGAGCAAGTACAAGATAAAAGAGAGATGCCACAGTTACAGGGCACCCTTTTGGAGGTGCTGTCTAACTACTGAGAGCAAACTTTAGAGCTGAGAGAGCTCAGTCAGCTGAATACCAAACCCTTGATATTTTACATTTACATTTCAAGATGGTCCAAGAGTTAAAAAGTAAAAACAAACCTCTAAAAGTAGTCTCTCACCAAGAGTGGAATTTAATTTACAAATAGTCCTGTTATAGTAATGATGAAGCTACAGGATCTCACCTGGCAGAACGTGTCACTGTCCTGTGTATTGTTAATACATTAATACATTACAGGATTTCAGTTTCTGATGTTTGCCTTTTTGTCTGAAATTCAGTTGGTACATACATCTAAAACCCATTAAGCTTTGAAATTGAATTCAGACAGAACCACCAATAATAATTATAAGTTCGTTTGTCCAGAGCTAGGAAGCTTCAAGATCTGTTGCATTTGCAAGAACCTGAGCTAAACTGCACGCCACTCAATAATCTTTTAGTCTGAATAAAGGTCCTCATGGCCAGTGTCAGAACATAGGCAGGGGCTGTAACAGCACCAGAGAGCAGCACTGCAAAGGGATCTGTGGGGTTTTGTTCACCACTGAAACAGAGCTGTGCTGATCTACAAAGCTGAGCAAGAGCCGAGTAGGTCTGGTGTCCTTCCCGGGGGTGCCCTCTATGGCACATTCTCAAAGATTAGATCCTTGTTGCCTTTTCTCACGCCTCCCCTATTTTTAAAATACAATAGCAACCCACACACAGTGCCATGAAGTCCCAGTACAGCAAGGCACACAACTATATCTTATTAACTGTATGCACCACTGGGTACAAAGTCCCCTTCAATCTGATTAGACTGTTTTTCAGTCTTTGCCCTGCAAATGCCTCCTCTCTATTTTTATATTTTTCTCTTCAGCTTTGCTTGAGCCTGTTAGTTTATACTAAGATTTCCAAAACATAAAATATATCATGAATTTAGCTCTAGGGAAAGATTAATGGCTTCAGAGACTCAACTCCTCTGTTTAGACTCTGAGCTACGCAACCACATAACACCCACACACAGGGCTTCTCACATTTGTGCTCCTGTTGGAGGGCAAGGAGAAGAGAAGAGAAGAGAACAAAAGTTCTTTCTACAGGCAGCTCAGTCCTTTAGCACAGGGTGTTGGATTTGAGATGTCTGGGTTTTAAGGGGGTTTTTGTAATGTAGGTGCCACTGCAGCCCTAGTTGGGCTCAAGTTAGCCAATCAATTCACAGACACCACAGAGCTGCCATCACAAGGCAATGCACATTAGGCTTAAGAGTGCACGTATGCATCACGCTAATAGAGCACATTCATTGATTTAAAATGTTGTCAGGAACAGCTAATTTCAGTTCAGTCAGAAAGGCACTGACCACAGCACTTCGTTGTGGCATATAGAAATATCAAAGAAAATTTCCCACTCCCTCTCAAAACCTGGTTAATTCCCTCTAGTTCTCTCTTTCATTTTATTAATGAAATTAATTAATTTTTCTTAAGTGGTAATAGGCCTTATTTAATTTCCCAATCCTGCATATAACATGCATGGTTAGAAAATGAATATATGATTTTTAGATGAGTGAGAAGTGGCAAAAGAATCCCTCTGAACTTATTTTCTTGCTTGACCTCCAAGTTAGCTGCATGTTTCACATCAAGAGCTATGCTAGTACAAGGAAAGATGTGTCTCCAGATGTCTCAAAGCTTATTCCTCACAATCATTGATCTGGCATGCAGTTAGGGAGGACCTAGGGATGTCCTTGCATGTCACTTAGGTGGTTTGTCACCACAAGCAGGCTAACTTAGAAGAAATCTTCCAATACTTGAGCATTCCAGAATTTGCATCTCCAGGCTGTGCCTAGCCTGTGCAAAGTGAAGACAATCAAAGGTTTAAATCAGTGATCTGTACTGAGAATTGTATTCTTCCTTCATGCAAAAGAAATTTTTCAAATGTCTTTCAAGAAATGCTTGTTTTCCAGGAACACTGAGGTATTTAATCATCAATTAAGAGAGAAAAATATCAAGAATATAGGTACTTTTCAGTCTGTAACTGCAACAAAGAGAGGGCTTTGAGAAAGGGGAAATATGTCCTTGTCTTTAGATCCTCTTTGCAGGGTAAAAGTGTTTAGATG
This sequence comes from Agelaius phoeniceus, assembly GCF_051311805.1. Taxonomy (NCBI): domain Eukaryota; kingdom Metazoa; phylum Chordata; class Aves; order Passeriformes; family Icteridae; genus Agelaius; species Agelaius phoeniceus. Next base: position 24,250,784 of record NC_135270.1, read on the forward strand.
ATCTTATAAAGCAGTGAAATTATATAGATCTGCTGCTGACTAGTTTCACAAAACTCACATTCGAATCAATTTGCTTGGGCTGAAGAAATTACCCTCATTATATCACATGCTAAAGTCAAGATCCACAGTACTGAAATGAGAAGTTGAGTAGATACGGATCTACAACCCTGCTCAACTCCACCTTTCATAAGTTCCACAGAAGAAAGGTTAAACTCCACTGAAGAAAAATTTTCTATTGCACAGGATCTCTCCCATCACTAATAGAAAGGGCTAAAAGAATATCAGAACAATCTAGTTCACACTAACTCCCAGAAAGTAGATCAAGTCAAAGCATTAGATGCTTTTGTCAAATCAATACAGACAATGTTGAGATGCTTATGCTCCTCACTACAGCATTTCATCAATTGGACCATGAATAGTGCAAGGGTATCCACAGTTAAGCTATTACCCTCAAGAGTTTTCAGGCAGAACTATGATGAGGGCATGCAGACAACAGAGTATGATCTGAGTTAGCAGTTTCACAGGAAGAGGTAAGAGAGAAATGTCAATGTCTGTCACAAAATAAAATCCTCTTTTGTCAACAAAGAGCGTGCTTGCAGTCCCCTTAAAATATGAGGGACTCCCATTGCTTTAAGGATGTGAGAGAATACAAAAGAATAATAGGTGACAGCAATTCACTTATAAGAGTTTTAGCATGGCTTCCCTCTCTGTTTGGATTATACTGAAGCTATTTTAGAAGTTCACTGTCTTAATTAGTTAATAAAGGATTACTTAGAACCACGATAAATGGCTTCAGCTCAGTCATATCAATGACAGCAACTAAAAATGGATAACAGATAAATAAAGAAGGAAAATGTTCCATTTACCTAGCAAGACTCAGGCTACATTCTGTAAGAAGTGTTCTACCCAAGATTTGCAAAATTCCATAGAAGTGGACACAGATCTGATCTCCAAAAGAAGCATTTGGGAGTGTTTGCATATGCAGAGAGATCAACTCAGCCCTCCACTTGAATTGCATCTGGTTCTATGATGTTCGTGTTTCTGGATGTCAGAAGCATCACTGTGAAGTCAAACATATTTATCAGAGGAAATGTTAATCTTTATATTATTTGTATCCAACCTGTCTTGACATCTGGGTCTGAGAAAGGTAATTGCTGCACTGAATGAAGCAGTAAGACACCTTTAAGACTATGTCCTTCATTTTCCCTTGCCACCATTTTCAAAGCTCAGACCTTATTCCTCTTGACATTGATGATGACAATTAATGCAACAGTTTCTCTAGCAGCTTAGAGCAATCTCATTAATGAGCCTGACAGTGCCAAGGCTTGACAGTGACTGACCACCACAACAAACTATCCAGAACCCTGAACTAATGCACTGTTTTACTTGATGGGGTTTAATACAAATTGGACACCAGAATTTGTGGATAACATTTTACATAAGTCCATTTCTTATGCCAGCTTTGAGTAAATAATCACTTGGAAGCAGACACCAAGAATTAAACAGCAAAAGGTTTTAACCACAGAATAAAGTATTACAAGGATTCTTGCAAATTCTTGATGAGGGCCTAAGAACCACAGTGCACCCCTGCATAGCCTGTCAACATAAACCTAAAAACCTGTTGGAAAAAGCTGACAGTAGTCATTGCTTTTTATTTCAAATATTCATTAGAATTACTGAGCCTCTCAGCCAGGGATTGACTAGGAGTCAAATGCTTTTCACAATATGGGAAGCAGATAATAGATATAATATTTGATGTGTTTATACCAACCAACCGATACCAAAGATTTATTTTTTGGTAAAGAATACCACTTATACATGAAAGAGGAACACATCATAACTTCACTATGTTGCAAGCAGCTGTATCATGCTAAATTATATCTTCATCAGCATTCAATCCACTGTGAGGAGAATTTTGATTTAGTCAGCTTTCACTGGAATTCTCAAAAGAACAAAACCAAAACACATCTATACCCTATAGTGCAAGACATGATGATGATGACAATTCCCTAGGCAAATTATTTTTCTTTGAATACTAAATCTGTTCCCATTCAAGTCACTGTCTGATGAAGTTCATGCCATTGTACTTACTTTCTGACCACTCATTCAATAGAGATATTTAAGGTTTCTCTGGGGTGGTAAGGAAAATCTGCCTGAAGGTCTGCACAGACACCTTTTACAGGTAAATTTATTACAGGTAAAGTTGAGGTCAACTTATTTCAAGATTACCTGAGCCTTCCTTTTGGCTACAATCAACAGAATCCAACTACTTGGCTTGAAGCATTTTTTTCCCCTCAAGCTGAATTATTTTGGAAGTTTTCAGTCACACTGTTCCATCCATTTCTGAAAACACCATCAGTGGAACAGCTGTTTCATTCCTATTAAAATCCAAGATGAGATACGAATGCAAATTGCTGCTTTCCTGTATCACTGTAAAGAGCCTGCAAGACACATGAAGTTACTTTATTGCACTTAGCATTGATAAGACCTCATTAGGAATATTTCATTTGATGGAGGACACTTCTAGAGTAATAAAATTCAGTTAAAGAACATGTAGGTGAGAGAAATGAAAATGACAAAGTTAAAACACATCACCTACAAGAAGCAGATTAGAGAGATAAGCTCCCTACAGCCTTAAAAGGCTGAAGAAAACCAAAAGTCTCAAAATATGTAAAAGGCTAAAAGATTAACCAAACCCCACCAAAACCCCTACAATAGTATGATCTCAATATCCTCTTAAACCTGTTTTTCTTGTCCTATACATTACTGCAAGATGAATACTCAAGATAAAACACTTGAATTTTTTTTTTAATAAACACTGCAATAGCATGCTGAAGCTGCTTGCTTGGAGGATTTGTGACCCCAGGTTTTAAGAAACAGTTAGATAAATATCTATAAGGCTCATAAACATATGGTTGAGTCCACCATGTGATGCAAGCCAACTCTTTCATTTTCTTGCCCTTTATCTGTCTAGATTCCAGCTACATCTCTATGTAGTCACTGCTTCTGCAAGTCAACTTATAGGTGAAAAACACACAAAAATATTAGTCACCTCTGATGAAGCATAACTGAAAGGAAAGACTTTGTATAACAGAGAAACAGTAGTTGAATGGTGTTGCCCAGGACAGTTTTTAAACCATGGAATCATAGAATTATTTGGGGGACATTTAAAGGTCTTTTCATTTGTTTTAGTTTAAAACATTTACTCCTTGTTCTATTGCAACAGATCCTGCTAAACTTTTGTCACTATTTGTTTTTGTAGGCTCCCTTTAGGCACTGAAAGGTCTCCCTGCAGTCTTCACTTCTCCAGGCTGAACAACCCCAAACCTCCCAGTCTGTCTTCATAGGAGAGGTGTTCCAACCTTCAGATCACTTCCTGGTCCTCCTCCAGACTCCCTCCAACAGGTCCTCATCCTTCCTATGCTGGAGAGCCCACAGCTGGTTGCACTACTCCAGATAGTGGGAGTCTCAAGGGTAGAGGAGAGGGGGAGAATCAGCTCCTTTGACCTGCTGACTACAAGCTGGCTTCTTTAGGTACAGCCCAGGATAAAGTTGGCTTTCTGGGCTGTCAGTGCACATTGCCAGCTCATGCTCAGCTTTTTACCCACCAGTACCACCAAAGTCCTCTTGGCAGGGCTGCTCTCCATCCCTTCAACCCCCAGCTTGTATTGATACCAGGGCTTTCCCTGACCCAGGTCCAGCATCATTCACTCGGCATTGTTCAACCTCATGAGGTTCCTGTGGTCCCACTTCCTGATTTCTCGAGTTTGTCCAGGTGCCTCTGGATGGCATCCCATCCTTCAGGTGTGTCAGCCCCCCCAGCCAGCTTGGTGTCATCTGCAGGTCTGCTGAGGGTGCACTCAATGCCCCTACCTGTGTCACTGCTGAAGGTATGGAGCAGTACTGGTCCTGAGACACACCCTTTTCTCTGTACACTTGGTTGGCCTGCAGTACTGGTCCTGAGGCACACCCTTTTCCCTGTACACTTGGTTTGCCTGCAGTACTGGTCCTGAGGCACACCCTTTTCCCTGTACACTTGGTTGGCCTGCAGTACTGGTCCTGAGGCACACCCTTTTCCCTGTACACTTGGTTGGCCTGCAGTACTGGTCCTGAGACACACCCTTTTCCCTGTACACTTGGTTGGCCTGCAGCAGCAGGGCTCATTTCCTGCTCCTGTCTCACCCCTCTGTTGGACAGCTGCTGTGCAGAGGCTGACGCAATACCATCCTGGGGAACCACAAATGAGAAATGCAATCAGGGATTACACTGTGAAGGATACATGCTTACAGATGAATTAAGGCTGCATGGCCATGCTTCATGATGGAAACACTTGAGACAGGCTTGGCCATGCAACCTTAACAATATTAATTCATATTAGTATTAGTAATATTAATATTAGGCTGCATGTTTGAGCTACTTAACATTAATTAACTAGCTGCATGTTCCTGCTACTGTTACCATGCAGCCCATTTACTGTTCCTGCCCTTCTCTAACTGACTGGAAAATTTCTAATTCTGGTGGAAGAGAGAGAAATTCATCTTCTTCCCAGCTCCAGGATTATTTGCTTGAAGGGTAACCTGGCCTCTCCTGTGGCCTGTTCTTTACCAAGGAGCACAGATGATACCCAGAGAATTGTCTTGGCAATACTCAGTGGTTTATAGGATTTTGCAAGATTTTACACAGTGATTTCCTGTCCTCCTTCCCAGTAAAATTATTGATTTCTTTTCCCTCTCCTCCTCCACAGAAGAATTTGAGAGAGTAATTTCTGAAAGGGCTAGGGCTAAAATTCTCCATGTTTGAGAACACAGTTTATTTAAGACAGAGAGATGAAAAATTTGCCTCAGAGACCAGATGCAAATGAAAACAACAGTGTTTAAACCTCTGACACACCAAAAAGAAGAGCTGGGACTGCAGATTTTTCTGATAAGGGACGTATCTACCTCTGCATTCATTTATGGAAGAATCTTTGCAAAGCCCAGCAAGTGAAAGGGACAAGTGAAAATGGGGCAGGGGTGGGGAAGAGAGGGACAGAATGAGAGCAGGATCAAGGAGAGAGAAGTAGTGTAGGACAGAAGAACATCTAATGAGGGAGCTAGCTACCTAGAAGAGCTGGCTAGAGCTGAAAATAGGCTGAGGGTTAAACAGTGAAGCCAGTTGTCAGCAATACTGTGACAGAAGCAAAGACAACCACAGCAGTAACAAGCTCAAGACATGTTGTTGCTCCAGAGGCAGCATTACAGAGGCACCCCAACACCATTGCCATTGCCAGAAAAGGGCTACATTACAAATGTCCATAGTTTTGTCTTAAATGGCACCCTCCAGAAGTTAAAAACAAGGAATGATGCATTTAGTTTTCTATTGGGCTTCTCCCTCCAGGCAAAGCAAGGCTGAACTGCAAGTGCTAAAGCCCCTATCACTGTAGGATTTGGGGTGAGATGGGTGTCACAGGTAATAACAGCAAAACCAGACAGGAGCACAATTATTTCTTTAACCAATAATTTGAGTTGTTATTTGCAATTCATTAAGAGCAAGGGTCAATATCTTCTAAAGTTTGGAGCAACCACTGTGCCCATCTCCCGTTTCATGGTTTGCAGACCTTCTCAGCACACACAGAACAGTGATTCCCTTTGGTTCTAATAAAAAAAAGAGAGGAGATGCTGCTAGTTAGGGAGACAGCACACAGTTTCAAAAGCTCCTATGATCAGTTTCAAAAGCTCCTAGGACTTCTTGTTCCAAGTACCCTACAGGCTCCAACCACCAGAACAAACTAAACTTTTCTAACACAGGGCACAGCTGTTAAGGTTGTACCAAAGAACAAACAACTGACCTCCAGCCAGCAGAGAGAAATCATGCACACGGCAGTCATCCATATTTTGTGCTTTCTAGATCAAAACAAACACAAATTTTAATTGAAACTTATTTCACCCATTAAGGAAGAGCAAAACTACACACCATTTTCAAATCCTGCTGTGGTGACACACAGGCTTGTGTTTCCTTTATTCCAGTAGAGGGCAAGAGCTACACAAGGAAGCATATTTGAGAAGGCAATTAGGTCTGAGTAAGGGGAAAGGTAAAACAAAAGATTTTCAAGACTCTTGTCACCTAATGTCATTTTTAATAGCATTAAATAGAATTTTTTGCAGGTTTCTTTCAACCCTTACAATAACATGCAATACAACAACTAAAGTTTCCCTTCATGCCTTTAAAAAAATCTAATAACATCACAGCAGTTTACTCATCACTTTGATGATACATAATTCCCATCCCTCCAGACTGCATGCACTCATTTGTTCCACCAAGTTTACAGTGAACTGTTTGGAAAGGTGATCTGAACTGACAACAATTCCATTGTACAAATTGACAGGGCTGTACTTCAATATGTAACAAACACATCCCTGAAAAGTTCATACAGAAGAAAGATGCACAGATTCCTTCAGTTTAACACTTGATAAATAGCAAAATAAATAGCAAAATAAATGCAAAGTGGCAACCTGGTCCTGTTTACCGGACAAATACACAGAAACACTAAGACTGTAAAATTATCAGGGGATGTGGCTCTGTTTAGCCATAAAGGAGGTAGTGAAGTGCTGATTGAGCTCTTGAGCATTGCTAGATTATATATGTCACTTTGGTAGAAATATCTGTGTGGCCAAAGCAATAGCAATAACAATCACACTACTCTTTGGCACAGCTCTTTTCAACACACAGTGTTACACTCAAATACTTAGTCACTTTGTCTTTGCTTTTGTCTGAAAGAGTCAGGAATTTAGATCCTGTTAAAAAAACAACAACAACAACAGCCAGAGTCTTTTAGGGATTTCCAATTCAGCAGTTTATATTTGATAGCATATGTAAGAATTAAAAAAAAAACAAAACAAAAAAAACCAAAACCAAAACAAAACAAAAAAAAAAAACCTAAAAAGAGTCAGAAACTACAGAGTACATCAGTTAAGTTTTAAATTTACACAGTATTTAATTATGAGACTCATTGAAAAGTTATACTTTTATATCAATGTGAGTGAAATTAAGAAAAATAGAATGTAATATGAGCATCAGAAGAAAGCATTGCAAGAGTAGAAAGAGATGGTGAAATCTTCCCTCACTGATTCCTTTAAAATTAAGCTGGACAAACCCTAGGAAGTCATTGAGTGAAGGGCAGAGGAGTCCTTTAATAAACTGTGGAAATGGGCTGACATGATCTGCCCAGACCAATCCTTTTTGTCTTTGATTGAAGGAATTCTGTGGATGTAAGCATTGTTGGTCTGCTTATTAACATATGAATGTTTGGCTCTGACATTTCTTATCAGCTAAGTATAAATTTCTGCCAGGTTGCTTCCTGCAACATTTGGCAAATGAGCCCATTTTGATTAGAAGGTAATTTATTGCATACTGGAGTTCAGTGGGTGTGATCATTGAAAATGACAGATTAACAATCGACAGTTTGGGGAAATAATAGGAACAGCAACATATTTACACACAGAGATGAAGATGACATCTCTAATGTAAACACTTGCAAGCAGTTTTTCATAACTACACAAATCACAATGACTGATCAACCCAGGGGCCAACAGGATTGCAGAGATAGGCAGACTCCTAATCCCACAGGCAACTTGCTACTCCAGTGAAAAAAGTTCCCAAAATACCAAGAAAGCATTCTTCTGCTGAGAAAGGTTTAGGCTGCCTATAATACAACCCAATGCAGAATTAAACTAGCTAATTTGGGCAGTGGTAGCTACACAGTTATGAAAGGAAGAACTGCAAAAGTAACATAAGCTGAATAAATCCTAAGGGAACTGGTCCAGGATGGCTGCAGCTGATTTAACACCAAGCATAAACATTTGTATAAGCCTAGCTTTTGAAATGCACTGACAAGCTGAGAACCTCAGTCTAGGCTGATTTTCAGAGTGCCATCAAACCTGAGGAAGCTGCCAGTGGGCAAGAGATCACATAACATTGAAAAAAATATGTCAACAAATGAAAATTCTGGTTATGCCAGCAATTTTTTATGCTTCCGTTGAGTAATTTTGGGTTTTTCTATACTTGGGGTTCTTCTGTATAAAACATATTCCTACCTCTAACAGAATTGCTTTTAAAAGTTAACTTTTCCCAATGAGCAGTCTGCAAGTGAAAAGCATTTTGCTGCTGTTTAAGCACAACTTTTGAAATTTGCTGGGAGGAAAAAAATAAACTTGCACAAACATTGCTAGGGGGCTTTACAGTTCACAAATGCACACAAACTTTGAAGAAAGATTCTCTTATAAAACCACCCAGAAGACAGCAGACTATTCAAGCAATGGCTGTCAGATAATGCAACTAACTGATGCTGCAGACTCATCATAAATTTAGCAGGAGACAAGGAGACAAATGCACTTCCTATTGACCCTTGCTAAATCTTTAGACAAACATCTCTACAATCTCTTCCAACCCCCTTCAGAGAAACTCATTCCTTTCACTGCTGCACCAACTAAGATGAGTATGACCAAAGGCAAAATGTATTCAACAAGACCAAAGGAATAACAGTGCACAAGATAGACAGGCCTGGAATATGGCCCAGAAGCTATTAGCTAGCCTACAGGCTAGGCATGAGCAATTTCAGTTTCTATGAACAACCTAGAATTTAATAAAAAGCAAGTAACACCACTTTTATTTATATTTCAGCTTTCTAAATATTTAAACAAAAATCCAAAGGCTCCAAAGACTACTTAAAATTTCTCCCCATTTGCCCCTATTAAGCTAAGAAATAAACACAAAAGTAAAACAATTGAGATGCATTGATATACTCAGATATGAAATCATCAAAAATGTCTTTAGACATTGCAGAATCCTACAAAGAGGATTCCCATCGCTGTATTTTATTTGATGGGACCCTAAATTAAGACACAGGTGTCTAACAAGCTGTAACCAGATCCAGCAGGCATTCAAGTCAGAAGAGTAAGGCTTTTCTTTAATTCCAGTAAAACTAGTCTTGACTATCACTGGAGAAAAGCTTATAAGCAGAGCTGATTTGAGTATTCTTAGCAATGTCAACACCACCAGAGGAGAAAATATGGCCAGGTTATTATTGCTACCAGGTGGGATGAAAAGCAGAGTTAAACATTTCAAAGGAGAAATTTTTCTTCCATTAATTTTTCATTACCTTTTTTTCCTCAGCCAAACGTTGCTATCAGCCTCCATACCCCGGCACCTCTCCTGGCAGAAGGAAGTGGCTGTCAGGTCTAACACTGGCATGGAGCCACACTCCATTTTGCCTATACCTAAAATTAGGGGTAGGAATAAGCAGAAGAAAAATACAGATAGAATTGCATTATTAAGGAAATAAATGGAAAAAGGAGGTGGGAGGAGGAATAAGAAAAGAAAAGGAAAAAGGACAAAAAAGGACAAAAAGAAAGGAAAAAATAGACTTGAAACCCTAAGCTTTGCCTTTTGGAGTAATTAAGCAGTGAATCAGGTTCACTCTCAGGCCTTGTCGAAGGCAGTATTTAATTTCCAGCTGAGCCTAAACAGAGCCAGGATTTCTGGTTCTCTTATGATTTCTTATATGCATCTTTTTCATACAAAATATAAGCTTCTTCTTGACCAAGGTAGAAGCAGTTGTCTTCAAAGAGAAGTCATTGAATTCCAGGTCAGACAAATGCAACATGACACTGGAAATGCCTGTTCACCAGGACTGACATATCAGGTCTGCCCAAAGAGAAATTCAATGCCTCAGTGCTTCCTGTAATGCAAAGCAGACACAAGATAGTCACTTAAAACAGGATTATGCATCACAGCACCTGTGCAAAACAGCCACACCACATTAGCAAATTCTTATCATCTAAAGGAGAGAAAAGAATTCAGAATTCACTCCTGCTTTAGCAACATCACTATACAAGTAGCTGTCCCAGGAGACAGAGCACCTCGAGGCACTCACAGGATCAAGAGAAAAGAACCTTTGATTAAAAGAACATGCTGACAGACACAGTACCTATCTGCAAAACATATAAACAGTAAACAAATACCATACTTCAAACACTGTCCAGCCCTGCCTTACGTTACAGCTGCTGCATGATCAGGCCAGGTGTTTAATTCATCCTGCTAACAGAGCTCAGGATCATCCACGTCTGGAACTGAAGGAGGCAGAGAAATGCACATGAGGTGCATGAGAAGCAGGTGTAGACAATATGAGGGCCCCATCAGAGGCTAGAGAGGGCAGGTTCCCATTTTCACTTGGTTTATGGGTAACTGGTCACCTGCTGGGAGAAAGGGCTTTATTCTTTGCACCTGAAGGCTGACTAAAACCCTCCTCACCCCCTACTCCAGGTGCATTGTGCACCTTGGATCTGACTTCTCCCTGCCTCCACAAGAGATGTGTTTTGTATTTGCTTTCCTGATTTTGATCTGAGAGTAGTTATGCATTTGTGTTTCCAGGGTCCCTAGAGGAGAGTTTCTTGCAATTTATATATATATTGCTTTTGCTTTCAATGATTTTTGTGGGATACATGTTTTCATCTGCAGCCTCTTCCTATGTTATACTGTTCTGCTTTCTTACCAATTTCTTACCAATATTTCTAAACAGAGCATGTGGTGGTTTCTATTTGCCTTATGCAAATTGCATATTCAAACTTGAGCTGAGCAGGAAAGCAGTGCCATGAGGTCTCTCTTACAGAGTGCTGTTAAGATGAGAGATAAAAAGCATTCAAAGAAAAATCAAGGAACTGATGGTTATTCTCAGTAAGAAAAGTTTAAAAGGTGACCAAGCATAGCAGAATAAAACTGGGAACACATAGTCAGGATTAGTTTTAGGTCCTCAAGTACCAACAAGAATTTTATAAAAGTTTCTGAGGCCTCATTAAGTATTGGAGATAAAGCATGGTTTTTTAGGGACCAACTTCCCCAACTTTTCATGGCTTTCAAAGGGAAAGTCCCCACACTTGTAGGCAGTTTCATCTTATGAGAATATAGCCAAGGTCAGTGGATTTAAAGGAGGGTACAGCACCTCTGTATGGTGACTGACCTGCTCCTTTTCCTGAGATTGTGGCATACATTCAGATTCCCCACACTGGATAAACCTTTCCATCTCAGCAGAGAGGCCATCAAAATCTTCAGCAGAATGGTAACTGTTTTACACAAACTGTGCAGAGGCTGATCATCTGTAGCACCTGGGAACAGGAAATTAGACCTGTGCACCTCAGCCTGGCATTTGTTGCTGCCCTGTGGGTAGCAACCCTGTGGTCTGGGGCTTTTTGAACTGCAGAGGGCATGAGCATCTCCCAAGTTCCTCACCTGGAGGAGTTTGTAAGACAGCACTCCAAGGCAGGAGCACAACCATTCAGGGAGAATAGCATAAAGTATCCCCTCCTTGGTTTTGAGAGTGTCCTACTCCCTTTGCAGACAGAAAATGTCCATTTACAAAGCCCTGCAGGAGCTCAGCAGGACCCACACTGTGCTGGAGACCAGGGTGAGCCACACTGGCTCCCCAGCAGAGAAACAGGGAAATCACTGAGCCTCTGGGATGGCTTCTGCTGCTGGGCAAGCCACTTGATTCCTCCCTCCACTGTGTGTCAGGATCTGTGAGACCCAACTGAGTCCTGAGCTCACCATCAGATGGAAGTCCTTGCCTCTTATCACACTTTGATTCTGTGAGTAGCAGCTGCCCTTATTTCCTAACTTGTGCTGAGTCAGACTGACTAGGTTACCCATTTCTTGTCTGTTTGAGGACTCCTCATCACTGCCAACCTCTGCAGCCTGCAGCTCTGCGGGTGACGTTCTGCTGACCTGGGAACCATTTTGCAGCTTTTCAGTACAACTCTCAGGTTTCTAAAAAGTGTAGCCCATTGCTTATCTTTCCTCCTGTACATCTAAAAGCACAACTCACTGATGTACGTCTCAGCTAAGACTTATGAATAAAACAGTGTTATGAACCTACAACTTGGTTACACCTATGACTCATTTCAAAAGCCTCTCGAGTGGAGTGGCCCAATTAGCAGGTACCTGTGCAGTTTCCTATGGCTCACATCTGTTAGACACTTTTGAAAAGTAGAGTCTTGCTGCAATATCATCAGAGCAGCCGCTTACGGTAAGGCTGAAACGCAGCGGTTTTTCTTAGGAGTCTGATTTTCTGTCCTTGAAACACAGTATCTTCTGCCCCCTCTATGCAGTGTCACTCTAACATGGATTTTGTCCTACTGCTGAGTCAAGCAGATGTGAGAGCCTCATGCAACTTCACAAAAAAGTCAAGAACAGCCACTTGTGTTGAAACACCTGGAGTTTTATAATTTTATGTGTTCTCAAGCAGTGTCCCCTCACAGTCAGCGGGAAAAGCGACAGGCTAATCCTGGTGCACAATCTACAATATCCATGTCACATTACTACTGTCCCCAGAGCAGAAGATTCTCAAGGGGTGTACACAAGATACTGTGGGGTGTACACAATATCCATGACATGACACAAAGCAAAAAATCATTTCAAAGGTCATTAAAATTCTAAGCATTCAGGCATTTTTTTTCTTCATATGTAGTAAATTTAGTAATTTCAAGAGATTTCACATATTTAAGTCTTTCAGTATTTTATTATTCTCTTCCTGCAAAGAAAGCTAAGAAATCAACTTTGAGCACATCCAGTGGCAGCACTGGAGGAGAAAATTTTGCTTCCAAAACAGCAAGTAGGCTTGCATGCCTCCAAGCTCTTGTTCTTCCCCATTCACATGAGCTGCATTGGAAGTGCCATTCACTATTCAGGTGAACTAACTGCTAAAACACAACAAAAGAGCAGTTTCCAAAAAGACTACTCCCCCAGGAACTGCTGTGACTACAGTCTCACTTGCTGCTCTTCCTATTCAGACAAATGAAGAAATAAGAAATATCTGTCCAGTCTTTAACCCTTAACTGAACACCTAGAGCTGAATACCTTTGGGCTGACAAAAATCCTCAAAAGCCCTGGCCTAGCTATGGTAGCATATCACTTCTCACGGGATTTGAAATCTTACATCTCCTCATGATGGCAGAAATATTTGCATACTTTTAGTGCCATGATACATTGTTAAGACAGCCCATTTACTACTCTTTATTATGAATAGTTTCTGAATCCCTCACTTTACTTTGATTTGAAGAGCCAGGGTTGTGCCCATAAATTATGCAAAGCCCTATGTAACAAATGCTCAGATTTTTCAGCCATCAAAACTTCATCAGTCTCGACCTCTTTCCTTTGAGAATCAGGATATAACCACAACACCCTGGAGAATGTAAGGTGAAGATTTCTGTTAGGTGGCTTAGGTGCACAAGATAGTCTGCAAAATGCTCCTGGGAAGCAAAGCAATCCCAGGCAAAATTCTCTGCAGCCACAGTCAGCTTTCTTAGTTATTTCTGTGGGCCAGTATTTTGCAGTGCAGATGTACTGGCAGCTCCAAGCAAAAACACTTTGTGTACTGGGCCCAGGCTTTGTCTATGTTCTGTTAGCTGTTGAATCCTTCGTGCATGCTCATATTCTCCATAAAAGCCAGCACTGCCCCTGGATGGATACTCCTCAGCTCTTATGGCAACTCCCCGCCTCTTCATCTGCACCTTCTCTTCCCACTGCAGAGAGCTCTGATTACACCGAGCCTCTCTCTTTGCAGGGGGCATTGCTCTAGTAAGATGGCTACATGCAGAAATTCGTGTCCCCACATGTTAATATCTCCGTCCTTAACACTGTAACTCAGATAAGAGTTTTGTTTATCCATACAGTGAATGGGAAGAGGCATAAGCTGAAATCTGAGACATTGAAATACCGTTTTGGTTTCACAAGTGCTACAGTGTGTCCTTTGCCACACAGACAAGAGAATTCTTTAGTAATTTGTCCACACTCTCCTGGTTATCACAACTCAATTTCTCCTAATTTTGAACCTCCATGCAAAGATCTGGGACATTTAGAGACATGCAATTATAAATAGAGTCACCCCATCTTGACCTGAGCCAAACTCCCTTGAAGGGCAACCACAGAGCAGAACTGATGGCTCTCATCAGTCACACACGCCCATTCCAGCAGAGCTGTGCAGAGCAGGATGCTTTGCTCCAGCCTCCTGCACCCCTGCTGAACATTATCCTTGCTAACACATGTATTTGTAGGGAATATCTTTTCAATAGTTAAAGTCACAGCTGTAAAGGCTCCTGACCATGGAAATACATATCTGTCATGGTCTTTAATAGCCATGTTTTTACTATCTACCCTGAGCTTTGAATTTCTGATGTACAACCCAAAATAATTTAAGTAATGTACAATTAAATATAAACTATTTTAATCAGTTTGGGAGAGTAACCAAAAAAATGTAATTACTATTTAAGTCTCATGCAGCTAAAATGTTAAAACCAGGTATGAGCCTTTTGATAAATACTATTCTTAAAGGATTAAATTCTGTATTTATATTTATCATTCTTGCAAAATAAGACATCAATATAGGGTAATTTTCCATCTACTCAAAGAAAATCTCATGTAGAAAAATTGTCAATTCATCTTTCTTCAAGACATTGCTCCCCCCTTTCAGTTATCCCCAGTACTCCCCTGGAGGGAAATAACACTTAGGTTCTGTCTTTTTAACTTGCCTGATTTACATAACTCTAATGATATTTAAGTGCCTTTGGCTGCACTTTCCTTCCTTTTCCTCGTTTCTTTACTCCCAAACTCTCAAGGCAGATGAAGTAACAGTTGGCAGCATCTTGCTCATTACAGCATTGCCTGTGCTGCTCAGAGTCACGCCACCATGGCTGCAGCTGGCTGAGCAGCTCTCCAGTCCTCCCAATAATTCCAGTCTTCCCTTGGAATGATAAGTGTCCTTTGCAAATGGGGGAAAAGAGTTCTTCTTTGGAATCACATTGTTCTCCCAGGAGCAAGGGCTGCAGGAAAGCAGAGAGGTGCAGAAGATCAGGGCAGTTCTGTCTCAAGTCTGACCTTTCCACTTCGATGAGTGGTGGCAACACATCCTGTGGGCCTTTCATCTGCACAGTCTGTGCCAGATATAGAAAACACTGACATCACTCTGCACAAAAAGGCCAGAAAAGAGAAAAATTACAACTAACGCTGATAAAAAATAACAGGACTGAAGAGATGCAGAAGAGGACAGATTTGATTTTGGGAGTTGAATTTATAGTTTAGGGATGGGCAGACATGGTGTTGAAGAGTTCCTGCAGACAGGATGAAAGGAATCTTGCTAAAGACAAGCAATCTCTCACACTAAGGGTAAAGTGTAGGGTAGCCACCACACATTGTGTCTTTTAGGGATGAACATATATTTCAATATTCATGGTCGTCAACTGATAACTGACCTTCCTTGTTATTCAGCTTTCCTTTCTTTTCCTACTTCAATTTTCATTCTATTTTATTTTTTCTCTGTACAAAGAAATTGAAGCATGGGAAACAGAAATAACTGCTTTTCTTCACTGCTCCTCTGATATTCCATATGGGGAAGGAAAAATAGAAACCATTCCTGTCAGTCCCAAAGTTGTGCCAGCAGTCAGACATATACACAATTTCTGCTCTCTGTCTTTCTAAAAAGGGACTGGAGTCCTCACTGCACACCCGGGCAGAAGATGTGGATGACAATCCCTGACTCATGAGCCCTTGTGATCATCTCTGAAGTGATGGTTTCCAAATGAATATGTGGACCACTACTGATATTTAAACTTTTTGTGGTGCCTTGCAAAACATCCTCAAAAATGCCTAAAAACTATTTTAATCTCTGCTGTCTTCCTTTCCTTTTGTCTACAACAGCCACATGCCACCTTCTGCACTGATGCCTGGCACAGCATTGTTGAGAGCCTCTGCTGTCACCGTGATCAAGCACAGCTCCCTCTCCATGATGGAAATCTAAGCAAACTGCATTCAGGAATACCTGAACTGTTGAACTCTTTGCTTCACACAGAATAGGCAGCTGCAAGAAGTACAAGTTCTTATCCAGGATTTTCTCAAACAAGAATACCATTAAAACAGAAAAGCTGTCAGAATCACTTAGGTTCCCATGTGATCTCCTATCGCCAGTCTCAGTGTATTCTCAATAGCTCCCACCCTCTTTTTATTCAAATGTGTATTTCCCACAATGTTATTTTTGTTAAACCAAAAGTAAAAATTTACTGATCTTCTGCTTTCAGACAACTAATAAAAATGCTTCTTTCTAACAGAAAATTACAGTCTTTCATGTAAAAACTAAGAAAGGTAAAGATTAATACATTCCTTTTATAGGTCACAGTACCATCTTCTAAAATTTGTGAGGATTGGACTATTTTGTGTGATTTCATTTAACCAATAAAGTCCTTTGAAAGGCAAATCCATCTCTTTTTGAAGTTTAATGGGAACAAGACCCTTCAGGGTATTTATGTTATTACCTTTTTGGGTATTGTGAGTTTACTATTAGGTTTAGAATAGATCAATGTGGAAATATAGGAGATTATTCTCTTTTTATATTTTAGAAGTAATCTGTGCCATACCAATGTACAATTGGTACAATAATGGCAGAATAATCTTTTAATCAACCCCATACATTAGGGCATGACCTTGAAGCCATAACTAAAACCATCAGTCACACTGTGTGCTGCAGGAGGGAGTGCTCCTTGGCACACAGCCAAAATGTCCCAAAGGATGTACCTGTGTCTCCCAAGTTTGTTATGCAGACTCTAAATCTCTCTACACGCCCACCAACACATCACGATCTGCTGATCTTGTTTTCCAAAAACTAAAAGATGCAACCTTCTAATGATCTTTGCACTGCTGTATGTTCCTAGGTTAAGATGAAACCCCTGCATTATGAAAAATATTGGTTTGGTTTGTTGGTTTTTTTTAAAATATGGTGCTTGTAACATACAGCAATTACATCCTTGCATGTCTTTGGTTATTCCTGGACACCCACCCTGTAATCTCACAGCTCTTATTCTAAAATAGAAGCATTTTCTCCATTCCTGTCTCCCAAAGGAACACCCTTTTTGAAATAGCAAAGGGAAAGATGCTGCCTGGGTACAGATGCCACCAATCCCTGTAAATATGTGAGCAATCTTAATGTCCAGAATTATAACTAATCTAGGCAAAAGTTCTCAATAAAAATATCAACTCATCTCCCACCTCAGAATTTTTCTCCTCCTACTTTGTGCCTTCTGTTAGGATTAATAGAAGCCATCTTCATGCCTTTCCAGCAATCCTTAAGCCTCCAGCACCCTCTTGGCTTTCCCATTGTGTATCTTGGTCAGTGCACTGCTCGTACTGAACTGTCTGAGCCCGCACCAGTCTCATCTTCTGTCACAGCTAACAGCTCAGAGAGAATGGTTTCTGGACCTAGAGAACATTATAACAGTAGAAAGAGAGCATGGGAGACCCAATCTCTGTTGAGCATATGGTTTTGACCCACAGGGACTTCCACCTCCACAAAAAAAAAAAAAAAAAAAAAGAAGAAAACAACTCTGACAGACCTAGTAGTGTGTGCCTTCAAGTATAGTCTTATATCTTCTCAAAAAAAAAATCAATTCAGTTATTATTTCAGGAACTGGCTAAATTCCATCCTGTCCCACTACAATACCTCTGCATTTTCATTTAAAGACTTGTTTCTCTTTCATTTCCAATGTCCATTTTTTAAGCAGCTGCAGTGAAACATGGCAGAAATGTATGCCCATACTTAAGTGTGGAAAGTGAAGAAAATCTCTAAACCCCTGTGGGATGGATGTTACTGTCACAATGGAAAACACAGAGATATTTTTAACAACTTTCTGTTTTGTAATTACGGAGCAGGATTTTTTACTTGCTTTCATTTCATTTTCAGAGCAGTATTGTAATAAATATCTTCCCCTGTCGCTTTTGTTCCTGGAACTGCAGCATCACACAAGCCCAGCAGGACAAAGCGTTCTTGTGAAAAACTGATTTATTCTCTCATCTCTGACAATCTAAGATGGAAGGATTAAGTGATGATCCTCTGATCTTCCCTTTCCCTTGTCTCCATGCATACACTTTGCTCTTGCTAGCTTGCTGACCAGTCTTCAAATATATTGCTTGAATGGCCCCATTCCATTAGGGAGCTGACATCTCTCCCTTTAGAGTGTTATTAATATCAGTCCTTGAAAGCATTTAACCAATGACAATCTAACATTAGCTCACAATGGGATTTAAAGACATTACAGTTCATTAATTTATGGTTTAATGCTGCCTTCTTCCAATCTGTTGCCCTTTCTCATTACAAATGGCAAAAAAACCAAGCTATAAAGTCCACAGTATCCTGCATAAAATGCTGCATAAGGGCTTCATTTATTTGTTTACTGGTATGATTGAAACACACAAATCCTGTTCCTGTTTTACAAGTCAATTGCAAAAGAATAACTGCTGGTTGTCTGGCAGATACTATTTTTGCTTCACTTTTCCTCTTCTGACCATTTTTCTTCCTGCACAATTTACATATTATATTTTCCACTCCTATAAAATATCAGTAAAATATGAGAATCATAACACGTTCCAATCAAGCTGAATTCAATAAATAGAATAATATTGTTTAAAACTTTTGCTAGGATCTTCCTGGGAAAAAGGATAGATTAGTAGTTACAACTGATTTAAGACATGCAGACAGGATGATGTAGAGTTCTGTCATAACTTTAGTTCTCTGCAAAATTGGATCAATGTAATTGAGATTTAATTGTTCAAAGAAAACATAAAGAACAAAAATATGTCAAAATATCTTTCTTGGGAATCAGAATAAAATATTCCATGTCTTCATTTCATGATCTGTACTTTGGAGATGCCTCCTGGCAAGCAGGAGAGCAGCTGTGCTGCCAAGGTCCTGGGAGCCTTGGTGGACACTCTGTTGAACAGCGTGTGCTGCCAGCAAGGAAAGCCAACAATTTCCTGGGCTGTGTCAGCAGCAGCAGCAGCACAGATCAAGGGAAGTGATGAACTGCCTCTGCTATGCACACGTTGGACCACAGCTACAGGGCTGTGTCCAGGTTTGCTCTGCCAGGAATGATGAGCGAGTTCAGCAGAGGGTCATCAGGATGGTTGGGGGCTGCTTGTCCTGGGAGGAGAAGCTGAGGAAGCTGTGCCTGTTCAGCTGGAGAAGCAGGGATTTCAGGAGACCCCTACAGCAGCAGCCTGTCTACACCCTTAGGAGGTTATGGGAAAGAGCCTGCCTCTTCACAGTGCTGCATGCTGGGGTGACAATGGGCACAAGCTGGAATAGAAGTTCAGAACAGATACAAGGAAAAACCTTTCTCCATGAGAGCAGTCAAACAGCCAAAGAGGCTGCCCAGAGAGGCTGTCTCGCCTCCATCCTCTGAGGTTTACAAGGCTCAGCTGAGTGTCCCAGTGCAACCCACAGCTGACCCTGACTGGAGAAGGAGGTGGAACTGGAGATCTCCTGTGCTTCTTTCCAGTCCAAATTGTCCTGTCATACTATAAACTTAACTGACTTCTGCTCCCAAATCCTTTTATACACATTCTACTGATAAGACTTTGGGGAAGCAAGGCATGGCACTAAGACTAAATTTATCTGATAAAGCAGTAAGATACTACAGTGTTTCAAGATCAGAAAAAGGATGGATCTATCCTTGACTACAAAGTGTCCTTTTTCTCTTAATTTCTTCATTAAGTCTTGTGTATAATTGTTCTACTAAAGCTTTAGATATCAAAACTCACTTCTTTTTCCAATTCTGCAGTGTTTGAATTCTGGAGTTAATAACCTTGTATTATGAAAGTTAACAAGGAAAGCCAGTGATTATTTTATGATCTGACTGTAACCTCATGATATATGAGTATGTTAATATAAGCATTAGCAATGACAGTCATAGGATCAGAGACAGAACATGATCCCTGAATTAAGATGCTTACTTGAACATAGCCAAGAGTTTTTAGCCTGGTATCAAAGCATAAAAAAACCCTGATGAATCAACGTTACTTATATATATTTTTAAAACATATTTTGCATTTAAGTAAGCCCCTAATTGATATAAATCACTCCTGCCAAAACTAAATAAAGATAATATTTTGGCTGCAGGAATGAGTTTATTCAGCAAGATTTAGAAGTGAAAAAAAATATGAGTCGTGACATGGAACATTTGTGTAACTCTGTCCCATTCATAAAGTGTCAACTCTGCTCAGTCCTCACGTTGCTCCACAAGGGATCAATGACATGCACTGCTTAATGGGAAGGGTTTTTTACCTAATAAAAATAAGCAGAATATGTGCGTGAGCAGCTTGGAGCAATCTCTTATGTCTTCCAGTACCTTAACAAGCATGGACTCTAACACAGCTTTCATTGCCCTTATTACTGTTTTTCTTGCTGTTTATTGTCTCCTCTTCTGATTGAAACACACAGGTGTAATGAATAATTTACGACATTACACATTTACTCTTACAGAAAATGCAGACCATCAACATGTCTACATCAGTGATAAAAATGGGTAATCAGATCCACTAAAAAGAGATAAGCAGAAAATGCTTACAGAGCTTCACCAAAATCATCAGCCATCCATCCTTCATAGCTCATCACAGACCACTAATGCTTTAAGAGCCAGAGATACTCAGATCCATCACTGTGGATGCTGTGACCAGGCCAATTTCCTTGGAAGTCTATGAATATATGTGAGACAGTAAAAGGGGAACTTTTAATATATTTATTTATTTAGTAAAGGCCTGTCTGTCCAGAAAAACCTGGGAAGACACTACAATTAGGGTGCTAAGTGTATCAGGCTGTCTTTGCTTGCCTCCTAACAGCTTTACAACATATGGATTTGTTTCTTCGTGAATGACTCTGAAGGATATTTTCTATGAAAAAGAGATGGCTGCAGAAAAACAGGAATTAGAGAATTAGGTTTCTGTGCATATGCATCATCAGTATTTCTCAGTATTCATCTCCCATCAGACACTAGAAGACTAATGTGTTTTTTTATACAGAAGTATTTTTTTAACTTGAAACCAATTATGGATTAAACAGTAGATAGAAAAGTGGTCCAGTAAATTGATCATTTTTAATCAGATGCAGGCTAGAGAAGTATGGATTATTCAAGCTTAGTTGATGCTTCTATTGAAAATAAAATGCAAAGTTGGTTACATATCCAGAGTAGAAAAGGTTCACTGCTGAAAAAATAAAAGGTTTTTCCTTGCAGTATTGTTCAATAAATACTCAATCAATTTCTCCACATAAGAGTGAATCCAGAGTACTGGAAATAGGGAATTAAATCTTATTTTAAGTTGCTGACTCAGATCTGATGAGTTTGGTACTGATTCAGCCATTGCTACCAATCTAATTTTGCACACATAATGCTACCACAAAAAAGAAGAATTACCTTTGTCATTAGTTTTTTAAAAAGTCAAAGAATTAATACTTTGTTGTGTTATAATACCTCATTTTCAGAAAGAACTTAGTGTTGGCAAGGACAAGTATAATAAAGCTCATATTTTCTTTCAGAATTAGGTATCATGCAAGGAGAAATGCTAAAGAATACTCATGGGCTTGTTGAAGGTTATTTAAGGTGTCTGTAGCAGAGCAAGGAACAGCACTCACACATTCTGATTTCCCCACCCCGTGCTTTTCCTACTAGGTCATCCTGACAGAAATTTTGTTATCTCTGCTTCTGTGCAATCTGGAAAACATTCAATGCAGACATTCTCTGCTTCACAGAAAGGAGAAATTCTCTGCTTCACAGAGAAACAGACACTGGGATGCTCCAGTAAAAAAAGTCAACACAGTGCAGCCATCTGCCTCCATCCTCCCAGTGCTCCAAAAGCAGCAAGGACTACAATCCTTCTGCCACCTTCCCAGTTCAGAAGTTCAGACTGCCCCTGCTCTTCTTGCAGTGAAATTACTGACCATGGGTTCCCTACCATGGAAATGCCATACATTACATTAATGAATAATTAAATGAAAAAAAAATGTAGTTACTCATTTATTTAAATGACTAGTGAATTAAAAGTAAAATTTTATACATATATATATATATATCTTTTCATCTGGGATTCCTACACAAGCCACATTGACTTAAATGCTCTT
This sequence comes from Agelaius phoeniceus, assembly GCF_051311805.1. NCBI lineage: Eukaryota > Metazoa > Chordata > Aves > Passeriformes > Icteridae > Agelaius > Agelaius phoeniceus. Next base: position 24,272,745 of record NC_135270.1, read on the forward strand.
AGATGCATTAACAAATCTACATGCAAGATGCAACAGAGTTAAAGGTGATAATTATTTTCCAACCTTGGCCTCATGCTAATATCTTGCTATCAATACAGCATTGCATGATTTCTTCATCTCCCCTGAGAAGGAACATTAAGCTTGAAGTACCCAGTACCACTTTCAGGACTATGCTCTTCTGAAGCATTTTTACAAGAGGAAATGTGAATAATCCAGGAAAACCAGGTACCATAGCAAAACCAGAACTTCATGGTCAGGTGCAAATGAGAATCTTGAAGCAGATGCCTAGAAGAATACACACAAGAAAGTTAATTTCATATACAATGTTTACTGATTTTTATGCTGCATTTATGCATCTGGAGAAATGCATAATGTGATAGCAAAAATATTTACTACTATTAAAATTCTTCTTTAAAGGAAACTGCAAGATTTTAAGCACCTTTTGAGTCCCAAATAGAATATCTCAAAACTTTCTGCTAGAATGAATTACTAGTCTGTAGAGCTCCCTAGACTTTTTGGTTTGAAATTAAGGTAAAGAAATTAGCATTTAGTTTCCCTTTCATGAGTTAGAATAACAATTATGAATCATCAGGTTCATTCAACTGTTATTATCAATGAGGATATCATTTTCATTACCATATAGGAAACACAACACTGCTTTCAAGAACAAATTACCAATATATAAGTATAAAATTAATTAAAATATGAGAGCATTAAAATTTTTAAAATATAAAAAAAAAATTAATATTTCTAGAACTTTGGATGATGGTTTGCCTTTTTTTGTGATGTGGAAAGATTCTACCTATCAGACTGTCCCTTCTGATTGGTCATTTTTCCTCTAATGATTTTTGTATGAATTGTAAGTATGAAATTCCCATTCTATGTGCACAAACTCAGAGTGTTTTCTCAGCAGCATGGACATCAGGGGCTGCTGCAAGGGGCAGGGTGCACACAGAGGCAGAGCCACACAGCAGGAGGGATGGGTGTGAAGGGGAAGCCACTCAAGACCAAAGAGGGGCATTGGGCTGTTACCCCCAGAGCTGTGGAGGTACAACCACCTCCTACCCCTGGGGCTTTACTGAGATCTCAGGACCTGAGCAACCTGAAATACCCATTGGCAACAGCAGCCCCTGTGCCCCCAGACACTTTGGAGGATGTGCAGGCAGCCTCAGAAGATTCAGGAATAGCCTAAAGAAGAGTATGTAGGCTCTTGCAGATGCTCATTAACATTTGAAAGTGCCTGATAGTATGTTGTACTATTGATACAGCTTCTGAATGTGTAGTTCAAATTATCCACATTATGTATTTCACATAAATTGTCCTTTAAATACATGTTACAAATAAATCAACAAACCACTTCCACTGGTTTAAATAATTTGAAATGACCTGTTCTCTCTATCAAACATATATACTGCCATGCCACTGCAACACTGTGTCCCTTCAAATCTCATTTTATCCTGAAGCAGATCTTTTACTAAATATTTTCTTTCACTAGAATGTTTCTAATAATACCTTTTTTTATAATGTATGGAAAAAAAAATCAGTGGGAAAGCTGAACCATGAACAGAAAACCTCATGACATAATGACTCGATTCAAAGGTAAATTAAAACAAAGACTTGATGACAATATTTTGGCATAAGTGTAATTCTTATCAACAAAACTCATCAAAGGGAGAAACATTTCAAAATTATTTCATGCACTAGTGTGCATTTGGCTTGAAATACCTCTTACTTTGCCTTCAGTGAATAAAATTTCAGTAACTTCGTTTGGCTACCGGTGGTTTTGTGCCTTGACTGAGGAACACAAATTTAGTGTGATGGCTAAGAGGAGCTGGGTCTCCTCCACCCTCACTCATGCTCTCCCACTTGCAAGCACTGATCACTCAATCCTTTGTTTGTAAAATAGTTATATTCTGAAGAGGAAATCTGAACTCTTTGATTTTTTTCCTAATGAGTTTAACTCCCTGAAGCAGCTCATTGTAGAATACTGAGAGACTCAGTAACGAGCTGAACAAGGCTGGTAGGAACTAATGAGGCTTGTAGGAACTAATCTAGTTCTATTTTCAATTCTTAAGTCTCTTTACTTCTTAAAGTTTGGGAAACTTGCTCAGTCCATTTCTACCTCAAATGTAGCAGCTGAAACAATATTTTCCTCCCATCTACAAATATGGGCAGACTGCAGAAACTTGATAAGTGATGATTTTGCTGAGGTTCAGATTAAACTTAATTGCAACTGTACGTATAAAAACTTTAGTGAATTGTCACAAAATGGATTAAAATGTGTTAGTATAATTAAAATGCTAAATTCCAAATTACAACAACTGGATTGGAATTTGGGAACATTTAAGAGAAAATGTATGACTTTTTCAATTAATGCTGCTTCCAATGGTAATTTCTAAATTAAACCTTTGACCCTGAGTTCTCATTTTGTTGCCCCTTCTTTCCATTTCAGATGGCAACATTATCCCATCCATGCATCTGACCCACTCTCTTTCCTAGTTCTACACTGGGCCATATTCCAAGTCTCTGTCCCTACCTGTGAGGTGCTCAGGGATCATGCTAACTTCGCCAGAGAAAATCCAGCACCAGCAGCCCACACACACAAGAAGAGCTCACGTTATTGCTCCACTGCAGAAATGACAGGGGTTTTAGCAATCATCATAGGACAGTGCAATTACCACCCAAAGAATAGGAAACCTACTTATCACAGAACTACCATTTTCTGCTCAGACTGCCAGGCACAGATCTGCAGCCTTCTTTCCCCCAGGAAAATATATTGGAGGATGTACATTTAAAGAAACAAGCCAGATTTCCCCGTGCATGCCCTGTGAGAACAGAAACAAATCACAGACATGATTTCTACCTCCCCCAGAAAGGATTAGAGAGAAGCATTTGTGCTGTTTCTCAGATTAACGTGAAGGAATATCAGCTCTGACTGGAGTGCTAACACCATGCGTGGAGCAGAACAGGTTACCAACCCTGTGACTCTTAGCTCTGGCCAAGGAAACATGCAGGGAATGATTCACCATCCTTTCAGGAAGTCACTGTGCTGCAAAAAATTAAATTTCAACAGAATTAACTCAGTGTGTAAGTCTCATACTACCTGGACATATAGGGCTCAGTTTCACCCTCATTAATAGTTTTCCCTCCTTTGATTAAAGGGGTGTCTGGTGTTAGCTGCCCTTAAGCCACAATTAAAAATGATTTTACATTTAGTCAGTTATTTGATAACACAGAGAATTTTTCTCTGTTAAGGAACCCATTCATAAAAATCTAATACATAACAAAACCTGACCTAATTAGTCTTTATGGAAGGATACACCTTTAAATTCAACCTTTAATCAGAGGATATAAAATGTCTTACAAGAGTAGATGAGAATTATTATTCAGTACCAGAATTTGGAGGAGCTCAGGTGTGGGGTCTGTAATGATTTTTTCAGCATCATGTTTCAAGTGAGTGGAAAAGCAGAGATTAAATGAAGGTCTCCTGACACTCAGGATCTTTACGTCAGCTATTGTATTAAACCACTTCTCTGTTCCCTGTCCATCGGAAACAAAGGCGACCCCCGTGGCAGGGAGAAATGATGCATCTGACTCCACAGATATCAGAAGGCTAATTAATTACTTGATTTTACTATATAATTCTATATTATATTACACTGAATCTGCCTAGCACTCACCTGCACTCAACTGAACAGCGCCTCGTGTCTGCCAGCCGACAGTCCCAACACACACACGTGGATTCATTGGACAATGAATCAAAACACTCACACCAGAATCCAAACACCAATTCTCTTTCGTAAACAATCTTCCACAATGCATTCCAATTGTGAACAACAAGAGGAGCAGCAATTGAATAAGAATTGTTTTTTCTTTCTCTGAGGTTCAGAGAATGTGAATCCCAGAAATATCCTTGGGAAACTGTGCCTTGCTTTTCTCTGTGAAGAGAAATGCAGCTACGCCTGTGGTCTGCAACTTGGAGCAGAAAAAGGAATAAGGCAAACAGTCACCTTACTGGAGTTTGACAGCTTACCATGGCTCATCCAAAATACACTCTGTATTTACCCTTACTATCTGTATTCCCTCATATTCCCTCAATACGAGGGAATCTGATCCAGTTTAAGATTCCTTCAGTGCTGACTAAACCAAATCAAATTTACTTTATGATTGCCATGGGCTAAGAGCAAACTCATAAATAGTACTGAAATCTGGCAGTATGTGTTAGCTTGGTAAACCACTTTCTTGGTAACTCAGCTACCTGATAAACCCTATCTTTTGATGAGGTATATCTCACTCTGCTCAAGACCTAAAAAACCTTAACAAACTTCTGACATCATTTATATTGAGTGATTACTGACTTATCTGTAAGTGGTCACTATTTTAATTAGTGATTTGATGTCTCTCCAAAATATAATATGCATTTATAATGCACATATTATAAGTATATAGTATACATAAAAATATGTCCTGTATCCATCATCACATCACAGAAATGGGCAGCCCCAGATTTTTCATACCCCTTCATCTTGCAGCCTTGCAGAGTGTAAAAAATCAAGGAGGATATACAATAAAAATATTTGAATATTCAAAATATTTATGTAGCAGACAAGGCATGAAAGCAGATTTCCCCTCCTGCCTCTCTAATTCATTCAGTTTTGCCTTCTGGAACCTGTTTTATTTTCTGTACTAAAGAATATCAAGAGCTATTTTCTAACTGGTCCATTTCAATCTGCAATAGAAAATACCTATTACCCACAGAGTCAGAAGGTAAAGCACTCTCCAGGAAAAATCCTATTTCTTGAGCCACAGACTGGACAAGGAACTAGAGTACACATTACAGTGGCTAAAGCTGACAGACTGAACGGGATAAAGTTTATGACAGGATGAGTTGGACTATTTCAGCTACATGATACTCTCTATGAGCAAACACAAACACAAACAGATGCCACAAGAAAACACATTTCTGTTTGTGCAATAACAGCAGATGGAGGATTGTCATGGAGCCTGCAAGGTAGGGCATTCATTTAATATAGATTCATACTTGCTGATCATGCTCATGCTTACTTCATATCGCCTCACTCATCTGGTGTTTCTCTTATCCTAGTTTTTTCCTTGGAATCATAAGAGTGAATATTTTAATGTGCTAATCTTCTAGAGACAAGCACAGACAGAATAGTTTCCCATCACTTTAATTATTGGATAGCACACTGTCTGGAGTTCTCAACAGCCACAGTTTCTATTTATTGGAAAACCTTTAACTCTCTGTGAGGAGGATCATTATCTGATACTCTGCAAAGTGAAGTGTTTGATGAGAACATGATTAATCAGAGAGTATTCTGAGCAGCTCAGCTCTTGGTGACAGGCCCATAATCAAAGAGGCAATAAGAATGTGCACTAAAGCAATTTTGTGATTAACATATACATTATTCTGGCCACTGCTGTATGCAAAGCAAAGCATTGAGGACAAGTGGACAGAAAATGAACAAAATGTCTTATTTCCATAATTTTTCAAATTAAACCTGAACTGAGCAGGAATAAAGCTGCAATAACCTTCTGCCTTCAGCCTATGAGAACAGTAAATGCAAAATCTAGTAAGTAACATTTCCTTTTCTTAATTCCAAAACTACTGGCACTTCTTATTCATTTTCCCATAGCCTAGAATATGCAGTCATGCAGTCAGATTTCAAAAGAAGCTTTATATTTAGCTGAGAGAAAAGCTGGGCCAGGCATGGCAAAAAGGCATTGATTTGTCTCAACCTGCCAAAAAGATTCTGCAAAGATGTCACCAAATCACAACCCCCCCTCACCCCCATCTTCTGTGCTAGCCTGATAGTTTTTCTCTTAGCTGTTTTCTTTGTTCATTTTCATCAATTAATTAAGGTGGCATCTTGTCTTGCAGTCTTCTGGGCAGCCTAACCAAGAACATGACAGAGCAGTGATTCTATTCACTTGTTGGGGACAACTGAAAGACCTCCAGAAGGAAAATATTACTGAAGGAAAGAAGGAAAATAAGCTCACATCTGAAGCCTTCTTCCATATAAAAAGAAAGCAGGCAAAGGACCAAGACTCAAAGGTTTTAAATTGGTTTTTTTCATTGAATTCCTGTATTCCTTATCATATTTAAAATACTTGCTACAATATTGAAACAAAATTAAAAATATGTGATCACTAAGCTTATCAAAATAACCTGGAGATACAAAAGAGTTATTGCAAGGTTCAGCTGGGGTATTAATTTTTACACTGTCACAGTAAGTAACAGATTTTAATCCTTCTGCACTGGCAGATAAACTACCTTAGGATCTAAGAATATGCACATAAGCAGCAAGCTGGCAAGTAGTGTCCTGCAAGTTTGTACTTTGAGTAACATGACAGTAACTTTGCTCTGTGCCATGTTCTAAGAAGGGGAATTGTGGATATATGTGTTAGGGGTGCTTCCACTCCTGAATTAGTAGGTCTGTGCCTACAGGCAAAAGTGTCTCAAAAATTATTTGAGACAGATCCTCCATTGCTGCAATCTTGGTACCACCCTTCACACTGCAAGCAGTAGGTATAAAATATAGCAGCACTTTTCAGCCACTTTGTCTTCATTTTGCACAGATGTAAATGATTGCAAAGGTGCAGAGTTATGGAGAATTTGGCACTTAATAAATATTAATTAGCAAAGAATTACACTGCCCCGTTGTGGTGCTAAGCATTATCATTCCTACTTAATAAATGGTGCTGCAGTCACAGAACAAGGTTAATTTACTAGTTCACAATAGCACCAGACAATGACAGAGCCAGGAATAGAACACAGGGGCCTCACAGCTATGTGTTAGTCCTGTGAGCCCCACAGCTGTACATTTTTTGTGATTGCCTTTCTTACTGTATCTGCTCCCCAAAACAGCTAAAATTTCATCATATTGCTGTCTCTTTACCTGGGAAAAATACGTGAAGATTCCCTGCAGCAAAAAGCTGTCAATGTCACAACACAGCACAATCAGCCAGGGTTGGGTTCCCCTGGGACAAGAGGCATGACACCCAACAAGTTAAATGAGCAGCTCAGAGGGATTTTTTGTTGACAAAAGGTTAGTTTAAAAATAAGTAATATCATGTTAATTGTGGTATTTCCATTGACTGTGCAACATTAAAAGGCTTAAGAACACACCCTGTACTGTCCAGCGGTTGAGATATATTATAAACTCTAGACAAAATTCACAGGACTGAAAGTGTTGATGCTGCACCAAGAAACTTTGATATTTTGATGAATCTTGAATTTTTGTGACTTGCAATGCCAAGCAAGCTCTTCTGTGCTCTGGCCAGAAATACTGAAGGTAAGGAAAACAAATAAAAGCAACTTCTCAGGAAAAAAGGTGTCAAGTACTCTCAGTATTTGACAATATCTGTCACATCAAGACAGAGATAAAAGGGAAACTGAAAATGAAAGGTTTAGGAGCAGAATAAAACTACACAACTATTCTTTAATCTCCTCCAAAGACCAAATAACATTCCTATTTTAGAGATGCCTTATGTCAATTTAAAAAATTCATTTTAGCAAACTGAAAATTACCTGACTAGAATTTCATCATCAGAAGTCTCTGTTAATTTGAAAAGCATAAGTACAGGACATTAGGGGTTTCAGATTTTGTTTGACAAAGTTCGTAGTCACACTTCCACATTACATGATAGCTGATGCAAAAACCTGAAAGTTCAGATGAAGAACACGCAATCCACCAACAAACACAGGAGTTAGTCCAACACTTATGGAATTAGCAAGAGAACACTATTCTGAATGCAAATTATCAGTGAGGAGAACTGTTTTCTGACAACTGCTAAATGGGCAAAATTCAGTGGTTTGGGGATACCTCAAAGTATCCAGCTGTCCATACCTAGCATGAACTGCTAGGAAGCCACGAACAAAATGAGTAGCTGAAGTTTTCTCATCTCTAGAGGTGGTAATGCAAATATCAGCTTTGTGCTCTACAAGTACTTTCTCTATTCCTGTAGCAAACAGAAAAGGTAATTAAATTTAACACTATGCTGTAGTGAAACATTTAGGTGAAGGAAAAAAATCAAATATGAAACAACAGTATTTTATCTCCTACTAGCAGTTATCTAAAAGAAAAATCTGCCAGGATTTTGGACAAAATTATAGTGACAGATCTGAAAATTCATTTGCATTACCAAACCACTACAATCTAAAATTAAAATATATTAAAACCAAACTGTTTCTATTGCTATATGATTGTTTCAGCTCCACTTAGATTTGAGTAACAAACTATCCTCAGTATGAAGAAAATCTGATGAAAACTGAGGTGAAGCAGAACTGACATTGATTGAAAGCAGGCTGGGTGGCAGGGCCCATAGGGTGGTGATCAGTGGCATCAAGTTGAGTTTGAAACCAGTAACCAGTAGCGCACCAGTGGTCAATACTGGGGCAAAATAACTTGATATCTTCAAGCACCTTGACAGCATAGGGGGCAATGGGCACAAACAGGCGCAAGAAATTCTACCGGAACATATGAAACAGGTTTTTTCCTGTGAGACTGACTGTGCACTGGCACAGGTTACTCAGAGGCTGTGGAGTCACCATGTTCAGACACATTCAGAAGCCTCCTGTAATTGCCCCTCAGCAGCTGCTTCTAGGCAAATCTGCTTGAGTTGGGGGTTGGATCAGATGATTTCAGAGGTTGCTTCTGACATCACCATTCTGTGATTCTATGAAATATAAAAACTTAAGTCCCAATATTACTACTACTTCTACCAGAATTAGCATAGGCAATGAGTGAAAAGCTATCACTTGACTCCTTGAAGACATCAAGTAAGAATATGCAACAGAGGCTTAATTTTTCCAAAATCTGCATGTTTGTTCCGATATTTGAAAGGAATATAGTACACTGTAGAGGTGTTTCAAGTATTGGTGACTTGTAACAGTCTCTAACAGTGCTCCACTTCCTGGGGATAGCTGGGACTTGGCAGACAAACAAGAACCCGACTTTTGTACAAGGAGAACCCCCCTCTGTTCTACCTTCAGTTTGGAACAGCCCTTCTTTCCAGTCAGCCACGAAACTGGGGCATACTGAGCTTTAGTATTCTGTGCTGCATTCATCTCACACTGAATTTCTGTTGTCACAAAAGGCATACTGCAGCTTTGTCTGATACCACTGAAAAACCCTTCTCTTGACCTCAGCCTGCAATGAACAGGTAATACATTTATGAAAGTGACATCTGGAAATAATAAAAGTAGTCAGATTTGGGGGACCCTTGGCATGTTGTTTAAACTCCTCAGTTTTATCTGTCTAAACAAATAAGCAAACATACTACATTGAAGTATGGCTTTATTTATATGGGATTCCCAGACAAGTCATTAGAGGAAATATTTGGTTGTTTCATGACACTATGCAAAATCTAAATGTCAAGTGAAATATCAAAATTTCTTTGTTGATCACTTAGGCAGTTTTAGAACATGTTGAAAAAAAGCAAATAATCCCCAACATTGCTTTTACTTGTAAAATTCTTGTAATGAGTCAATAAACATTCATCTGAGAAGGAGTAGGGGACACATTAAGACTTCAACAAGACAGTTCTTTAAACAAGCAGAAACTGCAGTAGGAAAGATTAAGTTAAGATTGGGGGCGCAACCCACAGCACTTAAACAAAAACACACTTCCGCAGTTTTTGTCCTGGCATTCAATGTTCTTTTCATTCAAGTGACTGGATACTGGATCTGCTATCCACCTTATTCAGCTCTCACCTCAAACAACCTCTGTGGTATATCTCCTGTGTCTCCATTTGCTTCTTGTATCCGACAGTGAAAAAATACAGCAATGTTATTCTGTGAAAGATCTTTCATGCAAAATGTATCTCAAACCAGCGCTCAAACTTAAATTAAATATTGTATTACAATATAGAAGAAAGATGTTATGCTGCCAATTTAATCTGAAAAGTGGTAAGAAAAACTGTATGAGGAACCTGCATGTTTACTGTGTCTCATTAGCTATACTAAAAGTGCTCAGTTTACCAATAAAAGTGCCCATTATTCCCTAACAATGCTGCTCTACTAAATGCCCTGAAAATTAGCTTGATCAATGCACTGGGTTGGTTCTTTACTCATCTTTCCAGCATTTCATTTTGCCAACTCCCTCTTAATATTCATTTTGAGAGCTTTTGGTCCTGGATTCAACCAAAGGTTAATGACACTTTAATGGAGACTGTGTGTTTCTCCAAGCTGATGACCGTCACTGACATTTTGACTCAGATTTTCTACTGCTCTGTATCTTTGTAATTAGTGCTCCTGCACAAATAAGAAGCAACATTAGAAAATAAAAATGGTTGTGTTTTAAACTCTGCAAGAAGAGTGCAAATGATCATATAGAGAAAAATATCTTTATATCAGATAGCAGCATTATGTCTTGTGTTGTAGAAGATAGTACATGAGTGCCAGGACTAAAATTTTGAGAGCAATACTTTCATGTGTAAAACCACATCAGCACACTCACAGAGTTGTAATACAGAAGAAGAGTCTGGGCTGCCACCTTTTCAAAATCTATAAACCCCCACTGTTAGTCTCAGGACTGCAGTCTGACAGCTTTTCCTGTGTAACTAATGCACAAAAAGCCTCTAGGATAATTATTCATTTGATGCCCCTCTTTCTCTTCCTTTACTAAAGATATTAAAACTCAAACATTGGCTGCAGACCATGTGGGGAAAAAAAAAAATAAATAAAAGACAGTCCTTGTCTCACCCAGAAGCAGAAAGAAGCAGATGGTGACCTCAGTATTAATGGCTCATAGCAGGCGAAATTCCCATTGGCACAGAGGGGTCCATGACATTGTAAAGAGCACATGGCACTTCACAAAGGCAGTACTGAGCAGCACAGCAGTGTCCTTCCCACCGTGCTCAGGGGAAATGCACCAGCATCAGCATTTCCCCAAAGCACATTTCCCCAGGGGAAATGCATCCAGACAGTGGTTTAGATATAAAACCCTTGTGTTTCCCAGTTCATGATCCCATATCTCATTTGTTGCTTCAGTGTGTGAATGCAGAAACATGTCCTTTTCTTCCTGCAAATAACCAAACCTTAGAGCCTAAGCAACTGCTAGGCAGTGTGTTATGGCTCTGGCTGAATGATGCACTTTACATCAGCATTTGACCCAAAAGCAAACTGAGAACTGTGAATTCAACAGTACACTCTATCACTATGATCACATAGAGAAACATAGCAAACAACAGGAATAAATGCTACACAAACAATGTAGGTAACAATGCACTTTTGGAAATGTTGAGGAATACATTCAGTGCCAGTAGCAACATTGCTTCCCCTGAAAAATTGACTTGGCAATTCTACTTGCTGTTAATAAAAGTAGACAATTCTCAACAGAATATACATTTTTAATACTGAATTTGTAGTGACAGGGCCTCCTTACCTACCTACTCACATGTCAAGGAAAGGAACAATGATGCTGTCCTGCTTCTTCTTCACTCTTAAGTTCTGAATTACACATATTCAATATCAAAATATAATAAGCCTCTTCTACCCCTTCTAAATGTTATAATATCACTAACACAATGTAAAATTGGTTATGTATTTCTGAATTTAACTGATGGCACTGGTGTTACACAAGTATTGTGACTAAACTTAGTGAGAGACCATAAAGGAAGAAAAGGGAATTTTATTTCAGTCAAAATTGATTTCACTCAGTCACTGTCCTTCTCACATGGTTTTAACTCATTCATTCTTTAACAAACATTCTTTCATATTCATATATTCACAAGCACTGAGTATCCTGGCCATGATGGACAAGGACAGTGGTTCTCAAAACCTCATCATGTCTTCTAGGGCTTTCTTACACTGGAGATTATGGTCAAATGTTTGGATGTGCCTTAATACCTTTGACTTAAGGACTTTCAACCTTAAGACTGATAATGACTGCAAAGCACACTCTTTTCATATTATCCTACCCATCTCATGATTTACTTCCTATCTTTTAATCTCCTTATCTGAGTGTTTAATAACTCTAATTCCTTCTTCTTGCCACATTTTCTTTAGATGAGAATAGTCTAAGAAGTCTTAAAGATGGGGCAGAGACTTTTTTGAAAGGCCCTATGAAAGGACCCTTGCAGAGAGCAACAAATGCACACCAGCTAATTACACACTGCTACAGCTCAGGACTAGCACATGACTCGGAAGAAGTCAGGACTAGAAAGATCCTCCCACTGCACTTTCTGATTTGGCAGTAATTAGAAATGGCAGCCTTTATGCTGATGCAGTCCCCAAGCCTTAGGGCCAGATGTACTGAACACTTGTAGCTCTGAGACCACCTGCCAGGGACAACGTAGAAGTATCATTTGCTGAACATGGCAAGGGCACCTGCTTGATAAGATGCACTTCCTGCATAACAAGTTCACTGTACCACGTTCCCTAAAGCATTAAATAACATCATGATCTTCAAATCTATTATTAATTTTTCATGCAGATTGTCAAATTTGCGTGTGATTGTGCAAGTGTGTGAAAGCTATGAGTAAGTGTGAATAAAAACAGAGCTGAGCTGCAAGAACCGTAATGAACTGGGAATAAATCTGTTTTAGCCCTACATGACAATATAAATACTTCTCCAGACCCATATATGGTGAGAAGACTCGAGACGCCATTTCCTCTTGCAATCCGTGCACTCTAGCAGATTTTATGAAGCACAGGAAGAGCCCTGCTTGCCTACAATCTGTCACAGTCAACTGTTTTACTTAGGTCTCTTCCTACTTGCACCACAAAGAACTGCACATTTCAAACAAGCTGAGTCATCAAAAGCTCTACAGACCTAAGCACATATGCAGAAGAGTAGCTAAGAAAAATACAGAGGCCAGAAAAGAAAAATGTAGACATTTCTGTCAAAAACATTGAACCAGACAGTGTTGGTGCAGAAGGCAGCACTCAAATAGCAAAAGCTGCAAAGCAAAGGTTTCACCTGCAGGAAGTTATTGTCAACTCAATTATCACATCCAAACCAACAGAAAGCCACACCAAAGATCAGCTGATAGTGTCCTTTACAGACAGGAACTATAGAAATAGTGAATGCCCAGAAATTACTAATTTATAGAAAGGCAGCAATTGTGTGATCTGGATCTGCCTAGATCTCAGTCTATAGGAAGATCATGCAAGAAGGCAAAAGGCTTTCAAACTGAAGAAGGGATAAGTTATATGAAACAAGCTGAAATAACCCAGCTTTTAAGTTGCAAAAAATTCCAAGTGACCACATCTGACAGAACGAAAATAAAACAGTTTTCCAAACAAATCTCTCCTCTCCTCATTGTGACCTTGGAGAGAGATCCTTTCCCATAGGAATCACTTTGGAGAGCTGTGTGGCTTTCTGGACCACACCAAACTCTTCCAGTCTCCTCTGATCCCAAGGAAGTTCACTTGGTTGTCTCTGGGTCCTGCTTGTGCTCCTCTGGGTGGTCTGTGTCACACTGAGCTGCAGCCTCCCAAGCTGCACTGACTGTCCTCCTGCCAGACCTGGAACCTTCTCCCAAAACAACACCCATCCCCTGCTGTCCTTTCCAACGCCTCTCCTTTTCCAGCTACTGCGTGTAGGGACACAGCAAGGAACTGAGAACAAACACATCCCATCTGTCAAATTTGGGAATTTAATTTGTGTAGGCACTGACCTGAGACAAGCTCTGTAGGCAAGAACTGAACTGTGTGCAATCCCTCTGGCTGAGCTGAGAGGAACAGGCATAAATTTCCTTCCTCTAAGCCACTTCCTTCAAACCTTGCAGCAAACACAAAAACACATTTTCTGCAGATCTTCTATTCTACAATGTGGTGAATTATTTTTGGCACAAGTAAGTCCCATGGGCTTTGATGGAAGCAGTTGTGGCCAGATCTCCCCATCCCCTCTACTTAGGTGAAGTTATGCCACAATTACACTAAATATATCAGTGCATTCCACAATGATCACACGATGGAGACTATGGTGGTTGATCCTGAGGCAGGCACACATCTGCTGGTGCACTGAGAGGGCTCCTATGGCATGGCTTGACAACCAGTCTTCTCACACAGCCAAATCTGCACCCATCATCTGAACTGCAGCTTGTAGGATGGCTGTCTCATCACCCATCACCTGTGTGATGGGGCTGAGAGGAGCAGAGAGCAAGGTTGACTCTTGTCTTCTCAGGGGCCCCTGAGGAGGCTGGTGAGGAAGGCAGATGAATCGTTCTGGTGTGAGAAATCTGGTCTGCATCAGGGAAGCTTCTCACACTGCCCTGCAGGGAGAATGAATGTGCTCAAGTTCAGTTTTAATTCCCTGTATCTTATTCAGTTCCAACTGCTTCCCATCAAGTGATTAATTCAGTAGAAGTAGCAAAATGAGGGAAAAAAAAAAGCCCAGCTGCACCAAATCACAGAAAATCCTGAAAAGAAAAAAAAAATCCTCCAAATTCAGGAGTCAAAGTCGTAGCCTTGGGCAAAAAACCTGTTATGAGTATCCTGTGCCTAAGGATTGAATGATGCCAACTTTCCTGGAAAGTTTGGATAAGGAAGCCAGTTCTTTTTTGGAAAACTGTAGCTGGGATACACCTAAATACTTAAATCAGAAGACCAAACCTTTGGCACACTTCATTCTAGCCTGTGAGCCTACTTGAGTTTAACTTCTTTCAAATTCTAGTTGGCCAAATATTCAAATTCAATTCTATTCTATTCTCTATATCTAAGGTCGGATGAGTTTAAATCTTTGTAGACAGAATTCCCCCCTTTTGAATGGGGGCATACCGAGATTTCATAGCGTAGAACTGAAAAAAAGGGGAGCCAACTTCTATTATCTGTCTGATTTCTGCCTGGAACCTGTCTTTTGCAAACAATCTGGGTATCTTCACGTGAATCAAAGCTTTTTCAACAACTATGGGCATCTTCTCCTACTCTTTAAAAAAAAAGTTTGCAGTAGCAAAACAGCACAACTTTATTAACTATCTAAGAGCTCAGAAAATTAATAAGAGATACATCAGTTTTGATGGTGATATGTTATGTGTCAATTTTGTAAGTAACTGGAATTTTCTATAATAATCTTTCTGACTAAGCATCTGTGAATATGGAGCCACAATACTCTACAGCAAACCAAGTGCCTCCTCTTTAAAAAACACATAATTGCCATGTCAGGTGACAAATGTGGCAGCTATATTGATATTACAGCCAGAAGTGGTACAAATGCCCCTGCAGCCAAGACTGCTTTTCTCTTGTTACCCTTTATATTGATCAAGAACCCAAGGAAAGTCTAAGACACTGTACTTCTGGCAATGAAAAATTACGGACTCATTTAACAATTTCTTAAAACACCAGTGAATTTTCAGTACAAAAATCAGGCAGGTGGCTTGGCTATCCAGTTCTCATTAATCTGCCCTCTGGCACATGTCAGTGCTCTGAGAGAATTTTGTATTAATATGTTTCATATGCTTTATTAAAACCATTCAAGAAATATCGAATACATAAGTAATTTTTCACCGAAGGACATTCATGTGGCAGTCCCAAGATATGGGCTAATTTTTTTTTTCTTGAATATTTTTAAAATAATATCTGGCTTCAATAATGAAAGAGTAATATTTTGTCATCACTGAGACTCAAGTTATTAGATCTGCTGGATCTTTAGAGGACACATACAACATAAACAACACATACAATCTTACTTATTCATTTAAATGAACCAACCCTTCTAAGTTATTATGCCTATGTTCATTCATCTGCAATTTCCAAACTATTAATGAACCAGAAACAGAGTTGAATTAGATACAAAAAGATAGCTCCCTTAATCTAAACTCTAAAGAATATAGTTAAGGTAATATTTTTTTATTTCCCTGCCACTTCTTTATTAAACAGTTATATCACTATCTCAAACCAGTAAAGTATCAGAGATAGAGGAGATAGGGAGAGGACTGTGTCCTCAGTACATCCATGTGGGTGTGCTTGCTATTTTTGTCCCAGATTTGGACTTTCACAAGTCTAATATAACAAGCTTTTTTTGGGTTTTTTTCCATATCCTTAATTGGGACCTGGTAGAAGAATTCTAATGATATTGTTTATAAATGTTCCACTCAAAGGAAGACTGGATCTTATAACTTCAAAGATTAATAAAGCCTCAGTATAAAATGTCACTGCTAATTTTCAAAATGAATTATATTTGATGTGGAGAAAGGAGAAATGTGAAGTCACAGAAAGTGTGCCAATTCAAGTGACTGCAGCACACACAAATGAAATGCCAGTTAAAAAGCCCTGAAAATTTTCAATGTTTCAGAAAGGTCATCTATTTTTTTTTCCGCTAGTGCATGGGCAGTTTGCCTGACTTATGCAGTAGAGAAAAAGCAGGTTATATTTTACAGTGTGAGAACCATATGATGAAAGGAATAACCATTTAGCACATCTGCCAAGAAGAAAAGCCAGAAGGAAACATTTCCATGATCTATTTCATATACTTCTCTGCAATTATACTTTTTTTTAACAGGTGTGCTGTAGGACAGAAACATTCTGTCAATTCACTGTAGATTAAAATCAATAAATCAGGCCCACCAGAAATTCTCTTCTGCTTGCTTTGTAGATTGTAAGGAACTATATAGATACATCTGAGTCTTTGCTGCCCCTCTCTCAAATATGTTTCGTTATTCTCCATAAATGAAAACTGTGAGTGTGTTTTGTGCTCACTCAACAGAAGCATGTCAGGGTAGACCAAAACTGTTAGAAAGTTTATTGTGCAGAGCTCTGTGATTTTAACTTCACAACAGTTAAATGATACACTACATAGCCTACCCATCCTGATGGTCCTTCAGACCCTTGGATGGAGATATCGTAGAAACCATCGCAATGGAGCCCTCTTCTGCCTTTCCTCTCCATATCCTTTATGATTAAAACTTGGAAGCATTAGTTTCTAGACAATTTTATAGATCCCCCCAGTGGGCTGTGGGGAACACAAAATCAATGAACTATTATTATTATTTAATATATAATTTGAAAACTGAATCCAGTAAACATTTGTTTGTCTGACTTCCATTTCTCTATACAGTAAAAAGAAGTTCCAATAGGTATTTACTTCCCAGTTCCTATTTTCCCATTACTGGTACTAATCTCTCAATCCTATCCTATAGTGTCTTGTAAAGCAGACACTACTGGTTGATAGATCTAAGCAAGCAGCCCTTAAAAAAACAGAACTGGAAGAATTCCAAAACCTGGAAGGGTTTGTTGTCAAAGAGAGATTTGAACTAACATTCCATCAACCACACAGGAGAAATTTAGTTTGGAAGTAAAAAGAATTTAAAAAATCCTGCAGAAACAACAGTTATTCAGACAGCACTCACTCTTGTAGCTTCAAAAAGCACACACAATTTGACACAGATGGACCTACTCAAAGTTTGTCATGCATTGTCTTGCTTTCTAGTGTTCAAATTCATTATCACCTACAGGTTTCTCCCCACCCACACCTCCAATTATGTCCAGCATGTCTGTCTCAGCTCCATCATGTTAGTTTTTCTCCTTGATACAGGGAATACTTTCCTTATCTGAACTTTCTTGAGAACCATGGCCAAGTGTTCTTGATGTACAATCTGACAAGGTGCCCCAAAAACTCCATAGAGAAAGAGTTCTGAAAAATTTACACATTCACCTGCTTTCAGATGTGTCAAAAAAAATTCATGTACAAATCCTGTAATTAGTTGATTTGACATAAAAAGTTATATATAGACTTTAGGTGTACATGTAACTTATAAATATTAATGTTCTCCTGCTCTCACATAGGGAGTACTAAAAGCCCCAGAAAGTAACTCCTTTCAGTATGGCTCTGGGAAGCATAGCCAGAATATGTGCTTGATCTCTGATGGTCAACTGATGCTCTATTGGACATGTATTTATTATGCATCCCTGTGGACTACAGAGAGATCTCAAAATTACAGGCATTGTAACTTTTGTAATTGTTGATGCAGGCATTGTTTGCAAACAAGGGGCTCTGCTGGACTTTGTTTATAAATGAGGTGCAGGTTGAGGCACACCGGTGTGTGAAGGGTGAGGGCTGCCTTACCTGCAGAGACCACGAGATGGTGGAGCTCAGGATGGTGGAGCTCAGGATGGTGGAGCTCAGGATCCTGAGAGAAGACTGGGAAGAAGTAAGACCACAGCCTTGGACTAAAAGGGAGTATACAGAAGGTGAAAACAGGCATAGGTAACCTGGCAGGCACAGAGAGACACTGGCCCAAACATGCAGAGACAGTCAGAAAAACCAAAGTCCACTGCATGCTGAACCCAGTGAAATCTTTTACGAGTGTATAAGTGGCAATAAATGTAGCAAATAAGTTTGGGGTCCAAAACTATTCAATGTTTCCACTAATGGTCTGGATGATGGGGTAGAGTGCACTCTCAGCAAATTTGCTGGTGGCACAAACTGGAAAAAGTGGCTGACAAGCCAGAGGATTGTGCTGCTATTCAGAGGGAAATGGCTGACAGGATTTGGATGGAGCCCAACAGAGGAAAGGGTCCAGTTCTGCACTGGAAGTGGAATAACCTCATGCACCAGTACAGGTTATGCAGCTGGAAAACAGCTTTGCAGAAAAGGATCTGACTTTCCTGGTGGACAGACAGTTAACATGAGACAGCAATGCCCCCTTGAAACTAAAAATGGCAGTATCTAGATCTAGATCTGCATTAGATCTAGTTTTTCCTACATTTTCAGATATATCTGTTATTTGCTTAACAAGAGCACAGCCCTGGTAGAATTACGTATTACTTACATTTTTAAGAAGAGAGGTAATAGAAAAAAAAGCAGTCAGAACAAAGAAAGGTAACCTGACATTACATAATTCTTCCTTTTTGTCATATCAAGGTTCTCTTTATTTTATTACATTGCACAATTTTTAACTTTTTAAACTGCATGACTCAGAAAAACATTTAAATTATGAACACTTCAAGGGAAAAGCTTTAGTAATAAAAACAGAATACCAGTGACTTTCAAAACAATTAACTTGAAAAGGTCAGAAATATTCTAGGACTACCCGCTGTTGTAGGTATTTAACAGAGCCTTTGTCTGCAATCCAGGCTGTTGGAATCAACATTGCTACTTTCTGACCTTTCTTCAATTCACTCACTGAAAATTTCTAGGCTACTTCAGAAAAATACAATTTTGTAACAAGAACAGAGAAAATGCATCAGGTGTACGTAGGTAATGGCATTTATACTACTCCTGGTCTTTCTACACTTCAATAAATGTTCACCTTACGTTGTCTCAGATGGAAGAAAGTCAATTCATACATGGACAAAACAAACTGGCCTCTGTTTTGCAGTTACTACAGATGCTTCACATCATCCAAAATCTGAAAAGAAAGCTGTTGCAGTCTAAATAACATAGATGGAAGTGACCTTTGCTCAGGCTATTTATTATGTTATAAATGCAAAAATCGGGGGTTAAAAAGACAGATGATCATGATGATAATGCCCAATTTCAAAAATGGCACATTAAAAGGTGTCCAATAAAAACTAAAATTAGAAGATTACCAAACCTTTCTTATCATATCACTCTGATACATGAAGAATTCCCATTCTTAAACTTAGGGGTGAAAAAGGGTCTGTCCACACAATTGAGAAAAAATGCTGGGACTATCCTGTACAGAGAAACTGAAAGAAAATCTGTATTTAATCATCATTTTAGCTCCCACTCAGACATAAGTTACCCAATCTTATGTATTACCTTTGATTACAAGATTCCTAGCATGGAAGAAGCAAAATATATTTCTTTTTACTTAGAGGTATTTATCTGGAAAGGTTTATCTTCATTTCACAACAGAAGCAACCTTGCAAGCTTTGCAAAATCTTTGACACTTTAAGTGGAATATGCATCAAAAAATCCCTATTAGTATCCCAAATAAAGCAGTTGAAAAGACATCCAGAAAAAGAACTTAAATGAAAACCTGGCTTCACCCAGAATATTCCTTTTGAATTAGTGAAGCTAGGTTTTCACCCATTCCTACATTAGAAAATACAATATCTGCATACAACCATGCCCAGGAATATCTTGTTTGCTATAAGAGATAACAGGAAATCTTGTGTGCAGAATACAGGATCTTCATGTGTAAATTACAGGTTCTGCAGAATCTAACTAGGCTGCTTTCCTCTGACATTTATGGGTGTCTCTGATATCCTCAAGTGGAAGACACCAAGGAACACAGAGCAGAATTCTGCTACCACAGTGCGCATGTATCTGTTGATTATGTATGTATTGTGCAAAATATTGTTACAATATATGCTAATAAAAAAAAGAATTATTATATTTTAAACCAGTGAGGATGAGCAACAAGTAGAATATTAAATGGCTTCTATTAAAAAAGTTCTTTCTTCAATTCCTATATAAAATCTATTTCTTCCAGAGAAAGTAAATCTGGCCATTGCAACCATAACACCAGTACACTGCTGTTTAAATTACACTGACTCAATGCATTTGGACTATGAAAAAAGAAATTGTCTTAAACTGGGTTTAATTTAAAATATACACATCACTGCTGTATCACAAGCAGTTTATAAAACTGACATTGGGGATGCTACCTAACAGTTGTTTCTTTTTAAACAATCTCACATACTCAATTATTATATTCTCTAAGGCCAGAGTTCATGCCAAGCATTTTTACATAGAAATATAATACATATCTTTGATTTAATTTAGAAAGCAAATATAGCCTGTTTAAAATTATCAGGATTGATTTTCAGAGGGTTTTCTTTTGTTGTTTATTTTGGTTGGTTGGTTTTGTTTGGGTTTGTTTTTTGACATGAACACTGTAAAAGGATTACTTTTCTGAAAAGAACAGACTTAGAAAATTTAATTACGTAACAGTGCTAGCTAGAATCAAGCACAATCAGAACCTATGGAACCTTTACAGCACATAAATACATTTTGAGCTACAAAGCTACTATAGTCCATGAGTTTATTCCTCTTGAACTTCAAATCACAGATCTGTGCAGCCCTAGTAATGCATATGCTTGCGTTCTGACTCAAATTTATAGATCATTTTCCCAGAGACTCTGAAAATGGACCTAGAGAATGACATACATATCCTACTTTCTTCATCTGACAGCTATACACACAGCTTTACTCTATGTCACACTAATATCCAAGTAACAGGATTATTCCAGAATTTGTAAGTCAGTTGTAACAAATGACTTGATGATTCTCAGAGGCTGGCAAGTTAATCATCAACAGCCCTGTATTAATATCAGAACATTAACAAACAAGAACAAATAAAACTCTGAAACAATTGGCCCTTGCTATTGTTGAGGACAAAAAAAAATCTGATCTAAATTATATGCCTAAAATGCCACTTAAGGATCTCTGCAAATTCTTATGTCAGAGTTGGTTCAGTTGCAGCTGACCAAGCTGTAGAGAGCAGAACAAACCCAGCTCAGGTAAGTGCAGCTGTGTGCAAGGCCTAATTGCATATCTCCTTGACTAACCAGACAACTTTCCTGCTTTAAATTACTAACTGCATCAGGAAGAGGGTTTCTTTCATCTATCTACTTGCAAATGTAATCATGTCAAGCCTTCTATACATTGCAGAATAAACGCAGAAAACATACAGTCTCCAGAAATGGAGAAAAATCTGCATCATCGGCATTTCTGCAGCTCGTGATTTTGCTTCTCACCAAAGTGCATTCCAAATTATTACCCAATCAGTGTCAGCACAGTATGCATTTTTTCATAACTTGCTGTTATTTACATTATGCATTATGCATTATTAACAAAACTTAAAATACCCCCATATTTTTCCTCTCAAACATTGTCTATTTTTAGGGCTGTACTTCCTCCGAAGTTCACAATGGAGAGTGAAGGCTGAATAAGACAATGTTGTAATATATTTTTAGGTCATTGTCATAAATTTTTATCATTCACATTCTGAGCTGCATAACAGAAAGAATTTATGCATCAATTATTCAGCCTTCACAGCAACTGTGTCAAAATTAGAGGTAAATGTAAATTTGCCTTAATTAGTGCAGAGTATTACACCGAGCCTCTCCATATGTATGTTTTCTCTGCTTAGACTTCCTTGGGCGTTTCACCAGTGTCCTTCATTAACAGAGTGCCAAATATCATCCAGTTAGTAAATATGGGAATCCTATCTGGTTTTGCCCATTGCTTTCCCTGCATTTTCTATTCCATAGATGCTAATATGAACAGAATTGAAGACAAGAGTGTCAGACTCTAATCAGTAACAACACCTACGTTCTGAGAATTCCCCACCTTTAGCAGTCAGGGTTTCAGTCTTCTTTTTTTTGTAGCTGCGGGTTTACAGAAAAAATAATTGTCTTTTTTCATGCAAGGATCTCATTGAACACACTTTAGAATAAGAAGCATAAAATTATTACCATATATATAGCTGTGTTTACTTCTTTAAAAAATTTCAAAATACTGCACTTATTATTTACACTGACTAAATTTAAGATCCTGATTTTTTTAAATCTAATTACTTGCAGAAGTTTGTAATAATAGTTTATTATCACATCACAGCAGCAGCATGGACTTGCAGCCTTTATATTCAGTAACCTACAAAAACCTCTTTCAGAAATGCAAATTGAGTAAGAGAAGTAGTAATTTGTAACATTTTATAATTCAATGAGAATTTTGAAGTATTTACAAAAAACTGTCTCCTGCTGCAGGTCTTTGAGCCTGGAAAACTTTAAAGGTTGGTGAAAACAATAAGGTATTAAGTTTTGAGGAAAAAAACCTAACATACTACAAAAATCTAACATAATGGAAAATGCTAAGCAATTTAAAGAGATGGTTCATTATCAGTGCTAATAATCCTAAGAATTATTCCACATTTCTTATTTTGTTTCTTTCATAACTAAATTGGTAGTTCACTGTTCATTTTTACTTTCTGCCTAATGAGGTCTATTCTTCCCTTGCAGCCAAAAAAATTGAAAGTCCTTTAGAGGTCTTATCAAAATATGTACCTTTTCAACTTCTAGCATATATACAAGTTTATGGTAGAGGTAAAAGAACTCAGGCTTTTCATGCAGTGTAATAAATAAGCTTTTGGTCCTTATAACTGTCCAAAACCTCTATTCTGAAACTGTTATTTTATACTTATTAAGTTTATTTGAGATTTCTTTGAATGAGCTACAATCTTTTAAAGCATTTAAAAATTTTAGCTGCATGTGCATACAGTTCCCAAAACCCTAACCCAAGCTTCTTGGTGTCCCTACAAGGGCAAAATAAACTTTTAAGAACTATACTCAGTGAGCTCTGAACAAACATGGATGTCACACAAAGCCTTCCCTTTTCCCTTCAGTAATCTCACAAAATGCCATTAAAACCAATTATTAATGTGTTGTTCCTTTAGTTATCCATCAAAAATAGCAAGTGCTCTGACTCCTATTACAAGAAAACCAAGTACTCCAGAAAGTTTTAAAATTAAATTTCAAGTGGTAGTTTCAAGAAAATTCCTTAAACTCTGAAATGCATTCTAAAGAGCTCTGTGTTTCTTTTTACATGATTAGTTTAAGTTTTAGCTGAGAGCAGACAGGAAGAAGATAGTTAGTGCTGGAACATTTACTCTGACTCAAATAACGAGATGAGTGCGTATGTTAATACTGTTGAAAACGAAAAATTTGTGAAGTGGAAGGAAAGAAGCAGCTCCATGAGTCTAGGTAGACAGTAGCTTTAGATAATGATCCAAGAATTTAGCATTTCTGGCTCAGGGAAGCAAAAAAATATGCAATGAGGAATGTCAGAACTGTTTAAATCTCTTCTCTCAGATGCATTATGTTCAGAACACAAGGAAATTTAGGGCAATACCCCTGTGGTCAGGAGTATCAGTAAGCACAAAAAACACTGCACACCCCCAAGCATGTTCATCAGCTGCATCATTCAGCTAAACTCAGAAGCAACCTAATGTGGAAGTATCTCCAGTTAATGTGTGATCAAGCTACACAAATTGTAAAACCAATCTGGCTCCATACAATTTCTTTGGTTGGCTGATGCCTTTCCAAGACCACAGATACAGACCATAATTTTTACTACCGGACTACTTTTCAGGACTATACTGGGGACTGTGTTATGCAAGTCTTCATCAGTAACAATTTCTTCTAGGCTAGCTGCCATCAAAAAGAGCTTTAAAAGCAAGGTGGATCTCCTGAATGACCTTTTCTCTGAAACACAAGGGCTTACAACAAGCTGCTGTGCTTACAGAGCAGGAGAAGCCACCACTAACATTGTTCTCAACAAATGTGCTATGATGATTAAGCAACTCTTTCAGCCTATTTTTGAAAGACCTTTCAGATTGTTAAGGTCTTGCTTATACCTTCACAGGCAGGCCTCAGTGTGTGTCCTTTGTTAAGGAGGATACTCCTTTTGCTTTAAAATATCTGATAGGTTTCCTTCCTTCCAAGTCTTCCCCAGGATGAACAATCCCAGCTGATTCAGCATGGCAAATTTTTCAATCCCTTAATCTTCTTCATGGCCTTTCCTGGATTCATTCCAAGTCCACATTTTTCTTGTACTATTGAGCCTGGAACTGAGTACAGCATTTCAGATTTGCCCTCAACCTGTGCTGAGTAGAGGGGAATAATCACTTTTCCTGTGGGGAATAATTTCCTGATGCAGTCTAAGACAAATGCTAACATTGGTTGCTGATTCATTCATCTTATCATCCAGCAGAACCCCCAGGTCTTTTTTTTGCCAAGCTCTTTTTCAGCCACTTGGTTTCCAGTGCTGCTCTAGAGCATGGGTTGTTTCTCCTCAGGTGCAGAACTTGGCACTTCCTTCTGTTGAACTCCACCAGATTCCTGGAAGCCCATTCTCTGGATTATCAGGGGGTAAAATTGAGGTGCACTCTGCCCCCATCATCCAAGTCTTCCATGAAGATGCTAAACAGTATTTTTCTAGCAGTTCTGGGGTACACCACCAGTGACTGGACTCCAGCTGGACTTTGTGCTGCTGATGATAAACCTTTGAGCCAGCAGCTCAGCTAATTTTCACTCCACCCCACTGTCCACTTCTCTCTAATCATAAATTACTTTGTAAGTTCAACTTAAGGATGCATTTCAGACTCTGTCAAAAGCTCAGATCAAGATAAACAACGTTCACAGCTCTCCTCTCATCAACTGAGCAAGAAAGTCCTTCTGTAATTGCATGCCAACTCCAAATCCCCTTCCGTCTTTAATATGTTTAGAAATTATCAGCCCCATGAATTCCCTTGCCTTGAAGCAAGGCTGGCCAGTTTGTAGCTCCCAAGATCCTCCAGAATGACATTTGCCTTCTTCTAGCTCTTAAGAATGTCCCCCAAACACAATGACTGCCCAAGACCAATTAAGAGTGATCTCACAATGATATCAGCCAATTCCATCAGTGCTTGCTGTCAGGTCTGCTCATGGGCTTGTGAATGCCCAGTTTGTTTAAATCTTCCCTAAACCAACTCTCTTTTACCATGAATAAGTCGTCCTTGCCCCAGACTTTCCCACTGGTCTGAGACCAGTGAGAGATCCCAGTCTCACTCAACATATTTCCATTTTAAATGCAAGGAGGTGTGGCTGTGTTGAACCTGTCAAAGATGACAGAAGATACCAGTACTCACAATAGATGCCTGAATTAACCTTGGATGGGGACTTTGCTAATGCTGCTTTCTGCCAGATCAACCTGAATGATGAATACAATGATCAGAAACTGCAACACAGCCCCAGTGAATCTCCTGGAACATATTCACTGCAATACCATTTGAGTGCATGAGACTAAGGGAGGAAAATTGATTAGCAGTTTCATTTCCTCTGGACTGAGGTTATGATCAGGAATTAAACTCTCAGTGTTTAACAGTGCAGAGAGAATTGTCACGCTCAAATTATGTTACCTCAGTGGGCTCCCCACTTATGCTATAGAAAGGAGTATCACTAAGAGAAGAATCTTGTCTTTTTCAGGAATGTAACATAGCAGTGCTTTGCAGAAGAGTTATATGACTTAAATAAAAATTAAATAAGTAATTAAAAACTTGGGGAAAATAAAGATCATGTCAGATCTCAGGAGCCTTCTGTGGCAAAGTGGAAAACAGATTTTGCCTAAGGGGAAAAAAAACCACACAAAATTATTCCTTCTATAGGGTTTTCTGGTTTTCAGCAGAAATTTTTTCATGCTCTTGGAATAATTGTAACATTATTCAAATGGTGAGCATCCAAACAATTAGAAACAGGGATAATGAAGCATGCTGAAAAGTTTTGCTTTACAAGGATCCACCATCAAGGCATAACAGGTCATAAATGACAGGTAGCAAAAAAAAGAAAACTTTTTATCTATACTACCTTACCTTGGAAGAGTAACAGAAAAATTAAGTACAAACATAGAGAAAGACTCAATTCAATTTAAAATATAACGTTCATTAAATATCCTTGAGTTCTCCCTTAGAATTTATTTCCTAGAGAGACAGTTGTCACAAGTAAACAGACTTGAGAAACTCCATTTTTCAAAGAGCACATTGACTTCAGATCTCTTCACAGGACACAACATTACTGGTTAAGTTCATCTGCTAAGATGACATTTTTCATTCAAGGACAAACAAAGCAAACCATACCTCCCCCATGGCTATGATATGTTAATTAACCTATCATTTCTAGAATATAATAGCTTGTCAGAAGAAATTGTGAACTGACTTCAATAAGGTTCCCCATTCCAGATGATAAGTATCTTTAATTAGTATTTAAGCACTACTAGGTAGCCATATTTGGATGTTTCAAACTGCTTTTATTAGGCTTGATAGCCATAAGGAGTTTAAAATGAGCACCTTACATTAAACTTTGTCTTCAAGACATAGTCTCAAAAGAGCAACTAGAAAGTTCCTGCTGACCATCTTAACAGTAATTTTTTTCAAGTGCATCTAATTTTTTTCAGTGTAGGTGTGTTTAATCTAGAGTTACACTGAATCAGGAGATGTAATCAGGCAACGATGACTTTACTGTGGTTAGCTGCTGTTTCCCTCCCTGGTGTATTAAAAGTATCTGAAGCATATCTGACTACAATCCACTGGAGTACTGGCAACAGACCACTGAGAAATGGATATACATGATGAACAGGACTTTTCCTACAGCTTCAGCATCTTCCAGCAGTTATGGACTAAGGCACTATTACAGCAAAATTCAATTAATTTATAATTACACAGCAATAATGATTATGTTTTCTTTTTCTCTGAACATCTGTCAGAAAATGTTTTCATCCTCACTGAACATTAGTCAAACACCTGCTTCTCTGAGCTGTGATGCTGCAGGGAATCATTCTCCAACAGGGGTTTGATATGTGCTCAAAAGGGAATGAGTATCTTTGCCTTTAATTAACACAGAAAAATGTAATAATACCAAAATCCTCTAACACCTCTTGGAAGCTGAAACATAAACTTCTCTTTCAAACTGAGCTGAACCACTTGAAGACATTTCAAAATAAGTATCAACACCAATTATGAGGGGTTTTGTATCATTAATCTTCAGGGCTCAGAATTCCTCCTCCTCTTTGACACATTTCATTTCCTATAAAATCAGGACCCAAGCATATTAGAGTAGTTTAAGTGCTTGTGCTTTGACTTGGCACATGCAATTCAATCTATGTTTCCCATTCTCATTCCTCGTATATAAATTCTACCTTGTTTTTACAAGAAATTGTCAATTACTTGGACTGAAAATAGATAAAATGTACATGACCACACTTAGAAAACAGTAATATTGTGTTTAACAAAATCTTATTAAATGATTACTGTTAATAAATGGTGACACAGTCTGAACTCAAACACGAGGTTCTTATGTTTCACATATTTTAAGGCTTGTATTACACACTGGTAGGCTAAAAGCTGAGTTAGTCCTGCCACTGGCCTAATCTAAATAATGTCAGGGCAGCTGCAAATAGAGATCACCACCTGGTGACATTTTCATGAGTAATGTTTAGGACCATTAGCATTTTTCAGAATATATGTGCTCAAATTAGGCACATTTCCCAGCCATTACAGCTTTATCAGTGCCAACTTCTGGAGGCCAACATGGGTCCTGAAAATAAAGAAATACAGAGGAAACCATAGTATGCATAAATGACAATGCAGTTGAATAAATGATAATGGAAAAGTAGTGAAACAACCAGAATATGAGACATTGTTATAACTTTAGTAAAGAAATTAGCAAGCTGCAGCAGGTGGTTACAACCATACCTACAGGGAGAGTTCAGCTCCTGCTCCTTTATTCTCTTTCTGGAGTGAGACTTCTGAACACCAGGTTTTTACAGTAAGCCTCTCCATACACACAAAAAGCCACGGCCCTCATTAAACAAACTGCTACATCTCAACTACCATTTCAGATACTATATTGTCTAAGTGCAGTCTCCATCAAGAAACAATTCTAGCATTACTTATGGACAGGCTATTGATATAACCATTTGGAAAACAAATTTCAGGGATTTCTTCTCTAACCACAAGAATACATGGAACAGTGCTGGATGTGAGGGTTTCATTGCACAACAAAGCAAACTGCTAGCTGAGTTATGTTTAGCACCTGTCTCCTAAACTTGCGTGAAGATTAAACTAATTTTGGCCTGAAGCACTTAAATTCTGCAAGGGGTAACTGGGTTTTACTAAGTTGCATCTTTTAATTCTGCTGAGCCAGAGAAGGACTTTTGTAACTTTTCTCAGCTATACTACCACACTGCAATAATAGCAATGGATAGTGGGTGGCTGGTGCTGATGGAGACAAGGCTTTGCAGTAGTGCTAGAATCACTGCCATTATCCTGAGCTAAACTTTGTATCTAGTTCAAAATGTTGAGATCTCAGGTCTCCTTAGGGCCTCATGCTAGCATTATATAATTTAATGGCAAAGGAAAAGTCACACTGGTTTCAAGAAAATAATTAAGCAGGCTCCAGTTCTGGTAAGATCATAATATAAAACTATATGGATCTTGGAACCAAAAGAATTGGGGCTATATGGTAAAAGCATTATTTATTCACACTGTTATCTACACATTTAGAGTGGTCACCATGATTTCTAAATACCTGGACAATAAGGAAAAAAAATCCTAACATGAGTGGCTTAAATTTTCTCATAAAAGAACCCAGTCTGCCCTTCCAACATTCTCTCAAAATACAAAGTCTAAAAATAACATTGACAGAATGATATATACACACATTCTAGAACATGGATAAATAATCATTAATCTGTGATGGCTAAACCAGAAAACTGTCACTATGAATTTGGGAAAATTGTGTGGGGAAAAAGCATTGCTAATTATTTAATCTCTTAATAAGGCTGTAAGGGAAAGAACAAAGAACTGATCTGGGTTTCTTGCCCTAAACCCTCAGAAAGAGCTATTACAGACCAAGAGTGTAGTGGCTGATAACTAAAACATCCATGACACCTCATACCGACTAGCAGAATAAATATATAACTATCAAGAGAAGAGCAGATGCACAACTATCTCAATATTAAAACCCTAATTATTAAAAAATACATATCCATTAAGTATCTTATTTTTTCCTAAAGTCTTGCTATAATGTGCACTCCACTGGGGTTGGGCAGGCACCTAGATCAAGAAAACTGAGGCTCTTCAATTCCTAAGTACACTTCAGAACGACTTAAAGGAAACACTCTATGCTTATTTCTTTTTCATTATGGAGTTCATGAGGTATAAAGAAATAGAAAGCAAGTGGAGAGCTGGGGAAACTCAAATACATTAGGGAACAGCACACTACAAACATAACTCTGTTAAAGGCAATTAGCTTTTCTCTTTCTTGACCTGCTTATTCCTATTCAGTTGACATTTTATTCCAATCAATGAGTGCGGTAAGAAATCAGTCCTTTTCCAGAACTGATGGAAGGAATGACTAAATAAAAAACATACCCAGAAAAATAATTGTTAAACATATTTTGGAATAGGTCTCTAGAGAAATCTATGTTATTTTCTTGTACTGGCCAATGAGTTAAGCTGGTGAAAATTTTTGGACATGCTTGGATTACACTGAGCAGTCCTGTCCTTGATCATTCACAGCACTGCACTGCACTCATATCTAGTTTGAAATTTTCGGGTGCAAACTGTAAGACTTATAAGACTCTCAAAAGAGACAAAATATGAACAGCTTAATTCCAAACCAAGTCAAGATTACAGTCATTATGATACCTGAGCTGTGTACATTTATCAGTATTTTTAGGAGCTTTGGTTAGGATTCAATGAAGATTTTGTAATGATGAAACACAAACTATTTGCATGTGTCTAGGGCCTTCTGATACCAAAACTTTCAAAAGACTCTTCTAGCTACTGCAGTCTTAAAATATACATACATATCACAAAAAGACAAAGGCAACACATGCATGAAGAACACTACAAAGAAAAAAACTTAGAAATTTTAATGGAGTATAAGACAAGGGGTACTGCCTTTTAAGGGACAAAAGACTCTAATTGATGGCACAAGGTAAATCCTTGGAGTGATCCAAAACTTCCAAAGAAAACTATGACAAAAACTACACTCATTATCATCAGAAGCTGCAGTTAAACAAACAACTTTATTTCCATATCTATTTTTTTTGTAGATCTTTTTCCTGGTATTCAGATTAATCTTTACTTGAATGTAGCCTGTATAGATCAGAAATGCATACAAGAGCAATCTTCCTAGATGCTGTTGAAAAATGTTACAGCATGAAACAAATACTTTGTCATCAGTCAGAAAATCACTGGTTTCCCCACAAAGCTCTCAGATGATTTGAACTACCCTGTGGACTAAGCTTTTCTTGTCTATGAAGAAATTGCCAGAATAAAATGCTTCAGCTAAATTTCTGACATGTCTCAGTAGCAAAAGAATTTTAAGGAACGTTTCCATCAGCACACCTCCCTGGAATCCAAAATGCATCCTCAGGGAAACAAGTATTCCAACAGCCTCTGAT
The DNA here is from genome assembly GCF_051311805.1 of Agelaius phoeniceus. Lineage (NCBI taxonomy): Eukaryota > Metazoa > Chordata > Aves > Passeriformes > Icteridae > Agelaius > Agelaius phoeniceus. Next base: position 24,303,617 of record NC_135270.1, read on the forward strand.
AAAAGGCTTGTTGCCTTCCTTTGCAAACAGATACATCACTAAATGGTACTACCACTGAAAATAAGGATCACTCATCTAAGCAATTTTCAATTGTGATTCCTGGAAAAACATTTTCTCTAATTGCAAGCATGCTAGAGATACTTAACTTCACTATTGATATGATAATCTGATGATGCTCTCAGGCATTCATTCCAGAGCACTAACAATAATGTATACAGAAGGAAAAAGGATTCATGGAATTTGGAACACCCTTCTTTGCTTGTGTATATATTACTATATTGTCATACATAAACAGAAGCTTGATCTATGTGAGGAATTCTAAGAAAGGATTATATCAGCAACATAAAATTCCTCAGACTAGTAGTAATAGTAGAAATACATGGGTACAGTGCACTGTTCTGATATACACTTGGAAAGCTGAATCCTCCCCAGACAGAATCTCAAAACTCCAGATCAGAGAGTTTTCACTGAAATCATTATGAGCATTTTTGTCCAATAACATGTTCTTAAGTGATTTGCAAGACTCAACTAGTCTTTGACTCTTGTTTCCAATAGTAAAATGTAGTTCACATTCTTGATTACTCAGTCACTGAATAATTGCCATCAAAAGCAAGTGGCAGACTTCAAACTAAAACTGTTGATCATAGATGCTGTCCTTTATAAAAACCATCCCAGTTGGAGTGGACAGTGATTTCACAAATCATTTGCTAGCCATACTGCTGTGCAGTAAACCCTGATACACTCTGTACTTCCCATGACTTGAAAATGATTAATTAACATGACACATCAATGTATCGCCTTATGCATAAACAGCTGTTCCTACGCTTTCCAGATGGATATACTTACAGTTTTATCATTCATGTTATATGCCACTCACAAGTGGTGATCCAAAAACCTCAAGGTACAAAACTACTAAATACTCTAAGAGAACATCAAGGTAATCTTGTAGTAAGACCAAAAAAGTCTTGAGACTAAATTTCATAGAGCTGTCTGACAGGCAGCCTGCACACTAAAGAGTCTGTCCAGTTCCACAGATGCAAATTAATGCTGATTCCTTACTGATAAGCAGCAACTTACATGAGCTGTGAAACCAACAGGGGAAAACCAAATTATAATCTAGTGAATTTCCACTCTGGCACTCTCAGTACTCTTTCATGCAGTTCTACTCTTGGGAATTCAATAAGCTTTCTATTTTTCATTGTTTGTGCTAGGGCTAAATGATCTACTGTTTGTGGAAAACCTTTACTCCTCCTAGAAACCTTTTTGTCTATTGTTTTGGGATTAAGAAGTCTGAACAAAAAGGATTTTTTTTCCTTCTGAGAACCTAAATTTTAAACATGTGATATATAGAATCTGATTAAAAAATATAATAATAATAATGATAATGATAATGATAATGATAATGATAATGATAATGATAATAGTAATAATAATAATAATAATAAGAAGAAGAAGAAGAAGAAGAAGAAGAATAAGAATAAGAATAAGAATAAGAATAAGAATAAGAATATCATATTCAGGGTTTTTTTGAGATATAAAGGCACAGAGTAGAAGACCACTCTGTGTATAAGCAGACACAGGGAGGCAATCAGTTGGAAACAAAAGAAGTTGGCAATAGCAGTAGAAAACTTGCTGGAGAAGTTATTGCATAAATGAAGAGAGTATTGGACATTGTTGTGCCTTTTACTAGCAGCTAAGAAAATTTATTTACAACTCCCTTTCAATCAGACAACACTATTTCCTTGTTTCTAAATTCTAAAATTAATTCAAGCTGGATAAAAGAGACTTAGACAAAACAGTGGCAATGTTGAGAGAAAAAATCATATCACATGGAATTAGCTCTATCTAGTTCTTTTGGACTCCTTACATCTGCTGTCAGGAGGGGTTACCACTCTTTCTCAGACAGTAAAAAGAGACAGAAGTACTTTCAGAGACTTAAAGCTTACTTTCAGCACCAAATTTTTGGCAACAGCTAACAGTAGTAACTACTTGCTACAGGAGCAAAGTTAAAATCTACCTTGTGGATGTTTATGCCAGCAAGGCCAATCACAGCTACTTCAGAAATAAAATATCAGACTCTTATCAGTAAAGAATGATATTCTTTTCTTTTTTTCCAACCACTGTGTGTGGCTTTACCAAAAGGAAACCTTTCAAGAGAAACTATCAAGAGGAAGTAGCATCAACAGTGCTCTGAGGAAACCCAGACTGTTTTACTAGGGAGGCAGTACAGCAGAGTTACATGCATTAACATGATACATCTTATCAGAAAGGAGCAGGACATTCCTGTGTCCATCCAGCATGAAGTCACAAGAAAATAATGTCTGTTAAATCAATCCTGAAGGGGCAGCCCAGGAAGAGAAGAACAACACGACCTTCAGTTAATTACAAGACTGGCACATCTTTGTATCAAGCCAAACATTACCTTGGTTGCATCCTGGTCTTCTCAAGGCTTCTTCAGATGCTTCAACAGATTTTATCCCTTCGTATAAGATACATAACTGTCTATGTGTGCAAGAATGAAAAAGGGCATGAGCAAGCTCTAGGCATTTCACCAAAAGGTGAGAAAAGCCTGTTATTCCAATGGCTCATTCACTTATTCTACTCAATTTTAAAAGCACAGAAATTAAGAATATACATTCCTGCTTGCTGCCAAAATTATCATTGACTAATATATACCAGACCAATCAGCATGGAAATGAACCTGTTTCAATTCACAGTTATGTAGATTTAGCATATACATGCTCACTTATTAACTTCCAAGAGGAGTGAGAGCACAAAAAGTACACAAGATAATTTCTTAAATCACTGTGCTGTTTTAGAACCATATATGTAAATATACTAGCAATGAAAAAGGTCATCAGCATGTAGGAGATATCTAAGATAAATTCCTGAATCTGACTTCTAATACTTGGATTCCTTGAGGGTTGAGGGTTTTTTTTCATGCACACATAATGGCAAATAAGCAACATATATAAGTAAACAAAACAATAATGTTACATATATAAAAGCAAGCGCTACAAAATCCGATTGAATTTAGTATTACAGACATAAATGTTTAAGCCATTTTATGGCTACAATTATAATCCATATTACTGTACTGCCTGGGGATCCCACTGAATGAAGAATCCCACTGCGACAAAGAGGTGGAAATACAAAAAAGGGCAACTCCTGGATCATAAATCTTAATAGTCTAAACACTGGACAAAAGGAATGAGCAATACACTCAGAAATATACAAACAAGCTAATACGAATCAGTGTAATAAAAAGCAGTCATAGCACATCACCAGCCCTAAAGAAACACATTTTGAGCAGGGAGATACATTGCAACTATTACTTTTTAATATTAAAAAACCAAAATTCTATGGCTTATAAACAAAAGGAACAGTTAAGGGAACAAATCTACCAATCCTAAATTTATCACATAAAGATTCTCTAGCCCCTGTATAATCTCTACTGATGTACAGGTTAAAAAATGGCCAAGCCAGCCTACCAAGTTTTTTTCTGTCTTTGCTGAATAACTGAATCTTATTCATAAGCAACCATCATTTTAAGAAAAGCTAGCACACCATCTGAGGCAAGAATGAAACTGTCTAATTCCACAAGGCTGAACTTACTGTGTATATAAATTTTATTCTCAAGTGAAAACAAAACTTTATAGATGTTACAAACTGACCAGAGATTTAGAATTATAAACTCATCATCACAGGTCATTCTCCAGCAATAACCAGAAGTACTGAAGCAAACTACCTCCACCAACATAACACAGGCCCAATTCCTTCTTATTCACAAAGAAGTGAGTAGGATGTCCTGGTTTTTGGTCTCTTTCCATTCTTCCAGTTTGCTACTGCTTGGAAAGGTGTCAGCAAATATCCTTGGCTTCTTTAAGAGATGGATCTTCTGCAGACAGTCAAACTGGAGAGCAATCTATGCATTCAGTGGCTTCTCACAGCTGAGCTGCAATATCCTCACAGCTCTGCTTGCAGTGGACTACTTAACTGAGAACGGTGCAGCTGTATTATACAAACCTCCCCCATCTTGCCAGAGAGGAACACTAAACCTAAGTTAATAAAAAGGATTCCAAGGCTGAAGAGTAGCAAATTATCTGTATGGTCCTGTAAAAAGACTGCATCCACATTGTGTCTCTTGCAAATTAAGCTGCAGCCAAAAATAAATAGGGAATGCTATGAAAATACATCCTTCATCTGGTTAAGATACTTGTCATGGTATGAGTTGTAAACCTTATTATTAAAGACATTTCTATGCCTTGTAAGTCTCCTAAACACTTACCAGGCACAGCAGATTATAGTGTTTCGTCTTTGAATCCTTGACTATACTAATGAAGGACAACACAAAAACGCATTTCTAAAAAATCAAAACAAAAATGCAAATATGCCAGAAATACAATTTACATGTTATTATGAAATACCAAATACAGACTTGTCCCTTGGAATCCTGGTCAAGTAATGACCACCTGGTAGAGAAATCAAAATATGTGAAGCAGAAGGTCCATACAACCACAGCTGATCGAGATCAGATACAAGTAAGGGGTAGGGCTAACAGAAGAACAAAAAAAGTCAGAGTCTTCAGGAAACCTCAATCTATCTGCTTCTACTAAAATGGTGCAACTATAGTATGTCTTTAAGACAGTTAAGAGGTAATGGGATGAGGTCTGTTATATTTCTTGAAGAAAATGTAGCATATTTGGGACTTCATCTCACCATCCTCCAGAAAACGCTTCATAAATATACTAAACAAAATCTTGAGTCTGGATAAAGTGGAAAAATCATACAAAACTGAAAGTAAAACCATGTACATGTACTGCCAGCAGCTATAAAACACATAGAGTATAGTGCAGTGGAGATGGCTCCTTCCCTCAACAGCACCTCCCAAGGAGCCAGCCTGAGTGTGACATTAATCCCGAGCAATGGCAAAGACATTTTTGTGCAAACAACTGACATGCCTTTGCATTAATCCAAACTTGTCTGAATTGCAGTGGCAATAGGATTCTGCTGACAAGCTGAGTCAAAGGAAACAAGCCTAAAAAAAATAAAGGGATTCCAGTGAATAGCAAATATCACCAGCAGTCTGTGCACAGTACCGAAAGGGCTAAAGACCAGCAAACATCAGTGGAAGGGATTCAGTAGTAATGCTGAAAGACCTAAACATTCCATAGTAATGCTGAAAGACCTCTGTCTCAAGTACCTGGATTTCTAAATAATCTTGTACACAGTGAATGCAACCAGTAATGCAAGCAAACAGACAAAAAACTCTTTTCTGCAGACTTGGGAATCTTATACTAACCTCTTATTTGTATCATGCAATGCCACGTTTCATGCTTTTAAGAAATGAACAGGATACTATGAAGTCAAACACAACCAGTATGCATTTCATATTTATAAATTATTTTCTTTGCTTCAGTCTTGCTCCAGGTAAGCTTGCAGGTAGACAGGGAGAAGCTTGACAAAAGTCTGGAGACTATAATTACAATTCTAGGGGATGCCTTAGGGAAGTAGAATTTAAGTGAGCTTCAAATGTAATTTTAATTCCATACAATAAGAAAACCAAACAACCTGTTGAGCCCTTTGACAACCTGCTCCCACGCCACCAAAACAGGAATGAAACTGTAGTATAATAACAACCAATAATCAGAGTATGACCATGATGTTTATACACAACTCAGACTGGTATTAGGCAAAATCAAAAGGAGGGTTGCAAATTCTATGTATGATTTCACTAGCAGAGGTGCTTAACCCAGTACAGAAATGTTTATTTGTGGCTTTATAAGATGATGTAGCAACTCATATTAAAAGCACAATATCGTGTCTTATTACACTCTCTCTCCTTCTTATTTCCCAAACTAAGCAAATTATTCTTATCTGGGTTCCTCAGTCACATCAGAGATTACATTGTGAAGAAACTAATGATCTGGAAAAACCAAGTTCAATTCACTGTTATGAAAACGTTCTAAATGGTAGGTGCTATTCCACTGGCATGAAGAAAAATCTCCCTCCCTCAGTATCAAGAATTTATCATGAAAATTATCCACTTATTTTCTATTATGTCCCTAGCTCAGAAGACCCTTATTTTATAATTGCAAACCAAAGAAACATAAAACCCATTATGAAGGAAACATCTGCATTGAGAATATCTCTCTGTAAAAAAAGGTATCACCAGATCTCCTTTCAGAAAATTGGTAAAGGAGAAGAATCTGGTTTCCCTAAAGTTTTCTTAAAATTCAGCGATAGAAGGGTTAAACAAAAGACTTATCTGAAGGTAAACATTTAAAAATACGTAAAAACTTTAAAATAAAACATCATCCTTTTTGAACAAATCCCTATTACTCAGCAGTTCACATGGGCAGGATATTGGCAGAGAAAGCCTGTAAATCTCACCCATCTAACCGTGGGCTGGCCTGAAAATCAGGAACTGAGGTCAGTGGTACAGCAATATCACAGAAGACCAGTTAACTGAATCACTCAAAATAAATTTCTTAGCTTCTAAGCAGCATGTAAAATATGAAGTTTCCAAAGACGACATTTACCTGGCAAGTAAGTATTTACCGAGAATGTGACAGTGATAACGTAAAATAGCGAAGAATGCCAGAGTGCTGCTCATACTGGGTTTTATGTATGCAACATGCATACACACACATGCACCAAAGTTTCTTAAAGACAAAAAATTAAATTAAACAGCAGTTGTTTAAGGGGGTATGAAGGCTTGTTGTTTTATGGGTATCAGAGAAGGTGGTTTGGTATGAGGCAAAAATTAAAGACTAGATTGCTGCAGGGCTACAAGGTAAACAGAAGAAACACAATGTATGCTTGCTTCCTCGCAAGCATTCTGGCTAGTAACTTAATGAGTTCATAGCCTTCAAAAGATTCAGCTTTCTCCCAGGTATTCAAAACAAAATTTTATTTCCTATTATTTCACTTTTCTGTGAGCTACAATAAAAATCTGGGGGGTCTCTTTTCCACATACCCATCGATCCTTCTATATTACCTGGACCCCACTGTACAGCGAGAATAAAGTCTCCAATATTCATTTTGTTTAATATAAAACAAAATCAGTTTTAATGTACCAATGTCCCAGGATTCCAAAATATAACTAATTGGTAGTCTTAAAGGAAACAAATCTCTAGAAACATGCATCCAGCAAGCAGCGTATTGCTAGATTTCTTCCTCTGAGAAGTACAGCACTTTGAGCACTAGAGGATCATATGACCCTGGGGAATAAGATCATAGCATCTACATTAGTACATTTTTGAATTATTAACAGTAATGCTGTAATTTTGTACAACTTCATGATCATTTTCTCAAAGATGATGACCTAATAATTCATTAGGTACTTAGAATATGTAAGGAGGTATGTGTACCTTGCCAATGTTTTGTCAGATACAGTCTGCTGAGAAATTGCCACATTATATAGGTACAGCTTCTACAACATCAGTGTTTTCAGTTCTCTCATTACCACACCTGCTTTTGCCTTTGGGCTGATCTTGGATATTCTGTTATTTATCTTATTTAATTGTATTTTTAACTGAGTTATCTAACTACAGGAAAACTTTAGTGTTAATTTATTTATGAATACTATTTCTGAATCACACTCTAAGAAATGAGCTAGAAATGATGGGCTCTGAAGCTCTAAGTAAATAGCTTAAAAAATAAAACATTTTCAAAATCTATAAATCTATACCAATTAGCTAATGTAGTATTTGTGGAAAAACAATTAGACTAGTTTTTCAAAAAAAAAAAAAAAAGCATTGACCTAATTGCTGAGGAAGAAATGTTCTAGAAATGGGTTTCTATTTTTTTCAAGTTGAAAAGGAAAGTAGCAGTAGCTTTATATGTACAACTCAAAAAAAGTAAAAAAAACCAATTATTTATCCTGCATTTGTACCTCTGAAATATGCATTTGCCTGAATAAGTGGAAAATTTAACAGTATCACTTAGACAGGAAACTTACATAAAGCTGTTTCCTTACCAGTTCCAAAATACAGAAACGCCAGTTGACTCTAGGCATCTTTTGTTGCAAAAATTCATCTTTAGCACTTTTGGCTGCTCTTACTAACTTTCCATTATCTTTCAATCAGTCTTTATATCTCATTTGGTATCTAAGCTCATTTTCACTGATATGTCTATTCAGCACTATGGTAAATGTATATTTTTTTTCCCCCAGAGATTTCAACTTTGATTTTGTTGTTCTTTTTCAAGATGCAAAATAATTTTTCAGTTGAGGGACATATTACTGGAGGGGATCTACAGGATTGGTCCTGAAAGCAATGTCAGAAAGTACTACTTTGTAATTCCTTCACATACCAATCCAGTTCCATCTCAGCACTATTTCAATTGGAAGCCTGCTGCTGAACGGAACATTTCCAGAGATTTCCTTTTAGTTTTCAGCCTAAAATTTATTCATGGTCAAGTGCACCCATTCGCTATGTAAACACTGTCCTTGGTCTATTCATAAATATAATTAAGCATATTTTTGCTTTGCTAAGGTCAACTAGCCATGCTGTTTTAACCTTTACTCATATGGCATTTCCTCAGCCTTTGAACAGTAAACATTTTCTGCTCTCCAGTAATCCAAACTGGATTGCACTAGAAGCCATAAAACGCCATTAAATAATCTTTTTATTTGGAAACAATCTCTTGTCATCTTACATATTATGTGTATCTATATATACAACCATCAAATCTATGAATTTGTTGGTAAAATTATTTTATAAATTATCTCTTTTCTTAATGAGAGCTGACTGGCATGAGATTTCAAAATACTAAGAAGTACTAATAATCTTACGACATGCATAAAACTTCATCCTTGTATATTTTCTTGTAACCTACTATTTTTGGGTAAGCTGTTAGATTTTTTTTAAGTAGTCCAGACTGACAGGTTCTATAAATGGGATAACCTGAAGTATTTTACTTAAAAGTAATTATATTCAATGCCAAAATTCTAAGTGGCCATCCATAATACCCTAAACCCTGAATTATTTTCAGAAGACAAACAGAAAAGGTAAGAAAATAGTGTCAGAGGGTAAATGTAAGCAATTTAGCCACTGAAATATTCCTGCTGTTACTGACTATCCACAAAGCTGAGCAGCGCTGTGCCCTACGCAACTGCTGTACTACACAAGTGTTTTAAAATTCAATGAAACTCCAGATACCTTTTCCTTCTTTTGTGTATTTTGTGTTGTTGGTTTTTTCAATCAAAGGCAATGTCCAGAAATTACCAGTACTAAAGAATCTGTTCATGGCATTGTTTACAAAAGCTCCTAAGAGACAGTGACTACTTGATTGTTGAATGTAACCTTTATTTTATTAATGATGAGAAGTAATCAATGGAATGCTAAAAAAAACTCCAAACTTGTAAAGAAATCTAGTCTGAAATCTGAATCTCTTGTTTGAAGCAAGTTCAGTGGTCACGGTAACACCAGATGAAAGTGGACTCTTGCCCATTGTGAAACAGGCATGGCTCTTCTAAAAAGGTCACAAACTTTTCAAATATAGGCACCATGTTTCAAATTTTGCACATACAAAATATGTTCATGTCACTCAAATTACACAATGTGGCAGTGTTATAAGTCTGAACATTATTGTCAATTAATGGCGGAGAAAAGAGCCCAAAGCTCACGTAAGACTAATGACCGGGACAACTCCTGAAAAGAGACAAGAAGTATAAAACAACAGTTTTCCTGCTGTACGTGGGTTTGTGTGTGAATGTGTGAGAGTGCATGTAACAAAAATGTTTAAGAGTAAGTTCAGACAATAGCCCATCCACTTGTTCTCAGCTTCTTGTCCAGTTTCATTGCAAAGGCTCTGATTTTAACCGCATGATAAAATGCAAATTCAAATCCCATAGAAACCGAAAGTTAGTGCGTTGTTGACTGGTTTGAACCAATCAAAACTGAGTTTTTTATAATAACTGCTGAATGTCTTCCTTTTAATCTACTTGTCAGCCTCTGGGTATGTAGGATACTTGACTGTCTCAATTTTCTCCTTAACTTTATAGGATGGGTACAGGCCTGTTCTTCCTAATTTTCTATTGATGCCTTTTGAATAACCATCCCAGTGGTTTCCAGCTACTCCAATTATATCTCCAGGTTCCATAGGAATTTCATCAGCAGTTCGTGGATGATGAGCATAAATAGCAATCTGGTTGTGAGCATTCTGTCCCCCAAAGTAGTAGATATCATCCAAAGAATGGAAATATGCCGAAGCATCTGGATGCAATGTCTGCATAATTTCATAGGCAACTCGACAAACCTTAGAAATAAAAACAGAAGACATTAATATTGTGTGTGACTGAAATATATCACAGAAATCAACAACTAATGTATAGTAATATTTCCCAAGAATATCAGGGTCTGGAATGTCTGGGTTAAAAAAAAAAAACAACTAATCACCCAACCAACAAAAACAGCCCCCCAAAAATAAACAAGCGAAACCAAACCAAAAAAGAACTCCACAGAATCCCTGCATATTTGCTACTAAAAAGCATGAAATTTTGCAGAACCTTAATTAGGCCTCTGGTGATCAGATTTAGTAAGCAAACAAACAAATAAATAAATAAATAGATAGATAAATAATTAGTATCATCTACTCTTCAGTTTAAAATGAAAACATCTCTATGAACACTAGCAACTCTGCTTTTTAAAATTAATGATCTTTAGCCAATCAAATGTAAAAGCAACTTTTCTTTTTCTACTATAACCACTAAAAATTGCATTTTACTTCCCTTTCAACCTTTAGAATTTACATTTAAATTTATCCTGCAATAATGAAGCCTTGCATTTACTTTTCTAAAGGAAGTTCAAATTTTCACAACCAAACAGTTCCACAAGTCCAAGGCTTTAAAATGCTGTTTATATTAGAACAGTGATAGAATTGCTGGCAACTTAGAAGACAAATAAATGAAATTAATTCCATGAAGACAATTATTACGTCGGTAGGAAGATGCATTTTTACTTGTCATTGTACCCCATTTTATGAAGGGAATTTTCTTCAGACAGAACACATGTTCCCACATCAGAATTATATTGTATTTCTCAGAGTTCCCAGAAACACACAAGTATACCACTATATTAAAAAAAGTTTTTCAACAGCTGGCTAGAAGGCTCTTCTCTGCCAGGTGTCTGACTTGGCTGCTGCGGGTTTTCTGGTTTCTGACCTCCATTACTGTATCCTTCTCTAATTTCATGTAAGTTTGATAAAGGCTGATTAACAATACAGCAGATTTCTCCAATAAAAAGAAGCATTTCAGCTTTTTCATAATTTTCAGTCTATGTTAATATAGTAAAGCTTGATTTTACTTTTATTTTCTCCCTTTGAAGATACAGTGAATAGAACTTTGATCACTCATATGAGACATATTTGTACTTTCTTAGCTCCTTTGAGAGAGGCATTTTCTTTAAAAATGTAATAGATTTCCTTTTATCCCTCTGCATCTGAACTTTAAAAAAACTTTTCACAAGTACCTTTCAGAAGATCAGGCTGAAGTTAATTATTTCAAAGTGCCTGTTACACACCACAATATAAAAACAAGTTTGATTACCCATATATTTGCAAAAGGCTATTTATTTTATAGCTTCTGTGAGTGTATTTGTTTTGTTCTCTGCATGTGTGTGTACCCCAGGAAGAGACATACATAATACACACTATAATGATTTTAAATCTTTTCAGTAGAAATGCTTTAAGCAAGTGTTTTGTGCATATCTGACACAAAACATTCAACGCCTTCACTCAGCAATTGTTTTCTTTGTAGCACCAAACCTGGGTGACTAAACTGTGAACTGTGAGGACAGCAGGCAAAACATCCACATGCAGAAATATAGCTGAAACCAGCCTCCCATTTTTTATTCCCAGATCCCATGTTCTGCAGCCTGTATACTTACCTGTACAATGAAAAAACAAAGACTAATAAATTCTGGAAGAAAATGAAGTTATATCAGTCAGAGGGAGCTATGACTTCATGAACACTAAATGAAGAATGAAGAGACAAAAAAAATCTTTGTTCTAATGTGTAATCTTAATTCTGCTGTGTTATGATTTGTGTAACTCCCATGTGGTTTCCCTATAAAATTAAAATAATCTATTCAATTAATGTGACGTTGCTGAAATGTAGTGCCAAGGTAGGTTGTTTCCCTTGACTCTCCATTACATGATAGGACCAGTTCTTTAACAACAGTATTTTAAAGAAATACCTATTCTTCAATTTCTACCAATGATCTTTTAGTTAATTAATTTTTGTTAATTAATTCCTAACTAATACAGGGGAATTCCTGATTCTATTCACATATAGCATAATTTTCTCTTAATACCTCTGTTAAGAAGTTTAGAGTCTTTTTGGAAAATTATAAAACAAAGTCAGCATAGAATTGATTAATGAGAAAGTCCAAAAACACAATAGAAATAAATAAGAATACATTTTTAACTTTATTTTTTCTTCACACTTATTGGACAAAAGATGGTCATTAACTGACTTATTTTGCTTACCTTCAATGCCAAAGTAAATATCAAATAGTTTATTTAATTGATGAAAGGACAGGGATAGCAATTCAAATGTTAGAGATAAGAGAATCAAATTTAAAACCCCTTAAAAGAAAACTTTATGAATAGTGGGAAAACCTTGCAACAGACCTTAGAAAAGCCCAATATATGAAGATTCTGTAGAGATCCACAATGTTGCATGCCCAGAAAAACTGTATTAAATTATTTTTGAGGAGTTTGAATTATTACAGCACAATAAATTGCCTAGAATAAATTAATTACTGGACCAAATTCATAGTCCAGCTATTGACAGTAACACCCTAATATTGGATCTCCTATTCTTCAGTAGAATTTTCTACAACTCTAGAAAACCAAATATATTATCCAATAAACAAGTCTACTGTCAAATGCATGGTGAAAGAGAATGAGAGCTGTGCTCAAAGGCTCCATGTACCTCAAAGGGGGTTTTGTCAGGTTCCCTCCAAAGTCTTGATCAACCTGTATCACCTTAAGTGTGTTCATGTATTTTAAACACATATTCTTTAACACTTAAAATTCAATTACAATATATTCTGGCCAAGCCATTTGCAGCTATATTTAAACTATGTTTACACCCAGAGTTTTATTTAAAGCAAACATTTATCACTTTTAACACAGCTATCTGAATATAACAATAGCAGAAACTGTTACAGATTTTTCACTAAGTCTTTATCCAAGACTACAAAATTCAAGACTACATAATTTTTCCTTCAGACCATGAACTGTCTCTACACCAATGCATGTGTGGCATTTAAGACATACAGCTGTAGGTTTTGTTTCTTTCTCTGTGATATGCATTCAGTGGATGTGCTTCAGCTAAATCAAACATTATTATTAAACTGGATGGCTCCTCACAGCTCTTCTTAGTGAGAATTTTTACTTTGGATTTTACTCAGGTCCTTGGTCTGAAACAGCCTGTATTAATAACCTTCTAAATATGCTATAAAATGTCATTCTCTCCTACAGCATGTGGTGAATGGTAAATAAAGTGTATGCACAAGCATGATTGAAAGATAAGAGGTTTTTCTATACTTTTTGTAGTTTTGCTGTCTTCTTGCTACAGCAATTGTATTAAGAATTGTGCTTTTCAAGGTCAATATATCACTGTATTGACCATATATTAATACGTGCTTGTTTCTATTTGTCATTACAGCGCAGCAGAAAATTTACATTTAAGGCTGTGGAAAACATTTAGTTTTTAAGCGAATTTTAACTTTTGAGTTTAGCATCCACTTACATCTAACAGTACAATCATGTGTCATTCTGTCACCTAAGAGAATAACAACAACAGCAAGTAAAAAACATTCAATCTGATAGAAATCATGTCTTGCCATATGTGAATTAGGTGGATCAGCACATTAGCTACATTAGCTTGGTAACTTTTTGCTGTGCTTTTCATCTTAAAACAATTTTTTATAAAGAGAAGCATGAAGAAAACTAAGACTTAGAACTGGTACATATAATCAACATTGTGTCTGCATTGCACTTTACCTGGGATGAGAACGTACAGACCAGGAAGTCTGCCTGAGACAAGAAGTGAATATCCAGAATGACTCCTCTTAGGGAGTTTTCAGTGTATCGGTTATGGAGTCCAGCTGACCAGGATATGGAGTTATCACTGATAAATTCATAATTTGGATACCTGTGAAAAATACAATACACAGTTAATAGAATTGTTCTGTTTATTTTTTTTTTAAGAAGCATTACCTCTGCTGCAAGATAAGGTTGTTAATTCATCTTAGGTGAGTCTCTGCTTTACAGGAAATTAATTACAATTTTGCTGAACCCTCTAGAATGTCACTGCTGCCTCCAAGCATGCCCTCTCTTTATCAAGAAAAAATAATTAAATAAAAAGATCCTGTACATTTGTCAGATGCATAACAAAGTAGAAGTGAAAGACACAGTAGGAAGTATATACTGCATTCTGCAAATGATGCTGATTTTAGATGAAATATACTCAGACCACTAAGTTTTCTCTACTGCTAAACAGGATATGGAATTCTGACTCTACTAGGCTACACTTACGACCATCTTTATTAGATACTGACTGGGACACTGTGCAAAAAAAAAACAGTCACCTGTGAAAGGGACATATCAAATAAATGCATGTAAACTAATGAAAAGAATAAAAAAGTCTTTCACAGTTCTTAAGGCCATGTGGAGAACAAATTTTGCAATTCACTGGTCATAAGGAAATAGATGTAAAATTCCACAGCAATACACTTTTCTTGGCTTATTACAAAAAACATCAGTACTACTGTAAGTCAAAAAGTTTTTTTTTGAAATACGAAACCTTAGTTTATATCATATTAAAATAAAATATTTTCTCATGTAACAATGACTTAAAAATTTTTAAAAATCCTTTTTATTTTTTCCACTCTTATGGGAACAGGAAGACGAGAAATCAAAAGAAGGTGGGGAAGAGAGGGAGTTAAAAATCTTTCCTCCCTGCACTTTACAGCCTCAGAGAAGGGTACAAATCAAGCACAGTCATTGGACTGTCTCGAGTTTCCATTGGTTTCAGAAGCTGATCAACTCGTTGTGTAACTACAGCTTATCACTGCAGGTGCAAATCAAGGTGAGTCCCAGGCGCCTGTTCTCAACTGCTAGGCCTGTGGAGGTGTCCAGAACAGGCACTGAAAATTTTCTTCCCTCTGAAAGAATATTGTGAGTGTATGTGTAAGCAGATTGAGTAAGAAATAATGTGTTTTCTCAGGTCTTGCTCTAAAACAAGTTGGAAAATATATGAGCTGTTCATTAAGTTCTAGTACTTTGAAGCACTGCTGAATTCTGTATATCAGTCATACTATGACTTGGGGGGTGGGGAGGGTTAGCCAAACTGCACATAGTAGAAAGGGAGAAAAGATATTAACCTGCTATTGTGGAAGTAAATAAACAGTAAAAAAAGGAGAAAAAAGAAAATACAGATGATGTTTTACAGGAAAACATTCTGGAAGGAAGCATGCCATTTGTTGAATTTCTGTGCTCATGTACTAAAGAACAATACCTAAATAGGTTCATATACAAACCAGAAATATATTAAATATGGTCTATTTAAGAATTTATGTATATATAATCTGTATTATTTTGAATACCTTAAGGAGTAAAGATACTGTAAGAGTATTATGGACTAAAAATACATGTACTAGACATTCAAAAATTTGCATGTGAAAACGATTAAATCAGCCAAAGAAAAAGCAATTTACACCATCCCTAACACATCACTTATCCAAGATAAATACCATGACCTCTGCTTACCAGAAGCTGTCAAATGCTTTAATCCCCTGATCATTACAGTTGTTGAACTCTCAACCCTGCTACTCCCTACTAAAATTGTTCTACATGATCCTAATTCTGAAAATACATCACCTCTTTCCTTCTTTTGCAAATAGAACACAAACACTCTACAAACTGGTGGTAGTGACTGCACTATCTTTACTAATGTACTTGCAGTTGGTAGACATCTGTCTGCAAGGGAAGTTTCTGAAACTTAAGTCAAAACATTTCTGGTTTTATGACTATGATTAGTTTAAATACTTCTCTTGCTAGAAACAACATGCCTATTCATGTGAATGTTGGCTAAATTTTCTTTACTTAAATGCCAACGCTGTTTGACAGCCAGTCACTCTCTTGTAGAGAGATACAGTACCTAGGACTTACTGATATTATTGCACAAAATAATGAATGCAACATAAGCTACTGCAATGTGACAGCTGTTTCTATCAAAGCTTGGTAGTTCAATGTGACTAGAACATTTTTGTCAGAAGCGTAAACCAATTTATAGTTGATTTCACAAGAAGAGAAAGAAAAGCTTCTTTGCTGCCAAAACATGACCTTAACCTGCCTTCAGATGCTATTAAATGCCCAAACATCAAATTGCACCCTGCCTTCTGTGAAATCACACGAAGTTTCAAATGCCTTCTACTCAAGGCATCTGAAGCTGCAAGCAACAGTAGGGTGCAAGCAACGTAGAAAATTATGTTTTAGTGTAAGCTGTGACCTGAAAACCCAGCAGTAACACATAAAAAATTCTTCAATACTTACAGATTCTATGCCTTTTATGAAAAAACCATAAAATTAATGCTATCTGAATGAGCTGTACCATCCAAATTAAATAGTGATTTGAAATGGACTTGAGCTGTAATTCTTAATAAAATTCAGTATTGTTTTAATGAATAGGTCACAATTAGTTTTTGTTGCTATTAAAACCTTGAGATTATATGTTTACACAGGTAGAGCATCTCATTACTATTCACAAAGAATGCTAAGGTTTGAAAATTAAACAAAAATAAAGAAAAATGCATAACTAAGATTGTTACATCAATATTGAATTCTGTTATGTTACAAATAGTTCTTAAAGTTATTTAGGACAATATAATGAATTAAATATTATAACCTCAACTTCGTATTACCTGTCTTTTCATTGTTTAGATTAAATGCTATAATTGTTTCTACTATTATTCTTGCCTTTACACATACAAAAAAGGATTAGGTTGCCATCATCTGGAGTTGAGTATGTTCATTTAGTTTTCACAAAACACCATCATTTTAAACAGCAGCCTTTTATAAATATGAAAGAAAAACAGAAACAGCACAGTTGAAATAGGTTTTTCAATGCCGTAGAAAATTATTCTACTACATTTTCTGCTTGCCTTGCATATGCCAAAGAAAATCTATTATATAGTATGTTATCTTACATATTTTTCCAAGAATGCTACCAGGAACAGAACAGTTCAAAAATTTGCCACTACTGAGTTGCTTTGATTTTAGAAAGTATTAATCAATTAATCAGAAGTATTAATTTACAAGGAAATACAGGCCATCTAGGAGTAAATGAATGTTTACTGTGTATCCATGTTCTAGAGAGCTAGAAGAGGATAGAGGGACAAAAAAAAAAGGGGACAAATACCCTGCACTGTAAGAAGTTGAGAATCCCTATATTTAAGGACAAAATTATTCAACATGTAGATGCAAGTCTTCTATGTTATCACTACAGAAGTCCTTCTGAAAGAGGGAAGAGCTGCACCATTAGCTTTTCAACCCACTTAAAAAAATTCCTCTGGTAAATGCTCACATTTTTTGGACAGGTTTTATATACTTCTTGATATATTAACCAGGTTTTACAATATTTCTAATTAGTTTCTTTTTAATATGTATGTTCAGTAATAAATGCTGCTGTATGTTTATTATTTATATTTTCTATTGTTTATGTATATATTGTTTTTATTTAACTCCGTTCTACAGCATTGATTTGTTTTTACATAGTCACAGGTATCTTGTTCAACTCTTCCAGATTTTTAACATTAAGCTTTGAAAAGCATACTTGGGAGGAAAAAAACTCAAAAAAGCATATCTGAAAGAAAAATCAAAATCACTGGAAAATTAAATGCAGTCTTAACTGAATAAAGGACTAAAAAATATTATACTAAAACTTGTGGTGCACAATAGTCAGAAACTGTAAAGCTAACCAGAAGGAAGGAACTGTAATATAAACATAATTCATCTTACTTGGATTTTGCCTCTTGCAACAAGGAAGGGTCATCTGTAGCCAAATACACTCTTTTTTTATCCACGTGCATCCTGCGAGCAAGAAGCTCAAAGCGCTCTTCCACGTGCACCATGTACTCTTCAATGGGGTGAAACGCTGCCTCAGTCCCCACCTTGTCTGTCCTTCGGACATGGACACTGGAAAAAGGGAAAATCTAGGAATTACATTTATAAACACTATACATACTTCAGCAAATGAAATTTTAGATTGAATAAATACATTAAATAACGAGGGATTAAAAATCATCCATGTCCATCATGACACACTGACAATGTGAAGTCAGTCTGTTCTCAAAAGCAATATAATAATCTGACAAGGAAGGCAAAGGGTAACTGAAAGAAAGGAATGAAAGACATTGAATTATAGCATATAAAGTGGCATTCCTTTCGAGCACAAGGTTAAGTTATCTGCTGAAGATAGATAATGCCTGATCAATACACGTGAAAAGGAAAATAGGAGTATTTGCCTCATATAATGCATAGTCTGAATTAAGGTAGTTACAAATGCATTTTTTTGACCTCCTTGAAATGTCTCCAGACACAGCAGCAGTGAGGTGCCCACTGGCTCAAGGTCAAAAGCCAACTAACATTTGGATAACCTACTGTGTAGTCCTAGATAAAGAAAGTTAAGGATTGAAGGAAATTCTGGCAAAGGAAGAAGACTCCAGCACAGCAGCAGCATTTTTCAGACTACATGATGGAAAAACCTTTCTCCCACAAGCTGCTTTTTACTGCTTTTCTTCCTTCTCCCCATATCTCCCCACACAGGCCTTTCCAATTCATCATTATAGCTGGGAAACAACAACTGCAAAAACACCAGTAGGGAAGGGAATGGCACATAGCATGTTCATATGTAGCCAGTGATAAAATTAGTCGTGGCATGTAAATTATAGGCTTAGCCTTTTTTCTCTCAATGTAAAAGCTACAGGCACTGGAAAGAAGACATAGACAGTAAAGTGCCTGGAATACAAGCTGTAAGAAAATTACACTAATGAAATTCTGTATTACCAGATGTGGAAGGACATCTGTTAAAAAACCTTCTGTTGAGCTGCCTTTTACATATCTGTCCAACAGCAGGTAGACAAGTGTGCTGAAGAAGTACTTGTAATCAACTTGTATTATGCACAGTTAAAAAATAAGAGCTTCATCTAGAAATCACCTTCTCTCCCCACAAAATACTTAGAGACTCTGATTATCATCATAAAACAATTTTTTCCTGAACAAGAATCACTACATACACATATTAAAGGACAGACAGTTAAAAAGAAAACTAAATACCCACCCGATCACTGGATGTTTGAAACCAAGTTTCCTTGTGGCTTCCTCTATTTCCTTTTCTAGCCAAGGCTGTGGACGAATCAAGTATTTCACAAACTGTGAGACCCACCACACTGCAGGATCCCCATGTACACGAATTAGTCTATCAGCCAAGTCTTCAGGGACTGCCAAGGGCAAATAGGGTGGCCGTGGGTGTAAGCTGTCAACAATGGGAAGTTCCACCACCTGAACATCCTTATCATTAGTCTCACCTGTTTTAAAATATATACTAGGATGAGTCAAGTACTTTACTTTATTCATAAGCTTTACCACTGGCAAATAATATCCCAAACATATCAATTCACCTGTATCTTCAATTTCAAAAAGACTACCTAAACCTTGCTCTACTTTTTCAAAAACAGCATTAACAAATCTAATAAAAATCATAATTTTAAACGAGATTTATATACAAGCCGGATCTAACAATGACCTCAAATAGAACAAAACTGAAAGTTCTTGAATTCTTAGCAGCTGGTAGTTAATAAAATATAAAATGTATTCCTGCTTATATATTGATACCTTCTTATATGCAACTATACCATTACTGTGTGCAAAGGCTTATCTGGTTATCTAAAATGTCTAAAATTCAGTTACTTCTTTAAAAATTAAACATTTTAAGGCATAGGAAATAGTTAAAAAAATAAATACAGCTCTGCTGCTATTTTGACCCCCTTTTATTCAGTAAATATTTTTTTTCAGTGACTCCTCCCAGTAAATTTCAGATATCATTATAACCACTGAATTAGCTATTCTGTTGTTAGAAGAGGAGAAAGACAATTCCTGTCCTCAAGAACTTAAACTAAACTAGTAAATTAAATAGACCATGGAAAACACAAGCACTGTATAAGCATGTGATGTACCTACAGGTAAGAATTTGTTATGTTTAAAGTATTAACTACAGTAGAACATACAGATGGTTTAGATGGGATTTAAAAATTACACAAACACAACTGTCTACATAACTGGTAATTCAAAGCTACGTTCATATACTGAAAAAAATTATAATACATGGCAACATAAAAAAAAAAAAACATTAAATTTTTAAAGCACTGAACATTTTAGCTAATATTTCTAGTATGCCCATTTCCTCCAAAATAATGTTTCCATTGTCTGTAGTATTTACTGGCAAAGATGGTTAGTTCTCCCTTTAGTGCTCACCAACCAGGAAAAAAAAAACTGCTTTAAATATAAGCAAGTCAAACTCATATAACTTTTGATGTTTGATGACCAAATAAATCTTAATGCTGAAAAAAATCAATTCAAGGAAGGAATAATGAGTTTAAGAACAATTAAAGATTCAAAAGGTTACAACACTTTTGCAAGACTAGTCAAAATTCTGCAGTAACTCTCTGAGATAGTCATTTAAATAAGGAATGTTTGTTATGCTCAGGTATATTTCCAATTCATTTTTACCACATTTGGAGATCTATCTTCTAAGATGTCTCAATATGTAAGTATTTTACCACTGTATACCATCACTCTAAGGGATTCTTTAGAAGAATTTCCTATACTACAGGTATGGATGATTCTTTTTAATTCAAGAAGCCAGTTCATTTTTTTACCATCTATTAAATCACACTCACAGGAAAATATTTAATAAAAGTTCATAAATTCAGCAAAAATATTGAGCATTTAAAACTTCTTATAATATGATGGATAATACTTTATTAGTATGTCTTCAGAAAGCTGCAATAAAGAAAAG
This sequence comes from Agelaius phoeniceus, assembly GCF_051311805.1. Lineage (NCBI taxonomy): Eukaryota > Metazoa > Chordata > Aves > Passeriformes > Icteridae > Agelaius > Agelaius phoeniceus. The sequence continues at coordinate 24,324,708 of NC_135270.1, forward strand.
GAGCATGAAGCCAGGGAAGTGCTAAATGTGGTGCAAATGTGAAGTATCAGGCAAAAGCCTAGACAATAAATGTTTAGCTAGGGAATGGTATGAAAGAGTGCTTGAGGTTCCATTACCTTTTTCCCCTCACCTGAGAATGGGAGAAGAAACAGGATGGCAAATAAAACAATAGCAGTCTTAGCCAAGAGAAGAAAGAAAAGACTTCAATCTTAAGTTAGAGAAAGAAATTTGCTGCAAACCTTTTATGGGGAAAAAAGCAGGTAATGCAAATTTGCATATAAAAGGTAGATTTTTATTAAGTACAGCATCACTGACAAGCTTTAAAACTTTGTTCTGTGACTGAATAAATGTGTTGGTCTGTAAGCAGTCATTTGTAAAGTTTTGCTATTGATAAAGCTGATTGAGCAATCTGACCCACTATTTGACATTCCTACCCCTGAAAAGCACTCAATACATTGTTCCATCCTATTTAAAGGATGAGCATGCTTCTAAAAATTTCCATAGGCTGTCTTAAGGTTTTGAAGAAAATTAGATTGGCCAGAAAGAACTAGGAAAACTCTCAGCATATATAGCAAACTATATTGAAGTATACCAAAATCACAGAATATCCAAAAAGATTGTGCAAAAGAATCAGATTTCAGCTGTCAACTCTACGTGATATGTTGTTTGAATAGTAATGAAGTTGTAAATGTATTTCATTTAGGAAAAACAATTTGATTGTTGTTGACACTACTAGGTTGAGTGTTGTCTTTAAAAAAATTTTACTCAAATCATAAATTTGGTCATGGCTATTTCAATTATGTTGTAGCATGTTAATTTCTTACATACAATCACCATCTGCTGATGTATATGTGTAGCTATGTGTACAATTCCAGAAAACCTTATGGCAACTCTCTAGGCTGTATTAGCTGTATCATCATATCTGAATGAAGGAAAAACTCCCTATCAGTCTTCATTCACTTTTAAAAGTATGAGATAGTAGATGCAGTGAAAGGAAAACTGACAGCAACTGTTTGTTTTTGCACTGAACAAAACCAGTGTAGAGTAACTCTTTAGTAACCCTGAAGGAGTAAACAGCCTTGCAACAGCCATACAGGCAAAAGACAGCATTCTTACCCTACTGATCACTTTTTTTTTTCAGTCTTTGTGAAAAGATTCCTAATAGGCAATGAGCTTGTCCTATTTTCAACAGGCATAGTTTAAAAAACTGTTATCCTTTTTTGGGCAGCGGGATATTGTTTCATTCTATTCAGAAATAAGCTGCAATCAAAATCAATGATTCAGGAGATAATCAAAACTCAGATTAATAGACAAGCAGATATATTAGAAAACTATAAGTCACATCACTGATTCATACGAATTTTCAACTGAAGATAATGAAACCAAGTTAAAAATACAGAATTAATTTTTAATCCATACTTCAGTTGTTAGCTACATTTTCTCTAATTTGTAAAATGTTTGAGTTTTTTCTATTTCACAGACGTATTTTGTTAAGTAACAGACAAGCCATAAAAGGTAATAATCCATACTAGTGTTTGCATATTTTTCTCATGTTGGAAATTTAAATCACAGCATCATCATGTCAATCAGGTCCAATTCCCTGCTCAGTGGTGGTACAATTTTGATATTTGATGCAGAATCATAGAATTATTTAGGTAGTGAGATACCTCTAGAGTAGTTATACATAACTTACATGTCAGCAATACTTCAAGTTACTTCTGATGTGATTTATTTTACTTTTACAGTTGTCAAAATTTTTCACTATAATTCTATTTACAGCTTAACTTTCATATGACTCCAGGTGCTATTTTTCAGTTTGGAATAATCTAAATAATTGTCTTCCAGAGTTCTGCAACTTAATCCTGTTTTGGATTTTACTTCACTGAGCAACCAAAGATTGAGTGTTTTTGCAAGAGTCATAAAATACTGCAATATTGAAAACACACACTCTTACCATAACAACGTACTCAGGAGGAAGGTCCTGGACTGAAAATTATTTTAATTCAGATGACCGATGCCAGTTGTACCATCTAGCTCTTATTTATTAGCAGTTTTTGGATATGTTCATCACTAATACATCAGTAACACAGTTTCAATTTTCACAAAACACACTGAATACTTTTTAAGCACTGCAATGAGCTCTGTGTGTTATAAAAGCATAACTTTGCTTCATTGCAGTATCCCAATGTGCCTAAATCACTTTATACCCCTCAGGACTTATATAATTTTTGTGATTTGGCATAACCTTACCGTCTGTCCACTTCTCAAACTTACTTTAATTTAAAGCCTATTAAAAAAAATTTGCTGTTTGTATCTTTCTTATCAACTTCTTTTGGAAGCCTGAAAAATGTTGATTTGACTCAAAAAGATCTTTGGAATTTTGTCATTTTAGGTAAGCTTACTTTCTGCCATCTGAACATTGGCTCATACCTGCACTTGGATGGGCATTTTCATTGGGTGTTTATTAATTTCTTACCTGAAAGGAAGATGACATTTTACCACGCAATCACTACTATTAGTTAATGTTAACTGAAAACCTGTTTGATCATTCACTCTCCTGATATTTCAAAATTCATCAGCTAATTTTAATTTTTTCAAGAAGTCCTTAGAAGTATGCCAAAGAACGCCATGCTAAGGACATTCCTGTCTTGTAACTGAGAATTTCAATTTAATTTCAGTTTGTCTTGCTAGCAACACAACTGAATAAACTGATGTAAAAATGGAATAGCTTCCCTGCTTTTCTGTTTCTATAATATACTTAATTAAGCTGATATTAACTTGCATAGACTTATCACAGATCTACTTAACTAAGCTCTACAGCACAAAGACTGACTGCCAATTTGGAACCTTACCCAAGTGAACAACTCTAAATTCAACTGCAGGAGATGTCAGAGTGCTGGGAAAGCTGTTTGACTAGCACAGGGCACGGTGAGAGGACTGTGCTGAACTCTCTCAAGGCTCCTCAATGTCCTGCTGGTTCCTGTTATGTATTGCAAAAGACAGCAGGTTCAGGGCTTATGCTGATACTTCAGTGCTCTTCTTTTCAGACATAGTAAAAAATGAAAACTATGCAAAGTTATGTCATGTTATGCTCTTCATGAATACAAAGTTACCTCACAATAGCTTTATGCCATAGTTGAACTATAAAATGTAATTGCCATGTGTGACGGTGTTCACAGGGGTTTTCAGGTGAGGAAGAGACAAAAATGTTGACTCCATGTTCAGAAGGCTTGATTTATTATTTTATGATATATATGACATTAAGACTATACTAAAAAGAATAGAAGGAAAAGTTTCATCTCAGAAGGCTAGCTAAGCTAAGAATAGAATGGAATGAATAATAAAGGTTTGTGTCTCAGACCGAGAGTCCAAGCTAGCTGGGCTGGGATTGGCCATTAATTATAAACATCCAAGATGGGCCAATCACAGATGCACCTGTTGCATTCCACAGCAGCAGATAACCATTGTTTACATTTTGTTCCTGAATCCTCTCAGCTTCTCAAGAAGAAAAAATCCCAAGAAAAGGATTTTCATAAAAAGATGTCTGCGACAGCCATGAGGTAAAAATCATATTTTTCTTTTAAATTAGTCAATGTAAAATACAACTCATATATCTAAATGTTTTTTTTTTCTCTAAGCTTTTGCTTTGTACAATTTTAATACAGAATTTTTGAACTTGGTTTTCTGAACTATTTCTCACTAGTGTTCCACTTACTAAGTTTTTAATCATCCTTTATGTAATCAAGCCATTTAAGGCAGACAGGTGTTGAATAAATTTGGTGCAATTCTGATTTAAAGAAACTGAATATAGTACGTTTTTTCCCAGGTTTCACATGCCATATGGATAGTGTTGTCCCATTTGTCATCCCAAGGGGCTGAATCTTGATACCTTCAGGAGTGAATAAACCCAAATGTTTTCAAACATGCCAGCATGCCTTCTATTACTTTTCTCAATCCAGCACTCCCAAGGCTTTTTTCCTGCATTCTTTCCTCTCCTCTCCTGCACAACTCTTGCAACTACCCTCACTTGCTCTCACATCTCTTACCTCTCTGGGTACCGTTTGCGTGTTGAAAAGTGGCATCTGTGATCAGTCACTGCCTCTCACTTCCTCACAGGCCTGAATGTTGACTTCAGTTGCTCTTTACACACACACAATCTACCTATTTTGAGGACTTTTAACAAGACCTATTTATTTTAGTCAAATTTGGCCAAAATTCATCCAACATTCAGGACTTAAATGAAGTTAGGTTTAAGAAGAGCAGATAGGTAAAGCATGAGGATAAGACTTTTGCTCTCACAAGAAACTTGTCTAAAATAAATCTGTAAAGATATTATTTTATCATCTCCCTCCTGAAAAGTAGAACTTTAATGATAGTCTTTTCTGCTCCTGCAAAAACTGTAACTCCCAGAGCTACTGAACTACCAACATATCTTTGTAACACAAGTGACAGTACTGCAATAACATTTATTTTCCCATGTTATTCCGGTTCTTTGATAATCCTACCCATAATCAAAACCACAGCACAAAGATTAACAGTGCTCTTACTGTCCTAACAAGTGATGAGATTCCAGTGAATGCTTTCCCTTTTGACCTGATGGAGGCCTCAACTGAGCACAACAATTTCTGCATTTGCAATAGCTCTCTCTTAAAAAACAAAAGCAGTGGGGCCTTTAGAGCCTCTTGTTCCCTCTCTAGCAGTTCGGGTGAGCTGCCTTATAAAGACCTATATTTCTGTTTCACTCTACTGAAAACTTCTCATCGCTTACCAGAAGCTTTATGTTGGCAACTGTCACATCACTTTGAGAGAGCATTAAAAAGTAAAGATTTTTCCCATCCTCAATTATTTAGATACCCAGCATGTCAGCTGGAAAGAGATCTGGAAACAGATTAAGAGATTGCACAAATGGACTTCACAGAGCAGTCAGAAGACCATCAAACTAGGTAGAAATCAAGACGCTTACTAGCAATTTATTTTTCCTTTTATCTTTATATATTCAAACTGCTTTTGAACAATGCCCCATTTCATCTAAAGATCTGATATGAAAGGGGTACCTGCTAAAGAGGAGCTCCAATTCCCTGGCTGCCAGAAAATATCATGAAATGTATTTGCAAAGGCAAATACACTTCTATAAATGCAAAGGGGTTTTTCCATGTTACCCAAGTCTAGTAATTCAAGTAAACAGAATTGATGTTTTAAAAGTAAGATCATATTTACATTAGGATAGTTGAAATAACTCAGGAACACATAAAAAAGACCATTACAACTATATTGATGAAAAAACAGTATCGCATTTGATTTCAAACAATTGCACTGAAGCTTATTCTCTATTTCAGTGTAATGTTAATTATTATATATTTGAAAATAGTTCCATATATTTGCTTTGAATATTAGGTTATCTTTTCTGGAATAGAAAATAGCTTATTTTTACAATAATCCTTCAATAGCTTCAGGGACTTATCTCTTGCCTGCATATGCTGACTGGACATACACTCAAGCCTGTAACAGGCATGCATAAGCATGTAAAAAACAAGACAACATTCAGATAGTATTTCATATTTCATGCCCTAGAAGCTTCCAACAGGTCATGACAATGGAGCTTAATATTTGTAGCTGCCTGTCCAGGCATCTAGTGGAGAAGCACTCCCAGTTTAGACAAGACATTTACTGTCTCTTTGAGATACTGGTTTATAACTCCTAATCTTGTATCGTTCTAATTTGAACACTTGGAGGACTCCTCTTTCAATGAATTAGTAGAAGTACCTCCATATGCAAGCCCAGATGGAACACAGCTCTCAAGGTATTTGTAGACAAAAGGACATTTTAGTTACCCATAAATAAAACAGGAGAGAATAAACCTTCCATGTTGTTTGAGATTCATAGCAGTGAAGCACACGTCACCTTAACAATGCATCTGAAAGAAACAAGGATGCATTCTACTTCCTATGGTGTACCAACACGAAAGGAGAAAATTAAGGGTGTAAGCCTGCAATAATGGAAAAGGAATTTTTTTGATCTTCAGTCATAGGGGAAAATGTAAGGGAAGCATTAAGAAAAAATCAAGAAAAATCACACAGAAATAGAGATGCTTGCTCCATAATTATTACAGTAACAAACTACTGTTAATTTTCACATTATAAGAAACTTAAAAGCACTAGTTTAGTTAAGGCTACTTGCAAACAAAAAACACCTGTTTTGTTCAGGTTTGTATTCAGGATTTATGTAATACCAGCTAAAGGGAAACATCTTCCAAAAATTTCTCTACAATTAGCACAATCACATTCATGGGCATGCAGTGCCAAAAATGTGGTACTAAAGTAAGTATTATTGTTTCATTTGAAATGCTAAATTAAATCAAATGTTAAAATTAATGTGGGTCTTCAAAAATGGCTAGATCAGTGCAATAAAAGGCAGCTTTTAAAATTTCTTATCTGTTCACAACACTAGAAATAAATCAGTTGGCTGAAGGCCCAAAGATTGAGAAATAAACATAAAAAATGCAAGAAAGTATTTCTGCCTTAAAAGTCTTAGTTTAACTTTCAGTTGTTTCACATGGTGGAAAAACTTTATTCAGAGCCATTTGCCTATAAGCAGCTTTTCAATATGACATTCTAAATCTAGACAAGAGATATATCTTGAGAATTAGCTGACATTTTAAGGTTCTCTTTTAATTCATTACTCAAATGTAAAAAGACAAAAACCTTTTAGGACTTGGTGAAGTTACACTGAAACGAATGAAATGCCCAGCCTTGTGCTACTGTAAAGAACTAAGAGTAGCTGCATGAAGAGGAAAAATGGCCACCAAAATAACTGATATATTCCCAAGTACCAGAGCCATAACCCATAGCATTGGCAGTGCTCTGGGATGTCTCCCACCTGGAAAAGAAAGTAGTCATTTTCAAGACGTAGGAGGGGTTTGGATGACTTGAATTCAACTCCAGACCTGCCAGCTCAGGTTACCCTTGTTTAAAGATTACTTTAAAATAGGTAATATTACTTAACTAGAACGTTGTTATGACCAGTGTAATACATTAAAAAGTTGTTCAAAACTTCAATGCAGGTTCTAATTCCCCAAAAACCTAACAATGCTTCAGTTTGGATTGAAATTTTTGCAGCCAAACAAAGAACTCAGATTCACATTTCAAACTGTGCAGTTTGTTTGAGACCTAATATACTTAGTTTACCTCATGCCATCTCTTCATATATTAAAAAAAACCTGATATTTTTCATATGAGTACAAAACACGCTATTCTTCCCTACTGTGCATGCTGGAGTACAATTTTTCAAGTAAAAAATTTTTGAAAAGAGCTTTTCAAAATAAAAATCAAATAAACTCTAATATTAAGCCAATTTGTAGCTCGTTTGCTTATTAAACAATCCTTAGAAGGGTGACAATTAAGCAAAAACATTTTTTCCAGTTTGTAATGGACATTTTGTTTACTAATCTGTAATTTTTCGTCCATGATTTAATGCTCATGAGGAAAATTTGCAATTAACCACTAACCTCCAGGTACTAGTTTGGCTACTACATTGTGGGGGGGCAACATCAACCTGTTAGGAAAAAGGGAAAGTCATGCTTCAAAGTGTAGTATTTCATGCAAACAGCATAAGATCTGTGATCAAATACATGATCGATTATTCCTACCACTGAACAGAACAAAGCCAAGAATCCTTTTCCCCACCTCCATGCACTCTTTGGACTTCTAAGTCTTCAGCTTCCCCTTATCAAGAAATGTAGGGAAAGAAGCCCCTGCTTTTTGGAAAGTAATTTTCTTCAATCAGGGCACATTTAGGTTACCTTCCTTCATTTCAATGCAGTTAAAGAATTCTCATGGAACATGTTTCCTAATCTGTTTATAGTCCTGCCCATGCAAGGAACTATTATCAAACACTCAACTGCATTTTATGCAGACATCAAATCTCCACCTAAATTAGCAACAACAAAGACAACTCACTGTATACAAGCCCAATGTTTTTGCTTCTTGAACATTTTTTGACAGATAGCATGATTATATATATCAACCTTTAAAGAAATACAGACATTCTTACTTCTGCTGTCAGAAAATTTACTGGACAATAGCTGTATTTAAATTAAATTATTTCCCATTTATCTCCCATCCTGTTGAAAGATGCCACTGACATGCAAAACAACTTCCAAGAACACCATTCTTTTACCAAGAATGGATTAGATCTGATGTAATTCCTCATATAATTAGATGAGAATCAGTGGTACGTTTAGGCCACGTAAATGGCTTAATTTATTATAGCGTGAAAGAACACACAGATGTATTTTATTACAACCTCCTTAAAATACAAAGTAATTTAGTTTAGTATGGCAGATTTGGGACTGCACAAGCGAACTTCATGACACAAGTTTTAAGACAATACTAAAAGTATCACTACAAAACAAACAAATTAAAAAAAACCCATACCCACTCCAAAACACAAAAAGGCAAATATTCTTCTGGTTGAAAATCCCCAAAAGAAATAAAGCTAGTTACAAGAAAAGACTTCATCTCCTGTAATTCCAATGTCAGATCATGCATTTTTTTTTTTGCTTTTCTGTTTCTGGACCTGTCGCCATAATAGGGGTCAACAGCAGCAGCGAGTCATTGTTAAAAGCAGACCTCATCTCTAATCAAAATAGAAATATTTCGCATATAGAAACACCTATAAAATGTGGCAGGACCAGCTTTTAAAACTTGCTTTATTTTAGAACTGGTTTTTAATCTCCAACTGTAAAGCAGATTTTTTTTTGTCCTTGAATCACTGTAGGTCTTTCTCAGAATCCTTTCATATTTATCAATATTCATTTTGAAGGCCAGATAACAGAAGTAGACAGTGTCCTGCAGCCCGTCTTTGCTCTGCACAGTGAAAACAGCTTCTTGCTATTATTCCATAACCCTCCACTTAGACATGAACGAGGATCACACTTAGCTCTTTTAGGCTACTGCATTGCTGTGAAAACTCAAACCTACTTCATTAGAATTCCAAGGTCCTTTTAAAAGTTACCACTTCCTAAATATATTCTGTGTTTACTCAGACAAATGTCTTTACACAGAGTATCTTACAAGGCACCTTGAAGACAAAAAATCTACACAGCATCAGTAGCTTGATTTCAAGATTAACACAATTGAAAAAAGGGAAAATTCAGAGAGGTTGCTGTTCCACTCTGTTCTCTCAAATCACCATTCTCCAGCTTGCTTCATAGAAATGGAACTTGTTTGAATTAAAATGTAACTAATGAAAGCCACTGTATAAACACAATGTTAAGAATTAGAACTAGAAATTAATCCATTCTTTCAGCAAATGTTTATAAATAAGAGTGAGATGTGGGGGCAAAACATAATTCATACAATTGTATGCAAGTTAAAGTGGGTTTTTTTAGGCCAATACTAAATATTCAGCTGATTTCCATTAAAAACTACTGTCCGGGAATATCTAGTTCATGGAGTGAAACTTCTTAATTTATTGCAATTAATTCTGTACAACTTTTTATGGTTTGATTTTGCAATTTTTATTTAGTCCTTTTGATTGCTGTTGCCAGATAGACTTTAATAAATTAAACATTCATTTTGTGTACCCACAGTATCCTCATTCTTGAATTATACATATAAACATATTAGTTAATTTATATTTTAAGATTGTAGTTTAATTAATACTTAAAAGCTGGCACTACCAACAAATGAAGAGCTCTGCCATTTTCTCCCCTCTGGGTATCCCTTCCTCAAAAGCATTAATTCATCAAACCATAGTTAGAGGCAGCAAAATCAATATTCAAGGATAACTGCAGGAAACTTTGTTTCAGGTTTCCTTTTTCAAGTTATCTTTGATCTTTCTGGTTTTTAGGCCTTATGGGAAGGAGCACATACTGTTATTTAAAGCAAGTAGATGGCTTCTTTACCTCTACATCCCTTCATTCTCCAGCTTGACATGGAAATATGACTTCTAACAGTACATTAATCTGTCCTTCCTATTAATCCGTTTTCTTTTTCATTTATGATTTTTTGGTCTAGTTATTTTGTAGACCTCTTTCAATTTATTTTTGGGGAATGCCATCATAACATCATAAATCAGCAAGGAAAAAATGGTAAGAAGAGGCTCCGTTTTAGCACACAGCAATGATAATAACATTATGACCTGGCTAACTAATTAATTTAAAGAAAATCAATCAAAAATTTCATGATAAATATGTCTTCAGAACTTCTCTACATTTTGGCTCTTATTACTAGTAAATCATTCACGCTTCTTATAAAAATTCCTCCTTAAATTATTTATAAACAGTTTGACCATAGCTTTCAAAGGAAAAACAAATTACAGGCAAGGTGCAATTACAGGCAAGATAACAATTTTAGAACTAAGAAGACAACCATCTCTCAAGACTTTTTTCTCTAGAATGACAGTATGAGTGAAACAAAGGACAAGGAAAACTTATGCCACAGTGTTGCATTTACAGAAATCTGCAATAGAATTCTCAATCATTTAATATGTTTAAGCCAGAAAAGCTGAACTTGATTCCAGAACTACCACGTCAAACACAAAGAACAACTCCTCCAAGATGTGGCATGGGCTGAGCTGACCCTTAATTCTTCAGCGATGAGAACACGTCTTACTAATCTTCTGCTATCGGGCAAATATCAGCTTGCTCATTAAAAGTCACTCTACTTCCCAAATCCCAAAACCAAGCTTAGCTTTTATACCCAGTTAGGAGAGGACTGGACAAAGAAAATTCCAGAACTATATGCATTCTCAGCTTATATAAGCTTCTTAATTCTTGGAGAAGGTATTACATTCTAAATTGTTTCACTGAAGATAAAGCTCAGAAACTGCAAAACTTTGTGTTGCAAATAAAACTAAAAAATGTCAATCAGGAGGAATTAATAGATAAACAAATTTAAACAATTTTGTCATGAAGCACATTTTACTATATTATTATCTATTCAAGTCTACAAATTACATGAAAGCATATGTCTTAGAGGGTATATTTTTCTGACTTGTTGGCCTATTTCCATAATTTACATTGAACACGTGCTAAAATCATTCATTAGTATGAATATTTTTGAAAAATAATTTTAAAAAATTTAAAAATCCCTACACTACATAGGAGAAATGTTTTGTTTATGAAAAATGAGAATTTATAAGCGTCAATGCATTTTAATACATTTATTTTGAAATTATAGAAAATCCCACGCTGATTTCAGAATTTGTAGAGAAAAAAAATTAAACATGGTTTGCATGGTTTTGCAAACCAACTGCTCCTAACTAGAGTTAAGAATTTCAGACTTATTTGTCCCTGAAAAAACAGGGAATAAATAAACAGATATACAAGTAAATAAAAATCTATATAGATTTAGGGAGACATAAAAAGCTCACAGAAATCTTCAGCAAGATACACTGTCTCTAAAATTAATTTAGCAGTAATAATGACTCCCACTGAAGCCAGGCTGAGGCTAGTAAAGAGATCCCTTGTCAGAATCATCCATCCTGACTGACCAAGCCACTGCACAACATCAGAATTTAACACAGTTTATAGCATGTGTGGCTGGCCAACACACCAACTACAGAAAGATTGTCTTTCATAACCCTCTAGCTCTAGAATACCAAAACTTAAATTAGTGGCATTCATTATTTAAAAAATAATTGATTGCATCAGGGTATTTCATGTGCTCAGCCTTCAAATTATTCATTCAGATCTAGAAACTAATTGAAAAGTAAAAAAAAAAAAAAAAAAAAAAAAAGGAAAGTACCCAAACTATAGGAACCTAAAATAAAGCATTATTTGTATTTTCATCAGCAAAAGCTTATATTGCAGGAAACCATCATCTATTTAAATATATTTTCATTAAAATATATGACCTTTTGAAGCCATGTGTGCATGAGTGAACTGTTTTCCAGCTTACTGGGCTCTGAAGTTGTTCACAAAACTGCCTGCATCTAAATTCTGGAGTCACATATAGGAGTCCACTGAGAACCATGTCCAGACTGTAGTCTCACTTACTAACTTATCCAAACACAAATAAAACTTAATCTGGAGTTCTCAATATCTGTTGTCCATTTATAGTTGTTTTTATAAAACATCCAACCATTCCTAAGAAACATATTTTGCAAAAAAAAAATCTCATTCACAAAAACTAACCAGAATTCTCAAAGCTAATTTTGTAGCATCTTGAAGCTCTGAAGAACAGATGCTATTTCAATGTGCAAATGCTGTTTCAATGAGTAAACACACAAGTTTACATGCAACCTGTAAACCGGATTTTGTAAATCTGATTAAGTTAATTTCAGACCTGTAAAATTTAAATAGTTACTTTAAGATTCCATATGCACTGGGTATGCAGTGTCCTAGTGAAAAGACTGAAGATGTTGATATGTTTTGACTACCAATCGCATGAAGAAATACGTAATTTAAAACAAACACTGTTTACTTGGACACAAACAAAGCTACCTGATCCTCCAAACATCAGTGTCCATCTACTAACTCTAGGCAAATTGTTCAGCATGATATAAGAAAGGAACGACTTGCTGATATACAAATAAAAATTCATATTTAACATTGCCATTGTTTTTATAGCACGAATTTTGGATCTGTTCAGCTTGCATTAGGAGTTATTTCAACTATTTGTTTATTTTGTTGGGGTGTGACTATTGGACACCATTTCTTTTATATTTCAATTGCTTAATATTGGAAACATTCCTTATTTCTTAAAAAGTTTATTAACAACACCCTCTATTTAATACTCTCCTCCCATGAAAATTAGAATATCTAGCAGAGAACACAGTAGCACCCTGGTGAAAAATTGTAATTTAAGTCTCAAATACTAAACTTCTGTATTATAAAGACTCTACCAATGCAGAGCTATCTTATGAAGGAATTTGTTTTTAAATACAGTGGGCAAATAAGATGCAGAAGGTGCTTACATATGCAGCAGCAGGCACAGTTATCATGCTCCACACAACACGAAGGAGACAACAGATTAATTCTATGGGAACGAAGGTGCACAGAAGCAGGAGAAGCGCCGTGGGTGGCCCAGCCTTACCTGACCAGTGGCCCGTGGTGGCACCCGCCCTGTCGGTGCAGGTCTCGCTGACGGGCCGGAACACGGTCTCCCAGCCGCCCGTGGCGTAGCGCCAGTTCTGCGACTCCAGGATCAGCGTGCGCTGCGTGCCATACGCGATCATGAAGCAATACACCACGTGGTGAAGCTGGCAGCCATAGCCACAGCCTTTGTTGATGTTACACACGAGTTTCTTAGCTTTGCTGCAATCCTTCGGGTTCTGTAAGGATGGGTAAAAAAGTGGAGCTGAAGAGAAGCTACACCAAAGGCTTGCATTTTTCTGAAAAACTGGCAAATGTCATAAATCACAGAAGCCGCCCTGCTATAACACATCTCTGACTGGAGACTAAGCTTGGATGGATGACTAAGCTTCAGCTCCATGAAAATCTTATGTGAATTCTTTACTGCGAGCATGAACAGTTATTGAACATACTTCACTATCCTAATATAAAATAGAATACATTCAAGATTTTAAATTACTTTCTCATTTGTAAATCTGTCAGAAAAAGTCAACATTTGGACTCCGAGTTCACATTTCATCAACATGATTCTCAGTGTTAGAATGCTTTTTCCTTTGGCATTTTTTCAAGTTTGTTAGTTCTCTTTCAATAAGCATGCATGTCACCCAATAAAAGAAAATTTCCACCTGTCTACAACCTACAGAATAAAAACAAATGGTACAGAATAAAACAAATGCTTATTAAGGGACTACTTCCCAGGCTAGCTGACCACATAGCAAATAGAGAATGTAAAACACATTCCCAAGCAGAATGATGAAGGACAGAATTTTAATCTGCATACACTTTCCATAAAATAACGTATTTCACTTCCACAAACCAAAAAAGCGTAAGATAGCAGGCAAATGCCTACATTATTTGAATGCTACGTTTAAAGGTACAAACTAATAAATATTTTCAGGCATGTGGAATTTTTAGGTATATGGACAACACAACATCATAATCAACAGAAGTTTTTCTTTACATAAAAGATAGTACTTTTTTTGTATTCATACTTGCATGGCTCTAGACATAGCTCTAAATTCCAGAAAGGTCTTCCACAAAATCTCAAGGATTAACATTTCATATAAGGTACGAGAATACTGATATTTGAGCATCAATATAAATTCTGTTTCTTTCACATCTAAACTTAAAATAAAATTTTCTGTAAATTAGCAACAGTCAAATCCAATCTTCAAAAAACAGTGATCCATGTCCGGAGAACTGAAATCCCTCCTTCAAGTGATCTAAAAGATAATCTGAATATTCTGAGTCCTAAAAAAATTTAAAATAAAAATTTGTGCATTCAGTTATGTAAAGGAGGGGATGACAATTCAGATAGGGAGGGGTGGAGGTACCAAAACAAATTCAAAACTCTAAAACATGTGCTATACCATCAGCATTTTATTTTTTTCTTTTTAAATACACCCGATTCAAAGCCTAAGTAGGTATGAAAACAATAAATAAAATAAAATTTTTGTTCAAGATTTTTATTCCTGAGACCAGGACTTTTGTCATCACAAATTTAATGGAAAAGTTGAGACTAAATCCAACAGGTATCTTTTGAAATTATAACAAATGCATTTCCCACAGTCTTCCAGAAGAGAAAGAGGGCCTTTCTAGTATTCTGTAGAATTCCAAATAGAAAGAACTCCATGAAAAAATACCTTCTCATATCATGATTATCAGCAGTATTATATTTTTATTATTACTATTGTCATTAATATTATCATATTTTGCTTGGTTTCAGTTATTAAACTGTTCTTATCTCAATACACAATGGGGTTTTTTTGAGGGTGGTTTTTTTTCTTTGTTTGGGTTTTTTTCCCCATTGATTCTCCTCCCTGTCCTACCAGGAAGGAGGAGGGAGTGTCTGGGGGGTATTTGTTACCAGCTTGGGTAAAGCTACAACATTATTCTTTTTGAAAGGAATAATGTCTGCGAATTTTTAGAAAATGACCTTAGATAAGCTTTCTACACTTGTCATTACCTCCAAATGCTTGTGTCCTCTAAAATGAAAGCATTTAATCAATGGCATATTTGAAATATTGTCAAGGTATGCCCTTCTGACTTTCTTTCATGTAAAGGCAAGCTTCATATAATAGCTTATGAACAATATTATGGAAATCAAGTAGTAATCACACAATGGAATGTAATTTGACTGCTTATCAATGTTAACATAATGCACTTACTTGGGATTTATCATTGTTTGTAGCCTTAACTAAAAACTATATATATTAGTATCAGTTTGTGACTTAAGGAAGCTATTTAACTAATTTCTTTATGACTGTGGTGTTTTTTCGAATTGCTATATTCAAGTAGCAAAAAGACAAAGCACTATCTGAGCTTCAATTGTCTATTGAGAATTTTAAAAGAAAAGGAGAGTAGAGATACTTGGATATAGTGCAGTTTCAACTGGTTTCCAGAAAAAGGTGAAAATATTACCCGTTGATAAGGAAGAAAAGTTACATTTCAAGCATCAGAATAGTTTGGGTGTTCATAACCACAACTGCCAACCAAAGCAACCAGTATTGAGCTGATAAAGAATAACAATTTCAAAACCAATGAAGGCTGACAAAAGATTTTTCCTCCTGCCACAAAGTCACAGAAAAGGATTATAAATCCCTGATTTGAGTGGGTAGTACATTCTGTTCTCAACCATAGTGACACTGCTGATCACACTCCTATCTCCAATTTAATGATCTATATAATCAAGAGAGGGATGAAAGGGACCTCCATGAACGTCAAGTCCTGTAAGGTAACAGCCATAAAACTGCAGTAAAAAGAAATACAAAAAAAAATCCAAACAAAAATTAAACAAACCCACATAAAATCCCAAACAAAAAACCTACACCTGACCAATTACACAAAACATACTTCAATATATAGAAGATTAGATCATCAAGCCATTCCAGAGTTTACACCTTTTATCTTCCTCAGAATAACTTCTATGAACAATGCAACTGAAAAAATTAACAAATTTTCAGAATAGCAAAATGGTTAGAATTACCTATATCTATGAAAAAGAATACCATCTAAAATAAAAGTAGATTTTTCAAATGGCAAGATGGATTTAATGGTCTTCCATCACAAAGAACATGGGCATATACTGTTGCTCTCACAAAATTCAGGGTTTCCACTGTACTCCTCTTCCAGGGCTCTTGGTTGGCCTATTCACTGAAAGCAGGCTCAGGTGGGAATAATGTCCCAAGTGCTGCCTCAATGCCTCACCATCCTCCAGTGCTTTCAAGTGTGTAGTCAGCCATCAAAACACATGACAAACTGGCAAAAGTAAACCCTGCTCCTTAACATACATTTTACTGTATGAGAAACCGCTGTGTTGTTAATGAATTTACAGTTCAGAGAACTGAACACAGTTCAGAGAAATGTACTTAATCCAATGAATCACAACAGATTAGAGTGGAGTGGGCAAGCATTCTGCTACCATTTACTGAGTAACCTCATAAACACAGTAGGATGCTCATTAACAAAGTTGTTCTTTTTTTATATTTTCAACAGATGTTTTATTCTTTGATGCTACACAGTCTGCTGGAGAAGAGAGTCCCACTCAAAATCTTTGGAAAATCCCATTTTTTAGAGAAATGTCAAAAATTGGTGTTTCTCATCCTAGCTATCACAAATGTAATTAATACCATCTTCTATTCCCCTTATTTTGTGATGTCATTTGTAATCCTTCCTTTTCATACCAGCTCCCCTCAAGAATTTGGAGGCAGAAAAATTCCACGCAAAGAAACAAAAAATCCAAACAAACCACCAGAAGTTTCTTTCAGCTGCGGGAAGAAAACATTCTTCTCTCCCTAGTCAGAAATAGGTAGGTATTTGATTTGAGATAGTAGGTATTTGATTTGAGAGCCAGAGATGTCAAACCTTCCTCTAATATAAATTCCTCTAGTTTGCACCTACCCTTCTGTGACATAAAAGTTTCAGCTTGAGTGAAACATCCCAGCATGCACATGGACTTTAACACACTGTGTTCCTCAATCCTAGAGAAAACCTCACACAGATATCAGCAGTAACCACACTTCCTTAGGTGGTTATTATACTAAAAACATACAATATACTTATGATTTGATTGATTACAGTTCTATGGGGTGCATCCCCTTGCATGTATGCAAAGTGCCCAAAACATTTTTTATTGCTTTTGTCATTTTAGTATGAGGACTTTTATTAAAAATATGAATCAGTAATTTTAATGTGAAGGAGAGGATTTAATACACTTTAAGACAGAAAAATCTAAGTGATGCATTGAACCACAAAAATACTGCAAAGTCCAGAAAGCTCAGAAAAAAGTCTTGTGACCAACTTTCTGCTCTTTGCATACATACAAAGCCCCAACTAAATAGTATAGCACAATATGCCTTGAATATGGCAAACTATGACTAATAGAATTGATGTATTATTGAGTACTTAGTAACCTTTCTCACCTGATTGCATTTTTAACCTTCAAAGCTGAACAAAAAGTTTTGGATTCTTTTTAAATCAGAGGCAAAAATATTCTGCTATTGTGAGACTGCATGCTGAATCACAAACTTCCTAAAATAAACAGAACAAAAATAGGCACAAAAGAGAAGGGACAGAAAACTTCTGCCTTCATAATTATTTATTCACTTGATTACAGCACCACAGGTGCTCTTATCTGACTTCTCTTGCACATTTTCTACACCTGTTTGATAAAAAACATCTCTGAAAATAAGGCCTTTTCCTTAAATATAAAGTCCTAGCTTTTAAAATGTTGCTCCAACTATAGGAGACTAGTTACATGTAGCCTCATTAAATCAAATTTATGGTAATGTCATCCAAATGAAGTGGCAGTCATCACTACTCACAATCATTCAGCTAAATGACTTCCCAGGGAGATGTCCCAAAATAATGCAGCTGTCAATGTTCAACATGTACCAGAAAAAAGCTATGCAGTACTTTCATATTTAACTAAAAAACAATTACAGATATGGCCCATATAATTTTTTTTTTTGCATCGACTTGAGGAACAAGGGTTGTTAAATTTTTTCATTTTATTTTATTTTTAATACAGCTTTATTATTAATAAAGGTATATAAATGTGTGTAATTTCAAACCATTTGACTGCTTTACGTTGGTGCATATTTGTTAAACAAATAATTTTGTGCTCTTTTTGATGACTAGCACAGTTATATTACTAAACAGGACAACAAATGTAAAGTGAAAGACAAGGAAAAGGTAGAGAAAGGCTACATTTATCTGCATGAAAAGTAGTTATGGTATACTACTGCCAAATAGTGGTATCAAAATGAAAAAATAAGGAACAGTTCTCAGAGAGGAGTTGAAGAAGGACAATAAAAGTGATGACTCCTGCACAATTCAGAGATGTTTTTTTCCTCAGAAGGGTGTCTTTTTTTATTTAATAAGCAACAAATACATAGCTTGGTCGCAGAAGAGAAGGTTCTAACAGCTGAACTGTGAAATAATGAAAATCTGAGAAACAAATTCAGCTATTTACACAAGAGAAAAGATTGGGCATTAGGAGTGACCATACAAAACAGCTCCACACATGCCATAAAAAATAAACCAAGTACGAATAAAACAGACTAAATTAAATATCTTTTTGATCACTACATAAATAGCTGCGTGCATTCAGTCATGAAAAAAAGTCCCAACACCTTCAGATCACGTTTTATTTAGATTTTATTCACACACACACAAGCACATATATTAAGAAGTCCTTATCAACTCAAAAAAATGAGCATCTAGAGAAGTCTCAAACATCTGTTGAAACAATCTAGGACTAGACAATACACTATAGAAGCACTTCAATTTTGCTTCCCTATGTTTTTAAAAATGCACTGCTAGTTCAGAAGTTTTATACAAGGACTTTTAAATTTTTAAAACTATGCAAACAAATTAATGTGTTTTGATACTCTAAAGAATAAAATAAAAAAAAATAAACCAGACAATTATTTTTTACAATAAAGTGAAGAATTCAAATAGGTAAGTACAGCCCAGTAAAACCCGTGGATCCAAAAAAAACACCCACAAAGAAATAAATAAACCAAAATAACCAACAACAAAAATACAAACCCCAATGATTTCCTTAGAATATTACCTGCCCTATACATATAAAATAATGTTTGAAACAAATGTAATAATTTATTTTCCACATAATTCGTTCACATACCAACATTCATTTTTAAACTGTGATGTAATTATACTACAAGGTTTTAGCTAAGCAGTACATTTGTAAGAAGAAAAAAATGTTTTCCTTGATTCAAAAGCTCTATACTCTTACCTGTAAATAAGTTATTCTTCTCTGTACCAAATCTGTTAGATCTTTGGCCTCTTTTTCTCGCCAATCTCCAGCTCCATCTGTTTGACTGAGGTAGTACAAGTCGGTCATTATTGACCTATAAACAACAGCAGAAAAGAATCTTAACATTAATAATTTGGAGCATTAAATGAAATCAAAGACAAATTAAAGAGGTATTTCAATTGCAGCTTCAAAATCAGTTTCTTCATGCCACCTCCTTCTGCACAATTCAAACAGCAGCCAAGACAGACTGACTGCATCCTTCATCTAACAAATGTTCCACACCCATCAGCAATTAAAAATTAGAAACTCTAAACAGACTCATGGCCATGCAAGTCCATACTACAAAACATCAATTTTGAAGAATTATGAAATACTAAACTGAGATTATCTAATACATTAGAGATTCTCTTCTTAGGGCTATAACATTTCATTGGCCAAATAAGAGAATAAAGAACTCATCATCACAAAAATAAAAATTATATACAGCATTTGTTAAAATTTGCAGGTAAGTCAAAATTACTGATTTTGTCCAAACAGTACCACCCTGGGGAAAAAAAAAATAATCTCTGTGGCTTTTGGGAAGAAATAGAAAACTAGAGACAAACTATTCAAAGTGTTTCTAGAAATATTAATCGTTATTCTAAAAGTAAAAGATGGCCCAACTCAGAAGCATTAATTTCAGAGCTGGTTTCATAGATTGAGAATATTTAATATTGCTAAACACTTCTCCATAACAATGATAAAGTTATAAGTTTGAACCACTTTTCTTATTACTTTCATCTGAACTTCAGATGCTGCTTTTATTGCCTGAAATTCTTGATAAACCAAAAGTTTGAGCACTAGAAAGAGAAGCAACAGAAAAAAGGCAGAGAAATTTGGGAGGTGACCAAAAAAAAGTGTGAAGGTAAGAAAAATACATTTCCTAACAACATTTGAAGTGGTCTTGTCAGGCTGTTGGCAGCACTTGTTAGCACTGGAAGCACAAATCCAATTAGCCAAGGCTACCCCGTGTCCATAATTGAGAGGCTGCATATCCCTACTAGGAAACTACTTCAATGACCCAATATTGAGGCAGTAAACATTGAGATAAAGCTAGAGCTGCCCTAATTTGATTTATCAGCAGAGTTATCAGACAAACTTTTCTTGCTAATTTAATAACTGGATTTATGGATCTGTAATTTTACTCTCAAACATTCATTCCTGTCTTTATCCTCATGCTTCTACACAAGGTAACAGAGACACTGACTATAGCATCCACTATTATTGTATTAAACATTTTACCCAAATTATTCAGCAGCCGTAATCCTCACCTTCTGTCAATCAACTGGAGGAACCTTATCTACATTGTAATCTGAAACTATATAAAGTCGATTTTCTTTTACAAGGTAATTGAGCTTGAAACACCCCATTGTGGCTTTGCATAAAAATTAATTTAAAGCATCACCAGGTAACTAGTTTTAAATCAGTAACTATTAAAGACACATAATGCAGTAGCATGCACACACAGTTCAAAGAGAATTAGAACAGAACTACAATGAATTAGCTCTAATACAATGCATTATATACAGATAACTGGACACATAAAGGGTTTGCTCTTAAGACAGTTTCCCTATTTACAGAAAAGACATAGGCTAGTAGGCATACTAGAAACGGAAACCAGTGCATTTTCTCAGGAGTTTAAATATGTTTTTCCTCCCAATCAGAAGGTAACCAAGTTGGGTGTTTAAAGAAAAAATACAAAGTCAAGGTTTCAAGGTTCAAACATTATTTTTATTTTAAATCCTCTTTCATTAAAAGCAGCCATGCAACCACATAGCCACATTTTAAACCTTTTTCAAATGCTCTTTCATTAGCCTTAAACAAGTCATTTCACTACCTGTGATGCAAGTAATCAGTGTACTCTCCCTATATTTTATAGAAATATATTTCCATTAAATATTGGAAAAATAACTGAAAATACAAAGTTTACCAATTAAAAAACAACAATAAAAATTCTGTCAGCTCTTAAGTAATTTTTCCTTTTTCAACAGAAAAAAGTGTTGCCCAAACTTTATTTTTTATATTACTGGCTATGGTGACCACGACAAAGAAAAGGCAGTAGCTTAGTTTTAATAATCGGCCTTATGGATGAATTATAATTACTTTGATAATTTTTGAGGTAAGAGAAATGGGTGAGAGTGTCCTTACACAGCCTCAGTGACTCACCACATTAAGTAAAGGCAGCTTTGCTCAGTAGAAACCATAAAAAGTATCAAATGATTTGCAGGAAATGTTACAAATTCATGAAAGAGTTTTCAGACAGTATCCATAATCTTCTTTAAAAAAAAATTATAAAACCCTGAAGTAAACCAGGAAGTGAAAAATTCACAGGTGTTATCACAGAGAAATGATTAGAAAGTAGTGCTATTTTAAGACACAGTCACAGAGTGCTTTTTTCTTTGATTGTTACTGCTCAGAAATGTGCATTTTCTAGCTACATCTGCTAGGGTTTTTTGAGTGTGACAGATCACTGTGATAACTTATTAATACAGACTTAGAAGAGACGCAAATACCAAAGAACCGGGTCATGCTCCGTGCCGAGAGTTAAAAGCACAGGGAGAGGTGATCCATGAGCCCAAGATAGCTCAGTGCAGACAAAGGATGAGCCTGCACAGGGTTATTAGAGGCTACTGCAGGTGCTGAAATGGCAGCAAACCTCACACAGTGGCACTGCAGATATCTACTGCATCAAACTTGCTCTGGGCTACTAACCAACAACATCAACTTGGTGCTGTTGTTGCTTCATATCATAAAATAATTCTTGGAGCTGCACTTACAAGTATTTTTTTCCTGGAAAGCAGAATGGAGGAAAAAATCTGTCTGTGTTTCATCTGTATTTGACTGCCAAAATAAAGGGGGAAGGGTGGGCGTTTTTAGCAATCAGTCTAGACATTTATTCCAGTCATATGAAAAAAATTAAATCTCCTAAAATTTTACATCAACAAATAAAAACTCAAAGGAAAATATGTAACTCAAAGGAAATAATGTGAAAATTTCTCCAAATACTGTGCATCAAATGTTGGTCAGTTACCACAAAATCCCTGATGACAGCTACTCCCTGGGAGAAGGAATAAAACTAACTCAGGAACAGCCACCTTGCAAACAACATTTGTCAACACAGGAAACAACCATGACAACTAGAGGATTAATTTGCTCTGTTTTAATAACTCAATATCAAATAGTCTTTCCAATGTTTAGATGAATTTACTCTCAACAGCCCTCTTTCCTATAGCAACTATGAGAATACAATTATGTAATTCTCAAGGAAAATCTTGTGTTGGGCAACACTGTTTCTCAAACAGAATCAGTACTGAAATACTTGACAAATACTTAGGCGAGACCAGCACTGCCTTGGAGAAAATCCACACAGCTCCTAGGGCATAGCCAACAGTGATTAAAGCATCCAACAAGAAGCACTATCATGAGAGTAGTAAACAATTTGCTTAACATCACCAAAATTAACAAAGAACTCTAATACTTGTCCAGAACCAGAGAAACTAAAGCTTATCATCTCTTAAAAAGCAAGTCTTAATCTATGACCTAGAAGGCTTTCCTCACCAACAAAACAAAATAAGCATGAGCCTCTCTCCTTACATAGGTACCTCATCATTTGATAGCCACCTCTTTGTTTTCCCACATAAGGACAGCATGAAAAACTCCTTTAAGAACTTATAATAAACACTAATCTTTCTAATCCAAACAGTAGATTATAATATATATTAAAATTTCTGAGATATCTTTATGTATATTTATGTGCATGTATATGTATAAAAGTAATACCAGCTGCACTTGCAGTGTTCCATTTATCTAAAATATAACTTTTTTAAGACAGCACTGTAAACAAAAAAGCATTTGACGACAGGTTGAATTCCTTTAAAAAAATTCAAGAAGTGCACATGTACTTAAAAGACCAAACCAAACCAACAAACAAAACAGACAAGTAAAAAACAAAAGTGAAGAGAGAAAGGAGAGGATTTTATCGTAGAGTTTTAATCCAGAGTTCTATTCCAGGGTGGTAGACCTCTCAATCTGGTAACAGCTCCTAATAGAATCCAGACCGCATGGTCCCATCTCCTTTTAAGCCCCGGGGACAGGGGGAGGGGAAGGGACAGGTGAGGGCCAACCAGGTGTGAGGAGGGGAAGGCTCAAGGGATAAAGACACATGGACAGGCCAATGAGCCCAGACCTGAGTGGCATCTTTTGAACTTCTGCCAACCACACCATGACCCTGCTGGAATGTTAAGATTGATGGACAGCTCTTAGCAGGAGGGCAAAAGGGGGAGGGGAGAGATTGGCACACCTGGGGGGTTGGGATAGGTGAAACAGGAAATGGCATCACACTGCAACACGAAAGAACAAAAAAACCAAACAAACAAAACCCCAAAACAGACCAAAAAAAAAAAAAACCAAAGCGAAAACCTGTGCTTCTCAAAGTGAATGACAAACATCTGATTTGCTCATTCTGAACTTATGCTCTGTTCCTTTCAGAGAAGCAAGCAGATGGACAGTGTGGAGGGAAGATGAGACTGCTCCTTCCCTGGGGAGGTACTGTGCATTGTAAGGGCAAAGAAGACCCCAGAGGCAGCAGTGCATCACATGCCAAAGGATGTGCACACAAAACAGGAATCTTCCTGCAATTCACACAAGACTGAAAGATTAAAGGGAAAGAAGGAGACAGCTCGACCACAAAGGTGCAGGAAAAAACTTCCTCAGGACTAAAGGCAACCAAATTGTGCATTCTGCAACACAAGATAATTCTACTGCTTGAAGGCAACACTGCAAATGCACCAGGAACACAGGCTGAATATCGTAGAAACATTTTTTTATCTGTTTTTTTCTAATGCAATTCCTTTGAATTTCTACACTGCAAACAGATTATCTAGATTCAGTTTAATAAAGACTAGTTTATGGCTGTTTGATTTTAGCTTAAATTACTTAAGTCTTCTTTGAGGACCTCACCAGACAGGAAGATCTACACAGATCTATTACAAAGACTAAACAGCCTTCAGATTATTCTATATTTAATAACCACCCGGACAACTGAAAGAATACTTGTACTCAATACAAAAATTCTCAGAGGAAAAAAAAAAGAGCAGTTGTGATTGCTTGCATGATATACAAACTTCTTTCAGTACCACAGTGAGATTCATCTCAACTTCCAGAGGTCTACAGGGCAGTTTTATAACTCCATGCGAAGGAGTTTATGCACCTCTCAAACGGGTTTCACCTCATCCTGAAGTACAGTGACATGTGAATTGTAAGGGTGTCAGAAATGGAGAAACTGGAAAATTAAGATTTAATGAATTAATAAGCATTGGTGTACAATGGAAAGGACTAAGGGAAAGAACTCATCCCGGAAGGCAGCAACATAAGAACCTTCTGGCACCAAGCACACACATCATTATTCAAAGTTTCACTGTGGTGACTGTCTCATCCTGGCTTTAAAAACAGAGCAATAACATGCACATAAGTGATTCTGTTACCATGACAAATGTCAGAAAGTCTGGTATTAAGACTACTTGCTCCAGTTTTTAGCAGAGATAGTTTAAAAGGTACATAAGAATCCATGACCTAAAGTTCAAGAAGCCCAGATGGAAATAGTTCTGTGGAAAAAAAATATTTCTGAGAGGAGATAACTATTGAAACTGCCCAGGGAAGTGACACTTCTCTGCCAATTCACTGTTCAAGTGAAGACCTCAAGTCTTTTGGAAAATTCCACTTCAGCCAAGCACTACTTTTATTTCAGTCAAATATATAAAACTGCACTTGGCAGAGGACTAATTGGATGAAATTTAATCATGTCTTCTATATAAATAATAACTCTCAATAATTGAATAGTCCCTTCTCACTTTCAACTCAATCAATCTGTGACAAAATGGATTTTGGAATTGTGGAATATTAAATTACAAAATTTAATGGACTATACTATTTGCCCATATTAATAACCAAATTCACATTGTCTTTATGTTTTAAATAGTGTTTGCATTATTTCTAAGGAATTGAAAATTCTTATGATTTTTTCCCTTTACTATGTTACTATTTTCAAAGGCTCTTGCTTTATTACAGATGTTCATACATAGAGATCACAGCTTTTTTCAGGGCAATGATTTAAGGTAGTGTATTTAGTTAATTCAGCTATTTTTGTATAACCGTTTACTGATGAGACACAAACTGTCATTGCAATCCTGTTGGGAACAGTTATAATATGCTTAAAGACAGATGTCACTGAATTTTTAACAGTTCTTGGATTAATTTTGTTCAGCACAAACAAAACTCGTACAGAATATTTTAATAAAATACAAAAGGTACTCCAACAATAAGGAGGCCTGATGATTGACAACAATGAAAAATATAATTGTCACACATCTTTGAACAATATAATGACAGTTAAATTAAAGGTCAGAACCAACTAATGAAAGTACCTTTCCTGATGACCCAAATCAGACAGAAATTCATCAATGCGTGTTTGCAGTTCACTTCCTTCTAGATTTTTTAACTTCTTCAGTTCACTCTGGAGGAAAAACCAAAGTTCCTTAGCCCCATTTTCAATCCTCCTTCTCAGTATTTCATGGTCCTTTCCAAGGCCGCCTACTTTAAAAAAAAAATGCATAAAAGCATCAGTAATTGTAGCTGAATTATTTGTTAAGAACCCAATACATCTGTGATATGAAATAGCAAAACATCAAAACTTGTTTTAGAATTAAAAGAAAAATTATCTACCAACCATCTCCTGTCCGCTTCTTATAGTTTTCTATCTGTTCTTTGGCCTTTAGAAGTTGCTCCTCTAAAGCATGTACCTTTCCTGCAGCTGGTCCCTGATCAATGGGACCATCTGGTATCCTAGGATACAGAAAATAAAGAAATTGCGTGATTTATAAATATACTTATTTGATAAATTATTTGCATTAACAATTCAGCTCTCCACTCATTTTTTATTTCATACTGTTTTACTGACAAACCTTCATCAGATTTCCTTAAAACCAGAAGAAATTAAACATATTAACATAAAGATTTTAGAAGTCCAATCCCATAGGAGAAAAACAGTGCACAACACAGCTGCAAGGTCCTGATCCTAAATTGTGTTGTTTACAAGACTTCCACTCACCAACAAGAACAATCCAAGGCTCTGCTTGTGAAAATAATATCTGTGGCAGTTTAACTGTTAACCTGACTGGCACACAACAAATCCATTCTGCTCTTGAGCCTGGCCATATCTTCTAGGAGAACCAGGGCTCCAGCACTTGATCTCCAGTTAAGTCTTCCTACACATCCACACAGGATGATTTCCATGTATTGCCTGGACTCAGAAAAAGATCCAACTATCTTAAATGTACCACTACCATGATTTTTTTATGACAACTCTAGTATTCTGAAGTGTAGATCACCTAAAAACCCATCAGCAATTGCAACATCCATTTGTTAAATTTCTGATATGTGAGCACAGGAGAAGTATGGAAACACATATCCTGAAATCTACGAGCCATAAATCAGCCCTGAGGCGCTTACTAAAGTTTGTTCATCATCTCAACTTGAATCCACATATTAATAAAGCAAAATTATTAACATTTAAAAATAGGATGCTAACTTCTTCTTGCCTCAAATTTAATGCAGGGAAATTAAAAACCCTTTTCATTTCAAGAGAAATTACCCTTCTGGTTAAAAATCATTCCACATTTTATAATGTAAGAGCTGACCCCAGAAAGAAAAAGATACACAATGAGAAGTCTTTAGAACTGCAAAGAATACAGAATTCTTGCAAAATATGAAGATGATTCTTCTTTCATAAAGGAATATGAGCATAAAAAGAAACAGATATTCTCTCCACACACAAACACACAGAGTTTCACAGCACCATACACAGGAAGAGTCCTTGACAGACAAAAGATGCCTCTGGCATAGAGAAAACAGTGGTTTGAGGGGGCACCTTCCCTGTAAAAAAGAAATTCAAGCATTCTAAATATCCTACTGAGATGTTATTTCTTTAATGTCTCTCAGGTCTGGATAACTAAATTCCAATAAAATTTCAGGGACTGATGAAAAGTTCATTTTCCCTGGAACAGGTGAAGAGAATACCTAATGTGAGCATCAGAAAAGTGCATCACATGAAGCACAGCATTCAAGCATGTTTTTTCAGAAGGGAGTTGGAGAGATGGAGGAAGAAGCAGCTACATAGCCTGACAGAAATTCAGTAAAAAACTCTGCAGTCTTAAAGCTTCCCACTAAAGCTATCCTATCCCTATCCTACTAGGGATAATTAAATTACTGAAAAAAATATTTGTGTTCTAAAACTACCATGGTAAACAAAAAGGAATTATCATTAACTGCTTGTACATCTGCTTTTTCATGCAATGATGGAACAAGCATGTCAGAACTGTGCAAAATATCCTAATCTTAAGCATGTGCACTCCCTAAATATAATCTGTTTCAACAATCAATTTGTAAATTTGTTTCTACAACAAATGCATGGTGTTATATCCTACTGAGATCGAGTATTGGATTGCCATGTACAAGACGATACAAACAAGCCTTTAAAAAGTATATTGAAAAACATTTACATTCTTACACTAATTTAAAACCACCAGATGGAAATGTGTTTGTGATCTGCCAGCTTGGTACCACAATTTGAGTTGTGAAAGAACAACTAACCACAAAATTATGAGACAAAAATGGAACAGTTTATCCCGTACAAGTCACATACCCTAAAGGTAGAGTCTGTGAGGAACAATAGGGTGAAAGGATAGAAAATCATTACCATAAGAAGTCTTGAGACAGTGCACACATCCTCTTAGCATAAGGAAAGTCTGTAAAGTAGCAATTAGAGAATCCTACAGAAGGATGGTTGTGGATGATATGAAAGAAGCACAGTAATGTTGAGCATTTGATATAATTAAGATCTTAAAAAGAAAAGTACCATTTTGCCATTTAACATTAATCCTGCTTTGGCACACTGCAGTAAAATTTTTTATTATACTTAGACTGTTAGATAAAAGAGGTGGGAGGGGGGGATATTCTCTAAGCTAGTTGCTTAGACTTCCAAAAATCACATCTTTTAAGGATTAAATGAAGATAGCTTATTCTTTTTTCAGTTGTGTCTCTACATCTGTTACCTCATCAGACTGGGAATTGCTGTCTTCCTCACTTTCATCCAGTCTCAAAATTAGGGAAAAGATTCTTCTCTGCAACCAGCACAGCTTGGCAGTTATTACCCTCTACAAGTACTTCAGCTGAGCTGGATATAACATTTGAGGGAAAAGTGGTTGAATTAAATTCCTTGTCTAGTCTCATGGCATCCATGCAGGTAACTTCTAGTGCAGAATACCCTAGTAATTATGCATACTCATGAATAAGAATGCCTGTTGAAAAACAGGAATTCTTAAGGGAAAAAGAATTCTAACTGAAGTCCTGACAACTATTTTACTCCTTAAAATATGAGAAGTGAGTTTAAAGTAAGTTCATCTAAACTAGGATGATTCTAAGCAGTAATTAAAAAAAACACATCAGTAAGCATCTAGTACAGAGTATCCTTCACTTATTACTATGGTAAAACTGTCATTAAGTTATGAATCCAAAATAAATATCATTATAAGCCACTTAAATGGTCAATCAAGCTAATAAACAAAGCTTATTTCAATTCTCTATAGTTATAAGGTGTGATGTTTGCATGCTACTTCCTACCATCTGATAGCAAATATAAATTATCTTTCCCATAATCAATTAATCAAATAAAGATATTACTGGATAATTTTAAACATCAAAAAGATTATGCTGTAGAGATAAACTGTTTCTGCTTTGTCCTTTGCTAACAATCCAGATTTTAAAAAAATAATTCTGTGTACATAATCCATATGACTGAGGCCACTTTCTCATCACCTTCAGGTGCAATGACAAAGCAATGGATCTCTAGTCTGGATCTCTGAAGGCAAAAAGAACCCCTTAAAAATTAATCATAGTGACATTCAATTTAGCCAGAAGAACTGCCATACTGTGTAAAATAATTGTAAAAATAGTTTTTAAAAATCCATAAATTATAAAAACCATTCTAACCTTTTCCTATTTCCAAGATATCTAAAAGGTTACACTAATTTATCAGCAAAAGGAAAAATGTAAGATTTCACTAGTTCATACTCAAATACTTTCTCATTCTTTCATTTATATCCAAGTTCTTTGTAAGGAACTAGGATTGTAACTACCTAAAGCCACATTATGATTGCCTTTTCCCCTCTCGCTTTTTTCTCTTCCCAAGAAGAAAATCATGTTCAATAATTAATGACCACTAGCACACACAAACAAAAAGAGCACAGGCTGTCACTTCATCCTCCTTAGATAAAACCTCCTCAGTAAATAAGACTGAAAGAAAGAGTCAATGTTATCTGCAAATAAAGTGCAACATCTCTTATCAATTTAGATCAGCATAGACCTGATCAGCACTGATTTATATCCACTGCACGCCTTGCTTCCCTTAACTCAGAATTGCACAAAAAAAAAGTAAAAAGAGCAGAGGTGGCCACCATTTAGTTCAATTACCGTCATTCTTCCCACACTGTGCAATATCCTCAGCTTCAAACTTGAGATATTTTAAATACATGTAGTAGGAAACTGTACTTTAGTATTTAAATTTTTATCAACCCAAAACCATTCTTCTATCCCAGCCCGTTTAATGTTTTCTACAGGTTTAAAGGACCTAAAAAATTGCCCAGAGTAATTGACAGAACTACTTTAATACAGTTGTTTAGGATTAATTGATCGTGAGTTTGGATTCTCTACCAGCCTCAGCACCAGCTACATTAAAGCAACTCTAGTGCTCTTTCAAAATTAAATCCGATCTCTTCTTTCTGAAGCTACACTAAGAAATGTAAGAATAATATGTAAATATGTAGGTGTTTGGTTTTATGTGTTTGATGACATTTTGACCCTTTTCCACCTCTGTTCTGCTTTATAACACACACTCCTAATTCAGAGTAAGAAACAGGCTATCATATTTATTAAAATAATTTCAGGTTCTACAGAAGCAATATTTAAAAGAGTCTAGGAAGCAAATATAGTCCAAATGTGATATATTCATAACATGAACACAGTATGAATCCATTTAACAAGATTTTCTATTCCCCTGAGGAGAACTCCAAAATTACTGGTTCCTAAACTGCCAGGTTTATCTTCCATCAAAATACCCTAAAATATAAAAATTTGACTACCACCCAGTAATACATAAAGAAGCACATGAATATTATGAAGCATTCATGTATTGCAAAAATAAAGCAAGCCTAGGACAAGGATGAAGGCATACGCAGCTTCACAGTTTCCATCCAAGAAAATGGGACATTACTAAAGTTGTAATTTTAAGCTCTCCTATTCCTAAAAACCTTGTATCATCCATATGCAACCGGGACAGTCTTTGGAAGTCATATCATAATCCTAATAGAAAGCAAAACTTTTAGGTAAAACTACTGGTTTTAGGAAGCAACATTATGTAATACTTTGATTTGATTATTACTCCCTCTCAAGTTTCCTTTAAACAACTACAAAAATTGTAGTAAAGATTTCCAGTTTTGCAGTCACACCTACTACATCTGTAATAAGTGTCCTTGAAAGGGCTCTTCCAGGTCTACTGGATACAGAATAGTGAAAAAACAACCTATAAAAAACTCAGATTTATTACTATTTTACACCAATGAAATCTAGAACGCTTCTAAAATCAACTCAGATCTGCTCACACAATATTGTTTATAATCATATACAGACTATGGTAACTCTCCAAACTCACCATGCCACAATATTCATGCACATAATTTTTAAAACTCAGACACTACAAAATACCTTTAATTCCATTTATCTTCTGCAACATTAACATACATCTGTGCTTCTTTCTGGCCCACAAGCAAGGTTTTTACAAAGCATCATATTGGCAAAAGAAAAAGTACAGTAACTTCTCACCTAAGGCTTTTTAAATACAGCATAAAAACTATGTGGTACCTGATGCAATTTCAAGTAATCAGAATTGCACCACAAAAGTGTACTCAGTTCCTAAAGGAATATTTTTTATTTCAGGCCATTTACAAAAAGATGTGACTTTCCAACTTGCATTTTTGCAAAGGTACATCTTAGAAAATAAGTATTAAAAAATATGCTCACCAAAATTCCTTGCAAAAATATGAACTACTCTTAACCAATATGGGTAATAAATAAGAAGTATTTTTAAAATCATAAATTCATAAGAACATATTTTTTGAAATCAAACATACAAACAGTTGCAGCGGATAGGAATCAGAATAACCCAAACAAGTACCTACTCCTGCCCTAAAACCCTAATTCTATTCCTTACACATCTTGTGTGAAAAGAAGCAATCAGGAGAAAATTGCAAAATCAGATATTATTTAAGTATCACAGAGGAGAAAAGGATTAAGCATGATTTTATAAAGCCTTTTCACAGATATGATCTTTGTCAAGTTTTGAATGGTTGGCTGTGCATGCACATAAGGTGTGTTTCATAGGGTAGATTTTTGGTTTTCTTTTTTGTTGTTTTCTTTGGGGATGAGGGGCTGCCACATAAATCAGCAGCAAAGGAAGATTCAAATCTCAGGGTGGAAGGATCACTTCTTGTCATTGCATGGTTGGCATTCATAAAGAGATGCAAACAAGCACAGTCCAACTCCTGTTTTCAACCATCTGAAAAGATTTTTTTCAGGTGATAAGGAAGTCTGAGGAGTCTCAGGAACCCATTATAATGGGAAAGTCCAGGCAATTGAAATGTACTGAAATGCATTTTACCATTTTAATTAACAATTAAAGACGAAATATCAATTTTCTCTAACTTTGAAATGGAAATTAAAAAACAACTTACACTTTTACTAAACTACTGATTCTTGTAACCACACCTGCCTTCTGCCCCTTCCTGCCTGCCCTAAATAGCTATTATTAATAGCACAACTATTCATTAGGATAATTTTCTAACATTTACAAAACTTCTTTGCCCACTAAGGTAAATTCTGTTAACTTGGAACTTTTTGCCAGGCAAACATTTTATCTAATAGTGCCAAAATACTTTCACTAGTATAGTTAACTAGTATTGTTAATCAGATGTTTGTCCATTGTTCCAATTTTACAGGTAGGCACTCTCATTTTGTATAAACTCCTCCACAAGTAACTTTAAGTTCTGATTGGGAATATTCCCAATTTCAGGAATGATCTTAGCCCCGTTGCATACTATAATATATTCTCTGTTTTAACCACACAAAATTTTTTATGTGCTGTTTTGTTCTCTAGATACAAAATCTTAGTGGAAAAGGGCAGCAAAATCAAGCAAAATCAAATTTTTACCTCATGCCTGTTATGAGCTCTATTGATGTAGAGAGTGCTGTTTTACCACTCAGATTTAACTGACACTATCAGTAATTAAAGTTTTCAGTACAAAACAAAATATTCTAGCAAATAAATTATATTAAATCATATTCAAATCATAGTTCCAGTCTTTCTGTCTTTGATCAATAAAGCCTAAAATAAATTACGTCTTTACTTTAAGATGTAAACTGGAGCAAAAGTAATCTTTTCTGTCTAATTGGATTTTTGAAGTTAAGAGGTATTTTCTTCCTATAATGTATGCTCACAGCAGCAGTGATCTCTTCCAGGACACAGACACTCAATCCATGGACTGCTGGTTAATGCCTTGTTTTAAACAGACACAGTACTACAAAACCATAAATGGGACAGTTTTAAAGCTAACAGCAACTTTCAACATAGCTTATTCTGTCTGGCAAACAAAGAAATGAAATACTGAAATTCTGTACCACATAATATTATAATACTTTAATAACACAGGTTGACCAGGATATTTCTAAAACCTATTTGTGATGTTTCTACGTAAACAGTACCAAGGATTTGGCACAGCAAAAATAATGGAAAGGCCCTATATTGTCATGCATCATTTCCCTCAAAGTCCAGTACTTCAGCAAACTCACATTACTTCCAGAAAAAAACTGTGCCTGAAGGTCTTCCCGTCTCAAGCTGGCTCACTCCTGGAGAGCACTGACAACTGAACCTGGACATGAGTCGCTGTTCTACTGGTATTTAAAGTCATTTAGGCTTTCTCATGCCAGAATTTCAGATCCTCCTGTGGTTATGATATAGAAACACTCTGAGGAAATGTCTCAGAAATATTGCTAAAGAACATATTTCCAAAAAAGCTGAACGGAGTCCAGTCAACACAGCTTTGCATCTAACTCCAGCATCCTGACACCATTAATCATAGAGAATCATAGAGAAGGAATGTGGAAATACTGTAGCATGTTTAAAGTAGGTATAAACTGAGGCTTTTCTTTTTATAAAGAATGGGAAATTATCAACAGCATAAGCTATCACTTAAACCTTGCCCACCAAAAATGTAATATTTATCTGAATATAAATATTTCACTAAAGGTAAGTAAAATATTGAAAGGTATTTAGAAAAATCATGACTGCCTAAAATATAGTTTAGCCTCTACTTAGCATGTCCTGCCTCTACTGCCTCCTTCTTGAGCAGCAAACAGTACCCTGCCACCAGTAAAATCATTTACTGTCTTCTAGCCACTGTGTAATTTGAATGGGTTATATTTCAATGACTTATATTTTCAATATTTTCAATATTTCAGTGTAATTGTAAAAAAGGAGATGATCCTACTTTTTTACAAGTGTTTCTACAAGTTTAGCAGCAACGCAAGGAAGAAAACTTAGATAAAAGGATTTGTATAATGCAGCAATCTATTGCAGATCATCTTCAGCAAGTCAGCATTTATCTTCAACAAGCTGTACAAATGTTTTCAGCAATTTTAAAATGAGCTCTTCCAATTACTGCATGCAGAAGTATAAAGAACTAGATGTTCTAATTTGTATGAATGTCATAATAATTGCACTTATTTGAAGTTGGCATTGAGGGCTGAATCACCTACAGAACTCTGTTATTGTGACAGTAACACTTCCACACCATTAAATGACTCTTAAGTAATGATAACATTAGACCAGAACTAAATGTACCTTATTTATTTAGAAGTTTTGCAATATATTTTATCTACTTAGAGCACAGATTAAAACATTAATATATACTTTTAAACGTGAAATACAATCTTGCAAAAATTCCCACAAACAACCCTTACAATTTAAATTCTGCTATTTCGTATTTCAAACATTTTCTGAGCAGTTTTATTTACTTTGGGATCCTACCTGAGAGATTCTGCCATGCGCCTTAAGTCTTCATTTTGCTGCTTTAACCGTTCCAGCTTAGCGAGGATCTTGGACAGCTCCCGGCTGGAGTGATCTGGGTGCTCGCTATCTCGTACCAGGTGCCCTCCAATATAGAACAGCAAAGTTCCCCAAGCAAAGAGGATGAGCATAATCCAACGCCAGGAACCAGTCCATGGCCGCATTTTCAGAAGTTCAATTCACTCCAGAGCTGCTTCCACTCACAAAATAGCAAACATTTTCTTAGCTTGTACAAAGGTGGACAATTCCAGCTCCTCTGCTTCAACACATTGTACCAGAGAAAAACTATTTTCAGTGTTTGTCTTACTGCAAC
Source organism: Agelaius phoeniceus (assembly GCF_051311805.1). Classification (NCBI taxonomy): domain Eukaryota; kingdom Metazoa; phylum Chordata; class Aves; order Passeriformes; family Icteridae; genus Agelaius; species Agelaius phoeniceus. Next base: position 24,359,644 of record NC_135270.1, read on the forward strand.
ACCTTAAAGAAGATTCTTATAAGGCTGTACATAGAAAGCATTAATATTGCATCATTCTTCATTTATATTCTGCAGGAAAAAATGAAAATAAATCTGAAATTATAATTCTGATATGTAAAAATACAGTGGACTGCAATTGAGCTAAATGTATTTTCATTAACATTCATGAATGACAATTGACAATGCTAGTACTTTCTGCCACAGAGACAAAGAAAAAAGCTTTTAACTTTCCAGAGAACATTATGCTGAATTCACAAATGAAAGACTGTGCAATTAATCCTGGCTTTGAAACAGCCAGAAGAAATGCTGCTTTTTATAACAGAAATATTTACTATTTCATGTGTCATTTCAGACATTAAAATTGCTTAGAAGTCACTCTGGTAAACTTAAAATTTTCCTTTACTATCAACAAATAGATTTTATTTAATTACAAATACATCTTCATTTTTTTCACTTTTATTAACTGTCTTCTCTATTTTTATCATGACTGCCACTCTAACAAATGAGTTAGAGCCATTTTAACAGTATATTTTGTTATTTGCAAGTATTTAAAAATCAGGCATGACTTTAGAAACACTTCTCTGCTGTTTCAAAACTATCAAACATATTTTGACAAGTTGTTGTTATTAAAACTATAAAAAAAGCAAAAAATGCTTCAAAGGTAATACCTTCTCTCACGAAAAAAACCCCATGCCATTTAAAAGAATGAAAAATCACCTCAACTCATTTTCTACTTGGCAAAATATTCTACTAGGGAACAAATTTCTTCATCTATCTAGATCGAATTTTAACTGACAGCATGTCCAGAGTCTTCTTTAAGTACTTCTCCCCTTTCCTCCTCTTTCTCAGCAATGTAACATTCCTACCTTTTTTTAAGGGCACATATATGCCATTCTGACTCAATTTTCAAAGTAACCCATTTTTTGAATTCTCAAATCTCTAAATCCACAGTATTTCCTCTGAGATACCATCCATATCTACCTTCTCCCAAGTTATTCTTTTCTGTTTGATCCTTCTTTCACCTTAACTTCTTTTTAATTTCATTTAGTTATTTTATTCTGTTCTCACTTATTTAAAGTCTAGAGCAAAATCTTCCTAAATTGCAATAACTTCCAAACTCATCCAGTTATGGAAATATGCCTGGAGCACACATTTCCAGATACAATAACTCTAACCTTGAAAATGCTCAGTGTTTTCAACAGCACTGAAAGCGCTGAAAAATTTCTCAAGTTATCTTGAGAAGAGGGGTAGTTTGTATATGTTTAAAAGAGGCAAAAAAACCATCCAGTAATGACTGGTAAGATGGGACAAAATTGTTTACAGAGCACTTTGCAAGCAAAATATTGACTTTTTTTCCAGTCTGGTTTTTATAAAATATAAGTTTAAGCAGACTCACAAATCAGATATCTTCTTTACCAGAGGCAGCGTTGGTCTGTCTCAAACAACAGTGTTAGCAGATCAGACAATCAAAAATCCACAAAATTCATATAACAAGTCATCAGGAACAGACGGTATTCTTCCAACAGTTCTAAAGAAGTTAAAGAATGCAATAGTTTAATTATTAACAGAGGTGTGCAACCTCTTACTCATAATGACTTTGTAGCAAAGGAATGGAAAATTTAAAAACTAAACTGAATTATTTCCAAGGTCTACAGCATGGAGCCCTGTAATTACAGACCAGGAAAATAATATATTTGTGTCATCCAAACTGGCAGAAATAATAAGATGAAATAAATCTGCAGACATAAGGATGAAAGTAATCGAAGTATAAAAGTACTAACATTACTTTTAGAAAGACAAATTGTGCCCCATAAATTTATTAAAGTTCCTTTGAAGATGTAAATAAACACACAGGCAAGACAGAACTAGTTCTAATTGTTACATAATTTATTTGGTCAATGTGAATTTTCAAATGGCATTCAACAAGACTCCCAAATTGTTCCAAAAAACCTAAGCTGAATGGAAGAAGAAAGATCCTCATGCCCACCCTATTAGAAGAGAAGAAATGTACAGTAAGACCAGACAATCAGTTTAAGTGGAAAGAGTAATCAGGAACCTCTCTGCACCCACAGCAGACTCCATACAGCTAGACATATTCATAAATGTTTGGAAAACAAGGTGAAACATGAGGTGAAAAAATCTGATAGCAATCATCTGGAGGTCATCAAGATGTTTAATGAGGAAAAAAAAAATGGGGAAAAAAATCAGTTCATCAGTGATCAGTGTGCAGAGTTGTGTATAAATGACCTTTGAGGCCCGTTATGAATGGGCTTTAGCTGTGATTGGTAATTCTATGAAATATCAGTTCAGCATTGGGCTAATTGCAACAAAGTCCTCACAAATTTTATCAGATTTCTCTCAATCTCTGAAGATTTCACTGTTCTTTTCATAAGTTAGGTCACAGTAGAGTTAAATATAAAGTACAGATGCTAAACTAGCTGAATGAATAGGAAATACATTCTGAAAAAAACATTAAAAAGCCTATATCTCAAATGTGGTGTATCTAATTATACATGAGTTCCAACAGCACCTAACTATCAACTTTGTACTGTAACATGGCTTTCACACAAATTCTTTTATTTCACACTGGTCTGGAAATGCAAAATGTCAACGTATTTGACATTCCAGGGAGGAGATATCCAGTATCCCTGGATATGCCCTCTCTAGAAGAGTTCAAAGCCAGGCTGGATGGAACTTTGAGCAACCTGACCTAGTGGCATCCCTGCTCATGGCAGGGCAGCTGGAACTAGATGATCTTTAAGGTTCCTTCCAACCAAACCATTCTGTCATTCTGTGATTCATTATTTCAAAGTTCACACAAGATCTGTATATAAATCAAAACAAAGGAGGAATCATCACATTTTTAAAACTGTTCATTTTTTATAGCTTGTCTCAGGTTTCTGAGACATGCAGACGTATGCCACAGCTATCTGCCTGACAGAAAGTCAAGAGGTAATGTCAATATTTATACTTGTTTAATTTTCTACAGCTGTTTATGAGGTTTCATACTGTAAATTAAGTTCAAGACTGCCAAGACTGAAAGTATGAGCCTTTAGTTAGAAAAAAACCCCACAGCAGCAGCCCACAAATGCAGAAATTCAAACCTGTCATGGATCATAACATGGTTATCAACACCATCTGACACTGAACATCTAAATAAGAGCCCATCAAACCTAAAAGGTGGGGCAGAGCAGTAGCAATAAATGTATTTTATTAAGGAGGAGACAGAAAAATACCTAAACAGCAATTATCAGTGTTATAAATTTATGTTAGAATTATATAGTGAAGGTCCGTATCTAAGCATATTATGTTCATTTTATTTTACCAGAAAAAGCCATGAATTTTAATTTAGTAGTTAGTTATCCCCTGAGATTTAGCATGATTTCTTGTTTTACATTTGATTAGAGTTACCCATAAACTTACATTTTCCAGGGCATAAATACATTACATAGTATATTGGTAATTAGTTAATTTTTTCCTTCTATTTTAGATTAGTTCTTGTTTCCTTTCTAGGGTATCCTGAGAACAGTCAACTACATTCTTACAATGTTACTCTCTAAAATAATGTAAAAAAAAAAATATCTCTTTCAAAAGGCTTACCCTGGATATATGGAATGAAAAAGAATGTGTTCCTCTATTCTTCCCAGCAGCTCTAGAGCAATCTTTCAAGCTAATTTTCTTAACAAATTTCATCACTACACGCAGTTAAGAGGGTTTTTCAACCTGATCCCTCAGGTAAATCATGTCCCATTTATAAGAGCCCAGCTAGCAACCACGGAAATCCCAGTCACAGGTGCTAGGCAAGGCAAAGCTCAGTACGAGCAGCAGCTTCCATCAGTACAGTAAATCAAAGCAGCTTTAATGCCAGTATCAGTGTGGGACTGCAGATGCCACAGTGAACTTGGTAACCTTCAGTCATTCCTCAATGCATGCTTGTAAAGACACAACTTTTAGCTGCCATGAAATAAAGCAATTTGGTATGACATTAACAGTGCAAAGTCTTCCATATACAAATTTAAAAGGTCTCCTGGTTCCCTGAGAGAGAAGATGAAAAGACTACAGATATCTATAAAATTTTCTCAACATAATGAGAAATAAACAGCACAGTGATGTTGATTAAAATTAATGCTTTTTGGTTTTAAATGTAGAAGTTCTCTATCACTCCTTATAAATTGATTTGTTACTTCAGCTACTAAAGACATCAATCCAATATCAGGAAAAAGTTTTGTAGAATAAAAATGAAATAACATTAAAAGCAAATGCTGAGTTGAAAGCATCACGTACAGTAAGCTATTTTTCAGGTTTAATTTAATCTTGTAGGTTTATTATAAAAAGTCACTACAAAATTTGCAGCATTAGCTATGAAATAAAATAGGTCTGGTAAGTAGTGGCTACCATAAATCATTGGGAATACATAATGTTCAATGCATCAATTGAATGTAAAATAACATTGTGAGAAAGGAATTCAAGTCAAAATTTATTTATTGTAAGTGCATAGCACAGAAAATGTGGTTAGTGTCACAAACTTATTTAGACTCCATGAAGAAGAGACAGAATATTTACCTAAAATAAGGGTCTGCTTCAAGCCTTAATTGGGAAATCAAATTGTGCACATGTAAGCCACAGTTGATTGTAAGAATGTGAAAAAGTATTGTTGCCAAATTAACAGCAAAAATTTGGTTAAAAAACATTGCGACAATGGGATGCACTGAATGACTAAGTGAAAACAACTAAATGAAACACTAAAGAGACTTGATTTAAATGATAACTAAAAAAGTGACTGAAGCATAGCACCAATAAGCATAGCACCAATATCTTAATGAGAAATAATGTGTATCCATGTCAAAGTTATTTTGCCATAGCAAAAATATTTTGCTATAGCAAAAATGATTAATCAAAAAAAAAGAATAATCAAAAATAAAAAAATACTATCTTTCTTCATCTTGCTCCCACAAAGCCTTCAAGTTATTTTAAAGCTTTAAAAGGTACTTAAGAATTAAAAAATTTAATAGCTCAATACTATATAATTTCAAATTCTTCTATAGCTTAAATAAGGCTCTTTTTAATGCACTATTCCAAACATGCTTTCAATAGTAAATTCAGTGATGCAGTGTGTATTTTCTCCTTGTGCATTTCTGCTTCCTACAGAATTACAGTCCTAGAATAGCATTATGATTTTTCTTGGCAATGTACAGTTTCAAGTAATTTTAGATTAAATTCCAAGCAAACTAAGCAAGTCTACTTTTGGCTCAACCACCTACTGGCCTAGGAAAAAAGTGTACCTTATGTAAGCTGAAAGGGAGAAAATTACTCAAAAAGTAAAACACACACATCACTTTAGCTAACATATACGGGACTATATTTAAGGCATGTACATCATCTAAAATTGTACAATGTACAAAACATGAAATTCATTCCACTCTAAGAGCCATCACAATGACTTACCATTAACTGTGAGACACTTAAATAGCATGTTACAGCAGACTTACAACTTACACTGAATCCTCAGAACATTGTTAGTTTCTCTTAAAAGTAAACTTAAAAGATATTAAGATTTCATATTTTTAAGATTTCACTAACTAAAACTACCTTCTTATGAAAGTATTCTACTCTAAGTAATGTTAGCCTGTTGTACTCTCATAAAAATGAAAATTAAAACCAACTTTCTGATTCCAGTTCCTATTTAAGAATAATGTGATGGCACAGCCTCTGACAAAGGATTAGAGCCTAAGGAAATAATCCTTTTAGGATATTAAAATAAAACTAAGGATCAAAGGACAAAAGTAACAAGTAAATCCTGCTGTAGTGTTTGATAAAAATAAGCAAACCTTACAAATATTAATCACAATGTATGCAATGCATTCTTTATGAAGACTTACACAGTAATTGAATCAAAATTCTGCATGTAACATAAGGCATTGCTGGTGTCTCATATGAACCAAATACTTGCTTTTCTCTCTTGGACCTGCCTCGTGTGATGTATCCCAAAACAGGATTTCTCTTTTTATGGCTGCTTTGCTCTGGCAGTCAGCAACCATTTTACAAGGACATAATACATTCAAACCTTTTTGCATCTCTCTCTCTTCAAAGTTATAAGCTCCTATTTTAGATAGAGAAATTGTTATTTTTCATCCTTTTTATGTTATTACACTTTATCCCATTCTACCACTGCAGTATACCACATAAAAAACGCTTGTACATTTTTCTGACCCCATCAGAACCCTCCTCTATTTTGTGACCTATATTTCACTATAAACTATTATATTTTTTGTGACATTGTCACTACTGAAAATATCCAAGATGAATAACACATATAATCAATTGCATTAACAGGGTTTCTCCTCCAGGTTGATACTCTTCCTTGCAGCACAAGTCCCTGTCACTTCATCCCTTCAGCTACTTCCTTTTCCAACAAATGATTCTATTTTCATCCACAATTTCTCTCACTCAATATAGAACTTTCTATGTGCCAAGAAATGCTGAAAGGGATACATACACATTATCTCCCCAATTGTGTTTCATTGCGAAATTGACCCCATTGAAACAGTAAGTAAAACCGAAATAATACAGATCAAAAAATATTTGATAACAATTGTATGCAGCATTTATCTAATTTCCCATTTATATCTACCTCTACTTTGTTAACCATCATTTCTTTGAAATTTTTCTCCATGCTTTGCACACTACTGTGATCAAGCCAGGACTGGTAATTATTTCTAATTCTAGCATTCATATATATCAATCCCAAGAGACCTTTTCCCATTTAGTCACAAACATTTTTAGAATCGTGACTGGAAACAATTTGGAAAGCATTTCATTCATCTATAACTTTTTAATTACCTTTATTAACATACAAATTATATCTATTGTTTTCTTCAACCAGAGAACAGAAACCCATTGACAGAGCATGTATTAATGCTTGTGTTCTTGAAGTATCCAAAATGAAGTTCATTTAGTTTCCTTGTCAAGCTCACTGTTTAGTTATAATTTTCTCCCCATAAAAACTATCCACTTCCTCTTTTTCTGGAACAAGGATATAAAATTCATAGTATTCCATATACATACTTAATTATTGTAGAAATTTACTTCTTTTTTCTTAACTTCTATTTACATACATCATAGGCCATTAGTAGACAGACTCGCTCACTATTTACTCATACATGCACAACTCCCTCTTTACTAGAGTTTCTCTCTGTAAAAGTCTAATTTTATATCTGTACAGATTGCCCTGAGCCATTTGCATAATATTATCTTCATATAGTCCCTTACATTTGTACATGAATAAATACACCTATGCGTCTGATATAATCTGCAGATTATTCTCAAATTAAACATTTGAGAAGAAAGAGATGGTACTGAGGGACTTCCTTAACTGTGTCAAAGCTGCAGGGCCACTCATTTGGTTAGAAAACAAAATCTTAACCAATCAGAACAAGCTTTGGAGAAAGACACAATGTGATTTATCCTTCCTGAAATTTCACTGAAGAGGTTCTGTCACGGAATATAGAAGCTTGATGATTTTTCAGACTTACAGAGACTAAGAAGAAGCTAAATTAATAGGACCTGAGGAATTAAAACCTCAAGTCTAAAAGCAAGATTATCAACTTGAGATGAGTCATCTGAAGATTCATTTAGAATCTTTAGCACAATACATATTATAATACAGACAAAACATTCAAAGCAGGGGAATGTAGGGGAAGATTCTGGTATTATTTTGGAGCTTATAGTGTGTATTTGATGCAAAATGCTCAGCTGAGCAGCACAGAAACTATTTTCAATTTAACAGGTATTTTATACCTGTTAACAGCTTTGCAAAAATTTGAAATGAAAACACCTTCAGAATGGAAGGCAAAGGACTAAATAGACAAATATTCAGAACGACCAATTAGTAATCTTGTGACATTTATTCTTATTTTAGGAAGTCAATATTTACTGATGCAACCAAAATAAATCAACAGGATGAGCACATGTAGAATACAAAGTAAGAGATCATCAACAGTTCAAGAGTTGCTTCATTTGCAACCAGAGCAGCATTAATAAATTTCCTAAAAAGACAAAACAGAGATCACCAAACCAAGGTGGCTACGGCTTTTTTCTAGTTCTTAAGGGGGTGCGTAGCAGAAAAACTGAAGCTGAGAGAATAATAAGTGCAATTTCCCTCACAAGTCTAAGCTCAATCAGAATCATGTAGGAAAGTAATTAAGGAATGCATGCAATTATTTCCTATAAGCCTCCTCCTCCTCCATCAGTGATCCCTAACTACTACAAATACCTGAGTTGTTATCAAGAATAATAATCTTTGAAGCACTGAAAAAGGCCTTGGTCTTAGCTCTTTCAACCCAAAATAATTTCCAATATTACTTTCTATTTTATTATATTCCTTTACCTTACCTTCTTGCTGTTCAAAATGGTACAAATTACTCAGGTAATTTCTGGATTTTTATCCTTTGCAAGTCTAAATATTCACCATTAAAAAAAAAAAAAAAAACAGAAACAAAACCAAAACAAAATGAAGCCAAAACAAACAAAAAAAAGCCCACAAAACCAAAACCCACATACTTAGGAAGTTTCACATCAATAAACCAATCAGATGTTAATGGAAATGATTCCTCAAAAAAAAAAAAAAGTAGCTATGATAAATACAAATGTTTGATGCAAATTTTTTGAAAAAGTAGAAAAGATTGATTCAAAATATCTAGTAAAATAAATCTGCAGGACAATTTCTAGTTATTCATTTCTCATGACCAAAAAACCAGTTCATTATTAAAAGTTCCCATGATAGCTTATTCTATACAACATGTCACGTTGGATTAAATTCTTTGTATTTAGAACATCGAATGGTCACACTGGTGAAAATGCAGCAAAAAGTGTCAGTGAAGTCTCCATCCTGGGAGGCTAGGCAAAGACCCAGGCAATGAACTCCATTCAACCCTACCTTGATCACTGGAGTTAGGCTAGAAGATCCCCAAAGAAACTTCCTAAAGCCAGCTATGAAGTGATTCCATGAAATAAAATAACTTTTACAGATTTTGGTGTGTAAAAAATATTATTCTAAAAGGCATTAACATGCAAATATACAATGTATTTTATCAGTCACATAAACAGCAGTACATTTTAAAAAATCCTAACTTTGTGACACATTTGAAGAATGGCTTACCCTGTCCACAACAGAAGGAAGGAAACACAACTGCATCATGGAGCTTGGAGGTTAACATGTAATTCCACTATTCCAGCAGTCAGTGAGATTAGTAACTGTTTGAAAGAAAAAAAAGAAGTCCCTTCAATTTCACATTCTGTAAGAACAACTTCCTTTTGACTTACTCTTTATCATAAGAGTGAGAAAGAATCTAATGCTTTCTTTTAAAATACCACATTTTCTGCTTGTTATTTAGCTAATCACAAAGATCCACAAAGATCAATCCACAATTGATCCACAAAGATCAATCACTCAATCAGAACATTTTTAACCACCATCTTTCATAATATCTAGATTAAGATACAATGTGATCTAGTAACCAAAGAATTAAATCAAAGAATATTTTAGGCTCTGTATTGATTTTATGAGTACATTTTACAAGTCAGTCTCACCAGGCCCCAATTTCCCTTGTCAATATTTGCAAACTTCAAAATTATGTTTGAAGTTGATTCATTAATATTTACAGATACCATCAAATTTGCAGCTGAAAGATGTTGTACATGTTGAATGAGAGATATAAATCTGCATAATCAATTAAAGCAGTTCAGCCACTTAGCAGTTTTGTCAAATAATTGTTTACCCCTCTCTAAGCATTACTCCCTGTTCAAAATATCAGGCAAAACTTTGAAATGGAAAAAAATAAAAAATAAAATCCAAGATAGAATATTTAACCTTAATTTTAATAAAATTAATAGAAGAATATTAATATATTCTCTCATATCTTTTATCATTTATGTATTTTTATCCTTTATAAAAATTATGAATATGTTAAGGAAACCTTGGAAATAATTTTCTTTCAATCAAAATTTTAAAATTCACTAGAATAATCACAGATCTGGAAATTTGGAGAAAACAAAATACAAATAAGTTGAACAGCTCTTTAAAAGTATTCCATAGCAAAAGAATACAACTTCCAAAATTTCAAGGAAATTCCTGCTATCTTCCAAAGAAACATAAGCTTTCTTCATGCAGTTCAAGGCTTAAAGACACTGAATTAACTGTGAGCAAGTAGAAGCAACAGTACACTCACAATGATAATGTGGGCAGAAAAAACCTAGTAAACATTTTTTTCCCTTTTTTTCTTTCTTCCCTATTCACTGAGTTTGCAAAACTTAAAGTGTTAATTATCCTAACTGTTACTCTAATAAAACTGAGCACTTTTTCAATTAAAAAACATTTGGTTTCCTTTGAAGAGCTAATTACATGGAGAATGCCTAAGGTGAACCACATAAAAATTATGGCAAATTCAGGGTCCTATGCCCCTGTAGTTACTAAATTTATTTCTACTGGAAGAAAAAAAGGACACACACACCATAACAAAAAACACAATGGAGTTAAGTACTAATCCTACTTCAACTACATAGCTTCTGGTTAGAGATAAAAAGCAAACTATCAAACCACCAATTTAGGTACTTTTAGTATCAGAGACCAAATATTCCTCAACATTATGCTACATGAACACCTAAAGGTTCAGTTATCACAACAGCAGTGGCTTGGAGGAGTCCATTCCCACAGCCCTAGGGGGCTTTTAACCTAAAGCTATACATAGAGCATTGACCTTGAAAGAGTTTATCAGGGGTTAAGAATCTAATCAGAAGTAATTACTTTTCTAAACTAGATAAAAGAATCAACAGTACATCAGTAGTAACAAATTACATTTTGAAAATAATAAGCACTCCTTCATATTAGATACAGTAATAAATATAAGTGCTCATATTTCTTGTAGCATATTACATTTGAAAGCTTAAAAAAGATACAGTAATTTCTCTTCTTTTTTTTTAAATCAATGTTATTTGGAACAAAAGAGGGAATTGTACCTTGAAAGAAAAAGAGCAGAGTACTTGACAAATATATACAAGATGTTCTGTCAAGCAGACAAAAACTTATTGGTGATTCTTCTTTTAGAATGATAAAAGAGTCAATTACAGAAACAATGCACTCCTCCAAGGAAATTACATATATGGATTCATTTTAATAAGCAATGGATAAAACAGTTTTCACTTTTACAGTCCTTTTTAACTACTAGGATAATACATTAACCAGAAACACAGTGAAGTTAGAAGTTACCTTCGTTTAATCTGAACTAATGAAATGTCTTTGTAAAATAAAAATTACCTCAGAAAATGAACAGGACAATCAGTAAAGGTTTATTTTCTCTTGTTTACTTACTATGTTGACTCCACAGAACCCTATTCTAATAAAAGCCATTGATGAATAATAAAATTTCAAACCTCTAACATCAAGCATGATCTTCCTCCACAGTAATAAATTAATAATCTACTGATAATCCTTGCAGAAGCCTCATTCCAAAAAAAAAAAAACCAGGAAGAGAATCTTTGGAAGCAATGAAGTAAAAGATCAGACTATGGAACTTAGAAGGACATAGTTTATGTGTTATAAAAAGAAAGATTTTGTGACATTGAATTGTTTTTCACACTTGTGAATAAACACATAACAAACTCTGGGAATCAGGAGTTCCACCTGGATGAATTTGGCTCATGAGGTAGGAGAAAGCAGTTCCTAAACAAATAAGTGCAAAACAGATACAGGAAACAGCCACTGAAATACATGATTTCATTAAGTAAAGGACTCCCAATTGCTTATTCCCTTTTAATTAAAGCACCAAAAATGCATTCAAAAATGTACAGTAGTTGAATCAAGAAGCTGAACAGAATCAGGCTTTCTGCCCTGCATTAGTCATTTGAGAGTTAACAAACAGAAATGGTGCATCCCTTTCTTAACAGACTTAATAGAATATTTGCCTCCCGCTTCAGCGCTCATCTGGGACCAAAGCACAGCCGCCTCTTCTTGGGGAAAGTGCAGTGCCCTATCAGTAGAATCATCTGGATGTCTTGGGAAAGGAACAGAGAGGGAGAAAAGAAACAACCTTAAGGTAATATTTGACTTTTCCATTCTTGTTTCTGCTGCAGTGCTCCACTAAACTTTCCTTTCTTTTCCACTTGCTTCCCCGTGTCATTCCTTAATGGCTGCAGACATCAGAAGCAAGATCAGAGGTAAGATCTTTTCTCTTTTGGCTGCCATCAAAGCAACATGCAAAAATCTAATAACCAGGAAACTTAACATCAGTCTGTTCACAACTCAGCTGGATGTTTATAAATCAAGATGAAAAACAGGTAGATGAGAGAGCTGCTGAGTTTGTAATAGTTATGCAAAAATGGATGACACTTGGCAGCCATAAGAAAACTGAAGTGATATTTGCAACCAGGAAGTTTTGCAAAATCAAAGCATAGTGAAGGCTATATGGCATTCAGATGCTGGGGAGAAAAAAAAAATCAGTCACAGAACTGAGCTAAAAGACTTTCTTCTTATACATGGCAGGCTTGGGGTCTGGGTGATTTGATAGAAATGCTGGAATACAGTTTTGAGCGGGCCACATCAGGGAAAGAATGTCAAATGGGATCATTAACTAAATAATTAGACTTGCTTTTTTATTACCATTTTCTAGTTCAAATTGAACCATGTTTTATGCAGTATTTTTATTAGAGCAAGACAAATTTTACTGGGGATTGCAAATAGTAATATTGCCATATGATAAAAAAGTATCTGCCTTAACTTCAATTCCACTGCGCCAAAATATACGAATCTTAGCCTGCAAAAATTTCCCTTGGCACTCCAGTTTCCTTTTACTTGGGATACAGAACTTTACACACAAAAAAAACCCAAAAAAGGCACCTAACAAGCTAATTCAAGTAGCCATTTACTTGTATTAGCATATAGGTTCATGCTGTCTAATTTACACTGGTTTACAGCTTTTGTAGTGCTCCATGCCACCAAAATTTAATTGCTTTCTGCGTGTGATCCTCACCATCCCCATAGCTCAAGTGTGCCACTGATCTAAGATCTATTCATTTATTTAAAAGTGAAAAAAGTGAAAAACTCAAAGCACTTTGTACAATAGTAAAGCTAAGAATAAAACAGAACTATGAAGCTGCAAGTCCAAACCTCACATAATGCTGCCAATGCCTTCTCCTCTCAAAATTGGCGTGACACATTATTAAGGAAAAATGACAGATGAGTTTAAAACTTGCTGAGTTTAAAACACCTTTGAAAGTATTAGCTTCTTGCTTAGCTCCTTTTATGTCCTTTTAAACTTAATACTTTAGGTTTACACTGTTAATCAGAATTCCCATTTTTATTTATAACAACTATCCCTAATGCATAAATTTCCTGTCAAACCACGGCAAGTGTTTAGCAACTATCAGCTTTAATGAGTGAGCTATTTTCTTTTATTTTTAAGATGGGATTTTTGTGTCTCTGTGCCCAGATATATATAAATTTTTCTACAGCAATTAAAGCAAGCTTGAAGTTTTTTACTAAAGAATACCTTTTTTTTTATAAGGTAAACATTCTAAAAATTAGATTTTAAATTAATTTTCCATATAAAGTCTGTAATTCTTAAAGCAATATTAATACTTTACAGTAACAAAAGACTTAAAAATTAAATTTGCATATCTTCTCAAAGGTAATTCTAGTGAAATCCCATTCAAGTATTTCAGACTGATAATGACTAACAAAATGCAAGATTTTAAATCACCATTTGAATCAATCTGGAAGTCAAGCACTTGTAGGAAAAACCTAAAATTGTGTTATTCTTACTGTTTCCTACACAGCCACACAAAAAGGCATTTCCTTCATAGAATAATTGTGCATAAACTCATTATTTGTGAGAAAAGCAGTATTTTCCTTTGTGGTGAACACATTATAATAAGGATGTGACTATCATAGCCAGCAGCTCCTGTGTTTAGCAGCTTTACAGCAGTATCTCACAATTCCTTAACTTGCAAGTTAGGCTTTTTCCACCTACTCTTTTATAGCAGGTATTACGGTCTTGTTCCTACTCTCAGTGCAGGCTTTTTCTAGCCCTTCAGCTTCCTTCACTCCTGAATAGCTCAGGCTAATTTTAGCAACAATAACAAGAAAAAATCAAGGATGTCCATTATCCTCCATACTGGAATTTAAAAGAGCTCTCCATGGTTCTGAGCTACCTCCTGCCAGAGTCTCACACACTCACACACACACTCTTTTGTACTCGAGTCTGTCTAAGGCCCAAATACAGATAGTAGGCTTTTGGTTTATAAATCTTTGTATTCTTTTTAAAGCAAGCAACCCTGCCTTAGCAAATTGAGTTTCAGGATGGAATTTCCTAGGATTTTAAAGGAGAGTCCGGATGGCATTTAGAGTTCTGTTCCACAAGGAATGGGGGCATAAAGGATCTACATCTCTAGCCCTTAGTGACTCACAAAATCAAAAAGCAACAAGGAAACAAGAAAATCAATCTGCTCCCCCACTTGAAAATTGCAAATGAAGATTATAACAAATGGCAGCAGTAGATTAGAAGGCAGGGGCTACCCCATTATGCTGCATTGTACACATGATTATCTACATAGAGGTAGGTAAATGAGGAACTTAAGTGAAACAGTGGCTTTTGAAGTTAGTTTTGCTAAAATCAGAAAATTCTAGACAGACAAGTAGACTCATACAATCATAAAAGTTTTTAGGTTGGAAAAGACCTCTTAGATCATGCAGTCCAACCATTAACCCAGCATTGCCAAGGCCACCATCAAACAATGTCCTAAAGTGCTGCGTCTACACATAAGTACAACAAACAAATTTTTTAATACTTTGAGCACTCTGGGGCCCCCAGACAAGGGGGCCTCAAGAAAACTTTGACAAAATAAATGGTCCCATAAATAGATGATCCTGACATCCTTCTTATGTGGAAACTAGCAGGGATTCTAAAGGATAGAAGGCAGGTTACACAATAAGGTATAAAATATCACCTGTATAAGATAACAAGCTGTTTAACACTACTGAATGCTCTGTGGTGAAGTGGCTGCTGAGAATAAAGACAGAATTCTATAAGAAAACTAGATGGTCTTTTAGAAAATGGTGGGAAGGAGCTGGTGACTTCAAGTCCACAACCATTAGAAGCAGCAGAAAAGAAGTCTTTGGAGTACAATTTAAGCTGCTTTGTAAAATATCAATGAACAAGTTTTTGCTTCCTATGACACACATAACCAAGCAGAGAGGTCATGATGAAGCTTAATTAGAAGATACTAAATTGACAGCCTACAGAAGTTTTGGGAAGCCAATTCTTACATGCATAAAAACTATATCAAATATTTTTAAAGCACAGTGGAACTGAAAGACTTGACACAGATGCCATAAGTGCAAATTATGCTTGAGATGAATATTACAGCACATTAAATACAGGACCACCGCAGGAAAAGTTAAATGAAATAAATGCATTTGCAGTTACTAGAAGGAACTTAAATTGATGACTACATTGAAATCTTTATTCACAAAGAAGATGACAGAAGAATTCTTGCAGCTAGGAAACTACAATACTCATCAGAAACAATAGGCACATCAATTAACACCAGATACTGAGAAATAAAGAACATTGTTTTTCTGAGGGATGTCATGCCTCAGAAGGTGACTAAGTTTTATAAACTAAATCATCATGGAATTAGGGAGACCTGGTTGATGTAAAACATTAGGATTTTAAAAAGGCACTACTAGATTGTGAAAGTCACCGTAATTAAAATGTTTTGAGTTTAAAGAATTTTATATATTAAAGAAAGAAGACTTAGATATTCTTTCTGCATCTGTCTTAGAACAACCTAAGTCCTGGAAGCTCAGAAAACAAGCTAGAAGGGTCATGGCTGCTTGCTTCCACTTCTACAGATAACTGCTACTGACATTTGAGTAGGACAGGGAGCCTTCGCAGACAAAAGCTCAAATCACATTCATTTTAAATATGACTTTTTCTGTCTGGATCTTATGTAGGCATGGTCACAGTTGAAAATCTATTCAGTAAGTGAAGGAAAAAAGTGAAGAAAATTGCAACAAAATATAGTAAATAAACAGAACTCAGCCCTTTCTGATGGAGTTCTGATACTGTTCTTAAGAGTCTTCAAGAACATCTAATATCTTGAACTTGATCTGCTGAAGCACCAGAGTTAGGGAGAATATTTTTACTGACAGAATTTCAAAAGCAATTATTTGGGAGTTGGCTGGAATGGTACAGGGCATGTGTAAGCATTTGGAAGTAGGTAGCAAGAGCTGCATTCTGCAGATATACAACAAACTCATACTGCTGGAGTATTTAGGGAAAACTTTTTCAAAACTAGACCTTACCAATGTCAATGTTAATACAGATTAAATATATTATAGAGAAAATAAATTTTACTTTTAATATTGCTTTCTCTCGTACTCTTCTTTTTATGAAAAGCAGCAGTAAAACATAGAAAGAAAGATGACAATAAGGTCACAATATGACCAGTCATGTGAAAATGAAGAAAGATGATTCAGCACAAGCATTTCTACAAAAAGAAAACAGTTATGAAAGATACTTGGATGGTAAACTAAAACATGAAACATAACATTTTACCTGTAGTTTATAAAACGATCAGTATTGCAGCTTAGAAGAAACAAACTTATTACATTCTGTCTGTAACTTTGTTCTAACCAGAGAGCTTCCCGTCCCCCATAACAAATTTATTAAAAAATCCCAATAATAAGTTTTGTAAATGCAGTGATTACTATGTTCTCCTACAAACTAACAAAGCATTATTAGGACAAACACAGTTAAAGGCTCCAAAAAGCAGTATATTAGGAAAAGAAGATTGAAGAAATCTTGTAATTGTATGTGACTTTTATATCCTAATGAAATCCGTGCATGTGAACATTTTGTGTTCATGTTTAAATTTAAGAACCTCACCTCACTTAAAACACAGGTAGACTTGCACTTTTCAGAACCATGTAATAAACAAAAGTGCTCACAGGGTGTCATGTGCTGCTGCTGGTATAATTAAGTCCTTCTGTATTCAAAGCACTTACTGTTCCTGCTTTGCACCCCTAACTTAGATCCTGATCCTGCAACCAGCATTCATAGAAGCATCCATACACATCCAAAGTGTCAGCTGCAATCAATGCAGGAGAATTCTCAGAAACAAAACACAAACCCATACTACCTATGTGATTTCAAACGTTTTCATTTTCTGAAATCTGGTCTGAATTATTGCTAATCTTTTCAGATCCAATCATCAGTTCAGAGGAAAGCTATTCATTTTTCCTTTTTCTATTTACATGCATTTCTGTAACTGATGTCAAATAAATTAACTATTTACAAAATACACTCATCGGAGGGGGGAAAGCCCATGAACACCAACACTGCATTCTCAGCACAATAGTGCCTCACCCATTTTCTAACCACATTAAACAGAGGAAAAGAATTAGATTGCCAAAACATCAAAACCCAGAGACTTCATTTAATATATACGTAATCATAAAGCATTACATTTCACGTCAGAGCAGGGGAAAAAGTACATTTAGATGATAGTAAAATTTGTTTTCAAAGTTCAGGGAACTATAGGTTTTAAATTCTAAAAATTCTTTATGTTTGCTATTTAGATACCCCAGAAGTGTAGTATATAGGGAAACATGAACTGAAAATTGGACAAATAACGCTGATAAAGTGGTAACTGATTTTCTCCCTGCATTCCATCCATCACTACACAATACTACCAACATAACTAGTACTTGGAATTCCTACTTCAGAACAGACTCCTTATGCTTGATTGACCTTTTCAGATATACCAGCCCTCCTGCTGCATATACATGCTCTTTCACAGAGACCGAATCAAACGGCCACCAAAATTCTGACTGCACTTTACAATCTGTAAACAATTGTACATTTTAAATCTGTAAAATTCAATCCGTATTTTACAGATTTAAAATCTGCAATACAACCTGTATTTTACAATTTTCTTTTTCTCTACCCTCTATAACTTGCAAACATCGACTTGTTTGCAAAGACATGAGAATCAAAATATCATTACAGTATCTCAGATGCAATTCTAATTCTGTCTCCTCTGCTCACAGTTAATTCAAATTTGATATAAACCTAAATGATCTTGGACCACATACATGTGGCTGTTTTCAGATTTTTCATAAAGGCACCAACTTGAAATGTAATACTAATATGGTTCCTCTGAAAATAAATTTTATGGTCTGTTCAGCCACCTTTTCAGGTATTGATTAATTCCCCATAAATTACTTCAAGACTGTTAGTAGCTGCCACTACATTTATTTGGAGTAAAACCTTAGTCTTTTCCTTGATGAAGTTAAACAGCTTCTATGGCTGAAGGAATGTTCACATTGAAGTTCTTTCAGAAGAGGAGCAAAAATTTTGCGATAATATTTCTCCTTTTTAACTTCAGAACAAAACAAGGTGATAAATTTCTTCAATAAATTATAAAACCAAGGTTAAACAAGAATGCTGTGCTTTTTATTTTCACCTAGAGCAGCACCACTAATTACTACTGGCATTGCTATCTTGCCTTTCACTACCAAAGTGTTTGTTCAACACAAGTGAATGATAAGTCTTTTGCTGTGGTCAGTAGAATTCTTTAGCAGTTTAAAATATTTACAGCTGTGGTTGCAAGATATTCTGCTTCACAACATAACCATCACTTTTCTGAAGCACAGTGGTGATGGACATCAGTTTCCTTATATCGGGAGGTTAAAACTGATGTAAGCTTTCTCAAATAAATGAAACTTTAAAAAACAGCTACCAGAATATGAGAGTGAGATGAATTTTGCTATCTACTTACTAAATATATTTCAAATCAATATTAAAGACAACAATATTGAGGGAAAGACAGTCAAGAGTAATCAGACATTTATTAAAAAATTTCACATCCTATTACTGCACTAGCCCAGGATGTGTTTATTAGCCTAAATTAGCTAATTTTCAAATACCAGATATGTAGCAAAATATTCTTGTTTTCTTTTGAAAAACAACAGAGTGGAAAGCATGTAATTTATGGTTGTAAGTATTTACTCATTATTTCCCAGAAACATGTAACATTACAGAAAGGCTCCTTAATGACATATAAAAAGAAGCACTACTTCCTACTTCTATACAACATCACTTATAAATAGTCTAAATATTTATTAATTGATTCCATAAGACTTCCCAAGGAAAACCTCTCTATGCAACAACTGATGGAAGAGTAATATCATACACTGTGTTTATCTCACTGTGATTTTCATAGCTGGTTCCAGAGATAAATAAATAATTTGGATCCAGAGTGAGCTTAAAGATCTTTATTCATTTCAGCCATATAAAATAAGTTAAGCTTTTTTAAAACAGCATGCAATGGAATATGTATTTTAAATATACTAGCAGTATACCTTGTCTTTTACAGCAATGATGGTAGATGAAAGTCTAAGACTTTCAAAAGGTGATCAAGAATTCAACACTGGTATTTAAAAAAAAACAGACAACCCTGATTTGCTTTAAATTGATCCATTACTAGACATACTGTACCATGTAACACATATCATATATCTTCATGGAATGCTACATGCACAGGTTCATTTAGTAACATTCAGAATTTTTTATTTATTACCTGACCACAGGAAGAGCTCTTCCCAAATCTCAATATGTACTCACTTCCAGCTTCTTTCACCCCCTATCTATATTAGAGAAACACACACACACAAAAATAATTAAAATGAAAACATTATGCCAAGATTTGGTCATAAATATAATGCTAAAGTTTCCTATGTAGGTTCTATCCAGAAAAGCTCAAGAGATTCTATTTTTCAGACAATTTATTCTTATGATGAAGTACACATGACCCAGCACAGGCCCTGGAGCAGGATAAGATGAAACCTTGCATTACACTGTTACCATTACGAAAAATAACCATATATTCTGGGGGTTTTTTCTATTCCATTATGGGGCTACAAATTCACAAAAAACCCTGTTTCTCTTTTCTCCCCAAAATTTCATTTTTCTAAAAGCAATTGTTCAAGAGCCTTGCCAAAAACAGGCAATTTAATTACAGTTTATTGATCAGGTCACCTCTGCATTGGCTCTTCTTCAACATACCATACTTGAACACACATCCAATAACCCTCTTCATGGTTGTGTTTAATAGGAGTTAAACTCAGAGGTCTTTTAACTCAAAGACCATCTTCAGAATTCTTGTATAATGAGGTTCCATTAAGTACAGCACGTTCCAGTTTCCTGGTATCGAGACCAACATAAGCAACAGTTACACGAGGAAGTCAGTTCTATAGATGCAATTGAAAGGACCTGATCCCAGTACAGAAGTACAGCCAACTAAGATGAAGGTGTAACCTATGAAGGAGTCACATTTACAGGGAGTAATATGGGCCATTTTGCAGTGCTGTTGAGAAAGGTTTCTCACATGCAATAAAGACTTTTGGAACAGTTTGGTTAAGGTTTCTTTTCGGTGTTTGGTTTTTTGGGGTTTTTTTTGTTTGGGGTTTTTTTTTGTTTGTTTGGGGTTTTTTTGTTAGTTTGATTGTTCATTGGTTTGGAGCATTTTAATGTTTTAAGTGTTGAGCTGACTCTTCTCTTCTGCCCCATCCTCTCAGATTTTCTCTGCTCGACCAAAAAGATTATAGATCAAACACATGGAATGTTAGGATACCAATAAAAAGAATGGAAATGGATATATCGTTATAATCACACACCACCACAACATTCTTAACTTACAGTTCTGAGCTTTCTAGAAATGAGAGTCATTATTTTAAAATGTTTGTGGAGACTTATCAACAAGAAAATGGGGGAATGGGAATCAATTCTGACAATAAACAAAGAAAAACATTATGTCCCCACAAACACTTTTCAACCAGCTCATCCAAATCATTCCAAAAACAATATATTTGATATTAAAAAAAACCCACAACATTTTATTAATTGTCTGGTTATTAGCTTGTTATGAAATAATTTGTCTTTAATTTGTCTTCCTTGTTTGCTTAGGAAAAATGCATTTTATACTTCATTCCTTAATCTCGTATAATTAAATGACAGGTGGAGAAAGATAAAAACTTGCTTACATGGCAAAAAAGTCTAGAATCCTCCTCACAATTTGACTGCATAGACTGGGCCAGAGGAACAGAGGAAAAAAAAGGTAAAATCCTTCTTGCCTTGAAGAACACTGAACACTCCGAGAAACAGAACTGAGAAATTTAGCAGCTGAAGAAAGATAATCAATTCATAAACACAACAATCTTACTAGATGAAAGAAACACTTGATTACTCATCATAACAGGCCAGGAATTAGACCAAAAAAAGTTACATCCTTAAGCAGAGTACAGAATAAATTACACTTTAGAAAAAGTACTCTAGATATGAACAAAACAGAAAACAGGAAAAAAAATTCTTCATACTATGACTGCTAAAAAGATTAAAAAAATTAAAAAAAAAATTTTTTGTGTGCATATGGATATATGCTCCTAACATGTCTAAAGAAATGGCAGAGTTTAAAATACTGTTGAAATACAAGACAGCAACGGAAGTAGCTGGCCATGATTTAGTGAGCAACTACATGGAAAGAGCACATACATGCACAGGAGTACTGAATTGCATCAAAGTTCTGATTACTTTCTGTATCAAGCTATCAATTAATTTTTCTGATGCTTCTTTACAAAAGAGATTTGAGTCTCAGTGCACAGAGGTCTTGAGAAAATCCATATATTTTTAGGAAAGCACATAAAACCTACTCATTATATTTGGCACGCACTAGGAAAAGATCCCATTCTCTCTGCAACCCACTCCATGTCTAGATGACATGTTTACAACAGTTACAGTTACTCAATTATGAAAAAGTTGATGCAAAGGAATAAATGAAAAGCAGGCAATAAGCAATAGAAGACAAATGGAAAAACCCTCAAGTTCTACCGAATTTAAGGGATTTGCAGAGTTCAAGAGAGAAAGATCAGAGCTCCAAAAAGGCATGTGGAAGAAAAAAAGCTGAACAAGAGGTGGAAAGCTTATGTTAAAATACCCTCTGAAGCCTTTAGAATGCATGAACTACATGCCACTGATTTTCTGAACAGAGTTCAAGTTATCCATTTTCTTGACCTTGCTTCAAGCTATCCTCCCTGTTCTAGTGAGACACCAAAACATTAAGCCCACTCAAATATATGCTGCTGTAAAATTCTCACAAACTCTGAGATTATTTTTCACTGGGCACATCCTAACAACACTCTCTGGAATATTCCTATTGGACTAAAGAGCCAAAACTAACAAACTGCTAGCTGAAAAATCAAGGGATCAGTGAAACACTTCTGATTTAGTGACTTTTGACTTCAAGTGTATGCTTTAGAACAGTTTTCAGAAATATACCATTTCAAATAAACAATGTAGCACTGATCTAGAATGAATGTTCAATTTTCAGGTTTTGCAAAATAACTTCCAAAAATATCTGCATTAATTTTTCCCACCCAATGGAGCTTTGTAACTCAGATTCATCATACAGATCATTTTACATCAGAACACATTTTAAGAAATACATGTTAGTTAACAGCAACAATTATTAATTGAAAAACAGAGATTCCAGGTATATGTTAATTAGTTTCCTGGAATATCTGGTACACTAGGATAAAACCTTATAAAATAATAAGAAAACATGTAGATCAGCAAACTGAAAACAACTAGATAAATTGTTTGAATGGAACCACTGGGACAAAATTAGTGCAAGCATTTTTAATCTGAACATTCATTTAAAATAGAAATGGTTAAGTAACAGAAAAATACAAAGATCATAAAATATTTTTTCAGTAAAAATAACTTAACAACCCATTCTAATAGTACTGCTACACTAGAAAAAGTTTTATTCCATTTATTCTTTATTCCAGAAAGTATACTGGAATAGACTTTCATACTGCTGCTAAGAGTGGCCCATCACAGCACACATATACTTGTTTTTGTAAATATTCTGGCCCCTGTTCACAAGATCTTGTAACCACAGAAAGGTGCACAATACAGCTGACATTCCAGAGCCTTCTTTGTCACTGACTATGATTAATGAACTGTTTTACAATGCTCTGTGGGATGCTAATCACAGCATTCAGAAAATTATGAGGACTCAAGAGTCCACTTCCCACAACTTCATTAGTGGCTTTTTAGTGTCCCCTTTATGAAATACATGTGGCTCATCACGCCAGTTTTCATTCAGCCACTCTCCAGAAGATACATGATTCTTCTCAGAGGAATGTTATGAACATGTAACAATAGCCTACATAATTTTTCCTTTTTTTT
This sequence comes from Agelaius phoeniceus, assembly GCF_051311805.1. Taxonomy (NCBI): domain Eukaryota; kingdom Metazoa; phylum Chordata; class Aves; order Passeriformes; family Icteridae; genus Agelaius; species Agelaius phoeniceus. The sequence continues at coordinate 24,382,947 of NC_135270.1, forward strand.
TTTTTGACTTCAGCAACTACCAAAACACATTGAAATGAAGATAATCAAGAAGAAAGGATGCATGACACAGATGGTACACAAAAACCATCAAATGCTGCACGTGTTCACTGACCACCTGCGCAGTGCTGAGTGGTGCTTTCAGGCCTGTGAGAAAAGCACCGAGTTGTAAGTTCACTCACTCTTACAGTTACAGGACAATCAGCAATCTCCTTGCACCCTTCAGACTAGGTTTATGCCAAACACAACTGCACATAATGCTGATGACATAAAGTCATTTGACAACAGCACAAAATGGAAATATTGCCCTCCATGAGCCTGCAGTTCCAGATGACTATCTGCTTGAAGGGAAATATAAAGTAAATAGCTATTCTCATACATTTAGAGACACTAAAAACATGACCTTTGCCCAGCACTGCAACTGTACACATGCAGGGAAAAGCACATTTTAACACAAAGGAATTTCTACACTGTGATGAATCAAGAGAAGAGAGATATACAGTAGTTCTGCCTTCCTAAGCCCATGTTAAGTGTAGGGGGGAAAGGAGTACTTGTCCATGGTTAAAAAAAAAAAGAATACCACTAATATTAATATGGTTGGGAAAGAAGGTGCAAAAAGCAGACCTTTAAAAAAAGAACTTTGTGAAAACATTGGCATATTTCCTGGAAAGTGGAAAGCATGTTCAGTGGAAGAGTTGCAAAGCCAACATTCACTCAGGAGGATTCTACCATTAGCTCAACAGGTGAAAAATCTATACACCATTTAGAAAGAAGAAAGGAGTAATACAACTACTGCATAAGAAGATGCAATACAATGCCTGAAAATGCATTTGGCTGGCAGAAAAGGAGCTGGTAAAGCCTTGAGACAAGGATGGATTTCACAGATTTGTATTCCTGTTACTGTGATACATTGTGTTTTACATAGTATTTGTGACAAAAGTGTTACCAGTAACATGCTGACCTGGGTGAGGTTATATTAATAGCCTGCCCCCAGAGGGGAATACAGCACTGGGAATTGGACTGGGATTGCTCCGTGACAGTCTGTAATACCTTAGTTTCCTGAGCCACAACATGAGGTCTCAGCTCCATCTGCAAGCTCAATGGCAATCCTTGCTTTCTTTACATCTAATGTAGATATTCTGCTGTACTGTCTTGCTGCACTTGAATACATCATGACTACCATCTTTGCTTTGTGATCCAATGATCACACACTTTCTCCTCCTATTTCTTGCATCAGGACCACACATGTTCTCCAAGAAAAGGCACATGTTTCTACTAAAACCATCCATGAGGTTCAAACACATTAAAAGTGAAAATGAGAACAAATGATTCCCAGATAAATTGCTCGACTACTTAGTTACCAAATGTCTGTTTTCAGCTCTCACCAATGCCTTTTCATTTGGGCTTAAAGTTCAAATCTTCAAAACTGCTCGAGTAACACTTTAACAGAACAAGCTTCTTAAATCTCTAAAATGAGATATACTTTCCCAGAACCTGCATTTTTACATCTCTCTTCTAAACCTCTTAAGACTATTTCTGACTAATCTTAGGAACCCCAAACTAGCCATTATACACTCAACACAGCCCATTATATTGTATACAGCAGTTAATATCACCTCCCCTACACCCCTTCTACTGCTTATGTTATTCAAAACCATTGTCTCTAATCCGTAAGTGCAATCTACAATATTGGTCTCTAGACCTGAGATCACACATTTGGCTCTATCCAAATACTTTCCAGTTCAACTTGCCAAGCAATTTAACAGTTAGTGCTCTCTTTCTTTCTATAAATTTAGACATTTATTAGGAGCAATGTATTCTTCCCAAGAGCTAAAGCCAATGACCAAGAACCTCCTGCCATGTAGCAATGAGGGAGCCTTCCTTAGAGTTTGAAAGTTCCCTCCTTACTGACAGGTTTTTGGATTCATTAACCAATTTTAATACAGTTAACATGAGTTACGACAAATATACTTAGGCAAAATCAATCTGATTAAGGCAGTATCATTAGGATCAGTTTCAAGTGAATCACCCTACAATTAACCTCTGTCTTGATTAGATTTTTTTTCCACATACTGGCAAACATCTAATTTTTCTCATTCCCCTTAGACTTGGTTAATTTCAACATTTGTTTAAGAACAAAAGAAGTAACAAAAAAACCCCACCAAGACTGAAGTGCAAAAACAATTAAATGAAGATTTTCTTATGCTAACAGGATCTGCCAATTTCAGATGTGTTTATTAGGCACCATTTAATATAATCCAAACTATAAAGAAGTGCTGAATTATCAGTGTAGCATAATTACATAATTTTAAAAAAGAGCAAAGCCAAAAGAACAGCAGAATATTTCTATACTGTAGGTGTCACCTTGACACTTATCCACATCTTGTTTTTCTCCCTGTGGCAAGTACAATTTCTTTCACTCAGCAGCAAAAAGTGTGCAAGACTATCACCCCTTCTTACCATTTCATCTAAAAATTATAATACTAAATAAAAATTCATAACTCACAGATACCTTTATCCCACATACTCTATCTCTCTGTATTTCATACTATAAACATAATTTTAAAAACCCTGTGATGTACATCCTCACCTATTTAACTGAAAGAACTTGTGAAGCAGGAAACTTCTTGTCTGGCTAGTTCTTCTGATCTTGTCCCCTTAATGAATTTGTCATTACAAAAGTTTAGTTTCAAATAACAGACTAATCCTAGACATTTTAAAAGGTACAGACTACCAGTGGTATTTGAAATTTGGCTTTTCAGGCACTGTAAAATAGTACTAATTAGAGCCAAATAATATCCACCAGGTTATCATGTCTAGTTTTTTTTCAAATATTCAGTTAATGTTTTAGATTTGGACTATTTAAGTTTAAACTCAGATGCATTCAAGATAAAATGTTACTTGGTCCATTGAAAGAAGTATTTAAGCAAAAAAAAAAACGAAATAAGAAACACTGCAATATGCAGAAAGAGATGCTATGCTCCTTCTCAGCATCCTTTGCAAAAAGCTGTTCTCCCTATGCTTCATTCACAAAAAGAGATGGATAATAAGGGGGGAAAAAATTTTGCTCCTTAATCAGCTTCTTATTATTTCAACCTCTCCTCACAGGTCTTGGATGAAACATTATACTTTCAATACTATTTTCTTCTGGATTCTCCAGTTCAGCAAGATAATTCTGATTTCTTGGCATGCATTAAGTGCATGGTTCCAAACTGGACACAATGACCTAGCTGACTCCATTTCTACTCTAGGTTGTGCAGAGAGATCCACATCAGTTTTACAGTGCTGAATGACAGCATTTTTATTTTTTTATTTTACATTTATTCATCCTGGTGTGATGTTACATTCTTAGAACTATTTTTTGTGCACAATACTCTTGATTTAAGGTAGCTCTTAACCCTCAATTTCTTTCTTCAGAACTCTCAGCCATTCCTTATCCTCCTTATCCTGTGGACTCCCCTGTGTTGCAGCTTGAATTGCTGCTAGTAAAGTCCAGGGTAAAGAAGCCAAAAAAGGCTTTTACATAATATCCATAGATGTTCAATTCAGCCGTGCTGTGAGATGTTCTCTCTGACACCCACTCCCCCCCAAGGTCCCGCTCTCTCCCCCTGGGGCCTCCCAGCTGACCTTGGTCTCCAGGCAGCATCAAGGTAAGCCCCAATCAGGGAAAAGGAGGGAGAGCCTCAGGAGCACCTATGCTCAGGCATAGGAACAGGGGAAGGAGCCAATGGGGTGTAACTTAGGAGAAGCCCCTCCAGGGCCTCCACACCCCTGTTTTCTTTTTCTTTAATCTAAAATCAGGATTTTAAATTTGCCCTTAATGGCTTGAATCCCATTTTTCTCTGCTCATTCTAAGTTCTTGCTTCATGTTAAATTCTCCTCCAATCTTCCAACCTCTCTGCAGTGTCTCAGCCTGGTATCATATTTTTCACTGCAGCAAACATGTGTGTCAATGGATCCATTAGCATCCTCTTTTCTTGAAAAGAAAAACGTAAAAGACTGTTGTTTGCGCCTCTGCATCAGAAATTACTTATCTAGAATACACTTTTAATAAAGAATATAGTTCAGAGAGGCAGAGGAGCAGGAAGCAATTTTTCAAAGAAGAATCCAAGCTAAAAGACTACCAGAATAGAAGAGCACACTGAAGGCAAACGTTAGAACAAGAAACAGACTTTGCTGATCGTCAGGCAAGAGGGAAAGTAGCAAGTAAGATCAGAGATACTTCAGAACCACAGAGGGACAGTTCTAATAAAATGGCAGGGTTAAATCAGCAACATACCCTCCTGAAAAGGTATTTTCCATCAGGAATGATACACTGATCTATTTAGATATGTAGAAACAGAGAATATGTATCTGAGATTTTAGGTGCCCTTACAATAAATAAAGCTCAAGGTATACAGGCCTTTTCCAGAGATTAGTTTGTCTTGAAAGGCCTATCGCAGATTAATCTAACTTACAGAATATCCGAGAACAGATAAGAAAGTGTTTTAGAATGCAATAAAAAATGTTGATTTTATCTTTATTTCTCAACAAACTACAAAACAGCAGTTCATAGATGGAATGGATTAGACTAAGTGTGAAATATGATTTGGGGAAAAAAAAGGAAAGGCTACCATGGAAACATTTTTATATCTGAAAAGCATCAGGAAAAAATATCAAATAAGTATATGGATGATAATACAGTTTCCTCAAGCCATACTGTGATAGCAGAACATAATTCCAAATGCAGCTTATTAAAAAATCTGACTGGAAGCAGAAATCCAACACGATCCATGGATTGGATAACCAACTATGCAATCCAAGTAGGGGAAGATATCACCTCACTGTAGTGCTCAATTACTTGTCTCAACCACCATCACTCCCTAGATCTCACCTAGACACTGAGCCCAAATCAGCTTTCCTCCACTGCTCAAGCTTCCTCAGCAGTTGAGCAATGCATATACCAAACCACTGGCTTAACTATAGCTCCAGGCACTGCAGTTTATAGAACTGCTCAAATCCTTTTAATTACCCTCCCACACAAACTAAACAGAAAAGGCAAGAAGAGGTTTCACGCAGTTCTCAAGCACTGTGCCTCTTTCTTGCTAAAGAAAGGAACGCATCTCTGCTAAAGACAGTCAAACCATCACCACAGCTTCCGGACAAAGCAAGTTAGTGTGAACACAGAACAACAGGAAGTACAAAAGTAATTACATATGCATGCATGCCTGCCTGCAAGCAGGCTCTCACAAGGAAATAGATTTTAATTTACAAAACTTCAAATCAAGATACAAATTGTTCTATTACATAACATCATGTACAAGGGACCAGCCAATTCTGACTACAAGTGAGGTTTTGAGAAGTCATGAAAGTTCTACCTTTCATTTATTTTCAGAGCCTGGAGCACACAGATACTACACATGGGGCTGGAGAGTTGGAGGGTGAGGTGGGGGAAAGACTGTACAGATTTCCTAGTTCCCTGCTAAGATTTTTTTCCATCTGAATCATTGTTTCTACTCCATATCAATAAACCACTCTGCAATGGCTGGGAGGGATCTGGCAAGATCAGCCACTTCTAGTCTGAAACATCCACAGAAGCCTGTTTTCTCCAAAGTCAAACCATGTATTCCCAGCCTAACAACTCCAAGAGAGCATTACCACAAACTGCTGGGCAAATCCATGGACTGGCAGCTGCCTGAAGGGCGAGGTTACACTGCTACATGGCCACAATTTGCTCCTGCCTGCAGAGTCTCTCTGCTTCTTCTGCACTTTGGAACTTCTTTGAACAATCATCTGAGCTGATCTATCCCAAAAGACAAGAAACAAAACCTTTCCTCTGGATTTGTGAGATAAATCAGGTAACTCGTTTCAGTAGGAGTCAGACAGAGAAGAAAGCTGGGTTCAGGAAATGGAAACAAGTCCTCTCACCAACAGGAAGCAGTCACAACAGCTAACCCTGGACACACCACCTGGACACTTGGAAAGCTATCACCATATTCTTTCTTCTGGCCTGGTCAGAAGGTCCCTAGAACATTACTTGAAATCCCACTTTTTTTTTTTTTTTTTTTTTAATAAACTATCCATTAAACTCCTACAATACCACAATACTTCTAATGTTAAAAGTGCACAAAATAAATCAAAATAATTGAGAGCACTTTAGATGTCGCCAGCTTGACAAGCACTAGTGAAGTTGAGTGAACTGTAAAAGCATCAAATCTGCTACGAATTTGCTCGAACTCTTAGTCTTATTTGTTCAATTGTGGAAGTTTAAGAAATTTTCACAACTTTCTTATCATAGTTAAGAATACTGATCATAACAGTCTTTTCTACAGTTACATCAAAGAAAGAATAATGTCATAATATTCTTGGTTTCCAAGTTCACACCTGGATTCATGTTTCAGTGAAGGTCACTTCATTCTTTAAGCATTCTTCTCAAAATGAAGAGAGTTACCTTAACTTATAGTTACCTCTTCATAGTTACCTATGAAGAGGTAAATATAAGTTACCTACGCCAACTTATATTTCAATAAAAATAATGTGTCCTCAAACATGACTATTATGGTACTTGCCCACACCTTCAAAACCATAAGAATCTGAAGCATTGGATCTGAGATATCCCAGAGCACACAATACTTTCCACCCACAACAGCTTAGTTGCTTATAACTCTTGAAAAACTTCATGGAGTAGGGCCTGTGCGCAGCTTCTGCAGAAGACCAGCTTACCTCTGAAAAACACACATAATATCTGCAATACAGATGGAAAGGGCCCAGAAATACTGCCAGAGAAATACAGGATTTAGTACATAAGACAGAGGATACATAATGAACCTACCAAAGAATTTCTCTTTTTAGAGATGAGAGGCAAAGAGGAGAAGGGAGAGAAATAGGTGTATGGAGAAACAAAAGGTGAAACAGGTATCTGATTGACCCATTCTGTCAATGTGATCACTGAAAAGTAAAGGACCTGACGTCTCTTTTGCAGTTTCCTCTTCTCAGCTGACAAACACTTATCAACAGAGCGGTTTTCAATTGTGAAGGCAACATCACAAAGAATGAGAAGTACTTACTTACAAGCAAGAATTATTGCTCAAATTAATACTTTCAGGGATTCTTCTTCCTCACTTTCATTTTGAAGCATAGGCAAGTCTCTGAAAGTAGAAGAGGAAAAGCTCATCAGTTTTTATCACAGAATCATTTAGTTTAGAAAAGACCTTGAAGATCATCAAGTCCAGCCATAAACCTACCACTACCAAGTCTACCACTAAACCATGTCCTTAAGAGCCACATCTACATATCTTTTAAACTCACCCAGGGACGGAGGTCAACAACTTCCCTGGGCAGCCTGTTACAGCGCTTGACAACTCCTTCAGTGACGAAAAAACTATTTTAAACAGCAAGAAGTTGGTTGTTGAAAAAGCTTATTTGTGAACCTGACTTCAAGGCAAGGAATGAAAGGAAAAAAAAAAAAAAAAAGAAACAGGAAACCAATTAAAGCAACAATAGTTCCAGGAACAGGAACAAAGGCAAAAAAAAAAATTAAATGCTTCAGATAACTGACTTTTACTACAATTACAATTCTGCCAAATTACTCTTATTTTTGAATGAAAATTAAGTTATTTCTATTTCAAAGAGAAGCCTCAGCAGCTGTACTGTTAAAGGTGAATTGGCAACTCTAAAGCTCTCAAAAGCAGCAACAGTGATAAAAAACAAATCTGGATTCTGTGTTTTCCTATTCATGTAATAAATTATTTAAATAATCAGCACCTACAAAGTCAGAGCCCATGAACTTCCAAAAATGGAAAGCCTGAGGGAAACAGGAAGATAGCCTACTTTCACTTCTATTTGAGGTTGATAGGGTATACTTGGCTAAGGCACTCAATGAAAAGATTATGGCTTTTGATGTGATAAAGTATCTCAGAAACCAAAAAATACAACCCAGTTGCTCCATGTATAAAAAGAAAAATCAGAAAAAAAAAATTCATTCTTGTATTGTAGCACCCATCAAATCAGCTACACTGCCTGCTTCACAAAAATTGAGAGGTGAAACTTTCAGCTGAAGGTGACTTAAGAAGCCAAGCAGAAGAAAATTCAGAGTCCACATGCTGCAAGAGGTAGCCCTACATGGAACACAGTAGAGCATAGTCTAGAATGATGCTTATTCTTACTTTTGTATGAAGCATTATGATGTATTTTCTTACAAGTTCATATTTCCAGCCTCATTAACAAGGAGAAGGTAGTACATTATGTGAGCCATACATACGGAAAAATAGATTTAGACAGATTGGCTCATGGTAAACATGAAGTGGAAACATTTACATTTCATGTAACGAAAAGAACTATTATTAAATTTACAAGTTGATTTATTTGTAAGCAGCAGAATTGCAAGCAGTACCAAAAGGCCTTCCAGTCTTACCAGGCTGGACAAATCCCCATGCCCTACATTACCAATAGGACAGAAATAAAGCTCTTTGGGTTTTTTCCCACAGTTCCATAAAAAGAATGCAGTCACTTTACATAAATTGTGATTATCTTAAAACAGCCTGTCTACTCTGAAACATTCAAATCTACCAAAAAGTTTACAATTTTACAGGCCAGTATTGCTAATAAATCCCTGAGAGTTGAATTCTGTTCATAATGTAAAAACTGAAAAGTATTTTAAAAAAATCTTTGCATTTCTGTTTCAACCACCTCAAGAGTATTTACAAACATCACTAATTAGACAGTTGTTCCTTCCAGATAAATTTGCTCTCTTACACAGATCTTTTTGGATATAAAGGTCATGAAGTGAACTTACAGATAGAAAGTTTTAGTTATATGCCCAGTTCTGACTTTGAATTGCTGGATGTACAAAGACTAGTCATTACCTTTTTTCTCTTTTTTTTTTTTTTTTTTAATTCATGTATTTATTAAAAAATATATATTTCCTTAGAAAGAATTCAATAACATCTGCAGTGTTCAATCCAGTCTCCTGCATTGCAACCAAAACCAAGTCCAAAACATTTCATCAACACTTTTCATGTAATTTAAGTTGCATTTCAAAAAGACACAAGATTTGAAAGAACAAGAGCAAGGTCATAGAGTTCAAGGATGCCACGCTTTAGTGACTACAGAAGTGTAACATGAAAATACCTATATCACCTTAGGAATACAGAAGGTTGCAGCAAGGAGGAAGAAAAAAGGAAACACTTTTCCCATCCTTTCTCCATTTGACTGGGGCAAACTGATTTAATTCTGAACACAGACCCTGGACCCATATGCCAGGCCAGGACTACTTTCCCAATGCCACAGGATGAACCAGACACGTCACCCAAAATCCCACCTTTAGAGAATGCAAATTGTCTCTGCTTCAGAAGAAGATAAACTATGCACTAAGAATAGAAAAAAATAAAAACAATAAACATTCCCTTCAGATATGGACAGGATACCAGTGGAAGATCTGAGGAACAGAATTTGAACTGAAAACTGAAAATTTTCTGACAAATAAGAATCATATACTTCCTTATCTGCTCTACTCTCTGAGTCCAGGATCAACCTCATCATCTTACACAGTATTCTTAGATATATAAAAGATCATCTTGAGCCACTGAGTTTCTTTCTCCCCATTTCTGGGACTAAACCTCATCCTCTGATTTTCAAACTAGATTTGCTCAAAAATTTATGCCTCAGATATATTTATTTTCAGATGTTTCTCTCCCATATATGCTCTCACACACAATAAAGACTATTGTTATTTCTTCCCAGGTCCTACTTGCCAAATGCTTTCTTTCTCCTTTAAGAAGGCAAGTTCAGCCTAAGCAGTTCTTATCCAAATGACTTGCTCTTCTCTGAGTGTGACTGTGATCAGAGCTAATGCCAATCTAAATGTAAATCAACGAATGCTTTATTGGCCGGTCCTAACAATCTGTTTTTCAAAGCTAGAAAGCAGCTGGTGTGGTTTAGAACCATGTTACTCTCACCAAGCCACATCATCTGAGAAGGAGGCAGATCAGGAGCTGGGTCATACAACAGCAATCTGCCTCTGGGTGACCAGTCTGGGTCTATCCAGAGTTCTCACCAGTGCTCAAGTACGTGAATTTGCAACCTATATTTTATTTATTCAACATTTTCTATTACTCCAAACACACACAGCTACTCCTAAGCATGCTAATCCTACCTTCTCTAGTACGAGCAATCTCTGAAGCACACAGACCAGCTTTTTAGTAAAGTCACCCGCATTTTCCACTGCCAGCTCTAGAGTTTCAAGTTTCAAGAGAAGTGACTGAACCTATGGTAGGGAGAACATTGCATGAAAAGAATCTATTTTAAACAACTTAAAACATTGAAACACCACAAAACCACTTCCAACAAACAAACTAAATCAGTAAACTGGTAAAGAAAAAGAAATGGAAAATTATTCCTTCTGTAAGCCCAAGTGAGGCTTAGAACATGATTCTTCCAGTTTTAAGAGATAATATATGTTTCTAATGAAGAAGTCAAATTTCCTTAAACAAATATGGAAAGAAAAACGTCCCATGGAGACAGAAGGAAAGCTATTCTTTTTAATGTATATATTTAAAAAAATCATATAGGGTTTTCTATATACATTACATAATAGTTTGGGGTTTGGTTTTGTTGCTTTTTTTTCCTTCAGATTCCTTACTGCTAAGAGTGAAAAAAGCTGGCATATGCAAGGTACAAAGTCAAATCATCAAACTTCTACTGCCAGAGAAGCAGCTCCCAGGAATCATCTGTTTTGCAGAGAAGTGCACAGGATTCTTTCTGCAGTTCAATTTGGTATAGGAGGTTCCCCTTCAAACAAGCTTTGATTACCACTGGTTTGAGAAGGACATAGAAGTTGGTCAATGAAATTCCACTTTCAATCAAGCCAGATCTGGGAGCATTATTCCTCAATACTCATCAAAATAAGTATAAAAGACAAAGATCTCCCCACACTTGTTTTTCTTTGTAACACAGTACTTTGCCACTTTGACCTTGTTCTAAGAGTACACCATTTTTAACAGCATAAATAACAATTAGGAACAAAACTTAGTATCATTAAGTGCTTATCCTTTAGAGAAGAAAATAAAAAATAACTGCTTTAAGGTACAAAGGTTCTTCGTGATATTGAAATTTTGACACATAATGGCTTCTCAAGGCACAAACTCAGACCACTCTACAAAACTGATGCAGTACACAAAACAGTGCACAATCCCCGACTTCTTTCATGGACATATTAAAGGGCCAAATGAAGAATTGAATTACAAAATAACATCTCAAATATAAACACATTTTTAACCTATCCACTTGCCAGGAGGCAGGTGACTCAGAAGGTAATAAACCAATTATTGCACAGTTCTCAAGTTCTTTCCTGCTCCTCTCCTTCAAGACACAATGGCCCAACCACTTGACTCATTTCTCCCTTTTATTTACATGGCCCTAGCTGACACATCCCATTACACCTAGAAGACACATCACTGTTGCTCAGCGTCTGCAGGCCTACATTTTTCACTTTACAGAATTTCCTGTATGCTAGAGTAACATTGCTAATGCATTACACTATTGCACATATGATGCAAATTTGGGGAAAATTTGGAAAAACATTTCAAGCACTGGACCTCTTTTAGTTCTCTCAAATCCAGGAAAACATATGCTTCTTTTCCCCAGAGTTCCACTTTTTCTCAGCCATGTGAAGTGCCATCTGTGCTTCCCAGCCTGGCAGGCTAAAACTCTGCTGTCATTCAAATCACCAGTGAGCAAATTAAAGGCAAAGACTGTCCTCTTTAATAAAATAACCAGACTTACAAATGGCAACCTAGATCATAGCTCCAAAGGAATGAGTGGCAAGCGTGGGTAGCTAAAGGGTCACAGGGAGGAGAAGGTGGCAAACAGTAGAATATCTCCAGAGCTTCTTTGTAAACTTCTGCTTCTAGCAAGCTAACACAAGAACTATGGGAATTAAAAAAAGGGTAGCTGGAAATCTCGGAAAGTAAACAAAAATATAACTCAACTGACACAAGACATCTCGTGAGATACTCCATCCTGTCAGAAGGCATACTTGGCTCAGGGAGGACAGATATATAGGGTGGGGCAGGAAGTCTTCTCTTGAATATCTTCAGATTAGTCTGCTCTGAAATACAGAATGCAAAAGAAGCCAAACACTCCGCATAACATCAGAATGGCGAAGTTACAATGAGCAGGAAAACGTAGACCTCCTACAAATTACAAAACCAGAAAACTTAAGTGGATGAGGGAGTTGGATAGACTGTTGAGATTGTTTATTTCCTTTTTTTTTGGTTGTTGGATATAGTTTGGTTTTTTTTCTAGACAGCTAGCAGAATCATTCAAAGCATCAGATTTAATATTAATGATTCACAGAGTAGGCCTCTTAGGAAGCAGATCATAGATAAAACTGAGTTAACCTATAGTTAGTAACTGGCTTAACAATTGCATTTACAAAAGTTAACCTGAAAGGTTACATCAATATATTAATGACTAAAATTTTCCCAGACACTGAAATGCAAATCATCAGGTCAGAACAAGTCCTGAAATACTTTTGATAAAGGCCAACTGCACTCTCCCAACCTCTGGGAACAATCTGAGGGTTATCACATGGCTGGGAAAACTTCCAACAGCACTGCGCACACAGCTACCTGTTTTAAGGCTGAAAGATTAACAGAAAGGACAAATCTCAATCTGTGCCAGCTGTCCTCAGTAACAGACAATGGTCCACTTTATTAGTGATGATGCAGTCAAAAGGGATTTGAAATTAAACCAGCTTAAGGAAACTAAAATTAAGTGCAGATAAAGTCTGGAAAAGTACATTAAAAAAAAGAGGAGGAAGTAGTAACTATCTTTAGAAATTCAACCAAAAGAACGAGAAAATTTAAAGGAAAGAAAATCACATAGAAAGAACACTCTGTAGACACTGGCTAATGAATGAAAATACTGGAAAAAAAGATGTCAGGAAAACCCAATTAAGAATGCTGTTAAGTGAGAATACAGTCAACATATAGTAGAAATAACAGTCTACAAGCTGAAATGTTGGCAAAACCCATTCATTTAAAATCGGGTCAAGAAACAAATATTTTTTTTTAAAGGCTTTGAATTTGAGGGAGGAAATTTGTTCATTCAGTACAGCCTCATGTTTATTTGTTACCAGTTCCAGTAATTAGTTCAAAAGACAAAGTTCATCCCACTAAAAGACAATGTTTGACAGTCACAGGAAAAAAAAAATCAGCAAGCTTCACAGAATAAAGACAGTACCATACATTTCACTGAAAAACAACTGTGATATTGAAAAAACAACACAAAGGAACATGGCTGTAAGCCAATTAAAAAAAAAGGTCTTATTTGTTTCTAGTTCCTATTTACATAAAAAAGCTAGAGAATCTTGCTATTAATTTGGCAGGATCATTTTAAACTGTGGAATTTAATTCACACTATCAAAGCTCTGACATAAAGCAGGTAAAGTTTTTTAAAAATTAAAAAAGTGTACACCTTACACTGCAAATACCAGCTACCCCTACAAATACCATTACTCAAGTCTTTTAATGTCAGAGATAATTTATATTGAAAGAGATGTGATCACACAAGAGAAATACCAACAGAATTATTAAAAATCCTCTACATATGAATTGAAACAATTAATTTAGTAAATTAAAAGAAAGAAACCACATTTTCTATTGTGCCTTAGATGCCTCACCTTTTTCAGAAGGTAGAAAAAAATGAAGAAAGAAAAGGGTAAGTTCTTCAAACCTACCCACAGTGAGCACATGGTTTGATTTTGCTATGGAAATTTTACTAAGAATTCATACGTAATTTCATCTTTCCTTTAAAGCTTTTCAAACAAGAACCAAATAAAAATCATAGCACTTTATTTCAAAGTCTATCATCGATCAGCTTGAGTGATTCTGCTTTTATTAACTGACTGGTCAAGTAGCAGTGCATTAACAAGATTGTGGTCAACCTCACTGCTGTGACTCAGACCCATACCAGCAGCTGTGCAGATTTCAAAGATAGTATCAATTCTGTACTGCTGCCACTGCTCCTCCGTGGGAAGGCTAAGAACAGATGCAAGCAGCATTCAGCAACCAGGAAGCTGAGAAAAAAAGGAACAAACAACACTGCTTCCCTTGAGAGCAGTGCAGCTTCATGTTTATCAGACATGGTAAATGTTCATGTTTGTCAGACAGGTTAATCAAAGGTAGATCTTCAAACAAATCTTCAAACCAAGTCAAGAAAACTATCAAATTTAAGATCCTTGGAATTAAGATCAAAGAAGTGGTCAGGGATTTTCAACAATAAAATCTGAAAGACCTTTCTGCAATGTCTGTTAGGTGCCTGATAATGAAGAAAGCTGAAAATCTGTATTAAATATAATTCCATAGTATTAATATTATACAGAAAACCCATGTAATTTATATCATTCAGTGCAGCAGAAAATGCCTTTGAATATATTCCTTGATACTACACACCAAGTTTTACAGAACTTAAATGTTAGGGGGAAAAAACATACTAATACTAGAGTACATTTCATTTCAGAGAGATTTCAGGTCTTTTAAGTTGCTGGTATTTGAAAAATTTTTGACATCTTTTCCTTGAGCAGGCTTCACCACAAACAGAGTAAAGCAGTGTGATATTAAGAGCCTTTTCCTTCAAACATACACTTCAATGTTCCTCCTGAAGTGGTTGTTATTTCCCTATCTCCCACTTTTACTATCAACTAGCCAATCTTGTATAACTTTCTCACTCCTCTCATGCTTAATTTATGAAGAAAATATTTAGCAAATTATACATATGTCCTTCCTACTTAGGGATAAAAAGCAAAAAAGTTACATGTTGATTTTCAACCAAGTTGAATTTCATCTTTTTTTCTCTTTCAGTTTATAAGGTATGAAGGAGAGCAGACAGACACAGCAACAAATTTACTGTGGGTTAAAAGCTCCACAAAAAGCTTCATTCATACCCAAAGCAAGAATACATTGGTAGTAAGTTAGGTTTCCTTACAATGCCCAATGCCTGTGGTAAAAGCCACCCTATCTAACCAGCATAATCTGGTATAATTATATATTTTTGTATATACCTCCATCTATATGCATATAATATGGATAAGTTTAATCTACACTATATATATAACCCAGTTTTCAAACAGCAAAGAACTTTATAAATTGTACCGAGCATCACTTCTGTTTCCCTTTGAACAGCTGCTTCATTTAACCATAGATCACCCTTTCCCATCAGTCAAGAGATGCTGGCAGACACCAAGCCAAGAAAACAAGGCAGTACTCAAACACCAAGAGATACAGAATTATGAAAATGGGGTTTCTGCTAAATCCTGATCCCAGTAACAGGACAGTAGGAAAAGAAAAGGGAGTATATGGATGAACTCTGGGGAACATGAAATAAAATACATTGAGACAACATTACAAAAACCTATATGTAATCTCAAGCCTGATATCCAAGCAAAATTTGTAGCAGCTTTCACTGTACATTTAGTTTTACAGAGACACAGTTTGACATCAGTGCTGTCCATCAGTGAACTCATTAGAGAGCCTGCTGGATAAAGAAGGACAAACTTGTCACTACATTTCATACATTTCCATCAGGAAATAGTCTAAAGCTGAGAAAGTACAAGATAAAAGACAGATGAGAGACAAAATTGTTGAAGCTCAAAATGCACCCTCAAGTACTGACTCTGCCTTCTAAATAACTTTACTAACATATACTATATGTGCTGTCACCAATTACACATATGTAATTAGTGCAATTAAGAGGAGACAGACACCTGTAATAGTACAAGTGTCATTAGAAATCAGTTCAAATGACAATATTCCATTTTGGTTAACCATTGTTTATTCTTATATACTGTCACACTCAATTTTTTTATGTTAGTACATACTAACTGCACATCTGGGACTATCTACCTTCAAAATAACAGTAAGTCTTCACACAGCATATCCAAGCACAGCTGAAGAATTCTCAGATGGGAATCCACAGTTCACAGCATTTTTTTACCTACAATCACATTTGACCTAACATAAGAATAAAAAAAAGCCATAATAGAGCCCTGAGCTCTAGATACAATTCAACACCAGGTGATGTCAGTTAATAAACACCATATAAATAAAATATTTTCAAGCAAAAACCAAGAAAATTATTGTCCAAAGGAGCACTCCAAATGCTTCAATTTCCCAGTACTAATGATTTCAAAAAGAACAGTTAAAACTGTAACCTTTTTTGATAAGGCATGCTTAAACCAGATAAATAATCAATTTCATTGTGGTTGCTTCTGCCAGGGACAGTAAGAAGTTAAGTACTACTGTAGAAGACTTCAAGAGAAAAGCCACTAACAAAGGTTAGCAATCTAAAGATTTCCTATTTGCTTATGACTTCAAGGTCTTGCATAACAAATGGCACAGAGAACATTAGGTACACAAGCAGGTTTTTACTGTCTTAGAAGTCAGATTACAGTAAACCCCTTTAAGAAACAAAAACCTGGCTAAATATATTTGACTTACAGTTGCCAGTGAGTTTTACCCACTATTTACAAACTTCTCTGCAAGAAACAATTTTCAGGAACACCGAAGTTGCACCTTTGCTGTCTAACACAGTATGACCATATTGTAGCATTTCACATCAGTGTCACAAAGAAATATACTTAAATGAAAATTTAGGAACTGTAAAAAACAGTTTCTGTATTTATACTTGCTATATGAACATGAAGAAATTCAAAAGGCCTGACTCAGCGTGAAAGCCATTCAGAATCTGCATGCACCTTCAAAATAGCACTGTGAAATAAGTAAGAGACAATTCTGCTTACTATTTTTCCACTTATTTCTAAATATAACCATGTAATTGATACCCTGGTTAACATTTCTGATGGGACACTAAAATATTACCTCCATTTACTAGCTCAGATTTTTGAAAGCATAAAAAGTTAGTAATATAAGTCTATAAAATCTAAAGCCCAAGATTAGCCATTTCATTTTCTAAACAATCTATAGCAAAACACCTCTCCTATGAGGAAAGAGTGACAGAATTGTGATTGTTCAGCCTGAAAAAGAGAAGGCTTCAGGGTAACCTAAATGCTGCCTTCCGGTACCTGAAGGGAGTCTAGTGAAAGGTATCCCTGCCCATGGCAGGGGGGTGGAGCTGAATGATCTTTAAGGTCTGTTCCTACACAAACCATTCTATGACTCCATGACATTCAGGATATCATACCAATGCCTTAATCAGCATGGCATGACTTGAAAACACCTGAAAATCTGTACCACAGTCAATTTTATGCTCCTCTTCCAAATCTCTCCTCTAAGAAAAGGGCTCTCCACTGGAGAAAGCAGGATGTTAGGCAAGCAAGAGAAAACCTAGAATCAGACAGGCCAAGGTACTACAAAAGACATCCCCAAAGTTAACAAATATAAAAGGACCACTCAAAGATCAGGTGGGGGGGAGGGGGGGGGGGAATCAATGTCACATCAGCAAAAACTGCAGCTCAAAAGGACTTAGATTTAATCTTTTTCTAATGATGTCCACTTGACATTAAAAGTTGGATAAAAGGGGATTTTAACCACAGGTGAAACCTGTAACTGTGAACAAACCAACACTGGAGACATGCATGCAGTTAACCAATCCACTCAGTCAGCATACAAACATGTCAGTTCCCCTTCCATTCTTCTGAAGAATGAGCAAGCCCACCCCAAATAGCCACAGCACCTAAACTGCAAGCCTGAGACCAATACAGTTGAAATAGTAAATGTATTCACAATCTACATAAGAACATGTGCCACAAAAGGCACAGTCTTGGAAGTCTGAACTGAAAATAAGTTGGTAACAAAACTGTGACTGTCTCTTGAAAGCCAGGACAGCAGGATCTTATCTGCTGCAGGACTTCAAGACACAGTGGATTTGGAAGAAAAAATCAATGCTCTGTAAAACAGTATTTCAAACTCATTCTTCAGAAAGTGTAGCATCAAAACATCTCTGGTGAAGAGATGCCAGCATACCCTGTTACATCTCAACACATGGTTTTATGACCCTGTGCCAGATTTCAGTCCTTGGGATATTTCCTATTCTTGTTCCAACAGCTTGAAGCACCTAGATGTGTTCAGCCTAAGGATAAACTGTGAGTGACTTTGTGCACACATACAGAAGGGTCTTAAGAGCAAGCAACTGAGCACAGACCATGTTCTCTCAGCTCTTCTGTAGACACAGAATCTGCAGAATTATTAACATTACCTATGCATGATTCTGCAGTATGTTGTACGGGAAAATCAAACAAGCATTTTAAATTATGCTGATCTCTCCGTATCTCATATGTATGCCTGGCTCCTTGAGAGACAAACATTTCTGTGCTCTACTTATATTGAATTCCTCATCTGTAAGAGCACTATCTGTTGTAATTAAGTGAAGAAGGATAAAAGGGCTTTCTCACATGCATTACAAGGATCCTGCTGCCACTGAAAAAATAGTTACATCAGAAAAAAAACATTAACAACCTGCTAGGGGACATCCCCTGCTCCCTAGGAAGTACACAAAGCATATATCTGCAGAATTTGAAAAAATTGTCATAGGGTGTAATGTAAGCTGCCATATTACCAAAATTGCCATCCATCTTTACAGCCTGGCAGAGCAAACTTCAGAGTATTGATACCTAGTCCAGCACCACCTCATTGATGTTAAAAGCTAAAAACCATTGCAAAGAGAATGTCTAGCAGTTCAATCCAAAATCCAAACTGCTGAGTAGGCATCAGCAATGAAGAATAACTCAAAGAGAACATCTTTCAATGCCACTGAATGCCTCCAGTGGGCCACGTGAGGAAGAAGGTGTAATTCATGCTGTCCTAGCTGCTATAACTTAAAAACACCCCAAGCAATAGACACATCAAAAAGTCAGATGCTGTACTGTTAAAAAACAAATCCCAAGATAACTGTGAAACAGATTTAGTTATTGAAGAGAAATGTGAAGACATGCATTGAGAAGACTGTAAACTGTGAACAAGTCATTCTAAACCCCAGACTACAGAAAAGGGAAGGGCAGAGGCTATCTAACCTTCAAAAAAATACTGAGACATGGCACAATACCACAAAGGTGTCCCAGTGAAACTCTCAAAAGTAAGGAAAACATTTCTGTTTGATTTAAGTTTTTCTCCTGTATATTCAAATCTTGCCCTAAATAAGAAAGAAATGCTTGCCTAGGCAGCTGA
Organism: Agelaius phoeniceus; assembly: GCF_051311805.1. Taxonomy (NCBI): domain Eukaryota; kingdom Metazoa; phylum Chordata; class Aves; order Passeriformes; family Icteridae; genus Agelaius; species Agelaius phoeniceus. Next base: position 24,402,104 of record NC_135270.1, read on the forward strand.
GAGAAACCAAAGACATAGGTGCCCTGCCACGAATGGTTTTATACAACTAGGGCTGGGAGAAAATCAAAAAGCGGGTGGGGGAAGAGAGTATTCATCAACACATTACAGCCACATTAGATCACTGTATCCTTGAGGGGGAACAGTTTTTGCTATTGCTGTGTGAGCACTGATTGTCAAACAAACAAAGTTGTTTAGCAAGCACCCAAAAGGAGAAAAAAATATCAGCTAAGTACAGCATATCAGGTATACTACACATTTTATCATCATAAATAGAGGCACAGAGCTAAAGGTTCCAGGCAGTCTGAAAGCTCACATTCTGAACTTGGTCAACAGGATTTTTCCTTGGAGGCAAAGGGTTTTAAGAAGAAATTTTTGTAATTGAATACATTAATAATTTAAACAAATATTTTTATGATATGGTTTAGAAACTCTTCAATAAACAGCATATTGGATAAATACTTACTTTAATATTTTTTACATCAATTAAAAAAAACCTTCAAAAAATAAATTCCAAAAAGCTTAACAAATATATCAGTACCCATACAAACTTTGAAAAGTTACTGTGTGACTGTGCAAACAAACTATGGTGAAGAACAACAAAAGTAATATAACAAACTAAGGATGAACATTGGGAGGTTATTGGAAGAGAATTCCTACTGCTCTTTTACAAAACCTTTTGTAAGAGCAATGCTTTGAAGAAAGAGTTTAATTCACAGCAAGTCAAAATTGATGTCCATAAGATATTCACAGCAATGTTCCACAAGCTTCTAAAGAGTCTGTAGCATGCAGAATTAATAATGTCATGGTGATATTTATTGCTATTAACTGCCTCACAAAAGAAATTCTCTAACATTACAGAAAATTATTCATCATACTGTAAGATTATGAAGCAAACATATAATGAAAGCACTCTCCTAAAAAGCATTTACATTCAGAGTATTGCTACCACAAAGCAATTGTAAAAGCACAAACTTCATCAAGCTTTAGAATGACCAACAGATGAAGTATTTATTTTTACAAAGTGATATATTCTGGAAATAAATTATGCACATTATGCTTATAAATATCTAATATTTGAAGGAACTAAATACAATCATTGATTCATGGAAACTACGCTTTGCTACAGAAATCACCATTTGTTTTAGGGAAGATATGTAAAGAGGACAGGTTAGCAAATACCAATGAAGAGGCAAAAACCTCAGAAAAAGATCATTCCTCATATAACATCTCATACTTAGATAACAAAAAAGAAAAATAAATTTTAACTATACATGTACACCCAGCCTGTTATTTCATAGTAATTCTCTGCAACAGGCAAGTCTTCTGATTTGCAGACTTTTAGCCAAAAGTCTTCCAAAACAGTTACTGGGCTCTTTGCATCTTAGGACTACTTCTCTTCCTTTATTTATTCCTCACCCTGAAAATGTGGCAAGGGAGGGAGAAAAGAGCAGGAAGAAAAAATAATCATCTGAGGGATCTAGTATACAATATTTGGAGGGGCGGGGGAAGGGGGGTGGAAATCAGAATTGATTGCATCTGATTTAACAGGCTGTCAGAAAATCATCACCTTGAAATGATGCATTATGAGCTACATAATATGAATATACATACATATCATGACAAACGACCAAGAGAGATCACCAATTTTTAAGGCTGACAGATACTTCCTTATAAAAGAATAATTTTTTAGTTTAAGTTGCCAAAAGCTTTTCAAGATGACCCATTCTGTTCCAGGTGTCCATGCCTAAGCTGATTCAAAGTTTACATGGTATGCAAAACATATTTTTCCTCCTTCCAAGGAAAGCTACATAAAAATACACTTTTGCCTCATTACAAAAGGTTTTCTTCAAAAGGTTTAACCACTCATATGCTTTAAGCTCTACATGCATCTTTCTAAGAGTCAGTGAAATGCTTTCCCTGACATACAAGTGATGCTTTTGTCAAGCTCACTGTAATGTTACTGTTACTGATTTTGTTTTGATATGTTGCAGCTGAGCCACCTACATATTCTGTCTGTACTTATTCCATTCCTGTAACACTTCTGGGAACTAAAGATCCACAGGATAACATAGCTTAGAAGGGACCTTCACATGTCCCTCAGTCCAATCTCCTACTCGAAGTCAGATATAAGAATGGGTTGCTCAGCTTTCCTATTTGGGTCCTGAAAACCTCTAAGACAGAAGCTACACATCTTCTCAGGGCAACCTCCTACACAGCTTCAATATTCCCCATGGAAAGAGTTTTTCTTTATATCAAGCCTGAACCTTCTGTGTTTCAATTGATGAACACCATCTCGTCCTCTCCCCACAAATCTCAGTAAAAGAGCCTGACTCCATCTTCTTGGTGATGTCCTCAAAAAAAACCCAGTATGTTGTTTTTTGATCCCACTGAGATCATGTGTTTCTCCAGCTGAAAAAACCCATCTCTCTCAGCCTCTCCTCACAGGATGAGTGTTCCAGTTCCCTAATCATCTTGGTAGTCCTCCACCAATTTCACTTCTACTTATCAATGTCTTTCCTGTATTGAGAGTCCCAAAACAGGGCACAGCACTCTAGATGCAGTCTCATGAGCACCAAGTAGAGAGCAATAACCACTTCCCTCCATCTGCTGGCTATATTCCTTCTCATAGAATCCAGGATGTTGCTGCCCTTCATTTTTTTAGGCTGAGAGAGCCAGGCTTGTGGAGAATGAGAGGAAAAGGGAGAGGAAAAGGAGAGAAAGCTCCTGTGAAACCTTAGAGCACTTTCCAGTACCTAAAGGGGGTCTACATGACAGCTGGAGAGACACTTCTGACAAGGGCCTGCAGTGATAGGGCAAGGCGGAATCGCCTTCAGCTGAAAGAAGGAAAGTTTAGATAAGACACTAGGAAGACATTTTTTACTGTGAAAATGGTGGAACTCTGGACCAGATTGCCCAGCAAGGTTGTGGATACCCCATCCCTGGAAGTGTACAAGGCCAGGCTGGATGGGGCTCTGAGCAGCCTGGTCTAGTGAAAGGTGTCCCTGCCCGTGGTGGGGGGTTGGAATTGGACGATCTTTTATGTCCTTTTGTATAGGGTGTGACTGAGATAGAGTTCTTTTTTTTTTTTCCTTTTCCATAGTAGCCCTCAGTGCTTTACATTGGTAGCTGGGAACCCCTCCATGATTCTGCAGGGCATGCTGCTGCTGATCCATGGGAAGAGTGCTGTCTGCCAAGACCCCAGGTTTCTCCAACAGAGCTGCTTTCCAGCCTGTCAGTCCCCAGCCTGTATCACTGCAAGGTGCTCCTGTTTCACCAGTGTAGGACTTTGCAGCTGTTCTTGAATAAAGCTCCAGATGGGCCTTGTGCTCACAGCGGCAAAGTCCCCCTGAATGGCAGCCCCATCATCAAGAACAACTATCTCACCCCAGTTTGGTGTCATCTGCAAGCACAAGAGCACACTTTGTCACTATTCAGCACAAACCCCTGCAGTACCCCTCTTGTTACCAACCTCCCTATATGACACACTAAGCACTTCTTTCTGAATCCATCCATCCAGTCTTTTTTGTATCTCCTAGTTCTCCAGCAATCTGTTCTGTCCAAATCTGGATACAAGAATATCAGTGGAGATTGAGTTGAAAATCTTGCTGAAGTCCAGGAAAATTAAATCCACTGTTCTTACCTCTTCCAAATATTCAGTCAGCTTACCATAGAAGGCAATCTGCCTTGTCATGCATGATTTACCTTTGACAAATCCATGTTTATTGCTCCCATTCACTTCCTTCTTGTGACCAGAAATGTGTTCCAAGAAAACCCATGTCCCTATTTTCCCAGGGACAAAAAGGAAGCTACTCAGTTTGTAGCTCTTTGGGCTGTATTTTGGCCTTTTCTGGAGGGTGCAACATATGCCTTTGTTCAGCCACTGAGAGGGTCGCCTGGTATCCAAGATGCTAGGGAAGGACCTTGCTGTGACACTGGCCAGCTCTATCAACCTTCACTGGCACAGTCCTTTAGGCCCCATGCACTAGTAGGATTTGAGTCATCTCAATAATCCCCAGCTGAATCCTCAGCCACTGCTGGCAGCTGCTCTCCTGATAAGCACAAGGCCTGGGAGACCTTGCTGGTGATGCTCACTAAGGAACAGAAGGATCAGGGTACCCCAGCCTTATCTGGATCCACTGTCACTGTGACACATCACATTCCAAAAGAAGCTTGTATTTTACTTGTCCAGCTTTTCACTACTCAAGTACTAAAATGTTGTGTTAAGTTGGACTGTTCCGTTCCCCCGAAACTCTTCTTGCTGCCCTTGATCTCCCTCCTAAGCATCATCTCTAGGTGAGCATTGGCTCTCTTGATGTCCATCCCTACATACCAAGACAATTTTTCTAAATTTTTCCTTTGTAGCCTGTCCCAGCTGCCCCTGTTGGTATATCCCATTTTTGTACTGTAGCTCAGACATGAGTTCCCCACAAAGTCTTGATAGGCCTGCTTGCTTTCCTGACTATCAGGATGGATCACTGGCATCTAAATTTATTCTCAGTGATACCCCTGCTGGATCCAACAAGTATGAAAACATAAACTATCCATGTAAACAAAAGGAAAAGAGAGGAACCAATAAAATTTGACTAAAGAAAGAACTGCAATGTGGGAAAAAGCTGATACAGTTGACACAATGAACACAATCTTGAGTTTGAGATACAGACCAAGTCTGAGATGGCTGGGAAGACAGGCATGAAAAGAAAAAAACAAATTCAGATGAGGGAAGCCAGGAAGAATGAAGCAAAAAATTGAAGGGGGAAAACTACAAAATACAGAACTACAGGAGCCAGTGGAAATGCACAACACAGAGAGGAGAGATCCTTTTTTATGACAGAAAACTGGATGTGAAACTGAGGATAGTGGACAGAAACCTGAGACAGAAGACAGGACTGTGAAAGGATTCAAACAGTGAAAGAAACTCGTATAAATAACTTATTAGTTAGAACCTCTATGCACACTGGATAGTACTGGATGCCAGATAAGAAGCCCTTTAGCAAGAAACAAACTGTTTACATGGGGAAAATAGAATTGTGATAAAAATTTCAGGATAGGGCAAAGAAGATTGGGACAGGGATATCACACAAGGAATAAGCAGAAAAATCAGCATCCAACAGAATATATTCACTCCCAGAGCCTGGAATAGAGCCCAAGATTCCAGAGTTTCATCTCTACTTTCAAACAGTTCAAAATCTCAGAAAACCATACATAGACAACATCATTTGGAGTACAGCTGAATAACAAATTACTAGTATCACATTCTCAGCTAGCTCAAGTGGCACAAGTTGCATGGCAAAATAGACAAATTTCAGCATTTTTAGAGACTTACATGCTACAGGCATATTAGTCATATGTGCAATCCCACAGGACAGAGGGTTTCCTCCTGTCCATCAGGTTTGCTGACTTTTTTTTTTTTTAATCTAGAATGTTGAACATTTTGGTTATGTGCAAAGAATTTCATGGAGTTTTAAACAGCTGACTATCAAAAACCTACCCATCGGTTAAAAAAATATATATAGTCACATCACAAAAATTAAAGGTTATTTGATCTTGTTCTCTGTGCCCTTGTGCTCAAGGTACTCCTGCTGTGTTACTGAACAACGTGTTAGAAAAACAATAAATAACAAGATTATATTATATAAGGACCTTGCCATATGCACTGCAAATGTTGGCAAGTGTGTTGTTAATAAGACAGGTATTGTAGAAAAAGTGAGGGAATTAATACTGTCCTGGATTTTTTTTTCTTCTTTCTTGCACACAAATCATCTTTAAAAGAAAAAAATATATCAAAACCCCCCGACAAACTTTTAATGAGCAATCCATTCTTCATCAAAATAATGAACTTAGTACCTTGGGGTTAACACTGCAACAGAGCTAAGTATTTATCCCTGCAGTCTAAATCAACACATGCCATACTACAAATCAAGCAATGAGGTCTTTCCTAGATGTGCATTCATGGATCCCTGTTGAGGGGTTTATTAAAAACAACTAAAAAAAAGCCAGATTATTGTTAGTAAATTAGACCTTTATGGGAAAACATCTTAGAATACATAAATCATTAAAACACTGATAGATTATTTTGAAAAATCATATCATAAAGTTCCTAAATTGGATATTCAACACAAAGGAATACATAATATATCTCAGGAGACTTATGTGAAAATATTACTAGTGAAACATGAAGGCGCTAGAGACTGAAGGTAATGAAACAGCAAAAGAGGAAATTAAGAAAGTACAATATGAACAGCACATAAAAAAATATTGAGGCCACACATTATTTGATACCAAGAAAAAGGATTCAGTATGGCACACTGAACACCATCTATGCCATTCTACACTATAAACTGAAAGCAACATTGTAGGGAAAAACGTAAAATTTAACCCTACATTTATAGGCCACATTACATTTCTTACAACAATCTCTGATTCTGCCATTTCATGATGTGTAAGAGCTTAATCTTGCAACTTCAAAGTTCTTTGGATACAGTTTTTGTTGCAAACAGCAAAATACATACTCTATTTCCCAGAAAAAAATCACACATCACTTCACTTTCAGATTATTTTCATCATACAAGAGATGCATATTAATGCAATCATACATAGCATGCATCATCTATATTTGTTTTCCTTAATGTATTAGAAGCATATTCTATGACCAGACAACAAGATTTAATTCAGTTTTGCTTTGACACTAGCTCCCCCTCCAGACCAGTCTAAGATTATAGTCATGACTTTTTACTTTAATTCTGACTGCAACAAGATATAAATACTCAAATCCAAACCTTCTTCTTCTTTATCCATTGAAATGTCAATGAACAGACTGATTTGATAAACTATAAATAAAATTATCATTTATTATTTTTAACTGCATACATTCCAAGCCTGGGAAAATAATTTGGTTTAGAAAAGATCTGACAGATAAAGCACCTATTCCATACAGCCACACAAAGACAGAAATGGATCAAAAAAACAATTTCTACAATATGAATGGTGTGCAATATTTGTAATATATAAGCATTCAATTATACAATCAAGTCTCTATTTGAAGTTGCAATAAAGTGATCATAAACCACAGATGTCAAACCAAAGGGATGCCCCTATGTGGTTTAGTACAACCTTTACCAATTCACTTAAGGTGAAGTGGCTCTATTTCTACTCCAGCATGTATAGCTAACATATTTTTTTCTTGTATTTCCTAGAACTACTGTACTTTCAGTTGTTCAGCTAATTAAACCACTAAAATTTTAAACAAATGAAGACAATGGGCTAAAAGGAAAAGAAAGCTACAACTCCCAACTGACCTTCTTGTTGTCAAATGTCCTGGCAGCTACATCACTGAAAGAGTGAATTTGCCTGATTAAACACTCCAAGTTGATTCCTGCCCTTCTCTCATTGTTGAACTTTTTGCTCAGAAAATATGAGTAATTAATTGTACTCCCAACTTTGAAAAAGGCTGTCTTATTACATGTAGTTGGGAAAATATGCAAACTTTGCAATATGCTAGTGTGCCTGCTTAAGGTAAATATTCATATAAAACCCTAACAAGCATCACTAAAAATCTGGCAGTAAGCATACCTGCAATAACCGGAGAAACAGATGCTACTGGAAATACATCAAAGCAGAGTCACCAACTCCCCATAACCAGTTTTCTTTAATAATGAAAGGAATTGTAACAGTCATCTGTAAAAGCACCCCAAGCACCAGCAGCACAGGCAAGTTGGCCACTTATTTGCTTTTGCAGTTCAGACTTCTCTGAAGTTTTTGATGACTTGCAGGGGAAAATTACTTGGAAAAATAAATAAGATTAATACTACAAAATCAAGAAACCTTTTCACACTCATTCTTTCTGAAGTATTTACACCAGTAACTTTCAGGCCTAGACATTAAGATCCTGTACTTGGGGACAGAAAGAGTATGTGTGTGTGTATGTAGACATGTATACTGAAACATACAATTTTCAGTTGATGTGTATGTTTCAGTGTACAAACACACACACACAGAACAAGAGGTGCCAAGTGCTAATAGAAGATCGCAGATAAAGTACACGACTGTTCTGAGCACAGGGCTGTTCGCCACATCCGTGTACACACAGCATGTGCATCATGTGTGCGTTGAGGGCGCAAGGACAGCAGGTACTGCCCCGAGGAAGTTACAGTCTTCAACAAGCAATTTTACAGCTCATGCCTTTGCCCTTAGGCTTCTTGGTACACTCCGCACCACAGCACTATAGTTTCTGCCTCTTGTACCCTCAACCAGGAGCTTCTGAAAGCAGAGGGTCACAGCCTGGTCTTTGCAGTGCACCAAGAACACACTGCTAGCACTACTTGCACACACGTGTGAAAGACCTGAGCATAATCAAGCACTAACTCGCCTAAGGCTAAATCGCCAGAGCCTTACCAGTAACAGGATCCACGACCAAAACCAATTGTGCCGAAATACAGGAAAGGTCGCCGTGGGAAAAGCCCCAGGCAACAACCGAAGGCTCTGTACCCGTGTCAGGCAAGCACTTCCTCGAGGAACCAGGCGGCCCCAAAGCGTGAGGTCCGTCCTCACAGCCCACGCTCACCGTGTATTCCTCCCTGCCAAAAGCAGGCGTCCCCTCGGGCGGCCGCAGTTCCCGGGACAAGGAAAGTTGGAGGCCGCCCCCCGCGCCCTGCGGCCGCGGCGCACGGGACGGCGGCAGCCGCGCTCCGCGCTGCGGGAACCCCGCTGTCCGCGCCGCGCCCGGGGCTCGCACGCATCTCCCTCCCGGGCCCGGCCCGGCCCCGCCGCTCACGGTGATGCCCCGGCCTCCCCTTCCTCCGCCGCGCTCTCCGGCGGCCTCAGGCCCCAGCAGCGACCCTCAGGTGAGGGAGCCCACGGGGACCCCGGCACACGGCAGGGACCGGCCCCCTCCCCGCCATCACCACCCCGGCGGCGGCGGCAGTGGTTGCTGAGCAGCGCCCGAGTCGCAAAAGCGGCGGCGCCAGGCCCGGGGGAGAGATGGGGAGCGCTCGCCGGAGCAGCCCGGTCTCGCCTCGGTACCCGCTTCCCCGCCGCCGCGGCTGCCGCTCAGCCCCCGCATCCCCTTACCGGAGTGCCGGCGCCGCCGGCGGAGCCCGCGCTGCCGCTGCCACGGGTGCCGGGCGGGGGGGCGGCGGAGCTGGCGGGCGGGGAGCGGCGGGAGCAGACGGAAGCAGGAACCCGTCGGCGGCGGAGCGGAGCTGGCGGGGACGGGGCGCGGGGCGCGGGCAGGGCGCGCGCCGAGGGCGGGGAGCGGCGCGCGGGCAGCCGTGACAGCGGCGCACGGCCCGGGCAGCGCGCGCCCCCGCGAGCGCGGTAGGAAGAGCCGCGCCGCGGGCGCGCGCCTGCCGGGGGAAGCAGCCTATGGGAGCGCGAGCCGGGCCCCGGTGCCGCGGGAGCGCCCCCGTCACGGAGCGACGGAGCGCGCATGCGCGCCCCGGACCTTCCAGCGCCGCCGCTGCCCCCGCCCCACCGCCTCCTCCCGCGCGCCCCCGCCCCGGGAGCGGCGGGGACGGGCTCGGCAGCGTCTCCGCATCGCTGCGCGGGGCTATCCCCGCCGCGCGGGGGACCGCGGGGCGACGGCGAGAGCCCGCGGGAGCGGCCGCCTTTACCCCGGCGATGGGCGTGAGCGCGGAGCAGCAGCGCCCGCTGAGCGCCGCCGCGGCGCTCCTGCCTCCCGCGAGGGAGCGCGGCGGAGACCGGGCGCGGGGGCGGCGTTCCAGGGCACCCCTGAAGTGCCGCTTGATCCCTCCGGGAAGGCGTCCCTGCCCCGCGCGGCTCTGTCCCCGGCAGCGATGCCGACCCGCGGGCAGGGCCGCCCGCAGCCCCAGCTGCTGCCCGCAACAGGCTGGTCCCGCCCGCAGCGCCAGCGCATCCTGCCCGGGAACAGACTTTGTGGTTTTAATGCAAAGATCCCTAGAAAAGACAGAAATCTCACGAAATTTTCTATTATGAGAGAAAAAGGAGCGCTCTGTGTCTGCTAGGTGACAGCAGGACTAGAGAGAGGCCCGCTCTCGTCCAAGCATCCTTGACTGTTCCGCCTTTGTGGCTTAACAGAACCTTCCCAAAAGTGCACTTAAACGAGTGAACTCGGATGGATGTGGAATTTCAGGCATTTGACGTAGCTATAGTATCCTAAAGATTCATCTGGGGAAGCTATGTACATATTATAAGTTTGCAATGTGCACCGATAATGTTTCAGTGTGCTTGGGAGACAAATGGCGGAGATGGGAAGGGAGCATGTGAAGTAGAAATTGTAGTAGGAGTATGTTCGAAGATACTGTGATTTCGGTTAAAGCCAGAGCTGGTAAGGATGGATACTTTGTAACTATCACATCCTTTTTGCACCGCTCCCAGAGCTTAGAAGAGCTGTCCTGCATATTGGTGTTCTGTCCTATATTCCTTCACACTTGTCTTCCCTGGTTTATTTCACTAGCCCTCTTGTTGGTTTTTGTTTTGTTGGGTTTTTTTTCCCCAGAAGTCATAAACATTCACAAATGAGCTTGTAAGGTGTGAGACATTCTGCCAGTGTCTGTTGTTTTTTTCTTTCTTGACTTCATACGTTCTGGATCAGCTGCGTGCTAACATGGCGCTTGGGGCACAACCACCATCAGCATTGTCTGGGGGATGCCAAGAAGAGTTACAATATTCTGTGCCCATAGCAACCTTCCAGAGCAATCTGGAAATGCAGAAATAATTAATATATCTTTTTTCCCTAAGGTTTTGATTCCTAACTGACAATAATAGAGATTAGTTGAGAAATTGAGACGATAAGCAGATTGCTGATGGTTGTCAAGCGCTGAGTGCAGTTGCTAGCTCCTGTGACTGCAACAGTTGTTATATCTACTAACAATTATATTGCCTACAAATTTAGTCAAGGATTTATATTCCAAAATCCAGTTCCATAAATCAAAAACATTTTAAAAGTCTAGGTATATGCAAATGGGCCAAAAGTGTGTGCAGTGCAGGGAAGGGAAGGAAGCCCCCATGCCTGGAAATATGCAATGTGTCAGGTTGAACGGGTCTTTGAGCAATCTGATCTGGCTGAAGATGTCCCTGCTTATTGCAGGGGGTTTGGACTAGATGGCCTTTAAAGGCCCCTTTCCAACACAAATCATTCTGTGACTCGAAGCTGATGATCCAGAAACCAAGGCATGGCTTTCCAAATGATATATTTAACTGCATGTTGCCTTTGCTTGGAGGATGTCACCTAGAGAAGGATTCTAAAAGACAGTAAAATTGTTCAGGAGACTTCTGAAAAGTGGAGATCTTGTGGTGGGTCTTTTCTGTCTGGTAGGAAAATACTATTTTATGGACATAAATCTGATTATTAACCCACAAAATATTAGGGTACTTTCAATGCAGACAGTTCTTAGATACAATGTTTGCAAACTGGACAAAAATCAGGCCAAAATAGATGGGCTCTTTCATTGATACACTCGTGCTGATTTCAGTTGTACTTACTGTGATGTGAAATTAAGTTCATTTCAAATAATTGTTTAATACAATGAGGAAACTACTGCTGGTTTACTTGCTTTCAAGCCCATGATATTCTCTGCTACAGGTTTATGATCTTAAATCGAAGAAAATTACACAGTACCATGCCCAGCATCCACTGGAGATACCAGTGGGTAAAATGTGATCAATCTGCACATAACTTGTACAGTTAGGAGTTATTTTTATTTATATTGCAATTCTAACCATGTTATAGCACCTACTGCTACCAGCCTTATTTTTATTTTGAGCAATTTGTGACCTGAGCTGTGCTAAGCCATGACATAATGGGAGAAAGAAAATTAAATTACTAGGGAGAGAGATGAACAGCTAGTGAGGGGAGTGCTGTTACAGAGCACTAACTTTTTACAAATGCTAAATGCAGCAGGTACATACAATTTGAAGTACATTTCCCAAATTATACTGAAAGGCCAGCAGCTAATTTCATTTTCACCACAAAAAGCTCATTTTTAGGTGTAGAATGCCTCTTGTGACTCCAACAACTTCTTCATCTCATGACCAAGGGGCAGAGCCTTAGTTTGTTAGTGCTCTGAAATGCTTGGGAAGGGAAATTTACACTAGAATATGGGACAATTTTTCACCACCATGGTTAGGAAAATAATTTTCTTAAACAATTTTAAGGTGGATTCTAGTTCTAGTTGTGGAGTTACAGTTTCTAGCACTCAATCTCACAGCCTAATGAATCACTTTTACCTGATACAAACCCAAAATCTACTGGAGTCAGCTAATTCTTTCCACTTGGCAAGAAGGTGGTAGGACTTTCACATAGCAGGTGGAATCTCAGCAGGGCAACTCTAGTTTCACTTTGATGAGACATCCTGCCACCTGTCTCAGAAGTTCCTCTGATTAGCAATGTGAGTTAAAATGGAATGTAAAGGTATTTTGGCTTTTCCCCCCAAACACATGAACACATACTGTAGTCCACATTTAAACCTCCCTAGAAGCAAAATTCTACTTTTGTGAACTTTCTATTTCTCTGTGCAGTGTTAACAAGTTGTCTCTTATTCTTCATTATCTCTGAACACCAGAGCCATAAAGCACTCTTAATGGATAACAACAACTCCTCCAAAAAGTACCTTAAATCCTTATCCCTTTATATTAAATGACGAGAAGCACATTCAGTTTTTAGCTATCGCAGTAGTAAAAGTAAACTTAAAAGAAAGAATCACCAGAGCTGGAAGGGATGTTAAAAAAAAGTACTTCTCAGATTATTTTTTTTTTTTTAATTAAGCATCATTTAGGGGCTTTGATTACTTTAGGTTTTGTGGACACTTTTTATTTATTGCAGTATAACTGTACCTTGGAAATACTTCATTATAAAGACATGCAATTCTTCAGGTGACACCAGAGTTAAACCACACACTTACCGGAATCCTCCCATATGCAGCTTGGTGCTGCAGATTGGCTTTATTTCATACCAACTATTCTATATTACCTGTTGCAGACCACTGTAAAATGGTAATACTCAAGGATCACTAAAACTAAGATCAGGACAGGAGAGTGTTACAGATATTTTGCTCTTTGCTTGCTATAAAGAATAATACAGTTTCTAGCATCATTTATCCAAGCTTTGTTTTGTCATGTGAAGTAGGAAGAAGACATGGGTAGAACCAGCTCAAGAACCAGTATATTCAAGAAAGAAATGTAGAAATTATGTTTGAAAAAAAAATGCAACTGGAGTGGAAGGGTGTTATGCTTTTGTCCCTCTTAAATAAAGATTTTATATACTGAGGAGGATGAGTTGGGAAAAAAACCCCAAAAATCCAAATCAGTTAATTTTTCCTCCATGTAGAAGTCAACACGCAATGAGTACCCATACACTGCACCAGTCAGGAAACTGCAGAAATGCAACTGTAACATAAGAATTACAGAAAATATGTCACAAGGGTTAAAGGTAGTTCAAGACACAATAGGAATGAGATTACAGAAACTGCCAATATTACATAAAACTTTAAAAAAAATTCTAAGACTATTACTAATCATTTAATATAAAACCAAATTTCTTAAATTCTAAAGAACATTTTAAAGGATCCATCAGATGTTTCTGTTGTAGCCCTCAGAATTTTTCCTGCTTTTTCCACTTGAAATCAGATCTTGTACTTGTTAGGTCTCAGCTTCACATAGAAAAGAATTTCAAATACTTGAAACACCCCTCCCAAGTTAGTAGTGTTGTAAGAAAATTTTAAAACATTTTTACTAAGACTTATATCTGTGTCTATTAAAGGATATCATGAAAATTTATTTCTGCTTTTCCAGGAAATGCCAGCAGGTACAGCCAGTCACTGTAAGTGCACTACAAAGCAATGGTTGCTCCTCTGTGGAAGAAAAAAAAACCAACAAAACAAACAAACCAAAAAAAATCTGAATTACTGAGATGCTTTGCTGTTAAAAGATGTGAGATAGTGCTTCATCATAACATACAGAAGTACTTGCAGCTGCAGAGCAACTCAAGAAACTTTTCTGTCCCATTAACCAAAACACTTTCAGTTTCCAGCTTGAAGCAGGTGAAACCATAACAAACATTGCACAAGGACTGTTTATCTGTGCCCAAAGCATTTGAATAAAGTGTTTATATGAATCAGGACAAACTTACTTTTTCTTGACACTTCCACATTTACAGTTCTTCTCCTTGAATTGTAGTCTGATTTGACTACAAATCAGCAGTTTGTTTCTGTCTATTTACTGGTTTTATTTCAAGCAAAGGCTTAAAGGTCAAAAGGAACAAAGGGCAAAGACAATTAAAATATGCTGGATAAGTTGTGTAATCAAAAAATCATCTTGTGAATGTTCATTAAATATCAGAGATGCCTATGATTATGTGGAAAATACAGCTGCACAGTGGTATCTCTTCTGGGGAAATGAAGCAGGGACAGCTTCACTAACAGCAGTAGTCTCTACGTCTCAGCAGAACAGAGACCATTCTTGTGTTATATTGGAAAGACAGAAATGTAAATGCAAAGGCAAAAGGATCTTCTCCATGTGTACATTCTTTCTTTAAACTGAGCCTCAAGTAGTACAGCTGTGTAAACACAGTCATTTGTCCCTGCAGATGAGTAAGTAAAATACAGATTATCCAAAACTTGTGATTTGGATTATCCAAAACTATGCACAGTAAAAGCTACTTCAGGATTAAAATCCAACAATGTAACTTGCATTACAAACTGGATGAGCTGCAATGTAGACGCTAACACCTGAAGTTGGCCCTGCACTTCCCACTTTAAGATCTCATTTCAGTTGCTGACAGCAGAAATACTTGTTTTCATAAACTCTCAGCTGCTTAGACCAGCATTTTTAAAGCTCTGTCCCTTTTTTCTCAAGTGCCTTAAGTTTCAGAGTGACTGTTTCAAATTTGTCAGGATTATGCAGGTAAAAAAAATGTGCCTTTAGTTTTTCCTTTAAGAATCTATGTGTATTTAGTCAGACTACTCCTATAAGGAGCAAGGAGGAGGATATGACTTTAAAAATCAGATGTTTCACACCCTCAGAACTGCCATATAAACAAATTGAGTTTTGCAACTAGATTTTCATATCAAATTTTCCAAATATGCTAAGGAATATGTCCTGCTCTTTTAATGGGACCTAATCTGAAACTGAGTTTCTGGTCTCACTGTATATGGAGGCAAAAAGAAGGAAGTCCTCTCTCTCGTGTTTCACATCATCTCCATGCATTTCTTATGCCTGGAGTAGCTAGGGTATCCTTACAGACAGACAAACTCATCACTTTTTCTACTGTAAAATACTAGGAGAAGCAGCATTTCTAGAGCTGAGTAGTAATTACAAACTTCTAAATATGTCATTGTGGTGTTGCTAAGATGCTAATTGCCTCAACATTTCAAGGTTTCCTTGCTCAGATTTATTTTATAATAATTGAATGCAAGACATTCAAAAGAGTGCTGGTGTCTACACTATTTTCATAGTACTTTACAGCTGTATTAATTCTCTCTTCTGGACTTCTTTCCATTGAGGGAGAAAATGCACTTGTTTATCACCCACACATTTTCGCATTAAAATTTCCTATCTTTACTCAGCTCCTATTTCTGCCACAAGAGGGAAGGGGAAAGTGCTACATTTTTTTTTTTTTGAATGCTTGACTCTGCAAGAATGTTTCTTCAGAGTAATTTTTGGTTTGTATACATCCAGAGGGGAATAAATAAAGCTACTGGGTTGCCAATGTTTTTATACAACAGGTCAAGCTCTCTTGCTTTAAGATCTTAGCCCTTGGATTTAGGTTCTTGCTAACTTGCTTATGATTTATTCCAGATTGATGATTTATCTTTGCATTGGACATGAAAATTCCCACTTGCTAATTTGCTTCCTTTCTCAGATCAAGTTCCCAACCCCAACAGATTTGTGTAAATAAATGTATCATTTCTTGTAAGATTTTCAATATTGCAATTTAACAATAGCATTATCAGATAATTTCTAGGTATTCATGGAGAACAAGAACTTATCTGAGAGCCTTATCTGTGTGCTCACAGGGTGTGGTGATTCCATTAGCTTTCCAAACAATGGATTTCCTGTGAAGGTAAACTTACACTCAAGAACAGCCTGGTCTGGTTTACAGCCTGAAATAGAAATGTGAAACATTTTATCTGTGGCTTACAAAGAGAGTACTATCGGCTTTTCAAATAATAACCCCAGCTGTCCTATTTCTCAGCAAGGCCTTTGCAAGAGGTTTATGCACACGCTTTCAAAGAATGAGCAGCCAATAAAAGATCAGATCTGCTGGAGAAGGACAGTCTGCTGCACTGGCCTGGCATGTCACATGGAATGCTGCTGCATTCGGGACAGAAATACTTCTGTAAACCAAAACCAGGCAAGACCAACACATTTTATTCAATTAAGCTTTCATTAGACTCAATTATTTTGTTTTCTTTTTGACTAATATATGTGAACTTATTATTACATTAGTAGCTGCAATTGAAATAGTTCTTAAATTTCCCAAGGGCATTTCATTGTTATTGCGTCTATCAGTATTTGGTGCAAATGGAAAAACAGCTAATAAGCAACCAAATCAATTTCTGGGTGCAATTTACTTATCAGCCCATTCTCATGTCACATGTCCCACATGTAACTTGAACGACCAGTTTTTCCTTCCATTAGCAAGTAGATTAACAAAAAGGATCTACCTCCTAGCAAGCGCCAGATAAGCCAGATACTGTACCCCACCTGGAAATTTAACAGTTATATGCAGGGCCTTCACTAGAGTTGCATTCCTGTTTGTAGCAGCATTGACACAAAGTAAAGATTGTGACTAACAATTAATTATGGCTTTGTATCTCATTAAAAAAAAAAAAAAAAACAAAAAACAAAAACAGAAAAGAAATAAAGCCTTCACTTCCACCAACTCTTCTACAGTTGAAGCAAAACATCTACTTGCAGCTCTGGAAGTGGGTCTTGCTGCAGTGATGGTTGTACTCAAGACTTTATTTCTAATTTATTAAACTGTATTAACCCTGGGAGAAAAAAAAAAAACAAAACAAAAAAACCACCACAAAAACAATGAAAAAAACCCCAGCCTCCAGATGGTTAAAAACATACCAGGCTCTTTGCTGGGAATGAAAGGCTGTAGGGAATGAAGGGCTGTTGTGAGCAAGCTACTCTGGTATGCCCATCTGTGTTGTTTCTCCACCAAATGCCAAGGTTGTTTAAGGTTCTGCTTCTAACATCCAGCATTCCCACTTGGTGGCAGCTCCCTTACTGTCCCATTGTAATCACAAAGCTGTCAGCTATTGGAGAGAAACAAAGTTTTTGTCAGTAACGCTCAGAGGCACTGCACTGTTACCAGGCTTTAGAACCGGCTATCTCATTTTGTAATTTCATCTGGATTCTTTTGATAATCAATTTACTTCTAACCTTAAGGAAGGAAAATTATTCAATATAGTTAGAAAAGCCAAATGATTAAGGTTGCTCTAGTAATTTTGAAAAACATTATATTGCATGATATGAAGAATTGAAATTGTTTTCCTTGCTAACCTTTCACCTTTCTTGAATTAACATTCAAGCGGTTACTTCAGAGCATCTCTAACAACCAGCTGTGAGGGGGGGAGTTCAATTCCAGTAATATACAGGTACACTTCTTGTAAAGTCTGATAGTTCTTAGATTAAGTATGTAAGCATTGCCTAAGGCAGCCTTCTCTCCTCAGTTGTGCCAGAATAAGCTGAGCTGTTGCAACGCCTTTTAGCAAAACAGAAAGCAGCAGAGCAAGGCCAGGTTAGGACCTGGTTACTACCAAAGGCAGTTACTGATCTGGCCAATGCTGAAAGAGGATTAAAAGACTCACTCTTTCTCTCTAAGCAAATATGTGTTTGGCTACTGTAGCAGTGTTTATTGACACTAATCACGAGCAATCTACTGTTTGCAAGCTTTTTCCAATTCTGAGGTAAGATTTGGATACGAATATGGTGCATGTGTGAGTTTAAAATGTATTTTATCTAAACTGGTAGCATAAAACTTTAATTCGCACAGGGAATCTAGAGAGAAGTGGTTTGGGAATTATGTCCCAACTAATTTGGGAATTATGATCAAAAGTCTGCAGTACATAAGTACAGATTCCTACCTCATAAGGACTCAAAATGGGTGAGCCTGTTTTTGTGCTCTTCCCTTTCCCAGTATGCTGCAGATGGTAGATAGACTGAGCTAGGAATACATATTTAATCTATCTAGTCTTATCTTAACAGAGGTAACAAAAATTCTTTCCTAATTCCGCCTAACTGAATGTATCTTTGCAGGGTGGCCACAAAACAACTGATAAGTTGCAGCATTTTACTCCACCCTCTTTGATGGGTAGTGCAGCAAAGCAATCTTATAAAGCCAACATGGTCTACATTTATATTGTGTTCAAATAAGGCTTGCTATTGGTCTGAACTCAAAGAGTTGCCTCCAGGGAAGAGTTGAAGAAAGCTTAGCTCCTCTGTCATTGGAGACATCAAGGGTGGAAAGTTTACATAATCTTTTACAAACATGATTTAATACAAATTATTATTTCCTTTTAAGGTTTCTATTTCCTCTTGATCCTACAGCCAAGTTCATATTTGATAAGAGAAATAGGAGTGCCATGAGAGAGAACTGGTAAAAACTGATATATCTAAATACAGCTTAAACACTGCAGAGTCAAAAACTCTTTAATGGCAGCACAGATCTTGGAGCAGAAAAATTTATATAGCAGGGTTCAATCATTCCAGGTTTCCTCTACAGCAATGCCAGAAAGGATAGCCACAATCCAGAAAGCCTTCAAACCTGTAGTAATGATTATAAGATTGTTTTTTATTTTCTCTTTCATGCTTGAGTAAGACAAAACTTTACATAGCTAAAATAATGCAATTAGAGAATTAAATAATAAATTGTATTGTTGTGAAGTACCTGTACATGTATTCCCAGCCACTGCAAATATGTTAGTCAGTCAAAACCCAAAAAGGATTTGGATGCATAAGCAACTTAGGAGTACTTTCTAAAGGCAGAGTCCCAGAGGATGACCAGCAGCAGCTCATGGAAAGAAATGTGTGTCCACATCTGGATGACATTATATTTTACATATCCAGGGAAAGCAAAGCAGCTTCTGTTCCCACCTAAACAAATGATGCAGGTCATGTTTCATCTGCCAATGACTTCTCTGAGTTCTGTGTAGCAGTCAGCCATACCTCGCTCTCATCATCAATATAGCTGTAAAAATATGTACAAAACCTTTGACCATTTCACATAGTAAAATAGTACAGCTGTTCTTGTTAACAAGTTTCTAAATATTCTGAATCAGAATATGCACATGTAAAAGAACATTTTAAATCTCTGCTGCAATAGTTTGAAACGTTTTAAAATATCCACTGGCATGAACAAACTAGCTGCTATTGCCAGAAATTATTATTGGTCCCTATTGAAGAGAAACATTCATGCTATTGTGTTCCTCTGAGTGTGGGTAGTCTCTTTCTGAAGAAAGAGAAATATGTGAAGTGGCTTTTGCTAGTTTTGCTGGATAATCATGCAATTCGTGCAATCTGCCTTTCACCAAGACCAACTGCTTCCTTGGGCTGAAGTACCTATGAGCTTCACCAGCACTGTAAAACTGATCTGGATTTCCTGTCTAAATCTTATTTTTTCCAATCTCAACTTTCCAATTTTGTCCAATCTGCAACTTATTCTGCCCAGATTTTAAATTTGGTTTTTGTCTACTTTTGAAATTTTGTGCCAAGTAAATGGTAAAACTCTACTCCATCATTCTGATGGACAGGTGTGGAACTGGTGCGCTG
The DNA here is from genome assembly GCF_051311805.1 of Agelaius phoeniceus. NCBI lineage: Eukaryota > Metazoa > Chordata > Aves > Passeriformes > Icteridae > Agelaius > Agelaius phoeniceus. The sequence goes on from NC_135270.1 coordinate 24,421,859, forward strand.
GAGTGCGTGTAGCATGTTGTGTAGCACAGCTACACTATAAGCCATATACCACTCTAACCCACTATAACTGTTAACCCATGCCTTTGGCAGGGCAGCCACACAAAACCTGACACATTTTGTATACAATAACCTGCCAGGATAAACCCACTGTTAGATATACCTTGCAAATGTAGACAAATGTGGTTACAGTAGATGAACTGGAATGAAGATGTTTCTCCTATCAGCTCTGCTGTTGATTTTTTGTGTGAACTTTGATCATTTTATAGCTCTATTCATCATTACTTTTCCTGCTCTTATCTGAAGAATGGTGAGATAACAACTCTCTCAAAGGCAGCCAGCCAACATGTGCCAAAGAGATCTGAAATCACCAGATAGAAGGTGGCTCTCACAGGACAGCAATGGGACGTATCAAATATCGATGCTACAGTTTCTTTTTAAATAGTACTGGACACTGGATTTTCATCAGAATTTATTGGAAAGTTTTATTTCTCTGTTGGCATGACAAAGATGTTCTTTTATTGGTATCTTGGGGAGGTTAATTGCATTGGAGTGTTTTGTTTTAAAGTTCAAACCTTCAGTGAATGCAGGCCAGCTGCTTTTTTATCATAAGATTTCATCACACACCCTGTTCCTGGGGGATTTTTTGGTTGTTAACAGTCCTATTGGTTCAAATTTTATATTCTCTGGTATTGCCACCTTTCTTCAACTCTTGAACTCTAACAGACACACACCCTGTGTAGGCTCTGAATGTAGGTTTTATTGAACAGGTGAAATATTAACTGAGCTGTAATAAGCCCCATACAGTGCTCAGTAAATGACACATGTATATTGTTTTGGAAAATGCTCTGAGATCTTGCAGGGTGAGGAATTGAAAATACTCCTTGTTACATAGATGCCTTTGCATAATGGACCTCAGGTACCACAGAGTCAGTTTAGAGGCCAAAAGAGAATATAAGGCCACACTTCCCAAAATGGTGCTGTGTGCACACCTAGGGAACGTTCCATGGCTACCAGTTTTCTAAAGGAAAATGTCAGAAATGTGTACACAGAACAATATAATTCCTGTGTTCATGTAAGTGTGAATAGTGTCAAGCTCCGTGCAGCTTTTTCCACCTGGCACACTGTGTGCATTTTTAAATAAGGCTTCAGAAATTAGACGATCATGTAGCACAGAAGGCAGTTCATTGCAGGAGGCTAACCAGCTTAATTCCTGCTAATGGTATGGTTTTGGCAGTAATTTCATAAGGAATTGGTCCTTTTCCTTGACATCAAGAGGAAGATATGGCCTGGAATCCACACTGAGGGGTGTGAGTGACAAACAGTTTGGAAAAGGTTTACATCCTGTGCCATGCATAATTTAGGGAAACTGGTAGAAACTCTTATTGTTAGATAAATCGGCTGATCATGTAAGTAACTGAGACAGCAGCATAGGCACTAATGTCCCAAGCTGGCACTATGAAATAGCACAGAAGTAATGAAATTATTCTGAAAGTGTTGGAAACAATAGAACCTCTTAATAATTTTAGTTAGTGGTTTTAATTAACTTCTAAATTAATTGTTTAATTGTTACCTATATATATATATTTACATACTATATAAATAGTATGCTATTCTTAAATTACTCTTAGCCAGCATTTAGCAAAGTTGTCATAAGCAGCTAGTGTGGTAATAGAGCTTGGGAAAATTAATGAAACTTTAAGTTTTGCTAAGCTAACCTTGATATGCTTCAATGAACAAGGCCTGGTAGGGAGTGATGTATTGTTGAAATTGGATACAAAAGCACAGAATTTATGGACTACAAAGACTTTTGCAGAAACCAGAAGATAGAGAAGAAGCTAATAAAGACTCAGTATATGAGTGTTGAAAAGTCTCTACCTGGAAAAAAATACTAAAAAGACTGAAAAATATAAACTCATTAGCATGAGAAGTGAGAAAACAATAACTGATAGAAAACATAATACTGATTAATGAAAGACAATTATTAAAAGTAATTTAGAAACGATGAACATTAATTTCTTTGTTTGCTAAAAATGTGTGAATGAGTTTTGTATCTGCATTTGTGTAGAGGCCTGAATTTTGTTGGCCACACACACACCTCCAGGCTAGGAATAAAGTAATGCCTTACTCACTGACCCTTAAAAGACAGTGTTAGAGTCTTATTTATCCTGACAGTTTCGGAGGATTTGGTTGCTAAAACGTCATTTAGCATTCAGGGCCCTGCCTCTGCTGTGACTTGCCGTAGCCTCTCAGCAGTCCCTGTGTCTTCTGAAGACACTGCTTAAGGTTCCCTGTAAGCTGAGACTAATAGAGCAGTGCCAAAGAAAGATCTGCAGCTAGCTAAATAACCAAATAACCTGTCTGCCACAGCATATGTCTCTATCATCTGTTCAGTAATAAAAGGCATTTAATTAGTTAAGTGTGAGAGTCTGTATCTCTGGTCAACCTTTAGTTTCATTGCCTTAGCAAAATCAGCTGGTTAAAACTGGACATCTCTTTCTCTGAAGGAATGGAAACTATGATATGACAATAAACTCTTCAGGCTGTCACCCTCTACCCAAAGTTTTCTAAGCCAAAAAGAAGCTAAAATCCATTCTCATAAAGGCACAAAATTTGGCTCAAAAGGCAACAAGGAATGACAGAGTTGTTTTATATCTTAAATGTGAAATACAGTTTGTCACGTGCCGAGTTTCAATGCAGAAGTCAGTTATCTGACTCGCTTCCTGTTAAATGTTATCTCGTTCAGAAATTGCAAACAAGATCTTTATTGCATTATTGTCTCAGATGACTGTTCAAACTATTGAAAAGGGGCACATGTGTGGCTCAAAGTTAATATTTATGCACTGAATTCCAGCAATAGAACTGTGACCAGACCTACAAAGCATAGCCCAGCTGTGCACTCTGTGTGCCAGTTCCTTGGGTGGTGCTTGGACTGTTGCAACATTGCAGTGCTAATATTCCCCAAAGCTCTTGCTGGCAGTTTTAAGGCATGATGTAACAAATCTTCTGCGGGTGGAATGTTGCCCAGCTCTGAGGTAGTTTGCTTGGTTTGGTTTTGACTTCTGCATAAACAATTTGCATGTTGATTTTTAACATGGTAATTAAAAAGGCGGGCTGTGCCTACACCATTTCCTGTTTCTTCCACAGATTTCTTGAATAAAGTCAGTTTCGCTTCGCTTTATTTTATGATCTTCCTTTGTTTCATTACAGTTCACATTTAATTTGAATACTACTGAATATTTCTTTCAAATATACACAATGTAAAGGACTTTTAATTTATAGAGGCTACTCGTCCATGCCAATCACTGTTATCAGATGTGCACTGAAATATTCACTAACTGAAATATGCTGTGTTCTCATACTACCCATGGAATAAATTACATAAGGCACTCCTATTTCCATAATCCAAATTCTCACCAGAATTACCAGATCAGTAATATCAGACCAAAATCAATTGGCAAGTAGGCCCAAGTCCAAAAAGGACAAAACACAGCTCTACTTTGTTTTACACACTTGTCTTTATCATTTGATTCTGTACAGAGATTATATTGAATATTCAGGTTATTGATTTTCTTTAAGGTTGGCTACAAAAGTTATAAAAATCTTCAAACACTTATTAAATTTATATCATCATCAATAAACAGAAAGGCAAATCCCCAGTAACAGTTTCATTTGGTCTAAACAGAGCTGCTTTGAAAACAGCAAATTTACAGATTTGCACCATTCCAGGATCAGACATACATGTACACAGAATTATACAGAAGTTAAATATTTCCATTCAATAGAAGCTGTGGAGTCAGCTGTTCTAAAAGCTACCAAACAATTTCTATTATGAAAGGGCAGAAAGGTCTAATCTAGCAGTAATGCTGAAAGGTAAAAGGAAATATTTTCATTTAGAGCATGATTTAAATTAGTTAGGGCTCCCAGGTCTGGAAAAGAATGGATTGGATTGGATTGGATTGGATTGGATTGGATTGGATTGGATTGGATTGGATTGGATTGGATTGGGTTGGATTGGATTGGGTTGGATTGGATTGGACTGGATTGGACTGGATTGGATTGGAGGGGACCTTACTGATCATCTAGAGAAGAGGCTAGCAGCAGCCAGGTTCAAAGCAAACAAGAAAGGTAATTTTTCATGTGACAGGTGGTGGACCTGTGCAACATCTTGTCACAATTGCAGATAGTAAAGCTCACAGGGGCACAAAGAGAGGTCTTCTAAGGGTTACTTAAGACTGCCAAAAATTCAGCCCAAGGAAAGATGGCTGGAAAGAGCTGGAGTGCAGGAATGTGTTAGGAGAAAGGTCATTCCTGCCTGCCTTGTGCTTCTTTCCTGGGCCTCTCTGTATGGCCAGTGCTGGGCATGGGTCACTGGGCTAGCTGGGCCTCTTATCTGACCCAGAACACCCAGTACAGTTTCTTAGATGAGTCAGGTTCTTGGGTGAAAACATCAGTGATGCGTTTCAGAGTAAATGAAGCCTTATCTCCTTGACCCCATCTAATAGTAAGCTTAACCATCTCTTCCTGTTCTAGAGCAGCACACTACCAAATAAGCCTGTTCTACAATTTGCTCCTAAATCAGCCCTCATAATCACAGCATGGCAAAATCTGGATATGCTAATTTTTAATCAAATAAATTACCAACAAGTGCAAATTTGAAATACCAGCAAATACGTAGCCTAGTAGTCTGACATCCTCACACTCTGACTAATTGATTCCTGTGTAACCTCAAAGAATTATTAATACATTATATGATATACAGAATACATAACTGTTGGTGTTCAAAGGTGTCACCACATAGAATTTATATTGGTTTTTTCTTGACTGAGTCATGCAATTATTCAAACAATGACAAAAAACTTACATGGTGGTGTGGTATAAAATCGTCTTCATGTACTAACAGGAGAAGGAGCAAAGAGGGATAAATAATTAGGAAACAGCTTCCTAAACAATTATGAAAGCTTTGATTCAAATTTGATTTTTGTTCAAATTGCTTTACTTGTAAAGTGAGGTGACTCCATCATCACAAGTCCTGCTGCAGAGTGGTCTGGGGAAACCATTAACACACTAACAGAGACTAATGGGCTTGTCCACAAGAAGTAATCAGTGCACAATAAAGCAGGAGGTAAATCCACAGCATCTCAGCCAGCTTGCAATAATTATTATAGTCTATTTCCACATGCAGGAAAAAATTAATGTCACAGTATTTTATATCTGACAACTTAGACTTACACAAAGTTATAAATAAGTGACAGACACTGTGAGAAGTATCATGGTCTCTAACTGCTAAAAACCTTCTCTCTATTGTCTAAAAATCATCTTTAGTCACCTGAAGTTTTGTCACCTTCACCTACAGAAAACATTGTAGTTGCCCACATAAGGCACTGCACAGAGGTTATTTTATTAAGGAAATTTTGCATATACAGAAAAAACATTTTTCTTTGAAATACACTTGCAGCTATTAATTGTAAAGCTGGGGGAGGCTATGCTGGGTTTGACTGGAAGAAAGTACAGGTCTTTGAAAGTCATTGAGCTTGTCTTTTCTATAGACTGTTCATACACAAGTGCATATCCATGAAGAAGCACAGTGGTTTGTTGGTTAGTAAACCAGGGGAGAAGAAGAACATCTACCAACAGCACCACACTGAATTCACAGCCATAGGAATAGGTAGAAAAACCAGATCCACAAAGTCAGTCTTGGTAGGTGAACTCACCTTTACAACTCTGGGAGAGTTTTCAGGGGAGCTGCAGACTCAGTATCTGTCTTCTGCCAGCTTTATGACATAAATAATTTCCATTCAGCGTGTGTGCTTGGACACATATGCACTCTGAATAAACAGATCACCCACAGACTCTCCAGTATCTTTTACAAGTATCATCAAAATCAACTCAAAATCTCAAAATGGAGATTAATCAAAAAGATGTTGTGATGATACTGAAGCAGGTTCAGTGGTGTCTCTGGTCCACATGTAGTGGCCACATGTTCCCAAACAACCTAGACACAAACAAGAACAAAACAAGCTGTGGATTAAATATTTTGCCCATCTTCTGGTACAAGTTGATATGGACCTTATTTGTATTTATGAAAGAATTAAAGCCATTTCAGTAATGTCACATTTCATTCAGTATACATTTTCAGGTTAGCTATTAGGTAAAATCTCTTTTTCAGAGTAGATTTTGTTAAAAGCCTCCATGAAAACCAGCACTATATCTTTACTGTTTAGATGGGCTTGGCTTACTCTTGTTCTTGCTCAGACTGTAAAATAAAAGAGGAGCTTACTGAGATGCAGTGCTATAAAACTGGGGTGTTTACTATATCCTTTTAGCAATTTTTAGTCCTAAATTATGTATAGACACTTCATCTTATTATGGATCTTTGAGGGATTATGGCCCAGAGAACCCTTGTTTTGAAAGAAATATATGGCAGGGAGGTAAGGCAAAATACTGCCTTAAATACTGTTAGGTGCCATTGAGTTCACCTCACTTGGCAACATCTTTCAGCAACCCTGGTTGCACTGCAGTTTGTTGCAATAGTTATCAGTTATTAATTATTACATTTCCTACGGTGTCTTATATTGTATTAATACAGTAATCCATGTGAAGAAGACAAAGAAGGGCTCATTGGCCAAAAAAAGGTAGAGGTAGTAAGCAGGAGGAGAACTGTTCACAAACTGCTGGGACACAAACTGGGGACATTAAATACACACAAGGCAGAATCTGCTCGAAGAGACAGAGCTGCCTGTAAGAGAAAAATCTACTGTAAGGAATAACATAAAACCAGACACCCAGACAGTGTTACTTCATGGAGTCAGAATTCCAGGGAAAGAGTTTGTATATCAACTTTTCTTGTATGTACACCAAAATCAACCACAAGCAATTTTGTGTAGATAATTTCTGGATTCCTCTAGCATGCATGTTAATTATTGCAAGTGTTTTTAATTAATCAGAATTTTAAATATGGGAAACATGCTTTCTGCAATAGTAATGGGGTTCTACAGAAGCTTAAGCTTTTAACTACTCAAAGTATAACATAAAAAGGTTGTGTTCCATTTTAATTTACTATTCAAGGCTTTGCTATAATTTTGTGCAAACAGGCAATGAGGGACCACTAAAATGCAACTAGTCCTGCTGGCACAACCCTGCAATGAATTTAACATAAAGGTCTGTTTCTCTAATGCTAATTTAGTGAGGCTATAATCTGAAAGCAGAAACAGATTTAAATGAGATAATGGCAGAGGTTTACACTGTTTTTATTCTCTGCTACGGAAGATCTGGGGAAAATATTCCACCAAAGTGGCTGCATTTCACTCAATTTCCTGGATAAAGTTTATTGAATAAAATCCCACAAATTTAAAAGGAAATGCCAGAAAACTGAAATCAACAACAAACAGAAAACTGAAGAAAAGCAAAATAAATCAAGTGAGGAAAGGTTTGGCATTTAATCCAGGGGCAAGGGAGATTTTGAGAAGACTGAAGAATGTAAGGCAATAAGGAGAGTATGCTTCTTTACTATTTTCACTAAAACAGTCTAAAGCAAAGAATGAACATTGTGATATCTGAGGTACAAAATCAGTGCCATTGAGATATTAATCAATTTACCCTTTTTTTCCTGCACCTAATTCAGTGTGTCTGCAACATCTGCTAGATTCCACTTGAAATGCTCATATGAAGAAGATTCTCATTGATGAAATATGTGGGCCTACATTTATTTTTGTTTAACTATATTTATATGTACCCATAATTGCTTCACCTTTCTCCTATGTGTTTCGTACAGTCAATGTTTCCTGTAACTAAAGTAGGCACTTTTTAACTACTTGTCTGCACAGACTCTAGAAAAATAGTGACCTGGAGAATCTCTCCACATTTCACTGCAATTACATAACCATTACTATTAGCCTCAACTGCTACCCACTTCCATAAGCTATTTTATCATAGACAGATAATTTCATAGTTCCTACAAGCAGTGCATAAGAAGCAGATTGTGACTTAACAGCAAATAACTATTCGACCAAAACACTAAAATTTGATGGCAATTACATGAATGGTAGTGCATTACAAGGCAACCAGCTATTATAAATCTAAACCATAAACTGCTCTACACACAATAGTATTTGACACATATGTTAAATAATATTTTGAGAAGCTTTCTTTTTCTAGCCTAATTTAAAGACTAAAATCCAGGTTAAAAAACATATTTCAAAACTCTCCACCTATTGGTCAGAACTGAGGTTATTGCCTGTCAAGTATGATGTGCCCATTTATCTCATGTTAGTGTAAGAGCTATGGTCTGGCCTGATCTGATCGTACACAAGTAAGCTGCAATTTCCTTGCTCCTATTTACTTGATTTCCTTTTGCTCAATTTAGGTGTGAAACTGGGAGCTGAAGCTCCTGTCACTCAGGAGCTCTTACTGGTTGTGGAAATGAAGCTACCTGTTGTAACGCTGGACCTGTAATACTTCACAGGCTGAAGTACTAAGAAAATTTTCTGCAGAAATTGCTCAGGGCAAAATCAAATTCTCACTTAGTACAGGATCTTAATTTCACTCCTATGCAGGCAGTTGTGTGTGGTCTCTGGGATTTATGAAATACAGTGATTGAAAACTCTGCTGGAGAGATTGCTCTATGTGCTCCTGGACTGAAAATGAGGAGCATCCCTCATAACCAGGCCCACTAGAGAGCATCTATTCTCTGCCGCTTCTCTCTATCTGTCATTCAATTATAAAAGACTTCTATCCTTGATTCCTTGCATCAGTTATATTTTTATTTCAGGTGGTAAGAAAGTCTCTCTGCAAGTATATGATTTAGGATCTTACCTCTGAAATGCTGAATTTAATTCATTGTTGGTATTTATGAAACAACTCAGATGGTATTCCAGGACGAAGGAACAATTTATCCTGATCTTTTTGTTTTCATGTCTCATTGTTTTTTAATAGATTTCCATACCAAGTGTTGAAATTCTTCTGTTCAGAAGGTCCCAACTTAATTTCCCACTATTTTTTTAAATACTATTGAGAGGTCATTGAGAATAAAATAAGCAAAATAAGACTTGTAGGACTTGAAAGCCATACAGCCTTCTCATTGCATGAACTATAGTGCAGAATAACTTTACATGTCTCAGAAACAGATCTGCATAATATGAGAAAGATTTCTTCTGTATGTGACAGAACTGTGAACATTTATATGAAAATTTTTCAAGTCTGATAAGAGGGCAGATCAGTTTTCACTGTGGCTATGAATTAATTTACAAGGTTTCAGAAAGGTTCTATATTCTTCCCTTCTCTTCCAGATAAATCAATGCCTGGGGTTTTTTTTGTTTTTTTTTAGTTCTGCATTTAAAAGGCAATTTTCTCCTTACAGAGGCAAAGACTATAAAGAAAGTGCTCAGGGATGGTGGCAGTCACCAGCAGCTACAAAACTTCAGGAACTGACATTCATGAGAAGAGTCCTCAGACAGAAAATAAGAGAAATAGAAGCATTAAGGGAGAAGACAATGCATAAAGGTGAAAGGAGACATGAAGAGGGATACCTTGAAGAAGTCAAGATGCAGAAAGAATGGATTCACAAACGGAGTTCAAACCAGAAACCTGAGTGACTTAAAATTTATATGAAACATTTTGATAAAGCCAAGATAAAAGTAGATAAAAGTAGATATGAAATAAAAAAGTAAAACTTCAAAGTTAAATAATAAAACATTGAGTTAAAGAGTGAAAAAGGAGCAGCTCCATGAGCAACACAATTCCTGATGTCTGATTTCTTAAAAATGTGTTGCTTATGACTACACTTTCCTTTGTCAAGGAAAATGCAAACTCTGACTGAAGTTTTTCCTGATGTTGACAAATAATTAATAATTGTACATTCACTGGAACAGGGAGCACATGCTGCAGCCTTTCCAGCAGAAAAGGCAAGTGCAAATCTTTTTTCCTCACCCAGTCATCAATCTTCATGAAAACTGCAGGAAGTTGGTAGTTTTTAAGATCTTCACTGTTATTGCTGAGGTTTCAGCTTACCAATGGGTTAAAGAATGGGTCATTAGATTTAGATGCTCACATAAACACACACATAGCTGAATCAAATAAGCCTTAAGAAATAAGACAAATTGGGTGGAACAAATCCCAGTGGAAGAAGAGCTGGGGTTATGGAGTGGAAAGGAGATGAATGAGGCAAGACAAAGAGAAAACTGACTTTGTCATGGCTCCAGGAAAAATAGTGAAAGAGGAGGTAAAACATATTAAGACAGTGTTTAATAGAGACCTGAGAAGAAGGCAGAAGAGACTGATTTATTGAAAAGCAGGAGAGAAAGGGATGGGATGTGAAAAGGCTGTGTCTGACTGCTTCTGAAGTAGGAAGGGAAGAGGAAGCTCTGGCTCCCCAGTGATAGGCAATATGGAATAAGAGCTTTGAAGGGAGAAGAGAGCTCAGTAAACTGAAGGAGGAGATAATGAGAAGAAAAGTGAGTATATGCAGCAGTGGAAAATACAGTAGTGCCACCTTACGGAAGTGACAGAAGGCAGTAGGCCCAGCAGCTAAGGACAGAGATGGGGAAATGATAGGCTGACAGAAGGATGAGCTGTGTGAAGACAATTGGGTAATGGGCATTAGATCACTTCTGCCTTGCAACTGTGTGCCAGGGCGTGAGGATGAGGCTGGAAAGGGCTGGCAGGCCTGCTCAGGTACTCTGTGCTGTGGACACTGCCAAAGGGGCAGGTGGAGCATAACTGGGAAATGCTTTGTTCATGAGAGAAATATTGAATTATATCTGGTAATTATACAGCAAGGGAACTAATGATAATGATGTGACTGTGTATCAGTGTCTCTGAGAGTATCAATTAATAATTTTTACCAGTCAAAGATGGTTGTGAACTCTCCAACAAGATATGGCTTCATCAGAGCAGGCTGGTATCAGCACTGGGATGAGATCTGCATCTTTGTTGAATCATGGAGTGGGCTTCCAAGGGACTGCCAGGCATCCAGCCCCTACAAGCAAGGCAGCCAACTGGCTTGGGAGCCTAGAGACTCTGAAACTGCTTCCAGAGGGCAGACACATCCCAGCAATCCAGATCTGGGAAGGGAGCAGGCACTGAGCAAAATTAACACAATCATGAAAATCACAGCTGCTATTCAGGAGGTGGGCAGCACTGAGCCCAGTGAGCACCACACCAATTTCAGCCAGCAGCTGCCAGGGGTCATACTTCATTTCAGAAATCCCATGTGTTGGTATTTGCAGACTGTCTTTTCAACAAAAAATCCATCTCACAGGAAACATCAGAAAATGGTGTCTTTCCCAGTCTAAATAAAATATATCTGTATTTCTAAGACTTGTCTAACTTTGGTTGCCACATATATTTACTATTTGCAGGATCATAGGTTTCTGAGTCATCGTGAATCATTAAAAAGTTTTTGCACTTGGAAATTTGTGCATCATTCTTCAACACACATCACTGATTTAATAATGGACATGAAATCTTTCTGGCATGACTTGAGTCTTCTCAAATGCAGTGCATGCGAAGGGGAAAAGACCCTCAGCTGATGCTGTTCCGGATCAGCAAAGGTGCAGAACAGACAAATACAAACTGAGTCAATAAACTGTAAATGTTCATCATTGATGTTTTCTGAGGAAATATTTGTTCCTCAACCCAAGAGAAGTTTCAAAAATTTCAACCTATGATTTACTGCACTTGTATTTCACCATCTGAAAATTGGAAACAGACTTCTATACTCAGAGATGCAATCCCAATAATTTTAGTGTATACATAAGCCAGAAGATGCCTGTGGATCTTTTCTTGGGGACAGCGTGGAGGAGAATTTTTTTGTTGTTGTTTGGATACAGCTTCACTAAAACCCAAGCTTTCTAAACACATGAAAGAAGACACAAAATTAAAAAGAGTTACTTTTCTTCCAAAAGGTTTCTTCAGCTAATTTTTCCTCGCTCTCACTATTTATGGCATCCCATTTCTTGACTTTCTCTATCATGTTCTCTGAGGTTGCTGCAATGTCCTGTCCTTCACACAGTCGAGGTTAGCCACAGTGACGTTACAGCAGCCTGCACGAGGATGATAAAAGCAGATTTGCTTCTCTGTCAGCCACTGCTGAAACACAGACATTGGAAACTGGTTAAGATCATAGGGTTTGTTTCTTGCAGTGACAAGCTGGCAGGAGCTACTCTCCTTGTTACTTATCAGGAAGAAGTTAGCTGCCTTTAACATGATCTCTTCTTGCTGCTGTCTAAACTGTTCTTTCAGTATCATTCTGACATAGACCAAGTCTAAAATGTCACCTTATCATGTTGCATGTTGTAGTTTAGAAAGAAATATTTCTATTACAAGAAAAAATAACCTTCTTTATCTGGCTTTAGGATGTAAGTATAAAATGGAAAATATAGAAAAAATATTTAACCCTCAACTGTGAGTACTATGTAACTGTAAGGTTATCTTTACTAGTACCATTACTGTCTCACATTTCAAGTATTTATAAGATAGACTCATCCTTCTAGATATAAACATTTTCCCTATGTTATTTATGTGTTTGGTGTTATACATAGATGAGCTTTGGGACAAGGATTTTACAGCAAGTTTCTGGTCTATGACAAAACAAAAATAATGACCAAGCCCTTTCTGAGCAAGGAACTGTAGAATCATGGCCATCTGGAAGAGATCATTTGCTGATATAACCACATTTGTTTTCTCTCACAGGTCTAACGGTCAATTTTAATCTGTTGCTCTGGATTTCTTATGTATAGGAGAGAAGTGTTTAATATAGCAAAAAAAAATCAGTATTAACCAGTGGTTAGTTCAAGGAAACACACAATGCTGGATGCAGTCTTGACCATCTTGTTCACAGCCTTGGATGGGGTAATTTCCAAGGAAGATATACTGGTAGGTCAGTCCAGAATGCTCTGATGGGTATAACTGGACAAATGATAAAGACTTCTCAACTATAATTGGAAAAAAGTGTTCCACCTGCCACAGGCTGCTGTTTTCTTCCTGCTCCCAAGCAGTGTGAATCTTGTAATCAATAAATAAATAGGACTGTACAGATCTTTTGTCTGCAAGAAGCACGTACAGCTGTGTGGGAAATGAAGCTGGAACAATATAAAACTCCCAGCTAAATACGGTTTGAGCATTGGAATAAACTGGGTTAAGCTCCCTGAAGAAAACCACAAGTTAACTATTAACAAGTCTGCAAAGCTGAATGGAGGAGACCAGAAGGAGACAACCAGCCACAACAAAACAGTGACTAATTGTGTGCAGTCGTGACATTCAATAAACAGCAGGTTAGAAGAGGATGTGATGGCTAAATATAATATATTAGTGTAACAGCTGCCACTGTCTATATCACTTTTCTCCTTGTTTTCAAGATGAGATTAACTGTATTATCTATAAATAGACCAGACTGTGCAAGTCCTTTACCTACAAATAGCACACACAGTTCTTCCCAAAGCACCTTGCTCAGGCTGGTCTGAGCAAAAGGAAAGATGTGCTGTAATGGTGGAGAAGATGCTGGTGATGGTGGCTGCTGAGGCTGAAATCTTCCATGCAGCCACAAACCTGCAACAGCAATGGTACAAAGTTCTTCCAGACTTTGCCATTATTTTTATTTTATGTTGATCTGCATGAGATAACTCTGCAGGTGAAAGATATATCTATAAACCTTGTGGCATGGTTTGACACTGACACAATGCCAGTGCCTCCATGAGAATACTCTCTCCCTGGTTTCTGCTGTGAGATTTGACCAGGAATAAGAAAAACAGGCTCCCACTTAGGAAAAAAAAATTATTAACTAAACTACGAGGGAAAGGAAAAAAAAGTAACACACAAGGAAAATGAAAACTTCACAAATACCTCTCCTCCTCCTCCCCCCCACCGAATTCCCAATACAATACATCCCCCAAATCATCGACTCTCGGTCCGGCACCACCCTTCAGAATACTCAATCCTCAGTTCATCAAGAGGAGAAGGAGTCCTTCTTGTGCCAATGGTGACCTCTTCCTTTCATGTGCAGCGCTCTCACCACTGAACACGGACCAGAGCTGCTTCTAGGGTTGTCTTTTAAGGATGCTTCGTCCCACTCCAAAAAGGCACAGTCTCAACTTTGGGACATCTGTCCCCCCCATATTTTTCACCCCTGGGGCCGAAGGGTACCCACACCGAACCCTCTTGGTCCTGAGGCACTGCCTCCCCCTAGAATGCAGTCCCTGTATCACAAGGAAACATGGCTCTGTCCATGGCTACACAAAAAGAGTCCAGCATAAGCTACTCCATCATCTCTTCCACCTGAGTTCTTCTCTATTTCTCTCGTGGCCCATTTCCTCTTATCTCATCTCTAGCTCTCTTCTCATTCAGGTCCAGGAGGATTAGCATTCATAAGGTTTCCATCATCCAAGAAAAGGGTTAAAAAAAATCTGAGGCTCTGTCTGTCCAGAACTCCCACAGCTGCCCTGCCAGGCACTTTCTCGCCGCCTCCCCCTTCTCCTTCTCGGCTGGCCACTATTAAATTTCAAGGTGGCACAAGCACAGGCACAGGCTCTCTCTCTCTCTGTCTCTCCTGGGGTGGCTGCCCGATGCCTCTCAGTGCTCCTCCACCCTTCCACCCTGCAGGGGCCTTCCCCTCCCTTCTGTCCAGGCCCCGGCCTACCTCACCCGGCCCCATGGCTGCCCCTGGGCCTACCTCACCCGGCCCCATGGCTGCCCCTGGGCCTACCTCACCCGGCCCCATGGCTGCCCCTGGGCCTACCTCACCCGGCCCCATGGCTGCCCCTGCCCCGCCCAGCCCGCAGCCAGGCAGGGGAGCTCTGAACCTTTCCCTGACCGGAACCCAAGAGAGCCTCCCAGGAGAGAGCCCTGCTTTAACCCCGTGTTCTCAGAGGCGGATCCAATGTCCCAATGGCCACACTAGGTGCAATATTAAAATCTGAGCACCCATTGGGCTAACCACAGTATCCCAGAATACATATTTCCTGTCAAACCACCACACCTTGGCATCTTATTTCCTTGGTTACCAAGTGTGACCTTGATACTACTTCTAGTTTCTAGCCGCTAGAAAATGGATTGCATAATCATATACCAAGACAAATGTATACCCTTAAGTAATCAAACCTGCTGGAATAAAATGAAGTAGTTGAGAATACAGTGAGATATTTTCCAGAAGGAATAAAGAGCTACTTCCAGCAGTTGGCAAAAATCATCCAGAAAAAAAAATCAGTGTTTATTTTTAATCTTGCACATATCTTTTCTATCAGCACTTTCTGTGATTTTTCTGCTTAGTTGGGTCTCATAGTCCTCTCCACACAAAATCCTGTAATCATTCTCTGATAGCCATTATCGTCAAAAATCAAGAACCTCTTTATAGCTAAGTTTCTTCCAAGCAATTTATTCCATTTCCCAGAATGATACAAGAGTCTCAGTTTGCATTTCATGCTTCAGAAATGAACCTTCTCCTTCACCAAATCAAGAGAAACAGTTGCCTTTTCCTCCATGTGAAGCAATTCAGAAATCCATCCTCGCTTTCTCCTTCCTACCCCGTTCAAACCCCTTGCTCCCTTTCCCATCTTACAGAAGGGTGCATTCAGAGTCCAGTGGAACAAGGTAGGCAACCCCTGGCCAGAAGCAGTCGTAGAAGAATGTCTTTTGTACCCAACACCATGGTCAGCCAGGTTGTGCTCGTTCATAAGCAGAAACAATCCCCATCCCTCCCCACCCTGCCTTGGGGCCCAGGGAAGCTGGCCAGTCACACATGCAACCCATCCCTTCTGCTGCAACAGCAGGCAGGATGTCAAAGTTAAAGACATCTGGGCTTTGGTCAAATGCATCTGATCAGGAAAAGACATTGGAGTTCCATCTCCCTGTCTGCTTCCTGTAGGAGTGCTGAAAGGAGCTACAAATGCATTTGTACCCATGTAAAATTCTCCCTGACCTTAGTGTCATTGGCATTATGCTGTGCTAGAAAAATATATTTATTTCACAGTGGAATTCTAATGGAAGTCAGGAAGAGCTTCCTGAAGAAACACAGATACTCCTTCATTTTAAAAATCTGAACAAACAATAAGTTGTTACTCAACAGTAAGTTGAAACAAGTACTTTTTCTAGATCAAAGTGCTGTCTATTTATAGTAATAGTTTCATTTCGATACAAACAGAAGATACTCTGATCTAGCAAACAGATAACATTTCTCAACCATTACAAAATAGCAAGCTCAATTCATTATTTTTGAAGTAAACACAGCTCTTTTACCATCAAATATGGCAGTAGTAACATAAAAGGTTCACTAGTAGTTAAAACTTAGGGAACAAATACATTAAAGTAAAAACATCCCATGCTAAATTGAAATACCAAAATTCTGAAATTAATTTTTCCAAAACCAGTTTTCATTTTATTACATTTTCCTGGGGAATATTTACTGAAATTTGGAAGTTCACACACACACACACAAAAAAAAAAAAAAACCAACCAAACAAACAAAAAAATTATTTTGAGACATTTAACTGCCAAGCTGTTTTGATTACATTTTTTTGGCCAGTGCTATACTTCTGGAATTTTACTTTACATATCCTTACCTGAAGTGTCCCATTCTGCATGGAAGAGGAAAAATCCTCATTCAGCTTTAGAGTTGCAGTGAAATCAGCTGTTGTAATCTTAGGTCAGGCATGTTGCCACCAGCTCAACAGCATTTTTGCCTCCTAAAGGCAAATGATCAGTAGCAGCCCTTATCTCGTGCCAAGTTCAAATCCAGGTGCTGGGCAGCCTCTACTACCTACAGACACTACTCTGGAGATGTGAAGCTCCCAGCCCTTGCTTCTAGAGTAGCTCTGCTCTGTACCATTTGAAGTATCCATTAGCACCAATCCAAGAGGTGGATGGCTTTTACTGCAGGTAAACTGAGGCATGAAGTAATTAACCTTAGGTGGTAAACATTACCCTGAAATTACAGAAGTCTGAAATATAAGCATCCTCTTTGGAAGAGAGTTCTGAATTTGGTATCCCTTGCAGCTGGACTAGAGAGGCTGTCTTCATATCTTCTCTAAAAAGTGCACACAAACTGACCAAACAGTAAACTGGAGTCTGGATGTCAGGCACATGGCAGACAAGATGGGATTCAGGAGACCTGCTCTTGCCTACTTGTGTCTATCTTCTGCTCCTTAACACTTGGTCAATATGGAATGCCAGGAAAGCAAACAAGCTCCAGTATATCTGAGCTCTGAGAGACTGTGTCCAGCTTGAGACAACTCACATGGCCAGTCTAGCTGACCATCCCTTCAGCAGGGCAGCATTTTCATTACAAAATAACATTCAAATTGAAACATTGTCATTTATTGATCCACAAAGAGTTGCTTATAAACATTTTAGGCTATACAGCAATCAATGTCTGTACTCCTGGAGGCCTTCAAGTGGTCTCAGTGGTCCCAGATTCATAGGCATGGAAGCAGAAAGCTGTGCCATTGTCTGTCAGAGCCTGAAAAGCCTGAAGCCATGGATCAGAGTCCATGGCTTGAAAGCAGTCTCACAGGAAAGACCAGAGATGCCCAGTTCTGTGGACTCCTGGTCTATCTGCACATCCATATGAACAAGGAGTAGGGGAGCCCAGTGGCTTTATGCCTTGGGCTGTTTTCAGGGAAGGCAACCGGTCTCATCAGCCTTAGCAGCAGCTGAAGAAAACTGGCATCCTTCCCCATACAGAGAAGTGTACTGCTGTGAAGGTTTTCAGTGGCTCTGTTTCTTTGACTGGATTATGTCTCTGATTTTTTTTTCCTACATTTTGAGTAACTGTGCCGACAAAACTAGTTTATGGTTTAAACCAAAACTCAGTTTAAAGCAAAAATATACTGAAGTAATCCCAAGAGGTCAAGGAACTCATTCATTCAATAACAGAATTCCCAAAGGCTCTGTGTGTGGCTGCTCTTTTATCATTTTTGGGCAGGTTTTCTTGCCTTCATAAAGATCACTGCAGCTTCTATTTAATGTAATGACTTTTAGAGAAACAATAGCAGGATTTCACAAGGGCACAGAGGCACTCAGACCCTTAACCATTTTGGGACAGTCGTGCAAGAGACAAACTCACCAATCTGAAAGATAAAAGAGGAAGATGATGCAAAGTAATATTAGCACAAAAGCATTCACCAATCTGAATCCTCAGGACCATGTTAATACATTAAATAGCATTTTCACCAATTCATGGTGCATATTATCCTCACTATGAGAAAAGGAAACTAGGAAGAGAATCACAAAAAGAGCTGAAAGGATCTTTTCCATAAGAAGTCTATGGAAAAAAAATATGACTGGATGCCCTGAGGTTTTAGTCTCATCTAGTGTACCACTAGTTTTGGACTTGATGATATTTAAAAGAGCATTGTGTCACGTTCCACTATGATGTCACTTAATGACATCAGTCAGGATATGAGAGGCTCTGTGTAAATGCAGCAGAATTCAAACACCTTGCTCAGATTTATGAAATTTTCTTTCAGTTAATTTCTCATTCACTGGGTAATCATATTTTCATGTTATTTCACGTAGGAGAACATGAAAAACAAAGGGGCAAATTTAAGACAGTCAATTACTCTTTCTATATCTCATAATAATTGTACATTGAATTGAGGATCTATTACATTGCTATATATTGCATATATACCTACATAATTTACCACTTAATTATTTGGGTCAAGAATTACTGACTTTCAGTTCATAACATCTCTATTGCACTTACCAGTGTAAAAAGATGAAAGAATTACTAAGACCTAGACAGTTCCTGACACTTAAGTCTTTGCTGTGGTAGGAACAACAGTAACACACCTCCAGAATCACCCTGTTGGTATTCCAGTTAACCAAACCCAGAGTGTGAGTCATAACTCCTGCTGTCAACAGTGCATTGGTCATCCACAGGATTTGCCCTCACAAGAGTGAGAGCTGGCTTTGTAACCTGACTTCCTGCTGGGAGACAGCATTGTCTGAGGAACCAAAAGTCTGCTGAAGAAGGCCCTCCTTGGTGTCTCTAGCCCTGGCTCTGGTCAGGTGCCAGGCACTGCAGCACTTGTTTTTGTGCCCTGAGAGGCAGGGAGCTGATGGAATTCATGCTACAATCGCTTCTGCTCCTGGGTGAGGTTGTACTGACTTCAATTACAGCTTATGTTGACAGGAGCTGACTTAAACAAGGATTAAATATAGCTGTGCTTCAGTGTGACTATTCACACATACAAGGAAGGTGATGAAAAATAAATGGAGTGTATTATAGTTTTGGGGTTTTTTTACTTTGTAATATATTTAAAAGCTATCTCCCACTGCTGTTCTCTTTTTCCAAATTTGACTGGAAGCTGGGACCTAATTCTCTGCTGCTTTGCATTTAACAGGGAAAAAATGCTGCTATCACAAGTTAGGTTTCTGCAACTCCCGGTTTTTAAATATGTAAATACAAGGGTATCGCTGAGAATCAGACCTAGACAGCAAGATTTTTAGCTGAAGTCAAATAAGCTCTTCTGATTTACCCAAACTGATTACCCCAATTTGGTCTTTACTCAAAGCTTAATGTGCTTCATGTTTGAACTTCCCAAAGAAATTTGACAGTAACTGACTGACAAGCCCACAGCTGCATAACAAAGCAGCTTGCACTTTTCATTTGCAATCATATTTAGTTAAGGAAAGCAAATTCTCCATTCATGTGAGCTATCCAACAGAGGCAGAGAGAAGACAATACAAAGAAACTCATGGGTAGCTTTTGCCACATGTCCATTTAACTGTCACTTGAAGACAGAATCACTCAATTATCACGACGGTGATTACTGATTAATACTAAATATTTTAATTTCAGCCTTCTGGATGATTTTTATCGTCCTTGTCAATTGTGATTAATCAGATATTTGCTCCAAAATACCAGATACCAATGAACACCTTTCTTCCCTGTCAGCATTCACAAATCCTACTTAAAAAAAGCTTCACCACTACACCAGACATAAAGATTCTCAAAAATTATCTGTCTGCATGCAAGAAAGCTCAGTAATTTCACAGATAAACAGTAGGCTTCAGTTAAACCTCACATATACTAGCATTTTTCAAGGCTTTGGTTGGTCTTGTCCCATTTTTTTCTCTAGCTGGGGGTGCAGTGCTCTCCAAGAACCTCCGAGTACCTCACTATGAGTTGCCTGAAAATGCAAGATGACTGCAGAATGATGCAGACTTTCTCCAAGAGATTAAAAACATGCAAATGGCATCTAAACCACTGATATAATGAAAATCCCAGACAGCTCATCTATTTGGCAAAGACAGACTCTGTAAGTGGGGAAGTCACAGAGGTTAGGAATTTGAGTGATTTCAATGAATGTGTCCAGCCAGCCACACTACACTTTAAAGACAAAAATGGTATAGTTAAAGAGCAAGGCTGTTTACAACTTTAGAGCATTTTAGAAAATAAGCTCTAGTGAACAAGAAAATCAAGACAATTTGTTTTGCTGCAAGAGCTAGCATGAAACAGGTTTAAAAATGTCTGATTCTAATATAAGGAAAAAGCCTGGTGAACTCAGCAAGACAATGAAATTCTTAAAAATGAAGGAGACATGAACAAATGGATGTGCTCATAAATGCTGCATAATGTTTGAGATACAGTCATCTCCCTGATTATAAGAACACTTCACTCTGGTGACAGAAGGCTTGCTGATCATCAACTTGTCACAAAGAGGCAATTTTAAAACTTAAACCAAATATGGAAATTTTTTCTTAATCCAGAGTCTTATAGACCTCCTTCTTGAATGTAAATGAAAGATTTTAAAATGTTGCTATTGAGGATTGTGCACAGAAATATTTACAAGGGTGAAGCAGGACCCAAAAGGCTTTAAAAATAAAGGAGCTCTTTGGTATATATAAATATAAAAATATAAAAGAGGTTTTCTCCATATGGAATAGCACACCCAGGATATGAAGAAGAAAATTGTAATATTTTAGCTATCAATGGTTAAGTGCGTCATATTTTGGAGAAATTATTTTGTGATTCATTTTCAAATGGATCAAAATTATCTACAAAAATCATCTACCTTATCCTGGAGGGGAAAAATGTTGAAAAACTAAACAAAAATCATTGTGTATAAATTAAGACATTAATTAGAGCCCTATGTGGTAGTTCAAATAGGTGAAATTATCTGGTAAAATTCAGGAACTTCTTACCCCTCTTTCACCAAAACAAGCAAACAAAGTCAAAAGCACAAAGAAACATTTCAGAAGAGATTCCAATGCCCAAGATTAAAACACAATAACTGAGAACATTTTTAAAACATGTTAGGGTCATGTGTATGAGAACCTGTGGAGGATGGGGCATTAGAAAGCAATTATGACTCAATCATAAAATGGCAAACTAACTCTCATTATAGCAGTTACAAGATTTTCCCCCCGAAACTCTGGGACCCATGAAATATCACCTGGTAATTGAAACTCTATTTACTAATTGGTCACATAAGAGGCAAAAGTAAAAAAAAAGAAAAAAAAAAGAAGAAGAAAATAAAAAGGAAAAAAAAGAACTTAGAAATTTCTCTTAATCAGAAGGAAAATAAAAATTCTTTCATATCTTCATTAAAATAAACTGTAGCAAATAGATGATTTCTTACCAGAAGGAAGGGGAAAAGCTAGGGAAAGAGAAAGGGCCATTCAATATAAATGCACACTGCTTGCTTATGTTATTTATAATATTTCTGGACAAGAGACAAACTAGGCTAGCTTCATTAGAAAGTATAATGCAAAGGCTGAAGTTTCCATGATCAAGATTATGTCTAGAATATATGATTCATAGCTGGTTTTAAAAGACAAACTGCATAAAAACTATTAAGTTATTTAGTCTGGACTGTAAATATGAAATAACAGCAGAAGACTGAGATGAGATCATGCACATGATAAATACTTGCTCCAAAACTTACTGTCAGGCAGGATTCAGTACAATCTAGTTTACAGAATGTGTATTTCCCTATTGTTATCTCACAAAATACGTAATATTGCCCCAGATGTCTGTATGAAATGCAAAACAGTCTGGTTTTCCATCATACATACAATATGGGAATACTAGATGGTAAAAATATTTTGAAAATTCATCTTGAAAGCAATAAAAAATTGTTAGAGACAGAACTTGAACAGGACTTATAGACATGTGCATTGGGATTCGGTCCATTCAGAAGATTTAAGATGGGCATGAGGAAGCTACTCTTGCTGCTGCTCTTTGTAGGCAAAAAAAAAAAAAGCAATCTAAAAATCATGGACCCAAGGAACAGCTCCCATTATATATCACTGGGAAAAAAAATGGTCACTGCAGTATCTAATAATGGAAGACTTGACATATTCTGTGAGAGAAGTGCCACAAAAATTCTCAAAATTGGACAAAAGGGGTGGTGTACCTTTTAGAGAAAAGATGACACAGCAGAAGAACTAAGCTTATGGAGAAGCTTTGATACAGATAGTGCAATCTTGTAAAAAGAAAAGAAGCAAAGAATATCCCAAGGAAAAAAATCATTTAATTGGGTATTTCTCCTTCTCTAATCGCCTATACTGCCTTCCTTCCAAAGCATTTTCACCTCCTCCATCCTAGCAAATATTCAGGTCCATAGTAAAAGCTACTGGAAAAGGTTAACTATCCATAAAATTTAAAAACAGGAGACAGCTACACTCAATATGCAGTTATGTATTCTTAGTCACATAGAAAGCTGTCCTAATGCCTACCACAGTAACTGCAATGGAAATGGCTTTATTGCAAATGGATAAAAATAAATATTCTTAATTTTGAAGACATTGTTTTAAATTTTTTACAAAAACACTCTTTTCTTGGTTTCTCTGTTACTTTTTCCTACTCAAAAAAGTGCTTTAATTTACAGAGGACAAACAACTAATCTGCAGAGAGATGTAAAGGAAAATGAGTTTAGTGGGGCAGATCAAAACCAACTTCTTTCCTTCAGCATCTTGGCTACTCAGATTACTT
The DNA here is from genome assembly GCF_051311805.1 of Agelaius phoeniceus. Lineage (NCBI taxonomy): Eukaryota > Metazoa > Chordata > Aves > Passeriformes > Icteridae > Agelaius > Agelaius phoeniceus. The sequence continues at coordinate 24,444,786 of NC_135270.1, forward strand.
TAGGACTGTTACCACAAGGGTGGAACAGTTCAGAGGCACAACATCCTTATTTATCCTGATGCTTGAGGGCGAAAATTGCAGCTGCATATATGCATTCAAAGCATTAAAGTACAGATCAAGTCAGTGAAAGCTCTTTAATTATTTAAGAAATGGAGATGATAGATGAAAATAAGGAAGCAAATACAGCCTGGTCAGAAAGCTAGACTCATGTCAGGAAAAAGAGGACTCCAATTTCTGTCATTGGAATAAGAGTAGACATGAGCAGAAGGTGTTTCTACCACATCCAGACTTTCTACCTGTAAATTTGCTTTGCAGAGGGTTGAAGAGGAATTAAAAGAGGTGAGGGAGGCACCCTTGCACTGCAGCTCTGGTCCTTGCAGGTTAAATGCCATGCTATTAGGATTACTGCAAAACCTTGTCATCAGTGAAACAGGGAATTTAGAGTTTAGTCTTCTACACAAGAATGTACTGCACTGGGAATGACACAATTCCAATCAATATTGATGTACCTTTCCAAACATCTCCTGTTTTTACAGTCTACAAATTAAGCATAAATGCCAGCTTTTAGATGTCTCTTTTCATTCCTAAAGAAACCAAGAAGGAAAAAAGAATAATGATACAGTGTGGGACTAGATAACAAAACATTTACCAATTTCAGACAGTTTCCATGTCTTGAAGTATTTTTTGTTTCAAAGCAAGTATGAAGAAGCAGTATTAATGATAAGACAGAAATTTGTAGTTCCATCCAATAAACAGTTCAAAATGAAATGGTAAATAGATTGTGTTCTCTGTTTTGCAGTTTCATTCTGTACAGACAAGGCTAAATGACCTTGACATTAACACTCCAAACTATATTTGTGAGATCAAGTTTCCATTCCCAGCCTCTGCTGAAGAACTGCTGTATTATCTCAAGCCAGGCTTTTTCTCTCTTTGTGGCCTCAATTTCTGTCGGTACACAGGGGTAGTATGACAGGGGTAGTATTTGTACAATTCATTACATTTTAATTGTAAAGCAGACAGTGGATCTTGCTGCTTGTTCATGTAGACACAGAACCAATCCTATTTTTGTCTTGCATCTATTCAAAGGGTTTTGTTGTGCTTCTGTATTTGTGCTTAAGCTTGCACTGCAAGTGCTGATACATCAGGATGCAAGGTGATCTCACAGCCTGCATAGAACCAGGTGATCACCACAGTCACATGAAAAATCTCTGCCCCTCTGACACACATGCACACTAAGCCACCTCTCTGCACAGGTCTGGCAGTCAAAGGAAGTTCCAAAAAAGCTGCTGAGAAATTCTTGTGGCATTATCAGAGCCATATCTTGTGAAAGATTCATTTAAATAGGTTTATTACAAGCACAAGGAGTTACAAGTGCATGAGCTGCGAGTTGACTACCCTAGAGCCTCTCAAAAACAAAAAAAAAGGAATTAGACAGGTTTATGGCATCACCGTTCTACAGTTGTAGTGCATTCCCCATCTGAGCACAAGCAATGAAAAACATGCTCCAGAATCATGGAAATTGCATGTCTTCCATGCAAGGGATCCAAACAAGAAAAATGGCTGTGGAAAATTGCTGCAAACACAAGGCAGCCTCCTTCCCTCATATGTTGTATGACGTGGCATAACACTGCAAACTGTGCTTTGAACAAATGTGCTCTGTAGCCAGACAGTGCCATCATCTTTCCTGCCCAGCTCTACTATTTTAATGATCAATGACAGAATCTAGTGTCATTACCACTCTTCCACTGTGTCATCCTCAGCTCTTGGACTAAGGACCATCCATCAGTATCCTTCAAAAAAGCTACCAGTAATGCTGTTCTACACATGTTCTGGATATAGAGAGACGAACCAAAGTCTTAGAAATATCTAGAATAATTTCTAATATAATTAATTTAGCACTGTCTTCACAGCTCTTCTCTGATGCAGAGTTAAGAATAGAAGACATTCTCACAGCACTGCTTTGAGACAATTTTGACAGGAGGCTGTTTATAGGACTGTTATTAGACCTAATATTAGAGATGAAGGCGAAAAATATCTTTTGTCCAATAAATGGTCAAAAATAAAGCAGAAAACATTTTAAATTCTTTTTTTTCCCTGCAATTCCTTTCTGTTCAGAAAAGGCTGAATGACCTTGACAGCAAGATTTCAGACCATACTTGTGAGATCAGGTTTCCATTCCCAGCCTCTGTTGAAGAATTGTAAGACTTAAGAAGCCTCTGCTGTTGCACAAAGATTGAATTTCATTAACATGAAACAAACAACCCAAGGTTCAGAATGCTGCAAAGTAGATCAAAAGGTTAATTCTTCCTTTGATGGAACAAGAAAGAGCTTTTAATACTTCAGCATGCCCACAATGCTGACAGTAATAGGGGATTGTGAGCTTGTCAGTGGCAGGCTGAAAGGTGATAGCATTAGTCACTTAGAGGAGATCTGGGCCTGAATCCTGCCGGGTGACAAACATGTGATAAAGCACTTTCACTGACAAACAGCAGAATGCATTAAACACAGGAAGATTTCTTTGCCAGAGCACAATATTCTCTAATGGAAACAACAGCCCTCTGAAAGCAGCTTTGTTCTCAGAAAAACAACCCCACTGGGTTTTGGTTGGGATGCTGGTGCTCCGTCAGTGTCTACAAGATTTCATCCCATGCAGGCAAAACCTGATTACCAGCTTTCTTTTTTTTTACCTCTTTACCTTTTTCCTTTTTTTTGGGTGGGAGAGAGGGTGCAAAGTTGCCAGATTCTTTTCTAAGATCTGTCTATTAGTTCTAGGTATTTTCCCAAGTTGTAGAAACACTTTCTGAAGCTGAAAGACCTTCAGTTCCTCTCTTATCCACAAGGTAACATAACAGTCTCCTACTGGAATAAAGGCTGGACAAAGCATTCTTTTCTCTTTGGGTCATTTTCTACAAATATACTGGGGTTTGGGGCATTTTCTTGGGTAACTGGGACTTTCAGAATTGTCAAACTAATGATATTTCTGTGCTTTTTTTTCCCTTAAATATGAAAATATTAAATGTTTCAGTGTTCCAAGAGAGAAATGTTAGGTCCCAGTACATGAAGCTGAAGCAGAGTATTTTGCTCTGTCTCAGCACAATGTCAAACCACAACTCCCTAGACTGGCATATGCTTCATGCCCACACTCTCCCCTGGAGCCTGAGCTCTCCTTCAGCTTACACCTTCTGTGAGGCACAGTGACCTCTCTTCTTGCTCTTTTCCGTAGTGCAGGTATCATCAAGTTTGACAGACAAATCCAGGGACTGAAAATAGCTCTCTAAATCCATTTTATGGCTTGAAAAAATGTTCAACCCTTTGATTTTTTTCCCCCTCAATGAAAGCTGTCTGCAAAAAGCAATTCTTAGCAAATCTGTTCAGCTGAAACCTTTTTCTCCATCAGGTGTTTCCTTTAGATTTTGTATGTGAGCCCTAGATTTATTTTTTTGTTTCTAGTCATTTTTTTTTCTACCCTATTTAGATATGGGCCTTTACTACTAAGTTGTCATAACAGCTGGGGAACAGGACAAGACAGGACAAGACAGGAGAGAAAGGGAATTCTGCTTTACCAATGCATTAAACTATTTTCACACAGAATATTTAGATCTCCCTTCCTAGCTTGGAAACCAACTTGTCAGCTTCCACTGGGGCTGTGGAAAAAATACTTCCATGCTCAACGCCTGGTACATGTGGCTACTCCTCCTCCTCTATACTCCAAAGATCCTCCTCTCAAACATATGTGTGATATCACAGACTTGGAACTGCAGTCTTTGCAAACTGCCCTTCATAAACACAGTCAATTTTGCCATCTGCTTTATTATTTAAAAGCATTAATTCTTGCAAAGTAAAGTATTAGTGCACCTGCTGTCCACCAGTCTGGAAAAAGGCAGAGAAGAGGGAAGTTCTTTGATAATAGCTTTCCACACCATCTTTTTGAGTCTTTAAATGGCTGGTGCTATCATGCAAAGAGAGATGATATCTACATTCATCTTCAGATATATCTGAATGATTTTCACCTATAAACTGAGACAAAGACTTCCATTATTTAAAATGTTGGCAAAACGAGCTCCAGTGTTTACTGTAACAAAAAAATCCAAGCTTTTTACAGCTTCCTGATAACACTGTAACAGACATGCTACTTCTGAAAGAACTGTTATCTTCAGGATATTCCCATTCATTGCTGAATCTGGTTTGTAAGAGACACTAGCACAACATTTTGAAAGCAAATCCAGTCCTTTATGGAAAATGTCTTAGTCGATCTTCATCTTTTACCACCAACTTAGAGGGATTTTCCTTCTCTTTCAGTATAACTTAGTCAGATACTTTAACTCAGCTCTCAGTCTAGGTTCAAAGAAAGGAAAACAACTAGGAACTACCTCACTGTACCTCACTCAATGCTGTACACCAAAGAATACACTGACTTCTATTAGGAAGAAAGAGACCTGAAAAAGAGGATTGTGGGTTTGTTTCATTGGTAGCAGATGCCAGTTTTCATTCAACCTGATGTTTTAAAACATATAAAACAACAAGCTATCCCCCATCAGAATAATTTTTAAACAATTACATCAACTCACTGGGTCCTTTAAATTCCATCATGGGAAAATGTAATTTAGGAAGTAACACAGCACTAGCTGAGGATACATTTATAGCCAAGAACAGACAATAAGAGCCTTTGCCATTTTAGTCAAAACATTGACTCTGCAGGTGCTGCTCTGCACAAAATAGGACCTGGATCTAAAATTAAAGACTCTGTCTGGTGCATGAGCTTTTACTTTGGCAGGGGAATCAAAGGGAGATAATGCCTTTTCTAGCTTTTAACTCTGGAGTGAGCAGGGGTTAGCTCCTGTTCAAAAAGCTTCAGGGCATTCTGCCCACAGATTCCTTTCAAACCTTTCTTCTAACCTGGGACTGATGGACTGCATTGGGTCCTAGTTCCCCCCACTACTATCTTCAACATATCCCTCAAGCCAAAGGCAGCAATCAGAAAATAAGTCCATTGTGTTCACTCAAGCAATGACAGCACAGCACCAGAACTGGCTTTGAGGCTGGTGTGGAGGGCAAACATCCATGGCACTCCTCACCTTCAAAGGGATCTTCTTGGGGACTGAAAATCTGGCCTTGATTTTCAGGTGTAATTCACTTTTGAAATAAAGTATTTCCCAGTGGAAAGATTTCTTACCTAGATCAACCTTCACACTCCTGGCAGCAAACAAGCAGGAATCAGCAGAGCTTCTTACCATAAGAAGGGCTTAGCTCAAGCACAGTATCTGATCGTGCCCCAAACCGTGCTGGACACCTCACAGCACTGACCCTGTGCCCCAGAGGCTTCAGCTGCTCACCACATCAGGTACAGCAAAGAGGCAGGAAGCACTGGGGGGGAAATAAAACAGGAAACAACAGGAATCCAAGAGCAACACATCAGATGGGATGTGGGCACAGCAGGGCTTGTTGTTCCTAATGAACCACAACAGAGCTCAGGTTTGCCTCCTGTTTGTGGAAGATCCTGTTCTTGTGGAGGGATTTGAGCATGACGAGTGACAAGGGGAAGGTATTCTTGCCATGCTGGGTATACAGCCATCCCACTGACTACTGTACAGCACAGAGATGTGTCCATGTTTAAAATTAGCTACACTGGGTACAGTGTGCAATATTGATCTCACAGAGTGAAGGTTGGAATGGGAGCGAAATCCAGCTAAGGAGCTGAAGAAAATGAGCTCATGCTGGGCTCTGTGCTGCACTAAACCAATGGCAGAAGGAGGCAGTTCAAATCTAACTAGGATGCACCTCTGAACATGCCACTAGTTTGAGGGCAGTGTAGACATACCTGGCTGAGGTACACCCAATGGACAAAGAGAATTCACCTCCACCCCCTCTCATTCACAGATGCACATGTGATTGGACAAATTTCCATCTTCTTTCCACAGCTACTCCTGGGGCAATGCACACCACAAGGTAGAGTTCTGGCAGAAGTATGACTAAAAAATTTTTTTCTTTCCAGAGAGGTTTCTCTGGAACTGTGGAGCCTTGTAGGTTGCTTTTTTTTTTTTAATCTTAGCACATTTGATTAGGTAGAGAACAAACCTGTACCTCTTCCAGTTTTAGGGCTAGTACAGTTATTGTTATCAGCTGGGGATCTCTGCCTCACAGTCTGGGGAGGGGTATGTACATACCCTTACAAGCTTATGAAAGGGGATCTCACATAACACACAGGGTAGTATTATTATTGGAGAGCTTATTTGTTCAAGGAGAGTCATCATCAAGAGAAGAAACCTTTAAAGCCTGGAAGCTCCCAATGCCCTTCAGTTCCCAAGTCACGGTAGCAGGTTATTTCTCCAACCCTAAATATGTACAATGGCAAACATTCAAGTAATGCCATCATTAATCTGAGTGGACTGTGGAAAAAAATTTCTTGTGCCAACACCTAGGTACATAGTGTTGGACATCAAATCTATTTGAAAGGCTTCTACATAAAAATAGCCACATTTCCATGAAGTAGAATCCTCAAAATTTGACTATAAGGTGCTCAACATTAGTTTCTGGCTTGAAAAATATTGACCTCAGATTGAAAACTCAGAGGCAGAATCAAAAGCAAGAATGCAGCATTCACAGACTCACAGACTTGCTGATGAAGCTTTCATATCTGGGTATTCCCTCCTACATACACAGAAAAAGTGTTCTCCAACACTCCCAAGCAATAAGACTACAGGCCCATTAAACTTGCAGGGGTTTGAAGGACAATGTCAAAGAATCATAAAAATTACAAGCCCTATTAATTAACAACCTGCCCATCTCTCTGCCAAAGAAGGGATTATTTTCTTTGACTCATCCAGTTTTAAAATGGATGAGGAGATTCCATTTTATTGCAAAGGAGCCCTAATGAATGTTCATTTACTGCTCGGGGAGTTAATTCCAATTCTGAGCTGCATATACAGCATTGCAGCCACAAACCCAAAACCATCAAAAGGTATCTGAGCTCAAGAGCAGCTAAGTCTCTTTCTGTGATATTTCCCTATTTTACTGTTTGTCCTTCCTTTCTGATACTATCTATAAGAAAACAGGATTTATTTAGCAGTTCATCTGCTCCTGCTGCATAATCCTCTGCAGCACACGGCTGGCAGTTGCAGAAATAATTATGTGACCAGGAAGGTCCTGGCAGCGGGTAGCACCCAGTGGCAGGAATGAATGAATTTGAAAAGATTAGCTTATTTCCATGAAGAGTCCTTTGAGAAAGACAGAGGAATGCTGAGAAATCAGTAGGAAGGGATGTCTTTCCAATAAAACCACAGAATTTGCAGGCAGTACCTCAAATCTGTCTACCCAGCACTGTCACAGCACTTTGACCAAAGGTGTTCAGTTTCCATCTCAAAACAGGGCTTGCAAGTTGGGCCCTGCTAAAATATTTTCAGATTCATGGAACAAGGTTTAAATGTTATTAAACACAGAAGACAGTTGAATTCCTTAACAGAATGTGCTATCAACAGGGCTCAGTGTTTTCTTAAAGGGTTTTTGTATGGTAATGTGACATTTCATGGCCTACATGTAGGCAATTATCTTTGAAAGAAAAAATTACTGGTTATTTTTTTTTTTTCTTTTTGAGAAGAGCCTTTGATTAAAACACATTTCTTGGGCAGCAGATATGCAAGGACAGAATGCAGATATAGGATCTGGAGCTGTTACTAAAGGTAAGGAATTAAGGGGCTTGAGGAGGCCTTAGCAAGGGACATTCAGGCAATGTCAGACTCTGGCACCAACTAGAACCAGTGTAGTCTGTTGTGGCTGTAAATAATTTTGCAGTATCTCCCAGGTCTTCCACAACTAGATTACCATGCTCCAACAAGATTCCAAATTAATGACAGAAAAAAATAATTACAAGGCTTGTTGTTGCTTATTCACATCTCAAAATTGTTAGGACTGCTGTGTAAACAGAATGAAACAATATCTGCTTATATTGGTTTGAGTGGAAATTCACAATTAATGCTTTTTGTTCTCAGAAAGCATTATTCCTTGCTCCTATAGCAATGAAATCAGTGGAGTTTTTATCACAATTACACTGGGAATAGGAAGAGGTCTTATGGATAGAGGCTTAGAAACTGCAATCTAAAACAAGCTAAAACACCTAAAACAGAAACTACAGTCTAAAACATCTCCATCCATACAGCACCTTCTGTGAGCAGAATTGTTTCTTTTGCTTTTGCTCACAGCCAGCACCAAAAGTTCCCCTGGTTGTGGTGCATGCAGCATTTCTGTGCACTGTGCCTGGTGTCATCACTTGCCCAGGACACAGGAGGTTGGTAGCATTCCCAGATTACAAACACCTGACTGAACAAGACTTCAGGATGCTTGGTAATCCACAAGCAATGAACATGCAGCCTGTATTCTCAGCCATTCCTACCAAGCCCATTTGGTTTTCCACCTACATTCTTTCTGTTATAATTTGAAATTCATCTACCATTTCTACATTCCACAGTTACACAACAAAAGAATAAATTTAGGTCCCTTCAAACACTTCCTTTAACCACTCCTTCCTTCCATACTCTCTCTCACATATGACAGCCATACATTTATGAGTTTATGGTTGAAAGTGCTCACCACAGGGATAAATAACGAGGCAGGAAGACAGGTTGGGCAGAAAACTGAAAAACCACAAATGTGTATGTCTTTAGGATTCAACATTTCAGTGTCTTTGCTGGATGTCAGTACTTTTGAAGTAATGTTTTATCCATCTGCTTCCCTTGGTGCTTAGTCCAGGAGATTTGAAAAATAACAAAGGCTCTGTGTAACAGCATAGGAAAGACAACATGGGGTTTAGGCTAGGACTACATAAACGTAAACTGCAACCAGTCCTATGTAAATTAGAGGGGACAAAGATAAGGAAAATAACAAAATCATTTTTTAAAAGGAGTTCTTTTTCATTCAGACTGAAAATACAACCAGATTTTGGGCAGCTTCATTCATAAGCCTTTGTCTGTAAGTAATAAATTGAGTCAATTACAGAAACTTATTAACTTCTTCTTCTTCTTCTTCTTCTTCTTCTTCTTCTTCTTTTCTTCTTCTTCTTCTTCTTCATCATCTTCTTCTTCTTCTTCTTCTTCTTCTTCTTCTTCTTCTTCTTCTTCTTCTTCTTCTTCATCTTCTTCTTCTTCATCTTCTTCTTCGTCTTCTTCTTCTTCTTCTTCTTCTTCTTCTTCTTCTTGTATTTCCTGGATTTTGTCTTTCTTAGGCTTGAAGATAAAATATGAGCCAGTGAACAAACAGTACCACTCCTCCTCTGTCAAGAAAGTAATTTATTCAGCTTTGTTATGGAATAGTTTTCTTCTTCTTATGTATCTGAAGAGCAACCAGGTTGACAGAACAAGGACTTCAGCAGGGAGCAGTAGGCTGCTTACACAATTTCCCATTACCAGAGAGTCTGTCAGAGCAGTGAGTGTTTATTCTACTGGAAAGCAAGTTGGGTGTGATGCTGTTTAAGCCTTGTAGCTGAATCACCTCTAACATAAGAAATGTATTCCCTCAACAGCTTTGGGGTTTTGGTCGGTTTTTTGAAGGAAAAGACTCAATACCTTCATACTGTTACACATCTCTTCCAAAAACCTGTTGGCCAGTTTGAACCAAATTCATCAGAGGGGCTAGGTTCCTCACTAATGTTGTGGAACTAGGCAGACTGGTAGGAAAGGGCAGGAATGCCCTTGCTGGGGTATGGGAAGCAAGTAGCCTCTCTTCAAACATCAAAAGGATCTACAAGAGAGCCTTACTCCGAGACAAAATCCTCTGGGAAGCCAGGTTTTATTTGTTCAGCTGCTGCTGGAAACATTTATTTGAATTTTTAATGTCAAGTGAGAGAGAAAAGGCTGTTAATGATTCCTGTTATGGCAAGAAACCTGTAATATAGCCTTCTTTTAAACTGTCCATTGTAAAACCACTTGTGTTTCTTTTCCCACAATTTTCTTTAAAAGGCTGTCCCAGAATGTCACTGCTCTGACTGCCAGAAGTCTGAAAATTAGAAGGAAGTTCAGTATTTCTTGGCTCTACTCTTAAGAAAACATTGTCCTTCAGTTGGAAGACCTCTTCTTCTCTCCCACCTGCCTTCCCCAGACTCCAGTGTGAATTTTCAGAACCTCTGCCCTCTTACTCTTGGATTAACAAGGCTAAACCAGCCAAATTAAGTTAATTCCCTTTGTATTAAAAACACTCCTTTCCCATCATCATCTGTTCTGGCTTTAGTTCTCATTTCCCAAATATACTTATTCAGGTGCCTAGGAGAAATGTCTTGTATCTTGCTGTTAGTACTTTATTTCTTCTTTCACTTGCTTGAGAAAAGTTCTAAGATTGTACTTACTTTTTTATGATTGTATTGCACTGACATCTCAGACATATCCCGCATCTTTCTCCCCCTTTGTAATTTTCAACTCATGAACTCAGAGTATGTCCCAAGATTTCTGGTTATTAATTCTATGCATGATCCTAATACTTTGAAATATTAAAAATCAACGCATCCCTCAGACTCAGATTCTTAAGGTCATTTGGTTCTTTCTGTACCACATCCCAGTTTGTCATCTGATGGTATCTTCCTACTTTGGGCCAGACATAATTTCATCAGCATAATTTTGGGTTTGTGTCAATATTTGTGTCAATATTCTGTCAATATTTTAAGAAAAACCATAAATTGGATTGGTCTCAGAACAGATCCTTCAGAAGCCTCATCACTAATTTCCCTCTAAGATGGTTCTCTCATCACAATCACTTTCTATCACAATTTTAATGGAAATACAGTTCAGTTAATCAGTCTCCTCATCTTTCAAATTTTTGCATATTCAAAAATTTGTGCCCTTTTCACACTTTCCATTTCATTCCATGAAAATTACTCCTATATATTAACACTTACAATAATTCCAGTCAGTATCTTGGACCTACATCACTCACACTGGCCAGTTTAACATTAATAGGACCCAGCACAATCTTCTTGCCAGCCACAGGTGATAATTAGTGTTTTTCACCTCCACAGCTACTGATGGTGCAGTACAGGTGAAGAGGACCCTAAGGCTTGCATTCAACGGGAGTGATTGCTATTGGGAAGGAGCATTTCCATCTGACCACTTTTTCTCCATGGTTTCTTTACTGTCTTATCTAACTTTCAGCCATCTCTTCAGGGCAACTGAAAGCTGTGAGATCATAATGGTTTCAATTAATATTAGACAGCCTAGAATGCAGGGGCATCCACAGAATACTCACCACTTTTCCTGATGTCCCCTTGCACACTCTGGTAGAGAAGCTACCAGGTTACATGTATGAAAAGAGAGAAAATATTTACTGGTTAGAAGTTCAGTCAGTAGCACAGCTCTGTTCCTGTGGGGTCTGCCCATCTGAATGGGCAAGGAACAGAAAACATGAAACGTATCTGACTAGCCAAGAAATCAAATGTGAACTTGAATATATGCCAAGGACAGAAATTACAAACCAAATAAATTAAAGTAGTATTACTTTCAACCTTCCCCAGTATAACTCAGTTTGGAGAGGCGTACCACTGATTGTTGATTCAGCCTCTTAAACATAATAGTAACTTTTGAGGTTATGATGCCTTCCATCCATAAGATCGGTTATCTTGCTGAGAAAGCAGGTGCCCTTCTCAAAATTTCCCAAGATATGGGATAAGGAGCAGACTTTTTTTAATAGCATTATCTTTTAACCAAACATACAAGCTATTAGAGAGCATCCAAGAGAGGGCCATGAGGATGGTGAAGGGCCAGGAGGGGAAGCTATATGAGGAGTTACTGAGGTCACTTGGTCTGTTAGCCTGGGGAAGAGAAGACTGAGGGGAAACCTCATTGAAGTCTCCAACTTCCCTGTGAGGGGAGGAAAAGGAGTAAACACCAATCTCTTCATCTCATGACCAGGGACAAAACTAGAAGAAACAGCATGAAGCTGAGTCAGTAGAAGTTTGGGTTGCATATCAGGAAAATGTTTCTCACTGAGATGTGGGCCACTCTCAGGCACATGCTGTGCTTCTTGGGGCTGTCCTGTGCAGGGCCAGGTGCTGGACTTGATGATCATTGTGAGTCCCTTCCAGCCGAGGATATTCTATGATTCTATGACTCCTCTCTCATTAGTTGTTTTTGGGAATTCACACAAAAAGTAAATTCATAAAGAGCTGTCTTTACTACTTTTGGAGACTGGGATTGCAAGACACCTTTTTTCAAAAGTCGGTATCCACCCATATCTCCAAAAATTCTCTTAGCACTCAGCCTCTATTTAGCAAACCACAGAAAGTGGCTACTATTACTAAAAATGGGGAGTTCTTTAATTCTGCATTCAAGAATTAAAGACAAACATTCCAACAAACTCCCATTTGTGCAGGTTTTTAAGGATCCATCCGTTTGTGACCACAATTAAAACATATTTTCCATAATAAAAAAATACAAAAAAGATGCTCAGCTATTGTACCAAACACAGTTCTCTAAATAGAGGAAAGATTTAAAGATTTTTTTTTTTATCACTTTAATCTATTTGTTTTATTCAGTTGCCTATTGACTCCAAGTTCAATGGCATTGAGTTTTGGCCTAAGTAACACTTGCTTGAGACCACTGTTGAAGACAAGATAGTGATCTATACTGTATACTGGTCTGATCAGGTATGACTGGGTTTGTATTATTAGATTTACACTATTAGACTCAACACTTTATTTTCAGACACAGCAGGCTCTATCCCAGTGGAGCAGGAGTAACACTAATGCTCAAATATTGTAATGTACTACATCAGCAAAAAGCCTCTGTGAGATGAAAGATGGTGGACTCACAAAAATCACGTTTAGTCATGTTGACAGAGTTACACTGATTGTCTGAGAAATTAACAGACTCGCGACTTAAATAAAGCCCTCCAACTTATGTTCTGTAGAAAGCCTGTTTTAATATTTGATGGTTTATTACCATTCTTTTGGTAAATTATTCAAAGGCATAGCTCGGCAAAGCACACGGGAAGTCCACAGTGTCAGGTCAATTAATTGTTTAAGCATTATGTAGAATTTAAAGTGTTTCTTTGCAATTACAGGAAAAAAAATGTTTTGATTTGGAAACAAGAAGAAATCGGGTATATTAGATATGCTCCCTTTTTTTAAAATCCACTTAAATATTTGGGGATTAGTACCCCAAGTGTTACTTCTCTCCCTGTCACTACAGTTCTTGCAGCAATGGTAGTTGTGTGGCAAAAACCTATGTTGCTTTGTGCTAGCTGACAAATATCAGACATGTAATGGAGGATTTAATTTTTGTATGCCTTTATCATGATTAAGTGAGCAAACTGACTAGCTACAGAGGCAACCACTCTATTAGGGATCGTTTAACAGTCCTATCCGAAATTTGTGGGCAGTTTGCAATTTCAGAAAGGGAGATAACAGTCATTAGCTGATGCATTCCACCGTCCTGTTTCTGTGAGATTGTTCTCTATTGTACATTTCCAATTGATCCCTCCAGGCCACTAAAGCTTTTTAAGTCCTAGATGTAAGAAGCCATGCCTGCCTTCGAAGGCTCCTTACAACACAGCACAGCTCATCAGGAAAGACAGCCAGCCAAAGTATTATTCTTCTTAATTGAGTCTCCTGTATGTCTCTCCCACTCTGGAAATAGTTCCAGTGTTTTGAGCTGTAGATACATAACACTCTGGTGTGTAAACACCCTCAACATGCTCTTAATTACTCCATCAGTTTAGATAAAACTCTGGGGTTTCCAGTTTAAAGGTATTAAATGTTTCAGCATTTCATGGGCAAGAAGATCTCTAATTATTCACAGTTTTCCTTAACGACTGTTGTGGTAGTCCCCTCATTTTTCTTCAGTCCTTGATTACAAGACACAAAGAAAAGGAATGCTCTTAGGGCAACCTGTATATTTTACCTTTGTTATTTTCAGAGGAGTTTGACAAGCCATGCATCCTTTGGCAGACTGTTTTGTGTTTAGCACCACAGTGAAAGAACTACATTAGTACCAGCTTCTATAGTATCAGCTTTACAAACTCTTGGTGAGAAGACTGAAACTCAGATCTGCCAGACTGTTTCCACCTGCCAGTTGGTGATAAATTTATACAATAAGATTCAGCAGAAACCTCCAGGAAGAAGTCAAATTTCAATCTCTTCTGACTACCCTTGCAGAAAATGATAGCCCTGATGGTTCTGATGAGGTGGATTGTGGGTTTCCTTTTTTCTTTTGCCTGGCTCTGCAGGAAATTTAAACCCTTTCAGATAATTTAATAATAATGTACAGTACTTTGAAGGATTATCTATTAATCTTTTTGGCACATGTAAGGGAACCAACCTTCCCAACATGCCAGTTTAGCAGCTTGACTGCTGTCAGACACCTGTCTTTTACATTTCCTGTCTCACTGCCTCTGGTACGCATGACAGCTCCTTAAGTGAAACTCTTCCTAAGCCACAGCGGAACATGAAACATCCCACTTGATTGCAGGAGGCAGAGAACCAGCAGATACACAACCAATCCTTTGTCTTTGAGACAACAGAGCTACTGCAATGTGGACCTCTGTGTGGACTGGGCCAGGCTGCAGCACCCTGCATTGCTCAAGGAACCACCCTGTGCCAGAAATGCAGCATGCACTGCTGCTTAACATCCTCTGAAAACACTGCAGAGGATCATGTCACCTTCACCAGAATTTCCTCTAATTTCCCAAAGAGAATGACACACCTTCCATGATGTACTTTCTCACATTAACATTCTCAGGTCCTTCTGATTTCTCTACCCTATAAAAAAAAAAAAAATAGGTGTCATGTTTTTAGGAGACCTCGTGCATTTTTCTTGACAGTGACTCACTACAGCTCTACAGGAATACACATTTTTCCCCACAGAGTCAGAGCATATTTCACATATAATTTATAAGGAAGAGATCTTAAGAATAAATAGGGACAGCACTAGGAGACCCATATTCTGGAAAAATTATTTGTTTATTTAATCTTAGACTTTTTAATTCTGATTAGCTTTACAACTCTAAATTATTTTTCGTTGAAAATTGACACCAAAACAATGACTGCATATCAACAGATCTCCTCATGATACCATAGCAAAGCATGATGGCAGGGGAAAAAATTGTAAATTAAAGGGACCAAAACCAAACTGTAATTTTAAAATAGTCTACAAAAATTTTTGAGGGCACTGATGCAAAAGAACCCAGCTTCAAATCTTCACATGGTTTTCATTTCACAAGAAAAATAAAACCAATTATAGTTCTGCAAAAGCCAAACCCACAATATCCTCTCTAACACAAAGAATTTCTAGCATTTCTCAATGCCATTAAAGGGAAACTATCATCCTAGCCTCCAGTGAGCTTCATGTGGCAAGATGAGAACATTTCAGCTATTTCACTGGTTTCTCAGTCTCCTTCTCTAACTTCTGGCTTTACTGTCATTTGTTCACTACCTTTGAGAGGCTCACACAAATTAAATTAAAAAGCAATGGCTTTTTTGAATCATAAAGACAAATGACTGTAGAGGTCAAAGAGTAAGGATAATTATATTTTAAGTGTTACCAAACTAGAAGAGGAAAAGATTAGTGAGAGGAGGTACTTTTACTAGTAATCTCTCAGTCAGCTGGTTCATTATTTTAGTGTCAGGTGAACGCATTCAGGTAGAATTGTACAACCAAATGGTCTTGCAGGGAGAAACTGCAGATCACTTTGCTTCCATACAATAGGAAAAAAACCCCTTATGAGCAGGCAGCAGCCCTTTCAGTTTCATACAAGATGTGTATGTGGGGAAATATACAGATAACACCTTGGTAGGCTCCCTGCCAGCACGTCCCATCAGGCTTGGCATCACCAGCATGTCCCTGGCAAAGCACTCCACAGATTCTTGACCTCAAGTTTCTTATTCTATAAATTCTTCCTGGAGCATTTGCCATCATATTCTTTATACGACCAAAATGCTATATACATACATACATCTGTTAAAGTACTTTCTCTGATAGGTAGCCTAAACAGTTTGGTGTTTAGCTCCAGGCTACTGCTAGTTGTTCTTCCAAGTTCCGGGGCTGTGGGATACTTACTTGCATCTGTTATTATGCCTTATCCCGTACATGTCACTTTAAGCATACATGACAGTTTAGA